>NC_138987.1:102547073-107347073 GCF_964341445.2 Mesoplodon mirus | reverse complement strand
AAAACTAGAAATAGAATTACCATCTGATCCAGCAATCCCACTTCTGGGCATATACCCAGAGAAAACCGTAAATCAAAAAGGCACATTCACCACAATGTTCATTGCAGCACTCTTTACAATAGCCAGGTAATGGAAGCCATCTAAATGCCCACAGACAGATGAATGGATAAAGATGTGGTACATATATAAAATGGAATATTACTCGGCCATAAAAAGGAATGAAACTGGGTCATTTGTAGAGACATCGATGGATCGAGAGACTGTCATACAGAATGAAGTAAGTCAGAAAGAGGAAAACAAATATTGTATATTAATGCATATATGTGGAGACTAAAAAATGGTACAGATGAACTGGTTTACAGGGAAGAAATAGAGACACAGAGGTAGAGAACAAACGTATGGACACCAAGTGTGGGAAGCCATGGGGTGGTGGTGGTGGGATGAGTTGGGAGATTGGGATTGACCTGTATACATGTATATGCATAAAATACATAACTAATAATAACGTGCTGTATAAAAAAAATAAAAATTAAATTTCAAAATTTTAAAAAATAATATTTAAAAATAAAACAGAAAAACGTTCTTCCCGTCACACAGATGTATTTATAGGAATGAATTATTTCCATGCTTATATCTATAAATACATTAAAGAGGAATAACATCTAACTTGAAACATAAAAGAAAAAAAAAAAAACCTTAACCCACGAGTTATACAGAGGAAAACCCTATCAGGGCACTTGCTCCAGCGGTAAACAATTCTGAAATTGGTCAGAGGTGGGGAACCATCTCCCATACCGCCAGCAACCAACCCCCCACGCAAGGAGCGTCCTCATTGCAAAGCTGGGGGACCGTGCCGAGGCATCTATGAGTAAACGTGAGCTGAGCCCCAGGCCAGCTGCTGCTGAACTGTTCCCACCCTTCCCAGGTAAAACACCTGAATATGTACAAGGTCTTGAAAGCCTAGAGGAAGGGCCGTGGAGCCACACCAGCGAAAGCACGCAGGCCAACTTGGTGCCTGCAGGCCAGCCAGGGTGGTCCTGGCCCCGGGCGCTCTTCCGGAAGCTTTCCATTGCCCTGCCTGAGATACCCCTCTTGTCCCGGCCCCCACTGCTTCTTTCTTTCCTCACCTCTGTCCGGAGAGAAATTCCAGCGGAAGGTATGGGTGACACATCCTCTTCTTTACAGGTGGCAGCGTGACAACTCCTGCAGAATGGCCAGCAGAGCCCCACTCACAGCGGGCAACCCACAAATCTGTGGCCCCTCACTCCCTCCCACCAGCACAGCCCCGAGACTGCTGACGGGGCAGAGAATATGGAGTCAGGCACAGCTTCAGGGGCTATTGCTGCCTGGAGCGCTGTTTATATTGACCTCAACGAGGCACACCTGGGGAGGGCGGGCCGGCAGGGTAAGGCTGCCCAGGTCAGCTAATCCACAACCCTCAGGGAATCACATTGTTGAAAATGGACCTCCCTAAGGCAGAATAGAAGCCAAGGGAAAAAAGGACACAATGCCATTTGCAGCACCGTAGATGAGTCTAGAAGTAATCACGTGACTTGTAGTAAGTCAGAAAGTGAAAGACACATATCATATCATATCACTTATAGGTGTTACCTAAAAATGGATACCAGGGCAGATATTGCCACGGAGAAGGGCCATCACAGATTCATTAAACAAACTTATGGTTCACCAATGGAAAGGTGTGAGGATTGGTTTCATTACGATATCGGGGTTAACAGACATATACAAACACAGGTGACATATATAATCACCAAAGACCTACAGAATACCAAGAGAGGACTACTCAACATTCTGTCATAACGTACATGGGAAAAGGATCCCAGGAAGAACAGACATCTGTATATGTGTAAAAGAACCACATCTTCCACAACTACAACTAGCCGAACATTGTAATCAAACTTGCTGTAATAAAAAATAAAAAATAAATAAATTAAAAACACGAAGAAGAAGTAGTGAGACAAACTTGAGGGGCTTTCTCCTGGCACATTCCATTCTAAATTCCAATCTAGAACACCACTTCCATTGAGGCTCTGTTGCCCTAGTCACCAGATTTGGTAAGGGAGAACTGCTGCCACCTTGTGGCCGTTTCACACAACAGCAGCTTTAATGCCAGCGCTAATGGTCAGTTGATATTCAAAATCATTGCAGGCCTGTAAATGACACCTGCCCTGAAAACAATTCCTGGGGTCACATATCGACCAAAAAATTCAAAGGACGTCCATATTTCAAAACGACCGTTTCAAAAGGCATATTTTACGCACATTAGTGTTCTGCTTCTTTTCCTTTCTTTCCTTTTTTGTTAAAAAAAACGGGAATGGAAAAAGGCATCCCTCAGAATGGGCGAAAATAGTTGCAAACGAATCAATGGACAGAGGTTTAATCTCCAATATATATAAACAGCTCATGCAGCTTAATATTAAAAGAACAAACAACCCAATACAAAAATGGGCAGAAGATCTAAAGAGAGGTTTCTTCAAAGGAGACACAGAGATGGCCAAGACGCACATGAAAAGCTGCTCAACAGCACTAATTATTAGAGAAATGCAAATCAAAACTACAATGAGGTGTCACCTCACACCTGTTAGAATCGGCATCATCAGAAAATCTACAAACAACCAATTCTGGGGAGGGTGTGGGCAAAAGGAGCCCTCTTCCACTATTGGTGGGAATGTAAATTGATACAGTCACTATGGAGAACAGTATGGAGTTTCCTTAAAAAAACTAGAAATAGAATTACCATCTGATCCAGCAATCCCACTTCTGGGCATATACCCAGAGAAAACCGTAAATCAAAAAGGCACATTCACCACAATGTTCGTTGCAGCACTCTTTACAAGAGCCAGGTAATGGAAGCCATCTAAATGCCCACAGACAGATGAATGGATAAAGATGTGGTACATATATAAAATGGAATATTACTCGGCCATAAAAAGGAATGAAACTGGGTCATTTGTAGAGACATCGATGGATCGAGAGACTGTCATACAGAATGAAGTAAGTCAGAAAGAGGAAAACAAATATTGTATATTAATGCATATATGTGGAGCCTAAAAAATGGTACAGATGAACTGGTTTGCAGGGAAGAAATAGAGACACAGAGGTAGAGAACAAACGTATGGACACCAAGTGTGGGAAGCCATGGGGTGGTGGTGGTGGGATGAGTTGGGAGATTGGGATTGACCTGTATACATGTATATGCATAAAATACATAACTAATAATAACGTGCTGTATAAAAAAATAAAAATTAAATTTCAAAATTTTAAAAAATAATATTTAAAAATAAAACAGAAAAACGTTCTTCCCGTCACACAGATGTATTTATAGGAATGAATTATTTCCATGCTTATATCTATAAATACATAAAAGAGGAATAACATCTAACTTGAAACATAAAAGAAAAAAAAAATCCTTAACCCACGAATTATACAGAGGAAAACCCTATCAGGGCACTTGCTCCAGCGGTAAACAATTCTGAAATTGGTCAGAGGTGGGGAACCATCTCCCATACCGCCAGCAACCCACCCCCCACGCAAGGAGCGTCCTCATTGCAAAGCTGGGGGACCGTGCCGAGGCATCTATGAGTAAACGTGAGCTGAGCCCCAGGCCAGCTGCTGCTGAACTGTTCCCACCCTTCCCAGGTAAAACACCTGAATATGTACAAGGTCTTGAAAGCCTAGAGGAAGGGCCGTGGAGCCACACCAGCGAAAGCACGCAGGCCAACTTGGTGCCTGCAGGCCAGCCAGGGTGGTCCTGGCCCCGGGCGCTCTTCCGGAAGCTTTCCATTGCCCTGCCTGAGATACCCCTCTTGTCCCGGCCCCCACTGCTTCTTTCTTTCCTCACCTCTGTCCGGAGAGAAATTCCAGCGGAAGGTATGGGTGACACATCCTCTTCTTTACAGGTGGCAGCCTGACAACTCCTGCAGAATGGCCAGCAGAGCCCCACTCACAGCGGGCCACCCACAAATCTGTGGCCCCTCACTCCCTCCCACCAGCACAGCCCCGAGACTGCTGACGGGGCAGAGAATATGGAGTCAGGCACAGCTTCAGGGGCTATTGCTGCCTGGAGCGCTGTTTATATTGACCTCAACGAGGCACACCTGGGGAGGGCGGGCCGGCAGGGTAAGGCTGCCCAGGTCAGCTAATCCACAACCCTCAGGGAATCACATTGTTGAAAATGGACCTCCCTAAGGCAGAATAGAAGCCAAGGGAAAAAAGGACACAATGCCATTTGCAGCACCGTAGATGAGTCTAGAAGTAATCACGTGACTTGTAGTAAGTCAGAAAGTGAAAGACACATATCATATCATATCACTTATAGGTGTTACCTAAAAATGGATACCAGGGCAGATATTGCCACGGAGAAGGGCAATCACAGATTCATTAAACAAACTTATGGTTCACCAATGGAAAGGTGTGAGGATTGGTTTCATTACGATATCGGGGTTAACAGACATATACAAACACAGGTGACATATATAATCACCAAAGACCTACAGAATACCAAGAGAGGACTACTCAACATTCTGTCATAACGTACATGGGAAAAGGATCCCAGGAAGAACAGACATCTGTATATGTGTAAAAGAACCACATCTTCCACACCTACAACTAGCCGAACATTGTAATCAAACTTGCTGTAATAAAAAATAAAAAATAAATAAATTAAAAACACGAAGAAGAAGTAGTGAGACAAACTTGAGGGGCTTTCTCCTGGCACATTCCATTCTAAATTCCAATCTAGAACACCACTTCCATTGAGGCTCTGTTGCCCTAGTCACGAGATTTGGTAAGGGAGAACTGCTGCCACCTTGTGGCCGTTTCACACAACAGCAGCTTTAATGCCAGCGCTAATGGTCAGTTGATATTCAAAATCATTGCAGGCCTGTAAATGACACCTGCCCTGAAAACAATTCCTGGGGTCACATATCGACCAAAAAATTCAAAGGACGTCCATATTTCAAAACGACCGTTTCAAAAGGCATATTTTACGCACATTAGTGTTCTGCTTCTTTTCCTTTCTTTCCTTTTTTGTTAAAAAAAACGGGAATGGAAAAAGGCATCCGTCAGAATGGGCGAAAATAGTTGCAAACGAATCAATGGACAGAGGTTTAATCTCCAATATATATAAACAGCTCATGCAGCTTAATATTAAAAGAACAAACAACCCAATACAAAAATGGGCAGAAGATCTAAAGAGAGGTTTCTTCAAAGGAGACACAGAGATGGCCAAGACGCACATGAAAAGCTGCTCAACAGCACTAATTATTAGAGAAATGCAAATCAAAACTACAATGAGGTGTCACCTCACACCTTTTAGAATCGGCATCATCAGAAAATCTACAAACAACCAATTCTGGGGAGGGTGTGGGCAAAAGGAGCCCTCTTCCACTATTGGTGGGAATGTAAATTGATACAGTCACTATGGAGAACAGTATGGAGTTTCCTTAAAAAAACTAGAAATAGAATTACCATCTGATCCAGCAATCCCACTTCTGGGCATATACCCAGAGAAAACCGTAAATCAAAAAGGCACATTCACCACAATGTTCGTTGCAGCACTCTTTACAAGAGCCAGGTAATGGAAGCCACCTAAATGCCCACAGACAGATGAATGGATAAAGATGTGGTACATATATAAAATGGAATATTACTCGGCCATAAAAAGGAATGAAACTGGGTCATTTGTAGAGACATCGATGGATCGAGAGACTGTCATACAGAATGAAGTAAGTCAGAAAGAGGAAAACAAATATTGTATATTAATGCATATATGTGGAGCCTAAAAAATGGTACAGATGAACTGGTTTGCAGGGAAGAAATAGAGACACAGAGGTAGAGAACAAACGTATGGACACCAAGTGTGGGAAGCCATGGGGTGGTGGTGGTGGGATGAGTTGGGAGATTGGGATTGACCTGTATACATGTATATGCATAAAATACATAACTAATAATAACGTGCTGTATAAAAAAATAAAAATTAAATTTCAAAATTTTAAAAAATAATATTTAAAAATAAAACAGAAAAACGTTCTTCCCTTCACACAGATGTATTTATAGGAATGAATTATTTCCATGCTTATATCTATAAATACATAAAAGAGGAATATCATCTAACTTGAAACATAAAAGAAAAAAAAAATCCTTAACCCACGAATTATACAGAGGAAAACCCTATCAGGGCACTTGCTCCAGCGGTAAACAATTCTGAAATTGGTCAGAGGTGGGGAACCATCTCCCATACCGCCAGCAACCCACCCCCCACGCAAGGAGCATCCTCATTGCAAAGCTGGGGGACCGTGCCTAGGCATCTATGAGTAAACGTGAGCTGAGCCCCAGGCCAGCTGCTGCTGAACTGTTCCCACCCTTCCCAGGTAAAACACCTGAATATGTACAAGGGCTTGAAAGCCTAGAGGAAGGGCCGTGGAGCCACACCAGCGAAAGCACGCAGGCCAACTTGGTGCCTGCAGGCCAGCCAGGGTGGTCCTGGCCCCGGGCGCTCTTCCGGAAGCTTTCCATTGCCCTGCCTGAGATACCCCTCTTGTCCCGGCCCCCACTGCTTCTTTCTTTCCTCACCTCTGTCCGGAGAGAAATTCCAGCGGAAGGTATGGGTGACACATCCTCTTCTTTACAGGTGACAGCCTGACAACTCCTGCAGAATGGCCAGCAGAGCCCCAATCACAGCGGGCAACCCACAAATCTGTGGCCCCTCACTCCCTCCCACCAGCACAGCCCCGAGACTGCTGACGGGGCAGAGAATATGGAGTCAGGCACAGCTTCAGGGGCTATTGCTGCCTGGAGCGCTGTTTATATTGACCTCAACGAGGCACACCTGGGGAGGGCGGGCCGGCAGGGTAAGGCTGCCCAGGTCAGCTAATCCACAACCCTCAGGGAATCACATTGTTGAATATGGACCTCCCTAAGGCAGAATAGAAGCCAAGGGAAAAAAGGACACAATGCCATTTGCAGCACCATAGATGAGTCTAGAAGTAATCATGTGACTTGTCGTAAGTCAGAAAGTGAAAGACACATATCATATCATATCACTTATAGGTGTTACCTAAAAATGGATACCAGGGCAGATATTGCCACGGAGAAGGGCAATCACAGATTCATTAAACAAACTTATGGTTCACCAATGGAAAGGTGTGAGGATTGGTTTCATTACGATATCGGGGTTAACAGACATATACAAACACAGGTGACATATATAATCACCAAAGACCTACAGAATCCCAAGAGAGGACTACTCAACATTCTGTCATAACGTACATGGGAAAAGGATCCCAGGAAGAACAGACATCTGTATATGTGTAAAAGAACCACATCTTCCACACCTACAACAAGCCAAACACTGTAATCAAACTTGCTGTAATAAAAAATAAAAAATAAATAAATTAAAAACACGAAGAAGAAGTAGTGAGACAAACTTGAGGGGCTTTCTCCTGGCACATTCCATTCTAAATTCCAATCTAGAACACCACTTCCATTGAGGCTCTGTTGCCCTAGTCACCAGATTTGGTAAGGCAGAACTGCTGCCACCTTGTGGCCGTTTCACACAACAGCAGCTTTAATCCCAGCGCTAATGGTCAGTTGATATTCAAAATCATTGCAGGCCTGTAAATGACACCTGCCCTGAAAACAAATCCTGGGGTCACATATCGACCAAAAAATTCAAAGGACGTCCATATTTCAAAATGACCGTTTCAAAAGGCATATTTTACGCACATTAGTGTTCTGCTTCTTTTCCTTTCTTTCCTTTTTTGTTAAAAAAAACGGGAATGCAAAAAGGCATCCCTCAGAATGGGCGAAAATCGTTGCAAACGAATCAATGGACAGAGGTTTAATCTCCAATATATATAAACAGCTCATGCAGCTTAATATTAAAAGAACAAACAACCCAATACAAAAATGGGCAGAAGATCTAAAGAGAGGTTTCTTCAAAGGAGACACAGAGATGGCCAAGACGCACATGAAAAGCTGCTCAACAGCACTAATTATTAGAGAAATGCAAATCAAAACTACAATGAGGTGTCACCTCACACCTGTTAGAATCGGCATCATCAGAAATCTACAAACAACAAATTCTGGGGAGGGTGTGGACAAAAGGAGCCCTCTTCCACTATTGGTGGGAATGTAAATTGATACAGTCACTATGGAGAACAGTATGGAGTTTCCTTAAAAAAACTAGAAATAGAATTACCATCTGATCCAGCAATCCCACTTCTGGGCATATACCCAGAGGAAACCGTAAATCAAAAAGGCACATTCACCACAATGTTCGTTGCAGCTCTCTTTACAATAGCCAGGTAATGGAAGCCACCTAAATGCCCACAGACAGATGAATGGATAAAGATGTGGTACATATATAAAATGGAATATTACTCGGCCATAAAAAGGAATGAAACTGGGTCATTTGTAGAGACATCGATGGATCGAGAGACTGTCATACAGAATGAAGTAAGTCAGAAAGAGGAAATCAAATATTGTATATTAATGCATATATGTGGAGCCTAAAAAATGGTACAGATGAACTGGTTTGCAGGGAAGAAATAGAGACACAGAGGTAGAGAACAAACGTATGGACACCAAGTGTGGGAAGCCATGGGGTGGTGGTGGTGGGATGAGTTGGGAGATTGGGATTGACCTGTATACATGTATATGCATAAAATACATAACTAATAATAACGTGCTGTATAAAAAAAATAAAAATTAAATTTCAAAATTTTAAAAAATAAAATTTAAAAATAAAACAGAAAAACGTTCTTCCCGTCACACAGATGTATTTATAGGAATGAATTATTTCCATGCTTATATCTATAAATACATAAAAGAGGAATAAAATCTAACTTGAAACATAAAAGAAAAAAAAAAAAACCTTAACCCACGAGTTATACAGAGGAAAACCCTATCAGGGCACTTGCTCCAGCGGTAAACAATTCTGAAATTGGTCAGAGGTGGGGAACCATCTCCCATACCGCCAGCAACCCACCCCCCACGCAAGGAGCGTCCTCATTGCAAAGCTGGGGGACCGTGCCGAGGCATCTATGAGTAAACGTGAGCTGAGCCCCAGGCCAGCTGCTGCTGAACTGTTCCCACCCTTCCCAGGTAAAACACCTGAATATGTACAAGGTCTTGAAAGCCTAGAAGAAGGGCCGTGGAGCCACACCAGCGAAAGCACGCAGGCCAACTTGGTGCCTGCAGGCCAGCCAGGGTGGTCCTGGACCCGGGCGCTCTTCCGGAAGCTTTCCATTGCCCTGCCTGAGATACCCCTCTTGTCCCGGCCCCCACTGCTTCTTTCTTTCCTCACCTCTGTCCGGAGAGAAATTCCAGCGGAAGGTATGGGTGACACATCCTCTTCTTTACAGGTGGCAGCCTGACAACTCCTGCAGAATGGCCAGCAGAGCCCCACTCACAGCGGGCAACCCACAAATCTGTGGCCCCTCACTCCCTCCCACCAGCACAGCCCCGAGACTGCTGACGGGGCAGAGAATATGGAGTCAGGCACAGCTTCAGGGGCTATTGCTGCCTGGAGCGCTGTTTATATTGACCTCAACGAGGCACACCTGGGGAGGGCGGGCCGGCAGGGTAAGGCTGCCCAGTACAGCTAATCCACAACCCTCAGGGAATCACATTGTTGAAAATGGACCTCCCTAAGGCAGAATAGAAGCCAAGGGAAAAAAGGACACAATGCCATTTGCAGCACCATAGATGAGTCTAGAAGTAATCACGTGACTTGTAGTAAGTCAGAAAGTGAAAGACACATATCATATCATATCACTTATAGGTGTTACCTAAAAATGGATACCAGGGCAGATATTGCCACGGAGAAGGGCAATCACAGATTCATTAAACAAACTTATGGTTCACCAATGGAAAGGTGTGAGGATTGGTTTCATTACGATATCGGGGTTAAGAGACATATACAAACACAGGTGACATATATAATCACCAAAAACCTACAGAACACCAAGAGAGGACTACTCAACATTCTGTCATAACGTACATGGGAAAAGGATCCCAGGAAGAACAGACATCTGTATATGTGTAAAAGAACCACATCTTCCACACATACAACAAGCCAAACATTGTAATCAAACTTGCTGTAATAAAAAATAAAAAATAAATAAATTAAAAACACGAAGAAGAAGTAGTGAGACAAACTTGAGGGGCTTTCTCCTGGCACATTCCATTCTAAATTCCAATCTAGAACACCACTTCCATTGAGGCTCTGTTGCCCTAGTCACCAGATTTGGTAAGGGAGAACTGCTGCCACCTTGTGGCCGTTTCACACAACAGCAGCTTTAATCCCAGCGCTAATGGTCAGTTGATATTCAAAATCATTGCAGGCCTGTAAATGACACCTGCCCTGAAAACAAATCCTGGGGTCACATATCGACCAAAAAATTCAAAGGACGTCCACATTTCAAAACGACCGTTTCAAAAGGCATATTTTACGCACATTAGTGTTCTGCTTCTTTTCCTTTCTTTCCTTTTTTGTTAAAAAAAACGGGAATGGAAAAAGGCATCCCTCAGAATGGGCGAAAATCGTTGCAAACGAATCAATGGACAGAGGTTTAATCTCCAATATATATAAACAGCTCATGCAGCTTAATATTAAAAGAACAAACAACCCAATACAAAAATGGGCAGAAGATCTAAAGAGAGGTTTCTTCAAAGGAGACACAGAGATGGCCAAGACGCACATGAAAAGCTGCTCAACAGCACTAATTATTAGAGAAATGCAAATCAAAACTACAGTGAGGTGTCACCTCACACCTGTTAGAATCGGCATCATCAGAAAATCTACAAACAACCAATTCTGGGGAGGGTGTGGACAAAAGGAGCCCTCTTCCACTATTGGTGGGAATGTAAATTGATACAGTCACTATGGAGAACATTATGGAGTTTCCTTCAAAAAACTAGAAATAGAATTACCATCTGATCCAGCAATCCTACTTCTGGGCATATACCCAGAGAAAACCGTAAATCAAAAAGGCACATTCACCACAATGTTCGTTGCAGCACTATTTACAATAGCCAGGTAATGGAAGCCACCTAAATGCCCACAGACAGATGAATGGATAAAGATGTGGTACATATATAAAATGGAATATTACTCGGCCATAAAAAGGAATGAAACTGGGTCATTTGTAGAGACATCGATGGATCGAGAGACTGTCATACAGAATGAAGTAAGTCAGAAAGAGGAAAACAAATGTTGTATATTAATGCATATATGTGGAGCCTAAAAAATGGTACAGATGTACTGGTTTGCAGGGAAGAAATAGAGACACAGAGGTAGAGAACAAACTTATGGACACCAAGTGTGGGAAGCCATGGGATGGTGGTGGTGGGATGAGTTGGGAGATTGGGATTGACATGTATACATATATATGCATAAAATACATAACTAATAATAACGTGCTGTAAAAAAAAAATAAATAAAATTAAATTTCAAAATTTAAAGAAATAAAATTTAAAAATAAAACAGAAAAATGTTCTTCCCGTCACATAGATGTATTTATAGGAATGAATTATTTCCATGCTTATATCTATAAATACATAAAAGAGGAATAAAATCTAACTTGAACCATAAAAGAAAAAAAAAACCTGAACCCACGAGTTATACAGAGGAAAACCCTATCAGGGCACTTGCTCCAGTGGTAAACAATTCTGAAATTGGTCAGAGGTGGGGAACCATCTCCCATACAGCCAGCAACCCACCCCCCACGCAAGGAGCGTCCTCATTGCAAAGCTGGGGGACCGTGCCGAGGCATCTGTGAGTAAACGTGAGCTGAGCCCCAGGCCAGCTGCTGCTGAACTGTTCCCACCCTTCCCAGGTAAAACACCTGAATATGTACAAGGGCTTGAAAGCCTAGAGGAAGGGCCGTGGAGCCACACCAGCGAAAGCACGCAGGCCAACTTGGTGCCTGCAGGCCAGCCAGGGTGGTCCTGGACCCGGGCGCTCTTCCGGAAGCTTTCCATTGCCCTGCCTGAGATACCCCTCCTGTCCCGGCCCCCACTGCTTTTTGCCTTCCTCACCTCTGTCCGGAGAGAAATTCCAGCAGAAGGTATGGGTGACACATCCTCTTCTTTACAGGTGGCAGCCTGGCAACTCCTGCAGAATGGCCAGCAGATCCCCACTCACAGCGGGCCACCCACAAAGCTGTGGCCCCTCACTCCCTCCCACCAGCACAGCCCCGAGACTGCTGACGGGGCAGAGAATATGGAGTCAGGCACAGCTTCAGGGGCTATTGCTGCCTGGAGCGCTGTTTATATTGACCTCAACGAGGCACACCTGGGGAGGGCGGGCCGGCAGGGTAAGGCTGCCCAGGTCAGCTAATCCACAACCCTCAGGGAATCACATTGTTGAAAATGGACCTCGCTAAGGCAGAATAGAAGCCAAGGGAAAAAAGGACACAATGCCATTTGCAGCACCGTAGATGAGTCTAGAAGTAATCACGTGACTTGTAGTAAGTCAGAAAGTGAAAGACACATATCATATCATATCACTTATAGGTGTTACCTAAAAATGGATACCAGGGCAGATATTGCCACGGAGAAGGGCAATCACAGATTCATTAAACAAACTTATGGTTCACCAATGGAAAGGTGTGAGGATTGGTTTCATTACGATATCGGGGTTAACAGACATATACAAACACAGGTGACATATATAATCACCAAAGACCTACAGAATACCAAGAGAGGACTACTCAACATTCTGTCATAACGTACATGGGAAAAGGATCCCAGGAAGAACAGACGTCTGTATATGTGTAAAAGAACCACATCTTCCACACCTACAAGAAGCCAAACATTGTAATCAAACTTGCTGTAATAAAAAATAAAAAAATGAATTAAAAACACGAAGAAGAAGTAGTGAGACAAACTTGAGGGGCTTTCTCCTGGCACATTCCATTCTAAATTCCAATCTAGAACACCACTTCCATTGAGGCTCTGTTGCCCTAGTCACCAGATTTGGTAAGGGAGAACTGCTGCCACCTTGTGGCCGTTTCACACAACAGCAGCTTTTATCCCAGCGCTAATGGTCAGTTGATATTCAAAATCATTGCAGGCCTGTAAATGACACCTGCCCTGAAAACAAATCCTGGGGTCATATATCGACCAAAAAATTCAAAGGACATCCATATTTCAAAACGACCGTTTCAAAAGGCATATTTTACGCACATTAGTGTTCTGCTTCTTTTCCTTTCTTTCCTTTTTTGTTAAAAAAAACGGGAATGGAAAAAGGCATCCCTCAGAATGGGCGAAAATCGTTGCAAACGAATCAATGGACAGAGGTTTAATCTCCAATATATATAAACAGCTCATGCAGCTTAATATTAAAAAAACAAACAACCCAAAAAAAAATGGGCAAAAGATCTAAAGAGACGTTTCTTCAAAGGAGACACAGAGATGTCCAAGACGCACATGAAAAGCTGCTCAACAACACTAATTATTAGAGAAATGCAAATCAAAACTACAATGAGGTTTCACCTCACACCTGTTAGAATCGGCATCATCAGAAAATCTACAAACAACCAATTCTGGGGAGGGTGTGGACAAAAGGAGCCCTCTTCCACTATTGGTGGGAATGTAAATTGATACAGTCACTATGGAGAACAGTATGGAGTTTCCGTAAAAAAACTAGAAATAGAATTACCATCTGATCCAGCAATCCCACTTCTGGGCATATACCCAGAGAAAACCGTAAATCAAAAAGGCATATTCACCACAATGTTCGTTGCAGCACTCTTTACAATAGCCAGGTAATGGAAGCCACCTAAATGCCCACAGACAGATGAATGGATAAAGATGTGGTACATATATAAAATGGAATATTACTCGGCCATAAAAAGGAATGAA
Organism: Mesoplodon mirus; assembly: GCF_964341445.2. Classification (NCBI taxonomy): domain Eukaryota; kingdom Metazoa; phylum Chordata; class Mammalia; order Artiodactyla; family Ziphiidae; genus Mesoplodon; species Mesoplodon mirus. The sequence continues at coordinate 107,333,186 of NC_138987.1, read as the reverse complement.
ACTGGGTCATTTGTAGAGACATCGATGGATCGAGAGACTGTCATACAGAATGAAGTAAGTCAGAAAGAGGAAAACAAATGTTGTATATTAATGCATATATGTGGAGCCTAAAAAATGGTACAGATGAACTGGTTTGCAGGGAAGAAATAGAGACACAGAGGTAGAGAACAAACGTATGGACACCAAGTGTGGGAAGCCATGGGATGGTGGTGGTGGGATGAGTTGGGAGATTGGGATTGACATGTATACATATATATGCATAAAATACATAACTAATAATAACGTGCTGTATAAAAAAATAAATAAAATTAAATTTCAAAATTTAAAATAAAATTTTAAAATAAAACTAAAAAAATTTATTCCCGTCACATAGATGTATTTATAGTAATGAATTATTTCCATGCTTATATCTATAAATACATAAAAGAGGAATAAAATCTAACTTGAACCATAAAAGAAAAAAAAAAACCTGAACCCACGAGTTATACAGAGGAAAACCCTATCAGGGCACTTGCTCCAGCGGTAAACAATTCTGAAATTGGTCAGAGGTGGGGAACCATCTCCCATACAGCCAGCAACCCACCCCCCACGCAAGGAGCGTCCTCATTGCAAAGCTGGGGGACCGTGCCGAGGCATCTGTGAGTAAACGTGAGCTGAGCCCCAGGCCAGCTGCTGCTGAACTGTTCCCACCCTTCCCAGGTAAAACACCTGAATATGTACAAGGGCTTGAAAGCCTAGAGGAAGGGCCATGGAGCCACACCAGCGAAAGCACGCAGGCCAACTTGGTGCCTGCAGGCCAGCCAGGGTGGTCCTGGCCCCGGGCGCTCTTCCGGAAACTTTCCATTGCCCTGCCTGAGATACCCCTCTTGTCCCGGCCCCCACTGCTTTTTGCCTTCCTCACCTCTGTCCGGAGAGAAATTCCAGCGGAAGTTATGGGTGACACATCCTCTTCTTTACAGGTGGCAGCCTGGAAACTCCTGCAGAATGGCCAGCAGAGCCCCACTCACAGCGGGCCACCCACAAATCTGTGGCCCCTCACTCCCTCCCACCAGCACAGCCCCGAGACTGCTGACGGGGCAGAGAATATGGAGTCAGGCACAGCTTCAGGGGCTATTGCTGCCTGGAGCGCTGTTTATATTGACCTCAACGAGGCACACCTGTGGAGGGCGGGCCGGCAGGGTAAGGCTGCCCAGGTCAGCTAATCCACAACCCTCAGGGAATCACATTGTTGAAAATGGACCTCGCTAAGGCAGAATAGAAGCCAAGGGAAAAAAGGACACAATGCCATTTGCAGCACCGTAGATGAGTCTAGAAGTAATCACGTGACTTGTAGTAAGTCAGAAAGTGAAAGACACATATCATATCATATCACGTATAGGTGTTACCTAAAAATGGATACCAGGGCAGATATTGCCACGGAGAAGGGCAATCACAGATTCATTAAACAAACTTATGGTTCACCAATGGAAAGGTGTGAGGATTGGTTTCATTACGATATCGGGGTTAAGAGACATATACAAACACAGGTGACATATATAATCACCAAAGACCTACAGAATACCAAGAGAGGACTACTCAACATTCTGTCATAACGTACATGGGAAAAGGATCCCAGGAAGAACAGACATCTGTATATGTGTAAAAGAACCACATCTTCCACACCTACAACAAGCCAAACATTGTAATCAAACTTGCTCTAATAAAAAATAAAAAAATTAAATTAAAAACACGAAGAAGAAGTAGTGAGACAAACTTGAGGGGCTTTCTCCTGGCACATTCCATTCTAAATTCCAATCTAGAACACCACTTCCATTGAGGCTCTGTTGCACTAGTCACCAGATTTGGTAAGGGAGAACTGCTGCCACCTTGTGGCCGTTTCACACAACAGCAGCTTTAATCCCAGCGCTAATGGTCAGTTGATATTCAAAATCATTGCAGGCCTGTAAATGACACCTGCCCTGAAAACAAATCCTGGGGTCACATATCGACCAAAAAATTCAAAGGACGTCCATATTTCAAAACGACCATTTCAAAAGGCATATTTTACGCACATTAGTGTTCTGCTTCTTTTCCTTTCTTTCCTTTTTTGTTAAAAAGAAAACGGGAATGGAAAAAGGCATCCCTCAGAATGGGCGAAAGTCGTTGCAAACGAATCAATGGACAGAGGTTTAATCTCCAATATATATAAACAGCTCATGCAGCTTAATATTAAAAAAAAAACAACCCAATACAAAAATGGGCAGAAGATCTAAAGAGACGTTTCTACAAAGGAGACACAGAGATGGACAATATGCACATGAAAAGCTGCTCAACAGCACTAATTATTAGAGAAATGCAAATCAAAACTACAATGAGGTATCACCTCACACCTGTTAGAATCGGCATCATCAGAAAATCTACTAACAACCAATTCTGGGGAGGGTGTGGACAAAAGGAGCCCTCTTCCACTATTGGTGGGAATATAAATTGATACAGTCACTATGGAGAACAGTATGGAGTTTCCTCAAAAAACTAGAAAAGAATCACCATCTGATCCAGCAATCCCACTTCTGGGCATATACCCAGAGAAAACCGTAAATCAAAAAGGCACATTCACCACAATGTTCGTTGCAGCACTCTTTACAATAGCCAGGTAATGGAAGCCACCTGAATGACAACAGACAGATGAATGGATAAAGATGTGGTACATATATAAAATGGAATATTACTCGGCCATAAAAAGGAATGAAACTGGGTCATTTGTAGAGACATCGATGGATCGAGAGACTGTCATACAGAATGAAGTAAGTCAGAAAGAGGAAAACAAATGTTGTATAGTAATGCATATATGTGGAGCCTAAAAAATGGTACAGATGAACTGGTTTGCAGGGAAGAAATAGAGACACAGAGGTAGAGAACAAACGTATGGACACCAAGTGTGGGAAGCCATGGGATGGTGGTGGAGGGATGAGTTGGGAGATTGGGATTGACCTGTATACATGTATATGCATAAAATACATAACTAATAATAACATGCTGTATAAAAAAAATAAATAAAATTAAATTTCAAAATTTAAATAAATAAAATTTAAAAATAAAACAGAAAAATGTTCTTCCCGTCACATAGATGTATTTATAGGAATGAATTATTTCCATGCTTATATCTATAAATACATAAAAGAGGAATAAAATCTAACTTGAACCATAAAAGAAAAAAAAAACCTGAACCCACGAGTTATACAGAGGAAAACCCTATCAGGGCACTTGCTCCAGCGGTAAACAATTCTGAAATTGGTCAGAGGTGGGGAACCATCTCCCATACAGCCAGCAACCCACCCCCCACGCAAGGAGCGTCCTCATTGCAAAGCTGGGGGACCGTGCCGAGGCATCTGTGAGTAAACGTGAGCTGAGCCCCAGGCCAGCTGCTGCTGAACTGTTCCCACCCTTCCCAGGTAAAACACCTGAATATGTACAAGGGCTTGAAAGCCTAGAGGAAGGGCCGTGGAGCCACACCAGCGAAAGCACGCAGGCCAACTTGGTGCCTGCAGGCCAGCCAGGGTGGTCCTGGACCCGGGCACTCTTCCGGAAGCTTTCCATTGCCCTGCCTGAGATACCCCTCCTGTCCCGGCCCCCACTGCTTTTTGCCTTCCTCACCTCTGTCCGGAGAGAAATTCCAGCGGAAGGTATGGGTGACACATCCTCTTCTTTACAGGTGGCAGCCTGGCAACTCCTGCAGAATGGCCAGCAGATCCCCACTCACAGCAGGCCACCCACAAAGCTGTGGCCCCTCACTCCCTCCCACCAGCACAGCCCCAAGACTGCTGACGGGGCAGAGAATATGGAGTCAGGCACAGCTTCAGGGGCTACTGCTGCCAGGAGCGCTGTTTATATTGACCTCAACGAGGCACACCTGGGGAGGGCGGGCCGGCAAGGTAAGGCTGCCCAGGTCAGCTAATCCACAACCCTCAGGGAATCACATTGTTGAAAATGGACCTCGCTAAGGCAGAATAGAAGCCAAGGGAAAAAAGGACACAATGCCATTTGCAGCACCGTAGATGAGTCTAGAAGTAATCACGTGACTTGTAGTAAGTCAGAAAGTGAAAGACACATATCATATCATATCACTTATAGGTGTTACCTAAAAATGGATACCAGGGCAGATATTGCCACGGAGAAGGGCAATCACAGATTCATTAAACAAACTTGTGGTTCACCAATGGAAAGTTGTGAGGATTGGTTTCATTACGATATCGGGGTTAACAGACATATACAAACACAGGTGACATATATAATCACCAACGACCTACAGAATACCAAGAGAGGACTACTCAACATTCTGTCATAACGTACATGGGAAAAGGATCCCAGGAAGAACAGACATCTGTATATGTGCAAAAGAACCACATCTTCCACACCTACAACAAGCCAAACATTGTAATCAAACTTGCTGTAATAAAAAAATAAAAAATTAAATTAAAAACACGAAGAAGAAGTAGTGAGACAAACTTGAGTGGCTTTCTCCTGGCACATTCCATTCTAAATTCCAATCTAGAACACCACTTCCATTGAGGCTCTGTTGCCCTAGTCCCCAGATTTGGTAAGGGAGAACTGCTGCCACCTTGTGGCCGTTTCACACAACAGCAGCTTTAATCCCAGCGCTAATGGTCAGTTGATATTCAAAATCATTGCAGGCCTGTAAATGACACCTGCCCTGAAAACAAATCCTGGGGTCACATATCGACCAAAAAATTCAAAGGACGTCCATATTTCAAAACGACCGTTTCAAAAGGCATATTTTACGCACATTAGTGTTCTGCTTCTTTTCCTTTCTTTCCTTTTTTGTTAAAAAAAACGGGAATGGAAAAAGGCATCCCTCAGAATGGGCGAAAATCGTTGCAAACGAATCAATGGACAGAGGTTTAATCTCCAATATATGTAAACAGCTCATGCAGCTTAATATTAATAAAACAAACAACCCAATACAAAAATGGGCAGAAGATCTAAAGAGACGTTTCTTCAAAGGAGACACAGAGATGGCCAAGACGCACATGAAAAGCTGCTCAACAGCACTAATTATTAGAGAAATGCAAATCAAAACTACAATGAGGTATCACCTCACACCTGTTAGAATCGGCATCATCAGAAAATCTACAAACAACAAATTCTGGGGAGGGCGTGGACAAAAGGAGCCCTCTTCCACTATTGGTGGGAATGTAAATTGATACAGTCACTATGGAGAACAGTATGGAGTTTCCTTTAAAAAACTAGAAATAGAATTACCATCTGATCCAGCAATCCCAGTTCTGGGCATATACGCAGAGAAAACCGTAAATCAAAAAGGCACATTCACCACAAGTTTCGTTGCAGCACTCTTTACAATAGCCAGGTAATGGAAGCCACCTAAATGCCCACAGACAGATGAATGGATAAAGATGTGGTACATATATAAAATGGAATATTACTCGGCCATAAAAAGGAATGAAACTGGGTCATTTGTAGAGACATCGATGGATCGAGAGACTGTCATACAGAATGAAGTAAGTCAGAATGAGGAAAACAAATGTTGTATATTAATGCATATATGTGGAGCCTAAAAAATGGTACAGATGAACTGGTTTGCAGGGAAGAAATAGAGACACAGAGGTAGAGAACAAACGTATGGACACCAAGTGTGGGAAGCCATGGGGTGGTGGTGGTGGGATGAGTTGGGAGATTGGGATTGACCTGCATACATGTATATGCATAAAATACATATCTAATAATAACGTGCTGTATAAAAAAATAAATAAAATTAAATTTCAAAATTTAAAAAAATAAAATTTAAAAATAAAACAGAAAAAATTTCTTCCTGTCACACAGATGTATTTATAGGAATGAATTATTTCCATGCTTATATCTATAAATACATAAAAGAGGAATAAAATCTAACGTGAACCATAAAAGAAAAAAAAACCTGAACCGACGAGTTATACAGAGGAAAACCCTATCAGGGCACTTGCTCCAGCGGTAAACAATTCTGAAATTGGTCAGAGGTGGGGAACCATCTCCCATACAGCCAGCAACCCACCCCCCACGCAAGGAGCATCCTCATTGCAAAGCTGGGGGACCGTGCCAAGGCATCTGTGAGTAAACGTGAGCTGAGCCCCAGGCCAGCTGCTGTTGAACTGTTCCCATCCTTCCCAGGTAAAACACCTGAATATGTACAAGGGCTTGAAAGCCTAGAAGAAGGGCCGTGGAGCCACACCAGCGAAAGCACGCAGGCCAACTTGGTGCCTGCAGGCCAGCCAGGGTGGTCCTGGCCCCGGGCGCTCTTCCGGAAGCTTTCCATTGCCCTGCCTGAGATACCCCTCTTGTCCCGGCCCCCACTGCTTCTTTCTTTCCTCACCTCTGTCCGGAGAGAAATTCCAGCGGAATGTATGGGTGACACATCCTCTTCTTTACAGGTGGCAGCCTGACAACACCTGCAGAAAGCCCAGCAGAGCCCCACTCACAGCGGGCCACCCACAAACCTGTGGCCCCTCACTCCTTCCCACAAGCACAGCCCCGAGACTGCTGACGGGGCAGAGAATATGGCGTCAGGCACAGCTTCAGGGGCTATTGCTGCCTGGAGCGCTGTTTATATTGATCTCAACGAGGCACACCTGGGGAGGGCGGGCCGGCAGGGTAAGGCTGCCCAGGTCAGCTAATCCACAACCCTCAGGGAATCACATTGTTGAAAATGGACCTCGCTAAGGCAGAATAGAAGCCAAGGGAAAAAAGGACACAATGCCATTTGCAGCACCGTAGATGAGTCTAGAAGTAATCACGTGACTTGTAGTAAGTCAGAAAGTGAAAGACACATATCATATCATATCACTTATAGGTGTTACCTAAAAATGGATACCAGGGCAGATATTGCCACGGAGAAGGGCAATCACAGATTCATTAAACAAACTTGTGGTTCACCAATGGAAAGGTGTGAGGATTGGTTTCATTACGATATCGGGGTTAACAGACATATACAAACACAGGTGACATATATAATCACCAAAGACCTACAGAATACCAAGAGAGGACTACTCAACATTCTGTCATAACGTACATGGGAAAAGGATCCCAGGAAGAACAGACATCTGTATATGTGTAAAAGAACCACATCTTCCACACCTACAACAAGCCAAACATTGTAATCAAACTTGCTGTAATAAAAAAATAAAAAATTAAATTAAAAACACGAAGAAGAAGTAGTGAGACAAACTTGAGTGGCTTTCTCCTGGCACATTCCATTCTAAATTCCAATCTAGAACACCACTTCCATTGAGGCTCTGTTGCCCTAGTCACCAGATTTGGTAAGGGAGAACTGCTGCCACCTTGTGGCCGTTTCACACAACAGCAGCTTTAATCCCAGCGCTAATGGTCAGTTGATATTCAAAATCATTGCAGGCCTGTAAATGACACCTGCCCTGAAAACAAATCCTGGGGTCACATATCGACCAAAAAATTCAAAGGACGTCCATATTTCAAAACGACCGTTTCAAAAGGCATATTTTACGCACATTAGTGTTCTGCTTCTTTTCCTTTCTTTCCTTTTTTGTTAAAAAAAACGGGAATGGAAAAAGGCATCCCTCAGAATGGGCGAAAATCGTTGCAAACGAATCAATGGACAGAGGTTTAATCTCCAATATATATAAACAGCTCATGCAGCTTAATATTAAAAAAACAAACAACCCAATACAAAAATGGGCAGAAGATCTAAAGAGACGTTTCTTCAAAGGAGACACAGAGATGGCCAAGACGCACATGAAAAGCTGCTCAACAGCACTAATTATTAGAGAAATGCAAATCAAAACTACAATGAGGTATCACCTCACACCTGTTAGAATCGGCATCATCAGAAAATCTACAAACAACAAATTCTGGGGAGGGTGTGGACAAAAGGAGCCCTCTTCCACTATTGGTGGGAATGTAAATTGATACAGTCACTATGGAGAACAGTATGGAGTTTCCTTAAAAAAACTAGAAATAGAATTACCATCTGATCCAGCAATCCCACTTCTGGGCATATACCCAGAGAAAACCGTAAATCAAAAAGGCACATTCACCACAATGTTCGTTGCAGCACTCTTTACAATAGCCAGGTAATGGAAGCCACCTAAATGCCCACAGACAGATGAATGGATAAAGATGTGGTACATATATAAAATGGAATATTACTCGGCCATAAAAAGGAATGAAACTGGGTCATTTGTAGAGACATCGATGGATCGAGAGACTGTCATACAGAATGAAGTAAGTCAGAAAGAGGAAAACAAATGTTGTATAGTAATGCATATATGTGGAGCCTAAAAAATGGTACAGATGAATTGGTTTGCAGGGAAGAAATACAGACACAGAGGTAGAGAACAAACGTATGGACACCAAGTGTGGGAAGCCATGGGGTGGTGGTGGTGGGATGAGTTGGGAGATTGGGATTGACCTGCATACATGTATATGCATAAAATACATAACTAATAATAACGTGCTGTATAAAAAAAATAAATAAAATTAAATTTCAAAATTTAAAAAAATAAAATTTAAAAATAAAACAGAAAAAAGTTCTTCCCGTCACACAGATGTATTTATAGGAATGAATTATTTCCATGCTTATATCTATAAATACATAAAAGAGGAATAAAATCTAAATTGAACCATAAAAGAAAAAAAAACCCTGAACCCACGAGTTATACAGAGGAAAACCCTATCAGGGCACTTGCTCCAGCGGTAAACAATTCTGAATTTGGTCAGAGGTGGGGAACCATCTCCCATACAGCCAGCAACTCACCCCCCACGCAAGGAGCGTCCTCATTGCAAAGCTGGGGGACCGTGCCGAGGCATCTGTGAGTAAACGTGAGCTGAGCCCCAGGCCAGCTGCTGTTGAACTGTTCCCAACCTTCCCAGGTAAAACACCTGAATATGTACAAGGGCTTGAAAGCCTAGAGGAAGGGCCGTGGAGCCACACCAGCGAAAGCACGCAGGCCAACTTGGTGCCTGCAGGCCAGCCAGGGTGGTCCTGGCCCCGGGCGCTCTTCCGGAAGCTTTCCATTGCCCTGCCTGAGATACCCCTCTTGTCCCGGCCCCCACTGCTTCTTTCTTTCCTCACCTCTGTCCGGAGAGAAATTCCAGCGGAAGGTATGGGTGACACATCCTCTTCTTTACAGGTGGCAGCCTGACAACACCTGCAGAAAGCCCAGCAGAGCCCCACTCACAGCGGGCCACCCACAAAGCTGTGGCCCCTCACTCCCTCCCACCAGCACAGCCCCGAGACTGCTGACGGGGCAGAGAATATGGAGTCAGGCACAGCTTCAGGGGCTATTGCTGCCTGGAGCGCTGTTTATATTGACCTCATCGAGGCACACCTGGGGAGGGCGGGCCGGCAGGGTAAGGCTGCCCAGGTCAGCTAATCCACAACCCTCAGGGAATCACATTGTTGAAAATGGACCTCGCTAAGGCAGAATAGAAGCCAAGGGAAAAAAGGACACAATGCCATTTGCAGCACCGTAGATGAGTCTAGAAGTAATCACGTGACTTGTAGTAAGTCAGAAAGTGAAAGACACATATCATATCATATCACTTATAGGTGTTACCTAAAAATGGATACCAGGGCAGATATTGCCACGGAGAAGGGCAATCACAGATTCATTAAACAAACTTGTGGTTCACCAATGGAAAGTTGTGAGTATTGGTTTCATTACGATATTGGGGTTAACAGACATATACAAACACAGGTGACATATATAATCACCAAACACCTACAGAATACCAAGAGAGGACTACTCAACATTCTGTCATAACGTACATGGGAAAAGGATCCCAGGAAGAACAGACATCTGTATATGTGTAAAAGAACCACATCTTCCACACCTACAACAAGCCAAACATTGTAATCAAACTTGCTGTAATAAAAAAATAAAAAATTAAATTAAAAACACGAAGAAGAAGTAGTGAGACAAACTTGAGTGGCTTTCTCCTGGCACATTCCATTCTAAATTCCAATCTAGAACACGACTTCCATTGAGGCTCTGTTGCCCTAGTCACCAGATTTGGTAAGGGAGAACTGCTGCCACCTTGTGGCCGTTTCACACAACAGCAGCTTTAATCCCAGCGCTAATGGTCAGTTGATATTCAAAATCATTGCAGGCCTGTAAATGACACCTGCCCTGAAAACAAATCCTGGGGTCACATATCGACCAAAAAATTCAAAGGACGTCCATATTTCAAAACGACCGTTTCAAAAGGCATATTTTACGCACATTAGTGTTCTGCTTCTTTTCCTTTCTTTCCTTTTTTGTTAAAAAAAACGGGAATGGATAAAGGCATCCCACAGAATGGGCGAAAATCGTTGCAAATGAATCAATGGACAGAGGTTTAATCTCCAATATATATAAACAGCTCATGCAGCTTAATATTAAAAAAACAAACAACCCAATACAAAAATGGGCAGAAGATCTAAAGAGACGTTTCTTCAAAGGAGACACAGAGATGGCCAAGACGCACATGAAAAGCTGCTCAACAGCACTAATTATTAGAGAAATGCAAATCAAAACTACAATGAGGTATCACCTCACACCTGTTAGAATCGGCATCATTAGAAAATCTACAAACAACAAATTCTGGGGAGGGCGTGGACAAAAGGAGCCCTCTTCCACTATTGGTGGGAATGTAAATTGATACAGTCACTATGGAGAACAGTATGGAGTTTCCTTAAAAAAACTAGAAATAGAATTACCATCTGATCCAGCAATCCCACTTCTGGGCATATACCCAGAGAAAACCGTAAATCAAAAAGGCACATTCACCACAATGTTCGTTGCAGCACTCTTTACAATAGCCAGGTAATGGAAGCCACCTAAATGCCCACAGACAGATGAATGGATAAAGATGTGGTACATATATAAAATGGAATATTACTCGGCCATAAAAAGGAATGAAACTGGGTCATTTGTAGAGACATCGATGGATCGAGAGACTGTCATACAGAATGAAGTAAGTCAGAAAGAGGAAAACAAATGTTGTATATTAATGCATATATGTGGAGCCTAAAAAATGGTACAGATGAACTGGTTTGCAGGGAAGAAATACAGACACAGAGGTAGAGAACAAACGTATGGACACCAAGTGTGGGAAGCCATGGGGTGGTGGTGGTGGGATGAGTTGGGAGATTGGGATTGACCTGCATACATGTATATGCATAAAATACATATCTAATAATAACATGCTGTATAAAAAAATAAATAAAATTAAATTTCAAAATTAAAAAAAATAAAATTTAAAAATAAAACAGAAAAAAGTTCTTCCCGTCACACAGATGTATTTATAGGAATGAATTATTTCCTTGCTTATATCTATAAATACATAAAAGAGGAATAAAATCTAACTTGAACCATAAAAGAAAAAAAAACCTGAACCCACGAGTTATACAGAGGAAAACCCTATCAGGGCACTTGCTCCAGCGGTAAACAATTCTGAAATTGGTCAGAGGTGGGGAACCATCTCCCATACAGCCAGCAACCCACCCCCCACGCAAGGAGCGTCCTCATTGCAAAGCTGGGGGACCGTGCCGAGGCATCTGTGAGTAAACGTGAGCTGAGCCCCAGGCCAGCTGCTGCTGAACTGTTCCCACCTTTCCCAGGTAAAACACCTGAATATGTACAAGGGCTTGAAAGCCTAGAGGAAGGGCCGTGGAGCCACACCAGCGAAAGCACGCAGGCCAACTTGGTGCCTGCAGGCCAGCCAGGGTGGTCCTGGCCCCGGGCGCTCTTCCGGAAGCTTTCCATTGCCCTGCCTAAGATACCCCTCTTGTCCCGGCCCCCACTGCTTCTTTCTTTCCTCACCTCTGTCCGGAGAGAAATTCCAGCGGAAGGTATGGGTGACACATCCTCTTCTTTACAGGTGGCAGCCTGACAACACCTGCAGAAAGCCCAGCAGAGCCCCACTCACAGCGGGCCACCCACAAAGCTGTGGCCCCTCACTCCCTCCCACCAGCACAGCCCCGAGACTGCTGACGGGGCAGAGAATATGGAGTCAGGCACAGCTTCAGGGGCTATTGCTGCCTGGAGCGCTGTTTATATTGACCTCAACGAGGCACACCTGGGGAGGGCGGGCCGGCAGGGTAAGGCTGCCCAGGTCAGCTAATCCACAACCCTCAGGGAATCACATTGTTGAAAATGGACCTCGCTAAGGCAGAATAGAAGCCAAGGGAAAAAAGGACACAATGCCATTTGCAGCACCGTAGATGAGTCTAGAAGTAATCATGTGACTTGTAGTAAGTCAGAAAGTGAAAGACACATATCATATCATATCACTTATAGGTGTTACCTAAAAATGGATACCAGGGCAGATATTGCCACGGAGAAGGGCAATCACAGATTCATTAAACAAACTTGTGGTTCACCAATGGAAAGGTGTGAGGATTGGTTTCATTACGATATCGGGGTTAACAGACATATACAAACACAGGTGACATATATAATCACCAAAGACCTACAGAATACCAAGAGAGGACTACTCAACATTCTGTCATAACGTACATGGGAAAAGGATCCCAGGAAGAACAGACATCTGTATATGTGTAAAAGAACCACATCTTCCACACCTACAACAAGCCAAACATTGTAATCAAACTTGCTGTAATAAAAAAATAAAAAATTAAATTAAAAACACGAAGAAGAAGTAGTGAGACAAACTTGAGTGGCTTTCTCCTGGCACATTCCATTCTAAATTCCAATCTAGAACACCACTTCCATTGAGACTCTGTTGCCCTAGTCACCAGATTTGGTAAGGGAGAACTGCTGCCACCTTGTGGCCGTTTCACACAACAGCAGCTTTAATCCCAGCGCTAATGGTCAGTTGATATTCAAAATCATTGCAGGCCTGTAAATGACACCTGCCCTGAAAACAAATCCTGGGGTCACATATCGACCAAAAAATTCAAAGGACGTCCATATTTCAAAACGACCGTTTCAAAAGGCATATTTTACGCACATTAGTGTTCTGCTTCTTTTCCTTTCTTTCCTTTTTTGTTAAAAAAAACGGGAATGGAAAAAGGCATCCCTCAGAATGGGCGAAAATCGTTGCAAACGAATCAATGGACAGAGGTTTAATCTCCAATATATATAAACAGCTCATGCAGCTTAATATTAAAAAAACAAAGAACCCAATACAAAAATGGGCAGAAGATCTAAAGAGACGTTTCTTCAAAGGAGACACAGATATGGCCAAGACGCACATGAAAAGCTGCTCAACAGCACTAATTATTAGAGAAATGCAAATCAAAACTACAATGAGGTATCACCTCACACCTGTTAGAATCGGCATCATCAGAAAATCTACAAACAACAAATTCTGGGGAGGGCGTGGACAAAAGGAGCCCTCTTCCACTATTGGTGGGAATGTAAATTGATACAGTCACTATGGAGAACAGTATGGAGTTTCCTTAAAAAACTAGAAATAGAATTAGCATCTGATCCAGCAAACCCACTACTGGGCATATACCCAGAGAAAACCGTAAATCAAAAAGGCACATTCGGGCCTCTCTGGTGGCGCAGTGGTTGAGAGTCCGCCTGCCGATGGAGGGGATACGGGTTCGTGCCCCGGTCTGGCAGGATCCCATATGCCGCGGAGCGGCTGGGCCCGTGAGCCATGGCCGCTAAGCCTGTGCGTCTGGAGCCTGTGCTCCGCAACGCGAGAGGCCACAACAGTGAGAGGCCCGCGTACAGCAAAAAAAAAAAAAAAAAAAAAAAAAAGGCACATTCACCACAATGTTCGTTGCAGCACTCTTTACAATAGCCAGGTAATGGAAGCCACCTAAATGCCCACAGACAGATGAATGGATAAAGATGTGGTACATATATAAAATGGAATATTACTCGGCCATAAAAAGGAATGAAACTGGGTCATTTGTAGAGACATCGATGGATCGAGAGACTGTCATACAGAATGAAGTAAGTCAGAAAGAGGAAAACAAATGTTATATAGTAATGCATATATGTGGAGCCTAAAAAATGGTACAGATGAACTGGTTTGCAGGGAAGAAATACAGACACAGAAGTAGAGAACAAACGTATGGACACCAAGTGTGGGAAGCCATGGGGTGGTGGTGGTGGGATGAGTTGGGAGATTGGGATTGACCTGCATACATGTATATGCATAAAATACATATCTAATAATAACATGTTGTATAAAAAAATAAATAAAATTAAATTTCAAAATTTAAAAAAATAAAATTTAAAAATAAAACAGAAAAAAGTTCTTCCCGTCACACAGATGTATTTATAGGAATGAATTATTTCCATGCTTATATCTATAAATACATAAAAGAGGAATAAAATCTAACTTGAACCATAAAAGAAAAAAAAACCTGAACCCACGAGTTATACAGAGGAAAACCCTATCAGGGCACTTGCTCCAGCGGTAAACAATTCTGAAATTGGTCAGAGGTGGGGAACCATCTCCCATACCGCCAGCAACCCACCCCCCACGCAAGGAGCGTCCTCATTGCAAAGCTGGGGGACCGTGCCGAGGCATCTGTGAGTAAACGTGAGCTGAGCCCCAGGCCAGCTGCTGTTGAACTGTTCCCAACCTTCCCAGGTAAAACACCTGAATATGTACAAGGGCTTGAAAGCCTAGAGGAAGGGCCGTGGAGCCACACCAGCGAAAGCACGCAGGCCAACTTGGTGCCTGCAGGCCAACCAGGGTGGTCCTGGCCCCGGGCGCTCTTCCGGAAGCTTTCCATTGCCCTGCCTGAGATACCCTTCTTGTCCCGGCCCCCACTGCTTCTTTCTTTCCTCACCTCTGTCCGGAGAGAAATTCCAGCGGAAGGTATGGGTGACACATCCTCTTCTTTACAGGTGGCAGCCTGAAAACTCCTGCAGAATGGCCAGCAGAGCCCCACTCACAGCGGGCCACCCACAAAGCTGTGGCCCCTCACTCCCTCCCACCAGCACAGCCCCGAGACTGCTGACGGGGCAGAGAATATGGAGTCAGGCACAGCTTCAGGGGCTATTGCTGCCTGGAGCGCTGTTTATATTGACCTCAACGAGGCACACCTCGGGAGGGCGGGCCGGCAGGGTAAGGCTGCCCAGGTCAGCTAATCCACAACCCTCAGGGAATCACATTGTTGAAAATGGACCTCGCTAAGGCAGAATAGAAGCCAAGGGAAAAAAGGACACAATGCCATTTGCAGCACCGTAAATGAGTCTAGAAGTAGTCACGTGACTTGTAGTAAGTCAGAAAGTGAAAGACACATATCATATCATATCACTTATAGGTGTTACCTAAAAATGTATACCAGGGCAGATATTGCCACGGAGAAGGGCAATCACAGATTCATTAAACAAACTTGTGGTTCACCAATGGAAAGGTGTGAGGATTGGTTTCATTACGATATCGGGGTTAACAGACATATACAAACACAGGTGACATATATAATCACCAAAGACCTACAGAATACCAAGAGAGGACTACTCAACATTCTGTCATAACGTACATGGGAAAAGGATCCCAGGAAGAACAGACATCTGTATATGTGTAAGAGAACCACATCTTCCACACCTACAACAAGCCAAACATTGTAATCAAACTTGCTGTAATAAAAAAATAAAAAATTAAATTAAAAACACGAAGAAGAAGTAGTGAGACAAACTTGAGTGGCTTTCTCCTGGCACATTCCATTCTAAATTCCAATCTAGAACACCACTTCCATTGAGGCTCTGTTGCCCTAGTCACCAGATTTGGTAAGGGAGAACTGCTGCCACCTTGTGGCCGTTTCACACAACAGCAGCTTTAATCCCAGCGCTAATGGTCAGTTGATATTCAAAATCATTGCAGGCCTGTAAATGACACCTGCCCTGAAAACAAATCCTGGGGTCACATATCGACCAAAAAATTCAAAGGACGTCCATATTTCAAAACGACCATTTCAAAAGGCATATTTTACGCACATTAGTGTTCTGCTTCTTTTCCTTTCTTTCCTTTTTTGTTAAAAAAAACGGGAATGGATAAAGGCATCCCTCAGAATGGGCGAAAATCGTTGCAAACGAATCAATCGACAGAGGTTTAATCTCCAATATATATAAACAGCTCATGCAGCTTAATATTAAAAAAACAAACAACCCAATACAAAAATGGGCAGAAGATCTAAAGAGACGTTTCTTCAAAGGAGACACAGAGATGGCCAAGACGCACATGAAAAGCTGCTCAACAGCACTAATTATTAGAGAAATGCAAATCAAAACTACAATGAGGTATCACCTCACACCTGTTAGAATCGGCATCATCAGAAAATCTACAAACAACAAATTCTGGGGAGGGTGTGGACAAAAGGAGCCCTCTTCCACTATTGGTGGGAATGTAAATTGATACAGTCACTATGGAGAACAGTATGGAGTTTCCTTAAAAAAACTAGAAATAGAATTACCATCTGATCCAGCAATCCCACTTCTGGGCATATACCCAGAGAAAACCGTAAATCAAAAAGGCACATTCACCACAATGTTCGTTGCAGCACTCTTTACAATAGCCAGGTAATGGAAGCCACCTAAATGCCCACAGACAGATGAATGGATAAAGATGTGGTACATATATAAAATGGAATATTACTCGGCCATAAAAAGGAATGAAACTGGGTCATTTGTAGAGACATCGATGGATCGAGAGACTGTCATACAGAATGAAGTAAGTCAGAAAGAGGAAAACAAATGTTGTAGAGTAATGCATATATGTGGAGCCTAAAAAATGGTACAGATGAACTGGTTTGCAGGGAAGAAATACAGACACAGAGGTAGAGAACAAACGTATGGACACCAAGTGTGGGAAGCCATGGGGTGGTGGTGGTGGGATGAGTTGGGAGATTGGGATTGACCTGTATACATGTATATGCATAAAATACATAACTAATAATAACGTGCTGTATAAAAGAATAAATAAAATTAAATTTCAAAATTTAAAAAAATAAAATTTAAAAATAAAACAGAAAAGAGTTCTTCCCGTCACACAGATGTATTTATAGGAATGAATTATTTCCATGCTTATATCTATAAATACATAAAAGAGGAATAAAATCTAACTTGAACCATAAAAGAAAAAAAAATACCTGAACCCACGAGTTATACAGAGGAAAACCCTATCAGGGCACTTGCTCCAGCGGTAAACAATTCTGAAATTGGTCAGAGGTGGGGAACCATCTCCCATACAGCCAGCAACCCACCCCCCACGCAAGGAGCGTCCTCATTGCAAAGCTGGGGGACCGTGCCGAGGCATCTGTGAGTAAACGTGAGCTGAGCCCCAGGCCAGCTGCTGTTGAACTGTTCCCAACCTTCCCAGGTAAAACACCTGAATATGTACAAGGGCTTGAAAGCCCAGAGGAAGGGCCATGGAGCCACACCAGCGAAAGCACGCAGGCCAACTTGGTGCCTGCAGGCCAGCCAGGGTGGTCCTGGCCCCGGGCGCTCTTCCGGAAGCTTTCCATTGCCCTGCCTGAGATACCCCTCTTGTCCCGGCCCCCACTGCTTCTTTCTTTCCTCACCTCTGTGCGGAGAGAAATTCCAGCGGAAGGTATGGGTGACACATCCTCTTCTTTACAGGTGGCAGCCTGACAACACCTGCAGAAAGCCCAGCAGAGCCCCACTCACAGCGGGCCACCCACAAAGCTGTGGCCCCTCACTCCCTCCCACCAGCACAGCCCCGAGACTGCTGACGGGGCAGAGAATATGGAGTCAGGCACAGCTTCAGGGTCTATTGCTGCCTGGAGCGCTGTTTATATTGACCTCAACGAGGCACACCTGGGGAGGGCGGGCCGGCAGGGTAAGGCTGCCCAGGTCAGCTAATCCACAACCCTCAGGGAATCACATTGTTGAAAATGGACCTCGCTAAGGCAGAATAGAAGCCAAGGGAAAAAAGGACACAATGCCATTTGCAGCACCGTAGATGAGTCTTGAAGTAATCACGTGACTTGTAGTAAGTCAGAAAGTGAAAGACACATATCATATCATATCACTTATAGGTGTTACCTAAAAATGGATACCAGGGCAGATATTGCCACGGAGAAGGGCAATCACAGATTCATTAAACAAACTTGTGGTTCACCAATGGAAAGGTGTGAGGATTGGTTTCATTACGATATCGGGGTTAACAGACATATACAAACACAGGTGACATATATAATCACCAAAGACCTACAGAATACCAAGAGAGGACTACTCAACATTCTGTCATAACGTACATGGGAAAAGGATCCCAGGAAGAACAGACATCTGTATATGTGTAAAAGAACCACATCTTCCACACCTACAACAAGCCAAACATTGTAATCAAACTTGCTGTAATAAAAAAATAAAAAATTAAATTAAAAACACGAAGAAGAAGTAGTGAGACAAACTTGAGTGGCTTTCTCCTGGCACATTCCATTCTAAATTCCAATCTAGAACACCACTTCCATTGAGGCTCTGTTGCCCTAGTCACCAGATTTGGTAAGGGAGAACTGCTGCCACCTTGTGGCCGTTTCACACAACAGCAGCTTTAATCCCAGCGCTAATGGTCAGTTGATATTCAAAATCATTGCAGGCCTGTAAATGACACCTGCCCTGAAAACAAATCCTGGGGTCACATATCGACCAAAAAATTCAAAGGACGTCCATATTTCAAAACGACCGTTTCAAAAGGCATATTTTACGCACATTAGTGTTCTGCTTCTTTTCCTTTCTTTCCTTTTTTGTTAAAAAAAACGGGAATGGAAAAAGGCATCCCTCAGAATGGGCGAAAATCGTTGCAAACGAATCAATGGACAGAGGTTTAATCTCCAATATATATAAACAGCTCATGCAGCTTAATATTAAAAAAACAAACAACCCAATACAAAAATGGGCAGAAGATCTAAAGAGACGTTTCTTCAAAGGAGACACAGAGATGGCCAAGACGCACATGAAAAGCTGCTCAACAGCACTAAATATTAGAGAAATGCAAATCAAAACTACAATGAGGTATCACCTCACACCTGTTAGAATCGGCATCATCAGAAAATCTACAAACAACAAATTCTGGGGAGGGCGTGGACAAAAGGAGCCCTCTTCCACTATTGGTGGGAATGTAAATTGATACAGTCACTATGGAGAACAGTATGGAGTTTCCTTAAAAAACTAGAAATAGAATTACCATCTGATCCAGCAATCCCACTTCTCTGCATATACCCAGAGAAAACCGTAAATCAAAAAGGCACATTCGGCCCTCCTGGTGGCGCAGTGGTTGAGAGTCCGCCTGCCGATGGAGGGGATACGGGTTCGTGCCCCGGTCTGGGAGGATCCCATATGCCGCGGAACGGCTGGGCCCGTGAGCCATGGCCGCTAAGCCTGTGCGTCTGGAGCCTGTGCTCCGCAACGCGAGAGGCCACAACAGTGAGAGGCCCGCGTACAGCAAAAAAAAAAAAAAAAAAAAAAAAGGCACATTCACCACAATGTTCGTTGCAGCACTCTTTACAATAGCCAGGTAATGGAAGCCACCTAAATGCCCACAGACAGATGAATGGATAAAGATGTGGTACATATATAAAATGGAATATTACTCGGCCATAAAAAGGAATGAAACTGGGTCATTTGTAGAGACATCGATGGATCGAGAGACTGTCATACAGAATGAAGTAGGTCAGAAAGAGGAAAACAAATGTTGTATAGTAATGCATATATGTGGAGCCTAAAAAATGGTACAGATGAACTGGTTTGCAGGGAAGAAATACAGACACAGAGGTAGAGAACAAACGTATGGACACCAAGTGTGGGAAGCCATGGGGTGGTGGTGGTGGGATGAGTTGGGAGATTGGCATTGACCTGCATACATGTATATGCATAAAATACATATCTAATAATAACATGCTGTATAAAAAAATAAATAAAATTAAATTTCAAAATTTAAAAAAATAAAATTTAAAAATAAAACAGAAAAAAGTTCTTCCCGTCACACAGATGTATTTATAGGAATGAATTATTTCCATGCTTATATCTATAAATACATAAAAGAGGAATAAAATCTAACTTGAACCATAAAAGAAAAAAAAACCTGAACCCAAGAGTTATACAGAGGAAAACCCTATCAGGGCACTTGCTCCAGCGGTAAACAATTCTGAAATTGGTCAGAGGTGGGGAACCATCTCCCATACAGCCAGCAACCCACCCCCCACGCAAGGAGCGTCCTCATTGCAAAGCTGGGGGACCGTGCCGAGGCATCTGTGAGTAAACGTGAGCTGAGCCCCAGGCCAGCTGCTGTTGAACTGTTCCCAACCTTCCCAGGTAAAACAGCTGAATATGTACAAGGGCTTGAAAGCCTAGAGGAAGGGCCGTGGAGCCACACCAGCGAAAGCACGCAGGCCAACTTGGTGCCTGCAGGCCAGCCAGGGTGGTCCTGGCCCCGGGCGCTCTTCCGGAAGCTTTCCATTGCCCTGCCTGAGATACCCCTCTTGTCCCGGCCCCCACTGCTTCTTTCTTTCCTCACCTCTGTCCGGAGAGAAATTCCAGCGGAAGGTATGGGTGACACATCCTCTTCTTTACAGGTGGCAGCCTGACAACACCTGCAGAAAGCCCAGCAGAGCCCCACTCACAGCGGGCCACCCACAAAGCTGTGGCCCCTCACTCCCTCCCACCAGCACAGCCCCGAGACTGCTGACGGGGCAGAGAATATGGAGTAAGGCACAGCTTCAGGGGCTATTGCTGCCTGGAGCGCTGTTTATATCGACCTCAACGAGGCACACCTGGGGAGGGCGGGCCGGCATGGTAAGGCTGCCCAGGTCAGCTAATCCACAACCCTCAGGGAATCACATTGTTGAAAATGGACCTCGCTAAGGCAGAATAGAAGCCAAGGGAAAAAAGGACACAATGCCATTTGCAGCACCGTAGATGAGTCTAGAAGTAATCACGTGACTTGTAGTAAGTCAGAAAGTGAAAGACACATATCATATCATATCACTTATAGGTGTTACCTAAAAATGGATACCAGGGCAGATATTGCCACGGAGAAGGGCAATCACAGATTCATTAAACAAACTTGTGGTTCACCAATGGAAAGGTGTGAGGATTGGTTTCATTACGATATCGGGGTTAACAGACATATACAAACACAGGTGACATATATAATCACCAAAGACCTACAGAATACCAAGAGAGGACTACTCAACATTCTGTCATAACGTACATGGGAAAAGGATCCCAGGAAGAACAGACATCTGTATATGTGTAAAAGAACCACATCTTCCACACCTACAACAAGCCAAACATTGTAATCAAACTTGCTGTAATAAAAAAATAAAAAATTAAATTAAAAACACGAAGAAGAAGTAGTGAGACAAACTTGAGTGGCTTTCTCCTGGCACATTCCATTCTAAATTCCAATCTAGAACACCACTTCCATTGAGGCTCTGTTGCCCTAGTCACCAGATTTGGTAAGGGAGTACTGCTGCCACCTTGTGGCCGTTTCACACAACAGCAGCTTTAATCCCAGCGCTAATGGTCAGTTGATATTCAAAATCATTGCAGGCCTGTAAATGACACCTGCCCTGAAAACAAATCCTGGGGTCACATATCGACCAAAAAATTCAAAGGACGTCCATATTTCAAAACGACCGTTTCAAAAGGCATATTTTACGCACATTAGTGTTCTGCTTCTTTTCCTTTCTTTCCTTTTTTGTTAAAAAAAACGGGAATGGAAAAAGGCATCCCTCAGAATGGGTGAAAATAGTTGCAAACGAATCAATGGACAGAGGTTTAATCTCCAATATATATAAACAGCACATGCAGCTTAATATTAAAAAAACAAACAACCCAATACAAAAATGGGCAGAAGATCTAAAGAGACGTTTCTTCAAAGGAGACACAGAGATGGCCAAGACGCACATGAAAAGCTGCTCAACAGCACTAATTATTAGAGAAATGCAAATCAAAACTACAATGAGGTATCACCTCACACCTGTTAGAATCGGCATCATCAGAAAATCTACAAACAACAAATTCTGGGGAGGGTGTGGACAAAAGGAGCCCTCTTCCACTATTGGTGGGAATGTAAATTGATACAGTCACTATGGAGAACAGTATGGAGTTTCCTTAAAAAAACTAGAAATAGAATTACCATCTGATCCAGCAATCCCACTTCTGGGCATATACCCAGAGAAAACCGTAAATCAAAAAGGCACATTCACCACAATGTTCGTTGCAGCACTCTTTACAATAGCCAGGTAATGGAAGCCACCTAAATGCCCACAGACAGATGAATGGATAAAGATGTGGTACATATATAAAATGGAATATTACTCGGCCATAAAAAGGAATGAAACTGGGTCATTTGTAGAGACATCGATGGATCGAGAGACTGTCATACAGAATGAAGTAAGTCAGAAAGAGGAAAACAAATGTTGTATATTAATGCATATATGTGGAGCCTAAAAAATGGTACAGATGAACTGGTTTGCAGGGAAGAAATACAGACACAGAGGTAGAGAACAAACGTATGGACACCAAGTGTGGGAAGCCATGGTGTGGTGGTGGTGGGATGAGTTGGGAGATTGGGATTGACCTGTATACATGTATATGCATAAAATACATAACTAATAATAACGTGCTGTATAAAAAAATAAATAAAATTAAATTTCAAAATTTAAAAAAATAAAATTTAAAAATAAAACAGAAAAAAGTTCTTCCCGTCACACAGATGTATTTATAGGAATGAATTATTTCCATGCTTATATCTATAAATACATAAAAGAGGAATAAAATCTAACTTGAACCATAAAAGAAAAAAAAACCTGAACCCACGAGTTATACAGAGGAAAACCCTACCAGGGCACTTGCTCCAGCGGTAAACAATTCTGAAATTGGTCAGAGGTGGGGAACCATCTCCCATACAGCCAGCAACCCACCCCCAACGCAAGTAGCGTCCTCATTGCAAAGCTGGGGGACCGTGCCGAGGCATCTGTGAGTAAACGTGAGCTGAGCCCCAGGCCAGCTGCTGTTGAACTGTTCCCAACCTTCCCAGGTAAAACACCTGAATATGTACAAGGGCTTGAAAGCCTAGAGGAAGGGCCGTGGAGCCACACCAGCGAAAGCATGCAGGCCAACTTGGTGCCTGCAGGCCAGCCAGGGTGGTCCTGGCCCCGGGCGCTCTTCCGGAAGCTTTCCATTGCCCTGCCTGAGATACCCCTCCTGTCCCGGCCCCCACTGCTTCTTTCTTTCCTCACCTCTGTCCGGAGAGAAATTCCAGCGGAAGGTATGGGTGACACATCCTCTTCTTTACAGGTGGCAGCCTGACAACACCTGCAGAAAGCCCAGCAGAGCCCCACTCACAGCGGGCCACCCACAAAGCTGTGGCCCCTCACTCCCTCCCACCAGCACAGCCCCGAGACTGCTGACGGGGCAGAGAATATGGAGTCAGGCACAGCTTCAGGGGCTATTGCTGCCTGGAGCGCTGTTTATATTGACCTCAACGAGGCACACCTGGGGAGGGCGGGCCGGCAGGGTAAGGCTGCCCAGGTCAGCTAATCCACAACCCTCAGGGAATCACATTGTTGAAAATGGACCTCGCTAAGGCAGAATAGAAGCCAAGGGAAAAAAGGACACAATGCCATTTGCAGCACCGTAGATGAGTCTAGAAGTAATCACGTGACTTGTAGTAAGTCAGAAAGTGAAAGACACATATCATATCATATCACTTATAGGTGTTACCTAAAAATGGATACCAGGGCAGATATTGCCACGGAGAAGGGCAATCACAGATTCATTAAACAAACTTGTGGTTCACCAATGGAAAGGTGTGAGGATTGGTTTCATTACGATATCGGGGTTAACAGACATATACAAACACAGGTGACATATATAATCACCAAAGACGTGCAGAATACCAAGAGAGGACTACTCAACATTCTGTCATAACGTACATGGGAAAAGGATCCCAGGAAGAACAGACATCTGTATATGTGTAAAAGAACCACATCTTCCACACCTACAACAAGCCAAACATTGTAATCAAACGTGCTGTAATAAAAAATTAAAAAAAAAATTAAATTAAAACCACGAAGAAGAAGTAGTGAGACAAACTTGAGTGGATTTCTCCTGGCACATTCCATTCTAAATTCCAATCTAGAACACCACTTCCATTGAGGCTCTGTTGCCCTAGTCACCAGATTTGGTAAGGGAGAACTGCTGCCACCTTGTGGCCGTTTCACACAACAGCAGCTTTAATCCCAGCGCTAATGGTCAGTTGATATTCAAAATCATTGCAGGCCTGTAAATGACACCTGCCCTGAAAACAAATCCTGGGGTCACATATCGACCAAAAAATTCAAAGGACGTCCATATTTCAAAATGACCGTTTCAAAAGGCATATTTTACGCACATTAGTGTTCTGCTTCTTGTCCTTTCTTTCCTTTTTTGTTAAAAAAAACGGGAATGGAAAAAGGCATCCCTCAGAATGGGCGAATATCGTTGCAAACGAATCAATGGACAGAGGTTTAATCTCCAATATATATAAACAGCTCATGCAGCTTAATATTAAAAGAACAAACAACCCAATACAAAAATGGGCAGAAGATCTAAAGAGAGGTTTCTTCAAAGGAGACACAGAGATGGCCAAGACGCACATGAAAAGCTGCTCAACAGCACTAATTATTAGAGAAATGCAAATCAAAACTACAATGAGGTGTCACCTCACACCTGTTAGAATCGGCATCATCAGAAAATCTACAAACAACCAATTCTGGGGAGGGTGTGGACAAAAGGAGCCCTCTTCCACTATTGGTGGGAATGTAAATTGATACAGTCACTATGGAGAACAGTATGGAGTTTCCTTAAAAAAACTAGAAATAGAATTACCATCTGATCCAGCAATCCCACTTCTGGGCATATACCCAGAGAAAACCGTAAATCAAAAAGGCACATTCACCACAATGTTCGTTGCAGCTCTCTTTACAATAGCCAGGTAATGGAAGCCACCTAAATGCCCACAGACAGACGAATGGATAAAGATGTGGTATATATATATAAAATGGAATATTACTCGGCCATAAAAAGGAATG
This sequence comes from Mesoplodon mirus, assembly GCF_964341445.2. NCBI lineage: Eukaryota > Metazoa > Chordata > Mammalia > Artiodactyla > Ziphiidae > Mesoplodon > Mesoplodon mirus. The sequence continues at coordinate 107,308,150 of NC_138987.1, read as the reverse complement.
AAACTGGGTCATTTGTAGAGACATCGATGGATCGAGAGACTGTCATACAGAATGAAGTAAGTCAGAAAGAGGAAAACAAATATTGTATATTAATGCATATATGTGGAGCCTAAAAATGGTACAGATGAACTGGTTTTCAGGGAAGAAATAGAGACACAGAGGTAGAGAACAAACGTATGGACACCAAGTGTGGGAAGCCATGGGGTGGTGGTGGTGGGATGAGTTGGGAGATTGGGATTGACCTGTATACATGTATATGCATAAAATACATAACTAATAATAACGTGCTGTATAAAAAAAATAAAAATTAAATTTCAAAATTTTAAAAAATAAAATTTAAAAATAAAACAGAAAAACGTTCTTCCCGTCACACAGATGTATTTATAGGAATGAATTATTTCCATGCTTATATCTATAAATACATAAAAGAGGAATAAAATCTAACTTGAAACATAAAAGAAAAAAAAAACCTTAACCCACGAGTTATACAGAGGAAAACCCTATCAGGGCATTTGCTCCAGCAGTAAACAATTCTGAAATTGGTCAGAGGTGGGGAACCATCTCCCATACCGCCAGCAACCCACCCCCCACGCAAGGAGCGTCCTCATTGCAAAGCTGGGGGACCGTGCCGAGGCATCTAGGAGAAAACGTGAGCTGAGCCACAGGCCAGCTGCTGCTGAACTGTTCCCACCCTTCCCAGGTAAAACACCTGAATATGTACAAGGTCTTGAAAGCCTAGAGGAAGGGCGGTGGAGCCACACCAGCGAAAGCACGCAGGCCAACTTGGTGCCTGCAGGCCAGCCAGGGTGGTCCTGGCCCCGGGCGCTCTTCCGGAAGCTTTCCATTGCCCTACCTGAGATACCCCTCCTGTCCCGGCCCCCACTGCTTTTTGCCTTCCTCACCTCTGTCCGGAGAGAAATTCCAGCGGAAGGTATGGGTGACACATCCTCTTCTTTACAGGTGGCAGCCTGACAACTCCTGCAGAATGGCCAGCAGAGCCCCACTCACAGCGGGCCACCCACAAAGCTGTGACACCTCACTCCCTCCCACCAGCACAGCCCCGAGACTGCTGACGGGGCAGAGAATATGGAGTCAGGCACAGCTTCAGGGGCTATTGCTGCCTGGAGCGCTGTTTATATTGACCTCAACGAGGCACACCTGGGGAGGGCGGGCCGGCAGGGTAAGGCTGCCCAGGTCAGCTAATCCACAACCCTCAGGGAATCACATTGTTGAAAATGGACCTCGCTAAGGCAGAATAGAAGCCAAGGGAAAAAAGGACACAATGCCATTTGCAGCACCGTAGATGAGTCTAGAAGTAATCACGTGACTTGTAGTAAGTCAGAAAGTGAAAGACACATATCATATCATATCACTTATAGGTGTTACCTAAAAATGGATACCAGGGCAGATATTGCCACGGAGAAGGGCAATCACAGATTCATTAAACAAACTTATGGTTCACCAATGGAAAGGTGTGAGGATTGGTTTCATTACGATATCGGGGTTAACAGACATATACAAACACAGGTGACATATATAATCACCAACGACCTACAGAATACCAAGAGAGGACTACTCAACATTCTGTCATAACGTACATGGGAAAAGGATCCCAGGAAGAACAGACATCTGTATATGTGTAAAAGAACCACATCTTCCACACCTACAACAAGCCAAACATTGTAATCAAACTTGCTGTAATAAAAAATAAAAAAATTAAATTAAAAACACGAAGAAGTAGTGAGACAAACTTGAGGGGCGTTCTCCTGGCACATTCCATTCTAAATTCCAATCTAGAACACCACTTCCATTGAGGCTCTGTTGCCCTAGTCACCAGATTTGGTAAGGGAGAACTGCTGCCACCTTGTGGCCGTTTCACACAACAGCAGCTTTAATCCCTGCGCTAATGGTCAGTTGATATTCAAAATCATTGCAGGCCTGTAAATGACACCTGCCCTGAAAACAAATCCTGGGGTCACATATCGACCAAAAAATTCAAAGGACGTCCATATTTCAAAACGACCGTTTCAAAAGGCATATTTTACGCACATTAGTGTTCTGCTTCTTTTCCTTTCTTTCCTTTTTTGTTAGAAAAAACGGGAATGGAAAAAGGCATCCCTCAGAATGGGCGAAAATCGTTGCAGACGAATCAATGGACAGAGGTTTAATCTCCAATATATATAAACAGCTCATGCAGCTTAATATTAAAAGAAGAAACAACCCAATACAAAAATGGGCAGAAGATCTAAAGAGAGGTTTCTTCAAAGGAGACACAGAGATGGCCAAGACGCACATGAAAAGCTGCTCAACAGCACTAATTATTAGAGAAATGCAAATCAAAACTACAATGAGGTGTCACCTCACACCTGTTAGAATCGGCATCATCAGAAAATCTACAAACAACCAATTCTGGGGAGGGTGTGGACAAAAGGAGCCCTCTTCCACTATTGGTGGGAATGTAAATTGATACACTCACTATGGAGAACAGTATGGAGTTTCCTTAAAAAAACTAGAAATAGAATTACCATCTGATCCAGCAATCCCACTTCTGGGCATATACCCAGAGAAAACCGTAAATCAAAAAGGCACATTCACCACAATGTTCGTTGCAGCACTCTTTACAATAGCCAGGTAATGGAAGCCACCTAAATGCCCACAGACAGATGAATGGATAAAGATGTGGTATATATATAAAATGGAATATTACTCGCCCATAAAAAGGAATGAAACTGGGTCATTTGTAGAGACATCGATGGATCGAGAGACTGTCATACAGAATGAAGTAAGTCAGAAAGAGGAAAACAAATATTGTATATTAATGCATATATGTGGAGCCTAAAAATGGTACAGATGAACTGGTTTGCAGGGAAGAAATAGAGACACAGAGGTAGAGAACAAACGTATGGACACCAAGTGTGGGAAGCCATGGGGTGGTGGTGGTGGGATGAGTTTGGAGATTGGGATTGACCTGTATACATGTATATGCATAAAATACATAACTAATAATAACGTGCTGTATAAAAAAAATAAAAATTAAATTTCAAAATTTTAAAAAATAAAATTTAAAAATAAAACAGAAAAACGTTCTTCCCGTCACACAGATGTATTAATAGGAATGAATTATTTCCATGCTTATATCTATAAATACATAAAAGAGGAATAAAATCTAACTTGAAACATAAAAGAAAAAAAAACCTTAACCCACGAGTTATACAGAGGAAAACCCTATCAGGGCATTTGCTCCAGCAGTAAACAATTCTGAAATTGGTCAGAGGTGGGGAACCATCTCCCATACCGCCAGCAACCCACCCCCCACGCAAGGAGCGTCCTCATTGCAAAGCTGGGGGACCGTGCCGAGGCATCTATGAGTAAACGTGAGCTGAGCCCCAGGCCAGCTGCTGCTGAACTGTTCCCACCTTTCCCAGGTAAAACACCTGAATATGTACAAGGGCTTGAAAGCCTAGAGGAAGGGCCGTGGAGCCACACCAGCGAAAGCACGCAGGCCAACTTGGTGCCTGCAGGCCAGCCAGGGTGGTCCTGGCCCCGGGTGCTCTTCCGGAAGCTTTCCATTGCCCTACCTGAGATACCCCTCCTGTCCCGGCCCCCACTGCTTTTTGCCTTCCTCACCTCTGTCCGGAGAGAAATTCCAGCGGAAGGTATGGGTGACACATCCTCTTCTTTACAGGTGGCAGCCTGACAACTCCTGCAGAATGGCCAGCATAGCCCCACTCACAGCGGGCCACCCACAAAGCTGTGACACCTCACTCCCTCCCACCAGCACAGCCCCGAGACTGCTGACGGGGCAGAGAATATGGAGTCAGGCACAGCTTCAGGGGCTATTGCTGCCTGGAGCGCTGTTTATATTGACCTCAATGAGGCACACCTGGGGAGGGCGGGCCGGCAGGGTAAGGCTGCTCAGGTCAGCTAATCCACAACCCTCAGGGAATCACATTGTTGAAAATGGACCTCGCTAAGGCAGAATAGAAGCCAAGGGAAAAAAGGACACAATGCCATTTGCAGCACCGTAGATGAGTCTAGAAGTAATCACGTGACTTGTAGTAAGTCAGAAAGTGAAAGACACATATCATATCATATCACTTATAGGTGTTACCTAAAAATGGATACCAGGGCAGATATTGCCACGGAGAAGGGCAATCACAGATTCATTAAACAAACATATGGTTCACCAATGGAAAGGTGTGAGGATTGGTTTCATTACGATATCGGGGTTAACAGACATATACAAACACAGGTGACATATATAATCACCAAAGACCTACAGAATACCAAGAGAGGACTACTCAACATTCTGTCATAACGTACATGGGAAAAGGATCCCAGGAAGAACAGACATCTGTATATGTGTAAAAGAACCACATCTTCCACACCTACAACAAGCCAAACATTGTAATCAAACTTGCTGTAATAAAAAATAAAAAAAATTAAATTAAAAACACGAAGAAGTAGTGAGACAAACTTGAGGGGCTTTCTCCTGGCACATTCCATTCTAAATACCAATCTAGAACACCACTTCCATTGAGGCTCTGTTGCCCTAGTCACTAGATTTGGTAAGGGAGAACTGCTGCCACCTTGTGGCCGTTTCACACAACAGCAGCTTTAATCCCAGCGCTAATGGTCAGTTGATATTCAAAATCATTGCAGGCCTGTAAATGACACCTGCCCTGAAAACAATTCCTGGGGTCACATATCGACCAAAAAATTCAAAGGACGTCCATATTTCAAAACGACCGTTTCAAAAGGCATATTTTACGCACATTAGTGTTCTGCTTCTTTTCCTTTCTTTCCTTTTTTGTTAGAAAAAACGGGAATGGAAAAAGGCATCCCTCAGAATGGGCGAAAGTCGTTGCAAACGAATCAATGGACAGAGGTTTAATCTCCAATATATATAAACAGCTCATGCAGCTTAATATTAAAAAAAAAACAACCCAATACAAAAATGGGCAGAAGATCTAAAGAGACATTTCTTCAAAGGAGACACAGAGATGGCCAAGACGCACATGAAAAGCTGCTCAACAGCACTAATTATTAGAGAAATGCAAATCAAAACTACAATGAGGTGTCACCTCACACCTGTTAGAATCGGCATCATCAGAAAATCTACAAACAACCAATTCTGGGGAGGGTGTGGACAAAAGGAGCCCTCTTCCACTATTGGTGGGAATGTAAATTGATACAGTCACTATGGAGAACAGTATGGAGTTTCCTTAAAAAAACTAGAAATAGAATTACCATCTGATCCAGCAATCCCACTTCTGGGCATATACCCAGAGAAAACCGTAAATCAAAAAGGCACATTCACCACAATGTTCGTTGCAGCACTCTTTACAATAGCCAGGTAATGGAAGCCACCTAAATGCCCACAGACAGATGAATGGATAAAGATGTGGTATATATATAAAATGGAATATTACTCGGCCATAAAAAGGAATGAAACTGGGTCATTTGTAGAGACATCGATGGATCGAGAGACTGTCATACAGAATGAAGTATGTCTGAAAGAGGAAAACAAATATTGTATATTAATGCATATATGTGGAGCCTAAAAATGGTACAGAAGAACTGGTTTGCAGGGAAGAAATAGAGACACAGAGGTAGAGAACAAACGTATGGACACCAAGTGTGGGAAGCCATGGGGTGGTGTTGGTGGGATGAGTTTGGAGATTGGGATTGACCTGTATACATGTATATGCATAAAATACATAACTAATAATAACGTGCTGTATAAAAAAAATAAAAATTAAATTTCAAAATTTTAAAAAATAAAATTTAAAAATAAAACAGAAAAACGTTCTTCCCGTCACACAGATGTATTAATAGGAATGAATTATTTCCATGCTTATATCTATAAATACATAAAAGAGGAATAAAATCTAACTTGAAACATAAAAGAAAAAAAAAACCTTAACCCACGAGTTATACAGAGGAAAACCCTATCAGGGCATTTGCTCCAGCAGTAAACAATTCTGAAATTGGTCAGAGGTGGGGAACCATCTCCCATACCGCCAGCAACCCACCCCCCACGCAAGGAGCGTCCTCATTGCAAAGCTGGGGGACCGTGCCGAGGCATCTATGAGTAAACGTGAGCTGAGCCCCAGGCCAGCTGCTGCTGAACTGTTCCCACCCTTCCCAGGTAAAACACCTGAATATGTACAAGGGCTTGAAAGCCTAGAGGAAGGGCCGTGGAGCCACACCAGCGAAAGCACGCAGGCCAACTTGGTGCCTGCAGGCCAGCCAGGGTGGTCCTGGCCCAGGGTGCTCTTCCGGAAGCTTTCCATTGCCCTACCTGAGATACCCCTCCTGTCCCGGCCCCCACTGCTTTTTGCCTTCCTCACCTCTGTCCGGAGAGAAATTCCAGCGGAAGGTATGGGTGACACATCCTCTTCTTTACAGGTGGCAGCCTGACAACTCCTGCAGAATGGCCAGCAGAGCCCCACTCACAGCGGGCCACCCACAAAGCTGTGACACCTCACTCCCTCCCACCAGCACAGCCCCGAGACTGCTGACGGGGCAGAGAATATGGAGTCAGGCACAGCTTCAGGGGCTATTGCTGCCTGGAGCGCTGTTTATATTGACCTCAACGAGGCACACCTGGGGAGGGCGGGCCGGCAGGGTAAGGCTGCCCAGGTCAGCTAATCCACAACCCTCAGGGAATCACATTGTTGAAAATGGACCTCGCTAAGGCAGAATAGAAGCCAAGGGAAAAAAGGACACAATGCCATTTGCAGCACCGTAGATGAGTCTAGAAGTAATCACGTGACTTGTAGTAAGTCAGAAAGTGAAAGACACATATCATATCATATCACTTATAGGTGTTACCTAAAAATGGATACCAGGGCAGATATTGCCACGGAGAAGGGCAATCACAGATTCATTAAACAAACTTGTGGTTCACCAATGGAAAGTTGTGAGGATTGGTTTCATTACGATATCGGGGTTAACAGACATATACAAACACAGGTGACATATATAATCACCAACGACCTACAGAATACCAAGAGAGGACTACTCAACATTCTGTCATAACGTACATGGGAAAAGGATCCCAGGAAGAACAGACATCTGTATATGTGCAAAAGAACCACATCTTCCACACCTACAACAAGCCAAACATTGTAATCAAACTTGCTGTAATAAAAAAATAAAAAATTAAATTAAAAACACGAAGAAGAAGTAGTGAGACAAACTTGAGGGGCTTTCTCCTGGCACATTCCATTCTAAATTCCAATCTAGAACACCACTTCCATTGAGGCTCTGTTGCCCTAGTCCCCAGATTTGGTAAGGGAGAACTGCTGCCACCTTGTGGCCGTTTCACACAACAGCAGCTTTAATCCCAGCGCTAATGGTCAGTTGATATTCAAAATCATTGCAGGCCTGTAAATGACACCTGCCCTGAAAACAAATCCTGGGGTCACATATCGACCAAAAAATTCAAAGGACGTCCATATTTCAAAACGACCGTTTCAAAAGGCATATTTTACGCACATTAGTGTTCTGCTTCTTTTCCTTACTTTCCTTTTTTGTTAAAAAAAACGGGAATGGAAAAAGGCATCCCTCAGAATGGGCGAAAATCGTTGCAAACGAATCAATGGACAGAGGTTTAATCTCCAATATATGTAAACAGCTCATGCAGCTTAATATTAATAAAACAAACAACCCAATACAAAAATGGGCAGAAGATCTAAAGAGACGTTTCTTCAAAGGAGACACAGAGATGGCCAAGACGCACATGAAAAGCTGCTCAACAGCACTAATTATTAGAGAAATGCAAATCAAAACTACAATGAGGTATCACCTCACACCTGTTAGAATCGGCATCATCAGAAAATCTACAAACAACAAATTCTGGGGAGGGCGTGGACAAAAGGAGCCCTCTTCCACTATTGGTGGGAATGTAAATTGATACAGTCACTATGGAGAACAGTATGGAGTTTCCTTTAAAAAACTAGAAATAGAATTACCATCTGATCCAGCAATCCCAGTTCTGGGCATATACGCAGAGAAAACCGTAAATCAAAAAGGCACATTCACCACAAGTTTCGTTGCAGCACTCTTTACAATAGCCAGGTAATGGAAGCCACCTAAATGCCCACAGACAGATGAATGGATAAAGATGTGGTACATATATAAAATGGAATATTACTCGGCCATAAAAAGGAATGAAACTGGGTCATTTGTAGAGACATCGATGGATCGAGAGACTGTCATACAGAATGAAGTAAGTCAGAATGAGGAAAACAAATGTTGTATATTAATGCATATATGTGGAGCCTAAAAAATGGTACAGATGAACTGGTTTGCAGGGAAGAAATAGAGACACAGAGGTAGAGAACAAACGTATGGACACCAAGTGTGGGAAGCCATGGGGTGGTGGTGGTGGGATGAGTTGGGAGATTGGGATTGACCTGCATACATGTATATGCATAAAATACATATCTAATAATAACGTGCTGTATAAAAAAATAAATAAAATTAAATTTCAAAATTTAAAAAAATAAAATTTAAAAATAAAACAGAAAAAATTTCTTCCTGTCACACAGATGTATTTATAGGAATGAATTATTTCCATGCTTATATCTATAAATACATAAAAGAGGAATAAAATCTAACGTGAACCATAAAAGAAAAAAAAACCTGAACCGACGAGTTATACAGAGGAAAACCCTATCAGGGCACTTGCTCCAGCGGTAAACAATTCTGAAATTGGTCAGAGGTGGGGAACCATCTCCCATACAGCCAGCAACCCACCCCCCACGCAAGGAGCATCCTCATTGCAAAGCTGGGGGACCGTGCCAAGGCATCTGTGAGTAAACGTGAGCTGAGCCCCAGGCCAGGTGCTGTTGAACTGTTCCCATCCTTCCCAGGTAAAACACCTGAATATGTACAAGGGCTTGAAAGCCTAGAAGAAGGGCCGTGGAGCCACACCAGCGAAAGCACGCAGGCCAACTTGGTGCCTGCAGGCCAGCCAGGGTGGTCCTGGCCCCGGGCGCTCTTCCGGAAGCTTTCCATTGCCCTGCCTGAGATACCCCTCTTGTCCCGGCCCCCACTGCTTCTTTCTTTCCTCACCTCTGTCCGGAGAGAAATTCCAGCGGAAGGTATGGGTGACACATCCTCTTCTTTACAGGTGGCAGCCTGACAACACCTGCAGAAAGCCCAGCAGAGCCCCACTCACAGCGGGCCACCCACAAACCTGTGGCCCCTCACTCCTTCCCACAAGCACAGCCCCGAGACTGCTGACGGGGCAGAGAATATGGCGTCAGGCACAGCTTCAGGGGCTATTGCTGCCTGGAGCGCTGTTTATATTGATCTCAATGAGGCACACCTGGGGAGGGCGGGCCGGCAGGGTAAGGCTGCCCAGGTCAGCTAATCCACAACCCTCAGGGAATCACATTGTTGAAAATGGACCTCGCTAAGGCAGAATAGAAGCCAAGGGAAAAAAGGACACAATGCCATTTGCGGCACCGTAGATGAGTCTAGAAGTAATCACGTGACTTGTAGTAAGTCAGAAAGTGAAAGACACATATCATATCATATCACTTATAGGTGTTACCTAAAAATGGATACCAGGGCAGATATTGCCACGGAGAAGGGCAATCACAGATTCATTAAACAAACTTGTGGTTCACCAATGGAAAGGTGTGAGGATTGGTTTCATTACGATATTGGGGTTAACAGACATATACAAACACAGGTGACATATATAATCACCAAAGACCTACAGAATACCAAGAGAGGACTACTCAACATTCTGTCATAACGTACATGGGAAAAGGATCCCAGGAAGAACAGACATCTGTATATGTGTAAAAGAACCACATCTTCCACACCTACAACAAGCCAAACATTGTAATCAAACTTGCTGTAATAAAAAAATAAAAAATTAAATTAAAAACACGAAGAAGAAGTAGTGAGACAAACTTGAGTGGCTTTCTCCTGGCACATTCCATTCTAAATTCCAATCTAGAACACCACTTCCATTGAGGCTCTGTTGCCCTAGTCACCAGATTTGGTAAGGGAGAACTGCTGCCACCTTGTGGCCGTTTCACACAACAGCAGCTTTAATCCCAGCGCTAATGGTCAGTTGATATTCAAAATCATTGCAGGCCTGTAAATGACACCTGCCCTGAAAACAAATCCTGGGGTCACATATCGACCAAAAAATTCAAAGGACGTCCATATTTCAAAACGACCGTTTCAAAAGGCATATTTTACGCACATTAGTGTTCTGCTTCTTTTCCTTTCTTTCCTTTTTTGTTAAAAAAAACGGGAATGGAAAAAGGCATCCCTCAGAATGGGCGAAAATCGTTGCAAACGAATCAATGGACAGAGGTTTAATCTCCAATATATATAAACAGCTCATGCAGCTTAATATTAAAAAAACAAACAACCCAATACAAAAATGGGCAGAAGATCTAAAGAGACGTTTCTTCAAAGGAGACACAGAGATGGCCAAGACGCACATGAAAAGCTGCTCAACAGCACTAATTATTAGAGAAATGCAAATCAAAACTACAATGAGGTATCACCTCACACCTGTTAGAATCGGCATCATCAGAAAATCTACAAACAACAAATTCTGGGGAGGGTGTGGACAAAAGGAGCCCTCTTCCACTATTGGTGGGAATGTAAATTGATACAGTCACTATGGAGAACAGTATGGAGTTTCCTTAAAAAAACTAGAAATAGAATTACCATCTGATCCAGCAATCCCACTTCTGGGCATATACCCAGAGAAAACCGTAAATCAAAAAGGCACATTCACCACAATGTTCGTTGCAGCACTCTTTACAATAGCCAGGTAATGGAAGCCACCTAAATGCCCACAGACAGATGAATGGATAAAGATGTGGTACATATATAAAATGGAATATTACTCGGCCATAAAAAGGAATGAAACTGGGTCATTTGTAGAGACATCGATGGATCGAGAGACTGTCATACAGAATGAAGTAAGTCAGAAAGAGGAAAACAAATGTTGTATAGTAATGCATATATGTGGAGCCTAAAAAATGGTACAGATGAATTGGTTTGCAGGGAAGAAATAGAGACACAGAGGTAGAGAACAAACGTATGGACACCAAGTGTGGGAAGCCATGGGGTGGTGGTGGTGGGATGAGTTGGGAGATTGGGATTGACCTGCATACATGTATATGCATAAAATACATAACTAATAATAACGTGCTGTATAAAAAAAATAAATAAAATTAAATTTCAAAATTTAAAAAAATAAAATTTAATAATAAAACAGAAAAAAGTTCTTCCCGTCACACAGATGTATTTATAGGAATGAATTATTTCCATGCTTATATCTATAAATACATAAAAGAGGAATAAAATCTAAATTGAACCATAAAAGAAAAAAAAACCCTGAACCCACGAGTTATACAGAGGAAAACCCTATCAGGGCACTTGCTCCAGCGGTAAACAATTCTGAATTTGGTCAGAGGTGGGGAACCATCTCCCATACAGCCAGCAACCCACCCCCCACGCAAGGAGCGTCCTCATTGCAAAGCTGGGGGACCGTGCCGAGGCATCTGTGAGTAAACGTGAGCTGAGCCCCAGGCCAGCTGCTGTTGAACTGTTCCCAACCTTCCCAGGTAAAACACCTGAATATGTACAAGGGCTTGAAAGCCTAGAGGAAGGGCCGTGGAGCCACACCAGCGAAAGCACGCAGGCCAACTTGGTGCCTGCAGGCCAGCCAGGGTGGTCCTGGCCCCGGGCGCTCTTCCGGAAGCTTTCCATTGCCCTGCCTGAGATACCCCTCTTGTCCCGGCCCCCACTGCTTCTTTCTTTCCTCACCTCTGTCCGGAGAGAAATTCCAGCGGAAGGTATGGGTGACACATCCTCTTCTTTACAGGTGGCAGCCTGACAACACCTGCAGAAAGCCCAGCAGAGCCCCACTCACAGCGGGCCACCCACAAAGCTGTGGCCCCTCACTCCCTCCCACCAGCACAGCCCCGAGACTGCTGACGGGGCAGAGAATATGGAGTCAGGCACAGCTTCAGGGGCTATTGCTGCCTGGAGCGCTGTTTATATTGACCTCAACGAGGCACACCTGGGGAGGGTGGGCCGGCAGGGTAAGGCTGCCCAGGTCAGCTAATCCACAACCCTCAGGGAATCACATTGTTGAAAATGGACCTCGCTAAGGCAGAATAGAAGCCAAGGGAAAAAAGGACACAATGCCATTTGCAGCACCGTAGATGAGTCTAGAAGTAATCACGTGACTTGTAGTAAGTCAGAAAGTGAAAGACACATATCATATCATATCACTTATAGGTGTTACCTAAAAATGGATACCAGGGCAGATATTGCCACGGAGAAGGGCAATCACAGATTCATTAAACAAACTTGTGGTTCACCAATGGAAAGTTGTGAGGATTGGTTTCATTACGATATCGGGGTTAACAGACATATACAAACACAGGTGACATATATAATCACCAAACACCTACAGAATACCAAGAGAGGACTACTCAACATTCTGTCATAACGTACATGGGAAAAGGATCCCAGGAAGAACAGACATCTGTATATGTGTAAAAGAACCACATCTTCCACACCTACAACAAGCCAAACATTGTAATCAAACTTGCTGTAATAAAAAAATAAAAAATTAACTTAAAAACACGAAGAAGAAGTAGTGAGACAAACTTGAGTGGCTTTCTCCTGGCACATTCCATTCTAAATTCCAATCTAGAACACGACTTCCATTGAGGCTCTGTTGCCCTAGTCACCAGATTTGGTAAGGGAGAACTGCTGCCACCTTGTGGCCGTTTCACACAACAGCAGCTTTAATCCCAGCGCTAATGGTCAGTTGATATTCAAAATCATTGCAGGCCTGTAAATGACACCTGCCCTGAAAACAAATCCTGGGGTCACATATCGACCAAAAAATTCAAAGGACGTCCATATTTCAAAACGACCGTTTCAAAAGGCATATTTTACGCACATTAGTGTTCTGCTTCTTTTCCTTTCTTTCCTTTTTTGTTAAAAAAAACGGGAATGGATAAAGGCATCCCACAGAATGGGCGAAAATCGTTGCAAACGAATCAATGGACAGAGGTTTAATCTCCAATATATATAAACAGCTCATGCAGCTTAATATTAAAAAAACAAACAACCCAATACAAAAATGGGCAGAAGATCTAAAGAGACGTTTCTTCAAAGGAGACACAGAGATGGCCAAGACGCACATGAAAAGCTGCTCAACAGCACTAATTATTAGAGAAATGCAAATCAAAACTACAATGAGGTATCACCTCACACCTGTTAGAATCGGCATCATTAGAAAATCTACAAACAACAAATTCTGGGGAGGGCGTGGACAAAAGGAGCCCTCTTCCACTATTGGTGGGAATGTAAATTGATACAGTCACTATGGAGAACAGTATGGAGTTTCCTTAAAAAAACTAGAAATAGAATTACCATCTGATCCAGCAATCCCACTTCTGGGCATATACCCAGAGAAAACCGTAAATCAAAAAGGCACATTCACCACAATGTTCGTTGCAGCACTCTTTACAATAGCCAGGTAATGGAAGCCACCTAAATGCCCACAGACAGATGAATGGATAAAGATGTGGTACATATATAAAATGGAATATTACTCGGCCATAAAAAGGAATGAAACTGGGTCATTTGTAGAGACATCGATGGATCGAGAGACTGTCATACAGAATGAAGTAAGTCAGAAAGAGGAAAACAAATGTTGTATATTAATGCATATATGTGGAGCCTAAAAAATGGTACAGATGAACTGGTTTGCAGGGAAGAAATACAGACACAGAGGTAGAGAACAAACGTATGGACACCAAGTGTGGGAAGCCATGGGGTGGTGGTGGTGGGATGAGTTGGGAGATTGGGATTGACCTGCATACATGTATATGCATAAAATACATATCTAATAATAACATGCTGTATAAAAAAATAAATAAAATTAAATTTCAAAATTTAAAAAAATAAAATTTAAAAATAAAACAGAAAAAAGTTCTTCCCGTCACACAGATGTATTTATAGGAATGAATTATTTCCTTGCTTATATCTATAATTACATAAAAGAGGAATAAAATCTAACTTGAACCATAAAAGAAAAAAAAACCTGAACCCACGAGTTATACAGAGGAAAACCCTATCAGGGCACTTGCTCCAGCGGTAAACAATTCTGAAATTGGTCAGAGGTGGGGAACCATCTCCCATACAGCCAGCAACCCACCCCCCACGCAAGGAGCGTCCTCATTGCAAAGCTGGGGGACCGTGCCGAGGCATCTGTGAGTAAACGTGAGCTGAGCCCCAGGCCAGCTGCTGCTGAACTGTTCCCACCTTTCCCAGGTAAAACACCTGAATATGTACAAGGGCTTGAAAGCCTAGAGGAAGGGCCGTGGAGCCACACCAGCGAAAGCACGCAGGCCAACTTGGTGCCTGCAGGCCAGCCAGGGTGGTCCTGGCCCCGGGCTGTCTTCCGGAAGCTTTCCATTGCCCTTCCTGAGATACCCCTCTTGTCCCGGCCCCCACTGCTTCTTTCTTTCCTCACCTCTGTCCGGAGAGAAATTCCAGCGGAAGGTATGGGTGACACATCCTCTTCTTTACAGGTGGCAGCCTGACAACACCTGCAGAAAGCCCAGCAGAGCCCCACTCACAGCGGGCCACCCACAAAGCTGTGGCCCCTCACTCCCTCCCACCAGCACAGCCCCGAGACTGCTGACGGGGCAGAGAATATGGAGTCAGGCACAGCTTCAGGGGCTATTGCTGCCTGGAGCGCTGTTTATATTGACCTCAACGAGGCACACCTGGGGAGGGCGGGCCGGCAGGGTAAGGCTGCCCAGGTCAGCTAATCCACAACCCTCAGGGAATCACATTGTTGAAAATGGACCTCGCTAAGGCAGAATAGAAGCCAAGGGAAAAAAGGACACAATGCCATTTGCAGCACCGTAGATGAGTCTAGAAGTAATCATGTGACTTGTAGTAAGTCAGAAAGTGAAAGACACATATCATATCATATCACTTATAGGTGTTACCTAAAAATGGATACCAGGGCAGATATTGCCACGGAGAAGGGCAATCACAGATTCATTAAACAAACTTGTGGTTCACCAATGGAAAGGTGTGAGGATTGGTTTCATTATGATATCGGGGTTAACAGACATATACAAACACAGGTGACATATATAATCACCAAAGACCTACAGAATACCAAGAGAGGACTACTCAACATTCTGTCATAACGTACATGGGAAAAGGATCCCAGGAAGAACAGACATCTGTATATGTGTAAAAGAACCACATCTTCCACACCTACAACAAGCCAAACATTGTAATCAAACTTGCTGTAATAAAAAAATAAAAAATTAAATTAAAAACACGAAGAAGAAGTAGTGAGACAAACTTGAGTGGCTTTCTCCTGGCACATTCCATTCTAAATTCCAATCTAGAACACCACTTCCATTGAGGCTCTGTTGCCCTAGTCACCAGATTTGGTAAGGGAGAACTGCTGCCACCTTGTGGCCGTTTCACACAACAGCAGCTTTAATCCCAGCGCTAATGGTCAGTTGATATTCAAAATCATTGCAGGCCTGTAAATGACACCTGCCCTGAAAACAAATCCTGGGGTCACATATCGACCAAAAAATTCAAAGGACGTCCATATTTCAAAACGACCGTTTCAAAAGGCATATTTTACGCACATTAGTGTTCTGCTTCTTTTCCTTTCTTTCCTTTTTTGTTAAAAAAAACGGGAATGGAAAAAGGCATCCCTCAGAATGGGCGAAAATCGTTGCAAACGAATCAATGGACAGAGGTTTAATCTCCAATATATATAAACAGCTCATGCAGCTTAATATTAAAAAAACAAACAACCCAATACAAAAATGGGCAGAAGATCTAAAGAGACGTTTCTTCAAAGGAGACACAGAGATGGCCAAGACGCACATGAAAAGCTGCTCAACAGCACTAATTATTAGAGAAATGCAAATCAAAACTACAATGAGGTATCACCTCACACCTGTTAGAATCGGCATCATCAGAAAATCTACAAACAACAAATTCTGGGGAGGGCGTGGACAAAAGGAGCCCTCTTCCACTATTGGTGGGAATGTAAATTGATACAGTCACTATGGAGAACAGTATGGAGTTTCCTTAAAAAACTAGAAATAGAATTAGCATCTGATCCAGCAAACCCACTACTGGGCATATACCCAGAGAAAACCGTAAATCAAAAAGGCACATTCGGGCCTCCCTGGTGGCGCAGTGGTTGAGAGTCCGCCTGCCGATGGAGGGGATACGGGTTCGTGCCCCGGTCTGGCAGGATCCCATATGCCGCGGAGCGGCTGGGCCCGTGAGCCATGGCCGCTAAGCCTGTGCGTCTGGAGCCTGTGCTCCGCAACGCGAGAGGCCACAACAGTGAGAGGCCCGCGTACAGCAAAAAAAAAAAAAAAAAAAAAAAAAAAGGCACATTCACCACAATGTTCGTTGCAGCACTCTTTACAATAGCCAGGTAATGGAAGCCACCTAAATGCCCACAGACAGATGAATGGATAAAGATGTGGTACATATATAAAATGGAATATTACTCGGCCATAAAAAGGAATGAAACTGGGTCATTTGTAGAGACATCGATGGATCGAGAGACTGTCATACAGAATGAAGTAAGTCAGAAAGAGGAAAACAAATGTTGTATATTAATGCATATATGTGGAGCCTAAAAAATGGTACAGATGAACTGGTTTGCAGGGAAGAAATACAGACACAGAGGTAGAGAACAAACGTATGGACACCAAGTGTGGGAAGCCATGGGGTGGTGGTGGTGGGATGAGTTGGGAGATTGGGATTGACCTGCATACATGTATATGCATAAAATACATATCTAATAATAACATGCTGTATAAAAAAATAAATAAAATTAAATTTCAAAATTTAAAAAAATAAAATTTAAAAATAAAACAGAAAAAAGTTCTTCCCGTCACACAGATGTATTTATAGGAATGAATTATTTCCTTGCTTATATCTATAAATACATAAAAGAGGAATAAAATCTAACTTGAACCATAAAAGAAAAAAAAACCTGAACCCACGAGTTATACAGAGGAAAACCCTATCAGGGCACTTGCTCCAGCGGTAAACAATTCTGAAATTGGTCAGAGGTGGGGAACCATCTCCCATACAGCCAGCAACCCACCCCCCACGCAAGGAGCGTCCTCATTGCAAAGCTGGGGGACCGTGCCGAGGCATCTGTGAGTAAACGTGAGCTGAGCCCCAGGCCAGCTGCTGCTGAACTGTTCCCACCTTTCCCAGGTAAAACACCTGAATATGTACAAGGGCTTGAAAGCCTAGAGGAAGGGCCGTGGAGCCACACCAGCGAAAGCACGCAGGCCAACTTGGTGCCTGCAGGCCAGCCAGGGTGGTCCTGGCCCCGGGCGCTCTTCCGGAAGCTTTCCATTGCCCTGCCTGAGATACCCCTCTTGTCCCGGCCCCCACTGCTTCTTTCTTTCCTCACCTCTGTCCGGAGAGAAATTCCAGCGGAAGGTATGGGTGACACATCCTCTTCTTTACAGGTGGCAGCCTGACAACACCTGCAGAAAGCCCAGCAGAGCCCCACTCACAGCGGGCCACCCACAAAGCTGTGGCCCCTCACTCCCTCCCACCAGCACAGCCCCGAGACTGCTGACGGGGCAGAGAATATGGAGTCAGGCACAGCTTCAGGGGCTATTGCTGCCTGGAGCGCTGTTTATATTGACCTCAACGAGGCACACCTGGGGAGGGCGGGCCGGCAGGGTAAGGCTGCCCAGGTCAGCTAATCCACAACCCTCAGGGAATCACATTGTTGAAAATGGACCTCGCTAAGGCAGAATAGAAGCCAAGGGAAAAAAGGACACAATGCCATTTGCAGCACCGTAGATGAGTCTAGAAGTAATCATGTGACTTGTAGTAAGTCAGAAAGTGAAAGACACATATCATATCATATCACTTATAGGTGTTACCTAAAAATGGATACCAGGGCAGATATTGCCACGGAGAAGGGCAATCACAGATTCATTAAACAAACTTGTGGTTCACCAATGGAAAGGTGTGAGGATTGGTTTCATTATGATATCGGGGTTAACAGACATATACAAACACAGGTGACATATATAATCACCAAAGACCTACAGAATACCAAGAGAGGACTACTCAACATTCTGTCATAACGTACATGGGAAAAGGATCCCAGGAAGAACAGACATCTGTATATGTGTAAAAGAACCACATCTTCCACACCTACAACAAGCCAAACATTGTAATCAAACTTGCTGTAATAAAAAAATAAAAAATTAAATTAAAAACACGAAGAAGAAGTAGTGAGACAAACTTGAGTGGCTTTCTCCTGGCACATTCCATTCTAAATTCCAATCTAGAACACCACTTCCATTGAGGCTCTGTTGCCCTAGTCACCAGATTTGGTAAGGGAGAACTGCTGCCACCTTGTGGCCGTTTCACACAACAGCAGCTTTAATCCCAGCGCTAATGGTCAGTTGATATTCAAAATCATTGCAGGCCTGTAAATGACACCTGCCCTGAAAACAAATCCTGGGGTCACATATCGACCAAAAAATTCAAAGGACGTCCATATTTCAAAACGACCGTTTCAAAAGGCATATTTTACACACATTAGTGTTCTGCTTCTTTTCCTTTCTTTCCTTTTTTGTTAAAAAAAACGGGAATGGAAAAAGGCATCCCTCAGAATGGGCGAAAATCGTTGCAAACGAATCAATGGACAGAGGTTTAATCTCCAATATATATAAACAGCTCATGCAGCTTAATATTAAAAAAACAAACAACCCAATACAAAAATGGGCAGAAGATCTAAAGAGACGTTTCTTCAAAGGAGACACAGAGATGGCCAAGACGCACATGAAAAGCTGCTCAACAGCACTAATTATTAGAGAAATGCAAATCAAAACTACAATGAGGTATCACCTCACACCTGTTAGAATCGGCATCATCAGAAAATCTACAAACAACAAATTCTGGGGAGGGCGTGGACAAAAGGAGCCCTCTTCCACTATTGGTGGGAATGTAAATTGATACAGTCACTATGGAGAACAGTATGGAGTTTCCTTAAAAAACTAGAAATAGAATTAGCATCTGATCCAGCAAACCCACTACTGGGCATATACCCAGAGAAAACCGTAAATCAAAAAGGCACATTCGGGCCTCCCTGGTGGCGCAGTGGTTGAGAGTCCGCCTGCCGATGGAGGGGATACGGGTTCGTGCCCCGGTCTGGCAGGATCCCATATGCCGCGGAGCGGCTGGGCCCGTGAGCCATGGCCGCTAAGCCTGTGCGTCTGGAGCCTGTGCTCCGCAACGCGAGAGGCCACAACAGTGAGAGGCCCGCGTACAGCAAAAAAAAAAAAAAAAAAAAAAAAAAAAGGCACATTCACCACAATGTTCGTTGCAGCACTCTTTACAATAGCCAGGTAATGGAAGCCACCTAAATGCCCACAGACAGATGAATGGATAAAGATGTGGTACATATATAAAATGGAATATTACTCGGCCATAAAAAGGAATGAAACTGGGTCATTTGTAGAGACATCGATGGATCGAGAGACTGTCATACAGAATGAAGTAAGTCAGAAAGAGGAAAACAAATGTTGTATATTAATGCATATATGTGGAGCCTAAAAAATGGTACAGATGAACTGGTTTGCAGGGAAGAAATACAGACACAGAGGTAGAGAACAAACGTATGGACACCAAGTGTGGGAAGCCATGGGGTGGTGGTGGTGGGATGAGTTGGGAGATTGGGATTGACCTGCATACATGTATATGCATAAAATACATATCTAATAATAACATGCTGTATAAAAAAATAAATAAAATTAAATTTCAAAATTTAAAAAAATAAAATTTAAAAATAAAACAGAAAAAAGTTCTTCCCGTCACACAGATGTATTTATAGGAATGAATTATTTCCTTGCTTATATCTATAAATACATAAAAGAGGAATAAAATCTAACTTGAACCATAAAAGAAAAAAAAACCTGAACCCACGAGTTATACAGAGGAAAACCCTATCAGGGCACTTGCTCCAGCGGTAAACAATTCTGAAATTGGTCAGAGGTGGGGAACCATCTCCCATACAGCCAGCAACCCACCCCCCACGCAAGGAGCGTCCTCATTGCAAAGCTGGGGGACCGTGCCGAGGCATCTGTGAGTAAACGTGAGCTGAGCCCCAGGCCAGCTGCTGCTGAACTGTTCCCACCTTTCCCAGGTAAAACACCTGAATATGTACAAGGGCTTGAAAGCCTAGAGGAAGGGCCGTGGAGCCACACCAGCGAAAGCACGCAGGCCAACTTGGTGCCTGCAGGCCAGCCAGGGTGGTCCTGGCCCCGGGCGCTCTTCCGGAAGCTTTCCATTGCCCTGCCTGAGATACCCCTCTTGTCCCGGCCCCCACTGCTTCTTTCTTTCCTCACCTCTGTCCGGAGAGAAATTCCAGCGGAAGGTATGGGTGACACATCCTCTTCTTTACAGGTGGCAGCCTGACAACACCTGCAGAAAGCCCAGCAGAGCCCCACTCACAGCGGGCCACCCACAAAGCTGTGGCCCCTCACTCCCTCCCACCAGCACAGCCCCGAGACTGCTGACGGGGCAGAGAATATGGAGTCAGGCACAGCTTCAGGGGCTATTGCTGCCTGGAGCGCTGTTTATATTGACCTCAACGAGGCACACCTGGGGAGGGCGGGCCGGCAGGGTAAGGCTGCCCAGGTCAGCTAATCCACAACCCTCAGGGAATCACATTGTTGAAAATGGACCTCGCTAAGGCAGAATAGAAGCCAAGGGAAAAAAGGACACAATGCCATTTGCAGCACCGTAGATGAGTCTAGAAGTAATCATGTGACTTGTAGTAAGTCAGAAAGTGAAAGACACATATCATATCATATCACTTATAGGTGTTACCTAAAAATGGATACCAGGGCAGATATTGCCACGGAGAAGGGCAATCACAGATTCATTAAACAAACTTGTGGTTCACCAATGGAAAGGTGTGAGGATTGGTTTCATTATGATATCGGGGTTAACAGACATATACAAACACAGGTGACATATATAATCACCAAAGACCTACAGAATACCAAGAGAGGACTACTCAACATTCTGTCATAACGTACATGGGAAAAGGATCCCAGGAAGAACAGACATCTGTATATGTGTAAAAGAACCACATCTTCCACACCTACAACAAGCCAAACATTGTAATCAAACTTGCTGTAATAAAAAAATAAAAAATTAAATTAAAAACACGAAGAAGAAGTAGTGAGACAAACTTGAGTGGCTTTCTCCTGGCACATTCCATTCTAAATTCCAATCTAGAACACCACTTCCATTGAGGCTCTGTTGCCCTAGTCACCAGATTTGGTAAGGGAGAACTGCTGCCACCTTGTGGCCGTTTCACACAACAGCAGCTTTAATCCCAGCGCTAATGGTCAGTTGATATTCAAAATCATTGCAGGCCTGTAAATGACACCTGCCCTGAAAACAAATCCTGGGGTCACATATCGACCAAAAAATTCAAAGGACGTCCATATTTCAAAACGACCGTTTCAAAAGGCATATTTTACGCACATTAGTGTTCTGCTTCTTTTCCTTTCTTTCCTTTTTTGTTAAAAAAAACGGGAATGGAAAAAGGCATCCCTCAGAATGGGCGAAAATCGTTGCAAACGAATCAATGGACAGAGGTTTAATCTCCAATATATATAAACAGCTCATGCAGCTTAATATTAAAAAAACAAACAACCCAATACAAAAATGGGCAGAAGATCTAAAGAGACGTTTCTTCAAAGGAGACACAGAGATGGCCAAGACGCACATGAAAAGCTGCTCAACAGCACTAATTATTAGAGAAATGCAAATCAAAACTACAATGAGGTATCACCTCACACCTGTTAGAATCGGCATCATCAGAAAATCTACAAACAACAAATTCTGGGGAGGGCGTGGACAAAAGGAGCCCTCTTCCACTATTGGTGGGAATGTAAATTGATACAGTCACTATGGAGAACAGTATGGAGTTTCCTTAAAAAACTAGAAATAGAATTAGCATCTGATCCAGCAAACCCACTACTGGGCATATACCCAGAGAAAACCGTAAATCAAAAAGGCACATTCGGGCCTCCCTGGTGGCGCAGTGGTTGAGAGTCCGCCTGCCGATGGAGGGGATACGGGTTCGTGCCCCGGTCTGGCAGGATCCCATATGCCGCGGAGCGGCTGGGCCCGTGAGCCATGGCCGCTAAGCCTGTGCGTCTGGAGCCTGTGCTCCGCAACGCGAGAGGCCACAACAGTGAGAGGCCCGCGTACAGCAAAAAAAAAAAAAAAAAAAAAAAAAAAAGGCACATTCACCACAATGTTCGTTGCAGCACTCTTTACAATAGCCAGGTAATGGAAGCCACCTAAATGCCCACAGACAGATGAATGGATAAAGATGTGGTACATATATAAAATGGAATATTACTCGGCCATAAAAAGGAATGAAACTGGGTCATTTGTAGAGACATCGATGGATCGAGAGACTGTCATACAGAATGAAGTAAGTCAGAAAGAGGAAAACAAATGTTGTATATTAATGCATATATGTGGAGCCTAAAAAATGGTACAGATGAACTGGTTTGCAGGGAAGAAATACAGACACAGAGGTAGAGAACAAACGTATGGACACCAAGTGTGGGAAGCCATGGGGTGGTGGTGGTGGGATGAGTTGGGAGATTGGGATTGACCTGCATACATGTATATGCATAAAATACATATCTAATAATAACATGCTGTATAAAAAAATAAATAAAATTAAATTTCAAAATTAAAAAAAATAAAATTTAAAAATAAAACAGAAAAAAGTTCTTCCCGTCACACAGATGTATTTATAGGAATGAATTATTTCCTTGCTTATATCTATAAATACATAAAAGAGGAATAAAATCTAACTTGAACCATAAAAGAAAAAAAAACCTGAACCCACGAGTTATACAGAGGAAAACCCTATCAGGGCACTTGCTCCAGCGGTAAACAATTCTGAAATTGGTCAGAGGTGGGGAACCATCTCCCATACAGCCAGCAACCCACCCCCCACGCAAGGAGCGTCCTCATTGCAAAGCTGGGGGACCGTGCCGAGGCATCTGTGAGTAAACGTGAGCTGAGCCCCAGGCCAGCTGCTGCTGAACTGTTCCCACCTTTCCCAGGTAAAACACCTGAATATGTACAAGGGCTTGAAAGCCTAGAGGAAGGGCCGTGGAGCCACACCAGCGAAAGCACGCAGGCCAACTTGGTGCCTGCAGGCCAGCCAGGGTGGTCCTGGCCCCGGGCGCTCTTCCGGAAGCTTTCCATTGCCCTGCCTGAGATACCCCTCTTGTCCCGGCCCCCACTGCTTCTTTCTTTCCTCACCTCTGTCCGGAGAGAAATTCCAGCGGAAGGTATGGGTGACACATCCTCTTCTTTACAGGTGGCAGCCTGACAACACCTGCAGAAAGCCCAGCAGAGCCCCACTCACAGCGGGCCACCCACAAAGCTGTGGCCCCTCACTCCCTCCCACCAGCACAGCCCCGAGACTGCTGACGGGGCAGAGAATATGGAGTCAGGCACAGCTTCAGGGGCTATTGCTGCCTGGAGCGCTGTTTATATTGACCTCAACGAGGCACACCTGGGGAGGGCGGGCCGGCAGGGTAAGGCTGCCCAGGTCAGCTAATCCACAACCCTCAGGGAATCACATTGTTGAAAATGGACCTCGCTAAGGCAGAATAGAAGCCAAGGGAAAAAAGGACACAATGCCATTTGCAGCACCGTAGATGAGTCTAGAAGTAATCATGTGACTTGTAGTAAGTCAGAAAGTGAAAGACACATATCATATCATATCACTTATAGGTGTTACCTAAAAATGGATACCAGGGCAGATATTGCCACGGAGAAGGGCAATCACAGATTCATTAAACAAACTTGTGGTTCACCAATGGAAAGGTGTGAGGATTGGTTTCATTATGATATCGGGGTTAACAGACATATACAAACACAGGTGACATATATAATCACCAAAGACCTACAGAATACCAAGAGAGGACTACTCAACATTCTGTCATAACGTACATGGGAAAAGGATCCCAGGAAGAACAGACATCTGTATATGTGTAAAAGAACCACATCTTCCACACCTACAACAAGCCAAACATTGTAATCAAACTTGCTGTAATAAAAAAATAAAAAATTAAATTAAAAACACGAAGAAGAAGTAGTGAGACAAACTTGAGTGGCTTTCTCCTGGCACATTCCATTCTAAATTCCAATCTAGAACACCACTTCCATTGAGGCTCTGTTGCCCTAGTCACCAGATTTGGTAAGGGAGAACTGCTGCCACCTTGTGGCCGTTTCACACAACAGCAGCTTTAATCCCAGCGCTAATGGTCAGTTGATATTCAAAATCATTGCAGGCCTGTAAATGACACCTGCCCTGAAAACAAATCCTGGGGTCACATATCGACCAAAAAATTCAAAGGACGTCCATATTTCAAAACGACCGTTTCAAAAGGCATATTTTACGCACATTAGTGTTCTGCTTCTTTTCCTTTCTTTCCTTTTTTGTTAAAAAAAACGGGAATGGAAAAAGGCATCCCTCAGAATGGGCGAAAATCGTTGCAAACGAATCAATGGACAGAGGTTTAATCTCCAATATATATAAACAGCTCATGCAGCTTAATATTAAAAAAACAAACAACCCAATACAAAAATGGGCAGAAGATCTAAAGAGACGTTTCTTCAAAGGAGACACAGAGATGGCCAAGACGCACATGAAAAGCTGCTCAACAGCACTAATTATTAGAGAAATGCAAATCAAAACTACAATGAGGTATCACCTCACACCTGTTAGAATCGGCATCATCAGAAAATCTACAAACAACAAATTCTGGGGAGGGCGTGGACAAAAGGAGCCCTCTTCCACTATTGGTGGGAATGTAAATTGATACAGTCACTATGGAGAACAGTATGGAGTTTCCTTAAAAAACTAGAAATAGAATTAGCATCTGATCCAGCAAACCCACTACTGGGCATATACCCAGAGAAAACCGTAAATCAAAAAGGCACATTCGGGCCTCCCTGGTGGCGCAGTGGTTGAGAGTCCGCCTGCCGATGGAGGGGATACGGGTTCGTGCCCCGGTCTGGCAGGATCCCATATGCCGCGGAGCGGCTGGGCCCGTGAGCCATGGCCGCTAAGCCTGTGCGTCTGGAGCCTGTGCTCCGCAACGCGAGAGGCCACAACAGTGAGAGGCCCGCGTACAGCAAAAAAAAAAAAAAAAAAAAAAAAAAGGCACATTCACCACAATGTTCGTTGCAGCACTCTTTACAATAGCCAGGTAATGGAAGCCACCTAAATGCCCACAGACAGATGAATGGATAAAGATGTGGTACATATATAAAATGGAATATTACTCGGCCATAAAAAGGAATGAAACTGGGTCATTTGTAGAGACATCGATGGATCGAGAGACTGTCATACAGAATGAAGTAAGTCAGAAAGAGGAAAACAAATGTTGTATATTAATGCATATATGTGGAGCCTAAAAAATGGTACAGATGAACTGGTTTGCAGGGAAGAAATACAGACACAGAGGTAGAGAACAAACGTATGGACACCAAGTGTGGGAAGCCATGGGGTGGTGGTGGTGGGATGAGTTGGGAGATTGGGATTGACCTGCATACATGTATATGCATAAAATACATATCTAATAATAACATGCTGTATAAAAAAATAAATAAAATTAAATTTCAAAATTTAAAAAAATAAAATTTAAAAATAAAACAGAAAAAAGTTCTTCCCGTCACACAGATGTATTTATAGGAATGAATTATTTCCTTGCTTATATCTATAAATACATAAAAGAGGAATAAAATCTAACTTGAACCATAAAAGAAAAAAAAACCTGAACCCACGAGTTATACAGAGGAAAACCCTATCAGGGCACTTGCTCCAGCGGTAAACAATTCTGAAATTGGTCAGAGGTGGGGAACCATCTCCCATACAGCCAGCAACCCACCCCCCACGCAAGGAGCGTCCTCATTGCAAAGCTGGGGGACCGTGCCGAGGCATCTGTGAGTAAACGTGAGCTGAGCCCCAGGCCAGCTGCTGCTGAACTGTTCCCACCTTTCCCAGGTAAAACACCTGAATATGTACAAGGGCTTGAAAGCCTAGAGGAAGGGCCGTGGAGCCACACCAGCGAAAGCACGCAGGCCAACTTGGTGCCTGCAGGCCAGCCAGGGTGGTCCTGGCCCCGGGCGCTCTTCCGGAAGCTTTCCATTGCCCTGCCTGAGATACCCCTCTTGTCCCGGCCCCCACTGCTTCTTTCTTTCCTCACCTCTGTCCGGAGAGAAATTCCAGCGGAAGGTATGGGTGACACATCCTCTTCTTTACAGGTGGCAGCCTGACAACACCTGCAGAAAGCCCAGCAGAGCCCCACTCACAGCGGGCCACCCACAAAGCTGTGGCCCCTCACTCCCTCCCACCAGCACAGCCCCGAGACTGCTGACGGGGCAGAGAATATGGAGTCAGGCACAGCTTCAGGGGCTATTGCTGCCTGGAGCGCTGTTTATATTGACCTCAACGAGGCACACCTGGGGAGGGCGGGCCGGCAGGGTAAGGCTGCCCAGGTCAGCTAATCCACAACCCTCAGGGAATCACATTGTTGAAAATGGACCTCGCTAAGGCAGAATAGAAGCCAAGGGAAAAAAGGACACAATGCCATTTGCAGCACCGTAGATGAGTCTAGAAGTAATCATGTGACTTGTAGTAAGTCAGAAAGTGAAAGACACATATCATATCATATCACTTATAGGTGTTACCTAAAAATGGATACCAGGGCAGATATTGCCACGGAGAAGGGCAATCACAGATTCATTAAACAAACTTGTGGTTCACCAATGGAAAGGTGTGAGGATTGGTTTCATTATGATATCGGGGTTAACAGACATATACAAACACAGGTGACATATATAATCACCAAAGACCTACAGAATACCAAGAGAGGACTACTCAACATTCTGTCATAACGTACATGGGAAAAGGATCCCAGGAAGAACAGACATCTGTATATGTGTAAAAGAACCACATCTTCCACACCTACAACAAGCCAAACATTGTAATCAAACTTGCTGTAATAAAAAAATAAAAAATTAAATTAAAAACACGAAGAAGAAGTAGTGAGACAAACTTGAGTGGCTTTCTCCTGGCACATTCCATTCTAAATTCCAATCTAGAACACCACTTCCATTGAGGCTCTGTTGCCCTAGTCACCAGATTTGGTAAGGGAGAACTGCTGCCACCTTGTGGCCGTTTCACACAACAGCAGCTTTAATCCCAGCGCTAATGGTCAGTTGATATTCAAAATCATTGCAGGCCTGTAAATGACACCTGCCCTGAAAACAAATCCTGGGGTCACATATCGACCAAAAAATTCAAAGGACGTCCATATTTCAAAACGACCGTTTCAAAAGGCATATTTTACGCACATTAGTGTTCTGCTTCTTTTCCTTTCTTTCCTTTTTTGTTAAAAAAAACGGGAATGGAAAAAGGCATCCCTCAGAATGGGCGAAAATCGTTGCAAACGAATCAATGGACAGAGGTTTAATCTCCAATATATATAAACAGCTCATGCAGCTTAATATTAAAAAAACAAACAACCCAATACAAAAATGGGCAGAAGATCTAAAGAGACGTTTCTTCAAAGGAGACACAGAGATGGCCAAGACGCACATGAAAAGCTGCTCAACAGCACTAATTATTAGAGAAATGCAAATCAAAACTACAATGAGGTATCACCTCACACCTGTTAGAATCGGCATCATCAGAAAATCTACAAACAACAAATTCTGGGGAGGGCGTGGACAAAAGGAGCCCTCTTCCACTATTGGTGGGAATGTAAATTGATACAGTCACTATGGAGAACAGTATGGAGTTTCCTTAAAAAACTAGAAATAGAATTAGCATCTGATCCAGCAAACCCACTACTGGGCATATACCCAGAGAAAACCGTAAATCAAAAAGGCACATTCGGGCCTCCCTGGTGGCGCAGTGGTTGAGAGTCCGCCTGCCGATGGAGGGGATACGGGTTCGTGCCCCGGTCTGGCAGGATCCCATATGCCGCGGAGCGGCTGGGCCCGTGAGCCATGGCCGCTAAGCCTGTGCGTCTGGAGCCTGTGCTCCGCAACGCGAGAGGCCACAACAGTGAGAGGCCCGCGTACAGCAAAAAAAAAAAAAAAAAAAAAAAAAAAAGGCACATTCACCACAATGTTCGTTGCAGCACTCTTTACAATAGCCAGGTAATGGAAGCCACCTAAATGCCCACAGACAGATGAATGGATAAAGATGTGGTACATATATAAAATGGAATATTACTCGGCCATAAAAAGGAATGAAACTGGGTCATTTGTAGAGACATCGATGGATCGAGAGACTGTCATACAGAATGAAGTAAGTCAGAAAGAGGAAAACAAATGTTGTATATTAATGCATATATGTGGAGCCTAAAAAATGGTACAGATGAACTGGTTTGCAGGGAAGAAATACAGACACAGAGGTAGAGAACAAACGTATGGACACCAAGTGTGGGAAGCCATGGGGTGGTGGTGGTGGGATGAGTTGGGAGATTGGGATTGACCTGCATACATGTATATGCATAAAATACATATCTAATAATAACATGCTGTATAAAAAAATAAATAAAATTAAATTTCAAAATTAAAAAAAATAAAATTTAAAAATAAAACAGAAAAAAGTTCTTCCCGTCACACAGATGTATTTATAGGAATGAATTATTTCCTTGCTTATATCTATAAATACATAAAAGAGGAATAAAATCTAACTTGAACCATAAAAGAAAAAAAAACCTGAACCCACGAGTTATACAGAGGAAAACCCTATCAGGGCACTTGCTCCAGCGGTAAACAATTCTGAAATTGGTCAGAGGTGGGGAACCATCTCCCATACAGCCAGCAACCCACCCCCCACGCAAGGAGCGTCCTCATTGCAAAGCTGGGGGACCGTGCCGAGGCATCTGTGAGTAAACGTGAGCTGAGCCCCAGGCCAGCTGCTGCTGAACTGTTCCCACCTTTCCCAGGTAAAACACCTGAATATGTACAAGGGCTTGAAAGCCTAGAGGAAGGGCCGTGGAGCCACACCAGCGAAAGCACGCAGGCCAACTTGGTGCCTGCAGGCCAGCCAGGGTGGTCCTGGCCCCGGGCGCTCTTCCGGAAGCTTTCCATTGCCCTGCCTGAGATACCCCTCTTGTCCCGGCCCCCACTGCTTCTTTCTTTCCTCACCTCTGTCCGGAGAGAAATTCCAGCGGAAGGTATGGGTGACACATCCTCTTCTTTACAGGTGGCAGCCTGACAACACCTGCAGAAAGCCCAGCAGAGCCCCACTCACAGCGGGCCACCCACAAAGCTGTGGCCCCTCACTCCCTCCCACCAGCACAGCCCCGAGACTGCTGACGGGGCAGAGAATATGGAGTCAGGCACAGCTTCAGGGGCTATTGCTGCCTGGAGCGCTGTTTATATTGACCTCAACGAGGCACACCTGGGGAGGGCGGGCCGGCAGGGTAAGGCTGCCCAGGTCAGCTAATCCACAACCCTCAGGGAATCACATTGTTGAAAATGGACCTCGCTAAGGCAGAATAGAAGCCAAGGGAAAAAAGGACACAATGCCATTTGCAGCACCGTAGATGAGTCTAGAAGTAATCATGTGACTTGTAGTAAGTCAGAAAGTGAAAGACACATATCATATCATATCACTTATAGGTGTTACCTAAAAATGGATACCAGGGCAGATATTGCCACGGAGAAGGGCAATCACAGATTCATTAAACAAACTTGTGGTTCACCAATGGAAAGGTGTGAGGATTGGTTTCATTATGATATCGGGGTTAACAGACATATACAAACACAGGTGACATATATAATCACCAAAGACCTACAGAATACCAAGAGAGGACTACTCAACATTCTGTCATAACGTACATGGGAAAAGGATCCCAGGAAGAACAGACATCTGTATATGTGTAAAAGAACCACATCTTCCACACCTACAACAAGCCAAACATTGTAATCAAACTTGCTGTAATAAAAAAATAAAAAATTAAATTAAAAACACGAAGAAGAAGTAGTGAGACAAACTTGAGTGGCTTTCTCCTGGCACATTCCATTCTAAATTCCAATCTAGAACACCACTTCCATTGAGGCTCTGTTGCCCTAGTCACCAGATTTGGTAAGGGAGAACTGCTGCCACCTTGTGGCCGTTTCACACAACAGCAGCTTTAATCCCAGCGCTAATGGTCAGTTGATATTCAAAATCATTGCAGGCCTGTAAATGACACCTGCCCTGAAAACAAATCCTGGGGTCACATATCGACCAAAAAATTCAAAGGACGTCCATATTTCAAAACGACCGTTTCAAAAGGCATATTTTACGCACATTAGTGTTCTGCTTCTTTTCCTTTCTTTCCTTTTTTGTTAAAAAAAACGGGAATGGAAAAAGGCATCCCTCAGAATGGGCGAAAATCGTTGCAAAC
This sequence comes from Mesoplodon mirus, assembly GCF_964341445.2. Classification (NCBI taxonomy): domain Eukaryota; kingdom Metazoa; phylum Chordata; class Mammalia; order Artiodactyla; family Ziphiidae; genus Mesoplodon; species Mesoplodon mirus. The sequence goes on along the minus strand of NC_138987.1, from coordinate 107,277,563 downwards.
GAATCAATGGACAGAGGTTTAATCTCCAATATATATAAACAGCTCATGCAGCTTAATATTAAAAGAACAAACAACCCAATACAAAAATGGGCAGAAGATCTAAAGAGAGGTTTCTTCAAAGGAGACACAGAGATGGCCAAGACGCACATGAAAAGCTGCTCAACAGCACTAATTATTAGAGAAATGCAAATCAAAACTACAATGAGGTATCACCTCACACCTGTTAGAATCGGCATCATCAGAAAATCTACAAACAACAAATTCTGGGGAGGGCGTGGACAAAAGGAGCCCTCTTCCACTATTGGTGGGAATGTAAATTGATACAGTCACTATGGAGAACAGTATGGAGTTTCCTTAAAAAACTAGAAATAGAATTAGCATCTGATCCAGCAAACCCACTACTGGGCATATACCCAGAGAAAACCGTAAATCAAAAAGGCACATTCGGGCCTCCCTGGTGGCGCAGTGGTTGAGAGTCCGCCTGCCGATGGAGGGGATACGGGTTCGTGCCCCGGTCTGGCAGGATCCCATATGCCGCGGAGCGGCTGGGCCCGTGAGCCATGGCCGCTAAGCCTGTGCGTCTGGAGCCTGTGCTCCGCAACGCGAGAGGCCACAACAGTGAGAGGCCCGCGTACAGCAAAAAAAAAAAAAAAAAAAAAAAAAAGGCACATTCACCACAATGTTCGTTGCAGCACTCTTTACAATAGCCAGGTAATGGAAGCCACCTAAATGCCCACAGACAGATGAATGGATAAAGATGTGGTACATATATAAAATGGAATATTACTCGGCCATAAAAAGGAATGAAACTGGGTCATTTGTAGAGACATCGATGGATCGAGAGACTGTCATACAGAATGAAGTAAGTCAGAAAGAGGAAAACAAATGTTATATAGTAATGCATATATGTGGAGCCTAAAAAATGGTACAGATGAACTGGTTTGCAGGGAAGAAATACAGACACAGAAGTAGAGAACAAACGTATGGACACCAAGTGTGGGAAGCCATGGGGTGGTGGTGGTGGGATGAGTTGGGAGATTGGGATTGACCTGCATACATGTATATGCATAAAATACATATCTAATAATAACATGCTGTATAAAAAAATAAATAAAATTAAATTTCAAAATTTAAAAAAATAAAATTTAAAAATAAAACAGAAAAAAGTTCTTCCCGTCACACAGATGTATTTATAGGAATGAATTATTTCCATGCTTATATCTATAAATACATAAAAGAGGAATAAAATCTAACTTGAACCATAAAAGAAAAAAAAACCTGAACCCACGAGTTATACAGAGGAAAACCCTATCAGGGCACTTGCTCCAGCGGTAAACAATTCTGAAATTGGTCAGAGGTGGGGAACCATCTCCCATACAGCCAGCAACCCACCCCCCACGCAAGGAGCGTCCTCATTGCAAAGCTGGGGGACCGTGCCGAGGCATCTGTGAGTAAACGTGAGCTGAGCCCCAGGCCAGCTGCTGTTGAACTGTTCCCAACCTTCCCAGGTAAAACACCTGAATATGTACAAGGTCTTGAAAGCCTAGAGGAAGGGCCGTGGAGCCACACCAGCGAAAGCACGCAGGCCAACTTGGTGCCTGCAGGCCAACCAGGGTGGTCCTGGCCCCGGGCGCTCTTCCGGAAGCTTTCCATTGCCCTGCCTGAGATACCCTTCTTGTCCCGGCCCCCACTGCTTCTTTCTTTCCTCACCTCTGTCCGGAGAGAAATTCCAGCGGAAGGTATGGGTGACACATCCTCTTCTTTACAGGTGGCAGCCTGAAAACTCCTGCAGAATGGCCAGCAGAGCCCCACTCACAGCGGGCCACCCACAAAGCTGTGGCCCCTCACTCCCTCCCTCCAGCACAGCCCCGAGACTGCTGACGGGGCAGAGAATATGGAGTCAGGCACAGCTTCAGGGGCTATTGCTGCCTGGAGCGCTGTTTATATTGACCTCAACGAGGCACACCTCAGGAGGGCGGGCCGGCAGGGTAAGGCTGCCCAGGTCAGCTAATCCACAACCCTCAGGGAATCACATTGTTGAAAATGGACCTCGCTAAGGCAGAATAGAAGCCAAGGGAAAAAAGGACACAATGCCATTTGCAGCACCGTAAATGAGTCTAGAAGTAGTCACGTGACTTGTAGTAAGTCAGAAAGTGAAAGACACATATCATATCATATCACTTATAGGTGTTACCTAAAAATGTATACCAGGGCAGATATTGCCACGGAGAAGGGCAATCACAGATTCATTAAACAAACTTGTGGTTCACCAATGGAAAGGTGTGAGGATTGGTTTCATTACGATATCGGGGTTAACAGACATATACAAACACAGGTGACATATATAATCACCAAAGACCTACAGAATACCAAGAGAGGACTACTCAACATTCTGTCATAACGTACATGGGAAAAGGATCCCAGGAAGAACAGACATCTGTATATGTGTAAGAGAACCACATCTTCCACACCTACAACAAGCCAAACATTGTAATCAAACATGCTGTAATAAAAAAATATAAAATTAAATTAAAAACACGAAGAAGAAGTAGTGAGACAAACTTGAGTGGCTTTCTCCTGGCACATTCCATTCTAAATTCCAATCTAGAACACCACTTCCATTGAGGCTCTGTTGCCCTAGTCACCAGATTTGGTAAGGGAGAACTGCTGCCACCTTGTGGCCGTTTCACACAACAGCAGCTTTAATCCCAGCGCTAATGGTCAGTTGATATTCAAAATCATTGCAGGCCTGTAAATGACACCTGCCCTGAAAACAAATCCTGGGGTCACATATCGACCAAAAAATTCAAAGGACGTCCATATTTCAAAACGACCATTTCAAAAGGCATATTTTACGCACATTAGTGTTCTGCTTCTTTTCCTTTCTTTCCTTTTTTGTTAAAAAAAATGGGAATGGATAAAGGCATCCCTCAGAATGGGCGAAAATCGTTGCAAACGAATCAATGGACAGAGGTTTAATCTCCAATATATATAAACAGCTCATGCAGCTTAATATTAAAAAAACAAACAACCCAATACAAAAATGGGCAGAAGATCTAAAGAGACGTTTCTTCAAAGGAGACACAGAGATGGCCAAGACGCACATGAAAAGCTGCTCAACAGCACTAATTATTAGAGAAATGCAAATCAAAACTACAATGAGGTATCACCTCACACCTGTTAGAATCGGCATCATCAGAAAATCTACAAACAACAAATTCTGGGGAGGGTGTGGACAAAAGGAGCCCTCTTCCACTATTGGTGGGAATGTAAATTGATACAGTCACTATGGAGAACAGTATGGAGTTTCCTTAAAAAAACTAGAAATAGAATTACCATCTGATCCAGCAATCCCACTTCTGGGCATATACCCAGAGAAAACCGTAAATCAAAAAGGCACATTCACCACAATGTTCGTTGCAGCACTCTTTACAATAGCCAGGTAATGGAAGCCACCTAAATGCCCACAGACAGATGAATGGATAAAGATGTGGTACATATATAAAATGGAATATTACTCGGCCATAAAAAGGAATGAAACTGGGTCATTTGTAGAGACATCGATGGATCGAGAGACTGTCATACAGAATGAAGTAAGTCAGAAAGAGGAAAACAAATGTTGTAGAGTAATGCATATATGTGGAGCCTAAAAAATGGTACAGATGAACTGGTTTGCAGGGAAGAAATACAGACACAGAGGTAGAGAACAAACGTATGGACACCAAGTGTGGGAAGCCATGGGGTGGTGGTGGTGGGATGAGTTGGGAGATTGGGATTGACCTGTATACATGTATATGCATAAAATACATAACTAATAATAACGTGCTGTATAAAAGAATAAATAAAATTAAATTTCAAAATTTAAAAAAATAAAATTTAAAAATAAAACAGAAAAGAGTTCTTCCCGTCACACAGATGTATTTATAGGAATGAATTATTTCCATGCTTATATCTATAAATACATAAAAGAGGAATAAAATCTAACTTGAACCATAAAAGAAAAAAAAATACCTGAACCCACGAGTTATACAGAGGAAAACCCTATCAGGGCACTTGCTCCAGCGGTAAACAATTCTGAAATTGGTCAGAGGTGGGGAACCATCTCCCATACAGCCAGCAACCCACCCCCCACGCAAGGAGCGTCCTCATTGCAAAGCTGGGGGACCGTGCCGAGGCATCTGTGAGTAAACGTGAGCTGAGCCCCAGGCCAGCTGCTGTTGAACTGTTCCCAACCTTCCCAGGTAAAACACCTGAATATGTACAAGGGCTTGAAAGCCCAGAGGAAGGGCCATGGAGCCACACCAGCGAAAGCACGCAGGCCAACTTGGTGCCTGCAGGCCAGCCAGGGTGGTCCTGGCCCCGGGCGCTCTTCCGGAAGCTTTCCATTGCCCTGCCTGAGATACCCCTCTTGTCCCGGCCCCCACTGCTTCTTTCTTTCCTCACCTCTGTGCGGAGAGAAATTCCAGCGGAAGGTATGGGTGACACATCCTCTTCTTTACAGGTGGCAGCCTGACAACACCTGCAGAAAGCCCAGCAGAGCCCCACTCACAGCGGGCCACCCACAAAGCTGTGGCCCCTCACTCCCTCCCACCAGCACAGCCCCGAGACTGCTGACGGGGCAGAGAATATGGAGTCAGGCACAGCTTCAGGGTCTATTGCTGCCTGGAGCGCTGTTTATATTGACCTCAACGAGGCACACCTGGGGAGGGCGGGCCGGCAGGGTAAGGCTGCCCAGGTCAGCTAATCCACAACCCTCAGGGAATCACATTGTTGAAAATGGACCTCGCTAAGGCAGAATAGAAGCCAAGGGAAAAAAGGACACAATGCCATTTGCAGCACCGTAGATGAGTCTTGAAGTAATCACGTGACTTGTAGTAAGTCAGAAAGTGAAAGACACATATCATATCATATCACTTATAGGTGTTACCTAAAAATGGATACCAGGGCAGATATTGCCACGGAGAAGGGCAATCACAGATTCATTAAACAAACTTGTGGTTCACCAATGGAAAGGTGTGAGGATTGGTTTCATTACGATATCGGGGTTAACAGACATATACAAACACAGGTGACATATATAATCACCAAAGACCTACAGAATACCAAGAGAGGACTACTCAACATTCTGTCATAACGTACATGGGAAAAGGATCCCAGGAAGAACAGACATCTGTATATGTGTAAAAGAACCACATCTTCCACACCTACAACAAGCCAAACATTGTAATCAAACTTGCTGTAATAAAAAAATAAAAAATTAAATTAAAAACACGAAGAAGAAGTAGTGAGACAAACTTGAGTGGTTTTCTCCTGGCACATTCCATTCTAAATTCCAATCTAGAACACCACTTCCATTGAGGCTCTGTTGCCCTAGTCACCAGATTTGGTAAGGGAGAACTGCTGCCACCTTGTGGCCGTTTCACACAACAGCAGCTTTAATCCCAGCGCTAATGGTCAGTTGATATTCAAAATCATTGCAGGCCTGTAAATGACACCTGCCCTGAAAACAAATCCTGGGGTCACATATCGACCAAAAAATTCAAAGGACGTCCATATTTCAAAACGACCGTTTCAAAAGGCATATTTTACGCACATTAGTGTTCTGCTTCTTTTCCTTTCTTTCCTTTTTTGTTAAAAAAAACGGGAATGGAAAAAGGCATCCCTCAGAATGGGCGAAAATCGTTGCAAACGAATCAATGGACAGAGGTTTAATCTCCAATATATATAAACAGCTCATGCAGCTTAATATTAAAAAAACAAACAACCCAATACAAAAATGGGCAGAAGATCTAAAGAGACGTTTCTTCAAAGGAGACACAGAGATGGCCAAGACGCACATGAAAAGCTGCTCAACAGCACTAAATATTAGAGAAATGCAAATCAAAACTACAATGAGGTATCACCTCACACCTGTTAGAATCGGCATCATCAGAAAATCTACAAACAACAAATTCTGGGGAGGGCGTGGACAAAAGGAGCCCTCTTCCACTATTGGTGGGAATGTAAATTGATACAGTCACTATGTAGAACAGTATGCAGTTTCCTTAAAAAACTAGAAATAGAATTACCATCTGATCCAGCAATCCCACTTCTCTGCATATACCCAGAGAAAACCGTAAATCAAAAAGGCACATTCGGCCCTCCTGGTGGCGCAGTGGTTGAGAGTCCGCCTGCCGATGGAGGGGATACGGGTTCGTGCCCCGGTCTGGGAGGATCCCATATGCCGCGGAACGGCTGGGCCCGTGAGCCATGGCCGCTAAGCCTGTGCGTCTGGAGCCTGTGCTCCGCAACGCGAGAGGCCACAACAGTGAGAGGCCCGCGTACAGCAAAAAAAAAAAAAAAAAAAAAAAAGGCACATTCACCACAATGTTCGTTGCAGCACTCTTTACAATAGCCAGGTAATGGAAGCCACCTAAATGCCCACAGACAGATGAATGGATAAAGATGTGGTACATATATAAAATGGAATATTACTCGGCCATAAAAAGGAATGAAACTGGGTCATTTGTAGAGACATCGATGGATCGAGAGACTGTCATACAGAATGAAGTAGGTCAGAAAGAGGAAAACAAATGTTGTATAGTAATGCATATATGTGGAGCCTAAAAAATGGTACAGATGAACTGGTTTGCAGGGAAGAAATACAGACACAGAGGTAGAGAACAAACGTATGGACACCAAGTGTGGGAAGCCATGGGGTGGTGGTGGTGGGATGAGTTGGGAGATTGGCATTGACCTGCATACATGTATATGCATAAAATACATATCTAATAATAACATGCTGTATAAAAAAATAAATAAAATTAAATTTCAAAATTTAAAAAAATAAAATTTAAAAATAAAACAGAAAAAAGTTCTTCCCGTCACACAGATGTATTTATAGGAATGAATTATTTCCATGCTTATATCTATAAATACATAAAAGAGGAATAAAATCTAACTTGAACCATAAAAGAAAAAAAAACCTGAACCCAAGAGTTATACAGAGGAAAACCCTATCAGGGCACTTGCTCCAGCGGTAAACAATTCTGAAATTGGTCAGAGGTGGGGAACCATCTCCCATACAGCCAGCAACCCACCCCCCACGCAAGGAGCGTCCTCATTGCAAAGCTGGGGGACCGTGCCGAGGCATCTGTGAGTAAACGTGAGCTGAGCCCCAGGCCAGCTGCTGTTGAACTGTTCCCAACCTTCCCAGGTAAAACAGCTGAATATGTACAAGGGCTTGAAAGCCTAGAGGAAGGGCCGTGGAGCCACACCAGCGAAAGCACGCAGGCCAACTTGGTGCCTGCAGGCCAGCCAGGGTGGTCCTGGCCCCGGGCGCTCTTCCGGAAGCTTTCCATTGCCCTGCCTGAGATACCCCTCTTGTCCCGGCCCCCACTGCTTCTTTCTTTCCTCACCTCTGTCCGGAGAGAAATTCCAGCGGAAGGTATGGGTGACACATCCTCTTCTTTACAGGTGGCAGCCTGACAACACCTGCAGAAAGCCCAGCAGAGCCCCACTCACAGCGGGCCACCCACAAAGCTGTGGCCCCTCACTCCCTCCCACCAGCACAGCCCCGAGACTGCTGACGGGGCAGAGAATATGGAGTAAGGCACAGCTTCAGGGGCTATTGCTGCCTGGAGCGCTGTTTATATTGACCTCAAAGAGGCACACCTGGGGAGGGCGGGCCGGCATGGTAAGGCTGCCCAGGTCAGCTAATCCACAACCCTCAGGGAATCACATTGTTGAAAATGGACCTCGCTAAGGCAGAATAGAAGCCAAGGGAAAAAAGGACACAATGCCATTTGCAGCACCGTAGATGAGTCTAGAAGTAATCACGTGACTTGTAGTAAGTCAGAAAGTGAAAGACACATATCATATCATATCACTTATAGGTGTTACCTAAAAATGGATACCAGGGCAGATATTGCCACGGAGAAGGGCAATCACAGATTCATTAAACAAACTTGTGGTTCACCAATGGAAAGGTGTGAGGATTGGTTTCATTACGATATCGGGGTTAACAGACATATACAAACACAGGTGACATATATAATCACCAAAGACCTACAGAATACCAAGAGAGGACTACTCAACATTCTGTCATAACGTACATGGGAAAAGGATCCCAGGAAGAACAGACATCTGTATATGTGTAAAAGAACCACATCTTCCACACCTACAACAAGCCAAACATTGTAATCAAACTTGCTGTAATAAAAAAATAAAAAATTAAATTAAAAACACGAAGAAGAAGTAGTGAGACAAACTTGAGTGGCTTTCTCCTGGCACATTCCATTCTAAATTCCAATCTAGAACACCACTTCCATTGAGGCTCTGTTGCCCTAGTCACCAGATTTGGTAAGGGAGTACTGCTGCCACCTTGTGGCCGTTTCACACAACAGCAGCTTTAATCCCAGCGCTAATGGTCAGTTGATATTCAAAATCATTGCAGGCCTGTAAATGACACCTGCCCTGAAAACAAATCCTGGGGTCACATATCGACCAAAAAATTCAAAGGACGTCCATATTTCAAAACGACCGTTTCAAAAGGCATATTTTACGCACATTAGTGTTCTGCTTCTTTTCCTTTCTTTCCTTTTTTGTTAAAAAAAACGGGAATGGAAAAAGGCATCCCTCAGAATGGGTGAAAATAGTTGCAAACGAATCAATGGACAGAGGTTTAATCTCCAATATATATAAACAGCACATGCAGCTTAATATTAAAAAAACAAACAACCCAATACAAAAATGGGCAGAAGATCTAAAGAGACGTTTCTTCAAAGGAGACACAGAGATGGCCAAGACGCACATGAAAAGCTGCTCAACAGCACTAATTATTAGAGAAATGCAAATCAAAACTACAATGAGGTATCACCTCACACCTGTTAGAATCGGCATCATCAGAAAATCTACAAACAACAAATTCTGGGGAGGGCGTGGACAAAAGGAGCCCTCTTCCACTATTGGTGGGAATGTAAATTGATACAGTCACTATGGAGAACAGTATGGAGTTTCCTTAAAAAAACTAGAAATAGAATTACCATCTGATCCAGCAATCCCACTTCTGGGCATATACCCAGAGAAAACCGTAAATCAAAAAGGCACATTCACCACAATGTTCGTTGCAGCACTCTTTACAATAGCCAGGTAATGGAAGCCACCTAAATGCCCACAGACAGATGAATGGATAAAGATGTGGTACATATATAAAATGGAATATTACTCGGCCATAAAAAGGAATGAAACTGGGTCATTTGTAGAGACATCGATGGATCGAGAGACTGTCATACAGAATGAAGTAAGTCAGAAAGAGGAAAACAAATGTTGTATATTAATGCATATATGTGGAGCCTAAAAAATGGTACAGATGAACTGGTTTGCAGGGAAGAAATACAGACACAGAGGTAGAGAACAAACGTATGGACACCAAGTGTGGGAAGCCATGGTGTGGTGGTGGTGGGATGAGTTGGGAGATTGGGATTGACCTGTATACATGTATATGCATAAAATACATAACTAATAATAACGTGCTGTATAAAAAAATAAATAAAATTAAATTTCAAAATTTAAAAAAATAAAATTTAAAAATAAAACAGAAAAAAGTTCTTCCCGTCACACAGATGTATTTATAGGAATGAATTATTTCCATGCTTATATCTATAAATACATAAAAGAGGAATAAAATCTAACTTGAACCATAAAAGAAAAAAAAAACCTGAACCCACGAGTTATACAGAGGAAAACCCTACCAGGGCACTTGCTCCAGCGGTAAACAATTCTGAAATTGGTCAGAGGTGGGGAACCATCTCCCATACAGCCAGCAACCCACCCCCAACGCAAGGAGCGTCCTCATTGCAAAGCTGGGGGACCGTGCCGAGGCATCTGTGAGTAAACGTGAGCTGAGCCCCAGGCCAGCTGCTGTTGAACTGTTCCCAACCTTCCCAGGTAAAACACCTGAATATGTACAAGGGCTTGAAAGCCTAGAGGAAGGGCCGTGGAGCCACACCAGCGAAAGCATGCAGGCCAACTTGGTGCCTGCAGGCCAGCCAGGGTGGTCCTGGCCCCGGGCGCTCTTCCGGAAGCTTTCCATTGCCCTGCCTGAGATACCCCTCTTGTCCCGGCCCCCACTGCTTCTTTCTTTCCTCACCTCTGTCCGGAGAGAAATTCCAGCGGAAGGTATGGGTGACACATCCTCTTCTTTACAGGTGGCAGCCTGACAACACCTGCAGAAAGCCCAGCAGAGCCCCACTCACAGCGGGCCACCCACAAAGCTGTGGCCCCTCACTCCCTCCCACCAGCACAGCCCCGAGACTGCTGACGGGGCAGAGAATATGGAGTCAGGCACAGCTTCAGGGGCTATTGCTGCCTGGAGCGCTGTTTATATTGACCTCAACGAGGCACACCTGGGGAGGGCGGGCCGGCAGGGTAAGGCTGCCCAGGTCAGCTAATCCACAACCCTCAGGGAATCACATTGTTGAAAATGGACCTCGCTAAGGCAGAATAGAAGCCAAGGGAAAAAAGGACACAATGCCATTTGCAGCACCGTAGATGAGTCTAGAAGTAATCACGTGACTTGTAGTAAGTCAGAAAGTGAAAGACACATATCATATCATATCACTTATAGGTGTTACCTAAAAATGGATACCAGGGCAGATATTGCCACGGAGAAGGGCAATCACAGATTCATTAAACAAACTTGTGGTTCACCAATGGAAAGGTGTGAGGATTGGTTTCATTACGATATCGGGGTTAACAGACATATACAAACACAGGTGACATATATAATCACCAAAGACGTGCAGAATACCAAGAGAGGACTACTCAACATTCTGTCATAACGTACATGGGAAAAGGATCCCAGGAAGAACAGACATCTGTATATGTGTAAAAGAACCACATCTTCCACACCTACAACAAGCCAAACATTGTAATCAAACTTGCTGTAATAAAAAATTAAAAAAAAAATTAAATTAAAACCACGAAGAAGAAGTAGTGAGACAAACTTGAGTGGCTTTCTCCTGGCACATTCCATTCTAAATTCCAATCTAGAACACCACTTCCATTGAGGCTCTGTTGCCCTAGTCACCAGATTTGGTAAGGGAGAACTGCTGCCACCTTGTGGCCGTTTCACACAACAGCAGCTTTAATCCCAGCGCTAATGGTCAGTTGATATTCAAAATCATTGCAGGCCTGTAAATGACACCTGCCCTGAAAACAAATCCTGGGGTCACATATCGACCAAAAAATTCAAAGGACGTCCATATTTCAAAATGACCGTTTCAAAAGGCATATTTTACGCACATTAGTGTTCTGCTTCTTGTCCTTTCTTTCCTTTTTTGTTAAAAAAAACGGGAATGGAAAAAGGCATCCCTCAGAATGGGCGAATATCGTTGCAAACGAATCAATGGACAGAGGTTTAATCTCCAATATATATAAACAGCTCATGCAGCTTAATATTAAAAGAACAAACAACCCAATACAAAAATGGGCAGAAGATCTAAAGAGAGGTTTCTTCAAAGGAGACACAGAGATGGCCAAGACGCACATGAAAAGCTGCTCAACAGCACTAATTATTAGAGAAATGCAAATCAAAACTACAATGAGGTGTCACCTCACACCTGTTAGAATCGGCATCATCAGAAAATCTACAAACAACCAATTCTGGGGAGGGTGTGGACAAAAGGAGCCCTCTTCCACTATTGGTGGGAATGTAAATTGATACAGTCACTATGGAGAACAGTATGGAGTTTCCTTAAAAAAACTAGAAATAGAATTACCATCTGATCCAGCAATCCCACTTCTGGGCATATACCCAGAGAAAACCGTAAATCAAAAAGGCACATTCACCACAATGTTCGTTGCAGCTCTCTTTACAATAGCCAGGTAATGGAAGCCACCTAAATGCCCACAGACAGACGAATGGATAAAGATGTGGTATATATATATAAAATGGAATATTACTCGGCCATAAAAAGGAATGAAACTGGGTCATTTGTAGAGACATCGATGGATCGAGAGACTGTCATACAGAATGAAGTAAGTCAGAAAGAGGAAAACAAATATTGTATATTAATGCATATATGTGGAGCCTAAAAATGGTACAGATGAACTGGTTTTCAGGGAAGAAATAGAGACACAGAGGTAGAGAACAAACGTATGGACACCAAGTGTGGGAAGCCATGGGGTGGTGGTGGTGGGATGAGTTTGGAGATTGGGATTGACCTGTATACATGTATATGCATAAAATACATAACTAATAATAACGTGCTGTATAAAAAAAATAAAAATTAAATTTCAAAATTTTAAAAAATAAAATTTAAAAATAAAACAGAAAAACGTTCTTCCCGTCACACAGATGTATTTATAGGAATGAATTATTTCCATGCTTATATCTATAAATACATAAAAGAGGAATAAAATCTAACTTGAAACATAAAAGAAAAAAAAAACCTTAACCCACGAGTTATACAGAGGAAAACCCTATCAGGGCATTTGCTCCAGCAGTAAACAATTCTGAAATTGGTCAGAGGTGGGGAACCATCTCCCATACCGCCAGCAACCCACCCCCCACGCAAGGAGCGTCCTCATTGCAAAGCTGGGGGACCGTGCCGAGGCATCTATGAGAAAACGTGAGCTGAGCCCCAGGCCAGCTGCTGCTGAACTGTTCCCACCCTTCCCAGGTAAAACACCTGAATATGTACAAGGTCTTGAAAGCCTAGAGGAAGGGCGGTGGAGCCACACCAGCGAAAGCACGCAGGCCAACTTGGTGCCTGCAGGCCAGCCAGGGTGGTCCTGGCCCCGGGCGCTCTTCCGGAAGCTTTCCATTGCCCTACCTGAGATACCCCTCCTGTCCCGGCCCCCACTGCTTTTTGCCTTCCTCACCTCTGTCCGGAGAGAAATTCCAGCGGAAGGTATGGGTGACACATCCTCTTCTTTACAGGTGGCAGCCTGACAACTCCTGCAGAATGGCCAGCAGAGCCCCACTCACAGCGGGCCACCCACAAAGCTGTGACACCTCACTCCCTCCCACCAGCACAGCCCCGAGACTGCTGACGGGGCAGAGAATATGGAGTCAGGCACAGCTTCAGGGGCTATTGCTGCCTGGAGCGCTGTTTATATTGACCTCAACGAGGCACACCTGGGGAGGGCGGGCCGGCAGGGTAAGGCTGCCCAGGTCAGCTAATCCACAACCCTCAGGGAATCACATTGTTGAAAATGGACCTCGCTAAGGCAGAATAGAAGCCAAGGGAAAAAAGGACACAATGCCATTTGCAGCACCGTAGATGAGTCTAGAAGTAATCACGTGACTTGTAGTAAGTCAGAAAGTGAAAGACACATATCATATCATATCACATATAGGTGTTACCTAAAAATGGATACCAGGGCAGATATTGCCACGGAGAAGGGCAATCACAGATTCATTAAACAAACTTATGGTTCACCAATGGAAAGGTGTGAGGATTGGTTTCATTACGATATCGGGGTTAACAGACATATACAAACACAGGTGACATATATAATCACCAACGACCTACAGAATACCAAGAGAGGACTACTCAACATTCTGTCATAACGTACATGGGAAAAGGATCCCAGGAAGAACAGACATCTGTATATGTGTAAAAGAACCACATCTTCCACACCTACAACAAGCCAAACATTGTAATCAAACTTGCTGTAATAAAAAATAAAAAAATTAAATTAAAAACACGAAGAAGTAGTGAGACAAACTTGAGGGGCTTTCTCCTGGCACATTCCATTCTAAATTCCAATCTAGAACACCACTTCCATTGAGGCTCTGTTGCCCTAGTCACCAGATTTGGTAAGGGAGAACTGCTGCCACCTTGTGGCCGTTTCACACAACAGCAGCTTTAATCCCTGCGCTAATGGTCAGTTGATATTCAAAATCATTGCAGGCCTGTAAATGACACCTGCCCTGAAAACAAATCCTGGGGTCACATATCGACCAAAAAATTCAAAGGACGTCCATATTTCAAAACGACCGTTTCAAAAGGCATATTTTACGCACATTAGTGTTCTGCTTCTTTTCCTTTCTTTCCTTTTTTGTTAGAAAAAACGGGAATGGAAAAAGGCATCCCTCAGAATGGGCGAAAATCGTTGCAGACGAATCAATGGACAGAGGTTTAATCTCCAATATATATAAACAGCTCATGCAGCTTAATATTAAAAGAACAAACAACCCAATACAAAAATGGGCAGAAGATCTAAAGAGAGGTTTCTTCAAAGGAGACACAGAGATGGCCAAGACGCACATGAAAAGCTGCTCAACAGCACTAATTATTAGAGAAATGCAAATCAAAACTACAATGAGGTGTCACCTCACACCTGTTAGAATCGGCATCATCAGAAAATCTACAAACAACCAATTCTGGGGAGGGTGTGGACAAAAGGAGCCCTCTTCCACTATTGGTGGGAATGTAAATTGATACAGTCACTATGGAGAACAGTATGGAGTTTCCTTAAAAAAACTAGAAATAGAATTACCATCTGATCCAGCAATCCCACTTCTGGGCATATACCCAGAGAAAACCGTAAATCAAAAAGGCACATTCACCACAATGTTCGTTGCAGCACTCTTTACAATAGCCAGGTAATGGAAGCCACCTAAATGCCCACAGACAGATGAATGGATAAAGATGTGGTATATATATAAAATGGAATATTACTCGGCCATAAAAAGGAATGAAACTGGGTCATTTGTAGAGACATCGATGGATCGAGAGACTGTCATACAGAATGAAGTAAGTCAGAAAGAGGAAAACAAATATTGTATATTAATGCATATATGTGGAGCCTAAAAATGGTACAGATGAACTGGTTTGCAGGGAAGAAATAGAGACACAGAGGTAGAGAACAAACGTATGGACACCAAGTGTGGGAAGCCATGGGGTGGTGGTGGTGGGATGAGTTTGGAGATTGGGATTGACCTGTATACATGTATATGCATAAAATACATAACTAATAATAACGTGCTGTATAAAAAAAATAAAAATTAAATTTCAAAATTTTAAAAAATAAAATTTAAAAATAAAACAGAAAAACGTTCTTCCCGTCACACAGATGTATTAATAGGAATGAATTATTTCCATGCTTATATCTATAAATACATAAAAGAGGAATAAAATCTAACTTGAAAAATAAAAGAAAAAAAAAACCTTAACCCACGAGTTATACAGAGGAAAACCCTATCAGGGCATTTGCTCCAGCAGTAAACAATTCTGAAATTGGTCAGAGGTGGGGAACCATCTCCCATACCGCCAGCAACCCACCCCCCACGCAAGGAGCGTCCTCATTGCAAAGCTGGGGGACGGTGCCGAGGCATCTATGAGTAAACGTGAGCTGAGCCCCAGGCCAGCTGCTGCTGAACTGTTCCCACCTTTCCCAGGT
Source organism: Mesoplodon mirus (assembly GCF_964341445.2). Classification (NCBI taxonomy): domain Eukaryota; kingdom Metazoa; phylum Chordata; class Mammalia; order Artiodactyla; family Ziphiidae; genus Mesoplodon; species Mesoplodon mirus. The sequence continues at coordinate 107,262,173 of NC_138987.1, read as the reverse complement.
AAAACACCTGAATATGTACAAGGGCTTGAAAGCCTAGAGGAAGGGCCGTGGAGCCACACCAGCGAAAGCACGCAGGCCAACTTGGTGCCTGCAGGCCAGCCAGGGTGGTCCTGGCCCAGGGTGCTCTTCCGGAAGCTTTCCATTGCCCTACCTGAGATACCCCTCCTGTCCCGGCCCCCACTGCTTTTTGCCTTCCTCACCTCTGTCCGGAGAGAAATTCCAGCGGAAGGTATGGGTGACACATCCTCTTCTTTACAGGTGGCAGCCTGACAACTCCTGCAGAATGGCCAGCATAGCCCCACTCACAGCGGGCCACCCACAAAGCTGTGACACCTCACTCCCTCCCACCAGCACAGCCCCGAGACTGCTGACGGGGCAGAGAATATGGAGTCAGGCACAGCTTCAGGGGCTATTGCTGCCTGGAGCGCTGTTTATATTGACCTCAACGAGGCACACCTGGGGAGGGCGGGCCGGCAGGGTAAGGCTGCTCAGGTCAGCTAATCCACAACCCTCAGGGAATCACATTGTTGAAAATGGACCTCGCTAAGGCAGAATAGAAGCCAAGGGAAAAAAGGACACAATGCCATTTGCAGCACCGTAGATGAGTCTAGAAGTAATCACGTGACTTGTAGTAAGTCAGAAAGTGAAAGACACATATCATATCATATCACTTATAGGTGTTACCTAAAAATGGATACCAGGGCAGATATTGCCACGGAGAAGGGCAATCACAGATTCATTAAACAAACATATGGTTCACCAATGGAAAGGTGTGAGGATTGGTTTCATTACGATATCGGGGTTAACAGACATATACAAACACAGGTGACATATATAATCACCAAAGACCTACAGAATACCAAGAGAGGACTACTCAACATTCTGTCATAACGTACATGGGAAAAGGATCCCAGGAAGAACAGACATCTGTATATGTGTAAAAGAACCACATCTTCCACACCTACAACAAGCCAAACATTGTAATCAAACTTGCTGTAATAAAAAATAAAAAAAATTAAATTAAAAACACGAAGAAGTAGTGAGACAAACTTGAGGGGCTTTCTCCTGGCACATTCCATTCTAAATTCCAATCTAGAACACCACTTCCATTGAGGCTCTGTTGCCCTAGTCACTAGATTTGGTAAGGAAGAACTGCTGCCACCTTGTGGCCGTTTCACACAACAGCAGCTTTAATCCCAGCGCTAATGGTCAGTTGATATTCAAAATCATTGCAGGCCTGTAAATGACACCTGCCCTGAAAACAATTCCTGGGGTCACATATCGACCAAAAAATTCAAAGGACGTCCATATTTCAAAACGACCGTTTCAAAAGGCATATTTTACGCACATTAGTGTTCTGCTTCTTTTCCTTTCTTTCCTTTTTTGTTAGAAAAAACGGGAATGGAAAAAGGCATCCCTCAGAATGGGCGAAAGTCGTTGCAAACGAATCAATGGACAGAGGTTTAATCTCCAATATATATAAACAGCTCATGCAGCTTAATATTAAAAAAAAAACAACCCAATACAAAAATGGGCAGAAGATCTAAAGAGACATTTCTTCAAAGGAGACACAGAGATGGCCAAGACGCACATGAAAAGCTGCTCAACAGCACTAATTATTAGAGAAATGCAAATCAAAACTACAATGAGGTGTCACCTCACACCTGTTAGAATCGGCATCATCAGAAAATCTACAAACAACCAATTCTGGGGAGGGTGTGGACAAAAGGAGCCCTCTTCCACTATTGGTGGGAATGTAAATTGATACAGTCACTATGGAGAACAGTATGGAGTTTCCTTAAAAAAACTAGAAATAGAATTACCATCTGATCCAGCAATCCCACTTCTGGGCATATACCCAGAGAAAACCGTAAATCAAAAAGGCACATTCACCACAATGTTCGTTGCAGCACTCTTTACAATAGCCAGGTAATGGAAGCCACCTAAATGCCCACAGACAGATGAATGGATAAAGATGTGGTATATATATAAAATGGAATATTACTCGGCCATAAAAAGGAATGAAACTGGGTCATTTGTAGAGACATCGATGGATCGAGAGACTGTCATACAGAATGAAGTAAGTCAGAAAGAGGAAAACAAATGTTGTATATTAATGCATATATGTGGAGCCTAAAAAATGGTACAGATGAACTGGTTTGCAGGGAAGAAATAGAGACACAGAGGTAGAGAACAAACGTATGGACACCAAGTGTGGGAAGCCATGGGGTGGTGGTGGTGGGATGAGTTGGGAGATTGGGATTGACCTGTATACATGTATATGCATAAAATACATAACTAATAATAACGTGCTGTATAAAAAAATTAAATAAAAATTAAATTTCAAAATTTTAAAAAATAAAATTTAAAAATAAAACAGAAAAACGTTCTTCCCGTCACACAGATGTATTTATAGGAATGAATTATTTCCATGCTTATATCTATAAATACATAAAAGAGGAATAAAATCTAACTTGAACCATAAAAGAAAAAAAAAACCTGAACCCACGAGTTATACAGAGGAAAACCCTATCAGGGCATTTGCTCCAGCAGTAAACAATTCTGAAATTGGTCAGAGGTGGGGAACCATCTCCCATACCGCCAGCAACCCACCCCCCACGCAAGGAGCATCCTCATTGCAAAGCTGGGGGACAGTGCCGAGGCATCTATGAGTAAACGTGAGCTGAGCCCCAGGCCAGCTGCTGCTGAACTGTTCCCACCCTTCCCAGGTAAAACACCTGAATATGTACAAGGGCTTGAAAGCCTAGAGGAAGGGCCGTGGAGCCACACCAGCGAAAGCACGCAGGCCAACTTGGTGCCTGCAGGCCAGCCAGGGTGGTCCTGGCCCCGGGCGCTCTTCCGGAAGCTTTCCATTGCCCTACCTGAGATACCCCTCCTGTCCCGGCCCCCACTGCTTTTTGCCTTCCTCACCTCTGTCCGGAGAGAAATTCCAGCGGAAGGTATGGGTGACACATCCTCTTCTTTACAGGTGGCAGCCTGACAACTCCTGCAGAATGGCCAGCAGAGCCCCACTCACAGCGGGCCACCCACAAAGCTGTGGCCCCTCACTCCCTCCCACCAGCACAGCCCCGAGACTGCTGACGGGGCAGAGAATATGGAGTCAGGCACAGCTTCAGGGGCTATTGCTGCCTGGAGCGCTGTTTATATTGACCTCAACGAGGCACACCTGGGGAGGGCGGGCCGGCAGGGTAAGGCTGCCCAGGTCAGCTAATCCACAACCCTCAGGGAATCACATTGTTGAAAATGGACCTCGCTAAGGCAGAATAGAAGCCAAGGGAAAAAGGGACACAATGCCATTTGCGGCACCGTAGATGAGTCTAGAAGTAATCACGTGACTTGTAGTAAGTCAGAAAGTGAAAGACACATATCATATCATATCACTTATAGGTGTTACCTAAAAATGGATACCAGGGCAGATATTGCCACGGAGAAGGGCAATCACAGATTCATTAAACAAACTTATGGTTCACCAATGGAAAGGTGTGAGGATTGGTTTCATTACGATATCGGGGTTAAGAGACATATACAAACACAGGTGACATATATAATCACCAAAGACCTACAGAATACCAAGAGAGGACTACTCAACATTCTGTCATAACGTACATGGGAAAAGGATCCCAGGAAGAACAGACATCTGTATATGTGTAAAAGAACCACATCTTCCACACCTACAACAAGCCAAACATTGTAATCAAACTTGCTGTAATAAAAAATAAAAAAAAAATTAAATTAAAAACACGAAGAAGAAGTAGTGAGACAAACTTGAGGGGCTTTCTCCTGGCACATTCCATTCTAAATTCCAATCTAGAACACCACTTCCATTGAGGCTCTGTTGCCCTAGTCACCAGATTTGGTAAGGGAGAACTGCTGCCACCTTTTGGCCGTTTCACACAACAGCAGCTTTAATCCCAGCGCTAATGGTCAGTTGATATTCAAAATCATTGCAGGCCTGTAAATGACACCTGCCCTGAAAACAAATCCTGGGGTCACATATCGACCAAAAAATTCAAAGGACGTCCATATTTCAAAACGACCGTTTCAAAAGGCATATTTTACGCACATTAGTGTTCTGCTTCTTTTCCTTTCTTTCCTTTTTTGTTAGAAAAAACGGGAATGGAAAAAGGCATCCCTCAGAATGGGCGAAAATCGTTGCAAACGAATCAATGGACAGAGGTTTAATCTCCAATATATATAAACAGCTCATGCAGCTTAATATTAAAAGAACAAACAACCCAATACAAAAATGGGCAGAAGATCTAAAGAGAGGTTTCTTCAAAGGAGACACAGAGATGGCCAAGACGCACATGAAAAGCTGCTCAACAGCACTAATTATTAGAGAAATGCAAAGCAAACCTACACTGAGGTGTCACCTCACACCTGTTAGAATCGGCATCATCAGAAAATCTACAAACAACCAATTCTGGGGAGGGCGTGGACAAAAGGAGCCCTCTTCCACTATTGGTGGGAATGTAAATTGATACAGTCACTATGGAGAACAGTATGGAGTTTCCTTAAAAAAACTAGAAATAGAATTACCATCTGATCCAGCAATCCCACTTCTGGGCATATACCCAGAGAAAACCGTAAATCAAAAAGGCACATTCACCACAATGTTCGTTGCAGCACTCTTTACAATAGCCAGGTAATGGAAGCCACCTAAATGCCCACAGACAGATGAATGGATAAAGATGTGGTACATATATAAAATGGAATATTACTCGGCCATAAAAAGGAATGAAACTGGGTCATTTGTAGAGACATCGATGGATCGAGAGACTGTCATACAGAATGAAGTAAGTCAGAAAGAGGAAAACAAATATTGTATATTAATGCATATATGTGGAGCCTAAAAAATGGTACAGATGAACTGGTTTGCAGGGAAGAAATAGAGACACAGAGGTAGAGAACAAACGTATGGACACCAAGTGTGGGAAGCCATGGGGTGGTGGTGGTGGGATGAGTTGGGAGATTGGGATTGACCTGTATACATGTATATGCATAAAATACATAACTAATAATAACGTGCTGTATAAAAAAATTAAATAAAAATTAAATTTCAAAATTTTAAAAAATAAAATTTAAAAATAAAACAGAAAAACGTTCTTCCCGTCACACCGATGTATTTATAGGAATGAATTATTTCCATGCTTATATCTATAAATACATAAAAGAGGAATAAAATCTAACTTGAAACATAAAAGAAAAATAAAAAAACCTTAACCCACGAGTTATACAGAGGAATACCCTATCAGGGCACTTGCTCCAGCAGTAAACAATTCTGAAATTGGTCAGAGGTGGGGAACCATCTCCCATACCGCCAGCAACCCACCCCCCACGCAAGGAGCGTCCTCATTGCAAAGCTGGGGGACCGTGCCGAGGCATCTATGAGTAAACGTGAGCTGAGCCCCAGGCCAGCTGAACTGTTCCCACCCTTCCCAGGTAAAACACCTGAATATGTACAAGGTCTTGAAAGCCTAGAGGAAGGGCCGTGGAGCCACACCAGCGAAAGCACGCAGGCCAACTTGGTGCCTGCAGGCCAGCCAGGGTGGTCCTGGCCCCGGGCGCTCTTCCGGAAGCTTTCCATTGCCCTACCTGAGATACCCCTCCTGTCCCGGCCCCCACTGCTTTTTGCCTTCCTCACCTCTGTCCGGAGAGAAATTCCAGCGGAAGGTATGGGTGACACATCCTCTTCTTTACAGGTGGCAGCCTGACAACTCCTGCAGAATGGCCAGCAGAGCCCCACTCACAGCGGGCCACCCACAAAGCTGTGGCCCCTCACTCCCTCCCACCAGCACAGCCCCGAGACTGCTGACGGGGCAGAGAATATGGAGTCAGGCACAGCTTCAGGGGCTATTGCTGCCTGGAGTGCTGTTTATATTGACCTCAACGAGGCACACCTGGGGAGGGCGGGCCGGCAGGGTAAGGCTGCCCAGGTCAGCTAATCCACAACCCTCAGGGAATCACATTGTTGAAAATGGACCTCGCTAAGGCAGAATAGAAGCCAAGGGAAAAAAGGACGCAATGCCATTTGCAGCACCGTAGATGAGTCTAGAAGTAATCACGTGACTTGTAGTAAGTCAGAAAGTGAAAGACACATATCATATCATATCACTTATAGGTGTTACCTAAAAATGGATACCAGGGCAGATATTGCCACGGAGAAGGGCAATCACAGATTCATTAAACAAACTTATGGTTCACCAATGGAAAGGTGTGAGGATTGGTTTCATTACGATATCGGGGTTAAGAGACATATACAAACACAGGTGACATATATAATCACCAAAGACCTACAGAATACCAAGAGAGGACTACTCAACATTCTGTCATAACGTACATGGGAAAAGGATCCCAGGAAGAACAGACATCTGTATATGTGTAAAAGAACCACATCTTCCACACCTACAACAAGCCAAACATTGTAATCAAACTTGCTGTAATAAAAAATAAAAAAAAAATTAAATTAAAAACACGAAGAAGAAGTAGTGAGACAAACTTGAGGGGCTTTCTCCTGGCACATTCCATTCTAAATTCCAATCTAGAACACCACTTCCATTGAGGCTCTGTTGCCCTAGTCACCAGATTTGGTAAGGGAGAACTGCTGCCACCTTGTGGCCGTTTCACACAACAGCAGCTTTAATCCCAGCGCTAATGGTCAGTTGATATTCAAAATCATTGCAGGCCTGTAAATGACACCTGCCCTGAAAACAAATCCTGGGGTCACATATCGACCAAAAAATTCAAAGGACGTCCATATTTCAAAACGACCGTTTCAAAAGGCATATTTTACCCTCATTAGTGTTCTGCTTCTTTTCCTTTCTTTCCTTTTTTGTTAAAAAAAAACGGGAATGGAAAAAGGCATCCCTCAGAATGGGCGAAAGTCGTTGCACACGAATCAATGGACAGAGGTTTAATCTCCAATATATATAAACAGCTCATGCAGCTTAATATTAAAAGAACAAACAACCCAATACAAAAATGGGCAGAAGATCTAAAGAGACGTTTCTTCAAAGGAGACACAGAGATGGCCAAGACGCACATGAAAAGCTGCTCAACAGCACTAATTATTAGAGAAATGCAAATCAAAACTACAATGAGGTGTCACCTCACACCTGTTAGAATCGTCATCATCAGAAAATCTACAAACAACAAATTCTGGGGAGGGTGTGGACAAAAGGAGCCCTCTTCCACTATTGGTGGGAATGTAAATTGATACAGTCACTATGGAGAACAGTATGGAGTTTCCTTAAAAAAACTAGAATTAGAATTACCATCTGATCCAGCAATCCCACTTCTGGGCATATACCCAGAGAAAACCGTAAATCAAAAAGGCACATTCACCACAATGTTCATTGCAGCACTCTTTACAATAGCCACATAATGGAAGCTACCTAAATGCCCACAGACAGATGAATGGATAAAGATGTGGTACATATATAAAATGGAATATTACTCGGCCATAAAAAGGAATGAAACTGGGTCATTTGTAGAGACATCGTTGGATCGATAGACTGTCATACAGAATGAAGTAAGTCAGAAAGAGGAAAACAAATATTGTATATTAATGCATATATGTGGAGCCTAAAAAATGGTACAGATGAACTGGTTTGCAGGGAAGAAATAGAGACACAGAGGTAGAGAACAAACGTATGGACACCAAGTGTGGGAAGCCATGGGGTGGTGGTGGTGGGATGAGTTGGGAGATTGGGATTGACCTGTATACATGTATATGCATAAAATACATAACTAATAATAACGTGCTGTATAAAAAAACTAAAAAATTAAATTTCAAAATTTTAAAAAATAAAATTTAAAAATAAAACAGAAAAACGTTCTTCCCGTCACACAGATGTATTTATAGGAATGAATTATTTCCATGCTTATATATATAAATACATAAAAGAGGAATAAAATCTAACTTGAAACATAAAAGAAAAAAAAAAACCTTAACCCACGAGTTATACAGAGGAAAACCCTATCAGGGCACTTGCTCCAGCAGTAAACAATTCTGAAATTGGTCAGAGGTGGGGAACCATCTCCCATACCACCAGCAACCCACCCCCCACGCAAGGAGCGTCCTCATTGCAAAGCTGGGGGACCGTGCCGAGGCATCTATGAGTAAACGTGAGCTGAGCCCCAGGCCAGCTGAACTGTTCCCACCCTTCCCAGGTAAAACACCTGAATATGTACAAGGTCTTGAAAGCCTAGAGGAAGGGCCGTGGAGCCACACCAGCGAAAGCACGCAGGCCAACTTGGTGCCTGCAGGCCAGCCAGGGTGGTCCTGGCCCCGGGCGCTCTTCTGGAAGCTTTCCATTGCCCTGCCTGAGATACCCCTCCTGTCCCGGCCCCCACTGCTTTTTGCCTTCCTCACCTCTGTCCGGAGAGAAATTCCAGCGGAAGGTATGGGTGACACATCCTCTTCTTTACAGGTGGCAGCCTGACAACTCCTGCAGAATGGCCAGCAGAGCCCCACTCACAGCGGGCCACCCACAAATCTGTGGCCCCTCACTCCCTCCCACCAGCACAGCCCCGAGACTGCTGACGGGGCAGAGAATATGGAGTCAGGCACAGCTTCAGGGACTATTGCTGCCTGGAGCGCTGTTTATATTGACCTCAACGAGGCACACCTGGGGAGGGCGGGCCGGCAGGGTAAGGCTGCCCAGGTCAGCTAATCCACAACCCTCAGGGAATCACATTGTTGAAAATGGACCTCGCTAAGGCAGAATAGAAGCCAAGGGAAAAAAGGACACAATGCCATTTGCAGCACCGTAGATGAGTCTAGAAGTAATCACGTGACTTGTAGTAAGTCAGAAAGTGAAAGACACATATCATATCATATCACGTATAGGTGTTACCTAAAAATGGATACCAGGGCAGATATTGCCACGGAGAAGGGCAATCACAGATTCATTAAACAAACTTATGGTTCACCAATGGAAAGGTGTGAGGATTGGTTTCATTACGATATCGGGGTTAAGAGACATATACAAACACAGGTGACATATATAATCACCAAAGACCTACAGAATACGAAGAGAGGACTACTCAACATTCTGTCATAACGTACATGGGAAAAGGATCCCAGGAAGAACAGACATCTGTATATGTGTAAAAGAACCACATCTTCCACACCTACAACAAGCCAAACATTGTAATCAAACTTGCTGTAATAAAAAATAAATAAATTAAAAACACGAAGAAGAAGTAGTGAGACAAACTTGAGGGGCTTTCTCCTGGCACATTCCATTCTAAATTCCAATCTAGAACACCACTTCCATTGAGGCTCTGTTGCCCTAGTCACCAGATTTGGTAAGGGAGAACTGCTGCCACCTTGTGGCCGTTTCACACAACAGCAGCTTTAATCCCAGCGCTAATGGTCAGTTGATATTCAAAATCATTGCAGGCCTGTAAATGACACCTGCCCTGAAAACAAATCCTGGGGTCACATATCGACCAAAAAATTCAAAGGACGTCCATATTTCAAAACGACCGTTTCAAAAGGCATATTTTACGCACATTAGTGTTCTGCTTCTTTTCCTTTCTTTCCTTTTTTGTTAGAAAAAACGGGAATGGAAAAAGGCATCCCTCAGAATGGGCGAAAATCGTTGCAAACGAATCAATGGACAGAGGTTTAATCTCCAATATATATAAACAGCTCATGCAGCTTAATATTAAAAGAACAAACAACCCAATACAAAAATGGGCAGAAGATCTAAAGAGAGGTTTCTTCAAAGGAGACACAGAGATGGCCAAGACGCACATGAAAAGCTGCTCAACAGCACTAATTATTAGAGAAATGCAAATCAAAACTACAATGAGGTATCACCTCACACCTGTTAGAATCGGCATCATCAGAAAATCTACAACCAATTCTGGGGAGGGTGTGGACAAAAGGAGCCCTCTTCCACTATTGTTGGGGATGTAAATTGATACAGTCACTATGGAGAACAGTATGGAGTTTCCTTAAAAAAACTAGAAATAGAATCACCATCTGATCCAGCAATCTCACTTCTGGGCATATACCCAGAGAAAACCGTAAATCAAAAAGGCACATTCACCACAATGTTCGTTGCAGCACTCTTTACAATAGCCAGGTAATGGAAGCCACCTAAATGCCCACAGACAGATGAATGGATAAAGATGTGGTACATATATAAAATGGAATATTACTCGGCCATAAAAAGGAATGAAACTGGGTCATTTGTAGAGACATCGATGGATCGAGAGACTGTCATACAGAATGAAGTAAGTCAGAAAGAGGAAAACAAATATTGTATATTAATGCATATATGTGGAGCCTAAAAAATGGTACAGATGAACTGGTTTGCAGGGAAGAAATAGAGACACAGAGGTAGAGAACAAACGTATGGACACCAAGTGTGGGAAGCCATGGGGTGGTGGTGGTGGGATGAGTTGGGAGATTGGGATTGACCTGTATACATGTATATGCATAAAATACATAACTAATAATAACGTGCTATATAAAAAAAATAAAAATTAAATTTCAAAATTTTAAAAAATAAAATTTAAAAATAAAACAGAAAAACGTTCTTCCCGTCACACAGATGTATTTATAGGAATGAATTATTTCCATGCTTATATCTATAAATATATAAAAGAGGAATAAAATCTAACTTGAAACATAAAAGAAAAAAAAAAAAACCTTAACCCACGAGTTATACAGAGGAAAACACTATCAGGGCACTTGCTCCAGCGGTAAACAATTCTGAAATTGGTCAGAGGTGGGGAACCATCTCCCATACCGCCAGCAACCCACCCCCCACGCAAGGAGCGTCCTCATTGCAAAGCTGGGGGACCGTGACGAGGCATCTATGAGTAAACGTGAGCTGAGCCCCAGGCCAGCTGCTGCTGAACTGTTCCCACCCTTCCCAGGTAAAACACCTGAATATGTACAAGGTCTTGAAAGCCTAGAAGAAGGGCCGTGGAGCCACACCAGCGAAAGCACGCAGGCCAACTTGGTGCCTGCAGGCCAGCCAGGGTGGTCCTGGCCCCGGGCGCTCTTCCGGAAGCTTTCCATTGCCCTACCTGAGATACCCCTCCTGTCCCGGCCCCCACTGCTTTTTGCCTTCCTCACCTCTGTCCGGAGAGAAATTCCAGCGGAAGGTATGGGTGACACATCCTCTTCTTTACAGATGGCAGCCTGACATCTCCTGCAGAATGGCCTGCAGAGCCCCACTCACAGCGGGAAACCCACAAATCTGTGGCCCCTCACTCCCTCCCACCAGCACAGCCCCGAGACTGCTGACGGGGCAGAGAATATGGGGTCAGGCACAGCTTCAGGAGCTATTGCTGCCTGGAGCGCTGTTTATATTGACCTCAACGAGGCACACCTGGGGAGGGCGGGCCGGCAGGGTAAGGCTGCCCAGGTCAGCTAATCCACAACCCTCAGGGAATCACATTGTTGAAAATGGACCTCGCTAAGGCAGAATAGAAGCCAAGGGAAAAAAGGACACAATGCCATTTGCAGCACCATAGATGAGTCTAGAAGTAATCACGTGACTTGTAGTAAGTCAGAAAGTGAAAGACACATATCATATCATATCACTTATAGGTGTTACCTAAAAATGGATACCAGGGCAGATATTGCCACGGAGAAGGGCAATCACAGATTCATTAAACAAACTTATGGTTCACCAATGGAAAGGTGTGAGGATTGGTTTCATTACGATAACGGGGTTAAGAGACATATACAAACACAGGTGACATATATAATCACCAAAGACCTACAGAATACCAAGAGAGGACTACTCAACATTCTGTCATAACGTACATGGGAAAAGGATCCCAGGAAGAACAGACATCTGTATATGTGTAAAAGAACCACATCTTCTACACCTACAACAAGCCAAACATTGTAATCAAACTTGCTGTAATAAAAAATAAAAAAATTAAATTAAAAACACGAAGAAGTAGTGAGACAAACTTGAGGGGCTTTCTCCTGGCACATTCCATTCTAAATTCCAATCTAGAACACCACTTCCATTGAAGCTCTGTTGCCCTAGTAACCAGATTTGGTAAGGGAGAACGGCTGCCACCTTGTGGCCGTTTCACACAACAGCAGCTTTAATCCCAGCGCTAATGGTCAGTTGATATTCAAAATCATTGCAGGCCTGTAAATGACACCTGCCCTGAAAACAAATCCTGGGGTCACATATCGACCAAAAAATTCAAAGGACGTCCATATTTCAAAACGACCGTTTCCAAAGGTATATTTTACGCACATTAGTGTTCTGCTTCTTTTCCTTTCTTTCCTTTTTTGTTAGAAAAAACGGGAATGGAAAAAGGCATCCCTCAGAATGGGCGAAAATCGTTGCAAACGAATCAATGGACAGAGGTTTAATCTCCAATATATATAAACAGCTCATGCAGCTTAATATTAAAAGAACAAACAACCCAATACAAAAATGGGCAGAAGATCTAAAGAGAGGTTTCTTCAAAGGAGACACAGAGATGGCCAAGACGCACATGAAAAGCTGCTCAACAGCACTAATTATTAGAGAAATGCAAATCAAAACTACAATGAGGTGTCACCTCACACCTGTTAGAATCGGCATCATCAGAAAATCTACAAACAACCAATTCTGGGGAGGGTGTGGACAAAAGGAGCCCTCTTCCACTATTGGTGGGAATATAAATTGATACAGTCACTATGGAGAACAGTATGGAGTTTCCTTAAAAAAACTAGAAATAGAATTACCATCTGATCCAGCAATCCCACTTCTGGGCATATACCCAGAGAAAACCGTAAATCAAAAAGGCACATTCACCACAATGTTCGTTGCAGCACTCTTTACAATAGCCAGGTAATGGAAGCCACCTAAATGGCCACAGACAGATGAATGGATAAAGATGTGGTACATATATAAAATGGAATATTACTCGGCCATAAAAAGGAATGAAACTGGGTCATTTGTAGAGACATCGATGGATCGAGAGACTGTCATACAGAATGAAGTAAGTCAGAAAGAGGAAAACAAATATTGTATATTAATGCATATATGTGGAGCCTAAAAAATGGTACAGATGAACTGCTTTGCAGGGAAGAAATAGAGACACAGAGGTAGAGAACAAACGTATGGACACCAAGTGTGGGAAGCCATGGGGTGGTGGTGGTGGGATGAGTTGGGAGATTGGGATTGACCTGTATACATGTATATGCATAAAATACATAACTAATAATAGGGTGCTGTATAAAAAAAATAAAAATTAAATTTCAAAATTTTAAAAAATAAAATTTAAAAATAAAACAGAAAAACGTTCTTCCCGTCACACAGATGTATTTATAGGAATGAATTATTTCCATGCTTATATCTATAAATACATAAAAGAGGAATAAAATCTAACTTGAAACATAAAAGAAAAATAAAAAACCTTAACCCACGAGTTATACAGAGGAAAACCCTATCAGGGCACTTGCTCCAGCGGTAAACAATTCTGAAATTGGTCAGAGGTGGGGAACCATCTCCCATACCGCCAGCAACCCACCCCCCACGCAAGGAGCGTCCTCATTGCAAAGCTGGGGGACCGTGCCGAGGCATCTATGAGTAAACGTGAGCTGAGCCCCAGGCCAGCTGAACTGTTCCCACCCTTCCCAGGTAAAACACCTGAATATGTACAAGAGCTTGAAAGCCTAGAGGAAGGGCCGTGGAGCCACACCAGCGAAAGCACGCAGGCCAACTTGGTGCCTGCAGGCCAGCCAGGGTGGTCCTGGCCCCGGGCGCTCTTCTGGAAGCTTTCCATTGCCCTACCTGAGATACCCCTCCTGTCCCGGCCCCCACTGCTTTTTGCCTTCCTCACCTCTGTCCGGAGAGAAATTCCAGCGGAAGGTATGGGTGACACATCCTCTTCTTTACAGGTGGCAGCCTGACAACTCCTGCAGAATGGCCAGCAGAGCCCCACTCACAGCGGGCCACCCACAAAGCTGTGGCCCCTCACTCCCTCCCACCAGCACAGCCCCGAGACTGCTGACGGGGCAGAGAATATGGAGTCAGGCACAGCTTCAGGGGCTATTGCTGCCTGGAGCACTGTTTATATTGACCTCAACGAGGCACACCTGGGGAGGGCGGGCCGGCTGGGTAAGGCTGCCCAGGTCAGCTAATCCACAACCCTCAGGGAATCACATTGTTGAAAATGGACCTCGCTAAGGCAGAATAGAAGCCAAGGGAAAAAAGGACACAATGCCATTTGCAGCACCGTAGATGAGTCTAGAAGTAATCACGTGACTTGTAGTAAGTCAGAAAGTGAAAGACACATATCATATCATATCACTTATAGGTGTTACCTAAAAATGGATACCAGGGCAGATATTGCCACGGAGAAGGGCAATCACAGATTCATTAAACAAACTTATGGTTCACCAATGGAAAGGTGTGAGGATTGGTTTCATTACGATATCGGGGTTAAGAGACATATACAAACACAGGTGACATATATAATCACCAAAGACCTACAGAATACCAAGAGAGGACTACTCAACATTCTGTCATAACGTACATGGGAAAAGGATCCCAGGAAGAACAGACATCTGTATATGTGTAAAAGAACCACAACTTCCACACCTACAACAAGCCAAACATTGTAATCAAACTTGCTGTAATAAAAAATAAAAAATAAATAAATTAAAAACACGAAGAAGAAGTAGTGAGACAAACTTGAGGGGCTTTCTCCTGGCACATTCCATTCTAAATTCCAATCTAGAACACCACTTCCATTGAGGCTCTGTTGCCCTAGTCACCAGATTTGGTAAGGGAGAACTGCTGCCACCTTGTGGCCGTTTCACACAACAGCAGCTTTAATCCCAGCGCTAATGGTCAGTTGATATTCAAAATCATTGCAGGCCTGTAAATGACACCTGCCCTGAAAACAAATCCTGGGGTCACATATCGACCAAAAAATTCAAAGGACGTCCATATTTCAAAACGACCGTTTCAAAAGGCATATTTTACGCACATTAGTGTTCTGCTTCTTTTCCTTTCTTTCCTTTTTTGTTAGAAAAAACGGGAATGGAAAAAGGCATCCCTCAGAATGGGCGAAAATCATTGCAAACGAATCAATGGACAGAGGTTTAATCTCCAATATATATAAACAGCTCATGCAGCTTAATATTAAAAGAACAAACAACCCAATACAAAAATGGGCAGAAGATCTAAAGAGACATTTCTTCAAAGGAGACACAGAGATGGCCAAGACGCACATGAAAAGCTGCTCAACAGCACTAATTATTAGAGAAATGCAAATCAAAACTACAATGAGGTATCACCTCACACATGTTAGAATCGGCATCATCAGAAAATCTACAAACAACCAATTCTGGGGAGGGTGTGGACAAAAGGAGCCCTCTTCCACTATTGGTGGGAATGTAAATTGATACAGTCACTATGGAGAACAGTATGGAGTTTCCTTAAAAAAACTAGAAATAGAATCACCATCTGATCCAGCAATCTCACTTCTGGGCATATACCCAGAGAAAACCGTAAATCAAAAAGGCACATTCACCACAATGTTCGTTGCAGCACTCTTTACAATAGCCAGGTAATGGAACCCACGTAAATGCCCACAGACAGATGAATGGATAAAGATGTGGTACATATATAAAATGGAATATTACTCGGCCATAAAAAGGAATGAAACTGGGTCATTTGTAGAGACATCGATGGATCGAGAGACTGTCATACAGAATGAAGTAAGTCAGAAAGAGGAATACAAATATTGTATATTAATGCATATATGTGGAGCCTAAAAAATGGTACAGATGAACTGCTTTGCAGGGAAGAAATAGAGACACAGAGGTAGAGAACAAACGTATGGACACCAAGTGTGGGAAGCCATGGGGTGGTGGTGGTGGGATGAGTTGGGAGATTGGGATTGACCTGTATACATGTATATGCATAAAATACATAACTAATAATAACGTGCTGTATAAAAAAATTAAATAAAAATTAAATTTCAAAATTTTAAAAAATAAAATTTAAAAATAAAACAGAAAAACGTTCTTCCCGTCACACAGATGTATTTATAGGAATGAATTATTTCCATGCTTATATCTATAAATACATAAAAGAGGAATAAAATCTAACTTGAACCATAAAAGAAAAAAAAAACCTGAACCCACGAGTTATACAGAGGAAAACCCTATCAGGGCACTTGCTCCAGCGGTAAACAATTCTGAAATTGGTCAGAGGTGGGGAACAATCTCCCATACCACCAGCAACCCACCCCCCACGCAAGGAGCGTCCTCATTGCAAAGCTGGGGGACCGTGACGAGGCATCTATGAGTAAACGTGAGCTGAGCCCCAGGCCAGCTGCTGCTGAACTGTTCCCACCCTTCCCAGGTAAAACACCTGAATATGTACAAGGTCTTGAAAGCCTAGAAGAAGGGCCGTGGAGCCACACCAGCGAAAGCACGCAGGCCAACTTGGTGCCTGCAGGCCAGCCAGGGTGGTCCTGGCCCCGGGCGCTCTTCCGGAAGCTTTCCATTGCCCTACCTGAGATACCCCTCCTGTCCCGGCCCCCACTGCTTTTTGCCTTCCTCACCTCTGTCCGGAGAGAAATTCCAGCGGAAGGTATGGGTGACACATCCTCTTCTTTACAGATGGCAGCCTGACATCTCCTGCAGAATGGCCTTCAGAGCCCCACTCACAGCGGGAAACCCACAAATCTGTGGCCCCTCACTCCCTCCCACCAGCACAGCCCCGAGACTGCTGACGGGGCAGAGAATATGGGGTCAGGCACAGCTTCAGGAGCTATTGCTGCCTGGAGCGCTGTTTATATTGACCTCAACGAGGCACACCTGGGGAGGGCGGGCCGGCAGGGTAAGGCTGCCCAGGTCAGCTAATCCACAACTCTCAGGGAATCACATTGTTGAAAATGGACCTCGCTAAGGCAGAATAGAAGCCAAGGGAAAAAAGGACACAATGCCATTTGCAGCACCATAGATGAGTCTAGAAGTAATCACGTGACTTGTAGTAAGTCAGAAAGTGAAAGACACATATCATATCATATCACTTATAGGTGTTACCTAAAAATGGATACCAGGGCAGATATTGCCACGGAGAAGGGCAATCACAGATTCATTAAACAAACTTATGGTTCACCAATGGAAAGGTGTGAGGATTGGTTTCATTACGATAACGGGGTTAAGAGACATATACAAACACAGGTGACATATATAATCACCAAAGACCTACAGAATACCAAGAGAGGACTACTCAACATTCTGTCATAACGTACATGGGAAAAGGATCCCAGGAAGAACAGACATCTGTATATGTGTAAAAGAACCACATCTTCCACACCTACAACAAGCCAAACATTGTAATCAAACTTGCTGTAATAAAAAATAAAAAAATTAAATTAAAAACACGAAGAAGTAGTGAGACAAACTTGAGGGGCTTTCTCCTGGCACATTCCATTCTAAATTCCAATCTTGAACACCACTTCCATTGAAGCTCTGTTGCCCTAGTAACCAGATTTGGTAAGGGAGAACGGCTGCCACCTTGTGGCCGTTTCACACAACAGCAGCTTTAATCCCAGCGCTAATGGTCAGTTGATATTCAAAATCATTGCAGGCCTGTAAATGACACCTGCCCTGAAAACAAATCCTGGGGTCACATATCGACCAAAAAATTCAAAGGACGTCCATATTTCAAAACGACCGTTTCCAAAGGTATATTTTACGCACATTAGTGTTCTGCTTCTTTTCCTTTCTTTCCTTTTTTGTTAGAAAAAACGGGAATGGAAAAAGGCATCCCTCAGAATGGGCGAAAATCGTTGCAAACGAATCAATGGACAGAGGTTTAATCTCCAATATATATAAACAGCTCATGCAGCTTAATATTAAAAGAACAAACAACCCAATACAAAAATGGGCAGAAGATCTAAAGAGAGGTTTCTTCAAAGGAGACACAGAGATGGCCAAGACGCACATGAAAAGCTGCTCAACAGCACTAATTATTAGAGAAATGCAAATCAAAACTACAATGAGGTGTCACCTCACACCTGTTAGAATCGGCATCATCAGAAAATCTACAAACAACCAATTCTGGGGAGGGTGTGGACAAAAGGAGCCCTCTTCCACTATTGGTGGGAATATAAATTGATACAGTCACTATGGAGAACAGTATGGAGTTTCCTTAAAAAAACTAGAAATAGAATTACCATCTGATCCAGCAATCCCACTTCTGGGCATATACCCAGAGAAAACCGTAAATCAAAAAGGCACATTCACCACAATGTTCGTTGCAGCACTCTTTACAATAGCCAGGTAATGGAAGCCACCTAAATGGCCACAGACAGATGAATGGATAAAGATGTGGTACATATATAAAATGGAATATTACTCGGCCATAAAAAGGAATGAAACTGGGTCATTTGTAGAGACATCGATGGATCGAGAGACTGTCATACAGAATGAAGTAAGTCAGAAAGAGGAAAACAAATATTGTATATTAATGCATATATGTGGAGCCTAAAAAATGGTACAGATGAACTGCTTTGCAGGGAAGAAATAGAGACACAGAGGTAGAGAACAAACGTATGGACACCAAGTGTGGGAAGCCATGGGGTGGTGGTGGTGGGATGAGTTGGGAGATTGGGATTGACCTGTATACATGTATATGCATAAAATACATAACTAATAATAGGGTGCTGTATAAAAAAAATAAAAATTAAATTTCAAAATTTTAAAAAATAAAATTTAAATATAAAACAGAAAAACGTTCTTCCCGTCACACAGATGTATTTATAGGAATGAATTATTTCCATGCTTATATCTATAAATACATAAAAGAGGAATAAAATCTAACTTGAAACATAAAAGAAAAATAAAAAACCTTAACCCACGAGTTATACAGAGGAAAACCCTATCAGGGCACTTGCTCCAGCGGTAACCAATTCTGAAATTGGTCAGAGGTGGGGAACCATCTCCCATACCGCCAGCAACCCACCCCCCACGCAAGGAGCGTCCTCATTGCAAAGCCTGGGGACCGTGCCGAGGCATCTATGAGTAAACGTGAGCTGAGCCCCAGGCCAGCTGAACTGTTCCCACCCTTCCCAGGTAAAACACCTGAATATGTACAAGAGCTTGAAAGCCTAGAGGAAGGGCCGTGGAGCCACACCAGCGAAAGCACGCAGGTCAACTTGGTGCCTGCAGGCCAGCCAGGGTGGTCCTGGCCCCGGGCGCTCTTCTGGAAGCTTTCCATTGCCCTACCTGAGATACCCCTCCTGTCCCGGCCCCCACTGCTTTTTGCCTTCCTCACCTCTGTCCGGAGAGAAATTCCAGCGGAAGGTATGGGTGACACATCCTCTTCTTTACAGGTGGCAGCCTGACAACTCCTGCAGAATGGCCAGCAGAGCCCCACTCACAGCGGGCCACCCACAAAGCTGTGGCCCCTCACTCCCTCCCACCAGCACAGCCCCGAGACTGCTGACGGGGCAGAGAATATGGAGTCAGGCACAGCTTCAGGGGCTATTGCTGCCTGGAGCACTGTTTATATTGACCTCAACGAGGCACACCTGGGGAGGGCGGGCCGGCTGGGTAAGGCTGCCCAGGTCAGCTAATCCACAACCCTCAGGGAATCACATTGTTGAAAATGGACCTCGCTAAGGCAGAATAGAAGCCAAGGGAAAAAAGGACACAATGCCATTTGCAGCACCGTAGATGAGTCTAGAAGTAATCACGTGACTTGTAGTAAGTCAGAAAGTGAAAGACACATATCATATCATATCACTTATAGGTGTTACCTAAAAATGGATACCAGGGCAGATATTGCCACGGAGAAGGGCAATCACAGATTCATTAAACAAACTTATGGTTCACCAATGGAAAGGTGTGAGGATTGGTTTCATTACGATAACGGGGTTAAGAGACATATACAAACACAGGTGACATATATAATCACCAAAGACCTACAGAATACCAAGAGAGGACTACTCAACATTCTGTCATAACGTACATGGGAAAAGGATCCCAGGAAGAACAGACATCTGTATATGTGTAAAAGAACCACATCTTCCACACCTACAACAAGCCAAACATTGTAATCAAACTTGCTGTAATAAAAAATAAAAAAATTAAATTAAAAACACGAAGAAGTAGTGAGACAAACTTGAGGGGCTTTCTCCTGGCACATTCCATTCTAAATTCCAATCTTGAACACCACTTCCATTGAAGCTCTGTTGCCCTAGTAACCAGATTTGGTAAGGGAGAACGGCTGCCACCTTGTGGCCGTTTCACACAACAGCAGCTTTAATCCCAGCGCTAATGGTCAGTTGATATTCAAAATCATTGCAGGCCTGTAAATGACACCTGCCCTGAAAACAAATCCTGGGGTCACATATCGACCAAAAAATTCAAAGGACGTCCATATTTCAAAACGACCGTTTCCAAAGGTATATTTTACGCACATTAGTGTTCTGCTTCTTTTCCTTTCTTTCCTTTTTTGTTAGAAAAAACGGGAATGGAAAAAGGCATCCCTCAGAATGGGCGAAAATCGTTGCAAACGAATCAATGGACAGAGGTTTAATCTCCAATATATATAAACAGCTCATGCAGCTTAATATTAAAAGAACAAACAACCCAATACAAAAATGGGCAGAAGATCTAAAGAGAGGTTTCTTCAAAGGAGACACAGAGATGGCCAAGACGCACATGAAAAGCTGCTCAACAGCACTAATTATTAGAGAAATGCAAATCAAAACTACAATGAGGTGTCACCTCACACCTGTTAGAATCGGCATCATCAGAAAATCTACAAACAACCAATTCTGGGGAGGGTGTGGACAAAAGGAGCCCTCTTCCACTATTGGTGGGAATATAAATTGATACAGTCACTATGGAGAACAGTATGGAGTTTCCTTAAAAAAACTAGAAATAGAATTACCATCTGATCCAGCAATCCCACTTCTGGGCATATACCCAGAGAAAACCGTAAATCAAAAAGGCACATTCACCACAATGTTCGTTGCAGCACTCTTTACAATAGCCAGGTAATGGAAGCCACCTAAATGGCCACAGACAGATGAATGGATAAAGATGTGGTACATATATAAAATGGAATATTACTCGGCCATAAAAAGGAATGAAACTGGGTCATTTGTAGAGACATCGATGGATCGAGAGACTGTCATACAGAATGAAGTAAGTCAGAAAGAGGAAAACAAATATTGTATATTAATGCATATATGTGGAGCCTAAAAAATGGTACAGATGAACTGCTTTGCAGGGAAGAAATAGAGACACAGAGGTAGAGAACAAACGTATGGACACCAAGTGTGGGAAGCCATGGGGTGGTGGTGGTGGGATGAGTTGGGAGATTGGGATTGACCTGTATACATGTATATGCATAAAATACATAACTAATAATAGGGTGCTGTATAAAAAAAATAAAAATTAAATTTCAAAATTTTAAAAAATAAAATTTAAATATAAAACAGAAAAACGTTCTTCCCGTCACACAGATGTATTTATAGGAATGAATTATTTCCATGCTTATATCTATAAATACATAAAAGAGGAATAAAATCTAACTTGAAACATAAAAGAAAAATAAAAAACCTTAACCCACGAGTTATACAGAGGAAAACCCTATCAGGGCACTTGCTCCAGCGGTAACCAATTCTGAAATTGGTCAGAGGTGGGGAACCATCTCCCATACCGCCAGCAACCCACCCCCCACGCAAGGAGCGTCCTCATTGCAAAGCTGGGGGACCGTGCCGAGGCATCTATGAGTAAACGTGAGCTGAGCCCCAGGCCAGCTGAACTGTTCCCACCCTTCCCAGGTAAAACACCTGAATATGTACAAGAGCTTGAAAGCCTAGAGGAAGGGCCGTGGAGCCACACCAGCGAAAGCACGCAGGTCAACTTGGTGCCTGCAGGCCAGCCAGGGTGGTCCTGGCCCCGGGCGCTCTTCTGGAAGCTTTCCATTGCCCTACCTGAGATACCCCTCCTGTCCCGGCCCCCACTGCTTTTTGCCTTCCTCACCTCTGTCCGGAGAGAAATTCCAGCGGAAGGTATGGGTGACACATCCTCTTCTTTACAGGTGGCAGCCTGACAACTCCTGCAGAATGGCCAGCAGAGCCCCACTCACAGCGGGCCACCCACAAAGCTGTGGCCCCTCACTCCCTCCCACCAGCACAGCCCCGAGACTGCTGACGGGGCAGAGAATATGGAGTCAGGCACAGCTTCAGGGGCTATTGCTGCCTGGAGCACTGTTTATATTGACCTCAACGAGGCACACCTGGGGAGGGCGGGCCGGCTGGGTAAGGCTGCCCAGGTCAGCTAATCCACAACCCTCAGGGAATCACATTGTTGAAAATGGACCTCGCTAAGGCAGAATAGAAGCCAAGGGAAAAAAGGACACAATGCCATTTGCAGCACCGTAGATGAGTCTAGAAGTAATCACGTGACTTGTAGTAAGTCAGAAAGTGAAAGACACATATCATATCATATCACTTATAGGTGTTACCTAAAAATGGATACCAGGGCAGATATTGCCACGGAGAAGGGCAATCACAGATTCATTAAACAAACTTATGGTTCACCAATGGAAAGGTGTGAGGATTGGTTTCATTACGATATCGGGGTTAAGAGACATATACAAACACAGGTGACATATATAATCACCAAAGACCTACAGAATACCAAGAGAGGACTACTCAACATTCTGTCATAACGTACATGGGAAAAGGATCCCAGGAAGAACAGACATCTGTATATGTGTAAAAGAACCACATCTTCCACACCTACAACAAGCCAAACATTGTAATCAAACTTGCTGTAATAAAAAATAAAAAATAAATAAATTAAAAACACGAAGAAGAAGTAGTGAGACAAACTTGAGGGGCTTTCTCCTGGCACATTCCATTCTAAATTCCAATCTAGAACACCACTTCCATTGAGGCTCTGTTGCCCTAGTCACCAGATTTGGTAAGGGAGAACTGCTGCCACCTTGTGGCCGTTTCACACAACAGCAGCTTTAATCCCAGCGCTAATGGTCAGTTGATATTCAAAATCATTGCAGGCCTGTAAATGACACCTGCCCTGAAAACAAATCCTGGGGTCACATATCGACCAAAAAATTCAAAGGACGTCCATATTTCAAAACGACCGTTTCAAAAGGCATATTTTACGCACATTAGTGTTCTGCTTCTTTTCCTTTCTTTCCTTTTTTGTTAGAAAAAACGGGAATGGAAAAAGGCATCCCTCAGAATGGGCGAAAATCATTGCAATCGAATCAATGGACAGAGGTTTAATCTCCAATATATATAAACAGCTCATGCAGCTTAATATTAAAAGAACAAACAACCCAATACAAAAATGGGCAGAAGATCTAAAGAGACATTTCTTCAAAGGAGACACAGAGATGGCCAAGACGCACATGAAAAGCTGCTCAACAGCACTAATTATTAGAGAAATGCAAATCAAAACTACAATGAGGTATCACCTCACACATGTTAGAATCGGCATCATCAGAAAATCTACAAACAACCAATTCTGGGGAGGGTGTGGACAAAAGGAGCCCTCTTCCACTATTGGTGGGAATGTAAATTGATACAGTCACTATGGAGAACAGTATGGAGTTTCCTTAAAAAAACTAGAAATAGAATCACCATCTGATCCAGCAATCTCACTTCTGGGCATATACCCAGAGAAAACCGTAAATCAAAAAGGCACATTCACCACAATGTTCGTTGCAGCACTCTTTACAATAGCCAGGTAATGGAACCCACGTAAATGCCCACAGACAGATGAATGGATAAAGATGTGGTACATATATAAAATGGAATATTACTCGGCCATAAAAAGGAATGAAACTGGGTCATTTGTAGAGACATCGATGGATCGAGAGACTGTCATACAGAATGAAGTAAGTCAGAAAGAGGAATACAAATGTTGTATATTAATGCATATATGTGGAGCCTAAAAAATGGTACAGATGAACTGCTTTGCAGGGAAGAAATAGAGACACAGAGGTAGAGAACAAACGTATGGACACCAAGTGTGGGAAGCCATGGGGTGGTGGTGGTTTGATGAGTTGGGAGATTGGGATTGACCTGTATACATGTATATGCATAAAATACATAACTAATAATAACGTGCTGTATAAAAAAATTAAATAAAAATTAAATTTCAAAATTTTAAAAAATAAAATTTAAAAATAAAACAGAAAAACGTTCTTCCCGTCACACAGATGTATTTATAGGAATGAATTATTTCCATGCTTATATCTATAAATACATAAAAGAGGAATAAAATCTAACTTGAACCATAAAAGAAAAAAAAAACCTGAACCCACGAGTTATACAGAGGAAAACCCTATCAGGGCACTTGCTCCAGCGGTAAACAATTCTGAAATTGGTCAGAGGTGGGGAACCATCTCCCATACAGCCAGCAACCCACCCCCCACGCAAGGAGCGTCCTCATTGCAAAGCTGGGGGACCGTGCCGAGGCATCTGTGAGTAAACGTGAGCTGAGCCCCAGGCCAGCTGCTGCTGAACTGTTCCCACCCTTCCCAGGTAAAACACCTGAATATGTACAAGGGCTTGAAAGCCTAGAGGAAGGGCCGTGGAGCCACACCAGCGAAAGCACGCAGGCCAACTTGGTGCCTGCAGGCCAGCCAGGGTGGTCCTGGCCCCGGGCGCTCTTCCGGAAGCTTTCCATTGCCCTACCTGAGATACCCCTCCTGTCCCGGCCCCCACTGCTTTTTGCCTTCCTCACCTTTGTCCGGAGAGAAATTCCAGCGGAAGGTATGGGTGGCACATCCTCTTCTTTACAGGTGGCAGCCTGACAACTCCTGCAGAATGGCCTTCAGAGCCCCACTCACAGCGGGAAACCCACAAATCTGTGGCCCCTCACTCCCTCCCACCAGCACAGCCCCGAGACTGCTGACGGGGCAGAGAATATGGAGTCAGGCACAGCTTCAGGGGCTATTGCTGCCTGGAGCGCTGTTTATATTGACCTCAATGAGGCACACCTTGGGAGGGCGGGCCGGCAGGGTAAGTCTGCCCAGGTCAGCTAATCCACAACCCTCAGGGAATCACATTGTTGAAAATGGACCTCGCTAAGGCAGAATAGAAGCCAAGGGAAAAAAGGACACAATGCCATTTGAAGCACCGTAGATGAGTCTAGAAGTAATCACGTGACTTGTAGTAAGTCAGAAAGTGAAAGACACATATCATATCATATCACTTATAGGTGTTACCTAAAAATGGATACCAGGGCAGATATTGCCACGGAGAAGGGCAATCACAGATTCATTAAACAAACTTATGGTTCACCAATGGAAAGGTGTGAGGATTGGTTTCATTACGATAACGGGGTTAACAGACATATACAAACACAGGTGACATATATAATCACCAAAGACCTACAGAATACCAAGAGAGGACTACTCAACATTCTGTCATAACGTACATGGGAAAAGGATCCCAGGAAGAACAGACATCTGTATATGTGTAAAAGAACCACATCTTCCACACCTACAACAAGCCAAACATTGTAATCAAACTTGCTGTAATAAAAAATAAAAAAAAATTAAATTAAAAACACGAAGAAGAAGTAGTGAGACAAACTTGAGGGGCTTTCTCCTGGCACATTCCATTCTAAATTCCAATCTAGAACACCACTTCCATTGAGGCTCTGTTGCCCTAGTCACCAGATTTGGTAAGGGAGAACGGCTGCCACCTTGTGGCCGTTTCACACAACAGCAGCTTTAATCCCAGCGCTAATGGTCAGTTGATATTCAAAATCATTGCAGGCCTGTAAATGACACCTGCCCTGAAAACAAATCCTGGGGTCACATATCGACCAAAAAATTCAAAGGACGTCCATATTTCAAAACGACCGTTTCAAAAGGCATATTTTACGCACATTAGTGTTCTGCTTCTTTTCCTTTCTTTCCTTTTTTGTTAGAAAAAACGGGAATGGAAAAAGGCATCCCTCAGAATGGGCGAAAATCATTGCAAACGAATCAATGGACAGAGGTTTAATCTCCAATATATATAAACAGCTCATGCAGCTTAATATTAAAAGAACAAACAACCCAATACAAAAATGGGCAGAAGATCTAAAGAGACATTTCTTCAAAGGAGACACAGAGATGGCCAAGACGCACATGAAAAGCTGCTCAACAGCACTAATTATTAGAGAAATGCAAATCAAAACTACAATGAGGTATCACCTCACACCTGTTAGAATCGGCATCATCAGAAAATCTACAAACAACCAATTCTGGGGAGGGTGTGGACAAAAGGAGCCCTCTTCCACTATTGGTGGGAATGTAAATTGATACAGTCACTATGGAGAACAGTATGGAGTTTCCTTAAAAAACTAGAAATAGAATCAACATCTGATCCAGCAATCTCACTTCTGGGCATATACCCAGAGAAAACCGTAAATCAAAAAGGCACATTCACCACAATGTTCGTTGCAGCACTCTTTACAATAGCCAGGTAATGGAACCCACGTAAATGCCCACAGACAGATGAATGGATAAAGATGTGGTACATATATAAAATAGAATATTACTCGGCCATAAAAAGGAATGAAAGTGGGTCATTTGTAGAGACATCGATGGATCGAGAGACTGTCATACAGAATGAAGTAAGTCAGAAAGAGGAATACAAATGTTGTATATTAATGCATATATGTGGAGCCTAAAAAATGGTACAGATGAACTGCTTTGCAGGGAAGAAATAGAGACACAGAGGTAGAGAACAAACGTATGGACACCAAGTGTGGGAAGCCATGGGGTGGTGGTGGTGGGATGAGTTGGGAGATTGGGATTGACCTGTATACATGTATATGCATAAAATACATAACTAATAATAACGTGCTGTATAAAAAAATTAAATAAAAATTAAATTTCAAAATTTTAAAAAATAAAATTTAAAAATAAAACAGAAAAACGTTCTTCCCGTCACACAGATGTATTTATAGGAATGAATTATTTCCATGCTTATATCTATAAATACATAAAAGAGGAATAAAATCTAACTTGAACCATAAAAGAAAAAAAAAACCTGAACCCACGAGTTATACAGAGGAAAACCCTATCAGGGCACTTGCTCCAGCGGTAAACAATTCTGGAATTGGTCAGAGGTGGGGAACCATCTCCCATACAGCCAGCAACCCACCCCCCACGCAAGGAGCATCCTCATTGCAAAGCTGGGGGACCGTGCCGAGGCATCTGTGAGTAAACGTGAGCTGAGCCCCAGGCCAGCTGCTGCTGAACTGTTCCCACCCTTCCCAGGTAAAACACCTGAATATGTACAAGGGCTTGAAAGCCTAGAGGAAGGGCCGTGGAGCCACACCAGCGAAAGCACGCAGGCCAACTTGGTGCCTGCAGGCCAGCCAGGGTGGTCCTGGCCCCGGGCGCTCTTCCGGAAGCTTTCCATTGCCCTACCTGAGATACCCCTCCTGTCCCGGCCCCCACTGCTTTTTGCCTTCCTCACCTTTGTCCGGAGAGAAATTCCAGCGGAAGGTATGGGTGACACATCCTCTTCTTTACAGGTGGCAGCCTGACAACTCCTGCAGAATGGCCTTCAGAGCCCCACTCACAGCGGGAAACCCACAAATCTGTGGCCCCTCACTCCCTCCCACCAGCACAGCCCCGAGACTGCTGACGGGGCAGAGAATATGGAGTCAGGCACAGCTTCAGGGGCTATTGCTGCCTGGAGCGCTGTTTATATTGACCTCAACGAGGCACACCTGGGGAGGGCGGGCCGGCAGGGTAAGGCTGCCCAGGTCAGCTAATCCACAACCCTCAGGGAATCACATTGTTGAAAATGGACCTCGCTAAGGCAGAATAGAAGCCAAGGGAAAAAAGGACACAATGCCATTTGAAGCACCGTAGATGAGTCTAGAAGTAATCACGTGACTTGTAGTAAGTCAGAAAGTGAAAGACACATATCATATCATATCACTTATAGGTGTTACCTAAAAATGGATACCAGGGCAGATATTGCCACGGAGAAGGGCAATCACAGATTCATTAAGCAAACTTATGGTTCACCAATGGAAAGGTGTGAGGATTGGTTTCATTACGATAACGGGGTTAACAGACATATACAAACACAGGTGACATATATAATCACCAAAGACCTACAGAATACCAAGAGAGGACTACTCAACATTCTGTCATAACGTACATGGGAAAAGGATCCCAGGAAGAACAGACATCTGTATATGTGTAAAAGAACCACATCTTCCACACCTACAACAAGCCAAACATTGTAATCAAACTTGCTGTAATAAAAAATAAAAAAAAAATAAATTAAAAACACGAAGAAGAAGTAGTGAGACAAACTTGAGGGGCTTTCTCCTGGCACATTCCATTCTAAATTCCAATCTAGAACACCACTTCCATTGAGGCTCTGTTGCCCTAGTCACCAGATTTGGTAAGGGAGAACGGCTGCCACCTTGTGGCCGTTTCACACAACAGCAGCTTTAATCCCTGCGCTAATGGTCAGTTGATATTCAAAATCATTGCAGGCCTGTAAATGACACCTGTCCTGAAAACAAATCCTGGGGTCACATATCGACCAAAAAATTCAAAGGACGTCCATATTTCAAAACGACCGTTTCAAAAGGCATATTTTACGCACATTAGTGTTCTGCTTCTTTTCCTTTCTTTCCTTTTTTGTTAGAAAAAACGGGAATGGAAAAAGGCATCCCTCAGAATGGGCGAAAATCATTGCAAACGAATCAATGGACAGAGGTTTAATCTCCAATATATATAAACAGCTCATGCAGCTTAATATTAAAAGAACAAACAACCCAATACAAAAATGGGCAGAAGATCTAAAGAGACATTTCTTCAAAGGAGACACAGAGATGGCCAAGACGCACATGAAAAGCTGCTCAACAGCACTAATTATTAGAGAAATGCAAATCAAAACTACAATGAGGTATCACCTCACACCTGTTAGAATCGGCATCATCAGAAAATCTACAAACAACCAATTCTGGGGAGGGTGTGGACAAAAGGAGCCCTCTTCCACTATTGGTGGGAATGTAAATTGATACAGTCACTATGGAGAACAGTATGGAGTTTCCTTAAAAAACTAGAAATAGAATCAACATCTGATCCAGCAATCTCACTTCTGGGCATATACCCAGAGAAAACCGTAAATCAAAAAGGCACATTCACCACAATGTTCGTTGCAGCACTCTTTACAATAGCCAGGTAATGGAACCCACGTAAATGCCCACAGACAGATGAATGGATAAAGATGTGGTACATATATAAAATGGAATATTACTCGGCCATAAAAAGGAATGAAAGTGGGTCATTTGTAGAGACATCGATGGATCGAGAGACTGTCATACAGAATGAAGTAAGTCAGAAAGAGGAATACAAATGTTGTATATTAATGCATATATGTGGAGCCTAAAAAATGGTACAGATGAACTGCTTTGCAGGGAAGAAATAGAGACACAGAGGTAGAGAACAAACGTATGGACACCAAGTGTGGGAAGCCATGGGGTGGTGGTGGTGGGATGAGTTGGGAGATTGGGATTGACCTGTATACATGTATATGCATAAAATACATAACTAATAATAACGTGCTGTATAAAAAAATTAAATAAAAATTAAATTTCAAAATTTTAAAAAATAAAATTTAAAAATAAAACAGAAAAACGTTCTTCCCGTCACACAGATGTATTTATAGGAATGAATTATTTCCATGCTTATATCTATAAATACATAAAAGAGGAATAAAATCTAACTTGAACCATAAAAGAAAAAAAAAACCTGAACCCACGAGTTATACAGAGGAAAACCCTATCAGGGCACTTGCTCCAGCGGTAAACAATTCTGAAATTGGTCAGAGGTGGGGAACCATCTCCCATACAGCCAGCAACCCACCCCCCACGCAAGGAGCATCCTCATTGCAAAGCTGGGGGACCGTGCCGAGGCATCTGTGAGGAAACGTGAGCTGAGCCCCAGGCCAGCTGCTGCTGAACTGTTCCCACCCTTCCAATGTAAAACACCTGAATATGTACAAGGGCTTGAAAGCCTAGAGGAAGGGCCGTGGAGCCACACCAGCGAAAGCACGCAGGCCAACTTGGTGCCTGCAGGCCAGCCAGGGTGGTCCTGGCCCCGGGCACTCTTCCGGAAGCTTTCCATTGCCCTACCTGAGATACCCCTCCTGTCCAGGGCCCCACTGCTTTTTGCCTTCCTCACCTCTGTCCGGAGAGAAATTCCAGCGGAAGGTATGGGTGACACATCCTCTTCTTTACAGGTGGCAGCCTGACAACTCCTGCAGAATGGCCAGCAGAGCCCCACTCACAGCGGGCCACCCACAAAGCTTTGGCCCCTCACTCCCTCCCACCAGCACAGCCCCGAGACTGCTGACGGGGCAGAGAATATGGAGTCAGGCACAGCTTCAGGGGCTATTGCTGCCTGGAGCGCTGTTTATATTGACCTCAATGAGGCACACCTGGGGAGGGCGGGCCGGCAGGGTAAGGCTGCCCAGGTCAGCTAATCCACAACCCTCAGGGAATCACATTGTTGAAAATGGACCTCGCTAAGGCAGAATAGAAGCCAAGGGAAAAAAGGACACAATGCCATTTGCAGCACCGTAGTTGAGTCTAGAAGTAATCACGTGACTTGTAGTAAGTCAGAAAGTGAAAGACACATATCATATCATATCACTTATAGGTGTTACCTAAAAATGGATACCAGGGCAGATATTGCCACGGAGAAGGGCAATCACAGATTCATTAAACAAACTTATGGTTCACCAATGGAAAGGTGTGAGGATTGGTTTCATTACGATATCGGGGTTAACAGACATATACAAACACAGGTAACATATATAATCACCAAAGACCTACAGAATACCAAGAGAGGACTACTCAACATTCTGTCATAACGTACATGGGAAAAGGATCCCAGGAAGAACAGACATCTGTATATGTGTAAAAGAACCACATCTTCCACACCTACAACAAGCCAAACATTGTAATCAAACTTGCTGTATAAAAAATAAAAAAAAATTAAATTAAAAACACGAAGAAGAAGTAGTGAGACCAACATGAGGGGCTTTCCCCTGGCACATTCCATTCTAAATTCCAATCTAGAACACCACTTCCATTGAGGCACTGTTGCCCTAGTCACCAGATTTGGTAAGGGAGAACTGCTGCCACCTTGTGGCCGTTTCACACAACAGCAGCTTTACTCCCAGCACTAATGGTCAGTTGATATTCAAAATCATTGCAGGCCTGTAAATGACACCTGCCCTGAAAACAAATCCTGGGGTCACATATCGACCAAAAAATTCAAAGGACATCCATATTTCAAAACGACCGTTTCAAAAGGCATATTTTACGCACATTGGTGTTCTGCTTCTTTTCCTTTCTTTCATTTTTTGTTAAAAAAAAAACGGGAATGGAAAAAGTCATCCCTCAGAATGGGCAAAAATCGTTGCAAACGAATCAATGGACAGAGGTTTAATCTCCAATATATATAAACAGCTCATGCAGCTTAATATTAAAAGAACAAACAACCCAATACAAAAATGGGCAGAAGATCTAAAGAGAGGTTTCTTCAAAGGAGACACAGAGATGGCCAAGACGCACATGAAAAGCTGCTCAACAGCACTAATTATTAGAGAAATGCAAATCAAAACTACAATGAGGTGTCACCTCACACCTGTTAGAATCGTCATCATCAGAAAATCTACAAACAACAAATTCTGGGGAGGGTGTGGACAAAAGGAGCCCTCTTCCACTATTGGTGGGAATGTAAATTGATACAGTCACTATGGAGAACAGTATGGAGTTTCCTTAAAAAAACTAGAAATAGAATTACCATCTGATCCAGCAATCCCACTTCTGGGCATATACCCAGAGAAAACCGTAAATCAAAAAGGCATATTCACCACAATGTTCGTTGCAGCACTCTTTACAATAGCCAGGTAATGGAAGCCAACTAAATGCCCACAGACAGATGAATGGATAAAGATGTGGTATATATATAAAATGGAATATTACTCGGCCATAAAAAGGAATGAAACTGGGTCATTTGTAGAGACATCGATGGATCGAGAGACTGTCATACAGAATGAAGTAAGTCAGAAAGAGGAAAACAAATGTTGTATATTAATGCATATATGTGGAGCCTAAAAAATGGTACAGATGAACTGGTTTGCAGGGAAGAAATAGAGACACAGAGGTAGAGAACAAACGTATGGACACCAAGTGTGGGAAGCCATGGGGTGGTGGTGGTGGGATGAGTTGGGAGATTGGGATTGACCTGTATACATGTATATGCATAAAATACATAACTAATAATAACGTGCTGTATAAAAAAAAATAAAAATTAAATTTCAAAATTTTAAAAAATAAAATTTAAAAATAAAACAGAAAAACGTTCTTCCCGTCAAATAGATGTATTTATAGGAATGAATTATTTCCATGCTTATATCTATAAATACATAAAAGAGGAATAAAATCTCACTTGAAACATAAAAGAAAAAAAAAAAACCTTAACCCACGAGTTATACAGAGGAAAACCCTATCAGGGCACTAGCTCCAGCGGTAAACAATTCTGAAATTGGTCAGAGGTGGGGAACCATCTCCCATACCGCCAGCAAGCCACCCCCCACGCAAGGAGCATCCTCATTGCAAAGCAGGGGTACCGTGCCGAGGCATCTATGAGTAAACGTGAGCTGAGCCCCAGGCCAGCTGCTGCTGAACTGTTCCCACCCTTCCCAGGTAAAACACCTGAATATGTAAAAGGTCTTGAAAGCCTAGAGGAAGGGCCGTGGAGCCACACCAGCGAAAGCACGCAGGCCAACTTGGTGCCTGCAGGCCAGCCAGGGTGGTCCTGGCCCCGGGCGCTCTTCCGGAAGCTTTCCATTGCCCTACCTGAGATACCCCTCCTCTCCCGGCCCCACTGCTTTTTGCCTTCCTCACCTCTGTCCGGAGAGAAATTCCAGTGGAAAGTATGGGTGACACATCCTCTTCTTTACAGGTGGCAGCCTGACAACTCCTGCAGAATGGCCAGCAGAGCCCCACTCACAGCGGGCAACCCACAAATCTGTGGCCCCTCACTCCCTCCCACCAGCACAGCCCCGAGACTGCTGACGGGGCAGAGAATATGGAGTCAGGCACAGCTTCAGGGGCTATTGCTGCCTGGAGCGCTGTTTATATTGACCTCAACGAGGCACACCTGGGGAGGGCGGGCCGGCAGGGTAAGGCTGCCCAGGTCAGCTAATCCACAACCCTCAGGGAATCACATTGTTGAAAATGGACCTCGCTAAGGCAGAATAGAAGCCAAGGGAAAAAAGGACACAATGCCATTTGCAGCACCGTAGATGAGTCTAGAAGTAATCACGTGACTTGTAGTAAGTCAGAAAGTGAAAGACACATATCATATCATATCACTTATAGGTGTTACCTAAAAATGGATACCAGGGCAGATATTGCCACGGAGAAGGGCAATCACAGATTCATTAAACAAACTTATGGTTCACCAATGGAAAGGTGTGAGGATTGGTTTCATTACGATATCGGGGTTAACAGACATATACAAACACAGGTGACATATATAATCACCAAAGACCTACAGAATACCAAGAGAGGACTACTCAACATTCTGTCATAACGTACATGGGAAAAGGATCCCAGGAAGAACAGACATCTGTATATGTGTAAAAGAACCACATCTTCCACACCTACAACAAGCCAAACATTGTAATCAAACTTGCTGTAATAAAAAATAAAAAAAAATTAAATTAAAAACACGAAGAAGAAGTAGTGAGACAAACTTGAGGGGCTTTCTCCTGGCACATTCCATTCTAAATTCCAATCTAGAACACCACTTCCATTGAGGCTCTGTTGCCCTAGTCACCAGATTTGGTAAGGGAGAACGGCTGCCACCTTGTGGCCGTTTCACACAACAGCAGCTTTAATCCCAGCGCTAATGGTCAGTTGATATTCAAAATCATTGCAGGCCTGTAAATGACACCTGCCCTGAAAACAAATCCTGGGGTCACATATCGACCAAAAAATTCAAAGGACGTCCATATTTCAAAACGACCGTTTCAAAAGGCATATTTTACGCACATTAGTGTTCTGCTTCTTTTCCTTTCTTTCCTTTTTTGTTAGAAAAAACGGGAATGGAAAAAGGCATCCCTCAGAATGGGCGAAAATCATTGCAAACGAATCAATGGACAGAGGTTTAATCTCCAATATATATAAACAGCTCATGCAGCTTAATATTAAAAGAACAAACAACCCAATACAAAAATGGGCAGAAGATCTAAAGAGACATTTCTTCAAAGGAGACACAGAGATGGCAAAGACGCACATGAAAAGCTGCTCAACAGCACTAATTATTAGAGAAATGCAAATCAAAACTACAATGAGGTATCACCTCACACATGTTAGAATCGGCATCATCAGAAAATCTACAAACAACCAATTCTGGGGAGGGTGTGGACAAAAGGAGCCCTCTTCCACTATTGGTGGGAATGTAAATTGATACAGTCACTATGGAGAACAGTATGGAGTTTCCTTAAAAAAACTAGAAATAGAATCACCATCTGATCCAGCAATCTCACTTCTGGGCATATACCCAGAGAAAACCGTAAATCAAAAAGGCACATTCACCACAATGTTCGTTGCAGCACTCTTTACAATAGCCAGGTAATGGAACCCACGTAAATGCCCACAGACAGATGAATGGATAAAGATGTGGTACATATATAAAATGGAATATTACTCGGCCATAAAAAGGAATGAAACTGGGTCATTTGTAGAGACATCGATGGATCGAGAGACTGTCATACAGAATGAAGTAAGTCAGAAAGAGGAATACAAATGTTGTATATTAATGCATATATGTGGAGCCTAAAAAATGGTACAGATGAACTGGTTTGCAGGGAAGAAATAGAGACACAGAGGTAGAGAACAAACGTATGGACACCAAGTGTGGGAAGCCATGGGGTGGTGGTGGTGGGATGAGTTGGGAGATTGGGATTGACCTGTATACATGTATATGCATAAAATACATAACTAATAATAACGTGCTGTATAAAAAAATTAAATAAAAATTAAGTTTCAAAATTTAAAAAAATAAAATTTAAAAATAAAACAGAAAAACGTTCTTCCCGTCACACAGATGTATTTATAGGAATGAATTATTTCCATGCTTATATCTATAAATACATAAAAGAGGAATAAAATCTAACTTGAACCATAAAAGAAAAAAAAACCTGAACCCACGAGTTATACAGAGGAAAACCCTATCAGGGCACTTGCTCCAGCGGTAAACAATTCTGAAATTGGTCAGAGGTGGGGAACCATCTCCCATACAGCCAGCAACCCACCCCCCACGCAAGGAGCATCCTCATTTCAAAGCTGGGGGACCGTGCCGAGGCATCTGTGAGGAAACGTGAGCTGAGCCCCAGGCCAGCTGCTGCTGAACTGTTCCCACCCTTCCAATGTAAAACACCTGAATATGTACAAGGGCTTGAAAGCCTAGAGGAAGGGCCGTGGAGCCACACCAGCGAAAGCACGCAGGCCAACTTGGTGCCTGCAGGCCAGCCAGGGTGGTCCTGGCCCCGGGCACTCTTCCGGAAGCTTTCCATTGCCCTACCTGAGATACCCCTCCTGTCCAGGGCCCCACTGCTTTTTGCCTTCCTCACCTCTGTCCGGAGAGAAATTCCAGCGGAAGGTATGGGTGACACATCCTCTTCTTTACAGGTGGCAGCCTGACAACTCCTGCAGAATGGCCAGCAGAGCCCCACTCACAGCGGGCCACCCACAAAGCTTTGGCCCCTCACTCCCTCCCACCAGCACAGCCCCGAGACTGCTGACGGGGCAGAGAATATGGAGTCAGGCACAGCTTCAGGGGCTATTGCTGCCTGGAGCGCTGTTTATATTGACCTCAATGAGGCACACCTGGGGAGGGCGGGCCGGCAGGGTAAGGCTGCCCAGGTCAGCTAATCCACAACCCTCAGGGAATCACATTGTTGAAAATGGACCTCGCTAAGGCAGAATAGAAGCCAAGGGAAAAAAGGACACAATGCCATTTGCAGCACCGTAGTTGAGTCTAGAAGTAATCACGTGACTTGTAGTAAGTCAGAAAGTGAAAGACACATATCATATCATATCACTTATAGGTGTTACCTAAAAATGGATACCAGGGCAGATATTGCCACGGAGAAGGGCAATCACAGATTCATTAAACAAACTTATGGTTCACCAATGGAAAGGTGTGAGGATTGGTTTCATTACGATATCGGGGTTAACAGACATATACAAACACAGGTAACATATATAATCACCAAAGACCTACAGAATACCAAGAGAGGACTACTCAACATTCTGTCATAACGTACATGGGAAAAGGATCCCAGGAAGAACAGACATCTGTATATGTGTAAAAGAACCACATCTTCCACACCTACAACAAGCCAAACATTGTAATCAAACTTGCTGTATAAAAAATAAAAAAAAATTAAATTAAAAACACGAAGAAGAAGTAGTGAGACAAACATGAGGGGCTTTCCCCTGGCACATTCCATTCTAAATTCCAATCTAGAACACCACTTCCATTGAGGCTCTGTTGCCCTAGTCACCAGATTTGGTAAGGGAGAACTGCTGCCACCTTGTGGCCGTTTCACACAACAGCAGCTTTACTCCCAGCACTAATGGTCAGTTGATATTCAAAATCATTGCAGGCCTGTAAATGACACCTGCCCTGAAAACAAATCCTGGGGTCACATATCGACCAAAAAATTCAAAGGACATCCATATTTCAAAACGACCGTTTCAAAAGGCATATTTTACGCACATTGGTGTTCTGCTTCTTTTCCTTTCTTTCCTTTTTTGTTAAAAAAAAAACGGGAATGGAAAAAGGCATCCCTCAGAATGGGCAAAAATCGTTGCAAACGAATCAATGGACAGAGGTTTAATCTCCAATATATATAAACAGCTCATGCAGCTTAATATTAAAAGAACAAACAACCCAATACAAAAATGGGCAGAAGATCTAAAGAGAGGTTTCTTCAAAGGAGACACAGAGATGGCCAAGACGCACATGAAAAGCTGCTCAACAGCACTAATTATTAGAGAAATGCAAATCAAAACTACAATGAGGTGTCACCTCACACCTGTTAGAATCGTCATCATCAGAAAATCTACAAACAACAAATTCTGGGGAGGGTGTGGACAAAAGGAGCCCTCTTCCACTATTGGTGGGAATGTAAATTGATACAGTCACTATGGAGAACAGTATGGAGTTTCCTTAAAAAAACTAGAAATAGAATTACCATCTGATCCAGCAATCCCACTTCTGGGCATATACCCAGAGAAAACCGTAAATCAAAAAGGCATATTCACCACAATGTTCGTTGCAGCACTCTTTACAATAGCCAGGTAATGGAAGCCAACTAAATGCCCACAGACAGATGAATGGATAAAGATGTGGTATATATATAAAATGGAATATTACTCGGCCATAAAAAGGAATGAAACTGGGTCATTTGTAGAGACATCGATGGATCGAGAGACTGTCATACAGAATGAAGTAAGTCAGAAAGAGGAAAACAAATGTTGTATATTAATGCATATATGTGGAGCCTAAAAAATGGTACAGATGAACTGGTTTGCAGGGAAGAAATAGAGACACAGAGGTAGAGAACAAACGTATGGACACCAAGTGTGGGAAGCCATGGGGTGGTGGTGGTGGGATGAGTTGGGAGATTGGGATTGACCTGTATACATGTATATGCATAAAATACATAACTAATAATAACGTGCTGTATAAAAAAAAATAAAAATTAAATTTTAAAATTTTAAAAAATAAAATTTAAAAATAAAACAGAAAAACGTTCTTCCCGTCAAATAGATGTATTTATAGGAATGAATTATTTCCATGCTTATATCTATAAATACATAAAAGAGGAATAAAATCTAACTTGAAACATAAAAGAAAAAAAAAAAACCTTAACCCACGAGTTATACAGAGGAAAACACTATCAGGGCACTAGCTCCAGCGGTAAACAATTCTGAAATTGGTCAGAGGTGGGGAACCATCTCCCATACCGCCAGCAAGCCACCCCCCACGCAAGGAGCATCCTCATTGCAAAGCAGGGGTACCGTGCCGAGGCATCTATGAGTAAACGTGAGCTGAGCCCCAGGCCAGCTGCTGCTGAACTGTTCCCACCCTTCCCAGGTAAAACACCTGAATATGTAAAAGGTCTTGAAAGCCTAGAGGAAGGGCCGTGGAGCCACACCAGCGAAAGCACGCAGGCCAACTTGGTGCCTGCAGGCCAGCCAGGGTGGTCCTGGCCCCGGGCGCTCTTCCGGAAGCTTTCCATTGCCCTACCTGAGATACCCCTCCTCTCCCGGCCCCACTGCTTTTTGCCTTCCTCACCTCTGTCCGGAGAGAAATTCCACTGGAAAGTATGGGTGACACATCCTCTTCTTTACAGGTGGCAGCCTGACAACTCCTGCAGAATGGCCAGCAGAGCCCCACTCACAGCGGGCAACCCACAAATCTGTGGCCCCTCACTCCCTCCCACCAGCACAGCCCCGAGACTGCTGACGGGGCAGAGAATATGGAGTCAGGCACAGCTTCAGGGGCTATTGCTGCCTGGAGCGCTGTTTATATTGACCTCAACGAGGCACACCTGGGGAGGGCGGGCCGGCAGGGTAAGGCTGCCCAGGTCAGCTAATCCACAACCCTCAGGGAATCACATTGTTGAAAATGGACCTCGCTAAGGCAGAATAGAAGCCAAGGGAAAAAAGGACACAATGCCATTTGCAGCACCGTAGATGAGTCTAGAAGTAATCACGTGACTTGTAGTAAGTCAGAAAGTGAAAGACACATATCATATCATATCACTTATAGGTGTTACCTAAAAATGGATACCAGGGCAGATATTGCCACGGAGAAGGGCAATCACAGATTCATTAAACCAACTTATGGTTCACCAATGGAAAGGTGTGAGGATTGGTTTCATTACGATATCGGGGTTAACAGACATATACAAACACAGGTGACATATATAATCACCAAAGACCTACAGAATACCAAGAGAGGACTACTCAACATTCTGTCATAACGTACATGGGAAAAGGATCCCAGGAAGAACAGACATCTGTATATGTGTAAAAGAACCACATCTTCCACACCTACAACAAGCGAAACATTGTAATCAAACTTGCTGTAATAAAAAATAAAAAAAAATTAAATTAAAAACACGAAGAAGAAGTAGTGAGACAAACTTGAGGGGCTTTCTCCTGGCACATTCCATTGTAAATTCCAATCTAGAACACCACTTCCATTGAGGCTCTGTTGCCCTAGTCACCAGATTTGGTAAGGGAGAACTGCTGCCACCTTGTGGCCGTTTCACACAACAGCAGCTTTAATCCCAGCGCTAATGGTCAGTTGATATTCAAAATCATTGCAGGCCTGTAAATGACACCTGCCCTGAAAACAAATCCTGGGGTCACATATCGACCAAAAAATTCAAAGGACGTCCATATTTCAAAACGACCGTTTCAAAAGGCATATTTTACGCACATTAGTGTTCTGCTTCTTTTCCTTTCTTTCCTTTTTTGTTAGAAAAAACGGGAATGGAAAAAGGCATCCCTCAGAATGGGCGAAAATCGTTGCAAACGAATCAATGGACAGAGGTTTAATCTCCAATATATATAAACAGCTCATGCAGCTTAATATTAAAAGAACAAACAACCCAATACAAAAATGGGCAGAAGATCTAAAGAGAGGTTTCTTCAAAGGAGACACAGAGATGGCCAAGACGCACATGAAAAGCTGCTCAACAGCACTAATTATTAGAGAAATGCAAATCAAAACTACAATGAGGTGTCACCTCACACCTGTTAGAATCGGCATCATCAGAAAATCTACAAACAACCAATTCTGGGGAGGGTGTGGACAAAAGGAGCCCTCTTCCACTATTGGTGGGGATGTAAATTGATACAGTCACTATGGAGAACAGTATGGAGTTTCCTTAAAAAAACTAGAAATAGAATTACCATCTGATCCAGCAATCCCACTTCTGGCCATATACCCAGAGAAAACCGTAAATCAAAAAGGCACATTCACCACAATGTTCGTTGCAGCTCTCTTTACAATAGCCAGGTAATGGAAGCCACCTAAATGCCCACAGACAGATGAATGGATAAAGATGTGGTACATATATAAAATGGAATATTACTCGGCCATAAAAAGGAATGAAACTGGGTCATTTGTAGAGACATCGATGGATCGAGAGACTGTCATACAGAATGAAGTAAGTCAGAAAGAGGAAAACAAATATTGTATATTAATGCATATATGTGGAGCCTAAAAAATGGTACAGATGAACTGCTTTGCAAGGAAGAAATAGAGACACAGAGGTAGAGAACATACGTATGGACACCAAGTGTGGGAAGCCATGGGTTGGTGGTGGTGGGATGAGTTGGGAGATTGGGATTGACCTGTATACATGTATATGCATAAAATACATAACTAATAATAACGTGCTGTATAAAAAAAATAAAAATTAAATTTCAAAATTTTAAAAAATAAAATTTAAAAATAAAACAGAAAAACGTTCTTCCCGTCACACAGATGTATTTATAGGAATGATTCATTTCCATGCTTATATCTATAAATACATAGAAGAGGAATAAAATCTAACATGAACCATAAAAGAAAAAAAAAACCTGAACCCACGAGTTATACAGAGGAAAACCCTATCAGGGCACTTGCTCCAGCGGTAAACAATTCTGAAATTGGTCAGAGGTGGGGAACCATCTCCCATACAGCCAGCAACCCACCCCCCACGCAAGGAGCATCCTCATTGCAAAGCTGGGGGACCATGCCGAGGCATCTGTGAGTAAACGTGAGCTGAGCCCCAGGCCAGCTGCTGCTGAACTGTTCCCACCCTTCCCAGGTAAAACACCTGAATATGTACAAGGGCTTGAAAGCCTAGAGGAAGGGCCGTGGAGCCACACCAGCGAAAGCACGCAGGCCAACTTGGTGCCTGCAGGCCAGCCAGGGTGGTCCTGGCCCCGGGCGCTCTTCCGGAAGCTTTCCATTGCCCTGCCTGAGATACCCCTCCTGTCCCGGCCCCCACTGCTTTTTGCCTTCCTCACCTCTGTCCGGAGAGAAATTCCAGCGGAAGGTATGTGTGACACATCCTCTTCTTTACAGGTGGCAGCCTGGCAACTCCTGCAGAATGGCCAGCAGATCCCGACTCACAGCGGGCCACCCACAAAGCTGTGGCCCCTCACTCCCTCCCACCAGCACAGCCCCGAGACTGCTGACGGGGCAGAGAATATGGAGTCAGGCACAGCTTCAGGGGCTACTGCTGCCTGGAGCGCTGTTTATATTGACCTCAACGAGGCACACCTGGGGAGGGCGGGCCGGCAAGGTAAGGCTGCCCAGGTCAGCTAATCCACAACCCTCAGGGAATCACATTGTTGAAAATGAACCTCGCTAAGGCAGAATAGAAGCCAAGGGAAAAAAGGACACAATGCCATTTGCAGCACCGTAGATGAGTCTAGAAGTAATCACGTGACTTGTAGTAAGTCAGAAAGTGAAAGACACATATCATATCATATCACTTATAGGTGTTACCTAAAAATGGATACCAGGGCAGATATTGCCACGGAGAAGGGCAATCACAGATTCATTAAAC
Source organism: Mesoplodon mirus (assembly GCF_964341445.2). Classification (NCBI taxonomy): domain Eukaryota; kingdom Metazoa; phylum Chordata; class Mammalia; order Artiodactyla; family Ziphiidae; genus Mesoplodon; species Mesoplodon mirus. The sequence goes on along the minus strand of NC_138987.1, from coordinate 107,220,461 downwards.
AAACTTATGGTTCACCAATGGAAATGTGTGAGGATTGGTTTCATTACGATATCGGGGTTAAGAGACATATACAAACACAGGTGACATATATAATCACCAAAGACCTACAGAATACCAAGAGAGGACTACTCAACATTCTGTCATAACGTACATGGGAAAAGGATCCCAGGAAGAACAGACGTCTGTATATGTGTAAAAGAACCACATCTTCCACACCTACAACAAGCCAAACATTGTAATCAAACTTGCTGTAATAAAAAATAAAAAAATAAATTAAAAACACGAAGAAGAAGTAGTGAGACAAACTTGAGGGGCTTTCTCCTGGCACATTCCATTCTAAATTCCAATCTAGAACACCACTTCCATTGAGGTTCTGTTGCCCTAGTCACCAGATTTGGTAAGGGAGAACTGCTGCCACCTTGTGGCCGTTTCACACAACAGCAGCTTTAATCCCAGCGCTAATGGTCAGTTGATATTCAAAATCATTGCAGGCCTGTAAATGACACCTGCCCTGAAAACAATTCCTGGGGTCACATATCGACCAAAAAATTCAAAGGACGTCCATATTTCAAAACGACCGTTTCAAAAGGCATATTTTACGCACATTAGTGTTCTGCTTCTTTTCCTTTCTTTCCTTTTTTGTTAAAAAAAACGGGAATGGAAAAAGGCATCCCTCAGAATGGGCGAAAATCGTTGCAAACGAAACAATGGACAGAGGTTTAATCTCCAATATATATAAACAGCTCATGCAGCTTAATATTAAAAAAAACAAACAACCCAATACAAAAAAGGGCAGAAGATCTAAAGAGAGGTTTCTTCAAAGGAGACACAGAGATGGCCAAGACGCACATGAAAAGCTGCTCAACAGCACTAATTATTAGAGAAATGCAAATCAAAACTACAGTGAGGTGTCACCTCACACCTGTTAGAATCGGCATCATCAGAAAATCTACAAACAACAAATTCTGGGGAGGGTGTGGACAAAAGGAGCCCTCTTCCACTATTGGTGGGAATGTAAATTGATACAGTCACTATGGAGAACAGTATGGAGTTTCCTTAAAAAAACTAGAAATAGAATTACCATCTGATCCAGCAATCCCACTTCTGGGCATATACCCAGAGAAAACCGTAAATCAAAAAGGCACATTCACCACAATGTTCGTTGCAGCACTCTTTACAATAGCCACGTAATGGAAGCCACCTAAATGCCCACAGACAGATGAATGGATAAAGATGTGGTACATATATAAAATGGAATATTACTCGGCCATAAAAAGGAATGAAACTGGGTCATTTGTAGAGACATCGATGGATCGAGAGACTGTCATACAGAATGAAGTAAGTCAGAAAGAGGAAAACAAATGTTGTATATTAATGCATATATGTGGAGCCTAAAAAATAGTACAGATGAACTGGCTTGCAGGGAAGAAATAGAGACACAGATGTAGAGAACAAACGTATGGACACCAAGTGTGGGAAGCCATGGGGTGGTGGTGGTGGGATGAGTTGGGAGATTGGGATTGACCTGTATACATGTATATGCATAAAATACATAACTAATAATAACGTGCTGTATAAAAAAAATTAAATAAAAATTAAATTTCAAAATTTTAAAAAATAAAATTTAAAAATAAAACAGAAAAACGTTCTTCCCGTCACACAGATGTATTTATAGGAATGAATTATTTCCATGCTTATATCTATAAATACATAAAAGAGGAATAAAATCTAACTTGAAACATAAAAGAAAAAAAAAAAAAACCTTAACCCACGAGTTATACAGAGGAAAACCCTATCAGGGCACTTGCTCCAGCGGTAAACAATTCTGAAATTTGTCAGAGGTGGGGAACCATCTCCCATACCGCCAGCAACCAACCCCCCACGCAAGGAGCGTCCTCATTGCAAAGCTGGGGGACCGTGCCGAGGCATCTATGAGTAAACGTGAGCTGAGCCCCAGGCCAGCTGCTGCTGAACTGTTCCCACCCTTCCCAGGTAAAACACCTGAATATGTACAAGGTCTTGAAAGCCTAGAGGAAGGGCCGTGGAGCCACACCAGCGAAAGCACGCAGGCCAACTTGGTGCCTGCAGGCCAGCCAGGGTGGTCCTGGCCCCGGGCGCTCTTCCGGAAGCTTTCCATTGCCCTGCCTGAGATACCCCTCTTGTCCCGGCCCCCACTGCTTCTTTCTTTCCTCACCTCTGTCCGGAGAGAAATTCCAGCGGAAGGTATGTGTGACACATCCTCTTCTTTACAGGTGGCAGCCTGACAACTCCTGCAGAATGGCCAGCAGAGCCCCACTCACAGCGGGCATCCCACAAATCTGTGGCCCCTCACTCCCTCCCACCAGCACAGCCCCGAGACTGCTGACGGGGCAGAGAATATGGAGTCAGGCACAGCTTCAGGGGCTATTGCTGCCTGGAGCGCTGTTTATATTGACCTCAATGAGGCACACCTGGGGAGGGCGGGCCGGCAGGGTAAGGCTGCCCAGGTCAGCTAATCCACAACCCTCAGGGAATCACATTGTTGAAAATGGACCTCGCTAAGGCAGAATAGAAGCCAAGGGAAAAAAGGACACAATGCCATTTGCAGCACCGTAGATGAGTCTAGAAGTAATCACGTGACTTGTAGTAAGTCAGAAAGTGAAAGACACATATCATATCATATCACTTATAGGTGTTACCTAAAAATGGATACCAGGGCAGATATTGCCACGGAGAAGGGCAATCACAGATTCATTAAACAAACTTATGGTTCACCAATGGAAAGGTGTGAGGATTGGTTTCATTACGATATCGGGGTTAACAGACATATACAAACACAGGTGACATATATAATCACCAAAGACCTACAGAATACCAAGAGAGGACTACTCAACATTCTGTCATAACGTACATGGGAAAAGGATCCCAGGAAGAACAGACATCTGTATATGTGTAAAAGAACCACATCTTCCACACCTACAACAAGCCAAACATTGTAATCAAACTTGCTGTAATAAAAAATAAAAAAAAATAAATTAAAAACACGAAGAAGAAGTAGTGAGACAAACTTGAGGGGCTTTCTCCTGGCACATTCCATTCTAAATTCCAATCTAGAACACCACTTCCATTGAGGCTCTGTTGCCCTAGTCACCAGATTTGGTAAGGGAGAACTGCTGCCACCTTGTGGCCGTTTCACACAACAGCAGCTTTAATCGCAGCGCTAATGGTCAGTTGATATTCAAAATCATTGCAGGCCTGTAAATGACACCTGCCCTGAAAACAAATCCTGGGGTCACATATCGACCAAAAAATTCAAAGAACGTCCATATTTCAAAACGACCGTTTCAAAAGGCATATTTTACACACATTAGTGTTCTGCTTTTTTTCCTTTCTTTCCTTTTTTGTTAAAAAAAAAAACGGGAATGGAAAAAGGCATCCCTCAGAATGGGCGAAATTCGTTGCAAACGAATCAATGGACAGAGGTTTAATCTCCACTATATATAAACAGCTCATGCAGCTTAATATTAAAAAAACAAACAACCCAATACAAAAATGGGCAGAAGATCTAAAGAGACATTTCTTCAAAGGAGACACAGAGATGGCCAAGACGCACATGAAAAGCTGCTCAACAGCACTAATTATTAGAGAAATGCAAATCAAAACTACAATGAGGTATCACCTCACACCTGTTAGAATCGGCATCATCAGAAAATCTACAAACAACCAATTCTGGGAAGGGTGTGGACAAAAGGAGCCCTCTTCCACTATTGGTGGGAATGTAAATTGATACAGTCACTATGGAGAACAGTATGGAGTTTCCTTAAAAAAACTAGAAATAGAATCACCATCTGATCCAGCAATCTCACTTCTGGGCATATACCCAGAGAAAACCGTAAATCAAAAAGGCACATTCACCACAATGTTCGTTGCAGCACTCTTTACAATAGCCAGGTAATGGAAGCCACCTAAATGCCCACAGACAGATGAATGGATAAAGATGTGGTACATATATAAAATGGAATATTACTCGGCCATAAAAAGGAATGAAACTGGGTCATTTGTAGAGACATCGATGGATCGAGAGACTGTCATACAGAATGAAGTAAGTCAGAAAGAGGAATACAAATGTTGTATATTAATGCATATATGTGGAGCCTAAAAAATGGTACAGATGAACTGCTTTGCAAGGAAGAAATAGAGACACAGAGGTAGAGAACAAACGTATGGACACCAAGTGTGGGAAGCCATGGGGTGGTGGTGGTGGGATGAGTTGGGAGATTGGGATTGACCTGTATACATGTATATGCATAAAATACATAACTAATAATAACGTGCTGTATAAAAAAATTAAATAAAAATTAAATTTCAAAATTTTAAAAAATAAAATTTAAAAATAAAACAGAAAAACGTTCTTCCCGTCACACAGATGTATTTATAGGAATGAATTATTTCCATGCTTATATCTATAAATACATAAAAGAGGAATAAAATCTAACTTGAAACATAAAAGAAAAAAAAAAAAAACCTTAACCCACGAGTTATACAGAGGAAAACCCTATCAGGGCACTTGCTCCAGCGGTAAACAATTCTGAAATTTGTCAGAGGTGGGGAACCATCTCCCATACCGCCAGCAACCAACCCCCCACGCAAGGAGCGTCCTCATTGCAAAGCTGGGGGACCGTGCCGAGGCATCTATGAGTAAACGTGAGCTGAGCCCCAGGCCAGCTGCTGCTGAACTGTTCCCACCCTTCCCAGGTAAAACACCTGAATATGTACAAGGTCTTGAAAGCCTAGAGGAAGGGCCGTGGAGCCACACCAGCGAAAGCACGCAGGCCAACTTGGTGCCTGCAGGCCAGCCAGGGTGGTCCTGGCCCCGGGCGCTCTTCCGGAAGCTTTCCATTGCCCTGCCTGAGATACCCCTCTTGTCCCGGCCCCCACTGCTTCTTTCTTTCCTCACCTCTGTCCGGAGAGAAATTCCAGCGGAAGGTATGTGTGACACATCCTCTTCTTTACAGGTGGCAGCCTGACAACTCCTGCAGAATGGCCAGCAGAGCCCCACTCACAGCGGGCATCCCACAAATCTGTGGCCCCTCACTCCCTCCCACCAGCACAGCCCCGAGACTGCTGACGGGGCAGAGAATATGGAGTCAGGCACAGCTTCAGGGGCTATTGCTGCCTGGAGCGCTGTTTATATTGACCTCAATGAGGCACACCTGGGGAGGGCGGGCCGGCAGGGTAAGGCTGCCCAGGTCAGCTAATCCACAACCCTCAGGGAATCACATTGTTGAAAATGGACCTCGCTAAGGCAGAATAGAAGCCAAGGGAAAAAAGGACACAATGCCATTTGCAGCACCGTAGATGAGTCTAGAAGTAATCACGTGACTTGTAGTAAGTCAGAAAGTGAAAGACACATATCATATCATATCACTTATAGGTGTTACCTAAAAATGGATACCAGGGCAGATATTGCCACGGAGAAGGGCAATCACAGATTCATTAAACAAACTTATGGTTCACCAATGGAAAGGTGTGAGGATTGGTTTCATTACGATATCGGGTTTAACAGACATATACAAACACAGGTGACATATATAATCACCAAAGACCTACAGAATACCAAGAGAGGACTACTCAACATTCTGTCATAACGTACATGGGAAAAGGATCCCAGGAAGAACAGACATCTGTATATGTGTAAAAGAACCACATCTTCCACACCTACAACAAGCCAAACATTGTAATCAAACTTGCTGTAATAAAAAATAAAAAAAAAATTAAATTAAAAACACGAAGAAGAAGTAGTGAGACAAACTTGAGGGGCTTTCTCCTGGCACATTCCATTCTAAATTCCAATCTAGAACACCACTTCCATTGAGGCTCTGTTGCCCTAGTCACCAGATTTGGTAAGGGAGAACTGCTGCCACCTTGTGGCCGTTTCACACAACAGCAGCTTTAATCCCAGCGCTAATGGTCAGTTGATATTCAAAATCATTGCAGGCCTGTAAATGACACCTGCCCTGAAAACAAATCCTGGGGTCACATATCGACCAAAAAATTCAAAGGACGTCCATATTTCAAAACGACCGTTTCAAAAGGCATATTTTACGCACATTAGTGTTCTGCTTCTTTTCCTTTCTTTCCTTTTTTGTTAAAAAAAAAACGGGAATGGAAAAAGGCACCCCTCAGAATGGGCGAAAGTCGTTGCAAACGAATCAATGGACAGAGGTTTAATCTCCAATATATATAAACAGCTCATGCAGCTTAATATTAAAAAAAAACAACCCAATACAAAAATGGGCAGAAGATCTAAAGAGACGTTTCTACAAAGGAGACACAGAGATGGCCAAGACGCACATGAAAAGCTGCTCAACAGCACTAATTATTAGAGAAATGCAAATCAAAACTACAATGAGGTATCACCTCACACCTGTTAGAATCGGCATCATCAGAAAATCTACAAACAACAAATTCTGGGGAGGGTGTGGACAAAAGGAGCCCTCTTCCACTATTGGTGGGAATGTAAATTGATACAGTCACTATGGAGAACAGTATGGACTTTCCTTAAAAAACTAGAAATGGAATCACCATCTGATCCAGCAATCCCACTTCTGGGCATATACCCAGAGAAAACCGTAAATCAAAAAGGCACATTCACCACAATGTTCGTTGCAGCACTCTTTACAATAGCCAGGTAATGGAAGCCACCTGAATGCCCACAGACAGATGAATGGATAAAGATGTGGTACATATATAAAATGGAATATTACTCGGCCATAAAAAAGAATGAAACTGGGTCATTTGTAGAGACATCGATGGATCGAGAGACTGTCATACAGAATGAAGTAAGTCAGAAAGAGGAAAACAAATGTTGTATATTAATGCATATATGTGGAGCCTAAAAAATGGTACAGATGAACTGGTTTGCAGGGAAGAAATAGAGACACAGAGGTAGAGAACAAACGTATGGACACCAAGTGTGGGAAGCCATGGGATGGTGGTGGTGGGATGAGTTGGGAGATTGGGATTGACCTGTATACATGTATATGCATAAAATACATAACTAATAATAACGTGCTGTATAAAAAAAATAAATAAAATTAAATTTCAAAATTTAAATAAATAAAATTTAAAAATAAAACAGAAAAATGTTCTTCCCGTCACATAGATGTATTTATAGGAATGAATTATTTCCATGCTTATATCTATAAATACATAGAAGAGGAATAAAATCTAACATGAACCATAAAAGAAAAAAAAAACCTGAACCCACGAGTTATACAGAGGAAAACCCTATCAGGGCACTTGCTCCAGCGGTAAACAATTCTGAAATTGGTCAGAGGTGGGGAACCATCTCCCATACAGCCAGCAACCCACCCCCCACGCAAGGAGCATCCTCATTGCAAAGCTGGGGGACCATGCCGAGGCATTTGTGAGTAAACGTGAGCTGAGCCCCAGGCCAGCTGCTGCTGAACTGTTCCCACCCTTCCCAGGTAAAACACCTGAATATGTACAAGGGCTTGAAAGCCTAGAGGAAGGGCCGTGGAGCCACACCAGCGAAAGCACGCAGGCCAACTTGGTGCCTGCAGGCCAGCCAGGGTGGTCCTGGCCCCGGGCGCTCTTCCGGAAGCTTTCCATTGCCCTGCCTGAGATACCCCTCTTGTCCCGGCCCCCACTGCTTCTTTCTTTCCTCACCTCTGTCCGGAGAGAAATTCCAGCGGAAGGTATGTGTGACACATCCTCTTCTTTACAGGTGGCAGCCTGACAACTCCTGCAGAATGGCCAGCAGAGCCCCACTCACAGCGGGCAACCCACAAATCTGTGGCCCCTCACTCCCTCCCACCAGCACAGCCCCGAGACTGCTGACGGGGTAGAGAATATGGAGTCAGGCACAGCTTCAGGGGCTATTGCTGCCTGGAGCGCTGTTTATATTGACCTCAACGAGGCACACCTGGGGAGGGCGGGCCGGCAGGGTAAGGCTGCCCAGGTCAGCTAATCCACAACCCTCAGGGAATCACATTGTTGAAAATGGACCTCCCTAAGGCAGAATAGAAGCCAAGGGAAAAAAGGACACAATGCCATTTGCAGCACCGTAGATGAGTCTAGAAGTAATCACGTGACTTGTAGTAAGTCAGAAAGTGAAAGACACATATCATATCATATCACTTATAGGTGTTACCTAAAAATGGATACCAGGGCAGATATTGCCACGGAGAAGGGCAATCACAGATTCATTAAACAAACTTATGGTTCACCAATGGAAAGGTGTGAGGATTGGTTTCATTACGATATCGGGGTTAACAGACATATACAAACACAGGTGACATATATAATCACCAAAGACCTACAGAATACCAAGAGAGGACTACTCAACATTCTGTCATAACGTACATGGGAAAAGGATCCCAGGAAGAACAGACATCTGTATATGTGTAAAAGAACCACATCTTCCACACCTACAACTAGCCGAACATTGTAATCAAACTTGCTGTAATAAAAAATAAAAAATAAGTAAATTAAAAACACGAAGAAGAAGTAGTGAGACAAACTTGAGGGGCTTTCTCCTGGCACATTCCATTCTAAATTCCAATCTAGAACACCACTTCCATTGAGGCTCTGTTGCCCTAGTCACCAGATTTGGTAAGGGAGAACTGCTGCCACCTTGTGGCCGTTTCACACAACAGCAGCTTTAATCCCAGCGCTAATGGTCAGTTGATATTCAAAATCATTGCAGGCCTGTAAATGACACCTGCCCTGAAAACAATTCCTGGGGTCACATATCGACCAAAAAATTCAAAGGACGTCCATATTTCAAAACGACCGTTTCAAAAGGCATATTTTACGCACATTAGTGTTCTGCTTCTTTTCCTTTCTTTCCTTTTTTGTTAAAAAAAACGGGAATGGAAAAAGGCATCCCTCAGAATGGGCGAAAATCGTTGCAAACGAATCAATGGACAGAGGTTTAATCTCCAATATATATAAACAGCTCATGCAGCTTAATATTAAAAGAACAAACAACCCAATACAAAAATGGGCAGAAGATCTAAAGAGAGGTTTCTTCAAAGGAGACACAGAGATGGCCAAGACGCACATGAAAAGCTGCTCAACAGCACTAATTATTAGAGAAATGCAAATCAAAACTACAATGAGGTGTCACCTCACACCTGTTAGAATCGGCATCATCAGAAAATCTACAAACAACCAATTCTGGGGAGGGTGTGGACAAAAGGAGCCCTCTTCCACTATTGGTGGGGATGTAAATTGATACAGTCACTATGGAGAACAGTATTTAGATTCCTTAAAAAAACTAGAAATAGAATTACCATCTGATCCAGCAATCCCACTTCTGGCCATATACCCAGAGAAAACCGTAAATCAAAAAGGCACATTCACCACAATGTTCGTTGCAATTCTCTTTACAATAGAAAGGTAATGGAAGCCACCTAAATGCCCACAGACAGATGAATGGATAAAGATGTGGTACATATATAAAATGGAATATTACTCGGCCATAAAAAGGAATGAAACTGGGTCATTTGTAGAGACATCGATGGATCGAGAGACTGTCATACAGAATGAAGTAAGTCAGAAAGAGGAAAACAAATATTGTATATTAATGCATATTTGTGGAGCCTAAAAAATGGTACAGATGAACTGCTTTGCAAGGAAGAAATAGAGACACAGAGGTAGAGAACAAACGTATGGACACCAAGTGTGGGAAGCCATGGGTTGGTGGTGGTGGGATGAGTTGGGAGATTGGGATTGACCTGTATACATGTATATGCATAAAATACATAACTAATAATAACGTGCTGTATAAAAAAAATAAAAATTAAATTTCAAAATTTTAAAAAATAAAATTTAAAAATAAAACAGAAAAACGTTCTTCCCGTCACACAGATGTATTTATAGGAATGAATTATTTCCATGCTTATATCTATAAATACATAAAAGAGGAATAAAATCTAACTTGAAACATAAAAGAAAAATAAAAAACCTTAACCCACGAGTTATACAGAGGAAAACCCTATCAGGGCACTTGCTCCAGCAGTAAACAATTCTGAAATTGGTCAGAGGTGGGGAACCATCTCCCATACCGCCAGCAACCCACCCCCCACGCAAGGAGCGTCCTCATTGCAAAGCTGGGGGACCGTGCCGAGGCATCTATGAGTAAACGTGAGCTGAGCCCCAGGCCAGCTGCTGCTGAACTGTTCCCACCCTTCCCAGGTAAAACACCTGAATATGTACAAGGTCTTGAAAGCCTAGAGGAAGGGCCGAGGAGCCACACCAGCAAAAGCACGCAGGCCAACTTGGTGCCTGCAGGCCAGCCAGGGTGGTCCTGGCCCTGGGCGCTCTTCTGGAAGCTTTCCATTGCCCTACCTGAGATACCCCTCCTGTCCCGGCCCCCACTGCTTTTTGCCTTCCTCACCTCTGTCCGGAGAGAAATTCCAGCGGAAGGTATGGGTGACACATCCTCTTCTTTACAGGTGGCAGCCTGACAACTCCTGCAGAATGGCCAGCAGAGCCCCACTCACAGCGTGCCACCCACAAATCTGTGGCCCCTCACTCCCTCCCACCAGCACAGCCCCGAGACTGCTGACGGGGCAGAGAATATGGAGTCAGGCACAGCTTCAGGGGCTATTGCTGCCTGGAGCGCTGTTTATATTGACCTCAACGAGGCACACCTGGGGAGGGCGGGCCGGCAGGGTAAGGCTGCCCAGGTCAGCTAATCCACAACCCTCAGGGAATCACATTGTTGAAAATGGACCTCGCTAAGGCAGAATAGAAGCCAAGGGAAAAAAGGACACAATGCCATTTGCAGCACCGTAGATGAGTCTAGAAGTAATCACGTGACTTGTAGTAAGTCAGAAAGTGAAAGACACATATCATATCATATCACTTATAGGTGTTACCTAAAAATGGATACCAGGGCAGATATTGCCACGGAGAAGGGCAATCACAGATTCATTAAACAAACTTATGGTTCACCAATGGAAAGGTGTGAGGATTGGTTTCATTACGATATCGGGGTTAACAGACATATACAAACACAGGTGACATATATAATCACCAAAGACCTACAGAATACCAAGAGAGGACTACTCAACATTCTGTCATAACGTACATGGGAAAAGGATCCCAGGAAGAACAGACATCTGTATATGTGTAGAAGAACCACATCTTCCACACCTACAACAAGCCAAACATTGTAATCAAACTTGCTGTAATAAAAAATAAAAAAAAATAAATTAAAAACACGAAGAAGAAGTAGTGAGACAAACTTGAGGGGATTTCTCCTGGCACATTCCATTCTAAATTCCAATCTAGAACACCACTTCCATTGAGCCTCTGTTGCCCTAGTCACCAGATTTGGTAAGGGAGAACTGCTGCCGCCTTGTGGCCGTTTCACACAACAGCAGGTTTAATCGCAGCGCTAATGGTCAGTTGATATTCAAAATCATTGCAGGCCTGTAAATGACACCTGCCCTGAAAACAAATCCTGGGGTCACATATCGACCAAAAAATTCAAAGAACGTCCATATTTCAAAACGACCGTTTCAAAAGGCATATTTTACACACATTAGTGTTCTGCTTTTTTCCTTTCTTTCCTTTTTTGTTAAAAAAAAAACGGGAATGGAAAAAGGCATCCCTCAGAATGGGCGAAATTCGTTGCAAACGAATCAATGGACAGAGGTTTAATCTCCAATATATATAAACAGCTCATGCAGCTTAATATTAAAAAAACAAACAACCCAATACAAAAATGGGCAGAAGATCTAAAGAGACATTTCTTCAAAGGAGACACAGAGATGGCCAAGACGCACATGAAAAGCTGCTCAACAGCACTAATTATTAGAGAAATGCAAATCAAAACTACAATGAGGTATCACCTCACACCTGTTAGAATCGGCATCATCAGAAAATCTACAAACAACCAATTCTGGGGAGGGTGTGGACAAAAGGAGCCCTCTTCCACTATTGGTGGGAATGTAAATTGATACAGTCACTATGGAGAACAGTATGGAGTTTCCTTAAAAAAACTAGAAATAGAATCACCATCTGATCCAGCAATCTCACTTCTGGGCATATACCCAGAGAAAACCGTAAATCAAAAAGGCACATTCACCACAATGTTCGTTGCAGCACTCTTTACAATAGCCAGGTAATGGAAGCCACCTAAATGCCCACAGACAGATGAATGGATAAAGATGTAGTACATATATAAAATGGAATATTACTCGGCCATAAAAAGGAATGAAACTGGGTCATTTGTAGAGACATCGATGGATCGAGAGACTGTCATACAGAATGAAGTAAGTCAGAAAGAGGAATACAAATGTTGTATATTAATGCATATATGTGGAGCCTAAAAAATGGTACAGATGAACTGCTTTGCAAGGAAGAAATAGAGACACAGAGGTAGAGAACAAACGTATGGACACCAAGTGTGGGAAGCCATGGGGTGGTGGTGGTGGGATGAGTTGGGAGATTGGGATTGACCTGTATACATGTATATGCATAAAATACATAACTAATAATAACGTGCTATATAAAAAAATTAAATAAAAATTAAATTTCAAAATTTTAAAAAATAAAATTTAAAAATAAAACAGAAAAACGTTCTTCCCGTCACACAGATGTATTTATAGGAATGAATTATTTCCATGCTTATATCTATAAATACATAAAAGAGGAATAAAATCTAACTTGAACCATAAAAGAAAAAAAAACCTGAACCCACGAGTTATACAGAGGAAAACCCTATCAGGGCACTTGCTCCAGCGGTAAACAATTCTGAAATTGGTCAGAGGTGGGGAACCATCTCCCATACAGCCAGCAACCCACCCCCCACGCAAGGAGCATCCTCATTGCAAAGCTGGGGGACCATGCCGAGGCATCTGTGAGTAAACGTGAGCTGAGCCCCAGGCCAGCTGCTGCTGAACTGTTCCCACCCTTCCCAGGTAAAACACCTGAATATGTACAAGGGCTTGAAAGCCTAGAGGAAGGGCCGTGGAGCCACACCAGCGAAAGCACGCAGGCCAACTTGGTGCCTGCAGGCCAGCCAGGGTGGTCCTGGCCCCGGGCGCTCTTCCGGAAGCTTTCCATTGCCCTGCCTGAGATACCCCTCCTGTCCCGGCCCCCACTGCTTTTTGCCTTCCTCACCTCTGTCCGGAGAGAAATTCCAGCGGAAGGTATGGGTGACACATCCTCTTCTTTACAGGTGGCAGCCTGACAACTCCTGCAGAATGGCCAGCAGAGCCCCACTCACAGCGGGCCACCCACAAAGCTGTGGCCCCTCACTCCCTCCCACCAGCACAGCCCCGAGACTGCTGACGGGGCAGAGAATATGGAGTCAGGCACAGCTTCAGGGGCTATTGCTGCCTGGAGCGCTGTTTATATTGACATCAACGAGGCACACCTGGGGAGGGCGGGCCGGCAGGGTAAGGCTGCCCAGGTCAGCTAATCCACAACCCTCAGGGAATCACATTGTTGAAAATGGACCTCGCTAAGGCAGAATAGAAGCCAAGGGAAAAAAGGACACAATGCCATTTGCAGCACCGTAGATGAGTCTAGAAGTAATCACGTGACTTGTAGTAAGTCAGAAAGTGAAAGACACATATCATATCATATCACTTATAGGTGTTACCTAAAAATGGATACCAGGGCAGATATTGCTACGGAGAAGGGCAATCACAGATTCATTAAACAAACTTATGGTTCACCAATGGAAAGGTGTGAGGATTGGTTTCATTACGATATCGGGGTTAACAGACATATACAAACACAGGTGACATATATAATCACCAAAGACCTACAGAATACCAAGAGAGGACTACTCAACATTCTGTCATAACGTACATGGGAAAAGGATCCCAGGAAGAACAGACATCTGTATATGTGTAAAAGAACCACATCTTCCACACCTACAACAAGCCAAACATTGTAATCAAACTTGCTGTAATAAAAAATAAAAAAAAATTAAATTAAAAACACGAAGAAGAAGTAGTGAGACAAACTTGAGGGGCTTTCTCCTGGCACATTCCATTCTAAATTCCAATCTAGAACACCACTTCCATTGAGGCTCTGTTGCCCTAGTCACCAGATTTGGTAAGGGAGAACTGCTGCCACCTTGTGGCCGTTTCACACAACAGCAGCTTTAATCCCAGCGCTAATGGTCAGTTGATATTCAAAATCATTGCAGGCCTGTAAATGACACCTGCCCTGAAAACAAATCCTGGGGTCACATATCGACCAAAAAATTCAAAGGACGTCCATATTTCAAAACGACCGTTTCAAAAGGCATATTTTACGCACATTAGTGTTCTGCTTCTTTTCCTTTCTTTCCTTTTTTGTTAAAAAAAAAACGGGAATGGAAAAAGGCATCCCTCAGAATGGGCGAAAGTCGTTGCAAACGAATCAATGGACAGAGGTTTAATCTCCAATATATATAAACAGCTCATGCAGCTTAATATTAAAAAAAAAAAACAACCCAATACAAAAATGGGCGGAAGATCTAAAGAGACGTTTCTACAAAGGAGACACAGAGATGGCCAAGACGCACATGAAAAGCTGCTCAACAGCACTAATTATTAGAGAAATGCAAATCAAAACTACAATGAGGTATCACCTCACACCTGTTAGAATCGGCATCATCAGAAAATCTACAAACAACAAATTCTGGGGAGGGTGTGGACAAAAAGAGCCCTCTTCCACTATTGGTGGGAATGTAAATTGAAACAGTCACTATGGAGAACAGTATGGAGTTTCCTTAAAAAACTAGAAATAGAATCACCATCTGATCCAGCAATCCCACTTCTGGGCATATACCCAGAGAAAACCGTAAATCAAAAAGGCACATTCACCACAATGTTCGTTGCAGCACTCTTTACAATAGCCAGGTAATGGAACCCACCTAAATGCCCACAGACAGATGAATGGATAAAGATGTGGTACATATATAAAATGGAATATTACTCGGCCATAAAAAGGAATGAAACTGGGTCATTTGTAGAGACATCGATGGATCGAGAGACTGTCATACAGAATGAAGTAAGTCAGAAAGAGGAAAACAAATGTTGTATATTAATGCATATATGTGGAGCCTAAAAAATAGTACAGATGAACTGGCTTGCAGGGAAGAAATAGAGACACAGAGGTAGAGAACAAACGTATGGACACCAAGTGTGGGAAGCCATGGGGTGGTGGTGGTGGGATGAGTTGGGAGATTGGGATTGACCTGTATACATGTATATGCATAAAATACATAACTAATAATAATGTGATGTATAAAAAAAATTAAATAAAAATTAAATTTCAAAATTTTAAAAAATAAAATTTAAAAATAAAACAGAAAAACGTTCTTCCCGTCACACAGATGTATTTATAGGAATGAATTATTTCCATGCTTATATCTATAAATACATAAAAGAGGAATAAAATCTAACTTAAAACATAAAAGAAAAAAAAAAAAAACCTTAACCCACGAGTTATACAGAGGAAAACCCTATCAGGGCACTTGCTCCAGCGGTAAACAATTCTGAAATTGGTCAGAGGTGGGGAACCATCTCCCATACCGCCAGCAACCAACCCCCCACGCAAGGAGCGTCCTCATTGCAAAGCTGGGGGACCGTGCCGAGGCATCTATGAGTAAACGTGAGCTGAGCCCCAGGCCAGCTGCTGCTGAACTGTTCCAACCCTTCCCAGGTAAAACACCTGAATATGTACAAGGTCTTGAAAGCCTAGAGGAAGGGCCGTGGAGCCACACCAGCGAAAGCACGCAGGCCAACTTGGTGCCTGCAGGCCAGCCAGGGTGGTCCTGGCCCCGGGCGCTCTTCCGGAAGCTTTCCATTGCCCTGCCTGAGATACCCCTCTTGTCCCGGCCCCCACTGCTTCTTTCTTTCCTCACCTCTGTCCGGAGAGAAATTCCAGCGGAAGGTATGTGTGACACATCCTCTTCTTTAGAGGTGGCAGACTGACAACTCCTGCAGAATGGCCAGCAGAGCCCCACTCACAGCGGGCCACCCACAAATCTGTGGCCCCTCACTCCCTCCCACCAGCACAGCCCCGAGACTGCTGACGGGGTAGAGAATATGGAGTCAGGCACAGCTTCAGGGGCTATTGCTGCCTGGAGCGCTGTTTATATTGACCTCAACGAGGCACACCTGGGGAGGGCGGGCCGGCAGGGTAAGGCTGCCCAGGTCAGCTAATCCACAACCCTCAGGGAATCACATTGTTGAAAATGGACCTCCCTATGGCAGAATAGAAGCCAAGGGAAAAAAGGACACAATGCCATTTGCAGCACCGTAGATGAGTCTAGAAGTAATCACGTGACTTGTAGTAAGTCAGAAAGTGAAAGACACATATCATATCATATCACTTATAGGTGTTACCTAAAAATGGATACCAGGGCAGATATTGCCACGGAGAAGGGCAATCACAGATTCATTAAACAAACTTATGGTTCACCAATGGAAAGGTGTGAGGATTGGTTTCATTACGATATCGGGGTTAACAGACATATACAAACACAGGTGACATATATAATCACCAAAGACCTACAGAATACCAAGAGAGGACTACTCAACATTCTGTCATAACGTACATGGGAAAAGGATCCCAGGAAGAACAGACATCTGTATATGTGTAAAAGAACCACATCTTCCACACCTACAACTAGCCGAACATTGTAATCAAACTTGCTGTAATAAAAAATAAAAAATAAGTAAATTAAAAACACGAAGAGGAAGTAGTGAGATAAACTTGAGGGGCTTTCTCCTGGCACATTCCATTCTAAATTCCAATCTAGAACACCACTTCCATTGAGGCTCTGTTGCCCTAGTCACCAGATTTGGTAAGGGAGAACTGCTGCCACCTTGTGGCCGTTTCACACAACAGCAGCTTTAATCCCAGCGCTAATGGTCAGTTGATATTCAAAATCATTGCAGGCCTGTAAATGACACCTGCCCTGAAAACAAATCCTGGGGTCACATATCGACCAAAAAATTCAAAGGACGTCCATATTTCAAAACGACCGTTTCAAAAGGCATATTTTACGCACATTAGTGTTCTGCTTCTTTTCCTTTCTTTCCTTTTTTGTTAAAGAAAACGGGAATGGAAAAAGGCATCCCTCAGAATGGGCGAAAATCGTTGCAAACGAATCAATGGACAGAGGTTTAATCTCCAATATATATAAACAGCTCATGCAGCTTAATATTAAAAGAACAAACAACCCAATACAAAAATGGGCAGAAGATCTAAAGAGAGGTTTCTTCAAAGGAGACACAGAGATGGCCAAGACGCACATGAAAAGCTGCTCAACAGCACTAATTATTAGAGAAATGCAAATCAAAACTACAGTGAGGTGTCACCTCACACCTGTTAGAATCGGCATCATCAGAAAATCTACAAACAACAAATTCTGGGGAGGGTGTGGACAAAAGGAGCCCTCTTCCACTATTGGTGGGAATGTAAATTGATACAGTCACTATGGAGAACAGTATGGAGTTTCCTTAAAAAATCTAGAAATAGAATTACCATGTGATCCAGCAATCCCACTTCTGGGCATATACCCAGAGAAAACCGTAAATCAAAAAGGCACATTCACCACAATGTTCGTTGCAGCACTCTTTACAATAGCCAGGTAATGGAAGCCACCTAAATGCCCACAGACAGATGAATGGATAAAGATGTGGTACATATATAAAATGGAATATTACTCGGCCATAAAAAGGAATGAACCTGGGTCATTTGTAGAGACATCGATGGATCGAGAGACTGTCATACAGAATGAAGTAAGTCAGAAAGAGGAAAACAAATATTGTATATTAATGCATATATGTGGAGCCTAAAAAATGGTACACATGAACTGGTTTGCACGGAAGAAATAGAGACACAGAGGTAGAGAACAAACGTATGGACACCAAGTGTGGGAAGCCATGGGGTGGTGGTGGTGGGATGAGTTGGGAGATTGGGATTGACCTGTATACATATATATGCATAAAATACATAACTAATAATAACGTGCTGTATAAAAAAAATAAAAATTAAATTTCAAAATTTTAAAAAATAAAATTTAAAAATAAAACAGAAAAACGTTCTTCCCGTCACACAGATGTATTTATAGGAATGAATTATTTCCATGCTTTTACCTATAAATACATAAAAGAGGAATAAAATATAACTTGAAGCATAAAAGAAAAAAAAAAAACCTTAACCCACGAGTTATACAGAGGAAAACCCTATCAGGGCACTTGCTCCAGCGGTAAACAATTCTGAAATTGGTCAGAGGTGGGGAACCATCTCCCATACCGCCAGCAACCCACCCCCCACGCAAGGAGCATCCTCATTGCAAAGCTGGGGGACTGTGCCGAGGCATCTATGAGTAAACGTGAGCTGAGCCCCAGGCCAGCTGCTGCT
The DNA here is from genome assembly GCF_964341445.2 of Mesoplodon mirus. NCBI lineage: Eukaryota > Metazoa > Chordata > Mammalia > Artiodactyla > Ziphiidae > Mesoplodon > Mesoplodon mirus. The sequence goes on along the minus strand of NC_138987.1, from coordinate 107,202,068 downwards.
GAACTGTTCCCACCCTTCCCAGGTAAAACACCTGAATATGTACAAGGTCTTGAAAGCCTAGAGGAAGGGCCGAGGAGCCACACCAGCGAAAGCACGCAGGCCAACTTGGTGCCTGCAGGCCAGCCAGGGTGGTACTGGCCCCGGGCGCTCTTCCAGAAGCTTTCCATTGCCCTACCTGAGATACCCCTCCTGTCCCAGCCCCCACTGCTTTTTGCCTTCCTCACCTCTGTCCGGAGAGAAATTCCAGCGGAATGTATGGGTGACACATCCTCTTCTTTACAGGTGGCAGCCTGACAACTCCTGCAGAATGCCCAGCAGAGCCCCACTCACAGCGGGCAACCCACAAATCTGTGGCCCCTCACACCCTCCCACCAGCACAGCCCCGAGACTGCTGACGGGGCAGAGAATATGGAGTCAGGCACAGCTTCAGGGGCTATTGCTGCCTGGAGCGCTGTTTATATTGACCTCAATGAGGCACACCTGGGGAGGGCGGGCCGGCAGAGTAAGGCTGCCCAGGACAGCTAATCCACAACCCTCAGGGAATCACATTTTTGAAAATGGACCTCCCTAAGGCAGAATAGAAGCCAAGGGAAAAAAGGACACAATGCCATTTGCAGCACCGTAGATGAGTCTAGAAGTAATCACGTGACTTGTAGTAAGTCAGAAAGTGAAAGACACATATCATATCATATCACTTATAGGTGTTACCTAAAAATGGATACCAGGGCAGATATTGCCACGGAGAAGGGCAATCACAGATTCATTAAACAAACTTATGGTTCACCAATGGAAATGTGTGAGGATTGGTTTCTTTACGATATCGGGGTTAACAGACATATACAAACACAGGTGACATATATAATCACCAAAGACCTACAGAATACCAAGAGAGGACTACACAACATTCTGTCATAACGTACATGGGAAAAGGATCCCAGGAAGAACAGACATCTGTATATGTGTAAAAGAACCACATCTTCCACACATACAACAAGCCAAACATTGTAATCAAACTTGCTGTAATAAAAAATAAAAAATAAATAAATTAAAAACACGAAGAAGAAGTAGTGAGACAAACTTGAGGGGCTTTCTCCTGGCACATTCCATTCTAAATTCCAATCTAGAACACCACTTCCATTGAGGCTCTGTTGCCCTAGTCACCAGATTTGGTAAGGGAGAACTGCTGTCACCTTGTGGCCGTTTCACACAACAGCAGCTTTAATCCCAGCGCTAATGGTCAGTTGATATTCAAAATCATTGCAGGCCTGTAAATGACACCTGCCCTGAAAACAAATCCTGGGGTCACATATCGACCAAAAAATTCAAAGGACGTCCATATTTCAAAACGACCGTTTCAAAAGGCATATTTTACGCACATTAGTGTTCTGCTTCTTTTCCTTTCTTTACTTTTTTGTTAAAAAAAACGGGAATGGAAAAAGGCATCCCTCAGAATGGGCGAAAATCGTTGCAAACGAATCAATGGACAGAGGTTTAATCTCCAATATATATAAACAGCTCATGCAGCTTAATATTAAAAGAACAAACAACCCAATACAAAAATGGGCAGAAGATCTAAAGAGAGGTTTCTTCAAAGGAGACACAGAGATGGCCAAGACGCACATGAAAAGCTGCTCAACAGCACTAATTATTAGAGAAATGCAAATCAAAACTACAGTGAGGTGTCACCTCACACCTGTTAGAATCGGCATCATCAGAAAATCTACAAACAACAAATTCTGGGGAGGGTGTGGACAAAAGGAGCCCTCTTCCACTATTGGTGGGAATATAAATTGATACAGTCACTATGGAGAACAGTATGGAGTTTCCTTAAAAAAACTAGAAATAGAATTACCATCTGATCCAGCAATCCCACTTCTGGGCATATACCCAGAGAAAACCGTAAATCAAAAAGGCACATTCACCACAATGTTCGTTGCAGCACTCTTTACAATAGCCAGGTAATGGAAGCCACCTAAATGCCCACAGACAGATGAATGGATAAAGATGTGGTACATATATAAAATGGAATATTACTCGGCCATAAAAAGGAATGAAACTGGGTCATTTGTAGAGACATCGATGGATCGAGAGACTGTCATACAGAATGAAGTAAGTCAGAAAGAGGAAAACAAATGTTGTATATTAATGCATATATGTGGAGCCTAAAAAATAGTACACATGAACTGGCTTGCAGGGAAGAAATAGAGACACAGAGGTAGAGAACAAACGTATGGACACCAAGTGTGGGAAGCCATGGGATGGTGGTGGTGGGATGAGTTGGGAGATTGGGATTGACCTGTATACATGTATATGCATAAAATACATAACTAATAATAACGTGCTGTATAAAAAAATTAAATAAAAATTAAATTTCAAACTTTTAAAAAATAAAATTTAAAAATAAAACAGAAAAACGTTCTTCCCGTCACACAGATGTATTTATAGGAATGAATTATTTCCATGCTTATATCTATAAATACATAAAAGAGGAATAAAATCTAACGTGAAACATAAAAGAAAAAAAAAAAACCTGAACCCACGAGTTATACAGAGGAAAACCCTATCAGGGCACTTGCTCCAGCGGTAAACAATTCTGAAATTGGTCAGAAGTGGGGAACCATCTCCCATACCGCCAGCAACCCACCCCCCACGAAAGGAGCATCCTCATTGCAAAGCTGGGGGACCGTGCCGAGGCATCTATGAGTAAACGTGAGCTGAGCCCCAGGCCAGCTGCTGCTGAACTGTTCCCACCCTTCCCAGGTAAAACACCTGAATATGTACAAGGTCTTGAAAGCCTAGAGGAAGGGCCGTGGAGCCACACCAGCGAAAGCACGCAGGCCAACTTGGTGCCTGCAGGCCAGCCAGGGTGGTCCTGGCCCCGGGCGCTCTTCCGGAAGCTTTCCATTGCCCTACCTGAGATACCCCTCCTGTCCCGGCCCCCACTGCTTTTTGCCTTCCTCACCTCTGTCCGGAGAGAAATTCCAGCGGAAGGTATGGGTGACACATCCTCTACTTTACAGGTGGCAGCCTGACAACTCCTGCAGAATGGCCAGCAGAGACCCACTCACAGCGGGCAACCCACAAATCTGTGGCCCCCCACTCCCTCCCACCAGCAAAGCCCCGAGACTGCTGACGGGGCAGAGAATATGGAGTCAGGCACAGCTTCAGGGGCTATTGCTGCCTGGAGCACTGTTTATATTGACCTCAACGAGGCACACCTGGGGAGGGCGGGCCGGCAGGGTAAGGCTGCCCAGGTCAGCTAATCCACAATCCTCAGGGAATCACATTGTTGAAAATGGACCTCGCTAAGGCAGAATAGAAGCCAAGGGAAAAAAGGACACAATGCCATTTGCAGCACCGTAGATGAGTGTAGAAGTAATCACGTGACTTGTAGTAAGTCAGAAAGTGAAAGACACATATCATATCATATCACGTATAGGTGTTACCTAAAAATGGATACCAGGGCAGATATTGCCACGGAGAAGGGCAATCACAGATTCATTAAACAAACTTATGGTTCACCAATGGAAAGGTGTGAGGATTGGTTTCATTACGATATCGGGGTTAACAGACATATACAAACACAGGTGACATATATAATCACCAAAGACCTACAGAATACCAAGAGAGGACTACTCAACATTCTGTCATAACGTACATGGGAAAAGGATCCCAGGAAGAACAGACATCTGTATATGTGTAAAAGAACCACATCTTCCACACCTACAACAAGCCAAACATTGTAATCAAACTTGCTGTAATAAAAAATAAAAAAAAAAATTAAATTAAAAACACGAAGAAGAATTAGTGAGACAAACTTGAGGGGCTTTCTCCTGGCACATTCCATTCTAAATTCCAATCTAGAACACCACTTCCATTGAGGCTCTGTTGCCCTAGTCACCAGATTTGGTAAGGGAGAACTGCTGCCACCTTGTGGCCGTTTCACACAACAGCAGCTTTAATCCCAGCGCTAATGGTCAGTTGATATTCAAAATCATTGCAGGCCTGTAAATGACACCTGCCCTGAAAACAAATCCTGGGGTCACATATCGACCAAAAAATTCAAAGGACGTCCATATTTCAAAACGACCGTTTCAAAAGGCATATTTTACGCACATTAGTGTTCTGCTTCTTTTCCTTTCTTTCCTTTCTTGTTAGAAAAAACGGGAATGGAAAAAGGCATCCCTCAGAATGGGCGAAAATCGTTGCAAACGAATCAATGGACAGAGGTTTAATCTCCAATATATATAAACAGCTCATGCAGCTTAATATTAAAAGAACAAACAACCCAATACAAAAATGGGCAGAAGATCTAAAGAGAGGTTTCTTCAAAGGATACACAGAGATGGCCAAGACGCACATGAAAAGCTGCTCAACAGCACTAATTATTAGAGAAATGCAAATCAAAACTACAATGAGGTGTCACCTCACACCTGTTAGAATCGTCATCATCAGAAAATCTACAAACAACAAATTCTGGGGAGGGTGTGGACAAAAGGAGCCCTCTTCCACTATTGGTGGGAATGTAAATTGATACAGTCACTATGGAGAACAGTATGGAGTTTCCTTAAAAAAACTAGAAATAGAATTACCATCTGATCCAGCAATCCCACTTCTGGGCATATACCCAGAGAAAACCGTAAATCAAAAAGGCACATTCACCACAATGTTCGTTGCAGCACTCTTTACAATAGCCAGGTAATGGAAGCCAACTAAATGCCCACAGACAGATGAATGGATAAAGATGTGGTATATATATAAAATGGAATATTACTCGGCCATAAAAAGGAATGAAACTGGGTCATTTGTAGAGACATCGATGGATCGAGAGACTGTCATACAGAATGAAGTAAGTCAGAAAGAGGAAAACAAATGTTGTATATTAATGCATATATGTGGAGCCTAAAAAATGGTACAGATGAACTGGTTTGCAGGGAAGAAATAGAGACACAGAGGTAGAGAACAAACGTATGGACACCAAGTGTGGGAAGCCATGGGGTGGTGGTGGTGGGATGAGTTTGGAGATTGGGATTGACCTGTACACATGTATATGCATAAAATACATAACTAATAATAACGTGCTGTTTAAAAAAAAATAAAAATTAAATTTCAAAATTTTAAAAAATAAAATTTAAAAATAAAACAGAAAAACGTTCTTCCCGTCACACAGATGTATTTATAGGAATGAATTATTTCCATGCTTATATCTATAAATACATAAAAGAGGAATAAAATCTAACTTGAAACATAAAAGAAAAAAAAAAACCTTAACCCACGAGTTATACAGAGGAAAACCCTATCAGGGCACTTGCTCCAGCAGTAAACAATTCTGAAATTGGTCAGAGGTGGGGAACCATCTCCCATACCGCCAGCAACCCAACCCCCACGCAAGGAGCGTCCTCATTGCAAAGCTGGGGGACCGTGCCGAGGCATCTATGAGTAAACGTGAGCTGAGCCGCAGGCCAGCTGCTGCTGAACTGTTCCCACCCTTCCCAGGTAAAACACCTGAATATGTACAAGGTCTAGAAAGCCTAGAGGAAGGGCCGTGGAGCCACACCAGCGAAAGCACGCAGGCCAACTTGGTGCCTGCAGGCCAGCCAGGGTGGTCCTGGCCCCGGGCGCTCTTCCGGAAGCTTTCCATTGCCCTACCTGAGATACCCCTCCTGTCCCGGCCCCCACTGCTTTTTGCCTTCCTCACCTCTGTCCGGAGAGAAATTCCAGCGGAAGGTATGGGTGACACATCATCTTCTTTACAGGTGGCAGCCTGACAACTCCTGCAGAATGGCCAGCAGAGCCCCACTCACAGCGGGCCACACACAAATCTGTCGCCCCTCACTCCCTCCCACCAGCACAGCCCCGAGACTGCTGACGGGGCAGAGAATATGGAGTCAGGCACAGCTTCAGCGGCTATTGCTGCCTGGAGCGCTGTTTATATTGACCTCAACGAGGCACACCTGGGGAGGGCGGGCTGGCAGGGTAAGGCTGCCCAGGTCAGCTAATCCACAACCCTCAGGGAATCACATTGTTGAAAATGGACCTCGCTAAGGCAGAATAGAAGCCAAGGGAAAAAAGGACACAATGCCATTTGCAGCACCGTAGATGAGTCTAGAAGTAATCATGTGACTTGTAGTAAGTCAGAAAGTGAAAGACACATATCATATCATATCACTTATAGGTGTTACCTAAAAATGGATACCAGGGCAGATATTGCCACGGAGAAGGGCAATCACAGATTCATTAAACAAACTTATGGTTCACCAATGGAAAGGTGTGAGGATTGGTTTCATTACGATATCGGGGTTAACAGACATATACAAACACAGGTGACATATATAATCACCAAAGACCTACAGAATACCAAGAGAGGACTACTCAACATTCTGTCATAACGTACATGGGAAAAGGATCCCAGGAAGAACAGACATCTGTATATGTGTAAAAGAACCACATCTTCCACACCTACAACAAGCCAAACATTGTAATCAAACTTGCTGTAATAAAAAATAAAAAAATAAGTTAAAAACACGAAGAAGAAGTAGTGAGACAAACTTGAGGGGCTTTCTCCTGGCACATTCCATTCTAAATTCCAATCTAGAACACCACTTCCATTGAGGCTCTGTTGCCCTAGTCACCAGATTTGGTAAGGGAGAACTGCTGCCACCTTGTGGCCGTTTCACACAACAGCAGCTTTAATCCCAGCGCTAATGGTCAGTTGATATTCAAAATCATTGCAGGCCTGTAAATGACACCTGCCCTGAAAACAAATCCTGGGGTCACATATCGACCAAAAAATTCAAAGGACGTCCATATTTCAAAACGACCGTTTCAAAAGGCATATTTTACGCACATTAGTGTTCTGCTTCTTTTCCTTTCTTTCCTTTTTTGTTAGAAAAAACGGGAATGGAAAAAGGCATCCCTCAGAATGGGCGAAAATCGTTGCAAACGAATCAATGGACAGAGGTTTAATCTCCAATATATATAAACAGCTCATGCAGCTTAATATTAAAAGAACAAACAACCCAATACAAAAATGGGCAGAAGATCTAAAGAGACGTTTCTTCAAAGGAGACACAGAGATGGCCAAGACGCACATGAAAAGCTGCTCAACAGCACTAATTATTAGAGAAATGCAAATCAAAACTACAATGAGGTGTCACCTCACACCTGTTAGAATCGTCATCATCAGAAAATCTACAAACAACAAATTCTGGGGAGGGTGTGGACAAAAGGAGCCCTCTTCCACTATTGGTGGGAATGTAAATTGATACAGTGACTATGGAGAACAGTATGGAGTTTCCTTAAAAAAACTAGAATTAGAATTACCATCTGATCCAGCAATCCCACTTCTGGGCATATACCCAGAGAAAACCGTAAATCAAAAAGGCACATTCACCACAATGTTCGTTGCAGCACTCTTTACAATAGCCAGGTAATGGAAGCCAACTAAATGCCCACAGACAGATGAATGGATAAAGATGTGGTATATATATAAAATGGAATATTACTCGGCCATAAAATGGAATGAAACTGGGTCATTTGTAGAGACATCGATGGATCGAGAGACTGTCATACAGAATGAAGTAAGTCAGAAAGAGGAAAACAAATGTTGTATATTAATGCATATATGTGGAGCCTAAAAAATGGTACAGATGAACTGGTTTGCAGGGAAGAAATAGAGACACAGAGGTAGAGAACAAACGTATGGACACCAAGTGTGGGAAGCCATGGGGTGGTGGTGGTGGGATGAGTTGGGAGATTGGGATTGACCTGTATACATGTATATGCATAAAATACATAACTAATAATAACGTGCTGTATAAAAAAAATAAAAAATTAAATTTCAAAATTTTAAAAAATAAAATTTAAAAATAAAACAGAAAAACGTTCTTCCCGTCACACAGATGTATTTATAGGAATGAATTATTTCCATGCTTATATCTATAAATACATAAAAGAGGAATAAAATCTAACTTGAAACATAAAAGAAAAAAAAAACCTTAACCCACGAGTTATACAGAGGAAAACCCTATCAGGGCACTTGCTCCAGCGGTAAACAATTCTGAAATTGGTCAGAGGTGGGGAACCATCTCCCATACCGCCAGCAACCCACCCCCCACGCAAGGAGCGTCCTCATTGCAAAGCTGGGGGACCGTGCCGAGGCATCTATGAGTAAACGTGAGCTGAGCCCCAGGCCAGCTGCTGCTGAACTGTTCCCACCCTTCCCAGGTAAAACACCTGAATATGTACAAGGTCTTGAAAGCCTAGAGGAAGGCTGTGGAGCCACACCAGTGAAAGCACGCATGCCAACTTGGTGCCTGCAGGCCAGCCAGGGTAGTCCTGGCCCCGGGCGCTCTTCCGGAAGCTTTCCATTGCCCTACTTGAGATACCCCTCCTGTCCCGGCCCCCACTGCTTTTTGCCTTCCTCACCTCTGTCCGGAGAGAAATTCCAGCGGAAAGTATGGGTGACACATCCTCTTCTATACAGGTGGCAGCCTGACAACTCCTGCAGAATGGCCAGCAGAGCCCCACTCACAGCGTGCCACCCACAAATCTGTGGCCCCTCACTCCCTCCCACCAGCACAGCCCCGAGACTGCTGACGGGGCAGAGAATATGGAGTCAGGCACAGCTTCAGGGGCTATTGCTGCCTGGAGCGCTGTTTATATTGACCTCAACGAGGCACACCTGGGGAGGGCGGGCCGGCAGGGTAAGGCTGCCCAGGTCAGCTAATCCACAACCCTCAGGGAATCACATTGTTGAAAATGGACCTCGCTAAGGCAGAATAGAAGCCAAGGGAAAAAAGGACACAATGCCATTTGCAGCACCGTAGATGAGTCTAGAAGTAATCATGTGACTTGTAGTAAGTCAGAAAGTGAAAGACACATATCATATCATATCACTTATAGGTGTTACCTAAAAATGGATACCAGGGCAGATATTGCCACGGAGAAGGGCAATCACAGATTCATTAAACAAACTTATGGTTCACCAATGGAAAGGTGTGAGGATTGGTTTCATTACGATATCGGGGTTAACAGACATATACAAACACAGGTGACATATATAATCACCAAAGACCTACAGAATACCAAGAGAGGACTACTCAACATTCTGTCATAACGTACATGGGAAAAGGATCCCAGGAAGAACAGACATCTGTATATGTGTAAAAGAACCACATCTTCCACACCTACAACAAGCCAAACATTGTAATCAAACTTGCTGTAATAAAAAATAAAAAAATAAATTAAAAACACGAAGAAGAAGTAGTGAGACAAACTTGAGGGGCTTTCTCCTGGCACATTCCATTCTAAATTCCAATCTAGAACACCACTTCCATTGAGGCTCTGTTGCCCTAATCACCAGATTTGGTAAGGGAGAACTGCTGCCACCTTGTGGCCGTTTCACACAACAGCAGCTTTAATCCCAGCGCTAATGGTCAGTTGATATTCAAAATCATTGCAGGCCTGTAAATGACACCTGCCCTGAAAACAAATCCTGGGGTCACATATCGACCAAAAAATTCAAAGGACGTCCATATTTCAAAACGACCGTTTCAAAAGGCATATTTTACCCTCATTAGTGTTCTGCTTCTTTTCCTTTCTTTCGTTTATTGTTAAAAAAAAACGGGAATGGAAAAAGGCATCCCTCAGAATGGGCGAAAGTCGTTGCAAACGAATCAATGGAAAGAGGTTTAATCTCCAATATATATAAACAGCTCATGCAGCTTAATATTAAAAGAACAAACAACCCAATACAAAAATGGGCAGAAGATCTAAAGAGACGTTTCTTCAAAGGAGACACAGAGATGGCCAAGACGCACATGAAAAGCTGCTCAACAGCACTAATTATTAGAGAAATGCAAATCAAAACTACAATGAGGTGTCACCTCACACCTGTTAGAATCGTCATCAGCAGAAAATCTACAAACAACCAATTCTGGGGAGGGTGTGGACAAAAGGAGCCCTCTTCCACTATTGGTGGGAATGTAAATTGATACAGTGACTATGGAGAACAGTATGGAGTTTCCTTAAAAAAACTAGAATTAGAATTACCATCTGTTCCAGCAATCCCACTTCTGGGCATATACCCAGAGAAAACCGTAAATCAAAAAGGCACATTCACCACAATGTTCATTGCAGCACTCTTTACAATAGCCACGTAATGGAAGCTACCTAAATGCCCACAGACAGATGAATGGATAAAGATGTGGTACATATATAAAATGGAATATTACTCGGCCATAAAAAGGAATGAAACTGGGTCATTTGTAGAGACATCGATGGATCGAGAGACTGTCATACAGAATGAAGTAAGTCAGAAAGAGGAAAACAAATATTGTATATTAATGCATATATGTGGAGCCTAAAAAATGGTACAGATGAACTGGTTTGCAGGGAAGAAATAGAGACACAGAGGTAGAGAACAAACGTATGGACACCAAGTGTGGGAAGCCATGGGGTGGTGGTGGTGGGATGAGTTGGGAGATTGGGATTGACCTGTATACATGTATATGCATAAAATACATAACTAATAATAACGTGCTGTATAAAAAAACTAAAAAATTAAATTTCAAAATTTTAAAAAATAAAATTTAAAAATAAAACAGAAAAACGTTCTTCCCGTCACACAGATGTATTTATAGGAATGAATTATTTCCATGCTTATATCTATAAATACATAAAAGAGGAATAAAATCTAACGTGAAACATAAAAGAAAAAAAAAAAACCTTAACCCACGAGTTATACAGAGGAAAACCCTATCAGGGCACTTGCTCCAGCGGTAAACAATTCTGAAATTGTTCAGAGGTGGGGAACCATCTCCCATACCGCCAGCAACCCACCCCCCATGCAAGGAGCGTCCTCATTGCAAAGCTGGGGGACCGTGCCGAGGCATCTATGAGTAAACGTGAGCTGAGCCCCAGGCCAGCTGCTGCTGAACTGTTCCCACCCTTCCCAGGTAAAACACCTGAATATGTACAAGGTCTTGAAAGCCTAGAGGAAGGGCTGTGGAGCCACACCAGTGAAAGCACGCATGCCAACTTGGTGCCTGCAGGCCAGCCAGGGTGGTCCTGGCCCCGGGCGCTCTTCCGGAAGCTTTCCATTGCCCTACCTGAGATACCCCTCCTGTCCCGTCCCCCACTGCTTTTTGCCTTCCTCACCTCTGTCCGGAGAGAAATTCCAGCGGAAGGTATGTGTGACACATCCTCTTCTTTACAGGTGGCAGCCTGACAACTCCTGCAGAATGGCCAGCAGAGCCCCACTCACAGCGGGCCACCCACAAATCTGTGGCCCCTCACTCCCTCCCACCAGCACAGCCCCGAGACTGCTGACGGGGCAGAGAATATGGAGTCAGGCACAGCTTCAGGGGCTATTGCTGCCTGGAGCGCTGTTTATATTGACCTCAACGAGGCACACCTGGGGAGGGCGGGCCGGCAGGGTAAGGCTGCCCAGGTCAGCTAATCCACAACCCTCAGGGAATCACATTGTTGAAAATGGACCTCGCTAAGGCAGAATAGAAGCCAAGGGAAAAAAGGACACAATGCCATTTGCAGCACCGTAGATGAGTCTAGAAGTAATCACGTGACTTGTAGTAAGTCATAAAGTGAAAGACACATAGCATATCATATTATATCACTTATAGGTGTTACCTAAAAATGGATACCAGGGCAGATATTGCCACGGAGAAGGACAATCACAGATTCATTAAACAAACTTATGGTTCACCAATGGAAAGGTGTGAGGATTGGTTTCATTACGATATCGGGGTTAACAGACATATACAAACACAGGTGACATATATAATCACCAAAGACCTACAGAATACCAAGAGAGGACTACTCAACATTCTGTCATAACGTACATGGGAAAAGGATCCCAGGAAGAACAGACATCTGTATATGTGTAAAAGAACCACATCTTCCACACCTACAACAAGCCAAACATTGTAATCAAACTTGCTGTAATAAAAAATAAAAAAATAAATTAAAAACACGAAGAAGAAGTAGTGAGACAAACTTGAGGGGCTTTCTCCTGGCACATTCCATTCTAAATTCCAATCTAGAACACCACTTCCATTGAGGCTCTGTTGCCCTAATCACCAGATTTGGTAAGGGAGAACTGCTGCCACCTTGTGGCCGTTTCACACAACAGCAGCTTTAATCCCAGCGCTAATGGTCAGTTGATATTCAAAATCATTGCAGGCCTGTAAATGACACCTGCCCTGAAAACAAATCCTGGGGTCACATATCGACCAAAAAATTCAAAGGACGTCCATATTTCAAAACGACCGTTTCAAAAGGCATATTTTACCCTCATTAGTGTTCTGCTTCTTTTCCTTTCTTTCGTTTATTGTTAAAAAAAAACGGGAATGGAAAAAGGCATCCCTCAGAATGGGCGAAAGTCGTTGCAAACGAATCAATGGAAAGAGGTTTAATCTCCAATATATATAAACAGCTCATGCAGCTTAATATTAAAAGAACAAACAACCCAATACAAAAATGGGCAGAAGATCTAAAGAGACGTTTCTTCAAAGGAGACACAGAGATGGCCAAGACGCACATGAAAAGCTGCTCAACAGCACTAATTATTAGAGAAATGCAAATCAAAACTACAATGAGGTGTCACCTCACACCTGTTAGAATCGTCATCAGCAGAAAATCTACAAACAACAAATTCTGGGGAGGGTGTGGACAAAAGGAGCCCTCTTCCACTATTGGTGGGAATGTAAATTGATACAGTGACTATGGAGAACAGTATGGAGTTTCCTTAAAAAAACTAGAATTAGAATTACCATCTGTTCCAGCAATCCCACTTCTGGGCATATACCCAGAGAAAACCGTAAATCAAAAAGGCACATTCACCACAATGTTCATTGCAGCACTCTTTACAATAGCCACATAATGGAAGCTACCTAAATGCCCACAGACAGATGAATGGATAAAGATGTGGTACATATATAAAATGGAATATTACTCGGCCATAAAAAGGAATGAAACTGGGTCATTTGTAGAGACATCGATGGATCGAGAGACTGTCATACAGAATGAAGTAAGTCAGAAAGAGGAAAACAAATATTGTATATTAATGCATATATGTGGAGCCTAAAAAATGGTACAGATGAACTGGTTTGCAGGGAAGAAATAGAGACACAGAGGTAGAGAACAAACGTATGGACACCAAGTGTGGGAAGCCATGGGGTGGTGGTGGTGGGATGAGTTGGGAGATTGGGATTGACCTGTACACATGTATATGCATAAAATACATAACTAATAATAACGTGCTGTTTAAAAAAAAATAAATATTAAATTTCAAAATTTTAAAAAATAAAATTTAAAAATAAAACAGAAAAACGTTCTTCCCGTCACACAGATGTATTTATAGGAATGAATTATTTCCATGCTTATATCTATAAATACATAAAAGAGGAATAAAATCTAACTTGAAACATAAAAGAAAATAAAAAACCTTAACCCACGAGTTATACAGAGGAAAACCCTATCAGGGCACTTGCTCCAGCAGTAAACAATTCTGAAATTGGTCAGAGGTGGGGAACCATCTCCCATACCGCCAGCAACCCAACCCCCACGCAAGGAGCGTCCTCATTGCAAAGCTGGGGGACCGTGCCGAGGCATCTATGAGTAAACGTGAGCTGAGCCGCAGGCCAGCTGCTGCTGAACTGTTCCCACCCTTCCCAGGTAAAACACCTGAATATGTACAAGGTCTAGAAAGCCTAGAGGAAGGGCCGTGGAGCCACACCAGCGAAAGCACGCAGGCCAACTTGGTGCCTGCAGGCCAGCCAGGGTGGTCCTGGCCCCGGGCGCTCTTCCGGAAGCTTTCCATTGCCCTACCTGGGATACCCCTCCTGTCCCGGCCCCCACTGCTTTTTGCCTTCCTCACCTCTGTCCGGAGAGAAATTCCAGCGGAAGGTATGTGTGACACATCCTCTTCTTTACAGGTGGCAGCCTGACAACTCCTGCAGAATGGCCAGCAGAGCCCCACTCACAGCGGGCCACCCACAAATCTGTGGCCCCTCACTCCCTCCCACCAGCACAGCCCCGAGACTGCTGACGGGGCAGAGAATATGGAGTCAGGCACAGCTTCAGGGGCTATTGCTGCCTGGAGCGCTGTTTATATTGACCTCAACGAGGCACACCTGGGGAGGGCGGGCCGGCAGGGTAAGGCTGCCCAGGTCAGCTAATCCACAACCCTCAGGGAATCACATTGTTGAAAATGGACCTCGCTAAGGCAGAATAGAAGCCAAGGGAAAAAAGGACACAATGCCATTTGCAGCACCGTAGATGAGTCTAGAAGTAATCACGTGACTTGTAGTAAGTCAGAAAGTGAAAGACACATAGCATATCATATCACTTATAGGTGTTACCTAAAAATGGATACCAGGGCAGATATTGCCACGGAGAAGGGCAATCACAGATTCATTAAACAAACTTATGGTTCACCAATGGAAAGGTGTGAGGATTGGTTTCATTACGATATCGGGGTTAACAGACATATACAAACACAGGTGACATATATAATCACCAAAGACCTACAGAATACCAAGAGAGGACTACTCAACATTCTGTCATAACGTACATGGGAAAAGGATCCCAGGAAGAACAGACATCTGTATATGTGTAAAAGAACCACATCTTCCACACCTACAACAAGCCAAACATTGTAATCAAACTTGCTGTAATAAAAAATAAAAAAATAAATTAAAAACACGAAGAAGAAGTAGTGAGACAAACTTGAGGGGCTTTCTCCTGGCACATTCCATTCTAAATTCCAATCTAGAACACCACTTCCATTGAGGCTCTGTTGCCCTAGTCACCAGATTTGGTAAGGGAGAACTGCTGCCACCTTGTGGCCGTTTCACACAACAGCAGCTTTAATCCCAGCGCTAATGGTCAGTTGATATTCAAAATCATTGCAGGCCTGTAAATGACACCTGCCCTGAAAACAAATCCTGGGGTCACATATCGACCAAAAAATTCAAAGGACGTCCATATTTCAAAACGACCGTTTCAAAAGGCATATTTTACGCACATTAGTGTTCTGCTTCTTTTCCTTTCTTTCCTTTTTTGTTAGAAAAAACGGGAATGGAAAAAGGCATCCCTCAGAATGGGCGAAAATCGTTGCAAACGAATCAATGGACAGAGGTTTAATCTCCAATATATATAAACAGCTCATGCAGCTTAATATTAAAAGAACAAACAACCCAATACAAAAATTGGCAGAAGATCTAAAGAGAGGTTTCTTCAAAGGAGACACAGAGATGGCCAAGACGCACATGAAAAGCTGCTCAACAGCACTAATTATTAGAGAAATGCAAATCAAAACTACAATGAGGTATCACCTCACACCTGTTAGAATCAGCATCATCAGAAAATCTACAACCAACCAATTCTGGGGAGGGTGTGGACAAAAGGAGCCCTCTTCCACTATTGGTGGGAATGTAAATTGATACAGTCACTATGGAGAACAGTATGGAGTTTCCTTAAAAAA
The DNA here is from genome assembly GCF_964341445.2 of Mesoplodon mirus. Lineage (NCBI taxonomy): Eukaryota > Metazoa > Chordata > Mammalia > Artiodactyla > Ziphiidae > Mesoplodon > Mesoplodon mirus. The sequence goes on along the minus strand of NC_138987.1, from coordinate 107,186,563 downwards.
ACTAGAAATAGAAACACCATCTGATCCAGCAATCCCACTTCTGGGCATATACCCAGAGAAAACCGTAAATCAAAAAGGCACATTCACCACAATGTTCGTTGCAATACTCTTTACAATAGCCAGGTAATGGAAGCCAACTAAATGCCCACAGACAGATGAATGGATAAAGATGTGGTATATATATAAAATGGAATATTACTCGGCCATAAAATGGAATGAAACTGGGTCATTTGTAGAGACATCGATGGATCGAGAGACTGTCATACAGAATGAAGTAAGTCAGAAAGAGGAAAACAAATGTTGTATATTAATGCATATATGTGGAGCCTAAAAAATGGTACAGATGAACTGGTTTGCAGGGAAGAAATAGAGACACAGAGGTAGAGAACAAACGTATGGACACCAAGTGTGGGAAGCCATGGGGTGGTGGTGGTGGGATGAGTTGGGAGATTGGGATTGACCTGTATACATGTATATGCATAAAATACATAACTAATAATAACGTGCTGTATAAAAAAAATAAAAAATTAAATTTCAAAATTTTAAAAAATAAAATTTAAAAATAAAACAGAAAAACGTTCTTCCCGTCACACAGATGTATTTATAGGAATGAATTATTTCCATGCTTATATCTATAAATACATAAAAGAGGAATAAAATCTAACTTGAAACATAAAAAAAAAAAAACCTTAACCCACGAGTTATACAGAGGAAAACCCTATCAGGGCACTTGCTCCAGCGGTAAACAATTCTGAAATTGGTCAGAGGTGGGGAACCATCTCCCATACCGCCAGCAACCCACCCCCCACGCAAGGAGCGTCCTCATTGCAAAGCTGGGGGACCGTGCCGAGGCATCTATGAGTAAACGTGAGCTGAGCCCCAGGCCAGCTGCTGCTGAACTGTTCCCACCCTTCCCAGGTAAAACACCTGAATATGTACAAGGTCTTGAAAGCCTAGAGGAAGGCTGTGGAGCCACACCAGTGAAAGCACGCATGCCAACTTGGTGCCTGCAGGCCAGCCAGGGTAGTCCTGGCCCCGGGCGCTCTTCCGGAAGCTTTCCATTGCCCTACTTGAGATACCCCTCCTGTCCCGGCCCCCACTGCTTTTTGCCTTCCTCACCTCTGTCCGGAGAGAAATTCCAGCGGAAAGTATGGGTGACACATCCTCTTCTTTACAGGTGGCAGCCTGACAACTCCTGCAGAATGGCCAGCAGAGCCCCACTCACAGCGTGCCACCCACAAATCTGTGGCCCCTCACTCCCTCCCACCAGCACAGCCCCGAGACTGCTGACGGGGCAGAGAATATGGAGTCAGGCACAGCTTCAGGGGCTATTGCTGCCTGGAGCGCTGTTTATATTGACCTCAACGAGGCACACCTGGGGAGGGCGGGCCGGCAGGGTAAGGCTGCCCAGGTCAGCTAATCCACAACCCTCAGGGAATCACATTGTTGAAAATGGACCTCGCTAAGGCAGAATAGAAGCCAAGGGAAAAAAGGACACAATGCCATTTGCAGCACCGTAGATGAGTCTAGAAGTAATCATGTGACTTGTAGTAAGTCAGAAAGTGAAAGACACATATCATATCATATCACTTATAGGTGTTACCTAAAAATGGATACCAGGGCAGATATTGCCACGGAGAAGGGCAATCACAGATTCATTAAACAAACTTATGGTTCACCAATGGAAAGGTGTGAGGATTGGTTTCATTACGATATCGGGGTTAACAGACATATACAAACACAGGTGACATATATAATCACCAAAGACCTACAGAATACCAAGAGAGGACTACTCAACATTCTGTCATAACGTACATGGGAAAAGGATCCCAGGAAGAACAGACATCTGTATATGTGTAAAAGAACCACATCTTCCACACCTACAACAAGCCAAACATTGTAATCAAACTTGCTGTAATAAAAAATAAAAAAATAAATTAAAAACACGAAGAAGAAGTAGTGAGACAAACTTGAGGGGCTTTCTCCTGGCACATTCCATTCTAAATTCCAATCTAGAACACCACTTCCATTGAGGCTCTGTTGCCCTAATCACCAGATTTGGTAAGGGAGAACTGCTGCCACCATGTGGCCGTTTCACACAACAGCAGCTTTAATCCCAGCGCTAATGGTCAGTTGATATTCAAAATCATTGCAGGCCTGTAAATGACACCTGCCCTGAAAACAAATCCTGGGGTCACATATCGACCAAAAAATTCAAAGGACGTCCATATTTCAAAACGACCGTTTCAAAAGGCATATTTTACCCTCATTAGTGTTCTGCTTCTTTTCCTTTCTTTCGTTTATTGTTAAAAAAAAACGGGAATGGAAAAAGGCATCCCTCAGAATGGGCGAAAGTCGTTGCAAACGAATCAATGGAAAGAGGTTTAATCTCCAATATATATAAACAGCTCATGCAGCTTAATATTAAAAGAACAAACAACCCAATACAAAAATGGGCAGAAGATCTAAAGAGACGTTTCTTCAAAGGAGACACAGAGATGGCCAAGACGCACATGAAAAGCTGCTCAACAGCACTAATTATTAGAGAAATGCAAATCAAAACTACAATGAGGTGTCACCTCACACCTGTTAGAATCGTCATCAGCAGAAAATCTACAAACAACAAATTCTGGGGAGGGTGTGGACAAAAGGAGCCCTCTTCCACTATTGGTGGGAATGTAAATTGATACAGTGACTATGGAGAACAGTATGGAGTTTCCTTAAAAAAACTAGAATTAGAATTACCATCTGTTCCAGCAATCCCACTTCTGGGCATATACCCAGAGAAAACCGTAAATCAAAAAGGCACATTCACCACAATGTTCATTGCAGCACTCTTTACAATAGCCACGTAATGGAAGCTACCTAAATGCCCACAGACAGATGAATGGATAAAGATGTGGTACATATATAAAATGGAATATTACTCGGCCATATAAAGGAATGAAACTGGGTCATTTGTAGAGACATCGATGGATCGAGAGACTGTCATACAGAATGAAGTAAGTCAGAAAGAGGAAAACAAATATTGTATATTAATGCATATATGTGGAGCCTAAAAAATGGTACAGATGAACTGGTTTGCAGGGAAGAAATAGAGACACAGAGGTAGAGAACAAACGTATGGACACCAAGTGTGGGAAGCCATGGGGTGGTGGTGGTGGGATGAGTTGGGAGATTGGGATTGACCTGTATACATGTATATGCATAAAATACATAACTAATAATAACGTGCTGTATAAAAAACTAAAAAATTAAATTTCAAAATTTTAAAAAATAAAATTTAAAAATAAAACAGAAAAACGTTCTTCCCGTCACACAGATGTATTTATAGGAATGAATTATTTCCATGCTTATATCTATAAATACATAAAAGAGGAATAAAATCTAACTTGAAACATAAAAGAAAAAAAAAAAACCTTAACCCACGAGTTATACAGAGGAAAACCCTATCAGGGCACTTGCTCCAGCGGTAAACAATTCTGAAATTGTTCAGAGGTGGGGAACCATCTCCCATACCGCCAGCAACCCACCCCCCATGCAAGGAGCGTCCTCATTGCAAAGCTGGGGGACCGTGCCGAGGCATCTATGAGTAAACGTGAGCTGAGCCCCAGGCCAGCTGCTGCTGAACTGTTCCCACCCTTCCCAGGTAAAACACCTGAATATGTACAAGGTCTTGAAAGCCTAGAGGAAGGGCTGTGGAGCCACACCAGTGAAAGCACGCATGCCAACTTGGTGCCTGCAGGCCAGCCAGGGTGGTCCTGGCCCCGGGCGCTCTTCCGGAAGCTTTCCATTGCCCTACCTGAGATACCCCTCCTGTCCCGTCCCCCACTGCTTTTTGCCTTCCTCACCTCTGTCCGGAGAGAAATTCCAGCGGAAGGTATGTGTGACACATCCTCTTCTTTACAGGTGGCAGCCTGACAACTCCTGCAGAATGGCCAGCAGAGCCCCACTCACAGCGGGCCACCCACAAATCTGTGGCCCCTCACTCCCTCCCACCAGCACAGCCCCGAGACTGCTGACGGGGCAGAGAATATGGAGTCAGGCACAGCTTCAGGGGCTATTGCTGCCTGGAGCGCTGTTTATATTGACCTCAACGAGGCACACCTGGGGAGGGCGGGCCGGCAGGGTAAGGCTGCCCAGGTCAGCTAATCCACAACCCTCAGGGAATCACATTGTTGAAAATGGACCTCGCTAAGGCAGAATAGAAGCCAAGGGAAAAAAGGACACAATGCCATTTGCAGCACCGTAGATGAGTCTAGAAGTAATCACGTGACTTGTAGTAAGTCATAAAGTGAAAAACACATAGCATATCATATTATATCACTTATAGGTGTTACCTAAAAATGGATACCAGGGCAGATATTGCCACGGAGAAGGACAATCACAGATTCATTAAACAAACTTATGGTTCACCAATGGAAAGGTGTGAGGATTGGTTTCATTACGATATCGGGGTTAACAGACATATACAAACACAGGTGACATATATAATCACCAAAGACCTACAGAATACCAAGAGAGGACTACTCAACATTCTGTCATAACGTACATGGGAAAAGGATCCCAGGAAGAACAGACATCTGTATATGTGTAAAAGAACCACATCTTCCACACCTACAACAAGCCAAACATTGTAATCAAACTTGCTGTAATAAAAAATAAAAAAAAAAATTAAAAACACGAAGAAGAAGTAGTGAGACAAACTTGAGGGGCTTTCTCCTGGCACATTCCATTCTAAATTCCAATCTAGAACACCACTTCCATTGAGGCTCTGTTGCCCTAATCACCAGATTTGGTAAGGGAGAACTGCTGCCACCTTGTGGCCGTTTCACACAACAGCAGCTTTAATCCCAGCGCTAATGGTCAGTTGATATTCAAAATCATTGCAGGCCTGTAAATGACACCTGCCCTGAAAACAAATCCTGGGGTCACATATCGACCAAAAAATTCAAAGGACGTCCATATTTCAAAACGACCGTTTCAAAAGGCATATTTTACCCTCATTAGTGTTCTGCTTCTTTTCCTTTCTTTCGTTTATTGTTAAAAAAAACGGGAATGGAAAAAGGCATCCCTCAGAATGGGCGAAAGTCGTTGCAAACGAATCAATGGAAAGAGGTTTAATCTCCAATATATATAAACAGCTCATGCAGCTTAATATTAAAAGAACAAACAACCCAATACAAAAATGGGCAGAAGATCTAAAGAGACGTTTCTTCAAAGGAGACACAGAGATGGCCAAGACGCACATGAAAAGCTGCTCAACAGCACTAATTATTAGAGAAATGCAAATCAAAACTACAATGAGGTGTCACCTCACACCTGTTAGAATCGTCATCAGCAGAAAATCTACAAACAACAAATTCTGGGGAGGGTGTGGACAAAAGGAGCCCTCTTCCACTATTGGTGGGAATGTAAATTGATACAGTGACTATGGAGAACAGTATGGAGTTTCCTTAAAAAAACTAGAATTAGAATTACCATCTGTTCCAGCAATCCCACTTCTGGGCATATACCCAGAGAAAACCGTAAATCAAAAAGGCACATTCACCACAATGTTCATTGCAGCACTCTTTACAATAGCCACGTAATGGAAGCTACCTAAATGCCCACAGACAGATGAATGGATAAAGATGTGGTACATATATAAAATGGAATATTACTCGGCCATAAAAAGGAATGAAACTGGGTCATTTGTAGAGACATCGATGGATCGAGAGACTGTCATACAGAATGAAGTAAGTCAGAAAGAGGAAAACAAATATTGTATATTAATGCATATATGTGGAGCCTAAAAAATGGTACAGATGAACTGGTTTGCAGGGAAGAAATAGAGACACAGAGGTAGAGAACAAACGTATGGACACCAAGTGTGGGAAGCCATGGGGTGGTGGTGGTGGGATGAGTTGGGAGATTGGGATTGACCTGTATACATGTATATGCATAAAATACATAACTAATAATAACGTGCTGTATAAAAAAACTAAAAAATTAAATTTCAAAATTTTAAAAAATAAAATTTAAAAATAAAACAGAAAAACGTTCTTCCCGTCACACAGATGTATTTATAGGAATGAATTATTTCCATGCTTATATCTATAAATACATAAAAGAGGAATAAAATCTAACTTGAAACATAAAAGAAAAAAAAAAAACCTTAACCCACGAGTTATACAGAGGAAAACCCTATCAGGGCACTTGCTCCAGCGGTAAACAATTCTGAAATTGTTCAGAGGTGGGGAACCATCTCCCATACCGCCAGCAACCCACCCCCCATGCAAGGAGCGTCCTCATTGCAAAGCTGGGGGACCGTGCCGAGGCATCTATGAGTAAACGTGAGCTGAGCCCCAGGCCAGCTGCTGCTGAACTGTTCCCACCCTTCCCAGGTAAAACACCTGAATATGTACAAGGTCTTGAAAGCCTAGAGGAAGGGCTGTGGAGCCACACCAGTGAAAGCACGCATGCCAACTTGGTGCCTGCAGGCCAGCCAGGGTGGTCCTGGCCCCGGGCGCTCTTCCGGAAGTTTTCCATTGCCCTACCTGAGATACCCCTCCTGTCCCGTCCCCCACTGCTTTTTGCCTTCCTCACCTCTGTCCGGAGAGAAATTCCAGCGGAAGGTATGTGTGACACATCCTCTTCTTTACAGGTGGCAGCCTGACAACTCCTGCAGAATGGCCAGCAGAGCCCCACTCACAGCGGGCCACCCACAAATCTGTGGCCCCTCACTCCCTCCCACCAGCACAGCCCCGAGACTGCTGACGGGGCAGAGAATATGGAGTCAGGCACAGCTTCAGGGGCTATTGCTGCCTGGAGCGCTGTTTATATTGACCTCAACGAGGCACACCTGGGGAGGGCGGGCCGGCAGGGTAAGGCTGCCCAGGTCAGCTAATCCACAACCCTCAGGGAATCACATTGTTGAAAATGGACCTCGCTAAGGCAGAATAGAAGCCAAGGGAAAAAAGGACACAATGCCATTTGCAGCACCGTAGATGAGTCTAGAAGTAATCACGTGACTTGTAGTAAGTCATAAAGTGAAAGACACATAGCATATCATATCATATCACTTATAGGTGTTACCTAAAAATGGATACCAGGGCAGATATTGCCACGGAGAAGGACAATCACAGATTCATTAAACAAACTTATGGTTCACCAATGGAAAGGTGTGAGGATTGGTTTCATTACGATATCGGGGTTAACAGACATATACAAACACAGGTGACATATATAATCACCAAAGACCTACAGAATACCAAGAGAGGACTACTCAACATTCTGTCATAACGTACATGGGAAAAGGATCCCAGGAAGAACAGACATCTGTATATGTGTAAAAGAACCACATCTTCCACACCTACAACAAGCCAAACATTGTAATCAAACTTGCTGTAATAAAAAATAAAAAAATAAATTAAAAACACGAAGAAGAAGTAGTGAGACAAACTTGAGGGGCTTTCTCCTGGCACATTCCATTCTAAATTCCAATCTAGAACACCACTTCCATTGAGGCTCTGTTGCCCTAATCACCAGATTTGGTAAGGGAGAACTGCTGCCACCTTGTGGCCGTTTCACACAACAGCAGCTTTAATCCCAGCGCTAATGGTCAGTTGATATTCAAAATCATTGCAGGCCTGTAAATGACACCTGCCCTGAAAACAAATCCTGGGGTCACATATCGACCAAAAAATTCAAAGGACGTCCATATTTCAAAACGACCGTTTCAAAAGGCATATTTTACCCTCATTAGTGTTCTGCTTCTTTTCCTTTCTTTCGTTTATTGTTAAAAAAAAACGGGAATGGAAAAAGGCATCCCTCAGAATGGGCGAAAGTCGTTGCAAACGAATCAATGGAAAGAGGTTTAATCTCCAATATATATAAACAGCTCATGCAGCTTAATATTAAAAGAACAAACAACCCAATACAAAAATGGGCAGAAGATCTAAAGAGACGTTTCTTCAAAGGAGACACAGAGATGGCCAAGACGCACATGAAAAGCTGCTCAACAGCACTAATTATTAGAGAAATGCAAATCAAAACTACAATGAGGTGTCACCTCACACCTGTTAGAATCGTCATCAGCAGAAAATCTACAAACAACCAATTCTGGGGAGGGTGTGGACAAAAGGAGCCCTCTTCCACTATTGGTGGGAATGTAAATTGATACAGTGACTATGGAGAACAGTATGGAGTTTCCTTAAAAAAACTAGAATTAGAATTACCATCTGTTCCAGCAATCCCACTTCTGGGCATATACCCAGAGAAAACCGTAAATCAAAAAGGCACATTCACCACAATGTTCATTGCAGCACTCTTTACAATAGCCACGTAATGGAAGCTACCTAAATGCCCACAGACAGATGAATGGATAAAGATGTGGTACATATATAAAATGGAATATTACTCGGCCATAAAAAGGAATGAAACTGGGTCATTTGTAGAGACATCGATGGATCGAGAGACTGTCATACAGAATGAAGTAAGTCAGAAAGAGGAAAACAAATATTGTATATTAATGCATATATGTGGAGCCTAAAAAATGGTACAGATGAACTGGTTTGCAGGGAAGAAATAGAGACACAGAGGTAGAGAACAAACGTATGGACACCAAGTGTGGGAAGCCATGGGGTGGTGGTGGTGGGATGAGTTGGGAGATTGGGATTGACCTGTATACATGTATATGCATAAAATACATAACTAATAATAACGTGCTGTATAAAAAAACTAAAAAATTAAATTTCAAAATTTTAAAAAATAAAATTTAAAAATAAAACAGAAAAACGTTCTTCCCGTCACACAGATGTATTTATAGGAATGAATTATTTCCATGCTTATATCTATAAATACATAAAAGAGGAATAAAATCTAACTTGAAACATAAAAGAAAAAAAAAAAAAACCTTAACCCACGAGTTATACAGAGGAAAACCCTATCAGGGCACTTGCTCCAGCGGTAAACAATTCTGAAATTGTTCAGAGGTGGGGAACCATCTCCCATACCGCCAGCAACCCACCCCCCATGCAAGGAGCGTCCTCATTGCAAAGCTGGGGGACCGTGCCGAGGCATCTATGAGTAAACGTGAGCTGAGCCCCAGGCCAGCTGCTGCTGAACTGTTCCCACCCTTCCCAGGTAAAACACCTGAATATGTACAAGGTCTTGAAAGCCTAGAGGAAGGGCTGTGGAGCCACACCAGTGAAAGCACGCATGCCAACTTGGTGCCTGCAGGCCAGCCAGGGTGGTCCTGGCCCCGGGCGCTCTTCCGGAAGCTTTCCATTGCCCTACCTGAGATACCCCTCCTGTCCCGTCCCCCACTGCTTTTTGCCTTCCTCACCTCTGTCCGGAGAGAAATTCCAGCGGAAGGTATGTGTGACACATCCTCTTCTTTACAGGTGGCAGCCTGACAACTCCTGCAGAATGGCCAGCAGAGCCCCACTCACAGCGGGCCACCCACAAATCTGTGGCCCCTCACTCCCTCCCACCAGCACAGCCCCGAGACTGCTGACGGGGCAGAGAATATGGAGTCAGGCACAGCTTCAGGGGCTATTGCTGCCTGGAGCGCTGTTTATATTGACCTCAACGAGGCACACCTGGGGAGGGCGGGCCGGCAGGGTAAGGCTGCCCAGGTCAGCTAATCCACAACCCTCAGGGAATCACATTGTTGAAAATGGACCTCGCTAAGGCAGAATAGAAGCCAAGGGAAAAAAGGACACAATGCCATTTGCAGCACCGTAGATGAGTCTAGAAGTAATCACGTGACTTGTAGTAAGTCATAAAGTGAAAGACACATAGCATATCATATTATATCACTTATAGGTGTTACCTAAAAATGGATACCAGGGCAGATATTGCCACGGAGAAGGACAATCACAGATTCATTAAACAAACTTATGGTTCACCAATGGAAAGGTGTGAGGATTGGTTTCATTACGATATCGGGGTTAACAGACATATACAAACACAGGTGACATATATAATCACCAAAGACCTACAGAATACCAACAGAGGACTACTCAACATTCTGTCATAACGTACATGGGAAAAGGATCCCAGGAAGAACAGACATCTGTATATGTGTAAAAGAACCACATCTTCCACACCTACAACAAGCCAAACATTGTAATCAAACTTGCTGTAATAAAAAATAAAAAAAAATTAAATTAAAAACACGAAGAAGAATTAGTGAGACAAACTTGAGGGGCTTTCTCCTGGCACATTCCATTGTAAATTCCAATCTAGAACACCACTTCCATTGAGGCTCTGTTGCCCTAGTCACCAGATTTGGTAAGGGAGAACTGCTGCCACCTTGTGGCCGTTTCACACAACAGCAGCTTTAATCCCAGCGCTAATGGTCAGTTGATATTCAAAATCATTGCAGGCCTGTAAATGACACCTGCCCTGAAAACAAATCCTGGGGTCACATATCGACCAAAAAATTCAAAGGACGTCCATATTTCAAAACGACCGTTTCAAAAGGCATATTTTACGCACATTAGTGTTCTGCTTCTTTTCCTTTCTTTCCTTTTTTGTTAAAAAAAACGGGAATGGAAAAAGGCATCCCTCAGAATGGGCGAAAGTCGTTGCAAACGAATCAATAGACAGAGGTTTAATCTCCAATATATATAAACAGCTCATGCAGCTTAATATTAAAAAAACAAACATCCCAAAAAAAAAATGGGCAGAAGATCTAAAGAGAGGTTTCTTCAAAGGAGACACAGAGATGGCCAAGACGCACATGAAAAGCTGCTCAACAGCACTAATTATTAGAGAAATGCAAATCAAAACTACAATGAGGTATCACCTCACACCTGTTAGAATCAGCATCATCAGAAAATCTACAACCAACCAATTCTGGGGAGGGTGTGGACAAAAGGAGCCCTCTTCCACTATTGGTGGGAATGTAAATTGATACAGTCACTATGGAGAACAGTATGGAGTTTCCTTAAAAAAACTAGAAATAGAAACACCATCTGATCCAGCAATCCCACTTCTGGGCATATACCCAGAGAAAACCGTAAATCAAAAAGGCACATTCACCACAATGTTCGTTGCAGCACTCTTTACAATAGCCAGGTAATGGAAGCTACCTAAATGCCCACAGACAGATGAATGGATAAAGATGTGGTACATATATAAAATGGAATATTACTCGGCCATAAAAAGGAATGAAACTGGGTCATTTGTAGAGACATCGATGGATCGAGAGACTGTCATACAGAATGAAGTAAGTCAGAAAGAGGAAAACAAATATTGTATATTAATGCATATATGTGGAGCCTAAAAAATGGTACAGATGAACTGGTTTGCAGGGAAGAAATAGAGACACAGAGGTAGAGAACAAACGTATGGACACCAAGTGTGGGAAGCCATGGGGTGGTGGTGGTGGGATGAGTTGGGAGATTGGGATTGACCTGTATACATGTATATGCATAAAATACATAACTAATAATAACGTGCTGTATAAAAAAATAAAAAATTAAATTTCAAAATTTTAAAAAATAAAATTTAAAAATAAAACAGAAAAACGTTCTTCCCGTCACACAGATGTATTTATAGGAATGAATCATTTCCATGCTTATATCTATAAATACATAAAAGAGGAATAAAATCTAACTTGAAACATAAAAGAAAAAAAAAAAACCTTAACCCACGAGTTATACAGAGGAAAACCCTATCAGGGCACTTGCTCCAGTGGTAAACAATTCTGAAATTGTTCAGAGGTGGGGAACCATCTCCCATACCGCCAGCAACCCAGCCCCCACGCAAGGAGCGTCCTCATTGCAAAGCTGGGGGACCGTGCCGAGGCATCTATGAGTAAACGTGAGCTGAGCCCCAGGCCAGCTGCTGCTGAACTGTTCCCACCCTTCCCAGGTAAAACACCTGAATATGTACAAGGTCTTGAAAGCCTAGAGGAAGGCTGTGGAGCCACACCAGTGAAAGCACGCATGCCAACTTGGTGCCTGCAGGCCAGCCAGGGTAGTCCTGGCCCCGGGCGCTCTTCCGGAAGCTTTCCATTGCCCTACTTGAGATACCCCTCCTGTCCCGGCCCCCACTGCTTTTTGCCTTCCTCACCTCTGTCCGGAGAGAAATTCCAGCGGAAGGTATGGGTGACACATCCTCTTCTTTACAGGTGGCAGCCTGACAACTCCTGCAGAATGGCCAGCAGAGCCCCACTCACAGCGTGCCACCCACAAATCTGTGGCCCCTCACTCCCTCCCACCAGCACAGCCCCGAGACTGCTGACGGGGCAGAGAATATGGAGTCAGGCACAGCTTCAGGGTCTATTGCTGCCTGGAGCGCTGTTTATATTGACCTCAACGAGGCACACCTGGGGAGGGCGGGCTGGCAGGGTAAGGCTGCCCAGGTCAGCTAATCCACAACCCTCAGGGAATCACATTGTTGAAAATGGACCTCGCTAAGGCAGAATAGAAGCCAAGGGAAAAAAGGACACAATGCCATTTGCAGCACCGTAGATGAGTCTAGAAGTAATCATGTGACTTGTAGTAAGTCAGAAAGTGAAAGACACATATCATATCATATCACTTATAGGTGTTACCTAAAAATGGATACCAGGGCAGATATTGCCACGGAGAAGGGCAATCACAGATTCATTAAACAAACTTATGGTTCACCAATGGAAAGGTGTGAGGATTGGTTTCATTACGATATCGGGGTTAACAGACATATACAAACACAGGTGACATATATAATCACCAAAGACCTACAGAATACCAAGAGAGGACTACTCAACATTCTGTCATAACGTACATGGGAAAAGGATCCCAGGAAGAACAGACATCTGTATATGTGTAAAAGAACCACATCTTCCACACCTACAACAAGCCAAACATTGTAATCAAACTTGCTGTAATAAAAAATAAAAAAAAATTAAATTAAAAACACGAAGAAGAATTAGTGAGACAAACTTGAGGGGCTTTCTCCTGGCACATTCCATTCTAAATTCCAATCTAGAACACCACTTCCATTGAGGCTCTGTTGCCCTAGTCACCAGATTTGGTAAGGGGGAACGGCTGCCACCTTGTGGCCGTTTCACACAACAGCAGCTTTAATCCCAGCGCTAATGGTCAGTTGATATTCAAAATCATTGCAGGCCTGTAAATGACACCTGCCCTGAAAACAAATCCTGGGGTCACATATCGACCAAAAAATTCAAAGGACGTCCATATTTCAAAACGACCGTTTCAAAAGGCATATTTTACGCACATTAGTGTTCTGCTTCTTTTCCTTTCTTTCCTTTTTTGTTAAAAAAAACGGGAAGGGAAAAAGGCATCCCTCAGAATGGGCGAAAGTCGTTGCAAACGAATCAATAGACAGAGGTTTAATCTCCAATATATATAAACAGCTCATGCAGCTTAATATTAAAAAAACAAACAACCCAATACAAAAATGGGCAGAAGATCTAAAGAGACGTTTCTTCAAAGGAGACACAGAGATGGCCAAGACGCACATGAAAAGCTGCTCAACAGCACTAATTATTAGAGAAATGCAAATCAAAACTACAATGAGGTATCACCTCACACCTGTTAGAATCAGCATCATCAGAAAATCTACAACCAACCAATTCTGGGGAGGGTGTGGACAAAAGGAGCCCTCTTCCACTATTGGTGGGAATGTAAATTGATACAGTCACTATGGAGAACAGTATGGAGTTTCCTTAAAAAAACTAGAAATAGAAACACCATCTGATCCAGCAATCCCACTTCTGGGCATATACCCAGAGAAAACCGTAAATCAAAAAGGCACATTCACCACAATGTTCGTTGCAGCACTCTTTACAATAGCCAGGTAATGGAAGCCAACTAAATGCCCACAGACAGATGAATGGATAAAGATGTGGTATATATATAAAATGGAATATTACTCGGCCATAAAATGGAATGAAACTGGGTCATTTGTAGAGACATCGATGGATCGAGAGACTGTCATACAGAATGAAGTAAGTCAGAAAGAGGAAAACAAATATTGTATATTAATGCATATATGTGGAGCCTAAAAAATGGTACAGATGAACTGGTTTGCAGGGAAGAAATAGAGACACAGAGGTAGAGAACAAACGTATGGACACCAAGTGTGGGAAGCCATGGGGTGGTGGTGGTGGGATGAGTTGGGAGATTGGGATTGACCTGTATACATGTATATGCATAAAATACATAACTAATAATAACGTGCTGTATAAAAAAAATAAAAAATTAAATTTCAAAATTTTAAAAAATAAAATTTAAAATAAAACAGAAAAACGTTCTTCCCGTCACACAGATGTATTTATAGGAATGAAGTATTTCCATGCTTATATCTATAAATACATAAAAGAGGAATAAAATCTAACTTGAAACATAAAAGAAAAAAAAAAAACCTTAACCCACGAGTTATACAGAGGAAAACCCTATCAGGGCACTTGCTCCAGCGGTAAACAATTCTGAAATTGTTCAGAGGTGGGGAACCATCTCCCATACCGCCAGCAACCCACCCCCCACGCAAGGAGCGTCCTCATTGCAAAGCTGGGGGACCGTGCCGAGGCATCTATGAGTAAACGTGAGCTGAGCCCCAGGCCAGCTGCTGCTGAACTGTTCCCACCCTTCCCAGATAAAACACCTGAATATGTACAAGGTCTTGAAAGCCTAGAGGAAGGCTGTGGAGCCACACCAGTGAAAGCACGCATGCCAACTTGGTGTCTGCAGGCCAGCCAGGGTAGTCCTGGCCCCGGGCGCTCTTCCGGAAGCTTTCCATTGCCCTACTTGAGATACCCCTCCTGTCCCGGCCCCCACTGCTTTTTGCCTTCCTCACCTCTGTCCGGAGAGAAATTCCAGCGGAAGGTATGGGTGACACATCCTCTTCTTTACAGGTGGCAGCCTGACAACTCCTGCAGAATGGCCAGCAGAGCCCCACTCACAGCGTGCCACCCACAAATCTGTGGCCCCTCACTCCCTCCCACCAGCACAGCCCCGAGACTGCTGACGGGGCAGAGAATATGGAGTCAGGCACAGCTTCAGGGTCTATTGCTGCCTGGAGCGCTGTTTATATTGACCTCAACGAGGCACACCTGGGGAGGGCGGGCTGGCAGGGTAAGGCTGCCCAGGTCAGCTAATCCACAACCCTCAGGGAATCACATTGTTGAAAATGGACCTCGCTAAGGCAGAATAGAAGCCAAGGGAAAAAAGGACACAATGCCATTTGCAGCACCGTAGATGAGTCTAGAAGTAATCATGTGACTTGTAGTAAGTCAGAAAGTGAAAGACACATATCATATCATATCACTTATAGGTGTTACCTAAAAATGGATACCAGGGCAGATATTGCCACGGAGAAGGGCAATCACAGATTCATTAAACAAACTTATGGTTCACCAATGGAAAGGTGTGAGGATTGGTTTCATTACGATATCGGGGTTAACAGACATATACAAACACAGGTGACATATATAATCACCAAAGACCTACAGAATACCAAGAGAGGACTACTCAACATTCTGTCATAACGTACATGGGAAAAGGATCCCAGGAAGAACAGACATCTGTATATGTGTAAAAGAACCACATCTTCCACACCTACAACAAGCCAAACATTGTAATCAAACTTGCTGTAATAAAAAATAAAAAAATAAATTAAAAACACGAAGAAGAAGTAGTGAGACAAACTTGAGGGGCTTTCTCCTGGCACATTCCATTCTAAATTCCAATCTAGAACACCACTTCCATTGAGGCTCTGTTGCCCTAATCACCAGATTTGGTAAGGGAGAACTGCTGCCACCTTCTGGCCGTTTCACACAACAGCAGCTTTAATCCCAGCGCTAATGGTCAGTTGATATTCAAAATCATTGCAGGCCTGTAAATGACACCTGCCCTGAAAACAAATCCTGGGGTCACATATCGACCAAAAAATTCAAAGGACGTCCATATTTCAAAACGACCGTTTCAAAAGGCATATTTTACCCTCATTAGTGTTCTGCTTCTTTTCCTTTCTTTCGTTTATTGTTAAAAAAAAACGGGAATGGAAAAAGGCATCCCTCAGAATGGGCGAAAGTCGTTGCAAACGAATCAATGGAAAGAGGTTTAATCTCCAATATATATAAACAGCTCATGCAGCTTAATATTAAAAGAACAAACAACCCAATACAAAAATGGGCAGAAGATCTAAAGAGACGTTTCTTCAAAGGAGACACAGAGATGGCCAAGACGCACATGAAAAGCTGCTCAACAGCACTAATTATTAGAGAAATGCAAATCAAAACTACAATGAGGTGTCACCTCACACCTGTTAGAATCGTCATCAGCAGAAAATCTACAAACAACCAATTCTGGGGAGGGTGTGGACAAAAGGAGCCCTCTTCCACTATTGGTGGGAATGTAAATTGATACAGTGACTATGGAGAACAGTATGGAGTTTCCTTAAAAAAACTAGAATTAGAATTACCATCTGTTCCAGCAATCCCACTTCTGGGCATATACCCAGAGAAAACCGTAAATCAAAAAGGCACATTCACCACAATGTTCATTGTAGCACTCTTTACAATAGCCACGTAATGGAAGCTACCTAAATGCCCACAGACAGATGAATGGATAAAGATGTGGTACATATATAAAATGGAATATTACTCGGCCATAAAAAGGAATGAAACTGGGTCATTTGTAGAGACATCGATGGATCGAGAGACTGTCATACAGAATGAAGTAAGTCAGAAAGAGGAAAACAAATATTGTATATTAATGCATATATGTGGAGCCTAAAAAATGGTACAGATGAACTGGTTTGCAGGGAAGAAATAGAGACACAGAGGTAGAGAACAAACGTATGGACACCAAGTGTGGGAAGCCATGGGGTGGTGGTGGTGGGATGAGTTGGGAGATTGGGATTGACCTGTATACATGTATATGCATAAAATACATAACTAATAATAACGTGCTGTATAAAAAAACTAAAAAATTAAATTTCAAAATTTTAAAAAATAAAATTTAAAAATAAAACAGAAAAACGTTCTTCCCGTCACACAGATGTATTTATAGGAATGAATTATATCCATGCTTATATCTATAAATACATAAAAGAGGAATAAAATCTAACTTGAAACATAAAAGAAAAAAAAAAACCTTAACCCACGAGTTATACAGAGGAAAACCCTATCAGGGCACTTGCTCCAGCGGTAAACAATTCTGAAATTGTTCAGAGGTAGGGAACCATCTCCCATACCGCCAGCAACCCACCCCCCACGCAAGGAGCGTCCTCATTGCAAAGCTGGGGGACCGTGCCGAGGCATCTATGATTAAACGTGAGCTGAGCCCCAGGCCAGCTGCTGCTGAACTGTTCCCACCCTTCCCAGGTAAAACACCTGAATATGTACAAGGTCTTGAAATCCTAGAGGAAGGGCCGTGGAGCCACACCAGTGAAAGCACGCATGCCAACTTGGTGCCTGCAGGCCAGCCAGGGTGGTCCTGGCCCCGGGCGCTCTTCCGGAAGCTTTCCATTGCCCTACCTGAGATACCGCTCCTGTCCCGTCCCCCACTGCTTTTTGCCTTCCTCACCTCTGTCCGGAGAGAAATTCCAGCGGAAGGTATGTGTGACACATCCTCTTCTTTACAGGTGGCAGCCTGACAACTCCTGCAGAATGGCCAGCAGAGCCCCACTCACAGCGGGCCACCCACAAATCTGTGGCCCCTCACTCCCTCCCACCAGCACAGCCCCGAGACTGCTGACGGGGCAGAGAATATGGAGTCAGGCACAGCTTCAGGGGCTATTGCTGCCTGGAGCGCTGTTTATATTGACCTCAACGAGGCACACCTGGGGAGGGCGGGCCGGCAGGGTAAGGCTGCCCAGGTCAGCTAATCCACAACCCTCAGGGAATCACATTGTTGAAAATGGACCTCGCTAAGGCAGAATAGAAGCCAAGGGAAAAAAGGACACAATGCCATTTGCAGCACCGTAGATGAGTCTAGAAGTAATCACGTGACTTGTAGTAAGTCAGAAAGTGAAAGACACATATCATATCATATCACTTATAGGTGTTACCTAAAAATGGATACCAGGGCAGATATTGCCACGGAGAAGGGCAATCACAGATTCATTAAACAAACTTACGGTTCACCAATGGAAAGGTGTGAGGATTGGTTTCATTACGATATCCGGGTTAACAGACATATACAAACACAGGTGACATATATAATCACCAAAGACCTACAGAATACCAAGAGAGGACTACTCAACATTCTGTTATAACGTACATGGGAAAAGGATCCCAGGAAGAACAGACATCTGTATATGTGTAAAAGAACCACATCTTCCACACCTACAACAAGCCAAACATTGTAATCAAACTTGCTGTAATAAAAAATAAAAAAATATTAAATTAAAAACACGAAGAAGAATTAGTGAGACAAACTTGAGGGGCTTTCTCCTGGCACATTCCATTGTAAATTCCAATCTAGAACACCACTTCCATTGAGGCTCTGTTGCCCTAGTCACCAGATTTGGTAAGGGAGAACGGCTGCCACCTTGTGGCCGTTTCACACAACAGCAGCTTTAATCCCAGCGCTAATGGTCAGTTGATATTCAAAATCATTGCAGGCCTGTAAATGACACCTGCCCTGAAAACAAATCCTGGGGTCACATATCGACCAAAAAATTCAAAGGACGTCCATATTTCAAAACGACCGTTTCAAAAGGCATATTTTACGCACATTAGTGTTCTGCTTCTTTTCCTTTCTTTCCTTTTTTGTTAAAAAAAAAGGGAATGGAAAAAGGCATCCCTCAGAATGGGCGAAAGTCGTTGCAAACGAATCAATGGACAGAGGTTTAATCTCCAATATATATAAACAGCTCATGCAGCTTAATATTAAAAGAAGAAACAACCCAATACAAAAATGGGCAGAAGATCTAAAGAGACGTTTCTTCAAAGGAGACACAGAGATGGCCAAGACGCACATGAAAAGCTGCTCAACAGCACTAATTATTAGAGAAATGCAAATCAAAACTACAATGAGGTATCACCTCACACCTGTTAGAATCGGCATCATCAGAAAATCTACAAACAACCAATTCTAGGGAGGGTGTGGACAAACGGAGCCCTCTTCCACTATTGGTGGGAATGTAAATTGATACAATCACTATGGAGAACAGTATGGAGTTTCCTTAAAAAAACTAGAAATAGAATCACCATCTGATCCAGCAATCCCACTTCTGGGCATATACCCAGAGAAAACCGTAAATCAAAAAGGCACATTCACCACAATGTTCGTTGCAGCACTCTTTACAATAGCCAGGTAATGGAAGCCACCTAAATGCCCACAGACAGATGAATGGATAAAGATGTGGTACATATATGAAATGGAATATTACACGGCCATAAAAAGGAATGAAACTGGGTCATTTGTAGAGACATCGATGGATCGAGAGACTGTCATACAGAATGAAGTAAGTCAGAAAGAGGAAAACAAATGTTGTATATTAATGCATATATGTGGAGCCTAAAAAATGGTACAGATGAACTGGTTTGCAGGGAAGAAATAGAGACACAGAGGTAGAGAACAAACGTATGGACACCAAGTGTGGGAAGCCATGGGGTGGGGGTGGTGGGATGAGTGGGGAGATTGGGATTGACCTGTATACATGTATATGCATAAAATACATAACTAATAATAACGTGCTGTATAAAAAAAATTAAATAAAAATTAAATTTCAAAATTTAAAAAAATAAAATTTAAAAATAAAACAGAAAAAACTTCTTCCTGTCACACAGATGTATTTATAGGAATGAATTATTTCCATGCTTATATCTATAAATACATAAAAGAGGAATAAAATCTAACATGAAACATAAAAGAAAAAAAAAAACCTGAACCCACGAGTTATACAGAGGAAAACCCTATCAGGGCACTTGCTCCAGCGGTAAACAATTCTGAAATTGCTCAGAGGTGGGGAACCATCTCCCATACAGCCAGCAACCCTCCCCCCACGCAAGGAGCGTCCTCATTGCAAAGCTGGGGGACCGTGCCAAGGCATCTGTGAGTAAACGTGAGCTGAGCCCCTGGCCAGTTGCTGCTGAAGTGTTCCCACCCTTCCCAGGTAAAACACCTGAATATGTACAAGGGCTTGAAAGCCTAGAGGAAGGGCCGTGGAGCCACACCAGTGAAAGCACGCAGGCCAACTTGGTGCCTGCAGGCCAGCCAGGGTGGTCCTGGCCCCGGGCGCTCTTCCGGAAGCTTTCCATTGCCCTACCTGAGATACCCCTCCTGTCCCGGCCCCCACTGCTTTTTGCCTTCCTCACCTCTGTCCGGAGAGAAATTCCAGCGGAAGGTATGGGTGACACATCCTCTTCTTTACAGGTGGAAGCCTGACAACTCCTGCAGAATGGCCAGCAGAGCCCCACTCACAGCGGGCCACACACAAATCTGTGGCCCCTCACTCCCTCCCACCAGCACAGCCCCGAGACTGCTGACGGGGCAGAGAATATGGAGTCAGGCACAGCTTCATGGGCTATTGCTGCCTGGAGCGCTGTTTATATTGACCTCAACGAGGGACACCTGGGGAGGGAGGGCCGGCAGGGTAAGGCTGCCCAGGTCAGCTAATCCACAACCCTCAGGGAATCACATTGTTGAAAATGGACCTCGCTAAGGCAGAATAGAAGCCAAGTGAAAAAAGGACACAATGCCATTTGCAGCACCGTAGATGAGTCTAGAATAATCACGTGACTTGTAGTAAGTCAGAAAGTGAAAGACACATATCATATCATATCACTTATAGGTGTTACCTAAAAATGGATACCAGGGCAGATATTGCCACGGAGAAGGGCAATCACAGATTCATTAAACAAACTTATGGTTCACCAAAGGAAAGGTGTGAGGATTGGTTTCATTACGATATCGGGGTTAAGAGACATATACAAACACAGGTGACATATATAATCACCAAAGACCTACAGAATACCAAGAGAGGACTACTCAACATTCTGTCATAACGTACATGGGGAAAGGATCCCAGGAAGAACAGACATCTGTATATGTGTAAAAGAACCGCATCTTCCACACCTACAACAAGCCAAACATTGTAATCAAACTTGCTGTAATAAAAAATAAAAAAAAAATTAAATTAAAAACACGAAGAAGAAGTAGTGAGACAAACTTGAGGGGCTTTCTCCTGGCACATTCCATTCTAAATTCCAATCTAGAACACCACTTCCATTGAGGCTCTGTTGCCCTAGTCACCAGATTTGGTAAGGGAGAACTGCTGCCACCTTGTGGCCGTTTCACACAACAGCAGCTTTAATCACAGCGCTAATGGTCAGTTGATATTCAAAATCATTGCAGGCCTGTAAATGACACCTGCCCTGAAAACAAATCCTGGGGTCACATATCGACCAAAAAATTCAAAGGACGTCCATATTTCAAAACGACCGTTTCAAAAGGCATATTTTACGCACATTAGTGTTCTGCTTCTTTTCCTTTCTTTCCTTTTTTGTTAGAAAAAACGGGAATGGAAAAAGGCATCCCTCAGAATGGGCGAAAATCGTTGCAAACGAATCAATGGACAGAGGTTTAATCTCCAATATATATAAACAGCTCATGCAGCTTAATATTAAAAGAACAAACAACCCAATACAAAAATGGGCAGAAGATCTAAAGAGAGGTTTCTTCAAAGGAGACACAGAGATGGCCAAGACGCACATGAAAAGCTGCTCAACAGCACTAATTATTATAGAAATGCAAATCAAAACTACAATGAGGTGTCACCTCACACCTGTTAGAATCGGCATCATCAGAAAATCTACAAACAACCAATTCTGGGGAGGGTGTGGGCAAAAGGAGCCCTCTTCCTCTATTGGTGGGAATGTAAATTGATACAGTCACTATGGAGAACAGTATGGAGTTTCCTTAAAAAAACTAGAAATAGAATTACCATCTGATCCAGCAATCCCACTTCTGCACATATACCCAGAGAAAACCGTAAATCAAAAAGGCACATTCACCACAATGTTCGTTGCAGCACTCTTTACAATAGCCAGGTAATGGAAGCCACCTAAATGCCCACAGACAGATGAATGGATAAAGATGTGGTACATATATAAAATGGAATATTACTCGGCCATAAAAAGGAATGAAACTGGGTCATTTGTAGACACATCGATGGATCGAGAGACTGTCATACAGAATGAAGTAAGTCAGAAACAGGAAAACAATTATTGTATATTAATGCATATATGTGGAGCCTAAAAAATGGTACAGATGAACTGGTTTGCAGGGAAGAAATAGAGACACAGAGGTAGAGAACAAACGTATGGACACCAAGTGTGGGAAGCCATGGGGTGGTGGTGGTGGGATGAGTTGGGAGATTGGGATTGACCTGTATACATGTATATGCATAAAATACATAACTAATAATAACGTGCTGTATAAAAAAAATAAAAATTAAATTTCAAAATTTTAAAAAATAAAATTTAAAAATAAAACAGAAAAACGTTCTTCCCGTCACACAGATGTATTCATAGGAATGACTTATTTCCATGCTTATATCTATAAATACATAAAAGAGGAATAAAATCTAACTTGAAACATAAAAGAAAATAAAAAAACCTTAACCCATGAGTTATACAGAGGAAAACCCTATCAGGGCACTTGCTCCAGCAGTAAACAATTCTGAAATTGGTCAGAGGTGGGGAACCATCTCCCATACCGCCAGCAACCCAGCCCCCACGCAAGGAGCGTCCTCATTGCAAAGCTGGGGGACCGTGCCGAGGCATCTATGAGTAAACGTGAGCTGAGCCCCAGGCCAGCTGCTGCTGAACTGTTCCCACCCTTCCCAGGTAAAACACCTGAATATGTACAAGGTCTTGAAAGCCTAGAGGAAGGGCCGTGGAGCCACACCAGCGAAAGCACGCAGGCCAACTTGGTGCCTGCAGGCCAGCCAGGGTGGTCCTGGCCCCGGGCGCTCTTCCGGAAGCTTTCCATTGCCCTACCTGAGATACCCCTCCTGTCCCGGCCCCCACTGCTTTTTGCCTTCCTCACCTCTGTCCGGAGAGAAATTCCAGCGGAAGGTATTGGTGACATATCCTCTTCTTTACAGGTGGCAGCCTGACAACTCCTGCAGAATGGCCAGCAGAGCCCCACTCACAGCGGGCAACCCACAAATCTGTGGCCCCTCACTCCCTCCCACCAGCACAGCCCCGAGACTGCTGACGGGGCAGAGAATATGGAGTCAGGCACAGCTTCAGGGGCTATTGCTGCCTGGAGCGCTGTTTATATTGACCTCAACGAGGCACACCTGGGGAGGTCGGGCCGGCAGGGTAAGGCTGCCCAGGTCAGCTAATCCACAACCCTCAGGGAATTACATTGTTGAAAATGGACCTCCCTAAGGCAGAATAGAAGCCAAGGGAAAAAAGGACACAATGCCATTTGCAGCACCGTAGATGAGTCTAGAAGTAATCACGTGACATGTAGTAAGTCAGAAAGTGAAAGACACATATCATATCATATCACTTATAGGTGTTACCTAAAAATGGATACCAGGGCAGATATTGCCACGGAGAAGGGCAATCACAGATTCATTAAACCAACTTATGGTTCACCAATGGAAAGGTGTGAGGATTGGTTTCATTACGATATCGGGGTTAAGAGACATATACAAACACAGGTGACATATATAATCACCAAAGACCTACAGAATACCAAGAGAGGACTACTCAACATTCTGTCATAACGTACATGGGAAAAGGATCCCAGGAAGAACAGACATCTGTATATGTGTAAAAGAACCACATCTTCCACACATACAACAAGCCAAACATTGTAATCAAACTTGCTGTAATAAAAAATAAAAAATAAATAAATTAAAAACACGAAGAAGAAGTAGTGAGACAAACTTGAGGGGCTTTCTCCTGGCACATTCCATTCTAAATTCCAATATAGAACACCACTTCCATTGAGGCTCTGTTGACCTAGTCACCAGATTTGGTAAGGGAGAACTGCTGCCACCTTGTGGCCGTTTCACACAACAGCAGCTTTAATCCCAGCGCTAATGGTCAGTTGATATTCAAAATCATTGCAGGCCTGTAAATGACACCTGCCATGAAAACAAATCCTGGGGTCACATATCGACCAAAAAATTCAAAGGACGTCCATATTTCAAAACGACCGTTTCAAAAGGCATATTTTACGCACATTAGTGTTCTGCTTCTTTTCCTTTCTTTCCTTTTTTGTTAAAAAAAACGGGAATGGAAAAAGGCATCCCTCAGAATGGGCGAAAATCGTTGCAAACGAATCAATGGACAGAGGTTTAATCTCCAATATATATAAACAGCTCATGCAGCTTAATATTAAAAGAACAAACAACCCAATACAAAAATGGGCAGAAGATCTAAAGAGAGGTTTCTTCAAAGGGGACACAGAGATGGCCAAGACGCACATGAAAAGCTGCTCAACAGCACTAATTATTAGAGAAATGCAAATCAAAACTACAGTGAGGTGTCACCTCACACCTGTTAGAATCGGCATCATCAGAAAATCTACAAACAACAAATTCTGGGGAGGGTGTGGACAAAAGGAGCCCTCTTCCACTATTGGTGGGAATGTAAATTGATACAGTCACTATGGAGAACAGTATGGAGTTTCCTTAAAAAAACTAGAAATAGAATTACCATCTGATCCAGCAATCCCACTTCTGGGCATATACCCAGAGAAAACCGTAAATCAAAAAGGCACATTCACCACAATGTTCATTGCAGCACTCTTTACAATAGCCAGGTAATGGAAGCCACCTAAATGCCCACAGACATATGAATGGATAAAGATGTGGTATATATATAAAATGGAATATTACTCGGCCATAAAAAGGAATGAAACTGGGTCATTTGTAGAGACATCGATGGATCGAGAGACTGTCATACAGAATGAAGTAAGTCAGAAAGAGGAAAACAAATATTGTATATTAATGCATATATGTGGAGCCTAAAAAATGGTACAGATGAACTGGTTTGCAGGGAAGAAATAGAGACACAGAGGTAGAGAACAAACGTATGGACACCAAGTGTGGGAAGCCATGGGGTGGTGGTGGTGGGATGAGTTGGGAGATTGGGATTGACCTGTATACATGTATATGCATAAAATACATAACTAATAATAACGTGCTGTATAAAAAAAATGAAAATTAAATTTCAAAATTTTAAAAAATAAAATTTAAAAATAAAACAGAAAAATGTTCTTCCCGTCACACAGATGTATTTATAGGAATGAATTATTTCCATGCTTATATCTATAAATACATAAAAGAGGAATAAAATCTAACTTGAAACATAAAAGAAAAAAAAAAAAACCTTAACCCACGAGTTATACAGAGGAAAACCCTATCAGGGCACTTGCTCCAGCGGTAAACAATTCTGAAATTGGTCAGAGGTGGGGAACCATCTCCCATACCGCCAGCAACCTACCCCCCACGCAAGGGGCGTCCTCATTGCAAAGCTGGGGGACCGTGCCGAGGCATCTATGAGTAAACGTGAGCTGAGCCCCAGGCCAGCTGCTGCTGAACTCTTCCCACCCTTCCCAGGTAAAACACCTGAATATGTACAAGGTCTTGAAAGCCTAGAGGAAGGGCCGTGGAGCCACACCAGCGAAAGCACGCAGGCCAACTTGGTGCCTGCAGGCCAGCCAGGGTGGTCCTGGCCCCGGGCGCTCTTCCGGAAGCTTTCCATTGCCCTACCTGAGATACCCCTCCTGTCCCGGACCCCACTGCTTTTTGCCTTCCTCACCTCTGTCCGGAGAGAAATTCCAGCGGAAGGTATGGGTGACACATCCTCTTCTTTACAGGTGGCAGCCTGACAACTCCTGCAGAATGGCCAGCAGAGCCCCACTCACAGCGGGCAACCCACAAATCTGTGACCCCTCACTCCCTCCCACCAGCACAGCCCCGAGACTGCTGACGGGGCAGAGAATATGGAGTCAGGCACAGCTTCAGGGGCTATTGCTGCCTGGAGCGCTGTTTATATTGACCTCAACGAGGCACACCTGGGGAGGGCGGGCCGGCAGGGTAAGGCTGCCCAGGTCAGCTAATCCACAACCCTCAGGGAATCACATTGTTGAAAATGGACCTCCCTAAGGCAGAATAGAAGCCAAGGGAAAAAAGGACACAATGCCATTTGCAGCACCGTAGATGAGTCTAGAAGTAATCACGTGACATGTAGTAAGTCAGAAAGTGAAAGACACATATCATATCATATCACGTATAGGTGTTACCTAAAAATGGATACCAGGGCAGATATTGCCACGGAGAAGGGCAATCACAGATTCATTAAACAAACTTATGGTTCACCAATGGAAAGGTGTGAGGATTGGTTTCATTACGATATCGGGGTTAAGAGACATATACAAACACAGGTGACATATATAATCACCAAAGACCTACAGAATACCAAGAGAGGACTACTCAACATTCTGTCATAACGTACATGGGAAAAGGATCCCAGGAAGAACAGACATCTGTATATGTGTAAAAGAACCACATCTTCCACACCTACAACAAGCCAAACATTGTAATCAAACTTGCTGTAATAAAAAATAAAAAATAAATAAATTAAAAACACGAAGAAGAAGTAGTGAGACAAACTTGAGGGGCTTTCTCCTGGCACATTCCATTCTAAATTCCAATCTAGAACACCACTTCCATTGAGGCTCTGTTGCCCTAGTCACCAGATTTGGTAAGGGAGAACTGCTGCCACCTTGTGGCCGTTTCACACAACAGCAGCTTTAATCCCAGCGCTAATGGTCAGTTGATATTCAAAATCATTGCAGGCCTGTAAATGACACCTGCCCTGAAAACAAATCCTGGGGTCACATATCGACCAAAAAATTCAAAGGACGTCCATATTTCAAAACGACCATTTCAAAAGGCATATTTTACGCACATTAGTGTTCTGCTTCTTTTCCTTTCTTTCCTTTTTTGTTAGAAAAAACGGGAATGGAAAAAGGCATCCCTCAGAATGGGCGAAAATCGTTGCAAACGAATCAATGGACAGAGGTTTAATCTCCAATATATATAAACAGCTCATGCAGCTTAATATTAAAAGAACAAACAACACAATACAAAAATGGGCAGAAGATCTAAAGAGAGGTTTCTTCAAAGGAGACACAGAGATGGCCAAGACGCACATGAAAAGCTGCTCAACAGCACTAATTATTAGAGAAATGCAAATCAAAACTACAATGAGGTGTCACCTCACACCTGTTAGAATCGGCATCATCAGAAAATCTACAAACAACCAATTCTGGGGAGGGTGTGGGCAAAAGGAGCCCTCTTCCTCTATTGGTGGGAATGTAAATTGATACAGTCACTATGGAGAACAGTATGGAGTTTCCTTAAAAAAACTAGAAATAGAATTACCATCTGATCCAGCAATCCCACTTCTGGGCATATACCCAGAGAAAACCGTAAATCAAAAAGGCACATTCACCACAATGTTCGTTGCAGCACTCTTTACAATAGCCAGGTAATGGAAGCCACCTAAATGCCCACAGACAGATGAATGGATAAAGATGTGGTACATATATAAAATGGAATATTACTCGGCCATAAAAAGGAATGAAACTGGGTCACTTGTAGAGACATCGATGGATCGAGAGACTGTCATACAGAATGAAGTAAGTCAGAAAGAGGAAAACAAATATTGTATATTAATGCATATATGTGGAGCCTAAAAAATGGTACAGATGAACTGGTTTGCAGGGAAGAAATAGAGACACAGAGGTAGAGAACAAACGTATGGACACCAAGTGTGGGAAGCCATGGGGTGGTGGTGGTGGGATGAGTTGGGAGATTGGGATTGACCTGTATACATGTATATGCATAAAATACATAACTAATAATAACGTGCTGTATAAAAAACATAAAAATTAAATTTCAAAATTTTAAAAAATAATATTTAAAAATAAAACAGAAAAACGTTCTTCCCGTCACACAGATGTATTTATAGGAATGAATTATTTCCATGCTTATATCTATAAATACATTAAAGAGGAATAACATCTAACTTGAAACATAAAAGAAAAAAAAAAAAACCTTAACCCACGAGTTATACAGAGGAAAACCCTATCAGGGCACTTGCTCCAGCGGTAAACAATTCTGAAATTGGTCAGAGGTGGGGAACCATCTCCCATACCGCCAGCAACCAACCCCCCACGCAAGGAGCGTCCTCATTGCAAAGCTGGGGGACCGTGCCGAGGCATCTATGAGTAAACGTGAGCTGAGTCCCAGGCCAGCTGCTGTTGAACTGTTCCCACCCTTCCCAGGTAAAACACCTGAATATGTACAAGGTCTTGAAAGCCTAGAGGAAGGGCCGTGGAGCCACACCAGCGAAAGCACGCAGGCCAACTTGGTGCCTGCAGGCCAGCCAGGGTGGTCCTGGCCCCGGGCGCTCTTCCGGAAGCTTTCCATTGCCCTGCCTGAGATACCCCTCTTGTCCCGGCCCCCACTGCTTCTTTCTTTCCTCACCTCTGTCCGGAGAGAAATTCCAGCGGAAGGTATGGGTGACACATCCTCTTCTTTACAGGTGGCAGCCTGACAACTCCTGCAGAATGGCCAGCAGAGCCCCACTCACAGCGGGCAACCCACAAATCTGTGGCCCCTCACTCCCTCCCACCAGCACAGCCCCGAGACTGCTGACGGGGCAGAGAATATGGAGTCAGGCACAGCTTCAGGGGCTATTGCTGCCTGGAGCGCTGTTTATATTGACCTCAACGAGGCACACCTGGGGAGGGTGGGCCGGCAGGGTAAGGCTGCCCAGGTCAGCTAATCCACAACCCTCAGGGAATCACATTGTTGAAAATGGACCTCCCTAAGGCAGAATAGAAGCCAAGGGAAAAAAGGACACAATGCCATTTGCAGCACCGTAGATGAGTCTAGAAGTAATCACGTGACTTGTAGTAAGTCAGAAAGTGAAAGACACATATCATATCATATCACTTATAGGTGTTACCTAAAAATGGATACCAGGGCAGATATTGCCACGGAGAAGGGCCATCACAGATTCATTAAACAAACTTATGGTTCACCAATGGAAAGGTGTGAGGATTGGTTTCATTACGATATCGGGGTTAACAGACATATGCAAACACAGGTGACATATATAATCACCAAAGACCTACAGAATACCAAGAGAGGACTACTCAACATTCTGTCATAACGTACATGGGAAAAGGATCCCAGGAAGAACAGACATCTGTATATGTGTAAAAGAACCACATCTTCCACACATACAACTAGCCGAACATTGTAATCAAACTTGCTGTAATAAAAAATAAAAAATAAATAAATTAAAAACACGAAGAAGAAGTAGTGAGACAAACTTGAGGGGCTTTCTCCTGGCACATTCCATTCTAAATTCCAATCTAGAACACCACTTCCATTGAGGCTCTGTTGCCCTAGTCACCAGATTTGGTAAGGGAGAACTGCTGCCACCTTGTGGCCGTTTCACACAACAGCAGCTTTAATGCCAGCGCTAATGGTCAGTTGATATTCAAAATCATTGCAGGCCTGTAAATGACACCTGCCCTGAAAACAATTCCTGGGGTCACATATCGACCAAAAAATTCAAAGGACGTCCATATTTCAAAACGACCGTTTCAAAAGGCATATTTTACGCACATTAGTGTTCTGCTTCTTTTCCTTTCTTTCCTTTTTTGTTAAAAAAAACGGGAATGGAAAAAGGCATCCCTCAGAATGGGCGAAAATAGTTGCAAACGAATCAATGGACAGAGGTTTAATCTCCAATATATATAAACAGCTCATGCAGCTTAATATTAAAAGAACAAACAACCCAATACAAAAATGGGCAGAAGATCTAAAGAGAGGTTTCTTCAAAGGAGACACAGAGATGGCCAAGACACACATGAAAAGCTGCTCAACAGCACTAATTATTAGAGAAATGCAAATCAAAACTACAATGAGGTGTCACCTCACACCTGTTAGAATCGGCATCATCAGAAAATCTACAAACAACCAATTCTGGGGAGGGTGTGGGCAAAAGGAGCCCTCTTCCACTATTGGTGGGAATGTAAATTGATACAGTCACTATGGAGAACAGTATGGAGTTTCCTTAAAAAAACTAGAAATAGAATTACCATCTGATCCAGCAATCCCACTTCTGGGCATATACCCAGAGAAAACCGTAAATCAAAAAGGCACATTCACCACAATGTTCGTTGCAGCACTCTTTACAAGAGCCAGGTAATGGAAGCCACCTAAATGCCCACAGACAGATGAATGGATAAAGATGTGGTACATATATAAAATGGAATATTACTCGGCCATAAAAAGGAATGAAACTGGGTCATTTGTAGAGACATCGATGGATCGAGAGACTGTCATACAGAATGAAGTAAGTCAGAAAGAGGAAAACAAATATTGTATATTAATGCATATATGTGGAGCCTAAAAAATGGTACAGATGAACTGGTTTGCAGGGAAGAAATAGAGACACAGAGGTAGAGAACAAACGTATGGACACCAAGTGTGGGAAGCCATGGGGTGGTGGTGGTGGGATGAGTTGGGAGATTGGGATTGACCTGTATACATGTATATGCATAAAATACATAACTAATAATAACGTGCTGTATAAAAAAATAAAAATTAAATTTCAAAATTTTAAAAAATAATATTTAAAAATAAAACAGAAAAACGTTCTTCCCTTCACACAGATGTATTTATAGGAATGAATTATTTCCATGCTTATATCTATAAATACATAAAAGAGGAATAACATCTAACTTGAAACATAAAAGAAAAAAAAATCCTTAACCCACGAATTATACAGAGGAAAACCCTATCAGGGCACTTGCTCCAGCGGTAAACAATTCTGAAATTGGTCAGAGGTGGGGAACCATCTCCCATACCGCCAGCAACCCACCCCCCACGCAAGGAGCGTCCTCATTGCAAAGCTGGGGGACCGTGCCTAGGCATCTATGAGTAAACGTGAGCTGAGCCCCAGGCCAGCTGCTGCTGAACTGTTCCCACCCTTCCCAGGTAAAACACCTGAATATGTACAAGGTCTTGAAAGCCTAGAGGAAGGGCCGTGGAGCCACACCAGCGAAAGCACGCAGGCCAACTTGGTGCCTGCAGGCCAGCCAGGGTGGTCCTGGCCCCGGGCGCTCTTCCGGAAGCTTTCCATTGCCCTGCCTGAGATACCCCTCTTGTCCCGGCCCCCACTGCTTCTTTCTTTCCTCACCTCTGTCCGGAGAGAAATTCCAGCGGAAGGTATGGGTGACACATCCTCTTCTTTACAGGTGGCAGCCTGACAACTCCTGCAGAATGGCCAGCAGAGCCCCAATCACAGCGGGCAACCCACAAATCTGTGGCCCCTCACTCCCTCCCACCAGCACAGCCCCGAGACTGCTGACGGGGCAGAGAATATGGAGTCAGGCACAGCTTCAGGGGCTATTGCTGCCTGGAGCGCTGTTTATATTGACCTCAACGAGGCACACCTGGGTAGGGCGGGCCGGCAGGGTAAGGCTGCCCAGGTCAGCTAATCCACAACCCTCAGGGAATCACATTGTTGAATATGGACCTCCCTAAGGCAGAATAGAAGCCAAGGGAAAAAAGGACACAATGCCATTTGCAGCACCATAGATGAGTCTAGAAGTAATCATGTGACTTGTAGTAAGTCAGAAAGTGAAAGACACATATCATATCATATCACTTATAGGTGTTACCTAAAAATGGATACCAGGGCAGATATTGCCACGGAGAAGGGCAATCACAGATTCATTAAACAAACTTATGGTTCACCAATGGAAAGGTGTGAGGATTGGTTTCATTACGATATCGGGGTTAACAGACATATACAAACACAGGTGACATATATAATCACCAAAGACCTACAGAATCCCAAGAGAGGACTACTCAACATTCTGTCATAACGTACATGGGAAAAGGATCCCAGGAAGAACAGACATCTGTATATGTGTAAAAGAACCACATCTTCCACACATACAACAAGCCAAACACTGTAATCAAACTTGCTGTAATAAAAAATAAAAAATAAATAAATTAAAAACACGAAGAAGAAGTAGTGAGACAAACTTGAGGGGCTTTCTCCTTGCACATTCCATTCTAAATTCCAATCTAGAACACCACTTCCATTGAGGCTCTGTTGCCCTAGTCACCAGATTTGGTAAGGCAGAACTGCTGCCACCTTGTGGCCGTTTCACACAACAGCAGCTTTAATCCCAGCGCTAATGGTCAGTTGATATTCAAAATCATTGCAGGCCTGTAAATGACACCTGCCCTGAAAACAAATCCTGGGGTCACATATCGACCAAAAAATTCAAAGGACGTCCATATTTCAAAACGACCGTTTCAAAAGGCATATTTTACGCACATTAGTGTTCTGCTTCTTTTCCTTTCTTTCCTTTTTTGTTAAAAAAAACGGGAATGCAAAAAGGCATCCCTCAGAATGGGCGAAAATCGTTGCAAACGAATCAATGGACAGAGGTTTAATCTCCAATATATATAAACAGCTCATGCAGCTTAATATTAAAAGAACAAACAACCCAATACAAAAATGGGCAGAAGATCTAAAGAGAGGTTTCTTCAAAGGAGACACAGAGATGGCCAAGACGCACATGAAAAGCTGCTCAACAGCACTAATTATTAGAGAAATGCAAATCAAAACTACAATGAGGTGTCACCTCACACCTGTTAGAATCGGCATCATCAGAAATCTACAAACAACAAATTCTGGGGAGGGTGTGGACAAAAGGAGCCCTCTTCCACTATTGGTGGGAATGTAAATTGATACAGTCACTATGGAGAACAGTATGGAGTTTCCTTAAAAAAACTAGAAATAGAATTACCATCTGATCCAGCAATCCCACTTCTGGGCATATACCCAGAGGAAACCGTAAATCAAAAAGGCACATTCACCACAATGTTCATTGCAGCACTCTTTACAATAGCCAGGTAATGGAAGCCACCTAAATGCCCACAGACAGATGAATGGATAAAGATGTGGTACATATATAAAATGGAATATTACTCGGCCATAAAAAGGAATGAAACTGGGTCATTTGTAGAGACATCGATGGATCGAGAGACTGTCATACAGAATGAAGTAAGTCAGAAAGAGGAAAACAAATATTGTATATTAATGCATATATGTGGAGCCTAAAAAATGGTACAGATGAACTGGTTTGCAGGGAAGAAATAGAGACACAGAGGTAGAGAACAAACGTATGGACACCAAGTGTGGGAAGCCATGGGGTGGTGGTGGTGGGATGAGTTGGGAGATTGGGATTGACCTGTATACATGTATATGCATAAAATACATAACTAATAATAACGTGCTGTATAAAAAAAATAAAAATTAAATTTCAAAATTTTAAAAAATAAAATTTAAAAATAAAACAGAAAAACGTTCTTCCCGTCACACAGATGTATTTATAGGAATGAATTATTTCCATGCTTATATCTATAAATACATAAAAGAGGAATAAAATCTAACTTGAAACATAAAAGAAAAAAAAAAAAACCTTAACCCACGAGTTATACAGAGGAAAACCCTATCAGGGCACTTGCTCCAGCGGTAAACAATTCTGAAATTGGTCAGAGGTGGGGAACCATCTCCCATAAAGCCAGCAACCCACCCCCCACGCAAGGAGCGTCCTCATTGCAAAGCTGGGGGACCGTGCCGAGGCATCTGTGAGTAAACGTGAGCTGAGCCCCAGGCCAGCTGCTGCTGAACTGTTCCCACCCTTCCCAGGTAAAACACCTGAATATGTACAAGGGCTTGAAAGCCTAGAGGAAGGACCGTGGAGCCACACCAGCGAAAGCACGCAGGCCAACTTGGTGCCTGCAGGCCAGCCAGGGTGGTCCTGGCCCCGGGCGCTCTTCCGGAAGCTTTCCATTGCCCTGCCTGAGATACCCCTCCTGTCCCGGCCCCCACTGCTTTTTGCCTTCCTCACCTCTGTCCGGAGAGAAATTCCAGCGGAAGGTATGGGTGACACATCATCTTCTTTACAGGTGGCAGCCTGACAACTCCTGCAGAATGGCCAGCAGAGCCCCACTCACAGCGGGCCACCCACAAATCTGTGGCCCCTCACTCCCTCCCACCAGCACAGCCCCGAGACTGCTGACGGGGCAGAGAATATGGAGTCAGGCACAGCTTCAGGGGCTATTGCTGCCTGGAGCGCTGTTTATATTGACCTCAACGAGGCACACCTGGGGAGGGCGGGCCGGCAGGGTAAGGCTGCCCAGTTCAGCTAATCCACAACCCTCAGGGAATCACATTGTTGAAAATGGACCTCGCTAAGGCAGAATAGAAGCCAAGGGAAAAAAGGACACAATGCCATTTGCAGCACCGTAGATGAGTCTAGAAGTAATCACGTGACTTGTAGTAAGTCAGAAAGTGAAAGACACATATCATATCATATCACGTATAGGTGTTACCTAAAAATGGATACCAGGGCAGATATTGCCACGGAGAAGGGCAATCACAGATTCTTTAAACAAACTTGTGGTTCACCAATGGAAAGGTGTGAGGATTGGTTTCATTACGATATCGGGGTTAAGAGACATATAAAAACACAGGTGACATATATAATCACCAAAGACCTACAGAATACCAAGAGAGGACTACTCAACATTCTGTCATAACGTACATGGGAAAAGGATCCCAGGAAGAACAGACATCTGTATATGTGTAAAAGAACCACATCTTCCACACCTACAACAAGCCAAACATTGTAATCAAACTTGCTCTAATAAAAAATAAAAAAATTAAATTAAAAACACGAAGAAGAAGTAGTGAGACAAACATGAGGGGCTTTCTCCTGGCACATTCCATTCTAAATTCCAATCTAGAACACCACTTCCATTGAGGCTCTGTAGCCCTAGTCACCAGATTTGGTAAGGGAGAACTGCTGCCACCTTGTGGCCGTTTCACACAACAGCAGCTTTAATCCCAGCGCTAATGGTCAGTTGATATTCAAAATCATTGCAGGCCTGTAAATGACACCTGCCCTGAAAACAAATCCTGGGGTCACATATCGACCAAAAAATTCAAAGGACGTCCATATTTCAAAACGACCATTTCAAAAGGCATATTTTACGCACATTAGTGTTCTGCTTCTTTTCCTTTCTTTCCTTTTTTGTTAAAAAAAAAAACGGGAATGGAAAAAGACATCCCTCAGAATGGGCGAAAGTCGTTGCAAACGAATCAATGGACAGAGGTTTAATCTCCAATATATATAAACAGCTCATGCAGCTTAATATTAAAAAAAAAACAACCCAATACAAAAATGGGCAGAAGATCTAAAGAGACGTTTCTACAAAGGAGACACAGAGATGGCCAAGACGCACATGAAAAGCTGCTCAACAGCACTAATTATTAGAGAAATGCAAATCAAAACTACAATGAGGTATCAACTCACACCTGTTAGAATCGGCATCATCAGAAAATCTACAAACAACCAATTCTGGGGAGGGTGTGGACAAAAGGAGCCCTCTTCCACTATTGGTGGGAATATAAATTGATACAGTCACTATGGAGAACAGTATGGAGTTTCCTTAAAAAACTAGAAATAGAATCACCATCTGATCCAGCAATACCACTTCTGGGCATATACCCAGAGAAAACCGTAAATCAAAAAGGCACATTCACCACAATGTTCGTTGCAGCACTCTTTACAATAGCCAGGTAATGGAAGCCACCTGAATGCCCACAGAGAGATGAATGGATAAAGATGTGGTACATATATAAAATGGAATACTACTCGGCCATAAAAAGGAATGAAACTGGGTCATTTGGAGAGACATCGATGGATCGAGAGACTGTCATACAGAATGAAGTAAGTCAGAAAGAGGAAAACAAATGTTGTATATTAATGCATATATGTGGAGCCTAAAAAATGGTACAGATGAACTGGTTTGCAGGGAAGAAATAGAGACACAGAGGTAGAGAACAAACGTATGGACACCAAGTGTGGGAAGCCATGGGATGGTGGTGGTGGGATGAGTTGGGAGATTGGGATTGACCTGTATACATGTATATGCATAAAATACATAACTAATAATAACGTGCTGTATAAAAAAATAAATAAAATTAAATTTCAAAATTTAAATAAATAAAATTTAAAAATAAAACAGAAAAATGTTCTTCCCGTCACATAGATGTATTTATAGGAATGAATTATTTCCATGCTTATATCTATAAATACATAAAAGAGGAATAAAATCTAACTTGAACCATAAAAGAAAAAAAAAACCTGAACCCACGAGTTATACAGAGGAAAACCCTATCAGGGCACTTGCTCCAGTGGTAAACAATTCTGAAATTGGTCAGAGGTGGGGAACCATCTCCCATACAGCCAGCAACCCACCCCCCACGCAAGGAGCGTCCTCATTGCAAAGCTGGGGGACCGTGCCGAGGCATCTGTGAGTAAACGTGAGCTGAGCCCCAGGCCAGCTGCTGCTGAACTGTTCCCACCCTTCCCAGGTAAAACACCTGAATATGTACAAGGGCTTGAAAGCCTAGAGGAAGGGCCGTGGAGCCACACCAGCGAAAGCACGCAGGCCAACTTGGTGCCTGCAGGCCAGCCAGGGTGGTCCTGGACCCGGGCGCTCTTCCGGAAGCTTTCCATTGCCTTGCCTGAGATACCCCTCCTGTCCCGGCCCCCACTGCTTTTTGCCTTCCTCACCTCTGTCCGGAGAGAAATTCCAGCAGAAGGTATGGGTGACACATCCTCTTCTTTACAGGTGGCAGCCTGGCAACTCCTGCAGAATGGCCAGCAGATCCCCACTCACAGCGGGCCACCCACAAAGCTGTGGCCCCTCACTCCCTCCCACCAGCACAGCCCCGAGACTGCTGACGGGGCAGAGAATATGGAGTCAGGCACAGCTTCAGGGGCTATTGCTGCCTGGAGCGCTGTTTATATTGACCTCAATGAGGCACACCTGGGGAGGGCGGGCCGGCAGGGTAAGGCTGCCCAGGTCAGCTAATCCACAACCCTCAGGGAATCACATTGTTGAAAATGGACCTCGCTAAGGCAGAATAGAAGCCAAGGGAAAAAAGGACACAATGCCATTTGCAGCACCGTAGATGAGTCTAGAAGTAATCACGTGACTTGTAGTAAGTCAGAAAGTGAAAGACACATATCATATCATATCACTTATAGGTGTTACCTAAAAATGGATACCAGGGCAGATATTGCCACGGAGAAGGGCAATCACAGATTCATTAAACAAACTTATGGTTCACCAATGGAAAGGTGTGAGGATTGGTTTCATTACGATATCGGGGTTAACAGACATATACAAACACAGGTGACATATATAATCACCAAAGACCTACAGAATACCAAGAGAGGACTACTCAACATTCTGTCATAACGTACATGGGAAAAGGATCCCAGGAAGAACAGACGTCTGTATATGTGTAAAAGAACCACATCTTTCACACCTACAACAAGCCAAACATTGTAATCAAACTTGCTGTAATAAAAAATAAAAAAATAAATTAAAAACACGAAGAAGAAGTAGTGAGACAAACTTGAGGGGCTTTCTCCTGGCACATTCCATTCTAAATTCCAATCTAGAACACCACTTCCATTGAGGCTCTGTTGCCCTAGTCACCAGATTTGGTAAGGGAGAACTGCTGCCACCTTGTGGCCGTTTCACACAACAGCAGCTTTAATCCCAGCGCTAATGGTCAGTTGATATTCAAAATCATTGCAGGCCTGTAAATGACACCTGCCCTGAAAACAAATCCTGGGGTCATATATCGACCAAAAAATTCAAAGGACATCCATATTTCAAAACGACCGTTTCAAAAGGCATATTTTACGCACATTAGTGTTCTGCTTCTTTCCCTTTCTTTCCTTTTTTGTTAAAAAAAACGGGAATGGAAAAAGGCATCCCTCAGAATGGGCGAAAATCGTTGCAAACGAATCAATGGACAGAGGTTTAATCTCCAATATATATAAACAGCTCATGCAGCTTAATATTAAAAAAACAAACAACCCAAAAAAAAATGGGCAGAAGATCTAAAGAGACGTTTCTTCAAAGGAGACACAGAGATGTCCAAGACGCACATGAAAAGCTGCTCAACAGCACTAATTATTAGAGAAATGCAAATCAAAACTACAATGAGGTTTCACCTCACACCTGTTAGAATCGGCATCATCAGAAAATCTACAAACAACCAATTCTGGGGAGGGTGTGGACAAAAGGAGCCCTCTTCCACTATTGGTGGGAATGTAAATTGATACAGTCACTATGGAGAACAGTATGGAGTTTCCTTAAAAAAACTAGAAATAGAATTACCATCTGATCCAGCAATCCCACTTCTGGGCATATACCCAGAGAAAACCGTAAATCAAAAAGGCACATTCACCACAATGTTCGTTGCAGCACTCTTTACAATAGCCAGGTAATGGAACCCACCTAAATGCCCACAGACAGATGAATGGATAAAGATGTGGTACATATATAAAATGGAATATTACTCGGCCATAAAAAGGAATGAAACTGGGTCATTTGTAGAGACATCGATGGATCGAGAGACTGTCATACAGAATGAAGTAAGTCAGAAAGAGGAAAACAAATGTTGTATATTAATGCATATATGTGGAGCCTAAAAAATGGTACAGATGTACTGGTTTGCAGGGAAGAAATAGAGACACAGAGGTAGAGAACAAACGTATGGACACCAAGTGTGGGAAGCCATGGGATGGTGGTGGTGGGATGAGTTGGGAGATTGGGATTGACATGTATACATATATATGCATAAAATACATAACTAATAATAACGTGCTGTATAAAAAAATAAATAAAATTAAATTTCAAAATTTAAAATAAAATTTTAAAATAAAACTAAAAAAATTTATTCCCGTCACATAGATGTATTTATAGTAATGAATTATTTCCATGCTTATATCTATAAATACATAAAAGAGGAATAAAATCTAACTTGACCAATAAAAGAAAAAAAAAACCTGAACCCACGAGTTATACAGAGGAAAACCCTATCAGGGCACTTGCTCCAGCGGTAAACAATTCTGAAATTGGTCAGAGGTGGGGAACCATCTCCCATACAGCCAGCAACCCACCCCCCACGCAAGGAGCGTCCTCATTGCAAAGCTGGGGGACCGTGCCGAGGCATCTGTGAGTAAACGTGAGCTGAGCCCCAGGCCAGCTGCTGCTGAACTGTTCCCACCCTTCCCAGGTAAAACACCTGAATATGTACAAGGGCTTGAAAGCCTAGAGGAAGGGCCGTGGAGCCACACCAGCGAAAGCACGCAGGCCAACTTGGTGCCTGCAGGCCAGCCAGGGTGGTCCTGGCCCCGGGCGCTCTTCCGGAAACTTTCCATTGCCCTGCCTGAGATACCCCTCTTGTCCCGGCCCCCACTGCTTTTTGCCTTCCTCACCTCTGTCCGGAGAGAAATTCCAGCGGAAGTTATGGGTGACACATCCTCTTCTTTACAGGTGGCAGCCTGGAAACTCCTGCAGAATGGCCAGCAGAGCCCCACTCACAGCGGGCCACTCACAAAGCTGTGGCCCCTCACTCCCTCCCACCAGCACAGCCCCAAGACTGCTGACGGGGCAGAGAATATGGAGTCAGGCACAGCTTCAGGGGCTATTGCTGCCTGGAGCGCTGTTTATATTGACCTCAATGAGGCACACCTGGGGAGGGCGGGCCGGCAGGGTAAGGCTGCCCAGGTCAGCTAATCCACAACCCTCAGGGAATCACATTGTTGAAAATGGACCTCGCTAAGGCAGAAGAGAAGCCAAGGGAAAAAAGGACACAATGCCATTTGCAGCACCGTAGATGAGTCTAGAAGTAATCACGTGACTTGTAGTAAGTCAGAAAGTGAAAGACACATATCATATCATATCACATATAGGTGTTACCTAAAAATGGATACCAGGGCAGATATTGCCACGGAGAAGGGCAATCACAGATTCATTAAACAAACTTATGGTTCACCAATGGAAAGGTGTGAGGATTGGTTTCATTACGATATCGGGGTTAACAGACATATACAAACACAGGTGACATATATAATCACCAAAGACCTACAGAATACCAAGAGAGGACTACTCAACATTCTGTCATAACGTACATGGGAAAAGGATCCCAGGAAGAACAGACATCTGTATATGTGTAAAAGAACCACATCTTCCACACCTACAACAAGCCAAACATTGTAATCAAACTTGCTGTAATAAAAAATAAAAAAAAATTAAATTAAAAACACGAAGAAGAAGTAGTGAGACAAACTTGAGTGGCTTTCTCCTGTCACATTCCATTCAAAATTCCAATCTATAACACCACTTCCATTGAGGCTCTGTTGCCCTAGTCACCAGATTTGGTAAGGGAGATCTGTTGCCACCTTGTGGCCGTTTCACACAACAGCAGCTTTAATCCCAGCGCTAATGGTCAGTTGATATTCAAAATCATTGCAGGCCTGTAAATGACACCTGCCCTGAAAACAAATCCTGGGGTCACATATCGACCAAAAAATTCAAAGGACGTCCATATTTCAAAACGACCGTTTCAAAAGGCATATTTTACGCACATTAGTGTTCTGCTTCTTTTGCTTTCTTTCCTTTTTTGTTAAAAAAAAATGGGAATGGAAAAAGGCATCCCTCAGAATGGGCGAAAGTCGTTGCAAACGAATCAATGGACAGAGGTTTAATCTCCAATATATATAAACAGCTCATGCAGCTTAATATTAAAAAAACAAACAACCTAATACAAAAATGGGCAGAAGATCTAAAGAGACGTTTCTTCAAAGGAGACACAGAGATGGCCAAGACGCACATGAAAAGCTGCTCAACAGCACTAATTATTAGAGAAATGCAAATCAAAACTACAATGAGGTATCACCTCACACCTGTTAGAATCGGCATCATCAGAAAATCTACAAACAACCAATTCTGGGGAGGGTGTGGACAAAAGGAGCCCTCTTCCACTATTGGTGGGAATGTAAATTGATACAGTCACTATGGAGAACAGTATGGAGTTTCCTTAAAAATACTAGAAATAGAATCACCATCTGATCCAGCAATCCCACTTCTGGGCATATACCCAGAGAAAACCGTAAATCAAAAAGGCACATTCACCACAATGTTCGTTGCAGCACTCTTTACAATAGCCAGGTAATGGAAGCCACCTAAATGCCCACAGACAGATGAATGGATAAAGACGTGGTACATATATAAAATGGAATATTACTCGGCCATAAAAAGGAATGAAACTGGGTCATTTGTAGAGACATCGATGGATCGAGAGACTGTCATACAGAATGAAGTAAGTCAGAAAGAGGAAAACAAATGTTGTATATTAATGCATATATGTGGAGCCTAAAAATGGTACAGATGAACTGGTTTGCAGGGAAGTAATAGAGACACAGAGGTAGAGAACAAACGTATGGACACCAAGTGTGGGAAGCCATGGGATGGTGGTGGTGGGATGAGTTGGGAGATTGGGATTGACCTGTATACATGTATATGCATAAAATACATAACTAATAATAACGTGCTGTATAAAAAAAATAAAAATTAAATTTCAAAATTTAAATAAATAAAATTTAAAAATAAAACAGAAAAACGTTCTTCCCGTCACACAGATGTATTTATAGGAATGAATTATTTCCATGCTTATATCTATAAATACATAAAAGAGGAATAAAATCTAACTTGAACCATAAAAGAAAAAAAAAACCTGAACCCACGAGTTATACAGAGGAAAACCCTATCAGGGCACTTGCTCCAGTGGTAAACAATTCTGAAATTGGTCAGAGGTGGGGAACCATCTCCCATACAGCCAGCAACCCACCCCCCACGCAAGGAGCGTCCTCATTGCAAAGCTCGGGGACCGTGCCAATGCATCCGTGAGTAAACGTGAGCTGAGCCCCAGGCCAGCTGCTGCTGAACTGTTCCCACCCTTCCCAGGTAAAACACCTGAATATGTACAAGGGCTTGAAAGCCTAGAGGAAGGGCCGTGGAGCCACACCAGTGAAAGCACGCAGGCCAACTTGGTGCCTGCAGGCCAGCCAGGGTGGTCCTGGCCCCGGGCGCTCTTCCAGAAGCTTTCCATTGCCCTACCTGTGATACCCCTCCTGTCCCGGCCCCCACTGCTTTTTGCCTTCCTCACCTCTGTCCGGAGAGAAATTCCAGCGGAAGGTATGGGTGACACATCCTCTTCTTTACAGGTGGCAGCCTGACAACTCCTGCAGAATGGCCAGCAGAGCCCCACTCACAGCGGGCCACCCACAAATCTGTGGCCCCTCACTCCCTCCCACCAGCACAGCCCCGAGACTGCTGACGGGGCAGAGAATATGGAGTCAGGCACAGCTTCAGGGGCTATTGCTGCCTGGAGCGCTGTTTATATTGACCTCAACGAGGCACACCTGGGGAGGGCGGGCCGGCAAGGTAAGGCTGCCCAGGTCAGCTAATCCACAACCCT
The DNA here is from genome assembly GCF_964341445.2 of Mesoplodon mirus. NCBI lineage: Eukaryota > Metazoa > Chordata > Mammalia > Artiodactyla > Ziphiidae > Mesoplodon > Mesoplodon mirus. The sequence continues at coordinate 107,144,121 of NC_138987.1, read as the reverse complement.
CAGGGAATCACATTGTTGAAAATGGACCTCGCTAAGGCAGAATAGAAGCCAAGGGAAAAAAGGACACAATGCCATTTGCAGCACCGTAGATGAGTCTAGAAGTAATCACGTGACTTGTAGTAAGTCAGAAAGTGAAAGACACATATCATATCATATCACGTATAGGTGTTACCTAAAAATGGATACCAGGGCAGATATTGCCACGGAGAAGGGCAATCACAGATTCATTAAACAAACTTATGGTTCACCAATGGAAAGGTGTGAGGATTGGTTTCATTACGATATCGGGGTTAAGAGACATATACAAACACAGGTGACATATATAATCACCAAAGACCTACAGAATACCAAGAGAGGACTACTCAACATTCTGTCATAACGTACATGGGAAAAGGATCCCAGGAAGAACAGACATCTGTATATGTGTAAAAGAACCACATCTTCCACACCTACAACAAGCCAAACATTGTAATCAAACTTGCTCTAATAAAAAATAAAAAAATTAAATTAAAAACACGAAGAAGAAGTAGTGAGACAAACTTGAGGGGCTTTCTCCTGGCACATTACATTCTAAATTCCAATCTAGAACACCACTTCCATTGAGGCTCTGTTGCCCTAGTCACCAGGTTTGGTAAGGGAGAACTGCTGCCACCTTGTGGCCGTTTCACACAACAGCAGCTTTAATCCCAGCGCTAATGGTCAGTTGATATTCAAAATCATTGCAGGCATGTAAATGACACCTGCCCTGAAAACAAATCCTGGGGTCACATATCGACCAAAAAATTCAAAGGACGTCCATATTTCAAAACGACCATTTCAAAAGGCATATTTTACGCACATTAGTGTTCTGCTTCTTTTCCTTTCTTTCCTTTTTTGTTAAAAAAAAAACGGGAATGGAAAAAGGCATCCCTCAGAATGGGCGAAAGTCGTTGCAAACGAATCAATGGACAGAGGTTTAATCTCCAATATATATAAACAGCTCATGCAGCTTAATATTAAAAAAAAAAACAACCCAATACAAAAATGGGCAGAAGATCTAAAGAGACGTTTCTACAAAGGAGACACAGAGATGGACAATATGCACATGAAAAGCTGCTCAACAGCACTAATTATTAGAGAAATGCAAATCAAAACTACAATGAGGTATCACCTCACACCTGTTAGAATCGGCATCATCAGAAAATCTACAAACAAACAATTCTGGGGAGGGTGTGGACAAAAGGAGCCCTCTTCCACTATTGGTGGGAATAAAAATTGATACAGTCACTATGGAGAACAGTATGGAGTTTCCTTAAAAAACTAGAAAAGAATCACCATCTGATCCAGCAATCCCACTTCTGGGCATATACCCAGAGAAAACCGTAAATCAAAAAGGCACATTCACCACAATGTTCGTTGCAGCACTCTTTACAATAGCCAGGTAATGGAAGCCACCTGAATGACAACAGACAGATGAATGGATAAAGATGTGGTACATATATAAAATGGAATATTACTCGGCCATAAAAAGGAATGAAACTGGGTCATTTGTAGAGACATCGATGGATCGAGAGACTGTCATACAGAATGAAGTAAGTCAGAAAGAGGAAAACAAATGTTGTATAGTAATGCATATATGTGGAGCCTAAAAAATGGTACAGATGAACTGGTTTGCAGGGAAGAAATAGAGACACAGAGGTAGAGAACAAACGTATGGACACCAAGTGTGGGAAGCCATGGGATGGTGGTGGAGGGATGAGTTGGGAGATTGGGATTGACCTGTATACATGTATATGCATAAAATACATAACTAATAATAACATGCTGTATAAAAAAAATAAATAAAATTAAATTTCAAAATTTAAATAAATAAAATTTAAAAATAAAACAGAAAAATGTTCTTCCCGTCACATAGATGTATTTATAGGAATGAATTATTTCCATGCTTATATCTATAAATACATAAAAGAGGAATAAAATCTAACTTGAACCATAAAAGAAAAAAAAAACCTGAACCCACGAGTTATACAGAGGAAAACCCTATCAGGGCACTTGCTCCAGCGGTAAACAATTCTGAAATTGGTCAGAGGTGGGGAACCATCTCCCATACAGCCAGCAACCCACCCCCCACGCAAGGAGCGTCCTCATTGCAAAGCTGGGGGACCGTGCCGAGGCATCTGTGAGTAAACGTGAGCTGAGCCCCAGGCCAGCTGCTGCTGAACTGTTCCCACCCTTCCCAGGTAAAACACCTGAATATGTACAAGGGCTTGAAAGCCTAGAGGAAGGGCCGTGGAGCCACACCAGCGAAAGCACGCAGGCCAACTTGGTGCCTGCAGGCCAGCCAGGGTGGTCCTGGACCCGGGCACTCTTCCGGAAGCTTTCCATTGCCCTGCCTGAGATACCCCTCCTGTCCCGGCCCCCACTGCTTTTTGCCTTCCTCACCTCTGTCCGGAGAGAAATTCCAGCGGAAGGTATGGGTGACACATCCTCTTCTTGACAGGTGGCAGCCTGGCAACTCCTGCAGAATGGCCAGCAGATCCCCACTCACAGCAGGCCACCCACAAAGCTGTGGCCCCTCACTCCCTCCCACCAGCACAGCCCCAAGACTGCTGACGGGGCAGAGAATATGGAGTCAGGCACAGCTTCAGGGGCTACTGCTGCCTGGAGCGCTGTTCATATTGACCTCAACGAGGCACACCTGGGGAGGGCGGGCCGGCAAGGTAAGGCTGCCCAGGTCAGCTAATCCACAACCCTCAGGGAATCACATTGTTGAAAATGGACCTCGCTAAGGCAGAATAGAAGCCAAGGGAAAAAAGGACACAATGCCATTTGCAGCACCGTAGATGAGTCTAGAAGTAATCACGTGACTTGTAGTAAGTCAGAAAGTGAAAGACACATATCATATCATATCACTTATAGGTGTTACCTAAAAATGGATACCAGGGCAGATATTGCCACGGAGAAGGGCAATCACAGATTCATTAAACAAACTTGTGGTTCACCAATGGAAAGTTGTGAGGATTGGTTTCATTACGATATCGGGGTTAACAGACATATGCAAACACAGGTGACATATATAATCACCAAAGACCTACAGAATACCAAGAGAGGACTACTCAACATTCTGTCATAACGTACATGGGAAAAGGATCCCAGGAAGAACAGACGTCTGTATATGTGTAAAAGAACCACATCTTCCACACCTACAACAAGCCAAACATTGTAATCAAACTTGCTGTAATAAAAAATAAAAAAATAAATTAAAAACACGAAGAAGAAGTAGTGAGACAAACTTGAGGGGCTTTCTCCTGGCACATTCCATTCTAAATTCCAATCTAGAACACCACTTCCATTGAGGTTTTGTTGCCCTAGTCACCAGATTTGGTAAGGGAGAACGGCTCCCACCTTGTGGCCGTTTCACACAACAGCAGCTTTAATCCCAGCGCTAATGGTCAGTTGATATTCAAAATCATTGCAGGCCTGTAAATGACACCTGCCCTGAAAACAATTCCTGGGGTCACATATCGACCAAAAAATTCAAAGGACGTCCATATTTCAAAACGACCGTTTCAAAAGGCATATTTTACGCACATTAGTGTTCTGCTTCTTTTCCTTTCTTTCCTTTTTTGTTAAAAAAAACGGGAATGGAAAAAGGCATCCCTCAGAATGGCCGAAAATCGTTGCAAACGAAACAATGGACAGAGGTTTAATCTCCAATATATATAAACAGCTCATGCAGCTTAATATTAAAAAAAACAAACAACCCAATACAAAAATGGGCAGAAGATCTAAAGAGAGGTTTCTTCAAAGGAGACACAGAGATGGCCAAGACGCACATGAAAAGCTGCTCAACAGCACTAATTATTAGAGAAATGCAAATCAAAACTACAGTGAGGTGTCACCTCACACCTGTTAGAATCGGCATCATCAGAAAATCTACAAACAACAAATTCTGGGGAGGGTGTGGACAAAAGGAGCCCTCTTCCACTATTGGTGGGAATGTAAATTGATACAGTCACTATGGAGAACAGTATGGAGTTTCCTTAAAAAAACTAGAAATAGAATTACCATCTGATCCAGCAATCCCACTACTGGGCATATACCCAGAGAAAACCGTAAATCAAAAAGGCACATTCACCACAATGTTCGTTGCAGCACTCTTTACAATAGCCAGGTAATGGAACCCACCTAAATGCCCACAGACAGATGAATGGATAAAGATGTGGTACATGTATAAATTGGAATATTACTCGGCCATAAAAAGGAATGAAACTGGGTCATTTGTAGAGACATCGATGGATCGAGAGACTGTCATACAGAATGAAGTAAGTCAGAAAGAGGAAAACAAATGTTGTATAGTAATGCATATATGTGGAGCCTAAAAAATGGTACAGATGAACTGGTTTGCAGGGAAGTAATAGAGACACAGAAGTAGAGAACAAACGTATGGACACCAAGTGTGGGAAGCCATGGGGTGGTGGTGGTGGGATGAGTTGGGAGATTGGGATTGACCTGTATACATGTATATGCATAAAATACATATCTAATAATAACGTGCTGTATAAAAAAATAAATAAAATTAAATTTCAAAATTTAAAAAAATAAAATTTAAAAATAAAACAGAAAAAAGTTCTTCCTGTCACACAGATGTATTTATAGGAATGAATTATTTCCATGCTTATATCTATAAATACATAAAAGAGGAATAAAATCTAACGTGAACCATAAAAGAAAAAAAAACCTGAACCGACGAGTTATACAGAGGAAAACCCTATCAGGGCACTTGCTCCAGCGGTAAACAATTCTGAAATTGGTCAGAGGTGGGGAACCATCTCCCATACAGCCTGCAACCCACCTCCCACGCAAGGAGCGTCCTCATTGCAAAGCTGGGGGACCGTGCCGAGGCATCTGTGAGTAAACGTGAGCTGAGCCCCAGGCCAGCTGCTGTTGAACTGTTCCCAACCTTCCCAGGTAAAACACCTGAATATCTACAAGGGCTTGAAAGCCTAGGAGAAGGGCCGTGGATCCACACCAGCGAAAGCACGCAGGCCAACTTGGTGCCTACAGGCCAGCCAGGGTGGTCCTGGCCCCGGGCGCTCTTCCGGAAGCTTTCCATTGCCCTGCCTGAGATACCCCTCTTGTCCCGGCCCCCACTGCTTCTTTCTTTCCTCACCTCTGTGCGGAGAGAAATTCCAGCGGAAGGTATGGGTGACACATCCTCTACTTTACAGGTGGCAGCCTGACAACACCTGCAGAAAGCCCAGCAGAGCCCCACTCACAGCGGGCCACCCACAAAGCTGTGGCCCCTCACTCCCTCCCACCAGCACAGCTCCGAGACTGCTGACGGGGCAGAGAATATGGAGTCAGGCACAGCTTCAGGGGCTATTGCTGCCTGGAGCGCTGTTTATATTGACCTCAACGAGGCACACCTGGGGAGGGCGGGCCGGCAGGGTAAGGCTGCCCAGGTCAGCTAATCCACAACCCTCAGGGAATCACATTGTTGAAAATGGACCTCGCTAAGGCAGAATAGAAGCCAAGGGAAAAAAGGACACAATGCCATTTGCAGCACCGTAGATGAGTCTAGAAGTAATCACGTGACTTGTAGTAAGTCAGAAAGTGAAAGACACATATCATATCATATCACTTATAGGTGTTACCTAAAAATGGATACCAGGGCAGATATTGCCACGGAGAAGGGCAATCACAGATTCATTAAACAAACTTGTGGTTCACCAATGGAAAGTTGTGAGGATTGGTTTCATTACGATATAGGGGTTAACAGACATATACAAACACAGGTGACATATATAATCACCAACGACCTACAGAATACCAAGAGAGGACTACTCAACATTCTGTCATAACGTACATGGGAAAAGGATCCCAGGAAGAACAGACATCTGTATATGTGCAAAAGAACCACATCTTCCACACCTACAACAAGCCAAACATTGTAATCAAACTTGCTGTAATAAAAAAATAAAAAATTAAATTAAAAACACGAAGAAGAAGTAGTGAGACAAACTTGAGTGGCTTTCTCCTGGCACATTCCATTCTAAATTCCAATCTAGAACACCACTTCCATTGAGGCTCTGTTGCCCTAGTCCCCAGATTTGGTAAGGGAGAACTGCTGCCACCTTGTGGCCGTTTCACACAACAGCAGCTTTAATCCCAGCGCTAATGGTCAGTTGATATTCAAAATCATTGCAGGCCTGTAAATGACACCTGCCCTGAAAACAAATCCTGGGGTCACATATCGACCAAAAAATTCAAAGGACGTCCATATTTCAAAACGACCGTTTCAAAAGGCATATTTTACGCACATTAGTGTTCTGCTTCTTTTCCTTTCTTTCCTTTTTTGTTAAAAAAAACGGGAATGGAAAAAGGCATCCCTCAGAATGGGCGAAAATCGTTGCAAACGAATCAATGGACAGAGGTTTAATCTCCAATATATATAAACAGCTCATGCAGCTTAATATTAATAAAACAAACAACCCAATACAAAAATGGGCAGAAGATCTAAAGAGACGTTTCTTCAAAGGAGACACAGAGATGGCCAAGACGCACATGAAAAGCTGCTCAACAGCACTAATTATTAGAGAAATGCAAATCAAAACTACAATGAGGTATCACCTCACACCTGTTAGAATCGGCATCATCAGAAAATCTACAAACAACAAATTCTGGGGAGGGCGTGGACAAAAGGAGCCCTCTTCCACTATTGGTGGGAATGTAAATTGATACAGTCACTATGGAGAACAGTATGGAGTTTCCTTTAAAAAACTAGAAATAGAATTACCATCTGATCCAGCAATCCCAGTTCTGGGCATATACGCAGAGAAAACCGTAAATCAAAAGGCACATTCACCACAAGTTTCGTTGCAGCACTCTTTACAATAGCCAGGTAATGGAAGCCACCTAAATGCCCACAGACAGATGAATGGATAAAGATGTGGTACATATATAAAATGGAATATTACTCGGCCATAAAAAGGAATGAAACTGGGTCATTTGTAGAGACATCGATGGATCGAGAGACTGTCATACAGAATGAAGTAAGTCAGAATGAGGAAAACAAATGTTGTATATTAATGCATATATGTGGAGCCTAAAAAATGGTACAGATGAACTGGTTTGCAGGGAAGAAATAGAGACACAGAGGTAGAGAACAAACGTATGGACACCAAGTGTGGGAAGCCATGGGGTGGTGGTGGTGGGATGAGTTGGGAGATTGGGATTGACCTGCATACATGTATATGCATAAAATACATATCTAATAATAACGTGCTGTATAAAAAAATAAATAAAATTAAATTTAAAAATTTAAAAAAATAAAATTTAAAAATAAACCAGAAAAAATTTCTTCCTGTCACACAGATGTATTTATAGGAATGAATTATTTCCATGCTTATATCTATAAATACATAAAAGAGGAATAAAATCTAACGTGAACCATAAAAGAAAAAAAAACCTGAACCGACGAGTTATACAGAGGAAAACCCTATCAGGGCACTTGCTCCAGCGGTAAACAATTCTGAAATTGGTCAGAGGTGGGGAACCATCTCCCATACAGCCAGCAACACACCCCCCACGCAAGGAGCGTCCTCATTGCAAAGCTGGGGGACCGTGCCAAGGCATCTGTGAGTAAACGTGAGCTGAGCCCCAGGCCAGCTGCTGTTGAACTGTTCCCATCCTTCCCAGGTAAAACACCTGAATATGTACAAGGGCTTGAAAGCCTAGAAGAAGGGCCGTGGAGCCACACCAGCGAAAGCACGCAGGCCAACTTGGTGCCTGCAGGCCAGCCAGGGTGGTCCTGGCCCCGGGCGCTCTTCCGGAAGCTTTCCATTGCCCTGCCTGAGATACCCCTCTTGTCCCGGCCCCCACTGCTTCTTTCTTTCCTCACCTCTGTCCGGAGAGAAATTCCAGCGGAAGGTATGGGTGACACATCCTCTTCTTTACAGGTGGCAGCCTGACAACACCTGCAGAAAGCCCAGCAGAGCCCCACTCACAGCGGGCCACCCACAAACCTGTGGCCCCTCACTCCTTCCCACAAGCACAGCCCCGAGACTGCTGACGGGGCAGAGAATATGGCGTCAGGCACAGCTTCAGGGGCTATTGCTGCCTGGAGCGCTGTTTATATTGATCTCAATGAGGCACACCTGGGGAGGGCGGGCCGGCAGGGTAAGGCTGCCCAGGTCAGCTAATCCACAACCCTCAGGGAATCACATTGTTGAAAATGGACCTCGCTAAGGCAGAATAGAAGCCAAGGGAAAAAAGGACACAATGCCATTTGCAGCACCGTAGATGAGTCTAGAAGTAATCACGTGACTTGTAGTAAGTCAGAAAGTGAAAGACACATATCATATCATATCACTTATAGGTGTTACCTAAAAATGGATACCAGGGCAGATATTGCCACGGAGAAGGGCAATCACAGATTCATTAAACAAACTTGTGGTTCACCAATGGAAAGGTGTGAGGATTGGTTTCATTACGATATCGGGGTTAACAGACATATACAAACACAGGTGACATATATAATCACCAAAGACCTACAGAATACCAAGAGAGGACTACTCAACATTCTGTCATAACGTACATGGGAAAAGGATCCCAGGAAGAACAGACATCTGTATATGTGTAAAAGAACCACATCTTCCACACCTACAACAAGCCAAACATTGTAATCAAACTTGCTGTAATAAAAAAATAAAAAATTAAATTAAAAACACGAAGAAGAAGTAGTGAGACAAACTTGAGTGGCTTTCTCCTGGCACATTCCATTCTAAATTCCAATCTAGAACACCACTTCCATTGAGGCTCTGTTGCCCTAGTCACCAGATTTGGTAAGGGAGAACTGCTGCCACCTTGGGGCCGTTTCACACAACAGCAGCTTTAATCCCAGCGCTAATGGTCAGTTGATATTCAAAATCATTGCAGGCCTGTAAATGACACCTGCCCTGAAAACAAATCCTGGGGTCACATATCGACCAAAAAATTCAAAGGACGTCCATATTTCAAAACGACCGTTTCAAAAGGCATATTTTACGCACATTAGTGTTCTGCTTCTTTTCCTTTCTTTCCTTTTTTGTTAAAAAAAACGGGAATGGAAAAAGGCATCCCTCAGAATGGGCGAAAATCGTTGCAAACGAATCAATGGACAGAGGTTTAATCTCCAATATATATAAACAGCTCATGCAGCTTAATATTAAAAAAACAAACAACCCAATACAAAAATGGGCAGAAGATCTAAAGAGACGTTTCTTCAAAGGAGACACAGAGATGGCCAAGACGCACATGAAAAGCTGCTCAACAGCACTAATTATTAGAGAAATGCAAATCAAAACTACAATGAGGTATCACCTCACACCTGTTAGAATCGGCATCATCAGAAAATCTACAAACAACAAATTCTGGGGAGGGTGTGGACAAAAGGAGCCCTCTTCCACTATTGGTGGGAATGTAAATTGATACAGTCACTATGGAGAACAGTATGGAGTTTCCTTAAAAAAACTAGAAATAGAATTACCATCTGATCCAGCAATCCCACTTCTGGGCATATACCCAGAGAAAACCGTAAATCAAAAAGGCACATTCACCACAATGTTCGTTGCAGCACTCTTTACAATAGCCAGGTAATGGAAGCCACCTAAATGCCCACAGACAGATGAATGGATAAAGATGTGGTACATATATAAAATGGAATATTACTCGGCCATAAAAAGGAATGAAACTGGGTCATTTGTAGAGACATCGATGGATCGAGAGACTGTCATACAGAATGAAGTAAGTCAGAAAGAGGAAAACAAATGTTGTATAGTAATGCATATATGTGGAGCCTAAAAAATGGTACAGATGAATTGGTTTGCAGGGAAGAAATACAGACACAGAGGTAGAGAACAAACGTATGGACACCAAGTGTGGGAAGCCATGGGGTGGTGGTGGTGGGATGAGTTGGGAGATTGGGATTGACCTGCATACATGTATATGCATAAAATACATAACTAATAATAACGTGCTGTATAAAAAAAATAAATAAAATTAAATTTCAAAATTTAAAAAAATAAAATTTAAAAATAAAACAGAAAAAAGTTCTTCCCGTCACACAGATGTATTTATAGGAATGAATTATTTCCATGCTTATATCTATAAATACATAAAAGAGGAATAAAATCTAAATTGAACCATAAAAGAAAAAAAAACCCTGAACCCACGAGTTATACAGAGGAAAACCCTATCAGGGCACTTGCTCCAGCGGTAAACAATTCTGAATTTGGTCAGAGGTGGGGAACCATCTCCCATACAGCCAGCAACCCACCCCCCACGCAAGGAGCGTCCTCATTGCAAAGCTGGGGGACCGTGCCGAGGCATCTGTGAGTAAACGTGAGCTGAGCCCCAGGCCAGCTGCTGTTGAACTGTTCCCAACCTTCCCAGGTAAAACACCTGAATATGTATAAGGGCTTGAAAGCCTAGAGGAAGGGCCGTGGAGCCACACCAGCGAAAGCACGCAGGCCAACTTGGTGCCTGCAGGCCAGCCAGGGTGGTCCTGGCCCCGGGCGCTCTTCCGGAAGCTTTCCATTGCCCTGCCTGAGATACCCCTCTTGTCCCGGCCCCCACTGCTTCTTTCTTTCCTCACCTCTGTGCGGAGAGAAATTCCAGCGGAAGGTATGGGTGACACATCCTCTTCTTTACAGGTGGCAGCCTGACAACACCTGCAGAAAGCCCAGCAGAGCCCCACTCACAGCGGGCCACCCACAAAGCTGTGGCCCCTCACTCCCTCCCACCAGCACAGCCCCGAGACTGCTGACGGGGCAGAGAATATGGAGTCAGGCACAGCTTCAGGGGCTATTGCTGCCTGGAGCGCTGTTTATATTGACCTCAACGAGGCACACCTGGGGAGGGCGGGCCGGCAGGGTAAGGCTGCCCAGGTCAGCTAATCCACAACCCTCAGGGAATCACATTGTTGAAAATGGACCTCGCTAAGGCAGAATAGAAGCCAAGGGAAAAAAGGACACAATGCCATTTGCAGCACCGTAGATGAGTCTAGAAGTAATCACGTGACTTGTAGTAAGTCAGAAAGTGAAAGACACATATCATATCATATCACTTATAGGTGTTACCTAAAAATGGATACCAGGGCAGATATTGCCACGGAGAAGGGCAATCACAGATTCATTAAACAAACTTGTGGTTCACCAATGGAAAGGTGTGAGGATTGGTTTCATTACGATATCGGGGTTAACAGACATATACAAACACAGGTGACATATATAATCACCAAACACCTACAGAATACCAAGAGAGGACTACTCAACATTCTGTCATAACGTACATGGGAAAAGGATCCCAGGAAGAACAGACGTCTGTATATGTGTAAAAGAACCACATCTTCCACACCTACAACAAGCCAAACATTGTAATCAAACTTGCTGTAATAAAAAATAAAAAAATAAATTAAAAACACGAAGAAGAAGTAGTGAGACAAACTTGAGGGGCTTTCTCCTGGCACATTCCATTCTAAATTCCAATCTAGAACACCACTTCCATTGAGGTTTTGTTGCCCTAGTCACCAGATTTGGTAAGGGAGAACGGCTCCCACCTTGTGGCCGTTTCACACAACAGCAGCTTTAATCCCAGCGCTAATGGTCAGTTGATATTCAAAATCATTGCAGGCCTGTAAATGACACCTGCCCTGAAAACAATTCCTGGGGTCACATATCGACCAAAAAATTCAAAGGACGTCCATATTTCAAAACGACCGTTTCAAAAGGCATATTTTACGCACATTAGTGTTCTGCTTCTTTTCCTTTCTTTCCTTTTTTGTTAAAAAAAACGGGAATGGAAAAAGGCATCCCTCAGAATGGCCGAAAATCGTTGCAAACGAAACAATGGACAGAGGTTTAATCTCCAATATATATAAACAGCTCATGCAGCTTAATATTAAAAAAAACAAACAACCCAATACAAAAATGGGCAGAAGATCTAAAGAGAGGTTTCTTCAAAGGAGACACAGAGATGGCCAAGACGCACATGAAAAGCTGCTCAACAGCACTAATTATTAGAGAAATGCAAATCAAAACTACAGTGAGGTGTCACCTCACACCTGTTAGAATCGGCATCATCAGAAAATCTACAAACAACAAATTCTGGGGAGGGTGTGGACAAAAGGAGCCCTCTTCCACTATTGGTGGGAATGTAAATTGATACAGTCACTATGGAGAACAGTATGGAGTTTCCTTAAAAAAACTAGAAATAGAATTACCATCTGATCCAGCAATCCCACTACTGGGCATATACCCAGAGAAAACCGTAAATCAAAAAGGCACATTCACCACAATGTTCGTTGCAGCACTCTTTACAATAGCCAGGTAATGGAACCCACCTAAATGCCCACAGACAGATGAATGGATAAAGATGTGGTACATGTATAAATTGGAATATTACTCGGCCATAAAAAGGAATGAAACTGGGTCATTTGTAGAGACATCGATGGATCGAGAGACTGTCATACAGAATGAAGTAAGTCAGAAAGAGGAAAACAAATGTTGTATAGTAATGCATATATGTGGAGCCTAAAAAATGGTACAGATGAACTGGTTTGCAGGGAAGTAATAGAGACACAGAAGTAGAGAACAAACGTATGGACACCAAGTGTGGGAAGCCATGGGGTGGTGGTGGTGGGATGAGTTGGGAGATTGGGATTGACCTGTATACATGTATATGCATAAAATACATATCTAATAATAACGTGCTGTATAAAAAAATAAATAAAATTAAATTTCAAAATTTAAAAAAATAAAATTTAAAAATAAAACAGAAAAAAGTTCTTCCTGTCACACAGATGTATTTATAGGAATGAATTATTTCCATGCTTATATCTATAAATACATAAAAGAGGAATAAAATCTAACGTGAACCATAAAAGAAAAAAAAACCTGAACCGACGAGTTATACAGAGGAAAACCCTATCAGGGCACTTGCTCCAGCGGTAAACAATTCTGAAATTGGTCAGAGGTGGGGAACCATCTCCCATACAGCCTGCAACCCACCTCCCACGCAAGGAGCGTCCTCATTGCAAAGCTGGGGGACCGTGCCGAGGCATCTGTGAGTAAACGTGAGCTGAGCCCCAGGCCAGCTGCTGTTGAACTGTTCCCAACCTTCCCAGGTAAAACACCTGAATATCTACAAGGGCTTGAAAGCCTAGGAGAAGGGCCGTGGATCCACACCAGCGAAAGCACGCAGGCCAACTTGGTGCCTACAGGCCAGCCAGGGTGGTCCTGGCCCCGGGCGCTCTTCCGGAAGCTTTCCATTGCCCTGCCTGAGATACCCCTCTTGTCCCGGCCCCCACTGCTTCTTTCTTTCCTCACCTCTGTGCGGAGAGAAATTCCAGCGGAAGGTATGGGTGACACATCCTCTACTTTACAGGTGGCAGCCTGACAACACCTGCAGAAAGCCCAGCAGAGCCCCACTCACAGCGGGCCACCCACAAAGCTGTGGCCCCTCACTCCCTCCCACCAGCACAGCTCCGAGACTGCTGACGGGGCAGAGAATATGGAGTCAGGCACAGCTTCAGGGGCTATTGCTGCCTGGAGCGCTGTTTATATTGACCTCAACGAGGCACACCTGGGGAGGGCGGGCCGGCAGGGTAAGGCTGCCCAGGTCAGCTAATCCACAACCCTCAGGGAATCACATTGTTGAAAATGGACCTCGCTAAGGCAGAATAGAAGCCAAGGGAAAAAAGGACACAATGCCATTTGCAGCACCGTAGATGAGTCTAGAAGTAATCACGTGACTTGTAGTAAGTCAGAAAGTGAAAGACACATATCATATCATATCACTTATAGGTGTTACCTAAAAATGGATACCAGGGCAGATATTGCCACGGAGAAGGGCAATCACAGATTCATTAAACAAACTTGTGGTTCACCAATGGAAAGTTGTGAGGATTGGTTTCATTACGATATAGGGGTTAACAGACATATACAAACACAGGTGACATATATAATCACCAACGACCTACAGAATACCAAGAGAGGACTACTCAACATTCTGTCATAACGTACATGGGAAAAGGATCCCAGGAAGAACAGACATCTGTATATGTGCAAAAGAACCACATCTTCCACACCTACAACAAGCCAAACATTGTAATCAAACTTGCTGTAATAAAAAAATAAAAAATTAAATTAAAAACACGAAGAAGAAGTAGTGAGACAAACTTGAGTGGCTTTCTCCTGGCACATTCCATTCTAAATTCCAATCTAGAACACCACTTCCATTGAGGCTCTGTTGCCCTAGTCCCCAGATTTGGTAAGGGAGAACTGCTGCCACCTTGTGGCCGTTTCACACAACAGCAGCTTTAATCCCAGCGCTAATGGTCAGTTGATATTCAAAATCATTGCAGGCCTGTAAATGACACCTGCCCTGAAAACAAATCCTGGGGTCACATATCGACCAAAAAATTCAAAGGACGTCCATATTTCAAAACGACCGTTTCAAAAGGCATATTTTACGCACATTAGTGTTCTGCTTCTTTTCCTTTCTTTCCTTTTTTGTTAAAAAAAACGGGAATGGAAAAAGGCATCCCTCAGAATGGGCGAAAATCGTTGCAAACGAATCAATGGACAGAGGTTTAATCTCCAATATATATAAACAGCTCATGCAGCTTAATATTAATAAAACAAACAACCCAATACAAAAATGGGCAGAAGATCTAAAGAGACGTTTCTTCAAAGGAGACACAGAGATGGCCAAGACGCACATGAAAAGCTGCTCAACAGCACTAATTATTAGAGAAATGCAAATCAAAACTACAATGAGGTATCACCTCACACCTGTTAGAATCGGCATCATCAGAAAATCTACAAACAACAAATTCTGGGGAGGGCGTGGACAAAAGGAGCCCTCTTCCACTATTGGTGGGAATGTAAATTGATACAGTCACTATGGAGAACAGTATGGAGTTTCCTTTAAAAAACTAGAAATAGAATTACCATCTGATCCAGCAATCCCAGTTCTGGGCATATACGCAGAGAAAACCGTAAATCAAAAGGCACATTCACCACAAGTTTCGTTGCAGCACTCTTTACAATAGCCAGGTAATGGAAGCCACCTAAATGCCCACAGACAGATGAATGGATAAAGATGTGGTACATATATAAAATGGAATATTACTCGGCCATAAAAAGGAATGAAACTGGGTCATTTGTAGAGACATCGATGGATCGAGAGACTGTCATACAGAATGAAGTAAGTCAGAATGAGGAAAACAAATGTTGTATATTAATGCATATATGTGGAGCCTAAAAAATGGTACAGATGAACTGGTTTGCAGGGAAGAAATAGAGACACAGAGGTAGAGAACAAACGTATGGACACCAAGTGTGGGAAGCCATGGGGTGGTGGTGGTGGGATGAGTTGGGAGATTGGGATTGACCTGCATACATGTATATGCATAAAATACATATCTAATAATAACGTGCTGTATAAAAAAATAAATAAAATTAAATTTAAAAATTTAAAAAAATAAAATTTAAAAATAAACCAGAAAAAATTTCTTCCTGTCACACAGATGTATTTATAGGAATGAATTATTTCCATGCTTATATCTATAAATACATAAAAGAGGAATAAAATCTAACGTGAACCATAAAAGAAAAAAAAACCTGAACCGACGAGTTATACAGAGGAAAACCCTATCAGGGCACTTGCTCCAGCGGTAAACAATTCTGAAATTGGTCAGAGGTGGGGAACCATCTCCCATACAGCCAGCAACACACCCCCCACGCAAGGAGCGTCCTCATTGCAAAGCTGGGGGACCGTGCCAAGGCATCTGTGAGTAAACGTGAGCTGAGCCCCAGGCCAGCTGCTGTTGAACTGTTCCCATCCTTCCCAGGTAAAACACCTGAATATGTACAAGGGCTTGAAAGCCTAGAAGAAGGGCCGTGGAGCCACACCAGCGAAAGCACGCAGGCCAACTTGGTGCCTGCAGGCCAGCCAGGGTGGTCCTGGCCCCGGGCGCTCTTCCGGAAGCTTTCCATTGCCCTGCCTGAGATACCCCTCTTGTCCCGGCCCCCACTGCTTCTTTCTTTCCTCACCTCTGTCCGGAGAGAAATTCCAGCGGAAGGTATGGGTGACACATCCTCTTCTTTACAGGTGGCAGCCTGACAACACCTGCAGAAAGCCCAGCAGAGCCCCACTCACAGCGGGCCACCCACAAACCTGTGGCCCCTCACTCCTTCCCACAAGCACAGCCCCGAGACTGCTGACGGGGCAGAGAATATGGCGTCAGGCACAGCTTCAGGGGCTATTGCTGCCTGGAGCGCTGTTTATATTGATCTCAATGAGGCACACCTGGGGAGGGCGGGCCGGCAGGGTAAGGCTGCCCAGGTCAGCTAATCCACAACCCTCAGGGAATCACATTGTTGAAAATGGACCTCGCTAAGGCAGAATAGAAGCCAAGGGAAAAAAGGACACAATGCCATTTGCAGCACCGTAGATGAGTCTAGAAGTAATCACGTGACTTGTAGTAAGTCAGAAAGTGAAAGACACATATCATATCATATCACTTATAGGTGTTACCTAAAAATGGATACCAGGGCAGATATTGCCACGGAGAAGGGCAATCACAGATTCATTAAACAAACTTGTGGTTCACCAATGGAAAGGTGTGAGGATTGGTTTCATTACGATATCGGGGTTAACAGACATATACAAACACAGGTGACATATATAATCACCAAAGACCTACAGAATACCAAGAGAGGACTACTCAACATTCTGTCATAACATACATGGGAAAAGGATCCCAGGAAGAACAGACATCTGTATATGTGTAAAAGAACCACATCTTCCACACCTACAACAAGCCAAACATTGTAATCAAACTTGCTGTAATAAAAAAATAAAAAATTAAATTAAAAACACGAAGAAGAAGTAGTGAGACAAACTTGAGTGGCTTTCTCCTGGCACATTCCATTCTAAATTCCAATCTAGAACACCACTTCCATTGAGGCTCTGTTGCCCTAGTCACCAGATTTGGTAAGGGAGAACTGCTGCCACCTTGGGGCCGTTTCACACAACAGCAGCTTTAATCCCAGCGCTAATGGTCAGTTGATATTCAAAATCATTGCAGGCCTGTAAATGACACCTGCCCTGAAAACAAATCCTGGGGTCACATATCGACCAAAAAATTCAAAGGACGTCCATATTTCAAAACGACCGTTTCAAAAGGCATATTTTACGCACATTAGTGTTCTGCTTCTTTTCCTTTCTTTCCTTTTTTGTTAAAAAAAACGGGAATGGAAAAAGGCATCCCTCAGAATGGGCGAAAATCGTTGCAAACGAATCAATGGACAGAGGTTTAATCTCCAATATATATAAACAGCTCATGCAGCTTAATATTAAAAAAACAAACAACCCAATACAAAAATGGGCAGAAGATCTAAAGAGACGTTTCTTCAAAGGAGACACAGAGATGGCCAAGACGCACATGAAAAGCTGCTCAACAGCACTAATTATTAGAGAAATGCAAATCAAAACTACAATGAGGTATCACCTCACACCTGTTAGAATCGGCATCATCAGAAAATCTACAAACAACAAATTCTGGGGAGGGTGTGGACAAAAGGAGCCCTCTTCCACTATTGGTGGGAATGTAAATTGATACAGTCACTATGGAGAACAGTATGGAGTTTCCTTAAAAAAACTAGAAATAGAATTACCATCTGATCCAGCAATCCCACTTCTGGGCATATACCCAGAGAAAACCGTAAATCAAAAAGGCACATTCACCACAATGTTCGTTGCAGCACTCTTTACAATAGCCAGGTAATGGAAGCCACCTAAATGCCCACAGACAGATGAATGGATAAAGATGTGGTACATATATAAAATGGAATATTACTCGGCCATAAAAAGGAATGAAACTGGGTCATTTGTAGAGACATCGATGGATCGAGAGACTGTCATACAGAATGAAGTAAGTCAGAAAGAGGAAAACAAATGTTGTATAGTAATGCATATATGTGGAGCCTAAAAAATGGTACAGATGAATTGGTTTGCAGGGAAGAAATACAGACACAGAGGTAGAGAACAAACGTATGGACACCAAGTGTGGGAAGCCATGGGGTGGTGGTGGTGGGATGAGTTGGGAGATTGGGATTGACCTGCATACATGTATATGCATAAAATACATAACTAATAATAACGTGCTGTATAAAAAAAATAAATAAAATTAAATTTCAAAATTTAAAAAAATAAAATTTAAAAATAAAACAGAAAAAAGTTCTTCCCGTCACACAGATGTATTTATAGGAATGAATTATTTCCATGCTTATATCTATAAATACATAAAAGAGGAATAAAATCTAAATTGAACCATAAAAGAAAAAAAAACCCTGAACCCACGAGTTATACAGAGGAAAACCCTATCAGGGCACTTGCTCCAGCGGTAAACAATTCTGAATTTGGTCAGAGGTGGGGAACCATCTCCCATACAGCCAGCAACCCACCCCCCACGCAAGGAGCGTCCTCATTGCAAAGCTGGGGGACCGTGCCGAGGCATCTGTGAGTAAACGTGAGCTGAGCCCCAGGCCAGCTGCTGTTGAACTGTTCCCAACCTTCCCAGGTAAAACACCTGAATATGTATAAGGGCTTGAAAGCCTAGAGGAAGGGCCGTGGAGCCACACCAGCGAAAGCACGCAGGCCAACTTGGTGCCTGCAGGCCAGCCAGGGTGGTCCTGGCCCCGGGCGCTCTTCCGGAAGCTTTCCATTGCCCTGCCTGAGATACCCCTCTTGTCCCGGCCCCCACTGCTTCTTTCTTTCCTCACCTCTGTGCGGAGAGAAATTCCAGCGGAAGGTATGGGTGACACATCCTCTTCTTTACAGGTGGCAGCCTGACAACACCTGCAGAAAGCCCAGCAGAGCCCCACTCACAGCGGGCCACCCACAAAGCTGTGGCCCCTCACTCCCTCCCACCAGCACAGCCCCGAGACTGCTGACGGGGCAGAGAATATGGAGTCAGGCACAGCTTCAGGGGCTATTGCTGCCTGGAGCGCTGTTTATATTGACCTCAACGAGGCACACCTGGGGAGGGCGGGCCGGCAGGGTAAGGCTGCCCAGGTCAGCTAATCCACAACCCTCAGGGAATCACATTGTTGAAAATGGACCTCGCTAAGGCAGAATAGAAGCCAAGGGAAAAAAGGACACAATGCCATTTGCAGCACCGTAGATGAGTCTAGAAGTAATCACGTGACTTGTAGTAAGTCAGAAAGTGAAAGACACATATCATATCATATCACTTATAGGTGTTACCTAAAAATGGATACCAGGGCAGATATTGCCACGGAGAAGGGCAATCACAGATTCATTAAACAAACTTGTGGTTCACCAATGGAAAGGTGTGAGGATTGGTTTCATTACGATATCGGGGTTAACAGACATATACAAACACAGGTGACATATATAATCACCAAACACCTACAGAATACCAAGAGAGGACTACTCAACATTCTGTCATAACGTACATGGGAAAAGGATCCCAGGAAGAACAGACATCTGTATATGTGTAAAAGAACCACATCTTCCACACCTACAACAAGCCAAACATTGTAATCAAACTTGCTGTAATAAAAAAATAAAAAATTAAATTAAAAACACGAAGAAGAAGTAGTGAGACAAACTTGAGTGGCTTTCTCCTGGCACATTCCATTCTAAATTCCAATCTAGAACACGACTTCCATTGAGGCTCTGTTGCCCTAGTCACCAGATTTGGTAAGGGAGAACTGCTGCCACCTTGTGGCCGTTTCACACAACAGCAGCTTTAATCCCAGCGCTAATGGTCAGTTGATATTCAAAATCATTGCAGGCCTGTAAATGACACCTGCCCTGAAAACAAATCCTGGGGTCACATATCGACCAAAAAATTCAAAGGACGTCCATATTTCAAAACGACCGTTTCAAAAGGCATATTTTACGCACATTAGTGTTCTGCTTCTTTTCCTTTCTTTCCTTTTTTGTTAAAAAAAACGGGAATGGATAAAGGCATCCCACAGAATGGGCGAAAATCGTTGCAAACGAATCAATGGACAGAGGTTTAATCTCCAATATATATAAACAGCTCATGCAGCTTAATATTACAAAAACAAACAACCCAATACAAAAATGGGCAGAAGATCTAAAGAGACGTTTCTTCAAAGGAGACACAGAGATGGCCAAGACGCACATGAAAAGCTGCTCAACAGCACTAATTATTAGAGAAATGCAAATCAAAACTACAATGAGGTATCACCTCACACCTGTTAGAATCGGCATCATTAGAAAATCTACAAACAACAAATTCTGGGGAGGGCGTGGACAAAAGGAGCCCTCTTCCACTATTGGTGGGAATGTAAATTGATACAGTCCCTATGGAGAACAGTATGGAGTTTCCTTAAAAAAACTAGAAATAGAATTACCATCTGATCCAGCAATCCCACTTCTGGGCATATACCCAGAGAAAACCGTAAATCAAAAAGGCACATTCACCACAATGTTCGTTGCAGCACTCTTTACAATAGCCAGGTAATGGAAGCCACCTAAATGCCCACAGACAGATGAATGGATAAAGATGTGGTACATATATAAAATGGAATATTACTCGGCCATAAAAAGGAATGAAACTGGGTCATTTGTAGAGACATCGATGGATCGAGAGACTGTCATACAGAATGAAGTAAGTCAGAAAGAGGAAAACAAATGTTGTATATTAATGCATATATGTGGAGCCTAAAAAATGGTACAGATGAACTGGTTTGCAGGGAAGAAATACAGACACAGAGGTAGAGAACAAACGTATGGACACCAAGTGTGGGAAGCCATGGGGTGGTGGTGGTGGGATGAGTTGGGAGATTGGGATTGACCTGCATACATGTATATGCATAAAATACATATCTAATAATAACATGCTGTATAAAAAAATAAATAAAATTAAATTTCAAAATTTAAAAAAATAAAATTTAAAAATAAAACAGAAAAAAGTTCTTCCCGTCACACAGATGTATTTATAGGAATGAATTATTTCATTGCTTATATCTATAAATACATAAAAGAGGAATAAAATCTAACTTGAACCATAAAAGAAAAAAAAACCTGAACCCACGAGTTATACAGAGGAAAACCCTATCAGGGCACTTGCTCCAGCGGTAAACAATTCTGAAATTGGTCAGAGGTGGGGAACCATCTCCCATACAGCCAGCAACCCACCCCCCACGCAAGGAGCGTCCTCATTGCAAAGCTGGGGGACCGTGCCGAGGCATCTGTGAGTAAACGTGAGCTGAGCCCCAAGCCAGCTGCTGCTGAACTGTTCCCACCTTTCCCAGGTAAAACACCTGAATATGTACAAGGGCTTGAAAGCCTAGAGGAAGGGCCGTGGAGCCACACCAGCGAAAGCACGCAGGCCAACTTGGTGCCTGCAGGCCAGCCAGGGTGGTCCTGGCCCCGGGCGCTCTTCCGGAAGCTTTCCATTGCCCTGCCTGAGATACCCCTCTTGTCCCGGCCCCCACTGCTTCTTTCTTTCCTCACCTCTGTCCGGAGAGAAATTCCAGCGGAAGGTATGGGTGACACATCCTCTTCTTTACAGGTGGCAGCCTGACAACACCTGCAGAAAGCCCAGCAGAGCCCCACTCACAGCGGGCCACCCACAAAGCTGTGGCCCCTCACTCCCTCCCACCAGCACAGCCCCGAGACTGCTGACGGGGCAGAGAATATGGAGTCAGGCACAGCTTCAGGGGCTATTGCTGCCTGGAGCGCTGTTTATATTGACCTCAACGAGGCACACCTGGGGAGGGCGGGCCGGCAGGGTAAGGCTGCCCAGGTCAGCTAATCCACAACCCTCAGGGAATCACATTGTTGAAAATGGACCTCGCTAAGGCAGAATAGAAGCCAAGGGAAAAAAGGACACAATGCCATTTGCAGCACCGTAGATGAGTCTAGAAGTAATCATGTGACTTGTAGTAAGTCAGAAAGTGAAAGACACATATCATATCATATCACTTATAGGTGTTACCTAAAAATGGATACCAGGGCAGATATTGCCACGGAGAAGGGCAATCACAGATTCATTAAACAAACTTGTGGTTCACCAATGGAAAGGTGTGAGGATTGGTTTCATTATGATATCGGGGTTAACAGACATATACAAACACAGGTGACATATATAATCACCAAAGACCTACAGAATACCAAGAGAGGACTACTCAACATTCTGTCATAACGTACATGGGAAAAGGATCCCAGGAAGAACAGACATCTGTATATGTGTAAAAGAACCACATCTTCCACACCTACAACAAGCCAAACATTGTAATCAAACTTGCTGTAATAAAAAAATAAAAAATTAAATTAAAAACACGAAGAAGAAGTAGTGAGACAAACTTGAGTGGCTTTCTCCTGGCACATTCCATTCTAAATTCCAATCGAGAACACCACTTCCATTGAGGCTCTGTTGCCCTAGTCACCAGATTTGGTAAGGGAGAACTGCTGCCACCTTGTGGCCGTTTCACACAACAGCAGCTTTAATCCCAGCGCTAATGGTCAGTTGATATTCAAAATCATTGCAGGCCTGTAAATGACACCTGCCCTGAAAACAAATCCTGGGGTCACATATCGACCAAAAAATTCAAAGGACGTCCATATTTCAAAACGACCGTTTCAAAAGGCATATTTTACGCACATTAGTGTTCTGCTTCTTTTCCTTTCTTTCCTTTTTTGTTAAAAAAAACGGGAATGGAAAAAGGCATCCCTCAGAATGGGCGAAAATCGTTGCAAACGAATCAATGGACAGAGGTTTAATCTCCAATATATATAAACAGCTCATGCAGCTTAATATTAAAAAAACAAACAACCCAATACAAAAATGGGCAGAAGATCTAAAGAGACGTTTCTTCAAAGGAGACACAGAGATGGCCAAGACGCACATGAAAAGCTGCTCAACAGCACTAATTATTAGAGAAATGCAAATCAAAACTACAATGAGGTATCACCTCACACCTGTTAGAATCGGCATCATCAGAAAATCTACAAACAACAAATTCTGGGGAGGGCGTGGACAAAAGGAGCCCTCTTCCACTATTGGTGGGAATGTAAATTGATACAGTCACTATGGAGAACAGTATGGAGTTTCCTTAAAAAACTAGAAATAGAATTAGCATCTGATCCAGCAAACCCACTTCTGGGCATATACCCAGAGAAAACCGTAAATCAAAAAGGCACATTCGGGCCTCCCTGGTGGCGCAGTGGTTGAGAGTCCGCCTGCCGATGGAGGGGATACGGGTTCGTGCCCCGGTCTGGCAGGATCCCATATGCCGCGGAGCGGCTGGGCCCGTGAGCCATGGCCGCTAAGCCTGTGCGTCTGGAGCCTGTGCTCCGCAACGCGAGAGGCCACAACAGTGAGAGGCCCGCGTACAGCAAAAAAAAAAAAAAAAAAAAAAAAAAAGGCACATTCACCACAATGTTCGTTGCAGCACTCTTTACAATAGCCAGGTAATGGAAGCCACCTAAATGCCCACAGACAGATGAATGGATAAAGATGTGGTACATATATAAAATGGAATATTACTCGGCCATAAAAAGGAATGAAACTGGGTCATTTGTAGAGACATCGATGGATCGAGAGACTGTCATACAGAATGAAGTAAGTCAGAAAGAGGAAAACAAATGTTATATAGTAATGCATATATGTGGAGCCTAAAAAATGGTACAGATGAACTGGTTTGCAGGGAAGAAATACAGACACAGAAGTAGAGAACAAACGTATGGACACCAAGTGTGGGAAGCCAT
Organism: Mesoplodon mirus; assembly: GCF_964341445.2. Lineage (NCBI taxonomy): Eukaryota > Metazoa > Chordata > Mammalia > Artiodactyla > Ziphiidae > Mesoplodon > Mesoplodon mirus. The sequence continues at coordinate 107,120,325 of NC_138987.1, read as the reverse complement.
GGGGTGGTGGTGGTGGGATGAGTTGGGAGATTGGGATTGACCTGCATACATGTATATGCATAAAATACATATCTAATAATAACATGCTGTATAAAAAAATAAATAAAATTAAATTTCAAAATTTAAAAAAATAAAATTTAAAAATAAAACAGAAAAAAGTTCTTCCCGTCACACAGATGTATTTATAGGAATGAATTATTTCCATGCTTATATCTATAAATACATAAAAGAGGAATAAAATCTAACTTGAACCATAAAAGAAAAAAAAACCTGAACCCACGAGTTATACAGAGGAAAACCCTATCAGGGCACTTGCTCCAGCGGTAAACAATTCTGAAATTGGTCAGAGGTGGGGAACCATCTCCCATACAGCCAGCAACCCACCCCCACGCAAGGAGCGTCCTCATTGCAAAGCTGGGGGACCGTGCCGAGGCATCTGTGAGTAAACGTGAGCTGAGCCCCAGGCCAGCTGCTGTTGAACTGTTCCCAACCTTCCCAGGTAAAACACCTGAATATGTACAAGGGCTTGAAAGCCTAGAGGAAGGGCCGTGGAGCCACACCAGCGAAAGCACGCAGGCCAACTTGGTGCCTGCAGGCCAACCAGGGTGGTCCTGGCCCCGGGCGCTCTTCCGGAAGCTTTCCATTGCCCTGCCTGAGATACCCTTCTTGTCCCGGCCCCCACTGCTTCTTTCTTTCCTCACCTCTGTCCGGAGAGAAATTCCAGCGGAAGGTATGGGTGACACATCCTCTTCTTTACAGGTGGCAGCCTGAAAACTCCTGCAGAATGGCCAGCAGAGCCCCACTCACAGCGGGCCACCCACAAAGCTGTGGCCCCTCACTCCCTCCCACCAGCACAGCCCCGAGACTGCTGACGGGGCAGAGAATATGGAGTCAGGCACAGCTTCAGGGGTTATTGCTGCCTGGAGCGCTGTTTATATTGACCTCAACGAGGCACACCTCGGGAGGGCGGGCCGGCAGGGTAAGGCTGCCCAGGTCAGCTAATCCACAACCCTCAGGGAATCACATTGTTGAAAATGGACCTCGCTAAGGCAGAATAGAAGCCAAGGGAAAAAAGGACACAATGCCATTTGCAGCACCGTAAATGAGTCTAGAAGTAGTCACGTGACTTGTAGTAAGTCAGAAAGTGAAAGACACATATCATATCATATCACTTATAGGTGTTACCTAAAAATGTATACCAGGGCAGATATTGCCACGGAGAAGGGCAATCACAGATTCATTAAACAAACTTGTGGTTCACCAATGGAAAGGTGTGAGGATTGGTTTCATTACGATATCGGGGTTAACAGACATATACAAACACAGGTGACATATATAATCACCAAAGACCTACAGAATACCAAGAGAGGACTACTCAACATTCTGTCATAACGTACATGGGAAAAGGATCCCTGGAAGAACAGACATCTGTATATGTGTAAAAGAACCACATCTTCCACACCTACAACAAGCCAAACATTGTAATCAAACTTGCTGTAATAAAAAAATAAAAAATTAAATTAAAAACACGAAGAAGAAGTAGTGAGACAAACTTGAGGGGCTTTCTCCTGGCACATTCCATTCTAAATTCCAATCTAGAACACCACTTCCATTGAGGCTCTGTTGCCCTAGTCACCAGATTTGGTAAGGGAGAACTGCTGCCACCTTGTGGCCGTTTCACACAACAGCAGCTTTAATCCCAGCGCTAATGGTCAGTTGATATTCAAAATCATTGCAGGCCTGTAAATGACACCTGCCCTGAAAACAAATCCTGGGGTCACATATCGACCAAAAAATTCAAAGGACGTCCATATTTCAAAACGACCATTTCAAAAGGCATATTTTACGCACATTAGTGTTCTGCTTCTTTTCCTTTCTTTCCTTTTTTGTTAAAAAAAACGGGAATGGATAAAGGCATCCCTCAGAATGGGCGAAAATCGTTGCAAACGAATCAATGGACAGAGGTTTAATCTCCAATATATATAAACAGCTCATGCAGCTTAATATTAAAAAAACAAACAACCCAATACAAAAATGGGCAGAAGATCTAAAGAGACGTTTCTTCAAAGGAGACACAGAGATGGCCAAGACGCACATGAAAAGCTGCTCAACAGCACTAATTATTAGAGAAATGCAAATCAAAACTACAATGAGGTATCACCTCACACCTGTTAGAATCGGCATCATCAGAAAATCTACAAACAACAAATTCTGGGGAGGGTGTGGACAAAAGGAGCCCTCTTCCACTATTGGTGGGAATGTAAATTGATACAGTCACTATGGAGAACAGTATGGAGTTTCCTTAAAAAAACTAGAAATAGAATTACCATCTGATCCAGCAATCCCACTTCTGGGCATATACCCAGAGAAAACCGTAAATCAAAAAGGCACATTCACCACAATGTTCGTTGCAGCACTCTTTACAATAGCCAGGTAATGGAAGCCACCTAAATGCCCACAGACAGATGAATGGATAAAGATGTGGTACATATATAAAATGGAATATTACTCGGCCATAAAAAGGAATGAAACTGGGTCATTTGTAGAGACATCGATGGATCGAGAGACTGTCATACAGAATGAAGTAAGTCAGAAAGAGGAAAACAAATGTTGTATATTAATGCATATATGTGGAGCCTAAAAAATGGTACAGATGAACTGGTTTGCAGGGAAGAAATACAGACACAGAGGTAGAGAACAAACGTATGGACACCAAGTGTGGGAAGCCATGGGGTGGTGGTGGTGGGATGAGTTGGGAGATTGGGATTGACCTGTATACATGTATATGCATAAAATACATAACTAATAATAACGTGCTGTATAAAAGAATAAATAAAATTAAATTTCAAAATTTAAAAAAATAAAATTTAAAAATAAAACAGAAAAAAGTTCTTCCCGTCACACAGATGTATTTATAGGAATGAATTATTTCCATGCTTATATCTATAAATACATAAAAGAGGAATAAAATCTAACTTGAACCATAAAAGAAAAAAAAATACCTGAACCCACGAGTTATACAGAGGAAAACCCTATCAGGGCACTTGCTCCAGCGGTAAACAATTCTGAAATTGGTCAGAGGTGGGGAACCATCTCCCATACAGCCAGCAACCCACCCCCCACGCAAGGAGCGTCCTCATTGCAAAGCTGGGGGACCGTGCCGAGGCATCTGTGAGTAAACGTGAGCTGAGCCCCAGGCCAGCTGCTGTTGAACTGTTCCCAACCTTCCCAGGTAAAACACCTGAATATGTACAAGGGCTTGAAAGCCCAGAGGAAGGGCCATGGAGCCACACCAGCGAAAGCACGCAGGCCAACTTGGTGCCTGCAGGCCAGCCAGGGTGGTCCTGGCCCCGGGCGCTCTTCCGGAAGCTTTCCATTGCCCTGCCTGAGATACCCCTCTTGTCCCGGCCCCCACTGCTTCTTTCTTTCCTCACCTCTGTGCGGAGAGAAATTCCAGCGGAAGGTATGGGTGACACATCCTCTTCTTTACAGGTGGCAGCCTGACAACACCTGCAGAAAGCCCAGCAGAGCCCCACTCACAGCGGGCCACCCACAAAGCTGTGGCCCCTCACTCCCTCCCACCAGCACAGCCCCGAGACTGCTGACGGGGCAGAGAATATGGAGTCAGGCACAGCTTCAGGGTCTATTGCTGCCTGGAGCGCTGTTTATATTGACCTCAACGAGGCACACCTGGGGAGGGCGGGCCGGCAGGGTAAGGCTGCCCAGGTCAGCTAATCCACAACCCTCAGGGAATCACATTGTTGAAAATGGACCTCGCTAAGGCAGAATAGAAGCCAAGGGAAAAAAGGACACAATGCCATTTGCAGCACCGTAGATGAGTCTTGAAGTAATCACGTGACTTGTAGTAAGTCAGAAAGTGAAAGACACATATCATATCATATCACTTATAGGTGTTACCTAAAAATGGATACCAGGGCAGATATTGCCACGGAGAAGGGCAATCACAGATTCATTAAACAAACTTGTGGTTCACCAATGGAAAGGTGTGAGGATTGGTTTCATTACGATATCGGGGTTAACAGACATATACAAACACAGGTGACATATATAATCACCAAAGACCTACAGAATACCAAGAGAGGACTACTCAACATTCTGTCATAACGTACATGGGAAAAGGATCCCAGGAAGAACAGACATCTGTATATGTGTAAAAGAACCACATCTTCCACACCTACAACAAGCCAAACATTGTAATCAAACTTGCTGTAATAAAAAATAAAAAATTAAATTAAAAACACGAAGAAGAAGTAGTGAGACAAACTTGAGTGGCTTTCTCCTGGCACATTCCATTCTAAATTCCAATCTAGAACACCACTTCCATTGAGGCTCTGTTGCCCTAGTCACCAGATTTGGTAAGGGAGAACTGCTGCCACCTTGTGGCCGTTTCACACAACAGCAGCTTTAATCCCAGCGCTAATGGTCAGTTGATATTCAAAATCATTGCAGGCCTGTAAATGACACCTGCCCTGAAAACAAATCCTGGGGTCACATATCGACCAAAAAATTCAAAGGACGTCCATATTTCAAAACGACCGTTTCAAAAGGCATATTTTACGCACATTAGTGTTCTGCTTCTTTTCCTTTCTTTCCTTTTTTGTTAAAAAAAACGGGAATGGAAAAAGGCATCCCTCAGAATGGGCGAAAATCGTTGCAAACGAATCAATGGACAGAGGTTTAATCTCCAATATATATAAACAGCTCATGCAGCTTAATATTAAAAAAACAAAGAACCCAATACAAAAATGGGCAGAAGATCTAAAGAGACGTTTCTTCAAAGGAGACACAGAGATGGCCAAGACGCACATGAAAAGCTGCTCAACAGCACTAAATATTAGAGAAATGCAAATCAAAACTACAATGAGGTATCACCTCACACCTGTTAGAATCGGCATCATCAGAAAATCTACAAACAACAAATTCTGGGGAGGGCGTGGACAAAAGGAGCCCTCTTCCACTATTGGTGGGAATGTAAATTGATACAGTCACTATGGAGAACAGTATGGAGTTTCCTTAAAAAACTAGAAATAGAATTACCATCTGATCCAGCAATCCCACTTCTCTGCATATACCCAGAGAAAACCGTAAATCAAAAAGGTACATTCGGGCCTCCCTGGTGGCGCAGTGGTTGAGAGTCCGCCTGCCGATGGAGGGGATACGGGTTCGTGCCCCGGTCTGGGAGGATCCCATATGCCGCGGAACGGCTGGGCCCGTGAGCCATGGCCGCTAAGCCTGTGCGTCTGGAGCCTGTGCTCCGCAACGCGAGAGGCCACAACAGTGAGAGGCCCGCGTACAGCAAAAAAAAAAAAAAAAAAAAAAAAAGGCACATTCACCACAATGTTCGTTGCAGCACTCTTTACAATAGCCAGGTAATGGAAGCCACCTAAATGCCCACAGACAGATGAATGGATAAAGATGTGGTACATATATAAAATGGAATATTACTCGGCCATAAAAAGGAATGAAACTGGGTCATTTGTAGAGACATCGATGGATCGAGAGACTGTCATACAGAATGAAGTAAGTCAGAAAGAGGAAAACAAATGTTGTATAGTAATGCATATATGTGGAGCCTAAAAAATGGTACAGATGAACTGGTTTGCAGGGAAGAAATACAGACACAGAGGTAGAGAACAAACGTATGGACACCAAGTGTGGGAAGCCATGGTGTGGTGGTGGTGGGATGAGTTGGGAGATTGGGATTGACCTGTATACATGTATATGCATAAAATACATAACTAATAATAACGTGCTGTATAAAAAAATAAATAAAATTAAATTTCAAAATTTAAAAAAATAAAATTTAAAAATAAAACAGAAAAAAGTTCTTCCCGTCACACAGATGTATTTATAGGAATGAATTATTTCCATGCTTATATCTATAAATACATAAAAGAGGAATAAAATCTAACTTGAACCATAAAAGAAAAAAAAACCTGAACCCACGAGTTATACAGAGGAAAACCCTATCAGGGCACTTGCTCCAGCGGTAAACAATTCTGAAATTGGTGAGAGGTGGGGAACCATCTCCCATACAGCCAGCAACCCACCCCCCACGCAAGGAGCGTCCTCATTGCAAAGCTGGGGGACCGTGCCGAGGCATCTGTGAGTAAACGTGAGCTGAGCCCCAGGCCAGCTGCTGTTGAACTGTTCCCAACCTTCCCAGGTAAAACACCTGAATATGTACAAGGGCTTGAAAGCCTAGAGGAAGGGCCGTGGAGCCACACCAGCGAAAGCACGCAGGCCAACTTGGTGCCTGCAGGCCAGCCAGGGTGGTCCTGGCCCCGGGCGCTCTTCCGGAAGCTTTCCATTGCCCTGCCTGAGATACCCCTCTTGTCCCGGCCCCCACTGCTTCTTTGTTTCCTCACCTCTGTGCGGAGAGAAATTCCAGCGGAAGGTATGGGTGACACATCCTCTTCTTTACAGGTGGCAGCCTGACAACACCTGCAGAAAGCCCAGCAGAGCCCCACTCACAGCGGGCCACCCACAAAGCTGTGGCCCCTCACTCCCTCCCACCAGCACAGCCCCGAGACTGCTGACGGGGCAGAGAATATGGAGTCAGGCACAGCTTCAGGGGCTATTGCTGCCTGGAGCGCTGTTTATATTGACCTCAACGAGGCACACCTGGGGAGGGCGGGCCGGCAGGGTAAGGCTGCCCAGGTCAGCTAATCCACAACCCTCAGGGAATCACATTGTTGAAAATGGACCTCGCTAAGGCAGAATAGAAGCCAAGGGAAAAAAGGACACAATGCCATTTGCAGCACCGTAGATGAGTCTAGAAGTAATCACGTGACTTGTAGTAAGTCAGAAAGTGAAAGACACATATCATATCATATCACTTATAGGTGTTACCTAAAAATGGATACCAGGGCAGATATTGCCACGGAGAAGGGCAATCACAGATTCATTAAACAAACTTGTGGTTCACCAATGGAAAGGTGTGAGGATTGGTTTCATTACGATATCGGGGTTAACAGACATATACAAACACAGGTGACATATATAATCACCAAAGACGTGCAGAATACCAAGAGAGGACTACTCAACATTCTGTCATAACGTACATGGGAAAAGGATCCCAGGAAGAACAGACATCTGTATATGTGTAAAAGAACCACATCTTCCACACCTACAACAAGCCAAACATTGTAATCAAACTTGCTGTAATAAAAAATTAAAAAAAAATTAAATTAAAACCACGAAGAAGAAGTAGTGAGACAAACTTGAGTGGCTTTCTCCTGGCACATTCCATTCTAAATTCCAATCTAGAACACCACTTCCATTGAGGCTCTGTTGCCCTAGTCACCAGATTTGGTAAGGGAGAACTGCTGCCACCTTGTGGCCGTTTCACACAACAGCAGCTTTAATCCCAGCGCTAATGGTCAGTTGATATTCAAAATCATTGCAGGCCTGTAAATGACACCTGCCCTGAAAACAAATCCTGGGGTCACATATCGACCAAAAAATTCAAAGGACGTCCATATTTCAAAACGACCGTTTCAAAAGGCATATTTTACGCACATTAGTGTTCTGCTTCTTTTCCTTTCTTTCCTTTTTTGTTAAAAAAAACGGGAATGGAAAAACGCATCCCTCAGAATGGGTGAAAATCGTTGCAAACGAATCAATGGACAGAGGTTTAATCTCCAATATATATAAACAGCTCATGCAGCTTAATATTAAAAAAACAAACAACCCAATACAAAAATGGGCAGAAGATCTAAAGAGACGTTTCTTCAAAGGAGACACAGAGATGGCCAAGACGCACATGAAAAGCTGCTCAACAGCACTAATTATTAGAGAAATGCTAATCAAAACTACAATGAGGTATCCCTTCACACCTGTTAGAATCGGCATCATCAGAAAATCTACAAACAACAAATTCTGGGGAGGGTGTGGACAAAAGGAGCCCTCTTCCACTATTGGTGGGAATGTAAATTGATACAGTCACTATGGAGAACAGTATGGAGTTTCCTTAAAAAAACTAGAAATAGAATTACCATCTGATCCAGCAATCCCACTTCTGGGCATATACCCAGAGAAAACCGTAAATCAAAAAGGCACATTCAGCACAATGTTCGTTGCAGCACTCTTTACAATAGCCAGGTAATGGAAGCCACCTAAATGCCCACAGACAGATGAATGGATAAAGATGTGGTACATATATAAAATGGAATATAACTCGGCCATAAAAAGGAATGAAACTGGGTCATTTGTAGAGACATCGATGGATCGAGAGACTGTCATACAGAATGAAGTAAGTCAGAAAGAGGAAAACAAATGTTGTATATTAATGCATATATGTGGAGCCTAAAAAATGGTACAGATGAACTGGTTTGCAGGGAAGAAATACAGACACAGAGGTAGAGAACAAACGTATGGACACCAAGTGTGGGAAGCCATGGGGTGGTGGTGGTGGGATGAGTTGGGAGATTGGGATTGACCTGTATACATGTATATGCATAAAATACATAACGAATAATAACGTGCTGTATAAAAAAATAAATACAATTAAATTTCAAAATTTAAAAAAATAAAATTTAAAAATAAAACAGAAAAAAGTTCTTCCCGTCACACAGATGTATTTATAGGAATGAATTATTTCCATGCTTATATCTATAAATACATAAAAGAGGAATAAAATCTAACTTGAACCATAAAAGAAAAAAAAAAACCTGAACCCACGAGTTATACAGAGGAAAACCCTATCAGGGCACTTGCTCCAGCGGTAAACAATTCTGAAATTGGTCAGAGGTGGGGAACCATCTCCCATACAGCCAGCAACCCACCCCCAACGCAAGGAGCGTCCTCATTGCAATGATGGGGGACCGTGCCGAGGCATCTGTGAGTAAACGTGAGCTGAGCCCCAGGCCAGCTGCTGTTGAACTGTTCCCAACCTTCCCAGGTAAAACACCTGAATATGTACAAGGGCTTGAAAGCCTAGAGGAAGGGCCGTGGAGCCACACCAGCGAAAGCACGCAGGCCAACTTGGTGCCTGCAGGCCAGCCAGGGTGGTCCTGGCCCCGGGCGCTCTTCCGGAAGCTTTCCATTGCCCTGCCTGAGATACCCCTCTTGTCCCGGCCCCCACTGCTTCTTTCTTTCCTCACCTCTGTGCGGAGAGAAATTCCAGCGGAAGGTATGGGTGACACATCCTCTTCTTTACAGGTGGCAGCCTGACAACACCTGCAGAAAGCCCAGCAGAGCCCCACTCACAGCGGGCCACCCACAAAGCTGTGGCCCCTCACTCCCTCCCACCAGCACAGCCCCGAGACTGCTGACGGGGCAGAGAATATGGAGTCAGGCACAGCTTCAGGGGCTATTGCTGCCTGGAGCGCTGTTTATATTGACCTCAACGAGGCACACCTGGGGAGGGCGGGCCGGCAGGGTAAGGCTGCCCAGGTCAGCTAATCCACAACCCTCAGGGAATCACATTGTTGAAAATGGACCTCGCTAAGGCAGAATAGAAGCCAAGGGAAAAAAGGACACAATGCCATTTGCAGCACCGTAGATGAGTCTAGAAGTAATCACGTGACTTGTAGTAAGTCAGAAAGTGAAAGACACATATCATATCATATCACTTATAGGTGTTACCTAAAAATGGATACCAGGGCAGATATTGCCACGGAGAAGGGCAATCACAGATTCATTAAACAAACTTGTGGTTCACCAATGGAAAGTTGTGAGGATTGGTTTCATTACGATATCGGGGTTAACAGACATATACAAACACAGGTGACATATATAATCACCAAAGACCTACAGAATACCAAGAGAGGACTACTCAACATTCTGTCATAACGTACATGGGAAAAGGATCCCTGGAAGAACAGACATCTGTATATGTGTAAAAGAACCACATCTTCCACACCTACAACAAGCCAAACATTGTAATCAAACTTGCTGTAATAAAAAAATAAAAAATTAAATTAAAAACACGAAGAAGAAGTAGTGAGACAAACTTGAGTGGCTTTCTCCTGGCACATTCCATTCTAAATTCCAATCTAGAACACCACTTCCATTGAGGCTCTGTTGCCCTAGTCACCAGATTTGGTAAGGGAGAACTGCTGCCACCTTGTGGCCGTTTCACACAACAGCAGCTTTAATCCCAGCGCTAATGGTCAGTTGATATTCAAAATCATTGCAGGCCTGTAAATGACACCTGCCCTGAAAACAAATCCTGGGGTCACATATCGACCAAAAAATTCAAAGGACGTCCATATTTCAAAACGACCGTTTCAAAAGGCATATTTTACGCACATTAGTGTTCTGCTTCTTTTCCTTTCTTTCCTTTTTTGTTAAAAAAAACGGGAATGGAAAAAGGCATCCCTCAGAATGGGCGAAAATCGTTGCAAACGAATCAATGGACAGAGGTTTAATCTCCAATATATATAAACAGCTCATGCAGCTTAATATTAAAAAAACAAACAACCCAATACAAAAATGGGCAGAAGATCTAAAGAGACGTTTCTTCAAAGGAGACACAGAGATGGCCAAGACGCACATGAAAAGCTGCTCAACAGCACTAATTATTAGAGAAATGCAAATCAAAACTACAATGAGGTATCACCTCACACCTGTTAGAATCGGCATCATCAGAAAATCTACAAACAACAAATTCTGGGGAGGGCGTGGACAAAAGGAGCCCTCTTCCACTATTGGTGGGAATGTAAATTGATACAGTCACTATGGAGAACAGTATGGAGTTTCCTTAAAAAACTAGAAATAGAATTACCATCTGATCCAGCAATCCCACTTCTGGGCATATACCCAGAGAAAACCGTAAATCAAAAATGCACATTCACCACAATGTTCGTTGCAGCACTCTTTACAATAGCCAGGTAATGGAAGCCACCTAAATGCCCACAGACAGATGAATGGATAAAGATGTGGTACATATATAAAATGGAATATTACTCGGCCATAAAAAGGAATGAAACTGGGTCATTTGTAGAGACATCGATGGATCGAGAGACTGTCATACAGAATGAAGTAAGTCAGAAAGAGGAAAACAAATGTTGTATATTAATGCATATATGTGGAGCCTAAAAAATGGTACAGATGAACTGGTTTGCAGGGAAGAAATACAGACACAGAGGTAGAGAACAAACGTATGGACACCAAGTGTGGGAAGCCATGGGGTGGTGGTGGTGGGATGAGTTGGGAGACTGGGATTGACCTGTATACATGTATATGCATAAAATACATAACTAATAATAACGTGCTGTATAAAAAAATAAATAAAATTAAATTTCAAAATTTAAAAAAATAAAATTTAAAAATAAAACAGAAAAAAGTTCTTCCCGTCACACAGATGTATTTATAGGAATGAATTATTTCCATGCTTATATCTATAAATACATAAAAGAGGAATAAAATCTAACTTGAACCATAAAAGAAAAAAAAACCTGAACCCACGAGTTATACAGAGGAAAACCCTATCAGGGCACTTGCTCCAGCGGTAAACAATTCTGAAATTGGTGAGAGGTGGGGAACCATCTCCCATACAGCCAGCAACCCACCCCCCACGCAAGGAGCGTCCTCATTGCAAAGCTGGGGGACCGTGCCGAGGCATCTGTGAGTAAACGTGAGCTGAGCCCCAGGCCAGCTGCTGTTGAACTGTTCCCAACCTTCCCAGGTAAAACACCTGAATATGTACAAGGGCTTGAAAGCCTAGAGGAAGGGCCGTGGAGCCACACCAGCGAAAGCACGCAGGCCAACTTGGTGCCTGCAGGCCAGCCAGGGTGGTCCTGGCCCCGGGCGCTCTTCCGGAAGCTTTCCATTGCCCTGCCTGAGATACCCCTCTTGTCCCGGACCCCACTGCTTCTTTGTTTCCTCACCTCTGTCCGGAGAGAAATTCCAGCGGAAGGTATGGGTGACACATCCTCTTCTTTACAGGTGGCAGCCTGACAACACCTGCAGAAAGCCCAGCAGAGCCCCACTCACAGCGGGCCACCCACAAACCTGTGGCCCCTCACTCCCTCTCACCAGCACAGCCCCGAGACTGCTGACGGGGCAGAGCATATGGAGTCAGGCACAGCTTCAGGGGCTATTGCTGCCTGGAGCGCTGTTTATATTGACCTCAACGAGGCACACCTAGGGAGGGCGGGCCGGCAGGGTAAGGCTGCCCAGGTCAGCTAATCCACAACCCTCAGGGAATCACATTGTTGAAAATGGACCTCGCTAAGGCAGAATAGAAGCCAAGGGAAAAAAGGACACAATGCCATTTGCAGCACCGTAGATGAGTCTAGAAGTAATCACGTGACTTGTAGTAAGTCAGAAAGTGAAAGACACATATCATATCATATCACTTATAGGTGTTACCTAAAAATGGATACCAGGGCAGATATTGCCACGGAGAAGGGCAATCACAGATTCATTAAACAAACTTGTGGTTCACCAATGGAAAGGTGTGAGGATTGGTTTCATTACGATATCGGGATTAACAGACATATACAAACACAGGTGACATATATAATCACCAAAGACCTACAGAATACCAAGAGAGGACTACTCAACATTCTGTCATAACGTACATGGGGAAAGGATCCCAGGAAGAACAGACATCTGTATATGTGTAAAAGAACCACATCTTCCACACCTACAACAAGCCAAACATTGTAATCAAACTTGCTGTAATAAAAAAATAAAAAATTAAATTAAAAACACGAAGAAGAAGTAGGGAGACAAACTTGAGTGGCTTTCTCCTGGCACATTCCATTCTAAATTCCAATCTAGAACACCACTTCCATTGAGGCTCTGTTGCCCTAGTCACCAGATTTGGTAAGGGAGAACTGCTGCCACCTTGTGGCCGTTTCACACAACAGCAGCTTTAATCCCAGCGCTAATGGTCAGTTGATATTCAAAATCATTGCAGGCCTGTAAATGACACCTGCCCTGAAAACAAATCCTGTGGTAACATATCGACCAAAAAATTCAAAGGACGTCCATATTTCAAAACGACCGTTTCAAAAGGCATATTTTACGCACATTAGTGTTCTGCTTCTTTTCCTTTCTTTCCTTTTTTGTTAAAAAAAACGGGAATGGAAAAAGGCATCCCTCAGAATGGGCGAAAATCGTTGCAAACGAATCAATGGACAGAGGTTTAATCTCCAATATATATAAACAGCTCATGCAGCTTAATATTAAAAAAAACAAACAACCCAATACAAAAATGGGCAGAAGATCTAAAGAGACGTTTCTTCAAAGGAGACACAGAGATGGCCAAGACGCACAAGAAAAGCTGCTCAACAACACTAATTATTAGAGAAATGCAAATCAAAACTACAATGAGGTATCACCTCACACCTGTTAGAATCGGCATCATCAGAAAATCTACAAACAACAAATTCTGGGGAGGGCGTGGACAAAAGGAGCCCTCTTCCACTATTGGTGGGAATGTAAATTGATACAGTCACTATGGAGAACAGTATGGAGTCTCCTTAAAAAAACTAGAAATAGAATTACCATCTGATCCAGCAATCCCACTTCTGGGCATATACCCAGAGAAAACCGTAAATCAAAAAGGCACATTCACCACAATGTTCGTTGCAGCACTCTTTACAATAGCCAGGTAATGGAAGCCACCTAAATGCCCACAGACAGATGAATGGATAAAGATGTGGTACATATATAAAATGGAATATTACTCGGCCATAAAAAGGAATGAAACTGGGTCATTTGTAGAGACATCGATGGATCGAGAGACTGTCATACAGAATGAAGTAAGTCAGAAAGAGGAAAACAAATGTTGTATATTAATGCATATATGTGGAGCCTAAAAAATGGTACAGATGAACTGGTTTACAGGGAAGAAATACAGACACAGAGGTAGAGAACAAACGTATGGACACCAAGTGTGGGAAGCCATGGGGTGGTGGTGGTGGTGGGATGAGTTGGGAGATTGGGATTGACCTGTATACATGTATATGCATAAAATACATAACTAATAATAACGTGCTGTATAAAAAAATAAATAAAATTAAATTTCAAAATTTAAAAAAATAAAATTTAAAAATAAAACAGAAAAAAGTTCTTCCCGTCACACAGATGTATTTATAGGAATGAATTATTTCCATGCTTATATCTATAAATACATGAAAGAGGAATAAAATCTAACTTGAACCATAAAAGAAAAAAAAAACCTGAACCCACGAGTTATACAGAGGAAAACCCTATCAGGGCACTTGCTCCAGCGGTAAACAATTCTGAAATTGGTGAGAGGTGGGGAACCATCTCCCATACAGCCAGCAACCCACCCCCCACGCAAGGAGCGTCCTCATTGCAAAGCTGGGGGACCGTGCCGAGGCATCTGTGAGTAAACGTGAGCTGAGCCCCAGGCCAGCTGCTGTTGAACTGTTCCCAACCTTCCCAGGTAAAACACCTGAATATGTACAAGGGCTTGAAAGCCTAGAGGAAGGGCCGTGGAGCCACACCAGCGAAAGCACGCAGGCCAACTTGGTGCCTGCAGGCCAGCCAGGGTGGTCCTGGCCCCGGGCGCTCTTCTGGAAGCTTTCCATTGCCCTGCCTGAGATACCCCTCTTGTCCCGGCCCCCACTGCTTCTTTGTTTCCTCACCTCTGTCCGGAGAGAAATTCCAGCGGAAGGTATGGGTGACACATCCTCTTCTTTACAGGTGGCAGCCTGACAACACCTGCAGAAAGCCCAGCAGAGCCCCACTCACAGCGGGCCACCCACAAACCTGTGGCCCCTCACTCCCTCCCACCAGCACAGCCCCGAGACTGCTGACGGGGCAGAGCATATGGAGTCAGGCACAGCTTCAGGGGCTATTGCTGCCTGGAGCGCTGTTTATATTGACCTCAACGAGGCACACCTGGGGAGGGCGGGCCGGCAGGGTAAGGCTGCCCAGGTCAGCTAATCCACAACCCTCAGGGAATCACATTGTTGAAAATGGACCTCGCTAAGGCAGAATAGAAGCCAAGGGAAAAAAGGACACAATGCCATTTGCAGCACCGTAGATGAGTCTAGAAGTAATCACGTGACTTGTAGTAAGTCAGAAAGTGAAAGACACATATCATATCATATCACTTATAGGTGTTACCTAAAAATGGATACCAGGGCAGATATTGCCACGGAGAAGGGCAATCACAGATTCATTAAACAAACTTGTGGTTCACCAATGGAAAGGTGTGAGGATTGGTTTCATTACGATATCGGGGTTAACAGACATATACAAACACAGGTGACATATATAATCACCAAAGACCTACAGAATACCAAGAGAGGACTACTCAACATTCTGTCATAACGTACATGGGAAAAGGATCCCAGGAAGAACAGACATCTGTATATGTGTAAAAGAACCACATCTTCCACACCTACAACAAGCCAAACATTGTAATCAAACTTGCTGTAATAAAAAAATAAAAAATTAAATTAAAAACACGAAGAAGAAGTAGGGAGACAAACTTGAGTGGCTTTCTCCTGGCACATTCCATTCTAAATTCCAATCTAGAACACCACTTCCATTGAGGCTCTGTTGCCCTAGTCACCAGATTTGGTAAGGGAGAACTGCTGCCACCTTGTGGCCGTTTCACACAACAGCAGCTTTAATCCCAGCGCTAATGGTCAGTTGATATTCAAAATCATTGCAGGCCTGTAAATGACACCTGCCCTGAAAACAAATCCTGGGGTCACATATCGACCAAAAAATTCAAAGGACGTCCATATTTCAAAACGACCGTTTCAAAAGGCATATTTTACGCACATTAGTGTTCTGCTTCTTTTCCTTTCTTTCCTTTTTTGTTAAAAAAAACGGGAATGGAAAAAGGCATCCCTCAGAATGGGCGAAAATCGTTGCAAACGAATCAATGGACAGAGGTTTAATCTCCAATATATATAAACAGCTCATGCAGCTTAATATTAAAAAAAACAAACAACCCAATACAAAAATGGGCAGAAGATCTAAAGAGACGTTTCTTCAAAGGAGACACAGAGATGGCCAAGACGCACAAGAAAAGCTGCTCAACAACACTAATTATTAGAGAAATGCAAATCAAAACTACAATGAGGTATCACCTCACACCTGTTAGAATCGGCATCATCAGAAAATCTACAAACAACAAATTCTGGGGAGGGCGTGGACAAAAGGAGCCCTCTTCCACTATTGGTGGGAATGTAAATTGATACAGTCACTATGGAGAACAGTATGGAGTCTCCTTAAAAAAACTAGAAATAGAATTACCATCTGATCCAGCAATCCCACTTCTGGGCATATACCCAGAGAAAACCGTAAATCAAAAAGGCACATTCACCACAATGTTCGTTGCAGCACTCTTTACAATAGCCAGGTAATGGAAGCTACCTAAATGCCCACAGACAGATGAATGGATAAAGATGTGGTACATATATAAAATGGAATATTACTCGGCCATAAAAAGGAATGAAACTGGGTCATTTGTAGAGACATCGATGGATCGAGAGACTGTCATACAGAATGAAGTAAGTCAGAAAGAGGAAAACAAATGTTGTATATTAATGCATATATGTGGAGCCTAAAAAATGGTACAGATGAACTGGTTTGCAGGGAAGAAATACAGACACAGAGGTAGAGAACAAACGTATGGACACCAAGTGTGGGAAGCCATGGGGTGGTGGTGGTGGGATGAGTTGGGAGATTGGGATTGACCTGTATACATGTATATGCATAAAATACATAACTAATAATAACGTGCTGTATAAAAAAATAAATAAAATTAAATTTCAAAATTTAAAAAAATAAAATTTAAAAATAAAACAGAAAAAAGTTCTTCCCGTCACACAGATGTATTTATAGGAATGAATTATTTCCATGCTTATATCTATAAATACATAAAAGAGGAATAAAATCTAACTTGAACCATAAAAGAAAAAAAAACCTGAACCCACGAGTTATACAGAGGAAAACCCTATCAGGGCACTTGCTCCAGCGGTAAACAATTCTGAAATTGGTGAGAGGTGGGGAACCATCTCCCATACAGCCAGCAACCCACCCCCCACGCAAGGAGCGTCCTCATTGCAAAGCTGGGGGACCGTGCCGAGGCATCTGTGAGTAAACGTGAGCTGAGCCCCAGGCCAGCTGCTGTTGAACTGTTCCCAACCTTCCCAGGTAAAACACCTGAATATGTACAAGGGCTTGAAAGCCTAGAGGAAGGGCCGTGGAGCCACACCAGCGAAAGCACGCAGGCCAACTTGGTGCCTGCAGGCCAGCCAGGGTGGTCCTGGCCCCGGGCGCTCTTCCGGAAGCTTTCCATTGCCCTGCCTGAGATACCCCTCTTGTCCCGGCCCCCACTGCTTCTTTCTTTCCTCACCTCTGTCCGGAGAGAAATTCCAGCGGAAGGTATGGGTGACACATCCTCTTCTTTACAGGTGGCAGCCTGACAACACCTGCAGAAAGCCCAGCAGAGCCCCACTCACAGCGGGCCACCCACAATGCTGTGGCCCCTCACTCCCTCCCACCAGCACAGCCCCGAGACTGCTGACGGGGCAGAGAATATGGAGTCAGGCACAGCTTCAGGGGCTATTGCTGCCTGGAGCGCTGTTTATATTGACCTCAACGAGGCACACCTGGGGAGGGCGGGCCGGCAGGGTAAGGCTGCCCAGGTCAGCTAATCCACAACCCTCAGGGAATCACATTGTTGAAAATGGACCTCGCTAAGGCAGAATAGAAGCCAAGGGAAAAAAGGACACAATGCCATTTGCAGCACCGTAGATGAGTCTAGAAGTAATCACGTGACTTGTAGTAAGTCAGAAAGTGAAAGACACATATCATATCATATCACTTATAGGTGTTACCTAAAAATGGATACCAGGGCAGATATTGCCACGGAGAAGGGCAATCACAGATTCATTAAACAAACTTGTGGTTCACCAATGGAAAGGTGTGAGGATTGGTTTCATTACGATATCGGGGTTAACAGACATATACAAACACAGGTGACATATATAATCACCAAAGACCTACAGAATACCAAGAGAGGACTACTCAACATTCTGTCATAACGTACATGGGAAAAGGATCCCAGGAAGAACAGACATCTGTATATGTGTAAAAGAACCACATCTTCCACACCTACAACAAGCCAAACATTGTAATCAAACTTGCTGTAATAAAAAAATAAAAAATTAAATTAAAAACACGAAGAAGAAGTAGTTAGACAAACTTGAGTGGCTTTCTCCTGGCACATTCCATTCTAAATTCCAATCTAGAACACCACTTCCATTGAGGCTTTGTTGCCCTAGTCACCAGATTTGGTAAGGGAGAACTGCTGCCACCTTGTGGCCGTTTCACACAACAGCAGCTTTAATCCCAGCGCTAATGGTCAGTTGATATTCAAAATCATTGCAGGCCTGTAAATGACACCTGCCCTGAAAACAAATCCTGGGGTCACATATCGACCAAAAAATTCAAAGGACGTCCATATTTCAAAACGACCGTTTCAAAAGGCATATTTTACGCACATTAGTGTTCTGCTTCTTTTCCTTTCTTTCCTTTTTTGTTAAAAAAAACGGGAATGGAAAAAGGCATCCCTCAGAATGGGCGAAAATCGTTGCAAACGAATCAATGGACAGAGGTTTAATCTCCAATATATATAAACAGCTCATGCAGCTTAATATTAAAAAAACAAACAACCCAATACAAAAATGGGCAGAAGATCTAAAGAGACGTTTCTTCAAAGGAGACACAGAGATGGCCAAGACGCACATGAAAAGCTGCTCAACAGCACTAATTATTAGAGAAATGCAAATCAAAACTACAATGAGGTATCACCTCACACCTGATAGAATCGGCATCATCAGAAAATCTACAAACAACAAATTCTGGGGAGGGCGTGGACAAAAGGAGCCCTCTTCCACTATTGGTGGGAATGTAAATTGATACAGTCACTATGGAGAACAGTATGGAGTTTCCTTAAAAAACTAGAAATAGAATTACCATCTGATCCAGCAATCCCACTTCTGGGCATATACCCAGAGAAAACCGTAAATCAAAAAGGCACATTCACCACAATGTTCGTTGCAGCACTCTTTACAATAGCCAGGTAATGGAAGCCACCTAAATGCCCACAGACAGATGAATGGATAAAGATGTGGTACATATATAAAATGGAATATTACTCGGCCATAAAAAGGAATGAAACTGGGTCATTTGTAGAGACATCGATGGATCGAGAGACTGTCATACAGAATGAAGTAAGTCAGAAAGAGGAAAACAAATGTTGTATATTAATGCATATATGTGGAGCCTAAAAAATGGTACAGATGAACTGGTTTGCAGGGAAGAAATACAGACACAGAGGTAGAGAACAAACGTATGGACACCAAGTGTGGGAAGCCATGGGGTGGTGGTGGTGGGATGAGTTGGGAGATTGGGATTGACCTGTATACATGTATATGCATAAAATACATAACTAATAATAACGTGCTGTATAAAAAAATAAATAAAATTAAATTTCAAAATTTAAAAAAATAAAATTTAAAAATAAAACAGAAAAAAGTTCTTCCCGTCACACAGATGTATTTATAGGAATGAATTATTTCCATGCTTATATCTATAAATACATGAAAGAGGAATAAAATCTAACTTGAACCATAAAAGAAAAAAAAACCTGAACCCACGAGTTATACAGAGGAAAACCCTATCAGGGCACTTGCTCCAGCGGTAAACAATTCTGAAATTGGTGAGAGGTGGGGAACCATCTCCCATACAGCCAGCAACCCACCCCCCACGCAAGGAGCGTCCTCATTGCAAAGCTGGGGGACCGTGTCGAGGCATCTGTGAGTAAACGTGAGCTGAGCCCCAGGCCAGCTGCTGTTGAACTGTTCCCAACCTTCCCAGGTAAAACACCTGAATATGTACAAGGGCTTGAAAGCCTAGAGGAAGGGCCGTGGAGCCACACCAGCGAAAGCACGCAGGCCAACTTGGTGCCTGCAGGCCAGCCAGGGTGGTCCTGGCCCCGGGCGCTCTTCCGGAAGCTTTCCATTGCCCTGCCTGAGATACCCCTCTTGTCCCGGCCCCCACTGCTTCTTTCTTTCCTCACCTCTGTCCGGAGAGAAATTCCAGCGGAAGGTATGGGTGACACATCCTCTTCTTTACAGGTGGCAGCCTGACAACACCTGCAGAAAGCCCAGCAGAGCCCCACTCACAGCGGGCCACCCACAATGCTGTGGCCCCTCACTCCCTCCCACCAGCACAGCCCCGAGACTGCTGACGGGGCAGAGAATATGGAGTCAGGCACAGCTTCAGGGGCTATTGCTGCCTGGAGCGCTGTTTATATTGACCTCAACGAGGCACACCTGGGGAGGGCGGGCCGGCAGGGTAAGGCTGCCCAGGTCAGCTAATCCACAACCCTCAGGGAATCACATTGTTGAAAATGGACCTCGCTAAGGCAGAATAGAAGCCAAGGGAAAAAAGGACACAATGCCATTTGCAGCACCGTAGATGAGTCTAGAAGTAATCACGTGACTTGTAGTAAGTCAGAAAGTGAAAGACACATATCATATCATATCACTTATAGGTGTTACCTAAAAATGGATACCAGGGCAGATATTGCCACGGAGAAGGGCAATCACAGATTCATTAAACAAACTTGTGGTTCACCAATGGAAAGGTGTGAGGATTGGTTTCATTACGATATCGGGGTTAACAGACATATACAAACACAGGTGACATATATAATCACCAAAGACCTACAGAATACCAAGAGAGGACTACTCAACATTCTGTCATAACGTACATGGGAAAAGGATCCCTGGAAGGACAGACATCTGTATATGTGTAAAAGAACCACATCTTCCACACCTACAACAAGCCAATCATTGTAATCAAACTTGCTGTAATAAAAAAATAAAAAATTAAATTAAAAACACGAAGAAGAAGTAGTGAGACAAACTTGAGTGGCTTTCTCCTGGCACATTCCATTCTAAATTCCAATCTAGAACACCACTTCCATTGAGGCTCTGTTGCCCTAGTCACCAGATTTGGTAAGGGAGAACTGTTGCCACCTTGTGGCCGTTTCACACAACAGCAGCTTTAATCCCAGCGCTAATGGTCAGTTGATATTCAAAATCATTGCAGGCCTGTAAATGACACCTGCCCTGAAAACAAATCCTGGGGTCACATATCGACCAAAAAATTCAAAGGACGTCCATATTTCAAAACGACCGTTTCAAAAGGCATATTTTACGCACATTAGTGTTCTGCTTCTTTTCCTTTCTTTCCTTTTTTGTTAAAAAAAATGGGAATGGAAAAAGGCATCCCTCAGAATGGGCGAAAATCGTTGCAAACGAATCAATGGACAGAGGTTTAATCTCCAATATATATAAACAGCTCATGCAGCTTAATATTAAAAAAAACAAACAACCCAATACAAAAATGGGCAGAAGATCTAAAGAGACGTTTCTTCAAAGGAGACACAGAGATGGCCAAGACGCACATGAAAAGCTGCTCAACAGCACTAATTATTAGAGAAATGCAAATCAAAACTACAATGAGGTATCACCTCACACCTGTTAGAATCGGCATCATCAGAAAATCTACAAACAACAAATTCTGGGGAGGGCGTGGACAAAAGGAGCCCTCTTCCACTATTGGTGGGAATGTAAATTGATACAGTCACTATGGAGAACAGTATGGAGTCTCCTTAAAAAAACTAGAAATAGAATTACCATCTGATCCAGCAATCCCACTTCTGGGCATATACCCAGAGAAAACCGTAAATCAAAAAGGCACATTCACCACAATGTTCGTTGCAGCACTCTTTACAATAGCCAGGTAATGGAAGCCACCTAAATGCCCACAGACAGATGAATGGATAAAGATGTGGTACATATATAAAATGGAATATTACTCGGCCATAAAAAGGAATGAAACTGGGTCATTTGTAGAGACATCGATGGATCGAGAGACTGTCATACAGAATGAAGTAAGTCAGAAAGAGGAAAACAAATGTTGTATATTAATGCATATATGTGGAGCCTAAAAAATGGTACAGATGAACTGGTTTGCAGGGAAGAAATACAGACACAGAGGTAGAGAACAAACGTATGGACACCAAGTGTGGGAAGCCATGGGGTGGTGGTGGTGGGATGAGTTGGGAGATTGGGATTGACCTGTATACATGTATATGCATAAAATACATAACTAATAATAACGTGCTGTATAAAAAAATAAATAAAATTAAATTTCAAAATTTAAAAAAATAAAATTTAAAAATAAAACAGAAAAAAGTTCTTCCCGTCACACAGATGTATTTATAGGAATGAATTATTTCCATGCTTATATCTATAAATACATGAAAGAGGAATAAAATCTAACTTGAACCATAAAAGAAAAAAAAACCTGAACCCACGAGTTATACAGAGGAAAACCCTATCAGGGCACTTGCTCCAGCGGTAAACAATTCTGAAATTGGTGAGAGGTGGGGAACCATCTCCCATACAGCCAGCAACCCACCCCCCACGCAAGGAGCGTCCTCATTGCAAAGCTGGGGGACCGTGCCGAGGCATCTGTGAGTAAACGTGAGCTGAGCCCCGGGCCAGCTGCTGTTGAACTGTTCCCAACCTTCCCAGGTAAAACACCTGAATATGTACAAGGGCTTGAAAGCCTAGAGGAAGGGCCGTGGAGCCACACCAGTGAAAGCACGCAGGCCAACTTGGTGCCTGCAGGCCAGCCAGGGTGGTCCTGGCCCCGGGCGCTCTTCCGGAAGCTTTCCATTGCCCTGCCTGAGATACCCCTCTTGTCCCGGCCCCCACTGCTTCTTTCTTTCCTCACCTCTGTCCGGAGAGAAATTCCAGCGGAAGGTATGGGTGACACATCCTCTTCTTTACAGGTGGCAGCCTGACAACACCTGCAGAAAGCCCAGCAGAGCCCCACTCACAGCGGGCCACCCACAATGCTGTGGCCCCTCACTCCCTCCCACCAGCACAGCCCCGAGACTGCTGACGGGGCAGAGAATATGGAGTCAGGCACAGCTTCAGGGGCTATTGCTGCCTGGAGCGCTGTTTATATTGACCTCAACGAGGCACACCTGGGGAGGGCGGGCCGGCAGGGTAAGGCTGCCCAGGTCAGCTAATCCACAACCCTCAGGGAATCACATTGTTGAAAATGGACCTCGCTAAGGCAGAATAGAAGCCAAGGGAAAAAAGGACACAATGCCATTTGCAGCACCGTAGATGAGTCTAGAAGTAATCACGTGACTTGTAGTGAGTCAGAAAGTGAAAGACACATATCATATCATATCACTTATAGGTGTTACCTAAAAATGGATACCAGGGCAGATATTGCCACGGAGAAGGGCAATCACAGATTCATTAAACAAACTTGTGGTTCACCAATGGAAAGGTGTGAGGATTGGTTTCATTACGATATCGGGGTTAACAGACATATACAAACACAGGTGACATATATAATCACCAAAGACCTACAGAATACCAAGAGAGGACTACTCAACATTCTGTCATAACGTACATGGGAAAAGGATCCCAGGAAGAACAGACATCTGTATATGTGTAAAAGAACCACATCTTCCACACCTACAACAAGCCAAACATTGTAATCAAACTTGCTGTAATAAAAAAATAAAAAATTAAATTAAAAACACGAAGAAGAAGTAGTGAGACAAACTTGAGTGGCTTTCTCCTGGCACATTCCATTCTAAATTCCAATCTAGAACACCACTTCCATTGAGGCTCTGTTGCCCTAGTCACCAGATTTGGTAAGGGAGAACTGCTGCCACCTTGTGGCCGTTTCACACAACAGCAGCTTTAATCCCAGCGCTAATGGTCAGTTGATATTCAAAATCATTGCAGGCCTGTAAATGACACCTGCCCTGAAAACAAATCCTGGGGTCACATATCGACCAAAAAATTCAAAGGACGTCCATATTTCAAAACGACCGTTTCAAAAGGCATATTTTACGCACATTAGTGTTCTGCTTCTTTTCCTTTCTTTCCTTTTTTGTTAAAAAAAACGGGAATGGAAAAAGGCATCCCTCAGAATGGGCGAAAATCGTTGCAAACGAATCAATGGACAGAGGTTTAATCTCCAATATATATAAACAGCTCATGCAGCTTAATATTAAAAAAAACAAACAACCCAATACAAAAATGGGCAGAAGATCTAAAGAGACGTTTCTTCAAAGGAGACACAGAGATGGCCAAGACGCACATGAAAAGCTGCTCAACAGCACTAATTATTAGAGAAATGCAAATCAAAACTACAATGAGGTATCACCTCACACCTGTTAGAATCGGCATCATCAGAAAATCTACAAACAACAAATTCTGGGGAGGGCGTGGACAAAAGGAGCCCTCTTCCACTATTGGTGGGAATGTAAATTGATACAGTCACTATGGAGAACAGTATGGAGTCTCCTTAAAAAAACTAGAAATAGAATTACCATCTGATCCAGCAATCCCACTTCTGGGCATATACCCAGAGAAAACCGTAAATCAAAAAGGCACATTCACCACAATGTTCGTTGCAGCACTCTTTACAATAGCCAGGTAATGGAAGCCACCTAAATGCCCACAGACAGATGAATGGATAAAGATGTGGTACATATATAAAATGGAATATTACTCGGCCATAAAAAGGAATGAAACTGGGTCATTTGTAGAGACATCGATGGATCGAGAGACTGTCATACAGAATGAAGTAAGTCAGAAAGAGGAAAACAAATGTTGTATATTAATGCATATATGTGGAGCCTAAAAAATGGTACAGATGAACTGGTTTGCAGGGAAGAAATAGAGACACAGAGGTAGAGAACAAACGTATGGACACCAAGTGTGGGAAGCCATGGGGTGGTGGTGGTTGGATGAGTTGGGAGATTGGGATTGACCTGTATACATGTATATGCATAAAATACATAACTAATAATAACGTGCTGTATAAAAAAATAAATAAAATTAAATTTCAAAATTTAAAAAAATAAAATTTAAAAATAAAACAGAAAAAAGTTCTTCCCGTCACACAGATGTATTTATAGGAATGAATTATTTCCATGCTTATATCTATAAATACATAAAAGAGGAATAAAATCTAACTTGAACCATAAAAGAAAAAAAAAACCTGAACCCACGAGTTATACAGAGGAAAACCCTATCAGGGCACTTGCTCCAGCGGTAAACAATTCTGAAATTGGTCAGAGGTGGGGAACCATCTCCCATACAGCCAGCAACCCACCCGCAACGCAAGGAGCATCCTCATTGCAAAGCTGGGGGACCGTGCCGAGGCATCTGTGAGTAAACGTGAGCTGAGCCCCAGGCCAGCTGCTGTTGAACTGTTCCCAACCTTCCCAGGTAAAACACCTGAATATGTACAAGGGCTTGAAAGCCTAGAGGAAGGGCCGTGGAGCCACACCAGCGAAAGCACGCAGGCCAACTTGGTGCCTGCAGGCCAGCCAGGGTGGTCCTGGCCCCGGGCGCTCTTCCGGAAGCTTTCCATTGCCCTGCCTGAGATACCCCTCTTGTCCCGGCCCCCACTGCTTCTTTCTTTCCTCACCTCTGTCCGGAGAGAAATTCCAGCGGAAGGTATGGGTGACACATCCTCTTCTTTACAGGTGGCAGCCTGACAACACCTGCAGAAAGCCCAGCAGAGCCCCACTCACAGAGGGCCACCCACAAAGCTGTGGCCCCTCACTCCCTCCCACCAGCACAGCCCCGAGACTGCTGACGGGGCAGAGAATATGGAGTCAGGCACAGCTTCAGGGGCTATTGCTGCCTGGAGCGCTGTTTATATTGACCTCAACGAGGCACACCTGGGGAGGGCGGGCCGGCAGGGTAAGGCTGCCCAGGTCAGCTAATCCACAACCCTCAGGGAATCACATTGTTGAAAATGGACCTCGCTAAGGCAGAATAGAAGCCAAGGGAAAAAAGGACACAATGCCATTTGCAGCACCGTAGATGAGTCTAGAAGTAATCACGTGACTTGTAGTAAGTCAGAAAGTGAAAGACACATATCATATCATATCACTTATAGGTGTTACCTAAAAATGGATACCAGGGCAGATATTGCCACGGAGAAGGGCAATCACAGATTCATTAAACAAACTTGTGGTTCACCAATGGAAAGGTGTGAGGATTGGTTTCATTACGATATCGGGGTTAACAGACATATACAAACACAGGTGACATATATAATCACCAAAGACCTACAGAATACCAAGAGAGGACTACTCAACATTCTGTCATAACGTACATGGGAAAAGGATCCCAGGAAGAACAGACATCTGTATATGTGTAAAAGAACCACATCTTCCACACCTACAACAAGCCAAACATTGTAATCAAACTTGCTGTAATAAAAAAATAAAAAATTAAATTAAAAACACGAAGAAGAAGTAGTGAGACAAACTTGAGTGGCTTTCTCCTGGCACATTCCATTCTAAATTCCAATCTAGAACACCACTTCCATTGAGGCTCTGTTGCCCTAGTCACCAGATTTGGTAAGGGAGAACTGCTGCCACCTTGTGGCCGTTTCACACAACAGCAGCTTTAATCCCAGCGCTAATGGTCAGTTGATATTCAAAATCATTGCAGGCCTGTAAATGACACCTGCCCTGAAAACAAATCCTGGGGTCACATATCGACCAAAAAATTCAAAGGACGTCCATATTTCAAAACGACCGTTTCAAAAGGCATATTTTACGCACATTAGTGTTCTGCTTCTTTTCCTTTCTTTCCTTTTTTGTTAAAAAAAACGGGAATGGTAAAAGGCATCCCTCAGAATGGGCGAAAATCGTTGCAAACGAATCAATGGACAGAGGTTTAATCTCCAATATATATAAACAGCTCATGCAGCTTAATATTAAAAAAAACAAACAACCCAATACAAAAATGGGCAGAAGATCTAAAGAGACGTTTCTTCAAAGGAGACACAGAGATGGCCAAGACGCACATGAAAAGCTGCTCAACAGCACTAATTATTAGAGAAATGCAAATCAAAACTACAATGAGGTATCACCTCACACCTGTTAGAATCGGCATCATCAGAAAATCTACAAACAACAAATTCTGGGGAGGGCGTGGACAAAAGGAGCCCTCTTCCACTATTGGTGGGAATGTAAATTGATACAGTCACTATGGAGAACAGTATGGAGTCTCCTTAAAAAAACTAGAAATAGAATTACCATCTGATCCAGCAATCCCACTTCTGGGCATATACCCAGAGAAAACCGTAAATCAAAAAGGCACATTCACCACAATGTTCGTTGCAGCACTCTTTACAATAGCCAGGTAATGGAAGCCACCTAAATGCCCACAGACAGATGAATGGATAAAGATGTGGTACATATATAAAATGGAATATTACTCGGCCATAAAAAGGAATGAAACTGGGTCATTTGTAGAGACATCGATGGATCGAGAGACTGTCATACAGAATGAAGTAAGTCAGAAAGAGGAAAACAAATGTTGTATATTAATGCATATATGTGGAGCCTAAAAAATGGTACAGATGAACTGGTTTGCAGGGAAGAAATACAGACACAGAGGTAGAGAACAAACGTATGGACACCAAGTGTGGGAAGCCATGGGGTGGTGGTGGTGGGATGAGTTGGGAGATTGGGATTGACCTGTATACATGTATATGCATAAAATACATAACTAATAATAACGTGCTGTATAAAAAAATAAATAAAATTAAATTTCAAAATTTAAAAAAATAAAATTTAAAAATAAAACAGAAAAAAGTTCTTCCCGTCACACAGATGTATTTATAGGAATGAATTATTTCCATGCTTATATCTATAAATACATGAAAGAGGAATAAAATCTAACTTGAACCATAAAAGAAAAAAAAACCTGAACCCACGAGTTATACAGAGGAAAACCCTATCAGGGCACTTGCTCCAGCGGTAAACAATTCTGAAATTGGTGAGAGGTGGGGAACCATCTCCCATACAGCCAGCAACCCACCCCCCACGCAAGGAGCGTCCTCATTGCAAAGCTGGGGGACCGTGCCGAGGCATCTGTGAGTAAACGTGAGCTGAGCCCCGGGCCAGCTGCTGTTGAACTGTTCCCAACCTTCCCAGGTAAAACACCTGAATATGTACAAGGGCTTGAAAGCCTAGAGGAAGGGCCGTGGAGCCACACCAGCGAAAGCACGCAGGCCAACTTGGTGCCTGCAGGCCAGCCAGGGTGGTCCTGGCCCCGGGCGCTCTTCCGGAAGCTTTCCATTGCCCTGCCTGAGATACCCCTCTTGTCCCGGCCCCCACTGCTTCTTTCTTTCCTCACCTCTGTCCGGAGAGAAATTCCAGCGGAAGGTATGGGTGACACATCCTCTTCTTTACAGGTGGCAGCCTGACAACACCTGCAGAAAGCCCAGCAGAGCCCCACTCACAGCGGGCCACCCACAATGCTGTGGCCCCTCACTCCCTCCCACCAGCACAGCCCCGAGACTGCTGACGGGGCAGAGAATATGGAGTCAGGCACAGCTTCAGGGGCTATTGCTGCCTGGAGCGCTGTTTATATTGACCTCAACGAGGCACACCTGGGGAGGGCGGGCCGGCAGGGTAAGGCTGCCCAGGTCAGCTAATCCACAACCCTCAGGGAATCACATTGTTGAAAATGGACCTCGCTAAGGCAGAATAGAAGCCAAGGGAAAAAAGGACACAATGCCATTTGCAGCACCGTAGATGAGTCTAGAAGTAATCACGTGACTTGTAGTGAGTCAGAAAGTGAAAGACACATATCATATCATATCACTTATAGGTGTTACCTAAAAATGGATACCAGGGCAGATATTGCCACGGAGAAGGGCAATCACAGATTCATTAAACAAACTTGTGGTTCACCAATGGAAAGGTGTGAGGATTGGTTTCATTACGATATCGGGGTTAACAGACATATACAAGCACAGGTGACATATATAATCACCAAAGACCTACAGAATACCAAGAGAGGACTACTCAACATTCTGTCATAACGTACATGGGAAAAGGATCCCAGGAAGAACAGACATCTGTATATGTGTAAAAGAACCACATCTTCCACACCTACAACAAGCCAAACATTGTAATCAAACTTGCTGTAATAAAAAAATAAAAAATTAAATTAAAAACACGAAGAAGAAGTAGTGAGACAAACTTGAGTGGCTTTCTCCTGGCACATTCCATTCTAAATTCCAATCTAGAACACCACTTCCATTGAGACTCTGTTGCCCTAGTCACCAGATTTGGTAAGGGAGAACTGCTGCCACCTTGTGGCCGTTTCACACAACAGCAGCTTTAATCCCAGCGCTAATGGTCAGTTGATATTCAAAATCATTGCAGGCCTGTAAATGACACCTGCCCTGAAAACAAATCCTGGGGTCACATATCGACCAAAAAATTCAAAGGACGTCCATATTTCAAAACGACCGTTTCAAAAGGCATATTTTACGCACATTAGGGTTCTGCTTCTTTTCCTTTCTTTCCTTTTTTGTTAAAAAAAACGGGAATGGAAAAAGGCATCCCTCAGAATGGGCGAAAATCGTTGCAAACGAATCAATGGACAGAGGTTTAATCTCCAATATATATAAACAGCTCATGCAGCTTAATATTAAAAAAAACAAACAACCCAATACAAAAATGGGCAGAAGATCTAAAGAGACGTTTCTTCAAAGGAGACACAGAGATGGCCAAGACACACATGAAAAGCTGCTCAACAGCACTAATTATTAGAGAAATGCAAATCAAAACTACAATGAGGTATCACCTCACACCTGTTAGAATCGGCATCATCAGAAAATCTACAAACAACAAATTCTGGGGAGGGCGTGGACAAAAGGAGCCCTCTTCCACTATTGGTGGGAATGTAAATTGATACAGTCACTATGGAGAACAGTATGGAGTCTCCTTAAAAAAACTAGAAATAGAATTACCATCTGATCCAGCAATCCCACTTCTGGGCATATACCCAGAGAAAACCGTAAATCAAAAAGGCACATTCACCACAATGTTCGTTGCAGCACTCTTTACAATAGCCAGGTAATGGAAGCCACCTAAATGCCCACAGACAGATGAATGGATAAAGATGTGGTACATATATAAAATGGAATATTACTCGGCCATAAAAAGGAATGAAACTGGGTCATTTGTAGAGACATCGATGGATCGAGAGACTGTCATACAGAATGAAGTAAGTCAGAAAGAGGAAAACAAATGTTGTATATTAATGCATATATGTGGAGCCTAAAAAATGGTACAGATGAACTGGTTTGCAGGGAAGAAATACAGACACAGAGGTAGAGAACAAACGTATGGACACCAAGTGTGGGAAGCCATGGGGTGGTGGTGGTGGGATGAGTTGGGAGATTGGGATTGACCTGTATACATGTATATGCATAAAATACATAACTAATAATAACGTGCTGTATAAAAAAATAAATAAAATTAAATTTCAAAATTTAAAAAAATAAAATTTAAAAATAAAACAGAAAAAAGTTCTTCCCGTCACACAGATGTATTTATAGGAATGAATTATTTCCATGCTTATATCTATAAATACATGAAAGAGGAATAAAATCTAACTTGAACCATAAAAGAAAAAAAAACCTGAACCCACGAGTTATACAGAGGAAAACCCTATCAGGGCACTTGCTCCAGCGGTAAACAATTCTGAAATTGGTGAGAGGTGGGGAACCATCTCCCATACAGCCAGCAACCCACCCCCCACGCAAGGAGCGTCCTCATTGCAAAGCTGGGGGACCGTGCCGAGGCATCTGTGAGTAAACGTGAGCTGAGCCCCGGGCCAGCTGCTGTTGAACTGTTCCCAACCTTCCCAGGTAAAACACCTGAATATGTACAAGGGCTTGAAAGCCTAGAGGAAGGGCCGTGGAGCCACACCAGCGAAAGCACGCAGGCCAACTTGGTGCCTGCAGGCCAGCCAGGGTGGTCCTGGCCCCGGGCGCTCTTCCGGAAGCTTTCCATTGCCCTGCCTGAGATACCCCTCTTGTCCCGGCCCCCACTGCTTCTTTCTTTCCTCACCTCTGTCCGGAGAGAAATTCCAGCGGAAGGTATGGGTGACACATCCTCTTCTTTACAGGTGGCAGCCTGACAACACCTGCAGAAAGCCCAGCAGAGCCCCACTCACAGCGGGCCACCCACAATGCTGTGGCCCCTCACTCCCTCCCACCAGCACAGCCCCGAGACTGCTGACGGGGCAGAGAATATGGAGTCAGGCACAGCTTCAGGGGCTATTGCTGCCTGGAGCGCTGTTTATATTGACCTCAACGAGGCACACCTGGGGAGGGCGGGCCGGCAGGGTAAGGCTGCCCAGGTCAGCTAATCCACAACCCTCAGGGAATCACATTGTTGAAAATGGACCTCGCTAAGGCAGAATAGAAGCCAAGGGAAAAAAGGACACAATGCCATTTGCAGCACCGTAGATGAGTCTAGAAGTAATCACGTGACTTGTAGTGAGTCAGAAAGTGAAAGACACATATCATATCATATCACTTATAGGTGTTACCTAAAAATGGATACCAGGGCAGATATTGCCACGGAGAAGGGCAATCACAGATTCATTAAACAAACTTGTGGTTCACCAATGGAAAGGTGTGAGGATTGGTTTCATTACGATATCGGGGTTAACAGACATATACAAGCACAGGTGACATATATAATCACCAAAGACCTACAGAATACCAAGAGAGGACTACTCAACATTCTGTCATAACGTACATGGGAAAAGGATCCCAGGAAGAACAGACATCTGTATATGTGTAAAAGAACCACATCTTCCACACCTACAACAAGCCAAACATTGTAATCAAACTTGCTGTAATAAAAAAATAAAAAATTAAATTAAAAACACGAAGAAGAAGTAGTGAGACAAACTTGAGTGGCTTTCTCCTGGCACATTCCATTCTAAATTCCAATCTAGAACACCACTTCCATTGAGACTCTGTTGCCCTAGTCACCAGATTTGGTAAGGGAGAACTGCTGCCACCTTGTGGCCGTTTCACACAACAGCAGCTTTAATCCCAGCGCTAATGGTCAGTTGATATTCAAAATCATTGCAGGCCTGTAAATGACACCTGCCCTGAAAACAAATCCTGGGGTCACATATCGACCAAAAAATTCAAAGGACGTCCATATTTCAAAACGACCGTTTCAAAAGGCATATTTTACGCACATTAGGGTTCTGCTTCTTTTCCTTTCTTTCCTTTTTTGTTAAAAAAAACGGGAATGGAAAAAGGCATCCCTCAGAATGGGCGAAAATCGTTGCAAACGAATCAATGGACAGAGGTTTAATCTCCAATATATATAAACAGCTCATGCAGCTTAATATTAAAAAAAACAAACAACCCAATACAAAAATGGGCAGAAGATCTAAAGAGACGTTTCTTCAAAGGAGACACAGAGATGGCCAAGACACACATGAAAAGCTGCTCAACAGCACTAATTATTAGAGAAATGCAAATCAAAACTACAATGAGGTATCACCTCACACCTGTTAGAATCGGCATCATCAGAAAATCTACAAACAACAAATTCTGGGGAGGGCGTGGACAAAAGGAGCCCTCTTCCACTATTGGTGGGAATGTAAATTGATACAGTCACTATGGAGAACAGTATGGAGTCTCCTTAAAAAAACTAGAAATAGAATTACCATCTGATCCAGCAATCCCACTTCTGGGCATATACCCAGAGAAAACCGTAAATCAAAAAGGCACATTCACCACAATGTTCGTTGCAGCACTCTTTACAATAGCCAGGTAATGGAAGCCACCTAAATGCCCACAGACCGATGAATGGATAAAGATGTGGTACATATATAAAATGGAATATTACTCGGCCATAAAAAGGAATGAAACTGGGTCATTTGTAGAGACATCGATGGATCGAGAGACTGTCATACAGAATGAAGTAAGTCAGAAAGAGGAAAACAAATGTTGTATATTAATGCATATATGTGGAGCCTAAAAAATGGTACAGATGAACTGGTTTGCAGGGAAGAAATAGAGACACAGAGGTAGAGAACAAACGTATGGACACCAAGTGTGGGAAGCCATGGGGTGGTGGTGGTTGGATGAGTTGGGAGATTGGGATTGACCTGTATACATGTATATGCATAAAATACATAACTAATAATAACGTGCTGTATAAAAAAATAAATAAAATTAAATTTCAAAATTTAAAAAAATAAAATTTAAAAATAAAACAGAAAAAAGTTCTTCCCGTCACACAGATGTATTTATAGGAATGAATTATTTCCATGCTTATATCTATAAATACATAAAAGAGGAATAAAATCTAACTTGAACCATAAAAGAAAAAAAAAAACCTGAACCCACGAGTTATACAGAGGAAAACCCTATCAGGGCACTTGCTCCAGCGGTAAACAATTCTGAAATTGGTCAGAGGTGGGGAACCATCTCCCATACAGCCAGCAACCCACCCGCAACGCAAGGAGCGTCCTCATTGCAAAGCTGGGGGACCGTGCCGAGGCATCTGTGAGTAAACGTGAGCTGAGCCCCAGGCCAGCTGCTGTTGAACTGTTCCCAACCTTCCCAGGTAAAACACCTGAATATGTACAAGGGCTTGAAAGCCTAGAGGAAGGGCCGTGGAGCCACACCAGTGAAAGCACGCAGGCCAACTTGGTGCCTGCAGGCCAGCCAGGGTGGTCCTGGCCCCGGGCGCTCTTCCGGAAGCTTTCCATTGCCCTGCCTGAGATACCCCTCTTGTCCCGGCCCCCACTGCTTCTTTCTTTCCTCACCTCTGTCCGGAGAGAAATTCCAGCGGAAGGTATGGGTGACACATCCTCTTCTTTACAGGTGGCAGCCTGACAACACCTGCAGAAAGCCCAGCAGAGCCCCACTCACAGAGGGCCACCCACAAAGCTGTGGCCCCTCACTCCCTCCCACCAGCACAGCCCCGAGACTGCTGACGGGGCAGAGAATATGGAGTCAGGCACAGCTTCAGGGGCTATTGCTGCCTGGAGCGCTGTTTATATTGACCTCAACGAGGCACACCTGGGGAGGGCGGGCCGGCAGGGTAAGGCTGCCCAGGTCAGCTAATCCACAACCCTCAGGGAATCACATTGTTGAAAATGGACCTCGCTAAGGCAGAATAGAAGCCAAGGGAAAAAAGGACACAATGCCATTTGCAGCACCGTAGATGAGTCTAGAAGTAATCACGTGACTTGTAGTAAGTCAGAAAGTGAAAGACACATATCATATCATATCACTTATAGGTGTTACCTAAAAATGGATACCAGGGCAGATATTGCCACGGAGAAGGGCAATCACAGATTCATTAAACAAACTTGTGGTTCACCAATGGAAAGGTGTGAGGATTGGTTTCATTACGATATCGGGGTTAACAGACATATACAAACACAGGTGACATATATAATCACCAAAGACCTACAGAATACCAAGAGAGGACTACTCAACATTCTGTCATAACGTACATGGGAAAAGGATCCCAGGAAGAACAGACATCTGTATATGTGTAAAAGAACCACATCTTCCACACCTACAACAAGCCAAACATTGTAATCAAACTTGCTGTAATAAAAAAATAAAAAATTAAATTAAAAACACGAAGAAGAAGTAGTGAGACAAACTTGAGTGGCTTTCTCCTGGCACATTCCATTCTAAATTCCAATCTAGAACACCACTTCCATTGAGGCTCTGTTGCCCTAGTCACCAGATTTGGTAAGGGAGAACTGCTGCCACCTTGTGGCCGTTTCACACAACAGCAGCTTTAATCCCAGCGCTAATGGTCAGTTGATATTCAAAATCATTGCAGGCCTGTAAATGACACCTGCCCTGAAAACAAATCCTGGGGTCACATATCGACCAAAAAATTCAAAGGACGTCCATATTTCAAAACGACCGTTTCAAAAGGCATATTTTACGCACATTAGTGTTCTGCTTCTTTTCCTTTCTTTCCTTTTTTGTTAAAAAAAACGGGAATGGAAAAAGGCATCCCTCAGAATGGGCGAAAATCGTTGCAAACGAATCAATGGACAGAGGTTTAATCTCCAATATATATAAACAGCTCATGCAGCTTAATATAAAAAAAAACAAACAACCCAATACAAAAATGGGCAGAAGATCTAAAGAGACGTTTCTTCAAAGGAGACACAGAGATGGCCAAGACGCACATGAAAAGCTGCTCAACAGCACTAATTATTAGAGAAATGCAAATCAAAACTACAATGAGGTATCCCCTCACACCTGTTAGAATCGGCATCATCAGAAAATATACAAACAACAAATTCTGGGGAGGGCGTGGACAAAAGGAGCCCTCTTCCACTATTGGTGGGAATGTAAATTGATACAGTCACTATGGAGAACAGTATGGAGTCTCCTTAAAAAAACTAGAAATAGAATTACCATCTGATCCAGCAATCCCACTTCTGGGCATATACCCAGAGAAAACCGTAAATCAAAAAGGCACATTCACCACAATGTTCGTTGCAGCACTCTTTACAATAGCCAGGTAATGGAAGCCACCTAAATGCCCACAGACAGATGAATGGATAAAGATGTGGTACATATATAAAATGGAATATTACTCGGCCATAAAAAGGAATGAAACTGGGTCATTTGTAGAGACATCGATGGATCGAGAGACTGTCATACAGAATGAAGTAAGTCAGAAAGAGGAAAACAAATGTTGTATATTAATGCATATATGTGGAGCCTAAAAAATGGTACAGATGAACTGGTTTGCAGGGAAGAAATAGAGACACAGAGGTAGAGAACAAACGTATGGACACCAAGTGTGGGAAGCCATGGGGTGGTGGTGGTTGGATGAGTTGGGAGATTGGGATTGACCTGTATACATGTATATGCATAAAATACATAACTAATAATAACGTGCTGTATAAAAAAATAAATAAAATTAAATTTCAAAATTTAAAAAAATAAAATTTAAAAATAAAACAGAAAAAAGTTCTTCCCGTCACACAGATGTATTTATAGGAATGAATTATTTCCATGCTTATATCTATAAATACATAAAAGAGGAATAAAATCTAACTTGAACCATAAAAGAAAAAAAAAACCTGAACCCACGAGTTATACAGAGGAAAACCCTATCAGGGCACTTGCTCCAGCGGTAAACAATTCTGAAATTGGTCAGAGGTGGGGAACCATCTCCCATACAGCCAGCAACCCACCCGCAACGCAAGGAGCGTCCTCATTGCAAAGCTGGGGGACCGTGCCGAGGCATCTGTGAGTAAACGTGAGCTGAGCCCCAGGCCAGCTGCTGTTGAACTGTTCCCAACCTTCCCAGGTAAAACACCTGAATATGTACAAGGGCTTGAAAGCCTAGAGGAAGGGCCGTGGAGCCACACCAGCGAAAGCACGCAGGCCAACTTGGTGCCTGCAGGCCAGCCAGGGTGGTCCTGGCCCCGGGCACTCTTCCGGAAGCTTTCCATTGCCCTGCCTGAGATACCCCTCTTGTCCCGGCCCCCACTGCTTCTTTCTTTCCTCACCTCTGTGCGGAGAGAAATTCCAGCGGAAGGTATGGGTGACACATCCTCTTCTTTACAGGTGGCAGCCTGACAACACCTGCAGAAAGCCCAGCAGAGCCCCACTCACAGAGGGCCACCCACAAAGCTGTGGCCCCTCACTCCCTCCCACCAGCACAGCCCCGAGACTGCTGACGGGGCAGAGAATATGGAGTCAGGCACAGCTTCAGGGGCTATTGCTGCCTGGAGCGCTGTTTATATTGACCTCAACGAGGCACACCTGGGGAGGGCGGGCCGGCAGGGTAAGGCTGCCCAGGTCAGCTAATCCACAACCCTCAGGGAATCACATTGTTGAAAATGGACCTCGCTAAGGCAGAATAGAAGCCAAGGGAAAAAAGGACACAATGCCATTTGCAGCACCGTAGATGAGTCTAGAAGTAATCACGTGACTTGTAGTAAGTCAGAAAGTGAAAGACACATATCATATCATATCACTTATAGGTGTTACCTAAAAATGGATACCAGGGCAGATATTGCCACGGAGAAGGGCAATCACAGATTCATTAAACAAACTTGTGGTTCACCAATGGAAAGGTGTGAGGATTGGTTTCATTACGATATCGGGGTTAACAGACATATACAAACACAGGTGACATATATAATCACCAAAGACCTACAGAATACCAAGAGAGGACTACTCAACATTCTGTCATAACGTACATGGGAAAAGGATCCCAGGAAGAACAGACATCTGTATATGTGTAAAAGAACCACATCTTCCACAACTACAACAAGCCAAACATTGTAATCAAACTTGCTGTAATAAAAAAATAAAAAATTAAATTAAAACCACGAAGAAGAAGTAGTGAGACAAACTTGAGTGGCTTTCTCCTGGCACATTCCATTCTAAATTCCAATCTAGAACACCACTTCCATTGAGGCTCTGTTGCCCTAGTCACCAGATGTGGTAAGGGAGAACTGCTGCCACCTTGTGGCCGTTTCACACAACAGCAGCTTTAATCCCAGCGCTAATGGTCAGTTGATATTCAAAATCATTGCAGGCCTGTAAATGACACCTGCCCTGAAAACAAATCCTGGGGTCACATATCGACCAAAAAATTCAAAGGACGTCCATATTTCAAAACGACCGTTTCAAAAGGCATATTTTACGCACATTAGTGTTCTGCTTCTTTACCTTTCTTTCCTTTTTTGTTAAAAAAAACGGGAATGGAAAAAGGCATCCCTCAGAATGGGCGAAAATCGTTGCAAACGAATCAATGGACAGAGGTTTAATCTCCAATATATATAAACAGCTCATGCAGCTTAATATTAAAAAAACAAACAACCCAATACAAAAATGGGCAGAAGATCTAAAGAGACGTTTCTTCAAAGGAGACACAGAGATGGCCAAGACGCACATGAAAAGCTGCTCAACAGCACTAATTATTAGAGAAATGCAAATCAAAACTACAATGAGGTATCCCCTCACACCTGTTAGAATCGGCATCATCAGAAAATCTACAAACAACAAATTCTGGGGAGGGCGTGGACAAAAGGAGCCCTCTTCCACTATTGGTGGGAATGTAAATTGATACAGTCACTATGGAGAACAGTATGGAGTTTCCTTAAAAAACTAGAAATAGAATTACCATCTGATCCAGCAATCCCACTTCTGGGCATATACCCAGAGAAAACTGTAAATCAAAAAGGCACATTCGGGCCTCCCTGGTGGCACAGTGGTTGAGAGTCCGCCTGCCGATGGAGGGGATACGGGTTCGTGCACTGGTCTGGGAGGATCCCATATGCCGCGGAGCGGCTGGGCCCGTGAGCCATGGCCGCTAAGCCTGTGCGTCTGGAGCCTGTCCTCCGCAACGGGAGAGGCCACAACAGTGAGAGGCCCGCGTACAGCAAAAAAAAAAAAAAAAAAAAAGGCACATTCACCAAAATGTTCGTTGCAGCACTATTTACAATAGCCAGGTAATGGAAGCCACCTAAATGCCCACAGACAGATGAATGGATAAAGATGTGGTACATATATAAAATGGAATATTACTCGGCCATAAAAAGGAATGAAACTGGGTCATTTGTAGAGACATCGATGGATCGAGAGACTGTCATACAGAATGAAGTAAGTCAGAAAGAGGAAAACAAATGTTGTATAGTAATGCATATAAGTGGAGCCTAAAAAATGGTACAGATGAAATGGTTTGCAGGGAAGAAATACAGACACAGAGGTAGAGAACAACCGTATGGACACCAAGTGTGGGAAGCCATGGGGTGGTGGTGGTGGGATGAGTTGGGAGATTGGGATTGACCTGTATACATGTATATGCATAAAATACATATCTAATAATAACGTGCTGTATAAAAAAATAAATAAAATTAAATTTCAAAATTTAAAAAAATAAAATTTAAAAATAAAACAGAAAAAAGTTCTTCCCGTCACACAGATGTATTTATAGGAATGAATTATTTCCATGCTTATATCTATAAATACATAAAAGAGGAATAAAATCTAACTTGAACCATAAAAGAAAAAAAAACCTGAACCCACGAGTTATACAGAGGAAAACCCTATCAGGGCACTTGCTCCAGCGGTAAACAATTCTGAAATTGGTCAGAGGTGGGGAACCATCTCCCATACAGCCAGCAACCCACCCCCCACGCAAGGAGCGTCCTCATTGCAAAGCTGGGGGACTGTGCCGAGGCATCTGTGCGTAAACGTGAGCTGAGCCCCAGGCCAGCTGCTGTTGAACTGTTCCCAACCTTCCCAGGTAAAACACCTGAATATGTACAAGGGCTTGAAAGCCTAGAGGAAGGGCCGTGGAGCCACACCAGCGAAAGCACGCAGGCCAACTTGGTGCCTGCAGGCCAACCAGGGTGGTCCTGGCCCCGGGTGCTCTTCTGGAAGCTTTCCATTGCCCTGCCTGAGATACCCCTCTTGTCCCGGCCCCCACTGCTTCTTTCTTTCCTCACCTCTGTGCGGAGAGAAATTCCAGCGGAAGGTATGGGTGACACATCCTCTTCTTTACAGGTGGCAGCCTGACAACTCCTGCAGAATGGCCAGCAGAGCCCCACTCACAGCGGGCCACCCACAAAGCTGTGGCCCCTCACTCCCTCCCACCAGCACAGCCCCGAGACTGCTGACGGGGCAGAGAATATGGAGTCAGGCACAGCTTCAGGGGCTATTGCTGCCTGGAGCGCTGTTTATATTGACCTCAACGAGGCACACCTGGGGAGGGCGGGCCGGCAGGGTAAGGCTGCCCAGGTCAGCTAATCCACAACCCTCAGGGAATCACATTGTTGAAAATGGACCTCGCTAAGGCAGAATAGAAGCCAAGGGAAAAAAGGACACAATGCCATTTGCAGCACCGTAGATGAGTCTAGAAGTAATCACGTGACTTGTAGTAAGTCAGAAAGTGAAAGACACATATCATATCATATCACTTATAGGTGTTACCTAAAAATGGATACCAGGGCAGATATTGCCACGGAGAAGGGCAATCACAGATTCATTAAACAAACTTGTGGTTCACCAATGGAAAGGTGTGAGGATTGGTTTCATTACGATATCGGGGTTAACAGACATATACAAACACAGGTGACATATATAATCACCAAAGACCTACAGAATACCAAGAGAGGACTACTCAACATTCTGTCATAACGTACATGGGAAAAGGATCCCAGGAAGAACAGACATCTGTATATGTGTAAAAGAACCACATCTTCCACAACTACAACAAGCCAAACATTGTAATCAAACTTGCTGTAATAAAAAAATAAAAAATTAAATTAAAACCACGAAGAAGAAGTAGTGAGACAAACTTGAGTGGCTTTCTCCTGGCACATTCCATTCTAAATTCCAATCTAGAACACCACTTCCATTGAGGCTCTGTTGCCCTAGTCACCAGATGTGGTAAGGGAGAACTGCTGCCACCTTGTGGCCGTTTCACACAACAGCAGCTTTAATCCCAGCGCTAATGGTCAGTTGATATTCAAAATCATTGCAGGCCTGTAAATGACACCTGCCCTGAAAACAAATCCTGGGGTCACATATCGACCAAAAAATTCAAAGGACGTCCATATTTCAAAACGACCGTTTCAAAAGGCATATTTTACGCACATTAGTGTTCTGCTTCTTTTCCTTTCTTTCCTTTTTTGTTAAAAAAAACGGGAATGGAAAAAGGCATCCCTCAGAATGGGCGAAAATCGTTGCAAACGAATCAATGGACAGAGGTTTAATCTCCAATATATATAAACAGCTCATGCAGCTTAATATTAAAAAAACAAACAACCCAATACAAAAATGGGCAGAAGATCTAAAGAGACGTTTCTTCAAAGGAGACACAGAGATGGCCAAGACGCACATGAAAAGCTGCTCAACAGCACTAATTATTAGAGAAATGCAAATCAAAACAACAATGAGGTATCCACTCACACCTGTTAAAATCGGCATCATCAGAAAATCTACAAACAACAAATTCTGGGGAGGGTGTGGACAAAAGGAGCCCT
The DNA here is from genome assembly GCF_964341445.2 of Mesoplodon mirus. NCBI lineage: Eukaryota > Metazoa > Chordata > Mammalia > Artiodactyla > Ziphiidae > Mesoplodon > Mesoplodon mirus. The sequence continues at coordinate 107,079,385 of NC_138987.1, read as the reverse complement.
CTTCCACTATTGGTGGGAATGTAAATTGATACAGTCACTATGGAGAACAGTATGGAGTCTCCTTAAAAAAACTAGAAATAGAATTACCATCTGATCCAGCAATCCCACTTCTGGGCATATACCCAGAGAAAACTGTAAATCAAAAAGGCACATTCGGGCCTCCCTGGTGGCACAGTGGTTGAGAGTCCGCCTGCCGATGGAGGGGATACGGGTTCGTGCCCCGGTCTGGGAGGATCCCATATGCCGCGGAGCGGCTGGGCCCGTGAGCCATGGCCGCTAAGCCTGTGCGTCTGGAGCCTGTCCTCCGCAATGGGAGAGGCCACAACAGTGAGAGGCCCGCGTACAGCAAAAAAAAAAAAAAAAAAAGGCACATTCACCAAAATGTTCGTTGCAGCACTATTTACAATAGCCAGGTAATGGAAGCCACCTAAATGCCCACAGACAGATGAATGGATAAAGATGTGGTACATATATAAAATGGAATATTACTCGGCCATAAAAAGGAATGAAACTGGGTCATTTGTAGAGACATCGATGGATCGAGAGACTGTCATACAGAATGAAGTAAGTCAGAAAGAGGAAAACAAATGTTGTATAGTAATGCATATAAGTGGAGCCTAAAAAATGGTACAGATGAAATGGTTTGCAGGGAAGAAATACAGACACAGAGGTAGAGAACAACCGTATGGACACCAAGTGTGGGAAGCCATGGGGTGGTGGTGGTGGGATGAGTTGGGAGATTGGGATTGACCTGTATACATGTATATGCATAAAATACATATCTAATAATAACGTGCTGTATAAAAAAATAAATAAAATTAAATTTCAAAATTTAAAAAAATAAAATTTAAAAATAAAACAGAAAAAAGTTCTTCCCGTCACACAGATGTATTTATAGGAATGAATTATTTCCATGCTTATATCTATAAATACATAAAAGAGGAATAAAATCTAACTTGAACCATAAAAGAAAAAAAAACCTGAACCCACGAGTTATACAGAGGAAAACCCTATCAGGGCACTTGCTCCAGCGGTAAACAATTCTGAAATTGGTGAGAGGTGGGGAACCATCTCCCATACAGCCAGCAACCCACCCCCCACGCAAGGAGCGTCCTCATTGCAAAGCTGGGGGACTGTGCCGAGGCATCTGTGCGTAAACGTGAGCTGAGCCCCAGGCCAGCTGCTGTTGAACTGTTCCCAACCTTCCCAGGTAAAACACCTGAATATGTACAAGGGCTTGAAAGCCTAGAGGAAGGGCCGTGGAGCCACACCAGCGAAAGCACGCAGGCCAACTTGGTGCCTGCAGGCCAACCAGGGTGGTCCTGGCCCCGGGTGCTCTTCTGGAAGCTTTCCATTGCCCTGCCTGAGATACCCCTCTTGTCCCGGCCCCCACTGCTTCTTTCTTTCCTCACCTCTGTGCGGAGAGAAATTCCAGCGGAAGGTATGGGTGACACATCCTCTTCTTTACAGGTGGCAGCCTGACAACTCCTGCAGAATGGCCAGCAGAGCCCCACTCACAGCGGGCCACCCACAAAGCTGTGGCCCCTCACTCCCTCCCACCAGCACAGCCCCGAGACTGCTGACGGGGCAGAGAATATGGAGTCAGGCACAGCTTCAGGGGCTATTGCTGCCTGGAGCGCTGTTTATATTGACCTCAACGAGGCACACCTGGGGAGGGCGGGCCGGCAGGGTAAGGCTGCCCAGGTCAGCTAATCCACAACCCTCAGGGAATCACATTGTTGAAAATGGACCTCGCTAAGGCAGAATAGAAGCCAAGGGAAAAAAGGACACAATGCCATTTGCAGCACCGTAGATGAGTCTAGAAGTAATCACGTGACTTGTAGTAAGTCAGAAAGTGAAAGACACATATCATATCATATCACTTATAGGTGTTACCTAAAAATGGATACCAGGGCAGATATTGCCACGGAGAAGGGCAATCACAGATTCATTAAACAAACTTGTGGTTCACCAATGGAAAGGTGTGAGGATTGGTTTCATTACGATATCGGGGTTAACAGACATATACAAACACAGGTGACATATATAATCACCAAAGACCTACAGAATACCAAGAGAGGACTACTCAACATTCTGTCATAACGTACATGGGAAAAGGATCCCAGGAAGAACAGACATCTGTATATGTGTAAAAGAACCACATCTTCCACAACTACAACAAGCCAAACATTGTAATCAAACTTGCTGTAATAAAAAAATAAAAAATTAAATTAAAACCACGAAGAAGAAGTAGTGAGACAAACTTGAGTGGCTTTCTCCTGGCACATTCCATTCTAAATTCCAATCTAGAACACCACTTCCATTGAGGCTCTGTTGCCCTAGTCACCAGATGTGGTAAGGGAGAACTGCTGCCACCTTGTGGCCGTTTCACACAACAGCAGCTTTAATCCCAGCGCTAATGGTCAGTTGATATTCAAAATCATTGCAGGCCTGTAAATGACACCTGCCCTGAAAACAAATCCTGGGGTCACATATCGACCAAAAAATTCAAAGGACGTCCATATTTCAAAACGACCGTTTCAAAAGGCATATTTTACGCACATTAGTGTTCTGCTTCTTTTCCTTTCTTTCCTTTTTTGTTAAAAAAAACGGGAATGGAAAAAGGCATCCCTCAGAATGGGCGAAAATCGTTGCAAACGAATCAATGGACAGAGGTTTAATCTCCAATATATATAAACAGCTCATGCAGCTTAATATTAAAAAAACAAACAACCCAATACAAAAATGGGCAGAAGATCTAAAGAGACGTTTCTTCAAAGGAGACACAGAGATGGCCAAGACGCACATGAAAAGCTGCTCAACAGCACTAATTATTAGAGAAATGCAAATCAAAACAACAATGAGGTATCCCCTCACACCTGTTAAAATCGGCATCATCAGAAAATCTACAAACAACAAATTCTGGGGAGGGTGTGGACAAAAGGAGCCCTCTTCCACTATTGGTGGGAATGTAAATTGATACAGTCACTATGGAGAACAGTATGGAGTCTCCTTAAAAAAACTAGAAATAGAATTACCATCTGATCCAGCAATCCCACTTCTGGGCATATACCCAGAGAAAACTGTAAATCAAAAAGGCACATTCGGGCCTCCCTGGTGGCACAGTGGTTGAGAGTCCGCCTGCCGATGGAGGGGATACGGGTTCGTGCCCCGGTCTGGGAGGATCCCATATGCCGCGGAGCGGCTGGGCCCGTGAGCCATGGCCGCTAAGCCTGTGCGTCTGGAGCCTGTCCTCCGCAATGGGAGAGGCCACAACAGTGAGAGGCCCGCGTACAGCAAAAAAAAAAAAAAAAAAAGGCACATTCACCAAAATGTTCGTTGCAGCACTATTTACAATAGCCAGGTAATGGAAGCCACCTAAATGCCCACAGACAGATGAATGGATAAAGATGTGGTACATATATAAAATGGAATATTACTCGGCCATAAAAAGGAATGAAACTGGGTCATTTGTAGAGACATCGATGGATCGAGAGACTGTCATACAGAATGAAGTAAGTCAGAAAGAGGAAAACAAATGTTGTATAGTAATGCATATAAGTGGAGCCTAAAAAATGGTACAGATGAAATGGTTTGCAGGGAAGAAATACAGACACAGAGGTAGAGAACAACCGTATGGACACCAAGTGTGGGAAGCCATGGGGTGGTGGTGGTGGGATGAGTTGGGAGATTGGGATTGACCTGTATACATGTATATGCATAAAATACATATCTAATAATAACGTGCTGTATAAAAAAATAAATAAAATTAAATTTCAAAATTTAAAAAAATAAAATTTAAAAATAAAACAGAAAAAAGTTCTTCCCGTCACACAGATGTATTTATAGGAATGAATTATTTCCATGCTTATATCTATAAATACATAAAAGAGGAATAAAATCTAACTTGAACCATAAAAGAAAAAAAAACCTGAACCCACGAGTTATACAGAGGAAAACCCTATCAGGGCACTTGCTCCAGCGGTAAACAATTCTGAAATTGGTGAGAGGTGGGGAACCATCTCCCATACAGCCAGCAACCCACCCCCCACGCAAGGAGCGTCCTCATTGCAAAGCTGGGGGACTGTGCCGAGGCATCTGTGCGTAAACGTGAGCTGAGCCCCAGGCCAGCTGCTGTTGAACTGTTCCCAACCTTCCCAGGTAAAACACCTGAATATGTACAAGGGCTTGAAAGCCTAGAGGAAGGGCCGTGGAGCCACACCAGCGAAAGCACGCAGGCCAACTTGGTGCCTGCAGGCCAACCAGGGTGGTCCTGGCCCCGGGTGCTCTTCTGGAAGCTTTCCATTGCCCTGCCTGAGATACCCCTCTTGTCCCGGCCCCCACTGCTTCTTTCTTTCCTCACCTCTGTGCGGAGAGAAATTCCAGCGGAAGGTATGGGTGACACATCCTCTTCTTTACAGGTGGCAGCCTGACAACTCCTGCAGAATGGCCAGCAGAGCCCCACTCACAGCGGGCCACCCACAAAGCTGTGGCCCCTCACTCCCTCCCACCAGCACAGCCCCGAGACTGCTGACGGGGCAGAGAATATGGAGTCAGGCACAGCTTCAGGGGCTATTGCTGCCTGGAGCGCTGTTTATATTGACCTCAACGAGGCACACCTGGGGAGGGCGGGCCGGCAGGGTAAGGCTGCCCAGGTCAGCTAATCCACAACCCTCAGGGAATCACATTGTTGAAAATGGACCTCGCTAAGGCAGAATAGAAGCCAAGGGAAAAAAGGACACAATGCCATTTGCAGCACCGTAGATGAGTCTAGAAGTAATCACGTGACTTGTAGTAAGTCAGAAAGTGAAAGACACATATCATATCATATCACTTATAGGTGTTACCTAAAAATGGATACCAGGGCAGATATTGCCACGGAGAAGGGCAATCACAGATTCATTAAACAAACTTGTGGTTCACCAATGGAAAGGTGTGAGGATTGGTTTCATTACGATATCGGGGTTAACAGACATATACAAACACAGGTGACATATATAATCACCAAAGACCTACAGAATACCAAGAGAGGACTACTCAACATTCTGTCATAACGTACATGGGAAAAGGATCCCAGGAAGAACAGACATCTGTATATGTGTAAAAGAACCACATCTTCCACAACTACAACAAGCCAAACATTGTAATCAAACTTGCTGTAATAAAAAAATAAAAAATTAAATTAAAACCACGAAGAAGAAGTAGTGAGACAAACTTGAGTGGCTTTCTCCTGGCACATTCCATTCTAAATTCCAATCTAGAACACCACTTCCATTGAGGCTCTGTTGCCCTAGTCACCAGATGTGGTAAGGGAGAACTGCTGCCACCTTGTGGCCGTTTCACACAACAGCAGCTTTAATCCCAGCGCTAATGGTCAGTTGATATTCAAAATCATTGCAGGCCTGTAAATGACACCTGCCCTGAAAACAAATCCTGGGGTCACATATCGACCAAAAAATTCAAAGGACGTCCATATTTCAAAACGACCGTTTCAAAAGGCATATTTTACGCACATTAGTGTTCTGCTTCTTTTCCTTTCTTTCCTTTTTTGTTAAAAAAAACGGGAATGGAAAAAGGCATCCCTCAGAATGGGCGAAAATCGTTGCAAACGAATCAATGGACAGAGGTTTAATCTCCAATATATATAAACAGCTCATGCAGCTTAATATTAAAAAAACAAACAACCCAATACAAAAATGGGCAGAAGATCTAAAGAGACGTTTCTTCAAAGGAGACACAGAGATGGCCAAGACGCACATGAAAAGCTGCTCAACAGCACTAATTATTAGAGAAATGCAAATCAAAACAACAATGAGGTATCCCCTCACACCTGTTAAAATCGGCATCATCAGAAAATCTACAAACAACAAATTCTGGGGAGGGTGTGGACAAAAGGAGCCCTCTTCCACTATTGGTGGGAATGTAAATTGATACAGTCACTATGGAGAACAGTATGGAGTCTCCTTAAAAAAACTAGAAATAGAATTACCATCTGATCCAGCAATCCCACTTCTGGGCATATACCCAGAGAAAACTGTAAATCAAAAAGGCACATTCGGGCCTCCCTGGTGGCACAGTGGTTGAGAGTCCGCCTGCCGATGGAGGGGATACGGGTTCGTGCCCCGGTCTGGGAGGATCCCATATGCCGCGGAGCGGCTGGGCCCGTGAGCCATGGCCGCTAAGCCTGTGCGTCTGGAGCCTGTCCTCCGCAATGGGAGAGGCCACAACAGTGAGAGGCCCGCGTACAGCAAAAAAAAAAAAAAAAAAAAGGCACATTCACCAAAATGTTCGTTGCAGCACTATTTACAATAGCCAGGTAATGGAAGCCACCTAAATGCCCACAGACAGATGAATGGATAAAGATGTGGTACATATATAAAATGGAATATTACTCGGCCATAAAAAGGAATGAAACTGGGTCATTTGTAGAGACATCGATGGATCGAGAGACTGTCATACAGAATGAAGTAAGTCAGAAAGAGGAAAACAAATGTTGTATAGTAATGCATATAAGTGGAGCCTAAAAAATGGTACAGATGAAATGGTTTGCAGGGAAGAAATACAGACACAGAGGTAGAGAACAAACGTATGGACAGCAAGTGTGGGAAGCCATGGGGTGGTGGTGGTGGGATGAGTTGGGAGATTGGGATTGACCTGTATACATGTATATGCATAAAATACATATCTAATAATAACGTGCTGTATAAAAAAATAAATAAAATTAAATTTCAAAATTTAAAAAAATAAAATTTAAAAATAAAACAGAAAAAAGTTCTTCCCGTCACACAGATGTATTTATAGGAATGAATTATTTCCATGCTTATATCTATAAATACATAAATGAGGAATAAAATCTAACTTGAACCATAAAAGAAAAAAAAACCTGAACCCACGAGTTATACAGAGGAAAACCCTATCAGGGCACTTGCTCCAGCGGTAAACAATTCTGAAATTGGTGAGAGGTGGGGAACCATCTCCCATACAGCCAGCAACCCACCCCCCACGCAAGGAGCGTCCTCATTGCAAAGCTGGGGGACTGTGCCGAGGCATCTGTGCGTAAACGTGAGCTGAGCCCCAGGCCAGCTGCTGTTGAACTGTTCCCAACCTTCCCAGGTAAAACACCTGAATATGTACAAGGGCTTGAAAGCCTAGAGGAAGGGCCGTGGAGCCACACCAGCGAAAGCACGCAGGCCAACTTGGTGCCTGCAGGCCAACCAGGGTGGTCCTGGCCCCGGGTGCTCTTCTGGAAGCTTTCCATTGCCCTGCCTGAGATACCCCTCTTGTTCCGGCCCCCACTGCTTCTTTCTTTCCTCACCTCTGTGCGGAGAGAAATTCCAGCGGAAGGTATGGGTGACACATCCTCTTCTTTACAGGTGGCAGCCTGACAACTCCTGCAGAATGGCCAGCAGAGCCCCACTCACAGCGGGCCACCCACAAAGCTGTGGCCCCTCACTCCCTCCCACCAGCACAGCCCCGAGACTGCTGACGGGGCAGAGAATATGGAGTCAGGCACAGCTTCAGGGGCTATTGCTGCCTGGAGCGCTGTTTATATTGACCTCAACGAGGCACACCTGGGGAGGGCGGGCCGGCAGGGTAAGGCTGCCCAGGTCAGCTAATCCACAACCCTCAGGGAATCACATTGTTGAAAATGGACCTCGCTAAGGCAGAATAGAAGCCAAGGGAAAAAAGGACACAATGCCATTTGCAGCACCGTAGATGAGTCTAGAAGTAATCACGTGACTTGTAGTAAGTCAGAAAGTGAAAGACACATATCATATCATATCACTTATAGGTGTTACCTAAAAATGGATACCAGGGCAGATATTGCCACGGAGAAGGGCAATCACAGATTCATTAAACAAACTTGTGGTTCACCAATGGAAAGGTGTGAGGATTGGTTTCATTACGATATCGGGGTTAACAGACATATACAAACACAGGTGACATATATAATCACCAAAGACCTACAGAATACCAAGAGAGGACTACTCAACATTCTGTCATAACGTACATGGGAAAAGGATCCCAGGAAGAACAGACATCTGTATATGTGTAAAAGAACCACATCTTCCACACCTACAACAAGCCAAACATTGTAATCAAACTTGCTGTAATAAAAAAATAAAAAATTAAATTAAAACCACGAAGAAGAAGTAGTGAGACAAACTTGAGTGGCTTTCTCCTGGCACATTCCATTCTAAATTCCAATCTAGAACACCACTTCCATTGAGGCTCTGTTGCCCTAGTCACCAGATGTGGTAAGGGAGAACTGCTGCCACCTTGTGGCCGTTTCACACAACAGCAGCTTTAATCCCAGCGCTAATGGTCAGTTGATATTCAAAATCATTGCAGGCCTGTAAATGACACCTGCCCTGAAAACAAATCCTGGGGTCACATATCGACCAAAAAATTCAAAGGACGTCCATATTTCAAAACGACCGTTTCAAAAGGCATATTTTACGCACATTAGTGTTCTGCTTCTTTTCCTTTCTTTCCTTTTTTGTTAAAAAAAACGGGAATGGAAAAAGGCATCCCTCAGAATGGGCGAAAATCGTTGCAAACGAATCAATCGACAGAGGTTTAATCTCCAATATATATAAACAGCTCATGCAGCTTAATATTAAAAAAACAAACAACCCAATACAAAAATGGGCAGAAGATCTAAAGAGACGTTTCTTCAAAGGAGACACAGAGATGGCCAAGACGCACATGAAAAGCTGCTCAACAGCACTAATTATTAGAGAAATGCAAATCAAAACAACAATGAGGTATCCCCTCACACCTGTTAAAATCGGCATCATCAGAAAATCTACAAACAACAAATTCTGGGGAGGGTGTGGACAAAAGGAGCCCTCTTCCACTATTGGTGGGAATGTAAATTGATACAGTCACTATGGAGAACAGTATGGAGTCTCCTTAAAAAAACTAGAAATAGAATTACCATCTGATCCAGCAATCCCACTTCTGGGCATATACCCAGAGAAAACCGTAAATCAAAAATGCACATTCACCACAATGTTCGTTGTAGCACTCTTTACAATAGCCAGGTAATGGAAGCCACCTAAATGCCCACAGACAGATGAATGGATAAAGATGTGGTACATATATAAAATGGAATATTACTCGGCCATAAAAAGGAATGAAACTGGGTCATTTGTAGAGACATCGATGGATCGAGAGACTGTCATACAGAATGAAGTAAGTCAGAAAGAGGAAAACAAATGTTGTATATTAATGCATATATGTGGAGCCTAAAAAATGGTACAGATGAACTGGTTTGCAGGGAAGAAATAGAGACACAGAGGTAGAGAACAAACGTATGGACACCAAGTGTGGGAAGCCAAGGGATGGTGGTGGTGGGATGAGTTGGGAGATTGGGATTGACCTGTATACATGTATATGCATAAAATACATAACTAATAATAACGTGCTGTATAAAAAAATTAAATAAAAATTAAATTTCAAAATTTTAAAAAATAAAATTATAAATACAACAGAAAAACGTTCTTCCCGTCACACAGATGTATTTATAGGAATGAATTATTTCCATGCTTATATCTATAAATACATAAAAGAGGAATAAAATCTAACGTGAAACATAAAAGAAAAAAAATAACCTGAACACACGAGTTATACAGAGGAAAACCCTATCAGGGCACTTGCTCCAGCGGTAAACAATTCTGAAATTGGTCAGAGGTGGGGAACCATCTCCCATACAGCCAGAAACCCACCCCCGACGCAAGGAGCATCCTCATAGCAAAGCTGGGGACCGTGCCAAGACATCTGTGAGTAAACGTGAGCTGAGCCCCTGGCCAGCTGCTGCTGAACTGTTCCCACCCTTTCCAGGTAAAACACCTGAATATGTACAAGGGCTTGAAAGCCTAGAGGAAGGGCCGTGGAGCCACACCAGCGAAAGCACGCAGGCCAACTTGGTGCCTGCAGGCCAGCCAGGGTGGTCCTGGCCCCGGGCGCTCTTCCGGATGCTTTCCATTGCCCTACATGGGATACACCTCCTGTCCCAGCCCCCACTGCTTTTTGCCTTCCTCACCTCTGTCCGGAGAGAAATTCCAGCAGAAGGTATGGGTGACACATCCACTTCTTTACAGGTGGCAGCCTGACAACTCCTGCAGAATGGCCAGCAGAGCCCCACTCACAGCGGGCCACCCACAAATCTGTGGCCCCTCACTCCCTCCCACCAGCACAGCCCCGAGACTGCTGACGGGGCAGAGAATATGGAGTCAGGCACAGCTTCAGGGGCTATTGCTGCCTGGAGCGCTGTTTATATTGACCTCAACGAGGCACACCTGGGGAGGGCGGGCCGGCAGGGTAAGGCTGCCCAGGTCAGCTAATCCACAACCCTCAGGGAATCACATTGTTGAAAATGGACCTCGCTAAGGCAGAATAGAAGCCAAGGGAAAAAAGGACACAATGCCATTTGCAGCACCGTAGATGAGTCTAGAAGTAATCACGTGACTTGTAGTAAGTCAGAAAGTGAAAGACACATATCATATCATATCACTTATAGGTGTTACCTAAAAATGGATACCAAGGCAGATATTGCCACGGAGAAGGGCAATCAGATTCATTAAACAAACTTATGGTTCACCAATGGAAAGGTGTGAGGATTGGTTTCATTACGATATCGGGGTTAAGAGACATATAAAAACACAGGTGACATATATAATCACCAAAGACCTACAGAATACCAAGAGAGGACTACTCAACATTCTGTCATAACGTACATGGGGAAAGGATCCCAGGAAGAACAGACATCTGTATATGTGTAAAAGAACCACATCTTCCACACCTACAACAAGCCAAACATTGTAATCAAACTTGCTGTAATAAAAAATAAAAAAAAAATTAAATTAAAAACACGAAGAAGAAGTAGTGAGACAAACTTGAGGGGCTTTCTCCTGGCACATTCCATTCTAAATTCCAATCTAGAACACCACTTCCATTGAGGCTCTGTTGCCCTAGTCACCAGATTTGGTAAGGGAGAACTGCTGCCACCTTGTGGCCGTTTCACACAACAGCAACTTTAATCCCAGCGCTAATGGTCAGTTGATATTCAAAATCATTGCAGGCCTGTAAATGACACCTGCCCTGAAAACAAATCCTGGGGTCACATATCGACCAAAAAATTCAAAGGACGTCCATATTTCAAAACGACCGTTTCAAAAGGCATATTTTACGCACATTAGTGTTCTGCTTCTTTTCCTTTCTTTCCTTTTTTGTTAGAAAAAACGGGAATGGAAAAAGGCATCCCTCAGAATGGGCGAAAATCGTTGCAAACGAATCAATGGACAGAGGTTTAATCTCCAATATATATAAACAGCTCATGCAGCTTAATATTAAAAGAACAAACAACCCAATACAAAAATGGGCAGAAGATCTAAAGAGACGTTTCTTCAAAGGAGACACAGAGATGGCCAAGACGCACATGAAAAGCTGCTCAACAGCACTAATTATTAGAGAAATGCAAATCAAAACTACAATGAGGTGTCACCTCACACCTGTTAGAATCGTCATCATCAGAAAATCTTCAAACAACCAATTCTGGGGAGGGTGTGGACAAAAGGAGCCCTCTTCCACTATTGGTGGGAATGTAAATTGATACAGTCACTATGGAGAACAGTATGGAGTTTCCTTAAAAAAACTAGAAATAGAATTACCATCTGATCCAGCAATCCCACTTCTGGGCATATACCCAGAGAAAACCGTAAATCAAAAAGGCACATTCACCACAATGTTCGTTGCAGCACTCTTTACAATAGCCATGTAATGGAAGCCACCTAAATGCCCACAGACAGATGAATGGATAAAGATGTGGTACATATATAAAATGGAATATTACTCGGCCATAAAAAGGAATGAAACTGGGTCATTTGTAGAGACATCGATGGATCGAGAGACTGTCATACAGAATGAAGTAAGTCAGAAAGAGGAAAACAATTATTGTATATTAATGCATATATGTGGAGCCTAAAAAATGGTACAGATGAACTGGTTTGCAGGGAAGAAATAGAGACACAGAGGTAGAGAACAAACGTATGGACACCAAGTGTGGGAAGCCATGGGGTGGTGGTGGTGGGATGAGATGGGAGATTGGGATTGACCTGTATACATGTATATGCATAAAATACATAACTAATAATAACGTGCTGTATAAAAACATAAATAAAATTAAATTTCAAAATTTTAAAAAATAAAATTTAAAAATAAAACAGAAAAAATTCTTCCCGTCACACAGATGTATTTATAGGAATGAATTATTTCCATGCTTATATTTATAAATACATAAAAGAGGAATAAAATCTAAGTTGAACCATAAAAGAAAAAAAAAGTGAACCCACGAGTTATACAGAGGAAACGCTATCACGGCACTTGCTCCAGCGGTAAACAATTCTGAAATTGGTCAGAGGTGGGGAACCATCTCCCATACAGCCAGCAACCAACCCCCACGCAAGGAGCGTCCTCATGGCAAAGCTGGGGGACCGTGCCGAGGCATCTGTGAGTAAACGTGAGCTGAGCCCCAGGCCAGCTGCTGCTGAACTGTTCCCACCCTTCCCAGGTAAAACACCTGAATATGTACAAGGTCTTGAAAGCCTAGAGGAAGGGCTGTGGAGCCACACCAGTGAAAGCACGCATGCCCACTTGGTGCCTGCAGGCCAGCCAGGGTGGTCCTGGCCCCCGGCGCTCTTCCGGAAGCTTTCCATTGCCCTACTTGAGATACCCCTCCTGTCCCGGCCCCCACTGCTTTTTGCCTTCCTCACCTCTGTCCGGAGAAAAATTCCAGCGGAAGGTATGGGTGACACATCCTCTTCTTTACAGGTGGCAGCCTGACAACTCCTGCAGAATGGCCAGCAGAGCCCCACTCACAGCTTGCCACCCACAAATCTGGGGCCCCTCACTCCCTCCCACCAGCACAGCCCCGAGACTGCTGACGGGGCAGAGAATAAGGAATCAGGCACAGCTTCAGGGGCTATTACTGCCTGGAGCGCTGTTTATATTGACCTCAACGAGGCACACCTGGGGAGGGTAGGCCGGCAGGGTAAGGCTGCCCAGGTCAGCTAATCCACAACCCTCAGGGAATCACATTGTTGAAAATGGACCTCGCTAAGGCAGAAGACAAGCCAAGGGAAAAAAGGACACAATGCCATTTGCAGCACCGTAGATGAGTCTAGAAGTAATCACGTGACTTGTAGTAAGTCAGAAAGTGAAAGACACATATCATATCATATCACTTATAGGTGTTACCTAAAAATGGATACCAGGGCAGATATTGCCACGGAGAAGGGCAATCACAGATTCATTAAACAAACTTATGGTTCACCAATGGAAAGGTGTGAGGATTGGTTTCATTACGATATCGGGGTTAACAGACATATCCAAACACAGGTGACATATATAATCACCAAAGACCTACAGAATACCAAGAGAGGACTACTCAACATTCTGTCATAACGTACATGGGAAAAGGATCCCAGGAAGAACAGACATCTGTATATGTGTAAAAGAACCACATCTTCCACATCTACAACAAGCCAAACATTGTAATCAAACTTGCTGTAATAAAAAATAAAAAAAAATTAAATTAAAAACACGAAGAAGAAGTAGTGAGACAAACTTGAGGGGCTTTCTCCTGGCACATTCCATTCTAAATTCCAATCTAGAACACCACTTCCATTGAGGCTCTGTTGCCCTAGTCACCAGATTTGGTAAGGGAGAACTGCTGCCACCTTGTGGCCGTTTCACACAACAGCAGCTTTAATCCCAGCGCTAATGGTCAGTTGATATTCAAAATCATTGCAGGCCTGTAAATGACACCTGCCCTGAAAACAAATCCTGGGGTCACATATCGACCAAAAAATTCAAAGGACGTCCATATTTCAAAACGACCGTTTCAAAAGGCATATTTTACGCACATTAGTGTTCTGCTTCTTTTCCTTTCTTTCCTTTTTTGTTAAAAAAAAACGGGAATGGAAAAAGGCATCCCTCAGAATGGGCGAAAGTCGTTGCAAACGAATCAATGGACAGAGGTTTAATCTCCAATATATATAAACAGCTCATGCAGCTTAATATTAAAAAAACAAACAACCCAATACAAAAATGGGCAGAAGATCTAAAGAGACGTTTCTTCAAAGGAGACACAGAGATGACCAAGACGCACATGAAAAGCTGCTCAACAGCACTAATTATTAGAGAAATGAAAATCAAAACTACAATGAGGTATCACCTCACACCTGTTAGGATCGGCATCATCAGAAAATCTAAAAACAACCAATTCTGGGGAGGGTGTGGACAAAAGGAGCCCTCTTCCACTATTGGTGGGAATGTAAATTGATACAGTCACTATGGAGAACAGTATGGAGTTTCCTTAAAAAAACTAGAAATAGAATCACCATCTGATCCAGCAATCCCACTTCTGGGCATATACCCAGAGAAAACCGTAAATCAAAAAGGCACATTCACCACAATGTTCGTTGCAGCACTCTTTACAATAGCCAGGTAATGGAAGCCAACTAAATGCCCACAGACAGATGAATGGATAAAGATGTGGTATATATATAAAATGGAATATTACTCGGCCATAAAAAGGAATGAAACTGGGTCATTTGTAGAGACATCGATGGATCGAGAGACTGTCATACAGAATGAAGTAAGTCAGAAAGAGGAAAACAAATGTTGTATATTAATGCATATATGTGGAGCCTAAAAAATGGTACAGATGAACTGGTTTGCAGGGAAGAAATAGAGACACAGAGGTAGAGAACAAACGTATGGACACCAAGTGTGGGAAGCCATGGGGTGGTGGTGGTGGGATGAGTTGGGAGATTGGGATTGACCTGTATACATGTTTATGCATAAAATACATAACTAATAATAACGTGCTGTATAAAAAAATTAAATAAAAATTAAATTTCAAAATTTAAAAAAATAAAATTTAGAAATAAAACAGAAAAACCTTCTTCCCGTCACACAGATGTATTTATAGGAATGAATTATTTCCATGCTTATATCTATAAATACATAAAAGAGGAATAAAATCTAACGTGAAACATAAAAGAAAAAAAAAAACCTGAACCCACGAGTTATACAGAGGAAAACCCTATCAGGGCACTTGCTCCAGCGGTAAACAATTCTGAAATTGGTCAGAGGTGGGGAACCATCTCCCATACAGCCAACAACCCACGCCCCACGCAAGGAGCGTCCTCATTGCAAAGCTGGGGGACCGTGCCAAGGCATCTGTGAGTAAACGTGAGCTGAGCCCCTGGCCAGCTGCTGCTGAACTGTTCCCACCCTTCCCAGGTAAAACACCTGAATATGTACAAGGGCTTGAAAGCCTAGAGGAAGGGCCGTGGAGCCACACCAGCGAAAGCACGCAGGTCAACTTGGTGCCTGCAGGCCAGCCAAGGTGGTCCTGGCCCCGGGCGCTCTTCCGGAAGCTTTCCATTGCCCTACCTGAGATACCCCTCCTGTCCCGGCCCCCACTGCTTTTTGCCTTCCTCACCTCTGTCCGGAGAGAAATTCCAGCGGAAGGTATGTGTGACACATCCTCTTCTTTACAGGTGGCAGCCTGACAACTCCTGCAGAATGGCCAGCAGAGCCCCACTCACAGCGGGCCACCCACAAAATGCGGCCCCTCACTCCCTCCCACCAGCACAGCCCCGAGACTGCTGACGGGGCAGAGAATATGGAGTCAGGCACAGCTTCAGGGGCTATTGCTGCCTGGAGCGCTGTTTATATTGACCTCAACGAGGCACACCTGGGGAGGGCGGGCCGGCAGGGTAAGGCTGCCCAGGTCAGCTAATCCACAACCCTCAGGGAATCACATTGTTGAAAATGGACCTCGCTAAGGCAGAATAGAAGCCAAGGGAAAAAAGGACACAATGCCATTTGCAGCACCATAGATGAGTCTAGAAGTAATCACGTGACTTGTAGTAAGTCAGAAAGTGAAAGACACATATCATATCATATCACTTATAGGTGTTACCTAAAAATGGATACCAGGGCAGATATTTCCACGGAGAAGGGCAATCACAGATTCATTAAACAAACTTATGGTTCACCAATGGAAAGGTGTGAGGATTGGTTTCATTATGATATCGGGGTTAACAGACATATACAAACACAGGTGACATATATAATCACCAAAGACCTACAGAATACCAAGAGAGGACTACTCAACATTCTGTCATAACGTACATGGGAAAAGGATCCCAGGAAGAACAGACATCTGTATATGTGTAAAAGAACCACATCTTCCACACATACAACAAGCCAAACATTGTAATCAAACTTGCTGTAATAAAAAATAAAAAATTAAATTAAAAACACGAAGAAGAAGTAGTGAGACAAACTTGAGTGGCTTTCTCCTGGCACATTCCATTCTAAATTTCAATCTAGAACACCACTTCCATTGAGGCTCTGTTGCCCTAGTCACCAGATTTGGTAAGGGAGAACTGCTGCCACCTTGTGGCCGTTTCACACAACAGCAGCTTTAATCCCAGCGCTAATGGTCAGTTGATATTCAAAATCATTGCAGGCCTGTAAATGACACCTGCCCTGAAAACAAATCCTGGGGTCACATATCGACCAAAAAATTCAAAGGACGTCCATATTTCAAAACGACCGTTTCAAAAGGCATATTTTACGCACATTAGTGTTCTGCTTCTTTTCCTTTCTTTCCTTTTTTGTTAGAAAAAACGGGAATGGAAAAAGGCATCCCTCAGAATGGGCGAAAATCGTTGCAAACGAATCAATGGACAGAGGTTTAATCTCCAATATATATAAACAGCTCATGCAGCTTAATATTAAAAGAACAAACAACCCAATACAAAAATGGGCAGAAGATCTAAAGAGACGTTTCTTCAAAGGAGACACAGAGATGGCCAAGACGCACATGAAAAGCTGCTCAACAGCACTAATTATTAGAGAAATGCAAATCAAAACTACAATGAGGTGTCACCTCACACCTGTTAGAATCGTCATCATCAGAAAATCTTCAAACAACCAATTCTGGGGAGGGTGTGGACAAAAGGAGCCCTCTTCCACTATTGGTGGGAATGTAAATTGATACAGTCACTATGGAGAACAGTATGGAGTTTCCTTAAAAAAACTAGAAATAGAATTACCATCTGATCCAGCAATCCCACTTCTGGGCATATACCCAGAGAAAACCGTAAATCAAAAAGGCACATTCACCACAATGTTCGTTGCAGCACTCTTTACAATAGCCATGTAATGGAAGCCACCTAAATGCCCACAGACAGATGAATGGATAAAGATGTGGTACATATATAAAATGGAATATTACTCGGCCATAAAAAGGAATGAAACTGGGTCATTTGTAGAGACATCGATGGATCGAGAGACTGTCATACAGAATGAAGTAAGTCAGAAAGAGGAAAACAATTATTGTATATTAATGCATATATGTGGAGCCTAAAAAATGGTACAGATGAACTGGTTTGCAGGGAAGAAATAGAGACACAGAGGTAGAGAACAAACGTATGGACACCAAGTGTGGGAAGCCATGGGGTGGTGGTGGTGGGATGAGATGGGAGATTGGGATTGACCTGTATACATGTATATGCATAAAATACATAACTAATAATAACGTGCTGTATAAAAACATAAATAAAATTAAATTTCAAAATTTTAAAAAATAAAATTTAAAAATAAAACAGAAAAAATTCTTCCCGTCACACAGATGTATTTATAGGAATGAATTATTTCCATGCTTATATTTATAAATACATAAAAGAGGAATAAAATCTAACTTGAACCATAAAAGAAAAAAAAAGTGAACCCACGAGTTATACAGAGGAAACGCTATCACGGCACTTGCTCCAGCGGTAAACAATTCTGAAATTGGTCAGAGGTGGGGAACCATCTCCCATACAGCCAGCAACCCACCCCCACGCAAGGAGCGTCCTCATTGCAAAGCTGGGGGACCGTGCCGAGGCATCTGTGAGTAAACGTGAGCTGAGCCCCAGGCCAGCTGCTGCTGAACTGTTCCCACCCTTCCCAGGTAAAACACCTGAATATGTACAAGGTCTTGAAAGCCTAGAGGAAGGGCTGTGGAGCCACACCAGTGAAAGCACGCATGCCAACTTGGTGCCTGCAGGCCAGCCAGGGTGGTCCTGGCCCCGGGCGCTCTTCCGGAAGCTTCCATTGCCCTACTTGAGATACCCCTCCTGTCCCGGCCCCCACTGCTTTTTGCCTTCCTCACCTCTGTCCGGAGAGAAATTCCAGCGGAAGGTATGGGTGACACATCCTCTTCTTTACAGGTGGCAGCCTGACAACTCCTGCAGAATGGCCAGCAGAGCCCCACTCACAGCTTGCCACCCACAAATCTGTGGCCCCTCACTCCCTCCCACCAGCACAGCCCCGAGACTGCTGACGGGGCAGAGAATATGGAGTCAGGCACAGCTTCAGGGGCTATTGCTGCCTGGAGCGCTGTTTATATTGACCTCAACGAGGCACACCTGGGGAGGGCAGGCCGGCAGGGTAAGGCTGCCCAGGTCAGCTAATCCACAACCCTCAGGGAATCACATTGTTGAAAATGGACCTCGCTAAGGCAGAATAGAAGCCAAGGGAAAAAAGGACACAATGCCATTTGCAGCACCGTAGATGAGTCTAGAAGTAATCACGTGACTTGTAGTAAGTCAGAAAGTGAAAGACACATATCATATCATATCACTTATAGGTATTACCTAAAAATGGATACCAGGGCAGATATTGCCACGGAGAAGGGCAATCACAGATTCATTAAACAAACTTATGGTTCACCAATGGAAAGGTGTGAGGATTGGTTTCATTACGATATCGGGGTTAACAGACATATACAAACACAGGTGACATATATAATCACCAAAGACCTACAGAATACCAAGAGAGTACTACTCAACATTCTGTCATAACGTACATGGGAAAAGGATCCCAGGAAGAACAGACATCTGTATATGTGTAAAAGAACCACATCTTCCACATCTACAACAAGCCAAACATTGTAATCAAACTTGCTGTAATAAAAAATAAAAAAAAAATTAAATTAAAAACACGAAGAAGAAGTAGTGAGACAAACTTGAGGGGCTTTCTCCTGGCACATTCCATTCTAAATTCCAATCTAGAACACCACTTCCATTGAGGCTCTGTTGCCCTAGTCACCAGATTTGGTAAGGGAGAACTGCTGCCACCTTGTGGCCGTTTCACACAACAGCAGCTTTAATCCCAGCGCTAATGGTCAGTTGATATTCAAAATCATTGCAGGCCTATAAATGAAACCTGCCCTGAAAACAAATCCTGGGGTCACATATCGACCAAAAAATTCAAAGGACATCCATATTTCAAAACGACCGTTTCAAAAGGCATATTTTACGCACATTAGTGTTCTGCTTCTTTTCCTTTCTTTCCTTTTTTGTTAAAAAAAAACGGGAATGGAAAAAGGCATCCCTCAGAATGGGCGAAAGTCGTTGCAATCGAATCAATGGACAGAGGTTTAATCTCCAATATATATAAACAGCTCATGCAGCTTAATATTAAAAAAACAAACAACCCAATACAAAAATGGGCAGAAGATCTAAAGAGACGTTTCTTCAAAGGAGACACAGAGATGACCAAGACGCACATGAAAAGCTGCTCAACAGCACTAATTATTAGAGAAATGCAAATCAAAACTACAATGAGGTATCACCTCACACCTGTTAGGATCGGCATCATCAGAAAATCTACAAACAACCAATTCTGGGGAGGGTGTGGACAAAAGGAGCCCTCTTCCACTATTGGTGGGAATGTAAATTGATACAGTCACTATGGAGAACAGTATGGAGTTTCCTTAAAAAAACTAGAAATAGAATCACCATCTGATCCAGCAATCCCACTTCTGGGCATATACCCAGAGAAAACCGTAAATCAAAAAGGCACATTCACCACAATGTTCGTTGCAGCACTCTTTACAATAGCCAGGTAATGGAAGCCAACTAAATGCCCACAGACAGATGAATGGATAAAGATGTGGTATATATATAAAATGGAATATTACTCGGCCATAAAAAGGAATGAAACTGGGTCATTTGTAGAGACATCGATGGATCGAGAGACTGTCATACAGAATGAAGTAAGTCAGAAAGAGGAAAACAAATGTTGTATATTAATGCATATATGTGGAGCCTAAAAAATGGTACAGATGAACTGGTTTGCAGGGAAGAAATAGAGACACAGAGGTAGAGAACAAACGTATGGACACCAAGTGTGGGAAGCCATGGGGTGGTGGTGGTGGGATGAGTTGGGAGATTGGGATTGACCTGTATACATGTTTATGCATAAAATACATAACTAATAATAACGTGCTGTATAA
The DNA here is from genome assembly GCF_964341445.2 of Mesoplodon mirus. NCBI lineage: Eukaryota > Metazoa > Chordata > Mammalia > Artiodactyla > Ziphiidae > Mesoplodon > Mesoplodon mirus. The sequence goes on along the minus strand of NC_138987.1, from coordinate 107,059,020 downwards.
AAAAAATTAAATAAAAATTAAATTTCAAAATTTAAAAAAATAAAATTTAGAAATAAAACAGAAAAACCTTCTTCCCGTCACACAGATGTATTTATAGGAATGAATTATTTCCATGCTTATATCTATAAATACATAAAAGAGGAATAAAATCTAACGTGAAACATAAAAGAAAAAAAAAAACCTGAACCCACGAGTTATACAGAGGAAAACCCTATCAGGGCACTTGCTCCAGCGGTAAACAATTCTGAAATTGGTCAGAGGTGGGGAACCATCTCCCATACAGCCAGCAACCCACGCCCCACGCAAGGAGCGTCCTCATTGCAAAGCTGGGGGACCGTGCCAAGGCATCTGTGAGTAAACGTGAGCTGAGCCCCAGGCCAGCTGCTGCTGAACTGTTCCCACCCTTCCCAGGTAAAACACCTGAATATGTACAAGGGCTTGAAAGCCTAGAGGAAGGGCCGTGGAGCCACACCAGCGAAAGCACGCAGGTCAACTTGGTGCCTGCAGGCCAGCCAAGGTGGTCCTGGCCCCGGGCGCTCTTCCGGAAGCTTTCCATTGTCCTACCTGAGATACCCCTCCTTTCCCGGCCCCCACTGCTTTTTGCCTTCCTCACCTCTGTCCGGAGAGAAATTCCAGCGGAAGGTATGTGTGACACATCCTCTTCTTTACAGGTGGCAGCCTGACAACTCCTGCAGAATGGCCAGCAGAGCCCCACTCACAGCGGGCCACCCACAAAATGCGGCCCCTCACTCCCTCCCACCAGCACAGCCCCGAGACTCCTGACGGGGCAGAGAATATGGAGTCAGGCACAGCTTCAGGGGCTATTGCTGCCTGGAGCGCTGTTTATATTGACCTCAACGAGGCACACCTGGGGAGGGCGGGCCGGCAGGGTAAGGCTGCCCAGGTCAGCTAATCCACAACCCTCAGGGAATCACATTGTTGAAAATGGACCTCGCTAAGGCAGAATAGAAGCCAAGGGAAAAAAGGACACAATGCCATTTGCAGCACCATAGATGAGTCTAGAAGTAATCACGTGACTTGTAGTAAGTCAGAAAGTGAAAGACACATATCATATCATATCACTTATAGGTGTTACCTAAAAATGGATACCAGGGCAGATATTTCCACGGAGAAGGGCAATCACAGATTCATTAAACAAATTTATGGTTCACCAATGGAAAGGTGTGAGGATTGGTTTCATTATGATATCGGGGTTAACAGACATATACAAACACAGGTGACATATATAATCACCAAAGACCTACAGAATACCAAGAGAGGACTACTCAACATTCTGTCATAACGTACATGGGAAAAGGATCCCAGGAAGAACAGACATCTGTATATGTGTAAAAGAACCACATCTTCCACACATACAACAAGCCAAACATTGTAATCAAACTTGCTGTAATAAAAAATAAAAAATTAAATTAAAAACACGAAGAAGAAGTAGTGAGACAAACTTGAGTGGCTTTCTCCTGGCACATTCCATTCTAAATTTCAATCTAGAACACCACTTCGATTGAGGCTCTGTTGCCCTAGTCACCAGATTTGGTAAGGGAGAACTGCTGCCACCTTGTGGCCGTTTCACACAACAGCAGCTTTAATCCCAGCGCTAATGGTCAGTTGATATTCAAAATCATTGCAGGCCTGTAAATGACACCTGCCCTGAAAACAAATCCTGGGGTCACATATCGACCAAAAAATTCAAAGGACGTCCATATTTCAAAACGACCGTTTCAAAAGGCATATTTTACGCACATTAGTGTTCTGCTTCTTTTCCTTTCTTTCCTTTTTTGTTAGAAAAAACGGGAATGGAAAAAGGCATCCCTCAGAATGGGCGAAAATCGTTGCAAACGAATCAATGGACAGAGGTTTAATCTCCAATATATATAAACAGCTCATGCAGCTTAATATTAAAAGAACAAACAACCCAATACAAAAATGGGCAGAAGATCTAAAGAGACGTTTCTTCAAAGGAGACACAGAGATGACCAAGACGCACATGAAAAGCTGCTCAACAGCACTAATTATTAGAGAAATGCAAATCAAAACTACAATGAGGTGTCACCTCACACCTGTTAGAATCGTCATCATCAGAAAATCTTCAAACAACCAATTCTGGGGAGGGTGTGGACAAAAGGAGCCCTCTTCCACTATTGGTGGGAATGTAAATTGATACAGTCACTATGGAGAACAGTATGGAGTTTCCTTAAAAAAACTAGAAATAGAATTACCATCTGATCCAGCAATCCCACTTCTGGGCATATACCCAGAGAAAACCGTAAATCAAAAAGGCACATTCACCACAATGTTCGTTGCAGCACTCTTTACAATAGCCATGTAATGGAAGCCACCTAAATGCCCACAGACAGATGAATGGATAAAGATGTGGTACATATATAAAATGGAATATTACTCGGCCATAAAAAGGAATGAAACTGGGTCATTTGTAGAGACATCGATGGATCGAGAGACTGTCATACAGAATGAAGTAAGTCAGAAAGAGGAAAACAATTATTGTATATTAATGCATATATGTGGAGCCTAAAAAATGGTACAGATGAACTGGTTTGCAGGGAAGAAATAGAGACACAGAGGTAGAGAACAAACGTATGGACACCAAGTGTGGGAAGCCATGGGGTGGTGGTGGTGGGATGAGATGGGAGATTGGGATTGACCTGTATACATGTATATGCATAAAATACATAACTAATAATAACGTGCTGTATAAAAACATAAATAAAATTAAATTTCAAAATTTTAAAAAATAAAATTTAAAAATAAAACAGAAAAAATTCTTCCCGTCACACAGATGTATTTATAGGAATGAATTATTTCCATGCTTATATTTATAAATACATAAAAGAGGAATAAAATCTAACTTGAACCATAAAAGAAAAAAAAAGTGAACCCACGAGTTATACAGAGGAAACGCTATCACGGCACTTGCTCCAGCGGTAAACAATTCTGAAATTGGTCAGAGGTGGGGAACCATCTCCCATACAGCCAGCAACCCACCCCCACGCAAGGAGCGTCCTCATTGCAAAGCTGGGGGACCGTGCCGAGGCATCTGTGAGTAAACGTGAGCTGAGCCCCAGGCCAGCTGCTGCTGAACTGTTCCCACCCTTCCCAGGTAAAACACCTGAATATGTACAAGGTCTTGAAAGCCTAGAGGAAGGGCTGTGGAGCCACACCAGTGAAAGCACGCATGCCAACTTGGTGCCTGCAGGCCAGCCAGGGTGGTCCTGGCCCCGGGCGCTCTTCCGGAAGCTTTCCATTGCCCTACTTGAGATACCCCTCCTGTCCCGGCCCCCACTGCTTTTTGCCTTCCTCACCTCTGTCCGGAGAGAAATTCCAGCGGAAGGTATGGGTGACACATCCTCTTCTTTACAGGTGGCAGCCTGACAACTCCTGCAGAATGGCCAGCAGAGCCCCACTCACAGCTTGCCACCCACAAATCTGTGGCCCCTCACTCCCTCCCACCAGCACAGCCCCGAGACTGCTGACGGGGCAGAGAATATGGAGTCAGGCACAGCTTCAGGGGCTATTGCTGCCTGGAGCGCTGTTTATATTGACCTCAACGAGGCACACCTGGGGAGGGCAGGCCGGCAGGGTAAGGCTGCCCAGGTCAGCTAATCCACAACCCTCAGGGAATCACATTGTTGAAAATGGACCTCGCTAAGGCAGAATAGAAGCCAAGGGAAAAAAGGACACAATGCCATTTGCAGCACCGTAGATGAGTCTAGAAGTAATCATGTGACTTGTAGTAAGTCAGAAAGTGAAAGACACATATCATATCATATCACTTATAGGTGTTACCTAAAAATGGATACCAGGGCAGATATTGCCACGGAGAAGGGCAATCACAGATTCATTAAACAAACTTATGGTTCACCAATGGAAAGGTGTGAGGATTGGTTTCATTACGATATCGGGGTTAACAGACATATACAAACACAGGTGACATATATAATCACCAAAGACCTACAGAATACCAAGAGAGTACTACTCAACATTCTGTCATAACGTACATGGGAAAAGGATCCCAGGAAGAACAGACATCTGTATATGTGTAAAAGAACCACATCTTCCGCATCTACAACAAGCCAAACATTGTAATCAAACTTGCTGTAATAAAAAATAAAAAAAAATTAAATTAAAAACACGAAGAAGAAGTAGTGAGACAAACTTGAGGGGCTTTCTCCTGGCACATTCCATTCTAAATTCCAATCTAGAACACCACTTCCATTGAGGCTCTGTTGCCCTAGTCACCAGATTTGGTAAGGGAGAACTGCTGCCACCTTGTGGCCGTTTCACACAACAGCAGCTTTAATCCCAGCGCTAATGGTCAGTTGATATTCAAAATCATTGCAGGCCTGTAAATGACACCTGCCCTGAAAACAAATCCTGGGGTCACATATCGACCAAAAAATTCAAAGGACGTCCATATTTCAAAACGACCGTTTCAAAAGGCATATTTTACGCACATTAGTGTTCTGCTTCTTTTCCTTTCTTTCCTTTTTTGTTAAAAAAAAACGGGAATGGAAAAAGGCATCCCTCAGAATGGGCGAAAGTCGTTGCAAACGAATCAATGGACAGATGTTTAATCTCCAATATATATAAACAGCTCATGCAGCTTAATATTAAAAAAACAAACAACCCAATACAAAAATGGGCAGAAGATCTAAAGAGACGTTTCTTCAAAGGAGACACAGAGATGACCAAGACGCACATGAAAAGCTGCTCAACAGCACTAATTATTAGAGATATGCAAATCAAAACTACAATGAGGTATCACCTCACACCTGTTAGGATCGGCATCATCAGAAAATCTACAAACAACCAATTCTGGGGAGGGTGTGGACAAAAGGAGCCCTCTTCCACTATTGGTGGGAATGTAAATTGATACAGTCACTATGGAGAACAGTATGGAGTTTCCTTAAAAAAACTAGAAATAGAATCACCATCTGATCCAGCAATCCCACTTCTGGGCATATACCCAGAGAAAACCGTAAATCAAAAAGGCACATTCACCACAATGTTCGTTGCAGCACTCTTTACAATAGCCAGGTAATGGAAGCCAACTAAATGCCCACAGACAGATGAATGGATAAAGATATGGTATATATATAAAATGGAATATTACTCGGCCATAAAAAGGAATGAAACTGGGTCATTTGTAGAGACATCGATGGATCGAGAGACTGTCATACAGAATGAAGTAAGTCAGAAAGAGGAAAACAAATGTTGTATATTAATGCATATATGTGGAGCCTAAAAAATGGTACAGATGAACTGGTTTGCAGGGAAGAAATAGAGACACAGAGGTAGAGAACAAACGTATGGACACCAAGTGTGGGAAGCCATGGGGTGGTGGTGGTGGGATGAGTTGGGAGATTGGGATTGACCTGTATACATGTTTATGCATAAAATACATAACTAATAATAACGTGCTGTATAAAAAAAATTAAATAAAAATTAAATTTCAAAATTTAAAAAAATAAAATTTAGAAATAAAACAGAAAAACCTTCTTCCCGTCACACAGATGTATTTATAGGAATGAATTATTTCCATGCTTATATCTATAAATACATAAAAGAGGAATAAAATCTAACGTGAAACATAAAAGAAAAAAAAAACCTGAACCAACGAGTTATACAGAGGAAAACCCTATCAGGGCACTTGCTCCAGCGGTAAACAATTCTGAAATTGGTCAGAGGTGGGGAACCATCTCCCATACAGCCAGCAACCCACGCCCCACGCAAGGAGCGTCCTCATTGCAAAGCTGGGGGACGGTGCCAAGGCATCTGTGAGTAAACGTGAGCTGAGCCCCTGGCCAGCTGCTGCTGAACTGTTCCCACCCTTCCCAGGTAAAACACCTGAATATGTACAAGGGCTTGAAAGCCTAGAGGAAGGGCCGTGGAGCCACACCAGCGAAAGCACGCAGGTCAACTTGGTGCCTGCAGGCCAGCCAAGGTGGTCCTGGCCACGAGCGCTCTTCCGGAAGCTTTCCATTGCCCTACCTGAGATACCCCTCCTGTCCCGGCCCCCACTGCTTTTTGCCTTCCTCACCTCTGTCCGGAGAGAAATTCCAGCGGAAGGTATGTGTGACACATCCTCTTCTTTACAGGTGGCAGCCTGACAACTCCTGCAGAATGGCCAGCAGAGCCCCACTCACAGCGGGCCACCCACAAAATGCGGCCCCTCACTCCCTCCCACCAGCACAGCCCCGAGACTGCTGACGGGGCAGAGAATATGGAGTCAGGCACAGCTTCAGGGGCTATTGCTGCCTGGAGCGCTGTTTATATTGACCTCAACGAGGCACACCTGGGGAGGGCGGGCCGGCAGGGTAAGGCTGCCCAGGTCAGCTAATCCACAACCCTCAGGGAATCACATTGTTGAAAATGGACCTCGCTAAGGCAGAATAGAAGCCAAGGGAAAAAAGGACACAATGCCATTTGCAGCACCATAGATGAGTCTAGAAGTAATCACGTGACTTGTAGTAAGTCAGAAAGTGAAAGACACATATCATATCATATCACTTATAGGTGTTACCTAAAAATGGATACCAGGGCAGATATTTCCACGGAGAAGGGCAATCACAGATTCATTAAACAAACTTATGGTTCACCAATGGAAAGGTGTGAGGATTGGTTTCATTATGATATCGGGGTTAACAGACATATACAAACACAGGTGACATATATAATCACCAAAGACCTACAGAATACCAAGAGAGGACTACTCAACATTCTGTCATAACGTACATGGGAAAAGGATCCCAGGAAGAACAGACATCTGTATATGTGTAAAAGAACCACATCTTCCACACATACAACAAGCCAAACATTGTAATCAAACTTGCTGTAATAAAAAATAAAAAATTAAATTAAAAACACGAAGAAGAAGTAGTGAGACAAACTTGAGTGGCTTTCTCCTGGCACATTCCATTCTAAATTTCAATCTAGAACACCACTTCCATTGAGGCTCTGTTGCCCTAGTCACCAGATTTGGTAAGGGAGAACTGCTGCCACCTTGTGGCCGTTTCACACAACAGCAGCTTTAATCCCAGCGCTAATGGTCAGTTGATATTCAAAATCATTGCAGGCCTGTAAATGACACCTGCCCTGAAAACAAATCCTGGGGTCACATATCGACCAAAAAATTCAAAGGACGTCCATATTTCAAAACGACCGTTTCAAAAGGCATATTTTACGCACATTAGTGTTCTGCTTCTTTTCCTTTCTTTCCTTTTTTGTTAGAAAAAACGGGAATGGAAAAAGGCATCCCTCAGAATGGGCGAAAATCGTTGCAAACGAATCAATGGACAGAGGTTTAATCTCCAATATATATAAACAGCTCATGCAGCTTAATATTAAAAGAACAAACAACCCAATACAAAATTGGGCAGAAGATCTAAAGAGACGTTTCTTCAAAGGAGACACAGAGATGGCCAAGACGCACATGAAAAGCTGCTCAACAGCACTAATTATTAGAGAAATGCAAATCAAAACTACAATGAGGTGTCACCTCACACCTGTTAGAATCGTCATCATCAGAAAATCTTCAAACAACCAATTCTGGGGAGGGTGTGGACAAAAGGAGCCCTCTTCCACTATTGGTGGGAATGTAAATTGATACAGTCACTATGGAGAACAGTATGGAGTTTCCTTAAAAAAACTAGAAATAGAATTACCATCTGATCCAGCAATCCCACTTCTGGGCATATACCCAGAGAAAACCGTAAATCAAAAAGGCACATTCACCACAATGTTCGTTGCAGCACTCTTTACAATAGCCATGTAATGGAAGCCACCTAAATGCCCACAGACAGATGAATGGATAAAGATGTGGTACATATATAAAATGGAATATTACTCGGCCATAAAAAGGAATGAAACTGGGTCATTTGTAGAGACATCGATGGATCGAGAGACTGTCATACAGAATGAAGTAAGTCAGAAAGAGGAAAACAATTATTGTATATTAATGCATATATGTGGAGCCTAAAAAATGGTACAGATGAACTGGTTTGCAGGGAAGAAATAGAGACACAGAGGTAGAGAACAAACGTATGGACACCAAGTGTGGGAAGCCATGGGGTGGTGGTGGTGGGATGAGATGGGAGATTGGGATTGACCTGTATACATGTATATGCATAAAATACATAACTAATAATAACGTGCTGTATAAAAACATAAATAAAATTAAATTTCAAAATTTTAAAAAATAAAATTTAAAAATAAAACAGAAAAAATTCTTCCCGTCACACAGATGTATTTATAGGAATGAATTATTTCCATGCTTATATTTATAAATACATAAAAGAGGAATAAAATCTAACTTGAACCATAAAAGAAAAAAAAAGTGAACCCACGAGTTATACAGAGGAAACGCTATCACGGCACTTGCTCCAGCGGTAAACAATTCTGAAATTGGTCAGAGGTGGGGAACCATCTCCCATACAGCCAGCAACCCACCCCCACGCAAGGAGCGTCCTCATTGCAAAGCTGGGGGACCGTGCCGAGGCATCTGTGAGTAAACGTGAGCTGAGCCCCAGGCCAGCTGCTGCTGAACTGTTCCCACCCTTCCCAGGTAAAACACCTGAATATGTACAAGGTCTTGAAAGCCTAGAGGAAGGGCTGTGGAGCCACACCAGTGAAAGCACGAATGCCAACTTGGTGCCTGCAGGCCAGCCAGGGTGGTCCTGGCCCCGGGCGCTCTTCCGGAAGCTTTCCATTGCCCTACTTGAGATACCCCTCCTGTCCCGGCCCCCACTGCTTTTTGCCTTCCTCACCTCTGTCCGGAGAGAAATTCCAGCGGAAGGTATGGGTGACACATCCTCTTCTTTACAGGTGGCAGCCTGACAACTCCTGCAGAATGGCCAGCAGAGCCCCACTCACAGCTTGCCACCCACAAATCTGTGGCCCCTCACTCCCTCCCACCAGCACAGCCCCGAGACTGCTGACGGGGCAGAGAATATGGAGTCAGGCACAGCTTCAGGGGCTATTGCTGCCTGGAGCGCTGTTTATATTGACCTCAACGAGGCACACCTGGGGAGGGCAGGCCGGCAGGGTAAGGCTGCCCAGGTCAGCTAATCCACAACCCTCAGGGAATCACATTGTTGAAAATGGACCTCGCTAAGGCAGAATAGAAGCCAAGGGAAAAAAGGACACAATGCCATTTGCAGCACCGTAGATGAGTCTAGAAGTAATCACGTGACTTGTAGTAAGTCAGAAAGTGAAAGACACATATCATATCATATCACTTATAGGTGTTACCTAAAAATGGATACCAGGGCAGATATTGCCACGGAGAAGGGCAATCACAGATTCATTAAACAAACTTATGGTTCACCAATGGAAAGGTGTGAGGATTGGTTTCATTACGATATCGGGGTTAACAGACATATACAAACACAGGTGACATATATAATCACCAAAGACCTACAGAATACCAAGAGAGTACTACTCAACATTCTGTCATAACGTACATGGGAAAAGGATCCCAGGAAGAACAGACATCTGTATATGTGTAAAAGAACCACATCTTCCACACCTACAACAAGCCAAACATTGTAATCAAACTTGCTGTAATAAAAAATAAAAAAAAAATAAATTAAAAACACGAAGAAGAAGTAGTGAGACAAACTTGAGGGGCTTTCTCCTGGCACATTCCATTCTAAATTCCAATCTAGAACACCACTTCCATTGAGGCTCTGTTGCCCTAGTCACCAGATTTGGTAAGGGAGAACTGCTGCCACCTTGTGGCCGTTTCACACAACAGCAGCTTTAATCCCAGCGCTAATGGTCAGTTGATATTCAAAATCATTGCAGGCCTGTAAATGACACCTGCCCTGAAAACAAATCCTGGGGTCACATATCGACCAAAAAATTCAAAGGACGTCCATATTTCAAAACGACCGTTTCAAAAGGCATATTTTACGCACATTAGTGTTCTGCTTCTTTTCCTTTCTTTCCTTTTTTGTTAAAAAAAAACGGGAATGGAAAAAGGCATCCCTCAGAATGGGCGAAAGTCGTTGCAAACGAATCAATGGACAGAGGTTTAATCTCCAATATATATAAACAGCTCATGCAGCTTAATATTAAAAAAACAAACAACCCAATACAAAAATGGGCAGAAGATCTAAAGAGACGTTTCTTCAAAGGAGACACAGAGATGACCAAGACGCACATGAAAAGCTGCTCAACAGCACTAATTATTAGAGAAATGCAAATCAAAACTACAATGAGGTATCACCTCACACCTGTTAGGATCGGCATCATCAGAAAATCTACAAACAACCAATTCTGGGGAGGGTGTGGACAAAAGGAGCCCTCTTCCACTATTGGTGGGAATGTAAATTGATACAGTCACTATGGAGAACAGTATGGAGTTTCCTTAAAAAAACTAGAAATAGAATCACCATCTGATCCAGCAATCCCACTTCTGGGCATATACCCAGAGAAAACCGTAAATCAAAAAGGCACATTCACCACAATGTTCGTTGCAGCACTCTTTACAATAGCCAGGTAATGGAAGCCAACTAAATGCCCACAGACAGATGAATGGATAAAGATGTGGTATATATATAAAATGGAATATTACTCGGCCATAAAAAGGAATGAAACTGGGTCATTTGTAGAGACATCGATGGATCGAGAGACTGTCATACAGAATGAAGTAAGTCAGAAAGAGGAAAACAAATGTTGTATATTAATGCATATATGTGGAGCCTAAAAAATGGTACAGATGAACTGGTTTGCAGGGAAGAAATAGAGACACAGAGGTAGAGAACAAACGTATGGACACCAAGTGTGGGAAGCCATGGGGTGGTGGTGGTGGGATGAGTTGGGAGATTGGGATTGACCTGTATACATGTTTATGCATAAAATACATAACTAATAATAACGTGCTGTATAAAAAAAATTAAATAAAAATTAAATTTCAAAATTTAAAAAAATAAAATTTAGAAATAAAACAGAAAAACCTTCTTCCCGTCACACAGATGTATTTATAGGAATGAATTATTTCCATGCTTATATCTATAAATACATAAAAGAGGAATAAAATCTAACGTGAAACATAAAAGAAAAAAAAAACCTGAACCCACGAGTTATACAGAGGAAAACCCTATCAGGGCACTTGCTCCAGCGGTAAACAATTCTGAAATTGGTCAGAGGTGGGGAACCATCTCCCATACAGCCAGCAACCCACGCCCCACGCAAGGAGCGTCCTCATTGCAAAGCTGGGGGACCGTGCCAAGGCATCTGTGAGTAAACGTGAGCTGAGCCCCTGGCCAGCTGCTGCTGAACTGTTCCCACCCTTCCCAGGTAAAACACCTGAATATGTACAAGGGCTTGAAAGCCTAGAGGAAGGGCCGTGGAGCCACACCAGCGAAAGCACGCAGGTCAACTTGGTGCCTGCAGGCCAGCCAAGGTGGTCCTGGCCCCGGGCGCTCTTCCGGAAGCTTTCCATTGCCCTACCTGAGATACCCCTCCTGTCCCGGCCCCCACTGCTTTTTGCCTTCCTCACCTCTGTCCGGAGAGAAATTCCAGCGGAAGGTATGTGTGACACATCCTCTTCTTTACAGGTGGCAGCCTGACAACTCCTGCAGAATGGCCAGCAGAGCCCCACTCACAGCGGGCCACCCACAAAATGCGGCCCCTCACTCCCTCCCACCAGCACAGCCCCGAGACTGCTGACGGGGCAGAGAATATGGAGTCAGGCACAGCTTCAGGGGCTATTGCTGCCTGGAGCGCTGTTTATATTGACCTCAACGAGGCACACCTGGGGAGGGCGGGCCGGCAGGGTAAGGCTGCCCAGGTCAGCTAATCCACAACCCTCAGGGAATCACATTGTTGAAAATGGACCTCGCTAAGGCAGAATAGAAGCCAAGGGAAAAAAGGACACAATGCCATTTGCAGCACCATAGATGAGTCTAGAAGTAATCACGTGACTTGTAGTAAGTCAGAAAGTGAAAGACACATATCATATCATATCACTTATAGGTGTTACCTAAAAATGGATACCAGGGCAGATATTTCCACGGAGAAGGGCAATCACAGATTCATTAAACAAACTTATGGTTCACCAATGGAAAGGTGTGAGGATTGGTTTCATTATGATATCGGGGTTAACAGACATATACAAACACAGGTGACATATATAATCACCAAAGACCTACAGAATACCAAGAGAGGACTACTCAACATTCTGTCATAACGTACATGGGAAAAGGATCCCAGGAAGAACAGACATCTGTATATGTGTAAAAGAACCACATCTTCCACACATACAACAAGCCAAACATTGTAATCAAACTTGCTGTAATAAAAAATAAAAAAATTAAATTAAAAACACGAAGAAGAAGTAGTGAGACAAACTTGAGTGGCTTTCTCCTGGCACATTCCATTCTAAATTTCAATCTAGAACACCACTTCCATTGAGGCTCTGTTGCCCTAGTCACCAGATTTGGTAAGGGAGAACTGCTGCCACCTTGTGGCCGTTTCACACAACAGCAGCTTTAATCCCAGCGCTAATGGTCAGTTGATATTCAAAATCATTGCAGGCCTGTAAATGACACCTGCCCTGAAAACAAATCCTGGGGTCACATATCGACCAAAAAATTCAAAGGACGTCCATATTTCAAAACGACCGTTTCAAAAGGCATATTTTACGCACATTAGTGTTCTGCTTCTTTTCCTTTCTTTCCTTTTTTGTTAGAAAAAACGGGAATGGAAAAAGGCATCCCTCAGAATGGGCGAAAATCGTTGCAAACGAATCAATGGACAGAGGTTTAATCTCCAATATATATAAACAGCTCATGCAGCTTAATATTAAAAGAACAAACAACCCAATACAAAAATGGGCAGAAGATCTAAAGAGACGTTTCTTCAAAGGAGACACAGAGATGGCCAAGACGCACATGAAAAGCTGCTCAACAGCACTAATTATTAGAGAAATGCAAATCAAAACTACAATGAGGTGTCACCTCACACCTGTTAGAATCGTCATCATCAGAAAATCTTCAAACAACCAATTCTGGGGAGGGTGTGGACAAAAGGAGCCCTCTTCCACTATTGGTGGGAATGTAAATTGATACAGTCACTATGGAGAACAGTATGGAGTTTCCTTAAAAAACTAGAAATAGAATTACCATCTGATCCAGCAATCCCACTTCTGGGCATATACCCAGAGAAAACCGTAAATCAAAAAGGCACATTCACCACAATGTTCGTTGCAGCACTCTTTACAATAGCCATGTAATGGAAGCCACCTAAATGCCCACAGACAGATGAATGGATAAAGATGTGGTACATATATAAAATGGAATATTACTCGGCCATAAAAAGGAATGAAACTGGGTCATTTGTAGAGACATCGATGGATCGAGAGACTGTCATACAGATTGAAGTAAGTCAGAAAGAGGAAAACAATTATTGTATATTAATGCATATATGTGGAGCCTAAAAAATGGTACAGATGAACTGGTTTGCAGGGAAGAAATAGAGACACAGAGGTAGAGAACAAACGTATGGACACCAAGTGTGGGAAGCCATGGGGTGGTGGTGGTGGGATGAGATGGGAGATTGGGATTGACCTGTATACATGTATATGCATAAAATACATAACTAATAATAACGTGCTGTATAAAAACATAAATAAAATTAAATTTCAAAATTTTAAAAAATAAAATTTAAAAATAAAACAGAAAAAATTCTTCCCGTCACACAGATGTATTTATAGGAATGAATTATTTCCATGCTTATATTTATAAATACATAAAAGAGGAATAAAATCTAACTTGAACCATAAAAGAAAAAAAAAAGTGAACCCACGAGTTATACAGAGGAAACGCTATCACGGCACTTGCTCCAGCGGTAAACAATTCTGAAATTGGTCAGAGGTGGGGAACCATCTCCCATACAGCCAGCAACCCACCCCCACGCAAGGAGCGTCCTCATTGCAAAGCTGGGGGACCGTGCCGAGGCATCTGTGAGTAAACGTGAGCTGAGCCCCAGGCCAGCTGCTGCTGAACTGTTCCCACCCTTCCCAGGTAAAACACCTGAATATGTACAAGGTCTTGAAAGCCTAGAGGAAGGGCTGTGGAGCCACACCAGTGAAAGCACGAATGCCAACTTGGTGCCTGCAGGCCAGCCAGGGTGGTCCTGGCCCCGGGCGCTCTTCCGGAAGCTTTCCATTGCCCTACTTGAGATACCCCTCCTGTCCCGGCCCCCACTGCTTTTTGCCTTCCTCACCTCTGTCCGGAGAGAAATTCCAGCGGAAGGTATGGGTGACACATCCTCTTCTTTACAGGTGGCAGCCTGACAACTCCTGCAGAATGGCCAGCAGAGCCCCACTCACAGCTTGCCACCCACAAATCTGTGGCCCCTCACTCCCTCCCACCAGCACAGCCCCGAGACTGCTGACGGGGCAGAGAATATGGAGTCAGGCACAGCTTCAGGGGCTATTGCTGCCTGGAGCGCTGTTTATATTGACCTCAACGAGGCACACCTGGGGAGGGCAGGCCGGCAGGGTAAGGCTGCCCAGGTCAGCTAATCCACAACCCTCAGGGAATCACATTGTTGAAAATGGACCTCGCTAAGGCAGAATAGAAGCCAAGGGAAAAAAGGACACAATGCCATTTGCAGCACCGTAGATGAGTCTAGAAGTAATCACGTGACTTGTAGTAAGTCAGAAAGTGAAAGACACATATCATATCATATCACTTATAGGTGTTACCTAAAAATGGATACCAGGGCAGATATTGCCACGGAGAAGGGCAATCACAGATTCATTAAACAAACTTATGGTTCACCAATGGAAAGGTGTGAGGATTGGTTTCATTACGATATCGGGGTTAACAGACATATACAAACACAGGTGACATATATAATCACCAAAGACCTACAGAATACCAAGAGAGTACTACTCAACATTCTGTCATAACGTACATGGGAAAAGGATCCCAGGAAGAACAGACATCTGTATATGTGTAAAAGAACCACATCTTCCACATCTACAACAAGCCAAACATTGTAATCAAACTTGCTGTAATAAAAAATAAAAAAAAAATAAATTAAAAACACGAAGAAGAAGTAGTGAGACAAACTTGAGTGGCTTTCTCCTGGCACATTCCATTCTAAATTCCAATCTAGAACACCACTTCCATTGAGGCTCTGTTGCCCTAGTCACCAGATTTGGTAAGGGAGAACTGCTGCCACCTTGTGGCCGTTTCACACAACAGCAGCTTTAATCCCAGCGCTAATGGTCAGTTGATATTCAAAATCATTGCAGGCCTGTAAATGACACCTGCCCTGAAAACAAATCCTGGGGTCACATATCGACCAAAAAATTCAAAGGACGTCCATATTTCAAAACGACCGTTTCAAAAGGCATATTTTACGCACATTAGTGTTCTGCTTCTTTTCCTTTCTTTCCTTTTTTGTTAAAAAAAAACGGGAATGGAAAAAGGCAACCCTCAGAATGGGCGAAAGTCGTTGCAAACGAATCAATGGACAGAGGTTTAATCTCCAATATATATAAACAGCTCATGCAGCTTAATATTAAAAAAACAAACAACCCAATACAAAAATGGGCAGAAGATCTAAAGAGACGTTTCTTCAAAGGAGACACAGAGATGACCAAGACGCACATGAAAAGCTGCTCAACAGCACTAATTATTAGAGAAATGCAAATCAAAACTACAATGAGGTATCACCTCACACCTGTTAGGATCGGCATCATCAGAAAATCTACAAACAACCAATTCTGGGGAGGGTGTGGACAAAAGGAGCCCTCTTCCACTATTGGTGGGAATGTAAATTGATACAGTCACTATGGAGAACAGTATGGAGTTTCCTTAAAAAAACTAGAAATAGAATCACCATCTGATCCAGCAATCCCACTTCTGGGCATATACCCAGAGAAAACCGTAAATCAAAAAGGCACATTCACCACAATGTTCGTTGCAGCACTCTTTACAATAGCCAGGTAATGGAAGCCAACTAAATGCCCACAGACAGATGAATGGATAAAGATGTGGTATATATATAAAATGGAATATTACTCGGCCATAAAAAGGAATGAAACTGGGTCATTTGTAGAGACATCGATGGATCGAGAGACTGTCATACAGAATGAAGTAAGTCAGAAAGAGGAAAACAAATGTTGTATATTAATGCATATATGTGGAGCCTAAAAAATGGTACAGATGAACTGGTTTGCAGGGAAGAAATAGAGACACAGAGGTAGAGAACAAACGTATGGACACCAAGTGTGGGAAGCCATGGGGTGGTGGTGGTGGGATGAGTTGGGAGATTGGGATTGACCTGTATACATGTTTATGCATAAAATACATAACTAATAATAACGTGCTGTATAAAATAAATTAAATAAAAATTAAATTTCAAAATTTAAAAAAATAAAATTTAGAAATAAAACAGAAAAACCTTCTTCCCGTCACACAGATGTATTTATAGGAATGAATTATTTCCATGCTTATATCTATAAATACATAAAAGAGGAATAAAATCTAACGTGAAACATAAAAGAAAAAAAAAACCTGAACCCACGAGTTATACAGAGGAAAACCCTATCAGGGCACTTGCTCCAGCGGTAAACAATTCTGAAATTGGTCAGAGGTGGGGAACCATCTCCCATACAGCCAGCAACCCACGCCCCACGCAAGGAGCGTCCTCATTGCAAAGCTGGGGGACCGTGCCGAGGCATCTGTGAGTAAACGTGAGCTGAGCCCCAGGCCAGCTGCTGCTGAACTGTTCCCACCCTTCCCAGGTAAAACACCTGAATATGTACAAGGTCTTGAAAGCCTAGAGGAAGGGCTGTGGAGCCACACCAGTGAAAGCACGAATGCCAACTTGGTGCCTGCAGGCCAGCCAGGGTGGTCCTGGCCCCGGGCGCTCTTCCGGAAGCTTTCCATTGCCCTACTTGAGATACCCCTCCTGTCCCGGCCCCCACTGCTTTTTGCCTTCCTCACCTCTGTCCGGAGAGAAATTCCAGCGGAAGGTATGGGTGACACATCCTCTTCTTTACAGGTGGCAGCCTGACAACTCCTGCAGAATGGCCAGCAGAGCCCCACTCACAGCTTGCCACCCACAAATCTGTGGCCCCTCACTCCCTCCCACCAGCACAGCCCCGAGACTGCTGACGGGGCAGAGAATATGGAGTCAGGCACAGCTTCAGGGGCTATTGCTGCCTGGAGCGCTGTTTATATTGACCTCAACGAGGCACACCTGGGGAGGGCAGGCCGGCAGGGTAAGGCTGCCCAGGTCAGCTAATCCACAACCCTCAGGGAATCACATTGTTGAAAATGGACCTCGCTAAGGCAGAATAGAAGCCAAGGGAAAAAAGGACACAATGCCATTTGCAGCACCGTAGATGAGTCTAGAAGTAATCACGTGACTTGTAGTAAGTCAGAAAGTGAAAGACACATATCATATCATATCACTTATAGGTGTTACCTAAAAATGGATACCAGGGCAGATATTGCCACGGAGAAGGGCAATCACAGATTCATTAAACAAACTTATGGTTCACCAATGGAAAGGTGTGAGGATTGGTTTCATTACGATATCGGGGTTAACAGACATATACAAACACAGGTGACATATATAATCACCAAAGACCTACAGAATACCAAGAGAGTACTACTCAACATTCTGTCATAACGTACATGGGAAAAGGATCCCAGGAAGAACAGACATCTGTATATGTGTAAAAGAACCACATCTTCCACATCTACAACAAGCCAAACATTGTAATCAAACTTGCTGTAATAAAAAATAAAAAAAAAATAAATTAAAAACACGAAGAAGAAGTAGTGAGACAAACTTGAGTGGCTTTCTCCTGGCACATTCCATTCTAAATTCCAATCTAGAACACCACTTCCATTGAGGCTCTGTTGCCCTAGTCACCAGATTTGGTAAGGGAGAACTGCTGCCACCTTGTGGCCGTTTCACACAACAGCAGCTTTAATCCCAGCGCTAATGGTCAGTTGATATTCAAAATCATTGCAGGCCTGTAAATGACACCTGCCCTGAAAACAAATCCTGGGGTCACATATCGACCAAAAAATTCAAAGGACGTCCATATTTCAAAACGACCGTTTCAAAAGGCATATTTTACGCACATTAGTGTTCTGCTTCTTTTCCTTTCTTTCCTTTTTTGTTAAAAAAAAACGGGAATGGAAAAAGGCAACCCTCAGAATGGGCGAAAGTCGTTGCAAACGAATCAATGGACAGAGGTTTAATCTCCAATATATATAAACAGCTCATGCAGCTTAATATTAAAAAAACAAACAACCCAATACAAAAATGGGCAGAAGATCTAAAGAGACGTTTCTTCAAAGGAGACACAGAGATGACCAAGACGCACATGAAAAGCTGCTCAACAGCACTAATTATTAGAGAAATGCAAATCAAAACTACAATGAGGTATCACCTCACACCTGTTAGGATCGGCATCATCAGAAAATCTACAAACAACCAATTCTGGGGAGGGTGTGGACAAAAGGAGCCCTCTTCCACTATTGGTGGGAATGTAAATTGATACAGTCACTATGGAGAACAGTATGGAGTTTCCTTAAAAAAACTAGAAATAGAATCACCATCTGATCCAGCAATCCCACTTCTGGGCATATACCCAGAGAAAACCGTAAATCAAAAAGGCACATTCACCACAATGTTCGTTGCAGCACTCTTTACAATAGCCAGGTAATGGAAGCCAACTAAATGCCCACAGACAGATGAATGGATAAAGATGTGGTATATATATAAAATGGAATATTACTCGGCCATAAAAAGGAATGAAACTGGGTCATTTGTAGAGACATCGATGGATCGAGAGACTGTCATACAGAATGAAGTAAGTCAGAAAGAGGAAAACAAATGTTGTATATTAATGCATATATGTGGAGCCTAAAAAATGGTACAGATGAACTGGTTTGCAGGGAAGAAATAGAGACACAGAGGTAGAGAACAAACGTATGGACACCAAGTGTGGGAAGCCATGGGGTGGTGGTGGTGGGATGAGTTGGGAGATTGGGATTGACCTGTATACATGTTTATGCATAAAATACATAACTAATAATAACGTGCTGTATAAAATAAATTAAATAAAAATTAAATTTCAAAATTTAAAAAAATAAAATTTAGAAATAAAACAGAAAAACCTTCTTCCCGTCACACAGATGTATTTATAGGAATGAATTATTTCCATGCTTATATCTATAAATACATAAAAGAGGAATAAAATCTAACGTGAAACATAAAAGAAAAAAAAAACCTGAACCCACGAGTTATACAGAGGAAAACCCTATCAGGGCACTTGCTCCAGCGGTAAACAATTCTGAAATTGGTCAGAGGTGGGGAACCATCTCCCATACAGCCAGCAACCCACGCCCCACGCAAGGAGCGTCCTCATTGCAAAGCTGGGGGACCGTGCCAAGGCATCTGTGAGTAAACGTGAGCTGAGCCCCTGGCCAGCTGCTGCTGAACTGTTCCCACCCTTCCCAGGTAAAACACCTGAATATGTACAAGGGCTTGAAAGCCTAGAGGAAGGGCCGTGGAGCCACACCAGCGAAAGCACGCAGGTCAACTTGGTGCCTGCAGGCCAGCCAAGGTGGTCCTGGCCCCGGGCGCTCTTCTGGAAGCTTTCCATTGCCCTACCTGAGATACCCCTCCTGTCCCGGCCCCCACTGCTTTTTGCCTTCCTCACCTCTGTCCGGAGAGAAATTCCAGCGGAAGGTATGTGTGACACATCCTCTTCTTTACAGGTGGCAGCCTGACAACTCCTGCAGAATGGCCAGCAGAGCCCCACTCACAGCGGGCCACCCACAAAATGCGGCCCCTCACTCCCTCCCACCAGCACAGCCCCGAGACTGCTGACGGGGCAGAGAATATGGAGTCAGGCACAGCTTCAGGGGCTATTGCTGCCTGGAGCGCTGTTTATATTGACCTCAACGAGGCACACCTGGGGAGGGCGGGCCGGCAGGGTAAGGCTGCCCAGGTCAGCTAATCCACAACCCTCAGGGAATCACATTGTTGAAAATGGACCTCGCTAAGGCAGAATAGAAGCCAAGGGAAAAAAGGACACAATGCCATTTGCAGCACCATAGATGAGTCTAGAAGTAATCACGTGACTTGTAGTAAGTCAGAAAGTGAAAGACACATATCATATCATATCACTTATAGGTGTTACCTAAAAATGGATACCAGGGCAGATATTTCCACGGAGAAGGGCAATCACAGATTCATTAAACAAACTTATGGTTCACCAATGGAAAGGTGTGAGGATTGGTTTCATTATGATATCGGGGTTAACAGACATATACAAACACAGGTGACATATATAATCACCAAAGACCTACAGAATACCAAGAGAGGACTACTCAACATTCTGTCATAACGTACATGGGAAAAGGATCCCAGGAAGAACAGACATCTGTATATGTGTAAAAGAACCACATCTTCCACACCTACAACAAGCCAAACATTGTAATCAAACTTGCTGTAATAAAAAATAAAAAATTAAATTAAAAACACGAAGAAGAAGTAGTGAGACAAACTTGAGTGGCTTTCTCCTGGCACATTCCATTCTAAATTTCAATCTAGAACACCACTTCCATTGAGGCTCTGTTGCCCTAGTCACCAGATTTGGTAAGGGAGAACTGCTGCCACCTTGTGGCCGTTTCACACAACAGCAGCTTTAATCCCAGCGCTAATGGTCAGTTGATATTCAAAATCATTGCAGGCCTGTAAATGACACCTGCCCTGAAAACAAATCCTGGGGTCACATATCGACCAAAAAATTCAAAGGACGTCCATATTTCAAAACGACCGTTTCAAAAGGCATATTTTACGCACATTAGTGTTCTGCTTCTTTTCCTTTCTTTCCTTTTTTGTTAGAAAAAACGGGAATGGAAAAAGGCATCCCTCAGAATGGGCGAAAATCGTTGCAAACGAATCAATGGACAGAGGTTTAATCTCCAATATATATAAACAGCTCATGCAGCTTAATATTAAAAGAACAAACAACCCAATACAAAAATGGGCAGAAGATCTAAAGAGACGTTTCTTCAAAGGAGACACAGAGATGGCCAAGACGCACATGAAAAGCTGCTCAACAGCACTAATTATTAGAGAAATGCAAATCAAAACTACAATGAGGTGTCACCTCACACCTGTTAGAATCGTCATCATCAGAAAATCTTCAAACAACCAATTCTGGGGAGGGTGTGGACAAAAGGAGCCCTCTTCCACTATTGGTGGGAATGTAAATTGATACAGTCACTATGGAGAACAGTATGGAGTTTCCTTAAAAAAACTAGAAATAGAATTACCATCTGATCCAGCAATCCCACTTCTGGGCATATACCCAGAGAAAACCGTAAATCAAAAAGGCACATTCACCACAATGTTCGTTGCAGCACTCTTTACAATAGCCATGTAATGGAAGCCACCTAAATGCCCACAGACAGATGAATGGATAAAGATGTGGTACATATATAAAATGGAATATTACTCGGCCATAAAAAGGAATGAAACTGGGTCATTTGTAGAGACATCGATGGATCGAGAGACTGTCATACAGAATGAAGTAAGTCAGAAAGAGGAAAACAATTATTGTATATTAATGCATATATGTGGAGCCTAAAAAATGGTACAGATGAACTGGTTTGCAGGGAAGAAATAGAGACACAGAGGTAGAGAACAAACGTATGGACACCAAGTGTGGGAAGCCATGGGGTGGTGGTGGTGGGATGAGATGGGAGATTGGGATTGACCTGTATACATGTATATGCATAAAATACATAACTAATAATAACGTGCTGTATAAAAACATAAATAAAATTAAATTTCAAAATTTTAAAAAATAAAATTTAAAAATAAAACAGAAAAAATTCTTCCCGTCACACAGATGTATTTATAGGAATGAATTATTTCCATGCTTATATTTATAAATACATAAAAGAGGAATAAAATCTAACTTGAACCATAAAAGAAAAAAAAAGTGAACCCACGAGTTATACAGAGGAAACGCTATCACGGCACTTGCTCCAGCGGTAAACAATTCTGAAATTGGTCAGAGGTGGGGAACCATCTCCCATACAGCCAGCAACCCACCCCCACGCAAGGAGCGTCCTCATTGCAAAGCTGGGGGACCGTGCCGAGGCATCTGTGAGTAAACGTGAGCTGAGCCCCAGGCCAGCTGCTGCTGAACTGTTCCCACCCTTCCCAGGTAAAACACCTGAATATGTACAAGGTCTTGAAAGCCTAGAGGAAGGGCTGTGGAGCCACACCAGTGAAAGCACGCATGCCAACTTGGTGCCTGCAGGCCAGCCAGGGTGGTCCTGGCCCCGGGCGCTCTTCCGGAAGCTTCCATTGCCCTACTTGAGATACCCCTCCTGTCCCGGCCCCCACTGCTTTTTGCCTTCCTCACCTCTGTCCGGAGAGAAATTCCAGCGGAAGGTATGGGTGACACATCCTCTTCTTTACAGGTGGCAGCCTGACAACTCCTGCAGAATGGCCAGCAGAGCCCCACTCACAGCTTGCCACCCACAAATCTGTGGCCCCTCACTCCCTCCCACCAGCACAGCCCCGAGACTGCTGACGGGGCAGAGAATATGGAGTCAGGCACAGCTTCAGGGGCTATTGCTGCCTGGAGCGCTGTTTATATTGACCTCAACGAGGCACACCTGGGGAGGGCGGGCCGGCAGGGTAAGGCTGCCCAGGTCAGCTAATCCACAACCCTCAGGGAATCACATTGTTGAAAATGGACCTCGCTAAGGCAGAATAGAAGCCAAGGGAAAAAAGGACACAATGCCATTTGCAGCACCGTAGATGAGTCTAGAAGTAATCACGTGACTTGTAGTAAGTCAGAAAGTGAAAGACACATATCATATCATATCACTTATAGGTGTTACCTAAAAATGGATACCAGGGCAGATATTGCCACGGAGAAGGGCAATCACAGATTCATTAAACAAACTTATGGTTCACCAATGGAAAGGTGTGAGGATTGGTTTCATTACGATATCGGGGTTAACAGACATATACAAACACAGGTGACATATATAATCACCAAAGACCTACAGAATACCAAGAGAGGACTACTCAACATTCTGTCATAACGTACATGGGAAAAGGATCCCAGGAAGAACAGACATCTGTATATGTGTAAAAGAACCACATCTTCCACACATACAACAAGCCAAACATTGTAATCAAACTTGCTGTAATAAAAAATAAAAAATTAAATTAAAAACACGAAGAAGAAGTAGTGAGACAAACTTGAGTGGCTTTCTCCTGGCACATTCCATTCTAAATTTCAATCTAGAACACCACTTCCATTGAGGCTCTGTTGCCCTAGTCACCAGATTTGGTAAGGGAGAACTGCTGCCACCTTGTGGCCGTTTCACACAACAGCAGCTTTAATCCCAGCGCTAATGGTCAGTTGATATTCAAAATCATTGCAGGCCTGTAAATGACACCTGCCCTGAAAACAAATCCTGGGGTCACATATCGACCAAAAAATTCAAAGGACGTCCATATTTCAAAACGACCGTTTCAAAAGGCATATTTTACGCACATTAGTGTTCTGCTTCTTTTCCTTTCTTTCCTTTTTTGTTAGAAAAAACGGGAATGGAAAAAGGCATCCCTCAGAATGGGCGAAAATCGTTGCAAACGAATCAATGGACAGAGGTTTAATCTCCAATATATATAAACAGCTCATGCAGCTTAATATTAAAAGAACAAACAACCCAATACAAAAATGGGCAGAAGATCTAAAGAGACGTTTCTTCAAAGGAGACACAGAGATGGCCAAGACGCACATGAAAAGCTGCTCAACAGCACTAATTATTAGAGAAATGCAAATCAAAACTACAATGAGGTGTCACCTCACACCTGTTAGAATCGTCATCATCAGAAAATCTTCAAACAACCAATTCTGGGGAGGGTGTGGACAAAAGGAGCCCTCTTCCACTATTGGTGGGAATGTAAATTGATACAGTCACTATGGAGAACAGTATGGAGTTTCCTTAAAAAACTAGAAATAGAATTACCATCTGATCCAGCAATCCCACTTCTGGGCATATACCCAGAGAAAACCGTAAATCAAAAAGGCACATTCACCACAATGTTCGTTGCAGCACTCTTTACAATAGCCATGTAATGGAAGCCACCTAAATGCCCACAGACAGATGAATGGATAAAGATGTGGTACATATATAAAATGGAATATTACTCGGCCATAAAAAGGAATGAAACTGGGTCATTTGTAGAGACATCGATGGATCGAGAGACTGTCATACAGAATGAAGTAAGTCAGAAAGAGGAAAACAATTATTGTATATTAATGCATATATGTGGAGCCTAAAAAATGGTACAGATGAACTGGTTTGCAGGGAAGAAATAGAGACACAGAGGTAGAGAACAAACGTATGGACACCAAGTGTGGGAAGCCATGGGGTGGTGGTGGTGGGATGAGATGGGAGATTGGGATTCACCTGTATACATGTATATGCATAAAATACATAACTAATAATAACGTGCTGTATAAAAACATAAATAAAATTAAATTTCAAAATTTTAAAAAATAATATTTAAAAATAAAACAGAAAAAATTCTTCCTGTCACACAGATGTATTTATAGGAATGAATTATTTCCATGCTTATATTTATAAATACATAAATGAGGAATAAAATCTAACTTGAACCATAAAAGAAAATAAAAAGTGAACCCACGAGTTATACAGAGGAAACGCTATCACGGCACTTGCTCCAGCGGTAAACAATTCTGAAATTGGTCAGAGGTGGGGAACCATCTCCCATACAGCCAGCAACCCACCCCCACGCAAGGAGCGTCCTCATTGCAAAGCTGGGGGACCGTGCCGAGGCATCTGTGAGTAAACGTGAGCTGAGCCCCAGGCCAGCTGCTGCTGAACTGTTCCCACCCTTCCCAGGTAAAACACCTGAATATGTACAAGGTCTTGAAAGCCTAGAGGAAGGGCTGTGGAGCCACACCAGTGAAAGCACGAATGCCAACTTGGTGCCTGCAGGCCAGCCAGGGTGGTCCTGGCCCCGGGCACTCTTCCGGAAGCTTTCCATTGCCCTACTTGAGATACCCCTCCTGTCCCGGCCCCCACTGCTTTTTGCCTTCCTCACCTCTGTCCGGAGAGAAATTCCAGCGGAAGGTATGGGTGACACATCCTCTTCTTTACAGGTGGCAGCCTGACAACTCCTGCAGAATGGCCAGCAGAGCCCCACTCACAGCTTGCCACCCACAAATCTGTGGCCCCTCACTCCCTCCCACCAGCACAGCCCCGAGACTGCTGACGGGGCAGAGAATATGGAGTCAGGCACAGCTTCAGGGGCTATTGCTGCCTGGAGCGCTGTTTATATTGACCTCAACGAGGCACACCTGGGGAGGGCAGGCCGGCAGGGTAAGGCTGCCCAGGTCAGCTAATCCACAACCCTCAGGGAATCACATTGTTGAAAATGGACCTCGCTAAGGCAGAATAGAAGCCAAGGGAAAAAAGGACACAATGCCATTTGCAGCACCGTAGATGAGTCTAGAAGTAATCACGTGACTTGTAGTAAGTCAGAAAGTGAAAGACACATATCATATCATATCACTTATAGGTGTTACCTAAAAATGGATACCAGGGCAGATATTGCCACGGAGAAGGGCAATCACAGATTCATTAAACAAACTTATGGTTCACCAATGGAAAGGTGTGAGGATTGGTTTCATTACGATATCGGGGTTAACAGACATATACAAACACAGGTGACATATATAATCACCAAAGACCTACAGAATACCAAGAGAGTACTACTCAACATTCTGTCATAACGTACATGGGAAAAGGATCCCAGGAAGAACAGACATCTGTATATGTGTAAAAGAACCACATCTTCCACATCTACAACAAGCCAAACATTGTAATCAAACTTGCTGTAATAAAAAATAAAAAAAAATTAAATTAAAAACACGAAGAAGAAGTAGTGAGACAAACTTGAGGGGCTTTCTCCTGGCACATTCCATTCTAAATTCCAATCTAGAACACCACTTCCATTGAGGCTCTGTTGCCCTAGTCACCAGATTTGGTAAGGGAGAACTGCTGCCACCTTGTGGCCGTTTCACACAACAGCAGCTTTAATCCCAGCGCTAATGGTCAGTTGATATTCAAAATCATTGCAGGCCTGTAAATGACACCTGCCCTGAAAACAAATCCTGGGGTCACATATCGACCAAAAAATTCAAAGGACGTCCATATTTCAAAACGACCGTTTCAAAAGGCATATTTTACGCACATTAGTGTTCTGCTTCTTTTCCTTTCTTTCCTTTTTTGTTAAAAAAAAACGGGAATGGAAAAAGGCATCCCTCAGAATGGGCGAAAGTCGTTGCAAACGAATCAATGGACAGAGGTTTAATCTCCAATATATATAAACAGCTCATGCAGCTTAATATTAAAAAAACAAACAACCCAATACAAAAATGGGCAGAAGATCTAAAGAGACGTTTCTTCAAAGGAGACACAGAGATGGCCAAGACGCACATGAAAAGCTGCTCAACAGCACTAATTATTAGAGAAATGCAAATCAAAACTACAATGAGGTATCACCTCACACCTGTTAGGATCGGCATCATCAGAAAATCTACAAACAACCAATTCTGGGGAGGGTGTGGACAAAAGGAGCCCTCTTCCACTATTGGTGGGAATGTAAATTGATACAGTCACTATGGAGAACAGTATGGAGTTTCCTTAAAAAAACTAGAAATAGAATCACCATCTGATCCAGCAATCCCACTTCTGGGCATATACCCAGAGAAAACCGTAAATCAAAAAGGCACATTCACCACAATGTTCGTTGCAGCACTCTTTACAATAGCCAGGTAATGGAAGCCAACTGAATGCCCACAGACAGATGAATGGATAAAGATGTGGTATATATATAAAATGGAATATTACTCGGCCATAAAAAGGAATGAAACTGGGTCATTTGTAGAGACATCGATGGATCGAGAGACTGTCATACAGAATGAAGTAAGTCAGAAAGAGGAAAACAAATGTTGTATATTAATGCATATATGTGGAGCCTAAAAAATGGTACAGATGAACTGGTTTGCAGGGAAGAAATAGAGACACAGAGGTAGAGAACAAACGTATGGACACCAAGTGTGGGAAGCCATGGGGTGGTGGTGGTGGGATGAGTTGGGAGATTGGGATTGACCTGTATACATGTTTATGCATAAAATACATAACTAATAATAACGTGCTGTATAAAAAAAATTAAATAAAAATTAAATTTCAAAATTTAAAAAAATAAAATTTAGAAATAAAACAGAAAAACCTTCTTCCCGTCACACAGATGTATTTATAGGAATGAATTATTTCCATGCTTATATCTATAAATACATAAAAGAGGAATAAAATCTAACGTGAAACATAAAAGAAAAAAAAAACCTGAACCCACGAGTTATACAGAGGAAAACCCTATCAGGGCACTTGCTCCAGGGGTAAACAATTCTGAAATTGGTCAGAGGTGGGGAACCATCTCCCATACAGCCAGCAACCCACGCCCCACGCAAGGAGCGTCCTCATTGCAAAGCTGGGGGACCGTGCCAAGGCATCTGTGAGTAAACGTGAGCTGAGCCCCTGGCCAGCTGCTGCTGAACTGTTCCCACCCTTCCCAGGTAAAACACCTGAATATGTACAAGGGCTTGAAAGCCTAGAGGAAGGGCCGTGGAGCCACACCAGCGAAAGCACGCAGGTCAACTTGGTGCCTGCAGGCCAGCCAAGGTGGTCCTGGCCCCGGGCGCTCTTCCGGAAGCTTTCCATTGCCCTACCTGAGATACCCCTCCTGTCCCGGCCCCCACTGCTTTTTGCCTTCCTCACCTCTGTCCGGAGAGAAATTCCAGCGGAAGGTATGTGTGACACATCCTCTTCTTTACAGGTGGCAGCCTGACAACTCCTGCAGAATGGCCAGCAGAGCCCCACTCACAGCGGGCCACCCACAAAATGCGGCCCCTCACTCCCTCCCACCAGCACAGCCCCGAGACTGCTGACGGGGCAGAGAATATGGAGTCAGGCACAGCTTCAGGGGCTATTGCTGCCTGGAGCGCTGTTTATATTGACCTCAACGAGGCACACCTGGGGAGGGCGGGCCGGCAGGGTAAGGCTGCCCAGGTCAGCTAATCCACAACCCTCAGGGAATCACATTGTTGAAAATGGACCTCGCTAAGGCAGAATAGAAGCCAAGGGAAAAAAGGACACAATGCCATTTGCAGCACCATAGATGAGTCTAGAAGTAATCACGTGACTTGTAGTAAGTCAGAAAGTGAAAGACACATATCATATCATATCACTTATAGGTGTTACCTAAAAATGGATACCAGGGCAGATATTTCCACGGAGAAGGGCAATCACAGATTCATTAAACAAACTTATGGTTCACCAATGGAAAGGTGTGAGGATTGGTTTCATTATGATATCGGGGTTAACAGACATATACAAACACAGGTGACATATATAATCACCAAAGACCTACAGAATACCAAGAGAGGACTACTCAACATTCTGTCATAACGTACATGGGAGAAGGATCCCAGGAAGAACAGACATCTGTATATGTGTAAAAGAACCACATCTTCCACACATACAACAAGCCAAACATTGTAATCAAACTTGCTGTAATAAAAAATAAAAAAAAAATTAAATTAAAAACACGAAGAAGAAGTAGTGAGACAAACTTGAGGGGCTTTCTCCTGGCACATTCCATTCTAAATTCCAATCTAGAACACCACTTCCATTGAGGCTCTGTTGCCCTAGTCACCAGATTTGGTAAGGGAGAACTGCTGCCACCTTGTGGCCGTTTCACACAACAGCAGCTTTAATCCCAGCGCTAATGGTCAGTTGATATTCAAAATCATTGCAGGCCTGTAAATGACACCTGCCCTGAAAACAAATCCTGGGGTCACATATCGACCAAAAAATTCAAAGGACGTCCATATTTCAAAACGACCGTTTCAAAAGGCATATTTTACGCACATTAGTGTTCTGCTTCTTTTCCTTTCTTTCCTTTTTTGTTAGAAAAAACGGGAATGGAAAAAGGCATCCCTCAGAATGGGCGAAAATCGTTGCAAACGAATCAATGGACAGAGGTTTAATCTCCAATATATATAAACAGCTCATGCAGCTTAATATTAAAAGAACAAACAACCCAATACAAAAATGGGCAGAAGATCTAAAGAGACGTTTCTTCAAAGGAGACACAGAGATGGCCAAGACGCACATGAAAAGCTGCTCAACAGCACTAATTATTAGAGAAATGCAAATCAAAACTACAATGAGGTGTCACCTCACACCTGTTAGAATCGTCATCATCAGAAAATCTTCAAACAACCAATTCTGGGGAGGGTGTGGACAAAAGGAGCCCTCTTCCACTATTGGTGGGAATGTAAATTGATACAGTCACTATGGAGAACAGTATGGAGTTTCCTTAAAAAAACTAGAAATAGAATTACCATCTGATCCAGCAATCCCACTTCTGGGCATATACCCAGAGAAAACCGTAAATCAAAAAGGCACATTCACCACAATGTTCGTTGCAGCACTCTTTACAATAGCCATGTAATGGAAGCCACCTAAATGCCCACAGACAGATGAATGGATAAAGATGTGGTACATATATAAAATGGAATATTACTCGGCCATAAAAAGGAATGAAACTGGGTCATTTGTAGAGACATCGATGGATCGAGAGACTGTCATACAGAATGAAGTAAGTCAGAAAGAGGAAAACAATTATTGTATATTAATGCATATATGTGGAGCCTAAAAAATGGTACAGATGAACTGGTTTGCAGGGAAGAAATAGAGACACAGAGGTAGAGAACAAACGTATGGACACCAAGTGTGGGAAGCCATGGGGTGGTGGTGGTGGGATGAGATGGGAGATTGGGATTGACCTGTATACATGTATATGCATAAAATACATAACTAATAATAACGTGCTGTATAAAAACATAAATAAAATTAAATTTCAAAATTTTAAAAAATAAAATTTAAAAATAAAACAGAAAAAATTCTACCCGTCACACAGATGTATTTATAGGAATGAATTATTTCCATGCTTATATTTATAAATACATAAAAGAGGAATAAAATCTAACTTGAACCATAAAAGAAAAAAAAAGTGAACCCACGAGTTATACAGAGGAAACGCTATCACGGCACTTGCTCCAGCGGTAAACAATTCTGAAATTGGTCAGAGGTGGGGAACCATCTCCCATACAGCCAGCAACCCACCCCCACGCAAGGAGCGTCCTCATTGCAAAGCTGGGGGACCGTGCCGAGGCATCTGTGAGTAAACGTGAGCTGAGCCCCAGGCCAGCTGCTGCTGAACTGTTCCCACCCTTCCCAGGTAAAACACCTGAATATGTACAAGGTCTTGAAAGCCTAGAGGAAGGGCTGTGGAGCCACACCAGTGAAAGCACGCATGCCAACTTGGTGCCTGCAGGCCAGCCAGGGTGGTCCTGGCCCTGGGCGCTCTTCCGGAAGCTTTCCATTGCCCTACTTGAGATACCCCTCCTGTCCCGGCCCCCACTGCTTTTTGCCTTCCTCACCTCTGTCCGGAGAGAAATTCCAGCGGAAGGTATGGGTGACACATCCTCTTCTTTACAGGTGGCAGCCTGACAACACCTGCAGAAAGCCCAGCAGAGCCCCACTCACAGCTTGCCACCCACAAATCTGTGGCCCCTCACTCCCTCCCACCAGCACAGCCCCGAGACTGCTGACGGGGCAGAGAATATGGAGTCAGGCACAGCTTCAGGGGCTATTGCTGCCTGGAGCGCTGTTTATATTGACCTCAACGAGGCACACCTGGGGAGGGCAGGCCGGCAGGGTAAGGCTGCCCAGGTCAGCTAATCCACAACCCTCAGGGAATCACATTGTTGAAAATGGACCTCGCTAAGGCAGAATAGAAGCCAAGGGAAAAAAGGACACAATGCCATTTGCAGCACCGTAGATGAGTCTAGAAGTAATCACGTGACTTGTAGTAAGTCAGAAAGTGAAAGACACATATCATATCATATCACTTATAGGTATTACCTAAAAATGGATACCAGGGCAGATATTGCCACGGAGAAGGGCAATCACAGATTCATTAAACAAACTTATGGTTCACCAATGGAAAGGTGTGAGGATTGGTTTCATTACGATATCGGGGTTAACAGACATATACAAACACAGGTGACATATATAATCACCAAAGACCTACAGAATACCAAGAGAGTACTACTCAACATTCTGTCATAACGTACATGGGAAAAGGATCCCAGGAAGAACAGACATCTGTATATGTGTAAAAGAACCACATCTTCCACATCTACAACAAGCCAAACATTGTAATCAAACTTGCTGTAATAAAAAATAAAAAAAAAATTAAATTAAAAACACGAAGAAGAAGTAGTGAGACAAACTTGAGGGGCTTTCTCCTGGCACATTCCATTCTAAATTCCAATCTAGAACACCACTTCCATTGAGGCTCTGTTGCCCTAGTCACCAGATTTGGTAAGGGAGAACTGCTGCCACCTTGTGGCCGTTTCACACAACAGCAGCTTTAATCCCAGCGCTAATGGTCAGTTGATATTCAAAATCATTGCAGGCCTGTAAATGACACCTGCCCTGAAAACAAATCCTGGGGTCACATATCGACCAAAAAATTCAAAGGACGTCCATATTTCAAAACGACCGTTTCAAAAGGCATATTTTACGCACATTAGTGTTCTGCTTCTTTTCCTTTCTTTCCTTTTTTGTTAAAAAAAAACGGGAATGGAAAAAGGCATCCCTCAGAATGGGCGAAAGTCGTTGCAAACGAATCAATGGACAGAGGTTTAATCTCCAATATATATAAACAGCTCATGCAGCTTAATATTAAAAAAACAAACAACCCAATACAAAAATGGGCAGAAGATCTAAAGAGACGTTTCTTCAAAGGAGACACAGAGATGACCAAGACGCACATGAAAAGCTGCTCAACAGCACTAATTATTAGAGAAATGCAAATCAAAACTACAATGAGGTATCACCTCACACCTGTTAGGATCGGCATCATCAGAAAATCTACAAACAACCAATTCTGGGGAGGGTGTGGACAAAAGGAGCCCTCTTCCACTATTGGTGGGAATGTAAATTGATACAGTCACTATGGAGAACAGTATGGAGTTTCCTTAAAAAAACTAGAAATAGAATCACCATCTGATCCAGCAATCCCACTTCTGGGCATATACCCAGAGAAAACCGTAAATCAAAAAGGCACATTCACCACAATGTTCGTTGCAGCACTCTTTACAATAGCCAGGTAATGGAAGCCAACTAAATGCCCACAGACAGATGAATGGATAAAGATGTGGTATATATATAAAATGGAATATTACTCGGCCATAAAAAGGAATGAAACTGGGTCATTTGTAGAGACATCGATGGATCGAGAGACTGTCATACAGAATGAAGTAAGTCAGAAAGAGGAAAACAAATGTTGTATATTAATGCATATATGTGGAGCCTAAAAAATGGTACAGATGAACTGGTTTGCAGGGAAGAAATAGAGACACAGAGGTAGAGAACAAACGTATGGACACCAAGTGTGGGAAGCCATGGGGTGGTGGTGGTGGGATGAGTTGGGAGATTGGGATTGACCTGTATACATGTTTATGCATAAAATACATAACTAATAATAACGTGCTGTATAAAAAAAATTAAATAAAAATTAAATTTCAAAATTTAAAAAAATAAAATTTAGAAATAAAACAGAAAAACCTTCTTCCCGTCACACAGATGTATTTATAGGAATGAATTATTTCCATGCTTATATCTATAAATACATAAAAGAGGAATAAAATCTAACGTGAAACATAAAAGAAAAAAAAAACCTGAACCCACGAGTTATACAGAGGAAAACCCTATCAGGGCACTTGCTCCAGCGGTAAACAATTCTGAAATTGGTCAGAGGTGGGGAACCATCTCCCATACAGCCAGCAACCCACGCCCCACGCAAGGAGCGTCCTCATTGCAAAGCTGGGGGACCGTGCCAAGGCATCTGTGAGTAAACGTGAGCTGAGCCCCTGGCCAGCTGCTGCTGAACTGTTCCCACCCTTCCCAGGTAAAACACCTGAATATGTACAAGGGCTTGAAAGCCTAGAGGAAGGGCCGTGGAGCCACACCAGCGAAAGCACGCAGGTCAACTTGGTGCCTGCAGGCCAGCCAAGGTGGTCCTGGCCCCGGGCGCTCTTCCGGAAGCTTTCCATTGCCCTACCTGAGATACCCCTCCTGTCCCGGCCCCCACTGCTTTTTGCCTTCCTCACCTCTGTCCGGAGAGAAATTCCAGCGGAAGGTATGTGTGACACATCCTCTTCTTTACAGGTGGCAGCCTGACAACTCCTGCAGAATGGCCAGCAGAGCCCCACTCACAGCGGGCCACCCACAAAATGCGGCCCCTCACTCCCTCCCACCAGCACAGCCCCGAGACTGCTGACGGGGCAGAGAATATGGAGTCAGGCACAGCTTCAGGGGCTATTGCTGCCTGGAGCGCTGTTTATATTGACCTCAACGAGGCACACCTGGGGAGGGCGGGCCGGCAGGGTAAGGCTGCCCAGGTCAGCTAATCCACAACCCTCAGGGAATCACATTGTTGAAAATGGACCTCGCTAAGGCAGAATAGAAGCCAAGGGAAAAAAGGACACAATGCCATTTGCAGCACCATAGATGAGTCTAGAAGTAATCACGTGACTTGTAGTAAGTCAGAAAGTGAAAGACACATATCATATCATATCACTTATAGGTGTTACCTAAAAATGGATACCAGGGCAGATATTTCCACGGAGAAGGGCAATCACAGATTCATTAAACAAACTTATGGTTCACCAATGGAAAGGTGTGAGGATTGGTTTCATTATGATATCGGGGTTAACAGACATATACAAACACAGGTGACATATATAATCACCAAAGACCTACAGAATACCAAGAGAGGACTACTCAACATTCTGTCATAACGTACATGGGAAAAGGATCCCAGGAAGAACAGACATCTGTATATGTGTAAAAGAACCACATCTTCCACACATACAACAAGCCAAACATTGTAATCAAACTTGCTGTAATAAAAAATAAAAAATTAAATTAAAAACACGAAGAAGAAGTAGTGAGACAAACTTGAGTGGCTTTCTCCTGGCACATTCCATTCTAAATTTCAATCTAGAACACCACTTCCATTGAGGCTCTGTTGCCCTAGTCACCAGATTTGGTAAGGGAGAACTGCTGCCACCTTGTGGCCGTTTCACACAACAGCAGCTTTAATCCCAGCGCTAATGGTCAGTTGATATTCAAAATCATTGCAGGCCTGTAAATGACACCTGCCCTGAAAACAAATCCTGGGGTCACATATCGACCAAAAAATTCAAAGGACGTCCATATTTCAAAACGACCGTTTCAAAAGGCATATTTTACGCACATTAGTGTTCTGCTTCTTTTCCTTTCTTTCCTTTTTTGTTAGAAAAAACGGGAATGGAAAAAGGCATCCCTCAGAATGGGCGAAAATCGTTGCAAACGAATCAATGGACAGAGGTTTAATCTCCAATATATATAAACAGCTCATGCAGCTTAATATTAAAAGAACAAACAACCCAATACAAAAATGGGCAGAAGATCTAAAGAGACGTTTCTTCAAAGGAGACACAGAGATGGCCAAGACGCACATGAAAAGCTGCTCAACAGCACTAATTATTAGAGAAATGCAAATCAAAACTACAATGAGGTGTCACCTCACACCTGTTAGAATCGTCATCATCAGAAAATCTTCAAACAACCAATTCTGGGGAGGGTGTGGACAAAAGGAGCCCTCTTCCACTATTGGTGGGAATGTAAATTGATACAGTCACTATGGAGAACAGTATGGAGTTTCCTTAAAAAACTAGAAATAGAATTACCATCTGATCCAGCAATCCCACTTCTGGGCATATACCCAGAGAAAACCGTAAATCAAAAAGGCACATTCACCACAATGTTCGTTGCAGCACTCTTTACAATAGCCATGTAATGGAAGCCACCTAAATGCCCACAGACAGATGAATGGATAAAGATGTGGTACATATATAAAATGGAATATTACTCGGCCATAAAAAGGAATGAAACTGGGTCATTTGTAGAGACATCGATGGATCGAGAGACTGTCATACAGAATGAAGTAAGTCAGAAAGAGGAAAACAATTATTGTATATTAATGCATATATGTGGAGCCTAAAAAATGGTACAGATGAACTGGTTTGCAGGGAAGAAATAGAGACACAGAGGTAGAGAACAAACGTATGGACACCAAGTGTGGGAAGCCATGGGGTGGTGGTGGTGGGATGAGATGGGAGATTGGGATTGACCTGTATACATGTATATGCATAAAATACATAACTAATAATAACGTGCTGTATAAAAACATAAATAAAATTAAATTTCAAAATTTTAAAAAATAAAATTTAAAAATAAAACAGAAAAAATTCTTCCCGTCACACAGATGTATTTATAGGAATGAATTATTTCCATGCTTATATTTATAAATACATAAAAGAGGAATAAAATCTAACTTGAACCATAAAAGAAAAAAAAAAGTGAACCCACGAGTTATACAGAGGAAACGCTATCACGGCACTTGCTCCAGCGGTAAACAATTCTGAAATTGGTCAGAGGTGGGGAACCATCTCCCATACAGCCAGCAACCCACCCCCACGCAAGGAGCGTCCTCATTGCAAAGCTGGGGGACCGTGCCGAGGCATCTGTGAGTAAACGTGAGCTGAGCCCCAGGCCAGCTGCTGCTGAACTGTTCCCACCCTTCCCAGGTAAAACACCTGAATATGTACAAGGTCTTGAAAGCCTAGAGGAAGGGCTGTGGAGCCACACCAGTGAAAGCACGAATGCCAACTTGGTGCCTGCAGGCCAGCCAGGGTGGTCCTGGCCCCGGGCGCTCTTCCGGAAGCTTTCCATTGCCCTACTTGAGATACCCCTCCTGTCCCGGCCCCCACTGCTTTTTGCCTTCCTCACCTCTGTCCGGAGAGAAATTCCAGCGGAAGGTATGGGTGACACATCCTCTTCTTTACAGGTGGCAGCCTGACAACTCCTGCAGAATGGCCAGCAGAGCCCCACTCACAGCTTGCCACCCACAAATCTGTGGCCCCTCACTCCCTCCCACCAGCACAGCCCCGAGACTGCTGACGGGGCAGAGAATATGGAGTCAGGCACAGCTTCAGGGGCTATTGCTGCCTGGAGCGCTGTTTATATTGACCTCAACGAGGCACACCTGGGGAGGGCAGGCCGGCAGGGTAAGGCTGCCCAGGTCAGCTAATCCACAACCCTCAGGGAATCACATTGTTGAAAATGGACCTCGCTAAGGCAGAATAGAAGCCAAGGGAAAAAAGGACACAATGCCATTTGCAGCACCGTAGATGAGTCTAGAAGTAATCACGTGACTTGTAGTAAGTCAGAAAGTGAAAGACACATATCATATCATATCACTTATAGGTGTTACCTAAAAATGGATACCAGGGCAGATATTGCCACGGAGAAGGGCAATCACAGATTCATTAAACAAACTTATGGTTCACCAATGGAAAGGTGTGAGGATTGGTTTCATTACGATATCGGGGTTAACAGACATATACAAACACAGTTGACATATATAATCACCAAAGACCTACAGAATACCAAGAGAGTACTACTCAAC
The DNA here is from genome assembly GCF_964341445.2 of Mesoplodon mirus. Taxonomy (NCBI): domain Eukaryota; kingdom Metazoa; phylum Chordata; class Mammalia; order Artiodactyla; family Ziphiidae; genus Mesoplodon; species Mesoplodon mirus. The sequence continues at coordinate 107,022,219 of NC_138987.1, read as the reverse complement.
ATTCTGTCATAACGTACATGGGAAAAGGATCCCAGGAAGAACAGACATCTGTATATGTGTAAAAGAACCACATCTTCCACATCTACAACAAGCCAAACATTGTAATCAAACTTGCTGTAATAAAAAATAAAAAAAATTAAATTAAAAACACGAAGAAGAAGTAGTGAGACAAACTTGAGGGGCTTTCTCCTGGCACATTCCATTCTAAATTCCAATCTAGAACACCACTTCCATTGAGGCTCTGTTGCCCTAGTCACCAGATTTGGTAAGGGAGAACTGCTGCCACCTTGTGGCCGTTTCACACAACAGCAGCTTTAATCCCAGCGCTAATGGTCAGTTGATATTCAAAATCATTGCAGGCCTGTAAATGACACCTGCCCTGAAAACAAATCCTGGGGTCACATATCGACCAAAAAATTCAAAGGACGTCCATATTTCAAAACGACCGTTTCAAAAGGCATATTTTACGCACATTAGTGTTCTGCTTCTTTTCCTTTCTTTCCTTTTTTGTTAAAAAAAAACGGGAATGGAAAAAGGCATCCCTCAGAATGGGCGAAAGTCGTTGCAAACGAATCAATGGACAGAGGTTTAATCTCCAATATATATAAACAGCTCATGCAGCTTAATATTAAAAAAACAAACAACCCAATACAAAAATGGGCAGAAGATCTAAAGAGACGTTTCTTCAAAGGAGACACAGAGATGGCCAAGACGCACATGAAAAGCTGCTCAACAGCACTAATTATTAGAGAAATGCAAATCAAAACTACAATGAGGTATCACCTCACACCTGTTAGGATCGGCATCATCAGAAAATCTACAAACAACCAATTCTGGGGAGGGTGTGGACAAAAGGAGCCCTCTTCCACTATTGGTGGGAATGTAAATTGATACAGTCACTATGGAGAACAGTATGGAGTTTCCTTAAAAAAACTAGAAATAGAATCACCATCTGATCCAGCAATCCCACTTCTGGGCATATACCCAGAGAAAACCGTAAATCAAAAAAGCACATTCACCACAATGTTCGTTGCAGCACTCTTTACAATAGCCATGTAATGGAAGCCACCTAAATGCCCACAGACAGATGAATGGATAAAGATGTGGTACATATATAAAATGGAATATTACTCGGCCATAAAAAGGAATGAAACTGGGTCATTTGTAGAGACATCGATGGATCGAGAGACTGTCATACAGAATGAAGTAAGTCAGAAAGAGGAAAACAATTATTGTATATTAATGCATATATGTGGAGCCTAAAAAATGGTACAGATGAACTGGTTTGCAGGGAAGAAATAGAGACACAGAGGTAGAGAACAAACGTATGGACACCAAGTGTGGGAAGCGATGGGGTGGTGGTGGTGGGATGAGATGGGAGATTGGGATTGACCTGTATACATGTATATGCATAAAATACATAACTAATAATAACGTGCTGTATAAAAACATAAATAAAATTAAATTTCAAAATTTTAAAAAATAAAATTTAAAAATAAAACAGAAAAAATTCTTCCCGTCACACAGATGTATTTATAGGAATGAATTATTTCCATGCTTATATTTATAAATACATAAAAGAGGAATAAAATCTAACTTGAACCATAAAAGAAAAAAAAAGTGAACCCACGAGTTATACAGAGGAAACGCTATCACGGCACTTGCTCCAGCGGTAAACAATTCTGAAATTGGTCAGAGGTGGGGAACCATCTCCCATACAGCCAGCAACCCACCCCCACGCAAGGAGCGTCCTCATTGCAAAGCTGGGGGACCGTGCCGAGGCATCTGTGAGTAAACGTGAGCTGAGCCCCAGGCCAGCTGCTGCTGAACTGTTCCCACCCTTCCCAGGTAAAACACCTGAATATGTACAAGGTCTTGAAAGCCTAGAGGAAGGGCTGTGGAGCCACACCAGTGAAAGCACGCATGCCAACTTGGTGCCTGCAGGCCAGCCAGGGTGGTCCTGGCCCCGGGCGCTCTTCCGGAAGCTTTCCATTGCCCTACTTGAGATACCCCTCCTGTCCCGGCCCCCACTGCTTTTTGCCTTCCTCACCTCTGTCCGGAGAGAAATTCCAGCGGAAGGTATGGGTGACACATCCACTTCTTTACAGGTGGCAGCCTGACAACTCCTGCAGAATGGCCAGCAGAGCCCCACTCACAGCTTGCCACCCACAAATCTGTGGCCCCTCACTCCCTCCCACCAGCACAGCCCCGAGACTGCTGACGGGGCAGAGAATATGGAGTCAGGCACAGCTTCAGGGGCTATTGCTGCCTGGAGCGCTGTTTATATTGACCTCAACGAGGCACACCTGGGGAGGGCAGGCCGGCAGGGTAAGGCTGCCCAGGTCAGCTAATCCACAACCCTCAGGGAATCACATTGTTGAAAATGGACCTCACTAAGGCAGAATAGAAGCCAAGGGAAAAAAGGACACAATGCCATTTGCAGCACCGTAGATGAGTCTAGAAGTAATCACGTGACTTGTAGTAAGTCAGAAAGTGAAAGACACATATCATATCATATCACTTATAGGTGTTACCTAAAAATGGATACCAGGGCAGATATTGCCACGGAGAAGGGCAATCACAGATTCATTAAACAAACTTATGGTTCACCAATGGAAAGGTGTGAGGATTGGTTTCATTACGATATCGGGGTTAACAGACATATACAAACACAGGTGACATATATAATCACCAAAAACCTACAGAATACCAAGAGAGGACTACTCAACATTCTGTCATAACGTACATGGGAAAAGGATCCCAGGAAGAACAGACATCTGTATATGTGTAAAAGAACCACATCTTCCACATCTACAACAAGCCAAACATTGTAATCAAACTTGCTGTAATAAAAAATAAAAAAAAAATTAAATTAAAAACACGAAGAAGAAGTAGTGAGACAAACTTGAGGGGCTTTCTCCTGGCACATTCCATTCTAAATTCCAATCTAGAACACCACTTCCATTGAGGCTCTGTTGCCCTAGTCACCAGATTTGGTAAGGGAGAACTGCTGCCACCTTGTGGCCGTTTCACACAACAGCAGCTTTAATCCCAGCGCTAATGGTCAGTTGATATTCAAAATCATTGCAGGCCTGTAAATGACACCTGCCCTGAAAACAAATCCTGGGGTCACATATCGACCAAAAAATTCAAAGGACGTCCATATTTCAAAACGACCGTTTCAAAAGGCATATTTTACGCACATTAGTGTTCTGCTTCTTTTCCTTTCTTTCCTTTTTTGTTAAAAAAAAACGGGAATGGAAAAAGGCATCCCTCAGAATGGGCGAAAGTCGTTGCAAACGAATCAATGGACAGAGGTTTAATCTCCAATATATATAAACAGCTCATGCAGCTTAATATTAAAAAAACAAACAACCCAATACAAAAATGGGCAGAAGATCTAAAGAGACGTTTCTTCAAAGGAGACACAGAGATGACCAAGATGCACATGAAAAGCTGCTCAACAGCACTAATTATTAGAGAAATGCAAATCAAAACTACAATGAGGTATCACCTCACACCTGTTAGGATCGGCATCATCAGAAAATCTACAAACAACCAATTCTGGGGAGGGTGTGGACAAAAGGAGCCCTCTTCCACTATTGGTGGGAATGTAAATTGATACAGTCACTATGGAGAACAGTATGGAGTTTCCTTAAAAAAACTAGAAATAGAATCACCATCTGATCCAGCAATCCCACTTCTGGGCATATACCCAGAGAAAACCGTAAATCAAAAAGGCACATTCACCACAATGTTCGTTGCAGCACTCTTTACAATAGCCAGGTAATGGAAGCCAACTAAATGCCCACAGACAGATGAATGGATAGAGATGTGGTATATATATAAAATGGAATATTACTCGGCCATAAAAAGGAATGAAACTGGGTCATTTGTAGAGACATCGATGGATCGAGAGACTGTCATACAGAATGAAGTAAGTCAGAAAGAGGAAAACAAATGTTGTATATTAATGCATATATGTGGAGCCTAAAAAATGGTACAGATGAACTGGTTTGCAGGGAAGAAATAGAGACACAGAGGTAGAGAACAAACGTATGGACACCAAGTGTGGGAAGCCATGGGGTGGTGGTGGTGGGATGAGTTGGGAGATTGGGATTGACCTGTATACATGTTTATGCATAAAATACATAACTAATAATAACGTGCTGTATAAAAAAAATTAAATAAAAATTAAATTTCAAAATTTAAAAAAATAAAATTTAGAAATAAAACAGAAAAACCTTCTTCCCGTCACACAGATGTATTTATAGGAATGAATTATTTCCATGCTTATATCTATAAATACATAAAAGAGGAATAAAATCTAACGTGAAACATAAAAGAAAAAAAAAACCTGAACCCACGAGTTATACAGAGGAAAACCCTATCAGGGCACTTGCTCCAGCGGTAAACAATTCTGAAATTGGTCAGAGGTGGGGAACCATCTCCCATACAGCCAGCAACCCACGCCCCACGCAAGGAGCGTCCTCATTGCAAAGCTGGGGGACCGTGCCAAGGCATCTGTGAGTAAACGTGAGCTGAGCCCCTGGCCAGCTGCTGCTGAACTGTTCCCACCCTTCCCAGGTAAAACACCTGAATATGTACAAGGGCTTGAAAGCCTAGAGGAAGGGCCGTGGAGCCACACCAGCGAAAGCACGCAGGTCAACTTGGTGCCTGCAGGACAGCCAAGGTGGTCCTGGCCCCGGGCGCTCTTCCGGAAGCTTTCCATTGCCCTACCTGAGATACCCCTCCTGTCCCGGCCCCCACTGCTTTTTGCCTTCCTCACCTCTGTCCGGAGAGAAATTCCAGCGGAAGGTATGTGTGACACATCCTCTTCTTTACAGGTGGCAGCCTGACAACTCCTGCAGAATGGCCAGCAGAGCCCCACTCACAGCGGGCCACCCACAAAATGCGGCCCCTCACTCCCTCCCACCAGCACAGCCCCGAGACTGCTGACGGGGCAGAGAATATGGAGTCAGGCACAGCTTCAGGGGCTATTGCTGCCTGGAGCGCTGTTTATATTGACCTCAACGAGGCACACCTGGGGAGGGCGGGCCGGCAGGGTAAGGCTGCCCAGGTCAGCTAATCCACAACCCTCAGGGAATCACATTGTTGAAAATGGACCTCGCTAAGGCAGAATAGAAGCCAAGGGAAAAAAGGACACAATGCCATTTGCAGCACCATAGATGAGTCTAGAAGTAATCACGTGACTTGTAGTAAGTCAGAAAGTGAAAGACACATATCATATCATATCACTTATAGGTGTTACCTAAAAATGGATACCAGGGCAGATATTTCCACGGAGAAGGGCAATCACAGATTCATTAAACAAACTTATGGTTCACCAATGGAAAGGTGTGAGGATTGGTTTCATTATGATATCGGGGTTAACAGACATATACAAACACAGGTGACATATATAATCACCAAAGACCTACAGAATACCAAGAGAGGACTACTCAACATTCTGTCATAACGTACATGGGAAAAGGATCCCAGGAAGAACAGACATCTGTATATGTGTAAAAGAACCACATCTTCCACACATACAACAAGCCAAACATTGTAATCAAACTTGCTGTAATAAAAAATAAAAAATTAAATTAAAAACACGAAGAAGAAGTAGTGAGACAAACTTGAGTGGCTTTCTCCTGGCACATTCCATTCTAAATTTCAATCTAGAACACCACTTCCATTGAGGCTCTGTTGCCCTAGTCACCAGATTTGGTAAGGGAGAACTGCTGCCACCTTGTGGCCGTTTCACACAACAGCAGCTTTAATCCCAGCGCTAATGGTCAGTTGATATTCAAAATCATTGCAGGCCTGTAAATGACACCTGCCCTGAAAACAAATCCTGGGGTCACATATCGACCAAAAAATTCAAAGGGCGTCCATATTTCAAAACGACCGTTTCAAAAGGCATATTTTACGCACATTAGTGTTCTGCTTCTTTTCCTTTCTTTCCTTTTTTGTTAGAAAAAACGGGAATGGAAAAAGGCATCCCTCAGAATGGGCGAAAATCGTTGCAAACGAATCAATGGACAGAGGTTTAATCTCCAATATATATAAACAGCTCATGCAGCTTAATATTAAAAAAACAAACAACCCAATACAAAAATGGGCAGAAGATCTAAAGAGACGTTTCTTCAAAGGAGACACAGAGATGGCCAAGACGCACATGAAAAGCTGCTCAACAGCACTAATTATTAGAGAAATGCAAATCAAAACTACAATGAGGTGTCACCTCACACCTGTTAGAATCATCATCATCAGAAAATCTTCAAACAACCAATTCTGGGGAGGGTGTGGACAAAAGGAGCCCTCTTCCACTATTGGTGGGAATGTAAATTGATACAGTCACTATGGAGAACAGTATGGAGTTTCCTTAAAAAACTAGAAATAGAATTACCATCTGATCCAGCAATCCCACTTCTGGGCATATACCCAGAGAAAACCGTAAATCAAAAAGGCACATTCACCACAATGTTCGTTGCAGCACTCTTTACAATAGCCATGTAATGGAAGCCACCTAAATGCCCACAGACAGATGAATGGATAAAGATGTGGTACATATATAAAATGGAATATTACTCGGCCATAAAAAGGAATGAAACTGGGTCATTTGTAGAGACATCGATGGATCGAGAGACTGTCATACAGAATGAAGTAAGTCAGAAAGAGGAAAACAATTATTGTATATTAATGCATATATGTGGAGCCTAAAAAATGGTACAGATGAACTGGTTTGCAGGGAAGAAATAGAGACACAGAGGTAGAGAACAAACGTATGGACACCAAGTGTGGGAAGCCATGGGGTGGTGGTGGTGGGATGAGATGGGAGATTGGGATTGACCTGTATACATGTATATGCATAAAATACATAACTAATAATAACGTGCTGTATAAAAACATAAATAAAATTAAATTTCAAAATTTTAAAAAATAAAATTTAAAAATAAAACAGAAAAAATTCTTCCCGTCACACAGATGTATTTATAGGAATGAATTATTTCCATGCTTATATTTATAAATACATAAAAGAGGAATAAAATCTAACTTGAACCATAAAAGAAAAAAAAAAGTGAACCCACGAGTTATACAGAGGAAACGCTATCACGGCACTTGCTCCAGCGGTAAACAATTCTGAAATTGGTCAGAGGTGGGGAACCATCTCCCATACAGCCAGCAACCCACCCCCACGCAAGGAGCGTCCTCATTGCAAAGCTGGGGGACCGTGCCGAGGCATCTGTGAGTAAACGTGAGCTGAGCCCCAGGCCAGCTGCTGCTGAACTGTTCCCACCCTTCCCAGGTAAAACACCTGAATATGTACAAGGTCTTGAAAGCCTAGAGGAAGGGCTGTGGAGCCACACCAGTGAAAGCACGAATGCCAACTTGGTGCCTGCAGGCCAGCCAGGGTGGTCCTGGCCCCGGGCGCTCTTCCGGAAGCTTTCCATTGCCCTACTTGAGATACCCCTCCTGTCCCGGCCCCCACTGCTTTTTGCCTTCCTCACCTCTGTCCGGAGAGAAATTCCAGCGGAAGGTATGGGTGACACATCCTCTTCTTTACAGGTGGCAGCCTGACAACTCCTGCAGAATGGCCAGCAGAGCCCCACTCACAGCTTGCCACCCACAAATCTGTGGCCCCTCACTCCCTCCCACCAGCACAGCCCCGAGACTGCTGACGGGGCAGAGAATATGGAGTCAGGCACAGCTTCAGGGGCTATTGCTGCCTGGAGCGCTGTTTATATTGACCTCAACGAGGCACACCTGGGGAGGGCAGGCCGGCAGGGTAAGGCTGCCCAGGTCAGCTAATCCACAACCCTCAGGGAATCACATTGTTGAAAATGGACCTCGCTAAGGCAGAATAGAAGCCAAGGGAAAAAAGGACACAATGCCATTTGCAGCACCGTAGATGAGTCTAGAAGTAATCACGTGACTTGTAGTAAGTCAGAAAGTGAAAGACACATATCATATCATATCACTTATAGGTGTTACCTAAAAATGGATACCAGGGCAGATATTGCCACGGAGAAGGGCAATCACAGATTCATTAAACAAACTTATGGTTCACCAATGGAAAGGTGTGAGGATTGGTTTCATTACGATATCGGGGTTAACAGACATATACAAACACAGGTGACATATATAATCACCAAAGACCTACAGAATACCAAGAGAGTACTACTCAACATTCTGTCATAACGTACATGGGAAAAGGATCCCAGGAAGAACAGACATCTGTATATGTGTAAAAGAACCACATCTTCCACATCTACAACAAGCCAAACATTGTAATCAAACTTGCTGTAATAAAAAATAAAAAAAAATTAAATTAAAAACACGAAGAAGAAGTAGTGAGACAAACTTGAGGGGCTTTCTCCTGGCACATTCCATTCTAAATTCCAATCTAGAACACCACTTCCATTGAGGCTCTGTTGCCCTAGTCACCAGATTTGGTAAGGGAGAACTGCTGCCACCTTGTGGCCGTTTCACACAACAGCAGCTTTAATCCCAGCGCTAATGGTCAGTTGATATTCAAAATCATTGCAGGCCTGTAAATGACACCTGCCCTGAAAACAAATCCTGGGGTCACATATCGACCAAAAAATTCAAAGGACGTCCATATTTCAAAACGACCGTTTCAAAAGGCATATTTTACGCACATTAGTGTTCTGCTTCTTTTCCTTTCTTTCCTTTTTTGTTAAAAAAAAACGGGAATGGAAAAAGGCATCCCTCAGAATGGGCGAAAGTCGTTGCAAACGAATCAATGGACAGAGGTTTAATCTCCAATATATATAAACAGCTCATGCAGCTTAATATTAAAAAAACAAACAACCCAATACAAAAATGGGCAGAAGATCTAAAGAGACGTTTCTTCAAAGGAGACACAGAGATGGCCAAGACGCACATGAAAAGCTGCTCAACAGCACTAATTATTAGAGAAATGCAAATCAAAACTACAATGAGGTATCACCTCACACCTGTTAGGATCGGCATCATCAGAAAATCTACAAACAACCAATTCTGGGGAGGGTGTGGACAAAAGGAGCCCTCTTCCACTATTGGTGGGAATGTAAATTGATACAGTCACTATGGAGAACAGTATGGAGTTTCCTTAAAAAAACTAGAAATAGAATCACCATCTGATCCAGCAATCCCACTTCTGGGCATATACCCAGAGAAAACCGTAAATCAAAAAGGCACATTCACCACAATGTTCGTTGCAGCACTCTTTACAATAGCCAGGTAATGGAAGCCAACTAAATGCCCACAGACAGATGAATGGATAGAGATGTGGTATATATATAAAATGGAATATTACTCGGCCATAAAAAGGAATGAAACTGGGTCATTTGTAGAGACATCGATGGATCGAGAGACTGTCATACAGAATGAAGTAAGTCAGAAAGAGGAAAACAAATGTTGTATATTAATGCATATATGTGGAGCCTAAAAAATGGTACAGATGAACTGGTTTGCAGGGAAGAAATAGAGACACAGAGGTAGAGAACAAACGTATGGACACCAAGTGTGGGAAGCCATGGGGTGGTGGTGGTGGGATGAGTTGGGAGATTGGGATTGACCTGTATACATGTTTATGCATAAAATACATAACTAATAATAACGTGCTGTATAAAAAAAATTAAATAAAAATTAAATTTCAAAATTTAAAAAAATAAAATTTAGAAATAAAACAGAAAAACCTTCTTCCCGTCACACAGATGTATTTATAGGAATGAATTATTTCCATGCTTATATCTATAAATACATAAAAGAGGAATAAAATCTAACGTGAAACATAAAAGAAAAAAAAAACCTGAACCCACGAGTTATACAGAGGAAAACCCTATCAGGGCACTTGCTCCAGCGGTAAACAATTCTGAAATTGGTCAGAGGTGGGGAACCATCTCCCATACAGCCAGCAACCCACGCCCCACGCAAGGAGCGTCCTCATTGCAAAGCTGGGGGACCGTGCCAAGGCATCTGTGAGTAAACGTGAGCTGAGCCCCTGGCCAGCTGCTGCTGAACTGTTCCCACCCTTCCCAGGTAAAACACCTGAATATGTACAAGGGCTTGAAAGCCTAGAGGAAGGGCCGTGGAGCCACACCAGCGAAAGCACGCAGGTCAACTTGGTGCCTGCAGGACAGCCAAGGTGGTCCTGGCCCCGGGCGCTCTTCCGGAAGCTTTCCATTGCCCTACCTGAGATACCCCTCCTGTCCCGGCCCCCACTGCTTTTTGCCTTCCTCACCTCTGTCCGGAGAGAAATTCCAGCGGAAGGTATGTGTGACACATCCTCTTCTTTACAGGTGGCAGCCTGACAACTCCTGCAGAATGGCCAGCAGAGCCCCACTCACAGCGGGCCACCCACAAAATGCGGCCCCTCACTCCCTCCCACCAGCACAGCCCCGAGACTGCTGACGGGGCAGAGAATATGGAGTCAGGCACAGCTTCAGGGGCTATTGCTGCCTGGAGCGCTGTTTATATTGACCTCAACGAGGCACACCTGGGGAGGGCGGGCCGGCAGGGTAAGGCTGCCCAGGTCAGCTAATCCACAACCCTCAGGGAATCACATTGTTGAAAATGGACCTCGCTAAGGCAGAATAGAAGCCAAGGGAAAAAAGGACACAATGCCATTTGCAGCACCATAGATGAGTCTAGAAGTAATCACGTGACTTGTAGTAAGTCAGAAAGTGAAAGACACATATCATATCATATCACTTATAGGTGTTACCTAAAAATGGATACCAGGGCAGATATTTCCACGGAGAAGGGCAATCACAGATTCATTAAACAAACTTATGGTTCACCAATGGAAAGGTGTGAGGATTGGTTTCATTATGATATCGGGGTTAACAGACATATACAAACACAGGTGACATATATAATCACCAAAGACCTACAGAATACCAAGAGAGGACTACTCAACATTCTGTCATAACGTACATGGGAAAAGGATCCCAGGAAGAACAGACATCTGTATATGTGTAAAAGAACCACATCTTCCACACATACAACAAGCCAAACATTGTAATCAAACTTGCTGTAATAAAAAATAAAAAATTAAATTAAAAACACGAAGAAGAAGTAGTGAGACAAACTTGAGTGGCTTTCTCCTGGCACATTCCATTCTAAATTTCAATCTAGAACACCACTTCCATTGAGGCTCTGTTGCCCTAGTCACCAGATTTGGTAAGGGAGAACTGCTGCCACCTTGTGGCCGTTTCACACAACAGCAGCTTTAATCCCAGCGCTAATGGTCAGTTGATATTCAAAATCATTGCAGGCCTGTAAATGACACCTGCCCTGAAAACAAATCCTGGGGTCACATATCGACCAAAAAATTCAAAGGACGTCCATATTTCAAAACGACCGTTTCAAAAGGCATATTTTACGCACATTAGTGTTCTGCTTCTTTTCCTTTCTTTCCTTTTTTGTTAGAAAAAACGGGAATGGAAAAAGGCATCCCTCAGAATGGGCGAAAATCGTTGCAAACGAATCAATGGACAGAGGTTTAATCTCCAATATATATAAACAGCTCATGCAGCTTAATATTAAAAGAACAAACAACCCAATACAAAAATGGGCAGAAGATCTAAAGAGACGTTTCTTCAAAGGAGACACAGAGATGGCCAAGACGCACATGAAAAGCTGCTCAACAGCACTAATTATTAGAGAAATGCAAATCAAAACTACAATGAGGTGTCACCTCACACCTGTTAGAATCATCATCATCAGAAAATCTTCAAACAACCAATTCTGGGGAGGGTGTGGACAAAAGGAGCCCTCTTCCACTATTGGTGGGAATGTAAATTGATACAGTCACTATGGAGAACAGTATGGAGTTTCCTTAAAAAACTAGAAATAGAATTACCATCTGATCCAGCAATCCCACTTCTGGGCATATACCCAGAGAAAACCGTAAATCAAAAAGGCACATTCACCACAATGTTCGTTGCAGCACTCTTTACAATAGCCATGTAATGGAAGCCACCTAAATGCCCACAGACAGATGAATGGATAAAGATGTGGTACATATATAAAATGGAATATTACTCGGCCATAAAAAGGAATGAAACTGGGTCATTTGTAGAGACATCGATGGATCGAGAGACTGTCATACAGAATGAAGTAAGTCAGAAAGAGGAAAACAATTATTGTATATTAATGCATATATGTGGAGCCTAAAAAATGGTACAGATGAACTGGTTTGCAGGGAAGAAATAGAGACACAGAGGTAGAGAACAAACGTATGGACACCAAGTGTGGGAAGCCATGGGGTGGTGGTGGTGGGATGAGATGGGAGATTGGGATTGACCTGTATACATGTATATGCATAAAATACATAACTAATAATAACGTGCTGTATAAAAACATAAATAAAATTAAATTTCAAAATTTTAAAAAATAAAATTTAAAAATAAAACAGAAAAAATTCTTCCCGTCACACAGATGTATTTATAGGAATGAATTATTTCCATGCTTATATTTATAAATACATAAAAGAGGAATAAAATCTAACTTGAACCATAAAAGAAAAAAAAAAGTGAACCCACGAGTTATACAGAGGAAACGCTATCACGGCACTTGCTCCAGCGGTAAACAATTCTGAAATTGGTCAGAGGTGGGGAACCATCTCCCATACAGCCAGCAACCCACCCCCACGCAAGGAGCGTCCTCATTGCAAAGCTGGGGGACCGTGCCGAGGCATCTGTGAGTAAACGTGAGCTGAGCCCCAGGCCAGCTGCTGCTGAACTGTTCCCACCCTTCCCAGGTAAAACACCTGAATATGTACAAGGTCTTGAAAGCCTAGAGGAAGGGCTGTGGAGCCACACCAGTGAAAGCACGAATGCCAACTTGGTGCCTGCAGGCCAGCCAGGGTGGTCCTGGCCCCGGGCGCTCTTCTGGAAGCTTTCCATTGCCCTACTTGAGATACCCCTCCTGTCCCGGCCCCCACTGCTTTTTGCCTTCCTCACCTCTGTCCGGAGAGAAATTCCAGCGGAAGGTATGGGTGACACATCCTCTTCTTTACAGGTGGCAGCCTGACAACTCCTGCAGAATGGCCAGCAGAGCCCCACTCACAGCTTGCCACCCACAAATCTGTGGCCCCTCACTCCCTCCCACCAGCACAGCCCCGAGACTGCTGACGGGGCAGAGAATATGGAGTCAGGCACAGCTTCAGGGGCTATTGCTGCCTGGAGCGCTGTTTATATTGACCTCAACGAGGCACACCTGGGGAGGGCAGGCCGGCAGGGTAAGGCTGCCCAGGTCAGCTAATCCACAACCCTCAGGGAATCACATTGTTGAAAATGGACCTCGCTAAGGCAGAATAGAAGCCAAGGGAAAAAAGGACACAATGCCATTTGCAGCACCGTAGATGAGTCTAGAAGTAATCACGTGACTTGTAGTAAGTCAGAAAGTGAAAGACACATATCATATCATATCACTTATAGGTGTTACCTAAAAATGGATACCAGGGCAGATATTGCCACGGAGAAGGGCAATCACAGATTCATTAAACAAACTTATGGTTCACCAATGGAAAGGTGTGAGGATTGGTTTCATTACGATATCGGGGTTAACAGACATATACAAACACAGGTGACATATATAATCACCAAAGACCTACAGAATAACAAGAGAGTACTACTCAACATTCTGTCATAACGTACATGGGAAAAGGATCCCAGGAAGAACAGACATCTGTATATGTGTAAAAGAACCACATCTTCCACATCTACAACAAGCCAAACATTGTAATCAAACTTGCTGTAATAAAAAATAAAAAAAAATTAAATTAAAAACACGAAGAAGAAGTAGTGAGACAAACTTGAGGGGCTTTCTCCTGGCACATTCCATTCTAAATTCCAATCTAGAACACCACTTCCATTGAGGCTCTGTTGCCCTAGTCACCAGATTTGGTAAGGGAGAACTGCTGCCACCTTGTGGCCGTTTCACACAACAGCAGCTTTAATCCCAGCGCTAATGGTCAGTTGATATTCAAAATCATTGCAGGCCTGTAAATGACACCTGCCCTGAAAACAAATCCTGGGGTCACATATCGACCAAAAAATTCAAAGGACGTCCATATTTCAAAACGACCGTTTCAAAAGGCATATTTTACGCACATTAGTGTTCTGCTTCTTTTCCTTTCTTTCCTTTTTTGTTAAAAAAAAACGGGAATGGAAAAAGGCATCCCTCAGAATGGGCGAAAGTCGTTGCAAACGAATCAATGGACAGAGGTTTAATCTCCAATATATATAAACAGCTCATGCAGCTTAATATTAAAAAAACAAACAACCCAATACAAAAATGGGCAGAAGATCTAAAGAGACGTTTCTTCAAAGGAGACACAGAGATGGCCAAGACGCACATGAAAAGCTGCTCAACAGCACTAATTATTAGAGAAATGCAAATCAAAACTACAATGAGGTATCACCTCACACCTGTTAGGATCGGCATCATCAGAAAATCTACAAACAACCAATTCTGGGGAGGGTGTGGACAAAAGGAGCCCTCTTCCACTATTGGTGGGAATGTAAATTGATACAGTCACTATGGAGAACAGTATGGAGTTTCCTTAAAAAAACTAGAAATAGAATCACCATCTGATCCAGCAATCCCACTTCTGGGCATATACCCAGAGAAAACCGTAAATCAAAAAGGCACATTCACCACAATGTTCGTTGCAGCACTCTTTACAATAGCCATGTAATGGAAGCCACCTAAATGCCCACAGACAGATGAATGGATAAAGATGTGGTACATATATAAAATGGAATATTACTCGGCCATAAAAAGGAATGAAACTGGGTCATTTGTAGAGACATCGATGGATCGAGAGACTGTCATACAGAATGAAGTAAGTCAGAAAGAGGAAAACAATTATTGTATATTAATGCATATATGTGGAGCCTAAAAAATGGTACAGATGAACTGGTTTGCAGGGAAGAAATAGAGACACAGAGGTAGAGAACAAACGTATGGACACCAAGTGTGGGAAGCCATGGGGTGGTGGTGGTGGGATGAGATGGGAGATTGGGATTGACCTGTATACATGTATATGCATAAAATACATAACTAATAATAACGTGCTGTATAAAAACATAAATAAAATTAAATTTCAAAATTTTAAAAAATAAAATTTAAAAATAAAACAGAAAAAATTCTTCCCGTCACACAGATGTATTTATAGGAATGAATTATTTCCATGCTTATATTTATAAATACATAAAAGAGGAATAAAATCTAACTTGAACCATAAAAGAAAAAAAAAAGTGAACCCACGAGTTATACAGAGGAAACGCTATCACGGCACTTGCTCCAGCGGTAAACAATTCTGAAATTGGTCAGAGGTGGGGAACCATCTCCCATACAGCCAGCAACCCACCCCCACGCAAGGAGCGTCCTCATTGCAAAGCTGGGGGACCGTGCCGAGGCATCTGTGAGTAAACGTGAGCTGAGCCCCAGGCCAGCTGCTGCTGAACTGTTCCCACCCTTCCCAGGTAAAACACCTGAATATGTACAAGGTCTTGAAAGCCTAGAGGAAGGGCTGTGGAGCCACACCAGTGAAAGCACGAATGCCAACTTGGTGCCTGCAGGCCAGCCAGGGTGGTCCTGGCCCCGGGCGCTCTTCCGGAAGCTTTCCATTGCCCTACTTGAGATACCCCTCCTGTCCCGGCCCCCACTGCTTTTTGCCTTCCTCACCTCTGTCCGGAGAGAAATTCCAGCGGAAGGTATGGGTGACACATCCTCTTCTTTACAGGTGGCAGCCTGACAACTCCTGCAGAATGGCCAGCAGAGCCCCACTCACAGCTTGCCACCCACAAATCTGTGGCCCCTCACTCCCTCCCACCAGCACAGCCCCGAGACTGCTGACGGGGCAGAGAATATGGAGTCAGGCACAGCTTCAGGGGCTATTGCTGCCTGGAGCGCTGTTTATATTGACCTCAACGAGGCACACCTGGGGAGGGCAGGCCGGCAGGGTAAGGCTGCCCAGGTCAGCTAATCCACAACCCTCAGGGAATCACATTGTTGAAAATGGACCTCGCTAAGGCAGAATAGAAGCCAAGGGAAAAAAGGACACAATGCCATTTGCAGCACCGTAGATGAGTCTAGAAGTAATCACGTGACTTGTAGTAAGTCAGAAAGTGAAAGACACATATCATATCATATCACTTATAGGTGTTACCTAAAAATGGATACCAGGGCAGATATTGCCACGGAGAAGGGCAATCACAGATTCATTAAACAAACTTATGGTTCACCAATGGAAAGGTGTGAGGATTGGTTTCATTACGATATCGGGGTTAACAGACATATACAAACACAGGTGACATATATAATCACCAAAGACCTGCAGAATACCAAGAGAGTACTACTCAACATTCTGTCATAACGTACATGGGAAAAGGATCCCAGGAAGAACAGACATCTGTATATGTGTAAAAGAACCACATCTTCCACATCTACAACAAGCCAAACATTGTAATCAAACTTGCTGTAATAAAAAATAAAAAAAAATTAAATTAAAAACACGAAGAAGAAGTAGTGAGACAAACTTGAGGGGCTTTCTCCTGGCACATTCCATTCTAAATTCCAATCTAGAACACCACTTCCATTGAGGCTCTGTTGCCCTAGTCACCAGATTTGGTAAGGGAGAACTGCTGCCACCTTGTGGCCGTTTCACACAACAGCAGCTTTAATCCCAGCGCTAATGGTCAGTTGATATTCAAAATCATTGCAGGCCTGTAAATGACACCTGCCCTGAAAACAAATCCTGGGGTCACATATCGACCAAAAAATTCAAAGGACGTCCATATTTCAAAACGACCGTTTCAAAAGGCATATTTTACGCACATTAGTGTTCTGCTTCTTTTCCTTTCTTTCCTTTTTTGTTAAAAAAAAACGGGAATGGAAAAAGGCATCCCTCAGAATGGGCGAAAGTCGTTGCAAACGAATCAATGGACAGAGGTTTAATCTCCAATATATATAAACAGCTCATGCAGCTTAATATTAAAAAAACAAACAACCCAATACAAAAATGGGCAGAAGATCTAAAGAGACGTTTCTTCAAAGGAGACACAGAGATGGCCAAGACGCACATGAAAAGCTGCTCAACAGCACTAATTATTAGAGAAATGCAAATCAAAACTACAATGAGGTATCACCTCACACCTGTTAGGATCGGCATCATCAGAAAATCTACAAACAACCAATTCTGGGGAGGGTGTGGACAAAAGGAGCCCTCTTCCACTATTGGTGGGAATGTAAATTGATACAGTCACTATGGAGAACAGTATGGAGTTTCCTTAAAAAAACTAGAAATAGAATCACCATCTGATCCAGCAATCCCACTTCTGGGCATATACCCAGAGAAAACCGTAAATCAAAAAGGCACATTCACCACAATGTTCGTTGCAGCACTCTTTACAATAGCCAGGTAATGGAAGCCAACTAAATGCCCACAGACAGATGAATGGATAGAGATGTGGTATATATATAAAATGGAATATTACTCGGCCATAAAAAGGAATGAAACTGGGTCATTTGTAGAGACATCGATGGATCGAGAGACTGTCATACAGAATGAAGTAAGTCAGAAAGAGGAAAACAAATGTTGTATATTAATGCATATATGTGGAGCCTAAAAAATGGTACAGATGAACTGGTTTGCAGGGAAGAAATAGAGACACAGAGGTAGAGAACAAACGTATGGACACCAAGTGTGGGAAGCCATGGGGTGGTGGTGGTGGGATGAGTTGGGAGATTGGGATTGACCTGTATACATGTTTATGCATAAAATACATAACTAATAATAACGTGCTGTATAAAAAAAATTAAATAAAAATTAAATTTCAAAATTTAAAAAAATAAAATTTAGAAATAAAACAGAAAAACCTTCTTCCCGTCACACAGATGTATTTATAGGAATGAATTATTTCCATGCTTATATCTATAAATACATAAAAGAGGAATAAAATCTAACGTGAAACATAAAAGAAAAAAAAAACCTGAACCCACGAGTTATACAGAGGAAAACCCTATCAGGGCACTTGCTCCAGCGGTAAACAATTCTGAAATTGGTCAGAGGTGGGGAACCATCTCCCATACAGCCAGCAACCCACGCCCCACGCAAGGAGCGTCCTCATTGCAAAGCTGGGGGACCGTGCCAAGGCATCTGTGAGTAAACGTGAGCTGAGCCCCTGGCCAGCTGCTGCTGAACTGTTCCCACCCTTCCCAGGTAAAACACCTGAATATGTACAAGGGCTTGAAAGCCTAGAGGAAGGGCCGTGGAGCCACACCAGCGAAAGCACGCAGGTCAACTTGGTGCCTGCAGGACAGCCAAGGTGGTCCTGGCCCCGGGCGCTCTTCCGGAAGCTTTCCATTGCCCTACCTGAGATACCCCTCCTGTCCCGGCCCCCACTGCTTTTTGCCTTCCTCACCTCTGTCCGGAGAGAAATTCCAGCGGAAGGTATGTGTGACACATCCTCTTCTTTACAGGTGGCAGCCTGACAACTCCTGCAGAATGGCCAGCAGAGCCCCACTCACAGCGGGCCACCCACAAAATGCGGCCCCTCACTCCCTCCCACCAGCACAGCCCCGAGACTGCTGACGGGGCAGAGAATATGGAGTCAGGCACAGCTTCAGGGGCTATTGCTGCCTGGAGCGCTGTTTATATTGACCTCAACGAGGCACACCTGGGGAGGGCGGGCCGGCAGGGTAAGGCTGCCCAGGTCAGCTAATCCACAACCCTCAGGGAATCACATTGTTGAAAATGGACCTCGCTAAGGCAGAATAGAAGCCAAGGGAAAAAAGGACACAATGCCATTTGCAGCACCATAGATGAGTCTAGAAGTAATCACGTGACTTGTAGTAAGTCAGAAAGTGAAAGACACATATCATATCATATCACTTATAGGTGTTACCTAAAAATGGATACCAGGGCAGATATTGCCACGGAGAAGGGCAATCACAGATTCATTAAACAAACTTATGGTTCACCAATGGAAAGGTGTGAGGATTGGTTTCATTACGATATCGGGGTTAACAGACATATACAAACACAGGTGACATATATAATCACCAAAAACCTACAGAATACCAAGAGAGGACTACTCAACATTCTGTCATAACGTACATGGGAAAAGGATCCCAGGAAGAACAGACATCTGTATATGTGTAAAAGAACCACATCTTCCACATCTACAACAAGCCAAACATTGTAATCAAACTTGCTGTAATAAAAAATAAAAAAAAATTAAATTAAAAACACGAAGAAGAAGTAGTGAGACAAACTTGAGGGGCTTTCTCCTGGCACATTCCATTCTAAATTCCAATCTAGAACACCACTTCCATTGAGGCTCTGTTGCCCTAGTCACCAGATTTGGTAAGGGAGAACTGCTGCCACCTTGTGGCCGTTTCACACAACAGCAGCTTTAATCCCAGCGCTAATGGTCAGTTGATATTCAAAATCATTGCAGGCCTGTAAATGACACCTGCCCTGAAAACAAATCCTGGGGTCACATATCGACCAAAAAATTCAAAGGACGTCCATATTTCAAAACGACCGTTTCAAAAGGCATATTTTACGCACATTAGTGTTCTGCTTCTTTTCCTTTCTTTCCTTTTTTGTTAAAAAAAAACGGGAATGGAAAAAGGCATCCCTCAGAATGGGCGAAAGTCGTTGCAAACGAATCAATGGACAGAGGTTTAATCTCCAATATATATAAACAGCTCATGCAGCTTAATATTAAAAAAACAAACAACCCAATACAAAAATGGGCAGAAGATCTAAAGAGACGTTTCTTCAAAGGAGACACAGAGATGGCCAAGACGCACATGAAAAGCTGCTCAACAGCACTAATTATTAGAGAAATGCAAATCAAAACTACAATGAGGTATCACCTCACACCTGTTAGGATCGGCATCATCAGAAAATCTACAAACAACCAATTCTGGGGAGGGTGTGGACAAAAGGAGCCCTCTTCCACTATTGGTGGGAATGTAAATTGATACAGTCACTATGGAGAACAGTATGGAGTTTCCTTAAAAAAACTAGAAATAGAATCACCATCTGATCCAGCAATCCCACTTCTGGGCATATACCCAGAGAAAACCGTAAATCAAAAAGGCACATTCACCACAATGTTCGTTGCAGCACTCTTTACAATAGCCAGGTAATGGAAGCCAACTAAATGCCCACAGACAGATGAATGGATAGAGATGTGGTATATATATAAAATGGAATATTACTCGGCCATAAAAAGGAATGAAACTGGGTCATTTGTAGAGACATCGATGGATCGAGAGACTGTCATACAGAATGAAGTAAGTCAGAAAGAGGAAAACAAATGTTGTATATTAATGCATATATGTGGAGCCTAAAAAATGGTACAGATGAACTGGTTTGCAGGGAAGAAATAGAGACACAGAGGTAGAGAACAAACGTATGGACACCAAGTGTGGGAAGCCATGGGGTGGTGGTGGTGGGATGAGTTGGGAGATTGGGATTGACCTGTATACATGTTTATGCATAAAATACATAACTAATAATAACGTGCTGTATAAAAAAAATTAAATAAAAATTAAATTTCAAAATTTAAAAAAATAAAATTTAGAAATAAAACAGAAAAACCTTCTTCCCGTCACACAGATGTATTTATAGGAATGAATTATTTCCATGCTTATATCTATAAATACATAAAAGAGGAATAAAATCTAACGTGAAACATAAAAGAAAAAAAAAACCTGAACCCACGAGTTATACAGAGGAAAACCCTATCAGGGCACTTGCTCCAGCGGTAAACAATTCTGAAATTGGTCAGAGGTGGGGAACCATCTCCCATACAGCCAGCAACCCACGCCCCACGCAAGGAGCGTCCTCATTGCAAAGCTGGGGGACCGTGCCAAGGCATCTGTGAGTAAACGTGAGCTGAGCCCCTGGCCAGCTGCTGCTGAACTGTTCCCACCCTTCCCAGGTAAAACACCTGAATATGTACAAGGGCTTGAAAGCCTAGAGGAAGGGCCGTGGAGCCACACCAGCGAAAGCACGCAGGTCAACTTGGTGCCTGCAGGACAGCCAAGGTGGTCCTGGCCCCGGGCGCTCTTCCGGAAGCTTTCCATTGCCCTACCTGAGATACCCCTCCTGTCCCGGCCCCCACTGCTTTTTGCCTTCCTCACCTCTGTCCGGAGAGAAATTCCAGCGGAAGGTATGTGTGACACATCCTCTTCTTTACAGGTGGCAGCCTGACAACTCCTGCAGAATGGCCAGCAGAGCCCCACTCACAGCGGGCCACCCACAAAATGCGGCCCCTCACTCCCTCCCACCAGCACAGCCCCGAGACTGCTGACGGGGCAGAGAATATGGAGTCAGGCACAGCTTCAGGGGCTATTGCTGCCTGGAGCGCTGTTTATATTGACCTCAACGAGGCACACCTGGGGAGGGCGGGCCGGCAGGGTAAGGCTGCCCAGGTCAGCTAATCCACAACCCTCAGGGAATCACATTGTTGAAAATGGACCTCGCTAAGGCAGAATAGAAGCCAAGGGAAAAAAGGACACAATGCCATTTGCAGCACCATAGATGAGTCTAGAAGTAATCACGTGACTTGTAGTAAGTCAGAAAGTGAAAGACACATATCATATCATATCACTTATAGGTGTTACATAAAAATGGATACCAGGGCAGATATTGCCACGGAGAAGGGCAATCACAGATTCATTAAACAAACTTATGGTTCACCAATGGAAAGGTGTGAGGATTGGTTTCATTACGATATCGGGGTTAACAGACATATACAAACACAGGTGACATATATAATCACCAAAAACCTACAGAATACCAAGAGAGGACTACTCAACATTCTGTCATAACGTACATGGGAAAAGGATCCCAGGAAGAACAGACATCTGTATATGTGTAAAAGAACCACATCTTCCACATCTACAACAAGCCAAACATTGTAATCAAACTTGCTGTAATAAAAAATAAAAAAAAATTAAATTAAAAACACGAAGAAGAAGTAGTGAGACAAACTTGAGGGGCTTTCTCCTGGCACATTCCATTCTAAATTCCAATCTAGAACACCACTTCCATTGAGGCTCTGTTGCCCTAGTCACCAGATTTGGTAAGGGAGAACTGCTGCCACCTTGTGGCCGTTTCACACAACAGCAGCTTTAATCCCAGCGCTAATGGTCAGTTGATATTCAAAATCATTGCAGGCCTGTAAATGACACCTGCCCTGAAAACAAATCCTGGGGTCACATATCGACCAAAAAATTCAAAGGACGTCCATATTTCAAAACGACCGTTTCAAAAGGCATATTTTACGCACATTAGTGTTCTGCTTCTTTTCCTTTCTTTCCTTTTTTGTTAAAAAAAAACGGGAATGGAAAAAGGCATCCCTCAGAATGGGCGAAAGTCGTTGCAAACGAATCAATGGACAGAGGTTTAATCTCCAATATATATAAACAGCTCATGCAGCTTAATATTAAAAAAACAAACAACCCAATACAAAAATGGGCAGAAGATCTAAAGAGACGTTTCTTCAAAGGAGACACAGAGATGGCCAAGACGCACATGAAAAGCTGCTCAACAGCACTAATTATTAGAGAAATGCAAATCAAAACTACAATGAGGTATCACCTCACACCTGTTAGGATCGGCATCATCAGAAAATCTACAAACAACCAATTCTGGGGAGGGTGTGGACAAAAGGAGCCCTCTTCCACTATTGGTGGGAATGTAAATTGATACAGTCACTATGGAGAACAGTATGGAGTTTCCTTAAAAAAACTAGAAATAGAATCACCATCTGATCCAGCAATCCCACTTCTGGGCATATACCCAGAGAAAACCGTAAATCAAAAAGGCACATTCACCACAATGTTCGTTGCAGCACTCTTTACAATAGCCAGGTAATGGAAGCCAACTAAATGCCCACAGACAGATGAATGGATAGAGATGTGGTATATATATAAAATGGAATATTACTCGGCCATAAAAAGGAATGAAACTGGGTCATTTGTAGAGACATCGATGGATCGAGAGACTGTCATACAGAATGAAGTAAGTCAGAAAGAGGAAAACAAATGTTGTATATTAATGCATATATGTGGAGCCTAAAAAATGGTACAGATGAACTGGTTTGCAGGGAAGAAATAGAGACACAGAGGTAGAGAACAAACGTATGGACACCAAGTGTGGGAAGCCATGGGGTGGTGGTGGTGGGATGAGTTGGGAGATTGGGATTGACCTGTATACATGTTTATGCATAAAATACATAACTAATAATAACGTGCTGTATAAAAAAAATTAAATAAAAATTAAATTTCAAAATTTAAAAAAATAAAATTTAGAAATAAAACAGAAAAACCTTCTTCCCGTCACACAGATGTATTTATAGGAATGAATTATTTCCATGCTTATATCTATAAATACATAAAAGAGGAATAAAATCTAACGTGAAACATAAAAGAAAAAAAAAAACCTGAACCCACGAGTTATACAGAGGAAAACCCTATCAGGGCACTTGCTCCAGCGGTAAACAATTCTGAAATTGGTCAGAGGTGGGGAACCATCTCCCATACAGCCAGCAACCCACGCCCCACGCAAGGAGCGTCCTCATTGCAAAGCTGGGGGACCGTGCCAAGGCATCTGTGAGTAAACGTGAGCTGAGCCCCTGGCCAGCTGCTGCTGAACTGTTCCCACCCTTCCCAGGTAAAACACCTGAATATGTACAAGGGCTTGAAAGCCTAGAGGAAGGGCCGTGGAGCCACACCAGCGAAAGCACGCAGGTCAACTTGGTGCCTGCAGGACAGCCAAGGTGGTCCTGGCCCCGGGCGCTCTTCCGGAAGCTTTCCATTGCCCTACCTGAGATACCCCTCCTGTCCCGGCCCCCACTGCTTTTTGCCTTCCTCACCTCTGTCCGGAGAGAAATTCCAGCGGAAGGTATGTGTGACACATCCTCTTCTTTACAGGTGGCAGCCTGACAACTCCTGCAGAATGGCCAGCAGAGCCCCACTCACAGCGGGCCACCCACAAAATGCGGCCCCTCACTCCCTCCCACCAGCACAGCCCCGAGACTGCTGACGGGGCAGAGAATATGGAGTCAGGCACAGCTTCAGGGGCTATTGCTGCCTGGAGCGCTGTTTATATTGACCTCAACGAGGCACACCTGGGGAGGGCGGGCCGGCAGGGTAAGGCTGCCCAGGTCAGCTAATCCACAACCCTCAGGGAATCACATTGTTGAAAATGGACCTCGCTAAGGCAGAATAGAAGCCAAGGGAAAAAAGGACACAATGCCATTTGCAGCACCATAGATGAGTCTAGAAGTAATCACGTGACTTGTAGTAAGTCAGAAAGTGAAAGACACATATCATATCATATCACTTATAGGTGTTACCTAAAAATGGATACCAGGGCAGATATTTCCACGGAGAAGGGCAATCACAGATTCATTAAACAAACTTATGGTTCACCAATGGAAAGGTGTGAGGATTGGTTTCATTATGATATCGGGGTTAACAGACATATACAAACACAGGTGACATATATAATCACCAAAGACCTACAGAATACCAAGAGAGGACTACTCAACATTCTGTCATAACGTACATGGGAAAAGGATCCCAGGAAGAACAGACATCTGTATATGTGTAAAAGAACCACATCTTCCACACATACAACAAGCCAAACATTGTAATCAAACTTGCTGTAATAAAAAATAAAAAATTAAATTAAAAACACGAAGAAGAAGTAGTGAGACAAACTTGAGTGGCTTTCTCCTGGCACATTCCATTCTAAATTTCAATCTAGAACACCACTTCCATTGAGGCTCTGTTGCCCTAGTCACCAGATTTGGTAAGGGAGAACTGCTGCCACCTTGTGGCCGTTTCACACAACAGCAGCTTTAATCCCAGCGCTAATGGTCAGTTGATATTCAAAATCATTGCAGGCCTGTAAATGACACCTGCCCTGAAAACAAATCCTGGGGTCACATATCGACCAAAAAATTCAAAGGACGTCCATATTTCAAAACGACCGTTTCAAAAGGCATATTTTACGCACATTAGTGTTCTGCTTCTTTTCCTTTCTTTCCTTTTTTGTTAGAAAAAACGGGAATGGAAAAAGGCATCCCTCAGAATGGGCGAAAATCGTTGCAAACGAATCAATGGACAGAGGTTTAATCTCCAATATATATAAACAGCTCATGCAGCTTAATATTAAAAGAACAAACAACCCAATACAAAAATGGGCAGAAGATCTAAAGAGACGTTTCTTCAAAGGAGACACAGAGATGGCCAAGACGCACATGAAAAGCTGCTCAACAGCACTAATTATTAGAGAAATGCAAATCAAAACTACAATGAGGTGTCACCTCACACCTGTTAGAATCATCATCATCAGAAAATCTTCAAACAACCAATTCTGGGGAGGGTGTGGACAAAAGGAGCCCTCTTCCACTATTGGTGGGAATGTAAATTGATACAGTCACTATGGAGAACAGTATGGAGTTTCCTTAAAAAACTAGAAATAGAATTACCATCTGATCCAGCAATCCCACTTCTGGGCATATACCCAGAGAAAACCGTAAATCAAAAAGGCACATTCACCACAATGTTCGTTGCAGCACTCTTTACAATAGCCATGTAATGGAAGCCACCTAAATGCCCACAGACAGATGAATGGATAAAGATGTGGTACATATATAAAATGGAATATTACTCGGCCATAAAAAGGAATGAAACTGGGTCATTTGTAGAGACATCGATGGATCGAGAGACTGTCATACAGAATGAAGTAAGTCAGAAAGAGGAAAACAATTATTGTATATTAATGCATATATGTGGAGCCTAAAAAATGGTACAGATGAACTGGTTTGCAGGGAAGAAATAGAGACACAGAGGTAGAGAACAAACGTATGGACACCAAGTGTGGGAAGCCATGGGGTGGTGGTGGTGGGATGAGATGGGAGATTGGGATTGACCTGTATACATGTATATGCATAAAATACATAACTAATAATAACGTGCTGTATAAAAACATAAATAAAATTAAATTTCAAAATTTTAAAAAATAAAATTTAAAAATAAAACAGAAAAAATTCTTCCCGTCACACAGATGTATTTATAGGAATGAATTATTTCCATGCTTATATTTATAAATACATAAAAGAGGAATAAAATCTAACTTGAACCATAAAAGAAAAAAAAAAGTGAACCCACGAGTTATACAGAGGAAACGCTATCACGGCACTTGCTCCAGCGGTAAACAATTCTGAAATTGGTCAGAGGTGGGGAACCATCTCCCATACAGCCAGCAACCCACCCCCACGCAAGGAGCGTCCTCATTGCAAAGCTGGGGGACCGTGCCGAGGCATCTGTGAGTAAACGTGAGCTGAGCCCCAGGCCAGCTGCTGCTGAACTGTTCCCACCCTTCCCAGGTAAAACACCTGAATATGTACAAGGTCTTGAAAGCCTAGAGGAAGGGCTGTGGAGCCACACCAGTGAAAGCACGAATGCCAACTTGGTGCCTGCAGGCCAGCCAGGGTGGTCCTGGCCCCGGGCGCTCTTCTGGAAGCTTTCCATTGCCCTACTTGAGATACCCCTCCTGTCCCGGCCCCCACTGCTTTTTGCCTTCCTCACCTCTGTCCGGAGAGAAATTCCAGCGGAAGGTATGGGTGACACATCCTCTTCTTTACAGGTGGCAGCCTGACAACTCCTGCAGAATGGCCAGCAGAGCCCCACTCACAGCTTGCCACCCACAAATCTGTGGCCCCTCACTCCCTCCCACCAGCACAGCCCCGAGACTGCTGACGGGGCAGAGAATATGGAGTCAGGCACAGCTTCAGGGGCTATTGCTGCCTGGAGCGCTGTTTATATTGACCTCAACGAGGCACACCTGGGGAGGGCAGGCCGGCAGGGTAAGGCTGCCCAGGTCAGCTAATCCACAACCCTCAGGGAATCACATTGTTGAAAATGGACCTCGCTAAGGCAGAATAGAAGCCAAGGGAAAAAAGGACACAATGCCATTTGCAGCACCGTAGATGAGTCTAGAAGTAATCACGTGACTTGTAGTAAGTCAGAAAGTGAAAGACACATATCATATCATATCACTTATAGGTGTTACCTAAAAATGGATACCAGGGCAGATATTGCCACGGAGAAGGGCAATCACAGATTCATTAAACAAACTTATGGTTCACCAATGGAAAGGTGTGAGGATTGGTTTCATTACGATATCGGGGTTAACAGACATATACAAACACAGGTGACATATATAATCACCAAAGACCTACAGAATACCAAGAGAGTACTACTCAACATTCTGTCATAACGTACATGGGAAAAGGATCCCAGGAAGAACAGACATCTGTATATGTGTAAAAGAACCACATCTTCCACATCTACAACAAGCCAAACATTGTAATCAAACTTGCTGTAATAAAAAATAAAAAAAAATTAAATTAAAAACACGAAGAAGAAGTAGTGAGACAAACTTGAGGGGCTTTCTCCTGGCACATTCCATTCTAAATTCCAATCTAGAACACCACTTCCATTGAGGCTCTGTTGCCCTAGTCACCAGATTTGGTAAGGGAGAACTGCTGCCACCTTGTGGCCGTTTCACACAACAGCAGCTTTAATCCCAGCGCTAATGGTCAGTTGATATTCAAAATCATTGCAGGCCTGTAAATGACACCTGCCCTGAAAACAAATCCTGGGGTCACATATCGACCAAAAAATTCAAAGGACGTCCATATTTCAAAACGACCGTTTCAAAAGGCATATTTTACGCACATTAGTGTTCTGCTTCTTTTCCTTTCTTTCCTTTTTTGTTAAAAAAAAACGGGAATGGAAAAAGGCATCCCTCAGAATGGGCGAAAGTCGTTGCAAACGAATCAATGGACAGAGGTTTAATCTCCAATATATATAAACAGCTCATGCAGCTTAATATTAAAAAAACAAACAACCCAATACAAAAATGGGCAGAAGATCTAAAGAGACGTTTCTTCAAAGGAGACACAGAGATGGCCAAGACGCACATGAAAAGCTGCTCAACAGCACTAATTATTAGAGAAATGCAAATCAAAACTACAATGAGGTATCACCTCACACCTGTTAGGATCGGCATCATCAGAAAATCTACAAACAACCAATTCTGGGGAGGGTGTGGACAAAAGGAGCCCTCTTCCACTATTGGTGGGAATGTAAATTGATACAGTCACTATGGAGAACAGTATGGAGTTTCCTTAAAAAAACTAGAAATAGAATCACCATCTGATCCAGCAATCCCACTTCTGGGCATATACCCAGAGAAAACCGTAAATCAAAAAGGCACATTCACCACAATGTTCGTTGCAGCACTCTTTACAATAGCCAGGTAATGGAAGCCAACTAAATGCCCACAGACAGATGAATGGATAGAGATGTGGTATATATATAAAATGGAATATTACTCGGCCATAAAAAGGAATGAAACTGGGTCATTTGTAGAGACATCGATGGATCGAGAGACTGTCATACAGAATGAAGTAAGTCAGAAAGAGGAAAACAAATGTTGTATATTAATGCATATATGTGGAGCCTAAAAAATGGTACAGATGAACTGGTTTGCAGGGAAGAAATAGAGACACAGAGGTAGAGAACAAACGTATGGACACCAAGTGTGGGAAGCCATGGGGTGGTGGTGGTGGGATGAGTTGGGAGATTGGGATTGACCTGTATACATGTTTATGCATAAAATACATAACTAATAATAACGTGCTGTATAAAAAAAATTAAATAAAAATTAAATTTCAAAATTTAAAAAAATAAAATTTAGAAATAAAACAGAAAAACCTTCTTCCCGTCACACAGATGTATTTATAGGAATGAATTATTTCCATGCTTATATCTATAAATACATAAAAGAGGAATAAAATCTAACGTGAAACATAAAAGAAAAAAAAAACCTGAACCCACGAGTTATACAGAGGAAAACCCTATCAGGGCACTTGCTCCAGCGGTAAACAATTCTGAAATTGGTCAGAGGTGGGGAACCATCTCCCATACAGCCAGCAACCCACGCCCCACGCAAGGAGCGTCCTCATTGCAAAGCTGGGGGACCGTGCCAAGGCATCTGTGAGTAAACGTGAGCTGAGCCCCTGGCCAGCTGCTGCTGAACTGTTCCCACCCTTCCCAGGTAAAACACCTGAATATGTACAAGGGCTTGAAAGCCTAGAGGAAGGGCCGTGGAGCCACACCAGCGAAAGCACGCAGGTCAACTTGGTGCCTGCAGGCCAGCCAAGGTGGTCCTGGCCCCGGGCGCTCTTCCGGAAGCTTTCCATTGCCCTACCTGAGATACCCCTCCTGTCCCGGCCCCCACTGCTTTTTGCCTTCCTCACCTCTGTCCGGAGAGAAATTCCAGCGGAAGGTATGTGTGACACATCCTCTTCTTTACAGGTGGCAGCCTGACAACTCCTGCAGAATGGCCAGCAGAGCCCCACTCACAGCGGGCCACCCACAAAATGCGGCCCCTCACTCCCTCCCACCAGCACAGCCCCGAGACTGCTGACGGGGCAGAGAATATGGAGTCAGGCACAGCTTCAGGGGCTATTGCTGCCTGGAGCGCTGTTTATATTGACCTCAACGAGGCACACCTGGGGAGGGCGGGCCGGCAGGGTAAGGCTGCCCAGGTCAGCTAATCCACAACCCTCAGGGAATCACATTGTTGAAAATGGACCTCACTAAGGCAGAATAGAAGCCAAGGGAAAAAAGGACACAATGCCATTTGCAGCACCATAGATGAGTCTAGAAGTAATCACGTGACTTGTAGTAAGTCAGAAAGTGAAAGACACATATCATATCATATCACTTATAGGTGTTACCTAAAAATGGATACCAGGGCAGATATTTCCACGGAGAAGGGCAATCACAGATTCATTAAACAAACTTATGGTTCACCAATGGAAAGGTGTGAGGATTGGTTTCATTATGATATCGGGGTTAACAGACATATACAAACACAGGTGACATATATAATCACCAAAGACCTACAGAATACCAAGAGAGGACTACTCAACATTCTGTCATAACGTACATGGGAAAAGGATCCCAGGAAGAACAGACATCTGTATATGTGTAAAAGAACCACATCTTCCACACATACAACAAGCCAAACATTGTAATCAAACTTGCTGTAATAAAAAATAAAAAATTAAATTAAAAACACGAAGAAGAAGTAGTGAGACAAACTTGAGTGGCTTTCTCCTGGCACATTCCATTCTAAATTTCAATCTAGAACACCACTTCCATTGAGGCTCTGTTGCCCTAGTCACCAGATTTGGTAAGGGAGAACTGCTGCCACCTTGTGGCCGTTTCACACAACAGCAGCTTTAATCCCAGCGCTAATGGTCAGTTGATATTCAAAATCATTGCAGGCCTGTAAATGACACCTGCCCTGAAAACAAATCCTGGGGTCACATATCGACCAAAAAATTCAAAGGACGTCCATATTTCAAAACGACCGTTTCAAAAGGCATATTTTACGCACATTAGTGTTCTGCTTCTTTTCCTTTCTTTCCTTTTTTGTTAGAAAAAACGGGAATGGAAAAAGGCATCCCTCAGAATGGGCGAAAATCGTTGCAAACGAATCAATGGACAGAGGTTTAATCTCCAATATATATAAACAGCTCATGCAGCTTAATATTAAAAGAACAAACAACCCAATACAAAAATGGGCAGAAGATCTAAAGAGACGTTTCTTCAAAGGAGACACAGAGATGGCCAAGACGCACATGAAAAGCTGCTCAACAGCACTAATTATTAGAGAAATGCAAATCAAAACTACAATGAGGTGTCACCTCACACCTGTTAGAATCGTCATCATCAGAAAATCTTCAAACAACCAATTCTGGGGAGGGTGTGGACAAAAGGAGCCCTCTTCCACTATTGGTGGGAATGTAAATTGATACAGTCACTATGGATAACAGTATGGAGTTTCCTTAAAAAAACTAGAAATAGAATTACCATCTGATCCAGCAATCCCACTTCTGGGCATATACCCAGAGAAAACCGTAAATCAAAAAGGCACATTCACCACAATGTTCGTTGCAGCACTCTTTACAATAGCCATGTAATGGAAGCCACCTAAATGCCCACAGACAGATGAATGGATAAAGATGTGGTACATATATAAAATGGAATATTACTCGGCCATAAAAAGGAATGAAACTGGGTCATTTGTAGAGACATCGATGGATCGAGAGACTGTCATACAGAATGAAGTAAGTCAGAAAGAGGAAAACAATTATTGTATATTAATGCATATATGTGGAGCCTAAAAAATGGTACAGATGAACTGGTTTGCAGGGAAGAAATAGAGACACAGAGGTAGAGAACAAACGTATGGACACCAAGTGTGGGAAGCCATGGGGTGGTGGTGGTGGGATGAGATGGGAGATTGGGATTGACCTGTATACATGTATATGCATAAAATACATAACTAATAATAACGTGCTGTATAAAAACATAAATAAAATTAAATTTCAAAATTTTAAAAAATAAAATTTAAAAATAAAACAGAAAAAATTCTTCCCGTCACACAGATGTATTTATAGGAATGAATTATTTCCATGCTTATATTTATAAATACATAAAAGAGGAATAAAATCTAACTTGAACCATAAAAGAAAAAAAAAGTGAACCCACGAGTTATACAGAGGAAACGCTATCACGGCACTTGCTCCAGCGGTAAACAATTCTGAAATTGGTCAGAGGTGGGGAACCATCTCCCATACAGCCAGCAACCCACCCCCACGCAAGGAGCGTCCTCATTGCAAAGCTGGGGGACCGTGCCGAGGCATCTGTGAGTAAACGTGAGCTGAGCCCCAGGCCAGCTGCTGCTGAACTGTTCCCACCCTTCCCAGGTAAAACACCTGAATATGTACAAGGGCTTGAAAGCCTAGAGGAAGGGCTGTGGAGCCACACCAGTGAAAGCACGCATGCCAACTTGGTGCCTGCAGGCCAGCCAGGGTGGTCCTGGCCCCGGGCGCTCTTCCGGAAGCTTTCCATTGCCCTACTTGAGATACCCCTCCTGTCCCGGCCCCCACTGCTTTTTGCCTTCCTCACCTCTGTCCGGAGAGAAATTCCAGCGGAAGGTATGGGTGACACATCCACTTCTTTACAGGTGGCAGCCTGACAACTCCTGCAGAATGGCCAGCAGAGCCCCACTCACAGCTTGCCACCCAGAAATCTGTGGCCCCTCACTCCCTCCCACCAGCACAGCCCCGAGACTGCTGACGGGGCAGAGAATATGGAGTCAGGCACAGCTTCAGGGGCTATTGCTGCCTGGAGCGCTGTTTATATTGACCTCAACGAGGCACACCTGGGGAGGGCAGGCCGGCAGGGTAAGGCTGCCCAGGTCAGCTAATCCACAACCCTCAGGGAATCACATTGTTGAAAATGGACCTCACTAAGGCAGAATAGAAGCCAAGGGAAAAAAGGACACAATGCCATTTGCAGCACCGTAGATGAGTCTAGAAGTAATCACGTGACTTGTAGTAAGTCAGAAAGTGAAAGACACATATCATATCATATCACTTATAGGTGTTACCTAAAAATGGATACCAGGGCAGATATTGCCACGGAGAAGGGCAATCACAGATTCATTAAACAAACTTATGGTTCACCAATGGAAAGGTGTGAGGATTGGTTTCATTACGATATCGGGGTTAACAGACATATACAAACACAGGTGACATATATAATCACCAAAGACCTACAGAATACCAAGAGAGGACTACTCAACATTCTGTCATAACGTACATGGGAAAAGGATCCCAGGAAGAACAGACATCTGTATATGTGTAAAAGAACCACATCTTCCACATCTACAACAAGCCAAACATTGTAATCAAACTTGCTGTAATAAAAAATAAAAAAAAAATTAAATTAAAAACACGAAGAAGAAGTAGTGAGACAAACTTGAGGGGCTTTCTCCTGGCACATTCCATTCTAAATTCCAATCTAGAACACCACTTCCATTGAGGCTCTGTTGCCCTAGTCACCAGATTTGGTAAGGGAGAACTGCTGCCACCTTGTGGCCGTTTCACACAACAGCAGCTTTAATCCCAGCGCTAATGGTCAGTTGATATTCAAAATCATTGCAGGCCTGTAAATGACACCTGCCCTGAAAACAAATCCTGGGGTCACATATCGACCAAAAAATTCAAAGGACGTCCATATTTCAAAACGACCGTTTCAAAAGGCATATTTTACGCACATTAGTGTTCTGCTTCTTTTCCTTTCTTTCCTTTTTTGTTAGAAAAAACGGGAATGGAAAAAGGCATCCCTCAGAATGGGCGAAAATCGTTGCAAACGAATCAATGGACAGAGGTTTAATCTCCAATATATATAAACAGCTCATGCAGCTTAATATTAAAAGAACAAACAACCCAATACAAAAATGGGCAGAAGATCTAAAGAGACGTTTCTTCAAAGGAGACACAGAGATGGCCAAGACGCACATGAAAAGCTGCTCAACAGCACTAATTATTAGAGAAATGCAAATCAAAACTACAATGAGGTGTCACCTCACACCTGTTAGAATCGTCATCATCAGAAAATCTTCAAACAACCAATTCTGGGGAGGGTGTGGACAAAAGGAGCCCTCTTCCACTATTGGTGGGAATGTAAATTGATACAGTCACTATGGAGAACAGTATGGAGTTTCCTTAAAAAAACTAGAAATAGAATTACCATCTGATCCAGCAATCCCACTTCTGGGCATATACCCAGAGAAAACCGTAAATCAAAAAGGCACATTCACCACAATGTTCGTTGCAGCACTCTTTACAATAGCCATGTAATGGAAGCCACCTAAATGCCCACAGACAGATGAATGGATAAAGATGTGGTACATATATAAAATGGAATATTACTCGGCCATAAAAAGGAATGAAACTGGGTCATTTGTAGAGACATCGATGGATCGAGAGACTGTCATACAGAATGAAGTAAGTCAGAAAGAGGAAAACAATTATTGTATATTAATGCATATATGTGGAGCCTAAAAAATGGTACAGATGAACTGGTTTGCAGGGAAGAAATAGAGACACAGAGGTAGAGAACAAACGTATGGACACCAAGTGTGGGAAGCCATGGGGTGGTGGTGGTGGGATGAGATGGGAGATTGGGATTGACCTGTATACATGTATATGCATAAAATACATAACTAATAATAACGTGCTGTATAAAAACATAAATAAAATTAAATTTCAAAATTTTAAAAAATAAAATTTAAAAATAAAACAGAAAAAATTCTTCCCGTCACACAGATGTATTTATAGGAATGAATTATTTCCATGCTTATATTTATAAATACATAAAAGAGGAATAAAATCTAACTTGAACCATAAAAGAAAAAAAAAGTGAACCCACGAGTTATACAGAGGAAACGCTATCACGGCACTTGCTCCAGCGGTAAACAATTCTGAAATTGGTCAGAGGTGGGGAACCATCTCCCATACAGCCAGCAACCCACCCCCACGCAAGGAGCGTCCTCATTGCAAAGCTGGGGGACCGTGCCGAGGCATCTGTGAGTAAACGTGAGCTGAGCCCCAGGCCAGCTGCTGCTGAACTGTTCCCACCCTTCCCAGGTAAAACACCTGAATATGTACAAGGTCTTGAAAGCCTAGAGGAAGGGCTGTGGAGCCACACCAGTGAAAGCACGCATGCCAACTTGGTGCCTGCAGGCCAGCCAGGGTGGTCCTGGCCCCGGGCGCTCTTCCGGAAGCTTTCCATTGCCCTACTTGAGATACCCCTCCTGTCCCGGCCCCCACTGCTTTTTGCCTTCCTCACCTCTGTCCGGAGAGAAATTCCAGCGGAAGGTATGGGTGACACATCCACTTCTTTACAGGTGGCAGCCTGACAACTCCTGCAGAATGGCCAGCAGAGCCCCACTCACAGCTTGCCACCCAGAAATCTGTGGCCCCTCACTCCCTCCCACCAGCACAGCCCCGAGACTGCTGACGGGGCAGAGAATATGGAGTCAGGCACAGCTTCAGGGGCTATTGCTGCCTGGAGCGCTGTTTATATTGACCTCAACGAGGCACACCTGGGGAGGGCAGGCCGGCAGGGTAAGGCTGCCCAGGTCAGCTAATCCACAACCCTCAGGGAATCACATTGTTGAAAATGGACCTCACTAAGGCAGAATAGAAGCCAAGGGAAAAAAGGACACAATGCCATTTGCAGCACCGTAGATGAGTCTAGAAGTAATCACGTGACTTGTAGTAAGTCAGAAAGTGAAAGACACATATCATATCATATCACTTATAGGTGTTACCTAAAAATGGATACCAGGGCAGATATTGCCACGGAGAAGGGCAATCACAGATTCATTAAACAAACTTATGGTTCACCAATGGAAAGGTGTGAGGATTGGTTTCATTACGATATCGGGGTTAACAGACATATACAAACACAGGTGACATATATAATCACCAAAGACCTACAGAATACCAAGAGAGGACTACTCAACATTCTGTCATAGCGTACATGGGAAAAGGATCCCAGGAAGAACAGACATCTGTATATGTGTAAAAGAACCACATCTTCCACATCTACAACAAGCCAAACATTGTAATCAAACTTGCTGTAATAAAAAATAAAAAAAAAATTAAATTAAAAACACGAAGAAGAAGTAGTGAGACAAACTTGAGGGGCTTTCTCCTGGCACATTCCATTCTAAATTCCAATCTAGAACACCACTTCCATTGAGGCTCTGTTGCCCTAGTCACCAGATTTGGTAAGGGAGAACTGCTGCCACCTTGTGGCCGTTTCACACAACAGCAGCTTTAATCCCAGCGCTAATGGTCAGTTGATATTCAAAATCATTGCAGGCCTGTAAATGACACCTGCCCTGAAAACAAATCCTGGGGTCACATATCGACCAAAAAATTCAAAGGACGTCCATATTTCAAAACGACCGTTTCAAAAGGCATATTTTACGCACATTAGTGTTCTGCTTCTTTTCCTTTCTTTCCTTTTTTGTTAAAAAAAAACGGGAATGGAAAAAGGCATCCCTCAGAATGGGCGAAAGTCGTTGCAAACGAATCAATGGACAGAGGTTTAATCTCCAATATATATAAACAGCTCATGCAGCTTAATATTAAAAAAACAAACAACCCAATACAAAAATGGGCAGAAGATCTAAAGAGACGTTTCTTCAAAGGAGACACAGAGATGACCAAGATGCACATGAAAAGCTGCTCAACAGCACTAATTATTAGAGAAATGCAAATCAAAACTACAATGAGGTATCACCTCACACCTGTTAGGATCGGCATCATCAGAAAATCTACAAACAACCAATTCTGGGGAGGGTGTGGACAAAAGGAGCCCTCTTCCACTATTGGTGGGAATGTAAATTGATACAGTCACTATGGAGAACAGTATGGAGTTTCCTTAAAAAAACTAGAAATAGAATCACCATCTGATCCAGCAATCCCACTTCTGGGCATATACCCAGAGAAAACCGTAAATCAAAAAGGCACATTCACCACAATGTTCGTTGCAGCACTCTTTACAATAGCCAGGTAATGGAAGCCAACTAAATGCCCACAGACAGATGAATGGATAGAGATGTGGTATATATATAAAATGGAATATTACTCGGCCATAAAAAGGAATGAAACTGGGTCATTTGTAGAGACATCGATGGATCGAGAGACTGTCATACAGAATGAAGTAAGTCAGAAAGAGGAAAACAAATGTTGTATATTAATGCATATATGTGGAGCCTAAAAAATGGTACAGATGAACTGGTTTGCAGGGAAGAAATAGAGACACAGAGGTAGAGAACAAACGTATGGACACCAAGTGTGGGAAGCCATGGGGTGGTGGTGGTGGGATGAGTTGGGAGATTGGGATTGACCTGTATACATGTTTATGCATAAAATACATAACTAATAATAACGTGCTGTATAAAAAAAATTAAATAAAAATTAAATTTCAAAATTTAAAAAAATAAAATTTAGAAATAAAACAGAAAAACCTTCTTCCCGTCACACAGATGTATTTATAGGAATGAATTATTTCCATGCTTATATCTATAAATACATAAAAGAGGAATAAAATCTAACGTGAAACATAAAAGAAAAAAAAAACCTGAACCCACGAGTTATACAGAGGAAAACCCTATCAGGGCACTTGCTCCAGCGGTAAACAATTCTGAAATTGGTCAGAGGTGGGGAACCATCTCCCATACAGCCAGCAACCCACGCCCCACGCAAGGAGCGTCCTCATTGCAAAGCTGGGGGACCGTGCCAAGGCATCTGTGAGTAAACGTGAGCTGAGCCCCTGGCCAGCTGCTGCTGAACTGTTCCCACCCTTCCCAGGTAAAACACCTGAATATGTACAAGGGCTTGAAAGCCTAGAGGAAGGGCCGTGGAGCCACACCAGCGAAAGCACGCAGGTCAACTTGGTGCCTGCAGGCCAGCCAAGGTGGTCCTGGCCCCGGGCGCTCTTCCGGAAGCTTTCCATTGCCCTACCTGAGATACCCCTCCTGTCCCGGCCCCCACTGCTTTTTGCCTTCCTCACCTCTGTCCGGAGAGAAATTCCAGCGGAAGGTATGTGTGACACATCCTCTTCTTTACAGGTGGCAGCCTGACAACTCCTGCAGAATGGCCAGCAGAGCCCCACTCACAGCGGGCCACCCACAAAATGCGGCCCCTCACTCCCTCCCACCAGCACAGCCCCGAGACTGCTGACGGGGCAGAGAATATGGAGTCAGGCACAGCTTCAGGGGCTATTGCTGCCTGGAGCGCTGTTTATATTGACCTCAACGAGGCACACCTGGGGAGGGCGGGCCGGCAGGGTAAGGCTGCCCAGGTCAGCTAATCCACAACCCTCAGGGAATCACATTGTTGAAAATGGACCTCACTAAGGCAGAATAGAAGCCAAGGGAAAAAAGGACACAATGCCATTTGCAGCACCATAGATGAGTCTAGAAGTAATCACGTGACTTGTAGTAAGTCAGAAAGTGAAAGACACATATCATATCATATCACTTATAGGTGTTACCTAAAAATGGATACCAGGGCAGATATTTCCACGGAGAAGGGCAATCACAGATTCATTAAACAAACTTATGGTTCACCAATGGAAAGGTGTGAGGATTGGTTTCATTATGATATCGGGGTTAACAGACATATACAAACACAGGTGACATATATAATCACCAAAGACCTACAGAATACCAAGAGAGGACTACTCAACATTCTGTCATAACGTACATGGGAAAAGGATCCCAGGAAGAACAGACATCTGTATATGTGTAAAAGAACCACATCTTCCACACATACAACAAGCCAAACATTGTAATCAAACTTGCTGTAATAAAAAATAAAAAATTAAATTAAAAACACGAAGAAGAAGTAGTGAGACAAACTTGAGTGGCTTTCTCCTGGCACATTCCATTCTAAATTTCAATCTAGAACACCACTTCCATTGAGGCTCTGTTGCCCTAGTCACCAGATTTGGTAAGGGAGAACTGCTGCCACCTTGTGGCCGTTTCACACAACAGCAGCTTTAATCCCAGCGCTAATGGTCAGTTGATATTCAAAATCATTGCAGGCCTGTAAATGACACCTGCCCTGAAAACAAATCCTGGGGTCACATATCGACCAAAAAATTCAAAGGACGTCCATATTTCAAAACGACCGTTTCAAAAGGCATATTTTACGCACATTAGTGTTCTGCTTCTTTTCCTTTCTTTCCTTTTTTGTTAGAAAAAACGGGAATGGAAAAAGGCATCCCTCAGAATGGGCGAAAATCGTTGCAAACGAATCAATGGACAGAGGTTTAATCTCCAATATATATAAACAGCTCATGCAGCTTAATATTAAAAGAACAAACAACCCAATACAAAAATGGGCAGAAGATCTAAAGAGACGTTTCTTCAAAGGAGACACAGAGATGGCCAAGACGCACATGAAAAGCTGCTCAACAGCACTAATTATTAGAGAAATGCAAATCAAAACTACAATGAGGTGTCACCTCACACCTGTTAGAATCGTCATCATCAGAAAATCTTCAAACAACCAATTCTGGGGAGGGTGTGGACAAAAGGAGCCCTCTTCCACTATTGGTGGGAATGTAAATTGATACAGTCACTATGGAGAACAGTATGGAGTTTCCTTAAAAAAACTAGAAATAGAATTACCATCTGATCCAGCAATCCCACTTCTGGGCATATACCCAGAGAAAACCGTAAATCAAAAAGGCACATTCACCACAATGTTCGTTGCAGCACTCTTTACAATAGCCATGTAATGGAAGCCACCTAAATGCCCACAGACAGATGAATGGATAAAGATGTGGTACATATATAAAATGGAATATTACTCGGCCATAAAAAGGAATGAAACTGGGTCATTTGTAGAGACATCGATGGATCGAGAGACTGTCATACAGAATGAAGTAAGTCAGAAAGAGGAAAACAATTATTGTATATTAATGCATATATGTGGAGCCTAAAAAATGGTACAGATGAACTGGTTTGCAGGGAAGAAATAGAGACACAGAGGTAGAGAACAAACGTATGGACACCAAGTGTGGGAAGCCATGGGGTGGTGGTGGTGGGATGAGATGGGAGATTGGGATTGACCTGTATACATGTATATGCATAAAATACATAACTAATAATAACGTGCTGTATAAAAACATAAATAAAATTAAATTTCAAAATTTTAAAAAATAAAATTTAAAAATAAAACAGAAAAAATTCTTCCCGTCACACAGATGTATTTATAGGAATGAATTATTTCCATGCTTATATTTATAAATACATAAAAGAGGAATAAAATCTAACTTGAACCATAAAAGAAAAAAAAAGTGAACCCACGAGTTATACAGAGGAAACGCTATCACGGCACTTGCTCCAGCGGTAAACAATTCTGAAATTGGTCAGAGGTGGGGAACCATCTCCCATACAGCCAGCAACCCACCCCCACGCAAGGAGCGTCCTCATTGCAAAGCTGGGGGACCGTGCCGAGGCATCTGTGAGTAAACGTGAGCTGAGCCCCAGGCCAGCTGCTGCTGAACTGTTCCCACCCTTCCCAGGTAAAACACCTGAATATGTACAAGGTCTTGAAAGCCTAGAGGAAGGGCTGTGGAGCCACACCAGTGAAAGCACGCATGCCAACTTGGTGCCTGCAGGCCAGCCAGGGTGGTCCTGGCCCCGGGCGCTCTTCCGGAAGCTTTCCATTGCCCTACTTGAGATACCCCTCCTGTCCCGGCCCCCACTGCTTTTTGCCTTCCTCACCTCTGTCCGGAGAGAAATTCCAGCGGAAGGTATGGGTGACACATCCTCTTCTTTACAGGTGGCAGCCTGACAACTCCTGCAGAATGGCCAGCAGAGCCCCACTCACAGCTTGCCACCCACAAATCTGTGGCCCCTCACTCCCTCCCACCAGCACAGCCCCGAGACTGCTGACGGGGCAGAGAATATGGAGTCAGGCACAGCTTCAGGGGCTATTGCTGCCTGGAGCGCTGTTTATATTGACCTCAACGAGGCACACCTGGGGAGGGCAGGCCGGCAGGGTAAGGCTGCCCAGGTCAGCTAATCCACAACCCTCAGGGAATCACATTGTTGAAAATGGACCTCGCTAAGGCAGAATAGAAGCCAAGGGAAAAAAGGACACAATGCCATTTGCAGCACCGTAGATGAGTCTAGAAGTAATCACGTGACTTGTAGTAAGTCAGAAAGTGAAAGACACATATCATATCATATCACTTATAGGTGTTACCTAAAAATGGATACCAGGGCAGATATTTCCACGGAGAAGGGCAATCACAGATTCATTAAACAAACTTATGGTTCACCAATGGAAAGGTGTGAGGATTGGTTTCATTACGATATCGGGGTTAACAGACATATACAAACACAGGTGACATATATAATCACCAAAGACCTACAGAATCCCAAGAGAGTACTACTCAACATTCTGTCATAACGTACATGGGAAAAGGATCCCAGGAAGAATAGACATCTGTATATGTGTAAAAGAACCACATCTTCCGCATCTACAACAAGCCAAACATTGTAATCAAACTTGCTGTAATAAAAAATAAAAAAAAATTAAATTAAAAACACGAAGAAGAAGTAGTGAGACAAACTTGAGGGGCTTTCTCCTGGCACATTCCATTCTAAATTCCAATCTAGAACACCACTTCCATTGAGGCTCTGTTGCCCTAGTCACCAGATTTGGTAAGGGAGAACTGCTGCCACCTTGTGGCCGTTTCACACAACAGCAGCTTTAATCCCAGCGCTAATGGTCAGTTGATATTCAAAATCATTGCAGGCCTGTAAATGACACCTGCCCTGAAAACAAATCCTGGGGTCACATATCGACCAAAAAATTCAAAGGACGTCCATATTTCAAAACGACCGTTTCAAAAGGCATATTTTACGCACATTAGTGTTCTGCTTCTTTTCCTTTCTTTCCTTTTTTGTTAAAAAAAAACGGGAATGGAAAAAGGCATCCCTCAGAATGGGCGAAAGTCGTTGCAAACGAATCAATGGACAGATGTTTAATCTCCAATATATATAAACAGCTCATGCAGCTTAATATTAAAAAAACAAACAACCCAATACAAAAATGGGCAGAAGATCTAAAGAGACGTTTCTTCAAAGGAGACACAGAGATGACCAAGACGCACATGAAAAGCTGCTCAACAGCACTAATTATTAGAGAAATGCAAATCAAAACTACAATGAGGTATCACCTCACACCTGTTAGGATCGGCATCATCAGAAAATCTACAAACAACCAATTCTGGGGAGGGTGTGGACAAAAGGAGCCCTCTTCCACTATTGGTGGGAATGTAAATTGATACAGTCACTATGGAGAACAGTATGGAGTTTCCTTAAAAAAACTAGAAATAGAATCACCATCTGATCCAGCAATCCCACTTCTGGGCATATACCCAGAGAAAACCGTAAATCAAAAAGGCACATTCACCACAATGTTCGTTGCAGCACTCTTTACAATAGCCAGGTAATGGAAGCCAACTAAATGCCCACAGACAGATGAATGGATAAAGATGTGGTACATATATAAAATGGAATATTACTCGGCCATAAAAAGGAATGAAACTGGGTCATTTGTAGAGACATCGATGGATCGAGAGACTGTCATACAGAATGAAGTAAGTCAGAAAGAGGAAAACAAATGTTGTATATTAATGCATATATGTGGAGCCTAAAAAATGGTACAGATGAACTGGTTTGCAGGGAAGAAATAGAGACACAGAGGTAGAGAACAAACGTATGGACACCAAGTGTGGGAAGCCATGGGGTGGTGGTGGTGGGATGAGTTGGGAGATTGGGATTGACCTGTATACATGTTTATGCATAAAATACATAACTAATAATAACGTGCTGTATAAAAAAAATTAAATAAAAATTAAATTTCAAAATTTAAAAAAATAAAATTTAGAAATAAAACAGAAAAACCTTCTTCCCGTCACACAGATGTATTTAGAGGAATGAATTATTTCCATGCTTATATCTATAAATACATAAAAGAGGAATAAAATCTAACGTGAAACATAAAAGAAAAAAAAAAACCTGAACCCACGAGTTATACAGAGGAAAACCCTATCAGGGCACTTGCTCCAGCGGTAAACAATTCTGAAATTGGTCAGAGGTGGGGAACCATCTCCCATACAGCCAGCAACCCACGCCCCACGCAAGGAGCGTCCTCATTGCAAAGCTGGGGGACCGTGCCAAGGCATCTGTGAGTAAACGTGAGCTGAGCCCCTGGCCAGCTGCTGCTGAACTGTTCCCACCCTTCCCAGGTAAAACACCTGAATATGTACAAGGGCTTGAAAGCCTAGAGGAAGGGCCGTGGAGCCACACCAGCGAAAGCACGCAGGTCAACTTGGTGCCTGCAGGCCAGCCAAGGTGGTCCTGGCCCCGGGCGCTCTTCCGGAAGCTTTCCATTGCCCTACCTGAGATACCCCTCCTGTCCCGGCCCCCACTGCTTTTTGCCTTCCTCACCTCTGTCCGGAGAGAAATTCCAGCGGAAGGTATGTGTGACACATCCTCTTCTTTACAGGTGGCAGCCTGACAACTCCTGCAGAATGGCCAGCAGAGCCCCACTCACAGCGGGCCACCCACAAAATGCGGCCCCTCACTCCCTCCCACCAGCACAGCCCCGAGACTGCTGACGGGGCAGAGAATATGGAGTCAGGCACAGCTTCAGGGGCTATTGCTGCCTGGAGCGCTGTTTATATTGACCTCAACGAGGCACACCTGGGGAGGGCGGGCCGGCAGGGTAAGGCTGCCCAGGTCAGCTAATCCACAACCCTCAGGGAATCACATTGTTGAAAATGGACCTCACTAAGGCAGAATAGAAGCCAAGGGAAAAAAGGACACAATGCCATTTGCAGCACCATAGATGAGTCTAGAAGTAATCACGTGACTTGTAGTAAGTCAGAAAGTGAAAGACACATATCATATCATATCACTTATAGGTGTTACCTAAAAATGGATACCAGGGCAGATATTTCCACGGAGAAGGGCAATCACAGATTCATTAAACAAACTTATGGTTCACCAATGGAAAGGTGTGAGGATTGGTTTCATTATGATATCGGGGTTAACAGACATATACAAACACAGGTGACATATATAATCACCAAAGACCTACAGAATACCAAGAGAGGACTACTCAACATTCTGTCATAACGTCCATGGGAAAAGGATCCCAGGAAGAACAGACATCTGTATATGTGTAAAAGAACCACATCTTCCACACATACAACAAGCCAAACATTGTAATCAAACTTGCTGTAATAAAAAATAAAAAATTAATTTAAAAACACGAAGAAGAAGTAGTGAGACAAACTTGAGTGGCTTTCTCCTGGCACATTCCATTCTAAATTTCAATCTAGAACACCACTTCCATTGAGGCTCTGTTGCCCTTGTCACCAGATTTGGTAAGGGAGAACTGCTGCCACCTTGTGGCCGTTTCACACAACAGCAGCTTTAATCCCAGCGCTAATGGTCAGTTGATATTCAAAATCATTGCAGGCCTGTAAATGACACCTGCCCTGAAAACAAATCCTGGGGTCACATATCGACCAAAAAATTCAAAGGACGTCCATATTTCAAAACGACCGTTTCAAAAGGCATATTTTACGCACATTAGTGTTCTGCTTCTTTTCCTTTCTTTCCTTTTTTGTTAGAAAAAACGGGAATGGAAAAAGGCATCCCTCAGAATGGGCGAAAATCGTTGCAAACGAATCAATGGACAGAGGTTTAATCTCCAATATATATAAACAGCTCATGCAGCTTAATATTAAAAGAACAAACAACCCAATACAAAAATG
The DNA here is from genome assembly GCF_964341445.2 of Mesoplodon mirus. Taxonomy (NCBI): domain Eukaryota; kingdom Metazoa; phylum Chordata; class Mammalia; order Artiodactyla; family Ziphiidae; genus Mesoplodon; species Mesoplodon mirus. Next base: position 106,977,843 of record NC_138987.1, on the reverse strand, counting down.
GGCAGAAGACATAAAGAGACGTTTCTTCAAAGGAGACACAGAGATGGCCAAGACGCACATGAAAAGCTGCTCAACAGCACTAATTATTAGAGAAATGCAAATCAAAACTACAATGAGGTGTCACCTCACACCTGTTAGAATCGTCATCATCAGAAAATCTTCAAACAACCAATTCTGGGGAGGGTGTGGACAAAAGGAGCCCTCTTCCACTATTGGTGGGAATGTAAATTGATACAGTCACTATGGAGAACAGTATGGAGTTTCCTTAAAAAAACTAGAAATAGAATTACCATCTGATCCAGCAATCCCACTTCTGGGCATATACCCAGAGAAAACCGTAAATCAAAAAGGCACATTCACCACAATGTTCGTTGCAGCACTCTTTACAATAGCCATGTAATGGAAGCCACCTAAATGCCCACAGACAGATGAATGGATAAAGATGTGGTACATATATAAAATGGAATATTACTCGGCCATAAAAAGGAATGAAACTGGGTCATTTGTAGAGACATCGATGGATCGAGAGACTGTCATACAGAATGAAGTAAGTCAGAAAGAGGAAAACAATTATTGTATATTAATGCATATATGTGGAGCCTAAAAAATGGTACAGATGAACTGGTTTGCAGGGAAGAAATAGAGACACAGAGGTAGAGAACAAACGTATGGACACCAAGTGTGGGAAGCCATGGGGTGGTGGTGGTGGGATGAGATGGGAGATTGGGATTGACCTGTATACATGTATATGCATAAAATACATAACTAATAATAACGTGCTGTATAAAAACATAAATAAAATTAAATTTCAAAATTTTAAAAAATAAAATTTAAAAATAAAACAGAAAAAATTCTTCCCGTCACACAGATGTATTTATAGGAATGAATTATTTCCATGCTTATATTTATAAATACATAAAAGAGGAATAAAATCTAACTTGAACCATAAAAGAAAAAAAAAGTGAACCCACGAGTTATACAGAGGAAACGCTATCACGGCACTTGCTCCAGCGGTAAACAATTCTGAAATTGGTCAGAGGTGGGGAACCATCTCCCATACAGCCAGCAACCCACCCCCACGCAAGGAGCGTCCTCATTGCAAAGCTGGGGGACCGTGCCGAGGCATCTGTGAGTAAACGTGAGCTGAGCCCCAGGCCAGCTGCTGCTGAACTGTTCCCACCCTTCCCAGGTAAAACACCTGAATATGTACAAGGTCTTGAAAGCCTAGAGGAAGGGCTGTGGAGCCACACCAGTGAAAGCACGCATGCCAACTTGGTGCCTGCAGGCCAGCCAGGGTGGTCCTGGCCCCGGGCGCTCTTCCGGAAGCTTTCCATTGCCCTACTTGAGATACCCCTCCTGTCCCGGCCCCCACTGCTTTTTGCCTTCCTCACCTCTGTCCGGAGAGAAATTCCAGCGGAAGGTATGGGTGACACATCCTCTTCTTTACAGGTGGCAGCCTGACAACTCCTGCAGAATGGCCAGCAGAGCCCCACTCACAGCTTGCCACCCACAAATCTGTGGCCCCTCACTCCCTCCCACCAGCACAGCCCCGAGACTGCTGACGGGGCAGAGAATATGGAGTCAGGCACAGCTTCAGGGGCTATTGCTGCCTGGAGCGCTGTTTATATTGACCTCAACGAGGCACACCTGGGGAGGGCAGGCCGGCAGGGTAAGGCTGCCCAGGTCAGCTAATCCACAACCCTCAGGGAATCACATTGTTGAAAATGGACCTCGCTAAGGCAGAATAGAAGCCAAGGGAAAAAAGGACACAATGCCATTTGCAGCACCGTAGATGAGTCTAGAAGTAATCACGTGACTTGTAGTAAGTCAGAAAGTGAAAGACACATATCATATCATATCACTTATAGGTGTTACCTAAAAATGGATACCAGGGCAGATATTTCCACGGAGAAGGGCAATCACAGATTCATTAAACAAACTTATGGTTCACCAATGGAAAGGTGTGAGGATTGGTTTCATTACGATATCGGGGTTAACAGACATATACAAACACAGGTGACATATATAATCACCAAAGACCTACAGAATACCAAGAGAGTACTACTCAACATTCTGTCATAACGTACATGGGAAAAGGATCCCAGGAAGAACAGACATCTGTATATGTGTAAAAGAACCACATCTTCCGCATCTACAACAAGCCAAACATTGTAATCAAACTTGCTGTAATAAAAAATAAAAAAAAATTAAATTAAAAACACGAAGAAGAAGTAGTGAGACAAACTTGAGGGGCTTTCTCCTGGCACATTCCATTCTAAATTCCAATCTAGAACACCACTTCCATTGAGGCTCTGTTGCCCTAGTCACCAGATTTGGTAAGGGAGAACTGCTGCCACCTTGTGGCCGTTTCACACAACAGCAGCTTTAATCCCAGCGCTAATGGTCAGTTGATATTCAAAATCATTGCAGGCCTGTAAATGACACCTGCCCTGAAAACAAATCCTGGGGTCACATATCGACCAAAAAATTCAAAGGACGTCCATATTTCAAAACGACCGTTTCAAAAGGCATATTTTACGCACATTAGTGTTCTGCTTCTTTTCCTTTCTTTCCTTTTTTGTTAAAAAAAAACGGGAATGGAAAAAGGCATCCCTCAGAATGGGCGAAAGTCGTTGCAAACGAATCAATGGACAGATGTTTAATCTCCAATATATATAAACAGCTCATGCAGCTTAATATTAAAAAAACAAACAACCCAATACAAAAATGGGCAGAAGATCTAAAGAGACGTTTCTTCAAAGGAGACACAGAGATGACCAAGACGCACATGAAAAGCTGCTCAACAGCACTAATTATTAGAGAAATGCAAATCAAAACTACAATGAGGTATCACCTCACACCTGTTAGGATCGGCATCATCAGAAAATCTACAAACAACCAATTCTGGGGAGGGTGTGGACAAAAGGAGCCCTCTTCCACTATTGGTGGGAATGTAAATTGATACAGTCACTATGGAGAACAGTATGGAGTTTCCTTAAAAAAACTAGAAATAGAATCACCATCTGATCCAGCAATCCCACTTCTGGGCATATACCCAGAGAAAACCGTAAATCAAAAAGGCACATTCACCACAATGTTCGTTGCAGCACTCTTTACAATAGCCAGGTAATGGAAGCCAACTAAATGCCCACAGACAGATGAATGGATAAAGATGTGGTACATATATAAAATGGAATATTACTCGGCCATAAAAAGGAATGAAACTGGGTCATTTGTAGAGACATCGATGGATCGAGAGACTGTCATACAGAATGAAGTAAGTCAGAAAGAGGAAAACAAATGTTGTATATTAATGCATATATGTGGAGCCTAAAAAATGGTACAGATGAACTGGTTTGCAGGGAAGAAATAGAGACACAGAGGTAGAGAACAAACGTATGGACACCAAGTGTGGGAAGCCATGGGGTGGTGGTGGTGGGATGAGTTGGGAGATTGGGATTGACCTGTATACATGTTTATGCATAAAATACATAACTAATAATAACGTGCTGTATAAAAAAAATTAAATAAAAATTAAATTTCAAAATTTAAAAAAATAAAATTTAGAAATAAAACAGAAAAACCTTCTTCCCGTCACACAGATGTATTTAGAGGAATGAATTATTTCCATGCTTATATCTATAAATACATAAAAGAGGAATAAAATCTAACGTGAAACATAAAAGAAAAAAAAAAACCTGAACCCACGAGTTATACAGAGGAAAACCCTATCAGGGCACTTGCTCCAGCGGTAAACAATTCTGAAATTGGTCAGAGGTGGGGAACCATCTCCCATACAGCCAGCAACCCACGCCCCACGCAAGGAGCGTCCTCATTGCAAAGCTCAGGGACCGTGCCAAGGCATCTGTGAGTAAACGTGAGCTGAGCCCCTGGCCAGCTGCTGCTGAACTGTTCCCACCCTTCCCAGGTAAAACACCTGAATATGTACAAGGGCTTGAAAGCCTAGAGGAAGGGCCGTGGAGCCACACCAGCGAAAGCACGCAGGTCAACTTGGTGCCTGCAGGCCAGCCAAGGTGGTCCTGGCCCCGGGCGCTCTTCCGGAAGCTTTCCATTGCCCTACCTGAGATACCCCTCCTGTCCCGGCCCCCACTGCTTTTTGCCTTCCTCACCTCTGTCCGGAGAGAAATTCCAGCGGAAGGTATGTGTGACACATCCTCTTCTTTACAGGTGGCAGCCTGACAACTCCTGCAGAATGGCCAGCAGAGCCCCACTCACAGCGGGCCACCCACAAAATGCGGCCCCTCACTCCCTCCCACCAGCACAGCCCCGAGACTGCTGACGGGGCAGAGAATATGGAGTCAGGCACAGCTTCAGGGGCTATTGCTGCCTGGAGCGCTGTTTATATTGACCTCAACGAGGCACACCTGGGGAGGGCGGGCCGGCAGGGTAAGGCTGCCCAGGTCAGCTAATCCACAACCCTCAGGGAATCACATTGTTGAAAATGGACCTCACTAAGGCAGAATAGAAGCCAAGGGAAAAAAGGACACAATGCCATTTGCAGCACCATAGATGAGTCTAGAAGTAATCACGTGACTTGTAGTAAGTCAGAAAGTGAAAGACACATATCATATCATATCACTTATAGGTGTTACCTAAAAATGGATACCAGGGCAGATATTTCCACGGAGAAGGGCAATCACAGATTCATTAAACAAACTTATGGTTCACCAATGGAAAGGTGTGAGGATTGGTTTCATTATGATATCGGGGTTAACAGACATATACAAACACAGGTGACATATATAATCACCAAAGACCTACAGAATACCAAGAGAGGACTACTCAACATTCTGTCATAACGTACATGGGAAAAGGATCCCAGGAAGAACAGACATCTGTATATGTGTAAAAGAACCACATCTTCCACACATACAACAAGCCAAACATTGTAATCAAACTTGCTGTAATAAAAAATAAAAAATTAATTTAAAAACACGAAGAAGAAGTAGTGAGACAAACTTGAGTGGCTTTCTCCTGGCACATTCCATTCTAAATTTCAATCTAGAACACCACTTCCATTGAGGCTCTGTTGCCCTTGTCACCAGATTTGGTAAGGGAGAACTGCTGCCACCTTGTGGCCGTTTCACACAACAGCAGCTTTAATCCCAGCGCTAATGGTCAGTTGATATTCAAAATCATTGCAGGCCTGTAAATGACACCTGCCCTGAAAACAAATCCTGGGGTCACATATCGACCAAAAAATTCAAAGGACGTCCATATTTCAAAACGACCGTTTCAAAAGGCATATTTTACGCACATTAGTGTTCTGCTTCTTTTCCTTTCTTTCCTTTTTTGTTAGAAAAAACGGGAATGGAAAAAGGCATCCCTCAGAATGGGCGAAAATCGTTGCAAACGAATCAATGGACAGAGGTTTAATCTCCAATATATATAAACAGCTCATGCAGCTTAATATTAAAAGAACAAACAACCCAATACAAAAATGGGCAGAAGACATAAAGAGACGTTTCTTCAAAGGAGACACAGAGATGGCCAAGACGCACATGAAAAGCTGCTCAACAGCACTAATTATTAGAGAAATGCAAATCAAAACTACAATGAGGTGTCACCTCACACCTGTTAGAATCGTCATCATCAGAAAATCTTCAAACAACCAATTCTGGGGAGGGTGTGGACAAAAGGAGCCCTCTTCCACTATTGGTGGGAATGTAAATTGATACAGTCACTATGGAGAACAGTATGGAGTTTCCTTAAAAAAACTAGAAATAGAATTACCATCTGATCCAGCAATCCCACTTCTGGGCATATACCCAGAGAAAACCGTAAATCAAAAAGGCACATTCACCACAATGTTCGTTGCAGCACTCTTTACAATAGCCATGTAATGGAAGCCACCTAAATGCCCACAGACAGATGAATGGATAAAGATGTGGTACATATATAAAATGGAATATTACTCGGCCATAAAAAGGAATGAAACTGGGTCATTTGTAGAGACATCGATGGATCGAGAGACTGTCATACAGAATGAAGTAAGTCAGAAAGAGGAAAACAATTATTGTATATTAATGCATATATGTGGAGCCTAAAAAATGGTACAGATGAACTGGTTTGCAGGGAAGAAATAGAGACACAGAGGTAGAGAACAAACGTATGGACACCAAGTGTGGGAAGCCATGGGGTGGTGGTGGTGGGATGAGATGGGAGATTGGGATTGACCTGTATACATGTATATGCATAAAATACATAACTAATAATAACGTGCTGTATAAAAACATAAATAAAATTAAATTTCAAAATTTTAAAAAATAAAATTTAAAAATAAAACAGAAAAAATTCTTCCCGTCACACAGATGTATTTATAGGAATGAATTATTTCCATGCTTATATTTATAAATACATAAAAGAGGAATAAAATCTAACTTGAACCATAAAAGAAAAAAAAAGTGAACCCACGAGTTATACAGAGGAAACGCTATCACGGCACTTGCTCCAGCGGTAAACAATTCTGAAATTGGTCAGAGGTGGGGAACCATCTCCCATACAGCCAGCAACCCACCCCCACGCAAGGAGCGTCCTCATTGCAAAGCTGGGGGACCGTGCCGAGGCATCTGTGAGTAAACGTGAGCTGAGCCCCAGGCCAGCTGCTGCTGAACTGTTCCCACCCTTCCCAGGTAAAACACCTGAATATGTACAAGGTCTTGAAAGCCTAGAGGAAGGGCTGTGGAGCCACACCAGTGAAAGCACGCATGCCAACTTGGTGCCTGCAGGCCAGCCAGGGTGGTCCTGGCCCCGGGCGCTCTTCCGGAAGCTTTCCATTGCCCTACTTGAGATACCCCTCCTGTCCCGGCCCCCACTGCTTTTTCCCTTCCTCACCTCTGTCCGGAGAGAAATTCCAGCGGAAGGTATGGGTGACACATCCTCTTCTTTACAGGTGGCAGCCTGACAACTCCTGCAGAATGGCCAGCAGAGCCCCACTCACAGCTTGCCACCCACAAATCTGTGGCCCCTCACTCCCTCCCACCAGCACAGCCCCGAGACTGCTGACGGGGCAGAGAATATGGAGTCAGGCACAGCTTCAGGGGCTATTGCTGCCTGGAGCGCTGTTTATATTGACCTCAACGAGGCACACCTGGGGAGGGCAGGCCGGCAGGGTAAGGCTGCCCAGGTCAGCTAATCCACAACCCTCAGGGAATCACATTGTTGAAAATGGACCTCGCTAAGGCAGAATAGAAGCCAAGGGAAAAAAGGACACAATGCCATTTGCAGCACCGTAGATGAGTCTAGAAGTAATCACGTGACTTGTAGTAAGTCAGAAAGTGAAAGACACATATCATATCATATCACTTATAGGTGTTACCTAAAAATGGATACCAGGGCAGATATTGCCACGGAGAAGGGCAATCACAGATTCATTAAACAAACTTATGGTTCACCAATGGAAAGGTGTGAGGATTGGTTTCATTACGATATCGGGGTTAACAGACATATACAAACACAGGTGACATATATAATCACCAAAGACCTACAGAATACCAAGAGAGGACTACTCAACATTCTGTCATAACGTCCATGGGAAAAGGATCCCAGGAAGAACAGACATCTGTATATGTGTAAAAGAACCACATCTTCCACATCTACAACAAGCCAAACATTGTAATCAAACTTGCTGTAATAAAAAATAAAAAAAAAATTAAATTAAAAACACGAAGAAGAAGTAGTGAGACAAACTTGAGGGGCTTTCTCCTGGCACATTCCATTCTAAATTCCAATCTAGAACACCACTTCCATTGAGGCTCTTTTGCCCTAGTCACCAGATTTGGTAAGGGAGAACTGCTGCCACCTTGTGGCCGTTTCACACAACAGCAGCTTTAATCCCAGCGCTAATGGTCAGTTGATATTCAAAATCATTGCAGGCCTGTAAATGACACCTGCCCTGAAAACAAATCCTGGGGTCACATATCGACCAAAAAATTCAAAGGACGTCCATATTTCAAAACGACCGTTTCAAAAGGCATATTTTACGCACATTAGTGTTCTGCTTCTTTTCCTTTCTTTCCTTTTTTGTTAAAAAAAAACGGGAATGGAAAAAGGCATCCCTCAGAATGGGCGAAAGTCGTTGCAAACGAATCAATGGACAGAGGTTTAATCTCCAATATATATAAACAGCTCATGCAGCTTAATATTAAAAAAACAAACAACCCAATACAAAAATGGGCAGAAGATCTAAAGAGACGTTTCTTCAAAGGAGACACAGAGATGACCAAGACGCACATGAAAAGCTGCTCAACAGCACTAATTATTAGAGAAATGCAAATCAAAACTACAATGAGGTATCACCTCACACCTGTTAGGATCGGCATCATCAGAAAATCTACAAACAACCAATTCTGGGGAGGGTGTGGACAAAAGGAGCCCTCTTCCACTATTGGTGGGAATGTAAATTGATACAGTCACTATGGAGAACAGTATGGAGTTTCCTTAAAAAAACTAGAAATAGAATCACCATCTGATCCAGCAATCCCACTTCTGGGCATATACCCAGAGAAAACCGTAAATCAAAAAGGCACATTCACCACAATGTTCGTTGCAGCAATCTTTACAATAGCCAGGTAATGGAAGCCAACTAAATGCCCACAGACAGATGAATGGATAAAGATGTGGTATATATATAAAATGGAATATTACTCGGCCATAAAAAGGAATGAAACTGGGTCATTTGTAGAGCCATCGATGGATCGAGAGACTGTCATACAGAATGAAGTAAGTCAGAAAGAGGAAAACAAATGTTGTATATTAATGCATATATGTGGAGCCTAAAAAATGGTACAGATGAACTGGTTTGCAGGGAAGAAATAGAGACACAGAGGTAGAGAACAAACGTATGGACACCAAGTGTGGGAAGCCATGGGGTGGTGGTGGTGGGATGAGTTGGGAGATTGGGATTGACCTGTATACATGTTTATGCATAAAATACATAACTAATAATAACGTGCTGTATAAAAAAAATTAAATAAAAATTAAATTTCAAAATTTAAAAAAATAAAATTTAGAAATAAAACAGAAAAACCTTCTTCCCGTCACACAGATGTATTTATAGGAATGAATTATTTCCATGCTTATATCTATAAATACATAAAAGAGGAATAAAATCTAACGTGAAACATAAAAGAAAAAAAAAACCTGAACCCACGAGTTATACAGAGGAAAACCCTATCAGGGCACTTGCTCCAGCGGTAAACAATTCTGAAATTGGTCAGAGGTGGGGAACCATCTCCCATACAGCCAGCAACCCACGCCCCACGCAAGGAGCGTCCTCATTGCAAAGCTGGGGGACCGTGCCAAGGCATCTGTGAGTAAACGTGAGCTGAGCCCCTGGCCAGCTGCTGCTGAACTGTTCCCACCCTTCCCAGGTAAAACACCTGAATATGTACAAGGGCTTGAAAGCCTAGAGGAAGGGCCGTGGAGCCACACCAGCGAAAGCACGCAGGTCAACTTGGTGCCTGCAGGCCAGCCAAGGTGGTCCTGGCCCCGGGCGCTCTTCCGGAAGCTTTCCATTGCCCTACCTGAGATACCCCTCCTGTCCCGGCCCCCACTGCTTTTTGCCTTCCTCACCTCTGTCCGGAGAGAAATTCCAGCGGAAGGTATGTGTGACACATCCTCTTCTTTACAGGTGGCAGCCTGACAACTCCTGCAGAATGGCCAGCAGAGCCCCACTCACAGCGGGCCACCCACAAAATGCGGCCCCTCACTCCCTCCCACCAGCACAGCCCCGAGACTGCTGACGGGGCAGAGAATATGGAGTCAGGCACAGCTTCAGGGGCTATTGCTGCCTGGAGCGCTGTTTATATTGACCTCAACGAGGCACACCTGGGGAGGGCGGGCCGGCAGGGTAAGGCTGCCCAGGTCAGCTAATCCACAACCCTCAGGGAATCACATTGTTGAAAATGGACCTCGCTAAGGCAGAATAGAAGCCAAGGGAAAAAAGGACACAATGCCATTTGCAGCACCATAGATGAGTCTAGAAGTAATCACGTGACTTGTAGTAAGTCAGAAAGTGAAAGACACATATCATATCATATCACTTATAGGTGTTACCTAAAAATGGATACCAGGGCAGATATTTCCACGGAGAAGGGCAATCACAGATTCATTAAACAAACTTATGGTTCACCAATGGAAAGGTGTGAGGATTGGTTTCATTATGATATCGGGGTTAACAGACATATACAAACACAGGTGACATATATAATCACCAAAGACCTACAGAATACCAAGAGAGGACTACTCAACATTCTGTCATAACGTCCATGGGAAAAGGATCCCAGGAAGAACAGACATCTGTATATGTGTAAAAGAACCACATCTTCCACACATACAACAAGCCAAACATTGTAATCAAACTTGCTGTAATAAAAAATAAAAAATTAAATTAAAAACACGAAGAAGAAGTAGTGAGACAAACTTGAGTGGCTTTCTCCTGGCACATTCCATTCTAAATTTCAATCTAGAACACCACTTCCATTGAGGCTCTGTTGCCCTAGTCACCAGATTTGGTAAGGGAGAACTGCTGCCACCTTGTGGCCGTTTCACACAACAGCAGCTTTAATCCCAGCGCTAATGGTCAGTTGATATTCAAAATCATTGCAGGCCTGTAAATGACACCTGCCCTGAAAACAAATCCTGGGGTCACATATCGACCAAAAAATTCAAAGGACGTCCATATTTCAAAACGACCGTTTCAAAAGGCATATTTTACGCACATTAGTGTTCTGCTTCTTTTCCTTTCTTTCCTTTTTTGTTAGAAAAAACGGGAATGGAAAAAGGCATCCCTCAGAATGGGCGAAAATCGTTGCAAACGAATCAATGGACAGAGGTTTAATCTCCAATATATATAAACAGCTCATGCAGCTTAATATTAAAAGAACAAACAACCCAATACAAAAATGGGCAGAAGACATAAAGAGACGTTTCTTCAAAGGAGACACAGAGATGGCCAAGACGCACATGAAAAGCTGCTCAACAGCACTAATTATTAGAGAAATGCAAATCAAAACTACAATGAGGTGTCACCTCACACCTGTTAGAATCGTCATCATCAGAAAATCTTCAAACAACCAATTCTGGGGAGGGTGTGGACAAAAGGAGCCCTCTTCCACTATTGGTGGGAATGTAAATTGATACAGTCACTATGGAGAACAGTATGGAGTTTCCTTAAAAAAACTAGAAATAGAATTACCATCTGATCCAGCAATCCCACTTCTGGGCATATACCCAGAGAAAACCGTAAATCAAAAAGGCACATTCACCACAATGTTCGTTGCAGCACTCTTTACAATAGCCATGTAATGGAAGCCACCTAAATGCCCACAGACAGATGAATGGATAAAGATGTGGTACATATATAAAATGGAATATTACTCGGCCATAAAAAGGAATGAAACTGGGTCATTTGTAGAGACATCGATGGATTGAGAGACTGTCATACAGAATGAAGTAAGTCAGAAAGAGGAAAACAAATATTGTATATTAATGCATATATGTGGAGCCTAAAAAATGGTACAGATGAACTGGTTTGCAGGGAAGAAATAGAGACACAGAGGTAGAGAACAAACGTATGGACACCAAGTGTGGGAAGCCATGGGGTGGTGGTGGTGGGATGAGATGGGAGATTGGGATTGACCTGTATACATGTATATGCATAAAATACATAACTAATAATAACGTGCTGTATAAAAACATAAATAAAATTAAATTTCAAAATTTTAAAAAATAAAATTTAAAAATAAAACAGAAAAAATTCTTCCCGTCACACAGATGTATTTATAGGAATGAATTATTTCCATGCTTATATTTATAAATACATAAAAGAGGAATAAAATCTAACTTGAACCATAAAAGAAAAAAAAAGTGAACCCACGAGTTATACAGAGGAAACGCTATCACGGCACTTGCTCCAGCGGTAAACAATTCTGAAATTGGTCAGAGGTGGGGAACCATCTCCCATACAGCCAGCAACCCACCCCCACGCAAGGAGCGTCCTCATTGCAAAGCTGGGGGACCGTGCCGAGGCATCTGTGAGTAAACGTGAGCTGAGCCCCAGGCCAGCTGCTGCTGAACTGTTCCCACCCTTCCCAGGTAAAACACCTGAATATGTACAAGGTCTTGAAAGCCTAGAGGAAGGGCTGTGGAGCCACACCAGTGAAAGCACGCATGCCAACTTGGTGCCTGCAGGCCAGCCAGGGTGGTCCTGGCCCCGGGCGCTCTTCCGGAAGCTTTCCATTGCCCTACTTGAGATACCCCTCCTGTCCCGGCCCCCACTGCTTTTTGCCTTCCTCACCTCTGTCCGGAGAGAAATTCCAGCGGAAGGTATGGGTGACACATCCTCTTCTTTACAGGTGGCAGCCTGACAACTCCTGCAGAATGGCCAGCAGAGCCCCACTCACAGCTTGCCACCCACAAATCTGTGGCCCCTCACTCCCTCCCACCAGCACAGCCCCGAGACTGCTGACGGGGCAGAGAATATGGAGTCAGGCACAGCTTCAGGGGCTATTGCTGCCTGGAGCGCTGTTTATATTGACCTCAACGAGGCACACCTGGGGAGGGCAGGCCGGCAGGGTAAGGCTGCCCAGGTCAGCTAATCCACAACCCTCAGGGAATCACATTGTTGAAAATGGACCTCGCTAAGGCAGAATAGAAGCCAAGGGAAAAAAGGACACAATGCCATTTGCAGCACCGTAGATGAGTCTAGAAGTAATCACGTGACTTGTAGTAAGTCAGAAAGTGAAAGACACATATCATATCATATCACTTATAGGTGTTACCTAAAAATGGATACCAGGGCAGATATTGCCACGGAGAAGGGCAATCACAGATTCATTAAACAAACTTATGGTTCACCAATGGAAAGGTGTGAGGATTGGTTTCATTACGATATCGGGGTTAACAGACATATACAAACACACGTGACATATATAATCACCAAAGACCTACAGAATACCAAGAGAGGACTACTCAACATTCTGTCATTACGTACATGGGAAAAGGATCCCAGGAAGAACAGACATCTGTATATGTGTAAAAGAACCACATCTTCCACATCTACAACAAGCCAAACATTGTAATCAAACTTGCTGTAATAAAAAATAAAAAAAAATTAAATTAAAAACACGAAGAAGAAGTAGTGAGACAAACTTGAGGGGCTTTCTCCTGGCACATTCCATTCTAAATTCCAATCTAGAACACCACTTCCATTGAGGCTCTGTTGCCCTAGTCACCAGATTTGGTAAGGGAGAACTGCTGCCACCTTGTGGCCGTTTCACACAACAGCAGCTTTAATCCCAGCGCTAATGGTCAGTTGATATTCAAAATCATTGCAGGCCTGTAAATGACACCTGCCCTGAAAACAAATCCTGGGGTCACATATCGACCAAAAAATTCAAAGGACGTCCATATTTCAAAACGACCGTTTCAAAAGGCATATTTTACGCACATTAGTGTTCTGCTTCTTTTCCTTTCTTTCCTTTTTTGTTAAAAAAAAACGGGAATGGAAAAAGGCATCCCTCAGAATGGGCGAAAGTCGTTGCAAACGAATCAATGGACAGAGGTTTAATCTCCAATATATATAAACAGCTCATGCAGCTTAATATTAAAAAAACAAACAACCCAATACAAAAATGGGCAGAAGATCTAAAGAGACGTTTCTTCAAAGGAGACACAGAGATGACCAAGACGCACATGAAAAGCTGCTCAACAGCACTAATTATTAGAGAAATGCAAATCAAAACTACAATGAGGTATCACCTCACACCTGTTAGGATCGGCATCCTCAGAAAATCTACAAACAACCAATTCTGGGGAGGGTGTGGACAAAAGGAGCCCTCTTCCACTATTGGTGGGAATGTAAATTGATACAGTCACTATGGAGAACAGTATGGAGTTTCCTTAAAAAAACTAGAAATAGAATCACCATCTGATCCAGCAATCCCACTTCTGGGCATATACCCAGAGAAAACCGTAAATCAAAAAGGCACATTCACCACAATGTTCGTTGCAGCACTCTTTACAATAGCCAGGTAATGGAAGCCAACTAAATGCCCACAGACAGATGAATGGATAAAGATGTGGTATATATATAAAATGGAATATTACTCGGCCATAAAAAGGAATGAAACTGGGTCATTTGTAGAGACATCGATGGATCGAGAGACTGTCATACAGAATGAAGTAAGTCAGAAAGAGGAAAACAAATATTGTATATTAATGCATATATGTGGAGCCTAAAAAATGGTACAGATGAACTGGTTTGCAGGGAAGAAATAGAGACACAGAGGTAGAGAACAAACGTATGGACACCAAGTGTGGGAAGCCATGGGGTGGTGGTGGTGGGATGAGTTGGGAGATTGGGATTGACCTGTATACATGATTATGCATAAAATACATAACTAATAATAACGTGCTGTATAAAAAAAATTAAATAAAAATTAAATTTCAAAATTTAAAAAAAATAAAATTTAGAAATAAAACAGAAAAACCTTCTTCCCGTCACACAGATGTATTTATAGGAATGAATTATTTCCATGCTTATATCTATAAATACATAAAAGAGGAATAAAATCTAACGTGAAACATAAAAGAAAAAAAAAACCTGAACCCACGAGTTATACAGAGGAAAACCCTATCAGGGCACTTGCTCCAGCGGTAAACAATTCTGAAATTGGTCAGAGGTGGGGAACCATCTCCCATACAGCCAGCAACCCACGCCCCACGCAAGGAGCGTCCTCATTGCAAAGCTGGGGGACCATGCCAAGGCATCTGTGAGTAAACGTGAGCTGAGCCCCTGGCCAGCTGCTGCTGAACTGTTCCCACCCTTCCCAGGTAAAACACCTGAATATGTACAAGGGCTTGAAAGCCTAGAGGAAGGGCCGTGGAGCCACACCAGCGAAAGCACGCAGGTCAACTTGGTGCCTGCAGGCCAGCCAAGGTGGTCCTGGCCCCGGGCGCTCTTCCGGAAGATTTCCATTGCCCTACCTGAGATACCCCTCCTGTCCCGGCCCCCACTGCTTTTTGCCTTCCTCACCTCTGTCCGGAGAGAAATTCCAGCGGAAGGTATGTGTGACACATCCTCTTCTTTACAGGTGGCAGCCTGACAACTCCTGCAGAATGGCCAGCAGAGCCCCACTCACAGCGGGCCACCCACAAAATGCGGCCCCTCACTCCCTCCCACCAGCACAGCCCCGAGACTGCTGACGGGGCAGAGAATATGGAGTCAGGCACAGCTTCAGGGGCTATTGCTGCCTGGAGCGCTGTTTATATTGACCTCAACGAGGCACACCTGGGGAGGGCGGGCCGGCAGGGTAAGGCTGCCCAGGTCAGCTAATCCACAACCCTCAGGGAATCACATTGTTGAAAATGGACCTCGCTAAGGCAGAATAGAAGCCAAGGGAAAAAAGGACACAATGCCATTTGCAGCACCGTAGATGAGTCTAGAAGTAATCACGTGACTTGTAGTAAGTCAGAAAGTGAAAGACACATAGCATATCATATCACTTATAGGTGTTACCTAAAAATGGATACCAGGGCAGATATTTCCACGGAGAAGGGCAATCACAGATTCATTAAACAAACTTATGGTTCACCAATGGAAAGGTGTGAGGATTGGTTTCATTATGATATCGGGGTTAACAGACATATACAAACTCAGGTGACATATATAATCACCAAAGACCTACAGAATACCAAGAGAGGACTACTCAACATTCTGTCATAACGTCCATGGGAAAAGGATCCCAGGAAGAACAGACATCTGTATATGTGTAAAAGAACCACATCTTCCACACATACAACAAGCCAAACATTGTAATCAAACTTGCTGTAATAAAAAATAAAAAATTAAATTAAAAACACGAAGAAGAAGTAGTGAGACAAACTTGAGTGGCTTTCTCCTGGCACATTCCATTCTAAATTTCAATCTAGAACACCACTTCCATTGAGGCTCTGTTGCCCTAGTCACCAGATTTGGTAAGGGAGAACTGCTGCCACCTTGTGGCCGTTTCACACAACAGCAGCTTTAATCCCAGCGCTAATGGTCAGTTGATATTCAAAATCATTGCAGGCCTGTAAATGACACCTGCCCTGAAAACAAATCCTGGGGTCACATATCGACCAAAAAATTCAAAGGACGTCCATATTTCAAAACGACCGTTTCAAAAGGCATATTTTACGCACATTAGTGTTCTGCTTCTTTTCCTTTCTTTCCTTTTTTGTTAGAAAAAACGGGAATGGAAAAAGGCATCCCTCAGAATGGGCGAAAATCGTTGCAAACGAATCAATGGACAGAGGTTTAATCTCCAATATATATAAACAGCTCATGCAGCTTAATATTAAAAGAACAAACAACCCAATACAAAAATGGGCAGAAGATCTAAAGAGACGTTTCTTCAAAGGAGACACAGAGATGGCCAAGACGCACATGAAAAGCTGCTCAACAGCACTAATTATTAGAGAAATGAATATCAAAACTACAATGAGGTGTCACCTCACACCTGTTAGAATCGGCATCATCAGAAAATCTACAAACAACCAATTCTGGGGAGGGTGTGGACAAAAGGAGCCCTCTTCCACTATTGGTGGGAATGTAAATTGATACAGTCACTATGGAGAACAGTATGGAGTTTCCTTAAAAAAACTAGAAATAGAATTACCATCTGATCCAGCAATCCCACTTCTGGGCATATACCCAGAGAAAACCGTAAATCAAAAAGGCACATTCACCACAATGTTCGTTGCAGCACTCTTTACAATAGCCAGGTAATGGAAGCCACCTAAATGCCCACAGACAGATGAATGGATAAAGATGTGGTACATATATAAAATGGAATATTACTCGGCCATAAAAAGGAATGAAACTGGGTCATTTGTAGAGACATCGATGGATCGAGAGACTGTCATACAGAATGAAGTAAGTCAGAAAGAGGAAAACAAATGTTGTATATTAATGCATATATGTGGAGCCTAAAAAATGGTACAGATGAACTGGTTTGCAGGGAAGAAATACAGACACAGAGGTAGAGAACAAACGTATGGACACCAAGTGTGGGAAGCCATGGGGTGGTGGTGGTGGGATGAGTTGGGAGATTGGGATTGACCTGTATACATGTATATGCATAAAATACATAACTAATAATAACGTGCTGTATAAAAAAATAAATAAAATTAAATTTCAAAATTTAAAAAAATAAAATTTAAAAATAAAACAGAAAAAAGTTCTTCCCGTCACACAGATGTATTTATAGGAATGAATTATTTCCATGCTTATATCTATAAATACATAAAAGAGGAATAAAATCTAACTTGAACCATAAAAGAAAAAAAAAACCTGAATCCACGAGTTATACAGAGGAAAACCCTATCAGGGAACTTGCTCCAGCAGTAAACAATTCTGAAATTGGTCAGAGGTGGGGAACCATCTCCCATACAGCCAGCAACTCACCCCCAACGCAAGGAGCGTCCTCATTGCAAAGCTGGGGGACCGTGCCGAGGCATCTGTGAGTAAACGTGAGCTGAGCCTCAGGCCAGCTGCTGTTGAACTGTTCCCAACCTTCCCAGGTAAAACACCTGAATATGTACAAGGGCTTGAAAGCCTAGAGGAAGGGCCGTGGAGCCACACCAGCGAAAGCACGCAGGCCAACTTGGTGCCTGCAGGCCAGCCAGGGTGGTCCTGGCCCCGGGCGCTCTTCCAGAAGCTTTCCATTGCCCTGCCTGAGATACCCCTCCTGTCCCGGCCCCCACTGCTTTTTGACTTCCTCACCTCTGTCCGGAGAGAAATTCCAGCGGAATGTATGGGTGACACATCCTCTTCTTTACAGGTGGCAGCCTGACAACTCCTGCAGAATGGCCAGCAGAGCCCCACTCACAGCGGGCAACCCACAAATCTGTGGCCCCTCACTCCCTCCCACCAGCACAGCCCCGAGACTGCTGACGGGGCAGAGAATATGGAGTCAGGCACAGCTTCAGGGGCTATTGCTGCCTGGAGCGCTGTTTATATTGACCTCAACGAGGCACACCTGGGGAGGGCGGGCCGGCAGGGTAAGGCTGCCCAGGACAGCTAATCCACAACCCTCAGGGAATCACATTTTTGAAAATGGACCTCCCTAAGGCAGAATAGAAGCCAAGGGAAAAAAGGACACAATGCCATTTGCAGCACCGTAGATGAGTCTAGAAGTAATCACGTGACTTGTAGTAAGTCAGAAAGTGAAAGACACATATCATATCATATCACGTATAGGTGTTACCTAAAAATGGATACCAGGGCAGATATTGCCACGGAGAAGGGCAATCACAGATTCATTAAACAAACTTATGGTTCACCAATGGAAAGGTGTGAGGATTTGTTTCATTACGATATCGGGGTTAACAGACATATACAAACACAGGTGACATATATAATCACCAAAGACCTACAGAATACCAAGAGAGGACTACTCAACATTCTGTCATAACGTACATGGGAAAAGGATCCCAGGAAGAACAGACATCTGTATATGTGTAAAAGAACCACATCTTCCACACCTACAACTAGCCGAACATTGTAATCAAACTTGCTGTAATAAAAAATAAAAAATAAGTAAATTAAAAACACGAAGAAGAAGTAGTGAGACAAACTTGAGTGGCTTTCTCCTGGCACATTCCATTCTAAATTCCAATCTAGAACACCACTTCCATTGAGGCTCTGTTGCCCTAGTCACCAGATTTGGTAAGGGAGAACTGCTGCCACCTTGTGGCCGTTTCACACAACAGCAGCTTTAATCCCAGCGCTAATGGTCAGTTGATATTCAAAATCATTGCAGGCCTGTAAATGACACCTGCCCTGAAAACAAATCCTGGGGTCACATATCGACCAAAAAATTCAAAGGACGTCCATATTTCAAAACGACCGTTTCAAAAGGCATATTTTACGCACATTAGTGTTCTGCTTCTTTTCCTTTCTTTCCTTTTTTGTTAAAAAAAACGGGAATGGAAAAAGGCATCCCTCAGAATGGGCGAAAATCGTTGCAAACGAATCAATGGACAGAGGTTTAATCTCCAATATATATAAACAGCTCATGCAGCTTAATATTAAAAGAACAAACAACCCAATACAAAAATGGGCAGAAGATCTAAAGAGAGGTTTCTTCAAAGGAGACACAGAGATGGCCAAGACGCACATGAAAAGCTGCTCAACAGCACTAATTATTAGAGAAATGCAAATCAAAACTACAGTGAGGTGTCACCTCACACCTGTTAGAATCGGCATCATCAGAAAATCTACAAACAACAAATTCTGGGGAGGGTGTGGACAAAAGGAGCCCTCTTCCACTATTGGTGGGAATGTAAATTGATACAGTCACTATGGAGAACAGTATGGAGTTTCCGTAAAAAATCTAGAAATAGAATTACCATCTGATCCAGCAATCCCACTTCTGGGCATATACCCAGAGAAAACCGTAAATCAAAAAGGCACATTCACCACAATGTTCGTTGCAGCACTCTTTACAATAGCCAGGTAATGGAAGCCACCTAAATGCCCACAGACAGATGAATGGATAAAGATGTGGTACATATATAAAATGGAATATTACTCGGCCATAAAAAGGAATGAAACTGGGTCATTTGTAGAGACATCGATGGATCGAGAGACTGTCATACAGAATGAAGTAAGTCAGAAAGAGGAAAACAAATATTGTATATTAATGCATATATGTGGAGCCTAAAAAATGGTACAGATGAACTGGTTTGCAGGGAAGAAATAGAGACACAGAGGTAGAGAACAAACGTATGGACACCAAGTGTGGGAAGCCATGGGGTGGTGGTGGTGGGATGAGATGGGAGATTGGGATTGACCTGTATACATGTATATGCATAAAATACATAACTAATAATAACGTGCTGTATAAAAACATAAATAAAATTAAATTTCAAAATTTTAAAAAATAAAATTTAAAAATAAAACAGAAAAAATTCTTCCCGTCACACAGATGTATTTATAGGAATGAATTATTTCCATGCTTATATTTATAAATACATAAAAGAGGAATAAAATCTAACTTGAACCATAAAAGAAAAAAAAAGTGAACCCACGAGTTATACAGAGGAAACGCTATCACGGCACTTGCTCCAGCGGTAAACAATTCTGAAATTGGTCAGAGGTGGGGAACCATCTCCCATACAGCCAGCAACTCACCCCCACGCAAGGAGCGTCCTCATTGCAAAGCTGGGGGACCGTGCCGAGGCATCTGTGAGTAAACGTGAGCTGAGCCCCAGGCCAGCTGCTGCTGAACTGTTCCCACCCTTCCCAGGTAAAACACCTGAATATGTACAAGGTCTTGAAAGCCTAGAGGAAGGGCTGTGGAGCCACACCAGTGAAAGCACGCATGCCAACTTGGTGCCTGCAGGCCAGCCAGGGTGGTCCTGGCCCCGGGCGCTCTTCCGGAAGCTTTCCATTGCCCTACTTGAGATACCCCTCCTGTCCCGGCCCCCACTGCTTTTTGCCTTCCTCACCTCTGTCCGGAGAGAAATTCCAGCGGAAGGTATGGGTGACACATCCTCTTCTTTACAGGTGGCAGCCTGACAACTCCTGCAGAATGGCCAGCAGAGCCCCACTCACAGCTTGCCACCCACAAATCTGTGGCCCCTCACTCCCTCCCACCAGCACAGCCCCGAGACTGCTGACGGGGCAGAGAATATGGAGTCAGGCACAGCTTCAGGGGCTATTGCTGCCTGGAGCGCTGTTTATATTGACCTCAACGAGGCACACCTGGGGAGGGCAGGCCGGCAGGGTAAGGCTGCCCAGGTCAGCTAATCCACAACCCTCAGGGAATCACATTGTTGAAAATGGACCTCCCTAAGGCAGAATAGAAGCCAAGGGAAAAAAGGACACAATGCCATTTGCAGCACCGTAGATGAGTCTAGAAGTAATCACGTGACTTGTAGTAAGTCAGAAAGTGAAAGACACATATCATATCATATCACTTATAGGTGTTACCTAAAAATGGATACCAGGGCAGATATTGCCACGGAGAAGGGCAATCACAGATTCATTAAACAAACTTATGGTTCACCAATGGAAAGGTGTGAGGATTTGTTTCATTACGATATCGGGGTTAACAGACATATACAAACACAGGTGACATATATAATCACCAAAGACCTACAGAATACCAAGAGAGGACTACTCAACATTCTGTCATAACGTACATGGGAAAAGGATCCCAGGAAGAACAGACATCTGTATATGTGTAAAAGAACCACATCTTCCACACCTACAACTAGCCGAACATTGTAATCAAACTTGCTGTAATAAAAAATAAAAAATAAGTAAATTAAAAACACGAAGAAGAAGTAGTGAGACAAACTTGAGTGGCTTTCTCCTGGCACATTCCATTCTAAATTCCAATCTAGAACACCACTTCCATTGAGGCTCTGTTGCCCTAGTCACCAGATTTGGTAAGGGAGAACTGCTGCCACCTTGTGGCCGTTTCACACAACAGCAGCTTTAATCCCAGCGCTAATGGTCAGTTGATATTCAAAATCATTGCAGGCCTGTAAATGACACCTGCCCTGAAAACAAATCCTGGGGTCACATATCGACCAAAAAATTCAAAGGACGTCCATATTTCAAAACGACCGTTTCAAAAGGCATATTTTACGCACATTAGTGTTCTGCTTCTTTTCCTTTCTTTCCTTTTTTGTTAAAAAAAAACGGGAATGGAAAAAGGCATCCCTCAGAATGGGCGAAAGTCGTTGCAAACGAATCAATGGACAGAGGTTTAATCTCCAATATATATAAACAGCTCATGCAGCTTAATATTAAAAAAACAAACAACCCAATACAAAAATGGGCAGAAGATCTAAAGAGACGTTTCTTCAAAGGAGACACAGAGATGACCAAGACGCACATGAAAAGCTGCTCAACAGCACTAATTATTAGAGAAATGCAAATCAAAACTACAATGAGGTATCACCTCACACCTGTTAGGATCGGCATCATCAGAAAATCTACAAACAACCAATTCTGGGGAGGGTGTGGACAAAAGGAGCCCTCTTCCACTATTGGTGGGAATGTAAATTGATACAGTCACTATGGAGAACAGTATGGAGTTTCCTTAAAAAAACTAGAAATAGAATCACCATCTGATCCAGCAATCCCACTTCTGGGCATATACCCAGAGAAAACCGTAAATCAAAAAGGCACATTCACCACAATGTTCGTTGCAGCACTCTTTACAATAGCCAGGTAATGGAAGCCAACTAAATGCCCACAGACAGATGAATGGATAAAGATGTGGTATATATATAAAATGGAATATTACTCGGCCATAAAAAGGAAT
This sequence comes from Mesoplodon mirus, assembly GCF_964341445.2. NCBI lineage: Eukaryota > Metazoa > Chordata > Mammalia > Artiodactyla > Ziphiidae > Mesoplodon > Mesoplodon mirus. The sequence goes on along the minus strand of NC_138987.1, from coordinate 106,955,497 downwards.
GAAACTGGGTCATTTGTAGAGACATCGATGGATCGAGAGACTGTCATACAGAATGAAGTAAGTCAGAAAGAGGAAAACAAATATTGTATATTAATGCATATATGTGGAGCCTAAAAAATGGTACAGATGAACTGGTTTGCAGGGAAGAAATAGAGACACAGAGGTAGAGAACAAACGTATGGACACCAAGTGTGGGAAGCCATGGGGTGGTGGTGGTGGGATGAGTTGGGAGATTGGGATTGACCTGTATACATGTTTATGCATAAAATACATAACTAATAATAACGTGCTGTATAAAAAAAATTAAATAAAAATTAAATTTCAAAATTTAAAAAAAATAAAATTTAGAAATAAAACAGAAAAACCTTCTTCCCGTCACACAGATGTATTTATAGGAATGAATTATTTCCATGCTTATATCTATAAATACATAAAAGAGGAATAAAATCTAACGTGAAACATAAAAGAAAAAAAAAACCTGAACCCACGAGTTATACAGAGGAAAACCCTATCAGGGCACTTGCTCCAGCGGTAAACAATTCTGAAATTGGTCAGAGGTGGGGAACCATCTCCCATACAGCCAGCAACCCACGCCCCACGCAAGGAGCGTCCTCATTGCAAAGGTGGGGGACCATGCCAAGGCATCTGTGAGTAAACGTGAGCTGAGCCCCTGGCCAGCTGCTGCTGAACTGTTCCCACCCTTCCCAGGTAAAACACCTGAATATGTACAAGGGCTTGAAAGCCTAGAGGAAGGGCCGTGGAGCCACACCAGCGAAAGCACGCAGGTCAACTTGGTGCCTGCAGGCCAGCCAAGGTGGTCCTGGCCCCGGGCGCTCTTCCGGAAGCTTTCCATTGCCCTACCTGAGATACCCCTCCTGTCCCGGCCCCCACTGCTTTTTGCCTTCCTCACCTCTGTCCGGAGAGAAATTCCAGCGGAAGGTATGTGTGACACATCCTCTTCTTTACAGGTGGCAGCCTGACAACTCCTGCAGAATGGCCAGCAGAGCCCCACTCACAGCGGGCCACCCACAAAATGCGGCCCCTCACTCCCTCCCACCAGCACAGCCCCGAGACTGCTGACGGGGCAGAGAATATGGAGTCAGGCACAGCTTCAGGGGCTATTGCTGCCTGGAGCGCTGTTTATATTGACCTCAACGAGGCACACCTGGGGAGGGCGGGCCGGCAGGGTAAGGCTGCCCAGGTCAGCTAATCCACAACCCTCAGGGAATCACATTGTTGAAAATGGACCTCGCTAAGGCAGAATAGAAGCCAAGGGAAAAAAGGACACAATGCCATTTGCAGCACCGTAGATGAGTCTAGAAGTAATCACGTGACTTGTAGTAAGTCAGAAAGTGAAAGACACATAGCATATCATATCACTTATAGGTGTTACCTAAAAATGGATACCAGGGCAGATATTTCCACGGAGAAGGGCAATCACAGATTCATTAAACAAACTTATGGTTCACCAATGGAAAGGTGTGAGGATTGGTTTCATTATGATATCGGGGTTAACAGACATATACAAACTCAGGTGACATATATAATCACCAAAGACCTACAGAATACCAAGAGAGGACTACTCAACATTCTGTCATAACGTCCATGGGAAAAGGATCCCAGGAAGAACAGACATCTGTATATGTGTAAAAGAACCACATCTTCCACACATACAACAAGCCAAACATTGTAATCAAACTTGCTGTAATAAAAAATAAAAAATTAAATTAAAAACACGAAGAAGAAGTAGTGAGACAAACTTGAGTGGCTTTCTCCTGGCACATTCCATTCTAAATTTCAATCTAGAACACCACTTCCATTGAGGCTCTGTTGCCCTAGTCACCAGATTTGGTAAGGGAGAACTGCTGCCACCTTGTGGCCGTTTCACACAACAGCAGCTTTAATCCCAGCGCTAATGGTCAGTTGATATTCAAAATCATTGCAGGCCTGTAAATGACACCTGCCCTGAAAACAAATCCTGGGGTCACATATCGACCAAAAAATTCAAAGGACGTCCATATTTCAAAATGACCGTTTCAAAAGGCATATTTTACGCACATTAGTGTTCTGCTTCTTGTCCTTTCTTTCCTTTTTTGTTAAAAAAAAACGGGAATGGAAAAAGGCATCCCTCAGAATGGGCGAAAATCGTTGCAAACGAATCAATGGACAGAGGTTTAATCTCCAATATATATAAACAGCTCATGCAGCTTAATATTAAAAGAACAAACAACCCAATACAAAAATGGGCAGAAGATCTAAAGAGAGGTTTCTTCAAAGGAGACACAGAGATGGCCAAGACGCACATGAAAAGCTGCTCAACAGCACTAATTATTAGAGAAATGCAAATCAAAACTACAATGAGGTGTCACCTCACACCTGTTAGAATCGGCATCATCAGAAAATCTACAAACAACCAATTCTGGGGAGGGTGTGGACAAAAGGAGCCCTCTTCCACTATTGGTGGGAATGTAAATTGATACAGTCACTATGGAGAACAGTATGGAGTTTCCTTAAAAAAACTAGAAATAGAATTACCATCTGATCCAGCAATCCCACTTCTGGGCATATACCCAGAGAAAACCGTAAATCAAAAAGGCACATTCACCACAATGTTCGTTGCAGCACTCTTTACAATAGCCAGGTAATGGAAGCCACCTAAATGCCCACAGACAGATGAATGGATAAAGATGTGGTACATATATAAAATGGAATATTACTCGGCCATAAAAAGGAATGAAACTGGGTCATTTGTAGAGACATCGATGGATCGAGAGACTGTCATACAGAATGAAGTAAGTCAGAAAGAGGAAAACAAATGTTGTATATTAATGCATATATGTGGAGCCTAAAAAATGGTACAGATGAACTGGTTTGCAGGGAAGAAATACAGACACAGAGGTAGAGAACAAACGTATGGACACCAAGTGTGGGAAGCCATGGGGTGGTGGTGGTGGGATGAGTTGGGAGATTGGGATTGACCTGTATACATGTATATGCATAAAATACATAACTAATAATAACGTGCTGTATAAAAAAAATAAAAATTAAATTTCAAAATTTAAAAAAATAAAATTTAAAAATAAAACAGAAAAACGTTCTTCCCGTCACACAGATGTATTTATAGGAATGAATTATTTCCATGCTTTTATCTATAAATACATAAAAGAGGAATAAAATCTAACTTGAAGCATAAAAGAAAAAAAAAAAACCTTAACCCACGAGTTATACAGAGGAAAACCCTATCAGGGAACTTGCTCCAGCAGTAAACAATTCTGAAATTGGTCAGAGGTGGGGAACCATCTCCCATACAGCCAGCAACTCACCCCCAACGCAAGGAGCGTCCTCATTGCAAAGCTGGGGGACCGTGCCGAGGCATCTGTGAGTAAACGTGAGCTGAGCCTCAGGCCAGCTGCTGTTGAACTGTTCCCAACCTTCCCAGGTAAAACACCTGAATATGTACAAGGGCTTGAAAGCCTAGAGGAAGGGCCGTGGAGCCACACCAGCGAAAGCACGCAGGCCAACTTGGTGCCTGCAGGCCAGCCAGGGTGGTCCTGGCCCCGGGCGCTCTTCCAGAAGCTTTCCATTGCCCTACCTGAGATACCACTCCTGTCCCGGCCCCCACTGCTTTTTGCCTTCCTCACCTCTGTCCGGAGAGAAATTCCAGCGGAATGTATGGGTGACACATCCTCTTCTTTACAGGTGGCAGCCTGACAACTCCTGCAGAATGCCCAGCAGAGCCCCACTCACAGCGGGCAACCCACAAATCTGTGGCCCCTCACTCCCTCCCACCAGCACAGCCCCGAGACTGCTGACGGGGCAGAGAATATGGAGTCAGGCACAGCTTCAGGGGCTATTGCTGCCTGGAGCGCTGTTTATATTGACCTCAACGAGGCACACCTGGGGAGGGCGGGCCGGCAGGGTAAGGCTGCCCAGGACAGCTAATCCACAACCCTCAGGGAATCACATTTTTGAAAATGGACCTCCCTAAGGCAGAATAGAAGCCAAGGGAAAAAAGGACACAATGCCATTTGCAGCACCGTAGATGAGTCTAGAAGTAATCACGTGACTTGTAGTAAGTCAGAAAGTGAAAGACACATATCATATCATATCACGTATAGGTGTTACCTAAAAATGGATACCAGGGCAGATATTGCCACGGAGAAGGGCAATCACAGATTCATTAAACAAACTTATGGTTCACCAATGGAAAGGTGTGAGGATTGGTTTCATTACGATATCGGGGTTAACAGACATATACAAACACAGATGACATATATAATCACCAAAGACCTACAGAATACCAAGAGAGGACTACTCAACATTCTGTCATAACGTACATGGGAAAAGGATCCCAGGAATAACAGACATCTGTATATGTGTAAAAGAACCACATCTTCCACACATACAACAAGCCAAACATTGTAATCAAACTTGCTGTAATAAAAAATAAAAAATAAATAAATTAAAAACACGAAGAAGAAGTAGTGAGACAAACTTGAGGGGCTTTCTCCTGGCACATTCCATTCTAAATTCCAATCTAGAACACCACTTCCATTGAGGCTCTGTTGCCCTAGTCACCAGATTTGGTAAGGGAGAACTGCTGTCACCTTGTGGCCGTTTCACACAACAGCAGCTTTAATCCCAGCGCTAATGGTCAGTTGATATTCAAAATCATTGCAGGCCTGTAAATGACACCTGCCCTGAAAACAAATCCTGGGGTCACATATCGACCAAAAAATTCAAAGGACGTCCATATTTCAAAACGACCGTTTCAAAAGGCATATTTTACGCACATTAGTGTTCTGCTTCTTTTCCTTTCTTTACTTTTTTGTTAAAAAAAAACGGGAATGGAAAAAGGCATCCCTCAGAATGGGCGAAAATCGTTGCAAACGAATCAATGGACAGAGGTTTAATCTCCAATATATATAAACAGCTCATGCAGCTTAATATTAAAAGAACAAACAACCCAATACAAAAATGGGCAGAAGATCTAAAGAGAGGTTTCTTCAAAGGAGACACAGAGATGGCCAAGACGCACATGAAAAGCTGCTCAACAGCACTAATTATTAGAGAAATGCAAATCAAAACTACAGTGAGGTGTCACCTCACACCTGTTAGAATCGGCATCATCAGAAAATCTACAAACAACAAATTCTGGGGAGGGTGTGGACAAAAGGAGCCCTCTTCCACTATTGGTGGGAATATAAATTGATACAGTCACTATGGAGAACAGTATGGAGTTTCCTTAAAAAAATAGAAATAGAATTACCATCTGATCCAGCAATCCCACTTCTGGGCATATACCCAGAGAAAACCGTAAATCAAAAAGGCACATTCACCACAATGTTCGTTGCAGCACTCTTTACAATAGCCAGGTAATGGAAGCCACCTAAATGCCCACAGACAGATGAATGGATAAAGATGTGGTACATATATAAAATGGAATATTACTCGGCCATAAAAAGGAATGAAACTGGGTCATTTGTAGAGACCTCGATGGATCGAGAGACTGTCATACAGAATGAAGTAAGTCAGAAAGAGGAAAACAAATGTTGTATATTAATGCATATATGTGGAGCCTAAAAAATAGTACAGATGAACTGGCTTGCAGGGAAGGAATAGAGACACAGAGGTAGAGAACAAACGTATGGACACCAAGTGTGGGAAGCCATGGGATGGTGGTGGTGGGATGAGTTGGGAGATTGGGATTGACCTGTATACATGTATATGCATAAAATACATAACTAATAATAACGTGCTGTATAAAAAAAATTAAATAAAAATTAAATTTCAAAATTTTAAAAAATAAAATTTAAAAATAAAACAGAAAAACGTTCTTCCCGTCACACAGATGTATTTATAGGAATGAATTATTTCCATGCTTATATCTATAAATACATAAAAGAGGAATAAAATCTAACGTGAAACATAAAAGAAAAAAAAAAACCTGAACCCACGAGTTATACAGAGGAAAACCCTATCAGGGCACTTGCTCCAGCGGTAAACAATTCTGAAATTGGTCAGAAGTGGGGAACCATCTCCCATACCGCCAGCAACCCACCCCCCACGCAAGGAGCATCCTCATTGCAAAGCTGGGGGACCGTGCCGAGGCATCTATGAGTAAACGTGAGCTGAGCCCCAGGCCAGCTGCTGCTGAACTGTTCCCACCCTTCCCAGGTAAAACACCTGAATATGTACAAGGTCTTGAAAGCCTAGAGGAAGGGCCGTGGAGCCACATCAGCGAAAGCACGCAGGCCAACTTGGTGCCTGCAGGCCAGCCAGGGTGGTCCTGGCCCCGGGCGCTCTTCCGGAAGCTTTCCATTGCCCTACCTGAGATACCCCTCCTGTCCCGGCCCCCACTGCTTTTTGCCTTCCTCACCTCTGTCCGGAGAGAAATTCCAGCGGAAGGTATGGGTGACACATCCTCTTCTTTACAGGTGGCAGCCTGACAACTCCTGCAGAATGGCCAGCAGAGCCCCACTCACAGCGGGCAACCCACAAATCTGTGGCCCCCCACTCCCTCCCACCAGCAAAGCCCCGAGACTGCTGACGGGGCAGAGAATATGGAGTCAGGCACAGCTTCCGGGGCTATTGCTGCCTGGAGCACTGTTTATATTGACCTCAACGAGGCACACCTGGGGAGGGCGGGCCGGCAGGGTAAGGCTGCCCAGGTCAGCTAATCCACAACCCTCAGGGAATCACATTGTTGAAAATGGACCTCGCTAAGGCAGAATAGAAGCCAAGGGAAAAAAGGACACAATGCCATTTGCAGCACCGTAGATGAGTCTAGAAGTAATCACGTGACTTGTAGTAAGTCAGAAAGTGAAAGACACATATCATATCATATCACGTATAGGTGTTACCTAAAAATGGATACCAGGGCAGATATTGCCACGGAGAAGGGCAATCACAGATTCATTAAACAAACTTATGGTTCACCAATGGAAAGGTGTGAGGATTGGTTTCATTACGATATCGGGGTTAACAGACATATACAAACACAGGTGACATATATAATCACCAAAGACCTGCAGAATACCAAGAGAGGACTACTCAACATTCTGTCATAACGTACATGGGAAAAGGATCCCAGGAAGAACAGACATCTGTATATGTGTAAAAGAACCACATCTTCCACACCTACAACAAGCCAAACATTGTAATCAAACTTGCTGTAATAAAAAATAAAAAAAAATTAAATTAAAAACACGAAGAAGAAGTAGTGAGACAAACTTGAGGGGCTTTCTCCTGGCACATTCCATTCTAAATTCCAATCTAGAACACCACTTCCATTGAGGCTCTGTTGCCCTAGTCACCAGATTTGGTAAGGGAGAACTGCTGCCACCTTGTGGCCGTTTCACACAACAGCAGCTTTAATCCCAGCGCTAATGGTCAGTTGATATTCAAAATCATTGCAGGCCTGTAAATGACACCTGCCCTGAAAACAAATCCTGGGGTCACATATCGACCAAAAAATTCAAAGGACGTCCATATTTCAAAACGACCGTTTCAAAAGGCATATTTTACGCACATTAGTGTTCTGCTTCTTTTCCTTTCTTTCCTTTTTTGTTAGAAAAAACGGGAATGGAAAAAGGCATCCCTCAGAATGGGCGAAAATCGTTGCAAACGAATCAATGGACAGAGGTTTAATCTCCAATATATATAAACAGCTCATGCAGCTTAATATTAAAAGAACAAACAACCCAATACAAAAATGGGCAGAAGATCTAAAGAGACGTTTCTTCAAAGGACACACAGAGATGGCCAAGACGCACATGAAAAGCTGCTCAACAGCACTAATTATTAGAGAAATGCAAATCAAAACTACAATGAGGTGTCACCTCACACCTGTTAGAATCGTCATCATCAGAAAATCTACAAACAACCAATTCTGGGGAGGGTGTGGACAAAAGGAGCCCTCTTCCACTATTGGTGGGAATGTAAATTGATACAGTCACTATGGAGAACAGTATGGAGTTTCCTTAAAAAAACTAGAAATAGAATTACCATCTGATCCAGCAATCCCACTTCTGGGCATATACCCAGAGAAAACCGTAAATCAAAAAGGCACATTCACCACAATGTTCGTTGCAGCACTCTTTACAATAGCCTGGTAATGGAAGCCAACTAAATGCCCACAGACAGATGAATGGATAAAGATGTGGTATATATATAAAATGGAATATTACTCGGCCATAAAAAGGAATGAAACTGGGTCATTTGTAGAGACATCGATGGATCGAGAGACTGTCATACAGAATGAAGTAAGTCAGAAAGAGGAAAACAAATGTTGTATATTAATGCATATATGTGGAGCCTAAAACATGGTACAGATGAACTGGTTTGCAGGGAATAAATAGAGACACAGAGGTAGAGAACAAACGTATGGACACCAAGTGTGGGAAGCCATGGGTTGGTGGTGGTGGGATGAGTTGGGAGATTGGGATTGACCTGTATACATGTATATGCATAAAATACATAACTAATAATAACGTGCTGTATAAAAAAAATAAAAATTAAATTTCAAAATTTTAAAAAATAAAATTTAAAAATAAAACAGAAAAACGTTCTTCCCGTCAAACAGATGTATTTATAGGAATGAATTATTTCCATGCTTATATCTATAAATACATAAAAGAGGAATAAAATCTAACTTGAAACATAAAAGAAAAAAAAAAACTTAACCCACGAGTTATACAGAGGAAAACCCTATCAGGGCACTTGCTCCAGCGGTAAACAATTCTGAAATTGGTCAGAGGTGGGGAACCATCTCCCATACCGCCAGCAACCCACCCCCTACGCAAGGAGCATCCTCATTGCAAAGCAGGGGGACCGTGCCGAGGCATCTATGAGTAAACGTGAGCTGAGCCCCAGGCCAGCTGCTGCTGAACTGTTCCCACCCTTCCCAGGTAAAACACCTGAATATGTACAAGGTCTTGAAAGCCTAGAGGAAGGGCCGTGGAGCCACACCAGCGAAAGCACGCAGGCCAACTTGGTGCCTGCAGGGCAGCCAGGGTGGTCCTGGCCCCGGGCGCTCTTCCGGAAGCTTTCCATTGCCCTACCTGAGATACCCCTCCTGTCCCAGCCCCGACTGCTTTTTGCCTTCCTCACCTCTGTCCGGAGAGAAATTCCAGCGGAAGGTATGGGTGACACATCCTCTTCTTTACAGGTGGCAGCCTGACAACTCCTGCAGAATGGCCAGCAGAGCCCCACTCACAGCGGGCAACCCACAAATCTGTGGCCCCCCACTCCCTCCCACCAGCAAAGCCCCGAGACTGCTGACGGGGCAGAGAATATGGAGTCAGGCACAGCTTCCGGGGCTATTGCTGCCTGGAGCACTGTTTATATTGACCTCAACGAGGCACACCTGGGGAGGGCGGGCCGGCAGGGTAAGGCTGCCCAGGTCAGCTAATCCACAACCCTCAGGGAATCACATTGTTGAAAATGGACCTCGCTAAGGCAGAATAGAAGCCAAGGGAAAAAAGGACACAATGCCATTTGCAGCACCGTAGATGAGTCTAGAAGTAATCACGTGACTTGTAGTAAGTCAGAAAGTGAAAGACACATATCATATCATATCACGTATAGGTGTTACCTAAAAATGGATACCAGGGCAGATATTGCCACGGAGAAGGGCAATCACAGATTCATTAAACAAACTTATGGTTCACCAATGGAAAGGTGTGAGGATTGGTTTCATTACGATATCGGGGTTAACAGACATATACAAACACAGGTGACATATATAATCACCAAAGACCTGCAGAATACCAAGAGAGGACTACTCAACATTCTGTCATAACGTACATGGGAAAAGGATCCCAGGAAGAACAGACATCTGTATATGTGTAAAAGAACCACATCTTCCACACCTACAACAAGCCAAACATTGTAATCAAACTTGCTGTAATAAAAAATAAAAAAAAATTAAATTAAAAACACGAAGAAGAAGTAGTGAGACAAACTTGAGGGGCTTTCTCCTGGCACATTCCATTCTAAATTCCAATCTAGAACACCACTTCCATTGAGGCTCTGTTGCCCTAGTCACCAGATTTGGTAAGGGAGAACTGCTGCCACCTTGTGGCCGTTTCACACAACAGCAGCTTTAATCCCAGCGCTAATGGTCAGTTGATATTCAAAATCATTGCAGGCCTGTAAATGACACCTGCCCTGAAAACAAATCCTGGGGTCACATATCGACCAAAAAATTCAAAGGACGTCCATATTTCAAAACGACCGTTTCAAAAGGCATATTTTACGCACATTAGTGTTCTGCTTCTTTTCCTTTCTTTCCTTTTTTGTTAGAAAAAACGGGAATGGAAAAAGGCATCCCTCAGAATGGGCGAAAATCGTTGCAAACGAATCAATGGACAGAGGTTTAATCTCCAATATATATAAACAGCTCATGCAGCTTAATATTAAAAGAACAAACAACCCAATACAAAAATGGGCAGAAGATCTAAAGAGACGTTTCTTCAAAGGACACACAGAGATGGCCAAGACGCACATGAAAAGCTGCTCAACAGCACTAATTATTAGAGAAATGCAAATCAAAACTACAATGAGGTGTCACCTCACACCTGTTAGAATCGTCATCATCAGAAAATCTACAAACAACCAATTCTGGGGAGGGTGTGGACAAAAGGAGCCCTCTTCCACTATTGGTGGGAATGTAAATTGATACAGTCACTATGGAGAACAGTATGGAGTTTCCTTAAAAAAACTAGAAATAGAATTACCATCTGATCCAGCAATCCCACTTCTGGGCATATACCCAGAGAAAACCGTAAATCAAAAAGGCACATTCACCACAATGTTCGTTGCAGCACTCTTTACAATAGCCTGGTAATGGAAGCCAACTAAATGCCCACAGACAGATGAATGGATAAAGATGTGGTATATATATAAAATGGAATATTACTCGGCCATAAAAAGGAATGAAACTGGGTCATTTGTAGAGACATCGATGGATCGAGAGACTGTCATACAGAATGAAGTAAGTCAGAAAGAGGAAAACAAATGTTGTATATTAATGCATATATGTGGAGCCTAAAACATGGTACAGATGAACTGGTTTGCAGGGAATAAATAGAGACACAGAGGTAGAGAACAAACGTATGGACACCAAGTGTGGGAAGCCATGGGTTGGTGGTGGTGGGATGAGTTGGGAGATTGGGATTGACCTGTATACATGTATATGCATAAAATACATAACTAATAATAACGTGCTATATAAAAAAAATAAAAATTAAATTTCAAAATTTTAAAAAATAAAATTTAAAAATAAAACAGAAAAACGTTCTTCCCGTCAAACAGATGTATTTATAGGAATGAATTATTTCCATGCTTATATCTATAAATACATAAAAGAGGAATAAAATCTAACTTGAAACATAAAAGAAAAAAAAAAACTTAACCCACGAGTTATACAGAGGAAAACCCTATCAGGGCACTTGCTCCAGTGGTAAACAATTCTGAAATTGGTCAGAGGTGGGGAACCATCTCCCATACCGCCAGCAACCCACCCCCTACGCAAGGAGCATCCTCATTGCAAAGCAGGGGGACCGTGCCGAGGCATCTATGAGTAAACGTGAGCTGAGCCGCAGGCCAGCTGCTGCTGAACTGTTCCCACCCTTCCCAGGTAAAACACCTGAATATGTACAAGGTCTTGAAAGCCTAGAGGAAGGGCCGTGGAGCCACACCAGCGAAAGCACGCAGGCCAACTTGGTGCCTGCAGGCAGCCAGGGTGGTCCTGGCCCCGGGCGCTCTTCCGGAAGCTTTCCATTGCCCTACCTGAGATACCCCTCCTGTCCCGGCCCCACTGCTTTTTGCCTTCCTCACCTCTGTCCGGAGAGAAATTCCAGCGGAAAGTATGGGTGACACATCCTCTTCTTTACAGGTGGCAGCCTGACAACTCCTGCAGAATGGCCAGCAGAGCCCCACTCACAGCGGGCAACCAACAAATCTGTGGCCCCTCACTCCCTCCCACCAGCACAGCCCCGAGACTGCTGACGGGGCAGAGAATATGGAGCCAGGCACAGCTTCAGGGGCTATTGCTGCCTGGAGCGCTGTTTATATTGACCTCAACGAGGCACACCTGGGGAGGGCGGGCCGGCAGGGTAAGGCTGCCCAGGTCAGCTAATCCACAACCCTCAGGGAATCACATTGTTGAAAATGGACCTCGCTAAGGCAGAATAGAAGCCAAGGGAAAAAAGGACACAATGCCATTTGCAGCACCGTAGATGAGTCTAGAAGTAATCACGTGACTTGTAGTAAGTCAGAAAGTGAAAGACACATATCATATCATATCACTTATAGGTGTTACCTAAAAATGGATACCAGGGCAGATATTGCCACGGAGAAGGGCAATCACAGATTCATTAAACAAACTTATGGTTCACCAATGGAAAGGTGTGAGGATTGGTTTCATTACGATATCGGGGTTAACAGACATATACAAACACAGGTGACATATATAATCACCAAAGACCTACAGAATACCAAGAGAGGACTACTCAACATTCTGTCATAACGTACATGGGAAAAGGATCCCAGGAAGTACAGACATCTGTATATGTGTAAAAGAACCACATCTTCCACACCTACAACAAGCCAAACATTGTAATCAAACTTGCTGTAATAAAAAATAAAAAAATTAAATTAAAAACACGAAGAAGTAGTGAGACAAACTTGAGGGGCTTTCTCCTGGCACATTCCATTCTAAATTCCAATCTAGAACACCACTTCCATTGAGGCTCTGTTGCCCTAGTCACCAGATTTGGTAAGGGAGAACTGCTGCCACCTTGTGGCCGTTTCACACAACAGCAGCTTTAATCCCAGCGCTAATGGTCAGTTGATATTCAAAATCATTGCAGGCCTGTAAATGACACCTGCCCTTAAAATAATTCCTGGGGTCACATATCGACCAAAAAATTCAAAGGACGTCCATATTTCAAAACGACCGTTTCAAAAGGCATATTTTACGCACATTAGTGTTCTGCTTCTTTTCCTTTCTTTCCTTTTTTGTTAGAAAAAACGGGAATGGAAACAGGCATCCCTCAGAATGGGCGAAAATCGTTGCAAACAAATCAATGGACAGAGGTTTAATCTCCAATATATATAAACAGCTCATGCAGCTTAATATTAAAAGAACAAACAACCCAATACAAAAATGGGCAGAAGATCTAAAGAGAGGTTTCTTCAAAGGAGACACAGAGATGGCCAAGACGCACATGAAAAGCTGCTCAACAGCACTAATTATTAGAGAAATGCAAATCAAAACTACAATGAGGAGTCACCTCACACCTGTTAGAATCGGCATCATCAGAAAATCTACAAACAACCAATTCTGGGGAGGGTGTGGACAAAAGGAGCCCTCTTCCACTATTGGTGGGAATGTAAATTGATACAGTCACTATGGAGAACAGTATGGAGTTTCCTTAAAAAAACTAGAAATAGAATTACCATCTGATCCAGCAATCCCACTTCTGGGCATATACCCAGAGAAAACCGTAAATCAAAAAGGCACATTCACCACAATGTTCGTTGCAGCTCTCTTTACAATAGCCAGGTAATGGAAGCCACCTAAATGCCCACAGACAGATGAATGGATAAAGATGTGGTACATATATAAAATGGAATATTACTCGGCCATAAAAAGGAATGAAACTGGGTCATTTGTAGAGACCTCGATGGATCGAGAGACTGTCATACAGAATGAAGTAAGTCAGAAAGAGGAAAACAAATATTGTATATTAATGCATATATGTGGAGCCTAAAAAATGGTACAGATGAACTGGTTTGCAGGGAAGAAATAGAGACACAGAGGTAGAGAACAAACGTATGGACACCAAGTGTGGGAAGCCATGGGTTGGTGGTGGTGGGATGAGTTGGGAGATTGGGATTAACCTGTATACATGTATATGCATAAAATACATAACTAATAATAACGTGCTGTATAAAAAAAATAAAAATTAAATTTCAAAATTTTAAAAAATAAAATTTAAAAATAAAACAGAAAAACGTTCTTCCCGTCAAACAGATGTATTTATAGGAATGAATTATTTCCATGCTTATATCTATAAATACATGAAAGAGGAATAAAATCTAACTTGAAACATAAAAGAAAAAAAAAATACTTAACCCACGAGTTATACAGAGGTAAACCCTATCAGGGCACTTGCTCCAGCGGTAAACAATTCTGAAATTGGTCAGAGGTGGGGAACCATCTCCCATACCGCCAGCAACCCACCCCCTACGCAAGGAGCATCCTCATTGCAAAGCAGGGGGACCGTGCCGAGGCATCTATGAGTAAACGTGAGCTGAGCCCCAGGCCAGCTGCTGCTGAACTGTTCCCACCCTTCCCAGGTAAAACACCTGAATATGTACAAGGTCTTGAAAGCCTAGAGGAAGGGCCGTGGAGCCACACCAGCGAAAGCACGCAGGCCAACTTGGTGCCTGCAGGCCAGCCAGGGTGGTCCTGGCCCCGGGCGCTCTTCCAGAAGCTTTCGATTGCCCTACCTGAGATACCCCTCCTGTCCCGGCCCCCACTGCTTTTTGCCTTCCTCACCTCTGTCCGGAGAGAAATTCCAGCGGAATGTATGGGTGACACATCCTCTTCTTTACAGGTGGCAGCCTGACAACTCCTGCAGAATGCCCAGCAGAGCCCCACTCACAGCGGGCCACACACAAATCTGTGGCCCCTCACTCCCTCCCACCAGCACAGCCCCGAGACTGCTGACGGGGCAGAGAATATGGAGTCAGGCACAGCTTCAGGGGCTATTGCTGCCTGGAGCGCTGTTTATATTGACCTCAACGAGGCACACCTGGGGAGGGCGGGCCGGCAGGGTAAGGCTGCCCAGGACAGCTAATCCACAACCCTCAGGGAATCACATTTTTGAAAATGGACCTCCCTAAGGCAGAATAGAAGCCAAGGGAAAAAAGGACACAATGCCATTTGCAGCACCGTAGATGAGTCTAAAAGTAATCACGTGACTTGTAGTAAGTCAGAAAGTGAAAGACACATATCATATCATATCACTTATAGGTGTTACCTAAAAATGGATACCAGGGCAGATATTGCCACGGAGAAGGGCAATCACAGATTCATTAAACAAACTTATGGTTCACCAATGGAAAGGTGTGAGGATTGGTTTCATTACGATATAGGGGTTAACAGACATATACAAACACAGGTGACATATATAATCACCAAAGACCTACAGAATACCAAGAGAGGACTACTCAACATTCTGTCATAACGTACATGGGAAAAGGATCCCAGGAAGAACAGACATCTGTATATGTGTAAAAGAACCACATCTTCCACACATACAACAAGCCAAACATTGTAATCAAACTTGCTGTAATAAAAAATAAAAAAAAATAAATTAAAAACACGAAGAAGAAGTAGTGAGACAAACTTGAGGGGCTTTCTCCTGGCACATTCCATTCTAAATTCCAATCTAGAACACCACTTCCATTGAGGCTCTGTTGCCCTAGTCACCAGATTTGGTAAGGGAGAACTGCTGTCACCTTGTGGCCGTTTCACACAACAGCAGCTTTAATCCCAGCGCTAATGGTCAGTTGATATTCAAAATCATTGCAGGCCTGTAAATGACACCTGCCCTGAAAACAAATCCTGGGGTCACATATCGACCAAAAAATTCAAAGGACGTCCATATTTCAAAACGACCGTTTCAAAAGGCATATTTTACGCACATTAGTGTTCTGCTTCTTTTCCTTTCTTTACTTTTTTGTTAAAAAAAAACGGGAATGGAAAAAGGCATCCCTCAGAATGGGCGAAAATCGTTGCAAACGAATCAATGGACAGAGGTTTAATCTCCAATATATATAAACAGCTCATGCAGCTTAATATTAAAAGAACAAACAACCCAATACAAAAATGGGCAGAAGATCTAAAGAGAGGTTTCTTCAAAGGAGACACAGAGATGGCCAAGACGCACATGAAAAGCTGCTCAACAGCACTAATTATTAGAGAAATGCAAATCAAAACTACAGTGAGGTGTCACCTCACACCTGTTAGAATCGGCATCATCAGAAAATCTACAAACAACAAATTCTGGGGAGGATGTGGACAAAAGGAGCCCTCTTCCACTATTGGTGGGAATATAAATTGATACAGTCACTATGGAGAACAGTATGGAGTTTCCTTAAAAAAACTAGAAATAGAATTACCATCTGATCCAGCAATCCCACTTCTGGGCATATACCCAGAGAAAACCGTAAATCAAAAAGGCACATTCACCACAATGTTCGTTGCAGCACTCTTTACAATAGCCAGGTAATGGAAGCCACCTAAATGCCCACAGACAGATGAATGGATAAAGATGTGGTACATATATAAAATGGAATATTACTCGGCCATAAAAAGGAATGAAACTGGGTCATTTGTAGAGACCTCGATGGATCGAGAGACTGTCATACAGAATGAAGTAAGTCAGAAAGAGGAAAACAAATGTTGTATATTAATGCATATATGTGGAGCCTAAAAAATAGTACAGATGAACTGGCTTGCAGGGAAGGAATAGAGACACAGAGGTAGAGAACAAACGTATGGACACCAAGTGTGGGAAGCCATGGGATGGTGGTGGTGGGATGAGTTGGGAGATTGGGATTGACCTGTATACATGTATATGCATAAAATACATAACTAATAATAACGTGCTGTATAAAAAAAATTAAATAAAAATTAAATTTCAAAATTTTAAAAAATAAAATTTAAAAATAAAACAGAAAAACGTTCTTCCCGTCACACAGATGTATTTATAGGAATGAATTATTTCCATGCTTATATCTATAAATACATAAAAGAGGAATAAAATCTAACGTGAAACATAAAAGAAAAAAAAAACCTGAACCCACGAGTTATACAGAGGAAAACCCTATCAGGGCACTTGCTCCAGTGGTAAACAATTCTGAAATTGGTCAGAAGTGGGGAACCATCTCCCATACCGCCAGCAACCCACCCCCCACGCAAGGAGCATCCTCATTGCAAAGCTGGGGGACCGTGCCGAGGCATCTATGAGTAAACGTGAGCTGAGCCCCAGGCCAGCTGCTGCTGAACTGTTCCCACCCTTCCCAGGTAAAACACCTGAATATGTACAAGGTCTTGAAAGCCTAGAGGAAGGGCCGTGGAGCCACACCAGCGAAAGCACGCAGGCCAACTTGGTGCCTGCAGGCCAGCCAGGGTGGTCCTGGCCCCGGGCGCTCTTCCGGAAGCTTTCCATTGCCCTACCTGAGATACCCCTCCTGTCCCGGCCCCCACTGCTTTTTGCCTTCCTCACCTCTGTCCGGAGAGAAATTCCAGCGGAAGGTATGGGTGACACATCCTCTTCTTTACAGGTGGCAGCCTGACAACTCCTGCAGAATGGCCAGCAGAGCCCCACTCACAGCGGGCAACCCACAAATCTGTGGCCCCCCACTCCCTCCCACCAGCAAAGCCCCGAGACTGCTGACGGGGCAGAGAATATGGAGTCAGGCACAGCTTCAGGGGCTATTGCTGCCTGGAGCACTGTTTATATTGACCTCAACGAGGCACACCTGGGGAGGGCGGGCCGGCAGGGTAAGGCTGCCCAGGTCAGCTAATCCACAACCCTCAGGGAATCACATTGTTGAAAATGGACCTCGCTAAGGCAGAATAGAAGCCAAGGGAAAAAAGGACACAATGCCATTTGCAGCACCGTAGATGAGTCTAGAAGTAATCACGTGACTTGTAGTAAGTCACAAAGTGAAAGACACATATCATATCATATCACGTATAGGTGTTACCTAAAAATGGATACCAGGGCAGATATTGCCACGGAGAAGGGCAATCACAGATTCATTAAACAAACTTATGGTTCACCAATGGAAAGGTGTGAGGATTGGTTTCATTACGATATCGGGGTTAACAGACATATACAAACACAGGTGACATATATAATCACCAAAGACCTGCAGAATACCAAGAGAGGACTACTCAACATTCTGTCATAACGTACATGGGAAAAGGATCCCAGGAAGAACAGACATCTGTATATGTGTAAAAGAACCACATCTTCCACACCTACAACAAGTCAAACATTGTAATCAAACTTGCTGTAATAAAAAATAAAAAAAAAATTAAATTAAAAACACGAAGAAGAAGTAGTGAGACAAACTTGAGGGGCTTTCTCCTGGCACATTCCATTCTAAATTCCAATCTAGAACACCACTTCCATTGAGGCTCTGTTGCCCTAGTCACCAGATTTGGTAAGGGAGAACTGCTGCCACCTTGTGGCCGTTTCACACAACAGCAGCTTTAATCCCAGCGCTAATGGTCAGTTGATATTCAAAATCATTGCAGGCCTGTAAATGACACCTGCCCTGAAAACAAATCCTGGGGTCACATATCGACCAAAAAATTCAAAGGACGTCCATATTTCAAAACGACCGTTTCAAAAGGCATATTTTACGCACATTAGTGTTCTGCTTCTTTTCCTTTCTTTCCTTTTTTGTTAGAAAAAACGGGAATGGAAAAAGGCATCCCTCAGAATGGGCGAAAATCGTTGCAAACGAATCAATGGACAGAGGTTTAATCTCCAATATATATAAACAGCTCATGCAGCTTAATATTAAAAGAACAAACAACCCAATACAAAAATGGGCAGAAGATCTAAAGAGACGTTTCTTCAAAGGACACACAGAGATGGCCAAGACGCACATGAAAAGCTGCTCAACAGCACTAATTATTAGAGAAATGCAAATCAAAACTACAATGAGGTGTCACCTCACACCTGTTAGAATCGGCATCATCAGAAAATCTACAAACAACCAATTCTGGGGAGGGTGTGGACAAAAGGAGCCCTCTTCCACTATTGGTGGGAATGTAAATTGATACAGTCACTATGGAGAACAGTATGGAGTTTCCTTAAAAAAACTAGAAATAGAATTACCATCTGATCCAGCAATCCCACTTCTGGGCATATACCCAGAGAAAACCGTAAATCAAAAAGGCACATTCACCACAATGTTCGTTGCAGCTCTCTTTACAATAGCTAGGTAATGGAAGCCACCTAAATGCCCACAGACAGATGAATGGATAAAGATGTGGTACATATATAAAATGGAATATTACTCGGCCATAAAAAGGAATGAAACTGGGTCATTTGTAGAGACATCGATGGATCGAGAGACTGTCATACAGAATGAAGTAAGTCAGAAAGAGGAAAACAAATATTGTATATTAATGCATATATGTGGAGCCTAAAAAATGGTACAGATGAACTGGTTTGCAGGGAAGAAATAGAGACACAGAGGTAGAGAACAAACGTATGGACACCAAGTGTGGGAAGCCATGGGGTGGTGGTGGTGGGATGAGTTTGGAGATTGGGATTGACCTGTACACATGTATATGCATAAAATACATAACTAATAATAACGTGTTGTTTAAAAAAAATAAAAATTAAATTTCAAAATTTTAAAAAATAAAATTTAAAAATAAAACAGAAAAACGTTCTTCCCGTCACACAGATGTATTTATAGGAATGAATTATTTCCATGCTTATATCTATAAATACATAAAAGAGGAATAAAATCTAACTTGAAACATAAAAGAAAAAAAAAAACCTTAACCCACGAGTTATACAGTGCAAAACCCTATCAGGGCACTTGCTCCAGCAGTAAACAATTCTGAAATTGGTCAGAGGTGGGGAACCATCTCCCATACCGCCAGCAACCCAACCCCCACGCAAGGAGCGTCCTCATTGCAAAGCTGGGGGACCGTGCCGAGGCATCTATGAGTAAACGTGAGCTGAGCCGCAGGCCAGCTGCTGCTGAACTGTTCCCACCCTTCCCAGGTAAAACACCTGAATATGTACAAGGTCTAGAAAGCCTAGAGGAAGGGCCGTGGAGCCACACAAGCGAAAGCACGCAGGCCAACTTGGTGCCTGCAGGCCAGCCAGGGTGGTCCTGGCCCCGGGCGCTCTTCCGGAAGCTTTCGATTGCCCTACCTGAGATACCCCTCCTGTCCCGGCCCCCACTGCTTTTTGCCTTCCTCACCTCTGTCCGGAGAGAAATTCCAGCGGAAGGTATGGGTGACACATCATCTTCTTTACAGGTGGCAGCCTGACAACTCCTGCAGAATGGCCAGCAGAGCCCCACTCACAGCGGGCCACACACAAATCTGTGGCCCCTCACTCCCTCCCACCAGCCCAGCCCCGAGACTGCTGACGGGGCAGAGAATATGGAGTCAGGCACAGCTTCAGCGGCTATTGCTGCCTGGAGCGCTGTTTATATTGACCTCAAAAGGCACACCTGGGGAGGGCGGGCTGGCAGGGTAAGGCTGCCCAGGTCAGCTAATCCACAACCCTCAGGGAATCACATTGTTGAAAATGGACCTCGCTAAGGCAGAATAGAAGCCAAGGGAAAAAAGGACACAATGCCATTTGCAGCACCGTAGATGAGTCTAGAAGTAATCATGTGACTTGTAGTAAGTCAGAAAGTGAAAGACACATATCATATCATATCACTTATAGGTGTTACCTAAAAATGGATACCAGGGCAGATATTGCCACGGAGAAGGGCAATCACAGATTCATTAAACAAACTTATGGTTCACCAATGGAAAGGTGTGAGGATTGGTTTCATTACGATATCGGGGTTAACAGACATATACAAACACAGGTGACATATATAATCACCAAAGACCTACAGAATACCAAGAGAGGACTACTCAACATTCTGTCATAACGTACATGGGAAAAGGATCCCAGGAAGAACAGACATCTGTATATGTGTAAAAGAACCACATCTTCCACACCTACAACAAGCCAAACATTGTAATCAAACTTGCTGTAATAAAAAATAAAAAAATAAATTAAAAACACGAAGAAGAAGTAGTGAGACAAACTTGAGGGGCTTTCTCCTGGCACATTCCATTCTAAATTCCAATCTAGAACACCACTTCCATTGAGGCTCTGTTGCCCTAATCACCAGATTTGGTAAGGGAGAACTGCTGCCACCTTGTGGCCGTTTCACACAACAGCAGCTTTAATCCCAGCGCTAATGGTCAGTTGATATTCAAAATCATTGCAGGCCTGTAAATGACACCTGCCCTGAAAACAAATCCTGGGGTCACATATCGACCAAAAAATTCAAAGGACGTCCATATTTCAAAACGACCGTTTCAAAAGGCATATTTTACCCTCATTAGTGTTCTGCTTCTTTTCCTTTCTTTCCTTTTTTGTTAAAAAAAAACGGGAATGGAAAAAGGCATCCCTCAGAATGGGCGAAAATCGTTGCAAACGAATCAATGGACAGAGGTTTAATCTCCAATATATATAAACAGCTCATGCAGCTTAATATTAAAAGAACAAACAACCCAATACAAAAATGGGCAGAAGATCTAAAGAGACGTTTCTTCAAAGGAGACACAGAGATGGCCAAGACGCACATGAAAAGCTGCTCAACAGCACTAATTATTAGAGAAATGCAAATCAAAACTACAATGAGGTGTCACCTCACACCTGTTAGAATCGTCATCATCAGAAAATCTACAAACAACAAATTCTGGGGAGGGTGTGGACAAAAGGAGCCCTCTTCCACTATTGGTGGGAATGTAAATTGATACAGTGACTATGGAGAACAGTATGGAGTTTCCTTAAAAAAACTAGAATTAGAATTACCATCTGTTCCAGCAATCCCACTTCTGGGCATATACCCAGAGAAAACCGTAAATCAAAAAGGCACATTCACCACAATGTTCATTGCAGCACTCTTTACAATAGCCACGTAATGGAAGCTACCTAAATGCCCACAGACAGATGAATGGATAAAGATGTGGTACATATATAAAATGGAATATTACTCGGCCATAAAAAGGAATGAAACTGGGTCATTTGTAGAGACATCGATGGATCGAGAGACTGTCATACAGAATGAAGTAAGTCAGAAAGAGGAAAACAAATATTGTATATTAATGCATATATGTGGAGCCTAAAAAATGGTACAGATGAACTGGTTTGCAGGGAAGAAATAGAGACACAGAGGTAGAGAACAAACGTATGGACACCAAGTGTGGGAAGCCATGGGGTGGTGGTGGTGGGATGAGTTGGGAGATTGGGATTGACCTGTATACATGTATATGCATAAAATACATAACTAAAAATAACGTGCTGTATAAAAAAACTAAAAAATTAAATTTCAAAATTTTAAAAAATAAAATTTAAAAATAAAACAGAAAAACGTTCTTCCCGTCACACAGATGTATTTATAGGAATGAATTATTTCCATGCTTATATCTATAAATACATAAAAGAGGAATAAAATCTAACTTGAAACATAAAAGAAAAAAAAAAAACCTTAACCCACGAGTTATACAGAGGAAAACCCTATCAGGGCACTTGCTCCAGCGGTAAACAATTCTGAAATTGTTCAGAGGTGGGGAACCATCTCCCATACCGCCAGCAACCCACCCCCCACGCAAGGAGCATCCTCACTGCAAAGCTGGGGGACCGTGCCGAGGCATCTATGAGTAAACGTGAGCTGAGCCCCAGGCCAGCTGCTGCTGAACTGTTCCCACCCTTCCCAGGTAAAACACCTGAATATGTACAAGGTCTTGAAAGCCTAGAGGAAGGGCTGTGGAGCCACACCAGTGAAAGCACGCATGCCAACTTGGTGCCTGCAGGCCAGCCAGGGTGGTCCTGGCCCCGGGCGCTCTTCCGGAAGCTTTCCATTGCCCTACCTGAGATACCCCTCCTGTCCCGTCCCCCACTGCTTTTTGCCTTCCTCCCCTCTGTCCGGAGAGAAATTCCAGCGGAAGGTATGTGTGACACATCCTCTTCTTTACAGGTGGCAGCCTGACAACTCCTGCAGAATGGCCAGCAGAGCCCCACTCACAGCGGGCCACCCACAAATCTGTGGCCCCTCAATCCCTCCCACCAGCACAGCCCCGAGACTGCTGACGGGGCAGAGAATATGGAGTCAGGCACAGCTTCAGGGGCTATTGCTGCCTGGAGCGCTGTTTATATTGACCTCAACGAGGCACACCTGGGGAGGGCGGGCCGGCAGGGTAAGGCTGCCCAGGTCAGCTAATCCACAACCCTCAGGGAATCACATTGTTGAAAATGGACCTCGCTAAGGCAGAATAGAAGCCAAGGGAAAAAAGGACACAATGCCATTTGCAGCACAGTAGATGAGTCTAGAAGTAATCACGTGACTTGTAGTAAGTCATAAAGTGAAAGACACATAGCATATCATATCATATCACTTATAGGTGTTACCTAAAAATGGATACCAGGGCAGATATTGCCACGGAGAAGGGCAATCACAGATTCATTAAACAAACTTATGGTTCACCAATGGAAAGGTGTGAGGATTGGTTTCATTACGATATCGGGGTTAACAGACATATACAAACACAGGTGACATATATAATCACCAAAGACCTACAGAATACCAACAGAGGACTACTCAACATTCTGTCATAACGTACATGGGAAAAGGATCCCAGGAAGAACAGACATCTGTATATGTGTAAAAGAACCACATCTTCCACACCTACAACAAGCCAAACATTGTAATCAAACTTGCTGTAATAAAAAATAAAAAAAAATTAAATTAAAAACACGAAGAAGAATTAGTGAGACAAACTTGAGGGGCTTTCTCCTGGCACATTCCATTCTAAATTCCAATCTAGAACACCACTTCCATTGAGGCTCTGTTGCCCTAGTCACCAGATTTGGTAAGGGAGAACTGCTGCCACCTTGTGGCCGTTTCACACAACAGCAGCTTTAATCCCAGCGCTAATGGTCAGTTGATATTCAAAATCATTGCAGGCCTGTAAATGACACCTGCCCTGAAAACAAATCCTGGGGTCACATATCGACCAAAAAATTCAAAGGACGTCCATATTTCAAAACGACCATTTCAAAAGGCATATTTTACGCACATTAGTGTTCTGCTTCTTTTCCTTTCTTTCCTTTTTTGTTAAAAAAAACGGGAATGGAAAAAGGCATCCCTCAGAATGGGCGAAAGTCGTTGCAAACGAATCAATAGACAGAGGTTTAATCTCCAATATATATAAACAGCTCATGCAGCTTAATATTAAAAAAACAAACAACCCAATACAAAAATGGGCAGAAGATCTAAAGAGACGTTTCTTCAAAGGAGACACAGAGATGGCCAAGACGCACATGAAAAGCTGCTCAACAGCACTAATTATTAGAGAAATGCAAATCAAAACTACAATGAGGTATCACCTCACACCTGTTAGAATCAGCATCATCAGAAAATCTACAACCAACCAATTCTGGGGAGGGTGTGGACAAAAGGAGCCCTCTTCCACTATTGGTGGGAATGTAAATTGATACAGTCACTATGGAGAACAGTATGGAGTTTCCTTAAAAAAACTAGAAATAGAATTACAATCTGATCCAGCAATCCCACTTCTGGGCATATACCCAGAGAAAACCGTAAATCAAAAAGGCACATTCACCACAATGTTCGTTGCAGCACTCTTTACAAGAGCCAGGTAATGGAAGCCAACTAAATGCCAACAGACAGATGAATGGATAAAGATGTGGTACATATATAAAATGGAATATTACTCGGCCATAAAATGGAATGAAACTGGGTCATTTGTAGAGACATCGATGGATCGAGAGACTGTCATACAGAATGAAGTAAGTCAGAAAGAGGAAAACAAATATTGTATATTAATGCATATATGTGGAGCCTAAAAAATGGTACAGATGAACTGGTTTGCAGGGAAGAAATAGAGACACAGAGGTAGAGAACAAACGTATGGACACCAAGTGTGGGAAGCCATGGGGTGGTGGTGGTGGGATGAGTTGGGAGATTGGGATTGACCTGTATACATGTATATGCATAAAATACATAACTAATAATAACGTGCTGTATAAAAAAAATAAAAATTAAATTTCAAAATTTTAAAAAATAATATTTAAAAATAAAACAGAAAAACGTTCTTCCCGTCACACAGATGTATTTATAGGAATGAATTATTTCCATGCTTATATCTATAAATACATAAAAGAGGAATAACATCTAACTTGAAACATAAAAGAAAAAAAAAATCCTTAACCCACGAATTATACAGAGGAAAGCCCTATCAGGGCACTTGCTCCAGCGGTAAACAATTCTGAAATTGGTCAGAGGTGGGGAACCATCTCCCATACCGCCAGCAACCCACCCCCTACGCAAGGAGCGTCCTCATTGCAAATCTGGGGGACTGTGCCGAGGCATCTATGAGTAAACGTGAGCTGAGCCCCAGGCCAGCTGCTGCTGAACTGTTCCCACCCTTCCCAGGTAAAACACCTGAATATGTACAAGGTCTTGAAAGCCTAGAGGAAGGGCCGTGGAGCCACACCAGCGAAAGCACGCAGGCCAACTTGGTGCCTGCAGGCCAGCCAGGGTGGTCCTGGCCCCGGGCGCTCTTCCGGAAGCTTTCCATTGCCCTGCCTGAGATACCCCTCTGGTCCCGGCCCCCACTGCTTCTTTCTTTCCTCACCTCTGTCCGGAGAGAAATTCCAGCGGAAGGTATGGGTGACACATCCTCTTCTTTACAGGTGGCAGCCTGACAACTCCTGCAGAATGGCCAGCAGAGCCCCACTCACAGCGGGCAACCCACAAATCTGTGGCCCCTCACTCCCTCCCACCAGCACAGCCCCGAGACTGCTGACGGGGCAGAGAATATGGAGTCAGGCACAGCTTCAGGGGCTATTGCTGCCTGGAGCGCTGTTTATATTGACCTCAACGAGGCACACCTGGGGAGGGCGGGCCGGCAGGGTAAGGCTGCCCAGGTCAGCTAATCCACAACCCTCAGGGAATCACATTGTTGAATATGGACCTCCCTAAGGCAGAATAGAAGCCAAGGGAAAAAAGGACACAATGCCATTTGCAGCACCGTAGATGAGTCTAGAAGTAATCACGTGACTTGTAGTAAGTCAGAAAGTGAAAGACACATATCATATCATATCACTTATAGGTGTTACCTAAAAATGGATACCAGGGCAGATATTGCCACGGAGAAGGGCAATCACAGATTCATTAAACAAACTTATGGTTCACCAATGGAAAGGTGTGAGGATTGGTTTCATTACGATATCGGGGTTAACAGACATATACAAACACAGGTGACATATATAATCACCAAAGACCTACAGAATACCAAGAGAGGACTACTCAACATTCTGTCATAACGTACATGGGAAAAGGATCCCAGGAAGAACAGACATCTGTATATGTGTAAAAGAACCACATCTTCCACACCTACAACTAGCCGAACATTGTAATCAAACTTGCTGTAATAAAAAATAAAAAATAAATAAATTAAAAACACGAAGAAGAAGTAGTGAGACAAACTTGAGGGGCTTTCTCCTGGCACATTCCATTCTAAATTCCAATCTAGAACACCACTTCCATTGAGGCTCTGTTGCCCTAGTCACCAGATTTGGTAAGGGAGAACTGCTGCCACCTTGTGGCCGTTTCACACAACAGCAGCTTTAATCCCAGCGCTAATGGTCAGTTGATATTCAAAATCATTGCAGGCCTGTAAATGACACCTGCCCTGAAAACAATTCCTGGGGTCACATATCGACCAAAAAATTCAAAGGACGTCCATATTTCAAAACAACCATTTCAAAAGGCATATTTTACGCACATTAGTGTTCTGCTTCTTTTCCTTTCTTTCCTTTTTTGTTAAAAAAAACGGGAATGGAAAAAGGCATCCCTCAGAATGGGCGAAAATCGTTGCAAACGAATCAATGGACAGAGGTTTAATCTCCAATATATATAAACAGCTCATGCAGCTTAATATTAAAAGAACAAACAACCCAATACAAAAATGGGCAGAAGATCTAAAGAGAGGTTTCTTCAAAGGAGACACAGAGATGGCCAAGACGCACATGAAAAGCTGCTCAACAGCACTAATTATTAGAGAAATGCAAATCAAAACTACAGTGAGGTGTCACCTCACACCTGTTAGAATCGGCATCATCAGAAAATCTACAAACAACAAATTCTGGGGAGGGTGTGGACAAAAGGAGCCCTCTTCCACTATTGGTGGGAATGTAAATTGATACAGTCACTATGGAGAACAGTATGGAGTTTCCTTAAAAAAACTAGAAATAGAATTACCATCTGATCCAGCAATCCCACTTCTGGGCATATACCCAGAGAAAACCGTAAATCAAAAAGGCACATTCACCACAATGTTCGTTGCAGCACTCTTTACAATAGCCAGGTAATGGAAGCCACCTAAATGCCCACAGACAGATGAATGGATAAAGATGTGGTACATATATAAAATGGAATATTACTCGGCCATAAAAAGGAATGAAACTGGGTCATTTGTAGAGACATCGATGGATCAAGAGACTGTCATACAGAATGAAGTAAGTCAGAAAGAGGAAAACAAATGTTGTATATTAATGCATATATGTGGAGCCTAAAAAATAGTACAGATGAACTGGCTTGCAGGGAAGAAATAGAGACACAGAGGTAGAGAACAAACGTATGGACACCAAGTGTGGGAAGCCATGGGATGGTGGTGGTGGGATGAGTTGGGAGATTGGGATTGACCTGTATACATGTATATGCATAAAATACATAACTAATAATAACGTGCTGTATAAAAAAAATTAAATAAAAATTAAATTTCAAAATTTTAAAAAATAAAATTTAAAAATAAAACAGAAAAACGTTCTTCCCGTCACACAGATGTATTTATAGGGATGAATTATTTCCATGCTTATATCTATAAATACATAAAAGAGGAATAAAACCTAACGTGAAACATAAAAGAAAAAAAAAAACCTGAACCCACGAGTTATACAGAGGAAAACCCTATCAGGGCACTTGCTCCAGCGGTAAACAATTCTGAAATTGGTCAGAAGTGGGGAACCATCTCCCATACCGCCAGCAACCCACCCCCCACGCAAGGAGCGTCCTCATTGCAAAGCTGGGGGACCGTGCCGAGGCATCTATGAGTAAACGTGAGCTGAGCCCCAGGCCAGCTGCTGCTGAACTGTTCCCACCCTTCCCAGGTAAAACACCTGAAAATGTACAAGGTCTTGAAAGCCTAGAGGAAGGGCCGTGGAGCCACACCAGCGAAAGCACGCAGGCCAACTTGGTGTCTGCAGGCCAGCCAGGGTGGTCCTGTCCCCGGGAGCTCTTCCGGAAGCTTTCCATTGCCCTACCTGAGATACCCCTCCTGTCCCGGCCCCCACTGCTTTTTGCCTTCCTCACCTCTGTCCGGAGAGAAATTCCAGCGGAAGGTATGGGTGACACATCCTCTTCTTTACAGGTGGCAGCCTGACAACTCCTGCAGAATGGCCAGCAGAGCCCCACTCACAGCGGGCAACCCACAAATCTGTGGCCCCTAACTCCCTCCCACCAGCACAGCCCCGAGACTGCTGACGGGGCAGAGAATATGGAGTCAGGCACAGCTTCAGGGGCTATTGCTGCCTGGAGCGCTGTTTATATTGACCTCAACGAGGCACACCTGGGGAGGGCGGGCCGGCAGGGTAAGGCTGCCCAGGTCAGCTAATCCACAACCCTCAGGGAATCACATTGTTGAAAATGGACCTCCCTAAGGCAGAATAGAAGCCAAGGGAAAAAAGGACACAATGCCATTTGCAGCACCGTAGATGAGTCTAGAAGTAATCACGTGACATGTAGTAAGTCAGAAAGTGAAAGACACATATCATATCATATCACGTATAGGTGTTACCTAAAAATGGATACCAGGGCAGATATTGCCACGGAGAAGGGCAATCACAGATTCATTAAACAAACTTATGGTTCACCAATGGAAAGGTGTGAGGATTGGTTTCATTACGATATCGGGGTTAACAGACATATACAAACACAGGTGACATATATAATCACCAAAGACCTACAGAATCCCAAGAGAGGACTACTCAACATTCTGTCATAACGTACATGGGAAAAGGATCCCAGGAAGAACAGACATCTGTATATGTGTAAAAGAACCACATCTTCCACACATACAACAAGCCAAACATTGTAATCAAACTTGCTGTAATAAAAAATAAAAAATAAATAAATTAAAAACACGAAGAAGAAGTAGTGAGACAAACTTGAGGGGCTTTCTCCTGGCACATTCCATTCTAAATTCCAATCTAGAACACCACTTCCATTGAGGCTCTGTTGCCCTAGTCACCAGATTTGGTAAGGGAGAACTGCTGCCACCTTGTGGCCGTTTCACACAACAGCAGCTTTAATCCCAGCGCTAATGGTCAGTTGATATTCAAAATCATTGCAGGCCTGTAAATGACACCTGCCCTGAAAACAAATCCTGGGGTCACATATCGACCAAAAAATTCAAAGGACGTCCATATTTCAAAACGACCGTTTCAAAAGGCATATTTTACGCACATTAGTGTTCTGCTTCTTTTCCTTTCTTTCCTTTTTTGTTAGAAAAAACGGGAATGGAAAAAGGCATCCCTCAGAATGGGCGAAAATCGTTGCAAACGAATCAATGGACAGAGGTTTAATCTCCAATATATATAAACAGCTCATGCAGCTTAATATTAAAAGAACAAACAACCCAATACAAAAATGGGCAGAAGATCTAAAGAGAGGTTTCTTCAAAGGAGACACAGAGATGGCCAAGACGCACATGAAAAGCTGCTCAACAGCACTAATTATTAGAGAAATGCAAATCAAAACTACAATGAGGTGTCACCTCACACCTGTTAGAATCGGCATCATCAGAAATCTACAAACAACAAATTCTGGGGAGGGTGTGGACAAAAGGAGCCCTCTTCCACTATTGGTGGGAATGTAAATTGATACAGTCACTATGGAGAACAGTATGGAGTTTCCTTAAAAAAACTAGAAATAGAATTACCATCTGATCCAGCAATCCCACTTCTGGGCATATACCCAGAGAAAACCGTAAATCAAAAATGCACATTCACCACAATGTTCATTGCAGCACTCTTTACAATAGCCAGGTAATGGAAGCCACCTAAATGCCCACAGACAGATGAATGGATAAAGATGTGGTACATATATAAAATGGAATATTACTCGGCCATAAAAAGGAATGAAACTGGGTCATTTGTAGAGACATCGATGGATCGAGAGACTGTCATACAGAATGAAGTAAGTCAGAAAGAGGAAAACAAATATTGTATATTAATGCATATATGTGGAGCCTAAAAAATGGTACAGATGA
This sequence comes from Mesoplodon mirus, assembly GCF_964341445.2. Taxonomy (NCBI): domain Eukaryota; kingdom Metazoa; phylum Chordata; class Mammalia; order Artiodactyla; family Ziphiidae; genus Mesoplodon; species Mesoplodon mirus. The sequence goes on along the minus strand of NC_138987.1, from coordinate 106,925,292 downwards.
ACTGGTTTGCAGGGAAGAAATAGAGACACAGAGGTAGAGAACAAACGTATGGACACCAAGTGTGGGAAGCCATGGGGTGGTGGTGGTGGGATGAGTTGGGAGATTGGGATTGACCTGTATACATGTATATGCATAAAATACATAACTAATAATAACTGCTGTATAAAAAAAATAAAAATTAAATTTCAAAATTTTAAAAAATAAAATTTAAAAATAAAACAGAAAAACGTTCTTCCCGTCACACAGATGTATTTATAGGAATGAATTATTTCCATGCTTATATCTATAAATTCATAAAAGAGGAATAAAATCTAACTTGAAACATAAAAGAAAAAAAAAAAACTTAACCCACGAGTTATACAGAGGAAAACCCTATCAGGGCACTTGCTCCAGCAGTAAACAATTCTGAAATTGGTCAGAGGTGGGGAACCATCTCCCATACCGCCAGCAACCCACCCCCCACGCAAGGAGCGTCCTCATTGCAAAGCTGGGGGACCGTGCCGAGGCATCTATGAGTAAACGTGAGCTGAGCCCCAGGCCAGCTGCTGCTGAACTGTTCCCACCCTTCCCAGGTAAAACACCTGAATATGTACAAGGTCTTGAAAGCCTAGAGGAAGGGCCGTGGAGCCACACCAGCAAAAGCACGCAGGCCAACTTGTTGCCTGCACGCCAGCCAGGGTGGTCCTGGCCCCGGGCGCTCTTCCGGAAGCTTTCCATTGCCCTACCTGTGATACCCCTCCTGTCCCGGCCCCCACTGCTTTTTGCCTTCCTCACCTCTGTCCGGAGAGAAATTCCAGCCGAAGGTATGGGTGACACATCCTCTTCTTTACAGGTGGCAGCCTGACAACTCCTGCAGAATGGCCAGCAGAGCCCCACTCACAGCGGGCAAACCACAAATCTGTGGCCCCTCACTCCCTCCCACCAGCACAGCCCCGAGACTGCTGATGGGGCAGAGAATATGGAGTCAGGCACAGCTTCAGGGGCTATTGCTGCCTGGAGCGCTGTTTATATTGACCTCAACGAGGCACACCTGGGGAGGGCGGGCCGGCAGGGTAAGGCTGCCCAGGACAGCTAATCCACAACCCTCAGGGAATCACATTGTTGAAAATGGACCTCCCTAAGGCAGAATAGAAGCCAAGGGAAAAAAGGACACAATGCCATTTGCAGCACCGTAGATGAGTCTAGAAGTAATCACGTGACTTGTAGTAAGTCAGAAAGTGAAAGACACATATCATATCATATCACTTATAGGTGTTAGCTAAAAATGGATACCAGGGCAGATATTGCCACGGAGAAGGGCAATCACAGATTCATTAAACAAACTTATGGTTCACCAATGGAAAGGTGTGAGGATTGGTTTCATTACGATATCGGGGTTAACAGACATATACAAACACAGGTGACATATATAATCACCAAAGACCTACAGAATACCAAGAGAGGACTACTCAACATTCTGTCATAACGTACATGGGAAAAGGATCCCAGGAAGAACAGACATCTGTATATGTGTAAAAGAACCACATCTTCCACACCTACAACTAGCCGAACATTGTAATCAAACTTGCTGTAATAAAAAATAAAAAATAAATAAATTAAAAACACGAAGAAGAAGTAGTGAGACAAACTTGAGGGGCTTTCTCCTGGCACATTCCATTCTAAATTCCAATCTAGAACACCACTTCCATTGAGGCTCTGTTGCCCTAGTCACCAGATTTGGTAAGGGAGAACTGCTGCCACCTTGTGGCCGTTTCACACAACAGCAGCTTTAATCCCAGCGCTAATGGTCAGTTGATATTCAAAATCATTGCAGGCCTGTAAATGACACCTGCCCTGAAAACAATTCCTGGGGTCACATATCGACCAAAAAATTCAAAGGACGTCCATATTTCAAAACGACCGTTTCAAAAGGCATATTTTACGCACATTAGTGTTCTGCTTCTTTTCCTTTCTTTCCTTTTTTGTTAAAAAAAACGGGAATGGAAAAAGGCATCCCTCAGAATGGGCGAAAATCGTTGCAAACGAATCAATGGACAGAGGTTTAATCTCCAATATATATAAACAGCTCATGCAGCTTAATATTAAAAGAACAAACAACCCAATACAAAAATGGGCAGAAGATCTAAAGAGAGGTTTCTTCAAAGGAGACAAAGAGATGGCCAAGACGCACATGAAAAGCTGCTCAACAGCACTAATTATTAGAGAAATGCAAATCAAAACTACAGTGAGGTGTCACCTCACACCTGTTAGAATCGGCATCATCAGAAAATCTACAAACAACAAATTCTGGGGAGGGTGTGGACAAAAGGAGCCCTCTTCCACTATTGGTGGGAATGTAAATTGATACAGTCACTATGGAGAACAGTATGGAGTTTCCTTAAAAAAACTAGAAATAGAATTACCATCTGATCCAGCAATCCCACTTCTGGGCATATACCCAGAGAAAACCGTAAATCAAAAAGGCACATTCACCACAATGTTCGTTGCAGCACTCTTTACAATAGGCATGTAATGGAAGCCACCTAAATGCCCACAGACAGATGAATGGATAAAGATGTGGTACATATATAAAATGGAATATTACTCGGCCATAAAAAGGAATGAAACTGGGTCATTTGTAGAGACATCGATGGATCGAGAGACTGTCATACAGAATGAAGTAAGTCAGAAAGAGGAAAACAAATATTGTATATTAATGCATATATGTGGAGCCTAAAAAATAGTACAGATGAACTGGCTTGCAGGGAAGAAATAGAGACACAGAGGTAGAGAACAAACGTATGGACACCAAGTGTGGGAAGCCATGGGATGGTGGTGGTGGGATGAGTTGGGAGATTGGGATTGACCTGTATACATGTATATGCATAAAATACATAACTAATAATAACGTGCTGTATAAAAAAATTAAATAAAAATTAAATTTCAAAATTTTAAAAAATAAAATTTAAAAATAAAACAGAAAAACGTTCTTCCCGTCACACAGATGTATTTATAGGAATGAATTATTTCAATGCTTATATCTATAAATACATAAAAGAGGAATAAAATCTAACGTGAAACATAAAAGAAAAAAAAAAAACCTGAACCCACGAGTTATACAGAGGAAAACCCTATCAGGGCACTTGCTCCAGCGGTAAACAATTCTGAAATTGGTCAGAAGTGGGGAACCATCTCCCATACCGCCAGCAACCCACCCCCCACGCAAGGAGCGTCCTCATTGCAAAGCTGGGGGACCGTGCCGAGGCATCTATGAGTAAACGTGAGCTGAGCCCCAGGCCAGCTGCTGCTGAACTGTTCCCACCCTTCCCAGGTAAAACACCTGAATATGTACAAGGTCTTGAAAGCCTAGAGGAAGGGCCGTGGAGCAACACCAGCGAAAGCACGCAGGCCAACTTGGTGCCTGCAGGCCAGCCAGGGTGGTCCTGTCCCCGGGAGCTCTTCCGGAAGCTTTCCATTGCCCTACCTGAGATACCCCTCCTGTCCCGGCCCCCACTGCTTTTTGCCTTCCTCACCTCTGTCCGGAGAGAAATTCCAGCGGAAGGTATGGGTGACACATCCTCTTCTTTACAGGTGGCAGCCTGACAACTCCTGCAGAATGGCCAGCAGAGCCCCACTCACAGCGGGCAACCCACAAATCTGTGGCCCCTAACTCCCTCCCACCAGCACAGCCCCGAGACTGCTGACGGGGCAGAGAATATGGAGTCAGGCACAGCTTCAGGGGCTATTGCTGCCTGGAGCGCTGTTTATATTGACCTCAAGGAGGCACACCTGGGGAGGGCGGGCCGGCAGGGTAAGGCTGCCCAGGTCAGCTAATCCACAACCCTCAGGGAATCACATTGTTGAAAATGGACCTCCCTAAGGCAGAATAGAAGCCAAGGGAAAAAAGGACACAATGCCATTTGCAGCACCGTAGATGAGTCTAGAAGTAATCACGTGACTTGTAGTAAGTCAGAAAGTGAAAGACACATATCATATCATATCACTTATAGGTGTTACCTAAAAATGGATACCAGGGCAGATATTGCCACGGAGAAGGGCAATCACAGATTCATTAAACAAACTTATGGTTCACCAATGGAAAGGTGTGAGGATTGGTTTCATTACGATATCGGGGTTAAGAGACATATACAAACACAGGTGACATATATAATCACCAAAGACCTACAGAATACCAAGAGAGGACTACTCAACATTCTGTCATAACGTACATGGGAAAAGGATCCCAGGAAGAACAGACATCTGTATATGTGTAAAAGAACCACATCTTCCACACCTACAACTAGCCGAACATTGTAATCAAACTTGCTGTAATAAAAAATAAAAAATAAATAAATTAAAAACACAAAGAAGAAGTAGTGAGACAAACTTGAGGGGCTTTCTCCTGGCACATTCCATTCTAAATTCCAATCTAGAACACCACTTCCATTGAGGCTCTGTCGCCCTAGTCACCAGATTTGGTAAGGGAGAACTGCCGCCACCTTGTGGCCGTTTCACACAACAGCAGCTTTAATCCCAGCGCTAATGGTCAGTTGATATTCAAAATCATTGCAGGCCTGTAAATGACACCTGCCCTGAAAACAAATCCTGGGGTCACATATCGACCAAAAAATTCAAAGGACGTCCATATTTCAAAACGACCGTTTCAAAAGGCATATTTTACGCACATTAGTGTTCTGCTTCTTTTCCTTTCTTTCCTTTTTTGTTAAAAAAAACGGGAATGGAAAAAGGCATCCCTCAGAATGGGCGAAAATCGTTGCAAACGAATCAATGGACAGAGGTTTAATCTCCAATATATATAAACAGCTCATGCAGCTTAATATTAAAAGAACAAACAACCCAATACAAAAATGGGCAGAAGATCTAAAGAGACGTTTCTTCAAAGGAGACACAGAGATGGCCAAGACGCACATGAAAAGCTGCTCAACAGCACTAATTATTAGAGAAATGCAAATCAAAACTACAGTGAGGTGTCACCTCACACCTGTTAGAATCGGCATCATCAGAAAATCTACAAACAACAAATTCTGGGGAGGGTGTGGACAAAAGGAGCCCTCTTCCACTATTGGTGGGAATGTAAATTGATACAGTCACTATGGAGAACAGTATGGAGTTTCCTTAAAAAAACTAGAAATAGAATTACCATCTGATCCAGCAATCCCACTTCTGGGCATATACCCAGAGAAAACCGTAAATCAAAAAGGCACATTCACCACAATGTTCGTTGCAGCACTCTTTACAATAGCCAGGTAATGGAAGCCACCTAAATGCCCACAGACAGATGAATGGATAAAGACGTGGTACATATATAAAATGGAATATTACTCGGCCATAAAAAGGAATGAAACTGGGTCATTTGTAGAGACATCGATGGATCGAGAGACTGTCATACAGAATGAAGTAAGTCAGAAAGAGGAAAACAAATATTGTATATTAATGCATATATGTGGAGCCTAAAAAATGGTACAGATGAACTGGTTTGCAGGGAAGAAATAGAGACACAGAGGTAGAGAACAAACGTATGGACACCAAGTGTGGGAAGCCATGGGGTGGTGGTGGAGGGATGAGTTGGGAGATTGGGATTGACCTGTATACATGTATATGCATAAAATACATAACTAATAATAACGTGCTGTATAAAAAAAATAAAAATTAAATTTCAAAATTTTAAAAAATAAAATTTAAAAATAAAACAGAAAAACGTTCTTCCCGTCACACAGATGTATTTATGGGAATGAATTATGTCCATGCTTATATCTATAAATACATAAAAGAGGAATAAAATCTAACTTGAAACATAAAAGAAAAAAAAAAACCTTAACCCACGAGTTATACAGAGGAAAACCCTATCAGGGCACTTGCTCCAGCGGTAAACAATTCTGAAATTGGTCAGAGGTGGGGAACCATCTCCCATACCGCCAGCAACCCACCCCCCACGCAAGGAGCGTCTTCATTGCAAAGCTGGGGGACCGTGCCGAGGCATCTATGAGTAAACGTGAGCTGAGCCCCAGGCCAGCTGCTGCTGAACTGTTCCCACCCTTCCCAGGTAAAACACCTGAATATGTACAAGGTCTTGAAAGCCTAGAAGAAGGGCCGTGGAGCCACACCAGCGAAAGCACGCAGGCCAACTTGGTGCCTGCAGGCCAGCCAGGGTGGTCCTGGACCCGGGCGCTCTTCCGGAAGCTTTCCATTGCCCTGCCTGAGATACCCCTCTTGTCCCGGCCCCCACTGCTTCTTTCTTTCCTCACCTCTGTCCGGAGAGAAATTCCAGCGGAAGGTATGGGTGACACATCCTCTTCTTTACAGGTGGCAGCCTGACAACTCCTGCAGAATGGCCAGCAGAGCCCCACTCACAGCGGGCAACCCACAAATCTGTGGCCCCTCACTCCCTCCCACCAGCACAGCCCCGAGACAGCTGACGGGGCAGAGAATATGGAGTCAGGCACAGCTTCAGGGGCTATTGCTGCCTGGAGCGCTGTTTATATTGACCTCAACGAGGCACACCTGGGGAGGGCGGGCCGGCAGGGTAAGGCTGCCCAGGACAGCTAATCCACAACCCTCAGGGAATCACATTGTTGAAAATGGACCTCCCTAAGGCAGAATAGAAGCCAAGTGAAAAAAGGACACAATGCCATTTGCAGCACCACAGATGAGTCTAGAAGTAATCACGTGACTTGTAGTAAGTCAGAAAGTGAAAGACACATATCATATCATATCACTTATAGGTGTTACCTAAAAATGGATACCAGGGCAGATATTGCCACGGAGAAGGGCAATCACAGATTCATTAAACAAACTTATGGTTCACCAATGGATAGGTGTGAGGATTGGTTTCATTACGATATCGGGGTTAAGAGACATATACAAACACAGGTGACATATATAATCACCAAAAACCTACAGAACACCAAGAGAGGACTACTCAACATTCTGTCATAACGTACATGGGAAAAGGATCCCAGGAAGAACAGACATCTGTATATGTGTAAAAGAACCACATCTTCCACACATACAACAAGCCAAACATTGTAATCAAACTTGCTGTAATAAAAAATAAAAAATAAATAAATTAAAAACACGAAGAAGAAGTAGTGAGACAAACTTGAGGGGCTTTCTCCTGGCACATTCCATTCTAAATTCCAATCTAGAACACCACTTCCATTGAGGCTCTGTTGCCCTAGTCACCAGATTTGGTAAGGGAGAACTGCTGCCACCTTGTGGCCGTTTCACACAACAGCAGCTTTAATCCCAGCGCTAATGGTCAGTTGATATTCAAAATCATTGCAGGCCTGTAAATGACACCTGCCCTGAAAACAAATCCTGGGGTCACATATCGACCAAAAAATTCAAAGGACGTCCATATTTCAAAACGACCGTTTCAAAAGGCATATTTTACGCACATTAGTGTTCTGCTTCTTTTCCTTTCTTTCCTTTTTTGTTAAAAAAAACGGGAATGGAAAAAGGCATCCCTCAGAATGGGCGAAAATCGTTGCAAACGAATCAATGGACAGAGGTTTAATCTCCAATATATATAAACAGCTCATGCAGCTTAATATTAAAAGAACAAACAACCCAATACAAAAATGGGCAGAAGATCTAAAGAGAGGTTTCTTCAAAGGAGACACAGAGATGGCCAAGACGCACATGAAAAGCTGCTCAACAGCACTAATTATTAGAGAAATGCAAATCAAAACTACAGTGAGGTGTCACCTCACACCTGTTAGAATCGGCATCATCAGAAAATCTACAAACAACCAATTCTGGGGAGGGTGTGGACAAAAGGAGCCCTCTTCCACTATTGGTGGGAATGTAAATTGATACAGTCACTATGAAGAACAGTATGGAGTTTCCTTAAAAAAACTAGAAATAGAATTAACATCTGATCCAGCAATCCTACTTCTGGGCATATACCCAGAGAAAACCGTAAATCAAAAAGGCACATTCACCACAATGTTCGTTGCAGCACTATTTACAATAGCCAGGTAATGGAAGCCACCTAAATGCCCACAGACAGATGAATGGATAAAGATGTGGTACATATATAAAATGGAATATTACTCGGCCATAAAAAGGAATGAAACTGGGTCATTTGTAGAGACATCGATGGATCGAGAGACTGTCATACAGAATGAAGTAAGTCAGAAAGAGGAAAACAAATGTTGTATATTAATGCATATATGTGGAGCCTAAAAAATGGTACAGATGTACTGGTTTGCAGGGAAGAAATAGAGACACAGAGGTAGAGAACAAACGTATGGACACCAAGTGTGGGAAGCCATGGGATGGTGGTGGTGGGATGAGTTGGGAGATTGGGATTGACATGTATACATATATATGCATAAAATACATAACTAATAATAACGTGCTGTATAAAAAAATAAATAAAATTAAATTTCAAAATTTAAAATAATAAAATTTTAAAATAAAACTAAAAAAAGTTATTCCCGTCACATAGATGTATTTATAGGAATGAATTATTTCCATGCTTATATCTATAAATACATAAAAGAGGAATAAAATCTAACTTGAACCATAAAAGAAAAAAAAACCCTGAACCCACGAGTTATACAGAGGAAAACCCTATCAGGGCACTTGCTCCAGCGGTAAACAATTCTGAAATTGGTCAGAGGTGGGGAACCATCTCCCATAAAGCCAGCAACCCACCCCCCACGCAAGGAGCGTCCTCATTGCAAAGCTGGGGGACCGTGCCGAGGCATCTGTGAGTAAACGTGAGCTGAGCCCCAGGCCAGCTGCTGCTGAACTGTTCCCACCCTTCCCAGGTAAAACACCTGAATATGTACAAGGGCTTGAAAGCCTAGAGGAAGGGCCGTGGAGCCACACCAGCGAAAGCATGCAGGCCAATTTGGTGCCTGCAGGCCAGCCAGGGTGGTCCTGGCCCCGGGCGCTCTTCCGGAAGCTTTCCATTGCCCTGCCTGAGATACCCCTCCTGTCCCGGCCCCCACTGCTTTTTGCCTTCCTCACCTCTGTCCGGAGAGAAATTCCAGCGGAAGGTATGGGTGACACATCCTCTTCTTTACAGGTGGCAGCCTGGCAACTCCTGCAGAATGGCCAGCAGAGCCCCACTCACAGCGGGCCACCCACAAAGCTGTGGCCCCTCACTCCCTCCCACCAGCACAGCCCCAAGACTGCTGACGGGGCAGAGAATATGGAGTCAGGCACAGCTTCAGGGGCTATTGCTGCCTGGAGCGCTGTTTATATTGACCTCAACGAGGCACACCTGGGGAGGGCGGGCCGGCAGGGTAAGGCTGCCCAGGTCAACTAATCCACAACCCTCAGGGAATCACATTGTTGAAAATGGACCCCGCTAAGGCAGAAGAGAAGCCAAGGGAAAAAAGGACACAATGCCATTTGCAGCACCGTAGATGAGTCTAGAAGTAATCACGTGACTTGTAGTAAGTCAGAAAGTGAAAGACACATATCATATCATATCACGTATAGGTGTTACCTAAAAATGGATACCAGGGCAGATATTGCCACGGAGAAGGGCAATCACAGATTCATTAAACAAACTTGTGGTTCACCAATGGAAAGGTGTGAGGATTGGTTTCATTACGATATCGGGGTTAAGAGACATATACAAACACAGGTGACATATATAATCACCAAAGACCTACAGAATCCCAAGAGAGGACTACTCAACATTCTGTCATAACGTACATGGGAAAAGGATCCCAGGAAGAACAGACATCTGTATATGTGTAAAAGAACCACATCTTCCACACCTACAACAAGCCAAACATTGTAATCAAACTTGCTGTAATAAAAAATAAAAAAAAATTAAATTAAAAACACGAAGAAGAAGTAGTGAGACAAACTTGAGTGGCTTTCTCCTGGCACATTCCATTCAAAATTCCAATCTATAACACCACTTCCATTGAGGCTCTGTTGCCCTAGTCACCAGATTTGGTAAGGGAGATCTGTTGCCACCTTGTGGCCGTTTCACACAACAGCAGCTTTAATCCCAGCACTAATGGTCAGTTGATATTCAAAATCATTGCAGGCCTGTAAATGACACCTGCCCTGAAAACAAATTCTGGGGTCACATATCGACCAAAAAATTCAAAGGACGTCCATATTTCAAAACGACCGTTTCAAAAGGCATATTTTACGCACATTAGTGTTCTGCTACTTTTCCTTTCTTTCCTTTTTTGTTAAAAAAAAACGGGAATGGAAAAAGGCATCCCTCAGAATGGGCGAAAGTCGTTGCAAACGAATCAATGGACAGAGGTTTAATCTCCAATATATATAAACAGCTCATGCAGCTTAATATTAAAAAAACAAACAACCCAATACAAAAATGGGCAGAAGATCTAAAGAGACGTTTCTTCAAAGGAGACACAGAGATGGACAAGACGCACATGAAAAGCTGCTCAACAGCACTAATTATTAGAGAAATGCAAATCAAAACTACAGTGAGGTGTCACCTCACACCTGTTAGAATCGGCATCATCAGAAAATCTACAAACAACAAATTCTGGGGAGGGTGTGGACAAAAGGAGCCCTCTTCCACTATTGGTGGGAATGTAAATTGATACAGTCACTATGGAGAACAGTATGGAGTTTCCTTAAAAATACTAGAAATAGAATCACCATCTGATCCAGCAATCCCACTTCTGGGCATATACCCAGAGAAAACCGTAAATCAAAAAGGCACATTCACCACAATGTTCGTTGCAGCACTCTTTACAATAGCCAGGTAATGGAAGCCACCTAAATGCCCACAGACAGATGAATGGATAAAGACGTGGTACATATATAAAATGGAATATTACTCGGCCATAAAAAGGAATGAAACTGGGTCATTTGTAGAGACATCGATGGATCGAGAGACTGTCATACAGAATGAAGTAAGTCAGAAAGAGGAAAACAAATGTTGTATATTAATGCATATATGTGGAGCCTAAAAAATGGTACAGATGAACTGGTTTGCAGGGAAGAAATAGAGACACAGAGGTAGAGAACAAACGTATGGACACCAAGTGTGGGAAGCCATGGGGTGGTGGTGGTGGGATGAGTTGGGAGATTGGGATTGACCTGTATACATGTATATGCATAAAATACATAACTAATAATAACGTGCTGTATAAAAAAAATAAAAAAAATTAAATTTCAAAATTTAAATAAATAAAATTTAAAAATAAAACAGAAAAACGTTCTTCCCGTCACACAGATGTATTTATAGGAATGAATTATTTCCATGCTTATATCTATAAATACATAAAAGAGGAATAAAATCTAACGTGAAACATAAAAGAAAAAAAAAAAACCTGAACCCACGAGTTATACAGAGGAAACGCTATCACGGCACTTGCTCCAGCGGTAAACAATTCTGAAATTGCTCAGAAGTGGGGAACCATCTCCCATACAGCCAGCAACCCACCCCCCACGCAAGGACCGTCCTCATTGCAAAGCTCAGGGACCGTGCCAAGGCATCCGTGAGTAAACGTGAGCTGAGCCCCAGGCCAGCTGCTGCTGAACTGTTCCCACCCTTCCCAGGTAAAACACCTGAATATGTACAAGGGCTTGAAAGCCTAGAGGAAGGGCCGTGGAGCCACACCAGTGAAAGCACGCAGGCCAACTTGGTGCCTGCAGGCCAGCCAGGGTGGTCCTTGCCCCGGGCGCTCTTCCAGAAGCTTTCCATTGCCCTACCTGTGATACCCCTCCTGTCCAGGCCCCCACTGCTTTTTGCCTTCCTCACCTCTGTCCGGAGAGAAATTCCAGCGGAAGGTATGGGTGACACATCCTCTTCTTTACAGGTGGCAGCCTGACAACTCCTGCAGAATGGCCAGCAGAGCCCCACTCACAGCGGGCCACCCACAAAGCTGTGGCCCCTCACTCCCTCCCACCAGCACAGCCCCGAGACTGCTGACGGGGCAGAGAATATGGAGTCAGGCACAGCTTCAGGGGCTATTGCTGCCTGGAGCGCTGTTTATATTGACCTCAACGAGGCACACCTGGGGAGGGCGGGCCGGCAGGGTAAGGCTGCCCAGTTCAGCTAATCCACAACCCTCAGGGAATCACATTGTTGAAAATGGACCTCGCTAAGGCAGAATAGAAGCCAAGGGAAAAAAGTACACAATGCCATTTGCAGCACCGTAGATGAGTCTAGAAGTAATCACGTGACTTGTAGTAAGTCAGAAAGTGAAAGACACATATCATATCATATCACGTATAGGTGTTACCTAAAAATGGATACCAGGGCAGATATTGCCACGGAGAAGGGCAATCACAGATTCTTTAAACAAACTTGTGGTTCACCAATGGAAAGGTGTGAGGATTGGTTTCATTACGGTATCGGGGTTAAGAGACATATACAAACACAGGTGACATATATAATCACCAAAGACCTACAGAATCCCAAGAGAGGACTACTCAACATTCTGTCATAACGTACATGGGAAAAGGATCCCAGGAAGAACAGACATCTGTATATGTGTAAAAGAACCACATCTTCCACACCTACAACAAGCCAAACATTGTAATCAAACTTGCTGTAATAAAAAATTAAAAAATAAATTAAAAACACGAAGAAGAAGTAGTGAGACAAACATGAGGGGCTTTCTCCTGGCACATTCCATTCTAAATTCCAATCTAGAACACCACTTCCATTGAGGCTCTGTTGCCCTAGTCACCAGATTTGGTAAGGGAGAACTGCTGCCACCTTGTGGCCGTTTCACACAACAGCAGCTTTAATCCCAGCGCTAATGGTCAGTTGATATTCAAAATCATTGCAGGCCTGTAAATGACACCTGCCCTGAAAACAAATCCTGGGGTCACATATCGACCAAAAAATTCAAAGGACGTCCATATTTCAAAACGACCATTTCAAAAGGCATATTTTACGCACATTAGTGTTCTGCTTCTTTTCCTTTCTTTCCTTTTTTGTTAAAAAAAAAACGGGAATGGAAAAAGGCATCCCTCAGAATGGGCGAAAGTCGTTGCAAACGAATCAATGGACAGAGGTTTAATCTCCAATATATATAAACAGCTCATGCAGCTTAATATTAAAAAAAAAACAACCCAATACAAAAATGGGCAGAAGATCTAAAGAGACGTTTCTACAAAGGAGACACAGAGCTGGCCAAGACGCACATGAAAAGCTGCTCAACAGCACTAATTATTAGAGAAATGCAAATCAAAACTACAATGAGGTATCACCTCACACCTGTTAGAATCGGCATCATCAGAAAATCTACAAACAACCAATTCTGGGGAGGGTGTGGACAAAAGGAGCCCTCTTCCACTATTGGTGGGAATATAAATTGATACAGTCACTATGGAGAACAGTATGGAGTTTCCTTAAAAAACTAGAAATAGAATCACCATCTGATCCAGCAATCCCACTTCTGGGCATATACCCAGAGAAAACCGTAAATCAAAAAGGCACATTCACCACAATGTTCGTTGCAGCACTCTTTACAATAGCCTGGTAATGGAAGCCACCTGAATGCCCACAGACAGATGAATGGATAAAGATGTGGTACATATATAAAATGGAATATTACTCGGCCATAAAAAGGAATGAAACTGGGTCATTTGGAGAGACATCGATGGATCGAGAGACTGTCATACAGAATGAAGTAAGTCAGAAAGAGGAAAACAAATGTTGTATATTAATGCATATATGTGGAGCCTAAAAAATGGTACAGATGAACTGGTTTGCAGGGAAGAAATAGAGACACAGAGGTAGAGAACAAACGTATGGACACCAAGTGTGGGAAGCCATGGGATGGTGGTGGTGGGATGAGTTGGGAGATTGGGATTGACCTGTATACATGTATATGCATAAAATACATAACTAATAATAACGTGCTGTATAAAAAAATAAATAAAATTAAATTTCAAAATTTAAATAAATAAAATTTAAAAATAAAACAGAAAAATGTTCTTCCCGTCACATAGATGTATTTATAGGAATGAATTATTTCCATGCTTATATCTATAAATACATAAAAGAGGAATAAAATCTAACTTGAACCATAAAAGAAAAAAAAACCCTGAACCCACGAGTTATACAGAGGAAAACCCTATCAGGGCACTTGCTCCAGCGGTAAACAATTCTGAAATTGGTCAGAGGTGGGGAACCATCTCCCATACAGCCAGCAACCCACCCCCCACGCAAGGAGCGTCCTCATTGCAAAGCTGGGGGACCGTGCCGAGGCAACTGTGAGTAAACGTGAGCTGAGCCCCAGGCCAGCTGCTGCTGAACTGTTCCCACCCTTCCCAGGTAAAACACCTGAATATGTACAAGGGCTTGAAAGCCTAGAGGAAGGGCCGTGGAGCCACACCAGCGAAAGCACGCAGGCCAACTTGGTGCCTGCAGGCCAGCCAGGGTGGTCCTGGACCCGGGCGCTCTTCCGGAAGCTTTCCATTGCCCTGCCTGAGATACCCCTCCTGTCCCGGCCCCCACTGCTTTTTGCCTTCCTCACCTCTGTCCGGAGAGAAATTCCAGCAGAAGGTATGGGTGACACATCCTCTACTTTACAGGTGGCAGCCTGGCAACTCCTGCAGAATGGCCAGCAGATCACCACTCATAGCGGGCCACCCACAAAGCTGTGGCCCCTCACTCCCTCCCACCAGCACAGCCCCGAGACTGCTGACGGGGCAGAGAATATGGAGTCAGGCACAGCTTCAGGGGCTACTGCTGCCTGGAGCGCTGTTTATATTGACCTCAACGAGGCACACCTGGGGAGGGCGGGCCGGCAAGGTAAGGCTGCCCAGGTCACCTAATCCACAACCCTCAGGGAATCACATTGTTGAAAATGGACCCCGCTAAGGCAGAAGAGAAGCCAAGGGAAAAAAGGACACAATGCCATTTGCAGCACCGTAGATGAGTCTAGAAGTAATCACGTGACTTGTAGTAAGTCAGAAAGTGAAAGACACATATCATATCATATCACTTATAGGTGTTACCTAAAAATGGATACCAGGGCAGATATTACCACGGAGAAGGGCAATCTCAGATTCATTAAACAAACTTATGGTTCACCAATGGAAAGGTGTGAGGATTGGTTTCATTACGATATCGGGGTTAAGAGACATATACAAACACAGGTGACATATATAATCACCAAATACCTACAGAATACCAAGAGAGGACTACTCAACATTCTGTCATAACGTACATGGGAAAAGGATCCCAGGAAGAACAGACGTCTGTATATGTGTAAAAGAACCACATCTTCCACACCTACAACAAGCCAAACATTGTAATCAAACTTGCTGTAATAAAAAATAAAAAAAAAATAAATTAAAAACACGAAGAAGAAGTAGTGAGACAAACTTGAGTGGCTTTCTCCTGTCACATTCCATTCAAAATTCCAATCTATAACACCACTTCCATTGAGGCTCTGTTGCCCTAGTCACCAGATTTGGTAAGGGAGATCTGTTGCCACCTTGTGGCCGTTTCACACAACAGCAGCTTTAATCCCAGCGCTAATGGTCAGTTGATATTCAAAATCATTGCAGGCCTGTAAATGACACCTGCCCTGAAAACAAATCCTGGGGTCACATATCGACCAAAAAATTCAAAGGACGTCCATATTTCAAAACGACCGTTTCAAAAGGCATATTTTACGCACATTAGTGTTCTGCTTCTTTTCCTTTCTTTCCTTTTTTGTTAAAAAAAAACGGGAATGGAAAAAGGCATCCCTCAGAATGGGCGAAAGTCGTTGCAAACGAATCAATGGACAGAGGTTTAATCTCCAATATATATAAACAGCTCATGCAGCTTAATATTAAAAAAAACAAACAACCTAATACAAAAATGGGCAGAAGATCTAAAGAGACGTTTCTTCAAAGGAGACACAGAGATGGCCAAGACGCACATGAAAAGCTGCTCAACAGCACTAATTATTAGAGAAATGCAAATCAAAACTACAATGAGGTATCACCTCACACCTGTTAGAATCGGCATCATCAGAAAATCTACAAACAACCAATTCTGGGGAGGGTGTGGACAAAAGGAGCCCTCTTCCACTATTGGTGGGAATGTAAATTGATACAGTCACTATGGAGAACAGTATGGAGTTTCCTTAAAAATACTAGAAATAGAATCACCATCTGATCCAGCAATCCCACTTCTGGGCATATACCCAGAGAAAACCGTAAATCAAAAAGGCACATTCACCACAATGTTCGTTGCAGCACTCTTTACAATAGCCAGGTAATGGAAGCCACCTAAATGCCCACAGACAGATGAATGGATAAAGACGTGGTACATATATAAAATGGAATATTACTCGGCCATAAAAAGGAATGAAACTGGGTCATTTGTAGAGACATCGATGGATCGAGAGACTGTCATACAGAATGAAGTAAGTCAGAAAGAGGAAAACAAAAGTTGTATATTAATGCATATATGTGGAGCCTAAAAAATGGTACAGATGAACTGGTTTGCAGGGAAGAAATAGAGACACAGAGGTAGAGAACAAACGTATGGACACCAAGTGTGGGAAGCCATGGGATGGTGGTGGTGGGATGAGTTGGGAGATTGGGATTGACCTGTATACATGTATATGCATAAAATACATAACTAATAATAACGTGCTGTATAAAAAAAATAAATAAAATTAAATTTCAAAATTTAAATAAATAATATTTAAAAATAAAACAGAAAAACGTTCTTCCCGTCACACAGATGTATTTATAGGAATGAATTATTTCCATGCTTATATCTATAAATACATAAAAGAGGAATAAAATCTAACGTGAAACATAAAAGAAAAAAAAAACCTGAACCCACGAGTTATACAGAGGAAAACCCTATCAGGGCACTTGCTCCAGCGGTAAACAATTCTGAAATTGGTCAGAAGTGGGGAACCATCTCCCATACAGCCAGCAACCCACCCCCCACGCAAGGAGCGTCCTCATTGCAAAGCTCGGGGACCGTGCCAAGGCATCGGTGAGTAAACGTGAGCTGAGCTCCAGGCCAGCTGCTGCTGAACTGTCCCACCCTTCCCAGGTAAAACACCTGAATATGTACAAGGGCTTGAAAGCCTAGAGGAAGGGCCGTGGAGCCACACCAGTGAAAGCACGCAGGCCAACTTGGTGCCTGCAGGCCAGCCAGGGTGGTCCTGGCCCTGGGCGCTCTTCCGGAAGCTTTCCATTGCCCTACCTGTGATACCCCTCCTGTCCCGGCCCCCACTGCTTTTTGCCTTCCTCACCTCTGTCCGGAGAGAAATTCCAGCGGAAGGTATGTGTGACACATCCTCTTCTTTACAGGTGGCAGCCTGACAACTCCTGCAGAATGGCCAGCAGAGCCCCACTCACAGCGGGCCACCCACAAATCTGTGGCCCCTCACTCCCTCCCACCAGCACAGCCCCGAGACTGCTGACGGGGCAGAGAATATGGAGTCAGGCACAGCTTCAGGGGCTATTGCTGCCTGGAGCGCTGTTTATATTGACCTCAACGAGGCACACCTGGGGAGGGCGGGCCGGCAGGGTAAGGCTGCCCAGGTCAGCTAATCCACAACCCTCAGGGAATCACATTGTTGAAAATGGACCTCGCTAAGGCAGAAGAGAAGCCAAGGGAAAAAAGGACACAATGCCATTTGCAGCACCGTAGATGAGTCTAGAAGTAATCACGTGACTTGTAGTAAGTCAGAAAGTGAAAGACACATATCATATCATATCACGTATAGGTGTTACCTAAAAATGGATACCAGGGCAGATATTGCCACGGAGAAGGGCAATCACAGATTCTTTAAACAAACTTGTGGTTCACCAATGGAAAGGTGTGAGGATTGGTTTCATTACGGTATCGGGGTTAAGAGACATATACAAACACAGGTGACATATATAATCACCAAAGACCTACAGAATCCCAAGAGAGGACTACTCAACATTCTGTCATAACGTACATGGGAAAAGGATCCCAGGAAGAACAGACATCTGTATATGTGTAAAAGAACCACATCTTCCACACCTACAACAAGCCAAACATTGTAATCAAACTTGCTCTAATAAAAAATAAAAAAATTAAATTAAAAACACGAAGAAGAAGTAGTGAGACAAACATGAGGGGCTTTCTCCTGGCACATTCCATTCTAAATTCCAATCTAGAACACCACTTCCATTGAGGCTCTGTTGCCCTAGTCACCAGATTTGGTAAGGGAGAACTGCTGCCACCTTGTGGCCGTTTCACACAACAGCAGCTTTAATCCCAGCGCTAATGGTCAGTTGATATTCAAAATCATTGCAGGCCTGTAAATGACACCTGCCCTGAAAACAAATCCTGGGGTCACATATCGACCAAAAAATTCAAAGGACGTCCATATTTCAAAACGACCATTTCAAAAGGCATATTTTACGCACATTAGTGTTCTGCTTCTTTTCCTTTCTTTCCTTTTTTGTTAAAAAAAAAACGGGAATGGAAAAAGGCATCCCTCAGAATGGGCGAAAGTCGTTGCAAACGAATCAATGGACAGAGGTTTAATCTCCAATATATATAAACAGCTCATGCAGCTTAATATTAAAAAAAAAACAACCCAATACAAAAATGGGCAGAAGATCTAAAGAGACGTTTCTACAAAGGAGATACAGAGCTGGCCAAGACGCACATGAAAAGCTGCTCAACAGCACTAATTATTAGAGAAATGCAAATCAAAACTACAATGAGGTATCACCTCACACCTGTTAGAATCGGCATCATCAGAAAATCTACAAACAACAAATTCTGGGGAGGGTGTGGACAAAAGGAGCCCTCTTCCACTATTGGTGGGAATATAAATTGATACAGTCACTATGGAGAACAGTATGGAGTTTCCTTAAAAAACTAGAAATAGAACCACCATCTGATCCAGCAATCCCACTTCTGGGCATATACCCAGAGAAAACCGTAAATCAAAAAGGCACATTCACCACAATGTTCGTTGCAGCACTCTTTACAATAGCCTGGTAATGGAAGCCACCTGAATGCCCACAGACAGATGAATGGATAAAGATGTGGTACATATATAAAATGGAATATTACTCGGCCATAAAAAGGAATGAAACTGGGTCATTTGGAGAGACATCGATGGATCGAGAGACTGTCATACAGAATGAAGTAAGTCAGAAAGAGGAAAACAAATGTTGTATATTAATGCATATATGTGGAGCCTAAAAAATGGTACAGATGAACTGGTTTGCAGGGAAGAAATAGAGACACAGAGGTAGAGAACAAACGTATGGACACCAAGTGTGGGAAGCCATGGGATGGTGGTGGTGGGATGAGTTGGGAGATTGGGATTGACCTGTATACATGTATATGCATAAAATACATAACTAATAATAACGTGCTGTATAAAAAAATAAATAAAATTAAATTTCAAAATTTAAATAAATAAAATTTAAAAATAAAACAGAAAAATGTTCTTCCCGTCACATAGATGTATTTATAGGAATGAATTATTTCCATGCTTATATCTATAAATACATAAAAGAGGAATAAAATCTAACTTGAACCATAAAAGAAAAAAAAACCCTGAACCCACGAGTTATACAGAGGAAAACCCTATCAGGGCACTTGCTCCAGCGGTAAACAATTCTGAAATTGGTCAGAGGTGGGGAACCATCTCCCATACAGCCAGCAACCCACCCCCCACGCAAGGAGCGTCCTCATTGCAAAGCTGGGGGACCGTGCCGAGGCAACTGTGAGTAAACGTGAGCTGAGCCCCAGGCCAGCTGCTGCTGAACTGTTCCCACCCTTCCCAGGTAAAACACCTGAATATGTACAAGGGCTTGAAAGCCTAGAGGAAGGGCCGTGGAGCCACACCAGCGAAAGCACGCAGGCCAACTTGGTGCCTGCAGGCCAGCCAGGGTGGTCCTGGACCCGGGCGCTCTTCCGGAAGCTTTCCATTGCCCTGCCTGAGATACCCCTCCTGTCCCGGCCCCCACTGCTTTTTGCCTTCCTCACCTCTGTCCGGAGAGAAATTCCAGCAGAAGGTATGGGTGACACATCCTCTACTTTACAGGTGGCAGCCTGGCAACTCCTGCAGAATGGCCAGCAGATCACCACTCATAGCGGGCCACCCACAAAGCTGTGGCCCCTCACTCCCTCCCACCAGCACAGCCCCGAGACTGCTGACGGGGCAGAGAATATGGAGTCAGGCACAGCTTCAGGGGCTACTGCTGCCTGGAGCGCTGTTTATATTGACCTCAACGAGGCACACCTGGGGAGGGCGGGCCGGCAAGGTAAGGCTGCCCAGGTCACCTAATCCACAACCCTCAGGGAATCACATTGTTGAAAATGGACCCCGCTAAGGCAGAAGAGAAGCCAAGGGAAAAAAGGACACAATGCCATTTGCAGCACCGTAGATGAGTCTAGAAGTAATCACGTGACTTGTAGTAAGTCAGAAAGTGAAAGACACATATCATATCATATCACTTATAGGTGTTACCTAAAAATGGATACCAGGGCAGATATTGCCACGGAGAAGGGCAATCTCAGATTCATTAAACAAACTTATGGTTCACCAATGGAAAGGTGTGAGGATTGGTTTCATTACGATATCGGGGTTAAGAGACATATACAAACACAGGTGACATATATAATCACCAAAGACCTACAGAATACCAAGAGAGGACTACTCAACATTCTGTCATAACGTACATGGGAAAAGGATCCCAGGAAGAACAGACGTCTGTATATGTGTAAAAGAACCACATCTTCCACACCTACAACAAGCCAAACATTGTAATCAAACTTGCTGTAATAAAAAATAAAAAAATAATAAATTAAAAACACGAAGAAGAAGTAGTGAGACAAACTTGAGTGGCTTTCTCCTGTCACATTCCATTCAAAATTCCAATCTATAACACCACTTCCATTGAGGCTCTGTTGCCCTAGTCACCAGATTTGGTAAGGGAGATCTGTTGCCACCTTGTGGCCGTTTCACACAACAGCAGCTTTAATCCCAGCGCTAATGGTCAGTTGATATTCAAAATCATTGCAGGCCTGTAAATGACACCTGCCCTGAAAACAAATCCTGGGGTCACATATCGACCAAAAAATTCAAAGGACGTCCATATTTCAAAACGACCGTTTCAAAAGGCATATTTTACGCACATTAGTGTTCTGCTTCTTTTCCTTTCTTTCCTTTTTTGTTAAAAAAAACGGGAATGGAAAAAGGCATCCCTCAGAATGGGCGAAAGTCGTTGCAAACGAATCAATGGACAGAGGTTTAATCTCCAATATATATAAACAGCTCATGCAGCTTAATATTAAAAAAAAAACAACCCAATACAAAAATGGGCAGAAGATCTAAAGAGACGTTTCTACAAAGGAGACACAGAGCTGGCCAAGACGCACATGAAAAGCTGCTCAACAGCACTAATTATTAGAGAAATGCAAATCAAAACTACAATGAGGTATCACCTCACACCTGTTAGAATCGGCATCATCAGAAAATCTACAAACAACCAATTCTGGGGAGGGTGTGGACAAAAGGAGCCCTCTTCCACTATTGGTGGGAATGTAAATTGATACAGTCACTATGGAGAACAGTATGGAGTTTCCTTAAAAATACTAGAAATAGAATCACCATCTGATCCAGCAATCCCACTTCTGGGCATATACCCAGAGAAAACCGTAAATCAAAAAGGCACATTCACCACAATGTTCGTTGCAGCACTATTTACAATAGCCAGGTAATGGAAGCCACCTAAATGCCCACAGACAGATGAATGGATAAAGATGTGGTACATATATAAAATGGAATATTACTCGGCCATAAAAAGGAATGAAACTGGGTCATTTGTAGAGACATCGATGGATCGAGAGACTGTCATACAGAATGAAGTAAGTCAGAAAGAGGAAAACAAATGTTGTATATTAAAGCATATATGTGGAGCCTAAAAAATGGTACAGATGTACTGGTTTGCAGGGAAGAAATAGAGACACAGAGGTAGAGAACAAACGTATGGACACCAAGTGTGGGAAGCCATGGGATGGTGGTGGTGGGATGAGTTGGGAGATTGGGATTGACATGTATACATATATATGCATAAAATACATAACTAATAATAACGTGCTGTATAAAAAAATAAATAAAATTAAATTTCAAAATTTAAAATAATAAAATTTTAAAATAAAACTAAAAAAAGTTATTCCCGTCACATAGATGTATTTATAGGAATGAATTATTTCCATGCTTATATCTATAAATACATAAAAGAGGAATAAAATCTAACTTGAACCATAAAAGAAAAAAAAACCCTGAACCCACGAGTTATACAGAGGAAAACCCTATCAGGGCACTTGCTCCAGCGGTAAACAATTCTGAAATTGGTCAGAGGTGGGGAACCATCTCCCATACAGCCAGCAACCCACCCCCCACGCAAGGAGCGTCCTCATTGCAAAGC
Organism: Mesoplodon mirus; assembly: GCF_964341445.2. Lineage (NCBI taxonomy): Eukaryota > Metazoa > Chordata > Mammalia > Artiodactyla > Ziphiidae > Mesoplodon > Mesoplodon mirus. The sequence continues at coordinate 106,902,930 of NC_138987.1, read as the reverse complement.
TGGGGGACCGTGCCGAGGCATCTGTGAGTAAACGTGAGCTGAGCCCCAGGCCAGCTGCTGCTGAACTGTTCCCACCCTTCCCAGGTAAAACACCTGAATATGTACAAGGGCTTGAAAGCCTAGAGGAAGGGCCGTGGAGCCACACCAGCGAAAGCACGCAGGCCTATTTGGTGCCTGCAGGCCAGCCAGGGTGGTCCTGGCCCCGGGCGCTCTTCCGGAAGCTTTCCATTGCCCTGCCTGAGATACCCCTCCTGTCCCGGCCCCCACTGCTTTTTGCCTTCCTCACCTCTGTCCGGAGAGAAATTCCAGCGGAAGGTATGGGTGACACAACCTCTTCTTTACAGGTGGCAGCCTGGCAACTCCTGCAGAATGGCCAGCAGAGCCCCACTCACAGCGGGCCACCCACAAAGCTGTGGCCCCTCACTCCCTCCCACCAGCACAGCCCCAAGACTGCTGACGGGGCAGAGAATATGGAGTCAGGCACAGCTTCAGGGGCTATTGCTGCCTGGAGCGCTGTTTATATTGACCTCAACGAGGCACACCTGGGGAGGGCGGGCTGGCAGGGTAAGGCTGCCCAGGTCAACTAATCCACAACCCTCAGGGAATCACATTGTTGAAAATGGACCCCGCTAAGGCAGAAGAGAAGCCAAGGGAAAAAAGGACACAATGCCATTTGCAGCACCGTAGATGAGTCTAGAAGTAATCACGTGACTTGTAGTAAGTCAGAAAGTGAAAGACACATATCATATCATATCACGTATAGGTGTTACCTAAAAATGGATACCAGGGCAGATATTGCCACGGAGAAGGGCAATCACAGATTCATTAAACAAACTTGTGGTTCACCAATGGAAAGGTGTGAGGATTGGTTTCATTACGATATCGGGGTTAAGAGACATATACAAACACAGGTGACATATATAATCACCAAAGACCTACAGAATCCCAAGAGAGGACTACTCAACATTCTGTCATAACGTACATGGGAAAAGGATCCCAGGAAGAACAGACATCTGTATATGTGTAAAAGAACCACATCTTCCACACCTACAACAAGCCAAACATTGTAATCAAACTTGCTGTAATAAAAAATAAAAAAAAATTAAATTAAAAACACGAAGAAGAAGTAGTGAGACAAACTTGAGTGGCTTTCTCCTGGCACATTCCATTCAAAATTCCAATCTATAACACCACTTCCATTGAGGCTTTGTTGCCCTAGTCACCAGATTTGGTAAGGGAGATCTGTTGCCACCTTGTGGCCGTTTCACACAACAGCAGCTTTAATCCCAGCGCTAATGGTCAGTTGATATTCAAAATCATTGCAGGCCTGTAAATGACACCTGCCCTGAAAACAAATTCTGGGGTCACATATCGACCAAAAAATTCAAAGGACGTCCATATTTCAAAACGACCGTTTCAAAAGGCATATTTTACGCACATTAGTGTTCTGCTTCTTTTCCTTTCTTTCCTTTTTTGTTAAAAAAAAACGGGAATGGAAAAAGGCATCCCTCAGAATGGGCGAAAGTCGTTGCAAACGAATCAATGGACAGAGGTTTAATCTCCAATATATATAAACAGCTCATGCAGCTTAATATTAAAAAAACAAACAACCCAATACAAAAATGGGCAGAAGATCTAAAGAGACGTTTCTTCAAAGGAGACACAGAGATGGCCAAGACGCACATGAAAAGCTGCTCAACAGCACTAATTATTAGAGAAATGCAAATCAAAACTACAATGAGGTGTCACCTCACACCTGTTAGAATCGGCATCATCAGAAAATCTACAAACAACAAATTCTGGGGAGGGTGTGGACAAAAGGAGCCCTCTTCCACTATTGGTGGGAATGTAAATTGATACAGTCACTATGGAGAACAGTATGGAGTTTCCTTAAAAATACTAGAAATAGAATCACCATCTGATCCAGCAATCCCACTTCTGGGCATATACCCAGAGAAAACCGTAAATCAAAAAGGCACATTCACCACAATGTTCGTTGCAGCACTCTTTACAATAGCCAGGTAATGGAAGCCACCTAAATGCCCACAGACAGATGAATGGATAAAGACGTGGTACATATATAAAATGGAATATTACTCGGCCATAAAAAGGAATGAAACTGGGTCATTTGTAGAGACATCGATGGATCGAGAGACTGTCATACAGAATGAAGTAAGTCAGAAAGAGGAAAACAAATGTTGTATATTAATGCATATATGTGGAGCCTAAAAAATGGTACAGATGAACTGGTTTGCAGGGAAGAAATAGAGACACAGAGGTAGAGAACAAACGTATGGACACCAAGTGTGGGAAGCCATGGGATGGTGGTGGTGGGATGAGTTGGGAGATTGGGATTGACCTGTATACATGTATATGCATAAAATACATAACTAATAATAACGTGCTGTATAAAAAAAATAAATAAAATTAAATTTCAAAATTTAAATAAATAAAATTTAAAAATAAAACAGAAAAACGTTCTTCCCGTCACACAGATGTATTTATAGGAATGAATTATTTCCATGCTTATATCTATAAATACATAAAAGAGGAATAAAATCTAACGTGAAACATAAAAGAAAAAAAAAAAACCTGAACCCACGAGTTATACAGAGGAAACGCTATCACGGCACTTGCTCCAGCGGTAAACAATTCTGAAATTGCTCAGAAGTGGGGAACCATCTCCCATACAGCCAGCAACCCACCCCCCACGCAAGGACCGTCCTCATTGCAAAGCTCAGGGACCGTGCCAAGGCATCCGTGAGTAAACGTGAGCTGAGCCCCAGGCCAGCTGCTGCTGAACTGTTCCCACCCTTCCCAGGTAAAACACCTGAATATGTACAAGGGCTTGAAAGCCTAGAGGAAGGGCCGTGGAGCCACACCAGTGAAAGCACGCAGGCCAACTTGGTGCCTGCAGGCCAGCCAGGGTGGTCCTGGCCCCGGGCGCTCTTCCGGAAGCTTTCCATTGCCCTACCTGTGATACCCCTCCTGTCCCGGCCCCCACTGCTTTTTGCCTTCCTCACCTCTGTCCGGAGAGAAATTCCAGCGGAAGGTATGGGTGACACATCCTCTTCTTTACAGGTGGCAGCCTGACAACTCCTGCAGAATGGCCAGCAGAGCCCCACTCACAGCGGGCCACCCACAAATCTGTGGCCCCTCACTCCCTCCCACCAGCACAGCCCCGAGACTGCTGACGGGGCAGAGAATATGGAGTCAGGCACAGCTTCAGGGGCTATTGCTGCCTGGAGCGCTGTTTATATTGACCTCAACGAGGCACACCTGGGGAGGGCGGGCCGGCAGGGTAAGGCTGCCCAGTTCAGCTAATCCACAACCCTCAGGGAATCACATTGTTGAAAATGGACCTCGCTAAGGCAGAATAGAAGCCAAGGGAAAAAAGTACACAATGCCATTTGCAGCACCGTAGATGAGTCTAGAAGTAATCACGTGACTTGTAGTAAGTCAGAAAGTGAAAGACACATATCATATCATATCACGTATAGGTGTTACCTAAAAATGGATACCAGGGCAGATATTGCCACGGAGAAGGGCAATCACAGATTCTTTAAACAAACTTGTGGTTCACCAATGGAAAGGTGTGAGGATTGGTTTCATTACGGTATCGGGGTTAAGAGACATATACAAACACAGGTGACATATATAATCACCAAAGACCTACAGAATACCAAAAGAGGACTACTCAACATTCTGTCATAACGTACATGGGAAAAGGATCCCAGGAAGAACAGACATCTGTATATGTGTAAAAGAACCACATCTTCCACACCTACAACAAGCCAAACATTGTAATCAAACTTGCTGTAATAAAAAATTAAAAAATAAATTAAAAACACGAAGAAGAAGTAGTGAGACAAACATGAGGGGCTTTCTCCTGGCACATTCCATTCTATATTCCAATCTAGAACACCACTTCCATTGAGGCTCTGTTGCCCTAGTCACCAGATTTGGTAAGGGAGAACTGCTGCCACCTTGTGGCCGTTTCACACAACAGCAGCTTTAATCCCAGCGCTAATGGTCAGTTGATATTCAAAATCATTGCAGGCCTGTAAATGACACCTGCCCTGAAAACAAATCCTGGGGTCACATATCGACCCAAAAATTCAAAGGACGTCCATATTTCAAAACGACCATTTCAAAAGGCATATTTTACGCACATTAGTGTTGTGCTTCTTTTCCTTTCTTTCCTTTTTTGTTAAAAAAAAAAACGGGAATGGAAAAAGACATCCCTCAGAATGGGCGAAAGTCGTTGCAAACGAATCAATGGACAGAGGTTTAATCTCCAATATATATAAACAGCTCATGCAGCTTAATATTAAAAAAAAAAAAACAACCCAATACAAAAATGGGCAGAAGATCTAAAGAGACGTTTCTACAAAGGAGACACAGAGATGGCCAAGACGCACATGAAAAGCTGCTCAACAGCACTAATTATTAGAGAAATGCAAATCAAAACTACAGTGAGGTGTCACCTCACACCTGTTAGAATCGGCATCATCAGAAAATCTACAAACAACCAATTCTGGGGAGGGTGTGGACAAAAGGAGCCCTCTTCCACTATTGGTGGGAATATAAATTGATACAGTCACTATGGAGAACAGTATGGAGTTTCCTTAAAAAACTAGAAATAGAATCACCATCTGATCCAGCAATCCCACTTCTGGGCATATACCCAGAGAAAACCGTAAATCAAAAAGGCACATTCACCACAATGTTCGTTGCAGCACTCTTTACAATAGCCAGGTAATGGAAGCCACCTAAATGCCCACAGACAGATGAATGGATAAAGATGTGGTACATATATAAAATGGAATATTACTCGGCCATAAAAAGGAATGAAACTGGGTCATTTGGAGAGACATCGATGGATCGAGAGACTGTCATACAGAATGAAGTAAGTCAGAAAGAGGAAAACAAATGTTGTATATTAATGCATATATGTGGAGCCTAAAAAATGGTACAGATGTACTGGTTTGCAGGGAAGAAATAGAGACACAGAGGTAGAGAACAAACGTATGGACACCAAGTGTGGGAAGCCATGGGATGGTGGTGGTGGGATGAGTTGGGAGATTGGGATTGACATGTATACATATATATGCATAAAATACATAACTAATAATAACGTGCTGTATAAAAAAATAAATAAAATTAAATTTCAAAATTTAAAATAATAAAATTTTAAAATAAAACTAAAAAAAGTTATTCCCGTCACATAGATGTATTTATAGGAATGAATTATTTCCATGCTTATATCTATAAATACATAAAAGAGGAATAAAATCTAACTTGAACCATAAAAGAAAAAAAAACCCTGAACCCACGAGTTATACAGAGGAAAACCCTATCAGGGCACTTGCTCCAGCGGTAAACAATTCTGAAATTGGTCAGAGGTGGGGAACCATCTCCCATACAGCCAGCAACCCACCCCCCACGCAAGGAGCGTCCTCATTGCAAAGCTGGGGGACCGTGCCGAGGCATCTGTGAGTAAACGTGAGCTGAGCCCCAGGCCAGCTGCTGCTGAACTGTTCCCACCCTTCCCAGGTAAAACACCTGAATATGTACAAGGGCTTGAAAGCCTAGAGGAAGGGCCGTGGAGCCATACCAGCGAAAGCACGCAGGCCAATTTGGTGCCTGCAGGCCAGCCAGGGTGGTCCTGGCCCCGGGCGCTCTTCCGGAAGCTTTCCATTGCCCTGCCTGAGATACCCCTCCTGTCCCGGCCCCCACTGCTTTTTGCCTTCCTCACCTCTGTCCGGAGAGAAATTCCAGCGGAAGGTATGGGTGACACATCCTCTTCTTTACAGGTGGCAGCCTGGCAACTCCTGCAGAATGGCCAGCAGAGCCCCACTCACAGCGGGCCACCCACAAAGCTGTGGCCCCTCACTCCCTCCCACCAGCACAGCCCCAAGACTGCTGACGGGGCAGAGAATATGGAGTCAGGCACAGCTTCAGGGGCTATTGCTGCCTGGAGCGCTGTTTATATTGACCTCAACGAGGCACACCTGGGGAGGGCGGGCCGGCAGGGTAAGGCTGCCCAGGTCAACTAATCCACAACCCTCAGGGAATCACATTGTTGAAAATGGACCCCGCTAAGGCAGAAGAGAAGCCAAGGGAAAAAAGGACACAATGCCATTTGCAGCACCGTAGATGAGTCTAGAAGTAATCACGTGACTTGTAGTAAGTCAGAAAGTGAAAGACACATATCATATCATATCACGTATAGGTGTTACCTAAAAATGGATACCAGGGCAGATATTGCCACGGAGAAGGGCAATCACAGATTCATTAAACAAACTTATGGTTCACCAATGGAAAGGTGTGAGGATTGGTTTCATTACGATATCGGGGTTAAGAGACATATACAAACACAGGTGACATATATAATCACCAAAGACCTACAGAATCCCAAGAGAGGACTACTCAACATTCTGTCATAACGTACATGGGAAAAGGATCCCAGGAAGGACAGACATCTGTATATGTGTAAAAGAACCACATCTTCCACACCTACAACAAGCCAAACATTGTAATCAAACTTGCTGTAATAAAAAATAAAAAAAAATTAAATTAAAAACACGAAGAAGAAGTAGTGAGACAAACTTGAGTGGCTTTCTCCTGGCACATTCCATTCAAAATTCCAATCTATAACACCACTTCCATTGAGGCTCTGTTGCCCTAGTCACCAGATTTGGTAAGGGAGATCTGTTGCCACCTTGTGGCCGTTTCACACAACAGCAGCTTTAATCCCAGCGCTAATGGTCAGTTGATATTCAAAATCATTGCAGGCCTGTAAATGACACCTGCCCTGAAAACAAATCCTGGGGTCACATATCGACCAAAAAATTCAAAGGACGTCCATATTTCAAAACGACCGTTTCAAAAGGCATATTTTACGCACATTAGTGTTCTGCTTCTTTTCCTTTCTTTCCTTTTTTGTTAAAAAAAAACGGGAATGGAAAAAGGCATCCCTCAGAATGGGCGAAAGTCGTTGCAAACGAATCAATGGACAGAGGTTTAATCTCCAATATATATAAACAGCTCATGCAGCTTAATATTAAAAAAACAAACAACCCAATACAAAAATGGGCAGAAGATCTAAAGAGAGGTTTCTTCAAAGGAGACACAGAGATGGCCAAGACGCACATGAAAAGCTGCTCAACAGCACTAATTATTAGAGAAATGCAAATCAAAACTACAATGAGGTGTCACCTCACACCTGTTAGAATCGGCATCATCAGAAAATCTACAAACAACCAATTCTGGGGAGGGTGTGGACAAAAGGAGCCCTCTTCCACTATTGGTGGGAATGTAAATTGATACAGTCACTATGGAGAACAGTATGGAGTTTCCTTAAAAATACTAGAAATAGAATCACCATCTGATCCAGCAATCCCACTTCTGGGCATATACCCAGAGAAAACCGTAAATCAAAAAGGCACATTCACCACAATGTTCGTTGCAGCACTCTTTACAATAGCCAGGTAATGGAAGCCACCTAAATGCCCACAGACAGATGAATGGATAAAGACGTGGTACATATATAAAATGGAATATTACTCGGCCATAAAAAGGAATGAAACTGGGTCATTTGTAGAGACATCGATGGATCGAGAGACTGTCATACAGAATGAAGTAAGTCAGAAAGAGGAAAACAAATGTTGTATATTAATGCATATATGTGGAGCCTAAAAAATGGTACAGATGAACTGGTTTGCAGGGAAGAAATAGAGACACAGAGGTAGAGAACAAACGTATGGACACCAAATGTGGGAAGCCATGGGATGGTGGTGGTGGGATGAGTTGGGAGATTGGGATTGACCTGTATACATGTATATGCATAAAATACATAACTAATAATAACGTGCTGTATAAAAAAAATAAATAAAATTAAATTTCAAAATTTAAATAAATAAAATTTAAAAATAAAACAGAAAAACGTTCTTCCCGTCACACAGATGTATTTATAGGAATGAATTATTTCCATGCTTATATCTATAAATACATAAAAGAGGAATAAAATCTAACGTGAAACATAAAAGAAAAAAAAAAAACCTGAACCCACGAGTTATACAGAGGAAAACCCTATCAGGGCACTTGCTCCAGCGGTAAACAATTCTGAAATTGGTCAGAAGTGGGGAACCATCTCCCATACAGCCAGCAACCCACCCCCCACGCAAGGACCGTCCTCATTGCAAAGCTCAGGGACCGTGCCAAGGCATCCGTGAGTAAACGTGAGCTGAGCCCCAGGCCAGCTGCTGCTGAACTGTTCCCACCCTTCCCAGGTAAAACACCTGAATATGTACAAGGGCTTGAAAGCCTAGAGGAAGGGCCGTGGAGCCACACCAGTGAAAGCACGCAGGCCAACTTGGTGCCTGCAGGCCAGCCAGGGTGGTCCTGGCCCCGGGCGCTCTTCCAGAAGCTTTCCATTGCCCTACCTGTGATACCCCTCCTGTCCAGGCCCCCACTGCTTTTTGCCTTCCTCACCTCTGTCCGGAGAGAAATTCCAGCGGAAGGTATGGGTGACACATCCTCTTCTTTACAGGTGGCAGCCTGACAACTCCTGCAGAATGGCCAGCAGAGCCCCACTCACAGCGGGCCACCCACAAATCTGTGGCCCCTCACTCCCTCCCACCAGCACAGCCCCGAGACTGCTGACGGGGCAGAGAATATGGAGTCAGGCACAGCTTCAGGGGCTATTGCTGCCTGGAGCGCTGTTTATATTGACCTCAACGAGGCACACCTGGGGAGGGCGGGCCGGCAGGGTAAGGCTGCCCAGTTCAGCTAATCCACAACCCTCAGGGAATCACATTGTTGAAAATGGACCTCGCTAAGGCAGAATAGAAGCCAAGGGAAAAAAGTACACAATGCCATTTGCAGCACCGTAGATGAGTCTAGAAGTAATCACGTGACTTGTAGTAAGTCAGAAAGTGAAAGACACATATCATATCATATCACGTATAGGTGTTACCTAAAAATGGATACCAGGGCAGATATTGCCACGGAGAAGGGCAATCACAGATTCTTTAAACAAACTTGTGGTTCACCAATGGAAAGGTGTGAGGATTGGTTTCATTACGGTATCGGGGTTAAGAGACATATACAAACACAGGTGACATATATAATCACCAAAGACCTACAGAATACCAAAAGAGGACTACTCAACATTCTGTCATAACGTACATGGGAAAAGGATCCCAGGAAGAACAGACATCTGTATATGTGTAAAAGAACCACATCTTCCACACCTACAACAAGCCAAACATTGTAATCAAACTTGCTGTAATAAAAAATTAAAAAATAAATTAAAAACACGAAGAAGAAGTAGTGAGACAAACATGAGGGGCTTTCTCCTGGCACATTCCATTCTATATTCCAATCTAGAACACCACTTCCATTGAGGCTCTGTTGCCCTAGTCACCAGATTTGGTAAGGGAGAACTGCTGCCACCTTGTGGCCGTTTCACACAACAGCAGCTTTAATCCCAGCGCTAATGGTCAGTTGATATTCAAAATCATTGCAGGCCTGTAAATGACACCTGCCCTGAAAACAAATCCTGGGGTCACATATCGACCCAAAAATTCAAAGGACGTCCATATTTCAAAACGACCATTTCAAAAGGCATATTTTACGCACATTAGTGTTGTGCTTCTTTTCCTTTCTTTCCTTTTTTGTTAAAAAAAAAAACGGGAATGGAAAAAGACATCCCTCAGAATGGGCGAAAGTCGTTGCAAACGAATCAATGGACAGAGGTTTAATCTCCAATATATATAAACAGCTCATGCAGCTTAATATTAAAAAAAAAAAAACAACCCAATACAAAAATGGGCAGAAGATCTAAAGAGACGTTTCTACAAAGGAGACACAGAGATGGCCAAGACGCACATGAAAAGCTGCTCAACAGCACTAATTATTAGAGAAATGCAAATCAAAACTACAGTGAGGTGTCACCTCACACCTGTTAGAATCGGCATCATCAGAAAATCTACAAACAACCAATTCTGGGGAGGGTGTGGACAAAAGGAGCCCTCTTCCACTATTGGTGGGAATATAAATTGATACAGTCACTATGGAGAACAGTATGGAGTTTCCTTAAAAATCTAGAAATAGAATCACCATCTGATCCAGCAATCCCACTTCTGGGCATATACCCAGAGAAAACCGTAAATCAAAAAGGCACATTCACCACAATGTTCGTTGCAGCACTCTTTACAATAGCCAGGTAATGGAAGCCACCTAAATGCCCACAGACAGATGAATGGATAAAGATGTGGTACATATATAAAATGGAATATTACTCGGCCATAAAAAGGAATGAAACTGGGTCATTTGGAGAGACATCGATGGATCGAGAGACTGTCATACAGAATGAAGTAAGTCAGAAAGAGGAAAACAAATGTTGTATATTAATGCATATATGTGGAGCCTAAAAAATGGTACAGATGTACTGGTTTGCAGGGAAGAAATAGAGACACAGAGGTAGAGAACAAACGTATGGACACCAAGTGTGGGAAGCCATGGGATGGTGGTGGTGGGATGAGTTGGGAGATTGGGATTGACATGTATACATATATATGCATAAAATACATAACTAATAATAACGTGCTGTATAAAAAAATAAATAAAATTAAATTTCAAAATTTAAAATAATAAAATTTTAAAATAAAACTAAAAAAAGTTATTCCCGTCACATAGATGTATTTATAGGAATGAATTATTTCCATGCTTATATCTATAAATACATAAAAGAGGAATAAAATCTAACTTGAACCATAAAAGAAAAAAAAACCCTGAACCCACGAGTTATACAGAGGAAAACCCTATCAGGGCACTTGCTCCAGCGGTAAACAATTCTGAAATTGGTCAGAGGTGGGGAACCATCTCCCATACAGCCAGCAACCCACCCCCCACGCAAGGAGCGTCCTCATTGCAAAGCTGGGGGACCGTGCCGAGGCATCTGTGAGTAAACGTGAGCTGAGCCCCAGGCCAGCTGCTGCTGAACTGTTCCCACCCTTCCCAGGTAAAACACCTGAATATGTACAAGGGCTTGAAAGCCTAGAGGAAGGGCCGTGGAGCCACACCAGCGAAAGCACGCAGGCCAATTTGGTGCCTGCAGGCCAGCCAGGGTGGTCCTGGCCCCGGGCGCTCTTCCGGAAGCTTTCCATTGCCCTGCCTGAGATACCCCTCCTGTCCCGGCCCCCACTGCTTTTTGCCTTCCTCACCTCTGTCCGGAGAGAAATTCCAGCGGAAGGTATGGGTGACACATCCTCTTCTTTACAGGTGGCAGCCTGGCAACTCCTGCAGAATGGCCAGCAGAGCCCCACTCACAGCGGGCCACCCACAAAGCTGTGGCCCCTCACTCCCTCCCACCAGCACAGCCCCAAGACTGCTGACGGGGCAGAGAATATGGAGTCAGGCACAGCTTCAGGGGCTATTGCTGCCTGGAGCGCTGCTTATATTGACCTCAACGAGGCACACCTGGGGAGGGCGGGCCGGCAGGGTAAGGCTGCCCAGGTCAACTAATCCACAACCCTCAGGGAATCACATTGTTGAAAATGGACCCCGCTAAGGCAGAAGAGAAGCCAAGGGAAAAAAGGACACAATGCCATTTGCAGCACCGTAGATGAGTCTAGAAGTAATCACGTGACTTGTAGTAAGTCAGAAAGTGAAAGACACATATCATATCATATCACGTATAGGTGTTACCTAAAAATGGATACCAGGGCAGATATTGCCACGGAGAAGGGCAATCACAGATTCATTAAACAAACTTATGGTTCACCAATGGAAAGGTGTGAGGATTGGTTTCATTACGATATCGGGGTTAAGAGACATATACAAACACAGGTGACATATATAATCACCAAAGACCTACAGAATCCCAAGAGAGGACTACTCAACATTCTGTCATAACGTACATGGGAAAAGGATCCCAGGAAGGACAGACATCTGTATATGTGTAAAAGAACCACATCTTCCACACCTACAACAAGCCAAACATTGTAATCAAACTTGCTGTAATAAAAAATAAAAAAAAATTAAATTAAAAACACGAAGAAGAAGTAGTGAGACAAACTTGAGTGGCTTTCTCCTGGCACATTCCATTCAAAATTCCAATCTATAACACCACTTCCATTGAGGCTCTGTTGCCCTAGTCACCAGATTTGGTAAGGGAGATCTGTTGCCACCTTGTGGACGTTTCACACAACAGCAGCTTTAATCCCAGCGCTAATGGTCAGTTGATATTCAAAATCATTGCAGGCCTGTAAATGACACCTGCCCTGAAAACAAATCCTGGGGTCACATATCGACCAAAAAATTCAAAGGACGTCCATATTTCAAAACGACCGTTTCAAAAGGCATATTTTACGCACATTAGTGTTCTGCTTCTTTTCCTTTCTTTCCTTTTTTGTTAAAAAAAAACGGGAATGGAAAAAGGCATCCCTCAGAATGGGCGAAAGTCGTTGCAAACGAATCAATGGACAGAGGTTTAATCTCCAATATATATAAACAGCTCATGCAGCTTAATATTAAAAAAACAAACAACCCAATACAAAAATGGGCAGAAGATCTAAAGAGAGGTTTCTTCAAAGGAGACACAGAGATGGCCAAGACGCACATGAAAAGCTGCTCAACAGCACTAATTATTAGAGAAATGCAAATCAAAACTACAATGAGGTGTCACCTCACACCTGTTAGAATCGGCATCATCAGAAAATCTACAAACAACCAATTCTGGGGAGGGTGTGGACAAAAGGAGCCCTCTTCCACTATTGGTGGGAATGTAAATTGATACAGTCACTATGGAGAACAGTATGGAGTTTCCTTAAAAATACTAGAAATAGAATCACCATCTGATCCAGCAATCCCACTTCTGGGCATATACCCAGAGAAAACCGTAAATCAAAAAGGCACATTCACCACAATGTTCGTTGCAGCACTCTTTACAATAGCCAGGTAATGGAAGCCACCTAAATGCCCACAGACAGATGAATGGATAAAGACGTGGTACATATATAAAATGGAATATTACTCGGCCATAAAAAGGAATGAAACTGGGTCATTTGTAGAGACATCGATGGATCGAGAGACTGTCATACAGAATGAAGTAAGTCAGAAAGAGGAAAACAAATGTTGTATATTAATGCATATATGTGGAGCCTAAAAAATGGTACAGATGAACTGGTTTGCAGGGAAGAAATAGAGACACAGAGGTAGAGAACAAACGTATGGACACCAAATGTGGGAAGCCATGGGATGGTGGTGGTGGGATGAGTTGGGAGATTGGGATTGACCTGTATACATGTATATGCATAAAATACATAACTAATAATAACGTGCTGTATAAAAAAAATAAATAAAATTAAATTTCAAAATTTAAATAAATAAAATTTAAAAATAAAACAGAAAAACGTTCTTCCCGTCACACAGATGTATTTATAGGAATGAATTATTTCCATGCTTATATCTATAAATACATAAAAGAGGAATAAAATCTAACGTGAAACATAAAAGAAAAAAAAAAAACCTGAACCCACGAGTTATACAAAGGAAAACCCTATCAGGGCACTTGCTCCAGCGGTAAACAATTCTGAAATTGGTCAGAAGTGGGGAACCATCTCCCATACAGCCAGCAACCCACCCCCCACGCAAGGACCGTCCTCATTGCAAAGCTCAGGGACCGTGCCAAGGCATCCGTGAGTAAACGTGAGCTGAGCCCCAGGCCAGCTGCTGCTGAACTGTTCCCACCCTTCCCAGGTAAAACACCTGAATATGTACAAGGGCTTGAAAGCCTAGAGGAAGGGCCGTGGAGCCACACCAGTGAAAGCACGCAGGCCAACTTGGTGCCTGCAGGCCAGCCAGGGTGGTCCTGGCCCCGGGCGCTATTCCAGAAGCTTTCCATTGCCCTACCTGTGATACCCCTCCTGTCCAGGCCCCCACTGCTTTTTGCCTTCCTCACCTCTGTCCGGAGAGAAATTCCAGCGGAAGGTATGGGTGACACATCCTCTCCTTTACAGGTGGCAGCCTGACAACTCCTGCAGAATGGCCAGCAGAGCCCCACTCACAGCGGGCCACCCACAAATCTGTGGCCCCTCACTCCCTCCCACCAGCACAGCCCCGAGACTGCTGACGGGGCAGAGAATATGGAGTCAGGCACAGCTTCAGGGGCTATTGCTGCCTGGAGCGCTGTTTATATTGACCTCAACGAGGCACACCTGGGGAGGGCGGGCCGGCAGGGTAAGGCTGCCCAGTTCAGCTAATCCACAACCCTCAGGGAATCACATTGTTGAAAATGGACCTCGCTAAGGCAGAATAGAAGCCAAGGGAAAAAAGTACACAATGCCATTTGCAGCACCGTAGATGAGTCTAGAAGTAATCACGTAACTTGTAGTAAGTCAGAAAGTGAAAGACACATATCATATCATATCACGTATAGGTGTTACCTAAAAATGGATACCAGGGCAGATATTGCCACGGAGAAGGGCAATCACAGATTCTTTAAACAAACTTGTGGTTCACCAATGGAAAGGTGTGAGGATTGGTTTCATTACGGTATCGGGGTTAAGAGACATATACAAACACAGGTGACATATATAATCACCAAAGACCTACAGAATCCCAAGAGAGGACTACTCAACATTCTGTCATAACGTACATGGGAAAAGGATCCCAGGAAGAACAGACATCTGTATATGTGTAAAAGAACCACATCTTCCACACCTACAACAAGCCAAACATTGTAATCAAACTTGCTCTAATAAAAAATAAAAAAATTAAATTAAAAACACGAAGAAGAAGTAGTGAGACAAATATGAGGGGCTTTCTCCTGGCACATTCCATTCTAAATTCCAATCTAGAACACCACTTCCATTGAGGCTCTGTTGCCCTAGTCACCAGATTTGGTAAGGGAGAACTGCTGCCACCTTGTGGCCGTTTCACACAACAGCAGCTTTAATCCCAGCGCTAATGGTCAGTTGATATTCAAAATCATTGCAGGCCTGTAAATGACACCTGCCCTGAAAACAAATCCTGGGGTCACATATCGACCAAAAAATTCAAAGGACGTCCATATTTCAAAACGACCATTTCAAAAGGCATATTTTACGCACATTAGTGTTCTGCTTCTTTTCCTTTCTTTCCTTTTTTGTTAAAAAAAAAACGGGAATGGAAAAAGGCATCCCTCAGAATGGGCGAAAGTCGTTGCAAACGAATCAATGGACAGAGGTTTAATCTCCAATATATATAAACAGCTCATGCAGCTTAATATTAAAAAAAAAACAACCCAATACAAAAATGGGCAGAAGATCTAAAGAGACGTTTCTACAAAGGAGACACAGAGCTGGCCAAGACGCACATGAAAAGCTGCTCAACAGCACTAATTATTAGAGAAATGCAAATCAAAACTACAATGAGGTATCACCTCACACCTGTTAGAATCGGCATCATCAGAAAATCTACAAACAACCAATTCTGGGGAGGGTGTGGACAAAAGGAGCCCTCTTCCACTATTGGTGGGAATATAAATTGATACAGTCACTATGGAGAACAGTATGGAGTTTCCTTAAAAAACTAGAAATAGAATCACCATCTGATCCAGCAATCCCACTTCTGGGCATATACCCAGAGAAAACCGTAAATCAAAAAGGCACATTCACCACAATGTTCGTTGCAGCACTCTTTACAATAGCCTGGTAATGGAAGCCACCTGAATGCCCACAGACAGATGAATGGATAAAGATGTGGTACATATATAAAATGGAATATTACTCGGCCATAAAAAGGAATGAAACTGGGTCATTTGTAGAGACATCGATGGATCGAGAGACTGTCATACAGAATGAAGTAAGTCAGAAAGAGGAAAACAAATGTTGTATATTAATGCATATATGTGGAGCCTAAAAAATGGTACAGATGAACTGGTTTGCAGGGAAGAAATAGAGACACAGAGGTAGAGAACAAACGTATGGACACCAAGTGTGGGAAGCCATGGGATGGTGGTGGTGGGATGAGTTGGGAGATTGGGATTGACCTGTATACATGTATATGCATAAAATACATAACTAATAATAACGTGCTGTATAAAAAAATAAATAAAATTAAATTTCAAAATTTAAATAAATAAAATTTAAAAATAAAACAGAAAAATGTTCTTCCCGTCACATAGATGTATTTATAGGAATGAATTATTTCCATGCTTATATCTATAAATACATAAAAGAGGAATAAAATCTAACTTGAACCATAAAAGAAAAAAAAACCCTGAACCCACGAGTTATACAGAGGAAAACCCTATCAGGGCACTTGCTCCAGCGGTAAACAATTCTGAAATTGGTCAGAGGTGGGGAACCATCTCCCATACAGCCAGCAACCCACCCCCCACGCAAGGAGCGTCCTCATTGCAAAGCAGGGGGACCGTGCCGAGGCAACTGTGAGTAAACGTGAGCTGAGCCCCAGGCCAGCTGCTGCTGAACTGTTCCCACCCTTCCCAGGTAAAACACCTGAATATGTACAAGGGCTTGAAAGCCTAGAGGAAGGGCCGTGGAGCCACACCAGCGAAAGCACGCAGGCCAACTTGGTGCCTGCAGGCCAGCCAGGGTGGTCCTGGACCCGGGCGCTCTTCCGGAAGCTTTCCATTGCCCTGCCTGAGATACCCCTCCTGTCCCGGCCCCCACTGCTTTTTGCCTTCCTCACCTCTGTCCGGAGAGAAATTCCAGCAGAAGGTATGGGTGACACATCCTCTACTTTACAGGTGGCAGCCTGGCAACTCCTGCAGAATGGCCAGCAGATCACCACTCATAGCAGGCCACCCACAAAGCTGTGGCCCCTCACTCCCTCCCACCAGCACAGCCCCGAGACTGCTGACGGGGCAGAGAATATGGAGTCAGGCACAGCTTCAGGGGCTACTGCTGCCTGGAGCGCTGTTTATATTGACCTCAACGAGGCACACCTGGGGAGGGCGGGCCGGCAAGGTAAGGCTGCCCAGGTCACCTAATCCACAACCCTCAGGGAATCACATTGTTGAAAATGGACCCCGCTAAGGCAGAAGAGAAGCCAAGGGAAAAAAGGACACAATGCCATTTGCAGCACCGTAGATGAGTCTAGAAGTAATCACGTGACTTGTAGTAAGTCAGAAAGTGAAAGACACATATCATATCATATCACTTATAGGTGTTACCTAAAAATGGATACCAGGGCAGATATTGCCACGGAGAAGGGCAATCTCAGATTCATTAAACAAACTTATGGTTCACCAATGGAAAGGTGTGAGGATTGGTTTCATTACGATATCGGGGTTAAGAGACATATACAAACACAGGTGACATATATAATCACCAAAGACCTACAGAATACCAAGAGAGGACTACTCAACATTCTGTCATAACGTACATGGGAAAAGGATCCCAGGAAGAACAGACGTCTGTATATGTGTAAAAGAACCACATCTTCCACACCTACAACTAGCCAAACATTGTAATCAAACTTGCTGTAATAAAAAATAAAAAAAAAATAAATTAAAAACACGAAGAAGAAGTAGTGAGACAAACTTGAGTGGCTTTCTCCTGTCACATTCCATTCAAAATTCCAATCTATAACACCACTTCCATTGAGGCTCTGTTGCCCTAGTCACCAGATTTGGTAAGGGAGATCTGTTGCCACCTTGTGGCCGTTTCACACAACAGCAGCTTTAATCCCAGCGCTAATGGTCAGTTGATATTCAAAATCATTGCAGGCCTGTAAATGACACCTGCCCTGAAAACAAATCCTGGGGTCACATATCGACCAAAAAATTCAAAGGACGTCCATATTTCAAAACGACCGTTTCAAAAGGCATATTTTACGCACATTAGTGTTCTGCTTCTTTTCCTTTCTTTCCTTTTTTGTTAAAAAAAAACGGGAATGGAAAAAGGCATCCCTCAGAATGGGCGAAAGTCGTTGCAAACGAATCAATGGACAGAGGTTTAATCTCCAATATATATAAACAGCTCATGCAGCTTAATATTAAAAAAAACAAACAACCTAATACAAAAATGGGCAGAAGATCTAAAGAGACGTTTCTTCAAAGGAGACACAGAGATGGCCAAGACGCACATGAAAAGCTGCTCAACAGCACTAATTATTAGAGAAATGCAAATCAAAACTACAATGAGGTATCACCTCACACCTGTTAGAATCGGCATCATCAGAAAATCTACAAACAACCAATTCTGGGGAGGGTGTGGACAAAAGGAGCCCTCTTCCACTATTGGTGGGAATGTAAATTGATACAGTCACTATGGAGAACAGTATGGAGTTTCCTTAAAAATACTAGAAATAGAATCACCATCTGATCCAGCAATCCCACTTCTGGGCATATACCCAGAGAAAACCGTAAATCAAAAAGGCACATTCACCACAATGTTCGTTGCAGCACTCTTTACAATAGCCAGGTAATGGAAGCCACCTAAATGCCCACAGACAGATGAATGGATAAAGACGTGGTACATATATAAAATGGAATATTACTCGGCCATAAAAAGGAATGAAACTGGGTCATTTGTAGAGACATCGATGGATCGAGAGACTGTCATACAGAATGAAGTAAGTCAGAAAGAGGAAATCAAAAGTTGTATATTAATGCATATATGTGGAGCCTAAAAAATGGTACAGATGAACTGGTTTGCAGGGAAGAAATAGAGACACAGAGGTAGAGAACAAACGTATGGACACCAAGTGTGGGAAGCCATGGGATGGTGGTGGTGGGATGAGTTGGGAGATTGGGATTGACCTGTATACATGTATATGCATAAAATACATAACTAATAATAACGTGCTGTATAAAAAAAATAAATAAAATTAAATTTCAAAATTTAAATAAATAATATTTAAAAATAAAACAGAAAAACGTTCTTCCCGTCACACAGATGTATTTATAGGAATGAATTATTTCCATGCTTATATCTATAAATACATAAAAGAGGAATAAAATCTAACGTGAAACATAAAAGAAAAAAAAAACCTGAACCCACGAGTTATACAGAGGAAAACCCTATCAGGGCACTTGCTCCAGCGGTAAACAATTCTGAAATTGGTCAGAAGTGGGGAACCATCTCCCATACAGCCAGCAACCCACCCCCCACGCAAGGAGCGTCCTCATTGCAAAGCTCGGGGACCGTGCCAAGGCATCCGTGAGTAAACGTGAGCTGAGCCCCAGGCCAGCTGCTGCTGAACTGTCCCACCCTTCCCAGGTAAAACACCTGAATATGTACAAGGGCTTGAAAGCCTAGAGGAAGGGCCGTGGAGCCACACCAGTGAAAGCACGCAGGCCAACTTGGTGCCTGCAGGCCAGCCAGGGTGGTCCTGGCCCCGGGCGCTCTTCCGGAAGCTTTCCATTGCCCTACCTGTGATACCCCTCCTGTCCCGGCCCCCACTGCTTTTTGCCTTCCTCACCTCTGTCCGGAGAGAAATTCCAGCGGAAGGTATGGGTGACACATCCTCTTCTTTACAGGTGGCAGCCTGACAACTCCTGCAGAATGGCCAGCAGAGCCCCACTCACAGCGGGCCACCCACAAATCTGTGGCCCCTCACTCCCTCCCACCAGCACAGCCCCGAGACTGCTGACGGGGCAGAGAATATGGAGTCAGGCACAGCTTCAGGGGCTATTGCTGCCTGGAGCGCTGTTTATATTGACCTCAACGAGGCACACCTGGGGAGGGCGGGCCGGCAGGGTAAGGCTGCCCAGGTCAGCTAATCCACAACCCTCAGGGAATCACATTGTTGAAAATGGACCTCGCTAAGGCAGAAGAGAAGCCAAGGGAAAAAAGGACACAATGCCATTTGCAGCACCGTAGATGAGTCTAGAAGTAATCACGTGACTTGTAGTAAGTCAGAAAGTGAAAGACACATATCATATCATATCACGTATAGGTGTTACCTAAAAATGGATACCAGGGCAGATATTGCCACGGAGAAGGGCAATCACAGATTCTTTAAACAAACTTGTGGTTCACCAATGGAAAGGTGTGAGGATTGGTTTCATTATGGTATCGGGGTTAAGAGACATATACAAACACAGGTGACATATATAATCACCAAAGACCTACAGAATCCCAAGAGAGGACTACTCAACATTCTGTCATAACGTACATGGGAAAAGGATCCCAGGAAGAACAGACATCTGTATATGTGTAAAAGAACCACATCTTCCACACCTACAACAAGCCAAACATTGTAATCAAACTTGCTCTAATAAAAAATAAAAAAATTAAATTAAAAACACGAAGAAGAAGTAGTGAGACAAACATGAGGGGCTTTCTCCTGGCACATTCCATTCTAAATTCCAATCTAGAACACCACTTCCATTGAGGCTCTGTTGCCCTAGTCACCAGATTTGGTAAGGGAGAACTGCTGCCACCTTGTGGCCGTTTCACACAACAGCAGCTTTAATCCCAGCGCTAATGGTCAGTTGATATTCAAAATCATTGCAGGCCTGTAAATGACACCTGCCCTGAAAACAAATCCTGGGGTCACATATCGACCAAAAAATTCAAAGGACGTCCATATTTCAAAACGACCATTTCAAAAGGCATATTTTACGCACATTAGTGTTCTGCTTCTTTTCCTTTCTTTCCTTTTTTGTTAAAAAAAAAACGGGAATGGAAAAAGGCATCCCTCAGAATGGGCGAAAGTCGTTGCAAACGAATCAATGGACAGAGGTTTAATCTCCAATATATATAAACAGCTCATGCAGCTTAATATTAAAAAAAAAAACAACCCAATACAAAAATGGGCAGAAGATCTAAAGAGACGTTTCTACAAAGGAGACACAGAGCTGGCCAAGACGCACATGAAAAGCTGCTCAACAGCACTAATTATTAGAGAAATGCAAATCAAAACTACAATGAGGTATCACCTCACACCTGTTAGAATCGGCATCATCAGAAAATCTACAAACAACCAATTCTGGGGAGGGTGTGGACAAAAGGAGCCCTCTTCCACTATTGGTGGGAATATAAATTGATACAGTCACTATGGAGAACAGTATGGAGTTTCCTTAAAAAACTAGAAATAGAACCACCATCTGATCCAGCAATCCCACTTCTGGGCATATACCCAGAGAAAACCGTAAATCAAAAAGGCACATTCACCACAATGTTCGTTGCAGCACTCTTTACAATAGCCTGGTAATGGAAGCCACCTGAATGCCCACAGACAGATGAATGGATAAAGATGTGGTACATATATAAAATGGAATATTACTCGGCCATAAAAAGGAATGAAACTGGGTCATTTGGAGAGACATCGATGGATCGAGAGACTGTCATACAGAATGAAGTAAGTCAGAAAGAGGAAAACAAATGTTGTATATTAATGCATATATGTGGAGCCTAAAAAATGGTACAGATGAACTGGTTTGCAGGGAAGAAATAGAGACACAGAGGTAGAGAACAAACGTATGGACACCAAGTGTGGGAAGCCATGGGGTGGTGGTGGTGGGATGAGTTGGGAGATTGGGATTGACCTGTATACATGTATATGCATAAAATACATAACTAATAATAACGTGCTGTATAAAAAAAAATAAATAAAATTAAATTTCAAAATTTAAATAAATAATATTTAAAAATAAAACAGAAAAACGTTCTTCCCGTCACACAGATGTATTTATAGGAATGAATTATTTCCATGCTTATATCTATAAATACATAAAAGAGGAATAAAATCTAACGTGAAACATAAAAGAAAAAAAAAACCTGAACCCACGAGTTATACAGAGGAAAACCCTATCAGGGCACTTGCTCCAGCGGTAAACAATTCTGAAATTGGTCAGAAGTGGGGAACCATCTCCCATACAGCCAGCAACCCACCCCCCACGCAAGGAGCGTCCTCATTGCAAAGCTCGGGGACCGTGCCAAGGCATCCGTGAGTAAACGTGAGCTGAGCCCCAGGCCAGCTGCTGCTGAACTGTCCCACCCTTCCCAGGTAAAACACCTGAATATGTACAAGGGCTTGAAAGCCTAGAGGAAGGGCCGTGGAGCCACACCAGTGAAAGCACGCAGGCCAACTTGGTGCCTGCAGGCCAGCCAGGGTGGTCCTGGCCCCGGGCGCTCTTCCGGAAGCTTTCCATTGCCCTACCTGTGATACCCCTCCTGTCCCGGCCCCCACTGCTTTTTGCCTTCCTCACCTCTGTCCGGAGAGAAATTCCAGCGGAAGGTATGGGTGACACATCCTCTTCTTTACAGGTGGCAGCCTGACAACTCCTGCAGAATGGCCAGCAGAGCCCCACTCACAGCGGGCCACCCACAAATCTGTGGCCCCTCACTCCCTCCCACCAGCACAGCCCCGAGACTGCTGACGGGGCAGAGAATATGGAGTCAGGCACAGCTTCAGGGGCTATTGCTGCCTGGAGCGCTGTTTATATTGACCTCAACGAGGCACACCTGGGGAGGGCGGGCCGGCAGGGTAAGGCTGCCCAGGTCAGCTAATCCAGAACCCTCAGGGAATCACATTGTTGAAAATGGACCTCGCTAAGGCAGAAGAGAAGCCAAGGGAAAAAAGGACACAATGCCATTTGCAGCACCGTAGATGAGTCTAGAAGTAATCACGTGACTTGTAGTAAGTCAGAAAGTGAAAGACACATATCATATCATATCACGTATAGGTGTTACCTAAAAATGGATACCAGGGCAGATATTGCCACGGAGAAGGGCAATCACAGATTCTTTAAACAAACTTGTGGTTCACCAATGGAAAGGTGTGAGGATTGGTTTCATTACGGTATCGGGGTTAAGAGACATATACAAACACAGGTGACATATATAATCACCAAAGACCTACAGAATCCCAAGAGAGGACTACTCAACATTCTGTCATAACGTACATGGGAAAAGGATCCCAGGAAGAACAGACATCTGTATATGTGTAAAAGAACCACATCTTCCACACCTACAACAAGCCAAACATTGTAATCAAACTTGCTCTAATAAAAAATAAAAAAATTAAATTAAAAACACGAAGAAGAAGTAGTGAGACAAACATGAGGGGCTTTCTCCTGGCACATTCCATTCTAAATTCCAATCTAGAACACCACTTCCATTGAGGCTCTGTTGCCCTAGTCACCAGATTTGGTAAGGGAGAACTGCTGCCACCTTGTGGCCGTTTCACACAACAGCAGCTTTAATCCCAGCGCTAATGGTCAGTTGATATTCAAAATCATTGCAGGCCTGTAAATGACACCTGCCCTGAAAACAAATCCTGGGGTCACATATCGACCAAAAAATTCAAAGGACGTCCATATTTCAAAACGACCATTTCAAAAGGCATATTTTACGCACATTAGTGTTCTGCTTCTTTTCCTTTCTTTCCTTTTTTGTTAAAAAAAAAACGGGAAAGGAAAAAGGCATCCCTCAGAATGGGCGAAAGTCGTTGCAAACGAATCAATGGACAGAGGTTTAATCTCCAATATATATAAACAGCTCATGCAGCTTAATATTAAAAAAAAAAACAACCCAATACAAAAATGGGCAGAAGATCTAAAGAGATGTTTCTACAAAGGAGACACAGAGCTGGCCAAGACGCACATGAAAAGCTGCTCAACAGCACTAATTATTAGAGAAATGCAAATCAAAACTACAATGAGGTATCACCTCACACCTGTTAGAATCGGCATCATCAGAAAATCTACAAACAACCAATTCTGGGGAGGGTGTGGACAAAAGGAGCCCTCTTCCACTATTGGTGGGAATATAAATTGATACAGTCACTATGGAGAACAGTATGGAGTTTCCTTAAAAAACTAGAAATAGAACCACCATCTGATCCAGCAATCCCACTTCTGGGCATATACCCAGAGAAAACCGTAAATCAAAAAGGCACATTCACCACAATGTTCGTTGCAGCACTCTTTACAATAGCCTGGTAATGGAAGCCACCTGAATGCCCACAGACAGATGAATGGATAAAGATGTGGTACATATATAAAATGGAATATTACTCGGCCATAAAAAGGAATGAAACTGGGTCATTTGGAGAGACATCGATGGATCGAGAGACTGTCATACAGAATGAAGTAAGTCAGAAAGAGGAAAACAAATGTTGTATATTAATGCATATATGTGGAGCCTAAAAAATGGTACAGATGAACTGGTTTGCAGGGAAGAAATAGAGACACAGAGGTAGAGAACAAACGTATGGACACCAAGTGTGGGAAGCCATGGGATGGTGGTGGTGGGATGAGTTGGGAGATTGGGATTGACCTGTATACATGTATATGCATAAAATACATAACTAATAGTAACGTGCTGTATAAAAAAAATAAATAAAATTAAATTTCAAAATTTAAATAAATAAAATTTAAAAATAAAACAGAAAAATGTTCTTCCCGTCACATAGATGTATTTATAGGAATGAATTATTTCCATGCTTATATCTATAAATACATAAAAGAGGAATAAAATCTAACTTGAACCATAAAAGAAAAAAAAACCCTGAACCCACGAGTTATACAGAGGAAAACCCTATCAGGGCACTTGCTCCAGCGGTAAACAATTCTGAAATTGGTCAGAGGTGGGGAACAATCTCCCATACAGCCAGCAACCCACCCCCCACGCAAGGAGCGTCCTCATTGCAAAGCTGGCGGACCGTGCCGAGGCAACTGTGAGTAAACGTGAGCTGAGCCCCAGGCCAGCTGCTGCTGAACTGTTCCCACCCTTCCCAGGTAAAACACCTGAATATGTACAAGGGCTTGAAAGCCTAGAGGAAGGGCCGTGGAGCCACACCAGCGAAAGCATGCAGGCCAACTTGGTGCCTGCAGGCCAGCCAGGGTGGTCCTGGACCCGGGCGCTCTTCCGGAAGCTTTCCATTGCCCTGCCTGAGATACCCCTCCTGTCCCGGCCCCCACTGCTTTTTGCCTTCCTCACCTCTGTCCGGAGAGAAATTCCAGCAGAAGGTATGGGTGACACATCCTCTACTTTACAGGTGGCAGCCTGGCAACTCCTGCAGAATGGCCAGCAGATCACCACTCATAGCGGGCCACCCACAAAGCTGTGGCCCCTCACTCCCTCCCACCAGCACAGCCCCGAGACTGCTGACGGGGCAGAGAATATGGAGTCAGGCACAGCTTCAGGGGCTACTGCTGCCTGGAGCGCTGTTTATATTGACCTCAACGAGGCACACCTGGGGAGGGCGGGCCGGCAAGGTAAGGCTGCCCAGGTCACCTAATCCACAACCCTCAGGGAATCACATTGTTGAAAATGGACCCCGCTAAGGCAGAAGAGAAGCCAAGGGAAAAAAGGACACAATGCCATTTGCAGCACCGTAGATGAGTCTAGAAGTAATCACGTGACTTGTAGTAAGTCAGAAAGTGAAAGACACATATCATATCATATCACTTATAGGTGTTACCTAAAAATGGATACCAGGGCAGATATTGCCACGGAGAAGGGCAATCTCAGATTCATTAAACAAACTTATGGTTCACCAATGGAAAGGTGTGAGGATTGGTTTCATTACGATATCGGTGTTAAGAGACATATACAAACACAGGTGACATATATAATCACCAAAGACCTACAGAATACCAAGAGAGGACTACTCAACATTCTGTCATAACGTACATGGGAAAAGGATCCCAGGAAGAACAGACGTCTGTATATGTGTAAAAGAACCACATCTTCCACACCTACAACAAGCCAAACATTGTAATCAAACTTGCTGTAATAAAAAATAAAAAAAAAATAAATTAAAAACACGAAGAAGAAGTAGTGAGACAAACTTGAGTGGCTTTCTCCTGTCACATTCCATTCAAAATTCCAATCTATAACACCACTTCCATTGAGGCTCTGTTGCCCTAGTCACCAGATTTGGTAAGGGAGATCTGTTGCCACCTTGTGGCCGTTTCACACAACAGCAGCTTTAATCCCAGCGCTAATGGTCAGTTGATATTCAAAATCATTGCAGGCCTGTAAATGACACCTGCCCTGAAAACAAATCCTGGGGTCACATATCGACCAAAAAATTCAAAGGACGTCCATATTTCAAAACGACCGTTTCAAAAGGCATATTTTACGCACATTAGTGTTCTGCTTCTTTTCCTTTCTTTCCTTTTTTGTTAAAAAAAAACGGGAATGGAAAAAGGCATCCCTCAGAATGGGCGAAAGTCGTTGCAAACGAATCAATGGACAGAGGTTTAATCTCCAATATATATAAACAGCTCATGCAGCTTAATATTAAAAAAAACAAACAACCTAATACAAAAATGGGCAGAAGATCTAAAGAGACGTTTCTTCAAAGGAGACACAGAGATGGCCAAGACGCACATGAAAAGCTGCTCAACAGCACTAATTATTAGAGAAATGCAAATCAAAACTACAATGAGGTATCACCTCACACCTGTTAGAATCGGCATCATCAGAAAATCTACAAACAACCAATTCTGGGGAGGGTGTGGACAAAAGGAGCCCTCTTCCACTATTGGTGGGAATGTAAATTGATACAGTCACTATGGAGAACAGTATGGAGTTTCCTTAAAAATACTAGAAATAGAATCACCATCTGATCCAGCAATCCCACTTCTGGGCATATACCCAGAGAAAACCGTAAATCAAAAAGGCACATTCACCACAATGTTCGTTGCAGCACTCTTTACAATAGCCAGGTAATGGAAGCCACCTAAATGCCCACAGACAGATGAATGGATAAAGACGTGGTACATATATAAAATGGAATATTACTCGGCCATAAAAAGGAATGAAACTGGGTCATTTGTAGAGACATCGATGGATCGAGAGACTGTCATACAGAATGAAGTAAGTCAGAAAGAGGAAAACAAATGTTGTATATTAATGCATATATGTGGAGCCTAAAAAATGGTACAGATGAACTGGTTTGCAGGGAAGAAATAGAGACACAGAGGTAGAGAACAAACGTATGGACACCAAGTGTGGGAAGCCATGGGATGGTGGTGGTGGGATGAGTTGGGAGATTGGGATTGACCTGTATACATGTATATGCATAAAATACATAACTAATAATAACGTGCTGTATAAAAAAAATAAATAAAATTAAATTTCAAAATTTAAATAAATAATATTTAAAAATAAAACAGAAAAACGTTCTTCCCGTCACACAGATGTATTTATAGGAATGAATTATTTCCATGCTTATATCTATAAATACATAAAAGAGGAATAAAATCTAACGTGAAACATAAAAGAAAAAAAAAACCTGAACCCACGAGTTATACAGAGGAAAACCCTATCAGGGCACTTGCTCCAGCGGTAAACAATTCTGAAATTGGTCAGAAGTGGGGAACCATCTCCCATACAGCCAGCAACCCACCCCCCACGCAAGGAGCGTCCTCATTGCAAAGCTCGGGGACCGTGCCAAGGCATCCGTGAGTAAACGTGAGCTGAGCCCCAGGCCAGCTGCTGCAGAACTGTCCCACCCTTCCCAGGTAAAACACCTGAATATGTACAAGGGCTTGAAAGCCTAGAGGAAGGGCCGTGGAGCCACACCAGTGAAAGCACGCAGGCCAACTTGGTGCCTGCAGGCCAGCCAGGGTGGTCCTGGCCCCGGGCGCTCTTCCGGAAGCTCTCCATTGCCCTACCTGTGATACCCCTCCTGTCCCGGCCCCCACTGCTTTTTGCCTTCCTCACCTCTGTCCGGAGAGAAATTCCAGCGGAAGGTATGGGTGACACATCCTCTTCTTTACAGGTGGCAGCCTGACAACTCCTGCAGAATGGCCAGCAGAGCCCCACTCACAGCGGGCCACCCACAAATCTGTGGCCCCTCACTCCCTCCCACCAGCACAGCCCCGAGACTGCTGACGGGGCAGAGAATATGGAGTCAGGCACAGCTTCAGGGGCTATTGCTGCCTGGAGCGCTGTTTATATTGACCTCAACGAGGCACACCTGGGGAGGGCGGGCCGGCAGGGTAAGGCTGCCCAGGTCAGCTAATCCACAACCCTCAGGGAATCACATTGTTGAAAATGGACCTCGCTAAGGCAGAAGAGAAGCCAAGGGAAAAAAGGACACAATGCCATTTGCAGCACCGTAGATGAGTCTAGAAGTAATCACGTGACTTGTAGTAAGTCAGAAAGTGAAAGACACATATCATATCATATCACGTATAGGTGTTACCTAAAAATGGATACCAGGGCAGATATTGCCACGGAGAAGGGCAATCACAGATTCATTAAACAAACTTATGGTTCACCAATGGAAAGGTGTGAGGATTGGTTTCATTATGATATCGGGGTTAAGAGACATATACAAACACAGGTGACATATATAATCACCAAAGACCTACAGAATACCAAGAGAGGACTACTCAACATTCTGTCATAACGTACATGGGAAAAGGATCCCAGGAAGAACAGACATCTGTATATGTGTAAAAGAACCACATCTTCCACACCTACAACAAGCCAAACATTGTAATCAAACTTGCTCTAATAAAAAATAAAAAAATTAAATTAAAAACACGAAGAAGAAGTAGTGAGACAAACTTGAGGGGCTTTCTCCTGGCACATTCCATTCTAAATTCCAATCTAGAACACCACTTCCATTGAGGCTCTGTTGCCCTAGTCACCAGATTTGGTAAGGGAGAACTGCTGCCACCTTGTGGCCGTTTCACACAACAGCAGCTTTAATCCCAGCGCTAATGGTCAGTTGATATTCAAAATCATTGCAGGCCTGTAAATGACACCTGCCCTGAAAACAAATCCTGGGGTCACATATCGACCAAAAAATTCAAAGGACGTCCATATTTCAAAACGACCGTTTCAAAAGGCATATTTTACGCACATTAGTGTTCTGCTTCTTTTCCTTTCTTTCCTTTTTTGTTAAAAAAAACGGGAATGGAAAAAGGCATCCCTCAGAATGGGCGAAAGTCGTTGCAAACGAATCAATGGACAGAGGTTTAATCTCCAATATATATAAACAGCTCATGCAGCTTAATATTAAAAAAAACAACCCAATACAAAAATGGGCAGAAGATCTAAAGAGACGTTTCTACAAAGGAGACACAGAGATGGCCAAGACGCACATGAAAAGCTGCTCAACAGCACTAATTATTAGAGAAATGCAAATCAAAACTACAGTGAGGTGTCACCTCACACCTGTTAGAATCGGCATCATCAGAAAATCTACAAACAACCAATTCTGGGGAGGGTGTGGACAAAAGGAGCCCTCTTCCACTATTGGTGGGAATGTAAATTGATACAGTCACTATGGAGAACAGTATGGAGTTTCCTTAAAAAAACTAGAAATAGAATTACCATCTGATCCAGCAATCCTACTTCTGGGCATATACCCAGAGAAAACCGTAAATCAAAAAGGCACATTCACCACAATGTTCGTTGCAGCACTCTTTACAATAGCCAGGTAATGGAAGCCACCTAAATGCCCACAGACAGATGAATGGATAAAGACGTGGTACATATATAAAATGGAATATTACTCGGCCATAAAAAGGAATGAAACTGGGTCATTTGTAGAGACATCGATGGATCGAGAGACTGTCATACAGAATGAAGTAAGTCAGAAAGAGGAAAACAAATGTTGTATATTAATGCATATATGTGGAGCCTAAAAAATGGTACAGATGTACTGGTTTGCAGGGAAGAAATAGAGACACAGAGGTAGAGAACAAACGTATGGACACCAAGTGTGGGAAGCCATGGGATGGTGGTGGTGGGATGAGTTGGGAGATTGGGATTGACATGTATACATATATATGCATAAAATACATAACTAATAATAACGTGCTGTATAAAAAAATAAATAAAATTAAATTTCAAAATTTAAAATAATAAAATTTTAAAATAAAACTAAAAAAAGTTATTCCCGTCACATAGATGTATTTATAGGAATGAATTATTTCCATGCTTATATCTATAAATACATAAAAGAGGAATAAAATCTAACTTGAACCATAAAAGAAAAAAAAAACCCTGAACCCACGAGTTATACAGAGGAAAACCCTATCAGGGCACTTGCTCCAGCGGTAAACAATTCTGAAATTGGTCAGAGGTGGGGAACCATCTCCCATAAAGCCAGCAACCCACCCCCCACGCAAGGAGCATCCTCATTGCAAAGCTGGGGGACCGTGCCGAGGCATCTGTGAGTAAACGTGAGCTGAGCCCCAGGCCAGCTGCTGCTGAACTGTTCCCACCCTTCCCAGGTAAAACACCTGAATATGTACAAGGGCTTGAAAGCCTAGAGGAAGGGCCGTGGAGCCACACCAGCGAAAGCACGCAGGCCAATTTGGTGCCTGCAGGCCAGCCAGGGTGGTCCTGGCCCCGGGCGCTCTTCCGGAAGCTTTCCATTGCCCTGCCTGAGATACCCCTCCTGTCCCGGCCCCCACTGCTTTTTGCCTTCCTCACCTCTGTCCGGAGAGAAATTCCAGCGGAAGGTATGGGTGACACATCCTCTTCTTTACAGGTGGCAGCCTGGCAACTCCTGCAGAATGGCCAGCAGAGCCCCACTCACAGCGGGCCACCCACAAAGCTGTGGCCCCTCACTCCCTCCCACCAGCACAGCCCCAAGACTGCTGACGGGGCAGAGAATATGGAGTCAGGCACAGCTTCAGGGGCTATTGCTGCCTGGAGCGCTGTTTATATTGACCTCAACGAGGCACACCTGGGGAGGGCGGGCCGGCAGGGTAAGGCTGCCCAGTTCAGCTAATCCACAACCCTCAGGGAATCACATTGTTGAAAATGGACCTCGCTAAGGCAGAATAGAAGCCAAGGGAAAAAAGTACACAATGCCATTTGCAGCACCGTAGATGAGTCTAGAAGTAATCACGTGACTTGTAGTAAGTCAGAAAGTGAAAGACACATATCATATCATATCACGTATAGGTGTTACCTAAAAATGGATACCAGGGCAGATATTGCCACGGAGAAGGGCAATCACAGATTCTTTAAACAAACTTGTGGTTCACCAATGGAAAGGTGTGAGGATTGGTTTCATTACGGTATCGGGGTTAAGAGACATATACAAACACAGGTGACATATATAATCACCAAAGACCTACAGAATACCAAGAGAGGACTACTCAACATTCTGTCATAACGTACATGGGAAAAGGATCCCAGGAAGAACAGACATCTGTATATGTGTAAAAGAACCACATCTTCCACACCTACAACAAGCCAAACATTGTAATCAAACTTGCTCTAATAAAAAATAAAAAAATTAAATTAAAAACACGAAGAAGAAGTAGTGAGACAAACATGAGGGGCTTTCTCCTGGCATATTCCATTCTAAATTCCAATCTAGAACACCACTTCCATTGAGGCTCTGTTGCCCTAGTCACCAGATTTGGTAAGGGAGAACTGCTGCCACATTGTGGCCGTTTCACACAACAGCAGCTTTAATCCCAGCGCTAATGGTCAGTTGATATTCAAAATCATTGCAGGCCTGTAAATGACACCTGCCCTGAAAACAAATCCTGGGGTCACATATCGACCAAAAAATTCAAAGGACGTCCATATTTCAAAACAACCATTTCAAAAGGCATATTTTACGCACATTAGTGTTCTGTTTCTTTTCCTTTCTTTCCTTTTTTGTTAAAAAAAAAACGGGAATGGAAAAAGACATCCCTCAGAATGGGCGAAAGTCGTTGCAAACTAATCAATGGACAGAGGTTTAATCTCCAATATATATAAACAGCTCATGCAGCTTAATATTAAAAAAAAAAACAACCCAATACAAAAATGGGCAGAAGATCTAAAGAGACGTTTCTACAAAGGAGACACAGAGATGGCCAAGACGCACATGAAAAGCTGCTCAACAGCACTAATTATTAGAGAAATGCAAATCAAAACTACAATGAGGTATCACCTCACACCTGTTAGAATCGGCATCATCAGAAAATCTACAAACAACCAATTCTGGGGAGGGTGTGGACAAAAGGAGCCCTCTTCCACTATTGGTGGGAATATAAATTGATACAGTCACTATGGAGAACAGTATGGAGTTTCCTTAAAAAACTAGAAATAGAATCACCATCTGATCCAGCAATCCCACTTCTGGGCATATACCCAGAGAAAACCGTAAATCAAAAAGGCACATTCACCACAATGTTCGTTGCAGCACTCTTTACAATAGCCAGGTAATGGAAGCCACCTGAATGCCCACAGACAGATGAATGGATAAAGATGTGGTACATATATAAAATGGAATATTACTCGGCCATAAAAAGGAATGAAACTGGGTCATTTGGAGAGACATCGATGGATCGAGAGACTGTCATACAGAATGAAGTAAGTCAGAAAGAGGAAAACAAATGTTGTATATTAATGCATATATGTGGAGCCTAAAAAATGGTACAGATGAACTGGTTTGCAGGGAAGAAATAGAGACACAGAGGTAGAGAACAAACGTATGGACACCAAGTGTGGGAAGCCATGGGATGGTGGTGGTGGGATGAGTTGGGAGATTGGGATTGACCTGTATACATGTATATGCATAAAATACATAACTAATAATAACGTGCTGTATAAAAAAAATAAATAAAATTAAATTTCAAAATTTAAATAAATAAAATTTAAAAATAAAACAGAAAAATGTTCTTCCCGTCACATAGATGTATTTATAGGAATGAATTATTTCCATGCTTATATCTATAAATACATAAAAGAGGAATAAAATCTAACTTGAACCATAAAAGAAAAAAAAACCCTGAACCCACGAGTTATACAGAGGAAAACCCTATCAGGGCACTTGCTCCAGCGGTAAACAATTCTGAAATTGGTCAGAGGTGGGGAACCATCTCCCATACAGCC
Organism: Mesoplodon mirus; assembly: GCF_964341445.2. Classification (NCBI taxonomy): domain Eukaryota; kingdom Metazoa; phylum Chordata; class Mammalia; order Artiodactyla; family Ziphiidae; genus Mesoplodon; species Mesoplodon mirus. The sequence goes on along the minus strand of NC_138987.1, from coordinate 106,870,153 downwards.
AGCAACCCACCCCCCACGCAAGGAGCGTCCTCATTGCAAAGCTGGGGGACCGTGCCGAGGCATCTGTGAGTAAACGTGAGCTGAGCCCCAGGCCAGCTGCTGCTGAACTGTTCCCACCCTTCCCAGGTAAAACACCTGAATATGTACAAGGGCTTGAAAGCCTAGAGGAAGGGCCGTGGAGCCACACCAGCGAAAGCACGCAGGCCAACTTGGTGCCTGCAGGCCAGCCAGGGTGGTCCTGGACCCGGGCGCTCTTCCAGAAGCTTTCCATTGCCCTGCCTGAGATACCCCTCCTGTCCCGGCCCCCACTGCTTTTTGCCTTCCTCACCTCTGTCCGGAGAGAAATTCCAGCAGAAGGTATGGGTGACACATCCTCTTCTTTACAGGTGGCAGCCTGGCAACTCCTGCAGAATGGCCAGCAGATCACCACTCATAGCGGGCCACCCACAAAGCTGTGGCCCCTCACTCCCTCCCACCAGCACAGCCCCGAGACTGCTGACGGGGCAGAGAATATGGAGTCAGTCACAGCTTCAGGGGCTACTGCTGCCTGGAGCGCTGTTTATATTGACCTCAACGAGGCACACCTGGGGAGGGCGGGCCGGCAAGGTAAGGATGCCCAGGTCAGCTAATCCACAACCCTCAGGGAATCACATTGTTGAAAATGGACCCCGCTAAGGCAGAAGAGAAGCCAAGGGAAAAAAGGACACAATGCCATTTGCAGCACCGTAGATGAGTCTAGAAGTAATCACGTGACTTGTAGTAAGTCAGAAAGTGAAAGACACATATCATATCATATCACTTATAGGTGTTACCTAAAAATGGATACCAGGGCAGATATTGCCACGGAGAAGGGCAATCTCAGATTCATTAAACAAACTTATGGTTCACCAATGGAAAGGTGTGAGGATTGGTTTCATTACGATATCGGGGTTAAGAGACATATACAAACACAGGTGACATATATAATCACCAAAGACCTACAGAATACCAAGAGAGGACTACTCAACATTCTGTCATAACGTACATGGGAAAAGGATCCCAGGAAGAACAGACGTCTGTATATGTGTAAAAGAACCACATCTTCCACACCTACAACAAGCCAAACATTGTAATCAAACTTGCTGTAATAAAAAATAAAAAAATAAATTAAAAACACGAAGAAGAAGTAGTGAGACAAACTTGAGGGGCTTTCTCCTGGCACATTCCATTCTAAATTCCAATCTAGAACACCACTTCCATTGAGGCTCTGTTGCCCTAGTCACCAGATTTGGTAAGGGAGAACTGCTGCCACCTTGTGGCCGTTTCACACAACAGCAGCTTTAATCCCAGCGCTAATGGTCAGTTGATATTCAAAATCATTGCAGGCCTGTAAATGACACCTGCCCTGAAAACAAATCCTGGGGTCACATATCGACCAAAAAATTCAAAGGACGTCCATATTTCAAAACGATCGTTTCAAAAGGCATATTTTATGCACATTAGTGTTCTGCTTCTTTTCCTTTCTTTCCTTTTTTGTTAAAAAAAACGGGAATGGAAAAAGGCATCCCTCAGAATGGGCGAAAATCGTTGCAAACGAATCAATGGACAGAGGTTTAATCTCCAATATATATAAACAGCTCATGCAGCTTAATATTAAAAGAACAAACAACCCAATACAAAAATGGGCAGAAGATCTAAAGAGAGGTTTCTTCAAAGGAGACACAGAGATGGCCAAGACGCACATGAAAAGCTGCTCAACAGCACTAATTATTAGAGAAATGCAAATCAAAACTACAGTGAGGTGTCACCTCACACCTGTTAGAATCGGCATCATCAGAAAATCTACAAACAACCAATTCTGGGGAGGGTGTGGACAAAAGGAGCCCTCTTCCACTATTGGTGGGAATGTAAATTGATACAGTCACTATGGAGAACAGTATGGAGTTTCCTTAAAAAAACTAGAAATAGAATTACCATCTGATCCAGCAATCCTACTTCTGGGCATATACCCAGAGAAAACCGTAAATCAAAAAGGCACATTCACCACAATGTTCGTTGCAGCACTATTTACAATAGCCAGGTAATGGAAGCCACCTAAATGCCCACAGACAGATGAATGGATAAAGATGTGGTACATATATAAAATGGAATATTACTCGGCCATAAAAAGGAATGAAACTGGGTCATTTGTAGAGACATCGATGGATCGAGAGACTGTCATACAGAATGAAGTAAGTCAGAAAGAGGAAAACAAATGTTGTATATTAATGCATATATGTGGAGCCTAAAAAATGGTACAGATGTACTGGTTTGCAGGGAAGAAATAGAGACACAGAGGTAGAGAACAAACGTATGGACACCAAGTGTGGGAAGCCATGGGATGGTGGTGGTGGGATGAGTTGGGAGATTGGGATTGACATGTATACATATATATGCATAAAATACATAACTAATAATAACGTGCTGTATAAAAAAATAAATAAAATTAAATTTCAAAATTTAAAATAATAAAATTTTAAAATAAAACTAAAAAAAGTTATTCCCGTCACATAGATGTATTTATAGGAATGAATTATTTCCATGCTTATATCTATAAATACATAAAAGAGGAATAAAATCTAACTTGAACCATAAAAGAAAAAAAAACCCTGAACCCACGAGTTATACAGAGGAAAACCCTATCAGGGCACTTGCTCCAGCGGTAAACAATTCTGAAATTGGTCAGAGGTGGGGAACCATCTCCCATAAAGCCAGCAACCCACCCCCCACGCAAGGAGCGTCCTCATTGCAAAGCTGGGGGACCGTGCCGAGGCATCTGTGAGTAAACGTGAGCTGAGCCCCAGGCCAGCTGCTGCTGAACTGTTCCCACCCTTCCCAGGTAAAACACCTGAATATGTACAAGGGCTTGAAAGCCTAGAGGAAGGGCCGTGGAGCCACACCAGCGAAAGCACGCAGGCCAATTTGGTGCCTGCAGGCCAGCCAGGGTGGTCCTGGCCCCGGGCGCTCTTCCGGAAGCTTTCCATTGCCCTGCCTGAGATACCCCTCCTGTCCCGGCCCCCACTGCTTTTTGCCTTCCTCACCTCTGTCCGGAGAGAAATTCCAGCGGAAGGTATGGGTGACACATCCTCTTCTTTACAGGTGGCAGCCTGGCAACTCCTGCAGAATGGCCAGCAGAGCCCCACTCACAGCGGGCCACCCACAAAGCTGTGGCCCCTCACTCCCTCCCACCAGCACAGCCCAGAGACTGCTGACGGGGCAGAGAATATGGAGTCAGGCACAGCTTCAGGGGCTATTGCTGCCTGGAGCGCTGTTTATATTGACCTCAACGAGGCACACCTGGCGAGGGCGGGCCGGCAGGGTAAGGCTGCCCAGGTCAACTAATCCACAACCCTCAGGGAATCACATTGTTGAAAATGGACCCCGCTAAGGCAGAAGAGAAGCCAAGGGAAAAAAGGACACAATGCCATTTGCAGCACCGTAGATGAGTCTAGAAGTAATCACGTGACTTGTAGTAAGTCAGAAAGTGAAAGACACATATCATATCATATCACGTATAGGTGTTACCTAAAAATGGATACCAGGGCAGATATTGCCACGGAGAAGGGCAATCACAGATTCATTAAACAAACTTATGGTTCACCAATGGAAAGGTGTGAGGATTGGTTTCATTACGATATCGGGGTTAAGAGACATATACAAACACAGGTGACATATATAATCACCAAAGACCTACAGAATCCCAAGAGAGGACTACTCAACATTCTGTCATAACGTACATGGGAAAAGGATCCCAGGAAGAACAGACATCTGTATATGTGTAAAAGAACCACATCTTCCACACCTACAACAAGCCAAACATTGTAATCAAACTTGCTCTAATAAAAAATAAAAAAATTAAATTAAAAACACGAAGAAGAAGTAGTGAGACAAACATGAGGGGCTTTCTCCTGGCACATTCCATTCTAAATTCCAATCTAGAACACCACTTCCATTGAGGCTCTGTTGCCCTAGTCACCAGATTTGGTAAGGGAGAACTGCTGCCACCTTGTGGCCGTTTCACACAACAGCAGCTTTAATCCCAGCGCTAATGGTCAGTTGATATTCAAAATCATTGCAGGCCTGTAAATGACACCTGCCCTGAAAACAAATCCTGGTGTCACATATCGACCAAAAAATTCAAAGGACGTCCATATTTCAAAACGACCATTTCAAAAGGCATATTTTACGCACATTAGTGTTCTGCTTCTTTTCCTTTCTTTCCTTTTTTGTTAAAAAAAAAACGGGAATGGAAAAAGACATCCCTCAGAATGGGCGAAAGTCGTTGCAAACGAATCAATGGACAGAGGTTTAATCTCCAATATATATAAACAGCTCATGCAGCTTAATATTAAAAAAAAAAACAACCCAATACAAAAATGGGCAGAAGATCTAAAGAGACGTTTCTACAAAGGAGACACAGAGATGGCCAAGACGCACATGAAAAGCTGCTCAACAGCACTAATTATTAGAGAAATGCAAATCAAAACTACAATGAGGTATCACCTCACACCTGTTAGAATCGGCATCATCAGAAAATCTACAAACAACCAATTCTGGGGAGGGTGTGGACAAAAGGAGCCCTCTTCCACTATTGGTGGGAATATAAATTGATACAGTCACTATGGAGAACAGTATGGAGTTTCCTTAAAAAACTAGAAATAGAATCACCATCTGATCCAGCAATCCCACTTCTGGGCATATACCCAGAGAAAACCGTAAATCAAAAAGGCACATTCACCACAATGTTCGTTGCAGCACTCTTTACAATAGCCAGGTAATGGAAGCCACCTGAATGCCCACAGACAGATGAATGGATAAAGATGTGGTACATATATAAAATGGAATATTACTCGGCCATAAAAAGGAATGAAACTGGGTCATTTGGAGAGACATCGATGGATCGAGAGACTGTCATACAGAATGAAGTAAGTCAGAAAGAGGAAAACAAATGTTGTATATTAATGCATATATGTGGAGCCTAAAAAATGGTACAGATGAACTGGTTTGCAGGGAAGAAATAGAGACACAGAGGTAGAGAACAAACGTATGGACACCAAGTGTGGGAAGCCATGGGATGGTGGTGGTGGGATGAGTTGGGAGATTGGGATTGACCTGTATACATGTATATGCATAAAATACATAACTAATAATAACGTGCTGTATAAAAAAAATAAATAAAATTAAATTTCAAAATTTAAATAAATAAAATTTAAAAATAAAACAGAAAAATGTTCTTCCCGTCACATAGATGTATTTATAGGAATGAATTATTTCCATGCTTATATCTATAAATACATAAAAGAGGAATAAAATCTAACTTGAACCATAAAAGAAAAAAAAACCCTGAACCCACGAGTTATACAGAGGAAAACCCTATCAGGGCACTTGCTCCAGCGGTAAACAATTCTGAAATTGGTCAGAGGTGGGGAACCATCTCCCATACAGCCAGCAACCCACCCCCCACGCAAGGAGCGTCCTCATTGCAAAGCTGGGGGACCGTGCCGAGGCATCTGTGAGTAAACGTGAGCTGAGCCCCAGGCCAGCTGCTGCTGAACTGTTCCCACCCTTCCCAGGTAAAACACCTGAATATGTACAAGGGCTTGAAAGCCTAGAGGAAGGGCCGTGGAGCCACACCAGCGAAAGCACGCAGGCCAACTTGGTGCCTGCTGGCCAGCCAGGGTGGTCCTGGACCCGGGCGCTCTTCCGGAAGCTTTCCATTGCCCTGCCTGAGATACCCCTCCTGTCCCGGCCCCCACTGCTTTTTGCCTTCCTCACCTCTGTCCGGAGAGAAATTCCAGCAGAAGGTATGGGTGACACATCCTCTTCTTTACAGGTGGCAGCCTGGCAACTCCTGCAGAATGGCCAGCAGATCACCACTCATAGCGGGCCACCCACAAAGCTGTGGCCCCTCACTCCCTCCCACCAGCACAGCCCCGAGACTGCTTACGGGGCAGAGAATATGGAGTCAGGCACAGCTTCAGGGGCTACTGCTGCCTGGAGCGCTGTTTATATTGACCTCAACGAGGCACACCTGGGGAGGGCGGGCCGGCAAGGTAAGGCTGCCCAGGTCAGCTAATCCACAACCCTCAGGGAATCACATTGTTGAAAATGGACCCCGCTAAGGCAGAAGAGAAGCCAAGGGAAAAAAGGACACAATGCCATTTGCAGCACCGTAGATGAGTCTAGAAGTAATCACGTGACTTGTAGTAAGTCAGAAAGTGAAAGACACATATCATATCATATCATTTATAGGTGTTACCTAAAAATGGATACCAGGGCAGATATTGCCACGGAGAAGGGCAATCTCAGATTCATTAAACAAACTTATGGTTCACCAATGGAAAGGTGTGAGGATTGGTTTCATTACGATATCGGGGTTAAGAGACATATACAAACACAGGTGACATATATAATCACCAAAGACCTACAGAATACCAAGAGAGGACTACTCAACATTCTGTCATAACGTACATGGGAAAAGGATCCCAGGAAGAACAGACGTCTGTATATGTGTAAAAGAACCACATCTTCCACACCTACAAGAAGCCAAACATTGTAATCAAACTTGCTGTAATAAAAAATAAAAAAATAAATTAAAAACACGAAGAAGAAGTAGTGAGACAAACTTGAGGGGCTTTCTCCTGGCACATTCCATTCTAAATTCCAATCTAGAACACCACTTCCATTGAGGCTCTGTTGCCCTAGTCACCAGATTTGGTAAGGGAGAACTGCTGCCACCTTGTGGCCGTTTCACACAACAGCAGCTTTAATCCCAGCGCTAATGGTCAGTTGATATTCAAAATCATTGCAGGCCTGTAAATGACACCTGCCCTGAAAACAAATCCTGGGGTCACATATCGACCAAAAAATTCAAAGGACGTCCATATTTCAAAACGACCATTTCAAAAGGCATATTTTACGCACATTAGTGTTCTGCTTCTTTTCCTTTCTTTCCTTTTTTGTTAAAAAAAACGGGAATGGAAAAAGGCATCCCTCAGAATGGGCGAAAATCGTTGCAAACGAATCAATGGACCGAGGTTTAATCTCCAATATATATAAACAGCTCATGCAGCTTAATATTAAAAAAACAAACAACCCAATACAAAAATGGGCAGAAGATCTAAAGAGACGTTTCTTCAAAGGAGACACAGAGATGGCCAAGACGCACATGAAAAGCTGCTCAACAGCACTAATTATTAGAGAAATGCAAATCAAAACTACAATGAGGTATCACCTCACACCTGTTAGAATCGGCATCATCAGAAAATCTACAAACAACAAATTCTGGGGAGGGTGTGGACAAAAGGAGCCCTCTTCCACTATTGGTGGGAATGTAAATTGATACAGTCACTATGGAGAACAGTATGGAGTTTCCTTAAAAAAACTAGAAATAGAATTACCATCTGATCCAGCAATCCCACTTCTGGGCATATACCCAGAGAAAACCGTAAATCAAAAAGGCACATTCACCACAATGTTCGTTGCAGCACTCTTTACAATAGCCAGGTAATGGAAGCCACCTAAATGCCCACAGACAGATGAATGGATAAAGAAGTGGTACATATATAAAATGGAATATTACTCGGCCATAAAAAGGAATGAAACTGGGTCATTTGTAGAGACATCGATGGATCGAGAGACTGTCATACAGAATGAAGTAAGTCAGAAAGAGGAAAACAAATGTTGTATATTAATGCATATATGTGGAGCCTAAAAAATGGTACAGATGTACTGGTTTGCAGGGAAGAAATAGAGACACAGAGGTAGAGAACAAACGTATGGACACCAAGTGTGGGAAGCCATGGGATGGTGGTGGTGGGATGAGTTGGGAGATTGGGATTGACATGTATACATATATATGCATAAAATACATAACTAATAATAACGTGCTGTATAAAAAAATAAATAAAATTAAATTTCAAATTTTAAAATAATAAAATTTTAAAATAAAACTAAAAAAAGTTATTCCCGTCACATAGATGTATTTATAGGAATGAATTATTTCCATGCTTATATCTATAAATACATAAAAGAGGAATAAAATCTAACTTGAAACATAAAAGAAAAAAAAACCTGAACCCACGAGTTATACAGAGGAAAACCCTATCAGGGCACTTGCTCCAGCGGTAAACAATTCTGAAATTGGTCAGAGGTGGGGAACCATCTCCCATAGAGCCAGCAACCCACCCCCCACGCAAGGAGCGTCCTCATTGCAAAGCTGGGGGACCGTGCCGAGGCATCTGTGAGTAAACGTGAGCTGAGCCCCAGGCCAGCTGCTGCTGAACTGTTCCCACCCTTCCCAGGTAAAACACCTGAATATGTACAAGGGCTTGAAAGCCTAGAGGAAGGGCCGTGGAGCCACACCAGCGAAAGCACGCAGGCCAACTTGGTGCCTGCAGGCCAGCCAGGGTGGTCCTGGACCCGGGCGCTCTTCCGGAAGCTTTCCATTGCCCTGCCTGAGATACCCCTCCTGTCCCGGCCCCCACTGCTTTTTGCCTTCCTCACCTCTGTCCGGAGAGAAATTCCAGCGGAAGGTATGGGTGACACATCCTCTTCTTTACAGGTGGCAGCCTGGAAAGTCCTGCAGAATGGCCAGCAGAGCCCCACTCATAGCGGGCCACCCACAAAGCTGTGGCCCCTCACTCCCTCCCACCAGCACAGCCCCAAGACTGCTGACGGGGCAGAGAATATGGAGTCAGGCACAGCTTCAGGGGCTATTGCTGCCTGGAGCGCTGTTTATATTGACCTCAACGAGGCACACCTGGGGAGGGCGGGCCGGCAGGGTAAGGCTGCCCAGGTCAGCTAATCCACAACCCTCAGGGAATCACATTGTTGAAAATGGACCCCGCTAAGGCAGAAGAGAAGCCAAGGGAAAAAAGGACACAATGCCATTTGCAGCACCGTAGATGAGTCTAGAAGTAATCACGTGACTTGTAGTAAGTCAGAAAGTGAAAGACACATATCATATCATATCACGTATAGGTGTTACCTAAAAATGGATACCAGGGCAGATATTGCCACGGAGAAGGGCAATCACAGATTCATTAAACAAACTTATGGTTCACCAATGGAAAGGTGTGAGGATTGGTTTCATTACGATATCGGGGTTAAGAGACATATACAAACACAGGTGACATATATAATCACCAAAGACCTACAGAATCCCAAGAGAGGACTACTCAACATTCTGTCATAACGTACATGGGAAAAGGATCCCAGGAAGAACAGACATCTGTATATGTGTAAAAGAACCACATCTTCCACACCTACAACAAGCCAAACATTGTAATCAAACTTGCTGTAATAAAAAATAAAAAAAAAATAAATTAAAAACACGAAGAAGAAGTAGTGAGACAAACTTGAGTGGCTTTCTCCTGTCACATTCCATTCAAAATTCCAATCTATAACACCACTTCCATTGAGGCTCTGTTGCCCTAGTCACCAGATTTGGTAAGGGAGATCTGTTGCCACCTTGTGGCCGTTTCACACAACAGCAGCTTTAATCCCAGCGCTAATGTTCAGTTGATATTCAAAATCATTGCAGGCCTGTAAATGACACCTGCCGTGAAAACAAATCCTGGGGTCACATATCGACCAAAAAATTCAAAGGACGTTCATATTTCAAAACGACCGTTTCAAAAGGCATATTTTACGCACATTAGTGTTCTGCTTCTTTTCCTTTCTTTCCTTTTTTGTTAAAAAAAAACGGGAATGGAAAAAGGCATCCCTCAGAATGGGCGAAAGTCGTTGCAAACGAATCAATGGACAGAGGTTTAATCTCCAATATATATAAACAGCTCATGCAGCTTAATATTAAAAAAACAAACAACCTAATACAAAAATGGGCAGAAGATCTAAAGAGACGTTTCTTCAAAGGAGACACAGAGATGGCCAAGACGCACATGAAAAGCTGCTCAACAGCACTAATTATTAGAGAAATGCAAATCAAAACTACAATGAGGTATCACCTCACACCTGTTAGAATCGGCATCATCAGAAAATCTACAAACAACCAATTCTGGGGAGGGTGTGGACAAAAGGAGCCCTCTTCCACTATTGGTGGGAATGTAAATTGATACAGTCACTATGGAGAACAGTATGGAGTTTCCTTAAAAATACTAGAAATAGAATCACCATCTGATCCAGCAATCCCACTTCTGGGCATATACCCAGAGAAAACCGTAAATCAAAAAGGCACATTCACCACAATGTTCGTTGCAGCACTCTTTACAATAGCCAGGTAATGGAAGCCACCTAAATGCCCACAGACACATGAATGGATAAAGACGTGGTACATATATAAAATGGAATATTACTCGGCCATAAAAAGGAATGAAACTGGGTCATTTGTAGAGACATCGATGGATCGAGAGACTGTCATACAGAATGAAGTAAGTCAGAAAGAGGAAAACAAATGTTGTATATTAATGCATATATGTGGAGCCTAAAAAATGGTACAGATGAACTGGTTTGCAGGGAAGAAATAGAGACACAGAGGTAGAGAACAAACGTATGGACACCAAGTGTGGGAAGCCATGGGATGGTGGTGGTGGGATGAGTTGGGAGATTGGGATTGACCTGTATACATGTATATGCATAAAATACATAACTAATAATAACGTGCTGTATAAAAAAAATAAATAAAATTAAATTTCAAAATTTAAATAAATAATATTTAAAAATAAAACAGAAAAACGTTCTTCCCGTCACACAGATGTATTTATAGGAATGAATTATTTCCATGCTTATATCTATAAATACATAAAAGAGGAATAAAATCTAACGTGAAACATAAAAGAAAAAAAAAAACCTGAACCCACGAGTTATACAGAGGAAAACCCTATCAGGGCACTTGCTCCAGCGGTAAACAATTCTGAAATTGGTCAGAAGTGGGGAACCATCTCCCATACAGCCAGCAACCCACCCCCCACGCAAAGAGCTTCCTCATTGCAAAGCTCGGGGACCCTGCCAAGGCATCCGTGAGTAAACGTGAGCTGAGCCCCAGGCCAGCTGCTGCTGAACTGTTCCCACCCTTCCCAGGTAAAACACCTGAATATGTACAAGGGCTTGAAAGCCTAGAGGAAGGGCCGTGGAGCCACACCAGTGAAAGCACGCAGGCCAACTTGGTGCCTGCAGGCCAGCCAGGGTGGTCCTGGCCCCGGGCGCTCTTCCGGAAGCTTTCCATTGCCCTACCTGTGATACCCCTCCTGTCCCGGCCCCCACTGCTTTTTGCCTTCCTCACCTCTGTCCGGAGAGAAATTCCAGCGGAAGGTATGGGTGACACATCCTCTTCTTTACAGGTGGCAGCCTGACAACTCCTGCAGAATGGCCAGCAGAGCCCCACTCACAGCGGGCCACCCACAAATCTGTGGCCCCTCACTCCCTCCCACCAGCACAGCCCCGAGACTGCTGACGGGGCAGAGAATATGGAGTCAGGCACAGCTTCAGGGGCTATTGCTGCCTGGAGCGCTGTTTATATTGACCTCAACGAGGCACACCTGGGGAGGGCGGGCCGGCAGGGTAAGGCTGCCCAGGTCAGCTAATCCACAACCCTCAGGGAATCACATTGTTGAAAATGGACCTCGCTAAGGCAGAATAGAAGCCAAGGGAAAAAAGGACACAATGCCATTTGCAGCACCGTAGATGAGTCTAGAAGTAATCACGTGACTTGTAGTAAGTCAGAAAGTGAAAGACACATATCATATCATATCACGTATAGGTGTTACCTAAAAATGGATACCAGGGCAGATATTGCCACGGAGAAGGGCAATCACAGATTCATTAAACAAACTTATGGTTCACCAATGGAAAGGTGTGAGGATTGGTTTCATTACGATATCGGGGTTAAGAGACATATACAAACACAGGTGACATATATAATCACCAAAGACCTACAGAATACCAAGAGAGGACTACTCAACATTCTGTCATAACGTACATGGGAAAAGGATCCCAGGAAGAACAGACGTCTGTATATGTGTAAAAGAACCACATCTTCCACACCTACAACAAGCCAAACATTGTAATCAAACTTGCTGTAATAAAAAATAAAAAAATAAATTAAAAACACGAAGAAGAAGTAGTGAGACAAACTTGAGTGGCTTTCTCCTGGCACATTCCATTCTAAATTCCAATCTAGAACACCACTTCCATTGAGGCTCTGTTGCCCTAGTCACCAGATTTGGTAAGGGAGAACTGCTGCCACCTTGTGGCCGTTTCACACAACAGCAGCTTTAATCCAAGCGCTAATGATCAGTTGATATTCAAAATCATTGCAGGCCTGTAAATGACACCTGCCCTGAAAACAAATCCTGGGGTCACATATCGACCAAAAAATTCAAAGGACATCCATATTTCAAAAAGACCGTTTCAAAAGGCATATTTTACGTACATTAGTGTTCTGCTTCTTTTCCTTTCTTTCCTTTTTTGTTAAAAAAAACGGGAATGGAAAAAGGCATCCCTCAGAATGGGCGAAAATCGTTGCAAACGAATCAATGGACCGAGGTTTAATCTCCAATATATATAAACAGCTCATGCAGCTTAATATTAAAAAAACAAACAACCCAATACAAAAATGGGCAGAAGATCTAAAGAGACGTTTCTTCAAAGGAGACACAGAGATGGCCAAGACGCACATGAAAAGCTGCTCAACAGCACTAATTATTAGAGAAATGCAAATCAAAACTACAATGAGGTATCACCTCACACCTGTTAGAATCGGCATCATCAGAAAATCTACAAACAACAAATTCTGGGGAGGGTGTGGACAAAAGGAGCCCTCTTCCACTATTGGTGGGAATGTAAATTGATACAGTCACTATGGAGAACAGTATGGAGTTTCCTTAAAAAAACTAGAAATAGAATTACCATCTGATCCAGCAATCCCACTTCTGGGCATATACCCAGAGAAAACCGTAAATCAAAAAGGCACATTCACCACAATGTTCGTTGCAGCACTATTTACAATAGCCAGGTAATGGAAGCCACCTAAATGCCCACAGACAGATGAATGGATAAAGAAGTGGTACATATATAAAATGGAATATTACTCGGCCATAAAAAGGAATGAAACTGGGTCATTTGTAGAGACATCGATGGATCGAGAGACTGTCATACAGAATGAAGTAAGTCAGAAAGAGGAAAACAAATGTTGTATATTAATGCATATATGTGGAGCCTAAAAAATGGTACAGATGTACTGGTTTGCAGGGAAGAAATAGAGACACAGAGGTAGAGAACAAACGTATGGACACCAAGTGTGGGAAGCCATGGGATGGTGGTGGTGGGATGAGTTGGGAGATTGGGATTGACATGTATACATATATATGCATAAAATACATAACTAATAATAACGTGCTGTATAAAAAAATAAATAAAATTAAATTTCAAATTTTAAAATAATAAAATTTTAAAATAAAACTAAAAAAAGTTATTCCCGTCACATAGATGTATTTATAGGAATGAATTATTTCCATGCTTATATCTATAAATACATAAAAGAGGAATAAAATCTAACTTGAAACATAAAAGAAAAAAAAACCTGAACCCACGAGTTATACAGAGGAAAACCCTATCAGGGCACTTGCTCCAGCGGTAAACAATTCTGAAATTGGTCAGAGGTGGGGAACCATCTCCCATAGAGCCAGCAACCCACCCCCCACGCAAGGAGCGTCCTCATTGCAAAGCTGGGGGACCGTGCCGAGGCATCTGTGAGTAAACGTGAGCTGAGCCCCAGGCCAGCTGCTGCTGAACTGTTCCCACCCTTCCCAGGTAAAACACCTGAATATGTACAAGGGCTTGAAAGCCTAGAGGAAGGGCCGTGGAGCCACACCAGCGAAAGCACGCAGGCCAACTTGGTGCCTGCAGGCCAGCCAGGGTGGTCCTGGACCCGGGCGCTCTTCCGGAAGCTTTCCATTGCCCTGCCTGAGATACCCCTCCTGTCCCGGCCCCCACTGCTTTTTGCCTTCCTCACCTCTGTCCGGAGAGAAATTCCAGCGGAAGGTATGGGTGACACATCCTCTTCTTTACAGGTGGCAGCCTGACAACTCCTGCAGAATGGCCAGCAGTGCCCCACTCACAGTGGGCCACCCACAAATCTGTGGCCCCTCACTCCCTCCCACCAGCACAGCCCAGAGACTGCTGACGGGGCAGAGAATATGGAGTCAGGCACAGCTTCAGGGGCTATTGCTGCCTGGAGCGCTGTTTATATTGACCTCAACGAGGCACACCTGGGGAGGGCGGGCCGGCAGGGTAAGGCTGCCCAGGTCAGCTAATCCACAACCCTCAGGGAATCACATTGTTGAAAATGGACCCCGCTAAGGCAGAAGAGAAGCCAAGGGAAAAAAGGACACAATGCCATTTGCAGCACCGTAGATGAGTCTAGAAGTAATCACGTGACTTGTAGTAAGTCAGAAAGTGAAAGACACATATCATATCATATCACGTATAGGTGTTACCTAAAAATGGATACCAGGGCAGATATTGCCACGGAGAAGGGCAATCACAGATTCATTAAACAAACTTATGGTTCACCAATGGAAAGGTGTGAGGATTGGTTTCATTACGATATCGGGGTTAAGAGACATATACAAACACAGGTGACATATATAATCACCAAAGACCTACAGAATCCCAAGAGAGGACTACTCAACATTCTGTCATAACGTACATGGGAAAAGGATCCCAGGAAGAACAGACATCTGTATATGTGTAAAAGAACCACATCTTCCACACCTACAACAAGCCAAACATTGTAATCAAACTTGCTGTAATAAAAAATAAAAAAAAATAAATTAAAAACACGAAGAAGAAGTAGTGAGACAAACTTGAGTGGCTTTCTCCTGTCACATTCCATTCAAAATTCCAATCTATAACACCACTTCCATTGAGGCTCTGTTGCCCTAGTCACCAGATTTGGTAAGGGAGATCTGTTGCCACCTTGTGGCCGTTTCACACAACAGCAGCTTTAATCCCAGCGCTAATGGTCAGTTGATATTCAAAATCATTGCAGGCCTGTAAATGACACCTGCCGTGAAAACAAATCCTGGGGTCACATATCGACCAAAAAATTCAAAGGACGTTCATATTTCAAAACGACCGTTTCAAAAGGCATATTTTACGCACATTAGTGTTCTGCTTCTTTTCCTTTCTTTCCTTTTTTGTTAAAAAAAAACGGGAATGGAAAAAGGCATCCCTCAGAATGGGCGAAAGTCGTTGCAAACGAATCAATGGACAGAGGTTTAATCTCCAATATATATAAACAGCTCATGCAGCTTAATATTAAAAAAACAAACAACCTAATACAAAAATGGGCAGAAGATCTAAAGAGACGTTTCTTCAAAGGAGACACAGAGATGGCCAAGACGCACATGAAAAGCTGCTCAACAGCACTAATTATTAGAGAAATGCAAATCAAAACTACAATGAGGTATCACCTCACACCTGTTAGAATCGGCATCATCAGAAAATCTACAAACAACCAATTCTGGGGAGGGTGTGGACAAAAGGAGCCCTCTTCCACTATTGGTGGGAATGTAAATTGATACAGTCACTATGGAGAACAGTATGGAGTTTCCTTAAAAATACTAGAAATAGAATCACCATCTGATCCAGCAATCCCACTTCTGGGCATATACCCAGAGAAAACCGTAAATCAAAAAGGCACATTCACCACAATGTTCGTTGCAGCACTCTTTACAATAGCCAGGTAATGGAAGCCACCTAAATGCCCACAGACACATGAATGGATAAAGACGTGGTACATATATAAAATGGAATATTACTCGGCCATAAAAAGGAATGAAACTGGGTCATTTGTAGAGACATCGATGGATCGAGAGACTGTCATACAGAATGAAGTAAGTCAGAAAGAGGAAAACAAATGTTGTATATTAATGCATATATGTGGAGCCTAAAAAATGGTACAGATGAACTGGTTTGCAGGGAAGAAATAGAGACACAGAGGTAGAGAACAAACGTATGGACACCAAGTGTGGGAAGCCATGGGATGGTGGTGGTGGGATGAGTTGGGAGATTGGGATTGACCTGTATACATGTATATGCATAAAATACATAACTAATAATAACGTGCTGTATAAAAAAAATAAATAAAATTAAATTTCAAAATTTAAATAAATAATATTTAAAAATAAAACAGAAAAACGTTCTTCCCGTCACACAGATGTATTTATAGGAATGAATTATTTCCATGCTTATATCTATAAATACATAAAAGAGGAATAAAATCTAACGTGAAACATAAAAGAAAAAAAAAAACCTGAACCCACGAGTTATACAGAGGAAAACCCTATCAGGGCACTTGCTCCAGCGGTAAACAATTCTGAAATTGGTCAGAAGTGGGGAACCATCTCCCATACAGCCAGCAACCCACCCCCCACGCAAGGAGCTTCCTCATTGCAAAGCTCGGGGACCCTGCCAAGGCATCCGTGAGTAAACGTGAGCTGAGCCCCAGGCCAGCTGCTGCTGAACTGTTCCCACCCTTCCCAGGTAAAACACCTGAATATGTACAAGGGCTTGAAAGCCTAGAGGAAGGGCCGTGGAGCCACACCAGTGAAAGCACGCAGGCCAACTTGGTGCCTGCAGGCCAGCCAGGGTGGTCCTGGCCCCGGGCGCTCTTCCGGAAGCTTTCCATTGCCCTACCTGTGATACCCCTCCTGTCCCGGCCCCCACTGCTTTTTGCCTTCCTCACCTCTGTCCGGAGAGAAATTCCAGCGGAAGGTATGGGTGACACATCCTCTTCTTTACAGGTGGCAGCCTGACAACTCCTGCAGAATGGCCAGCAGAGCCCCACTCACAGCGGGCCACCCACAAATCTGTGGCCCCTGACTCCCTCCCACCAGCACAGCCCCGAGACTGCTGACGGGGCAGAGAATATGGAGTCAGGCACAGCTTCAGGGGCTATTGCTGCCTGGAGCGCTGTTTATATTGACCTCAACGAGGCACACCTGGGGAGGGCGGGCCGGCAGGGTAAGGCTGCCCAGGTCAGCTAATCCACAACCCTCAGGGAATCACATTGTTGAAAATGGACCTCGCTAAGGCAGAATAGAAGCCAAGGGAAAAAAGGACACAATGCCATTTGCAGCACCGTAGATGAGTCTAGAAGTAATCACGTGACTTGTAGTAAGTCAGAAAGTGAAAGACACATATCATATCATATCACGTATAGGTGTTACCTAAGAATGGATACCAGGGCAGATATTGCCACGGAGAAGGGCAATCACAGATTCATTAAACAAACTTATGGTTCACCAATGGAAAGGTGTGAGGATTGGTTTCATTACGATATCGGGGTTAAGAGACATATACAAACACAGGTGACATATATAATCACCAAAGACCTACAGAATACCAAGAGAGGACTACTCAACATTCTGTCATAACGTACATGGGAAAAGGATCCCAGGAAGAACAGACATCTGTATATGTGTAAAAGAACCACATCTTCCACACCTACAAGAAGCCAAACATTGTAATCAAACTTGCTCTAATAAAAAATAAAAAAATTAAATTAAAAACACGAAGAAGAAGTAGTGAGACAAACTTGAGGGGCTTTCTCCTGGCACATTCCATTCTAAATTCCAATCTAGAACACCACTTCCATTGAGGCTCTGTTGCCCTAGTCACCAGATTTGGTAAGGGAGAACTGCTGCCACCTTGTGGCCGTTTCACACAACAGCAGCTTTAATCCCAGCGCTAATGGTCAGTTGATATTCAAAATCATTGCAGGCCTGTAAATGACACCTGCCCTGAAAACAAATCCTGGGGTCACATATCGACCAAAAAATTCAAAGGACGTCCATATTTCAAAACGACCGTTTCAAAAGGCATATTTTACGCACATTAGTGTTCTGCTTCTTTTCCTTTCTTTCCTTTTTTGTTAAAAAAAAAACGGGAATGGAAAAAGGCATCCCTCAGAATGGGCGAAAGTCGTTGCAAACGAATCAATGGACAGAGGTTTAATCTCCAATATATATAAACAGCTCATGCAGCTAAATATTAAAAAAAAAACAACCCAATACAAAAATGGGCAAAAGATCTAAAGAGACGTTTCTACAAAGGAGACACAGAGATGGCCAAGACGCACATGAAAAGCTGCTCAACAGCACTAATTATTAGAGAAATGCAAATCAAAACTACAATGAGGTATCACCTCACACCTGTTAGAATCGGCATCATCAGAAAATCTACAAACAACCAATTCTGGGGAGGGTGTGGACAAAAGGAGCCCTCTTCCACTATTGGTGGGAATATAAATTGATACAGTCACTATGGAGAACAGTATGGAGTTTCCTTAAAAAACTAGAAATAGAATCACCATCTGATCCAGCAATCCCACTTCTGGGCATATACCCAGAGAAAACCGTAAATCAAAAAGGCACATTCACCACAATGTTCGTTGCAGCACTCTTTACAATAGCCAGGTAATGGAAGCCACCTGAATGCCCACTGACAGATGAATGGATAAAGATGTGGTACATATATAAAATGGAATATTACTCGGCCATAAAAAGGAATGAAACTGGGTCATTTGTAGAGACATCGATGGATCGAGAGACTGTCATACAGAATGAAGTAAGTCAGAAAGAGGAAAACAAATGTTGTATATTAATGCATATATGTGGAGCCTAAAAAATGGTACAGATGAACTGGTTTGCAGGGAAGAAATAGAGACACAGAGGTAGAGAACAAACGTATGGACACCAAGTGTGGGAAGCCATGGGATGGTGGTGGTGGGATGAGTTGGGAGATTGGGATTGACCTGTATACATGTATATGCATAAAATACATAACTAATAGTAACGTGCTGTATAAAAAAAATAAATAAAATTAAATTTCAAAATTTAAATAAATAAAATTTAAAAATAAAACAGAAAAATGTTCTTCCCGTCACATAGATGTATTTATAGGAATGAATTATTTCCATGCTTATATCTATAAATACATAAAAGAGGAATAAAATCTAACTTGAACCATAAAAGAAAAAAAAAACCTGAACCCACGAGTTATACAGAGGAAAACCCTATCAGGGCACTTGCTCCAGTGGTAAACAATTCTGAAATTGGTCAGAGGTGGGGAACCATCTCCCATAGAGCCAGCAACCCACCCCCCATGCAAGGAGCGTCCTCATTGCAAAGCTGGGGGACCGTGCCGAGGCATCTGTGAGTAAACGTGAGCTGAGCCCCAGGCCAGCTGCTGCTGAACTGTTCCCACCCTTCCCAGGTAAAACACCTGAATATGTACAAGGGCTTGAAAGCCTAGAGGAAGGGCCGTGGAGCCACACCAGCGAAAGCACGCAGGCCAACTTGGTGCCTGCAGGCCAGCCAGGGTGGTCCTGGCCCCGGGCGCTCTTCCGGAAGCTTTCCATTGCCCTGCCTGAGATACCCCTCTTGTCCCGGCCCCCACTGCTTTTTGCCTTCCTCACCTCTGTCCGGAGAGAAATTCCAGCGGAAGGTATGGGTGACACATCCTCTTCTTTACAGGTGGCAGCCTGGAAACTCCTGCAGAATGGCGAGCAGAGCCCCACTCACAGCGGGCCACCCACAAATCTGTGGCCCCTCACTCCCTCCCACCAGCACAGCCCCAAGACTGCTGACGGGGCAGAGAATATGGAGTCAGGCACAGCTTCAGGGGCTATTGCTGCCTGGAGCGCTGTTTATATTGACCTCAACGAGGCACACCTGGGGAGGGCGGGCCGGCAGGGTAAGGCTGCCCAGGTCAGCTAATCCACAACCCTCAGGGAATCACATTGTTGAAAATGGACCCCGCTAAGGCAGAAGAGAAGCCAAGGGAAAAAAGGACACAATGCCATTTGCAGCACCGTAGATGAGTCTAGAAGTAATCACGTGACTTGTAGTAAGTCAGAAAGTGAAAGACACATATCATATCATATCACGTATAGGTGTTACCTAAAAATGGATACCAGGGCAGATATTGCCACGGAGAAGGGCAATCACAGATTCATTAAACAAACTTATGGTTCACCAATGGAAAGGTGTGAGGATTGGTTTCATTACGATATCGGGGTTAACAGACATATACAAACACAGGTGACATATATAATCACCAAAGACCTACAGAATACCAAGAGAGGACTACTCAACATTCTGTCATAACGTACATGGGAAAAGGATCCCAGGAAGAACAGACATCTGTATATGTGTAAAAGAACCACATCTTCCACACCTACAACAAGCCAAACATTGTAATCAAACTTGCTGTAATAAAAAATAAAAAAAAAATTAAATTAAAAACACGAAGAAGAAGTAGTGAGACAAACTTGAGTGGCTTTATCCTGTCACATTCCATTCAAAATTCCAATCTATAACACCACTTCCATTGAGGCTCTGTTGCCCTAGTCACCAGATTTGGTAAGGGAGATCTGTTGCCACCTTGTGGCCGTTTCACACAACAGCAGCTTTAATCCCAGCGCTAATGGTCAGTTGATATTCAAAATCATTGCAGGCCTGTAAATGACACCTGCCCTGAAAACAAATCCTGGGGTCACATATCGACCAAAAAATTCAAAGGACGTCCATATTTCAAAACGACCGTTTCAAAAGGCATATTTTACGCACATTAGTGTTCTGCTTCTTTTCCTTTCTTTCCTTTTTTGTTAAAAAAAAACGGGAATGGAAAAAGGCATCCCTCAGAATGGGCGAAAGTCGTTGCAAACGAATCAATGGACAGAGGTTTAATCTCCAATATATATAAACAGCTCATGCAGCTTAATATTAAAAAAACAAACAACCTAATACAAAAATGGGCAGAAGATCTAAAGAGACGTTTCTTCAAAGGAGACACAGAGATGGCCAAGACGCACATGAAAAGCTGCTCAACAGCACTAATTATTAGAGAAATGCAAATCAAAACTACAATGAGGTATCACCTCACACCTGTTAGAATCGGCATCATCAGAAAATCTACAAACAACCAATTCTGGGGAGGGTGTGGACAAAAGGAGCCCTCTTCCACTATTGGTGGGAATATAAATTGATACAGTCACTATGGAGAACAGTATGGAGTTTCCTTAAAAAACTAGAAATAGAATCACCATCTGATCCAGCAATCCCACTTCTGGGCATATACCCAGAGAAAACCGTAAATCAAAAAGGCACATTCACCACAATGTTCGTTGCAGCACTCTTTACAATAGCCAGGTAATGGAAGCCACCTAAATGCCCACAGACAGATGAATGGATAAAGATGTGGTACATATATAAAATGGAATATTACTCGGCCATAAAAAGGAATGAAACTGGGTCATTTGGAGAGACATCGATGGATCGAGAGACTGTCATACAGAATGAAGTAAGTCAGAAAGAGGAAAACAAATGTTGTATATTAATGCATATATGTGGAGCCTAAAAAATGGTACAGATGAACTGGTTTGCAGGGAAGAAATAGAGACACAGAGGTAGAGAACAAACGTATGGACACCAAGTGTGGGAAGCCATGGGATGGTGGTGGTGGGATGAGTTGGGAGATTGGGATTGACCTGTATACATGTATATGCATAAAATACATAACTAATAATAACGTGCTGTATAAAAAATAAATAAAATTAAATTTCAAAATTTAAATAAATAAAATTTAAAAATAAAACAGAAAAATGTTCTTCCCGTCACATAGATGTATTTATAAGAATGAATTATTTCCATGCTTATATCTATAAATACATAAAAGAGGAATAAAATCTAACTTGAACCATAAAAGAAAAAAAAAACCTGAACCCACGAGTTATACAGAGGAAAACCCTATCAGGGCAGTTGCTCCAGTGGTAAACAATTCTGAAATTGGTCAGAGGTGGGGAACCATCTCCCATACAGCCAGCAACCCACCCCCCACGCAAGGAGCGTCCTCATTGCAAAGCTGGGGGACCGTGCCGAGGCATCTGTGAGTAAACGTGAGCTGAGCCCCAGGCCAGCTGCTGCTGAACTGTTCCCACCCTTCCCAGGTAAAACACCTGAATATGTACAAGGGCTTGAAAGCCTAGAGGAAGGGCCGTGGAGCCACACCAGCGAAAGCACGCAGGCCAACTTGGTGCCTGCAGGCCAGCCAGGGTGGTCCTGGACCCGGGCGCTCTTCCGGAAGCTTTCCATTGCCCTGCCTGAGATACCCCTCCTGTCCCGGCCCCCAATGCTTTTTGCCTTCCTCACCTCTGTCCGGAGAGAAATTCCAGCAGAAGGTATGGGTGACACATCCTCTTCTTTACAGGTGGCAGCCTGGCAACTCCTGCAGAATGGCCAGCAGATCCCCACTCACAGCGGGCCACCCACAAAGCTGTGGCCCCTCACTCCCTCCCACCAGCACAGCCCCGAGACTGCTGACGGGGCAGAGAATATGGAGTCAGGCACAGCTTCAGGGGCTATTGCTGCCTGGAGCGCTGTTTATATTGACCTC
Source organism: Mesoplodon mirus (assembly GCF_964341445.2). NCBI lineage: Eukaryota > Metazoa > Chordata > Mammalia > Artiodactyla > Ziphiidae > Mesoplodon > Mesoplodon mirus. The sequence goes on along the minus strand of NC_138987.1, from coordinate 106,847,716 downwards.
AACGAGGCACACCTGGGGAGGGCGGGCCGGCAGGGTAAGGCTGCCCAGGTCAGCTAATCCACAACCCTCAGGGAATCACATTGTTGAAAATGGACCTCGCTAAGGCAGAATAGAAGCCAAGGGAAAAAAGGACACAATGCCATTTGCAGCACCGTAGATGAGTCTAGAAGTAATCACGTGACTTGTAGTAAGTCAGAAAGTGAAAGACACATATCATATCATATCACGTATAGGTGTTACCTAAAAATGGATACCAGGGCAGATATTGCCACGGAGAAGGGCAATCACAGATTCATTAAACAAACTTATGGTTCACCAATGGAAAGGTGTGAGGATTGGTTTCATTACGATATCGGGGTTAACAGACATATACAAACACAGGTGACATATATAATCACCAAAGACCTACAGAATACCAAGAGAGGACTACTCAACATTCTGTCATAACGTACATGGGAAAAGGATCCCAGGAAGAACAGACGTCTGTATATGTGTAAAAGAACCACATCTTCCACACCTACAACAAGCCAAACATTGTAATCAAACTTGCTGTAATAAAAAATAAAAAAATAAATTAAAAACACGAAGAAGAAGTAGTGAGACAAACTTGAGGGGCTTTCTCCTGGCACATTCCATTCTAAATTCCAATCTAGAACACCACTTCCATTGAGGCTCTGTTGCCCTAGTCACCAGATTTGGTAAGGGAGAACTGCTGCCACCTTGTGGCCGTTTCACACAACAGCAGCTTTAATCCCAGCGCTAATGGTCAGTTGATATTCAAAATCATTGCAGGCCTGTAAATGACACCTGCCCTGAAAACAAATCCTGGGGTCACATATCGACCAAAAAATTCAAAGGACATCCATATTTCAAAACGACCGTTTCAAAAGGCATATTTTACGCACATTAGTGTTCTGCTTCTTTTCCTTTCTTTCCTTTTTTGTTAAAAAAAACGGGAATGGAAAAAGGCATCCCTCAGAATGGGCGAAAATCGTTGCAAACGAATCAATGGACAGAGGTTTAATCTCCAATATATATAAACAGCTCATGCAGCTTAATATTAAAAAAACAAACAACCCAAAAAAAAATGGGCAGAAGATCTAAAGAGACGTTTCTTCAAAGGAGACACAGAGATGGCCAAGACGCACATGAAAAGCTGCTCAACAGCACTAATTATTAGAGAAATGCAAATCAAAACTACAATGAGGTTTCACCTCACACCTGTTAGAATCGGCATCATCAGAAAATCTACAAACAACCAATTCTGGGGAGGGTGTGGACAAAAGGAGCCCTCCTCCACTATTGGTGGGAATGTAAATTGATACAGTCACTATGGAGAACAGTATGGAGTTTCCTTAAAAAAACTAGAAATAGAATTACCATCTGATCCAGCAATCCCACTTCTGGGCATATACCCAGAGAAAACCGTAAATCAAAAAGGCACATTCACCACAATGTTCGTTGCAGCACTCTTTACAATAGCCAGGTAATGGAACCCACCTAAATGCCCACAGACAGATGAATGGATAAAGATGTGGTACATATATAAAATGGAATATTACTCGGCCATAAAAAGGAATGAAACTGGGTCATTTGTAGAGACATCGATGGATCGAGAGACTGTCATACAGAATGAAGTAAGTCAGAAAGAGTAAAACAAATATTGTATATTAATGCATATATGTGGAGCCTAAAAAATGGTACAGATGTACTGGTTTGCAGGGAAGAAATAGAGACACAGAGGTAGAGAACAAACGTATGGACACCAAGTGTGGGAAGCCATGGGATGGTGGTGGTGGGATGAGTTGGGAGATTGGGATTGACATGTATACATATATATGCATAAAATACATAACTAATAATAACGTGCTGTATAAAAAAATAAATAAAATTAAATTTCAAAATTTAAAATAATAAAATTTTAAAATAAAACTAAAAAAAGTTATTCCCGTCACATAGATGTATTTATAGGAATGAATTATTTCCATGCTTATATCTATAAATACATAAAAGAGGAATAAAATCTAACTTGAACCATAAAAGAAAAAAAAAACCTGAACCCACGAGTTATACAGAGGAAAACCCTATCAGGGCACTTGCTCCAGCGGTAAACAATTCTGAAATTGGTCAGAGGTGGGGAACCATCTCCCATACAGCCAGCAACCCACCCCCCACGCAAGGAGCGTCCTCATTGCAAAGCTGGGGGACCGTGCCGAGGCATCTGTGAGTAAACGTGAGCTGAGCCCCAGGCCAGCTGCTGCTGAACTGTTCCCACCCTTCCCAGGTAAAACACCTGAATATGTACAAGGGCTTGAAAGCCTAGAGGAAGGGCCGTGGAGCCACACCAGCAAAAGCACGCAGGCCAACTTGGTGCCTGCAGGCCAGCCAGGGTGGTCCTGGCCCCGGGCGCTCTTCCGGAAGCTTTCCATTGCCCTGCCTGAGATACCCCTCTTGTCCCGGCCCCCACTGCTTTTTGCCTTCCTCACCTCTGTCCGGAGAGAAATTCCAGCGGAAGGTATGGGTGACACATCCTCTTCTTTACAGGTGGCAGCCTGGTAACTCCTGCAGAATGGCCAGCAGAGCCCCACTCACAGCGGGCCACCCACAAAGCTGTGGCCCCTCACTCCCTCCCACCAGCACAGCCCCAAGACTGCTGACGGGGCAGAGAATATGGAGTCAGGCACAGCTTCAGGGGCTATTGCTGCCTGGAGCGCTGTTTATATTGACCTCAACGAGGCACACCTGGGGAGGGCGGGCCGGCAGGGTAAGGCTGCCCAGGTCAGCTAATCCACAACCCTCAGGGAATCACATTGTTGAAAATGGACCCCGCTAAGGCAGAAGAGAAGCCAAGGGAAAAAAGGACACAATGCCATTTGCAGCACCGTAGATGAGTCTAGAAGTAATCACGTGACTTGTAGTAAGTCAGAAAGTGAAAGACACATATCATATCATATCACGTATAGGTGTTACCTAAAAATGGATACCAGGGCAGATATTGCCACGGAGAAGGGCAATCACAGATTCATTAAACAAACTTATGGTTCACCAATGGAAAGGTGTGAGGATTGGTTTCATTACGATATCGGGGTTAACAGACATATACAAACACAGGTGACATATATAATCACCAAAGACCTACAGAATACCAAGAGAGGACTACTCAACATTCTGTCATAACGTACATGGGAAAAGGATCCCAGGAAGAACAGACATCTGTATATGTGTAAAAGAACCACATCTTCCACACCTACAACAAGCCAAACATTGTAATCAAACTTGCTGTAATAAAAAATAAAAAAAAATTAAATTAAAAACACGAAGAAGAAGTAGTGAGACAAACTTGAGTGGCTTTCTCCTGTCACATTCCATTCAAAATTCCAATCTATAACACCACTTCCATTGAGGCTCTGTTGCCCTAGTCACCAGATTTGGTAAGGGAGATCTGTTGCCACCTTGTGGCCGTTTCACACAACAGCAGCTTTAATCCCAGCGCTAATGGTCAGTTGATATTCAAAATCATTGCAGGCCTGTAAATGACACCTGCCCTGAAAACAAATCCTGGGGTCACATATCGACCAAAAAATTCAAAGGACGTCCATATTTCAAAACGACCGTTTCAAAAGGCATATTTTACGCACATTAGTGTTCTGCTTCTTTTCCTTTCTTTCCTTTTTTGTTAAAAAAAAACGGGAATGGAAAAAGGCATCCCTCAGAATGGGCGAAAGTCGTTGCAAACGAATCAATGGACAGAGGTTTAATCTCCAATATATATAAACAGCTCATGCAGCTTAATATTAAAAAAACAAACAACCTAATACAAAAATGGGCAGAAGATCTAAAGAGACGTTTCTTCAAAGGAGACACAGAGATGGCCAAGACGCACATGAAAAGTTGCTCAACAGCACTAATTATTAGAGAAATGCAAATCAAAACTACAATGAGGTATCACCTCACACCTGTTAGAATCGGCATCATCAGAAAATCTACAAACAACCAATTCTGGGGAGGGTGTGGACAAAAGGAGCCCTCTTCCACTATTGGTGGGAATATAAATTGATACAGTCACTATGGAGAACAGTATGGAGTTTCCTTAAAAAACTAGAAATAGAATCACCATCTGATCCAGCAATCCCACTTCTGGGCATATACCCAGAGAAAACCGTAAATCAAAAAGGCACATTCACCACAATGTTCGTTGCAGCACTCTTTACAATAGCCAGGTAATGGAAGCCACCTGAATGCCCACAGACAGATGAATGGATAAAGATGTGGTACATATATAAAATGGAATATTACTCGGCCATAAAAAGGAATGAAACTGGGTCATTTGGAGAGACATCGATGGATCGAGAGACTGTCATACAGAATGAAGTAAGTCAGAAAGAGGAAAACAAATGTTGTATATTAATGCATATATGTGGAGCCTAAAAAATGGTACAGATGAACTGGTTTGCAGGGAAGAAATAGAGACACAGAGGTAGAGAACAAACGTATGGACACCAAGTGTGGGAAGCCATGGGATGGTGGTGGTGGGATGAGTTGGGAGATTGGGATTGACCTGTATACATGTATATGCATAAAATACATAACTAATAATAACGTGCTGTATAAAAAATAAATAAAATTAAATTTCAAAATTTAAATAAATAAAATTTAAAAATAAAACAGAAAAATGTTCTTCCCGTCACATAGATGTATTTATAAGAATGAATTATTTCCATGCTTATATCTATAAATACATAAAAGAGGAATAAAATCTAACTTGAACCATAAAAGAAAAAAAAAACCTGAACCCACGAGTTATACAGAGGAAAACCCTATCAGGGCAGTTGCTCCAGTGGTAAACAATTCTGAAATTGGTCAGAGGTGGGGAACCATCTCCCATACAGCCAGCAACCCACCCCCCACGCAAGGAGCGTCCTCATTGCAAAGCTGGGGGACCGTGCCGAGGCATCTGTGAGTAAACGTGAGCTGAGCCCCAGGCCAGCTGCTGCTGAACTGTTCCCACCCTTCCCAGGTAAAACACCTGAATATGTACAAGGGCTTGAAAGCCTAGAGGAAGGGCCGTGGAGCCACACCAGCGAAAGCACGCAGGCCAACTTGGTGCCTGCAGGCCAGCCAGGGTGGTCCTGGACCCGGGCGCTCTTCCGGAAGCTTTCCATTGCCCTGCCTGAGATACCCCTCCTGTCCCGGCCCCCAATGCTTTTTGCCTTCCTCACCTCTGTCCGGAGAGAAATTCCAGCAGAAGGTATGGGTGACACATCCTCTTCTTTACAGGTGGCAGCCTGGCAACTCCTGCAGAATGGCCAGCAGATCCCCACTCACAGCGGGCCACCCACAAAGCTGTGGCCCCTCACTCCCTCCCACCAGCACAGCCCCGAGACTGCTGACGGGGCAGAGAATATGGAGTCAGGCACAGCTTCAGGGGCAATTGCTGCCTGGAGCGCTGTTTATATTGACCTCAACGAGGCACACCTGGGGAGGGCGGGCCGGCAGGGTAAGGCTGCCCAGGTCAGCTAATCCACAACCCTCAGGGAATCACATTGTTGAAAATGGACCTCGCTAAGGCAGAATAGAAGCCAAGGGAAAAAAGGACACAATGCCATTTGCAGCACCGTAGATGAGTCTAGAAGTAATCACGTGACTTGTAGTAAGTCAGAAAGTGAAAGACACATATCATATCATATCACGTATAGGTGTTACCTAAAAATGGATACCAGGGCAGATATTGCCACGGAGAAGGGCAATCACAGATTCATTAAACAAACTTATGGTTCACCAATGGAAAGGTGTGAGGATTGGTTTCATTACGATATCGGGGTTAACAGACATATACAAACACAGGTGACATATATAATCACCAAAGACCTACAGAATACCAAGAGAGGACTACTCAACATTCTGTCATAACGTACATGGGAAAAGGATCCCAGGAAGAACAGACGTCTGTATATGTGTAAAAGAACCACATCTTCCACACCTACAACAAGCCAAACATTGTAATCAAACTTGCTGTAATAAAAAATAAAAAAATAAATTAAAAACACGAAGAAGAAGTAGTGAGACAAACTTGAGGGGCTTTCTCCTGGCACATTCCATTCTAAATTCCAATCTAGAACACCACTTCCATTGAGGCTCTGTTGCCCTAGTCACCAGATTTGGTAAGGGAGAACTGCTGCCACCTTGTGGCCGTTTCACACAACAGCAGCTTTAATCCCAGCGCTAATGGTCAGTTGATATTCAAAATCATTGCAGGCCTGTAAATGACACCTGCCCTGAAAACAAATCCTGGGGTCACATATCGACCAAAAAATTCAAAGGACATCCATATTTCAAAACGACCGTTTCAAAAGGCATATTTTACGCACATTAGTGTTCTGCTTCTTTTCCTTTCTTTCCTTTTTTGTTAAAAAAAACGGGAATGGAAAAAGGCATCCCTCAGAATGGGCGAAAATCGTTGCAAACGAATCAATGGACAGAGGTTTAATCTCCAATATATATAAACAGCTCATGCAGCTTAATATTAAAAAAACAAACAACCCAAAAAAAATGGGCAGAATATCTAAAGAGACGTTTCTTCAAAGGAGACACAGAGATGGCCAAGACGCACATGAAAAGCTGCTCAACAGCACTAATTATTAGAGAAATGCAAATCAAAACTACAATGAGGTTTCACCTCACACCTGTTAGAATCGGCATCATCAGAAAATCTACAAACAACCAATTCTGGGGAGGGTGTGGACAAAAGGAGCCCTCCTCCACTATTGGTGGGAATGTAAATTGATACAGTCACTATGGAGAACAGTATGGAGTTTCCTTAAAAAAACTAGAAATAGAATTACCATCTGATCCAGCAATCCCACTTCTGGGCATATACCCAGAGAAAACCGTAAATCAAAAAGGCACATTCACCACAATGTTCGTTGCAGCACTCTTTACAATAGCCAGGTAATGGAACCCACCTAAATGCCCACAGACAGATGAATGGATAAAGATGTGGTACATATATAAAATGGAATATTACTCGGCCATAAAAAGGAATGAAACTGGGTCATTTGTAGAGACATCGATGGATCGAGAGACTGTCATACAGAATGAAGTAAGTCAGAAAGAGTAAAACAAATATTGTATATTAATGCATATATGTGGAGCCTAAAAAATGGTACAGATGTACTGGTTTGCAGGGAAGAAATAGAGACACAGAGGTAGAGAACAAACGTATGGACACCAAGTGTGGGAAGCCATGGGATGGTGGTGGTGGGATGAGTTGGGAGATTGGGATTGACATGTATACATATATATGCATAAAATACATAACTAATAATAACGTGCTGTATAAAAAAATAAATAAAATTAAATTTCAAAATTTAAAATAATAAAATTTTAAAATAAAACTAAAAAAAGTTATTCCCGTCACATAGATGTATTTATAGGAATGAATTATTTCCATGCTTATATCTATAAATACATAAAAGAGGAATAAAATCTAACTTGAACCATAAAAGAAAAAAAAAACCTGAACCCACGAGTTATACAGAGGAAAACCCTATCAGGGCACTTGCTCCAGCGGTAAACAATTCTGAAATTGGTCAGAGGTGGGGAACCATCTCCCATACAGCCAGCAACCCACCCCCCACGCAAGGAGCGTCCTCATTGCAAAGCTGGGGGACCGTGCCGAGGCATCTGTGAGTAAACGTGAGCTGAGCCCCAGGCCAGCTGCTGCTGAACTGTTCCCACCCTTCCCAGGTAAAACACCTGAATATGTACAAGGGCTTGAAAGCCTAGAGGAAGGGCCGTGGAGCCACACCAGCGAAAGCACGCAGGCCAACTTGGTGCCTGCAGGCCAGCCAGGGTGGTCCTGGCCCCGGGCGCTCTTCCGGAAGCTTTCCATTGCCCTGCCTGAGATACCCCTCTTGTCCCGGCCCCCACTGCTTTTTGCCTTCCTCACCTCTGTCCGGAGAGAAATTCCAGCGGAAGGTATGGGTGACACATCCTCTTCTTTACAGGTGGCAGCCTGGAAACTCCTGCAGAATGGCCAGCAGAGCCCCACTCACAGCGGGCCACCCACAAAGCTGTGGCCCCTCACTCCCTCCCACCAGCACAGCCCCAAGACTGCTGACGGGGCAGAGAATATGGAGTCAGGCACAGCTTCAGGGGCTATTGCTGCCTGGAGCGCTGTTTATATTGACCTCAACGAGGCACACCTGGGGAGGGCGGGCCGGCAGGGTAAGGCTGCCCAGGTCAGCTAATCCACAACCCTCAGGGAATCACATTGTTGAAAATGGACCCCGCTAAGGCAGAAGAGAAGCCAAGGGAAAAAAGGACACAATGCCATTTGCAGCACCGTAGATGAGTCTAGAAGTAATCACGTGACTTGTAGTAAGTCAGAAAGTGAAAGACACATATCATATCATATCACGTATAGGTGTTACCTAAAAATGGATACCAGGGCAGATATTGCCACGGAGAAGGGCAATCACAGATTCATTAAACAAACTTATGGTTCACCAATGGAAAGGTGTGAGGATTGGTTTCATTACGATATCGGGGTTAACAGACATATACAAACACAGGTGACATATATAATCACCAAAGACCTACAGAATACCAAGAGAGGACTACTCAACATTCTGTCATAACGTACATGGGAAAAGGATCCCAGGAAGAACAGACATCTGTATATGTGTAAAAGAACCACATCTTCCACACCTACAACAAGCCAAACATTGTAATCAAACTTGCTGTAATAAAAAATAAAAAAAAAATTAAATTAAAAACACGAAGAAGAAGTAGTGAGACAAACTTGAGTGGCTTTATCCTGTCACATTCCATTCAAAATTCCAATCTATAACACCACTTCCATTGAGGCTCTGTTGCCCTAGTCACCAGATTTGGTAAGGGAGATCTGTTGCCACCTTGTGGCCGTTTCACACAACAGCAGCTTTAATCCCAGCGCTAATGGTCAGTTGATATTCAAAATCATTGCAGGCCTGTAAATGACACCTGCCCTGAAAACAAATCCTGGGGTCACATATCGACCAAAAAATTCAAAGGACGTCCATATTTCAAAACGACCGTTTCAAAAGGCATATTTTACGCACATTAGTGTTCTGCTTCTTTTCCTTTCTTTCCTTTTTTGTTAAAAAAAACGGGAATGGAAAAAGGCATCCCTCAGAATGGGCGAAAGTCGTTGCAAACGAATCAATGGACAGAGGTTTAATCTCCAATATATATAAACAGCTCATGCAGCTTAATATTAAAAAAACAAACAACCTAATACAAAAATGGGCAGAAGATCTAAAGAGACGTTTCTTCAAAGGAGACACAGAGATGGCCAAGACGCACATGAAAAGCTGCTCAACAGCACTAATTATTAGAGAAATGCAAATCAAAACTACAGTGAGGTGTCACCTCACACCTGTTAGAATCGGCATCATCAGAAAATCTACAAACAACCAATTCTGGGGAGGGTGTGGACAAAAGGAGCCCTCTTCCACTATTGGTGGGAATGTAAATTGATACAGTCACTATGGAGAACAGTATGGAGTTTCCTTAAAAAAACTAGAAATAGAATTACCATCTGATCCAGCAATCCTACTTCTGGGCATATACCCAGAGAAAACCGTAAATCAAAAAGGCACATTCACCACAATGTTCGTTGCAGCACTATTTACAATAGCCAGGTAATGGAAGCCACCTAAATGCCCACAGACAGATGAATGGATAAAGATGTGGTACATATATAAAATGGAATATTACTCGTCCATAAAAAGGAATGAAACTGGGTCATTTGTAGAGACATCGATGGATCGAGAGACTGTCATACAGAATGAAGTAAGTCAGAAAGAGGAAAACAAATGTTGTATATTAATGCATATATGTGGAGCCTAAAAAATGGTACAGATGTACTGGTTTGCAGGGAAGAAATAGAGACACAGAGGTAGAGAACAAACGTATGGACACCAAGTGTGGGAAGCCATGGGATGGTGGTGGTGGGATGAGTTGGGAGATTGGGATTGACATGTATACATATATATGCATAAAATACATAACTAATAATAACGTGCTGTATAAAAAAATAAATAAAATTAAATTTCAAAATTTAAAATAATAAAATTTTAAAATAAAACTAAAAAAAGTTATTCCCGTCACATAGATGTATTTATAGGAATGAATTATTTCCATGCTTATATCTATAAATACATAAAAGAGGAATAAAATCTAACTTGAACCATAAAAGAAAAAAAAACCCTGAACCCACGAGTTATACAGAGGAAAACCCTATCAGGGCACTTGCTCCAGCGGTAAACAATTCTGAAATTGGTCAGAGGTGGGGAACCATCTCCCATAAAGCCAGCAACCCACCCCCCACGCAAGGAGCGTCCTCATTGCAAAGCTGGGGGACCGTGCCGAGGCATCTGTGAGTAAACGTGAGCTGAGCCCCAGGCCAGCTGCTGCTGAACTGTTCCCACCCTTCCCAGGTAAAACACCTGAATATGTACAAGGGCTTGAAAGCCTAGAGGAAGGGCCGTGGAGCCACACCAGCGAAAGCACGCAGGCCAATTTGGTGCCTGCAGGCCAGCCAGGGTGGTCCTGGCCCCGGGCGCTCTTCCGGAAGCTTTCCATTGCCCTGCCTGAGATACCCCTCCTGTCCCGGCCCCCACTGCTTTTTGCCTTCCTCACCTCTGTCCGGAGAGAAATTCCAGCGGAAGGTATGGGTGACACATCCTCTTCTTTACAGGTGGCAGCCTGGCAACTCCTGCAGAATGGCCAGCAGAGCCCCACTCACAGCGGGCCACCCACAAAGCTGTGGCCCCTCACTCCCTCCCACCAGCACAGCCCCAAGACTGCTGACGGGGCAGAGAATATGGAGTCAGGCACAGCTTCAGGGGCTATTGCTGCCTGGAGCGCTGTTTATATTGACCTCAACGAGGCACACCTGGGGAGGGTGGGCCGGCAGGGTAAGGCTGCCCAGGTCAACTAATCCACAACCCTCAGGGAATCACATTGTTGAAAATGGACCCCGCTAAGGCAGAAGAGAAGCCAAGGGAAAAAAGGACACAATGCCATTTGCAGCACCGTAGATGAGTCTAGAAGTAATCACGTGACTTGTAGTAAGTCAGAAAGTGAAAGACACATATCATATCATATCACGTATAGGTGTTACCTAAAAATGGATACCAGGGCAGATATTGCCACGGAGAAGGGCAATCACAGATTCATTAAACAAACTTATGGTTCACCAATGGAAAGGTGTGAGGATTGGTTTCTTTACGATATCGGGGTTAAGAGACATATACAAACACAGGTGACATATATAATCACCAAAGACCTACAGAATCCCAAGAGAGGACTACTCAACATTCTGTCATAACGTACATGGGAAAAGGATCCCAGGAAGAACAGACATCTGTATATGTGTAAAAGAACCACATCTTCCACACCTACAACAAGCCAAACATTGTAATCAAACTTGCTGTAATAAAAAATAAAAAAAAATTAAATTAAAAACACGAAGAAGAAGTAGTGAGACAAACTTGAGTGGCTTTCTCCTGGCACATTCCATTCAAAATTCCAATCTATAACACCACTTCCATTGAGGCTCTGTTGCCCTAGTCACCAGATTTGGTAAGGGAGATCTGTTGCCACCTTGTGGCCGTTTCACACAACAGCAGCTTTAATCCCAGCGCTAATGGTCAGTTGATATTCAAAATCATTGCAGGCCTGTAAATGACACCTGCCCTGAAAACAAATCCTGGGGTCACATATCGACCAAAAAATTCAAAGGACGTCCATATTTCAAAACGACCGTTTCAAAAGGCATATTTTACGCACATTAGTGTTCTGCTTCTTTTCCTTTCTTTCCTTTTTTGTTAAAAAAAAAACGGGAATGGAAAAAGGCATCCCTCAGAATGGGCGAAAGTCGTTGCAAACGAATCAATGGACAGAGGTTTAATCTCCAATATATATAAACAGCTCATGCAGCTTAATATTAAAAAAACAAACAACCCAATACAAAAATGGGCAGAAGATCTAAAGAGACGTTTCTTCAAAGGAGACACAGAGATGGCCAAGACGCACATGAAAAGCTGCTCAACAGCACTAATTATTAGAGAAATGCAAATCAAAACTACAATGAGGTGTCACCTCACACCTGTTAGAATCGGCATCATCAGAAAATCTACAAACAACCAATTCTGGGGAGGGTGTGGACAAAAGGAGCCCTCTTCCACTATTGGTGGGAATGTAAATTGATACAGTCACTATGGAGAACAGTATGGAGTTTCCTTAAAAATACTAGAAATAGAATCACCATCTGATCTAGCAATCCCACTTCTGGGCATATACCCAGAGAAAACCGTAAATCAAAAAGGCACATTCACCACAATGTTCGTTGCAGCACTCTTTACAATAGCCAGGTAATGGAAGCCACCTAAATGCCCACAGACAGATGAATGGATAAAGACGTGGTACATATATAAAATGGAATATTACTCGGCCATAAAAAGGAATGAAACTGGGTCATTTGTAGAGACATCGATGGATCGAGAGACTGTCATACAGAATGAAGTAAGTCAGAAAGAGGAAAACAAATGTTGTATATTAATGCATATATGTGGAGCCTAAAAAATGGTGCAGATGAACTGGTTTGCAGGGAAGAAATAGAGACACAGAGGTAGAGAACAAACGTATGGACACCAAATGTGGGAAGCCATGGGATGGTGGTGGTGGGATGAGTTGGGAGATTGGGATTGACCTGTATACATGTATATGCATAAAATACATAACTAATAATAACGTGCTGTATAAAAAAAATAAATTAAATTAAATTTCAAAATTTAAATAAATAAAATTTAAAAATAAAACAGAAAAACGTTCTTCCCGTCACACAGATGTATTTATAGGAATGAATTATTTCCATGCTTATATCTATAAATACATAAAAGAGGAATAAAATCTAACGTGAAACATAAAAGAAAAAAAAAAACTTGAACCCACGAGTTATACAGAGGAAAACCCTATCAGGGCACTTGCTCCAGTGGTAAACAATTCTGAAATTGGTCAGAAGTGGGGAACCATCTCCCATACAGCCAGCAACCCACCCCCCACGCAAGGACCGTCCTCATTGCAAAGCTCAGGGACCGTGCCAAGGCATCCGTGAGTAAACGTGAGGTGAGCCCCAGGCCAGCTGCTGCTGAACTGTTCCCACCCTTCCCAGGTAAAACACCTGAATATGTACAAGGGCTTGATAGCCTAGAGGAAGGGCCGTGGAGCCACACCAGTGAAAGCACGCAGGCCAACTTGGTGCCTGCAGGACAGCCAGGGTGGTCCTGGACCCGGGCGCTCTTCCAGAAGCTTTCCATTGCCCTACCTGTGATACCCCTCCTGTCCCGGCCCCCACTGCTTTTTGCCTTCCTCACCTCTGTCCGGAGAGAAATTCCAGCGGAAGGTATGGGTGACACATCCTCTTCTTTACAGGTGGCAGCCTGACAACTCCTGCAGAATGGCCAGCAGAGCCCCACTCACAGCGGGCCACCCACAAATCTGTGGCCCCTCACTCCCTCCCACCAGCACAGCCCCGAGACTGCTGACGGGGCAGAGAATATGGAGTCAGGCACAGCTTCAGGGGCTATTGCTGCCTGGAGCGCTGTTTATATTGACCTCAACGAGGCACACCTGGGGAGGGCGGGCCGGCAGGGTAAGGCTGCCCAGTTCAGCTAATCCACAACCCTCAGGGAATCACATTGTTGAAAATGGACCTCGCTGAGGCAGAATAGAAGCCAAGGGAAAAAAGGACACAATGCCATTTGCAGCACCGTAGATGAGTCTAGAAGTAATCACGTGACTTGTAGTAAGTCAGAAAGTGAAAGACACATATCATATCATATCACGTATAGGTGTTACCTAAAAATGGATACCAGGGCAGATATTGCCACGGAGAAGGGCAATCACAGATTCTTTAAACAAACTTGTGGTTCACCAATGGAAAGGTGTGAGGATTGGTTTCATTACGGTATCGGGGTTAAGAGACATATACAAACACAGGTGACATATATAATCACCAAAGACCTACAGAATACCAAGAGAGGACTACTCAACATTCTGTCATAACGTACATGGGAAAAGGATCCCAGGAAGAACAGACATCTGTATATGTGTAAAAGAACCACATCTTCCACACCTACAACAAGCCAAACATTGTAATCAAACTTGCTCTAATAAAAAATAAAAAAATTAAATTAAAAACACGAAGAAGAAGTAGTGAGACAAACATGAGGGGCTTTCTCCTGGCATATTCCATTCTAAATTCCAATCTAGAACACCACTTCCATTGAGGCTCTGTTGCCCTAGTCACCAGATTTGGTAAGGGAGATCTGTTGCCACCTTGTGGCCGTTTCACACAACAGCAGCTTTAATCCCAGCGCTAATGGTCAGTTGATATTCAAAATCATTGCAGGCCTGTAAATGACACCTGCCCTGAAAACAAATCCTGGGGTCACATATCGACCAAAAAATTCAAAGGACGTCCATATTTCAAAACGACCGTTTCAAAAGGCATATTTTACGCACATTAGTGTTCTGCTTCTTTTCCTTTCTTTCCTTTTTTGTTAAAAAAAAAACGGGAATGGAAAAAGGCATCCCTCAGAATGGGCGAAAGTCGTTGCAAACGAATCAATGGACAGAGGTTTAATCTCCAATATATATAAACAGCTCATGCAGCTTAATATTAAAAAAACAAACAACCCAATACAAAAATGGGCAGAAGATCTAAAGAGACGTTTCTTCAAAGGAGACACAGAGATGGCCAAGACGCACATGAAAAGCTGCTCAACAGCACTAATTATTAGAGAAATGCAAATCAAAACTACAATGAGGTGTCACCTCACACCTGTTAGAATCGGCATCATCAGAAAATCTACAAACAACCAATTCTGGGGAGGGTGTGGACAAAAGGAGCCCTCTTCCACTATTGGTGGGAATGTAAATTGATACAGTCACTATGGAGAACAGTATGGAGTTTCCTTAAAAATACTAGAAATAGAATCACCATCTGATCTAGCAATCCCACTTCTGGGCATATACCCAGAGAAAACCGTAAATCAAAAAGGCACATTCACCACAATGTTCGTTGCAGCACTCTTTACAATAGCCAGGTAATGGAAGCCACCTAAATGCCCACAGACAGATGAATGGATAAAGACGTGGTACATATATAAAATGGAATATTACTCGGCCATAAAAAGGAATGAAACTGGGTCATTTGTAGAGACATCGATGGATCGAGAGACTGTCATACAGAATGAAGTAAGTCAGAAAGAGGAAAACAAATGTTGTATATTAATGCATATATGTGGAGCCTAAAAAATGGTGCAGATGAACTGGTTTGCAGGGAAGAAATAGAGACACAGAGGTAGAGAACAAACGTATGGACACCATATGTGGGAAGCCATGGGATGGTGGTGGTGGGATGAGTTGGGAGATTGGGATTGACCTGTATACATGTATATGCATAAAATACATAACTAATAATAACGTGCTGTATAAAAAAAATAAATTAAATTAAATTTCAAAATTTAAATAAATAAAATTTAAAAATAAAACAGAAAAACGTTCTTCCCGTCACACAGATGTATTTATAGGAATGAATTATTTCCATGCTTATATCTATAAATACATAAAAGAGGAATAAAATCTAACGTGAAACATAAAAGAAAAAAAAAAACTTGAACCCACGAGTTATACAGAGGAAAACCCTATCAGGGCACTTGCTCCAGTGGTAAACAATTCTGAAATTGGTCAGAAGTGGGGAACCATCTCCCATACAGCCAGCAACCCACCCCCCACGCAAGGACCGTCCTCATTGCAAAGCTCAGGGACCGTGCCAAGGCATCCGTGAGTAAACGTGAGGTGAGCCCCAGGCCAGCTGCTGCTGAACTGTTCCCACCCTTCCCAGGTAAAACACCTGAATATGTACAAGGGCTTGATAGCCTAGAGGAAGGGCCGTGGAGCCACACCAGTGAAAGCACGCAGGCCAACTTGGTGCCTGCAGGACAGCCAGGGTGGTCCTGGACCCGGGCGCTCTTCCAGAAGCTTTCCATTGCCCTACCTGTGATACCCCTCCTGTCCCGGCCCCCACTGCTTTTTGCCTTCCTCACCTCTGTCCGGAGAGAAATTCCAGCGGAAGGTATGGGTGACACATCCTCTTCTTTACAGGTGGCAGCCTGACAACTCCTGCAGAATGGCCAGCAGAGCCCCACTCACAGCGGGCCACCCACAAATCTGTGGCCCCTCACTCCCTCCCACCAGCACAGCCCCGAGACTGCTGACGGGGCAGAGAATATGGAGTCAGGCACAGCTTCAGGGGCTATTGCTGCCTGGAGCGCTGTTTATATTGACCTCAACGAGGCACACCTGGGGAGGGCGGGCCGGCAGGGTAAGGCTGCCCAGTTCAGCTAATCCACAACCCTCAGGGAATCACATTGTTGAAAATGGACCTCGCTAAGGCAGAATAGAAGCCAAGGGAAAAAAGGACACAATGCCATTTGCAGCACCGTAGATGAGTCTAGAAGTAATCACGTGACTTGTAGTAAGTCAGAAAGTGAAAGACACATATCATATCATATCACGTATAGGTGTTACCTAAAAATGGATACCAGGGCAGATATTGCCACGGAGAAGGGCAATCACAGATTCTTTAAACAAACTTGTGGTTCACCAATGGAAAGGTGTGAGGATTGGTTTCATTACGGTATCGGGGTTAAGAGACATATACAAACACAGGTGACATATATAATCACCAAAGACCTACAGAATACCAAGAGAGGACTACTCAACATTCTGTCATAACGTACATGGGAAAAGGATCCCAGGAAGAACAGACATCTGTATATGTGTAAAAGAACCACATCTTCCACACCTACAACAAGCCAAACATTGTAATCAAACTTGCTCTAATAAAAAATAAAAAAATTAAATTAAAAACACGAAGAAGAAGTAGTGAGACAAACATGAGGGGCTTTCTCCTGGCATATTCCATTCTAAATTCCAATCTAGAACACCACTTCCATTGAGGCTCTGTTGCCCTAGTCACCAGATTTGGTAAGGGAGATCTGTTGCCACCTTGTGGCCGTTTCACACAACAGCAGCTTTAATCCCAGCGCTAATGGTCAGTTGATATTCAAAATCATTGCAGGCCTGTAAATGACACCTGCCCTGAAAACAAATCCTGGGGTCACATATCGACCAAAAAATTCAAAGGACGTCCATATTTCAAAACGACCGTTTCAAAAGGCATATTTTACGCACATTAGTGTTCTGCTTCTTTTCCTTTCTTTCCTTTTTTGTTAAAAAAAAACGGGAATGGAAAAAGGCATCCCTCAGAATGGGCGAAAGTCGTTGCAAACGAATCAATGGACAGAGGTTTAATCTCCAATATATATAAACAGCTCATGCAGCTTAATATTAAAAAAAACAAACAACCTAATACAAAAATGGGCAGAAGATCTAAAGAGACGTTTCTTCAAAGGAGACACAGAGATGGCCAAGACGCACATGAAAAGCTGCTCAACAGCACTAATTATTAGAGAAATGCAAATCAAAACTACAATGACGTATCACCTCACACCTGTTAGAATCGGCATCATCAGAAAATCTACAAACAACCAATTCTGGGGAGGGTGTGGACAAAAGGAGCCCTCTTCCACTATTGGTGGGAATGTAAATTGATACAGTCACTATGGAGAACAGTATGGAGTTTCCTTAAAAATACTAGAAATAGAATCACCATCTGATCCAGCAATCCCACTTCTGGGCATATACCCAGAGAAAACCGTAAATCAAAAAGGCACATTCACCACAATGTTCGTTGCAGCACTCTTTACAATAGCCAGGTAATGGAAGCCACCTAAATGCCCACAGACAGATGAATGGATAAAGACGTGGTACATATATAAAATGGAATATTACTCGGCCATAAAAAGGAATGAAACTGGGTCATTTGTAGAGACATCGATGGATCGAGAGACTGTCATACAGAATGAAGTAAGTCAGAAAGAGGAAAACAAAAGTTGTATATTAATGCATATATGTGGAGCCTAAAAAATGGTACAGATGAACTGGTTTGCAGGGAAGAAATAGAGACACAGAGGTAGAGAACAAACGTATGGACACCAAGTGTGGGAAGCCATGGGATGGTGGTGGTGGGATGAGTTGGGAGATTGGGATTGACCTGTATACATGTATATGCATAAAATACATAACTAATAATAACGTGCTGTATAAAAAAAATAAATAAAATTAAATTTCAAAATTTAAATAAATAATATTTAAAAATAAAACAGAAAAACGTTCTTCCCGTCACACAGATGTATTTATAGGAATGAATTATTTCCATGCTTATATCTATAAATACATAAAAGAGGAATAAAATCTAACGTGAAACATAAAAGAAAAAAAAAACCTGAACCCACGAGTTATACAGAGGAAAACCCTATCAGGGCACTTGCTCCAGCGGTAAACAATTCTGAAATTGGTCAGAAGTGGGGAACCATCTCCCATACAGCCAGCAACCCACCCCCCACGCAAGGAGCGTCCTCATTGCAAAGCTCGGGGACCGTGCCAAGGCATCCGTGAGTAAACGTGAGCTCAGCCCCAGGCCAGCTGCTGCTGAACTGTCCCACCCTTCCCAGGTAAAACACCTGAATATGTACAAGGGCTTGAAAGCCTAGAGGAAGGGCCGTGGAGCCACACCAGTGAAAGCACGCAGGCCAACTTGGTGCCTGCAGGCCAGCCAGGGTGGTCCTGGCCCCGGGCGCTCTTCCGGAAGCTTTCCATTGCCCTACCTGTGATACCCCTCCTGTCCCGGCCCCCACTGCTTCTTTCTTTCCTCACCTCTGTGCGGAGAGAAATTCCAGCGGAAGGTATGGGTGACACATCCTCTTCTTTACAGGTGGCAGCCTGACAACTCCTGCAGAATGGCCAGCAGAGCCCCACTCACAGCGGGCCACCCACAAATCTGTGGCCCCTCACTCCCTCCCACCAGCACAGCCCCGAGACTGCTGACGGGGCAGAGAATATGGAGTCAGGCACAGCTTCAGGGGCTATTGCTGCCTGGAGCGCTGTTTATATTGACCTCAACGAGGCACACCTGGGGAGGGCGGGCCGGCAGGGTAAGGCTGCCCAGGTCAGCTAATCCACAACCCTCAGGGAATCACATTGTTGAAAATGGACCTCGCTAAGGCAGAAGAGAAGCCAAGGGAAAAAAGGACACAATGCCATTTGCAGCACCGTAGATGAGTCTAGAAGTAATCACGTGACTTGTAGTAAGTCAGAAAGTGAAAGACACATATCATATCATATCACATATAGGTGTTACCTAAAAATGGATACCAGGGCAGATATTGCCACGGAGAAGGGCAATCACAGATTCATTAAACAAACTTATGGTTCACCAATGGAAAGGTGTGAGGATTGGTTTCATTATGATATCGGGGTTAAGAGACATATACAAACACAGGTGACATATATAATCACCAAAGACCTACAGAATACCAAGAGAGGACTACTCAACATTCTGTCATAACGTACATGGGAAAAGGATCCCAGGAAGAACAGACATCTGTATATGTGTAAAAGAACCACATCTTCCACACCTACAACAAGCCAAACATTGTAATCAAACTTGCTCTAATAAAAAATAAAAAAATTAAATTAAAAACACGAAGAAGAAGTAGTGAGACAAACTTGAGGGGCTTTCTCCTGGCACATTCCATTCTAAATTCCAATCTAGAACACCACTTCCATTGAGGCTCTGTTGCCCTAGTCACCAGATTTGGTAAGGGAGAACTGCTGCCACCTTGTGGCCGTTTCACACAACAGCAGCTTTAATCCCAGCGCTAATGGTCAGTTGATATTCAAAATCATTGCAGGCCTGTAAATGACACCTGCCCTGAAAACAAATCCTGGGGTCACATATCGACCAAAAAATTCAAAGGACGTCCATATTTCAAAACGACCGTTTCAAAAGGCATATTTTACGCACATTAGTGTTCTGCTTCTTTTCCTTTCTTTCCTTTTTTGTTAAAAAAAACGGGAATGGAAAAAGGCATCCCTCAGAATGGGCGAAAGTCGTTGCAAACGAATCAATGGACAGAGGTTTAATCTCCAATATATATAAACAGCTCATGCAGCTTAATATTAAAAAAAACAACCCAATACAAAAATGGGCAGAAGATCTAAAGAGACGTTTCTACAAAGGAGACACAGAGATGGCCAAGACGCACATGAAAAGCTGCTCAACAGCACTAATTATTAGAGAAATGCAAATCAAAACTACAGTGAGGTGTCACCTCACACCTGTTAGAATCGGCATCATCAGAAAATCTACAAACAACCAATTCTGGGGAGGGTGTGGACAAAAGGAGCCCTCTTCCACTATTGGTGGGAATGTAAATTGATACAGTCACTATGGAGAACAGTATGGAGTTTCCTTAAAAAAACTAGAAATAGAATTACCATCTGATCCAGCAATCCTACTTCTGGGCATATACCCAGAGAAAACCGTAAATCAAAAAGGCACATTCACCACAATGTTCGTTGCAGCACTATTTACAATAGCCAGGTAATGGAAGCCACCTAAATGCCCACAGACAGATGAATGGATAAAGATGTGGTACATATATAAAATGGAATATTACTCGTCCATAAAAAGGAATGAAACTGGGTCATTTGTAGAGACATCGATGGATCGAGAGACTGTCATACAGAATGAAGTAAGTCAGAAAGAGGAAAACAAATGTTGTATATTAATGCATATATGTGGAGCCTAAAAAATGGTACAGATGTACTGGTTTGCAGGGAAGAAATAGAGACACAGAGGTAGAGAACAAACGTATGGACACCAAGTGTGGGAAGCCATGGGATGGTGGTGGTGGGATGAGTTGGGAGATTGGGATTGACATGTATACATATATATGCATAAAATACATAACTAATAATAACGTGCTGTATAAAAAAATAAATAAAATTAAATTTCAAAATTTAAAATAATAAAATTTTAAAATAAAACTAAAAAAAGTTATTCCCGTCACATAGATGTATTTATAGGAATGAATTATTTCCATGCTTATATCTATAAATACATAAAAGAGGAATAAAATCTAACTTGAACCATAAAAGAAAAAAAAACCCTGAACCCACGAGTTATACAGAGGAAAACCCTATCAGGGCACTTGCTCCAGCGGTAAACAATTCTGAAATTGGTCAGAGGTGGGGAACCATCTCCCATAAAGCCAGCAACCCACCCCCCACGCAAGGAGCGTCCTCATTGCAAAGCTGGGGGACAGTGCCGAGGCATCTGTGAGTAAACGTGAGCTGAGCCCCAGGCCAGCTGCTGCTGAACTGTTCCCACCCTTCCCAGGTAAAACACCTGAATATGTACAAGGGCTTGAAAGCCTAGAGGAAGGGCCGTGGAGCCACACCAGCGAAAGCACGCAGGCCAATTTGGTGCCTGCAGGCCAGCCAGAGTGGTCCTGGCCCCGGGCGCTCTTCCGGAAGCTTTCCATTGCCCTGCCTGAGATACCCCTCCTGTCCCGGCCCCCACTGCTTTTTGCCTTCCTCACCTCTGTCCGGAGAGAAATTCCAGCGGAAGGTATGGGTGACACATCCTCTTCTTTACAGGTGGCAGCCTGGCAACTCCTGCAGAATGGCCAGCAGAGCCCCACTCACAGCGGGCCACCCACAAAGCTGTGGCCCCTCACTCCCTCCCACCAGCACAGCCCCAAGACTGCTGACGGGGCAGAGAATATGGAGTCAGGCACAGCTTCAGGGGCTATTGCTGCCTGGAGCGCTGTTTATATTGACCTCAACGAGGCACACCTGGGGAGGGCGGGCCGGCAGGGTAAGGCTGCCCAGGTCAACTAATCCACAACCCTCAGGGAATCACATTGTTGAAAATGGACCCCGCTAAGGCAGAAGAGAAGCCAAGGGAAAAAAGGACACAATGCCATTTGCAGCACCGTAGATGAGTCTAGAAGTAATCACGTGACTTGTAGTAAGTCAGAAAGTGAAAGACACATATCATATCATATCACGTATAGGTGTTACCTAAAAATGGATACCAGGGCAGATATTGCCACGGAGAAGGGCAATCACAGATTCATTAAACAAACTTATGGTTCACCAATGGAAAGGTGTGAGGATTGGTTTCATTACGATATCGGGGTTAAGAGACATATACAAACACAGGTGACATATATAATCACCAAAGACCTACAGAATCCCAAGAGAGGACTACTCAACATTCTGTCATAACGTACATGGGAAAAGGATCCCAGGAAGAACAGACATCTGTATATGTGTAAAAGAACCACATCTTCCACACCTACAACAAGCCAAACATTGTAATCAAACTTGCTGTAATAAAAAATAAAAAAAAATTAAATTAAAAACACGAAGAAGAAGTAGTGAGACAAACTTGAGTGGCTTTCTCCTGGCACATTCCATTCAAAATTCCAATCTATAACACCACTTCCATTGAGGCTCTGTTGCCCTAGTCACCAGATTTGGTAAGGGAGATCTGTTGCCACCTTGTGGCCGTTTCACACAACAGCAGCTTTAATCCCAGCGCTAATGGTCAGTTGATATTCAAAATCATTGCAGGCCTGTAAATGACACCTGCCCTGAAAACAAATCCTGGGGTCACATATCGACCAAAAAATTCAAAGGACGTCCATATTTCAAAACGACCGTTTCAAAAGGCATATTTTACGCACATTAGTGTTCTGCTTCTTTTCCTTTCTTTCCTTTTTTGTTAAAAAAAAAACGGGAATGGAAAAAGGCATCCCTCAGAATGGGCGAAAATCGTTGCAAACGAATCAATGGACAGAGGTTTAATCTCCAATATATATAAACAGCTCATGCAGCTTAATATTAAAAGAACAAACAACCCAATACAAAAATGGGCAGAAGATCTAAAGAGAGGTTTCTTCAAAGGAGACACAGAGATGGCCAAGACGCACATGAAAAGCTGCTCAACAGCACTAATTATTAGAGAAATGCAAATCAAAACTACAGTGAGGTGTCACCTCACACCTGTTAGAATCGGCATCATCAGAAAATCTACAAACAACAAATTCTGGGGAGGGTGTGGACAAAAGGAGCCCTCTTCCACTATTGGTGGGAATGTAAATTGATACAGTCACTATGGAGAACAGTATGGAGTTTCCTTAAAAAAACTAGAAATAGAATTACCATCTGATCCAGCAATCCCACTTCTGGGCATATACCCAGAGAAAACCGTAAATCAAAAAGGCACATTCACCACAATGTTCGTTGCAGCACTCTTTACAATAGCCAGGTAATGGAACCCACCTAAATGCCCACAGACAGATGAATGGATAAAGAAGTGGTACATGTATAAAATGGAATATTACTCGGCCATAAAAAGGAATGAAACTGGGTCATTTGTAGAGACATCGATGGATCGAGAGACTGTCATACAGAATGAAGTAAGTCAGAAAGAGGAAAACAAATGTTGTATAGTAATGCATATATGTGGAGCCTAAAAAATGGTAGAGATGAACTGGTTTGCAGGGAAGAAATAGAGACACAGAGGTAGAGAACAAACGTATGGACACCAAGTGTGGGAAGCCATGGGGTGGTGGTGGTGGGATGAGTTGGGAGATTGGGATTGACCTGTATACATGTATATGCATAAAATACATAACTAATAATAACGTGCTGTATAAAAAAATAAATAAAATTAAATTTCAAAATTTTAAAGAATAAAATTTAAAAATAAAACAGAAAAAAGTACTTCCCGTCACACAGATGTATTTATAGGAATGAATTATTTCCATGCTTATATCTATAAATACATAAAAGAGGAATAAAATGTAACTTGAACCATAAAAGAAAAAAAAACCTGAACCCACGAGTTATACAGAGGAAAACCCTATCAGGGCACTTGCTCCAGCGGTAAACAATTCTGAAATTGGTCAGAGGTGGGGAACCATCTCCCATACAGCCAGCAACCCACCCCCCACGCAAGGAGAGTCCTCATTGCAAAGCTGGGGGACCGTGCCGAGGCATCTGTGAGTAAACGTGAGCTGAGCCCCAGGCCAGCTGCTGTTGAACTGTTCCCAACCTTCCCAGGTAAAACACCTGAATATGTACAAGGGCTTGAAAGCCTAGAGGAAGGGCCGTGGAGCCACACCAGCGAAAGCACGCAGGCCAACTTGGTGCCTGCAGGCCAGCCAGGGTGCTCCTGGCCCCGGGCGCTCTTCCGGAAGCTTTCCATTGCCCTGCCTGAGATACCCCTCTTGTCCCGGCCCCCACTGCTTCTTTCTTTCCTCACCTCTGTCCGGAGAGAAATTCCAGCGGAAGGTATGGGTGACACATCCTCTTCTTTACAGGTGGCAGCCTGACAACACCTGCAGAAAGCCCAGCAGAGCCCCACTCACAGCGGGCCACCCACAAAGCTGTGGCCCCTCACTCCCTCCCACCAGCACAGCCCCGAGACTGCTGACGGGGCAGAGAATATGGAGTCAGGCACAGCTTCAGGGGCTATTGCTGCCTGGAGCGCTGTTTATATTGACCTCAACGAGGCACACCTGGGGAGGGCGGGCCGGCAGGGTAAGGCTGCCCAGGTCAGCTAATCCACAACCCTCAGGGAATCACATTGTTGAAAATGGACCTCGCTAAGGCAGAATAGAAGCCAAGGGAAAAAAGGACACAATGCCATTTGCAGCACCGTAGATGAGTCTAGAAGTAATCACGTGACTTGTAGTAAGTCAGAAAGTGAAAGACACATATCATATCATATCACTTATAGGTGTTACCTAAAAATGGATACCAGGGCAGATATTGCCACGGAGAAGGGCAATCACAGATTCATTAAACAAACTTGTGGTTCACCAATGGAAAGGTGTGAGGATTGGTTTCATTACGATATCGGTGTTAACAGACATATACAAACACAGGTGACATATATAATCACCAAAGACCTACAGAATACCAAGAGAGGACTACTCAACATTCTGTCATAACGTACATGGGAAAAGGATCCCAGGAAGAACAGACATCTGTATATGTGTAAAAGAACCACATCTTCCACACCTACAACAAGCCAAACATTGTAATCAAACTTGCTGTAATAAAAAAATAAAAAATTAAATTAAAAACACGAAGAAGAAGTAGTGAGACAAACTTGAGGGGCTTTCTCCTGGCACATTCCATTCTAAATTCCAATCTAGAACACCACTTCCATTGAGGCTCTGTTGCCCTAGTCACCAGATTTGGTAAGGGAGAACTGCTGCCACCTTGTGGCCGTTTCACACAACAGCAGCTTTAATCCCAGCGCTAATGGTCAGTTGATATTCAAAATCATTGCAGGCCTGTAAATGACACCTGCCCTGAAAACAAATCCTGGGGTCACATATCGACCAAAAAATTCAAAGGACGTCCATATTTCAAAACGACCATTTCAAAAGGCATATTTTACGCACATTAGTGTTCTGCTACTTTTCCTTTCTTTCCTTTTTTGTTAAAAAAAAACGGGAATGGAAAAAGGCATCCCTCAGAATGGGCGAAAGTCGTTGCAAACGAATCAATGGACAGAGGTTTAATCTCCAATATATATAAACAGCTCATGCAGCTTAATATTAAAAAAAAAACAACCCAATACAAAAATGGGCAGAAGATCTAAAGAGACGTTTCTACAAAGGAGACACAGAGATGGCCAAGATGCACATGAAAAGCTGCTCAACAGCACTAATTATTAGAGAAATGCAAATCAAAACTACAATGAGGTATCACCTCACACCTGTTAGAATCGGCATCATCAGAAAATCTACAAACAACCAATTCTGGGGAGGGTGTGGACAAAAGGAGCCCTCTTCCACTATTGGTGGGAATATAAATTGATACAGTCACTATGGAGAACAGTATGGAGTTTCCTTAAAAAACTAGAAATAGAATCACCATCTGATCCAGCAATCCCACTTCTGGGCATATACCCAGAGAAAACCGGAAATCAAAAAGGCACATTCACCACAATGTTCGTTGCAGCACTCTTTACAATAGCCAGGTAATGGAAGCCACCTGAATGACAACAGACAGATGAATGGATAAAGATGTGGTACATATATAAAATGGAATATTACTCGGCCATAAAAAGGAATGAAACTGGGTCATTTGGAGAGACATCGATGGATCGAGAGACTGTCATACAGAATGAAGTAAGTCAGAAAGAGGAAAACAAATGTTGTATATTAATGCATATATGTGGAGCCTAAAAAATGGTACAGATGAACTGGTTTGCAGGGAAGAAATAGAGACACAGAGGTAGAGAACAAACGTATGGACACCAAGTGTGGGAAGCCATGGGATGGTGGTGGTGGGATGAGTTGGGAGATTGGGATTGACCTGTATACATGTATATGCATAAAATACATAACTAATAATAACGTGCTGTATAAAAAAATAAATAAAATTAAATTTCAAAATTTAAATAAATAAAATTTAAAAATAAAACAGAAAAATGTTCTTCCCGTCACATAGATGTATTTATAGGAATGAATTATTTCCATGCTTATATCTATAAATACATAAAAGAGGAATAAAATCTAACTTGAACCATAAAAGAAAAAAAAAAACCTGAACCCACGAGTTATACAGAGGAAAACCCTATCAGGGCACTTGCTCCAGCGGTAAACAATTCTGAAATTGGTCTGAGGTGGGGAACCATCTCCCATACAGCCAGCAACCCACCCCCCACGCAAGGAGCGTCCTCATTGCAAAGCTGGGGGACCGTGCCGAGGCATCTGTGAGTAAACGTGAGCTGAGCCCCTGGCCAGCTGCTGCTGAACTGTTCCCACCCTTCCCAGGTAAAACACCTGAATATGTACAAGGGCTTGAAAGCCTAGAGGAAGGGCCGTGGAGCCACACCAGCGAAAGCACGCAGGCCAACTTGGTGCCTGCAGGCCAGCCAGGGTGGTCCTGGACCCGGGCACTCTTCCGGAAGCTTTCCATTGCCCTGCCTGAGATACCCCTCCTGTCCCGGCCCCCACTGCTTTTTGCCTTCCTCACCTCTGTCCGGAGAGAAATTCCAGCGGAAGCTATGGGTGACACATCCTCTTCTTTACAGGTGGCAGCCTGGCAACTCCTGCAGAATGGCCAGCAGATCCCCACTCACAGCGGGCCACCCACAAAGCTGTGGCCCCTCACTCCCTCCCACCAGCACAGCCCCAAGACTGCTGACGGGGCAGAGAATATGGAGTCAGGCACAGCTTCAGGGGCTACTGCTGCCTGGAGCGCTGTTTATATTGACCTCAACGAGGCACACCTGGGGAGGGCAGGCCGGCAAAGTAAGGCTGCCCAGGTCAGCTAATCCACAACCCTCAGGGAATCACATTGTTGAAAATGGACCTCGCTAAGGCAGAATAGAAGCCAAGGGAAAAAAGGACACAATGCCATTTGCAGCACCGTAGATGAGTGTAGAAGTAATCACGTGACTTGTAGTAAGTCAGAAAGTGAAAGACTCATATCATATCATATCACTTATAGGTGTTACCTAAAAATGGATACCAGGGCAGCTATTGCCATGGAGAAGGGCAATCACAGATTCATTAAACAAACTTATGGTTCACCAATGGAAAGGTGTGAGGATTGGTTTCATTACGATATCGGGGTTAAGAGACATATACAAACACAGGTGACATATATAATCACCAAAGACCTACAGAATACCAAGAGAGGACTACTCAACATTCTGTCATAACGTACATGGGAAAAGGATCCCAGGAAGAACAGACGTCTGTATATGTGTAAAAGAACCACATCTTCCACACCTACAACAAGCCAAACATTGTAATCAAACTTGCTGTAATAAAAAATAAAAAAATAAATTAAAAACACGAAGAAGAAGTAGTGAGACAAATTTGAGGGGCTTTCTCCTGGCACATTCCATTCTAAATTCCAATCTAGTACACCACTTCCATTGAGGTTTTGTTGCCCTAGTCACCAGATTTGGTAAGGGAGAACTGCTGCCACCTTGTGGCCGTTTCACACAACAGCAGCTTTAATCCCAGCGCTAATGGTCAGTTGATATTCAAAATCATTGCAGGCCTGTAAATGACACCTGCCCTGAAAACAATTCCTGGGGTCACATATCGACCAAAAAATTCAAAGGACGTCCATATTTCAAAACGACCGTTTCAAAAGGCATATTTTACGCACATTAGTGTTCTGCTTCTTTTCCTTTCTTTCCTTTTTTGTTAAAAAAAACGGGAATGGAAAAAGGCATCCCTCAGAATGGGCGAAAATCGTTGCAAACGAATCAATGGACAGAGGTTTAATCTCCAATATATATAAACAGCTCATGCAGCTTAATATTAAAAGAACAAACAACCCAATACAAAAATGGGCAGAAGATCTAAAGAGAGGTTTCTTCAAAGGAGACACAGAGATGGCCAAGACGCACATGAAAAGCTGCTCAACAGCACTAATTATTAGAGAAATGCAAATCAAAACTACAGTGAGGTGTCACCTCACACCTGTTAGAATCGGCATCATCAGAA
The DNA here is from genome assembly GCF_964341445.2 of Mesoplodon mirus. Taxonomy (NCBI): domain Eukaryota; kingdom Metazoa; phylum Chordata; class Mammalia; order Artiodactyla; family Ziphiidae; genus Mesoplodon; species Mesoplodon mirus. The sequence continues at coordinate 106,819,139 of NC_138987.1, read as the reverse complement.
AATCTACAAACAACAAATTCTGGGGAGGGTGTGGACAAAAGGAGCCCTCTTCCACTATTGGTGGGAATGTAAATTGATACAGTCACTATGGAGAACAGTATGGAGTTTCCTTAAAAAAACTAGAAATAGAATTACCATCTGATCCAGCAATCCCACTTCTGGGCATATACCCAGAGAAAACCGTAAATCAAAAAGGCACATTCGGGCCTCCCTGGTGGCACAGTGGTTGAGAGTCCGCCTGCCGATGGAGGGGATACGGGTTCGTGCCCCGGTCTGGGAGGATCCCATATGCCGCGGAGCGGCTGGGCCCGTGAGCCATGGCCGCTAAGCCTGTGCGTCTGGAGCCTGTGCTCCGCAACGGGAGAGGCCACAACAGTGAGAGGCCCGCGTACAGCAAAAAAAAAAAAAAAAAAAAAAAAAGGCACATTCACCAAAATATTCGTTGCAGCACTATTTACAATAGCCAGGTAATGGAAGCCACCTAAATGCCCACAGACAGATGAATGGATAAAGATGTGGTACATATATAAAATGGAATAATACTCGGCCATAAAAAGGAATGAAACTGGGTCATTTGTAGAGACATCGATGGATCGAGAGACTGTCATACAGAATGAAGTAAGTCAGAAAGAGGAAAACAAATGTTATATAGTAATGCATATATGTGGAGCCTAAAAAATGGTACAGATGAAATGGTTTGCAGGGAAGAAATAGAGACACAGAGGTAGAGAACAAACGTATGGACACCAAGTGTGGGAAGCCATGGGGTGGTGGTGGTGGGATGAGTTGGGAGATTGGGATTGACCTGTATACATGTATATGCATAAAATACATATCTAATAATAACGTGCTGTATAAAAAATAAATAAAATTAAATTTCAAAATTTAAAAAAATAAAATTTAAAAATAAAACAGAAAAAAGTTCTTCCCGTCACACAGATGTATTTATAGGAATGAATTATTTCCATGCTTATATCTATAAATACATAAAAGAGGAATAAAATCTAACTTGAACCATAAAAGAAAAAAAAACCTGAACCCACGAGTTATACAGAGGAAAACCCTATCAGGGCACTTGCTCCAGCGGTAAACAATTCTGAAATTGGTCAGAGGTGGGGAACCATCTCCCATACAGCCAGCAACCCACCCCCCACGCAAGGAGCGTCCTCATTGCAAAGCTGAGGGACTGTGCCGAGGCATCTGTGCGTAATCGTGAGCTGAGCCCCAGGCCAGCTGCTGTTGAACTGTTCCCAACCTTCCCAGGTAAAACACCTGAATATGTACAAGGGCTTGAAAGCCTAGAGGAAGGGCCGTGGAGCCACACCAGCGAAAGCACGCAGGCCAACTTGGTGCCTGCAGGCCAACCAGGGTGGTCCTGGCCCCGGGCGCTCTTCCGGAAGCTTTCCATTGCCCTGCCTGAGATACCCCTCTTGTCCCGGCCCCCACTGCTTCTTTCTTTCCTCACCTCTGTCCGGAGAGAAATTCCAGCGGAAGGTATGGGTGACACATCCTCTTCTTTACAGGTGGCAGCCTGAAAACTCCTGCAGAATGGCCAGCAGAGCCCCACTCACAGCGGGCCACCCACAAAGCTGTGGCCCCTCACTCCCTCCCACCAGCACAGCCCCGAGACTGCTGACGGGGCAGAGAATATGGAGTCAGGCACAGCTTCAGGGGCTATTGCTGCCTGGAGCGCTGTTTATATTGACCTCAACGAGGCACACCTCGGGAGGGCGGGCCGGCAGGGTAAGGCTGCCCAGGTCAGCTAATCCACAACCCTCAGGGAATCACATTGTTGAAAATGGACCTCGCTAAGGCAGAATAGAAGCCAAGGGAAAAAAGGACACAATGCCATTTGCAGCACCGTAAATGAGTCTAGAAGTAGTCACGTGACATGTAGTAAGTCAGAAAGTGAAAGACACATATCATATCATATCACTTATAGGTGTTACCTAAAAATGGATACCAGGGCAGATATTGCCACGGAGAAGGGCAATCACAGATTCATTAAACAAACTTGTGGTTCACCAATGGAAAGGTGTGAGGATTGGTTTCATTACGATATCGGGGTTAACAGACATATACAAACACAGGTGACATATATAATCACCAAAGACCTACAGAATACCAAGAGAGGACTACTCAACATTCTGTCATAACGTACATGGGAAAAGGATCCCAGGAAGAACAGACATCTGTATATGTGTAAAAGAACCACATCTTCCACACCTACAACAAGCCAAACATTGTAATCAAACTTGCTGTAATAAAAAAATAAAAAATTAAATTAAAAACACGAAGAAGAAGTAGTGAGACAAACTTGAGTGGCTTTCTCCTGGCACATTCCATTCTAAATTCCAATCTAGAACACCACTTCCATTGAGGCTCTGTTGCCCTAGTCACCAGATTTGGTAAGGGAGAACTGCTGCCACCTTGTGGCCGTTTCACACAACAGCAGCTTTAATCCCAGCGCTAATGGTCAGTTGATATTCAAAATCATTGCAGGCCTGTAAATGACACCTGCCCTGAAAACAAATCCTGGGGTCACATATCGACCAAAAAATTCAAAGGACGTCCATATTTCAAAACGACCGTTTCAAAAGGCATATTTTACGCACATTAGTGTTCTGCTTCTTTTCCTTTCTTTCCTTTTTTGTTAAAAACAACGGGAATGGATAAAGGCATCCCTCAGAATGGGCGAAAATCGTTGCAAACGAATCAATGGACAGAGGTTTAATCTCCAATATATATAAACAGCTCATGCAGCTTAATATTAAAAAAACAAACAACCCAATACAAAAATGGGCAGAAGATCTAAAGAGACGTTTCTTCAAAGGAGACACAGAGATGGCCAAGACGCACATGAAAAGCTGCTCAACAGCACTAATTATTAGAGAAATGCAAATCAAAACTACAATGAGGTATCACCTCACACCTGTTAGAATCGGCATCATCAGAAAATCTACAAACAACAAATTCTGGGGAGGGTGTGGACAAAAGGAGCCCTCTTCCACTATTGGTGGGAATGTAAATTGATACAGTCACTATGGAGAACAGTATGGAGTTTCCTTAAAAAAACTAGAAATAGAATTACCATCTGATCCAGCAATCCCACTTCTGGGCATATACCCAGAGAAAACCGTAAATCAAAAAGGCACATTCACCACAATGTTCGTTGCAGCACTCTTTACAATAGCCAGGTAATGGAAGCCACCTAAATGCCCACAGACAGATGAATGGATAAAGATGTGGTACATATATAAAATGGAATATTACTCGGCCATAAAAAGGAATGAAACTGGGTCATTTGTAGAGACATCGATGGATCGAGAGACTGTCATACAGAATGAAGTAGGTCAGAAAGAGGAAAACAAATGTTGTATAGTAATGCATATATGTGGAGCCTAAAAAATGGTACAGATGAACTGGTTTGCAGGGAAGAAATAGAGACACAGAGGTAGAGAACAAACGTATGGACACCAAGTGTGGGAAGCCATGGGGTGGTGGTGGTGGGATGAGTTGAGAGATTGGGATTGACCTGTATACATGTATATGCATAAAATACATAACTAATAATAACGTGCTGTATAAAAGAATAAATAAAATTAAATTTCAAAATTTAAAAAAATAAAATTTAAAAATAAAACAGAAAAAAGTTCTTCCCGTCACACAGATGTATTTATAGGAATGAATTATTTCCATGCTTATATCTATAAATACATAAAAGAGGAATAAAATCTAACTTGAACCATAAAAGAAAAAAAAAAACCTGAACCCACGAGTTATACAGAGGAAAACCCTATCAGGGCACTTGCTCCAGCGGTAAACAATTCTGAAATTGGTCAGAGGTGGGGAACCATCTCCCATACAGCCAGCAACCCACCCCCCACGCAAGGAGCGTCCTCATTGCAAATCTGGGGGACCGTGCCGAGGCATCTGTGAGTAAACGTGAGCTGAGCCCCAGGCCAGCTGCTGTTGAACTGTTCCCAACCTTCCCAGGTAAAACACCTGAATATGTACAAGGGCTTGAAAGCCCAGAGGAAGGGCCATGGAGCCACACCAGCGAAAGCACGCAGGCCAACTTGGTGCCTGCAGGCCAGCCAGGGTGGTCCTGGCCCCGGGCGCTCTTCCGGAAGCTTTCCATTGCCCTGCCTGAGATACCCCTCTTGTCCCGGCCCCCACTGCTTCTTTCTTTCCTCACCTCTGTCCGGAGAGAAATTCCAGCGGAAGGTATGGGTGACACATCCTCTTCTTTACAGGTGGCAGCCTGACAACACCTGCAGAAAGCCCAGCAGAGCCCCACTCACAGCGGGAAACCCACAAAGCTGTGGCCCCTCACTCCCTCCCACCAGCACAGCCCCGAGACTGCTGACGGGGCAGAGAATATGGAGTCAGGCACAGCTTCAGGGGCTATTGCTGCCTGGAGCGCTGTTTATATTGACCTCAACGAGGCACACCTGGGGAGGGCGGGCCGGCAGGGTAAGGCTGCCCAGGTCAGCTAATCCACAACCCTCAGGGAATCACATTGTTGAAAATGGACCTCGCTAAGTCAGAATAGAAGCCAAGGGAAAAAAGGACACAATGCCATTTGCAGCACCGTAGATGAGTCTAGAAGTAATCACGTGACTTGTAGTAAGTCAGAAAGTGAAAGACACATATCATATCATATCACTTATAGGTGTTACCTAAAAATGGATACCAGGGCAGATATTGCCACGGAGAAGGGCAATCACAGATTCATTAAACAAACTTGTGGTTCACCAATGGAAAGGTGTGAGGATTGGTTTCATTACGATATCGGGGTTAACAGACATATACAAACACAGGTGACATATATAATCACCAAAGACCTACAGAATACCAAGAGAGGACTACTCAACATTCTGTCATAACGTACATGGGAAAAGGATCCCAGGAAGAACAGACATCTGTATATGTGTAAAAGAACCACATCTTCCACACCTACAACAAGCCAAACATTGTAATCAAACTTGCTGTAATAAAAAAATAAAAAATTAAATTAAAAACACGAAGAAGAAGTAGTGAGACAAACTTGAGTGGCTTTCTCCTGGCACATTCCATTCTAAATTCCAATCTAGAACACCACTTCCATTGAGGCTCTGTTGCCCTAGTCACCAGATTTGGTAAGGGAGAACTGCTGCCACCTTGTGGCCGTTTCACACAACAGCAGCTTTAATCCCAGCGCTAATGGTCAGTTGATATTCAAAATCATTGCAGGCCTGTAAATGACACCTGCCCTGAAAACAAATCCTGGGGTCACATATCGACCAAAAAATTCAAAGGACGTCCATATTTCAAAACGACCGTTTCAAAAGGCATATTTTACGCACATTAGTGTTCTGCTTCTTTTCCTTTCTTTCCTTTTTTGTTAAAAAAAACGGGAATGGAAAAAGGCATCCCTCAGAATGGGCGAAAATCGTTGCAAACGAATCAATGGACAGAGGTTTAATCTCCAATATATATAAACAGCTCATGCAGCTTAATATTAAAAAAACAAACAACCCAATACAAAAATGGGCAGAAGATCTAAAGAGACGTTTCTTCAAAGGAGACACAGAGATGGCCAAGACGCACATGAAAAGCTGCTCAACAGCACTAATTATTAGAGAAATGCAAATCAAAACTACAATGAGGTATCACCTCACACCTGTTAGAATCGGCATCATCAGAAAATCTACAAACAACAAATTCTGGGGAGGGCGTGGACAAAAGGAGCCCTCTTCCACTATTGGTGGGAATGTAAATTGATACAGTCACTATGGAGAACAGTATGGAGTTTCCTTAAAAAACTAGAAATAGAATTAGCATCTGATCCAGCAATCCCACTTCTGGGCATATACACAGAGAAAACCGTAAATCAAAAAGGCACATTCGGGCCTCCCTGGTGGCACAGTGGTTGAGAGTCCGCCTGCCGATGGAGGGGATACGGGTTCGTGCCCCGGTCTGGGAGGATCCCATATGCCGCGGAGCGGCTGGGCCCGTGAGCCATGGCCGCTAAGCCTGTGCGTCTGGAGCCTGTGCTCCGCAACGCGAGAGGCCACAACAGTGAGAGGCCCGCGTACAGCAAAAAAAAAAAAAAAAAAAAAAAAAGGCACATTCACCACAATGTTCGTTGCAGCACTCTTTACAATAGCCAGGTAATGGAAGCCACCTAAATGCCCACAGACAGATGAATGGATAAAGATGTGGTACATATATAAAATGGAATATTACTCGGCCATAAAAAGGAATGAAACTGGGTCATTTGTAGAGACATCGATGGATCGAGAGACTGTCATACAGAATGAAGTAGGTCAGAAAGAGGAAAACAAATGTTGTATAGTAATGCATATATGTGGAGCCTAAAAAATGGTACAGATGAACTGGTTTGCAGGGAAGAAATAGAGACACAGAGGTAGAGAACAAACGTATGGACACCAAGTGTGGGAAGCCATGGGGTGGTGGTGGTGGGATGAGTTGGGAGATTGGGATTGACCTGCATACATGTATATGCATAAAATACATATCTAATAATAACATGCTGTATAAAAAAATAAATAAAATTAAATTTCAAAATTTAAAAAAATAAAATTTAAAAATAAAACAGAAAAAAGTTCTTCCCGTCACACAGATGTATTTATAGGAATGAATTATTTCCATGCTTATATCTATAAATACATAAAAGAGGAATAAAATCTAACTTGAACCATAAAAGAAAAAAAAAACCTGAACCCACGAGTTATACAGAGGAAAACCCTATCAGGGCACTTGCTCCAGCGGTAAACAATTCTGAAATTGGTCAGAGGTGGGGAACCATCTCCCATACAGCCAGCAACCCACCCCCCACGCAAGGAGCGTCCTCATTGCAAAGCTGGGGGACCGTGCCGAGGCATCTGTGAGTAAACGTGAGCTGAGCCCCAGGCCAGCTGCTGTTGAACTGTTCCCAACCTTCCCAGGTAAAACAGCTGAATATGTACAAGGGCTTGAAAGCCTAGAGGAAGGGCCGTGGAGCCACACCAGCGAAAGCACGCAGGCCAACTTGGTGCCTGCAGGCCAGCCAGGGTGGTCCTGGCCCCGGGCGCTCTTCCGGAAGCTTTCCATTGCCCTGCCTGAGATACCCCTCTTGTCCCGGCCCCCACTGCTTCTTTCTTTCCTCACCTCTGTGCGGAGAGAAATTCCAGCGGAAGGTATGGGTGACACATCCTCTTCTTTACAGGTGGCAGCCTGACAACACCTGCAGAAAGCCCAGCAGAGCCCCACTCACAGCGGGCCACCCACAAAGCTGTGGCCCCTCACTCCCTCCCACCAGCACAGTCCCGAGACTGCTGACGGGGTAGAGAATATGGAGTCAGGCACAGCTTCAGGGGCTATTGCTGCCTGGAGCGCTGTTTATATTGACCTCAACGAGGCACACCTGGGGAGGGCGGGCCGGCATGGTAAGGCTGCCCAGGTCAGCTAATCCACAACCCTCAGGGAATCACATTGTTGAAAATGGACCTCGCTAAGGCAGAAGACAAGCCAAGGGAAAAAAGGACACAATGCCATTTGCAGCACCATAGATGAGTGTAGAAGTAATCACGTGACTTGTAGTAAGTCAGAAAGTGAAAGACACATATCATATCATATCACTTATAGGTGTTACCTAAAAATGGATACCAGGGCAGATATTGCCACGGAGAAGGGCAATCACAGATTCATTAAACAAACTTGTGGTTCACCAATGGAAAGGTGTGAGGATTGGTTTCATTACGATATCGGGGTTAACAGACATATACAAACACAGGTGACATATATAATCACCAAAGACCTACAGAATACCAAGAGAGGACTACTCAACATTCTGTCATAACGTACATGGGAAAAGGATCCCAGGAAGAACAGACATCTGTATATGTGTAAAAGAACCACATCTTCCACACCTACAACAAGCCAAACATTGTAATCAAACTTGCTGTAATAAAAAAATAAAAAATTAAATTAAAAACACGAAGAAGAAGTAGTGAGACAAACTTGAGTGGCTTTCTCCTGGCACATTCCATTCTAAATTCCAATCTAGAACACCACTTCCATTGAGGCTCTGTTGCCCTAGTCACCAGATTTGGTAAGGGAGAACTGCTGCCACCTTGTGGCCGTTTCACACAACAGCAGCTTTAATCCCAGCGCTAATGGTCAGTTGATATTCAAAATCATTGCAGGCCTGTAAATGACACCTGCCCTGAAAACAAATCCTGGGGTCACATATCGACCAAAAAATTCAAAGGACGTCCATATTTCAAAACGACCGTTTCAAAAGGCATATTTTACGCACATTAGTGTTCTGCTTCTTTTCCTTTCTTTCCTTTTTTGTTAAAAAAAACGGGAATGAAAAAGGCATCCCTCAGAATGGGCGAAAATCGTTGCAAACGAATCAATGGACAGAGGTTTAATCTCCAATATATATAAACAGCTCATGCAGCTTAATATTAAAAAAACAAACAACCCAATACAAAAATGGGCAGAAGATCTAAAGAGACGTTTCATCAAAGGAGACACAGAGATGGCCAAGACGCACATGAAAAGCTGCTCAACAGCACTAATTATTAGAGAAATGCAAATCAAAACAACAATGAGGTATCCCCTCACACCTGTTAGAATCAGCATCATCAGAAAATCTACAAACAACAAATTCTGGGGAGGGCGTGGACAAAAGGAGCCCTCTTCCACTATTGGTGGGAATGTAAATTGATACAGTCACTATGGAGAACAGTATGGAGTTTCCTTAAAAAACTAGAAATAGAATTACCATCTGATCCAGCAATCCCACTTCTGGGCATATACCCAGAGAAAACCGTAAATCAAAAAGGCACATTCGGGCCTCCCTGGTGGCACAGTGGTTGAGAGTCCGCCTGCCGATGGAGGGGATACGGGTTCGTGCCCCGGTCTGGGAGGATCCCATATGCCGCGGAGCGGCTGGGCCCGTGAGCCATGGCCGCTAAGCCTGTGCGTCTGGAGCCTGTGCTCCGCAACGGGAGAGGCCACAACAGTGAGAGGCCCGCGTACAGCAAAAAAAAAAAAAAAAAAAAAAAAGGCACATTCACCAAAATATTCGTTGCAGCACTATTTACAATAGCCAGGTAATGGAAGCCACCTAAATGCCCACAGACAGATGAATGGATAAAGATGTGGTACATATATAAAATGGAATAATACTCGGCCATAAAAAGGAATGAAACTGGGTCATTTGTAGAGACATCGATGGATCGAGAGACTGTCATACAGAATGAAGTAAGTCAGAAAGAGGAAAACAAATGTTATATAGTAATGCATATATGTGGAGCCTAAAAAATGGTACAGATGAAATGGTTTGCAGGGAAGAAATAGAGACACAGAGGTAGAGAACAAACGTATGGACACCAAGTGTGGGAAGCCATGGGGTGGTGGTGGTGGGATGAGTTGAGAGATTGGGATTGACCTGTATACATGTATATGCATAAAATACATATCTAATAATAACATGCTGTATAAAAAATAAATAAAATTAAATTTCAAAATTTAAAAAAATAAAATTTAAAAATAAAACAGAAAAAAGTTCTTCCCGTCACACAGATGTATTTATAGGAATGAATTATTTCCATGCTTATATCTATAAATACATAAAAGAGGAATAAAATCTAACTTGAACCATAAAAGAAAAAAAAACCTGAACCCACGAGTTATACAGAGGAAAACCCTATCAGGGCACTTGCTCCAGCGGTAAACAATTCTGAAATTGGTCAGAGGTGGGGAACCATCTCCCATACAGCCAGCAACCCACCCCCCACGCAAGGAGCGTCCTCATTGCAAAGCTGAGGGACTGTGCCGAGGCATCTGTGCGTAATCGTGAGCTGAGCCACAGGCCAGCTGCTGTTGAACTGTTCCCAACCTTCCCAGGTAAAACACCTGAATATGTACAAGGGCTTGAAAGCCTAGAGGAAGGGCCGTGGAGCCACACCAGCGAAAGCACGCAGGCCAACTTGGTGCCTGCAGGCCAACCAGGGTGGTCCTGGCCCCGGGCGCTCTTCCGGAAGCTTTCCATTGCCCTGCCTGAGATACCCCTCTTGTCCCGGCCCCCACTGCTTCTTTCTTTCCTCACCTCTGTCCGGAGAGAAATTCCAGCGGAAGGTATGGGTGACACATCCTCTTCTTTACAGGTGGCAGCCTGAAAACTCCTGCAGAATGGCCAGCAGAGCCCCACTCACAGCGGGCCACCCACAAAGCTGTGGCCCCTCACTCCCTCCCACCAGCACAGCCCCGAGACTGCTGACGGGGCAGAGAATATGGAGTCAGGCACAGCTTCAGGGGCTATTGCTGCCTGGAGCGCTGTTTATATTGACCTCAACGAGGCACACCTCGGGAGGGCGGGCCGGCAGGGTAAGGCTGCCCAGGTCAGCTAATCCACAACCCTCAGGGAATCACATTGTTGAAAATGGACCTCGCTAAGGCAGAATAGAAGCCAAGGGAAAAAAGGACACAATGCCATTTGCAGCACCGTAAATGAGTCTAGAAGTAGTCACGTGACATGTAGTAAGTCAGAAAGTGAAAGACACATATCATATCATATCACTTATAGGTGTTACCTAAAAATGGATACCAGGGCAGATATTGCCACGGAGAAGGGCAATCACAGATTCATTAAACAAACTTGTGGTTCACCAATGGAAAGGTGTGAGGATTGGTTTCATTACGATATCGGGGTTAACAGACATATACAAACACAGGTGACATATATAATCACCAAAGACCTACAGAATACCAAGAGAGGACTACTCAACATTCTGTCATAACGTACATGGGAAAAGGATCCCAGGAAGAACAGACATCTGTATATGTGTAAAAGAACCACATCTTCCACACCTACAACAAGCCAAACATTGTAATCAAACTTGCTGTAATAAAAAAATAAAAAATTAAATTAAAAACACGAAGAAGAAGTAGTGAGACAAACTTGAGTGGCTTTCTCCTGGCACATTCCATTCTAAATTCCAATCTAGAACACCACTTCCATTGAGGCTCTGTTGCCCTAGTCACCAGATTTGGTAAGGGAGAACTGCTGCCACCTTGTGGCCGTTTCACACAACAGCAGCTTTAATCCCAGCGCTAATGGTCAGTTGATATTCAAAATCATTGCAGGCCTGTAAATGACACCTGCCCTGAAAACAAATCCTGGGGTCACATATCGACCAAAAAATTCAAAGGACGTCCATATTTCAAAACGACCGTTTCAAAAGGCATATTTTACGCACATTAGTGTTCTGCTTCTTTTCCTTTCTTTCCTTTTTTGTTAAAAACAACGGGAATGGATAAAGGCATCCCTCAGAATGGGCGAAAATCGTTGCAAACGAATCAATGGACAGAGGTTTAATCTCCAATATATATAAACAGCTCATGCAGCTTAATATTAAAAAAACAAACAACACAATACAAAAATGGGCAGAAGATCTAAAGAGACGTTTCTTCAAAGGAGACACAGAGATGGCCAAGACGCACATGAAAAGCTGCTCAACAGCACTAATTATTAGAGAAATGCAAATCAAAACTACAATGAGGTATCACCTCACACCTGTTAGAATCGGCATCATCAGAAAATCTACAAACAACAAATTCTGGGGAGGGTGTGGACAAAAGGAGCCCTCTTCCACTATTGGTGGGAATGTAAATTGATACAGTCACTATGGAGAACAGTATGGAGTTTCCTTAAAAAAACTAGAAATAGAATTACCATCTGATCCAGCAATCCCACTTCTGGGCATATACCCAGAGAAAACCGTAAATCAAAAAGGCACATTCACCACAATGTTCGTTGCAGCACTCTTTACAATAGCCAGGTAATGGAAGCCACCTAAATGCCCACAGACAGATGAATGGATAAAGATGTGGTACATATATAAAATGGAATATTACTCGGCCATAAAAAGGAATGAAACTGGGTCATTTGTAGAGACATCGATGGATCGAGAGACTGTCATACAGAATGAAGTAGGTCAGAAAGAGGAAAACAAATGTTGTATAGTAATGCATATATGTGGAGCCTAAAAAATGGTACAGATGAACTGGTTTGCAGGGAAGAAATAGAGACACAGAGGTAGAGAACAAACGTATGGACACCAAGTGTGGGAAGCCATGGGGTGGTGGTGGTGGGATGAGTTGAGAGATTGGGATTGACCTGTATACATGTATATGCATAAAATACATAACTAATAATAACGTGCTGTATAAAAGAATAAATAAAATTAAATTTCAAAATTTAAAAAAATAAAATTTAAAAATAAAACAGAAAAAAGTTCTTCCCGTCACACAGATGTATTTATAGGAATGAATTATTTCCATGCTTATATCTATAAATACATAAAAGAGGAATAAAATCTAACTTGAACCATAAAAGAAAAAAAAAAACCTGAACCCACGAGTTATACAGAGGAAAACCCTATCAGGGCACTTGCTCCAGCGGTAAACAATTCTGAAATTGGTCAGAGGTGGGGAACCATCTCCCATACAGCCAGCAACCCACCCCCCACGCAAGGAGCGTCCTCATTGCAAAGCTGGGGGACCGTGCCGAGGCATCTGTGAGTAAACGTGAGCTGAGCCCCAGGCCAGCTGCTGTTGAACTGTTCCCAACCTTCCCAGGTAAAACACCTGAATATGTACAAGGGCTTGAAAGCCCAGAGGAAGGGCCATGGAGCCACACCAGCGAAAGCACGCAGGCCAACTTGGTGCCTGCAGGCCAGCCAGGGTGGTCCTGGCCCCGGGCGCTCTTCCGGAAGCTTTCCATTGCCCTGCCTGAGATACCCCTCTTGTCCCGGCCCCCACTGCTTCTTTCTTTCCTCACCTCTGTCCGGAGAGAAATTCCAGCGGAAGGTATGGGTGACACATCCTCTTCTTTACAGGTGGCAGCCTGACAACACCTGCAGAAAGCCCAGCAGAGCCCCACTCACAGCGGGAAACCCACAAAGCTGTGGCCCCTCACTCCCTCCCACCAGCACAGCCCCGAGACTGCTGACGGGGCAGAGAATATGGAGTCAGGCACAGCTTCAGGGGCTATTGCTGCCTGGAGCGCTGTTTATATTGACCTCAACGAGGCACACCTGGGGAGGGCGGGCCGGCAGGGTAAGGCTGCCCAGGTCAGCTAATCCACAACCCTCAGGGAATCACATTGTTGAAAATGGACCTCGCTAAGTCAGAATAGAAGCCAAGGGAAAAAAGGACACAATGCCATTTGCAGCACCGTAGATGAGTCTAGAAGTAATCACGTGACTTGTAGTAAGTCAGAAAGTGAAAGACACATATCATATCATATCACTTATAGGTGTTACCTAAAAATGGATACCAGGGCAGATATTGCCACGGAGAAGGGCAATCACAGATTCATTAAACAAACTTGTGGTTCACCAATGGAAAGGTGTGAGGATTGGTTTCATTACGATATCGGGGTTAACAGACATATACAAACACAGGTGACATATATAATCACCAAAGACCTACAGAATACCAAGAGAGGACTACTCAACATTCTGTCATAACGTACATGGGAAAAGGATCCCAGGAAGAACAGACATCTGTATATGTGTAAAAGAACCACATCTTCCACACCTACAACAAGCCAAACATTGTAATCAAACTTGCTGTAATAAAAAAATAAAAAATTAAATTAAAAACACGAAGAAGAAGTAGTGAGACAAACTTGAGTGGCTTTCTCCTGGCACATTCCATTCTAAATTCCAATCTAGAACACCACTTCCATTGAGGCTCTGTTGCCCTAGTCACCAGATTTGGTAAGGGAGAACTGCTGCCACCTTGTGGCCGTTTCACACAACAGCAGCTTTAATCCCAGCGCTAATGGTCAGTTGATATTCAAAATCATTGCAGGCCTGTAAATGACACCTGCCCTGAAAACAAATCCTGGGGTCACATATCGACCAAAAAATTCAAAGGACGTCCATATTTCAAAACGACCGTTTCAAAAGGCATATTTTACGCACATTAGTGTTCTGCTTCTTTTCCTTTCTTTCCTTTTTTGTTAAAAAAAACGGGAATGGAAAAAGGCATCCCTCAGAATGGGCGAAAATCGTTGCAAACGAATCAATGGACAGAGGTTTAATCTCCAATATATATAAACAGCTCATGCAGCTTAATATTAAAAAAACAAACAACCCAATACAAAAATGGGCAGAAGATCTAAAGAGACGTTTCTTCAAAGGAGACACAGAGATGGCCAAGACGCACATGAAAAGCTGCTCAACAGCACTAATTATTAGAGAAATGCAAATCAAAACTACAATGAGGTATCACCTCACACCTGTTAGAATCGGCATCATCAGAAAATCTACAAACAACAAATTCTGGGGAGGGCGTGGACAAAAGGAGCCCTCTTCCACTATTGGTGGGAATGTAAATTGATACAGTCACTATGGAGAACAGTATGGAGTTTCCTTAAAAAACTAGAAATAGAATTAGCATCTGATCCAGCAATCCCACTTCTGGGCATATACCCAGAGAAAACCGTAAATCAAAAAGGCACATTCGGGCCTCCCTGGTGGCACAGTGGTTGAGAGTCCGCCTGCCGATGGAGGGGATACGGGTTCGTGCCCCGGTCTGGGAGGATCCCATATGCCGCGGAGCGGCTGGGCCCGTGAGCCATGGCCGCTAAGCCTGTGCGTCTGGAGCCTGTGCTCCGCAACGCGAGAGGCCACAACAGTGAGAGGCCCGCGTACAGCAAAAAAAAAAAAAAAAAAAAAAAAAAGGCACATTCACCACAATGTTCGTTGCAGCACTCTTTACAATAGCCAGGTAATGGAAGCCACCTAAATGCCCACAGACAGATGAATGGATAAAGATGTGGTACATATATAAAATGGAATATTACTCGGCCATAAAAAGGAATGAAACTGGGTCATTTGTAGAGACATCGATGGATCGAGAGACTGTCATACAGAATGAAGTAGGTCAGAAAGAGGAAAACAAATGTTGTATAGTAATGCATATATGTGGAGCCTAAAAAATGGTACAGATGAACTGGTTTGCAGGGAAGAAATAGAGACACAGAGGTAGAGAACAAACGTATGGACACCAAGTGTGGGAAGCCATGGGGTGGTGGTGGTGGGATGAGTTGGGAGATTGGGATTGACCTGCATACATGTATATGCATAAAATACATATCTAATAATAACATGCTGTATAAAAAAATAAATAAAATTAAATTTCAAAATTTAAAAAAATAAAATTTAAAAATAAAACAGAAAAAAGTTCTTCCCGTCACACAGATGTATTTATAGGAATGAATTATTTCCATGCTTATATCTATAAATACATAAAAGAGGAATAAAATCTAACTTGAACCATAAAAGAAAAAAAAACCTGAACCCACGAGTTATACAGAGGAAAACCCTATCAGGGCACTTGCTCCAGCGGTAAACAATTCTGAAATTGGTCAGAGGTGGGGAACCATCTCCCATACAGCCAGCAACCCACCCCCCACGCAAGGAGCGTCCTCATTGCAAAGCTGGGGGACCGTGCCGAGGCATCTGTGAGTAAACGTGAGCTGAGCCCCAGGCCAGCTGCTGTTGAACTGTTCCCAACCTTCCCAGGTAAAACAGCTGAATATGTACAAGGGCTTGAAAGCCTAGAGGAAGGGCCGTGGAGCCACACCAGCGAAAGCACGCAGGCCAACTTGGTGCCTGCAGGCCAGCCAGGGTGGTCCTGGCCCCGGGCGCTCTTCCGGAAGCTTTCCATTGCCCTGCCTGAGATACCCCTCTTGTCCCGGCCCCCACTACTTCTTTCTTTCCTCACCTCTGTGCGGAGAGTAATTCCAGCGGAAGGTATGGGTGACACATCCTCTTCTTTACAGGTGGCAGCCTGACAACACCTGCAGAAAGCCCAGCAGAGCCCCACTCACAGCGGGCCACCCACAAAGCTGTGGCCCCTCACTCCCTCCCACCAGCACAGCCCCGAGACTGCTGACGGGGCAGAGAATATGGAGTCAGGCACAGCTTCAGGGGCTATTGCTGCCTGGAGCGCTGTTTATATTGACCTCAACGAGGCACACCTGGGGAGGGCGGGCCGGCAGGGTAAGGCTGCCCAGGTCAGCTAATCCACAACCCTCAGGGAATCACATTGTTGAAAATGGACCTCGCTAAGGCAGAATAGAAGCCAAGGGAAAAAAGGACACAATGCCATTTGCAGCACCGTAGATGAGTCTAGAAGTAATCACGTGACTTGTAGTAAGTCAGAAAGTGAAAGACACATATCATATCATATCACTTATAGGTGTTACCTAAAAATGGATACCAGGGCAGATATTGCCACGGAGAAGGGCAATCACAGATTCATTAAACAAACTTGTGGTTCACCAATGGAAAGGTGTGAGGATTGGTTTCATTACGATATCGGGGTTAACAGACATATACAAACACAGGTGACATATATAATCACCAAAGACCTACAGAATACCAAGAGAGGACTACTCAACATTCTGTCATAACGTACATGGGAAAAGGATCCCAGGAAGAACAGACATCTGTATATGTGTAAAAGAACCACATCTTCCACACCTACAACAAGCCAAACATTGTAATCAAACTTGCTGTAATAAAAAAATAAAAAATTAAATTAAAAACACGAAGAAGAAGTAGTGAGACAAACTTGAGTGGCTTTCTCCTGGCACATTCCATTCTAAATTCCAATCTAGAACACCACTTCCATTGAGGCTCTGTTGCCCTAGTCACCAGATTTGGTAAGGGAGAACTGCTGCCACCTTGTGGCCGTTTCACACAACAGCAGCTTTAATCCCAGCGCTAATGGTCAGTTGATATTCAAAATCATTGCAGGCCTGTAAATGACACCTGCCCTGAAAACAAATCCTGGGGTCACATATCGACCAAAAAATTCAAAGGACGTCCATATTTCAAAACGACCGTTTCAAAAGGCATATTTTACGCACATTAGTGTTCTGCTTCTTTTCCTTTCTTTCCTTTTTTGTTAAAAAAAACGGGAATGGAAAAAGGCATCCCTCAGAATGGGCGAAAATCGTTGCAAACGAATCAATGGACAGAGGTTTAATCTCCAATATATATAAACAGCTCATGCAGCTTAATATTAAAAAAACAAACAACCCAATACAAAAATGGGCAGAAGATCTAAAGAGACGTTTCTTCAAAGGAGACACAGAGATGGCCAAGACGCACATGAAAAGCTGCTCAACAGCACTAATTATTAGAGAAATGCAAATCAAAACTACAATGAGGTATCACCTCACACCTGTTAGAATCGGCATCATCAGAAAATCTACAAACAACAAATTCTGGGGAGGGCGTGGACAAAAGGAGCCCTCTTCCACTATTGGTGGGAATGTAAATTGATACAGTCACTATGGAGAACAGTATGGAGTTTCCTTAAAAAACTAGAAATAGAATTACCATCTGATCCAGCAATCCCACTTCTGGGCATATACCCAGAGAAAACCGTAAATCAAAAAGGCACATTCGGGCCTCCCTGGTGGCGCAGTGGTTGAGAGTCCGCCTGCCGATGGAGGGGATACGGGTTCGTGCCCCGGTCTGGGAGGATCCCATATGCCGCGGAGCGGCTGGGCCCGTGAGCCATGGCCGCTAAGCCTGTGCGTCTGGAGCCTGTGCTCCGCAACGCGAGAGGCCACAACAGTGAGAGGCCCGCGTACAGCAAAAAAAAAAAAAAAAAAAAAAAAAGGCACATTCACCACAATGTTCGTTGCAGCACTCTTTACAATAGCCAGGTAATGGAAGCCACCTAAATGCCCACAGACAGATGAATGGATAAAGATGTGGTACATATATAAAATGGAATATTACTCGGCCATAAAAAGGAATGAAACTGGGTCATTTGTAGAGACATCGATGGATCGAGAGACTGTCATACAGAATGAAGTAGGTCAGAAAGAGGAAAACAAATGTTGTATATTAATGCATATATGTGGAGCCTAAAAAATGGTACAGATGAACTGGTTTGCAGGGAAGAAATAGAGACACAGAGGTAGAGAACAAACGTATGGACACCAAGTGTGGGAAGCCATGGGGTGGTGGTGGTGGGATGAGTTGGGAGATTGGGATTGACCTGCATACATGTATATGCATAAAATACATATCTAATAATAACATGCTGTATAAAAAAATAAATAAAATTAAATTTCAAAATTTAAAAAAATAAAATTTAAAAATAAAACAGAAAAAAGTTCTTCCCGTCACACAGATGTATTTATAGGAATGAATTATTTCCATGCTTATATCTATAAATACATGAAAGAGGAATAAAATCTAACTTGAACCATAAAAGAAAAAAAAACCTGAACCCACGAGTTATACAGAGGAAAACCCTATCAGGGCACTTGCTCCAGCGGTAAACAATTCTGAAATTGGTGAGAGGTGGGGAACCATCTCCCATACAGCCAGCAACCCACCCCCCACGCAAGGAGCGTCCTCATTGCAAAGCTGGGGGACCGTGCCGAGGCATCTGTGAGTAACCGTGAGCTGAGCCCCAGGCCAGCTGCTGTTGAACTGTTCCCAACCTTCCCAGGTAAAACACCTGAATATGTACAAGGGCTTGAAAGCCTAGAGGAAGGGCCGTGGAGCCACACCAGCGAAAGCACGCAGGCCAACTTGGTGCCTGCAGGCCAGCCAGGGTGGTCCTGGCCCCGGGCGCTCTTCCGGAAGCTTTCCATTGCCCTGCCTGAGATACCCCTCTTGTCCCGGCCCCCACTGCTTCTTTCTTTCCTCACCTCTGTCCGGAGAGAAATTCCAGCGGAAGGTATGGGTGACACATCCTCTTCTTTACAGGTGGCAGCCTGACAACACCTGCAGAAAGCCCAGCAGAGCCCCACTCACAGCGGGCCACCCACAATGCTGTGGCCCCTCACTCCCTCCCACCAGCACAGCCCCGAGACTGCTGACGGGGCAGAGAATATGGAGTCAGGCACAGCTTCAGGGGCTATTGCTGCCTGGAGCGCTGTTTATATTGACCTCAACGAGGCACACCTGGGGAGGGCGGGCCGGCAGGGTAAGGCTGCCCAGGTCAGCTAATCCACAACCCTCAGGGAATCACATTGTTGAAAATGGACCTCGCTAAGGCAGAATAGAAGCCAAGGGAAAAAAGGACACAATGCCATTTGCAGCACCGTAGATGAGTCTAGAAGTAATCACGTGACTTGTAGTAAGTCAGAAAGTGAAAGACACATATCATATCATATCACTTATAGGTGTTACCTAAAAATGGATACCAGGGCAGATATTGCCACGGAGAAGGGCAATCACAGATTCATTAAACAAACTTGTGGTTCACCAATGGAAAGTTGTGAGGATTGGTTTCATTACGATATCGGGGTTAACAGACATATACAAACACAGGTGACATATATAATCACCAAAGACCTACAGAATACCAAGAGAGGACTACTCAACATTCTGTCATAACGTACATGGGAAAAGGATCCCAGGAAGAACAGACATCTGTATATGTGTAAAAGAACCACATCTTCCACACCTACAACAAGCCAAACATTGTAATCAAACTTGCTGTAATAAAAAAATAAAAAATTAAATTAAAAACACGAAGAAGAAGTAGTGAGACAAACTTGAGTGGCTTTCTCCTGGCACATTCCATTCTAAATTCCAATCTAGAACACCACTTCCATTGAGGCTCTGTTGCCCTAGTCACCAGATTTGGTAAGGGAGAACTGCTGCCACCTTGTGGCCGTTTCACACAACAGCAGCTTTAATCCCAGCGCTAATGGTCAGTTGATATTCAAAATCATTGCAGGCCTGTAAATGACACCTGCCCTGAAAACAAATCCTGGGGTCACATATCGACCAAAAAATTCAAAGGACGTCCATATTTCAAAACGACCGTTTCAAAAGGCATATTTTACGCACATTAGTGTTCTGCTTCTTTTCCTTTCTTTCCTTTTTTGTTAAAAAAAACGGGAATGGAAAAAGGCATCCCTCAGAATGGGCGAAAATCGTTGCAAACGAATCAATGGACAGAGGTTTAATCTCCAATATATATAAACAGCTCATGCAGCTTAATATTAAAAAAACAAACAACCCAATACAAAAATGGGCAGAAGATCTAAAGAGACGTTTCTTCAAAGGAGACACAGAGATGGCCAAGACGCACATGAAAAGCTGCTCAACAGCACTAATTATTAGAGAAATGCAAATCAAAACTACAATGAGGTATCACCTCACACCTGTTAGAATCGGCATCATCAGAAAATCTACAAACAACAAATTCTGGGGAGGGCGTGGACAAAAGGAGCCCTCTTCCACTATTGGTGGGAATGTAAATTGATACAGTCACTATGGAGAACAGTATGGAGTTTCCTTAAAAAACTAGAAATAGAATTAGCATCTGATCCAGCAATCCCACTTCTGGGCATATACCCAGAGAAAACCGTAAATCAAAAAGGCACATTCGGGCCTCCCTGGTGGCACAGTGGTTGAGAGTCCGCCTGCCGATGGAGGGGATACGGGTTCGTGCCCCGGTCTGGGAGGATCCCATATGCCGCGGAGCGGCTGGGCCCGTGAGCCATGGCCGCTAAGCCTGTGCGTCTGGAGCCTGTGCTCCGCAACGCGAGAGGCCACAACAGTGAGAGGCCCGCGTACAGCAAAAAAAAAAAAAAAAAAAAAAAAAAGGCACATTCACCACAATGTTCGTTGCAGCACTCTTTACAATAGCCAGGTAATGGAAGCCACCTAAATGCCCACAGACAGATGAATGGATAAAGATGTGGTACATATATAAAATGGAATATTACTCGGCCATAAAAAGGAATGAAACTGGGTCATTTGTAGAGACATCGATGGATCGAGAGACTGTCATACAGAATGAAGTAGGTCAGAAAGAGGAAAACAAATGTTGTATAGTAATGCATATATGTGGAGCCTAAAAAATGGTACAGATGAACTGGTTTGCAGGGAAGAAATAGAGACACAGAGGTAGAGAACAAACGTATGGACACCAAGTGTGGGAAGCCATGGGGTGGTGGTGGTGGGATGAGTTGGGAGATTGGGATTGACCTGCATACATGTATATGCATAAAATACATATCTAATAATAACATGCTGTATAAAAAAATAAATAAAATTAAATTTCAAAATTTAAAAAAATAAAATTTAAAAATAAAACAGAAAAAAGTTCTTCCCGTCACACAGATGTATTTATAGGAATGAATTATTTCCATGCTTATATCTATAAATACATGAAAGAGGAATAAAATCTAACTTGAACCATAAAAGAAAAAAAAACCTGAACCCACGAGTTATACAGAGGAAAACCCTATCAGGGCACTTGCTCCAGCGGTAAACAATTCTGAAATTGGTGAGAGGTGGGGAACCATCTCCCATACAGCCAGCAACCCACCCCCCACGCAAGGAGCGTCCTCATTGCAAAGCTGGGGGACCGTGCCGAGGCATCTGTGAGTAAACGTGAGCTGAGCCCCAGGCCAGCTGCTGTTGAACTGTTCCCAACCTTCCCAGGTAAAACACCTGAATATGTACAAGGGCTTGAAAGCCTAGAGGAAGGGCCGTGGAGCCACACCAGCGAAAGCACGCAGGCCAACTTGGTGCCTGCAGGCCAGCCAGGGTGGTCCTGGCCCCGGGCGCTCTTCCGGAAGCTTTCCATTGCCCTGCCTGAGATACCCCTCTTGTCCCGGCCCCCACTGCTTCTTTCTTTCCTCACCTCTGTCCGGAGAGAAATTCCAGCGGAAGGTATGGGTGACACATCCTCTTCTTTACAGGTGGCAGCCTGACAACACCTGCAGAAAGCCCAGCAGAGCCCCACTCACAGCGGGCCACCCACAATGCTGTGGCCCCTCACTCCCTCCCACCAGCACAGCCCCGAGACTGCTGACGGGGCAGAGAATATGGAGTCAGGCACAGCTTCAGGGGCTATTGCTGCCTGGAGCGCTGTTTATATTGACCTCAACGAGGCACACCTGGGGAGGGCGGGCCGGCAGGGTAAGGCTGCCCAGGTCAGCTAATCCACAACCCTCAGGGAATCACATTGTTGAAAATGGACCTCGCTAAGGCAGAATAGAAGCCAAGGGAAAAAAGGACACAATGCCATTTGCAGCACCGTAGATGAGTCTAGAAGTAATCACGTGACTTGTAGTAAGTCAGAAAGTGAAAGACACATATCATATCATATCACTTATAGGTGTTACCTAAAAATGGATACCAGGGCAGATATTGCCACGGAGAAGGGCAATCACAGATTCATTAAACAAACTTGTGGTTCACCAATGGAAAGTTGTGAGGATTGGTTTCATTACGATATCGGGGTTAACAGACATATACAAACACAGGTGACATATATAATCACCAAAGACCTACAGAATACCAAGAGAGGACTACTCAACATTCTGTCATAACGTACATGGGAAAAGGATCCCAGGAAGAACAGACATCTGTATATGTGTAAAAGAACCACATCTTCCACACCTACAACAAGCCAAACATTGTAATCAAACTTGCTGTAATAAAAAAATAAAAAATTAAATTAAAAACACGAAGAAGAAGTAGTGAGACAAACTTGAGTGGCTTTCTCCTGGCACATTCCATTCTAAATTCCAATCTAGAACACCACTTCCATTGAGGCTCTGTTGCCCTAGTCACCAGATTTGGTAAGGGAGAACTGCTGCCACCTTGTGGCCGTTTCACACAACAGCAGCTTTAATCCCAGCGCTAATGGTCAGTTGATATTCAAAATCATTGCAGGCCTGTAAATGACACCTGCCCTGAAAACAAATCCTGGGGTCACATATCGACCAAAAAATTCAAAGGACGTCCATATTTCAAAACGACCGTTTCAAAAGGCATATTTTACGCACATTAGTGTTCTGCTTCTTTTCCTTTCTTTCCTTTTTTGTTAAAAAAAACGGGAATGGAAAAAGGCATCCCTCAGAATGGGCGAAAATCGTTGCAAACGAATCAATGGACAGAGGTTTAATCTCCAATATATATAAACAGCTCATGCAGCTTAATATTAAAAAAACAAACAACCCAATACAAAAATGGGCAGAAGATCTAAAGAGACGTTTCTTCAAAGGAGACACAGAGATGGCCAAGACGCACATGAAAAGCTGCTCAACAGCACTAATTATTAGAGAAATGCAAATCAAAACTACAATGAGGTATCACCTCACACCTGTTAGAATCGGCATCATCAGAAAATCTACAAACAACAAATTCTGGGGAGGGCGTGGACAAAAGGAGCCCTCTTCCACTATTGGTGGGAATGTAAATTGATACAGTCACTATGGAGAACAGTATGGAGTTTCCTTAAAAAACTAGAAATAGAATTAGCATCTGATCCAGCAATCCCACTTCTGGGCATATACCCAGAGAAAACCGTAAATCAAAAAGGCACATTCGGGCCTCCCTGGTGGCACAGTGGTTGAGAGTCCGCCTGCCGATGGAGGGGATACGGGTTCGTGCCCCGGTCTGGGAGGATCCCATATGCCGCGGAGCGGCTGGGCCCGTGAGCCATGGCCGCTAAGCCTGTGCGTCTGGAGCCTGTGCTCCGCAACGCGAGAGGCCACAACAGTGAGAGGCCCGCGTACAGCAAAAAAAAAAAAAAAAAAAAAAAAAAAGGCACATTCACCACAATGTTCGTTGCAGCACTCTTTACAATAGCCAGGTAATGGAAGCCACCTAAATGCCCACAGACAGATGAATGGATAAAGATGTGGTACATATATAAAATGGAATATTACTCGGCCATAAAAAGGAATGAAACTGGGTCATTTGTAGAGACATCGATGGATCGAGAGACTGTCATACAGAATGAAGTAGGTCAGAAAGAGGAAAACAAATGTTGTATAGTAATGCATATATGTGGAGCCTAAAAAATGGTACAGATGAACTGGTTTGCAGGGAAGAAATAGAGACACAGAGGTAGAGAACAAACGTATGGACACCAAGTGTGGGAAGCCATGGGGTGGTGGTGGTGGGATGAGTTGGGAGATTGGGATTGACCTGCATACATGTATATGCATAAAATACATATCTAATAATAACATGCTGTATAAAAAAATAAATAAAATTAAATTTCAAAATTTAAAAAAATAAAATTTAAAAATAAAACAGAAAAAAGTTCTTCCCGTCACACAGATGTATTTATAGGAATGAATTATTTCCATGCTTATATCTATAAATACATAAAAGAGGAATAAAATCTAACTTGAACCATAAAAGAAAAAAAAACCTGAACCCACGAGTTATACAGAGGAAAACCCTATCAGGGCACTTGCTCCAGCGGTAAACAATTCTGAAATTGGTCAGAGGTGGGGAACCATCTCCCATACAGCCAGCAACCCACCCCCCACGCAAGGAGCGTCCTCATTGCAAAGCTGGGGGACCGTGCCGAGGCATCTGTGAGTAAACGTGAGCTGAGCCCCAGGCCAGCTGCTGTTGAACTGTTCCCAACCTTCCCAGGTAAAACAGCTGAATATGTACAAGGGCTTGAAAGCCTAGAGGAAGGGCCGTGGAGCCACACCAGCGAAAGCACGCAGGCCAACTTGGTGCCTGCAGGCCAGCCAGGGTGGTCCTGGCCCCGGGCGCTCTTCCGGAAGCTTTCCATTGCCCTGCCTGAGATACCCCTCTTGTCCCGGCCCCCACTGCTTCTTTCTTTCCTCACCTCTGTGCGGAGAGTAATTCCAGCGGAAGGTATGGGTGACACATCCTCTTCTTTACAGGTGGCAGCCTGACAACACCTGCAGAAAGCCCAGCAGAGCCCCACTCACAGCGGGCCACCCACAAAGCTGTGGCCCCTCACTCCCTCCCACCAGCACAGCCCCGAGACTGCTGACGGGGCAGAGAATATGGAGTCAGGCACAGCTTCAGGGGCTATTGCTGCCTGGAGCGCTGTTTATATTGACCTCAACGAGGCACACCTGGGGAGGGCGGGCCGGCAGGGTAAGGCTGCCCAGGTCAGCTAATCCACAACCCTCAGGGAATCACATTGTTGAAAATGGACCTCGCTAAGGCAGAATAGAAGCCAAGGGAAAAAAGGACACAATGCCATTTGCAGCACCGTAGATGAGTCTAGAAGTAATCACGTGACTTGTAGTAAGTCAGAAAGTGAAAGACACATATCATATCATATCACTTATAGGTGTTACCTAAAAATGGATACCAGGGCAGATATTGCCACGGAGAAGGGCAATCACAGATTCATTAAACAAACTTGTGGTTCACCAATGGAAAGGTGTGAGGATTGGTTTCATTACGATATCGGGGTTAACAGACATATACAAACACAGGTGACATATATAATCACCAAAGACCTACAGAATACCAAGAGAGGACTACTCAACATTCTGTCATAACGTACATGGGAAAAGGATCCCAGGAAGAACAGACATCTGTATATGTGTAAAAGAACCACATCTTCCACACCTACAACAAGCCAAACATTGTAATCAAACTTGCTGTAATAAAAAAATAAAAAATTAAATTAAAAACACGAAGAAGAAGTAGTGAGACAAACTTGAGTGGCTTTCTCCTGGCACATTCCATTCTAAATTCCAATCTAGAACACCACTTCCATTGAGGCTCTGTTGCCCTAGTCACCAGATTTGGTAAGGGAGAACTGCTGCCACCTTGTGGCCGTTTCACACAACAGCAGCTTTAATCCCAGCGCTAATGGTCAGTTGATATTCAAAATCATTGCAGGCCTGTAAATGACACCTGCCCTGAAAACAAATCCTGGGGTCACATATCGACCAAAAAATTCAAAGGACGTCCATATTTCAAAACGACCGTTTCAAAAGGCATATTTTACGCACATTAGTGTTCTGCTTCTTTTCCTTTCTTTCCTTTTTTGTTAAAAACAACGGGAATGGATAAAGGCATCCCTCAGAATGGGCGAAAATCGTTGCAAACGAATCAATGGACAGAGGTTTAATCTCCAATATATATAAACAGCTCATGCAGCTTAATATTAAAAAAACAAACAACACAATACAAAAATGGGCAGAAGATCTAAAGAGACGTTTCTTCAAAGGAGACACAGAGATGGCCAAGACGCACATGAAAAGCTGCTCAACAGCACTAATTATTAGAGAAATGCAAATCAAAACTACAATGAGGTATCACCTCACACCTGTTAGAATCGGCATCATCAGAAAATCTACAAACAACAAATTCTGGGGAGGGTGTGGACAAAAGGAGCCCTCTTCCACTATTGGTGGGAATGTAAATTGATACAGTCACTATGGAGAACAGTATGGAGTTTCCTTAAAAAAACTAGAAATAGAATTACCATCTGATCCAGCAATCCCACTTCTGGGCATATACCCAGAGAAAACCGTAAATCAAAAAGGCACATTCACCACAATGTTCGTTGCAGCACTCTTTACAATAGCCAGGTAATGGAAGCCACCTAAATGCCCACAGACAGATGAATGGATAAAGATGTGGTACATATATAAAATGGAATATTACTCGGCCATAAAAAGGAATGAAACTGGGTCATTTGTAGAGACATCGATGGATCGAGAGACTGTCATACAGAATGAAGTAGGTCAGAAAGAGGAAAACAAATGTTGTATAGTAATGCATATATGTGGAGCCTAAAAAATGGTACAGATGAACTGGTTTGCAGGGAAGAAATAGAGACACAGAGGTAGAGAACAAACGTATGGACACCAAGTGTGGGAAGCCATGGGGTGGTGGTGGTGGGATGAGTTGAGAGATTGGGATTGACCTGTATACATGTATATGCATAAAATACATAACTAATAATAACGTGCTGTATAAAAGAATAAATAAAATTAAATTTCAAAATTTAAAAAAATAAAATTTAAAAATAAAACAGAAAAAAGTTCTTCCCGTCACACAGATGTATTTATAGGAATGAATTATTTCCATGCTTATATCTATAAATACATAAAAGAGGAATAAAATCTAACTTGAACCATAAAAGAAAAAAAAAAACCTGAACCCACGAGTTATACAGAGGAAAACCCTATCAGGGCACTTGCTCCAGCGGTAAACAATTCTGAAATTGGTCAGAGGTGGGGAACCATCTCCCATACAGCCAGCAACCCACCCCCCACGCAAGGAGCGTCCTCATTGCAAAGCTGGGGGACCGTGCCGAGGCATCTGTGAGTAAACGTGAGCTGAGCCCCAGGCCAGCTGCTGTTGAACTGTTCCCAACCTTCCCAGGTAAAACACCTGAATATGTACAAGGGCTTGAAAGCCCAGAGGAAGGGCCATGGAGCCACACCAGCGAAAGCACGCAGGCCAACTTGGTGCCTGCAGGCCAGCCAGGGTGGTCCTGGCCCCGGGCGCTCTTCCGGAAGCTTTCCATTGCCCTGCCTGAGATACCCCTCTTGTCCCGGCCCCCACTGCTTCTTTCTTTCCTCACCTCTGTCCGGAGAGAAATTCCAGCGGAAGGTATGGGTGACACATCCTCTTCTTTACAGGTGGCAGCCTGACAACACCTGCAGAAAGCCCAGCAGAGCCCCACTCACAGCGGGAAACCCACAAAGCTGTGGCCCCTCACTCCCTCCCACCAGCACAGCCCCGAGACTGCTGACGGGGCAGAGAATATGGAGTCAGGCACAGCTTCAGGGGCTATTGCTGCCTGGAGCGCTGTTTATATTGACCTCAACGAGGCACACCTGGGGTGGGCGGGCCGGCAGGGTAAGGCTGCCCAGGTCAGCTAATCCACAACCCTCAGGGAATCACATTGTTGAAAATGGACCTCGCTAAGTCAGAATAGAAGCCAAGGGAAAAAAGGACACAATGCCATTTGCAGCACCGTAGATGAGTCTAGAAGTAATCACGTGACTTGTAGTAAGTCAGAAAGTGAAAGACACATATCATATCATATCACTTATAGGTGTTACCTAAAAATGGATACCAGGGCAGATATTGCCACGGAGAAGGGCAATCACAGATTCATTAAACAAACTTGTGGTTCACCAATGGAAAGGTGTGAGGATTGGTTTCATTACGATATCGGGGTTAACAGACATATACAAACACAGGTGACATATATAATCACCAAAGACCTACAGAATACCAAGAGAGGACTACTCAACATTCTGTCATAACGTACATGGGAAAAGGATCCCAGGAAGAACAGACATCTGTATATGTGTAAAAGAACCACATCTTCCACACCTACAACAAGCCAAACATTGTAATCAAACTTGCTGTAATAAAAAAATAAAAAATTAAATTAAAAACACGAAGAAGAAGTAGTGAGACAAACTTGAGTGGCTTTCTCCTGGCACATTCCATTCTAAATTCCAATCTAGAACACCACTTCCATTGAGGCTCTGTTGCCCTAGTCACCAGATTTGGTAAGGGAGAACTGCTGCCACCTTGTGGCCGTTTCACACAACAGCAGCTTTAATCCCAGCGCTAATGGTCAGTTGATATTCAAAATCATTGCAGGCCTGTAAATGACACCTGCCCTGAAAACAAATCCTGGGGTCACATATCGACCAAAAAATTCAAAGGACGTCCATATTTCAAAACGACCGTTTCAAAAGGCATATTTTACGCACATTAGTGTTCTGCTTCTTTTCCTTTCTTTCCTTTTTTGTTAAAAAAAACGGGAATGGAAAAAGGCATCCCTCAGAATGGGCGAAAATCGTTGCAAACGAATCAATGGACAGAGGTTTAATCTCCAATATATATAAACAGCTCATGCAGCTTAATATTAAAAAAACAAACAACCCAATACAAAAATGGGCAGAAGATCTAAAGAGACGTTTCTTCAAAGGAGACACAGAGATGGCCAAGACGCACATGAAAAGCTGCTCAACAGCACTAATTATTAGAGAAATGCAAATCAAAACTACAATGAGGTATCACCTCACACCTGTTAGAATCGGCATCATCAGAAAATCTACAAACAACAAATTCTGGGGAGGGCGTGGACAAAAGGAGCCCTCTTCCACTATTGGTGGGAATGTAAATTGATACAGTCACTATGGAGAACAGTATGGAGTTTCCTTAAAAAACTAGAAATAGAATTAGCATCTGATCCAGCAATCCCACTTCTGGGCATATACCCAGAGAAAACCGTAAATCAAAAAGGCACATTCGGGCCTCCCTGGTGGCACAGTGGTTGAGAGTCCGCCTGCCGATGGAGGGGATACGGGTTCGTGCCCCGGTCTGGGAGGATCCCATATGCCGCGGAGCGGCTGGGCCCGTGAGCCATGGCCGCTAAGCCTGTGCGTCTGGAGCCTGTGCTCCGCAACGCGAGAGGCCACAACAGTGAGAGGCCCGCGTACAGCAAAAAAAAAAAAAAAAAAAAAAAAAAAGGCACATTCACCACAATGTTCGTTGCAGCACTCTTTACAATAGCCAGGTAATGGAAGCCACCTAAATGCCCACAGACAGATGAATGGATAAAGATGTGGTACATATATAAAATGGAATATTACTCGGCCATAAAAAGGAATGAAACTGGGTCATTTGTAGAGACATCGATGGATCGAGAGACTGTCATACAGAATGAAGTAGGTCAGAAAGAGGAAAACAAATGTTGTATAGTAATGCATATATGTGGAGCCTAAAAAATGGTACAGATGAACTGGTTTGCAGGGAAGAAATAGAGACACAGAGGTAGAGAACAAACGTATGGACACCAAGTGTGGGAAGCCATGGGGTGGTGGTGGTGGGATGAGTTGGGAGATTGGGATTGACCTGCATACATGTATATGCATAAAATACATATCTAATAATAACATGCTGTATAAAAAAATAAATAAAATTAAATTTCAAAATTTAAAAAAATAAAATTTAAAAATAAAACAGAAAAAAGTTCTTCCCGTCACACAGATGTATTTATAGGAATGAATTATTTCCATGCTTATATCTATAAATACATAAAAGAGGAATAAAATCTAACTTGAACCATAAAAGAAAAAAAAACCTGAACCCACGAGTTATACAGAGGAAAACCCTATCAGGGCACTTGCTCCAGCGGTAAACAATTCTGAAATTGGTCAGAGGTGGGGAACCATCTCCCATACAGCCAGCAACCCACCCCCCACGCAAGGAGCGTCCTCATTGCAAAGCTGGGGGACCGTGCCGAGGCATCTGTGAGTAAACGTGAGCTGAGCCCCAGGCCAGCTGCTGTTGAACTGTTCCCAACCTTCCCAGGTAAAACAGCTGAATATGTACAAGGGCTTGAAAGCCTAGAGGAAGGGCCGTGGAGCCACACCAGCGAAAGCACGCAGGCCAACTTGGTGCCTGCAGGCCAGCCAGGGTGGTCCTGGCCCCGGGCGCTCTTCCGGAAGCTTTCCATTGCCCTGCCTGAGATACCCCTCTTGTCCCGGCCCCCACTACTTCTTTCTTTCCTCACCTCTGTGCGGAGAGTAATTCCAGCGGAAGGTATGGGTGACACATCCTCTTCTTTACAGGTGGCAGCCTGACAACACCTGCAGAAAGCCCAGCAGAGCCCCACTCACAGCGGGCCACTCACAAAGCTGTGGCCCCTCACTCCCTCCCACCAGCACAGCCCCGAGACTGCTGACGGGGCAGAGAATATGGAGTCAGGCACAGCTTCAGGGGCTATTGCTGCCTGGAGCGCTGTTTATATTGACCTCAACGAGGCACACCTGGGGAGGGCGGGCCGGCAGGGTAAGGCTGCCCAGGTCAGCTAATCCACAACCCTCAGGGAATCACATTGTTGAAAATGGACCTCGCTAAGGCAGAATAGAAGCCAAGGGAAAAAAGGACACAATGCCATTTGCAGCACCGTAGATGAGTCTAGAAGTAATCACGTGACTTGTAGTAAGTCAGAAAGTGAAAGACACATATCATATCATATCACTTATAGGTGTTACCTAAAAATGGATACCAGGGCAGATATTGCCACGGAGAAGGGCAATCACAGATTCATTAAACAAACTTGTGGTTCACCAATGGAAAGGTGTGAGGATTGGTTTCATTACGATATCGGGGTTAACAGACATATACAAACACAGGTGACATATATAATCACCAAAGACCTACAGAATACCAAGAGAGGACTACTCAACATTCTGTCATAACGTACATGGGAAAAGGATCCCAGGAAGAACAGACATCTGTATATGTGTAAAAGAACCACATCTTCCACACCTACAACAAGCCAAACATTGTAATCAAACTTGCTGTAATAAAAAAATAAAAAATTAAATTAAAAACACGAAGAAGAAGTAGTGAGACAAACTTGAGTGGCTTTCTCCTGGCACATTCCATTCTAAATTCCAATCTAGAACACCACTTCCATTGAGGCTCTGTTGCCCTAGTCACCAGATTTGGTAAGGGAGAACTGCTGCCACCTTGTGGCCGTTTCACACAACAGCAGCTTTAATCCCAGCGCTAATGGTCAGTTGATATTCAAAATCATTGCAGGCCTGTAAATGACACCTGCCCTGAAAACAAATCCTGGGGTCACATATCGACCAAAAAATTCAAAGGACGTCCATATTTCAAAACGACCGTTTCAAAAGGCATATTTTACGCACATTAGTGTT
The DNA here is from genome assembly GCF_964341445.2 of Mesoplodon mirus. Lineage (NCBI taxonomy): Eukaryota > Metazoa > Chordata > Mammalia > Artiodactyla > Ziphiidae > Mesoplodon > Mesoplodon mirus. The sequence goes on along the minus strand of NC_138987.1, from coordinate 106,787,620 downwards.
CTGCTTCTTTTCCTTTCTTTCCTTTTTTGTTAAAAAAAACGGGAATGGAAAAAGGCATCCCTCAGAATGGGCGAAAATCGTTGCAAACGAATCAATGGACAGAGGTTTAATCTCCAATATATATAAACAGCTCATGCAGCTTAATATTAAAAAAACAAACAACCCAATACAAAAATGGGCAGAAGATCTAAAGAGACGTTTCTTCAAAGGAGACACAGAGATGGCCAAGACGCACATGAAAAGCTGCTCAACAGCACTAATTATTAGAGAAATGCAAATCAAAACTACAATGAGGTATCACCTCACACCTGTTAGAATCGGCATCATCAGAAAATCTACAAACAACAAATTCTGGGGAGGGCGTGGACAAAAGGAGCCCTCTTCCACTATTGGTGGGAATGTAAATTGATACAGTCACTATGGAGAACAGTATGGAGTTTCCTTAAAAAACTAGAAATAGAATTACCATCTGATCCAGCAATCCCACTTCTGGGCATATACCCAGAGAAAACCGTAAATCAAAAAGGCACATTCGGGCCTCCCTGGTGGCGCAGTGGTTGAGAGTCCGCCTGCCGATGGAGGGGATACGGGTTCGTGCCCCGGTCTGGGAGGATCCCATATGCCGCGGAGCGGCTGGGCCCGTGAGCCATGGCCGCTAAGCCTGTGCGTCTGGAGCCTGTGCTCCGCAACGCGAGAGGCCACAACAGTGAGAGGCCCGCGTACAGCAAAAAAAAAAAAAAAAAAAAAAAAAAGGCACATTCACCACAATGTTCGTTGCAGCACTCTTTACAATAGCCAGGTAATGGAAGCCACCTAAATGCCCACAGACAGATGAATGGATAAAGATGTGGTACATATATAAAATGGAATATTACTCGGCCATAAAAAGGAATGAAACTGGGTCATTTGTAGAGACATCGATGGATCGAGAGACTGTCATACAGAATGAAGTAGGTCAGAAAGAGGAAAACAAATGTTGTATATTAATGCATATATGTGGAGCCTAAAAAATGGTACAGATGAACTGGTTTGCAGGGAAGAAATAGAGACACAGAGGTAGAGAACAAACGTATGGACACCAAGTGTGGGAAGCCATGGGGTGGTGGTGGTGGGATGAGTTGGGAGATTGGGATTGACCTGCATACATGTATATGCATAAAATACATATCTAATAATAACATGCTGTATAAAAAAATAAATAAAATTAAATTTCAAAATTTAAAAAAATAAAATTTAAAAATAAAACAGAAAAAAGTTCTTCCCGTCACACAGATGTATTTATAGGAATGAATTATTTCCATGCTTATATCTATAAATACATAAAAGAGGAATAAAATCTAACTTGAACCATAAAAGAAAAAAAAAACCTGAACCCACGAGTTATACAGAGGAAAACCCTATCAGGGCACTTGCTCCAGCGGTAAACAATTCTGAAATTGGTCAGAGGTGGGGAACCATCTCCCATACAGCCAGCAACCCACCCCCCACGCAAGGAGCGTCCTCATTGCAAAGCTGGGGGACCGTGCCGAGGCATCTGTGAGTAAACGTGAGCTGAGCCCCAGGCCAGCTGCTGTTGAACTGTTCCCAACCTTCCCAGGTAAAACAGCTGAATATGTACAAGGGCTTGAAAGCCTAGAGGAAGGGCCGTGGAGCCACACCAGCGAAAGCACGCAGGCCAACTTGGTGCCTGCAGGCCAGCCAGGGTGCTCCTGGCCCCGGGCGCTCTTCCGGAAGCTTTCCATTGCCCTGCCTCAGATACCCCTCTTGTCCCGGCCCCCACTGCTTCTTTCTTTCCTCACCTCTGTGCGGAGAGAAATTCCAGCGGAAGGTATGGGTGACACATCCTCTTCTTTACAGGTGGCAGCCTGACAACACCTGCAGAAAGCCCAGCAGAGCCCCACTCACAGCGGGCCACCCACAAAGCTGTGGCCCCTCACTCCCTCCCACCAGCACAGCCCCGAGACTGCTGACGGGGCAGAGAATATGGAGTCAGGCACAGCTTCAGGGGCTATTGCTGCCTGGAGCGCTGTTTATATTGACCTCAACGAGGCACACCTGGGGAGGGCGGGCCGGCAGGGTAAGGCTGCCCAGGTCAGCTAATCCACAACCCTCAGGGAATCACATTGTTGAAAATGGACCTCGCTAAGGCAGAATAGAAGCCAAGGGAAAAAAGGACACAATGCCATTTGCAGCACCGTAGATGAGTCTAGAAGTAATCACGTGACTTGTAGTAAGTCAGAAAGTGAAAGACACATATCATATCATATCACTTATAGGTGTTACCTAAAAATGGATACCAGGGCAGATATTGCCACGGAGAAGGGCAATCACAGATTCATTAAACAAACTTGTGGTTCACCAATGGAAAGGTGTGAGGATTGGTTTCATTACGATATCGGGGTTAACAGACATATACAAACACAGGTGACATATATAATCACCAAAGACCTACAGAATACCAAGAGAGGACTACTCAACATTCTGTCATAACGTACATGGGAAAAGGATCCCAGGAAGAACAGACATCTGTATATGTGTAAAAGAACCACATCTTCCACACCTACAACAAGCCAAACATTGTAATCAAACTTGCTGTAATAAAAAAATAAAAAATTAAATTAAAAACACGAAGAAGAAGTAGTGAGACAAACTTGAGTGGCTTTCTCCTGGCACATTCCATTCTAAATTCCAATCTAGAACACCACTTCCATTGAGGCTCTGTTGCCCTAGTCACCAGATTTGGTAAGGGAGAACTGCTGCCACCTTGTGGCCGTTTCACACAACAGCAGCTTTAATCCCAGCGCTAATGGTCAGTTGATATTCAAAATCATTGCAGGCCTGTAAATGACACCTGCCCTGAAAACAAATCCTGGGGTCACATATCGACCAAAAAATTCAAAGGACGTCCATATTTCAAAACGACCGTTTCAAAAGGCATATTTTACGCACATTAGTGTTCTGCTTCTTTTCCTTTCTTTCCTTTTTTGTTAAAAAAAACGGGAATGGAAAAAGGCATCCCTCAGAATGGGCGAAAATCGTTGCAAACGAATCAATGGACAGAGGTTTAATCTCCAATATATATAAACAGCTCATGCAGCTTAATATTAAAAAAACAAACAACCCAATACAAAAATGGGCAGAAGATCTAAAGAGACGTTTCTTCAAAGGAGACACAGAGATGGCCAAGACGCACATGAAAAGCTGCTCAACAGCACTAATTATTAGAGAAATGCAAATCAAAACTACAATGAGGTATCACCTCACACCTGTTAGAATCGGCATCATCAGAAAATCTACAAACAACAAATTCTGGGGAGGGCGTGGACAAAAGGAGCCCTCTTCCACTATTGGTGGGAATGTAAATTGATACAGTCACTATGGAGAACAGTATGGAGTTTCCTTAAAAAACTAGAAATAGAATTACCATCTGATCCAGCAATCCCACTTCTGGGCATATACCCAGAGAAAACCGTAAATCAAAAAGGCACATTCGGGCCTCCCTGGTGGCGCAGTGGTTGAGAGTCCGCCTGCCGATGGAGGGGATACGGGTTCGTGCCCCGGTCTGGGAGGATCCCATATGCCGTGGAGCGGCTGGGCCCGTGAGCCATGGCCGCTAAGCCTGTGCGTCTGGAGCCTGTGCTCCGCAACGCGAGAGGCCACAACAGTGAGAGGCCCGCGTACAGCAAAAAAAAAAAAAAAAAAAAAAAAAGGCACATTCACCACAATGTTCGTTGCAGCACTCTTTACAATAGCCAGGTAATGGAAGCCACCTAAATGCCCACAGACAGATGAATGGATAAAGATGTGGTACATATATAAAATGGAATATTACTCGGCCATAAAAAGGAATGAAACTGGGTCATTTGTAGAGACATCGATGGATCGAGAGACTGTCATACAGAATGAAGTAGGTCAGAAAGAGGAAAACAAATGTTGTATAGTAATGCATATATGTGGAGCCTAAAAAATGGTACAGATGAACTGGTTTGCAGGGAAGAAATAGAGACACAGAGGTAGAGAACAAACATATGGACACCAAGTGTGGGAAGCCATGGGGTGGTGGTGGTGGGATGAGTTGGGAGATTGGGATTGACCTGCATACATGTATATGCATAAAATACATATCTAATAATAACATGCTGTATAAAAAAATAAATAAAATTAAATTTCAAAATTTAAAAAAATAAAATTTAAAAATAAAACAGAAAAAAGTTCTTCCCGTCACACAGATGTATTTATAGGAATGAATTATTTCCATGCTTATATCTATAAATACATAAAAGAGGAATAAAATCTAACTTGAACCATAAAAGAAAAAAAAACCTGAACCCACGAGTTATACAGAGGAAAACCCTATCAGGGCACTTGCTCCAGCGGTAAACAATTCTGAAATTGGTCAGAGGTGGGGAACCATCTCCCATACAGCCAGCAACCCACCCCCCACGCAAGGAGCGTCCTCATTGCAAAGCTGGGGGACCGTGCCGAGGCATCTGTGAGTAAACGTGAGCTGAGCCCCAGGCCAGCTGCTGTTGAACTGTTCCCAACCTTCCCAGGTAAAACAGCTGAATATGTACAAGGGCTTGAAAGCCTAGAAGAAGGGCCGTGGAGCCACACCAGCGAAAGCACGCAGGCCAACTTGGTGCCTGCAGGCCAGCCAGGGTGGTCCTGGCCCCGGGCGCTCTTCCGGAAGCTTTCCATTGCCCTGCCTGAGATACCCCTCTTGTCCCGGCCCCCACTGCTTCTTTCTTTCCTCACCTCTGTGCGGAGAGAAATTCCAGCGGAAGGTATGGGTGACACATCCTCTTCTTTACAGGTGGCAGCCTGACAACACCTGCAGAAAGCCCAGCAGAGCCCCACTCACAGCGGGCCACCCACAAAGCTGTGGCCCCTCACTCCCTCCCACCAGCACAGCCCCGAGACTGCTGACGGGGCAGAGAATATGGAGTCAGGCACAGCTTCAGGGGCTATTGCTGCCTGGAGCGCTGTTTATATTGACCTCAACGAAGCACACCTGGGGAGGGCGGGCCGGCAGGGTAAGACTGCCCAGGTCAGCTAATCCACAACCCTCAGGGAATCACATTGTTGAAAATGGACCTCGCTAAGGCAGAATAGAAGCCAAGGGAAAAAAGGACACAATGCCATTTGCAGCACCGTAGATGAGTCTAGAAGTAATCACGTGACTTGTAGTAAGTCAGAAAGTGAAAGACACATATCATATCATATCACTTATAGGTGTTACCTAAAAATGGATACCAGGGCAGATATTGCCACGGAGAAGGGCAATCACAGATTCATTAAACAAACTTGTGGTTCACCAATGGAAAGGTGTGAGGATTGGTTTCATTACGATATCGGGGTTAACAGACATATACAAACACAGGTGACATATATAATCACCAAAGACCTACAGAATACCAAGAGAGGACTACTCAACATTCTGTCATAACGTACATGGGAAAAGGATCCCAGGAAGAACAGACATCTGTATATGTGTAAAAGAACCACATCTTCCACACCTACAACAAGCCAAACATTGTAATCAAACTTGCTGTAATAAAAAAATAAAAAATTAAATTAAAAACACGAAGAAGAACTAGTGAGACAAACTTGAGTGGCTTTCTCCTGGCACATTCCATTCTAAATTCCAATCTAGAACACCACTTCCATTGAGGCTCTGTTGCCCTAGTCACCAGATTTGGTAAGGGAGAACTGCTGCCACCTTGTGGCCGTTTCACACAACAGCAGCTTTAATCCCAGCGCTAATGGTCAGTTGATATTCAAAATCATTGCAGGCCTGTAAATGACACCTGCCCTGAAAACAAATCCTGGGGTCACATATCGACCAAAAAATTCAAAGGACGTCCATATTTCAAAACGACCGTTTCAAAAGGCATATTTTACGCACATTAGTGTTCTGCTTCTTTTCCTTTCTTTCCTTTTTTGTTAAAAAAAACGGGAATGGAAAAAGGCATCCCTCAGAATGGGCGAAAATCGTTGCAAACGAATCAATGGACAGAGGTTTAATCTCCAATATATATAAACAGCTCATGCAGCTTAATATTAAAAAAACAAACAACCCAATACAAAAATGGGCAGAAGATCTAAAGAGACGTTTCTTCAAAGGAGACACAGAGATGGCCAAGACGCACATGAAAAGCTGCTCAACAGCACTAATTATTAGAGAAATGCAAATCAAAACTACAATGAGGTATCACCTCACACCTGTTAGAATCGGCATCATCAGAAAATCTACAAACAACAAATTCTGGGGAGGGCGTGGACAAAAGGAGCCCTCTTCCACTATTGGTGGGAATGTAAATTGATACAGTCACTATGGAGAACAGTATGGAGTTTCCTTAAAAAACTAGAAATAGAATTACCATCTGATCCAGCAATCCCACTTCTGGGCATATACCCAGAGAAAACCGTAAATCAAAAAGGCACATTCGGGCCTCCCTGGTGGCGCAGTGGTTGAGAGTCCGCCTGCCGATGGAGGGGATACGGGTTCGTGTCCCGGTCTGGGAGGATCCCATATGCCGCGGAGCGGCTGGGCCCGTGAGCCATGGCCGCTAAGCCTGTGCGTCTGGAGCCTGTGCTCCGCAACGCGAGAGGCCACAACAGTGAGAGGCCCGCGTACAGCAAAAAAAAAAAAAAAAAAAAAAAAGGCACATTCACCACAATGTTCGTTGCAGCACTCTTTACAATAGCCAGGTAATGGAAGCCACCTAAATGCCCACAGACAGATGAATGGATAAAGATGTGGTACATATATAAAATGGAATATTACTCGGCCATAAAAAGGAATGAAACTGGGTCATTTGTAGAGACATCGATGGATCGAGAGACTGTCATACAGAATGAAGTAGGTCAGAAAGAGGAAAACAAATGTTGTATAGTAATGCATATATGTGGAGCCTAAAAAATGGTACAGATGAACTGGTTTGCAGGGAAGAAATAGAGACACAGAGGTAGAGAACAAACGTATGGACACCAAGTGTGGGAAGCCATGGGGTGGTGGTGGTGGGATGAGTTGGGAGATTGGGATTGACCTGCATACATGTATATGCATAAAATACATATCTAATAATAACATGCTGTATAAAAAATAAAAAAAATTAAATTTCAAAATTTAAAAAAATAAAATTTAAAAATAAAACAGAAAAAAGTTCTTCCCGTCACACAGATGTATTTATAGGAATGAATTATTTCCATGCTTATATCTATAAATACATAAAAGAGGAATAAAATCTAACTTGAACCATAAAAGAAAAAAAAACCTGAACCCACGAGTTATACAGAGGAAAACCCTATCAGGGCACTTGCTCCAGCGGTAAACAATTCTGAAATTGGTCAGAGGTGGGGAACCATCTCCCATACAGCCAGCAACCCACCCCCCACGCAAGGAGCGTCCTCATTGCAAAGCTGGGGGACCGTGCCGAGGCATCTGTGAGTAAACGTGAGCTGAGCCCCAGGCCAGCTGCTGTTGAACTGTTCCCAACCTTCCCAGGTAAAACAGCTGAATATGTACAAGGGCTTGAAAGCCTAGAGGAAGGGCCGTGGAGCCACACCAGCGAAAGCACGCAGGCCAACTTGGTGCCTGCAGGCCAGCCAGGGTGGTCCTGGCCCCGGGCGCTCTTCCGGAAGCTTTCCATTGCCCTGCCTGAGATACCCCTCTTGTCCCGGCCCCCACTGCTTCTTTCTTTCCTCACCTCTGTGCGGAGAGAAATTCCAGCGGAAGGTATGGGTGACACATCCTCTTCTTTACAGGTGGCAGCCTGACAACACCTGCAGAAAGCCCAGCAGAGCCCCACTCACAGCGGGCCACCCACAAAGCTGTGGCCCCTCACTCCCTCCCACCAGCACAGCCCCGAGACTGCTGACGGGGCAGAGAATATGGAGTCAGGCACAGCTTCAGGGGCTATTGCTGCCTGGAGCGCTGTTTATATTGACCTCAATGAGGCACACCTGGGGAGGGCGGGCCGGCAGGGTAAGGCTGCCCAGGTCAGCTAATCCACAACCCTCAGGGAATCACATTGTTGAAAATGGACCTCGCTAAGGCAGAATAGAAGCCAAGGGAAAAAAGGACACAATGCCATTTGCAGCACCGTAGATGAGTCTAGAAGTAATCACGTGACTTGTAGTAAGTCAGAAAGTGAAAGACACATATCATATCATATCACTTATAGGTGTTACCTAAAAATGGATACCAGGGCAGATATTGCCACGGAGAAGGGCAATCACAGATTCATTAAACAAACTTGTGGTTCACCAATGGAAAGGTGTGAGGATTGGTTTCATTACGATATCGGGGTTAACAGACATATACAAACACAGGTGACATATATAATCACCAAAGACCTACAGAATACCAAGAGAGGACTACTCAACATTCTGTCATAACGTACATGGGAAAAGGATCCCAGGAAGAACAGACATCTGTATATGTGTAAAAGAACCACATCTTCCACACCTACAACAAGCCAAACATTGTAATCAAACTTGCTGTAATAAAAAAATAAAAAATTAAATTAAAAACACGAAGAAGAAGTAGTGAGACAAACTTGAGTGGCTTTCTCCTGGCACATTCCATTCTAAATTCCAATCTAGAACACCACTTCCATTGAGGCTCTGTTGCCCTAGTCACCAGATTTGGTAAGGGAGAACTGCTGCCACCTTGTGGCCGTTTCACACAACAGCAGCTTTAATCCCAGCGCTAATGGTCAGTTGATATTCAAAATCATTGCAGGCCTGTAAATGACACCTGCCCTGAAAACAAATCCTGGGGTCACATATCGACCAAAAAATTCAAAGGACGTCCATATTTCAAAACGACCGTTTCAAAAGGCATATTTTACGCACATTAGTGTTCTGCTTCTTTTCCTTTCTTTCCTTTTTTGTTAAAAAAAACGGGAATGGAAAAAGGCATCCCTCAGAATGGGCGAAAATCGTTGCAAACGAATCAATGGACAGAGGTTTAATCTCCAATATATATAAACAGCTCATGCAGCTTAATATTAAAAAAACAAACAACCCAATACAAAAATGGGCAGAAGATCTAAAGAGACGTTTCTTCAAAGGAGACACAGAGATGGCCAAGACGCACATGAAAAGCTGCTCAACAGCACTAATTATTAGAGAAATGCAAATCAAAACTACAATGAGGTATCACCTCACACCTGTTAGAATCGGCATCATCAGAAAATCTACAAACAACAAATTCTGGGGAGGGCGTGGACAAAAGGAGCCCTCCTCCACTATTGGTGGGAATGTAAATTGATACAGTCACTATGGAGAACAGTATGGAGTTTCCTTAAAAAACTAGAAATAGAATTACCATCTGATCCAGCAATCCCACTTCTGGGCATATACCCAGAGAAAACCGTAAATCAAAAAGGCACATTCGGGCCTCCCTGGTGGCGCAGTGGTTGAGAGTCCGCCTGCCGATGGAGGGGATACGGGTTCGTGCCCCGGTCTGGGAGGATCCCATATGCCGCAGAGCGGCTGGGCCCGTGAGCCATGGCCGCTAAGCCTGTGCGTCTGGAGCCTGTGCTCCGCAACGCGAGAGGCCACAACAGTGAGAGGCCCGCGTACAGCAAAAAAAAAAAAAAAAAAAAAAAAAAAGGCACATTCACCACAATGTTCGCTGCAGCACTCTTTACAATAGCCAGGTAATGGAAGCCACCTAAATGCCCACAGACAGATGAATGGATAAAGATGTGGTACATATATAAAATGGAATATTACTCGGCCATAAAAAGGAATGAAACTGGGTCATTTGTAGAGACATCGATGGATCGAGAGACTGTCATACAGAATGAAGTAGGTCAGAAAGAGGAAAACAAATGTTGTATAGTAATGCATATATGTGGAGCCTAAAAAATGGTACAGATGAACTGGTTTGCAGGGAAGAAATAGAGACACAGAGGTAGAGAACAAACGTATGGACACCAAGTGTGGGAAGCCATGGGGTGGTGGTGGTGGGATGAGTTGGGAGATTGGGATTGACCTGCATACATGTATATGCATAAAATACATATCTAATAATAACATGCTGTATAAAAAAATAAATAAAATTAAATTTCAAAATTTAAAAAAATAAAATTTAAAAATAAAACAGAAAAAAGTTCTTCCCGTCACACAGATGTATTTATAGGAATGAATTATTTCCATGCTTATATCTATAAATACATAAAAGAGGAATAAAATCTAACTTGAACCATAAAAGAAAAAAAAACCTGAACCCACGAGTTATACAGAGGAAAACCCTATCAGGGCACTTGCTCCAGCGGTAAACAATTCTGAAATTGGTCAGAGGTGGGGAACCATCTCCCATACAGCCAGCAACCCACCCCCCACGCAAGGAGCGTCCTCATTGCAAAGCTGGGGGACCGTGCCGAGGCATCTGTGAGTAAACGTGAGCTGAGCCCCAGGCCAGCTGCTGTTGAACTGTTCCCAACCTTCCCAGGTAAAACAGCTGAATATGTACAAGGGCTTGAAAGCCTAGAGGAAGGGCCGTGGAGCCACACCAGCGAAAGCACGCAGGCCAACTTGGTGCCTGCAGGCCAGCCAGGGTGCTCCTGGCCCCGGGCGCTCTTCCGGAAGCTTTCCATTGCCCTGCCTGAGATACCCCTCTTGTCCCGGCCCCCACTGCTTCTTTCTTTCCTCACCTCTGTGCGGAGAGAAATTCCAGCGGAAGGTATGGGTGACACATCCTCTTCTTTACAGGTGGCAGCCTGACAACACCTGCAGAAAGCCCAGCAGAGCCCCACTCACAGCGGGCCACCCACAAAGCTGTGGCCCCTCCCTCCCTCCCACCAGCACAGCCCCGAGACTGCTGACGGGGCAGAGAATATGGAGTCAGGCACAGCTTCAGGGGCTATTGCTGCCTGGAGCGCTGTTTATATTGACCTCAACGAGGCACACCTGGGGAGGGCGGGCCGGCAGGGTAAGGCTGCCCAGGTCAGCTAATCCACAACCCTCAGGGAATCACATTGTTGAAAATGGACCTCGCTAAGGCAGAATAGAAGCCAAGGGAAAAAAGGACACAATGCCATTTGCAGCACCGTAGATGAGTCTAGAAGTAATCACGTGACTTGTAGTAAGTCAGAAAGTGAAAGACACATATCATATCATATCACTTATAGGTGTTACCTAAAAATGGATACCAGGGCAGATATTGCCACGGAGAAGGGCAATCACAGATTCATTAAACAAACTTGTGGTTCACCAATGGAAAGGTGTGAGGATTGGTTTCATTACGATATCGGGGTTAACAGACATATACAAACACAGGTGACATATATAATCACCAAAGACCTACAGAATACCAAGAGAGGACTACTCAACATTCTGTCATAACGTACATGGGAAAAGGATCCCAGGAAGAACAGACATCTGTATATGTGTAAAACAACCACATCTTCCACACCTACAACAAGCCAAACATTGTAATCAAACTTGCTGTAATAAAAAATTAAAAAAAAATTAAATTAAAAACACGAAGAAGAAGTAGTGAGACAAACTTGAGTGGCTTTCTCCTGGCACATTCCATTCTAAATTCCAATCTAGAACACCACTTCCATTGAGGCTCTGTTGCCCTAGTCACCAGATTTGGTAAGGGAGAACTGCTGCCACCTTGTGGCCGTTTCACACAACAGCAGCTTTAATCCCAGCGCTAATGGTCAGTTGATATTCAAAATCATTGCAGGCCTGTAAATGACACCTGCCCTGAAAACAAATCCTGGGGTCACATATCGACCAAAAAATTCAAAGGACGTCCATATTTCAAAACGACCGTTTCAAAAGGCATATTTTACGCACATTAATGTTCTGCTTCTTTTCCTTTCTTTCCTTTTTTGTTAAAAAAAACGAGAATGGATAAAGGCATCCCTCAGAATGGGCGAAAATCGTTGCAAACGAATCAATGGACAGAGGTTTAATCTCCAATATATATAAACAGCTCATGCAGCTTAATATTAAAAAAACAAACAACCCAATACAAAAATGGGCAGAAGATCTAAAGAGACGTTTCTTCAAAGGAGACACAGAGATGGCCAAGACGCACATGAAAAGCTGCTCAACAGCACTAATTATTAGAGAAATGCAAATCAAAACTACAATGAGGTATCACCTCACACCTGTTAGAATCGGCATCATCAGAAAATCTACAAACAACAAATTCTGGGGAGGGCGTGGACAAAAGGAGCCCTCTTCCACTATTGGTGGGAATGTAAATTGATACAGTCACTATGGAGAACAGTATGGAGTTTCCTTAAAAAAACTAGAAATAGAATTACCATCTGATCCAGCAATCCCACTTCTGGGCATATACCCAGAGAAAACCGTAAATCAAAAAGGCACATTCACCACAATGTTCGTTGCAGCACTCTTTACAATAGCCAGGTAATGGAAGCCACCTAAATGCCCACAGACAGATGAATGGATAAAGATGTGGTACATATATAAAATGGAATATTACTCGGCCATAAAAAGGAATGAAACTGGGTCATTTGTAGAGACATCGATGGATCGAGAGACTGTCATACAGAATGAAGTAAGTCAGAAAGAGGAAAACAAATGTTGTATATTAATGCATATATGTGGAGCCTAAAAAATGGTACAGATGAACTGGTTTGCAGGGAAGAAATACAGACACAGAGGTAGAGAACAAACGTATGGACACCAAGTGTGGGAAGCCATGGGGTGGTGGTGGTGGGATGAGTTGGGAGATTGGGATTGACCTGTATACATGTATATGCATAAAATACATAACTAATAATAACGTGCTGTATAAAAAAATAAATAAAATTAAATTTCAAAATTTAAAAAAATAAAATTTAAAAATAAAACAGAAAAAAGTTCTTCCCGTCACACAGATGTATTTATAGGAATGAATTATTTCCATGCTTATATCTATAAATACATAAAAGAGGAATAAAATCTAACTTGAACCATAAAAGAAAAAAAAACCTGAACCCACGAGTTATACAGAGGAAAACCCTATCAGGGCACTTGCTCCAGCGGTAAACAATTCTGAAATTGGTCAGAGGTGGGGAACCATCTCCCATACAGCCAGCAACCCACACCCCACGCAAGGAGCGTCCTCATTGCAAAGCTGGGGGACCGTGCCGAGGCATCTGTGAGTAAACGTGAGCTGAGCCCCAGGCCAGCTGCTGTTGAACTGTTCCCAACCTTCCCAGGTAAAACAGCTGAATATGTACAAGGGCTTGAAAGCCTAGAGGAAGGGCCGTGGAGCCACACCAGCGAAAGCACGCAGGCCAACTTGGTGCCTGCAGGCCAGCCAGGGTGGTCCTGGCCCCGGGCGCTCTTCCGGAAGCTTTCCATTGCCCTGCCTGAGATACCCCTCTTGTCCCGGCCCCCACTGCTTCTTTCTTTCCTCACCTCTGTGCGGAGAGAAATTCCAGCGGAAGGTATGGGTGACACATCCTCTTCTTTACAGGTGGCAGCCTGACAACACCTGCAGAAAGCCCAGCAGAGCCCCACTCACAGCGGGCCACCCACAAAGCTGTGGCCCCTCACTCCCTCCCACCAGCACAGCCCCGAGACTGCTGACGGGGCAGAGAATATGGAGTCAGGCACAGCTTCAGGGGCTATTGCTGCCTGGAGCGCTGTTTATATTGACCTCAACGAGGCACACCTGGGGAGGGCGGGCCGGCAGGGTAAGGCTGCCCAGGTCAGCTAATCCACAACCCTCAGGGAATCACAATGTTGAAAATGGACCTCGCTAAGGCAGAATAGAAGCCAAGGGAAAAAAGGACACAATGCCATTTGCAGCACCATAGATGAGTCTAGAAGTAATCACGTGACTTGTAGTAAGTCAGAAAGTGAAAGACACATATCATATCATATCACTTATAGGTGTTACCTAAAAATGGATACCAGGGCAGATATTGCCACGGAGAAGGGCAATCACAGATTCATTAAACAAACTTGTGGTTCACCAATGGAAAGGTGTGAGGATTGGTTTCATTACGATATCGGGGTTAACAGACTTATACAAACACAGGTGACATATATAATCACCAAAGACCTACAGAATACCAAGAGAGGACTACTCAACATTCTGTCATAACGTACATGGGAAAAGGATCCCAGGAAGAACAGACATCTGTATATGTGTAAAAGAACCACATCTTCCACACCTACAACAAGCCAAACATTGTAATCAAACTTGCTGTAATAAAAAAATAAAAAATTAAATTAAAAACACGAAGAAGAAGTAGTGAGACAAACTTGAGTGGCTTTCTCCTGGCACATTCCATTCTAAATTCCAATCTAGAACACCACTTCCATTGAGGCTCTGTTGCCCTAGTCACCAGATTTGGTAAGGGAGAACTGCTGCCACCTTGTGGCCGTTTCACACAACAGCAGCTTTAATCCCAGCGCTAATGGTCAGTTGATATTCAAAATCATTGCAGGCCTGTAAATGACACCTGCCCTGAAAACAAATCCTGGGGTCACATATCGACCAAAAAATTCAAAGGACGTCCATATTTCAAAACGACCGTTTCACAAGGCATATTTTACGCACATTAGTGTTCTGCTTCTTTTCCTTTCTTTCCTTTTTTGTTAAAAAAAACGGGAATGGAAAAAGGCATCCCTCAGAATGGGCGAAAATCGTTGCAAACGAATCAATGGACAGAGGTTTAATCTCCAATATATATAAACAGCTCATGCAGCTTAATATTAAAAAAACAAACAACCCAATACAAAAATGGGCAGAAGATCTAAAGAGACGTTTCATCAAAGGAGACACAGAGATGGCCAAGACGCACATGAAAAGCTGCTCAACAGCACTAATTATTAGATAAATGCAAATCAAAACAACAATGAGGTATCCCCTCACACCTGTTAGAATCAGCATCATCAGAAAATCTACAAACAACAAATTCTGGGGAGGGCGTGGACAAAAGGAGCCCTCTTCCACTATTGGTGGGAATGTAAATTGATACAGTCACTATGGAGAACAGTATGGAGTTTCCTTAAAAAACTAGAAATAGAATTACCATCTGATCCAGCAATCCCACTTCTGGGCATATACCCAGAGAAAACCGTAAATCAAAAAGGCACATTCGGGCCTCCCTGGTGGCACAGTGGTTGAGAGTCCGCCTGCCGTTGGAGGGGATACGGGTTCGTGCCCCGGTCTGGGAGGATCCCATATGCCGCGGAGCGGCTGGGCCCGTGAGCCATGGCCGCTAAGCCTGTGCGTCTGGAGCCTGTGCTCCGCAACGGGAGAGGCCACAACAGTGAGAGGCCCGCGTACAGCAAAAAAAAAAAAAAAAAAAAAGGCACATTCACCAAAATATTCGTTGCAGCACTATTTACAATAGCCAGGTAATGGAAGCCACCTAAATGCCCACAGACAGATGAATGGATAAAGATGTGGTACATATATAAAATGGAATATTACTCGGCCATAAAAAGGAATGAAACTGGGTGATTTGTAGAGACATCGATGGATCGAGAGACTGTCATACAGAATGAAGTAAGTCAGAAAGAGGAAAACAAATGTTGTATAGTAATGCATATATGTGGAGCCTAAAAAATGGTACAGATGAACTGGTTTGCAGGGAAGAAATACAGACACAGAGGTAGAGAACAAACGTATGGACACCAAGTGTGGGAAGCCATGGGGTGGTGGTGGTGGGATGAGTTGGGAGATTGGGATTGACCTGAATACATGTATATGCATAAAATACATAACTAATAATAACGTGCTGTATAAAAAAATAAATAAAATTAAATTTCAAAATTTAAAAAAATAAAATTTAAAAATAAAACAGAAAAAAGTTCTTCCCGTCACACAGATGTATTTATAGGAATGAATTATTTCCATGCTTATATCTATAAATACATAAAAGAGGAATAAAATCTAACTTGAACCATAAAAGAAAAAAAAAACCTGAACCCACGAGTTATACAGAGGAAAACCCTATCAGGGCACTTGCTCCAGCGGTAAACAATTCTGAAATTGGTCAGAGGTGGGGAACCATCTCCCATACAGCCAGCAACCCACCCCCCACGCAAGGAGCGTCCTCATTGCAAAGCTGGGGGACCGTGCCGAGGCATCTGTGAGTAAACGTGAGCTGAGCCCCAGGCCAGCTGCTGTTGAACTGTTCCCAACCTTCCCAGGTAAAACACCTGAATATGTACAAGGGCTTGAAAGCCTAGAGGAAGGGCCGTGGAGCCACACCAGCGAAATCACGCAGGCCAACTTGGTGCCTGCAGGCCAGCCAGGGTGGTCCTGGCCCCGGGCGCTCTTCCGGAAGCTTTCCATTGCCCTGCCTGAGATACCCCTCTTGTCCCGGCCCCCACTGCTTCTTTCTTTCCTCACCTCTGTGCGGAGAGAAATTCCAGCGGAAGGTATGGGTGACACATCCTCTTCTTTACAGGTGGCAGCCTGACAACACCTGCAGAAAGCCCAGCAGAGCCCCACTCACAGCGGGCCACCCACAAAGCTGTGGCCCCTCACTCCCTCCCACCAGCACAGCCCCGAGACTGCTGACGGGGCAGAGAATATGGAGTCAGGCACAGCTTCAGGGGCTATTGCTGCCTGGAGCGCTGTTTATATTGACCTCAACGAGGCACACCTGGGGAGGGCGGGCCGGCAGGGTAAGGCTGCCCAGGTCAGCTAATCCACAACCCTCAGGGAATCACAATGTTGAAAATGGACCTCGCTAAGGCAGAATAGAAGCCAAGGGAAAAAAGGACACAATGCCATTTGCAGCACCATAGATGAGTCTAGAAGTAATCACGTGACTTGTAGTAAGTCAGAAAGTGAAAGACACATATCATATCATATCACTTATAGGTGTTACCTAAAAATGGATACCAGGGCAGATATTGCCACGGAGAAGGGCAATCACAGATTCATTAAACAAACTTGTGGTTCACCAATGGAAAGGTGTGAGGATTGGTTTCATTACGATATCGGGGTTAACAGACTTATACAAACACAGGTGACATATATAATCACCAAAGACCTACAGAATACCAAGAGAGGACTACTCAACATTCTGTCATAACGTACATGGGAAAAGGATCCCAGGAAGAACAGACATCTGTATATGTGTAAAAGAACCACATCTTCCACACCTACAACAAGCCAAACATTGTAATCAAACTTGCTGTAATAAAAAAATAAAAAATTAAATTAAAAACACGAAGAAGAAGTAGTGAGACAAACTTGAGTGGCTTTCTCCTGGCACATTCCATTCTAAATTCCAATCTAGAACACCACTTCCATTGAGGCTCTGTTGCCCTAGTCACCAGATTTGGTAAGGGAGAACTGCTGCCACCTTGTGGCCGTTTCACACAACAGCAGCTTTAATCCCAGCGCTAATGGTCAGTTGATATTCAAAATCATTGCAGGCCTGTAAATGACACCTGCCCTGAAAACAAATCCTGGGGTCACATATCGACCAAAAAATTCAAAGGACGTCCATATTTCAAAACGACCGTTTCACAAGGCATATTTTACGCACATTAGTGTTCTGCTTCTTTTCCTTTCTTTCCTTTTTTGTTAAAAAAAACGGGAATGGAAAAAGGCATCCCTCAGAATGGGCGAAAATCGTTGCAAACGAATCAATGGACAGAGGTTTAATCTCCAATATATATAAACAGCTCATGCAGCTTAATATTAAAAAAACAAACAACCCAATACAAAAATGGGCAGAAGATCTAAAGAGACGTTTCATCAAAGGAGACACAGAGATGGCCAAGACGCACATGAAAAGCTGCTCAACAGCACTAATTATTAGATAAATGCAAATCAAAACAACAATGAGGTATCCCCTCACACCTGTTAGAATCAGCATCATCAGAAAATCTACAAACAACAAATTCTGGGGAGGGCGTGGACAAAAGGAGCCCTCTTCCACTATTGGTGGGAATGTAAATTGATACAGTCACTATGGAGAACAGTATGGAGTTTCCTTAAAAAACTAGAAATAGAATTACCATCTGATCCAGCAATCCCACTTCTGGGCATATACCCAGAGAAAACCGTAAATCAAAAAGGCACATTCGGGCCTCCCTGGTGGCACAGTGGTTGAGAGTCCGCCTGCCGATGGAGGGGATACGGGTTCGTGCCCCGGTCTGGGAGGATCCCATATGCCGCGGAGCGGCTGGGCCCGTGAGCCATGGCCGCTAAGCCTGTGCGTCTGGAGCCTGTGCTCCGCAACGGGAGAGGCCACAACAGTGAGAGGCCCGCGTACAGCAAAAAAAAAAAAAAAAAAAAAAGGCACATTCACCAAAATATTCGTTGCAGCACTATTTACAATAGCCAGGTAATGGAAGCCACCTAAATGCCCACAGACAGATGAATGGATAAAGATGTGGTACATATATAAAATGGAATATTACTCGGCCATAAAAAGGAATGAAACTGGGTGATTTGTAGAGACATCGATGGATCGAGAGACTGTCATACAGAATGAAGTAAGTCAGAAAGAGGAAAACAAATGTTGTATAGTAATGCATATATGTGGAGCCTAAAAAATGGTACAGATGAACTGGTTTGCAGGGAAGAAATACAGACACAGAGGTAGAGAACAAACGTATGGACACCAAGTGTGGGAAGCCATGGGGTGGTGGTGGTGGGATGAGTTGGGAGATTGGGATTGACCTGAATACATGTATATGCATAAAATACATAACTAATAATAACGTGCTGTATAAAAAAATAAATAAAATTAAATTTCAAAATTTAAAAAAATAAAATTTAAAAATAAAACAGAAAAAAGTTCTTCCCGTCACACAGATGTATTTATAGGAATGAATTATTTCCATGCTTATATCTATAAATACATAAAAGAGGAATAAAATCTAACTTGAACCATAAAAGAAAAAAAAAACCTGAACCCACGAGTTATACAGAGGAAAACCCTATCAGGGCACTTGCTCCAGCGGTAAACAATTCTGAAATTGGTCAGAGGTGGGGAACCATCTCCCATACAGCCAGCAACCCACCCCCCACGCAAGGAGCGTCCTCATTGCAAAGCTGGGGGACCGTGCCGAGGCATCTGTGAGTAAACGTGAGCTGAGCCCCAGGCCAGCTGCTGTTGAACTGTTCCCAACCTTCCCAGGTAAAACACCTGAATATGTACAAGGGCTTGAAAGCCTAGAGGAAGGGCCGTGGAGCCACACCAGCGAAAGCACGCAGGCCAACTTGGTGCCTGCAGGCCAGCCAGGGTGGTCCTGGCCCCGGGCGCTCTTCCGGAAGCTTTCCATTGCCCTGCCTGAGATACCCCTCTTGTCCCGGCCCCCACTGCTTCTTTCTTTCCTCACCTCTGTGCGGAGAGAAATTCCAGCGGAAGGTATGGGTGACACATCCTCTTCTTTACAGGTGGCAGCCTGACAACACCTGCAGAAAGCCCAGCAGAGCCCCACTCACAGCGGGCCACCCACAAAGCTGTGGCCCCTCACTCCCTCCCACCAGCACAGCCCCGAGACTGCTGACGGGGCAGAGAATATGGAGACAGGCACAGCTTCAGGGGCTATTGCTGCCTGGAGCGCTGTTTATATTGACCTCAACGAGGCACACCTGGGGAGGGCGGGCCGGCAGTGTAAGGCTGCCCAGGTCAGCTAATCCACAACCCTCAGGGAATCACATTGTTGAAAATGGACCTCGCTAAGGCAGAATAGAAGCCAAGGGAAAAAAGGACACAATGCCATTTGCAGCACCGTAGATGAGTCTAGAAGTAATCACGTGACTTGTAGTAAGTCAGAAAGTGAAAGACACATATCATATCATATCACTTATAGGTGTTACCTAAAAATGGATACCAGGGCAGATATTGCCACGGAGAAGGGCAATCACAGATTCATTAAACAAACTTGTGGTTCACCAATGGAAAGGTGTGAGGATTGGTTTCATTACGATATCGGGGTTAACAGACATATACAAACACAGGTGACATATATAATCACCAAAGACCTACAGAATACCAAGAGAGGACTACTCAACATTCTGTCATAACGTACATGGGAAAAGGATCCCAGGAAGAACAGACATCTGTATATGTGTAAAAGAACCACATCTTCCACATCTACAACAAGCCAAACATTGTAATCAAACTTGCTGTAATAAAATAATAAAAAATTAAATTAAAAACACGAAGAAGAAGTAGTGAGACAAACTTGAGTGGCTTTCTCCTGGCACATTCCATTCTAAATTCCAATCTAGAACACCACTTCCATTGAGGCTCTGTTGCCCTAGTCACCAGATTTGGTAAGGGAGAACTGCTGCCACCTTGTGGCCGTTTCACACAACAGCAGCTTTAATCCCAGCGCTAATGGTCAGTTGATATTCAAAATCATTGCAGGCCTGTAAATGACACCTGCCCTGAAAACAAATCCTGGGGTCACATATCGACCAAAAAATTCAAAGGACGTCCATATTTAAAAACGACCGTTTCAAAAGGCATATTTTACGCACATTAGTGTTCTGCTTCTTTTCCTTTCTTTCCTTTTTTGTTAAAAAAAACGGGAATGGAAAAAGGCATCCCTCAGAATGGGCGAAAATCGTTGCAAACGAATCAATGGACAGAGGTTTAATCTCCAATATATATAAACAGCTCATGCAGCTTAATATTAAAAAAAACAAACAACCCAATACAAAAATGGGCAGAAGATCTAAAGAGACGTTTCTTCAAAGGAGACACAGAGATGGCCAAGACGCACATGAAAAGCTGCTCAACAGCACTAATTATTAGAGAAATGCAAATCAAAACTACAATGAGGTGTCACCTCACACCTGTTAGAATCGGCATCATCAGAAAATCTACAAACAACAAATTCTGGGGAGGGCGTGGACAAAAGGAGCCCTCTTCCACTATTGGTGGGAATGTAAACTGATACAGTCACTATGGAGAACAGTATGGAGTTTCCTTAAAAAAACTAGAAATAGAATTACCATCTGATCCAGCAATCCCACTTCTGGGCATATACCCAGAGAAAACCGTAAATCAAAAAGGCACATTCACCACAATGTTCGTTGCAGCACTCTTTACAATAGCCAGGTAATGGAAGCCACCTAAATGCCCACAGACAGATGAATGGATAAAGATGTGGTACATATATAAAATGGAATATTACTCGGCCATAAAAAGGAATGAAACTGGGTCATTTGTAGAGACATCGATGGATCGAGAGACTGTCATACAGAATGAAGTAAGTCAGAAAGAGGAAAACAAATGTTGTATATTAATGCATATATGTGGAGCCTAAAAAATGGTACAGATGAACTGGTTTGCAGGGAAGAAATACAGACACAGAGGTAGAGAACAAACGTATGGACACCAAGTGTGGGAAGCCATGGGGTGGTGGTGGTGGGATGAGTTGGGAGATTGGGATTGACCTGTATACATGTATATGCATAAAATACATAACTAATAATAACGTGCTGTATAAAAAAATAAATAAAATTAAATTTCAAAATTTAAAAAAATAAAATTTAAAAATAAAACAGAAAAAAGTTCTTCCCGTCACACAGATGTATTTATAGGAATGAATTATTTCCATGCTTATATCTATAAATACATGAAAGAGGAATAAAATCTAACTTGAACCATAAAAGAAAAAAAAACCTGAACCCACGAGTTATACAGAGGAAAACCCTATCAGGGCACTTGCTCCAGCGGTAAACAATTCTGAAATAGGTGAGAGGTGGGGAACCATCTCCCATACAGCCAGCAACCCACCCCCCACGCAAGGAGCGTCCTCATTGCAAAGCTGGGGGACCGTGCCGAGGCATCTGTGAGTAAACGTGAGCTGAGCCCCAGGCCAGCTGCTGTTGAACTGTTCCCAACCTTCCCAGGTAAAACAGCTGAATATGTACAAGGGCTTGAAAGCCTAGAGGAAGGGCCGTGGAGCCACACCAGCGAAAGCACGCAGGCCAACTTGGTGCCTGCAGGCCAGCCAGGGTGCTCCTGGCCCCGGGCGCTCTTCCGGAAGCTTTCCATTGCCCTGCCTGAGATACCCCTCTTGTCCCGGCCCCCACTGCTTCTTTCTTTCCTCACCTCTGTGCGGAGAGAAATTCCAGCGGAAGGTATGGGTGACACATCCTCTTCTTTACAGGTGGCAGCCTGACAACACCTGCAGAAAGCCCAGCAGAGCCCCACTCACAGCGGGCCACCCACAAAGCTGTGGCCCCTCACTCCCTCCCACCAGCACAGCCCCGAGACTGCTGACGGGGCAGAGAATATGGAGTCAGGCACAGCTTCAGGGGCTATTGCTGCCTGGAGCGCTGTTTATATTGACCTCAACGAGGCACACCTGGGGAGGGCGGGCCGGCAGGGTAAGGCTGCCCAGGTCAGCTAATCCACAACCCTCAGGGAATCACATTGTTGAAAATGGACCTCGCTAAGGCAGAATAGAAGCCAAGGGAAAAAAGGACACAATGCCATTTGCAGCACCGTAGATGAGTCTAGAAGTAATCACGTGACTTGTAGTAAGTCAGAAAGTGAAAGACACATATCATATCATATCACTTATAGGTGTTACCTAAAAATGGATACCAGGGCAGATATTGCCACGGAGAAGGGCAATCACAGATTCATTAAACAAACTTGTGGTTCACCAATGGAAAGGTGTGAGGATTGGTTTCATTACGATATCGGGGTTAACAGACATATACAAACACAGGTGACATATATAATCACCAAAGACCTACAGAATACCAAGAGAGGACTACTCAACATTCTGTCATAACGTACATGGGAAAAGGATCCCAGGAAGAACAGACATCTGTATATGTGTAAAAGAACCACATCTTCCACACCTACAACAAGCCAAACATTGTAATCAAACTTGCTGTAATAAAAAAATAAAAAATTAAATTAAAAACACGAAGAAGAAGTAGTGAGACAAACTTGAGTGGCTTTCTCCTGGCACATTCCATTCTAAATTCCAATCTAGAACACCACTTCCATTGAGGCTCTGTTGCCCTAGTCACCAGATTTGGTAAGGGAGAACTGCTGCCACCTTGTGGCCGTTTCACACAACAGCAGCTTTAATCCCAGCGCTAATGGTCAGTTGATATTCAAAATCATTGCAGGCCTGTAAATGACACCTGCCCTGAAAACAAATCCTGGGGTCACATATCGACCAAAAAATTCAAAGGACGTCCATATTTCAAAACGACCGTTTCAAAAGGCATATTTTACGCACATTAGTGTTCTGCTTCTTTTCCTTTCTTTCCTTTTTTGTTAAAAAAAACGGGAATGGAAAAAGGCATCCCTCAGAATGGGCGAAAATCGTTGCAAACGAATCAATGGACAGAGGTTTAATCTCCAATATATATAAACAGCTCATGCAGCTTAATATTAAAAAAAACAAACAACCCAATACAAAAATGGGCAGAAGATCTAAAGAGACGTTTCTTCAAAGGAGACACAGAGATGGCCAAGACGCACATGAAAAGCTGCTCAACAGCACTAATTATTAGATAAATGCAAATCAAAACTACAATGAGGTATCACCTCACACCTGTTAGAATCGGCATCATCAGAAAATCTACAAACAACAAATTCTGGGGAGGGCGTGGACAAAAGGAGCCCTCTTCCACTATTGGTGGGAATGTAAATTGATACAGTCACTATGGAGAACAGTATGGAGTTTCCTTAAAAAACTAGAAATAGAATTACCATCTGATCCAGCAATCCCACTTCTGGGCATATACCCAGAGAAAACCGTAAATCAAAAAGGCACATTCGGGCCTCCCTGGTGGCGCAGTGGTTGAGAGTCCGCCTGCCGATGGAGGGGATACAGGTTCGTGCCCCGGTCTGGGAGGATCCCATATGCCGCAGAGCGGCTGGGCCCGTGAGCCATGGCCGCTAAGCCTGTGCGTCTGGAGCCTGTGCTCCGCAACGCGAGAGGCCACAACAGTGAGAGGCCCGCGTACAGCAAAAAAAAAAAAAAAAAAAAAAAAAAGGCACATTCACCACAATGTTCGTTGCAGCACTCTTTACAATAGCCAGGTAATGGAAGCCACCTAAATGCCCACAGACAGATGAATGGATAAAGATGTGGTACATATATAAAATGGAATATTACTCGGCCATAAAAAGGAATGAAACTGGGTCATTTGTAGAGACATCGATGGATCGAGAGACTGTCATACAGAATGAAGTAGGTCAGAAAGAGGAAAACAAATGTTGTATAGTAATGCATATATGTGGAGCCTAAAAAATGGTACAGATGAACTGGTTTGCAGGGAAGAAATAGAGACACAGAGGTAGAGAACAAACGTATGGACACCAAGTGTGGGAAGCCATGGGGTGGTGGTGGTGGGATGAGTTGGGAGATTGGGATTGACCTGCATACATGTATATGCATAAAATACATATCTAATAATAACATGCTGTATAAAAAAATAAATAAAATTAAATTTCAAAATTTAAAAAAATAAAATTTAAAAATAAAACAGAAAAAAGTTCTTCCCGTCACACAGATGTATTTATAGGAATGAATTATTTCCATGCTTATATCTATAAATACATAAAAGAGGAATAAAATCTAACTTGAACCATAAAAGAAAAAAAAACCTGAACCCACGAGTTATACAGAGGAAAACCCTATCAGGGCACTTGCTCCAGCGGTAAACAATTCTGAAATTGGTCAGAGGTGGGGAACCATCTCCCATACAGCCAGCAACCCACCCCCCACGCAAGGAGCGTCCTCATTGCAAAGCTGGGGGACCGTGCCGAGGCATCTGTGAGTAAACGTGAGCTGAGCCCCAGGCCAGCTGCTGTTGAACTGTTCCCAACCTTCCCAGGTAAAACAGCTGAATATGTACAAGGGCTTGAAAGCCTAGAGGAAGGGCCGTGGAGCCACACCAGCGAAAGCACGCAGGCCAACTTGGTGCCTGCAGGCCAGCCAGGGTGCTCCTGGCCCCGGGCGCTCTTCCGGAAGCTTTCCATTGCCCTGCCTGAGATACCCCTCTTGTCCCGGCCCCCACTGCTTCTTTCTTTCCTCACCTCTGTGCGGAGAGAAATTCCAGCGGAAGGTATGGGTGACACATCCTCTTCTTTACAGGTGGCAGCCTGACAACACCTGCAGAAAGCCCAGCAGAGCCCCACTCACAGCGGGCCACCCACAAAGCTGTGGCCCCTCACTCCCTCCCACCAGCACAGCCCCGAGACTGCTGACGGGGCAGAGAATATGGAGTCAGGCACAGCTTCAGGGGCTATTGCTGCCTGGAGCGCTGTTTATATTGACCTCAACGAGGCACACCTGGGGAGGGCGGGCCGGCAGGGTAAGGCTGCCCAGGTCAGCTAATCCACAACCCTCAGGGAATCACATTGTTGAAAATGGACCTCGCTAAGGCAGAATAGAAGCCAAGGGAAAAAAGGACACAATGCCATTTGCAGCACCGTAGATGAGTCTAGAAGTAATCACGTGACTTGTAGTAAGTCAGAAAGTGAAAGACACATATCATATCATATCACTTATAGGTGTTACCTAAAAATGGATACCAGGGCAGATATTGCCACGGAGAAGGGCAATCACAGATTCATTAAACAAACTTGTGGTTCACCAATGGAAAGGTGTGAGGATTGGTTTCATTACGATATCGGGGTTAACAGACATATACAAACACAGGTGACATATATAATCACCAAAGACCTACAGAATACCAAGAGAGGACTACTCAACATTCTGTCATAACGTACATGGGAAAAGGATCCCAGGAAGAACAGACATCTGTATATGTGTAAAAGAACCACATCTTCCACACCTACAACAAGCCAAACATTGTAATCAAACTTGCTGTAATAAAATAATAAAAAATTAAATTAAAAACACGAAGAAGAAGTAGTGAGACAAACTTGAGTGGCTTTCTCCTGGCACATTCCATTCTAAATTCCAATCTAGAACACCACTTCCATTGAGGCTCTGTTGCCCTAGTCACCAGATTTGGTAAGGGAGAACTGCTGCCACCTTGTGGCCGTTTCACACAACAGCAGCTTTAATCCCAGCGCTAATGGTCAGTTGATATTCAAAATCATTGCAGGCCTGTAAATGACACCTGCCCTGAAAACAAATCCTGGGGTCACATATCGACCAAAAAATTCAAAGGACGTCCATATTTAAAAACGACCGTTTCAAAAGGCATATTTTACGCACATTAGTGTTCTGCTTCTTTTCCTTTCTTTCCTTTTTTGTTAAAAAAAACGGGAATGGAAAAAGGCATCCCTCAGAATGGGCGAAAATCGTTGCAAACGAATCAATGGACAGAGGTTTAATCTCCAATATATATAAACAGCTCATGCAGCTTAATATTAAAAAAAACAAACAACCCAATACAAAAATGGGCAGAAGATCTAAAGAGACGTTTCTTCAAAGGAGACACAGAGATGGCCAAGACGCACATGAAAAGCTGCTCAACAGCACTAATTATTAGAGAAATGCAAATCAAAACTACAATGAGGTGTCACCTCACACCTGTTAGAATCGGCATCATCAGAAAATCTACAAACAACAAATTCTGGGGAGGGCGTGGACAAAAGGAGCCCTCTTCCACTATTGGTGGGAATGTAAACTGATACAGTCACTATGGAGAACAGTATGGAGTTTCCTTAAAAAAACTAGAAATAGAATTACCATCTGATCCAGCAATCCCACTTCTGGGCATATACCCAGAGAAAACCGTAAATCAAAAAGGCACATTCACCACAATGTTCGTTGCAGCACTCTTTACAATAGCCAGGTAATGGAAGCCACCTAAATGCCCACAGACAGATGAATGGATAAAGATGTGGTACATATATAAAATGGAATATTACTCGGCCATAAAAAGGAATGAAACTGGGTCATTTGTAGAGACATCGATGGATCGAGAGACTGTCATACAGAATGAAGTAAGTCAGAAAGAGGAAAACAAATGTTGTATATTAATGCATATATGTGGAGCCTAAAAAATGGTACAGATGAACTGGTTTGCAGGGAAGAAATACAGACACAGAGGTAGAGAACAAACGTATGGACACCAAGTGTGGGAAGCCATGGGGTGGTGGTGGTGGGATGAGTTGGGAGATTGGGATTGACCTGCATACATGTATATGCATAAAATACATATCTAATAATAACATGCTGTATAAAAAAATAAATAAAATTAAATTTCAAAATTTAAAAAAATATAATTTAAAAATAAAACAGAAAAAAGTTCTTCCCGTCACACAGATGTATTTATAGGAATGAATTATTTCCATGCTTATATCTATAAATACATAAAAGAGGAATAAAATCTAACTTGAACCATAAAAGAAAAAAAAACCTGAACCCACGAGTTATACAGAGGAAAACCCTATCAGGGCACTTGCTCCAGCGGTAAACAATTCTGAAATTGGTCAGAGGTGGGGAACCATCTCCCATACAGCCAGCAACCCACCCCCCACGCAAGGAGCGTCCTCATTGCAAAGCTGGGGGACCGTGCCGAGGCATCTGTGAGTAAACGTGAGCTGAGCCCCAGGCCAGCTGCTGTTGAACTGTTCCCAACCTTCCCAGGTAAAACAGCTGAATATGTACAAGGGCTTGAAAGCCTAGAGGAAGGGCCGTGGAGCCACACCAGCGAAAGCACGCAGGCCAACTTGGTGCCTGCAGGCCAGCCAGGGTGGTCCTGGCCCCGGGCGCTCTTCCGGAAGCTTTCCATTGCCCTGCCTGAGATACCCCTCTTGTCCCGGCCCCCACTGCTTCTTTCTTTCCTCACCTCTGTGCGGAGAGAAATTCCAGCGGAAGGTATGGGTGACACATCCTCTTCTTTACAGGTGGCAGCCTGACAACACCTGCAGAAAGCCCAGCAGAGCCCCACTCACAGCGGGCCACCCACAAAGCTGTGGCCCCTCACTCCCTCCCACCAGCACAGCCCCGAGACTGCTGACGGGGCAGAGAATATGGAGTCAGGCACAGCTTCAGGGGCTATTGCTGCCTGGAGCGCTGTTTATATTGACCTCAACGAGGCACACCTGGGGAGGGCGGGCCGGCAGGGTAAGGCTGCCCAGGTCAGCTAATCCACAACCCTCAGGGAATCACATTGTTGAAAATGGACCTCGCTAAGGCAGAATAGAAGCCAAGGGAAAAAAGGACACAATGCCATTTGCAGCACCGTAGATGAGTCTAGAAGTAATCACGTGACTTGTAGTAAGTCAGAAAGTGAAAGACACATATCATATCATATCACTTATAGGTGTTACCTAAAAATGGATACCAGGGCAGATATTGCCACGGAGAAGGGCAATCACAGATTCATTAAACAAACTTGTGGTTCACCAATGGAAAGGTGTGAGGATTGGTTTCATTACGATATCGGGGTTAACAGACATATACAAACACAGGTGACATATATAATCACCAAAGACCTACAGAATACCAAGAGAGGACTACTCAACATTCTGTCATAACGTACATGGGAAAAGGATCCCAGGAAGAACAGACATCTGTATATGTGTAAAAGAACCACATCTTCCACACCTACAACAAGCCAAACATTGTAATCAAACTTGCTGTAATAAAAAAATAAAAAATTAAATTAAAAACACGAAGAAGAAGTAGTGAGACAAACTTGAGTGGCTTTCTCCTGGCACATTCCATTCTAAATTCCAATCTAGAACACCACTTCCATTGAGGCTCTGTTGCCCTAGTCACCAGATTTGGTAAGGGAGAACTGCTGCCACCTTGTGGCCGTTTCACACAACAGCAGCTTTAATCCCAGCGCTAATGGTCAGTTGATATTCAAAATCATTGCAGGCCTGTAAATGACACCTGCCCTGAAAACAAATCCTGGGGTCACATATCGACCAAAAAATTCAAAGGACGTCCATATTTCAAAACGACCGTTTCAAAAGGCATATTTTACGCACATTAGTGTTCTGCTTCTTTTCCTTTCTTTCCTTTTTTGTTAAAAAAAACGGGAATGGAAAAAGGCATCCCTCAGAATGGGCGAAAATCGTTGCAAACGAATCAATGGACAGAGGTTTAATCTCCAATATATATAAACAGCTCATGCAGCTTAATATTAAAAAAACAAACAACCCAATACAAAAATGGGCAGAAGATCTAAAGAGACGTTTCTTCAAAGGAGACACAGAGATGGCCAAGACGCACATGAAAAGCTGCTCAACAGCACTAATTATTAGATAAATGCAAATCAAAACTACAATGAGGTATCACCTCACACCTGTTAGAATCGGCATCATCAGAAAATCTACAAACAACAAATTCTGGGGAGGGCGTGGACAAAAGGAGCCCTCTTCCACTATTGGTGGGAATGTAAATTGATACAGTCACTATGGAGAACAGTATGGAGTTTCCTTAAAAAACTAGAAATAGAATTACCATCTGATCCAGCAATCCCACTTCTGGGCATATACCCAGAGAAAACCGTAAATCAAAAAGGCACATTCGGGCCTCCCTGGTGGCGCAGTGGTTGAGAGTCCGCCTGCCGATGGAGGGGATACGGGTTCGTGCCCCGGTCTGGGAGGATCCCATATGCCGCGGAGCGGCTGGGCCCGTGAGCCATGGCCGCTAAGCCTGTGCGTCTGGAGCCTGTGCTCCGCAACGTGAGAGGCCACAACAGTGAGAGGCCCGCGTACAGCAAAAAAAAAAAAAAAAAAAAAAAAAGGCACATTCACCACAATGTTCGTTGCAGCACTCTTTACAATAGCCAGGTAATGGAAGCCACCTAAATGCCCACAGACAGATGAATGGATAAAGATGTGGTACATATATAAAATGGAATATTACTCGGCCATAAAAAGGAATGAAACTGGGTCATTTGTAGAGACATCGATGGATCGAGAGACTGTCATACAGAATGAAGTAGGTCAGAAAGAGGAAAACAAATGTTGTATAGTAATGCATATATGTGGAGCCTAAAAAATGGTACAGATGAACTGGTTTGCAGGGAAGAAATAGAGACACAGAGGTAGAGAACAAACGTATGGACACCAAGTGTGGGAAGCCATGGGGTGGTGGTGGTGGGATGAGTTGGGAGATTGGGATTGACCTGCATACATATATATGCATAAAATACATATCTAATAATAACATGCTGTATAAAAAAATAAATAAAATTAAATTTCAAAATTTAAAAAAATAAAATTTAAAAATAAAACAGAAAAAAGTTCTTCCCGTCACACAGATGTATTTATAGGAATGAATTATTTCCATGCTTATATCTATAAATACATAAAAGAGGAATAAAATCTAACTTGAACCATAAAAGAAAAAAAAACCTGAACCCACGAGTTATACAGAGGAAAACCCTATCAGGGCACTTGCTCCAGCGGTAAACAATTCTGAAATTGGTCAGAGGTGGGGAACCATCTCCCATACAGCCAGCAACCCACCCCCCACGCAAGGAGCGTCCTCATTGCAAAGCTGGGGGACCGTGCCGAGGCATCTGTGAGTAAACGTGAGCTGAGCCCCAGGCCAGCTGCTGTTGAACTGTTCCCAACCTTCCCAGGTAAAACAGCTGAATATGTACAAGGGCTTGAAAGCCTAGAGGAAGGGCCGTGGAGCCACACCAGCGAAAGCACGCAGGCCAACTTGGTGCCTGCAGGCCAGCCAGGGTGGTCCTGGCCCCGGGCGCTCTTCCGGAAGCTTTCCATTGCCCTGCCTGAGATACCCCTCTTGTCCCGGCCCCCACTGCTTCTTTCTTTCCTCACCTCTGTGCGGAGAGAAATTCCAGCGGAAGGTATGGGTGACACATCCTCTTCTTTACAGGTGGCAGCCTGACAACACCTGCAGAAAGCCCAGCAGAGCCCCACTCACAGCGGGCCACCCACAAAGCTGTGGCCCCTCACTCCCTCCCACCAGCACAGCCCCGAGACTGCTGACGGGGCAGAGAATATGGAGTCAGGCACAGCTTCAGGGGCTATTGCTGCCTGGAGCGCTGTTTATATTGACCTCAACGAGGCACACCTGGGGAGGGCGGGCCGGCAGGGTAAGGCTGCCCAGGTCAGCTAATACACAACCCTCAGGGAATCACATTGTTGAAAATGGACCTCGCTAAGGCAGAATAGAAGCCAAGGGAAAAAAGGACACAATGCCATTTGCAGCACCGTAGATGAGTCTAGAAGTAATCACGTGACTTGTAGTAAGTCAGAAAGTGAAAGACACATATCATATCATATCACTTATAGGTGTTACCTAAAAATGGATACCAGGGCAGATATTGCCACGGAGAAGGGCAATCACAGATTCATTAAACAAACTTGTGGTTCACCAATGGAAAGGTGTGAGGATTGGTTTCATTACGATATCGGGGTTAACAGACATATACAAACACAGGTGACATATATAATCACCAAAGACCTACAGAATACCAAGAGAGGACTACTCAACATTCTGTCATAACGTACATGGGAAAAGGATCCCAGGAAGAACAGACATCTGTATATGTGTAAAACAACCACATCTTCCACACCTACAACAAGCCAAACATTGTAATCAAACTTGCTGTAATAAAAAATTAAAAAAAAATTAAATTAAAAACACGAAGAAGAAGTAGTGAGACAAACTTGAGTGGCTTTCTCCTGGCACATTCCATTCTAAATTCCAATCTAGAACACCACTTCCATTGAGGCTCTGTTGCCCTAGTCACCAGATTTGGTAAGGGAGAACTGCTGCCACCTTGTGGCCGTTTCACACAACAGCAGCTTTAATCCCAGCGCTAATGGTCAGTTGATATTCAAAATCATTGCAGGCCTGTAAATGACACCTGCCCTGAAAACAAATCCTGGGGTCACATATCGACCAAAAAATTCAAAGGACGTCCATATTTCAAAACGACCGTTTCAAAAGGCATATTTTACGCACATTAGTGTTCTGCTTCTTTTCCTTTCTTTCCTTTTTTGTTAAAAAAAACGAGAATGGATAAAGGCATCCCTCAGAATGGGCGAAAATCGTTGCAAACGAATCAATGGACAGAGGTTTAATCTCCAATATATATAAACAGCTCATGCAGCTTAATATTAAAAAAACAAACAACCCAATACAAAAATGGGCAGAAGATCTAAAGAGACGTTTCTTCAAAGGAGACACAGAGATGGCCAAGACGCACATGAAAAGCTGCTCAACAGCACTAATTATTAGAGAAATGCAAATCAAAACTACAATGAGGTATCACCTCACACCTGTTAGAATCGGCATCATCAGAAAATCTACAAACAACAAATTCTGGGGAGGGCGTGGACAAAAGGAGCCCTCTTCCACTATTGGTGGGAATGTAAATTGATACAGTCACTATGGAGAACAGTATGGAGTTTCCTTAAAAAAACTAGAAATAGAATTACCATCTGATCCAGCAATCCCACTTCTGGGCATATACCCAGAGAAAACCGTAAATCAAAAAGGCACATTCACCACAATGTTCGTTGCAGCACTCTTTACAATAGCCAGGTAATGGAAGCCACCTAAATGCCCACAGACAGATGAATGGATAAAGATGTGGTACATATATAAAATGGAATATTACTCGGCCATAAAAAGGAATGAAACTGGGTCATTTGTAGAGACATCGATGGATCGAGAGACTGTCATACAGAATGAAGTAAGTCAGAAAGAGGAAAACAAATGTTGTATATTAATGCATATATGTGGAGCCTAAAAAATGGTACAGATGAACTGGTTTGCAGGGAAGAAATACAGACACAGAGGTAGAGAACAAACGTATGGACACCAAGTGTGGGAAGCCATGGGGTGGTGGTGGTGGGATGAGTTGGGAGATTGGGATTGACCTGTATACATGTATATGCATAAAATACATAACTAATAATAACGTGCTGTATAAAAAAATAAATAAAATTAAATTTCAAAATTTAAAAAAATAAAATTTAAAAATAAAACAGAAAAAAGTTCTTCCCGTCACACAGATGTATTTATAGGAATGAATTATTTCCATGCTTATATCTATAAATACATAAAAGAGGAATAAAATCTAACTTGAACCATAAAAGAAAAAAAAACCTGAACCCACGAGTTATACAGAGGAAAACCCTATCAGGGCACTTGCTCCAGCGGTAAACAATTCTGAAATTGGTCAGAGGTGGGGAACCATCTCCCATACAGCCAGCAACCCACCCCCCACGCAAGGAGCGTCCTCATTGCAAAGCTGGGGGACCGTGCCGAGGCATCTGTGAGTAAACGTGAGCTGAGCCCCAGGCCAGCTGCTGTTGAACTGTTCCCAACCTTCCCAGGTAAAACACCTGAATATGTACAAGGGCTTGAAAGCCTAGAGGAAGGGCCGTGGAGCCACACCAGCGAAAGCACGCAGGCCAACTTGGTGCCTGCAGGCCAGCCAGGGTGCTCCTGGCCCCGGGCGCTCTTCCGGAAGCTTTCCATTGCCCTGCCTGAGATACCCCTCTTGTCCCGGCCCCCACTGCTTCTTTCTTTCCTCACCTCTGTGCGGAGAGAAATTCCAGCGGAAGGTATGGGTGACACATCCTCTTCTTTACAGGTGGCAGCCTGACAACACCTGAAGAAAGCCCAGCAGAGCCCCACTCACAGCGGGCCACCCACAAAGCTGTGGCCCCTCACTCCCTCCCACCAGCACAGCCCCGAGACTGCTGACGGGGCAGAGAATATGGAGTCAGGCACAGCTTCAGGGGCTATTGCTGCCTGGAGCGCTGTTTATATTGACCTCAACGAGGCACACCTGGGGAGGGCAGGCCGGCAGGGTAAGGCTGCCCAGGTCAGCTAATCCACAACCCTCAGGGAATCACAATGTTGAAAATGGACCTCGCTAAGGCAGAAGACAAGCCAAGGGAAAAAAGGACACAATGCCATTTGCAGCACCATAGATGAGTCTAGAAGTAATCACGTGACTTGTAGTAAGTCAGAAAGTGAAAGACACATATCATATCATATCACTTATAGGTGTTACCTAAAAATGGATACCAGGGCAGATATTGCCACGGAGAAGGGCAATCACAGATTCATTAAACAAACTTGTGGTTCACCAATGGAAAGGTGTGAGGATTGGTTTCATTACGATATCGGGGTTAACAGACATATACAAACACAGGTGACATATATAATCACCAAAGACCTACAGAATACCAAGAGAGGACTACTCAACATTCTGTCATAACGTACATGGGAAAAGGATCCCAGGAAGAACAGACATCTGTATATGTGTAAAAGAACCACATCTTCCACACCTACAACAAGCCAAACATTGTAATCAAACTTGCTGTAATAAAAAAATAAAAAATTAAATTAAAAACACGAAGAAGAAGTAGTGAGACAAACTTGAGTGGCTTTCTCCTGGCACATTCCATTCTAAATTCCAATCTAGAACACCACTTCCATTGAGGCTCTGTTGCCCTAGTCACCAGATTTGGTAAGGGAGAACTGCTGCCACCTTGTGGCCGTTTCACACAACAGCAGCTTTAATCCCAGCGCTAATGGTCAGTTGATATTCAAAATCATTGCAGGCCTGTAAATGACACCTGCCCTGAAAACAAATCCTGGGGTCACATATCGACCAAAAAATTCAAAGGACGTCCATATTTCAAAACGACCGTTTCACAAGGCATATTTTACGCACATTAGTGTTCTGCTTCTTTTCCTTTCTTTCCTTTTTTGTTAAAAAAAACGGGAATGGAAAAAGGCATCCCTCAGAATGGGCGAAAATTGTTGCAAACGAATCAATGGACAGAGGTTTAATCTCCAATATATATAAACAGCTCATGGAGCTTAATATTAAAAAAACAAACAACCCAATACAAAAATGGGCAGAAGATCTAAAGAGACGTTTCATCAAAGGAGACACAGAGATGGCCAAGACGCACATGAAAAGCTGCTCAACAGCACTAATTATTAGATAAATGCAAATCAAAACAACAATGAGGTATCCCCTCACACCTGTTAGAATCAGCATCATCAGAAAATCTACAAACAACAAATTCTGGGGAGGGCGTGGACAAAAGGAGCCCTCTTCCACTATTGGTGGGAATGTAAATTGATACAGTCACTATGGAGAACAGTATGGAGTTTCCTTAAAAAACTAGAAATAGAATTACCATCTGATCCAGCAATCCCAATTCTGGGCATATACCCAGAGAAAACCGTAAATCAAAAAGGCACATTCGGGCCTCCCTGGTGGCACAGTGGTTGAGAGTCCGCCTGCCGATGGAGGGGATACGGGTTCGTGCCCCGGTCTGGGAGGATCCCATATGCCGCGGAGCGGCTGGGCCCGTGAGCCATGGCCGCTAAGCCTGTGCGTCTGGAGCCTGTGCTCCGCAACGGGAGAGGCCACAACAGTGAGAGGCCCGCGTACAGCAAAAAAAAAAAAAAAAAAAAAAGGCACATTCACCAAAATATTCGTTGCAGCACTATTTACAATAGCCAGGTAATGGAAGCCACCTAAATGCCCACAGACAGATGAATGGATAAAGATGTGGTACATATATAAAATGGAATATTACTCGGCCATAAAAAGGAATGAAACTGGGTGATTTGTAGAGACATCGATGGATCGAGAGACTGTCATACAGAATGAAGTAAGTCAGAAAGAGGAAAACAAATGTTGTATAGTAATGCATATATGTGGAGCCTAAAAAATGGTACAGATGAACTGGTTTGCAGGGAAGAAATACAGACACAGAGGTAGAGAACAAACGTATGGACACCAAGTGTGGGAAGCCATGGGGTGGTGGTGGTGGGATGAGTTGGGAGATTGGGATTGACCTGAATACATGTATATGCATAAAATACATAACTAATAATAACGTGCTGTATAAAAAAATAAATAAAATTAAATTTCAAAATTTAAAAAAATAAAATTTAAAAATAAAACAGAAAAAAGTTCTTCCCGTCACACAGATGTATTTATAGGAATGAATTATTTCCATGCTTATATCTATAAATACATAAAAGAGGAATAAAATCTAACTTGAACCATAAAAGAAAAAAAAAACCTGAACCCACGAGTTATACAGAGGAAAACCCTATCAGGGCACTTGCTCCAGCGGTAAACAATTCTGAAATTGGTCAGAGGTGGGGAACCATCTCCCATACAGCCAGCAACCCACCCCCCACGCAAGGAGCGTCCTCATTGCAAAGCTGGGGGACCGTGCCGAGGCATCTGTGAGTAAACGTGAGCTGAGCCCCAGGCCAGCTGCTGTTGAACTGTTCCCAACCTTCCCAGGTAAAACACCTGAATATGTACAAGGGCTTGAAAGCCTAGAGGAAGGGCCGTGGAGCCACACCAGCGAAAGCACGCAGGCCAACTTGGTGCCTGCAGGCCAGCCAGGGTGGTCCTGGCCCCGGGCGCTCTTCCGGAAGCTTTCCATTGCCCTGCCTGAGATACCCCTCTTGTCCCGGCCCCCACTGCTTCTTTCTTTCCTAACCTCTGTCCGGAGAGAAATTCCAGCGGAAGGTATGGGTGACACATCCTCTTCTTTACAGGTGGCAGCCTGACAACACCTGCAGAAAGCCCAGCAGAGCCCCACTCACAGAGGGCCACCCACAAAGCTGTGGCCCCTCACTCCCTCCCACCAGCACAGCCCCGAGACTGCTGACGGGGCAGAGAATATGGAGTCAGGCACAGCTTCAGGGGCTATTGCTGCCTGGAGCGCTGTTTATATTGACCTCAACGAGGCACACCTGGGGAGGGCGGGCCGGCAGTGTAAGGCTGCCCAGGTCAGCTAATCCACAACCCTCAGGGAATCACATTGTTGAAAATGGACCTCGCTAAGGCAGAATAGAAGCCAAGGGAAAAAAGGACACAATGCCATTTGCAGCACCGTAGATGAGTCTAGAAGTAATCACGTGACTTGTAGTAAGTCAGAAAGTGAAAGACACATATCATATCATATCACTTATAGGTGTTACCTAAAAATGGATACCAGGGCAGATATTGCCACGGAGAAGGGCAATCACAGATTCATTAAACAAACTTGTGGTTCACCAATGGAAAGGTGTGAGGATTGGTTTCATTACGATATCGGGGTTAACAGACATATACAAACACAGGTGACATATATAATCACCAAAGACCTACAGAATACCAAGAGAGGACTACTCAACATTCTGTCATAACGTACATGGGAAAAGGATCCCAGGAAGAACAGACATCTGTATATGTGTAAAAGAACCACATCTTCCACACCTACAACAAGCCAAACATTGTAATCAAACTTGCTGTAATAAAAAAATAAAAAATTAAATTAAAAACACGAAGAAGAAGTAGTGAGACAAACTTGAGTGGCTTTCTCCTGGCACATTCCATTCTAAATTCCAATCTAGAACACCACTTCCATTGAGGCTCTGTTGCCCTAGTCACCAGATTTGGTAAGGGAGAACTGCTGCCACCTTGTGGCCGTTTCACACAACAGCAGCTTTAATCCCAGCGCTAATGGTCAGTTGATATTCAAAATCATTGCAGGCCTGTAAATGACACCTGCCCTGAAAACAAATCCTGGGGTCACATATCGACCAAAAAATTCAAAGGACGTCCATGTTTAAAAACGACCGTTTCAAAAGGCATATTTTACGCACATTAGTGTTCTGCTTCTTTTCCTTTCTTTCCTTTTTTGTTAAAAAAAACGGGAATGGAAAAAGGCATCCCTCAGAATGGGCGAAAATCGTTGCAAACGAATCAATGGACAGAGGTTTAATCTCCAATATATATAAACAGCTCATGCAGCTTAATATTAAAAAAAACAAACAACCCAATACAAAAATGGGCAGAAGATCTAAAGAGACGTTTCTTCAAAGGAGACACAGAGATGGCCAAGACGCACATGAAAAGCTGCTCAACAGCACTAATTATTAGAGAAATGCAAATCAAAACTACAATGAGGTGTCACCTCACACCTGTTAGAATCGGCATCATCAGAAAATCTACAAACAACAAATTCTGGGGAGGGCGTGGACAAAAGGAGCCCTCTTCCACTATTGGTGGGAATGTAAACTGATACAGTCACTATGGAGAACAGTATGGAGTTTCCTTAAAAATACTAGAAATAGAATTACCATCTGATCCAGCAATCCCACTTCTGGGCATATACCCAGAGAAAACCGTAAATCAAAAAGGCACATTCACCACAATGTTCGTTGCAGCACTCTTTACAATAGCCAGGTAATGGAAGCCACCTAAATGCCCACAGACAGATGAATGGATAAAGATGTGGTACATATATAAAATGGAATATTACTCGGCCATAAAAAGGAATGAAACTGGGTCATTTGTAGAGACATCGATGGATCGAGAGACTGTCATACAGAATGAAGTAAGTCAGAAAGAGGAAAACAAATGTTGTATATTAATGCATATATGTGGAGCCTAAAAAATGGTACAGATGAACTGGTTTGCAGGGAAGAAATACAGACACAGAGGTAGAGAACAAACGTATGGACACCAAGTGTGGGAAGCCATGGGGTGGTGGTGGTGGGATGAGTTGGGAGATTGGGATTGACCTGTATACATGTATATGCATAAAATACATAACTAATAATAACGTGCTGTATAAAAAATAAATAAAATTAAATTTCAAAATTTAAAAAAATAAAATTTAAAAATAAAACAGAAAAAAGTTCTTCCCGTCACACAGATGTATTTATAGGAATGAATTATTTCCATGCTTATATCTATAAATACATGAAAGAGGAATAAAATCTAACTTGAACCATAAAAGAAAAAAAAACCTGAACCCACGAGTTATACAGAGGAAAACCCTATCAGGGCACTTGCTCCAGCGGTAAACAATTCTGAAATAGGTGAGAGGTGGGGAACCATCTCCCATACAGCCAGCAACCCACCCCCCACGCAAGGAGCGTCCTCATTGCAAAGCTGGGGGACCGTGCCGAGGCATCTGTGAGTAAACGTGAGCTGAGCCCCAGGCCAGCTGCTGTTGAACTGTTCCCAACCTTCCCAGGTAAAACACCTGAATATGTACAAGGGCTTGAAAGCCTAGAGGAAGGGCCGTGGAGCCACACCAGCGAAAGCACGCAGGCCAAATTGGTGCCTGCAGGCCAGCCAGGGTGCTCCTGGCCCTGGGCGCTCTTCCGGAAGCTTTCCATTGCCCTGCCTGAGATACCCCTCTTGTCCCGGCCCCCACTGCTTCTTTCTTTCCTCACCTCTGTGCGGAGAGAAATTCCAGCGGAAGGTATGGGTGACACATCCTCTTCTTTACAGGTGGCAGCCTGACAACACCTGCAGAAAGCCCAGCAGAGCCCCACTCACAGCGGGCCACCCACAAAGCTGTGGCCCCTCACTCCCTCCCACCAGCACAGCCCCGAGACTGCTGACGGGGCAGAGAATATGGAGTCAGGCACAGCTTCAGGGGCTATTGCTGCCTGGAGCGCTGTTTATATTGACCTCAACGAGGCACACCTGGGGAGGGCGGGCCGGCAGGGTAAGGCTGCCCAGGTCAGCTAATCCACAACCCTCAGGGAATCACATTGTTGAAAATGGACCTCGCTAAGGCAGAATAGAAGCCAAGGGAAAAAAGGACACAATGCCATTTGCAGCACCGTAGATGAGTCTAGAAGTAATCACGTGACTTGTAGTAAGTCAGAAAGTGAAAGACACATATCATATCATATCACTTATAGGTGTTACCTAAAAATGGATACCAGGGCAGATATTGCCACGGAGAAGGGCAATCACAGATTCATTAAACAAACTTGTGGTTCACCAATGGAAAGGTGTGAGGATTGGTTTCATTACGATATCGGGGTTAACAGACATATACAAACACAGGTGACATATATAATCACCAAAGACCTACAGAATACCAAGAGAGGACTACTCAACATTCTGTCATAACGTCCATGGGAAAAGGATCCCAGGAAGAACAGACATCTGTATATGTGTAAAAGAACCACATCTTCCACACCTACAACAAGCCAAACATTGTAATCAAACTTGCTGTAATAAAAAAATAAAAAATTAAATTAAAAACACGAAGAAGAAGTAGTGAGACAAACTTGAGTGGCTTTCTCCTGGCACATTCCATTCTAAATTCCAATCTAGAACACCACTTCCATTGAGGCTCTGTTGCCCTAGTCACCAGATTTGGTAAGGGAGAACTGCTGCCACCTTGTGGCCGTTTCACACAACAGCAGCTTTAATCCCAGCGCTAATGGTCAGTTGATATTCAAAATCATTGCAGGCCTGTAAATGACACCTGCCCTGAAAACAAATCCTGGGGTCACATATCGACCAAAAAATTCAAAGGACGTCCATATTTCAAAACGACCGTTTCAAAAGGCATATTTTACGCACATTAGTGTTCTGCTTCTTTTCCTTTCTTTCCTTTTTTGTTAAAAAAAACGGGAATGGAAAAAGGCATCCCTCAGAATGGGCGAAAATCGTTGCAAACGAATCAATGGACAGAGGTTTAATCTCCAATATATATAAACAGCTCATGCAGCTTAATATTAAAAAAACAAACAACCCAATACAAAAATGGGCAGAAGATCTAAAGAGACGTTTCTTCAAAGGAGACACAGAGATGGCCAAGACGCACATGAAAAGCTGCTCAACAGCACTAATTATTAGAGAAATGCAAATCAAAACTACAATGAGGTATCACCTCACACCTGTTAGAATCGGCATCATCAGAAAATCTACAAACAACAAATTCTGGGGAGGGCGTGGACAAAAGGAGCCCTCTTCCACTATTGGTGGGAATGTAAATTGATACAGTCACTATGGAGAACAGTATGGAGTTTCCTTAAAAAACTAGAAATAGAATTACCATCTGATCCAGCAATCCCACTTCTGGGCATATACCCAGAGAAAACCGTAAATCAAAAAGGCACATTCGGGCCTCCCTGGTGGCGCAGTGGTTGAGAGTCCGCCTGCCGATGGAGGGGATACGGGTTCGTGCCCCGGTCTGGGAGGATCCCATATGCCGCGGAGCGGCTGGGCCCGTGAGCCATGGCCGCT
This sequence comes from Mesoplodon mirus, assembly GCF_964341445.2. Taxonomy (NCBI): domain Eukaryota; kingdom Metazoa; phylum Chordata; class Mammalia; order Artiodactyla; family Ziphiidae; genus Mesoplodon; species Mesoplodon mirus. The sequence goes on along the minus strand of NC_138987.1, from coordinate 106,746,699 downwards.
AAGCCTGTGCGTCTGGAGCCTGTGCTCCGCAACGTGAGAGGCCACAACAGTGAGAGGCCCGCGTACAGCAAAAAAAAAAAAAAAAAAAAAAAAAGGCACATTCACCACAATGTTCGTTGCAGCACTCTTTACAATAGCCAGGTAATGGAAGCCACCTAAATGCCCACAGACAGATGAATGGATAAAGATGTGGTACATATATAAAATGGAATATTACTCGGCCATAAAAAGGAATGAAACTGGGTCATTTGTAGAGACATCGATGGATCGAGAGACTGTCATACAGAATGAAGTAGGTCAGAAAGAGGAAAACAAATGTTGTATAGTAATGCATATATGTGGAGCCTAAAAAATGGTACAGATGAACTGGTTTGCAGGGAAGAAATAGAGACACAGAGGTAGAGAACAAACGTATGGACACCAAGTGTGGGAAGCCATGGGGTGGTGGTGGTGGGATGAGTTGGGAGATTGGGATTGACCTGCATACATGTATATGCATAAAATACATATCTAATAATAACATGCTGTATAAAAAAATAAATAAAATTAAATTTCAAAATTTAAAAAAATAAAATTTAAAAATAAAACAGAAAAAAGTTCTTCCCGTCACACAGATGTATTTATAGGAATGAATTATTTCCATGCTTATATCTATAAATACATAAAAGAGGAATAAAATCTAACTTGAACCATAAAAGAAAAAAAAACCTGAACCCACGAGTTATACAGAGGAAAACCCTATCAGGGCACTTGCTCCAGCGGTAAACAATTCTGAAATTGGTCAGAGGTGGGGAACCATCTCCCATACAGCCAGCAACCCACCCCCCACGCAAGGAGCGTCCTCATTGCAAAGCTGGGGGACCGTGCCGAGGCATCTGTGAGTAAACGTGAGCTGAGCCCCAGGCCAGCTGCTGTTGAACTGTTCCCAACCTTCCCAGGTAAAACAGCTGAATATGTACAAGGGCTTGAAAGCCTAGAGGAAGGGCCGTGGAGCCACACCAGCGAAAGCACGCAGGCCAACTTGGTGCCTGCAGGCCAGCCAGGGTGGTCCTGGCCCCGGGCGCTCTTCCGGAAGCTTTCCATTGCCCTGCCTGAGATACCCCTCTTGTCCCGGCCCCCACTGCTTCTTTCTTTCCTCACCTCTGTGCGGAGAGAAATTCCAGCGGAAGGTATGGGTGACACATCCTCTTCTTTACAGGTGGCAGCCTGACAACACCTGCAGAAAGCCCAGCAGAGCCCCACTCACAGCGGGCCACCCACAAAGCTGTGGCCCCTCACTCCCTCCCACCAGCACAGCCCCGAGACTGCTGACGGGGCAGAGAATATGGAGTCAGGCACAGCTTCAGGGGCTATTGCTGCCTGGAGCGCTGTTTATATTGACCTCAACGAGGCACACCTGGGGAGGGCGGGCCGGCAGGGTAAGGCTGCCCAGGTCAGCTAATCCACAACCCTCAGGGAATCACATTGTTGAAAATGGACCTCGCTAAGGCAGAATAGAAGCCAAGGGAAAAAAGGACACAATGCCATTTGCAGCACCGTAGATGAGTCTAGAAGTAATCACGTGACTTGTAGTAAGTCAGAAAGTGAAAGACACATATCATATCATATCACTTATAGGTGTTACCTAAAAATGGATACCAGGGCAGATATTGCCACGGAGAAGGGCAATCACAGATTCATTAAACAAACTTGTGGTTCACCAATGGAAAGGTGTGAGGATTGGTTTCATTACGATATCGGGGTTAACAGACATATACAAACACAGGTGACATATATAATCACCAAAGACCTACAGAATACCAAGAGAGGACTACTCAACATTCTGTCATAACGTACATGGGAAAAGGATCCCAGGAAGAACAGACATCTGTATATGTGTAAAACAACCACATCTTCCACACCTACAACAAGCCAAACATTGTAATCAAACTTGCTGTAATAAAAAATTAAAAAAAAATTAAATTAAAAACACGAAGAAGAAGTAGTGAGACAAACTTGAGTGGCTTTCTCCTGGCACATTCCATTCTAAATTCCAATCTAGAACACCACTTCCATTGAGGCTCTGTTGCCCTAGTCACCAGATTTGGTAAGGGAGAACTGCTGCCACCTTGTGGCCGTTTCACACAACAGCAGCTTTAATCCCAGCGCTAATGGTCAGTTGATATTCAAAATCATTGCAGGCCTGTAAATGACACCTGCCCTGAAAACAAATCCTGGGGTCACATATCGACCAAAAAATTCAAAGGACGTCCATATTTCAAAACGACCGTTTCAAAAGGCATATTTTACGCACATTAATGTTCTGCTTCTTTTCCTTTCTTTCCTTTTTTGTTAAAAAAAACGAGAATGGATAAAGGCATCCCTCAGAATGGGCGAAAATCGTTGCAAACGAATCAATGGACAGAGGTTTAATCTCCAATATATATAAACAGCTCATGCAGCTTAATATTAAAAAAACAAACAACCCAATACAAAAATGGGCAGAAGATCTAAAGAGACGTTTCTTCAAAGGAGACACAGAGATGGCCAAGACGCACATGAAAAGCTGCTCAACAGCACTAATTATTAGAGAAATGCAAATCAAAACTACAATGAGGTATCACCTCACACCTGTTAGAATCGGCATCATCAGAAAATCTACAAACAACAAATTCTGGGGAGGGCGTGGACAAAAGGAGCCCTCTTCCACTATTGGTGGGAATGTAAATTGATACAGTCACTATGGAGAACAGTATGGAGTTTCCTTAAAAAAACTAGAAATAGAATTACCATCTGATCCAGCAATCCCACTTCTGGGCATATACCCAGAGAAAACCGTAAATCAAAAAGGCACATTCACCACAATGTTCGTTGCAGCACTCTTTACAATAGCCAGGTAATGGAAGCCACCTAAATGCCCACAGACAGATGAATGGATAAAGATGTGGTACATATATAAAATGGAATATTACTCGGCCATAAAAAGGAATGAAACTGGGTCATTTGTAGAGACATCGATGGATCGAGAGACTGTCATACAGAATGAAGTAAGTCAGAAAGAGGAAAACAAATGTTGTATATTAATGCATATATGTGGAGCCTAAAAAATGGTACAGATGAACTGGTTTGCAGGGAAGAAATACAGACACAGAGGTAGAGAACAAACGTATGGACACCAAGTGTGGGAAGCCATGGGGTGGTGGTGGTGGGATGAGTTGGGAGATTGGGATTGACCTGTATACATGTATATGCATAAAATACATAACTAATAATAACGTGCTGTATAAAAAAATAAATAAAATTAAATTTCAAAATTTAAAAAAATAAAATTTAAAAATAAAACAGAAAAAAGTTCTTCCCGTCACACAGATGTATTTATAGGAATGAATTATTTCCATGCTTATATCTATAAATACATAAAAGAGGAATAAAATCTAACTTGAACCATAAAAGAAAAAAAAACCTGAACCCACGAGTTATACAGAGGAAAACCCTATCAGGGCACTTGCTCCAGCGGTAAACAATTCTGAAATTGGTCAGAGGTGGGGAACCATCTCCCATACAGCCAGCAACCCACCCCCCACGCAAGGAGCGTCCTCATTGCAAAGCTGGGGGACCGTGCCGAGGCATCTGTGAGTAAACGTGAGCTGAGCCCCAGGCCAGCTGCTGTTGAACTGTTCCCAACCTTCCCAGGTAAAACACCTGAATATGTACAAGGGCTTGAAAGCCTAGAGGAAGGGCCGTGGAGCCACACCAGCGAAAGCACGCAGGCCAACTTGGTGCCTGCAGGCCAGCCAGGGTGCTCCTGGCCCCGGGCGCTCTTCCGGAAGCTTTCCATTGCCCTGCCTGAGATACCCCTCTTGTCCCGGCCCCCACTGCTTCTTTCTTTCCTCACCTCTGTGCGGAGAGAAATTCCAGCGGAAGGTATGGGTGACACATCCTCTTCTTTACAGGTGGCAGCCTGACAACACCTGAAGAAAGCCCAGCAGAGCCCCACTCACAGCGGGCCACCCACAAAGCTGTGGCCCCTCACTCCCTCCCACCAGCACAGCCCCGAGACTGCTGACGGGGCAGAGAATATGGAGTCAGGCACAGCTTCAGGGGCTATTGCTGCCTGGAGCGCTGTTTATATTGACCTCAACGAGGCACACCTGGGGAGGGCAGGCCGGCAGGGTAAGGCTGCCCAGGTCAGCTAATCCACAACCCTCAGGGAATCACAATGTTGAAAATGGACCTCGCTAAGGCAGAAGACAAGCCAAGGGAAAAAAGGACACAATGCCATTTGCAGCACCATAGATGAGTCTAGAAGTAATCACGTGACTTGTAGTAAGTCAGAAAGTGAAAGACACATATCATATCATATCACTTATAGGTGTTACCTAAAAATGGATACCAGGGCAGATATTGCCACGGAGAAGGGCAATCACAGATTCATTAAACAAACTTGTGGTTCACCAATGGAAAGGTGTGAGGATTGGTTTCATTACGATATCGGGGTTAACAGACATATACAAACACAGGTGACATATATAATCACCAAAGACCTACAGAATACCAAGAGAGGACTACTCAACATTCTGTCATAACGTACATGGGAAAAGGATCCCAGGAAGAACAGACATCTGTATATGTGTAAAAGAACCACATCTTCCACACCTACAACAAGCCAAACATTGTAATCAAACTTGCTGTAATAAAAAAATAAAAAATTAAATTAAAAACACGAAGAAGAAGTAGTGAGACAAACTTGAGTGGCTTTCTCCTGGCACATTCCATTCTAAATTCCAATCTAGAACACCACTTCCATTGAGGCTCTGTTGCCCTAGTCACCAGATTTGGTAAGGGAGAACTGCTGCCACCTTGTGGCCGTTTCACACAACAGCAGCTTTAATCCCAGCGCTAATGGTCAGTTGATATTCAAAATCATTGCAGGCCTGTAAATGACACCTGCCCTGAAAACAAATCCTGGGGTCACATATCGACCAAAAAATTCAAAGGACGTCCATATTTCAAAACGACCGTTTCACAAGGCATATTTTACGCACATTAGTGTTCTGCTTCTTTTCCTTTCTTTCCTTTTTTGTTAAAAAAAACGGGAATGGAAAAAGGCATCCCTCAGAATGGGCGAAAATTGTTGCAAACGAATCAATGGACAGAGGTTTAATCTCCAATATATATAAACAGCTCATGGAGCTTAATATTAAAAAAACAAACAACCCAATACAAAAATGGGCAGAAGATCTAAAGAGACGTTTCATCAAAGGAGACACAGAGATGGCCAAGACGCACATGAAAAGCTGCTCAACAGCACTAATTATTAGATAAATGCAAATCAAAACAACAATGAGGTATCCCCTCACACCTGTTAGAATCAGCATCATCAGAAAATCTACAAACAACAAATTCTGGGGAGGGCGTGGACAAAAGGAGCCCTCTTCCACTATTGGTGGGAATGTAAATTGATACAGTCACTATGGAGAACAGTATGGAGTTTCCTTAAAAAACTAGAAATAGAATTACCATCTGATCCAGCAATCCCAATTCTGGGCATATACCCAGAGAAAACCGTAAATCAAAAAGGCACATTCGGGCCTCCCTGGTGGCACAGTGGTTGAGAGTCCGCCTGCCGATGGAGGGGATACGGGTTCGTGCCCCGGTCTGGGAGGATCCCATATGCCGCGGAGCGGCTGGGCCCGTGAGCCATGGCCGCTAAGCCTGTGCGTCTGGAGCCTGTGCTCCGCAACGGGAGAGGCCACAACAGTGAGAGGCCCGCGTACAGCAAAAAAAAAAAAAAAAAAAAAAAGGCACATTCACCAAAATATTCGTTGCAGCACTATTTACAATAGCCAGGTAATGGAAGCCACCTAAATGCCCACAGACAGATGAATGGATAAAGATGTGGTACATATATAAAATGGAATATTACTCGGCCATAAAAAGGAATGAAACTGGGTGATTTGTAGAGACATCGATGGATCGAGAGACTGTCATACAGAATGAAGTAAGTCAGAAAGAGGAAAACAAATGTTGTATAGTAATGCATATATGTGGAGCCTAAAAAATGGTACAGATGAACTGGTTTGCAGGGAAGAAATACAGACACAGAGGTAGAGAACAAACGTATGGACACCAAGTGTGGGAAGCCATGGGGTGGTGGTGGTGGGATGAGTTGGGAGATTGGGATTGACCTGAATACATGTATATGCATAAAATACATAACTAATAATAACGTGCTGTATAAAAAAATAAATAAAATTAAATTTCAAAATTTAAAAAAATAAAATTTAAAAATAAAACAGAAAAAAGTTCTTCCCGTCACACAGATGTATTTATAGGAATGAATTATTTCCATGCTTATATCTATAAATACATAAAAGAGGAATAAAATCTAACTTGAACCATAAAAGAAAAAAAAAACCTGAACCCACGAGTTATACAGAGGAAAACCCTATCAGGGCACTTGCTCCAGCGGTAAACAATTCTGAAATTGGTCAGAGGTGGGGAACCATCTCCCATACAGCCAGCAACCCACCCCCCACGCAAGGAGCGTCCTCATTGCAAAGCTGGGGGACCGTGCCGAGGCATCTGTGAGTAAACGTGAGCTGAGCCCCAGGCCAGCTGCTGTTGAACTGTTCCCAACCTTCCCAGGTAAAACACCTGAATATGTACAAGGGCTTGAAAGCCTAGAGGAAGGGCCGTGGAGCCACACCAGCGAAAGCACGCAGGCCAACTTGGTGCCTGCAGGCCAGCCAGGGTGGTCCTGGCCCCGGGCGCTCTTCCGGAAGCTTTCCATTGCCCTGCCTGAGATACCCCTCTTGTCCCGGCCCCCACTGCTTCTTTCTTTCCTAACCTCTGTCCGGAGAGAAATTCCAGCGGAAGGTATGGGTGACACATCCTCTTCTTTACAGGTGGCAGCCTGACAACACCTGCAGAAAGCCCAGCAGAGCCCCACTCACAGAGGGCCACCCACAAAGCTGTGGCCCCTCACTCCCTCCCACCAGCACAGCCCCGAGACTGCTGACGGGGCAGAGAATATGGAGTCAGGCACAGCTTCAGGGGCTATTGCTGCCTGGAGCGCTGTTTATATTGACCTCAACGAGGCACACCTGGGGAGGGCGGGCCGGCAGTGTAAGGCTGCCCAGGTCAGCTAATCCACAACCCTCAGGGAATCACATTGTTGAAAATGGACCTCGCTAAGGCAGAATAGAAGCCAAGGGAAAAAAGGACACAATGCCATTTGCAGCACCGTAGATGAGTCTAGAAGTAATCACGTGACTTGTAGTAAGTCAGAAAGTGAAAGACACATATCATATCATATCACTTATAGGTGTTACCTAAAAATGGATACCAGGGCAGATATTGCCACGGAGAAGGGCAATCACAGATTCATTAAACAAACTTGTGGTTCACCAATGGAAAGGTGTGAGGATTGGTTTCATTACGATATCGGGGTTAACAGACATATACAAACACAGGTGACATATATAATCACCAAAGACCTACAGAATACCAAGAGAGGACTACTCAACATTCTGTCATAACGTACATGGGAAAAGGATCCCAGGAAGAACAGACATCTGTATATGTGTAAAAGAACCACATCTTCCACACCTACAACAAGCCAAACATTGTAATCAAACTTGCTGTAATAAAAAAATAAAAAATTAAATTAAAAACACGAAGAAGAAGTAGTGAGACAAACTTGAGTGGCTTTCTCCTGGCACATTCCATTCTAAATTCCAATCTAGAACACCACTTCCATTGAGGCTCTGTTGCCCTAGTCACCAGATTTGGTAAGGGAGAACTGCTGCCACCTTGTGGCCGTTTCACACAACAGCAGCTTTAATCCCAGCGCTAATGGTCAGTTGATATTCAAAATCATTGCAGGCCTGTAAATGACACCTGCCCTGAAAACAAATCCTGGGGTCACATATCGACCAAAAAATTCAAAGGACGTCCATGTTTAAAAACGACCGTTTCAAAAGGCATATTTTACGCACATTAGTGTTCTGCTTCTTTTCCTTTCTTTCCTTTTTTGTTAAAAAAAACGGGAATGGAAAAAGGCATCCCTCAGAATGGGCGAAAATCGTTGCAAACGAATCAATGGACAGAGGTTTAATCTCCAATATATATAAACAGCTCATGCAGCTTAATATTAAAAAAAACAAACAACCCAATACAAAAATGGGCAGAAGATCTAAAGAGACGTTTCTTCAAAGGAGACACAGAGATGGCCAAGACGCACATGAAAAGCTGCTCAACAGCACTAATTATTAGAGAAATGCAAATCAAAACTACAATGAGGTGTCACCTCACACCTGTTAGAATCGGCATCATCAGAAAATCTACAAACAACAAATTCTGGGGAGGGCGTGGACAAAAGGAGCCCTCTTCCACTATTGGTGGGAATGTAAACTGATACAGTCACTATGGAGAACAGTATGGAGTTTCCTTAAAAATACTAGAAATAGAATTACCATCTGATCCAGCAATCCCACTTCTGGGCATATACCCAGAGAAAACCGTAAATCAAAAAGGCACATTCACCACAATGTTCGTTGCAGCACTCTTTACAATAGCCAGGTAATGGAAGCCACCTAAATGCCCACAGACAGATGAATGGATAAAGATGTGGTACATATATAAAATGGAATATTACTCGGCCATAAAAAGGAATGAAACTGGGTCATTTGTAGAGACATCGATGGATCGAGAGACTGTCATACAGAATGAAGTAAGTCAGAAAGAGGAAAACAAATGTTGTATATTAATGCATATATGTGGAGCCTAAAAAATGGTACAGATGAACTGGTTTGCAGGGAAGAAATACAGACACAGAGGTAGAGAACAAACGTATGGACACCAAGTGTGGGAAGCCATGGGGTGGTGGTGGTGGGATGAGTTGGGAGATTGGGATTGACCTGTATACATGTATATGCATAAAATACATAACTAATAATAACGTGCTGTATAAAAAATAAATAAAATTAAATTTCAAAATTTAAAAAAATAAAATTTAAAAATAAAACAGAAAAAAGTTCTTCCCGTCACACAGATGTATTTATAGGAATGAATTATTTCCATGCTTATATCTATAAATACATGAAAGAGGAATAAAATCTAACTTGAACCATAAAAGAAAAAAAAACCTGAACCCACGAGTTATACAGAGGAAAACCCTATCAGGGCACTTGCTCCAGCGGTAAACAATTCTGAAATAGGTGAGAGGTGGGGAACCATCTCCCATACAGCCAGCAACCCACCCCCCACGCAAGGAGCGTCCTCATTGCAAAGCTGGGGGACCGTGCCGAGGCATCTGTGAGTAAACGTGAGCTGAGCCCCAGGCCAGCTGCTGTTGAACTGTTCCCAACCTTCCCAGGTAAAACACCTGAATATGTACAAGGGCTTGAAAGCCTAGAGGAAGGGCCGTGGAGCCACACCAGCGAAAGCACGCAGGCCAAATTGGTGCCTGCAGGCCAGCCAGGGTGCTCCTGGCCCTGGGCGCTCTTCCGGAAGCTTTCCATTGCCCTGCCTGAGATACCCCTCTTGTCCCGGCCCCCACTGCTTCTTTCTTTCCTCACCTCTGTGCGGAGAGAAATTCCAGCGGAAGGTATGGGTGACACATCCTCTTCTTTACAGGTGGCAGCCTGACAACACCTGCAGAAAGCCCAGCAGAGCCCCACTCACAGCGGGCCACCCACAAAGCTGTGGCCCCTCACTCCCTCCCACCAGCACAGCCCCGAGACTGCTGACGGGGCAGAGAATATGGAGTCAGGCACAGCTTCAGGGGCTATTGCTGCCTGGAGCGCTGTTTATATTGACCTCAACGAGGCACACCTGGGGAGGGCGGGCCGGCAGGGTAAGGCTGCCCAGGTCAGCTAATCCACAACCCTCAGGGAATCACATTGTTGAAAATGGACCTCGCTAAGGCAGAATAGAAGCCAAGGGAAAAAAGGACACAATGCCATTTGCAGCACCGTAGATGAGTCTAGAAGTAATCACGTGACTTGTAGTAAGTCAGAAAGTGAAAGACACATATCATATCATATCACTTATAGGTGTTACCTAAAAATGGATACCAGGGCAGATATTGCCACGGAGAAGGGCAATCACAGATTCATTAAACAAACTTGTGGTTCACCAATGGAAAGGTGTGAGGATTGGTTTCATTACGATATCGGGGTTAACAGACATATACAAACACAGGTGACATATATAATCACCAAAGACCTACAGAATACCAAGAGAGGACTACTCAACATTCTGTCATAACGTACATGGGAAAAGGATCCCAGGAAGAACAGACATCTGTATATGTGTAAAAGAACCACATCTTCCACACCTACAACAAGCCAAACATTGTAATCAAACTTGCTGTAATAAAAAAATAAAAAATTAAATTAAAAACACGAAGAAGAAGTAGTGAGACAAACTTGAGTGGCTTTCTCCTGGCACATTCCATTCTAAATTCCAATCTAGAACACCACTTCCATTGAGGCTCTGTTGCCCTAGTCACCAGATTTGGTAAGGGAGAACTGCTGCCACCTTGTGGCCGTTTCACACAACAGCAGCTTTAATCCCAGCGCTAATGGTCAGTTGATATTCAAAATCATTGCAGGCCTGTAAATGACACCTGCCCTGAAAACAAATCCTGGGGTCACATATCGACCAAAAAATTCAAAGGACGTCCATATTTCAAAACGACCGTTTCAAAAGGCATATTTTACGCACATTAGTGTTCTGCTTCTTTTCCTTTCTTTCCTTTTTTGTTAAAAAAAACGGGAATGGAAAAAGGCATCCCTCAGAATGGGCGAAAATCGTTGCAAACGAATCAATGGACAGAGGTTTAATCTCCAATATATATAAACAGCTCATGCAGCTTAATATTAAAAAAACAAACAACCCAATACAAAAATGGGCAGAAGATCTAAAGAGACGTTTCTTCAAAGGAGACACAGAGATGGCCAAGACGCACATGAAAAGCTGCTCAACAGCACTAATTATTAGAGAAATGCAAATCAAAACTACAATGAGGTATCACCTCACACCTGTTAGAATCGGCATCATCAGAAAATCTACAAACAACAAATTCTGGGGAGGGCGTGGACAAAAGGAGCCCTCTTCCACTATTGGTGGGAATGTAAATTGATACAGTCACTATGGAGAACAGTATGGAGTTTCCTTAAAAAACTAGAAATAGAATTACCATCTGATCCAGCAATCCCACTTCTGGGCATATACCCAGAGAAAACCGTAAATCAAAAAGGCACATTCGGGCCTCCCTGGTGGCGCAGTGGTTGAGAGTCCGCCTGCCGATGGAGGGGATACGGGTTCGTGCCCCGGTCTGGGAGGATCCCATATGCCGTGGAGCGGCTGGGCCCGTGAGCCATGGCCGCTAAGCCTGTGCGTCTGGAGCCTGTGCTCCGCAACGCGAGAGGCCACAACAGTGAGAGGCCCGCGTACAGCAAAAAAAAAAAAAAAAAAAAAAAAAAGGCACATTCACCACAATGTTCGTTGCAGCACTCTTTACAATAGCCAGGTAATGGAAGCCACCTAAATGCCCACAGACAGATGAATGGATAAAGATGTGGTACATATATAAAATGGAATATTACTCGGCCATAAAAAGGAATGAAACTGGGTCATTTGTAGAGACATCGATGGATCGAGAGACTGTCATACAGAATGAAGTAGGTCAGAAAGAGGAAAACAAATGTTGTATAGTAATGCATATATGTGGAGCCTAAAAAATGGTACAGATGAACTGGTTTGCAGGGAAGAAATAGAGACACAGAGGTAGAGAACAAACGTATGGACACCAAGTGTGGGAAGCCATGGGGTGGTGGTGGTGGGATGAGTTGGGAGATTGGGATTGACCTGCATACATGTATATGCATAAAATACATATCTAATAATAACATGCTGTATAAAAAAATAAATAAAATTAAATTTCAAAATTTAAAAAAATAAAATTTAAAAATAAAACAGAAAAAAGTTCTTCCCGTCACACAGATGTATTTATAGGAATGAATTATTTCCATGCTTATATCTATAAATACATAAAAGAGGAATAAAATCTAACTTGAACCATAAAAGAAAAAAAAACCTGAACCCACGAGTTATACAGAGGAAAACCCTATCAGGGCACTTGCTCCAGCGGTAAACAATTCTGAAATTGGTCAGAGGTGGGGAACCATCTCCCATACAGCCAGCAACCCACCCCCCACGCAAGGAGCGTCCTCATTGCAAAGCTGGGGGACCGTGCCGAGGCATCTGTGAGTAAACGTGAGCTGAGCCCCAGGCCAGCTGCTGTTGAACTGTTCCCAACCTTCCCAGGTAAAACAGCTGAATATGTACAAGGGCTTGAAAGCCTAGAAGAAGGGCCGTGGAGCCACACCAGCGAAAGCACGCAGGCCAACTTGGTGCCTGCAGGCCAGCCAGGGTGGTCCTGGCCCCGGGCGCTCTTCCGGAAGCTTTCCATTGCCCTGCCTGAGATACCCCTCTTGTCCCGGCCCCCACTGCTTCTTTCTTTCCTCACCTCTGTGCGGAGAGAAATTCCAGCGGAAGGTATGGGTGACACATCCTCTTCTTTACAGGTGGCAGCCTGACAACACCTGCAGAAAGCCCAGCAGAGCCCCACTCACAGCGGGCCACCCACAAAGCTGTGGCCCCTCACTCCCTCCCACCAGCACAGCCCCGAGACTGCTGACGGGGCAGAGAATATGGAGTCAGGCACAGCTTCAGGGGCTATTGCTGCCTGGAGCGCTGTTTATATTGACCTCAACGAAGCACACCTGGGGAGGGCGGGCCGGCAGGGTAAGACTGCCCAGGTCAGCTAATCCACAACCCTCAGGGAATCACATTGTTGAAAATGGACCTCGCTAAGGCAGAATAGAAGCCAAGGGAAAAAAGGACACAATGCCATTTGCAGCACCGTAGATGAGTCTAGAAGTAATCACGTGACTTGTAGTAAGTCAGAAAGTGAAAGACACATATCATATCATATCACTTATAGGTGTTACCTAAAAATGGATACCAGGGCAGATATTGCCACGGAGAAGGGCAATCACAGATTCATTAAACAAACTTGTGGTTCACCAATGGAAAGGTGTGAGGATTGGTTTCATTACGATATCGGGGTTAACAGACATATACAAACACAGGTGACATATATAATCACCAAAGACCTACAGAATACCAAGAGAGGACTACTCAACATTCTGTCATAACGTACATGGGAAAAGGATCCCAGGAAGAACAGACATCTGTATATGTGTAAAAGAACCACATCTTCCACACCTACAACAAGCCAAACATTGTAATCAAACTTGCTGTAATAAAAAAATAAAAAATTAAATTAAAAACACGAAGAAGAACTAGTGAGACAAACTTGAGTGGCTTTCTCCTGGCACATTCCATTCTAAATTCCAATCTAGAACACCACTTCCATTGAGGCTCTGTTGCCCTAGTCACCAGATTTGGTAAGGGAGAACTGCTGCCACCTTGTGGCCGTTTCACACAACAGCAGCTTTAATCCCAGCGCTAATGGTCAGTTGATATTCAAAATCATTGCAGGCCTGTAAATGACACCTGCCCTGAAAACAAATCCTGGGGTCACATATCGACCAAAAAATTCAAAGGACGTCCATATTTCAAAACGACCGTTTCAAAAGGCATATTTTACGCACATTAGTGTTCTGCTTCTTTTCCTTTCTTTCCTTTTTTGTTAAAAAAAACGGGAATGGAAAAAGGCATCCCTCAGAATGGGCGAAAATCGTTGCAAACGAATCAATGGACAGAGGTTTAATCTCCAATATATATAAACAGCTCATGCAGCTTAATATTAAAAAAACAAACAACCCAATACAAAAATGGGCAGAAGATCTAAAGAGACGTTTCTTCAAAGGAGACACAGAGATGGCCAAGACGCACATGAAAAGCTGCTCAACAGCACTAATTATTAGAGAAATGCAAATCAAAACTACAATGAGGTATCACCTCACACCTGTTAGAATCGGCATCATCAGAAAATCTACAAACAACAAATTCTGGGGAGGGCGTGGACAAAAGGAGCCCTCTTCCACTATTGGTGGGAATGTAAATTGATACAGTCACTATGGAGAACAGTATGGAGTTTCCTTAAAAAACTAGAAATAGAATTACCATCTGATCCAGCAATCCCACTTCTGGGCATATACCCAGAGAAAACCGTAAATCAAAAAGGCACATTCGGGCCTCCCTGGTGGCGCAGTGGTTGAGAGTCCGCCTGCCAATGGAGGGGATACGGGTTCGTGTCCCGGTCTGGGAGGATCCCATATGCCGCGGAGCGGCTGGGCCCGTGAGCCATGGCCGCTAAGCCTGTGCGTCTGGAGCCTGTGCTCCGCAACGCGAGAGGCCACAACAGTGAGAGGCCCGCGTACAGCAAAAAAAAAAAAAAAAAAAAAAAGGCACATTCACCACAATGTTCGTTGCAGCACTCTTTACAATAGCCAGGTAATGGAAGCCACCTAAATGCCCACAGACAGATGAATGGATAAAGATGTGGTACATATATAAAATGGAATATTACTCGGCCATAAAAAGGAATGAAACTGGGTCATTTGTAGAGACATCGATGGATCGAGAGACTGTCATACAGAATGAAGTAGGTCAGAAAGAGGAAAACAAATGTTGTATAGTAATGCATATATGTGGAGCCTAAAAAATGGTACAGATGAACTGGTTTGCAGGGAAGAAATAGAGACACAGAGGTAGAGAACAAACGTATGGACACCAAGTGTGGGAAGCCATGGGGTGGTGGTGGTGGGATGAGTTGGGAGATTGGGATTGACCTGCATACATGTATATGCATAAAATACATATCTAATAATAACATGCTGTATAAAAAATAAAAAAAATTAAATTTCAAAATTTAAAAAAATAAAATTTAAAAATAAAACAGAAAAAAGTTCTTCCCGTCACACAGATGTATTTATAGGAATGAATTATTTCCATGCTTATATCTATAAATACATAAAAGAGGAATAAAATCTAACTTGAACCATAAAAGAAAAAAAAACCTGAACCCACGAGTTATACAGAGGAAAACCCTATCAGGGCACTTGCTCCAGCGGTAAACAATTCTGAAATTGGTCAGAGGTGGGGAACCATCTCCCATACAGCCAGCAACCCACCCCCCACGCAAGGAGCGTCCTCATTGCAAAGCTGGGGGACCGTGCCGAGGCATCTGTGAGTAAACGTGAGCTGAGCCCCAGGCCAGCTGCTGTTGAACTGTTCCCAACCTTCCCAGGTAAAACAGCTGAATATGTACAAGGGCTTGAAAGCCTAGAGGAAGGGCCGTGGAGCCACACCAGCGAAAGCACGCAGGCCAACTTGGTGCCTGCAGGCCAGCCAGGGTGGTCCTGGCCCCGGGCGCTCTTCCGGAAGCTTTCCATTGCCCTGCCTGAGATACCCCTCTTGTCCCGGCCCCCACTGCTTCTTTCTTTCCTCACCTCTGTGCGGAGAGAAATTCCAGCGGAAGGTATGGGTGACACATCCTCTTCTTTACAGGTGGCAGCCTGACAACACCTGCAGAAAGCCCAGCAGAGCCCCACTCACAGCGGGCCACCCACAAAGCTGTGGCCCCTCACTCCCTCCCACCAGCACAGCCCCGAGACTGCTGACGGGGCAGAGAATATGGAGTCAGGCACAGCTTCAGGGGCTATTGCTGCCTGGAGCGCTGTTTATATTGACCTCAATGAGGCACACCTGGGGAGGGCGGGCCGGCAGGGTAAGGCTGCCCAGGTCAGCTAATCCACAACCCTCAGGGAATCACATTGTTGAAAATGGACCTCGCTAAGGCAGAATAGAAGCCAAGGGAAAAAAGGACACAATGCCATTTGCAGCACCGTAGATGAGTCTAGAAGTAATCACGTGACTTGTAGTAAGTCAGAAAGTGAAAGACACATATCATATCATATCACTTATAGGTGTTACCTAAAAATGGATACCAGGGCAGATATTGCCACGGAGAAGGGCAATCACAGATTCATTAAACAAACTTGTGGTTCACCAATGGAAAGGTGTGAGGATTGGTTTCATTACGATATCGGGGTTAACAGACATATACAAACACAGGTGACATATATAATCACCAAAGACCTACAGAATACCAAGAGAGGACTACTCAACATTCTGTCATAACGTACATGGGAAAAGGATCCCAGGAAGAACAGACATCTGTATATGTGTAAAAGAACCACATCTTCCACACCTACAACAAGCCAAACATTGTAATCAAACTTGCTGTAATAAAAAAATAAAAAATTAAATTAAAAACACGAAGAAGAAGTAGTGAGACAAACTTGAGTGGCTTTCTCCTGGCACATTCCATTCTAAATTCCAATCTAGAACACCACTTCCATTGAGGCTCTGTTGCCCTAGTCACCAGATTTGGTAAGGGAGAACTGCTGCCACCTTGTGGCCGTTTCACACAACAGCAGCTTTAATCCCAGCGCTAATGGTCAGTTGATATTCAAAATCATTGCAGGCCTGTAAATGACACCTGCCCTGAAAACAAATCCTGGGGTCACATATCGACCAAAAAATTCAAAGGACGTCCATATTTCAAAACGACCGTTTCAAAAGGCATATTTTACGCACATTAGTGTTCTGCTTCTTTTCCTTTCTTTCCTTTTTTGTTAAAAAAAACGGGAATGGAAAAAGGCATCCCTCAGAATGGGCGAAAATCGTTGCAAACGAATCAATGGACAGAGGTTTAATCTCCAATATATATAAACAGCTCATGCAGCTTAATATTAAAAAAACAAACAACCCAATACAAAAATGGGCAGAAGATCTAAAGAGACGTTTCTTCAAAGGAGACACAGAGATGGCCAAGACGCACATGAAAAGCTGCTCAACAGCACTAATTATTAGAGAAATGCAAATCAAAACTACAATGAGGTATCACCTCACACCTGTTAGAATCGGCATCATCAGAAAATCTACAAACAACAAATTCTGGGGAGGGCGTGGACAAAAGGAGCCCTCTTCCACTATTGGTGGGAATGTAAATTGATACAGTCACTATGGAGAACAGTATGGAGTTTCCTTAAAAAACTAGAAATAGAATTACCATCTGATCCAGCAATCCCACTTCTGGGCATATACCCAGAGAAAACCGTAAATCAAAAAGGCACATTCGGGCCTCCCTGGTGGCGCAGTGGTTGAGAGTCCGCCTGCCGATGGAGGGGATACAGGTTTGTGCCCCGGTCTGGGAGGATCCCATATGCCGCAGAGCGGCTGGGCCCGTGAGCCATGGCCGCTAAGCCTGTGCGTCTGGAGCCTGTGCTCCGCAACGCGAGAGGCCACAACAGTGAGAGGCCCGCGTACAGCAAAAAAAAAAAAAAAAAAAAAAAAAAAGGCACATTCACCACAATGTTCGTTGCAGCACTCTTTACAATAGCCAGGTAATGGAAGCCACCTAAATGCCCACAGACAGATGAATGGATAAAGATGTGGTACATATATAAAATGGAATATTACTCGGCCATAAAAAGGAATGAAACTGGGTCATTTGTAGAGACATCGATGGATCGAGAGACTGTCATACAGAATGAAGTAGGTCAGAAAGAGGAAAACAAATGTTGTATAGTAATGCATATATGTGGAGCCTAAAAAATGGTACAGATGAACTGGTTTGCAGGGAAGAAATAGAGACACAGAGGTAGAGAACAAACGTATGGACACCAAGTGTGGGAAGCCATGGGGTGGTGGTGGTGGGATGAGTTGGGAGATTGGGATTGACCTGCATACATGTATATGCATAAAATACATATCTAATAATAACATGCTGTATAAAAAAATAAATAAAATTAAATTTCAAAATTTAAAAAAATAAAATTTAAAAATAAAACAGAAAAAAGTTCTTCCCGTCACACAGATGTATTTATAGGAATGAATTATTTCCATGCTTATATCTATAAATACATAAAAGAGGAATAAAATCTAACTTGAACCATAAAAGAAAAAAAAACCTGAACCCACGAGTTATACAGAGGAAAACCCTATCAGGGCACTTGCTCCAGCGGTAAACAATTCTGAAATTGGTCAGAGGTGGGGAACCATCTCCCATACAGCCAGCAACCCACCCCCCACGCAAGGAGCGTCCTCATTGCAAAGCTGGGGGACCGTGCCGAGGCATCTGTGAGTAAACGTGAGCTGAGCCCCAGGCCAGCTGCTGTTGAACTGTTCCCAACCTTCCCAGGTAAAACAGCTGAATATGTACAAGGGCTTGAAAGCCTAGAGGAAGGGCCGTGGAGCCACACCAGCGAAAGCACGCAGGCCAACTTGGTGCCTGCAGGCCAGCCAGGGTGCTCCTGGCCCCGGGCGCTCTTCCGGAAGCTTTCCATTGCCCTGCCTGAGATACCCCTCTTGTCCCGGCCCCCACTGCTTCTTTCTTTCCTCACCTCTGTGCGGAGAGAAATTCCAGCGGAAGGTATGGGTGACACATCCTCTTCTTTACAGGTGGCAGCCTGACAACACCTGCAGAAAGCCCAGCAGAGCCCCACTCACAGCGGGCCACCCACAAAGCTGTGGCCCCTCCCTCCCTCCCACCAGCACAGCCCCGAGACTGCTGACGGGGCAGAGAATATGGAGTCAGGCACAGCTTCAGGGGCTATTGCTGCCTGGAGCGCTGTTTATATTGACCTCAACGAGGCACACCTGGGGAGGGCGGGCCGGCAGGGTAAGGCTGCCCAGGTCAGCTAATCCACAACCCTCAGGGAATCACATTGTTGAAAATGGACCTCGCTAAGGCAGAATAGAAGCCAAGGGAAAAAAGGACACAATGCCATTTGCAGCACCGTAGATGAGTCTAGAAGTAATCACGTGACTTGTAGTAAGTCAGAAAGTGAAAGACACATATCATATCATATCACTTATAGGTGTTACCTAAAAATGGATACCAGGGCAGATATTGCCACGGAGAAGGGCAATCACAGATTCATTAAACAAACTTGTGGTTCACCAATGGAAAGGTGTGAGGATTGGTTTCATTACGATATCGGGGTTAACAGACATATACAAACACAGGTGACATATATAATCACCAAAGACCTACAGAATACCAAGAGAGGACTACTCAACATTCTGTCATAACGTACATGGGAAAAGGATCCCAGGAAGAACAGACATCTGTATATGTGTAAAACAACCACATCTTCCACACCTACAACAAGCCAAACATTGTAATCAAACTTGCTGTAATAAAAAATTAAAAAAAAATTAAATTAAAAACACGAAGAAGAAGTAGTGAGACAAACTTGAGTGGCTTTCTCCTGGCACATTCCATTCTAAATTCCAATCTAGAACACCACTTCCATTGAGGCTCTGTTGCCCTAGTCACCAGATTTGGTAAGGGAGAACTGCTGCCACCTTGTGGCCGTTTCACACAACAGCAGCTTTAATCCCAGCGCTAATGGTCAGTTGATATTCAAAATCATTGCAGGCCTGTAAATGACACCTGCCCTGAAAACAAATCCTGGGGTCACATATCGACCAAAAAATTCAAAGGACGTCCATATTTCAAAACGACCGTTTCAAAAGGCATATTTTACGCACATTAATGTTCTGCTTCTTTTCCTTTCTTTCCTTTTTTGTTAAAAAAAACGAGAATGGATAAAGGCATCCCTCAGAATGGGCGAAAATCGTTGCAAACGAATCAATGGACAGAGGTTTAATCTCCAATATATATAAACAGCTCATGCAGCTTAATATTAAAAAAACAAACAACCCAATACAAAAATGGGCAGAAGATCTAAAGAGACGTTTCTTCAAAGGAGACACAGAGATGGCCAAGACGCACATGAAAAGCTGCTCAACAGCACTAATTATTAGAGAAATGCAAATCAAAACTACAATGAGGTATCACCTCACACCTGTTAGAATCGGCATCATCAGAAAATCTACAAACAACAAATTCTGGGGAGGGCGTGGACAAAAGGAGCCCTCTTCCACTATTGGTGGGAATGTAAATTGATACAGTCACTATGGAGAACAGTATGGAGTTTCCTTAAAAAAACTAGAAATAGAATTACCATCTGATCCAGCAATCCCACTTCTGGGCATATACCCAGAGAAAACCGTAAATCAAAAATGCACATTCACCACAATGTTCGTTGCAGCACTCTTTACAATAGCCAGGTAATGGAAGCCACCTAAATGCCCACAGACAGATGAATGGATAAAGATGTGGTACATATATAAAATGGAATATTACTCGGCCATAAAAAGGAATGAAACTGGGTCATTTGTAGAGACATCGATGGATCGAGAGACTGTCATACAGAATGAAGTAAGTCAGAAAGAGGAAAACAAATGTTGTATATTAATGCATATATGTGGAGCCTAAAAAATGGTACAGATGAACTGGTTTGCAGGGAAGAAATACAGACACAGAGGTAGAGAACAAACGTATGGACACCAAGTGTGGGAAGCCATGGGGTGGTGGTGGTGGGATGAGTTGGGAGATTGGGATTGACCTGTATACATGTATATGCATAAAATACATAACTAATAATAACGTGCTGTATAAAAAAATAAATAAAATTAAATTTCAAAATTTAAAAAAATAAAATTTAAAAATAAAACAGAAAAAAGTTCTTCCCGTCACACAGATGTATTTATAGGAATGAATTATTTCCATGCTTATATCTATAAATACATAAAAGAGGAATAAAATCTAACTTGAACCATAAAAGAAAAAAAAACCTGAACCCACGAGTTATACAGAGGAAAACCCTATCAGGGCACTTGCTCCAGCGGTAAACAATTCTGAAATTGGTCAGAGGTGGGGAACCATCTCCCATACAGCCAGCAACCCACACCCCACGCAAGGAGCGTCCTCATTGCAAAGCTGGGGGACCGTGCCGAGGCATCTGTGAGTAAACGTGAGCTGAGCCCCAGGCCAGCTGCTGTTGAACTGTTCCCAACCTTCCCAGGTAAAACAGCTGAATATGTACAAGGGCTTGAAAGCCTAGAGGAAGGGCCGTGGAGCCACACCAGCGAAAGCACGCAGGCCAACTTGGTGCCTGCAGGCCAGCCAGGGTGGTCCTGGCCCCGGGCGCTCTTCCGGAAGCTTTCCATTGCCCTGCCTGAGATACCCCTCTTGTCCCGGCCCCCACTGCTTCTTTCTTTCCTCACCTCTGTGCGGAGAGAAATTCCAGCGGAATGTATGGGTGACACATCCTCTTCTTTACAGGTGGCAGCCTGACAACACCTGCAGAAAGCCCAGCAGAGCCCCACTCACAGCGGGCCACCCACAAAGCTGTGGCCCCTCACTCCCTCCCACCAGCACAGCCCCGAGACTGCTGACGGGGCAGAGAATATGGAGTCAGGCACAGCTTCAGGGGCTATTGCTGCCTGGAGCGCTGTTTATATTGACCTCAACGAGGCACACCTGGGGAGGGCGGGCCGGCAGGGTAAGGCTGCCCAGGTCAGCTAATCCACAACCCTCAGGGAATCACAATGTTGAAAATGGACCTCGCTAAGGCAGAATAGAAGCCAAGGGAAAAAAGGACACAATGCCATTTGCAGCACCATAGATGAGTCTAGAAGTAATCACGTGACTTGTAGTAAGTCAGAAAGTGAAAGACACATATCATATCATATCACTTATAGGTGTTACCTAAAAATGGATACCAGGGCAGATATTGCCACGGAGAAGGGCAATCACAGATTCATTAAACAAACTTGTGGTTCACCAATGGAAAGCTGTGAGGATTGGTTTCATTACGATATCGGGGTTAACAGACTTATACAAACACAGGTGACATATATAATCACCAAAGACCTACAGAATACCAAGAGAGGACTACTCAACATTCTGTCATAACGTACATGGGAAAAGGATCCCAGGAAGAACAGACATCTGTATATGTGTAAAAGAACCACATCTTCCACACCTACAACAAGCCAAACATTGTAATCAAACTTGCTGTAATAAAAAAATAAAAAATTAAATTAAAAACACGAAGAAGAAGTAGTGAGACAAACTTGAGTGGCTTTCTCCTGGCACATTCCATTCTAAATTCCAATCTAGAACACCACTTCCATTGAGGCTCTGTTGCCCTAGTCACCAGATTTGGTAAGGGAGAACTGCTGCCACCTTGTGGCCGTTTCACACAACAGCAGCTTTAATCCCAGCGCTAATGGTCAGTTGATATTCAAAATCATTGCAGGCCTGTAAATGACACCTGCCCTGAAAACAAATCCTGGGGTCACATATCGACCAAAAAATTCAAAGGACGTCCATATTTCAAAACGACCGTTTCAAAAGGCATATTTTACGCACATTAGTGTTCTGCTTCTTTTCCTTTCTTTCCTTTTTTGTTAAAAAAAACGGGAATGGAAAAAGGCATCCCTCAGAATGGGCGAAAATCGTTGCAAACGAATCAATGGACAGAGGTTTAATCTCCAATATATATAAACAGCTCATGCAGCTTAATATTAAAAAAACAAACAACCCAATACAAAAATGGGCAGAAGATCTAAAGAGACGTTTCTTCAAAGGAGACACAGAGATGGCCAAGACGCACATGAAAAGCTGCTCAACAGCACTAATTATTAGAGAAATGCAAATCAAAACTACAATGAGGTATCACCTCACACCTGTTAGAATCGGCATCATCAGAAAATCTACAAACAACAAATTCTGGGGAGGGCGTGGACAAAAGGAGCCCTCTTCCACTATTGGTGGGAATGTAAATTGATACAGTCACTATGGAGAACAGTATGGAGTTTCCTTAAAAAACTAGAAATAGAATTACCATCTGATCCAGCAATCCCACTTCTGGGCATATACCCAGAGAAAACCGTAAATCAAAAAGGCACATTCGGGCCTCCCTGGTGGCGCAGTGGTTGAGAGTCCGCCTGCCGATGGAGGGGATACAGGTTCGTGCCCCGGTCTGGGAGGATCCCATATGCCGCAGAGCGGCTGGGCCCGTGAGCCATGGCCGCTAAGCCTGTGCGTCTGGAGCCTGTGCTCCGCAACGCGAGAGGCCACAACAGTGAGAGGCCCGCGTACAGCAAAAAAAAAAAAAAAAAAAAAAAAAAGGCACATTCACCACAATGTTCGTTGCAGCACTCTTTACAATAGCCAGGTAATGGAAGCCACCTAAATGCCCACAGACAGATGAATGGATAAAGATGTGGTACATATATAAAATGGAATATTACTCGGCCATAAAAAGGAATGAAACTGGGTCATTTGTAGAGACATCGATGGATCGAGAGACTGTCATACAGAATGAAGTAGGTCAGAAAGAGGAAAACAAATGTTGTATAGTAATGCATATATGTGGAGCCTAAAAAATGGTACAGATGAACTGGTTTGCAGGGAAGAAATAGAGACACAGAGGTAGAGAACAAACGTATGGACACCAAGTGTGGGAAGCCATGGGGTGGTGGTGGTGGGATGAGTTGGGAGATTGGGATTGACCTGCATACATGTATATGCATAAAATACATATCTAATAATAACATGCTGTATAAAAAAATAAATAAAATTAAATTTCAAAATTTAAAAAAATAAAATTTAAAAATAAAACAGAAAAAAGTTCTTCCCGTCACACAGATGTATTTATAGGAATGAATTATTTCCATGCTTATATCTATAAATACATAAAAGAGGAATAAAATCTAACTTGAACCATAAAAGAAAAAAAAACCTGAACCCACGAGTTATACAGAGGAAAACCCTATCAGGGCACTTGCTCCAGCGGTAAACAATTCTGAAATTGGTCAGAGGTGGGGAACCATCTCCCATACAGCCAGCAACCCACCCCCCACGCAAGGAGCGTCCTCATTGCAAAGCTGGGGGACCGTGCCGAGGCATCTGTGAGTAAACGTGAGCTGAGCCCCAGGCCAGCTGCTGTTGAACTGTTCCCAACCTTCCCAGGTAAAACAGCTGAATATGTACAAGGGCTTGAAAGCCTAGAGGAAGGGCCGTGGAGCCACACCAGCGAAAGCACGCAGGCCAACTTGGTGCCTGCAGGCCAGCCAGGGTGCTCCTGGCCCCGGGCGCTCTTCCGGAAGCTTTCCATTGCCCTGCCTGAGATACCCCTCTTGTCCCGGCCCCCACTGCTTCTTTCTTTCCTCACCTCTGTGCGGAGAGAAATTCCAGCGGAAGGTATGGGTGACACATCCTCTTCTTTACAGGTGGCAGCCTGACAACACCTGCAGAAAGCCCAGCAGAGCCCCACTCACAGCGGGCCACCCACAAAGCTGTGGCCCCTCCCTCCCTCCCACCAGCACAGCCCCGAGACTGCTGACGGGGCAGAGAATATGGAGTCAGGCACAGCTTCAGGGGCTATTGCTGCCTGGAGCGCTGTTTATATTGACCTCAACGAGGCACACCTGGGGAGGGCGGGCCGGCAGGGTAAGGCTGCCCAGGTCAGCTAATCCACAACCCTCAGGGAATCACATTGTTGAAAATGGACCTCGCTAAGGCAGAATAGAAGCCAAGGGAAAAAAGGACACAATGCCATTTGCAGCACCGTAGATGAGTCTAGAAGTAATCACGTGACTTGTAGTAAGTCAGAAAGTGAAAGACACATATCATATCATATCACTTATAGGTGTTACCTAAAAATGGATACCAGGGCAGATATTGCCACGGAGAAGGGCAATCACAGATTCATTAAACAAACTTGTGGTTCACCAATGGAAAGGTGTGAGGATTGGTTTCATTACGATATCGGGGTTAACAGACATATACAAACACAGGTGACATATATAATCACCAAAGACCTACAGAATACCAAGAGAGGACTACTCAACATTCTGTCATAACGTACATGGGAAAAGGATCCCAGGAAGAACAGACATCTGTATATGTGTAAAACAACCACATCTTCCACACCTACAACAAGCCAAACATTGTAATCAAACTTGCTGTAATAAAAAATTAAAAAAAAATTAAATTAAAAACACGAAGAAGAAGTAGTGAGACAAACTTGAGTGGCTTTCTCCTGGCACATTCCATTCTAAATTCCAATCTAGAACACCACTTCCATTGAGGCTCTGTTGCCCTAGTCACCAGATTTGGTAAGGGAGAACTGCTGCCACCTTGTGGCCGTTTCACACAACAGCAGCTTTAATCCCAGCGCTAATGGTCAGTTGATATTCAAAATCATTGCAGGCCTGTAAATGACACCTGCCCTGAAAACAAATCCTGGGGTCACATATCGACCAAAAAATTCAAAGGACGTCCATATTTCAAAACGACCGTTTCAAAAGGCATATTTTACGCACATTAATGTTCTGCTTCTTTTCCTTTCTTTCCTTTTTTGTTAAAAAAAACGAGAATGGATAAAGGCATCCCTCAGAATGGGCGAAAATCGTTGCAAACGAATCAATGGACAGAGGTTTAATCTCCAATATATATAAACAGCTCATGCAGCTTAATATTAAAAAAACAAACAACCCAATACAAAAATGGGCAGAAGATCTAAAGAGACGTTTCTTCAAAGGAGACACAGAGATGGCCAAGACGCACATGAAAAGCTGCTCAACAGCACTAATTATTAGAGAAATGCAAATCAAAACTACAATGAGGTATCACCTCACACCTGTTAGAATCGGCATCATCAGAAAATCTACAAACAACAAATTCTGGGGAGGGCGTGGACAAAAGGAGCCCTCTTCCACTATTGGTGGGAATGTAAATTGATACAGTCACTATGGAGAACAGTATGGAGTTTCCTTAAAAAAACTAGAAATAGAATTACCATCTGATCCAGCAATCCCACTTCTGGGCATATACCCAGAGAAAACCGTAAATCAAAAAGGCACATTCACCACAATGTTCGTTGCAGCACTCTTTACAATAGCCAGGTAATGGAAGCCACCTAAATGCCCACAGACAGATGAATGGATAAAGATGTGGTACATATATAAAATGGAATATTACTCGGCCATAAAAAGGAATGAAACTGGGTCATTTGTAGAGACATCGATGGATCGAGAGACTGTCATACAGAATGAAGTAAGTCAGAAAGAGGAAAACAAATGTTGTATATTAATGCATATATGTGGAGCCTAAAAAATGGTACAGATGAACTGGTTTGCAGGGAAGAAATACAGACACAGAGGTAGAGAACAAACGTATGGACACCAAGTGTGGGAAGCCATGGGGTGGTGGTGGTGGGATGAGTTGGGAGATTGGGATTGACCTGTATACATGTATATGCATAAAATACATAACTAATAATAACGTGCTGTATAAAAAAATAAATAAAATTAAATTTCAAAATTTAAAAAAATAAAATTTAAAAATAAAACAGAAAAAAGTTCTTCCCGTCACACAGATGTATTTATAGGAATGAATTATTTCCATGCTTATATCTATAAATACATAAAAGAGGAATAAAATCTAACTTGAACCATAAAAGAAAAAAAAACCTGAACCCACGAGTTATACAGAGGAAAACCCTATCAGGGCACTTGCTCCAGCGGTAAACAATTCTGAAATTGGTCAGAGGTGGGGAACCATCTCCCATACAGCCAGCAACCCACACCCCACGCAAGGAGCGTCCTCATTGCAAAGCTGGGGGACCGTGCCGAGGCATCTGTGAGTAAACGTGAGCTGAGCCCCAGGCCAGCTGCTGTTGAACTGTTCCCAACCTTCCCAGGTAAAACAGCTGAATATGTACAAGGGCTTGAAAGCCTAGAGGAAGGGCCGTGGAGCCACACCAGCGAAAGCACGCAGGCCAACTTGGTGCCTGCAGGCCAGCCAGGGTGGTCCTGGCCCCGGGCGCTCTTCCGGAAGCTTTCCATTGCCCTGCCTGAGATACCCCTCTTGTCCCGGCCCCCACTGCTTCTTTCTTTCCTCACCTCTGTGCGGAGAGAAATTCCAGCGGAAGGTATGGGTGACACATCCTCTTCTTTACAGGTGGCAGCCTGACAACACCTGCAGAAAGCCCAGCAGAGCCCCACTCACAGCGGGCCACCCACAAAGCTGTGGCCCCTCACTCCCTCCCACCAGCACAGCCCCGAGACTGCTGACGGGGCAGAGAATATGGAGTCAGGCACAGCTTCAGGGGCTATTGCTGCCTGGAGCGCTGTTTATATTGACCTCAACGAGGCACACCTGGGGAGGGCGGGCCGGCAGGGTAAGGCTGCCCAGGTCAGCTAATCCACAACCCTCAGGGAATCACAATGTTGAAAATGGACCTCGCTAAGGCAGAATAGAAGCCAAGGGAAAAAAGGACACAATGCCATTTGCAGCACCATAGATGAGTCTAGAAGTAATCACGTGACTTGTAGTAAGTCAGAAAGTGAAAGACACATATCATATCATATCACTTATAGGTGTTACCTAAAAATGGATACCAGGGCAGATATTGCCACGGAGAAGGGCAATCACAGATTCATTAAACAAACTTGTGGTTCACCAATGGAAAGGTGTGAGGATTGGTTTCATTACGATATCGGGGTTAACAGACTTATACAAACACAGGTGACATATATAATCACCAAAGACCTACAGAATACCAAGAGAGGACTACTCAACATTCTGTCATAACGTACATGGGAAAAGGATCCCAGGAAGAACAGACATCTGTATATGTGTAAAAGAACCACATCTTCCACACCTACAACAAGCCAAACATTGTAATCAAAATTGCTGTAATAAAAAAATAAAAAATTAAATTAAAAACACGAAGAAGAAGTAGTGAGACAAACTTGAGTGGCTTTCTCCTGGCACATTCCATTCTAAATTCCAATCTAGAACACCACTTCCATTGAGGCTCTGTTGCCCTAGTCACCAGATTTGGTAAGGGAGAACTGCTGCCACCTTGTGGCCGTTTCACACAACAGCAGCTTTAATCCCAGCGCTAATGGTCAGTTGATATTCAAAATCATTGCAGGCCTGTAAATGACACCTGCCCTGAAAACAAATCCTGGGGTCACATATCGACCAAAAAATTCAAAGGACGTCCATATTTCAAAACGACCGTTTCAAAAGGCATATTTTACGCACATTAGTGTTCTGCTTCTTTTCCTTTCTTTCCTTTTTTGTTAAAAAAAACGGGAATGGAAAAAGGCATCCCTCAGAATGGGCGAAAATCGTTGCAAACGAATCAATGGACAGAGGTTTAATCTCCAATATATATAAACAGCTCATGCAGCTTAATATTAAAAAAACAAACAACCCAATACAAAAATGGGCAGAAGATCTAAAGAGACGTTTCTTCAAAGGAGACACAGAGATGGCCAAGACGCACATGAAAAGCTGCTCAACAGCACTAATTATTAGAGAAATGCAAATCAAAACTACAATGAGGTATCACCTCACACCTGTTAGAATCGGCATCATCAGAAAATCTACAAACAACAAATTCTGGGGAGGGCGTGGACAAAAGGAGCCCTCTTCCACTATTGGTGGGAATGTAAATTGATACAGTCACTATGGAGAACAGTATGGAGTTTCCTTAAAAAACTAGAAATAGAATTACCATCTGATCCAGCAATCCCACTTCTGGGCATATACCCAGAGAAAACCGTAAATCAAAAAGGCACATTCGGGCCTCCCTGGTGGCGCAGTGGTTGAGAGTCCGCCTGCCGATGGAGGGGATACAGGTTCGTGCCCCGGTCTGGGAGGATCCCATATGCCGCAGAGCGGCTGGGCCCGTGAGCCATGGCCGCTAAGCCTGTGCGTCTGGAGCCTGTGCTCCGCAACGCGAGAGGCCACAACAGTGAGAGGCCCGCGTACAGCAAAAAAAAAAAAAAAAAAAAAAAAAAGGCACATTCACCACAATGTTCGTTGCAGCACTCTTTACAATAGCCAGGTAATGGAAGCCACCTAAATGCCCACAGACAGATGAATGGATAAAGATGTGGTACATATATAAAATGGAATATTACTCGGCCATAAAAAGGAATGAAACTGGGTCATTTGTAGAGACATCGATGGATCGAGAGACTGTCATACAGAATGAAGTAGGTCAGAAAGAGGAAAACAAATGTTGTATAGTAATGCATATATGTGGAGCCTAAAAAATGGTACAGATGAACTGGTTTGCAGGGAAGAAATAGAGACACAGAGGTAGAGAACAAACGTATGGACACCAAGTGTGGGAAGCCATGGGGTGGTGGTGGTGGGATGAGTTGGGAGATTGGGATTGACCTGCATACATGTATATGCATAAAATACATATCTAATAATAACATGCTGTATAAAAAAATAAATAAAATTAAATTTCAAAATTTAAAAAAATAAAATTTAAAAATAAAACAGAAAAAAGTTCTTCCCGTCACACAGATGTATTTATAGGAATGAATTATTTCCATGCTTATATCTATAAATACATAAAAGAGGAATAAAATCTAACTTGAACCATAAAAGAAAAAAAAACCTGAACCCACGAGTTATACAGAGGAAAACCCTATCAGGGCACTTGCTCCAGCGGTAAACAATTCTGAAATTGGTCAGAGGTGGGGAACCATCTCCCATACAGCCAGCAACCCACCCCCCACGCAAGGAGCGTCCTCATTGCAAAGCTGGGGGACCGTGCCGAGGCATCTGTGAGTAAACGTGAGCTGAGCCCCAGGCCAGCTGCTGTTGAACTGTTCCCAACCTTCCCAGGTAAAACAGCTGAATATGTACAAGGGCTTGAAAGCCTAGAGGAAGGGCCGTGGAGCCACACCAGCGAAAGCACGCAGGCCAACTTGGTGCCTGCAGGCCAGCCAGGGTGCTCCTGGCCCCGGGCGCTCTTCCGGAAGCTTTCCATTGCCCTGCCTGAGATACCCCTCTTGTCCCGGCCCCCACTGCTTCTTTCTTTCCTCACCTCTGTGCGGAGAGAAATTCCAGCGGAAGGTATGGGTGACACATCCTCTTCTTTACAGGTGGCAGCCTGACAACACCTGCAGAAAGCCCAGCAGAGCCCCACTCACAGCGGGCCACCCACAAAGCTGTGGCCCCTCCCTCCCTCCCACCAGCACAGCCCCGAGACTGCTGACGGGGCAGAGAATATGGAGTCAGGCACAGCTTCAGGGGCTATTGCTGCCTGGAGCGCTGTTTATATTGACCTCAACGAGGCACACCTGGGGAGGGCGGGCCGGCAGGGTAAGGCTGCCCAGGTCAGCTAATCCACAACCCTCAGGGAATCACATTGTTGAAAATGGACCTCGCTAAGGCAGAATAGAAGCCAAGGGAAAAAAGGACACAATGCCATTTGCAGCACCGTAGATGAGTCTAGAAGTAATCACGTGACTTGTAGTAAGTCAGAAAGTGAAAGACACATATCATATCATATCACTTATAGGTGTTACCTAAAAATGGATACCAGGGCAGATATTGCCACGGAGAAGGGCAATCACAGATTCATTAAACAAACTTGTGGTTCACCAATGGAAAGGTGTGAGGATTGGTTTCATTACGATATCGGGGTTAACAGACATATACAAACACAGGTGACATATATAATCACCAAAGACCTACAGAATACCAAGAGAGGACTACTCAACATTCTGTCATAACGTACATGGGAAAAGGATCCCAGGAAGAACAGACATCTGTATATGTGTAAAACAACCACATCTTCCACACCTACAACAAGCCAAACATTGTAATCAAACTTGCTGTAATAAAAAATTAAAAAAAAATTAAATTAAAAACACGAAGAAGAAGTAGTGAGACAAACTTGAGTGGCTTTCTCCTGGCACATTCCATTCTAAATTCCAATCTAGAACACCACTTCCATTGAGGCTCTGTTGCCCTAGTCACCAGATTTGGTAAGGGAGAACTGCTGCCACCTTGTGGCCGTTTCACACAACAGCAGCTTTAATCCCAGCGCTAATGGTCAGTTGATATTCAAAATCATTGCAGGCCTGTAAATGACACCTGCCCTGAAAACAAATCCTGGGGTCACATATCGACCAAAAAATTCAAAGGACGTCCATATTTCAAAACGACCGTTTCAAAAGGCATATTTTACGCACATTAATGTTCTGCTTCTTTTCCTTTCTTTCCTTTTTTGTTAAAAAAAACGAGAATGGATAAAGGCATCCCTCAGAATGGGCGAAAATCGTTGCAAACGAATCAATGGACAGAGGTTTAATCTCCAATATATATAAACAGCTCATGCAGCTTAATATTAAAAAAACAAACAACCCAATACAAAAATGGGCAGAAGATCTAAAGAGACGTTTCTTCAAAGGAGACACAGAGATGGCCAAGACGCACATGAAAAGCTGCTCAACAGCACTAATTATTAGAGAAATGCAAATCAAAACTACAATGAGGTATCACCTCACACCTGTTAGAATCGGCATCATCAGAAAATCTACAAACAACAAATTCTGGGGAGGGCGTGGACAAAAGGAGCCCTCTTCCACTATTGGTGGGAATGTAAATTGATACAGTCACTATGGAGAACAGTATGGAGTTTCCTTAAAAAAACTAGAAATAGAATTACCATCTGATCCAGCAATCCCACTTCTGGGCATATACCCAGAGAAAACCGTAAATCAAAAAGGCACATTCACCACAATGTTCGTTGCAGCACTCTTTACAATAGCCAGGTAATGGAAGCCACCTAAATGCCCACAGACAGATGAATGGATAAAGATGTGGTACATATATAAAATGGAATATTACTCGGCCATAAAAAGGAATGAAACTGGGTCATTTGTAGAGACATCGATGGATCGAGAGACTGTCATACAGAATGAAGTAAGTCAGAAAGAGGAAAACAAATGTTGTATATTAATGCATATATGTGGAGCCTAAAAAATGGTACAGATGAACTGGTTTGCAGGGAAGAAATACAGACACAGAGGTAGAGAACAAACGTATGGACACCAAGTGTGGGAAGCCATGGGGTGGTGGTGGTGGGATGAGTTGGGAGATTGGGATTGACCTGTATACATGTATATGCATAAAATACATAACTAATAATAACGTGCTGTATAAAAAAATAAATAAAATTAAATTTCAAAATTTAAAAAAATAAAATTTAAAAATAAAACAGAAAAAAGTTCTTCCCGTCACACAGATGTATTTATAGGAATGAATTATTTCCATGCTTATATCTATAAATACATAAAAGAGGAATAAAATCTAACTTGAACCATAAAAGAAAAAAAAACCTGAACCCACGAGTTATACAGAGGAAAACCCTATCAGGGCACTTGCTCCAGCGGTAAACAATTCTGAAATTGGTCAGAGGTGGGGAACCATCTCCCATACAGCCAGCAACCCACACCCCACGCAAGGAGCGTCCTCATTGCAAAGCTGGGGGACCGTGCCGAGGCATCTGTGAGTAAACGTGAGCTGAGCCCCAGGCCAGCTGCTGTTGAACTGTTCCCAACCTTCCCAGGTAAAACAGCTGAATATGTACAAGGGCTTGAAAGCCTAGAGGAAGGGCCGTGGAGCCACACCAGCGAAAGCACGCAGGCCAACTTGGTGCCTGCAGGCCAGCCAGGGTGGTCCTGGCCCCGGGCGCTCTTCCGGAAGCTTTCCATTGCCCTGCCTGAGATACCCCTCTTGTCCCGGCCCCCACTGCTTCTTTCTTTCCTCACCTCTGTGCGGAGAGAAATTCCAGCGGAATGTATGGGTGACACATCCTCTTCTTTACAGGTGGCAGCCTGAC
Organism: Mesoplodon mirus; assembly: GCF_964341445.2. Classification (NCBI taxonomy): domain Eukaryota; kingdom Metazoa; phylum Chordata; class Mammalia; order Artiodactyla; family Ziphiidae; genus Mesoplodon; species Mesoplodon mirus. The sequence goes on along the minus strand of NC_138987.1, from coordinate 106,714,084 downwards.
AACACCTGCAGAAAGCCCAGCAGAGCCCCACTCACAGCGGGCCACCCACAAAGCTGTGGCCCCTCACTCCCTCCCACCAGCACAGCCCCGAGACTGCTGACGGGGCAGAGAATATGGAGTCAGGCACAGCTTCAGGGGCTATTGCTGCCTGGAGCGCTGTTTATATTGACCTCAACGAGGCACACCTGGGGAGGGCGGGCCGGCAGGGTAAGGCTGCCCAGGTCAGCTAATCCACAACCCTCAGGGAATCACAATGTTGAAAATGGACCTCGCTAAGGCAGAATAGAAGCCAAGGGAAAAAAGGACACAATGCCATTTGCAGCACCATAGATGAGTCTAGAAGTAATCACGTGACTTGTAGTAAGTCAGAAAGTGAAAGACACATATCATATCATATCACTTATAGGTGTTACCTAAAAATGGATACCAGGGCAGATATTGCCACGGAGAAGGGCAATCACAGATTCATTAAACAAACTTGTGGTTCACCAATGGAAAGGTGTGAGGATTGGTTTCATTACGATATCGGGGTTAACAGACTTATACAAACACAGGTGACATATATAATCACCAAAGACCTACAGAATACCAAGAGAGGACTACTCAACATTCTGTCATAACGTACATGGGAAAAGGATCCCAGGAAGAACAGACATCTGTATATGTGTAAAAGAACCACATCTTCCACACCTACAACAAGCCAAACATTGTAATCAAACTTGCTGTAATAAAAAAATAAAAAATTAAATTAAAAACACGAAGAAGAAGTAGTGAGACAAACTTGAGTGGCTTTCTCCTGGCACATTCCATTCTAAATTCCAATCTAGAACACCACTTCCATTGAGGCTCTGTTGCCCTAGTCACCAGATTTGGTAAGGGAGAACTGCTGCCACCTTGTGGCCGTTTCACACAACAGCAGCTTTAATCCCAGCGCTAATGGTCAGTTGATATTCAAAATCATTGCAGGCCTGTAAATGACACCTGCCCTGAAAACAAATCCTGGGGTCACATATCGACCAAAAAATTCAAAGGACGTCCATATTTCAAAACGACCGTTTCAAAAGGCATATTTTACGCACATTAGTGTTCTGCTTCTTTTCCTTTCTTTCCTTTTTTGTTAAAAAAAACGGGAATGGAAAAAGGCATCCCTCAGAATGGGCGAAAATCGTTGCAAACGAATCAATGGACAGAGGTTTAATCTCCAATATATATAAACAGCTCATGCAGCTTAATATTAAAAAAACAAACAACCCAATACAAAAATGGGCAGAAGATCTAAAGAGACGTTTCTTCAAAGGAGACACAGAGATGGCCAAGACGCACATGAAAAGCTGCTCAACAGCACTAATTATTAGAGAAATGCAAATCAAAACTACAATGAGGTATCACCTCACACCTGTTAGAATCGGCATCATCAGAAAATCTACAAACAACAAATTCTGGGGAGGGCGTGGACAAAAGGAGCCCTCTTCCACTATTGGTGGGAATGTAAATTGATACAGTCACTATGGAGAACAGTATGGAGTTTCCTTAAAAAACTAGAAATAGAATTACCATCTGATCCAGCAATCCCACTTCTGGGCATATACCCAGAGAAAACCGTAAATCAAAAAGGCACATTCGGGCCTCCCTGGTGGCGCAGTGGTTGAGAGTCCGCCTGCCGATGGAGGGGATACAGGTTCGTGCCCCGGTCTGGGAGGATCCCATATGCCGCAGAGCGGCTGGGCCCGTGAGCCATGGCCGCTAAGCCTGTGCGTCTGGAGCCTGTGCTCCGCAACGCGAGAGGCCACAACAGTGAGAGGCCCGCGTACAGCAAAAAAAAAAAAAAAAAAAAAAAAAAGGCACATTCACCACAATGTTCGTTGCAGCACTCTTTACAATAGCCAGGTAATGGAAGCCACCTAAATGCCCACAGACAGATGAATGGATAAAGATGTGGTACATATATAAAATGGAATATTACTCGGCCATAAAAAGGAATGAAACTGGGTCATTTGTAGAGACATCGATGGATCGAGAGACTGTCATACAGAATGAAGTAGGTCAGAAAGAGGAAAACAAATGTTGTATAGTAATGCATATATGTGGAGCCTAAAAAATGGTACAGATGAACTGGTTTGCAGGGAAGAAATAGAGACACAGAGGTAGAGAACAAACGTATGGACACCAAGTGTGGGAAGCCATGGGGTGGTGGTGGTGGGATGAGTTGGGAGATTGGGATTGACCTGCATACATGTATATGCATAAAATACATATCTAATAATAACATGCTGTATAAAAAAATAAATAAAATTAAATTTCAAAATTTAAAAAAATAAAATTTAAAAATAAAACAGAAAAAAGTTCTTCCCGTCACACAGATGTATTTATAGGAATGAATTATTTCCATGCTTATATCTATAAATACATAAAAGAGGAATAAAATCTAACTTGAACCATAAAAGAAAAAAAAACCTGAACCCACGAGTTATACAGAGGAAAACCCTATCAGGGCACTTGCTCCAGCGGTAAACAATTCTGAAATTGGTCAGAGGTGGGGAACCATCTCCCATACAGCCAGCAACCCACCCCCCACGCAAGGAGCGTCCTCATTGCAAAGCTGGGGGACCGTGCCGAGGCATCTGTGAGTAAACGTGAGCTGAGCCCCAGGCCAGCTGCTGTTGAACTGTTCCCAACCTTCCCAGGTAAAACAGCTGAATATGTACAAGGGCTTGAAAGCCTAGAGGAAGGGCCGTGGAGCCACACCAGCGAAAGCACGCAGGCCAACTTGGTGCCTGCAGGCCAGCCAGGGTGCTCCTGGCCCCGGGCGCTCTTCCGGAAGCTTTCCATTGCCCTGCCTGAGATACCCCTCTTGTCCCGGCCCCCACTGCTTCTTTCTTTCCTCACCTCTGTGCGGAGAGAAATTCCAGCGGAAGGTATGGGTGACACATCCTCTTCTTTACAGGTGGCAGCCTGACAACACCTGCAGAAAGCCCAGCAGAGCCCCACTCACAGCGGGCCACCCACAAAGCTGTGGCCCCTCCCTCCCTCCCACCAGCACAGCCCCGAGACTGCTGACGGGGCAGAGAATATGGAGTCAGGCACAGCTTCAGGGGCTATTGCTGCCTGGAGCGCTGTTTATATTGACCTCAACGAGGCACACCTGGGGAGGGCGGGCCGGCAGGGTAAGGCTGCCCAGGTCAGCTAATCCACAACCCTCAGGGAATCACATTGTTGAAAATGGACCTCGCTAAGGCAGAATAGAAGCCAAGGGAAAAAAGGACACAATGCCATTTGCAGCACCGTAGATGAGTCTAGAAGTAATCACGTGACTTGTAGTAAGTCAGAAAGTGAAAGACACATATCATATCATATCACTTATAGGTGTTACCTAAAAATGGATACCAGGGCAGATATTGCCACGGAGAAGGGCAATCACAGATTCATTAAACAAACTTGTGGTTCACCAATGGAAAGGTGTGAGGATTGGTTTCATTACGATATCGGGGTTAACAGACATATACAAACACAGGTGACATATATAATCACCAAAGACCTACAGAATACCAAGAGAGGACTACTCAACATTCTGTCATAACGTACATGGGAAAAGGATCCCAGGAAGAACAGACATCTGTATATGTGTAAAACAACCACATCTTCCACACCTACAACAAGCCAAACATTGTAATCAAACTTGCTGTAATAAAAAATTAAAAAAAAATTAAATTAAAAACACGAAGAAGAAGTAGTGAGACAAACTTGAGTGGCTTTCTCCTGGCACATTCCATTCTAAATTCCAATCTAGAACACCACTTCCATTGAGGCTCTGTTGCCCTAGTCACCAGATTTGGTAAGGGAGAACTGCTGCCACCTTGTGGCCGTTTCACACAACAGCAGCTTTAATCCCAGCGCTAATGGTCAGTTGATATTCAAAATCATTGCAGGCCTGTAAATGACACCTGCCCTGAAAACAAATCCTGGGGTCACATATCGACCAAAAAATTCAAAGGACGTCCATATTTCAAAACGACCGTTTCAAAAGGCATATTTTACGCACATTAATGTTCTGCTTCTTTTCCTTTCTTTCCTTTTTTGTTAAAAAAAACGAGAATGGATAAAGGCATCCCTCAGAATGGGCGAAAATCGTTGCAAACGAATCAATGGACAGAGGTTTAATCTCCAATATATATAAACAGCTCATGCAGCTTAATATTAAAAAAACAAACAACCCAATACAAAAATGGGCAGAAGATCTAAAGAGACGTTTCTTCAAAGGAGACACAGAGATGGCCAAGACGCACATGAAAAGCTGCTCAACAGCACTAATTATTAGAGAAATGCAAATCAAAACTACAATGAGGTATCACCTCACACCTGTTAGAATCGGCATCATCAGAAAATCTACAAACAACAAATTCTGGGGAGGGCGTGGACAAAAGGAGCCCTCTTCCACTATTGGTGGGAATGTAAATTGATACAGTCACTATGGAGAACAGTATGGAGTTTCCTTAAAAAAACTAGAAATAGAATTACCATCTGATCCAGCAATCCCACTTCTGGGCATATACCCAGAGAAAACCGTAAATCAAAAAGGCACATTCACCACAATGTTCGTTGCAGCACTCTTTACAATAGCCAGGTAATGGAAGCCACCTAAATGCCCACAGACAGATGAATGGATAAAGATGTGGTACATATATAAAATGGAATATTACTCGGCCATAAAAAGGAATGAAACTGGGTCATTTGTAGAGACATCGATGGATCGAGAGACTGTCATACAGAATGAAGTAAGTCAGAAAGAGGAAAACAAATGTTGTATATTAATGCATATATGTGGAGCCTAAAAAATGGTACAGATGAACTGGTTTGCAGGGAAGAAATACAGACACAGAGGTAGAGAACAAACGTATGGACACCAAGTGTGGGAAGCCATGGGGTGGTGGTGGTGGGATGAGTTGGGAGATTGGGATTGACCTGTATACATGTATATGCATAAAATACATAACTAATAATAACGTGCTGTATAAAAAAATAAATAAAATTAAATTTCAAAATTTAAAAAAATAAAATTTAAAAATAAAACAGAAAAAAGTTCTTCCCGTCACACAGATGTATTTATAGGAATGAATTATTTCCATGCTTATATCTATAAATACATAAAAGAGGAATAAAATCTAACTTGAACCATAAAAGAAAAAAAAACCTGAACCCACGAGTTATACAGAGGAAAACCCTATCAGGGCACTTGCTCCAGCGGTAAACAATTCTGAAATTGGTCAGAGGTGGGGAACCATCTCCCATACAGCCAGCAACCCACACCCCACGCAAGGAGCGTCCTCATTGCAAAGCTGGGGGACCGTGCCGAGGCATCTGTGAGTAAACGTGAGCTGAGCCCCAGGCCAGCTGCTGTTGAACTGTTCCCAACCTTCCCAGGTAAAACAGCTGAATATGTACAAGGGCTTGAAAGCCTAGAGGAAGGGCCGTGGAGCCACACCAGCGAAAGCACGCAGGCCAACTTGGTGCCTGCAGGCCAGCCAGGGTGGTCCTGGCCCCGGGCGCTCTTCCGGAAGCTTTCCATTGCCCTGCCTGAGATACCCCTCTTGTCCCGGCCCCCACTGCTTCTTTCTTTCCTCACCTCTGTGCGGAGAGAAATTCCAGCGGAAGGTATGGGTGACACATCCTCTTCTTTACAGGTGGCAGCCTGACAACACCTGCAGAAAGCCCAGCAGAGCCCCACTCACAGCGGGCCACCCACAAAGCTGTGGCCCCTCACTCCCTCCCACCAGCACAGCCCCGAGACTGCTGACGGGGCAGAGAATATGGAGTCAGGCACAGCTTCAGGGGCTATTGCTGCCTGGAGCGCTGTTTATATTGACCTCAACGAGGCACACCTGGGGAGGGCGGGCCGGCAGGGTAAGGCTGCCCAGGTCAGCTAATCCACAACCCTCAGGGAATCACAATGTTGAAAATGGACCTCGCTAAGGCAGAATAGAAGCCAAGGGAAAAAAGGACACAATGCCATTTGCAGCACCATAGATGAGTCTAGAAGTAATCACGTGACTTGTAGTAAGTCAGAAAGTGAAAGACACATATCATATCATATCACTTATAGGTGTTACCTAAAAATGGATACCAGGGCAGATATTGCCACGGAGAAGGGCAATCACAGATTCATTAAACAAACTTGTGGTTCACCAATGGAAAGGTGTGAGGATTGGTTTCATTACGATATCGGGGTTAACAGACTTATACAAACACAGGTGACATATATAATCACCAAAGACCTACAGAATACCAAGAGAGGACTACTCAACATTCTGTCATAACGTACATGGGAAAAGGATCCCAGGAAGAACAGACATCTGTATATGTGTAAAAGAACCACATCTTCCACACCTACAACAAGCCAAACATTGTAATCAAACTTGCTGTAATAAAAAAATAAAAAATTAAATTAAAAACACGAAGAAGAAGTAGTGAGACAAACTTGAGTGGCTTTCTCCTGGCACATTCCATTCTAAATTCCAATCTAGAACACCACTTCCATTGAGGCTCTGTTGCCCTAGTCACCAGATTTGGTAAGGGAGAACTGCTGCCACCTTGTGGCCGTTTCACACAACAGCAGCTTTAATCCCAGCGCTAATGGTCAGTTGATATTCAAAATCATTGCAGGCCTGTAAATGACACCTGCCCTGAAAACAAATCCTGGGGTCACATATCGACCAAAAAATTCAAAGGACGTCCATATTTCAAAACGACCGTTTCAAAAGGCATATTTTACGCACATTAGTGTTCTGCTTCTTTTCCTTTCTTTCCTTTTTTGTTAAAAAAAACGGGAATGGAAAAAGGCATCCCTCAGAATGGGCGAAAATCGTTGCAAACGAATCAATGGACAGAGGTTTAATCTCCAATATATATAAACAGCTCATGCAGCTTAATATTAAAAAAACAAACAACCCAATACAAAAATGGGCAGAAGATCTAAAGAGACGTTTCTTCAAAGGAGACACAGAGATGGCCAAGACGCACATGAAAAGCTGCTCAACAGCACTAATTATTAGAGAAATGCAAATCAAAACTACAATGAGGTATCACCTCACACCTGTTAGAATCGGCATCATCAGAAAATCTACAAACAACAAATTCTGGGGAGGGCGTGGACAAAAGGAGCCCTCTTCCACTATTGGTGGGAATGTAAATTGATACAGTCACTATGGAGAACAGTATGGAGTTTCCTTAAAAAACTAGAAATAGAATTACCATCTGATCCAGCAATCCCACTTCTGGGCATATACCCAGAGAAAACCGTAAATCAAAAAGGCACATTCGGGCCTCCCTGGTGGCGCAGTGGTTGAGAGTCCGCCTGCCGATGGAGGGGATACAGGTTCGTGCCCCGGTCTGGGAGGATCCCATATGCCGCAGAGCGGCTGGGCCCGTGAGCCATGGCCGCTAAGCCTGTGCGTCTGGAGCCTGTGCTCCGCAACGCGAGAGGCCACAACAGTGAGAGGCCCGCGTACAGCAAAAAAAAAAAAAAAAAAAAAAAAAAGGCACATTCACCACAATGTTCGTTGCAGCACTCTTTACAATAGCCAGGTAATGGAAGCCACCTAAATGCCCACAGACAGATGAATGGATAAAGATGTGGTACATATATAAAATGGAATATTACTCGGCCATAAAAAGGAATGAAACTGGGTCATTTGTAGAGACATCGATGGATCGAGAGACTGTCATACAGAATGAAGTAGGTCAGAAAGAGGAAAACAAATGTTGTATAGTAATGCATATATGTGGAGCCTAAAAAATGGTACAGATGAACTGGTTTGCAGGGAAGAAATAGAGACACAGAGGTAGAGAACAAACGTATGGACACCAAGTGTGGGAAGCCATGGGGTGGTGGTGGTGGGATGAGTTGGGAGATTGGGATTGACCTGCATACATGTATATGCATAAAATACATATCTAATAATAACATGCTGTATAAAAAAATAAATAAAATTAAATTTCAAAATTTAAAAAAATAAAATTTAAAAATAAAACAGAAAAAAGTTCTTCCCGTCACACAGATGTATTTATAGGAATGAATTATTTCCATGCTTATATCTATAAATACATAAAAGAGGAATAAAATCTAACTTGAACCATAAAAGAAAAAAAAACCTGAACCCACGAGTTATACAGAGGAAAACCCTATCAGGGCACTTGCTCCAGCGGTAAACAATTCTGAAATTGGTCAGAGGTGGGGAACCATCTCCCATACAGCCAGCAACCCACCCCCCACGCAAGGAGCGTCCTCATTGCAAAGCTGGGGGACCGTGCCGAGGCATCTGTGAGTAAACGTGAGCTGAGCCCCAGGCCAGCTGCTGTTGAACTGTTCCCAACCTTCCCAGGTAAAACAGCTGAATATGTACAAGGGCTTGAAAGCCTAGAGGAAGGGCCGTGGAGCCACACCAGCGAAAGCACGCAGGCCAACTTGGTGCCTGCAGGCCAGCCAGGGTGCTCCTGGCCCCGGGCGCTCTTCCGGAAGCTTTCCATTGCCCTGCCTGAGATACCCCTCTTGTCCCGGCCCCCACTGCTTCTTTCTTTCCTCACCTCTGTGCGGAGAGAAATTCCAGCGGAAGGTATGGGTGACACATCCTCTTCTTTACAGGTGGCAGCCTGACAACACCTGCAGAAAGCCCAGCAGAGCCCCACTCACAGCGGGCCACCCACAAAGCTGTGGCCCCTCCCTCCCTCCCACCAGCACAGCCCCGAGACTGCTGACGGGGCAGAGAATATGGAGTCAGGCACAGCTTCAGGGGCTATTGCTGCCTGGAGCGCTGTTTATATTGACCTCAACGAGGCACACCTGGGGAGGGCGGGCCGGCAGGGTAAGGCTGCCCAGGTCAGCTAATCCACAACCCTCAGGGAATCACATTGTTGAAAATGGACCTCGCTAAGGCAGAATAGAAGCCAAGGGAAAAAAGGACACAATGCCATTTGCAGCACCGTAGATGAGTCTAGAAGTAATCACGTGACTTGTAGTAAGTCAGAAAGTGAAAGACACATATCATATCATATCACTTATAGGTGTTACCTAAAAATGGATACCAGGGCAGATATTGCCACGGAGAAGGGCAATCACAGATTCATTAAACAAACTTGTGGTTCACCAATGGAAAGGTGTGAGGATTGGTTTCATTACGATATCGGGGTTAACAGACATATACAAACACAGGTGACATATATAATCACCAAAGACCTACAGAATACCAAGAGAGGACTACTCAACATTCTGTCATAACGTACATGGGAAAAGGATCCCAGGAAGAACAGACATCTGTATATGTGTAAAACAACCACATCTTCCACACCTACAACAAGCCAAACATTGTAATCAAACTTGCTGTAATAAAAAATTAAAAAAAAATTAAATTAAAAACACGAAGAAGAAGTAGTGAGACAAACTTGAGTGGCTTTCTCCTGGCACATTCCATTCTAAATTCCAATCTAGAACACCACTTCCATTGAGGCTCTGTTGCCCTAGTCACCAGATTTGGTAAGGGAGAACTGCTGCCACCTTGTGGCCGTTTCACACAACAGCAGCTTTAATCCCAGCGCTAATGGTCAGTTGATATTCAAAATCATTGCAGGCCTGTAAATGACACCTGCCCTGAAAACAAATCCTGGGGTCACATATCGACCAAAAAATTCAAAGGACGTCCATATTTCAAAACGACCGTTTCAAAAGGCATATTTTACGCACATTAATGTTCTGCTTCTTTTCCTTTCTTTCCTTTTTTGTTAAAAAAAACGAGAATGGATAAAGGCATCCCTCAGAATGGGCGAAAATCGTTGCAAACGAATCAATGGACAGAGGTTTAATCTCCAATATATATAAACAGCTCATGCAGCTTAATATTAAAAAAACAAACAACCCAATACAAAAATGGGCAGAAGATCTAAAGAGACGTTTCTTCAAAGGAGACACAGAGATGGCCAAGACGCACATGAAAAGCTGCTCAACAGCACTAATTATTAGAGAAATGCAAATCAAAACTACAATGAGGTATCACCTCACACCTGTTAGAATCGGCATCATCAGAAAATCTACAAACAACAAATTCTGGGGAGGGCGTGGACAAAAGGAGCCCTCTTCCACTATTGGTGGGAATGTAAATTGATACAGTCACTATGGAGAACAGTATGGAGTTTCCTTAAAAAAACTAGAAATAGAATTACCATCTGATCCAGCAATCCCACTTCTGGGCATATACCCAGAGAAAACCGTAAATCAAAAAGGCACATTCACCACAATGTTCGTTGCAGCACTCTTTACAATAGCCAGGTAATGGAAGCCACCTAAATGCCCACAGACAGATGAATGGATAAAGATGTGGTACATATATAAAATGGAATATTACTCGGCCATAAAAAGGAATGAAACTGGGTCATTTGTAGAGACATCGATGGATCGAGAGACTGTCATACAGAATGAAGTAAGTCAGAAAGAGGAAAACAAATGTTGTATATTAATGCATATATGTGGAGCCTAAAAAATGGTACAGATGAACTGGTTTGCAGGGAAGAAATACAGACACAGAGGTAGAGAACAAACGTATGGACACCAAGTGTGGGAAGCCATGGGGTGGTGGTGGTGGGATGAGTTGGGAGATTGGGATTGACCTGTATACATGTATATGCATAAAATACATAACTAATAATAACGTGCTGTATAAAAAAATAAATAAAATTAAATTTCAAAATTTAAAAAAATAAAATTTAAAAATAAAACAGAAAAAAGTTCTTCCCGTCACACAGATGTATTTATAGGAATGAATTATTTCCATGCTTATATCTATAAATACATAAAAGAGGAATAAAATCTAACTTGAACCATAAAAGAAAAAAAAACCTGAACCCACGAGTTATACAGAGGAAAACCCTATCAGGGCACTTGCTCCAGCGGTAAACAATTCTGAAATTGGTCAGAGGTGGGGAACCATCTCCCATACAGCCAGCAACCCACACCCCACGCAAGGAGCGTCCTCATTGCAAAGCTGGGGGACCGTGCCGAGGCATCTGTGAGTAAACGTGAGCTGAGCCCCAGGCCAGCTGCTGTTGAACTGTTCCCAACCTTCCCAGGTAAAACAGCTGAATATGTACAAGGGCTTGAAAGCCTAGAGGAAGGGCCGTGGAGCCACACCAGCGAAAGCACGCAGGCCAACTTGGTGCCTGCAGGCCAGCCAGGGTGGTCCTGGCCCCGGGCGCTCTTCCGGAAGCTTTCCATTGCCCTGCCTGAGATACCCCTCTTGTCCCGGCCCCCACTGCTTCTTTCTTTCCTCACCTCTGTGCGGAGAGAAATTCCAGCGGAAGGTATGGGTGACACATCCTCTTCTTTACAGGTGGCAGCCTGACAACACCTGCAGAAAGCCCAGCAGAGCCCCACTCACAGCGGGCCACCCACAAAGCTGTGGCCCCTCACTCCCTCCCACCAGCACAGCCCCGAGACTGCTGACGGGGCAGAGAATATGGAGTCAGGCACAGCTTCAGGGGCTATTGCTGCCTGGAGCGCTGTTTATATTGACCTCAACGAGGCACACCTGGGGAGGGCGGGCCGGCAGGGTAAGGCTGCCCAGGTCAGCTAATCCACAACCCTCAGGGAATCACAATGTTGAAAATGGACCTCGCTAAGGCAGAATAGAAGCCAAGGGAAAAAAGGACACAATGCCATTTGCAGCACCATAGATGAGTCTAGAAGTAATCACGTGACTTGTAGTAAGTCAGAAAGTGAAAGACACATATCATATCATATCACTTATAGGTGTTACCTAAAAATGGATACCAGGGCAGATATTGCCACGGAGAAGGGCAATCACAGATTCATTAAACAAACTTGTGGTTCACCAATGGAAAGGTGTGAGGATTGGTTTCATTACGATATCAGGGTTAACAGACTTATACAAACACAGGTGACATATATAATCACCAAAGACCTACAGAATACCAAGAGAGGACTACTCAACATTCTGTCATAACGTACATGGGAAAAGGATCCCAGGAAGAACAGACATCTGTATATGTGTAAAAGAACCACATCTTCCACACCTACAACAAGCCAAACATTGTAATCAAACTTGCTGTAATAAAAAAATAAAAAATTAAATTAAAAACACGAAGAAGAAGTAGTGAGACAAACTTGAGTGGCTTTCTCCTGGCACATTCCATTCTAAATTCCAATCTAGAACACCACTTCCATTGAGGCTCTGTTGCCCTAGTCACCAGATTTGGTAAGGGAGAACTGCTGCCACCTTGTGGCCGTTTCACACAACAGCAGCTTTAATCCCAGCGCTAATGGTCAGTTGATATTCAAAATCATTGCAGGCCTGTAAATGACACCTGCCCTGAAAACAAATCCTGGGGTCACATATCGACCAAAAAATTCAAAGGACGTCCATATTTCAAAACGACCGTTTCACAAGGCATATTTTACGCACATTAGTGTTCTGCTTCTTTTCCTTTCTTTCCTTTTTTGTTAAAAAAAACGGGAATGGAAAAAGGCATCCCTCAGAATGGGCGAAAATCGTTGCAAACGAATCAATGGACAGAGGTTTAATCTCCAATATATATAAACAGCTCATGCAGCTTAATATTAAAAAAACAAACAACCCAATACAAAAATGGGCAGAAGATCTAAAGAGACGTTTCATCAAAGGAGACACAGAGATGGCCAAGACGCACATGAAAAGCTGCTCAACAGCACTAATTATTAGATAAATGCAAATCAAAACAACAATGAGGTATCCCCTCACACCTGTTAGAATCAGCATCATCAGAAAATCTACAAACAACAAATTCTGGGGAGGGCGTGGACAAAAGGAGCCCTCTTCCACTATTGGTGGGAATGTAAATTGATACAGTCACTATGGAGAACAGTATGGAGTTTCCTTAAAAAACTAGAAATAGAATTACCATCTGATCCAGCAATCCCACTTCTGGGCATATACCCAGAGAAAACCGTAAATCAAAAAGGCACATTCGGGCCTCCCTGGTGGCACAGTGGTTGAGAGTCCGCCTGCCGATGGAGGGGATACGGGTTCGTGCCCCGGTCTGGGAGGATCCCATATGCCGCGGAGCGGCTGGGCCCGTGAGCCATGGCCGCTAAGCCTGTGCGTCTGGAGCCTGTGCTCCGCAACGGGAGAGGCCACAACAGTGAGAGGCCCGCGTACAGCAAAAAAAAAAAAAAAAAAAAAGGCACATTCACCAAAATATTCGTTGCAGCACTATTTACAATAGCCAGGTAATGGAAGCCACCTAAATGCCCACAGACAGATGAATGGATAAAGATGTGGTACATATATAAAATGGAATATTACTCGGCCATAAAAAGGAATGAAACTGGGTGATTTGTAGAGACATCGATGGATCGAGAGACTGTCATACAGAATGAAGTAAGTCAGAAAGAGGAAAACAAATGTTGTATAGTAATGCATATATGTGGAGCCTAAAAAATGGTACAGATGAACTGGTTTGCAGGGAAGAAATACAGACACAGAGGTAGAGAACAAACGTATGGACACCAAGTGTGGGAAGCCATGGGGTGGTGGTGGTGGGATGAGTTGGGAGATTGGGATTGACCTGAATACATGTATATGCATAAAATACATAACTAATAATAACGTGCTGTATAAAAAAATAAATAAAATTAAATTTCAAAATTTAAAAAAATAAAATTTAAAAATAAAACAGAAAAAAGTTCTTCCCGTCACACAGATGTATTTATAGGAATGAATTATTTCCATGCTTATATCTATAAATACATAAAAGAGGAATAAAATCTAACTTGAACCATAAAAGAAAAAAAAAACCTGAACCCACGAGTTATACAGAGGAAAACCCTATCAGGGCACTTGCTCCAGCGGTAAACAATTCTGAAATTGGTCAGAGGTGGGGAACCATCTCCCATACAGCCAGCAACCCACCCCCCACGCAAGGAGCGTCCTCATTGCAAAGCTGGGGGACCGTGCCGAGGCATCTGTGAGTAAACGTGAGCTGAGCCCCAGGCCAGCTGCTGTTGAACTGTTCCCAACCTTCCCAGGTAAAACACCTGAATATGTACAAGGGCTTGAAAGCCTAGAGGAAGGGCCGTGGAGCCACACCAGCGAAAGCACGCAGGCCAACTTGGTGCCTGCAGGCCAGCCAGGGTGGTCCTGGCCCCGGGCGCTCTTCCGGAAGCTTTCCATTGCCCTGCCTGAGATACCCCTCTTGTCCCGGCCCCCACTGCTTCTTTCTTTCCTCACCTCTGTGCGGAGAGAAATTCCAGCGGAAGGTATGGGTGACACATCCTCTTCTTTACAGGTGGCAGCCTGACAACACCTGCAGAAAGCCCAGCAGAGCCCCACTCACAGCGGGCCACCCACAAAGCTGTGGCCCCTCACTCCCTCCCACCAGCACAGCCCCGAGACTGCTGACGGGGCAGAGAATATGGAGTCAGGCACAGCTTCAGGGGCTATTGCTGCCTGGAGCGCTGTTTATATTGACCTCAACGAGGCACACCTGGGGAGGGCGGGCCGGCAGGGTAAGGCTGCCCAGGTCAGCTAATCCACAACCCTCAGGGAATCACAATGTTGAAAATGGACCTCGCTAAGGCAGAATAGAAGCCAAGGGAAAAAAGGACACAATGCCATTTGCAGCACCATAGATGAGTCTAGAAGTAATCACGTGACTTGTAGTAAGTCAGAAAGTGAAAGACACATATCATATCATATCACTTATAGGTGTTACCTAAAAATGGATACCAGGGCAGATATTGCCACGGAGAAGGGCAATCACAGATTCATTAAACAAACTTGTGGTTCACCAATGGAAAGGTGTGAGGATTGGTTTCATTACGATATCGGGGTTAACAGACTTATACAAACACAGGTGACATATATAATCACCAAAGACCTACAGAATACCAAGAGAGGACTACTCAACATTCTGTCATAACGTACATGGGAAAAGGATCCCAGGAAGAACAGACATCTGTATATGTGTAAAAGAACCACATCTTCCACACCTACAACAAGCCAAACATTGTAATCAAACTTGCTGTAATAAAAAAATAAAAAATTAAATTAAAAACACGAAGAAGAAGTAGTGAGACAAACTTGAGTGGCTTTCTCCTGGCACATTCCATTCTAAATTCCAATCTAGAACACCACTTCCATTGAGGCTCTGTTGCCCTAGTCACCAGATTTGGTAAGGGAGAACTGCTGCCACCTTGTGGCCGTTTCACACAACAGCAGCTTTAATCCCAGCGCTAATGGTCAGTTGATATTCAAAATCATTGCAGGCCTGTAAATGACACCTGCCCTGAAAACAAATCCTGGGGTCACATATCGACCAAAAAATTCAAAGGACGTCCATATTTCAAAACGACCGTTTCACAAGGCATATTTTACGCACATTAGTGTTCTGCTTCTTTTCCTTTCTTTCCTTTTTTGTTAAAAAAAACGGGAATGGAAAAAGGCATCCCTCAGAATGGGCGAAAATCGTTGCAAACGAATCAATGGACAGAGGTTTAATCTCCAATATATATAAACAGCTCATGCAGCTTAATATTAAAAAAACAAACAACCCAATACAAAAATGGGCAGAAGATCTAAAGAGACGTTTCATCAAAGGAGACACAGAGATGGCCAAGACGCACATGAAAAGCTGCTCAACAGCACTAATTATTAGATAAATGCAAATCAAAACAACAATGAGGTATCCCCTCACACCTGTTAGAATCAGCATCATCAGAAAATCTACAAACAACAAATTCTGGGGAGGGCGTGGACAAAAGGAGCCCTCTTCCACTATTGGTGGGAATGTAAATTGATACAGTCACTATGGAGAACAGTATGGAGTTTCCTTAAAAAACTAGAAATAGAATTACCATCTGATCCAGCAATCCCACTTCTGGGCATATACCCAGAGAAAACCGTAAATCAAAAAGGCACATTCGGGCCTCCCTGGTGGCACAGTGGTTGAGAGTCCGCCTGCCGATGGAGGGGATACGGGTTCGTGCCCCGGTCTGGGAGGATCCCATATGCCGCGGAGCGGCTGGGCCCGTGAGCCATGGCCGCTAAGCCTGTGCGTCTGGAGCCTGTGCTCCGCAACGGGAGAGGCCACAACAGTGAGAGGCCCGCGTACAGCAAAAAAAAAAAAAAAAAAAAAGGCACATTCACCAAAATATTCGTTGCAGCACTATTTACAATAGCCAGGTAATGGAAGCCACCTAAATGCCCACAGACAGATGAATGGATAAAGATGTGGTACATATATAAAATGGAATATTACTCGGCCATAAAAAGGAATGAAACTGGGTGATTTGTAGAGACATCGATGGATCGAGAGACTGTCATACAGAATGAAGTAAGTCAGAAAGAGGAAAACAAATGTTGTATAGTAATGCATATATGTGGAGCCTAAAAAATGGTACAGATGAACTGGTTTGCAGGGAAGAAATACAGACACAGAGGTAGAGAACAAACGTATGGACACCAAGTGTGGGAAGCCATGGGGTGGTGGTGGTGGGATGAGTTGGGAGATTGGGATTGACCTGAATACATGTATATGCATAAAATACATAACTAATAATAACGTGCTGTATAAAAAAATAAATAAAATTAAATTTCAAAATTTAAAAAAATAAAATTTAAAAATAAAACAGAAAAAAGTTCTTCCCGTCACACAGATGTATTTATAGGAATGAATTATTTCCATGCTTATATCTATAAATACATAAAAGAGGAATAAAATCTAACTTGAACCATAAAAGAAAAAAAAAACCTGAACCCACGAGTTATACAGAGGAAAACCCTATCAGGGCACTTGCTCCAGCGGTAAACAATTCTGAAATTGGTCAGAGGTGGGGAACCATCTCCCATACAGCCAGCAACCCACCCCCCACGCAAGGAGCGTCCTCATTGCAAAGCTGGGGGACCGTGCCGAGGCATCTGTGAGTAAACGTGAGCTGAGCCCCAGGCCAGCTGCTGTTGAACTGTTCCCAACCTTCCCAGGTAAAACACCTGAATATGTACAAGGGCTTGAAAGCCTAGAGGAAGGGCCGTGGAGCCACACCAGCGAAAGCACGCAGGCCAACTTGGTGCCTGCAGGCCAGCCAGGGTGGTCCTGGCCCCGGGCGCTCTTCCGGAAGCTTTCCATTGCCCTGCCTGAGATACCCCTCTTGTCCCGGCCCCCACTGCTTCTTTCTTTCCTCACCTCTGTGCGGAGAGAAATTCCAGCGGAAGGTATGGGTGACACATCCTCTTCTTTACAGGTGGCAGCCTGACAACACCTGCAGAAAGCCCAGCAGAGCCCCACTCACAGCGGGCCACCCACAAAGCTGTGGCCCCTCACTCCCTCCCACCAGCACAGCCCCGAGACTGCTGACGGGGCAGAGAATATGGAGACAGGCACAGCTTCAGGGGCTATTGCTGCCTGGAGCGCTGTTTATATTGACCTCAACGAGGCACACCTGGGGAGGGCGGGCCGGCAGTGTAAGGCTGCCCAGGTCAGCTAATCCACAACCCTCAGGGAATCACATTGTTGAAAATGGACCTCGCTAAGGCAGAATAGAAGCCAAGGGAAAAAAGGACACAATGCCATTTGCAGCACCGTAGATGAGTCTAGAAGTAATCACGTGACTTGTAGTAAGTCAGAAAGTGAAAGACACATATCATATCATATCACTTATAGGTGTTACCTAAAAATGGATACCAGGGCAGATATTGCCACGGAGAAGGGCAATCACAGATTCATTAAACAAACTTGTGGTTCACCAATGGAAAGGTGTGAGGATTGGTTTCATTACGATATCGGGGTTAACAGACATATACAAACACAGGTGACATATATAATCACCAAAGACCTACAGAATACCAAGAGAGGACTACTCAACATTCTGTCATAACGTACATGGGAAAAGGATCCCAGGAAGAACAGACATCTGTATATGTGTAAAAGAACCACATCTTCCACATCTACAACAAGCCAAACATTGTAATCAAACTTGCTGTAATAAAATAATAAAAAATTAAATTAAAAACACGAAGAAGAAGTAGTGAGACAAACTTGAGTGGCTTTCTCCTGGCACATTCCATTCTAAATTCCAATCTAGAACACCACTTCCATTGAGGCTCTGTTGCCCTAGTCACCAGATTTGGTAAGGGAGAACTGCTGCCACCTTGTGGCCGTTTCACACAACAGCAGCTTTAATCCCAGCGCTAATGGTCAGTTGATATTCAAAATCATTGCAGGCCTGTAAATGACACCTGCCCTGAAAACAAATCCTGGGGTCACATATCGACCAAAAAATTCAAAGGACGTCCATATTTAAAAACGACCGTTTCAAAAGGCATATTTTACGCACATTAGTGTTCTGCGTCTTTTCCTTTCTTTCCTTTTTTGTTAAAAAAAACGGGAATGGAAAAAGGCATCCCTCAGAATGGGCGAAAATCGTTGCAAACGAATCAATGGACAGAGGTTTAATCTCCAATATATATAAACAGCTCATGCAGCTTAATATTAAAAAAAACAAACAACCCAATACAAAAATGGGCAGAAGATCTAAAGAGACGTTTCTTCAAAGGAGACACAGAGATGGCCAAGACGCACATGAAAAGCTGCTCAACAGCACTAATTATTAGAGAAATGCAAATCAAAACTACAATGAGGTGTCACCTCACACCTGTTAGAATCGGCATCATCAGAAAATCTACAAACAACAAATTCTGGGGAGGGCGTGGACAAAAGGAGCCCTCTTCCACTATTGGTGGGAATGTAAACTGATACAGTCACTATGGAGAACAGTATGGAGTTTCCTTAAAAAAACTAGAAATAGAATTACCATCTGATCCAGCAATCCCACTTCTGGGCATATACCCAGAGAAAACCGTAAATCAAAAAGGCACATTCACCACAATGTTCGTTGCAGCACTCTTTACAATAGCCAGGTAATGGAAGCCACCTAAATGCCCACAGACAGATGAATGGATAAAGATGTGGTACATATATAAAATGGAATATTACTCGGCCATAAAAAGGAATGAAACTGGGTCATTTGTAGAGACATCGATGGATCGAGAGACTGTCATACAGAATGAAGTAGGTCAGAAAGAGGAAAACAAATGTTGTATAGTAATGCATATATGTGGAGCCTAAAAAATGGTACAGATGAACTGGTTTGCAGGGAAGAAATAGAGACACAGAGGTAGAGAACAAACGTATGGACACCAAGTGTGGGAAGCCATGGGGTGGTGGTGGTGGGATGAGTTGGGAGATTGGGATTGACCTGCATACATGTATATGCATAAAATACATATCTAATAATAACATGCTGTATAAAAAAATAAATAAAATTAAATTTCAAAATTTAAAAAAATAAAATTTAAAAATAAAACAGAAAAAAGTTCTTCCCGTCACACAGATGTATTTATAGGAATGAATTATTTCCATGCTTATATCTATAAATACATAAAAGAGGAATAAAATCTAACTTGAACCATAAAAGAAAAAAAAACCTGAACCCACGAGTTATACAGAGGAAAACCCTATCAGGGCACTTGCTCCAGCGGTAAACAATTCTGAAATTGGTCAGAGGTGGGGAACCATCTCCCATACAGCCAGCAACCCACCCCCCACGCAAGGAGCGTCCTCATTGCAAAGCTGGGGGACCGTGCCGAGACATCTGTGAGTAAACGTGAGCTGAGCCCCAGGCCAGCTGCTGTTGAACTGTTCCCAACCTTCCCAGGTAAAACAGCTGAATATGTACAAGGGCTTGAAAGCCTAGAGGAAGGGCCGTGGAGCCACACCAGCGAAAGCACGCAGGCCAACTTGGTGCCTGCAGGCCAGCCAGGGTGGTCCTGGCCCCGGGCGCTCTTCCGGAAGCTTTCCATTGCCCTGCCTGAGATACCCCTCTTGTCCCGGCCCCCACTGCTTCTTTCTTTCCTCACCTCTGTGCGGAGAGAAATTCCAGCGGAAGGTATGGGTGACACATCCTCTTCTTTACAGGTGGCAGCCTGACAACACCTGCAGAAAGCCCAGCAGAGCCCCACTCACAGAGGGCCACCCACAAAGCTGTGGCCCCTCACTCCCTCCCACCAGCACAGCCCCGAGACTGCTGACGGGGCAGAGAATATGGAGTCAGGCACAGCTTCAGGGGCTATTGCTGCCTGGAGCGCTGTTTATATTGACCTCAACGAGGCACACCTGGGGAGGGCGGGCCGGCAGGGTAAGGCTGCCCAGGTCAGCTAATCCACAACCCTCAGGGAATCACATTGTTGAAAATGGACCTCGCTAAGGCAGAATAGAAGCCAAGGGAAAAAAGGACACAATGCCATTTGCAGCACCGTAGATGAGTCTAGAAGTAATCACGTGACTTGTAGTAAGTCAGAAAGTGAAAGACACATATCATATCATATCACTTATAGGTGTTACCTAAAAATGGATACCAGGGCAGATATTGCCACGGAGAAGGGCAATCACAGATTCATTAAACAAACTTGTGGTTCACCAATGGAAAGGTGTGAGGATTGGTTTCATTACGATATCGGGGTTAACAGACATATACAAACACAGGTGACATATATAATCACCAAAGACCTACAGAATACCAAGAGAGGACTACTCAACATTCTGTCATAACGTACATGGGAAAAGGATCCCAGGAAGAACAGACATCTGTATATGTGTAAAAGAACCACATCTTCCACACCTACAACAAGCCAAACATTGTAATCAAACTTGCTGTAATAAAATAATAAAAAATTAAATTAAAAACACGAAGAAGAAGTAGTGAGACAAACTTGAGTGGCTTTCTCCTGGCACATTCCATTCTAAATTCCAATCTAGAACACCACTTCCATTGAGGCTCTGTTGCCCTAGTCACCAGATTTGGTAAGGGAGAACTGCTGCCACCTTGTGGCCGTTTCACACAACAGCAGCTTTAATCCCAGCGCTAATGGTCAGTTGATATTCAAAATCATTGCAGGCCTGTAAATGACACCTGCCCTGAAAACAAATCCTGGGGTCACATATCGACCAAAAAATTCAAAGGACGTCCATATTTCAAAACGACCGTTTCAAAAGGCATATTTTACGCACATTAGTGTTCTGCTTCTTTTCCTTTCTTTCCTTTTTTGTTAAAAAAAACGGGAATGGAAAAAGGCATCCCTCAGAATGGGCGAAAATCGTTGCAAACGAATCAATGGACAGAGGTTTAATCTCCAATATATATAAACAGCTCATGCAGCTTAATATTAAAAAAACAAACAACCCAATACAAAAATGGGCAGAAGATCTAAAGAGACGTTTCTTCAAAGGAGACACAGAGATGGCCAAGACGCACATGAAAAGCTGCTCAACAGCACTAATTATTAGAGAAATGCAAATCAAAACTACAATGAGGTATCACCTCACACCTGTTAGAATCGGCATCATCAGAAAATCTACAAACAACAAATTCTGGGGAGGGCGTGGACAAAAGGAGCCCTCTTCCACTATTGGTGGGAATGTAAATTGATACAGTCACTATGGAGAACAGTATGGAGTTTCCTTAAAAAACTAGAAATAGAATTACCATCTGATCCAGCAATCCCACTTCTGGGCATATACCCAGAGAAAACCGTAAATCAAAAAGGCACATTCGGGCCTCCCTGGTGGCGCAGTGGTTGAGAGTCCGCCTGCCGATGGAGGGGATACAGGTTCGTGCCCCGGTCTGGGAGGATCCCATATGCCGCAGAGCGGCTGGGCCCGTGAGCCATGGCCGCTAAGCCTGTGCGTCTGGAGCCTGTGCTCCGCAACGCGAGAGGCCACAACAGTGAGAGGCCCGCGTACAGCAAAAAAAAAAAAAAAAAAAAAAAAAAGGCACATTCACCACAATGTTCGTTGCAGCACTCTTTACAATAGCCAGGTAATGGAAGCCACCTAAATGCCCACAGACAGATGAATGGATAAAGATGTGGTACATATATAAAATGGAATATTACTCGGCCATAAAAAGGAATGAAACTGGGTCATTTGTAGAGACATCGATGGATCGAGAGACTGTCATACAGAATGAAGTAGGTCAGAAAGAGGAAAACAAATGTTGTATAGTAATGCATATATGTGGAGCCTAAAAAATGGTACAGATGAACTGGTTTGCAGGGAAGAAATAGAGACACAGAGGTAGAGAACAAACGTATGGACACCAAGTGTGGGAAGCCATGGGGTGGTGGTGGTGGGATGAGTTGGGAGATTGGGATTGACCTGCATACATGTATATGCATAAAATACATATCTAATAATAACATGCTGTATAAAAAAATAAAATTAAATTTCAAAATTTAAAAAAATAAAATTTAAAAATAAAACAGAAAAAAGTTCTTCCCGTCACACAGATGTATTTATAGGAATGAATTATTTCCATGCTTATATCTATAAATACATAAAAGAGGAATAAAATCTAACTTGAACCATAAAAGAAAAAAAAACCTGAACCCACGAGTTATACAGAGGAAAACCCTATCAGGGCACTTGCTCCAGCGGTAAACAATTCTGAAATTGGTCAGAGGTGGGGAACCATCTCCCATACAGCCAGCAACCCACCCCCCACGCAAGGAGCGTCCTCATTGCAAAGCTGGGGGACCGTGCCGAGGCATCTGTGAGTAAACGTGAGCTGAGCCCCAGGCCAGCTGCTGTTGAACTGTTCCCAACCTTCCCAGGTAAAACAGCTGAATATGTACAAGGGCTTGAAAGCCTAGAGGAAGGGCCGTGGAGCCACACCAGCGAAAGCACGCAGGCCAACTTGGTGCCTGCAGGCCAGCCAGGGTGCTCCTGGCCCCGGGCGCTCTTCCGGAAGCTTTCCATTGCCCTGCCTGAGATACCCCTCTTGTCCCGGCCCCCACTGCTTCTTTCTTTCCTCACCTCTGTGCGGAGAGAAATTCCAGCGGAAGGTATGGGTGACACATCCTCTTCTTTACAGGTGGCAGCCTGACAACACCTGCAGAAAGCCCAGCAGAGCCCCACTCACAGCGGGCCACCCACAAAGCTGTGGCCCCTCACTCCCTCCCACCAGCACAGCCCCGAGACTGCTGACGGGGCAGAGAATATGGAGTCAGGCACAGCTTCAGGGGCTATTGCTGCCTGGAGCGCTGTTTATATTGACCTCAACGAGGCACACCTGGGGAGGGCGGGCCGGCAGGGTAAGGCTGCCCAGGTCAGCTAATCCACAACCCTCAGGGAATCACATTGTTGAAAATGGACCTCGCTAAGGCAGAATAGAAGCCAAGGGAAAAAAGGACACAATGCCATTTGCAGCACCGTAGATGAGTCTAGAAGTAATCACGTGACTTGTAGTAAGTCAGAAAGTGAAAGACACATATCATATCATATCACTTATAGGTGTTACCTAAAAATGGATACCAGGGCAGATATTGCCACGGAGAAGGGCAATCACAGATTCATTAAACAAACTTGTGGTTCACCAATGGAAAGGTGTGAGGATTGGTTTCATTACGATATCGGGGTTAACAGACATATACAAACACAGGTGACATATATAATCACCAAAGACCTACAGAATACCAAGAGAGGACTACTCAACATTCTGTCATAACGTACATGGGAAAAGGATCCCAGGAAGAACAGACATCTGTATATGTGTAAAAGAACCACATCTTCCACACCTACAACAAGCCAAACATTGTAATCAAACTTGCTGTAATAAAATAATAAAAAATTAAATTAAAAACACGAAGAAGAAGTAGTGAGACAAACTTGAGTGGCTTTCTCCTGGCACATTCCATTCTAAATTCCAATCTAGAACACCACTTCCATTGAGGCTCTGTTGCCCTAGTCACCAGATTTGGTAAGGGAGAACTGCTGCCACCTTGTGGCCGTTTCACACAACAGCAGCTTTAATCCCAGCGCTAATGGTCAGTTGATATTCAAAATCATTGCAGGCCTGTAAATGACACCTGCCCTGAAAACAAATCCTGGGGTCACATATCGACCAAAAAATTCAAAGGACGTCCATATTTAAAAACGACCGTTTCAAAAGGCATATTTTACGCACATTAGTGTTCTGCTTCTTTTCCTTTCTTTCCTTTTTTGTTAAAAAAAACGGGAATGGAAAAAGGCATCCCTCAGAATGGGCGAAAATCGTTGCAAACGAATCAATGGACAGAGGTTTAATCTCCAATATATATAAACAGCTCATGCAGCTTAATATTAAAAAAAACAAACAACCCAATACAAAAATGGGCAGAAGATCTAAAGAGACGTTTCTTCAAAGGAGACACAGAGATGGCCAAGACGCACATGAAAAGCTGCTCAACAGCACTAATTATTAGATAAATGCAAATCAAAACTACAATGAGGTATCACCTCACACCTGTTAGAATCGGCATCATCAGAAAATCTACAAACAACAAATTCTGGGGAGGGCGTGGACAAAAGGAGCCCTCTTCCACTATTGGTGGGAATGTAAATTGATACAGTCACTATGGAGAACAGTATGGAGTTTCCTTAAAAAACTAGAAATAGAATTACCATCTGATCCAGCAATCCCACTTCTGGGCATATACCCAGAGAAAACCGTAAATCAAAAAGGCACATTCGGGCCTCCCTGGTGGCGCAGTGGTTGAGAGTCCGCCTGCCGATGGAGGGGATACAGGTTCGTGCCCCGGTCTGGGAGGATCCCATATGCCGCAGAGCGGCTGGGCCCGTGAGCCATGGCCGCTAAGCCTGTGCGTCTGGAGCCTGTGCTCCGCAACGCGAGAGGCCACAACAGTGAGAGGCCCGCGTACAGCAAAAAAAAAAAAAAAAAAAAAAAAAAGGCACATTCACCACAATGTTCGTTGCAGCACTCTTTACAATAGCCAGGTAATGGAAGCCACCTAAATGCCCACAGACAGATGAATGGATAAAGATGTGGTACATATATAAAATGGAATATTACTCGGCCATAAAAAGGAATGAAACTGGGTCATTTGTAGAGACATCGATGGATCGAGAGACTGTCATACAGAATGAAGTAGGTCAGAAAGAGGAAAACAAATGTTGTATAGTAATGCATATATGTGGAGCCTAAAAAATGGTACAGATGAACTGGTTTGCAGGGAAGAAATAGAGACACAGAGGTAGAGAACAAACGTATGGACACCAAGTGTGGGAAGCCATGGGGTGGTGGTGGTGGGATGAGTTGGGAGATTGGGATTGACCTGCATACATGTATATGCATAAAATACATATCTAATAATAACATGCTGTATAAAAAAATAAATAAAATTAAATTTCAAAATTTAAAAAAATAAAATTTAAAAATAAAACAGAAAAAAGTTCTTCCCGTCACACAGATGTATTTATAGGAATGAATTATTTCCATGCTTATATCTATAAATACATAAAAGAGGAATAAAATCTAACTTGAACCATAAAAGAAAAAAAAACCTGAACCCACGAGTTATACAGAGGAAAACCCTATCAGGGCACTTGCTCCAGCGGTAAACAATTCTGAAATTGGTCAGAGGTGGGGAACCATCTCCCATACAGCCAGCAACCCACCCCCCACGCAAGGAGCGTCCTCATTGCAAAGCTGGGGGACCGTGCCGAGGCATCTGTGAGTAAACGTGAGCTGAGCCCCAGGCCAGCTGCTGTTGAACTGTTCCCAACCTTCCCAGGTAAAACAGCTGAATATGTACAAGGGCTTGAAAGCCTAGAGGAAGGGCCGTGGAGCCACACCAGCGAAAGCACGCAGGCCAACTTGGTGCCTGCAGGCCAGCCAGGGTGCTCCTGGCCCCGGGCGCTCTTCCGGAAGCTTTCCATTGCCCTGCCTGAGATACCCCTCTTGTCCCGGCCCCCACTGCTTCTTTCTTTCCTCACCTCTGTGCGGAGAGAAATTCCAGCGGAAGGTATGGGTGACACATCCTCTTCTTTACAGGTGGCAGCCTGACAACACCTGCAGAAAGCCCAGCAGAGCCCCACTCACAGCGGGCCACCCACAAAGCTGTGGCCCCTCACTCCCTCCCACCAGCACAGCCCCGAGACTGCTGACGGGGCAGAGAATATGGAGTCAGGCACAGCTTCAGGGGCTATTGCTGCCTGGAGCGCTGTTTATATTGACCTCAACGAGGCACACCTGGGGAGGGCGGGCCGGCAGGGTAAGGCTGCCCAGGTCAGCTAATCCACAACCCTCAGGGAATCACATTGTTGAAAATGGACCTCGCTAAGGCAGAATAGAAGCCAAGGGAAAAAAGGACACAATGCCATTTGCAGCACCGTAGATGAGTCTAGAAGTAATCACGTGACTTGTAGTAAGTCAGAAAGTGAAAGACACATATCATATCATATCACTTATAGGTGTTACCTAAAAATGGATACCAGGGCAGATATTGCCACGGAGAAGGGCAATCACAGATTCATTAAACAAACTTGTGGTTCACCAATGGAAAGGTGTGAGGATTGGTTTCATTACGATATCGGGGTTAACAGACATATACAAACACAGGTGACATATATAATCACCAAAGACCTACAGAATACCAAGAGAGGACTACTCAACATTCTGTCATAACGTACATGGGAAAAGGATCCCAGGAAGAACAGACATCTGTATATGTGTAAAAGAACCACATCTTCCACACCTACAACAAGCCAAACATTGTAATCAAACTTGCTGTAATAAAATAATAAAAAATTAAATTAAAAACACGAAGAAGAAGTAGTGAGACAAACTTGAGTGGCTTTCTCCTGGCACATTCCATTCTAAATTCCAATCTAGAACACCACTTCCATTGAGGCTCTGTTGCCCTAGTCACCAGATTTGGTAAGGGAGAACTGCTGCCACCTTGTGGCCGTTTCACACAACAGCAGCTTTAATCCCAGCGCTAATGGTCAGTTGATATTCAAAATCATTGCAGGCCTGTAAATGACACCTGCCCTGAAAACAAATCCTGGGGTCACATATCGACCAAAAAATTCAAAGGACGTCCATATTTAAAAACGACCGTTTCAAAAGGCATATTTTACGCACATTAGTGTTCTGCTTCTTTTCCTTTCTTTCCTTTTTTGTTAAAAAAAACGGGAATGGAAAAAGGCATCCCTCAGAATGGGCGAAAATCGTTGCAAACGAATCAATGGACAGAGGTTTAATCTCCAATATATATAAACAGCTCATGCAGCTTAATATTAAAAAAAACAAACAACCCAATACAAAAATGGGCAGAAGATCTAAAGAGACGTTTCTTCAAAGGAGACACAGAGATGGCCAAGACGCACATGAAAAGCTGCTCAACAGCACTAATTATTAGATAAATGCAAATCAAAACTACAATGAGGTATCACCTCACACCTGTTAGAATCGGCATCATCAGAAAATCTACAAACAACAAATTCTGGGGAGGGCGTGGACAAAAGGAGCCCTCTTCCACTATTGGTGGGAATGTAAATTGATACAGTCACTATGGAGAACAGTATGGAGTTTCCTTAAAAAACTAGAAATAGAATTACCATCTGATCCAGCAATCCCACTTCTGGGCATATACCCAGAGAAAACCGTAAATCAAAAAGGCACATTCGGGCCTCCCTGGTGGCGCAGTGGTTGAGAGTCCGCCTGCCGATGGAGGGGATACAGGTTCGTGCCCCGGTCTGGGAGGATCCCATATGCCGCAGAGCGGCTGGGCCCGTGAGCCATGGCCGCTAAGCCTGTGCGTCTGGAGCCTGTGCTCCGCAACGCGAGAGGCCACAACAGTGAGAGGCCCGCGTACAGCAAAAAAAAAAAAAAAAAAAAAAAAAAGGCACATTCACCACAATGTTCGTTGCAGCACTCTTTACAATAGCCAGGTAATGGAAGCCACCTAAATGCCCACAGACAGATGAATGGATAAAGATGTGGTACATATATAAAATGGAATATTACTCGGCCATAAAAAGGAATGAAACTGGGTCATTTGTAGAGACATCGATGGATCGAGAGACTGTCATACAGAATGAAGTAGGTCAGAAAGAGGAAAACAAATGTTGTATAGTAATGCATATATGTGGAGCCTAAAAAATGGTACAGATGAACTGGTTTGCAGGGAAGAAATAGAGACACAGAGGTAGAGAACAAACGTATGGACACCAAGTGTGGGAAGCCATGGGGTGGTGGTGGTGGGATGAGTTGGGAGATTGGGATTGACCTGCATACATGTATATGCATAAAATACATATCTAATAATAACATGCTGTATAAAAAAATAAATAAAATTAAATTTCAAAATTTAAAAAAATAAAATTTAAAAATAAAACAGAAAAAAGTTCTTCCCGTCACACAGATGTATTTATAGGAATGAATTATTTCCATGCTTATATCTATAAATACATAAAAGAGGAATAAAATCTAACTTGAACCATAAAAGAAAAAAAAACCTGAACCCACGAGTTATACAGAGGAAAACCCTATCAGGGCACTTGCTCCAGCGGTAAACAATTCTGAAATTGGTCAGAGGTGGGGAACCATCTCCCATACAGCCAGCAACCCACCCCCCACGCAAGGAGCGTCCTCATTGCAAAGCTGGGGGACCGTGCCGAGGCATCTGTGAGTAAACGTGAGCTGAGCCCCAGGCCAGCTGCTGTTGAACTGTTCCCAACCTTCCCAGGTAAAACAGCTGAATATGTACAAGGGCTTGAAAGCCTAGAGGAAGGGCCGTGGAGCCACACCAGCGAAAGCACGCAGGCCAACTTGGTGCCTGCAGGCCAGCCAGGGTGCTCCTGGCCCCGGGCGCTCTTCCGGAAGCTTTCCATTGCCCTGCCTGAGATACCCCTCTTGTCCCGGCCCCCACTGCTTCTTTCTTTCCTCACCTCTGTGCGGAGAGAAATTCCAGCGGAAGGTATGGGTGACACATCCTCTTCTTTACAGGTGGCAGCCTGACAACACCTGCAGAAAGCCCAGCAGAGCCCCACTCACAGCGGGCCACCCACAAAGCTGTGGCCCCTCACTCCCTCCCACCAGCACAGCCCCGAGACTGCTGACGGGGCAGAGAATATGGAGTCAGGCACAGCTTCAGGGGCTATTGCTGCCTGGAGCGCTGTTTATATTGACCTCAACGAGGCACACCTGGGGAGGGCGGGCCGGCAGGGTAAGGCTGCCCAGGTCAGCTAATCCACAACCCTCAGGGAATCACATTGTTGAAAATGGACCTCGCTAAGGCAGAATAGAAGCCAAGGGAAAAAAGGACACAATGCCATTTGCAGCACCGTAGATGAGTCTAGAAGTAATCACGTGACTTGTAGTAAGTCAGAAAGTGAAAGACACATATCATATCATATCACTTATAGGTGTTACCTAAAAATGGATACCAGGGCAGATATTGCCACGGAGAAGGGCAATCACAGATTCATTAAACAAACTTGTGGTTCACCAATGGAAAGGTGTGAGGATTGGTTTCATTACGATATCGGGGTTAACAGACATATACAAACACAGGTGACATATATAATCACCAAAGACCTACAGAATACCAAGAGAGGACTACTCAACATTCTGTCATAACGTACATGGGAAAAGGATCCCAGGAAGAACAGACATCTGTATATGTGTAAAAGAACCACATCTTCCACACCTACAACAAGCCAAACATTGTAATCAAACTTGCTGTAATAAAATAATAAAAAATTAAATTAAAAACACGAAGAAGAAGTAGTGAGACAAACTTGAGTGGCTTTCTCCTGGCACATTCCATTCTAAATTCCAATCTAGAACACCACTTCCATTGAGGCTCTGTTGCCCTAGTCACCAGATTTGGTAAGGGAGAACTGCTGCCACCTTGTGGCCGTTTCACACAACAGCAGCTTTAATCCCAGCGCTAATGGTCAGTTGATATTCAAAATCATTGCAGGCCTGTAAATGACACCTGCCCTGAAAACAAATCCTGGGGTCACATATCGACCAAAAAATTCAAAGGACGTCCATATTTAAAAACGACCGTTTCAAAAGGCATATTTTACGCACATTAGTGTTCTGCTTCTTTTCCTTTCTTTCCTTTTTTGTTAAAAAAAACGGGAATGGAAAAAGGCATCCCTCAGAATGGGCGAAAATCGTTGCAAACGAATCAATGGACAGAGGTTTAATCTCCAATATATATAAACAGCTCATGCAGCTTAATATTAAAAAAAACAAACAACCCAATACAAAAATGGGCAGAAGATCTAAAGAGACGTTTCTTCAAAGGAGACACAGAGATGGCCAAGACGCACATGAAAAGCTGCTCAACAGCACTAATTATTAGAGAAATGCAAATCAAAACTACAATGAGGTGTCACCTCACACCTGTTAGAATCGGCATCATCAGAAAATCTACAAACAACAAATTCTGGGGAGGGCGTGGACAAAAGGAGCCCTCTTCCACTATTGGTGGGAATGTAAACTGATACAGTCACTATGGAGAACAGTATGGAGTTTCCTTAAAAAAACTAGAAATAGAATTACCATCTGATCCAGCAATCCCACTTCTGGGCATATACCCAGAGAAAACCGTAAATCAAAAAGGCACATTCACCACAATGTTCGTTGCAGCACTCTTTACAATAGCCAGGTAATGGAAGCCACCTAAATGCCCACAGACAGATGAATGGATAAAGATGTGGTACATATATAAAATGGAATATTACTCGGCCATAAAAAGGAATGAAACTGGGTCATTTGTAGAGACATCGATGGATCGAGAGACTGTCATACAGAATGAAGTAAGTCAGAAAGAGGAAAACAAATGTTGTATATTAATGCATATATGTGGAGCCTAAAAAATGGTACAGATGAACTCGTTTGCAGGGAAGAAATACAGACACAGAGGTAGAGAACAAACGTATGGACACCAAGTGTGGGAAGCCATGGGGTGGTGGTGGAGGGATGAGTTGGGAGATTGGGATTGACCTGCATACATGTATATGCATAAAATACATATCTAATAATAACATGCTGTATAAAAAAATAAATAAAATTAAATTTCAAAATTTAAAAAAATATAATTTAAAAATAAAACAGAAAAAAGTTCTTCCCGTCACACAGATGTATTTATAGGAATGAATTATTTCCATGCTTATATCTATAAATACATAAAAGAGGAATAAAATCTAACTTGAACCATAAAAGAAAAAAAAACCTGAACCCACGAGTTATACAGAGGAAAACCCTATCAGGGCACTTGCTCCAGCGGTAAACAATTCTGAAATTGGTCAGAGGTGGGGAACCATCTCCCATACAGCCAGCAACCCACCCCCCACGCAAGGAGCGTCCTCATTGCAAAGCTGGGGGACCGTGCCGAGGCATCTGTGAGTAAACGTGAGCTGAGCCCCAGGCCAGCTGCTGTTGAACTGTTCCCAACCTTCCCAGGTAAAACAGCTGAATATGTACAAGGGCTTGAAAGCCTAGAGGA
Source organism: Mesoplodon mirus (assembly GCF_964341445.2). Classification (NCBI taxonomy): domain Eukaryota; kingdom Metazoa; phylum Chordata; class Mammalia; order Artiodactyla; family Ziphiidae; genus Mesoplodon; species Mesoplodon mirus. The sequence continues at coordinate 106,682,693 of NC_138987.1, read as the reverse complement.
AGGGCCGTGGAGCCACACCAGCGAAAGCACGCAGGCCAACTTGGTGCCTGCAGGCCAGCCAGGGTGCTCCTGGCCCCGGGCGCTCTTCCGGAAGCTTTCCATTGCCCTGCCTGAGATACCCCTCTTGTCCCGGCCCCCACTGCTTCTTTCTTTCCTCACCTCTGTGCGGAGAGAAATTCCAGCGGAAGGTATGGGTGACACATCCTCTTCTTTACAGGTGGCAGCCTGACAACACCTGCAGAAAGCCCAGCAGAGCCCCACTCACAGCGGGCCACCCACAAAGCTGTGGCCCCTCACTCCCTCCCACCAGCACAGCCCCGAGACTGCTGACGGGGCAGAGAATATGGAGTCAGGCACAGCTTCAGGGGCTATTGCTGCCTGGAGCGCTGTTTATATTGACCTCAACGAGGCACACCTGGGGAGGGCGGGCCGGCAGGGTAAGGCTGCCCAGGTCAGCTAATCCACAACCCTCAGGGAATCACATTGTTGAAAATGGACCTCGCTAAGGCAGAATAGAAGCCAAGGGAAAAAAGGACACAATGCCATTTGCAGCACCGTAGATGAGTCTAGAAGTAATCACGTGACTTGTAGTAAGTCAGAAAGTGAAAGACACATATCATATCATATCACTTATAGGTGTTACCTAAAAATGGATACCAGGGCAGATATTGCCACGGAGAAGGGCAATCACAGATTCATTAAACAAACTTGTGGTTCACCAATGGAAAGGTGTGAGGATTGGTTTCATTACGATATCGGGGTTAACAGACATATACAAACACAGGTGACATATATAATCACCAAAGACCTACAGAATACCAAGAGAGGACTACTCAACATTCTGTCATAACGTACATGGGAAAAGGATCCCAGGAAGAACAGACATCTGTATATGTGTAAAAGAACCACATCTTCCACACCTACAACAAGCCAAACATTGTAATCAAACTTGCTGTAATAAAAAAATAAAAAATTAAATTAAAAACACGAAGAAGAAGTAGTGAGACAAACTTGAGTGGCTTTCTCCTGGCACATTCCATTCTAAATTCCAATCTAGAACACCACTTCCATTGAGGCTCTGTTGCCCTAGTCACCAGATTTGGTAAGGGAGAACTGCTGCCACCTTGTGGCCGTTTCACACAACAGCAGCTTTAATCCCAGCGCTAATGGTCAGTTGATATTCAAAATCATTGCAGGCCTGTAAATGACACCTGCCCTGAAAACAAATCCTGGGGTCACATATCGACCAAAAAATTCAAAGGACGTCCATATTTCAAAACGACCGTTTCAAAAGGCATATTTTACGCACATTAGTGTTCTGCTTCTTTTCCTTTCTTTCCTTTTTTGTTAAAAAAAACGGGAATGGAAAAAGGCATCCCTCAGAATGGGCGAAAATCGTTGCAAACGAATCAATGGACAGAGGTTTAATCTCCAATATATATAAACAGCTCATGCAGCTTAATATTAAAAAAACAAACAACCCAATACAAAAATGGGCAGAAGATCTAAAGAGACGTTTCTTCAAAGGAGACACAGAGATGGCCAAGACGCACATGAAAAGCTGCTCAACAGCACTAATTATTAGATAAATGCAAATCAAAACTACAATGAGGTATCACCTCACACCTGTTAGAATCGGCATCATCAGAAAATCTACAAACAACAAATTCTGGGGAGGGCGTGGACAAAAGGAGCCCTCTTCCACTATTGGTGGGAATGTAAATTGATACAGTCACTATGGAGAACAGTATGGAGTTTCCTTAAAAAACTAGAAATAGAATTACCATCTGATCCAGCAATCCCACTTCTGGGCATATACCCAGAGAAAACCGTAAATCAAAAAGGCACATTCGGGCCTCCCTGGTGGCGCAGTGGTTGAGAGTCCGCCTGCCGATGGAGGGGATACGGGTTCGTGCCCCGGTCTGGGAGGATCCCATATGCCGCGGAGCGGCTGGGCCCGTGAGCCATGGCCGCTAAGCCTGTGCGTCTGGAGCCTGTGCTCCGCAACGCGAGAGGCCACAACAGTGAGAGGCCCGCGTACAGCAAAAAAAAAAAAAAAAAAAAAAAAAAAGGCACATTCACCACAATGTTCGTTGCAGCACTCTTTACAATAGCCAGGTAATGGAAGCCACCTAAATGCCCACAGACAGATGAATGGATAAAGATGTGGTACATATATAAAATGGAATATTACTCGGCCATAAAAAGGAATGAAACTGGGTCATTTGTAGAGACATCGATGGATCGAGAGACTGTCATACAGAATGAAGTAGGTCAGAAAGAGGAAAACAAATGTTGTATAGTAATGCATATATGTGGAGCCTAAAGAATGGTACAGATGAACTGGTTTGCAGGGAAGAAATAGAGACACAGAGGTAGAGAACAAACGTATGGACACCAAGTGTGGGAAGCCATGGGGTGGTGGTGGTGGGATGAGTTGGGAGATTGGGATTGACCTGCATACATGTATATGCATAAAATACATATCTAATAATAACATGCTGTATAAAAAAATAAATAAAATTAAATTTCAAAATTTAAAAAAATAAAATTTAAAAATAAAACAGAAAAAAGTTCTTCCCGTCACACAGATGTATTTATAGGAATGAATTATTTCCATGCTTATATCTATAAATACATAAAAGAGGAATAAAATCTAACTTGAACCATAAAAGAAAAAAAAACCTGAACCCACGAGTTATACAGAGGAAAACCCTATCAGGGCACTTGCTCCAGCGGTAAACAATTCTGAAATTGGTCAGAGGTGGGGAACCATCTCCCATACAGCCAGCAACCCACCCCCCACGCAAGGAGCGTCCTCATTGCAAAGCTGGGGGACCGTGCCGAGGCATCTGTGAGTAAACGTGAGCTGAGCCCCAGGCCAGCTGCTGTTGAACTGTTCCCAACCTTCCCAGGTAAAACAGCTGAATATGTACAAGGGCTTGAAAGCCTAGAGGAAGGGCCGTGGAGCCACACCAGCGAAAGCACGCAGGCCAACTTGGTGCCTGCAGGCCAGCCAGGGTGGTCCTGGCCCCGGGCGCTCTTCCGGAAGCTTTCCATTGCCCTGCCTGAGATACCCCTCTTGTCCCGGCCCCCACTGCTTCTTTCTTTCCTCACCTCTGTGCGGAGAGAAATTCCAGCGGAAGGTATGGGTGACACATCCTCTTCTTTACAGGTGGCAGCCTGACAACACCTGCAGAAAGCCCAGCAGAGCCCCACTCACAGCGGGCCACCCACAAAGCTGTAGCCCCTCACTCCCTCCCACCAGCACAGCCCCGAGACTGCTGACGGGGCAGAGAATATGGAGTCAGGCACAGCTTCAGGGGCTATTGCTGCCTGGAGCGCTGTTTATATTGACCTCAACGAGGCACACCTGGGGAGGGCGGGCCGGCAGGGTAAGGCTGCCCAGGTCAGCTAATCCACAACCCTCAGGGAATCACATTGTTGAAAATGGACCTCGCTAAGGCAGAATAGAAGCCAAGGGAAAAAAGGACACAATGCCATTTGCAGCACCGTAGATGAGTCTAGAAGTAATCACGTGACTTGTAGTAAGTCAGAAAGTGAAAGACACATATCATATCATATCACTTATAGGTGTTACCTAAAAATGGATACCAGGGCAGATATTGCCACGGAGAAGGGCAATCACAGATTCATTAAACAAACTTGTGGTTCACCAATGGAAAGGTGTGAGGATTGGTTTCATTACGATATCGGGGTTAACAGACATATACAAACACAGGTGACATATATAATCACCAAAGACCTACAGAATACCAAGAGAGGACTACTCAACATTCTGTCATAACGTACATGGGAAAAGGATCCCAGGAAGAACAGACATCTGTATATGTGTAAAACAACCACATCTTCCACACCTACAACAAGCCAAACATTGTAATCAAACTTGCTGTAATAAAAAATTAAAAAAAAATTAAATTAAAAACACGAAGAAGAAGTAGTGAGACAAACTTGAGTGGCTTTCTCCTGGCACATTCCATTCTAAATTCCAATCTAGAACACCACTTCCATTGAGGCTCTGTTGCCCTAGTCACCAGAGGGTAAGGGAGAACTGCTGCCACCTTGTGGCCGTTTCACACAACAGCAGCTTTAATCCCAGCGCTAATGGTCAGTTGATATTCAAAATCATTGCAGGCCTGTAAATGACACCTGCCCTGAAAACAAATCCTGGGGTCACATATCGACCAAAAAATTCAAAGGACGTCCATATTTCAAAACGACCGTTTCAAAAGGCATATTTTACGCACATTAATGTTCTGCTTCTTTTCCTTTCTTTCCTTTTTTGTTAAAAAAAACGAGAATGGATAAAGGCATCCCTCAGAATGGGCGAAAATCGTTGCAAACGAATCAATGGACAGAGGTTTAATCTCCAATATATATAAACAGCTCATGCAGCTTAATATTAAAAAAACAAACAACCCAATACAAAAATGGGCAGAAGATCTAAAGAGACGTTTCTTCAAAGGAGACACAGAGATGGCCAAGACGCACATGAAAAGCTGCTCAACAGCACTAATTATTAGAGAAATGCAAATCAAAACTACAATGAGGTATCACCTCACACCTGTTAGAATCGGCATCATCAGAAAATCTACAAACAACAAATTCTGGGGAGGGCGTGGACAAAAGGAGCCCTCTTCCACTATTGGTGGGAATGTAAATTGATACAGTCACTATGGAGAACAGTATGGAGTTTCCTTAAAAAAACTAGAAATAGAATTACCATCTGATCCAGCAATCCCACTTCTGGGCATATACCCAGAGAAAACCGTAAATCAAAAAGGCACATTCACCACAATGTTCGTTGCAGCACTCTTTACAATAGCCAGGTAATGGAAGCCACCTAAATGCCCACAGACAGATGAATGGATAAAGATGTGGTACATATATAAAATGGAATATTACTCGGCCATAAAAAGGAATGAAACTGGGTCATTTGTAGAGACATCGATGGATCGAGAGACTGTCATACAGAATGAAGTAAGTCAGAAAGAGGAAAACAAATGTTGTATATTAATGCATATATGTGGAGCCTAAAAAATGGTACAGATGAACTGGTTTGCAGGGAAGAAATACAGACACAGAGGTAGAGAACAAACGTATGGACACCAAGTGTGGGAAGCCATGGGGTGGTGGTGGTGGGATGAGTTGGGAGATTGGGATTGACCTGTATACATGTATATGCATAAAATACATAACTAATAATAACGTGCTGTATAAAAAAATAAATAAAATTAAATTTCAAAATTTAAAAAAATAAAATTTAAAAATAAAACAGAAAAAAGTTCTTCCCGTCACACAGATGTATTTATAGGAATGAATTATTTCCATGCTTATATCTATAAATACATAAAAGAGGAATAAAATCTAACTTGAACCATAAAAGAAAAAAAAACCTGAACCCACGAGTTATACAGAGGAAAACCCTATCAGGGCACTTGCTCCAGCGGTAAACAATTCTGAAATTGGTCAGAGGTGGGGAACCATCTCCCATACAGCCAGCAACCCACCCCCCACGCAAGGAGCGTCCTCATTGCAAAGCTGGGGGACCGTGCCGAGGCATCTGTGAGTAAACGTGAGCTGAGCCCCAGGCCAGCTGCTGTTGAACTGTTCCCAACCTTCCCAGGTAAAACACCTGAATATGTACAAGGGCTTGAAAGCCTAGAGGAAGGGCCGTGGAGCCACACCAGCGAAAGCACGCAGGCCAACTTGGTGCCTGCAGGCCAGCCAGGGTGCTCCTGGCCCCGGGCGCTCTTCCGGAAGCTTTCCATTGCCCTGCCTGAGATACCCCTCTTGTCCCGGCCCCCACTGCTTCTTTCTTTCCTCACCTCTGTGCGGAGAGAAATTCCAGCGGAAGGTATGGGTGACACATCCTCTTCTTTACAGGTGGCAGCCTGACAACACCTGAAGAAAGCCCAGCAGAGCCCCACTCACAGCGGGCCACCCACAAAGCTGTGGCCCCTCACTCCCTCCCACCAGCACAGCCCCGAGACTGCTGACGGGGCAGAGAATATGGAGTCAGGCACAGCTTCAGGGGCTATTGCTGCCTGGAGCGCTGTTTATATTGACCTCAACGAGGCACACCTGGGGAGGGCAGGCCGGCAGGGTAAGGCTGCCCAGGTCAGCTAATCCACAACCCTCAGGGAATCACAATGTTGAAAATGGACCTCGCTAAGGCAGAAGACAAGCCAAGGGAAAAAAGGACACAATGCCATTTGCAGCACCATAGATGAGTCTAGAAGTAATCACGTGACTTGTAGTAAGTCAGAAAGTGAAAGACACATATCATATCATATCACTTATAGGTGTTACCTAAAAATGGATACCAGGGCAGATATTGCCACGGAGAAGGGCAATCACAGATTCATTAAACAAACTTGTGGTTCACCAATGGAAAGGTGTGAGGATTGGTTTCATTACGATATCGGGGTTAACAGACATATACAAACACAGGTGACATATATAATCACCAAAGACCTACAGAATACCAAGAGAGGACTACTCAACATTCTGTCATAACGTACATGGGAAAAGGATCCCAGGAAGAACAGACATCTGTATATGTGTAAAAGAACCACATCTTCCACACCTACAACAAGCCAAACATTGTAATCAAACTTGCTGTAATAAAAAAATAAAAAATTAAATTAAAAACACGAAGAAGAAGTAGTGAGACAAACTTGAGTGGCTTTCTCCTGGCACATTCCATTCTAAATTCCAATCTAGAACACCACTTCCATTGAGGCTCTGTTGCCCTAGTCACCAGATTTGGTAAGGGAGAACTGCTGCCACCTTGTGGCCGTTTCACACAACAGCAGCTTTAATCCCAGCGCTAATGGTCAGTTGATATTCAAAATCATTGCAGGCCTGTAAATGACACCTGCCCTGAAAACAAATCCTGGGGTCACATATCGACCAAAAAATTCAAAGGACGTCCATATTTCAAAACGACCGTTTCACAAGGCATATTTTACGCACATTAGTGTTCTGCTTCTTTTCCTTTCTTTCCTTTTTTGTTAAAAAAAACGGGAATGGAAAAAGGCATCCCTCAGAATGGGCGAAAATTGTTGCAAACGAATCAATGGACAGAGGTTTAATCTCCAATATATATAAACAGCTCATGGAGCTTAATATTAAAAAAACAAACAACCCAATACAAAAATGGGCAGAAGATCTAAAGAGACGTTTCATCAAAGGAGACACAGAGATGGCCAAGACGCACATGAAAAGCTGCTCAACAGCACTAATTATTAGATAAATGCAAATCAAAACAACAATGAGGTATCCCCTCACACCTGTTAGAATCAGCATCATCAGAAAATCTACAAACAACAAATTCTGGGGAGGGCGTGGACAAAAGGAGCCCTCTTCCACTATTGGTGGGAATGTAAATTGATACAGTCACTATGGAGAACAGTATGGAGTTTCCTTAAAAAACTAGAAATAGAATTACCATCTGATCCAGCAATCCCAATTCTGGGCATATACCCAGAGAAAACCGTAAATCAAAAAGGCACATTCGGGCCTCCCTGGTGGCACAGTGGTTGAGAGTCCGCCTGCCGATGGAGGGGATACGGGTTCGTGCCCCGGTCTGGGAGGATCCCATATGCCGCGGAGCGGCTGGGCCCGTGAGCCATGGCCGCTAAGCCTGTGCGTCTGGAGCCTGTGCTCCGCAACGGGAGAGGCCACAACAGTGAGAGGCCCGCGTACAGCAAAAAAAAAAAAAAAAAAAAAAAGGCACATTCACCAAAATATTCGTTGCAGCACTATTTACAATAGCCAGGTAATGGAAGCCACCTAAATGCCCACAGACAGATGAATGGATAAAGATGTGGTACATATATAAAATGGAATATTACTCGGCCATAAAAAGGAATGAAACTGGGTGATTTGTAGAGACATCGATGGATCGAGAGACTGTCATACAGAATGAAGTAAGTCAGAAAGAGGAAAACAAATGTTGTATAGTAATGCATATATGTGGAGCCTAAAAAATGGTACAGATGAACTGGTTTGCAGGGAAGAAATACAGACACAGAGGTAGAGAACAAACGTATGGACACCAAGTGTGGGAAGCCATGGGGTGGTGGTGGTGGGATGAGTTGGGAGATTGGGATTGACCTGAATACATGTATATGCATAAAATACATAACTAATAATAACGTGCTGTATAAAAAAATAAATAAAATTAAATTTCAAAATTTAAAAAAATAAAATTTAAAAATAAAACAGAAAAAAGTTCTTCCCGTCACACAGATGTATTTATAGGAATGAATTATTTCCATGCTTATATCTATAAATACATAAAAGAGGAATAAAATCTAACTTGAACCATAAAAGAAAAAAAAAACCTGAACCCACGAGTTATACAGAGGAAAACCCTATCAGGGCACTTGCTCCAGCGGTAAACAATTCTGAAATTGGTCAGAGGTGGGGAACCATCTCCCATACAGCCAGCAACCCACCCCCCACGCAAGGAGCGTCCTCATTGCAAAGCTGGGGGACCGTGCCGAGGCATCTGTGAGTAAACGTGAGCTGAGCCCCAGGCCAGCTGCTGTTGAACTGTTCCCAACCTTCCCAGGTAAAACACCTGAATATGTACAAGGGCTTGAAAGCCTAGAGGAAGGGCCGTGGAGCCACACCAGCGAAAGCACGCAGGCCAACTTGGTGCCTGCAGGCCAGCCAGGGTGGTCCTGGCCCCGGGCGCTCTTCCGGAAGCTTTCCATTGCCCTGCCTGAGATACCCCTCTTGTCCCGGCCCCCACTGCTTCTTTCTTTCCTAACCTCTGTCCGGAGAGAAATTCCAGCGGAAGGTATGGGTGACACATCCTCTTCTTTACAGGTGGCAGCCTGACAACACCTGCAGAAAGCCCAGCAGAGCCCCACTCACAGAGGGCCACCCACAAAGCTGTGGCCCCTCACTCCCTCCCACCAGCACAGCCCCGAGACTGCTGACGGGGCAGAGAATATGGAGTCAGGCACAGCTTCAGGGGCTATTGCTGCCTGGAGCGCTGTTTATATTGACCTCAACGAGGCACACCTGGGGAGGGCGGGCCGGCAGTGTAAGGCTGCCCAGGTCAGCTAATCCACAACCCTCAGGGAATCACATTGTTGAAAATGGACCTCGCTAAGGCAGAATAGAAGCCAAGGGAAAAAAGGACACAATGCCATTTGCAGCACCGTAGATGAGTCTAGAAGTAATCACGTGACTTGTAGTAAGTCAGAAAGTGAAAGACACATATCATATCATATCACTTATAGGTGTTACCTAAAAATGGATACCAGGGCAGATATTGCCACGGAGAAGGGCAATCACAGATTCATTAAACAAACTTGTGGTTCACCAATGGAAAGGTGTGAGGATTGGTTTCATTACGATATCGGGGTTAACAGACATATACAAACACAGGTGACATATATAATCACCAAAGACCTACAGAATACCAAGAGAGGACTACTCAACATTCTGTCATAACGTACATGGGAAAAGGATCCCAGGAAGAACAGACATCTGTATATGTGTAAAAGAACCACATCTTCCACACCTACAACAAGCCAAACATTGTAATCAAACTTGCTGTAATAAAAAAATAAAAAATTAAATTAAAAACACGAAGAAGAAGTAGTGAGACAAACTTGAGTGGCTTTCTCCTGGCACATTCCATTCTAAATTCCAATCTAGAACACCACTTCCATTGAGGCTCTGTTGCCCTAGTCACCAGATTTGGTAAGGGAGAACTGCTGCCACCTTGTGGCCGTTTCACACAACAGCAGCTTTAATCCCAGCGCTAATGGTCAGTTGATATTCAAAATCATTGCAGGCCTGTAAATGACACCTGCCCTGAAAACAAATCCTGGGGTCACATATCGACCAAAAAATTCAAAGGACGTCCATGTTTAAAAACGACCGTTTCAAAAGGCATATTTTACGCACATTAGTGTTCTGCTTCTTTTCCTTTCTTTCCTTTTTTGTTAAAAAAAACGGGAATGGAAAAAGGCATCCCTCAGAATGGGCGAAAATCGTTGCAAACGAATCAATGGACAGAGGTTTAATCTCCAATATATATAAACAGCTCATGCAGCTTAATATTAAAAAAAACAAACAACCCAATACAAAAATGGGCAGAAGATCTAAAGAGACGTTTCTTCAAAGGAGACACAGAGATGGCCAAGACGCACATGAAAAGCTGCTCAACAGCACTAATTATTAGAGAAATGCAAATCAAAACTACAATGAGGTGTCACCTCACACCTGTTAGAATCGGCATCATCAGAAAATCTACAAACAACAAATTCTGGGGAGGGCGTGGACAAAAGGAGCCCTCTTCCACTATTGGTGGGAATGTAAACTGATACAGTCACTATGGAGAACAGTATGGAGTTTCCTTAAAAATACTAGAAATAGAATTACCATCTGATCCAGCAATCCCACTTCTGGGCATATACCCAGAGAAAACCGTAAATCAAAAAGGCACATTCACCACAATGTTCGTTGCAGCACTCTTTACAATAGCCAGGTAATGGAAGCCACCTAAATGCCCACAGACAGATGAATGGATAAAGATGTGGTACATATATAAAATGGAATATTACTCGGCCATAAAAAGGAATGAAACTGGGTCATTTGTAGAGACATCGATGGATCGAGAGACTGTCATACAGAATGAAGTAAGTCAGAAAGAGGAAAACAAATGTTGTATATTAATGCATATATGTGGAGCCTAAAAAATGGTACAGATGAACTGGTTTGCAGGGAAGAAATACAGACACAGAGGTAGAGAACAAACGTATGGACACCAAGTGTGGGAAGCCATGGGGTGGTGGTGGTGGGATGAGTTGGGAGATTGGGATTGACCTGTATACATGTATATGCATAAAATACATAACTAATAATAACGTGCTGTATAAAAAATAAATAAAATTAAATTTCAAAATTTAAAAAAATAAAATTTAAAAATAAAACAGAAAAAAGTTCTTCCCGTCACACAGATGTATTTATAGGAATGAATTATTTCCATGCTTATATCTATAAATACATGAAAGAGGAATAAAATCTAACTTGAACCATAAAAGAAAAAAAAACCTGAACCCACGAGTTATACAGAGGAAAACCCTATCAGGGCACTTGCTCCAGCGGTAAACAATTCTGAAATAGGTGAGAGGTGGGGAACCATCTCCCATACAGCCAGCAACCCACCCCCCACGCAAGGAGCGTCCTCATTGCAAAGCTGGGGGACCGTGCCGAGGCATCTGTGAGTAAACGTGAGCTGAGCCCCAGGCCAGCTGCTGTTGAACTGTTCCCAACCTTCCCAGGTAAAACACCTGAATATGTACAAGGGCTTGAAAGCCTAGAGGAAGGGCCGTGGAGCCACACCAGCGAAAGCACGCAGGCCAAATTGGTGCCTGCAGGCCAGCCAGGGTGCTCCTGGCCCTGGGCGCTCTTCCGGAAGCTTTCCATTGCCCTGCCTGAGATACCCCTCTTGTCCCGGCCCCCACTGCTTCTTTCTTTCCTCACCTCTGTCCGGAGAGAAATTCCAGCGGAAGGTATGGGTGACACATCCTCTTCTTTACAGGTGGCAGCCTGACAACACCTGCAGAAAGCCCAGCAGAGCCCCACTCACAGCGGGCCACCCACAAAGCTGTGGCCCCTCACTCCCTCCCACCAGCACAGCCCCGAGACTGCTGACGGGGCAGAGAATATGGAGTCAGGCACAGCTTCAGGGGCTATTGCTGCCTGGAGCGCTGTTTATATTGACCTCAACGAGGCACACCTGGGGAGGGCGGGCCGGCAGTGTAAGGCTGCCCAGGTCAGCTAATCCACAACCCTCAGGGAATCACATTGTTGAAAATGGACCTCGCTAAGGCAGAATAGAAGCCAAGGGAAAAAAGGACACAATGCCATTTGCAGCACCGTAGATGAGTCTAGAAGTAATCACGTGACTTGTAGTAAGTCAGAAAGTGAAAGACACATATCATATCATATCACTTATAGGTGTTACCTAAAAATGGATACCAGGGCAGATATTGCCACGGAGAAGGGCAATCACAGATTCATTAAACAAACTTGTGGTTCACCAATGGAAAGGTGTGAGGATTGGTTTCATTACGATATCGGGGTTAACAGACATATACAAACACAGGTGACATATATAATCACCAAAGACCTACAGAATACCAAGAGAGGACTACTCAACATTCTGTCATAACGTACATGGGAAAAGGATCCCAGGAAGAACAGACATCTGTATATGTGTAAAAGAACCACATCTTCCACACCTACAACAAGCCAAACATTGTAATCAAACTTGCTGTAATAAAAAAATAAAAAATTAAATTAAAAACACGAAGAAGAAGTAGGGAGACAAACTTGAGTGGCTTTCTCCTGGCACATTCCATTCTAAATTCCAATCTAGAACACCACTTCCATTGAGGCTCTGTTGCCCTAGTCACCAGATTTGGTAAGGGAGAACTGCTGCCACCTTGTGGCCGTTTCACACAACAGCAGCTTTAATCCCAGCGCTAATGGTCAGTTGATATTCAAAATCATTGCAGGCCTGTAAATGACACCTGCCCTGAAAACAAATCCTGGGGTCACATATCGACCAAAAAATTCAAAGGACGTCCATATTTCAAAAGGACCGTTTCAAAAGGCATATTTTACGCACATTAGTGTTCTGCTTCTTTTCCTTTCTTTCCTTTTTTGTTAAAAAAAACGGGAATGGAAAAAGGCATCCCTCAGAATGGGCGAAAATCGTTGCAAACGAATCAATCGACAGAGGTTTAATCTCCAATATATATAAACAGCTCATGCAGCTTAATATTAAAAAAACAAACAACCCAATACAAAAATGGGCAGAAGATCTAAAGAGACGTTTCTTCAAAGGAGACACAGAGATGGCCAAGACGCACATGAAAAGCTGCTCAACAGCACTAATTATTAGAGAAATGCAAATCAAAACAACAATGAGGTATCCCCTCACACCTGTTAAAATCGGCATCATCAGAAAATCTACAAACAACAAATTCTGGGGAGGGTGTGGACAAAAGGAGCCCTCTTCCACTATTGGTGGGAATGTAAATTGATACAGTCACTATGGAGAACAGTATGGAGTCTCCTTAAAAAAACTAGAAATAGAATTACCATCTGATCCAGCAATCCCACTTCTGGGCATATACCCAGAGAAAACCGTAAATCAAAAAGGCACATTCACCACAATGTTCGTTGCAGCACTCTTTACAATAGCCAGGTAATGGAAGCCACCTAAATGCCCACAGACAGATGAATGGATAAAGATGTGGTACATATATAAAAGGGAATATTACTCGGCCATAAAAAGGAATGAAACTGGGTCATTTGTAGAGACATCGATGGATCGAGAGACTGTCATACAGAATGAAGTAAGTCAGAAAGAGGAAAACAAATGTTGTATATTAATGCATATATGTGGAGCCTAAAAAATGGTACAGATGAACTGGTTTGCAGGGAAGAAATACAGACACAGAGGTAGAGAACAAACGTATGGACACCAAGTGTGGGAAGCCATGGGGTGGTGGTGGTGGGATGAGTTGGGAGATTGGGATTGACCTGTATACATGTATATGCATAAAATACATAACTAATAATAACGTGCTGTATAAAAAAATAAATAAAATTAAATTTCAAAATTTAAAAAAATAAAATTTAAAAATAAAACAGAAAAAAGTTCTTCCCGTCACACAGATGTATTTATAGGAATGAATTATTTCCATGCTTATATCTATAAATACATAAAAGAGGAATAAAATCTAACTTGAACCATAAAAGAAAAAAAAAACCTGAACCCACGAGTTATACAGAGGAAAACCCTATCATGGCACTTGCTCCAGCGGTAAACAATTCTGAAATTGGTCAGAGGTGGGGAACCATCTCCCATACAGCCAGCAACCCACCCCCCACGCAAGGAGCATCCTCATTGCAAAGCTGGGGGACCGTGCCGAGGCATCTGTGAGTAAACGTGAACTGAGCCCCAGGCCGGCTGCTGTTGAACTGTTCCCAACCTTCCCAGGTAAAACAGCTGAATATGTACAAGGGCTTGAAAGCCTAGAGGAAGGGCCGTGGAGCCACACCAGCGAAAGCACGCAGGCCAACTTGGTGCCTGCAGGCCAGCCAGGGTGGTCGTGGCCCCGGGCGCTCTTCCGGAAGCTTTCCATTGCCCTGCCTGAGATACCCCTCTTGTCCCGGCCCCCACTGCTTCTTTCTTTCCTCACCTCTGTGTGGAGAGAAATTCCAGCGGAAGGTATGGGTGACACATCCTCTTCTTTACAGGTGGCAGCCTGACAACACCTGCAGAAAGCCCAGCAGAGCCCCACTCACAGCGGGCCACCCACAAAGCTGTGGCCCCTCACTCCCTCCCACCAGCACAGCCCCGAGACTGCTGACGGGGCAGAGAATATGGAGTCAGGCACAGCTTCAGGGGCTATTGCTGCCTGGAGCGCTGTTTATATTGACCTCAACGAGGCACACCTGGGGAGGGCGGGCCGGCAGGGTAAGGCTGCCCAGGTCAGCTAATCCACAACCCTCAGGGAATCACATTGTTGAAAATGGACCTCCCTAAGGCAGAAGTCAAGCCAAGGGAAAAAAGGACACAATGCCATTTGCAGCACCGTAGATGAGTCTAGAAGTAATCACGTGACTTGTAGTAAGTCACAAAGTGAAAGACACATATCATATCATATCACTTATAGGTGTTACCTAAAAATGGATACCAGGGCAGATATTGCCACGGAGAAGGGCAATCACAGATTCATTAAACAAACTTGTGGTTCACCAATGGAAAGGTGTGAGGATTGGTTTCATTACGATATCGGGGTTAACAGACATATACAAACACAGGTGACATATATAATCACCAAAGACCTGCAGAATACCAAGAGAGGACTACTCAACATTCTGTCATAACGTACATGGGAAAAGGATCCCAGGAAGAACAGACATCTGTATATGTGTAAAAGAACCACATCTTCCACACCTACAACAAGCCAAACATTGTAATCAAACTTGCTGTAATAAAAAATAAAAAATTAAATTAAAAACACGAAGAAGAAGTAGTGAGACAAACTTGAGTGGCTTTCTCCTGGCACATTCCATTCTAAATTCCAATCTAGAACACCACTTCCATTGAGGCTCTGTTGCCCTAGTCACCAGATTTGGTAAGGGAGAACTGCTGCCACCTTGTGGCCGTTTCACACAACAGCAGCTTTAATCCCAGCGCTAATGGTCAGTTGATATTCAAAATCATTGCAGTCCTGTAAAT
The DNA here is from genome assembly GCF_964341445.2 of Mesoplodon mirus. NCBI lineage: Eukaryota > Metazoa > Chordata > Mammalia > Artiodactyla > Ziphiidae > Mesoplodon > Mesoplodon mirus. The sequence goes on along the minus strand of NC_138987.1, from coordinate 106,667,380 downwards.
GACACCTGCCCTGAAAACAAATCCTGGGGTCACATATCGACCAAAATTTCAAAGGACGTCCATATTTCAAAACGACCGTTTCAAAAGGCATATTTTACGCACATTAGTGTTCTGCTTCTTTTCCTTTCTTTCCTTTTTTGTTAAAAAACACGGGAATGGAAAAAGGCATCCCTCAGAATGGGCGAAAATCATTGCAGACGAATCAATGGACAGAGGTTTAATCTCCAATATATATAAACAGCTCATGCAGCTTAATATTAAAAAAACAAACAACCCAATACAAAAATGGGCAGAAGATCTAAAGAGACGTTTCTTCAAAGGAGACACAGAGATGGCCAAGACGCACATGAAAAGCTGCTCAACAGCACTAATTATTAGAGAAATGCAAATCAAAACTACAATGAGGTATCACCTCACACCTGTTAGAATCGGCATCATCAGAAAATCTACAAACAACAAATTCTGGGGAGGGCGTGGACAAAAGGAGCCCTCTTCCACTATTGGTGGGAATGTAAATTGATACAGTCACTATGGAGAACAGTATGGAGTTTCCTTAAAAAACTAGAAATAGAATTACCATCTGATCCAGCAATCCCACTTCTGGGCATATACCCAGAGAAAACCGTAAATCAAAAAGGCACATTCGGGCCTCCCTGGTGGCGCAGTGGTTGAGAGTCCGCCTGCCGATGGAGGGGATACGGGTTCGTGCCCCGTACTGGGAGGATCCTATATGCCGCGGAGCGGCTGGGCCTGTGAGCCATGGCCGCTAAGCCTGTGCGTCTGGAGGTGTGCTCCGCAACGGGAGAGGCCACAACAGTGAGAGGCCCGCGTACAGCAAAAAAAAAAAAAAAAAAAAAAAAAAAAAAAGGCACATTCACCACAATGTTCATTGCAGCACTATTTACAATAGCCAGGTAATGGAAGCCACATAAATGCCCACAGACAGATGAATGGAGAAACATGTGGTACATATATAAAATGGAATATTACTCGGCCATAAAAAGGAATGAAACTGGGTCATTTGTAGAGACATCGATGGATCGAGAGACTGTCATACAGAATGAAGTAAGTCAGAAAGAGGAAAACAAATGTTGTATATTAATGCATATATGTGGAGCCTAAAAAATGGTACAGATGAACTGGTTTGCAGGGAAGAAATAGAGACACAGAGGTAGAGAACAAACGTATGGACACCAAGTGTGGGAAGCCAAGGGATGGTGGTGGTGGGATGAGTTGGGAGATTGGGATTGACCTGTATACATGTATATGCATAAAATACATAACTAATAATAACGTGCTGTATAAAAAAAATTAAATAAAAATTAAATTTCAAAATTTTAAAAAATAAAATTATAAATACAACAGAAAAACGTTCTTCCCGTCACACAGATGTATTTATAGGAATGAATTATTTCCATGCTTATATCTATAAATACATAAAAGAGGAATAAAATCTAACGTGAAACATAAAAGAAAAAAAAAACCCTGAACACACGAGTTATACAGAGGAAAACCCTATCAGGGCACTTGCTCCAGCGGTAAACAATTCTGAAATTGGTCAGAGGTGGGGAACCATCTCCCATACAGCCAGAAACACACTCCCGACGCAAGGAGCGTCCTCATAGCAAAGCTGGGGACCGTGCCAAGGCATCTGTGAGTAAACGTGAGCTGAGCCCCTGCCAGCTGCTGCTGAACTGTTCCCACCCTTCCCAGGTAAAACACCTGAATATGTACAAGGGCTTGAAAGCCTAGAGGAAGGGCCGTGGAGCCACACCAGCGAAAGCACGCAGGCCAACTTGGTGCCTGCAGGCCAGCCAGGGTGGTCCTGGACCCGGGCGCTCTTCCGGAAGCTTTCCATTGCCCTACATGGGATACCCCTCCTGTCCCAGCCCCCACTGCTTTTTGCCTTCCTCACCTCTGTCCGGAGAGAAATTCCAGCAGAAGGTATCGGTGACACATCCTCTTCTTTACAGGTGGCAGCCTGACAACTCCTGCAGAATGGCCAGCAGAGCCCCACTCACAGCGGGCCACCCACAAATCTGTGGCCCCTCACTCCATCCCACCAGCACAGCCCCGAGACTGCTGACGGGGCAGAGAATATGGAGTCAGGCACAGCTTCAGGGGCTATTGCTGCCTGGAGCGCTGTTTATATTGACCTCAACGAGGCACACCTGGGGAGGGCGGGCCGGCAGGGTAAGGCTGCCCAGGTCAGCTAATCCACAACCCTCAGGGAATCACATTGTTGAAAATGGACCTCGCTAAGGCAGAATAGAAGCCAAGGGAAAAAAGGACACAATGCCATTTGCAGCACCGTAGATGAGTCTAGAAGTAATCACGTGACTTGTAGTAAGTCAGAAAGTGAAAGACACATATCATATCATATCACTTATAGGTGTTACCTAAAAATGGATACCAAGGCAGATATTGCCACGGAGAAGGGCAATCAGATTCATTAAACAAACTTATGGTTCACCAATGGAAAGGTGTGAGGATTGGTTTCATTACGATATCGGGGTTAAGAGACATATAAAAACACAGGTGACATATATAATCACCAAAGACCTACAGAATACCAAGAGAGGACTACTCAACATTCTGTCATAACGTACATGGGAAAAGGATCCCAGGAAGAACAGACATCTGTATATGTGTAAAAGAACCACATCTTCCACACCTACAACAAGCCAAACATTGTAATCAAACTTGCTGTAATAAAAAATAAAAAAAAAAATTAAATTAAAAACACGAAGAAGAAGTAGTGAGACAAACTTGAGGGGCTTTCTCCTGGCACATTCCATTCTAAATTCCAATCTAGAACACCACTTCCATTGAGGCTCTGTTGCCCTAGTCACCAGATTTGGTAAGGGAGAACTGCTGCCACCTTGTGGCCGTTTCACACAACAGCAGCTTTAATCCCAGCGCTAATGGTCAGTTGATATTCAAAATCATTGCAGGCCTGTAAATGACACCTGCCCTGAAAACAAATCCTGGGGTCACATATCGACCAAAAAATTCAAAGGACGTCCATATTTCAAAACGACCGTTTCAAAAGGCATATTTTACGCACATTAGTGTTCTGCTTCTTTTCCTTTCTTTCCTTTTTTGTTAGAAAAAACGGGAATGGAAAAAGGCATCCCTCAGAATGGGCGAAAATCGTTGCAAACGAATCAATGGACAGAGGTTTAATCTCCAATATATATAAACAGCTCATGCAGCTTAATATTAAAAGAACAAACAACCCAATACAAAAATGGGCAGAAGATCTAAAGAGACGTTTCTTCAAAGGAGACACAGAGATGGCCAAGACGCACATGAAAAGCTGCTCAACAGCACTAATTATTAGAGAAATGCAAATCAAAACTACAATGAGGTGTCACCTCACACCTGTTAGAATCGTCATCATCAGAAAATCTTCAAACAACCAATTCTGGGGAGGGTGTGGACAAAAGGAGCCCTCTTCCACTATTGGTGGGAATGTAAATTGATACAGTCACTATGGAGAACAGTATGGAGTTTCCTTAAAAAAACTAGAAATAGAATTACCATCTGATCCAGCAATCCCACTTCTGGGCATATACCCAGAGAAAACCGTAAATCAAAAAGGCACATTCACCACAATGTTCGTTGCAGCACTCTTTACAATAGCCATGTAATGGAAGCCACCTAAATGCCCACAGACAGATGAATGGATAAAGATGTGGTACATATATAAAATGGAATATTACTCGGCCATAAAAAGGAATGAAACTGGGTCATTTGTAGAGACATCGATGGATCGAGAGACTGTCATACAGAATGAAGTAAGTCAGAAAGAGGAAAACAATTATTGTATATTAATGCATACATGTGGAGCCTAAAAAATGGTACAGATGAACTGGTTTGCAGGGAAGAAATAGAGACACAGAGGTAGAGAACAAACGTATGGACACCAAGTGTGGGAAGCCATGGGGTGGTGGTGGTGGGATGAGATGGGAGATTGGGATTGACCTGTATACATGTATATGCATAAAATACATAACTAATAATAACGTGCTGTATAAAAACATAAATAAAATTAAATTTCAAAATTTTTAAAAATAAAATTTAAAAATAAAACAGAAAAAATTCTTCCCGTCACACAGATGTATTTATAGGAATGAATTATTTCCATGCTTATATTTATAAATACATAAAAGAGGAATAAAATCTAACTTGAACCATAAAAGAAAAAAAAAGTGAACCCACGAGTTATACAGAGGAAACGCTATCACGGCACTTGCTCCAGCGGTAAACAATTCTGAAATTGGTCAGAGGTGGGGAACCATCTCCCATACAGCCAGCAACCCACCCCCACGCAAGGAGCATCCTCATTGCAAAGCTGGGGGACCGTGCCGAGGCATCTGTGAGTAAACGTGAGCTGAGCCCCAGGCCAGCTGCTGCTGAACTGTTCCCACCCTTCCCAGGTAAAACACCTGAATATGTACAAGGTCTTGAAAGCCTAGAGGAAGGGCTGTGGAGCCACACCAGTGAAAGCACGCATGCCAACTTGGTGCCTGCAGGCCAGCCAGGGTGGTCCTGGCCCCGGGCGCTCTTCCGGAAGCTTTCCATTGCCCTACCTGAGATACCCCTCCTGTCCCGGCCCCCACTGCTTTTTGCCTTCCTCACCTCTGTCCGGAGAGAAATTCCAGCGGAAGGTATGGGTGACACATCCTCTTCTTTACAGGTGGCAGCCTGACAACTCCTGCAGAATGGCCAGCAGAGCCCCACTCACAGCTTGCCACCCACAAATCTGTGGCCCCTCACTCCCTCCCACCAGCACAGCCCCGAGACTGCTGACGGGGCAGAGAATAAGGAGTCAGGCACAGCTTCAGCGGCTATTGCTGCCTGGAGCGCTGTTTATATTGACCTCAACGAGGCACACCTGGGGAGGGCAGGCCGGCAGGGTAAGGCTGCCCAGGTCAGCTAATCCACAACCCTCAGGGAATCACATTGTTGAAAATGGACCTCGCTAAGGCAGAATAGAAGCGAAGGAAAAAAAGGACACAATGCCATTTGCAGCACCGTAGATGAGTCTAGAAGTAATCACGTGACTTGTAGTAAGTCAGAAAGTGAAAGACACATACCATATCATATCACTTATAGGTGTTACCTAAAAATGGATACCAGGGCAGATATTGCCACGGAGAAGGGCAATCACAGATTCATTAAACAAACTTATGGTTCACCAATGGAAAGGTGTGAGGATTGGTTTCATTACGATATCGGGGTTAACAGACATATCCAAACACAGGTGACATATATAATCACCAAAGACCTACAGAATACCAAGAGAGTACTACTCAACATTCTGTCATAACGTACATGGGAAAAGGATCCCAGGAAGAACAGACATCTGTATATGTGTAAAAGAACCACATCTTCCACATCTACAACAAGCCAAACATTGTAATCAAACTTGCTGTAATAAAAAATAAAAAAAAAATTAAATTAAAAACACGAAGAAGAAGTAGTGAGACAAACTGGAGGGGCTTTCTCCTGGCACATTCCATTCTAAATTCCAATCTAGAACACCACTTCCATTGAGGCTCTGTTGCCCTAGTCACCAGATTTGGTAAGGGAGAACTGCTGCCACCTTGTGGCCGTTTCACACAACAGCAGCTTTAATCCCAGCGCTAATGGTCAGTTGATATTCAAAATCATTGCAGGCCTGTAAATGACACCTGCCCTGAAAACAAATCCTGGGGTCACATATCGACCAAAAAATTCAAAGGACGTCCATATTTCAAAACGACCGTTTCAAAAGGCATATTTTACGCACATTAGTGTTCTGCTTCTTTTCCTTTCTTTCCTTTTTTGTTAAAAAAAAACGGGAATGGAAAAAGGCATCCCTCAGAATGGGCGAAAGTCGTTGCAAACGAATCAATGGACAGAGGTTTAATCTCCAATATATATAAACAGCTCATGCAGCTTAATATTAAAAAAACAAACAACCCAATACAAAAATGGGCAGAAGATCTAAAGAGACGTTTCTTCAAAGGAGACACAGAGATGACCAAGACGCACATGAAAAGCTGCTCAACAGCACTAATTATTAGAGAAATGCAAATCAAAACTACAATGAGGTATCACCTCACACCTGTTAGGATCGGCATCATCAGAAAATCTACAAACAACCAATTCTGGGGAGGGTGTGGACAAAAGGAGCCCTCTTCCACTATTGGTGGGAATGTAAATTGATACAGTCACTATGGAGAACAGTATGGAGTTTCCTTAAAAAAACTAGAAATAGAATCACCATCTGATCCAGCAATCCCACTTCTGGGCATATACCCAGAGAAAACCGTAAATCAAAAAGGCACATTCACCACAATGTTCGTTGCAGCACTCTTTACAATAGCCAGGTAATGGAAGCCAACTAAATGCCCACAGACAGATGAATGGATAAAGATGTGGTATATATATAAAATGGAATATTACTCGGCCATAAAAAGGAATGAAACTGGGTCATTTGTAGAGACATCGATGGATCGAGAGACTGTCATACAGAATGAAGTAAGTCAGAAAGAGGAAAACAAATGTTGTATATTAATGCATATATGTGGAGCCTAAAAAATGGTACAGATGAACTGGTTTGCAGGGAAGAAATAGAGACACAGAGGTAGAGAACAAACGTATGGACACCAAGTGTGGGAAGCCATGGGGTGGTGGTGGTGGGATGAGTTGGGAGATTGGGATTGACCTGTATACATGTTTATGCATAAAATACATAACTAATAATAACGTGCTGTATAAAAAAAATTAAATAAAAATTAAATTTTAAAATTTAAAAAAATAAAATTTAGAAATAAAACAGAAAAACCTTCTTCCCGTCACACAGATGTATTTATAGGAATGAATTATTTCCATGCTTATATCTATAAATACATAAAAGAGGAATAAAATCTAACGTGAAACATAAAAGAAAAAAAAAACCTGAACCCACGAGTTATACAGAGGAAAACCCTATCAGGGCACTTGCTCCAGCGGTAAACAATTCTGAAATTGGTCAGAGGTGGGGAACCATCTCCCATACAGCCAACAACCCACGCCCCACGCAAGGAGCGTCCTCATTGCAAAGCTGGGGGACCGTGCCAAGGCATCTGTGAGTAAACGTGAGCTGAGCCCCTGGCCAGCTGCTGCTGAACTGTTCCCACCCTTCCCAGGTAAAACACCTGAATATGTACAAGGGCTTGAAAGCCTAGAGGAAGGGCCGTGGAGCCACACCAGCGAAAGCACGCAGGTCAACTTGGTGCCTGCAGGCCAGCCAAGGTGGTCCTGGCCCCGGGCGCTCTTCCGGAAGCTTTCCATTGCCCTACCTGAGATACCCCTCCTGTCCCGGCCCCCACTGCTTTTTGCCTTCCTCACCTCTGTCCGGAGAGAAATTCCAGCGGAAGGTATGTGTGACACATCCTCTTCTTTACAGGTGGCAGCCTGACAACTCCTGCAGAATGGCCAGCAGAGCCCCACTCACAGCGGGCCACCCACAAAATGCGGCCCCTCACTCCCTCCCACCAGCACAGCCCCGAGACTGCTGACGGGGCAGAGAATATGGAGTCAGGCACAGCTTCAGGGGCTATTGCTGCCTGGAGCGCTGTTTATATTGACCTCAACGAGGCACACCTGGGGAGGGCGGGCCGGCAGGGTAAGGCTGCCCAGGTCAGCTAATCCACAACCCTCAGGGAATCACATTGTTGAAAATGGACCTCGCTAAGGCAGAATAGAAGCCAAGGAAAGAAAGGACACAATGCCATTTGCAGCACCATAGATGAATCTAGAAGTAATCACGTGACTTGTAGTAAGTCAGAAAGTGAAAGACACATATCATATCATATCACTTATAGGTGTTACCTAAAAATGGATACCAGGGCAGATATTTCCACGGAGAAGGGCAATCACAGATTCATTAAACAAACTTATGGTTCACCAATGGAAAGGTGTGAGGATTGGTTTCATTATGATATCGGGGTTAACAGACATATACAAACACAGGTGACATATATAATCACCAAAGACCTACAGAATACCAAGAGAGGACTACTCAACATTCTGTCATAACGTACATGGGAAAAGGATCCCAGGAAGAACAGACATCTGTATATGTGTAAAAGAACCACATCTTCCACACATACAACAAGCCAAACATTGTAATCAAACTTGCTGTAATAAAAAATAAAAAATTAAATTAAAAACACGAAGAAGAAGTAGTGAGACAAACTTGAGTGGCTTTCTCCTGGCACATTCCATTCTAAATTTCAATCTAGAACACCACTTCCATTGAGGCTCTGTTGCCCTAGTCACCAGATTTGGTAAGGGAGAACTGCTGCCACCTTGTGGCCGTTTCACACAACAGCAGCTTTAATCCCAGCGCTAATGGTCAGTTGATATTCAAAATCATTGCAGGCCTGTAAATGACACCTGCCCTGAAAACAAATCCTGGGGTCACATATCGACCAAAAAATTCAAAGGACGTCCATATTTCAAAACGACCGTTTCAAAAGGCATATTTTACGCACATTAGTGTTCTGCTTCTTTTCCTTTCTTTCCTTTTTTGTTAGAAAAAACGGGAATGGAAAAAGGCATCCCTCAGAATGGGCGAAAATCGTTGCAAACGAATCAATGGACAGAGGTTTAATCTCCAATATATATAAACAGCTCATGCAGCTTAATATTAAAAGAACAAACAACCCAATACAAAAATGGGCAGAAGATCTAAAGAGACGTTTCTTCAAAGGAGACACAGAGATGGCCAAGACGCACATGAAAAGCTGCTCAACAGCACTAATTATTAGAGAAATGCAAATCAAAACTACAATGAGGTGTCACCTCACACCTGTTAGAATCGTCATCATCAGAAAATCTTCAAACAACCAATTCTGGGGAGGGTGTGGACAAAAGGAGCCCTCTTCCACTATTGGTGGGAATGTAAATTGATACAGTCACTATGGAGAACAGTATGGAGTTTCCTTAAAAAAACTAGAAATAGAATTACCATCTGATCCAGCAATCCCACTTCTGGGCATATACCCAGAGAAAACCGTAAATCAAAAAGGCACATTCACCACAATGTTCGTTGCAGCACTCTTTACAATAGCCATGTAATGGAAGCCACCTAAATGCCCACAGACAGATGAATGGATAAAGATGTGGTACATATATAAAATGGAATATTACTCGGCCATAAAAAGGAATGAAACTGGGTCATTTGTAGAGACATCGATGGATCGAGAGACTGTCATACAGAATGAAGTAAGTCAGAAAGAGGAAAACAATTATTGTATATTAATGCATATATGTGGAGCCTAAAAAATGGTACAGATGAACTGGTTTGCAGGGAAGAAATAGAGACACAGAGGTAGAGAACAAACGTATGGACACCAAGTGTGGGAAGCCATGGGGTGGTGGTGGTGGGATGAGATGGGAGATTGGGATTGACCTGTATACATGTATATGCATAAAATACATAACTAATAATAACGTGCTGTATAAAAACATAAATAAAATTAAATTTCAAAATTTTTAAAAATAAAATTTAAAAATAAAACAGAAAAAATTCTTCCCGTCACACAGATGTATTTATAGGAATGAATTATTTCCATGCTTATATTTATAAATACATAAAAGAGGAATAAAATCTAACTTGAACCATAAAAGAAAAAAAAAGTGAACCCACGAGTTATACAGAGGAAACGCTATCACGGCACTTGCTCCAGCGGTAAACAATTCTGAAATTGGTCAGAGGTGGGGAACCATCTCCCATACAGCCAGCAACCCACCCCCACGCAAGGAGCGTCCTCATTGCAAAGCTGGGGGACCGTGCCGAGGCATCTGTGAGTAAACGTGAGCTGAGCCCCAGGCCAGCTGCTGCTGAACTGTTCCCACCCTTCCCAGGTAAAACACCTGAATATGTACAAGGTCTTGAAAGCCTAGAGGAAGGGCTGTGGAGCCACACCATTGAAAGCACGCATGCCAACTTGGTGCCTGCAGGCCAGCCAGGGTGGTCCTGGCCCCGGGCGCTCTTCTGGAAGCTTTCCATTGCCCTACTTGAGATACCCCTCCTGTCCCGGCCCCCACTGCTTTTTGCCTTCCTCACCTCTGTCCGGAGAGAAATTCCAGCGGAAGGTATGGGTGACACATCCTCTTCTTTACAGGTGGCAGCCTGACAAATCCTGCAGAATGGCCAGCAGAGCCCCACTCACAGCTTGCCACCCACAAATCTGTGGCCCCTCACTCCCTCCCACCAGCACAGCCCCGAGACTGCTGACGGGGCAGAGAATAAGGAGTCAGGCACAGCTTCAGGGGCTATTGCTGCCTGGAGCGCTGTTTATATTGACCTCAACGAGGCACACCTGGGGAGGGCAGGCCGGCAGGGTAAGGCTGCCCAGGTCAGCTAATCCACAACCCTCAGGGAATCACATTGTTGAAAATGGACCTCGCTAAGGCAAAATAGAAGCCAAGGGAAAAAAGGACACAATGCCATTTGCAGCACCGTAGATGAGTCTAGAAGTAATCACGTGACTTGTAGTAAGTCAGAAAGTGAAAGACACATACCATATCATATCACTTATAGGTGTTACCTAAAAATGGATACCAGGGCAGATATTGCCACGGAGAAGGGCAATCACAGATTCATTAAACAAACTTATGGTTCACCAATGGAAAGGTGTGAGGATTGGTTTCATTACGATATCGGGGTTAACAGACATATACAAACACAGGTGACATATATAATCACCAAAGACCTACAGAATACCAAGAGAGGACTACTCAACATTCTGTCATAACGTACATGGGAAAAGGATCCCAGGAAGAACAGACATCTGTATATGTGTAAAAGAACCACATCTTCCACATCTACAACAAGCCAAACATTGTAATCAAACTTGCTGTAATAAAAAATAAAAAAAAATTAAATTAAAAACACGAAGAAGAAGTAGTGAGACAAACTTGAGGGGCTTTCTCCTGGCACATTCCATTCTAAATTCCAATCTAGAACACCACTTCCATTGAGGCTCTGTTGCCCTAGTCACCAGATTTGGTAAGGGAGAACTGCTGCCACCTTGTGGCCGTTTCACACAACAGCAGCTTTAATCCCAGCGCTAATGGTCAGTTGATATTCAAAATCATTGCAGGCCTGTAAATGACACCTGCCCTGAAAACAAATCCTGGGGTCACATATCGACCAAAAAATTCAAAGGACGTCCATATTTCAAAACGACCGTTTCAAAAGGCATATTTTACGCACATTAGTGTTCTGCTTCTTTTCCTTTCTTTCCTTTTTTGTTAAAAAAAAACGGGAATGGAAAAAGGCATCCCTCAGAATGGGCGAAAGTCGTTGCAAACGAATCAATGGACAGAGGTTTAATCTCCAATATATATAAACAGCTCATGCAGCTTAATATTAAAAAAACAAACAACCCAATACAAAAATGGGCAGAAGATCTAAAGAGACGTTTCTTCAAAGGAGACACAGAGATGACCAAGACGCACATGAAAAGCTGCTCAACAGCACTAATTATTAGAGAAATGCAAATCAAAACTACAATGAGGTATCACCTCACACCTGTTAGGATCGGCATCATTAGAAAATCTACAAACAACCAATTCTGGGGAGGGTGTGGACAAAAGGAGCCCTCTTCCACTATTGGTGGGAATGTAAATTGATACAGTCACTATGGAGAACAGTATGGAGTTTCCTTAAAAAAACTAGAAATAGAATCACCATCTGATCCAGCAATCCCACTTCTGGGCATATACCCAGAGAAAACCGTAAATCAAAAAGGCACATTCACCACAATGTTCGTTGCAGCACTCTTTACAATAGCCAGGTAATGGAAGCCAACTAAATGCCCACAGACAGATGAATGGATAAAGATGTGGTATATATATAAAATGGAATATTACTCGGCCATAAAAAGGAATGAAACTGGGTCATTTGTAGAGACATCGATGGATCGAGGGACTGTCATACAGAATGAAGTAAGTCAGAAAGAGGAAAACAAATGTTGTATATTAATGCATATATGTGGAGCCTAAAAAATGGTACAGATGAACTGGTTTGCAGGGAAGAAATAGAGACACAGAGGTAGAGAACAAACGTATGGACACCAAGTGTGGGAAGCCATGGGGTGGTGATGGTGGGATGAGTTGGGAGATTGGGATTGACCTGTATACATGTTTATGCATAAAATACATAACTAATAATAACGTGCTGTATAAAAAAAATTAAATAAAAATTAAATTTCAAAATTTAAAAAAATAAAATTTAGAAATAAAACAGAAAAACCTTCTTCCCGTCACACAGATGTATTTATAGGAATGAATTATTTCCATGCTTATATCTATAAATACATAAAAGAGGAATAAAATCTAACGTGAAATATAAAAGAAAAAAAAAACCTGAACCGACGAGTTATACAGAGGAAAACCCTATCAGGGCACTTGCTCCAGCGGTAAACAATTCTGAAATTGGTCAGAGGTGGGGAACCATCTCCCATACAGCCAGCAACCCACGCCCCACGCAAGGAGCGTCCTAATTGCAAAGCTGGGGGACCGTGCCAAGGCATCTGTGAGTAAACGTGAGCTGAGCCCCTGGCCAGCTGCTGCTGAACTGTTCCCACCCTTCCCAGGTAAAACACCTGAATATGTACAAGGGCTTGAAAGCCTAGAGGAAGGGCCGTGGAGCCACACCAGCGAAAGCACGCAGGTCAACTTGGTGCCTGCAGGCCAGCCAAGGTGGTCCTGGCCCCGGGCGCTCTTCCGGAAGCTTTCCATTGCCCTACCTGAGATACCCCTCCTGTCCCGGCCCCCACTGCTTTTTGCCTTCCTCACCTCTGTCCGGAGAGAAATTCCAGCGGAAGGTATGTGTGACACATCCTCTTCTTTACAGGTGGCAGCCTGACAACTCCTGCAGAATGGCCAGCAGAGCCCCACTCACAGCGGGCCACCCACAAAATGCGGCCCCTCACTCCCTCCCACCAGCACAGCCCCGAGACTGCTGACGGGGCAGAGAATATGGAGTCAGGCACAGCTTCAGGGGCTATTGCTGCCTGGAGCGCTGTTTATATTGACCTCAACGAGGCACACCTGGGGAGGGCGGGCCGGCAGGGTAAGGCTGCCCAGGTCAGCTAATCCACAACCCTCAGGGAATCACATTGTTGAAAATGGACCTCGCTAAGGCAGAATAGAAGCCAAGGAAAGAAAGGACACAATGCCATTTGCAGCACCATAGATGAATCTAGAAGTAATCACGTGACTTGTAGTAAGTCAGAAAGTGAAAGACACATATCATATCATATCACTTATAGGTGTTACCTAAAAATGGATACCAGGGCAGATATTTCCACGGAGAAGGGCAATCACAGATTCATTAAACAAACTTATGGTTCACCAATGGAAAGGTGTGAGGATTGGTTTCATTATGATATCGGGGTTAACAGACATATACAAACACAGGTGACATATATAATCACCAAAGACCTACAGAATACCAAGAGAGGACTACTCAACATTCTGTCATAACGTACATGGGAAAAGGATCCCAGGAAGAACAGACATCTGTATATGTGTAAAAGAACCACATCTTCCACACATACAACAAGCCAAACATTGTAATCAAACTTGCTGTAATAAAAAATAAAAAATTAAATTAAAAACACGAAGAAGAAGTAGTGAGACAAACTTGAGTGGCTTTCTCCTGGCACATTCCATTCTAAATTTCAATCTAGAACACCACTTCCATTGAGGCTCTGTTGCCCTAGTCACCAGATTTGGTAAGGGAGAACTGCTGCCACCTTGTGGCCGTTTCACACAACAGCAGCTTTAATCCCAGCGCTAATGGTCAGTTGATATTCAAAATCATTGCAGGCCTGTAAATGACACCTGCCCTGAAAACAAATCCTGGGGTCACATATCGACCAAAAAATTCAAAGGACGTCCATATTTCAAAACGACCGTTTCAAAAGGCATATTTTACGCACATTAGTGTTCTGCTTCTTTTCCTTTCTTTCCTTTTTTGTTAGAAAAAACGGGAATGGAAAAAGGCATCCCTCAGAATGGGCGAAAATCGTTGCAAATGAATCAATGGACAGAGGTTTAATCTCCAATATATATAAACAGCTCATGCAGCTTAATATTAAAAGAACAAACAACCCAATACAAAAATGGGCAGAAGATCTAAAGAGACGTTTCTTCAAAGGAGACACAGAGATGGCCAAGACGCACATGAAAAGCTGCTCAACAGCACTAATTATTAGAGAAATGCAAATCAAAACTACAATGAGGTGTCACCTCACACCTGTTAGAATCGTCATCATCAGAAAATCTTCAAACAACCAATTCTGGGGAGGGTGTGGACAAAAGGAGCCCTCTTCCACTATTGGTGGGAATGTAAATTGATACAGTCACTATGGAGAACAGTATGGAGTTTCCTTAAAAAAATAGAAATAGAATTACCATCTGATCCAGCAATCCCACTTCTGGGCATATACCCAGAGAAAACCGTAAATCAAAAAGGCACATTCACCACAATGTTCGTTGCAGCACTCTTTACAATAGCCATGTAATGGAAGCCACCTAAATGCCCACAGACAGATGAATGGATAAAGATGTGGTACATATATAAAATGGAATATTACTCGGCCATAAAAAGGAATGAAACTGGGTCATTTGTAGAGACATCGATGGATCGAGAGACTGTCATACAGAATGAAGTAAGTCAGAAAGAGGAAAACAATTATTGTATATTAATGCATATATGTGGAGCCTAAAAAATGGTACAGATGAACTGGTTTGCAGGGAAGAAATAGAGACACAGAGGTAGAGAACAAACGTATGGACACCAAGTGTGGGAAGCCATGGGGTGGTGGTGGTGGGATGAGATGGGAGATTGGGATTGACCTGTATACATGTATATGCATAAAATACATAACTAATAATAACGTGCTGTATAAAAACATAAATAAAATTAAATTTCAAAATTTTTAAAAATAAAATTTAAAAATAAAACAGAAAAAATTCTTCCCGTCACACAGATGTATTTATAGGAATGAATTATTTCCATGCTTATATTTATAAATACATAAAAGAGGAATAAAATCTAACTTGAACCATAAAAGAAAAAAAAAGTGAACCCACGAGTTATACAGAGGAAACGCTATCACGGCACTTGCTCCAGCGGTAAACAATTCTGAAATTGGTCAGAGGTGGGGAACCATCTCCCATACAGCCAGCAACCCACCCCCACGCAAGGAGCGTCCTCATTGCAAAGCTGGGGGACCGTGCCGAGGCATCTGTGAGTAAACGTGAGCTGAGCCCCAGGCCAGCTGCTGCTGAACTGTTCCCACCCTTCCCAGGTAAAACACCTGAATATGTACAAGGTCTTGAAAGCCTAGAGGAAGGGCTGTGGAGCCACACCAGTGAAAGCACGCATGCCAACTTGGTGCCTGCAGGCCAGCCAGGGTGGTCCTGGCCCCGGGCGCTCTTCCGGAAGCTTTCCATTGCCCTACTTGAGATACCCCTCCTGTCCCGGCCCCCACTGCTTTTTGCCTTCCTCACCTCTGTCCGGAGAGAAATTCCAGCGGAAGGTATGGGTGACACATCCTCTTCTTTACAGGTGGCAGCCTGACAACTCCTGCAGAATGGCCAGCAGAGCCCCACTCACAGCTTGCCACCCACAAATCTGTGGCCCCTCACTCCCTCCCACCAGCACAGCCCCGAGACTGCTGACGGGGCAGAGAATAAGGAGTCAGGCACAGCTTCAGGGGCTATTGCTGCCTGGAGCGCTGTTTATATTGACCTCAACGAGGCACACCTGGGGAGGGCAGGCTGGCAGGGTAAGGCTGCCCAGGTCAGCTAATCCAGAACCCTCAGGGAATCACATTGTTGAAAATGGACCTCGCTAAGGCAGAATAGAAGCCAAGGGAGAAAAGGACACAATGCCATTTGCAGCACCGTAGATGAGTCTAGAAGTAATCACGTGACTTGTAGTAAGTCAGAAAGTGAAAGACACATATCATATCATATCACTTATAGGTGTTACCTAAAAATGGATACCAGGGCAGATATTGCCACGGAGAAGGGCAATCACAGATTCATTAAACAAACTTATGGTTCACCAATGGAAAGGTGTGAGGATTGGTTTCATTACGATATCGGGGTTAACAGACATATACAAACACAGGTGACATATATAATCACCAAAGACCTACAGAATACCAAGAGAGGACTACTCAACATTCTGTCATAACGTACATGGGAAAAGGATCCCAGGAAGAACAGACATCTGTATATGTGTAAAAGAACCACATCTTCCACATCTACAACAAGCCAAACATTGTAATCAAACTTGCTGTAATAAAAAATAAAAAAAATTAAATTAAAAACACGAAGAAGAAGTAGTGAGACAAACTTGAGGGGCTTTCTCCTGGCACATTCCATTCTAAATTCCAATCTAGAACACCACTTCCATTGAGGCTCTGTTGCCCTAGTCACCAGATTTGGTAAGGGAGAACTGCTGCCACCTTGTGGCCGTTTCACACAACAGCAGCTTTAATCCCAGCGCTAATGGTCAGTTGATATTCAAAATCATTGCAGGCCTGTAAATGACACCTGCCCTGAAAACAAATCCTGGGGTCACATATCGACCAAAAAATTCAAAGGACGTCCATATTTCAAAACGACCGTTTCAAAAGGCATATTTTACGCACATTAGTGTTCTGCTTCTTTTCCTTTCTTTCCTTTTTTGTTAAAAAAAAACGGGAATGGAAAAAGGCATCCCTCAGAATGGGCGAAAGTCGTTGCAAACGAATCAATGGACAGAGGTTTAATCTCCAATATATATAAACAGCTCATGCAGCTTAATATGAAAAAAACAAACAACCCAATACAAAAATGGGCAGAAGATCTAAAGAGACGTTTCTTCAAAGGAGACACAGAGATGACCAAGACGCACATGAAAAGCTGCTCAACAGCACTAATTATTAGAGAAATGCAAATCAAAACTACAATGAGGTATCACCTCACACCTGTTAGGATCGGCATCATCAGAAAATCTACAAACAACCAATTCTGGGGAGGGTGTGGACAAAAGGAGCCCTCTTCCACTATTGGTGGGAATGTAAATTGATACAGTCACTATGGAGAACAGTATGGAGTTTCCTTAAAAAAACTAGAAATAGAATCACCATCTGATCCAGCAATCCCACTTCTGGGCATATACCCAGAGAAAACCGTAAATCAAAAAGGCACATTCACCACAATGTTCGTTGCAGCACTCTTTACAATAGCCAGGTAATGGAAGCCAACTAAATGCCCACAGACAGATGAATGGATAAAGATGTGGTGTATATATAAAATGGAATATTACTCGGCCATAAAAAGGAATGAAACTGGGTCATTTGTAGAGACATCGATGGATCGAGAGACTGTCATACAGAATGAAGTAAGTCAGAAAGAGGAAAACAAATGTTGTATATTAATGCATATATGTGGAGCCTAAAAAATGGTACAGATGAACTGGTTTTCAGGGAAGAAATAGAGACACAGAGGTAGAGAACAAACGTATGGACACCAAGTGTGGGAAGCCATGGGGTGGTGGTGGTGGGATGAGTTGGGAGATTGGGATTGACCTGTATACATGTTTATGCATAAAATACATAACTAATAATAACGTGCTGTATAAAAAAAATTAAATAAAATTTAAATTTCAAAATTTAAAAAAATAAAATTTAGAAATAAAACAGGAAAACCTTTTTCCCGTCACACAGATGTATTTATAGGAATGAATTATTTCCATGCTTATATCTATAAATACATAAAAGAGGAATAAAATCTAACGTGAAACATAAAAGAAAAAAAAAACCTGAACCCACGAGTTATACAGAGGAAAACCCTATCAGGGCACTTGCTCCAGCGGTAAACAATTCTGAAATTGGTCAGAGGTGGGGAACCATCTCCCATACAGCCAGCAACCCACGCCCCACGCAAGGAGCGTCCTCATTGCAAAGCTGGGGGACCGTGCCAAGGCATCTGTGAGTAAACGTGAGCTGAGCCCCTGGCCAGCTGCTGCTGAACTGTTCCCACCCTTCCCAGGTAAAACACCTGAATATGTACAAGGGCTTGAAAGCCTAGAGGAAGGGCCGTGGAGCCACACCAGCGAAAGCACGCAGGTCAACTTGGTGCCTGCAGGCCAGCCAAGGTGGTCCTGGCCCCGGGCGCTCTTCCGGAAGCTTTCCATTGCCCTACCTGAGATACCCCTCCTGTCCCGGCCCCCACTGCTTTTTGCCTTCCTCACCTCTGTCCGGAGAGAAATTCCAGCGGAAGGTATGTGTGACACATCCTCTTCTTTACAGGTGGCAGCCTGACAACTCCTGCAGAATGGCCAGCAGAGCCCCACTCACAGCGGGCCACCCACAAAATGCGGCCCCTCACTCCCTCCCACCAGCACAGCCCCGAGACTGCTGACGGGGCAGAGAATATGGAGTCAGGCACAGCTTCAGGGGCTATTGCTGCCTGGAGCGCTGTTTATATTGACCTCAACGAGGCACACCTGGGGAGGGCGGGCCGGCAGGGTAAGGCTGCCCAGGTCAGCTAATCCACAACCCTCAGGGAATCACATTGTTGAAAATGGACCTCGCTAAGGCAGAATAGAAGCCAAGGGAAAAAAGGACACAATGCCATTTGCAGCACCGTAGATGAGTCTAGAAGTAATCACGTGACTTGTAGTAAGTCAGAAAGTGAAAGACACATATCATATCATATCACTTATAGGTGTTACCTAAAAATGGATACCAGGGCAGATATTTCCACGGAGAAGGGCAATCACAGATTCATTAAACAAACTTATGGTTCACCAATGGAAAGGTGTGAGGATTGGTTTCATTATGATATCGGGGTTAACAGACATATACAAACACAGGTGACATATATAATCACCAAAGACCTACAGAATATCAAGAGAGGACTACTCAACATTCTGTCATAACGTACATGGGAAAAGGATCCCAGGAAGAACAGACATCTGTATATGTGTAAAAGAACCACATCTTCCACACATACAACAAGCCAAACATTGTAATCAAACTTGCTGTAATAAAAAATAAAAAATTAAATTAAAAACACGAAGAAGAAGTAGTGAGACAAACTTGAGTGGCTTTCTCCTGGCACATTCCATTCTAAATTTCAATCTAGAACACCACTTCCATTGAGGCTCTGTTGCCCTAGTCACCAGATTTGGTAAGGGAGAACTGCTGCCACCTTGTGGCCGTTTCACACAACAGCAGCTTTAATCCCAGCGCTAATGGTCAGTTGATATTCAAAATCATTGCAGGCCTGTAAATGACACCTGCCCTGAAAACAAATCCTGGGGTCACATATCGACCAAAAAATTCAAAGGACGTCCATATTTCAAAACGACCGTTTCAAAAGGCATATTTTACGCACATTAGTGTTCTGCTTCTTTTCCTTTCTTTCCTTTTTTGTTAGAAAAAACGGGAATGGAAAAAGGCATCCCTCAGAATGGGCGAAAATCGTTGCAAACGAATCAATGGACAGAGGTTTAATCTCCAATATATATAAACAGCTCATGCAGCTTAATATTAAAAGAACAAACAACCCAATACAAAAATGGGCAGAAGATCTAAAGAGACGTTTCTTCAAAGGAGACACAGAGATGGCCAAGACGCACATGAAAAGCTGCTCAACAGCACTAATTATTAGAGAAATGCAAATCAAAACTACAATGAGGTGTCACCTCACACCTGTTAGAATCGTCATCATCAGAAAATCTTCAAACAACCAATTCTGGGGAGGGTGTGGACAAAAGGAGCCCTCTTCCACTATTGGTGGGAATGTAAATTGATACAGTCACTATGGAGAACAGTATGGAGTTTCCTTAAAAAAACTAGAAATAGAATTACCATCTGATCCAGCAATCCCACTTCTGGGCATATACCCAGAGAAAACCGTAAATCAAAAAGGCACATTCACCACAATGTTCGTTGCAGCACTCTTTACAATAGCCATGTAATGGAAGCCACCTAAATGCCCACAGACAGATGAATGGATAAAGATGTGGTACATATATAAAATGGAATATTACTCGGCCATAAAAAGGAATGAAACTGGGTCATTTGTAGAGACATCGATGGATCGAGAGACTGTCATACAGAATGAAGTAAGTCAGAAAGAGGAAAACAATTATTGTATATTAATGCATATATGTGGAGCCTAAAAAATGGTACAGATGAACTGGTTTGCAGGGAAGAAATAGAGACACAGAGGTAGAGAACAAACGTATGGACACCAAGTGTGGGAAGCCATGGGGTGGTGGTGGTGGGATGAGATGGGAGATTGGGATTGACCTGTATACATGTATATGCATAAAATACATAACTAATAATAACGTGCTGTATAAAAACATAAATAAAATTAAATTTCAAAATTTTAAAAAATAAAATTTAAAAATAAAACAGAAAAAATTCTTCCCGTCACACAGATGTATTTATAGGAATGAATTATTTCCATGCTTATATTTATAAATACATAAAAGAGGAATAAAATCTAACTTGAACCATAAAAGAAAAAAAAAGTGAACCCACGAGTTATACAGAGGAAACGCTATCACGGCACTTGCTCCAGCGGTAAACAATTCTGAAATTGGTCAGAGGTGGGGAACCATCTCCCATACAGCCAGCAACCCACCCCCACGCAAGGAGCGTCCTCATTGCAAAGCTGGGGGACCGTGCCGAGGCATCTGTGAGTAAACGTGAGCTGAGCCCCAGGCCAGCTGCTGCTGAACTGTTCCCACCCTTCCCAGGTAAAACACCTGAATATGTACAAGGTCTTGAAAGCCTAGAGGAAGGGCTGTGGAGCCACACCAGTGAAAGCACGCATGCCAACTTGGTGCCTGCAGGCCAGCCAGGGTGGTCCTGGCCCCGGGCGCTCTTCCGGAAGCTTTCCATTGCCCTACTTGAGATACCCCTCCTGTCCCGGCCCCCACTGCTTTTTGCCTTCCTCACCTCTGTCCGGAGAGAAATTCCAGCGGAAGGTATGGGTGACACATCCTCTTCTTTACAGGTGGCAGCCTGACAACTCCTGCAGAATGGCCAGCAGAGCCCCACTCACAGCTTGCCACCCACAAATCTGTGGCCCCTCACTCCCTCCCACCAGCACAGCCCCGAGACTGCTGACGGGGCAGAGAATAAGGAGTCAGGCACAGCTTCAGGGGCTATTGCTGCCTGGAGCGCTGTTTATATTGACCTCAACGAGGCACACCTGGGGAGGGCAGGCCGGCAGGGTAAGGCTGCCCAGGTCAGCTAATCCACAACCCTCAGGGAATCACATTGTTGAAAATGGACCTCGCTAAGGCAGAATAGAAGCCAAGGGAGAAAAGGACACAATGCCATTTGCAGCACCGTAGATGAGTCTAGAAGTAATCACGTGACTTGTAGTAAGTCAGAAAGTGAAAGACACATATCATATCATATCACTTATAGGTGTTACCTAAAAATGGATACCAGGGCAGATATTGCCACGGAGAAGGGCAATCACAGATTCATTAAACAAACTTATGGTTCACCAATGGAAAGGTGTGAGGATTGGTTTCATTACGATATCGGGGTTAACAGACATATACAAACACAGGTGACATATATAATCACCAAAGACCTACAGAATACCAAGAGAGGACTACTCAACATTCTGTCATAACGTACATGGGAAAAGGATCCCAGGAAGAACAGACATCTGTATATGTGTAAAAGAACCACATCTTCCACATCTACAACAAGCCAAACATTGTAATCAAACTTGCTGTAATAAAAAATAAAAAAAAATTAAATTAAAAACACGAAGAAGAAGTAGTGAGACAAACTTGAGGGGCTTTCTCCTGGCACATTCCATTCTAAATTCCAATCTAGAACACCACTTCCATTGAGGCTCTGTTGCCCTAGTCACCAGATTTGGTAAGGGAGAACTGCTGCCACCTTGTGGCCGTTTCACACAACAGCAGCTTTAATCCCAGCGCTAATGGTCAGTTGATATTCAAAATCATTGCAGGCCTGTAAATGACACCTGCCCTGAAAACAAATCCTGGGGTCACATATCGACCAAAAAATTCAAAGGACGTCCATATTTCAAAACGACCGTTTCAAAAGGCATATTTTACGCACATTAGTGTTCTGCTTCTTTTCCTTTCTTTCCTTTTTTGTTAAAAAAAAACGGGAATGGAAAAAGGCATCCCTCAGAATGGGCGAAAGTCGTTGCAAACGAATCAATGGACAGAGGTTTAATCTCCAATATATATAAACAGCTCATGCAGCTTAATATGAAAAAAACAAACAACCCAATACAAAAATGGGCAGAAGATCTAAAGAGACGTTTCTTCAAAGGAGACACAGAGATGACCAAGACGCACATGAAAAGCTGCTCAACAGCACTAATTATTAGAGAAATGCAAATCAAAACTACAATGAGGTATCACCTCACACCTGTTAGGATCGGCATCATCAGAAAATCTACAAACAACCAATTCTGGGGAGGGTGTGGACAAAAGGAGCCCTCTTCCACTATTGGTGGGAATGTAAATTGATACAGTCACTATGGAGAACAGTATGGAGTTTCCTTAAAAAAACTAGAAATAGAATTACCATCTGATCCAGCAATCCCACTTCTGGGCATATACCCAGAGAAAACCGTAAATCAAAAAGGCACATTCACCACAATGTTCGTTGCAGCACTCTTTACAATAGCCAGGTAATGGAAGTCAACTAAATGCCCACAGACAGATGAATGGATAAAGATGTGGTGTATATATAAAATGGAATATTACTCGGCCATAAAAAGGAATGAAACTGGGTCATTTGTAGAGACATCGATGGATCGAGAGACTGTCATACAGAATGAAGTAAGTCAGAAAGAGGAAAACAAATGTTGTATATTAATGCATATATGTGGAGCCTAAAAAATGGTACAGATGAACTGGTTTTCAGGGAAGAAATAGAGACACAGAGGTAGAGAACAAACGTATGGACACCAAGTGTGGGAAGCCATGGGGTGGTGGTGGTGGGATGAGTTGGGAGATTGGGATTGACCTGTATACATGTTTATGCATAAAATACATAACTAATAATAACGTGCTGTATAAAAAAAATTAAATAAAATTTAAATTTCAAAATTTAAAAAAATAAAATTTAGAAATAAAACAGGAAAACCTTTTTCCCGTCACACAGATGTATTTATAGGAATGAATTATTTCCATGCTTATATCTATAAATACATAAAAGAGGAATAAAATCTAACGTGAAACATAAAAGAAAAAAAAAACCTGAACCCACGAGTTATACAGAGGAAAACCCTATCAGGGCACTTGCTCCAGCGGTAAACAATTCTGAAATTGGTCAGAGGTGGGGAACCATCTCCCATACAGCCAGCAACCCACGCCCCACGCAAGGAGCGTCCTCATTGCAAAGCTGGGGGACCGTGCCAAGGCATCTGTGAGTAAACGTGAGCTGAGCCCCTGGCCAGCTGCTGCTGAACTGTTCCCACCCTTCCCAGGTAAAACACCTGAATATGTACAAGGGCTTGAAAGCCTAGAGGAAGGGCCGTGGAGCCACACCAGCGAAAGCACGCAGGTCAACTTGGTGCCTGCAGGCCAGCCAAGGTGGTCCTGGCCCCGGGCGCTCTTCCGGAAGCTTTCCATTGCCCTACCTGAGATACCCCTCCTGTCCCGGCCCCCACTGCTTTTTGCCTTCCTCACCTCTGTCCGGAGAGAAATTCCAGCGGAAGGTATGTGTGACACATCCTCTTCTTTACAGGTGGCAGCCTGACAACTCCTGCAGAATGGCCAGCAGAGCCCCACTCACAGCGGGCCACCCACAAAATGCGGCCCCTCACTCCCTCCCACCAGCACAGCCCCGAGACTGCTGACGGGGCAGAGAATATGGAGTCAGGCACAGCTTCAGGGGCTATTGCTGCCTGGAGCGCTGTTTATATTGACCTCAACGAGGCACACCTGGGGAGGGCGGGCCGGCAGGGTAAGGCTGCCCAGGTCAGCTAATCCACAACCCTCAGGGAATCACATTGTTGAAAATGGACCTCCCTAAGGCAGAAGTCAAGCCAAGGGAAAAAAGGACACAATGCCATTTGCAGCACCGTAGATGAGTCTAGAAGTAATCACGTGACTTGTAGTAAGTCAGAAAGTGAAAGACACATATCATATCATATCACTTATAGGTGTTACCTAAAAATGGATACCAGGGCAGATATTTCCACGGAGAAGGGCAATCACAGATTCATTAAACAAACTTATGGTTCACCAATGGAAAGGTGTGAGGATTGGTTTCATTATGATATCGGGGTTAACAGACATATACAAACACAGGTGACATATATAATCACCAAAGACCTACAGAATACCAAGAGAGGACTACTCAACATTCTGTCATAACGTACATGGGAAAAGGATCCCAGGAAGAACAGACATCTGTATATGTGTAAAAGAACCACATCTTCCACACATACAACAAGCCAAACATTGTAATCAAACTTGCTGTAATAAAAAATAAAAAATTAAATTAAAAACACGAAGAAGAAGTAGTGAGACAAACTTGAGTGGCTTTCTCCTGGCACATTCCATTCTAAATTTCAATCTAGAACACCACTTCCATTGAGGCTCTGTTGCCCTAGTCACCAGATTTGGTAAGGGAGAACTGCTGCCACCTTGTGGCCGTTTCACACAACAGCAGCTTTAATCCCAGCGCTAATGGTCAGTTGATATTCAAAATCATTGCAGGCCTGTAAATGACACCTGCCCTGAAAACAAATCCTGGGGTCACATATCGACCAAAAAATTCAAAGGACGTCCATATTTCAAAACCACCGTTTCAAAAGGCATATTTTACGCACATTAGTGTTCTGCTTCTTTTCCTTTCTTTCCTTTTTTGTTAGAAAAAACGGGAATGGAAAAAGGCATCCCTCAGAATGGGCGAAAATCGTTGCAAATGAATCAATGGACAGAGGTTTAATCTCCAATATATATAAACAGCTCATGCAGCTTAATATTAAAAGAACAAACAACCCAATACAAAAATGGGCAGAAGATCTAAAGAGACGTTTCTTCAAAGGAGACACAGAGATGGCCAAGACGCACATGAAAAGCTGCTCAACAGCACTAATTATTAGAGAAATGCAAATCAAAACTACAATGAGGTGTCACCTCACACCTGTTAGAATCGTCATCATCAGAAAATCTTCAAACAACCAATTCTGGGGAGGGTGTGGACAAAAGGAGCCCTCTTCCACTATTGGTGGGAATGTAAATTGATACAGTCACTATGGAGAACAGTATGGAGTTTCCTTAAAAAAATAGAAATAGAATTACCATCTGATCCAGCAATCCCACTTCTGGGCATATACCCAGAGAAAACCGTAAATCAAAAAGGCACATTCACCACAATGTTCGTTGCAGCACTCTTTACAATAGCCATGTAATGGAAGCCACCTAAATGCCCACAGACAGATGAATGGATAAAGATGTGGTACATATATAAAATGGAATATTACTCGGCCATAAAAAGGAATGAAACTGGGTCATTTGTAGAGACATCGATGGATCGAGAGACTGTCATACAGAATGAAGTAAGTCAGAAAGAGGAAAACAATTATTGTATATTAATGCATATATGTGGAGCCTAAAAAATGGTACAGATGAACTGGTTTGCAGGGAAGAAATAGAGACACAGAGGTAGAGAACAAACGTATGGACACCAAGTGTGGGAAGCCATGGGGTGGTGGTGGTGGGATGAGATGGGAGATTGGGATTGACCTGTATACATGTATATGCATAAAATACATAACTAATAATAACGTGCTGTATAAAAACATAAATAAAATTAAATTTCAAAATTTTTAAAAATAAAATTTAAAAATAAAACAGAAAAAATTCTTCCCGTCACACAGATGTATTTATAGGAATGAATTATTTCCATGCTTATATTTATAAATACATAAAAGAGGAATAAAATCTAACTTGAACCATAAAAGAAAAAAAAAGTGAACCCACGAGTTATACAGAGGAAACGCTATCACGGCACTTGCTCCAGCGGTAAACAATTCTGAAATTGGTCAGAGGTGGGGAACCATCTCCCATACAGCCAGCAACCCACCCCCACGCAAGGAGCGTCCTCATTGCAAAGCTGGGGGACCGTGCCGAGGCATCTGTGAGTAAACGTGAGCTGAGCCCCAGGCCAGCTGCTGCTGAACTGTTCCCACCCTTCCCAGGTAAAACACCTGAATATGTACAAGGTCTTGAAAGCCTAGAGGAAGGGCTGTGGAGCCACACCAGTGAAAGCACGCATGCCAACTTGGTGCCTGCAGGCCAGCCAGGGTGGTCCTGGCCCCGGGCGCTCTTCCAGAAGCTTTCCATTGCCCTACTTGAGATACCCCTCCTGTCCCGGCCCCCACTGCTTTTTGCCTTCCTCACCTCTGTCCGGAGAGAAATTCCAGCGGAAGGTATGGGTGACACATCCTCTTCTTTACAGGTGGCAGCCTGACAACTCCTGCAGAATGGCCAGCAGAGCCCCACTCACAGCTTGCCACCCACAAATCTGTGGCCCCTCACTCCCTCCCACCAGCACAGCCCCGAGACTGCTGACGGGGCAGAGAATAAGGAGTCAGGCACAGCTTCAGGGGCTATTGCTGCCTGGAGCGCTGTTTATATTGACCTCAACGAGGCACACCTGGGGAGGGCAGGCCGGCAGGGTAAGGCTGCCCAGGTCAGCTAATCCACAACCCTCAGGGAATCACATTGTTGAAAATGGACCTCGCTAAGGCAGAATAGAAGCCAAGGGAGAAAAGGACACAATGCCATTTGCAGCACCGTAGATGAGTCTAGAAGTAATCACGTGACTTGTAGTAAGTCAGAAAGTGAAAGACACATATCATATCATATCACTTATAGGTGTTACCTAAAAATGGATACCAGGGCAGATATTGCCACGGAGAAGGGCAATCACAGATTCATTAAACAAACTTATGGTTCACCAATGGAAAGGTGTGAGGATTGGTTTCATTACGATATCGGGGTTAACAGACATATACAAACACAGGTGACATATATAATCACCAAAGACCTACAGAATACCAAGAGAGGACTACTCAACATTCTGTCATAACGTACATGGGAAAAGGATCCCAGGAAGAACAGACATCTGTATATGTGTAAAAGAACCACATCTTCCACATCTACAACAAGCCAAACATTGTAATCAAACTTGCTGTAATAAAAAATAAAAAAAAAATTAAATTAAAAACACGAAGAAGAAGTAGTGAGACAAACTTGAGGGGCTTTCTCCTGGCACATTCCATTCTAAATTCCAATCTAGAACACCACTTCCATTGAGGCTCTGTTGCCCTAGTCACCAGATTTGGTAAGGGAGAACTGCTGCCACCTTGTGGCCGTTTCACACAACAGCAGCTTTAATCCCAGCGCTAATGGTCAGTTGATATTCAAAATCATTGCAGGCCTGTAAATGACACCTGCCCTGAAAACAAATCCTGGGGTCACATATCGACCAAAAAATTCAAAGGACGTCCATATTTCAAAACGACCGTTTCAAAAGGCATATTTTACGCACATTAGTGTTCTGCTTCTTTTCCTTTCTTTCCTTTTTTGTTAAAAAAAAACGGGAATGGAAAAAGGCATCCCTCAGAATGGGCGAAAGTCGTTGCAAACGAATCAATGGACAGAGGTTTAATCTCCAATATATATAAACAGCTCATGCAGCTTAATATGAAAAAAACAAACAACCCAATACAAAAATGGGCAGAAGATCTAAAGAGACGTTTCTTCAAAGGAGACACAGAGATGACCAAGACGCACATGAAAAGCTGCTCAACAGCACTAATTATTAGAGAAATGCAAATCAAAACTACAATGAGGTATCACCTCACACCTGTTAGGATCGGCATCATCAGAAAATCTACAAACAACCAATTCTGGGGAGGGTGTGGACAAAAGGAGCCCTCTTCCACTATTGGTGGGAATGTAAATTGATACAGTCACTATGGAGAACAGTATGGAGTTTCCTTAAAAAAACTAGAAATAGAATCACCATCTGATCCAGCAATCCCACTTCTGGGCATATACCCAGAGAAAACCGTAAATCAAAAAGGCACATTCACCACAATGTTCGTTGCAGCACTCTTTACAATAGCCAGGTAATGGAAGCCAACTAAATGCCCACAGACAGATGAATGGATAAAGATGTGGTATATATATAAAATGGAATATTACTCGGCCATAAAAAGGAATGAAACTGGGTCATTTGTAGAGACATCGATGGATCGAGAGACTGTCATACAGAATGAAGTAAGTCAGAAAGAGGAAAACAAATGTTGTATATTAATGCATATATGTGGAGCCTAAAAAATGGTACAGATGAACTGGTTTGCAGGGAAGAAATAGAGACACAGAGGTAGAGAACAAACGTATGGACACCAAGTGTGGGAAGCCATGGGGTGGTGATGGTGGGATGAGTTGGGAGATTGGGATTGACCTGTATACATGTTTATGCATAAAATACATAACTAATAATAACGTGCTGTATAAAAAAAATTAAATAAAAATTAAATTTCAAAATTTAAAAAAATAAAATTTAGAAATAAAACAGAAAAACCTTCTTCCCTTCACACAGATGTATTTATAGGAATGAATTATTTCCATGCTTATATCTATAAATACATAAAAGAGGAATAAAATCTAACGTGAAATATAAAAGAAAAAAAAAACCTGAACCCACGAGTTATACAGAGGAAAACCCTATCAGGGCACTTGCTCCAGCGGTAAACAATTCTGAAATTGGTCAGAGGTGGGGAACCATCTCCCATACAGCCAGCAACCCACGCCCCACGCAAGGAGCGTCCTCATTGCAAAGCTGGGGGACCGTGCCAAGGCATCTGTGAGTAAACGTGAGCTGAGCCCCTGGCCAGCTGCTGCTGAACTGTTCCCACCCTTCCCAGGTAAAACACCTGAATATGTACAAGGGCTTGAAAGCCTAGAGGAAGGGCCGTGGAGCCACACCAGCGAAAGCACGCAGGTCAACTTGGTGCCTGCAGGCCAGCCAAGGTGGTCCTGGCCCCGGGCGCTCTTCCGGAAGCTTTCCATTGCCCTACCTGAGATACCCCTCCTGTCCCGGCCCCCACTGCTTTTTGCCTTCCTCACCTCTGTCCGGAGAGAAATTCCAGCGGAAGGTATGTGTGACACATCCTCTTCTTTACAGGTGGCAGCCTGACAACTCCTGCAGAATGGCCAGCAGAGCCCCACTCACAGCGGGCCACCCACAAAATGCGGCCCCTCACTCCCTCCCACCAGCACAGCCCCGAGACTGCTGACGGGGCAGAGAATATGGAGTCAGGCACAGCTTCAGGGCTATTGCTGCCTGGAGCGCTGTTTATATTGACCTCAACGAGGCACACCTGGGGAGGGCGGGCCGGCAGGGTAAGGCTGCCCAGGTCAGCTAATCCACAACCCTCAGGGAATCACATTGTTGAAAATGGACCTCGCTAAGGCAGAATAGAAGCCAAGGGAAAAAAGGACACAATGCCATTTGCAGCACCATAGATGAGTCTAGAAGTAATCACGTGACTTGTAGTAAGTCAGAAAGTGAAAGACACATATCATATCATATCACTTATAGGTGTTACCTAAAAATGGATACCAGGGCAGATATTTCCACGGAGAAGGGCAATCACAGATTCATTAAACAAACTTATGGTTCACCAATGGAAAGGTGTGAGGATTGGTTTCATTATGATATTGGGGTTAACAGACATATACAAACACATGTGACATATATAATCACCAAAGACCTACAGAATACCAAGAGAGGACTACTCAACATTCTGTCATAACGTACATGGGAAAAGGATCCCAGGAAGAACAGACATCTGTATATGTGTAAAAGAACCACATCTTCCACACATACAACAAGCCAAACATTGTAATCAAACTTGCTGTAATAAAAAATAAAAAATTAAATTAAAAACACGAAGAAGAAGTAGTGAGACAAACTTGAGTGGCTTTCTCCTGGCACATTCCATTCTAAATTTCAATCTAGAACACCACTTCCATTGAGGCTCTGTTGCCCTAGTCACCAGATTTGGTAAGGGAGAACTGCTGCCACCTTGTGGCCGTTTCACACAACAGCAGCTTTAATCCCAGCGCTAATGGTCAGTTGATATTCAAAATCATTGCAGGCCTGTAAATGACACCTGCCCTGAAAACAAATCCTGGGGTCACATATCGACCAAAAAATTCAAAGGACGTCCATATTTCAAAACGACCGTTTCAAAAGGCATATTTTACGCACATTAGTGTTCTGCTTCTTTTCCTTTCTTTCCTTTTTTGTTAGAAAAAACGGGAATGGAAAAAGGCATCCCTCAGAATGGGCGAAAATCGTTGCAAACGAATCAATGGACAGAGGTTTAATCTCCAATATATATAAACAGCTCATGCAGCTTAATATTAAAAGAACAAACAACCCAATACAAAAATGGGCAGAAGATCTAAAGAGACGTTTCTTCAAAGGAGACACAGAGATGGCCAAGACGCACATGAAAAGCTGCTCAACAGCACTAATTATTAGAGAAATGCAAATCAAAACTACAATGAGGTGTCACCTCACACCTGTTAGAATCGTCATCATCAGAAAATCTTCAAACAACCAATTCTGGGGAGGGTGTGGACAAAAGGAGCCCTCTTCCACTATTGGTGGGAATGTAAATTGATACAGTCACTATGGAGAACAGTATGGAGTTTCCTTAAAAAAACTAGAAATAGAATTACCATCTGATCCAGCAATCCCACTTCTGGGCATATACCCAGAGAAAACCGTAAATCAAAAAGGCACATTCACCACAATGTTCGTTGCAGCACTCTTTACAATAGCCATGTAATGGAAGCCACCTAAATGCCCACAGACAGATGAATGGATAAAGATGTGGTACATATATAAAATGGAATATTACTCGGCCATAAAAAGGAATGAAACTGGGTCATTTGTAGAGACATCGATGGATCGAGAGACTGTCATACAGAATGAAGTAAGTCAGAAAGAGGAAAACAATTATTGTATATTAATGCATATATGTGGAGCCTAAAAAATGGTACAGATGAACTGGTTTGCAGGGAAGAAATAGAGACACAGAGGTAGAGAACAAACGTATGGACACCAAGTGTGGGAAGCCATGGGGTGGTGGTGGTGGGATGAGATGGGAGATTGGGATTGACCTGTATACATGTATATGCATAAAATACATAACTAATAATAACGTGCTGTATAAAAACATAAATAAAATTAAATTTCAAAATTTTAAAAAATAAAATTTAAAAATAAAACAGAAAAAATTCTTCCCGTCACACAGATGTATTTATAGGAATGAATTATTTCCATGCTTATATTTATAAATACATAAAAGAGGAATAAAATCTAACTTGAACCATAAAAGAAAAAAAAAGTGAACCCACGAGTTATACAGAGGAAACGCTATCACGGCACTTGCTCCAGCGGTAAACAATTCTGAAATTGGTCAGAGGTGGGGAACCATCTCCCATACAGCCAGCAACCCACCCCCACGCAAGGAGCGTCCTCATTGCAAAGCTGGGGGACCGTGCCGAGGCATCTGTGAGTAAACGTGAGCTGAGCCCCAGGCCAGCTGCTGCTGAACTGTTCCCACCCTTCCCAGGTAAAACACCTGAATATGTACAAGGTCTTGAAAGCCTAGAGGAAGGGCTGTGGAGCCACACCAGTGAAAGCACGCATGCCAACTTGGTGCCTGCAGGCCAGCCAGGGTGGTCCTGGCCCCGGGCGCTCTTCCGGAAGCTTTCCATTGCCCTACTTGAGATACCCCTCCTGTCCCGGCCCCCACTGCTTTTTGCCTTCCTCACCTCTGTCCGGAGAGAAATTCCAGCGGAAGGTATGGGTGACACATCCTCTTCTTTACAGGTGGCAGCCTGACAACTCCTGCAGAATGGCCAGCAGAGCCCCACTCACAGCTTGCCACCCACAAATCTGTGGCCCCTCACTCCCTCCCACCAGCACAGCCCCGAGACTGCTGATGGGGCAGAGAATATGGAGTCAGGCACAGCTTCAGGGGCTATTGCTGCCTGGAGCGCTGTTTATATTGACCTCAACGAGGCACACCTGGGGAGGGCAGGCCGGCAGGGTAAGGCTGCCCAGGTCAGCTAATCCACAACCCTCAGGGAATCACATTGTTGAAAATGGACCTCGCTAAGGCAGAATAGAAGCCAAGGGAAAAAAGGACACAATGCCATTTGCAGCACCGTAGATGAGTCTAGAAGTAATCACGTGACTTGTAGTAAGTCAGAAAGTGAAAGACACATATCATATCATATCACTTATAGGTGTTACCTAAAAATGGATACCAGGGCAGATATTGCCACGGAGAAGGGCAAACACAGATTCATTAAACAAACTTATGGTTCACCAATGGAAAGGTGTGAGGATTGGTTTCATTACGATATCGGGGTTAACAGACATATACAAACACACGTGACATATATAATCACCAAAGTCCTACAGAATACCAAGAGAGTACTACTCAACATTCTGTCATAACGTACATGGGAAAAGGATCCCAGGAAGAACAGACATCTGTATATGTGTAAAAGAACCACATCTTCCACATCTACAACAAGCCAAACATTGTAATCAAACTTGCTGTAATAAAAAATAAAAAAAAATTAAATTAAAAACACGAAGAAGAAGTAGTGAGACAAACTGGAGGGGCTTTCTCCTGGCACATTCCATTCTAAATTCCAATCTAGAACACCACTTCCATTGAGGCTCTGTTGCCCTAGTCACCAGATTTGGTAAGGGAGAACTGCTGCCACCTTGTGGCCGTTTCACACAACAGCAGCTTTAATCCCAGCGCTAATGGTCAGTTGATATTCAAAATCATTGCAGGCCTGTAAATGACACCTGCCCTGAAAACAAATCCTGGGGTCACATATCGACCAAAAAATTCAAAGGACGTCCATATTTCAAAACGACCGTTTCAAAAGGCATATTTTACGCACATTAGTGTTCTGCTTCTTTTCCTTTCTTTCCTTTTTTGTTAAAAAAAAACGGGAATGGAAAAAGGCATCCCTCAGAATGGGCGAAAGTCGTTGCAAACGAATCAATGGACAGAGGTTTAATCTCCAATATATATAAACAGCTCATGCAGCTTAATATGAAAAAAACAAACAACCCAATACAAAAATGGGCAGAAGATCTAAAGAGACGTTTCTTCAAAGGAGACACAGAGATGACCAAGACGCACATGAAAAGCTGCTCAACAGCACTAATTATTAGAGAAATGCAAATCAAAACTACAATGAGGTATCACCTCACACCTGTTAGGATCGGCATCATCAGAAAATCTACAAACAACCAATTCTGGGGAGGGTGTGGACAAAAGGAGCCCTCTTCCACTATTGGTGGGAATGTAAATTGATACAGTCACTATGGAGAACAGTATGGAGTTTCCTTAAAAAAACTAGAAATAGAATCACCATCTGATCCAGCAATCCCACTTCTGGGCATATACCCAGAGAAAACCGTAAATCAAAAAGGCACATTCACCACAATGTTCGTTGCAGCACTCTTTACAATAGCCAGGTAATGGAAGCCAACTAAATGCCCACAGACAGATGAATGGATAAAGATGTGGTATATATATAAAATGGAATATTACTCGGCCATAAAAAGGAATGAAACTGGGTCATTTGTAGAGACATCGATGGATCGAGAGACTGTCATACAGAATGAAGTAAGTCAGAAAGAGGAAAACAAATGTTGTATATTAATGCATATATGTGGAGCCTAAAAAATGGTACAGATGAACTGGTTTGCAGGGAAGAAATAGAGACACAGAGGTAGAGAACAAACGTATGGACACCAAGTGTGGGAAGCCATGGGGTGGTGGTGGTGGGATGAGTTGGGAGATTGGGATTGACCTGTATACATGTTTATGCATAAAATACATAACTAATAATAACGTGCTGTATAAAAAAAATTAAATAAAAATTAAATTTAAAATTTAAAAAAATAAAATTTAGAAATAAAACAGAAAAACCTTCTTCCCGTCACACAGATGTATTTATAGGAATGAATTATTTCCATGCTTATATCTATAAATACATAAAAGAGGAATAAAATCTAACGTGAAACATAAAAGAAAAAAAAAACCTGAACCCACGAGTTATACAGAGGAAAACCCTATCAGGGCACTTGCTCCAGCGGTAAACAATTCTGAAATTGGTCAGAGGTGGGGAACCATCTCCCATACAGCCAGCAACCCACGCCCCACACAAGGAGCGTCCTCATTGCAAAGCTGGGGGACCGTGCCGAGGCATCTGTGAGTAAACGTGAGCTGAGCCCCAGGACAGCTGCTGCTGAACTGTTCCCACCCTTCCCAGGTAAAACACCTGAATATGTACAAGGGCTTGAAAGCCTAGAGGAAGGGCCGTGGAGCCACACCAGCGAAAGCACGCAGGTCAACTTGGTGCCTGCAGGCCAGCCAAGGTGGTCCTGGCCCCGGGCGCTCTTCCGGAAGCTTTCCATTGCCCTACCTGAGATACCCCTCCTGTCCCGGCCCCCACTGCTTTTTGCCTTCCTCACCTCTGTCCGGAGAGAAATTCCAGCGGAAGGTATGTGTGACACATCCTCTTCTTTACAGGTGGCAGCCTGACAACTCCTGCAGAATGGCCAGCAGAGCCCCACTCACAGCGGGCCACCCACAAAATGCGGCCCCTCACTCCCTCCCACCAGCACAGCCCCGAGACTGCTGACGGGGCAGAGAATATGGAGTCAGGCACAGCTTCAGGGGCTATTGCTGCCTGGAGCGCTGTTTATATTGACCTCAACGAGGCACACCTGGGGAGGGCGGGCCGGCAGGGTAAGGCTGCCCAGGTCAGCTAATCCACAACCCTCAGGGAATCACATTGTTGAAAATGGACCTCGCTAAGGCAGAATAGAAGCCAAGGGAAAAAAGGACACAATGCCATTTGCAGCACCATAGATGAGTCTAGAAGTAATCACGTGAGTTGTAGTAAGTCAGAAAGTGAAAGACACATATCATATCATATCACTTATAGGTGTTACCTAAAAATGGATACCAGGGCAGATATTTCCACTGAGAAGGGCAATCACAGATTCATTAAACAAACTTATGGTTCACCAATGGAAAGGTGTGAGGATTGGTTTCATTATGATATCGGGGTTAACAGACATATACAAACACAGGTGACATATATAATCACCAAAGACCTACAGAATACCCAGAGAGGACTACTCAACATTCTGTCATAACGTACATGGGAAAAGGATCCCAGGAAGAACAGACATCTGTATATGTGTAAAAGAACCACATCTTCCACACATACAACAAGCCAAACATTGTAATCAAACTTGCTGTAATAAAAAATAAAAAATTAAATTAAAAACACGAAGAAGAAGTAGTGAGACAAACTTGAGTGGCTTTCTCCTGGCACATTCCATTCTAAATTTCAATCTAGAACACCACTTCCATTGAGGCTCTGTTGCCCTAGTCACCAGATTTGGTAAGGGAGAACTGCTGCCACCTTGTGGCCGTTTCACACAACAGCAGCTTTAATCCCAGCGCTAATGGTCAGTTGATATTCAAAATCATTGCAGGCCTGTAAATGACACCTGCCCTGAAAACAAATCCTGGGGTCACATATCGACCAAAAAATTCAAAGGACGTCCATATTTCAAAATGACCGTTTCAAAAGGCATATTTTACGCACATTAGTGTTCTGCTTCTTTTCCTTTCTTTCCTTTTTTGTTAAAAAAAACGGGAATGGAAAAAGGCATCCCTCAGAATGGGCGAAAATCGTTGCAAACGAATCAATGGACAGAGGTTTAATCTCCAATATATATAAACAGCTCATGCAGCTTAATATTAAAAGAACAAACAACCCAATACAAAAATGGGCAGAAGATCTAAAGAGACGTTTCTTCAAAGGAGACACAGAGATGGCCAAGACGCACATGAAAAGCTGCTCAACAGCACTAATTATTAGAGAAATGCAAATCAAAACTACAATGAGGTATCACCTCACACCTGTTAGAATCGGCATCATCAGAAAATCTACAAACAACAAATTCTGGGGAGGGCGTGGACAAAAGGAGCCCTCTTCCACTATTGGTGGGAATGTAAATTGATACAGTCACTATGGAGAACAGTATGGAGTCTCCTTAAAAAAACTAGAAATAGAATTACCATCTGATCCAGCAATCCCACTTCTGGGCATATACCCAGAGAAAACCGTAAATCAAAAAGGCACATTCACCAGAATGTTCGTTGCAGCACTCTTTACAATAGCCAGGTAATGGAAGCCACCTAAATGCCCACAGACAGATGAATGGATAAAGATGTGGTACATATATAAAATGGAATATTACTCGGCCATAAAAAGGAATGAAACTGGGTCATTTGTAGAGACATCGATGGATCGAGAGACTGTCATACAGAATGAAGTAAGTCAGAAAGAGGAAAACAAATGTTGTATATTAATGCATATATGTGGAGCCTAAAAAATGGTACAGATGAACTGGTTTGCAGGGAAGAAATAGAGACACAGAGGTAGAGAACAAACGTATGGACACCAAGTGTGGGAAGCCATGGGGTGGTGGTGGTTGGATGAGTTGGGAGATTGGGATTGACCTGTATACATGTATATGCATAAAATACATAACTAATAATAACGTGCTGTATAAAAAAATAAATAAAATTAAATTTCAAAATTTAAAAAAATAAAATTTAAAAATAAAACAGAAAAAAGTTCTTCCCGTCACACAGATGTATTTATAGGAATGAATTATTTCCATGCTTATATCTATAAATACATAAAAGAGGAATAAAATCTAACTTGAACCATAAAAGAAAAAAAAAACCTGAACCCACGAGTTATACAGAGGAAAACCCTATCAGGGCACTTGCTCCAGCGGTAAACAATTCTGAAATTGTTCAGAGGTGGGGAACCATCTCCCATACAGCCAGCAACCCACCCGCAACGCAAGGAGCGTCCTCATTGCAAAGCTGGGGGACCGTGCCGAGGCATCTGTGAGTAAACGTGAGCTGAGCCCCAGGCCAGCTGCTGTTGAACTGTTCCCAACCTTC
This sequence comes from Mesoplodon mirus, assembly GCF_964341445.2. Classification (NCBI taxonomy): domain Eukaryota; kingdom Metazoa; phylum Chordata; class Mammalia; order Artiodactyla; family Ziphiidae; genus Mesoplodon; species Mesoplodon mirus. The sequence continues at coordinate 106,630,162 of NC_138987.1, read as the reverse complement.
CCAGGTAAAACACCTGAATATGTACAAGGGCTTGAAAGCCTAGAGGAAGGGCCGTGGAGCCACACCAGCGAAAGCACGCAGGCCAACTTGGTGCCTGCAGGCCAGCCAGGGTGGTCCTGGACCCGGGCGCTCTTCCGGAAGCTTTCCATTGCCCTGCCTGAGATACCCCTCCTGTCCCGGCCCCCACTGCTTTTTGCCTTCCTCACCTCTGTCCGGAGAGAAATTCCAGCGGAAGGTATGGGTGACACATCCTCTTCTTTACAGGTGGCAGCCTGACAACTCCTGCAGAATGGCCAGCAGAGCCCCACTCACAGCTTGCCACCCACAAATCTGTGGCCCCTCACTCCCTCCCACCAGCACAGCCCCGAGACTGCTGACGGGGCAGAGAATATGGAGTCAGGCTCAGCTTCAGGGGCTATTGCTGCCTGGAGCGCTGTTTATATTGACCTCAACGAGGCACACCTGGGGAGGGCAGGCCGGCAGGGTAAGGCTGCCCAGGTCAGCTAATCCACAACCCTCAGGGAATCACATTGTTGAAAATGGACCTCGCTAAGGCAGAATAGAAGCCAAGGGAAAAAAGGACACAATGCCATTTGCAGCACCGTAGATGAGTCTAGAATTAATCACGTGACTTGTAGTAAGTCAGAAAGTGAAAGACACATATCATATCATATCACTTATAGGTGTTACCTAAAAATGGATACCAGGGCAGATATTTCCACGGAGAAGGGCAATCACAGATTCATTAAACAAACTTATGGTTCACCAATGGAAAGGTGTGAGGATTGGTTTCATTACGATATCGGGGTTAACAGACATATACAAACACAGGTGACATATATAATCACCAAAGACCTACAGAATACCAAGAGAGGACTACTCAACATTCTGTCATAACGTACATGGGAAAAGGATCCCAGGAAGAACAGACATCTGTATATGTGTAAAAGAACCACATCTTCCACACATACAACAAACCAAACATTGTAATCAAACTTGCTGTAATAAAAAATAAAAAATTAAATTAAAAACACGAAGAAGAAGTAGTGAGACAAACTTGAGTGGCTTTCTCCTGGCACATTCCATTCTAAATTTCAATCTAGAACACCACTTCCATTGAGGCTCTGTTGCCCTAGTCACCAGATTTGGTAAGGGAGAACTGCTGCCACCTTGTGGCCGTTTCACACAACAGCAGCTTTAATCCCAGCACTAATGGTCAGTTGATATTCAAAATCATTGCAGGCCTGTAAATGACACCTGCCCTGAAAACAAATCCTGGGGTCACATATCAACCAAAAAATTCAAAGGACGTCCATATTTCAAAACGACCGTTTCAAAAGGCATATTTTACGCACATTAGTGTTCTGCTTCTTTTCCTTTCTTTCCTTTTTTGTTAAAAAAAACGGGAATGGAAAAAGGCATCCCTCAGAATGGGCGAAAGTCGTTGCAAACGAATCAATGGACAGAGGTTTAATCTCCAATATATATAAACAGCTCATGCAGCTTAATATTAAAAAAACAAACAACCCAATACAAAAATGGGCAGAAGATCTAAAGAGAGGTTTCTTCAAAGGAGACACAGAGATGGCCAAGACGCACATGAAAAGCTGCTCAACAGCACTAATTATTAGAGAAATGCAAATCAAAACTACAATGAGGTGTCACCTCACACCTGTTAGAATCGTCATCATCAGAAAATCTACAAACAACCAATTCTGGGGAGGGTGTGGACAAAAGGAGCCCTCTTCCACTATTGGTGGGAATGTAAATTGATACAGTCACTATGGAGAACAGTATGGAGTTTCCTTAAAAAAACTGGAAATAGAATTACCATCTGATCCAGCAATCCCACTTCTGGGCATATACCCAGAGAAAACCGTAAATCAAAAAGGCACATTCACCACAATGTTCGTTGCAGCACTCTTTACAATAGCCAGGTAATGGAAGCCACCTAAATGCCCACAGACAGATGAATGGATAAAGATGTGGTACATATATAAAATGGAATATTACTCGGCCATAAAAAGGAATGAAACTGGGTCATTTGTAGAGACATCGATGGATCGAGAGACTGTCATACAGAATGAAGTAAGTCAGAAAGAGGAAAACAAATATTGTATATTAATGCATATATGTGGAGCCTAAAAAATGGTACAGATGAACTGGTTTGCAGGAAAGAAATAGAGACACAGAGGTAGAGAACAAACGTATGGACACCAAGTGTGGGAAGCCATGGGGTGGTGGTGGTGGGATGAGTTGGGAGATTGGGATTGACCTGTATACATGTATGTGCATAAAATACATAACTAATAATAACGTGCTGTATAAAAAAAATAAAAATTAAATTTCAAAATTTTAAAAAATAAAATTTAAAAATAAAACAGAAAAACGTTCTTCCCGTCACACAGATGTATTTATAGGAATGAATTATTTCCATGCTTATATCTATAAATACATAAAAGAGGAATAAAATCTAACGTGAAACATAAAAGAAAAAAAAAACCTGAACCCACGAGTTATACAGAGGAAAACCCTTTCAGGGCACTTGCTCCAGCGGTAAACAATTCTGAAATTGGTCAGAGGTGGGGAACCATCTCCCATACAGCCAGCAACCCACCCCCCACCCAAGGAGCGTCCTCATTGCAAAGCTTGGGGACCGTGCCAAGGCATCTGTGAGTAAACGTGAGCTGAGCCCCTGGCCAGTTGCTGCTGAACTGTTCCCACCCTTCCCAAGTAAAACACCTGAATATGTACAAGGGCTTGAAAGCCTAGAGGAAGGGCCGTGGAGCCACAACAGTGAATGCACGCAGGCCAACTTGGTGCCTGCAGGACAGCCAGGGTGGTCCTGGCCCCAGGCACTCTTCCGGAAGCTTTCCATAGCCCTACCTGATATACCCCTCCTGTCCCGGCCCCCACTGCTTTTTGCCTCCCTCACCTCTGTCCGGAGACAAATTCCAGCGGAAGGTATGGGTGACACATCCTCTTCTTTACAGGTGGCAGCCTGACAACTCCTGCAGAATGGCCAGCAGATCAACCACTCACAGCGGGCCACCCACAAATCTGTGGCCCCTCACTCCCTCCCACCAGCACAGCCCCGAGACTGCTGACGGGGCAGAGAATATGGAGTCAGGCACAGCTTCAGGGGCTATTGCTGCCTGGAGCGCTGTTTATATTGACCTCAACGAGGGACACCTGGGGAGGGCGGGCCGGCAGGGTAAGGCTGCCCAGGTCAGCTAATCCACAACCCTCAGGGAATCACATTGTTGAAAATGGACCTCGCTAAGGCAGAATAGAAGCCAAGTGAAAAAAGTACTGAATGCCATTTGCAGCACCGTAGATGAGTCTAGAAGTAATCACGTGACTTGTAGTAAGTCAGAAATTGAAAGACACATATCATATCATATCACTTATAGGTGTTACCTAAAAATGGATACCAGGGCAGATATTGCCACGGAGAAGGGCAATCACAGATTCATTAAACAAACTTATGGTTCACCAAAGGAAAGGTGTGAGGATTGGTTTCATTACGATATCGGGGTTAAGAGACATATACAAACACAGGTGACATATATAATCACCAAAGACCTACAGAATACCAAGAGAGGACTACTCAACATTCTGTCATAACGTACATGGGGAAAGGATCCCAGGAAGAACAGACATCTGTATATGTGTAAAAGAACCGCATCTTCCACACCTACAACAAGCCAAACATTGTAATCAAACTTGAGGTAATAAAAAATAAAAAAAAAATTAAATTAAAAACACGAAGAAGAAGTAGTGAGACAAACTTGAGTGGCTTTCTCCTGGCACATTCCATTCTAAATTCCAATCTAGAACACCACTTCCATTGAGGCTCTGTTGCCCTAGTCACCAGATTTGGTAAGGGAGATCTGCTGCCACCTTGTGGCCGTTTCACACAACAGCAGCTTTAATCCCAGCGCTATTGGTCAGTTGATATTCAAAATCATTGCAGGCCTGTAAATGACACCTGCCCTGAAAACAAATCCTGGGGTCACATATCGACCAAAAAATTCAAAGGACGTCCATATTTCAAAACGACCGTTTCAAAAGGCATATTTTACGCACATTAGTGTTCTGCTTCTTTTCCTTTCTTTCCTTTTTTGTTAGAAAAAACGGGAATGGAAAAAGGCATCCCTCAGAATGGGCGAAAATCGTTGCAAACGAATCAATGGACAGAGGTTTAATCTCCAATATATATAAACAGCTCATGCAGCTTAATATTAAAAGAACAAACAACCCAATACAAAAATGGGCAGAAGATCTAAAGAGAGGTTTCTTCAAAGGAGACACAGAGATGGCCAAGACGCACATGAAAAGCTGCTCAACAGCACTAATTATTAGAGAAATGCAAATCAAAACTACAATGAGGTATCACCTCACACCTGTTAGAATCGGCATCATCAGAAAATCTACAAACAACAAATTCTGGGGAGGGTGTGGACAAAAGGAGCCCTCTTCCACTATTGGTGGGAATGTAAATTGATACAGTCACTATGGAGAACAGTATGGAGTTTCCTTAAAAATACTAGAAATAGAATCACCATCTGATCCAGCAATCCCACTTCTGGGCATATACCCAGAGAAAACCGTAAATCAAAAAGGCACATTCACCACAATGTTCGTTGCAGCACTCTTTACAATAGCCAGGTAATGGAAGCCACCTAAATGCCCACAGACAGATGAATGGATAAAGATGTGGTACATATATAAAATGGAATATTACTCGGCCATAAAAAGGAATGAAACTGGGTCATTTGGAGAGACATTGATGGATCGAGAGACTGTCATACAGAATGAAGTAAGTCAGAAAGAGGAAAACAAATGTTGTATATTAATGCATATATGTGGAGCCTAAAAAATGGTACAGATGAACTGGTATGCAGGGAAGAAATAGAGACACAGAGGTAGAGAACAAACGTATGGACACCAAGTGTGGGAAGCCATGGGATGGTGGTGGTGGGATGAGTTGGGAGATTGGGATTGACCTGTATACATGTATATGCATAAAATACATAACTAATAATAACGTGCTGTATAAAAAAAATAAATAAAATTAAATTTCAAAATTTAAATAAATAAAATTTAAAAATAAAACAGAAAAATGTTCTTCCCGTCACATAGATGTATTTATAGGAGTGAATTATTTCCATGCTTATATCTATAAATACATAAAAGAGGAATAAAATCTAACTTGAACCATAAAAGAAAAAAAAACCCTGAACCCACGAGTTATACAGAGGAAAACACTATCAGGGCACTTGCTCCAGCGGTAAACAATTCTGAAATTGGTCCGAGGTGGGGAACCATCTCCCATACAGCCAGCAACCCACCCCCCACGCAAGGAGCGTCCTCATTGCAAAGCTGGGGGACCGTGCCGAGGCATCTGTGAGTAAACGTGAGCTGAGCCCCAGGCCAGCTGCTGCTGAACTGTTCCCACCCTTCCCAGGTAAAACATCTGAATATGTACAAGGGCTTGAAAGCCTAGAGGAAGGGCCGTGGAGCCACACAAGCGAAAGCACGCAGGCCAACTTGGTGCCTGCAGGCCAGCCAGGGTGGTCCTGGACCCGGGCGCTCTTCCGGAAGCTTTCCATTGCCCTGCCTGAGATACCCCTCCTGTCCCGGCCCCCACTGCTTTTTTCCTTCCTCACCTCTGTCCGGAGAGAAATTCCAGCGGAAGGTATGGGTGACACATCCTCTTCTTTACAGGTGGCAGCCTGGCAACTCCTGCAGAATGACCAGCAGAGCCCCACTCACAGCGGGCCACCCACAAAGCTGTGGCCCCTCACTCCCTCCCACCAGGACAGCCCCGAGACTGCTGACGGGGCAGAGAATATGGAGTCAGGCACAGCTTCAGGGGCTATTGCTGCCTGGAGCGCTGTTTATATTGACCTCAACGAGGCACACCTGGGGAGGGCGGGCCGGCAAGGTAAGGCTGCCCAGGTCAGCTAATCCACAACTCTCAGGGAATCACATTGTTGAAAATGGACCTCGCTAAGGCAGAATAGAAGCCAAGGGAAAAAAGGACACAATGCCATTTGCAGCACCGTAGATGAGTCTAGAAGTAATCACGTGACTTGTAGTAAGTCAGAAAGTGAAAGACACATATCATATCATATCACTTATAGGTGTTACCTAAAAATGGATACCAGGGCAGATATTTCCACGGAGAAGGCAATCACAGATTCATTAAACAAACTTATGGTTCACCAATGGAAAGGTGTGAGGATTTGTTTCATTACGATATCGGGGTTAAGACACATATACAAACACAGGTGACATATATAATCACCAAAGACCTACAGAATACCAAGAGAGGACTACTCAACATTCTGTCATAACGTACATGGGAAAAGGATCCCAGGAAATACAGACGTCTGTATATGTGTAAAAGAACGACATCTTCCACACCTACAACAAGCCAAACATTGTAATCAAACTTGCTGTAATAAAAAATAAAAAAATAAATTAAAAACACGAAGAAGAAGTAGTGAGACAAACATGAGGGGCTTTCTCCTGGCACATTCCATTCAAAATTCCAATCTAGAACACCACTTCCATTGAGGCTCTGTTGCCCTAGTCACCAGATTTGGTAAGGGAGATCTGTTGCCACCTTGTGGCCGTTTCACACAACAGCAGCTTTAATCCCAGCGCTAATGGTCAGTTGATATTCAAAATCATTGCAGGCCTGTAAATGACACCTGCCCTGAAAACAAATCCTGGGGTCACATATCGACCAAAAAATTCAAAGGACGTCCATATTTCAAAAGGACCGTTTCAAAAGGCATATTTTACGCACATTAGTGTTCTGCTTCTTTTCCTTTCTTTCCTTTTTTGTTAAAAAAAAACGGGAATGGAAAAAGGCATCCCTCAGAATGGGCGAAAGTCGTTGCAAACGAATCAATGGACAGAGGTTTAATCTCCAATATATATAAACAGCTCATGCAGCTTAATATTAAAAAAACAAACAACCCAATACAAAAATGGGCAGAAGATCTAAAGAGACGTTTCTTCAAAGGAGACACAGAGATGGCCAAGACGCACATGAAAAGCTGCTCAACAGCACTAATTATTAGAGAAATGCAAATCAAAACTACAATGAGGTATCACCTCACACCTGTTAGAATCGGCATCATCAGAAAATCTACAAACAACCAATTCTGGGGAGGGTGTGGACAAAAGGAGCCCTCTTCCACTATTGGTGGGAATGTAAATTGATACAGTCACTATGGAGAACAGTATGGAGTTTCCTTAAAAATACTAGAAATAGAATCACCATCTGATCCAGCAATCCCACTTCTGGGCATATACCCAGAGAAAACCGTAAATCAAAAAGGCACATTCACCACAATGTTCGTTGCAGCACTCTTTACAATAGCCAGGTAATGGAAGCCACCTAAATGCCCACAGACAGATGAATGGATAAAGATGTGGTACATATATAAAATGGAATATTACTCGGCCATAAAAAGGAATGAAACTGGGTCATTTGGAGAGACATTGATGGATCGAGAGACTGTCATACAGAATGAAGTAAGTCAGAAAGAGGAAAACAAATGTTGTATATTAATGCATATATGTGGAGCCTAAAAAATGGTACAGATGAACTGGTATGCAGGGAAGAAATAGAGACACAGAGGTAGAGAACAAACGTATGGACACCAAGTGTGGGAAGCCATGGGATGGTGGTGGTGGGATGAGTTGGGAGATTGGGATTGACCTGTATACATGTATATGCATAAAATACATAACTAATAATAACGTGCTGTATAAAAAAAATAAATAAAATTAAATTTCAAAATTTAAATAAATAAAATTTAAAAATAAAACAGAAAAATGTTCTTCCCGTCACATAGATGTATTTATAGGAGTGAATTATTTCCATGCTTATATCTATAAATACATAAAAGAGGAATAAAATCTAACTTGAACCATAAAAGAAAAAAAAACCCTGAACCCACGAGTTATACAGAGGAAAACACTATCAGGGCACTTGCTCCAGCGGTAAACAATTCTGAAATTGGTCCGAGGTGGGGAACCATCTCCCATACAGCCAGCAACCCACCCCCCACGCAAGGAGCGTCCTCATTGCAAAGCTGGGGGACCGTGCCGAGGCATCTGTGAGTAAACGTGAGCTGAGCCCCAGGCCAGCTGCTGCTGAACTGTTCCCACCCTTCCCAGGTAAAACATCTGAATATGTACAAGGGCTTGAAAGCCTAGAGGAAGGGCCGTGGAGCCACACAAGCGAAAGCACGCAGGCCAACTTGGTGCCTGCAGGCCAGCCAGGGTGGTCCTGGACCCGGGCGCTCTTCCGGAAGCTTTCCATTGCCCTGCCTGAGATACCCCTCCTGTCCCGGCCCCCACTGCTTTTTGCCTTCCTCACCTCTGTCCGGAGAGAAATTCCAGCGGAAGGTATGGGTGACACATCCTCTTCTTTACAGGTGGCAGCCTGGCAACTCCTGCAGAATGACCAGCAGAGCCCCACTCACAGCGGGCCACCCACAAAGCTGTGGCCCCTCACTCCCTCCCACCAGGACAGCCCCGAGACTGCTGACGGGGCAGAGAATATGGAGTCAGGCACAGCTTCAGGGGCTATTGCTGCCTGGAGCGCTGTTTATATTGACCTCAACGAGGCACACCTGGGGAGGGCGGGCCGGCAAGGTAAGGCTGCCCAGGTCAGCTAATCCACAACTCTCAGGGAATCACATTGTTGAAAATGGACCTCGCTAAGGCAGAATAGAAGCCAAGGGAAAAAAGGACACAATGCCATTTGCAGCACCGTAGATGAGTCTAGAAGTAATCACGTGACTTGTAGTAAGTCAGAAAGTGAAAGACACATATCATATCATATCACTTATAGGTGTTACCTAAAAATGGATACCAGGGCAGATATTTCCACGGAGAAGGCAATCACAGATTCATTAAACAAACTTATGGTTCACCAATGGAAAGGTGTGAGGATTTGTTTCATTACGATATCGGGGTTAAGACACATATACAAACACAGGTGACATATATAATCACCAAAGACCTACAGAATACCAAGAGAGGACTACTCAACATTCTGTCATAACGTACATGGGAAAAGGATCCCAGGAAATACAGACGTCTGTATATGTGTAAAAGAACGACATCTTCCACACCTACAACAAGCCAAACATTGTAATCAAACTTGCTGTAATAAAAAATAAAAAAATAAATTAAAAACACGAAGAAGAAGTAGTGAGACAAACATGAGGGGCTTTCTCCTGGCACATTCCATTCAAAATTCCAATCTAGAACACCACTTCCATTGAGGCTCTGTTGCCCTAGTCACCAGATTTGGTAAGGGAGATCTGTTGCCACCTTGTGGCCGTTTCACACAACAGCAGCTTTAATCCCAGCGCTAATGGTCAGTTGATATTCAAAATCATTGCAGGCCTGTAAATGACACCTGCCCTGAAAACAAATCCTGGGGTCACATATCGACCAAAAAATTCAAAGGACGTCCATATTTCAAAAGGACCGTTTCAAAAGGCATATTTTACGCACATTAGTGTTCTGCTTCTTTTCCTTTCTTTCCTTTTTTGTTAAAAAAAAACGGGAATGGAAAAAGGCATCCCTCAGAATGGGCGAAAGTCGTTGCAAACGAATCAATGGACAGAGGTTTAATCTCCAATATATATAAACAGCTCATGCAGCTTAATATTAAAAAAACAAACAACCCAATACAAAAATGGGCAGAAGATCTAAAGAGACGTTTCTTCAAAGGAGACACAGAGATGGCCAAGACGCACATGAAAAGCTGCTCAACAGCACTAATTATTGGAGAAATGCAAATCAAAACTACAATGAGGTATCACCTCACACCTGTTAGAATCGGCATCATCAGAAAATCTACAAACAACCAATTCTGGGGAGGGTGTGGACAAAAGGAGCCCTCTTCCACTATTGGTGGGAATGTAAATTGATACAGTCACTATGGAGAACAGTATGGAGTTTCCTTTAAAATACTAGAAATAGAATCACCATCTGATCCAGCAATCCCACTTCTGGGCATATACCCAGAGAAAACCGTAAATCAAAAAGGCACATTCACCACAATGTTCGTTGCAGCACTCTTTACAATAGCCAGGTAATGGAAGCCACCTAAATGCCCACAGACAGATGAATGGATAAAGATGTGGTACATATATAAAATGGAATATTACTCGGCCATAAAAAGGAATGAAACTGGGTCATTTGGAGAGACATCGATGGATCGAGAGACTGTCATACAGAATGAAGTAAGTCAGAAAGAGGAAAACAAATGTTGTATATTAATGCATATATGTGGAGCCTAAAAAATGGTACAGATGAACTGGTTTGCAGGGAAGAAATAGAGACACAGAGGTAGAGAACAAACGTATGGACACCAAGTGTGGGAAGCAATGGGATGGTGGTGGTGGGATGAGTTGGGAGATTGGGATTGACCTGTATACATGTATATGCATAAAATACATAACTAATAATAACGTGCTGTATAAAAAAAATAAATAAAATTAAATTTCAAAATTTAAATAAATAAAATTTAAAAATAAAACAGAAAAATGTTCTTCCCGTCACATAGATGTATTTATAGGAATGAATTATTTCCATGCTTATATCTATAAATACATAAAAGAGGAATATAATCTAACTTGAACCATAAAAGAAAAAAAAAACCTGAACCCACGAGTTATACAGAGGAAAACCCTATCAGGGCACTTGCTCCAGCGGTAAACAATTCTGAAATTGGTCCGAGGTGGGGAACCATATCCCATACAGCCAGCAACCCACCCCCCACGCAAGGAGCGTCCTCATTGCAAAGCTGGGGGACCGTGCCAAGGCATCTGTGAGTAAACGTGAGCTGAGCCCCAGGCCAGCTGCTGCTGAACTGTTCCCACCCTTCCCAGGTAAAACACCTGAATATGTACAAGGGCTTGAAAGCCTAGAGGAAGGGCCGTGGAGCCACACCAGCGAAAGCACGCAGGCCAACTTGGTGCCTGCAGGCCAGCCAGGGTGGTCCTGGACCCGGGCGCTCTTCCGGAAGCTTTCCATTGCCCTGCCTGAGATACCCCTCCTGTCCCGGCCCCCACTGCTTTTTGCCTTCCTCACCTCTGTCCGGAGAGAAATTCCAGCGGAAGGTATGCGTGACACATCCTCTTCTTTACAGGTGGCAGCCTGACAACTCCTGCAGAATGGCCAGCAGAGCCCCACTCACAGCGGGCCACCCACAAAGCTGTGGCCCCTCACTCCCTCCCACCAGCACAGCCCCGAGACTGCTGACGGGGCAGAGAATATGGAGTAAGGCACAGCTTCAGGGGCTATTGCTGCCTGGAGCGCTGTTTATATTGACCTCAACGAGGCACACCTGGGGAGGGCGGGCCGGCAAGGTAAGGCTGCCCAGGTCAGCTAATCCACAACCCTCAGGGAATCACATTGTTGAAAATGGACCTCGCTAAGGCAGAATAGAAGCCAAGGGAAAAAAGGACACAATGCCATTTGCAGCACCGTAGATGAGTCTAGAAGTAATCACGTGACTTGTAGTAAGTCAGAAAGTGAAAGACACATATCATATCATATCACTTATAGGTGTTACCTAAAAATGGATACCAGGGCAGATATTTCCACGGAGAAGGGCAATCACAGATTCATTAAACAAACTTATGGTTCACCAATGGAAAGGTGTGAGGATTGGTTTCATTACGATATCGGGGTTAAGAGACATATACAAACACAGGTGACATATATAATCACCAAAGACCTACAGAATACCAAGAGAGGACTACTCAACATTCTGTCATAACGTACATGGGAAAAGGATCCCAGGAAGAACAGACATCTGTATATGTGTAAAAGAACCACATCTTCCACACCTACAACAAGCCAAACATTGTAATCAAACTTGCTGTAATAAAAAAATAAAAAATTAAATTAAAAACACGAAGAAGAAGTAGTGAGACAAACTTGAGTGGCTTTCTCCTGGCACATTCCATTCTAAATTCCAATCTAGAACACCACTTCCATTGAGGCTCTGTTGCCCTAGTCACCCGATTTGGTAAGGGAGAACTGCTGCCACCTTGTGGCCGTTTCACACAACAGCAGCTTTAATCCCAGCGCTAATGGTCAGTTGATATTCAAAATCATTGCAGGCCTGTAAATGACACCTGCCCTGAAAACAAATCCTGGGGTCACATATCGACCAAAAAATTCAAAGGACGTCCATATTTCAAAACGACCGTTTCAAAAGGCATATTTTACGCACATTAGTGTTCTGCTTCTTTTCCTTTCTTTCCTTTTTTGTTAAAAAAAACGGGAATGGAAAAAGGCATCCCTCAGAATGGGCGAAAATCGTTGCAAACGAATCAATGGACAGAGGTTTAATCTCCAATATATATAAACAGCTCATGCAGCTTAATATTAAAAAAACAAACAACCCAATACAAAAATGGGCAGAAGATCTAAAGAGACGTTTCTTCAAAGGAGACACAGAGATGGCCAAGACGCACATGAAAAGCTGCTCAACAGCACTAATTATTAGAGAAATGCAAATCAAAACTACAATGAGGTACCACCTCACACCTGTTAGAATCGGCATCATCAGAAAATCTACAAACAACCAATTCTGGGGAGGGTGTGGACAAAAGGAGCCCTCTTCCACTATTGGTGGGAATGTAAATTGATACAGTCACTATGGAGAACAGTATGGAGTTTCCTTTAAAATACTAGAAATAGAATCACCATCTGATCCAGCAATCCCACTTCTGGGCATATACCCAGAGAAAACCGTAAATCAAAAAGGCACATTCACCACAATGTTCGTTGCAGCACTCTTTACAATAGCCAGGTAATGGAAGCCACCTAAATGCCCACAGACAGATGAATGGATAAAGATGTGGTACATATATAAAATGGAATATTACTCGGCCATAAAAAGGAATGAAACTGGGTCATTTGGAGAGACATCGATGGATCGAGAGACTGTCATACAGAATGAAGTAAGTCAGAAAGAGGAAAACAAATGTTGTATATTAATGCATATATGTGGAGCCTAAAAAATGGTACAGATGAACTGGTTTGCAGGGAAGAAATACAGACACAGAGGTAGAGAACAAACGTATGGACACCAAGTGTGGGAAGCAATGGGATGGTGGTGGTGGGATGAGTTGGGAGATTGGGATTGACCTGTATACATGTATATGCATAAAATACATAACTAATAATAACGTGCTGTATAAAAAAAATAAATAAAATTAAATTTCAAAATTTAAATAAATAAAATTTAAAAATAAAACAGAAAAATGTTCTTCCCGTCACATAGATGTATTTATAGGAATGAATTATTTCCATGCTTATATCTATAAATACATAAAAGAGGAATATAATCTAACTTGAACCATAAAAGAAAAAAAAAACCTGAACCCACGAGTTATACAGAGGAAAACCCTATCAGGGCACTTGCTCCAGCGGTAAACAATTCTGAAATTGGTCAGAGGTGGGGAACCATCTCCCATACAGCCAGCAACCCACCCCCCACGCAAGGAGCGTCCTCATTGCAAAGCTGGGGGACCGTGCCAAGGCATCTGTGAGTAAACGTGAGCTGAGCCCCAGGCCAGCTGCTGCTGAACTGTTCCCACCCTTCCCAGGTAAAACACCTGAATATGTACAAGGGCTTGAAAGCCTAGAGGAAGGGCCGTGGAGCCACACCAGCGAAAGCACGCAGGCCAACTTGGTGCCTGCAGGCCAGCCAGGGTGGTCCTGGACCCGGGCGCTCTTCCGGAAGCTTTCCATTGCCCTGCCTGAGATACCCCTCCTGTCCCGGCCCCCACTGCTTTTTGCCTTCCTCACCTCTGTCCGGAGAGAAATTCCAGCGGAAGGTATGCGTGACACATCCTCTTCTTTACAGGTGGCAGCCTGACAACACCTGCAGAATGGCCAGCAGAGCCCCACTCACAGCGGGCCACCCACAAAGCTGTGGCCCCTCACTCCCTCCCACCAGCACAGCCCCGAGACTGCTGACGGGGCAGAGAATATGGAGTAAGGCACAGCTTCAGGGGCTATTGCTGCCTGGAGCGCTGTTTATATTGACCTCAACGAGGCACACCTGGGGAGGGCGGGCCGGCAAGGTAAGGCTGCCCAGGTCAGCTAATCCACAACCCTCAGGGAATCACATTGTTGAAAATGGACCTCGCTAAGGCAGAATAGAAGCCAAGGGAAAAAAGGACACAATGCCATTTGCAGCACCGTAGATGAGTCTAGAAGTAATCACGTGACTTGTAGTAAGTCAGAAAGTGAAAGACACATATCATATCATATCACTTATAGGTGTTACCTAAAAATGGATACCAGGGCAGATATTTCCACGGAGAAGGGCAATCACAGATTCATTAAACAAACTTATGGTTCACCAATGGAAAGGTGTGAGGATTGGTTTCATTACGATATCGGGGTTAAGAGATATATACAAACACAGGTGACATATATAATCACCAAAGACCTACAGAATACCAAGAGAGGACTACTCAACATTCTGTCATAACGTACATGGGAAAAGGATCCCAGGAAGAACAGACATCTGTATATGTGTAAAAGAACCACATCTTCCACACCTACAACAAGCCAAACATTGTAGTCAAACTTGCTGTAATAAAAAAATAAAAAATTAAATTAAAAACACGAAGAAGAAGTAGTGAGACAAACTTGAGTGGCTTTCTCCTGGCACATTCCATTCTAAATTCCAATCTAGAACACCACTTCCATTGAGGCTCTGTTGCCCTAGTCACCCGATTTGGTAAGGGAGAACTGCTGCCACCTTGTGGCCGTTTCACACAACAGCAGCTTTAATCCCAGCGCTAATGGTCAGTTGATATTCAAAATCATTGCAGGCCTGTAAATGACACCTGCCCTGAAAACAAATCCTGGGGTCACATATCGACCAAAAAATTCAAAGGACGTCCATATTTCAAAACGACCGTTTCAAAAGGCATATTTTACGCACATTAGTGTTCTGCTTCTTTTCCTTTCTTTCCTTTTTTGTTAAAAAAAACGGGAATGGAAAAAGGCATCCCTCAGAATGGGCGAAAATCGTTGCAAACGAATCAATGGACAGAGGTTTAATCTCCAATATATATAAACAGCTCATGCAGCTTAATATTAAAAAAACAAACAACCCAATACAAAAATGGGCAGAAGATCTAAAGAGACGTTTCTTCAAAGGAGACACAGAGATGGCCAAGACGCACATGAAAAGATGCTCAACAGCACTAATTATTAGAGAAATGCAAATCAAAACTACAATGAGGTATCACCTCACACCTGTTAGAATCGGCATCATCAGAAAATCTACAAACAACAAATTCTGGGGAGGGTGTGGACAAAAGGAGCCCTCTTCCACTATTGGTGGGAATGTAAATTGATACAGTCACTATGGAGAACAGTATGGAGTTTCCTTAAAAAAACTAGAAATAGAATTACCATCTGATCCAGCAATCCCACTTCTGGGCATATACCCAGAGAAAACCGTAAATCAAAAAGGCACATTCACCACAATGTTCGTTGCAGCACTATTTACAATAGCCAGGTAATGGAAGCCACCTAAATGCCCACAGACAGATGAATGGATAAAGATGTGGTACATATATAAAATGGAATATTACTCGGCCATAAAAAGGAATGAAACTGGGTCATTTGTAGAGACATCGATGGATCGAGAGACTGTCATACAGAATGAAGTAAGTCAGAAAGAGGAAAACAAATGTTGTATATTAATGCATATATGTGGAGCCTAAAAAATGGTACAGATGTACTGGTTTGCAGGGAAGAAATAGAGACACAGAGGTAGAGAACAAACGTATGGACACCAAGTGTGGGAAGCCATGGGATGGTGGTGGTGGGATGAGTTGGGAGATTGGGATTGACATGTATACATATATATGCATAAAATACATAACTAATAATAACGTGCTGTATAAAAAAATAAATAAAATTAAATTTCAAAATTTAAAATAATAAAATTTTAAAATAAAACTAAAAAAAGTTATTCCCGTCACATAGATGTATTTATAGGAATGAATTATTTTCATGCTTATATCTATAAATACATAAAAGAGGAATAAAATCTAACTTGAACCATAAAAGAAAAAAAAACCCTGAACCCACGAGTTATACAGAGGAAAACCCTATCAGGGCACTTGCTCCAGCGGTAAACAATTCTGAAATTGGTCAGAGGTGGGGAACCATCTCCCATACAGCCAGCAACCCACCCCCCACGCAAGGAGCGTCCTCATTGCAAAGCTGGGGGACCGTGCCGAGGCATCTGTGAGTAAACGTGAGCTGAGCCCCAGGCCAGCTGCTGCTGAACTGTTCCCACCCTTCCCAGGTAAAACATCTGAATATGTACAAGGGCTTGAAAGCCTAGAGGAAGGGCCGTGGAGCCACACCAGCGAAAGCACGCATGCCAACTTGGTGCCTGCAGGCCAGCCAGGGTGGTCCTGGACCCGGGCGCTCTTCCGGAAGCTTTCCATTGCCCTGCCTGAGATACCCCTCCTGTCCCGGCCCCCACTGCTTTTTGCCTTCCTCACCTCTGTCCGGAGAGAAATTCCAGCGGAAGGTATGCGTGACACATCCTCTTCTTTACAGGTGGCAGCCTGACAACTCCTGCAGAATGGCCAGCAGAGCCCCACTCACAGCGGGCCACCCACAAAGCTGTGGCCCCTCACTCCCTCCCACCAGCACAGCCCCGAGACTGCTGACGGGGCAGAGAATATGGAGTAAGGCACAGCTTCAGGGGCTATTGCTGCCTGGAGCGCTGTTTATATTGACCTCAACGAGGCACACCTGGGGAGGGCGGGCCGGCAAGGTAAGGCTGCCCAGGTCAGCTAATCCACAACCCTCAGGGAATCACATTGTTGAAAATGGACCTCGCTAAGGCAGAATAGAAGCCAAGGGAAAAAAGGACACAATGCCATTTGCAGCACCGTAGATGAGTCTAGAAGTAATCACGTGACTTGTAGTAAGTCAGAAAGTGAAAGACACATATCATATCATATCACTTATAGGTGTTACCTAAAAATGGATACCAGGGCAGATATTTCCACGGAGAAGGCAATCACAGATTCATTAAACAAACTTATGGTTCACCAATGGAAAGGTGTGAGGATTGGTTTCATTACGATATCGGGGTTAAGACACATATACAAACACAGGTGACATATATAATCACCAAAGACCTACAGAATACCAAGAGAGGACTACTCAACATTCTGTCATAACGTACATGGGAAAAGGATCCCAGGAAGAACAGACGTCTGTATATGTGTAAAAGAACCACATCTTCCACACCTACAACAAGCCAAACATTGTAATCAAACTTGCTGTAATAAAAAATAAAAAAAAAATTAAATTAAAAACACGAAGAAGAAGTAGTGAGACAAACTTGAGTGGCTTTCTCCTGGCACATTCCATTCTAAATTCCAATCTAGAACACCACTTCCATTGAGGCTCTGTTGCCCTAGTCACCAGATTTGGTAAGGGAGATCTGTTGCCACCTTGTGGCCGTTTCACACAACAGCAGCTTTAATCCCAGCGCTAATGGTCAGTTGATATTCAAAATCATTGCAGGCCTGTAAATGACACCTGCCCTGAAAACAAATCCTGGGGTCACATATCGACCAAAAAATTCAAAGGACGTCCATATTTCAAAACGACCGTTTCAAAAGGCATATTTTACGCACATTAGTGTTCTGCTTCTTTTCCTTTCTTTCCTTTTTTGTTAAAAAAAACGGGAATGGAAAAAGGCATCCCTCAGAATGGGCGAAAGTCGTTGCAAACGAATCAATGGACAGAGGTTTAATCTCCAATATATATAAACAGCTCATGCAGCTTAATATTAAAAAAACAAACAACCCAATACAAAAATGGGCAGAAGATCTAAAGAGACGTTTCTTCAAAGGAGACACAGAGATGGCCAAGACGCACATGAAAAGCTGCTCAACAGCACTAATTATTAGAGAAATGCAAATCAAAACTACAATGAGGTATCACCTCACACCTGTTAGAATCGGCATCATCAGAAAATCTACAAACAACAAATTCTGGGGAGAGTGTGGACAAAAGGAGCCCTCTTCCACTATTGGTGGGAATGTAAATTGATACAGTCACTATGGAGAACAGTATGGAGTTTCCTTAAAAAAACTAGAAATAGAATTACCATCTGATCCAGCAATCCCACTTCTGGGCATATACCCAGAGAAAACCGTAAATCAAAAAGGCACATTCACCACAATGTTCATTGCAGCACTCTTTACAATAGCCAGGTAATGGAAGCCACCTAAATGCCCACAGACAGATGAATGGATAAAGATGTGGTACATATATAAAATGGAATATTACTCGGCCATAAAAAGGAATGAAACTGGGTCATTTTTAGAGACATCGATGGATCGAGAGACTGTCATACAGAATGAAGTAATTCAGAAAGAGGAAAACAAATGTTGTATATTAATGCATATATGTGGAGCCTAAAAAATGGTACAGATGAACTGGTTTTCAGGGAAGAAATAGAGACACAGAGGTAGAGAACAAACGTATGGACACCAAGTGTGGGAAGCCATGGGATGGTGGTGGTGGGATGAGTTGGGAGATTGGGATTGACATGTATACATGTATATGCATAAAATACATAACTAATAATAACGTGCTGTATAAAAAAAAATAAATAAAATTAAATTTCAAAATTTAAAAAAATAAAATTTAAAAATAAAACAGAAAAATATTCTTCCCGTCACATAGATGTATTTATAGGAATGAATTATTTCCATGCTTATATCTATAAATACATAAAAGAGGAATAAAATCTAACTTGAACCATAAAAGAAAAAAAAAAACCTGAACCCACGAGTTATACAGAGGAAAAACCTATCAGGGCACTTGCTCCAGCGGTAAACAATTCTGAAATTGGTCAGAGGTGGGGAACCATCTCCCATACAGCCAGCAACCCACCCCCCACGCAAGGAGCGTCCTCATTGCAAAGCTGGGGGACAGTGCCGAGGCATCTGTGAGTAAACGTGAGCTGAGCCCCAGGCCAGCTGCTGCTGAACTGTTCCCACCCTTCCCAGGTAAAACACCTGAATATGTACAAGGGCTTGAAAGCCTAGAGGAAGGGCCGTGGAGCCACACCAGCGAAAGCACGCATGCCAACTTGGTGCCTGCAGGCCAGCCAGGGTTGTCCTGGACCCGGGCGCTCTTCCGGAAGCTTTCCATTGCCCTGCCTGAGATACCCTTCTTGTCCCGGCCCCCACTGCTTTTTGCCTTCCTCACCTCTGTCCGGAGAGAAATTCCAGCGGAAGGTATCGGTGACACATCCTCTTCTTTACAGGTGGCAGCCTGACAACTCCTGCAGAATGGCCAGCAGAGCCCCACTCACAGCGGGCCACCCACAAAGCTGTGCCCCCTCACTCCCTCCCACCAGCACAGCCCCGAGACTGCTGACGGGGCAGAGAATATGGAGTCAGGCACAGCTTCAGGGGCTATTGCTGCCTGGCTCGCTGTTTATATTGACCTCAACGAGGCACACCTGGGGAGGGCGGGCCGGCAAGGTAAGGCTGCCCAGGTCAGCTAATCCACAACCCTCAGGGAATCACATTGTTGAAAATGGACCTCGCTAAGGCAGAATAGAAGCCAAGGGAAAAAAGGACACAATGCCATTTGCAGCACCGTAGATGAGTCTAGAAGTAATCACGTGACTTGTAGTAAGTCAGAAAGTGAAAGACACATATCATATCATATCACTTATAGGTGTTACCTAAAAATGGATACCAGGGCAGATATTGCCACGGAGAAGGGCAATCACAGATTCATTAAACAAACTTATGGTTCACCAATGGAAAGGTGTGAGGATTGGTTTCATTACGATATCGGGGTTAACAGACATATACAAACACAGGTGACATATATAATCACCAAAGACCTACAGAATACCAAGAGAGGACTACTCAACATTCTGTCATAACGTACATGGGAAAAGGATCCCAGGAAGAACAGACATCTGTATATGTGTAAAAGAACCACATCTTCCACACCTACAACAAGCCAAACATTGTAATCAAACTTGCTGTAATAAAAAATAAAAAAAAATTAAATTAAAAACACGAAGAAGAAGTAGTGAGACAAACTTGAGTGGCTTTCTCCTGGCACATTCCATTCTAAATTCCAATCTAGAACACCACTTCCATTGAGGCTCTGTTGCCCTAGTCACCAGATTTGGTAAGGGAGATCTGTTGCCACCTTGTGGCCGTTTCACACAACAGCAGCTTTAATCCCAGCGCTAATGGTCAGTTGATATTCAAAATCATTGCAGGCCTGTAAATGACACCTGCCCTGAAAACAAATCCTGGGGTCACATATCGACCAAAAAATTCAAAGGACGTCCATATTTCAAAACGACCGTTTCAAAAGGCATATTTTACGCACATTAGTGTTCTGCTTCTTTTCCTTTCTTTCCTTTTTTGTTAAAAAAAAACGGGAATGGAAAAAGGCATCCCTCAGAATGGGCGAAAGTCGTTGCAAACGAATCAATGGACAGAGGTTTAATCTCCAATATATATAAACAGCTCATGCAGCTTAATATTAAAAAAACAAACAACCCAATACAAAAATGGGCAGAAGATCTAAAGAGACGTTTCTTCAAAGGAGACACAGAGATGGCCAAGACGCACATGAAAAGCTGCTCAACAGCACTTATTATTAGAGAAATGCAAATCAAAACTACAATGAGGTATCACCTCACACCTGTTAGAATCGGCATCATCAGAAAATCTACAAACAACAAATTCTGGGGAGGGTGTGGACAAAAGGAGCCCTCTTCCACTATTGGTGGGAATGTAAATTGATACAGTCACTATGGAGAACAGTATGGAGTTTCCTTAAAAATACTAGAAATAGAATCACCATCTGATCCAGCAATCCCACTTCTGGGCATATACCCAGAGAAAACCGTAAATCAAAAAGGCACATTCACCACAATGTTCGTTGCAGCACTCTTTACAATAGCCAGGTAATGGAAGCCACCTAAATGCCCACAGACAGATGAATGGATAAAGATGTGGTACATATATAAAATGGAATATTACTCGGCCATAAAAAGGAATGAAACTGGGTCATTTGGAGAGACATCGATGGATCGAGAGACTGTCATACAGAATGAAGTAAGTCAGAAAGAGGAAAACAAATGTTGTATATTAATGCATATATGTGGAGCCTAAAAAATGGTACAGATGAACTGGTTTGCAGGGAAGAAATAGAGACACAGAGGTAGAGAACAAACGTATGGACACCAAGTGTGGGAAGCCATGGGGTGGTGGTGGTGGGATGAGTTGGGAGTTTGGGATTGACCTGTATACATGTATATACATAAAATACATAACTAATAATAACGTGCTGTATAAAAAAATAAATAAAATTAAATTTCAAAATTTTAAAAAATAAAATTTAAAAATAAAACAGAAAAAATTCTTCCCATCACACAGATGTATTTATAGGAAAGAATTATTTCCATGCTTATATCTAAAAATACATAAAAGGGGAATAAAATCTAACTTGAACCATAAAAGTAAAAAAAAAACCTGAACCCAGGAGTTATACAGAGGAAAACCCTATCAGGGCACTTGCTCCAGTGGTAAACAATTCTGAAATTGGTCAGAGGTGGGGAACCATCTCCCATACAGCCAGCAACCCACTCCCCACGCAAGGAGCGTCCTCATTGCAAAGCTGGGGGACCGTGCCGAGGCATCTGTGAGTAAACGTGAGCTGAGCCCCAGGCCAGCTGCTGCTGAACTGTTCCCACCCTTTCCAGGTAAAACACCTGAATATGTACAAGGGCTTGAAAGCCTAGAGGAAGGACCGTGGAGCCACACCAGCGACAGCACACAGGCCAACTTGGTGCCTGCAGGCCAGCCAGCGTGGTCCTGGCCCCGGCGCTCTTCCAGAAGCTTTCCATTGCCCTGCCTGAGATACCCATCCTGTCCCGGCCCCCACTGCTTTTTTCCTTCCTCACCTCTGTCCGGAGAGAAATTCCAGCGGAAGGTATGGGTGACACATCCTCTTCTTTACAGGCGGCAGCCTGGCAACTCCTGCAGAAAGGCCAGCAGAACCCCACTCACACCGGGCCACCCACAAAGCTGTGGCCCCTCACTCCCTCCCACCAGCACAGCCCCGAGACTGCTGACGGGGCAGAGAATATGGAGTCAGGCACAGCTTCAGAGGCTACTGCTGCCTGGAGCGCTGTTTATATTGACCTCAACGAGGCACACCTGAGGAGGGCAGGCCGGCAGGGTAAGGCTGCCCAGGTCAGCTAATCCACAACCCTCAGGGAATCACATTGTTGAAAATGGACCCCGCAAAGGCAGAAGAAGAGCCAAGGAAAAAAAGGACAAAATGCCATTTGCAGCCCCGTAGATGAGTCTAGAAGTAATCACGTGACTTGTAGTAAGTCAGAAAGTGAAAGACACATATCATATCACTTAGAGGTGTTACCTAAAAATGGATACCAGGGCAGATATTTCCACGGAGAAGGGCAATCACAGATTCATTAAACAAACTTATGGTTCACCAATGGAAAGGTGTGAAGATTGGTTTCATTACGATATCGGGGTTAACAGACATATACAAACACAGGTGACATATATAATCACCAAAGACCTACAGAATACCAAGAGAGGACTACTCAACATTCTGTCATAACGTACATGGGAAAAGGACCCCAGGAAGAACAGACATCTGTATATGTGTAAAAGAACCACATCTTCCACACCTACAACAAGCCAAACATTGTAATCAAACTTGCTGTAATAAAAAATAAAAACAAATTAAATTAAAAACACGAACAAGAAGTAGTGAGAGAAACTTGAGTGGCTTTCTCCTGGCACATTCCATTCAAAATTCCAATCTATAACACCACTTCCATTGAGGCTCTGTTGCCCTAGTCACCAGATTTGGTAAGGGAGATCTGTTGCCACCTTGTGGCTGTTTCACACAACAGCAGCTTTAATCCCAGCGCTAATGGTCAGTTGATATTCAAAATCATTGCAGGCCTGTAAATGACACCTGCCCTGAAAACAAATCCTGGGGTCACATATCGACCAAAAAATTCAAAGGACGTCCATATTTCAAAAGGACCGTTTCAAAAGGCATATTTTACGCACATTAGTGTTCTGCTTCTTTTCCTTTCTTTCCTTTTTTGTTAAAAAAAACGGGAATGGAAAAAGGCATCCCTCAGAATGGGCGAAAGTCGTTGCAAACGAATCAATGGACAGAGGTTTAATCTCCAATATATATAAACAGCTCATGCAGCTTAATATTAAAAAAACAAACAACCCAATACAAAAATGGGCAGAAGATCTAAAGAGACGTTTCTTCAAAGGAGACACAGAGATGGCCAAGACGCACATGAAAAGCTGCTCAACAGCACTAATTATTAGAGAAATGCAAATCAAAACTACAATGAGGTATCACCTCACACCTGTTAGAATCGGCATCATCAGAAAATCTACAAACAACAAATTCTGGGGAGGGTGTGGACAAAAGGAGCCCTCTTCCACTATTGGTGGGAATGTAAATTGATACAGTCACTATGGAGAACAGTATGGAGTTTCCTTAAAAATACTAGAAATAGAATCACCATCTGATCCAGCAATCCCACTTCTGGGCATATACCCAGAGAAAACCGTAAATCAAAAAGGCACATTCACCACAATGTTCGTTGCAGCACTCTTTACAATAGCCAGGTAATGGAAGCCACCTAAATGCCCACAGACAGATGAATGGATAAAGATGTGGTACATATATAAAATGGAATATTACTCGGCCATAAAAAGGAATGAAACTGGGTCATTTGGAGAGACATTGATGGATCGAGAGACTGTCATACAGAATGAAGTAAGTCAGAAAGAGGAAAACAAATGTTGTATATTAATGCATATATGTGGAGCCTAAAAAATGGTACAGATGAACTGGTATGCAGGGAAGAAATAGAGACACAGAGGTAGAGAACAAACGTATGGACACCAAGTGTGGGAAGCCATGGGATGGTGGTGGTGGGATGAGTTGGGAGATTGGGATTGACCTGTATACATGTATATGCATAAAATACATAACTAATAAT
Source organism: Mesoplodon mirus (assembly GCF_964341445.2). Classification (NCBI taxonomy): domain Eukaryota; kingdom Metazoa; phylum Chordata; class Mammalia; order Artiodactyla; family Ziphiidae; genus Mesoplodon; species Mesoplodon mirus. The sequence continues at coordinate 106,605,984 of NC_138987.1, read as the reverse complement.
AACGTGCTGTATAAAAAAAATAAATAAAATTAAATTTCAAAATTTAAATAAATAAAATTTAAAAATAAAACAGAAAAATGTTCTTCCCGTCACATAGATGTATTTATAGGAGTGAATTATTTCCATGCTTATATCTATAAATACATAAAAGAGGAATAAAATCTAACTTGAACCATAAAAGAAAAAAAAACCCTGAACCCACGAGTTATACAGAGGAAAACACTATCAGGGCACTTGCTCCAGCGGTAAACAATTCTGAAATTGGTCCGAGGTGGGGAACCATCTCCCATACAGCCAGCAACCCACCCCCCACGCAAGGAGCGTCCTCATTGCAAAGCTGGGGGACCGTGCCGAGGCATCTGTGAGTAAACGTGAGCTGAGCCCCAGGCCAGCTGCTGCTGAACTGTTCCCACCCTTCCCAGGTAAAACATCTGAATATGTACAAGGGCTTGAAAGCCTAGAGGAAGGGCCGTGGAGCCACACAAGCGAAAGCACGCAGGCCAACTTGGTGCCTGCAGGCCAGCCAGGGTGGTCCTGGACCCGGGCGCTCTTCCGGAAGCTTTCCATTGCCCTGCCTGAGATACCCCTCCTGTCCCGGCCCCCACTGCTTTTTGCCTTCCTCACCTCTGTCCGGAGAGAAATTCCAGCGGAAGGTATGGGTGACACATCCTCTTCTTTACAGGTGGCAGCCTGGCAACTCCTGCAGAATGACCAGCAGAGCCCCACTCACAGCGGGCCACCCACAAAGCTGTGGCCCCTCACTCCCTCCCACCAGGACAGCCCCGAGACTGCTGACGGGGCAGAGAATATGGAGTCAGGCACAGCTTCAGGGGATATTGCTGCCTGGAGCGCTGTTTATATTGACCTCAACGAGGCACACCTGGGGAGGGCGGGCCGGCAAGGTAAGGCTGCCCAGGTCAGCTAATCCACAACTCTCAGGGAATCACATTGTTGAAAATGGACCTCGCTAAGGCAGAATAGAAGCCAAGGGAAAAAAGGACACAATGCCATTTGCAGCACCGTAGATGAGTCTAGAAGTAATCACGTGACTTGTAGTAAGTCAGAAAGTGAAAGACACATATCATATCATATCACTTATAGGTGTTACCTAAAAATGGATACCAGGGCAGATATTTCCACGGAGAAGGCAATCACAGATTCATTAAACAAACTTATGGTTCACCAATGGAAAGGTGTGAGGATTTGTTTCATTACGATATCGGGGTTAAGACACATATACAAACACAGGTGACATATATAATCACCAAAGACCTACAGAATACCAAGAGAGGACTACTCAACATTCTGTCATAACGTACATGGGAAAAGGATCCCAGGAAATACAGACGTCTGTATATGTGTAAAAGAACGACATCTTCCACACCTACAACAAGCCAAACATTGTAATCAAACTTGCTGTAATAAAAAATAAAAAAATAAATTAAAAACACGAAGAAGAAGTAGTGAGACAAACATGAGGGGCTTTCTCCTGGCACATTCCATTCAAAATTCCAATCTAGAACACCACTTCCATTGAGGCTCTGTTGCCCTAGTCACCAGATTTGGTAAGGGAGATCTGTTGCCACCTTGTGGCCGTTTCACACAACAGCAGCTTTAATCCCAGCGCTAATGGTCAGTTGATATTCAAAATCATTGCAGGCCTGTAAATGACACCTGCCCTGAAAACAAATCCTGGGGTCACATATCGACCAAAAAATTCAAAGGACGTCCATATTTCAAAAGGACCGTTTCAAAAGGCATATTTTACGCACATTAGTGTTCTGCTTCTTTTCCTTTCTTTCCTTTTTTGTTAAAAAAAAACGGGAATGGAAAAAGGCATCCCTCAGAATGGGCGAAAGTCGTTGCAAACGAATCAATGGACAGAGGTTTAATCTCCAATATATATAAACAGCTCATGCAGCTTAATATTAAAAAAACAAACAACCCAATACAAAAATGGGCAGAAGATCTAAAGAGACGTTTCTTCAAAGGAGACACAGAGATGGCCAAGACGCACATGAAAAGCTGCTCAACAGCACTAATTATTAGAGAAATGCAAATCAAAACTACAATGAGGTATCACCTCACACCTGTTAGAATCGGCATCATCAGAAAATCTACAAACAACCAATTCTGGGGAGGGTGTGGACAAAAGGAGCCCTCTTCCACTATTGGTGGGAATGTAAATTGATACAGTCACTATGGAGAACAGTATGGAGTTTCCTTAAAAATACTAGAAATAGAATCACCATCTGATCCAGCAATCCCACTTCTGGGCATATACCCAGAGAAAACCGTAAATCAAAAAGGCACATTCACCACAATGTTCGTTGCAGCACTCTTTACAATAGCCAGGTAATGGAAGCCACCTAAATGCCCACAGACAGATGAATGGATAAAGATGTGGTACATATATAAAATGGAATATTACTCGGCCATAAAAAGGAATGAAACTGGGTCATTTGGAGAGACATTGATGGATCGAGAGACTGTCATACAGAATGAAGTAAGTCAGAAAGAGGAAAACAAATGTTGTATATTAATGCATATATGTGGAGCCTAAAAAATGGTACAGATGAACTGGTATGCAGGGAAGAAATAGAGACACAGAGGTAGAGAACAAACGTATGGACACCAAGTGTGGGAAGCCATGGGATGGTGGTGGTGGGATGAGTTGGGAGATTGGGATTGACCTGTATACATGTATATGCATAAAATACATAACTAATAATAACGTGCTGTATAAAAAAAATAAATAAAATTAAATTTCAAAATTTAAATAAATAAAATTTAAAAATAAAACAGAAAAATGTTCTTCCCGTCACATAGATGTATTTATAGGAGTGAATTATTTCCATGCTTATATCTATAAATACATAAAAGAGGAATAAAATCTAACTTGAACCATAAAAGAAAAAAAAAACCCTGAACCCACGAGTTATACAGAGGAAAACACTATCAGGGCACTTGCTCCAGCGGTAAACAATTCTGAAATTGGTCCGAGGTGGGGAACCATCTCCCATACAGCCAGCAACCCACCCCCCACGCAAGGAGCGTCCTCATTGCAAAGCTGGGGGACCGTGCCGAGGCATCTGTGAGTAAACGTGAGCTGAGCCCCAGGCCAGCTGCTGCTGAACTGTTCCCACCCTTCCCAGGTAAAACATCTGAATATGTACAAGGGCTTGAAAGCCTAGAGGAAGGGCCGTGGAGCCACACAAGCGAAAGCACGCAGGCCAACTTGGTGCCTGCAGGCCAGCCAGGGTGGTCCTGGACCCGGGCGCTCTTCCGGAAGCTTTCCATTGCCCTGCCTGAGATACCCCTCCTGTCCCGGCCCCCACTGCTTTTTGCCTTCCTCACCTCTGTCCGGAGAGAAATTCCAGCGGAAGGTATGGGTGACACATCCTCTTCTTTACAGGTGGCAGCCTGGCAACTCCTGCAGAATGACCAGCAGAGCCCCACTCACAGCGGGCCACCCACAAAGCTGTGGCCCCTCACTCCCTCCCACCAGGACAGCCCCGAGACTGCTGACGGGGCAGAGAATATGGAGTCAGGCACAGCTTCAGGGGCTATTGCTGCCTGGAGCGCTGTTTATATTGACCTCAACGAGGCACACCTGGGGAGGGCGGGCCGGCAAGGTAAGGCTGCCCAGGTCAGCTAATCCACAACTCTCAGGGAATCACATTGTTGAAAATGGACCTCGCTAAGGCAGAATAGAAGCCAAGGGAAAAAAGGACACAATGCCATTTGCAGCACCGTAGATGAGTCTAGAAGTAATCACGTGACTTGTAGTAAGTCAGAAAGTGAAAGACACATATCATATCATATCACTTATAGGTGTTACCTAAAAATGGATACCAGGGCAGATATTTCCACGGAGAAGGCAATCACAGATTCATTAAACAAACTTATGGTTCACCAATGGAAAGGTGTGAGGATTTGTTTCATTACGATATCGGGGTTAAGACACATATACAAACACAGGTGACATATATAATCACCAAAGACCTACAGAATACCAAGAGAGGACTACTCAACATTCTGTCATAACGTACATGGGAAAAGGATCCCAGGAAATACAGACGTCTGTATATGTGTAAAAGAACGACATCTTCCACACCTACAACAAGCCAAACATTGTAATCAAACTTGCTGTAATAAAAAATAAAAAAATAAATTAAAAACACGAAGAAGAAGTAGTGAGACAAACATGAGGGGCTTTCTCCTGGCACATTCCATTCAAAATTCCAATCTAGAACACCACTTCCATTGAGGCTCTGTTGCCCTAGTCACCAGATTTGGTAAGGGAGATCTGTTGCCACCTTGTGGCCGTTTCACACAACAGCAGCTTTAATCCCAGCGCTAATGGTCAGTTGATATTCAAAATCATTGCAGGCCTGTAAATGACACCTGCCCTGAAAACAAATCCTGGGGTCACATATCGACCAAAAAATTCAAAGGACGTCCATATTTCAAAAGGACCGTTTCAAAAGGCATATTTTACGCACATTAGTGTTCTGCTTCTTTTCCTTTCTTTCCTTTTTTGTTAAAAAAAAACGGGAATGGAAAAAGGCATCCCTCAGAATGGGCGAAAGTCGTTGCAAACGAATCAATGGACAGAGGTTTAATCTCCAATATATATAAACAGCTCATGCAGCTTAATATTAAAAAAACAAACAACCCAATACAAAAATGGGCAGAAGATCTAAAGAGACGTTTCTTCAAAGGAGACACAGAGATGGCCAAGACGCACATGAAAAGCTGCTCAACAGCACTAATTATTAGAGAAATGCAAATCAAAACTACAATGAGGTATCACCTCACACCTGTTAGAATCGGCATCATCAGAAAATCTACAAACAACCAATTCTGGGGAGGGTGTGGACAAAAGGAGCCCTCTTCCACTATTGGTGGGAATGTAAATTGATACAGTCACTATGGAGAACAGTATGGAGTTTCCTTAAAAATACTAGAAATAGAATCACCATCTGATCCAGCAATCCCACTTCTGGGCATATACCCAGAGAAAACCGTAAATCAAAAAGGCACATTCACCACAATGTTCGTTGCAGCACTCTTTACAATAGCCAGGTAATGGAAGCCACCTAAATGCCCACAGACAGATGAATGGATAAAGATGTGGTACATATATAAAATGGAATATTACTCGGCCATAAAAAGGAATGAAACTGGGTCATTTGGAGAGACATTGATGGATCGAGAGACTGTCATACAGAATGAAGTAAGTCAGAAAGAGGAAAACAAATGTTGTATATTAATGCATATATGTGGAGCCTAAAAAATGGTACAGATGAACTGGTATGCAGGGAAGAAATAGAGACACAGAGGTAGAGAACAAACGTATGGACACCAAGTGTGGGAAGCCATGGGATGGTGGTGGTGGGATGAGTTGGGAGATTGGGATTGACCTGTATACATGTATATGCATAAAATACATAACTAATAATAACGTGCTGTATAAAAAAAATAAATAAAATTAAATTTCAAAATTTAAATAAATAAAATTTAAAAATAAAACAGAAAAATGTTCTTCCCGTCACATAGATGTATTTATAGGAGTGAATTATTTCCATGCTTATATCTATAAATACATAAAAGAGGAATAAAATCTAACTTGAACCATAAAAGAAAAAAAAACCCTGAACCCACGAGTTATACAGAGGAAAACACTATCAGGGCACTTGCTCCAGCGGTAAACAATTCTGAAATTGGTCCGAGGTGGGGAACCATCTCCCATACAGCCAGCAACCCACCCCCCACCCAAGGAGCGTCCTCATTGCAAAGCTGGGGGACCGTGCCGAGGCATCTGTGAGTAAACGTGAGCTGAGCCCCAGGCCAGCTGCTGCTGAACTGTTCCCACCCTTCCCAGGTAAAACATCTGAATATGTACAAGGGCTTGAAAGCCTAGAGGAAGGGCCGTGGAGCCACACAAGCGAAAGCACGCAGGCCAACTTGGTGCCTGCAGGCCAGCCAGGGTGGTCCTGGACCCGGGCGCTCTTCCGGAAGCTTTCCATTGCCCTGCCTGAGATACCCCTCCTGTCCCGGCCCCCACTGCTTTTTGCCTTCCTCACCTCTGTCCGGAGAGAAATTCCAGCGGAAGGTATGGGTGACACATCCTCTTCTTTACAGGTGGCAGCCTGGCAACTCCTGCAGAATGACCAGCAGAGCCCCACTCACAGCGGGCCACCCACAAAGCTGTGGCCCCTCACTCCCTCCCACCAGGACAGCCCCGAGACTGCTGACGGGGCAGAGAATATGGAGTCAGGCACAGCTTCAGGGGCTATTGCTGCCTGGAGCGCTGTTTATATTGACCTCAACGAGGCACACCTGGGGAGGGCGGGCCGGCAAGGTAAGGCTGCCCAGGTCAGCTAATCCACAACTCTCAGGGAATCACATTGTTGAAAATGGACCTCGCTAAGGCAGAATAGAAGCCAAGGGAAAAAAGGACACAATGCCATTTGCAGCACCGTAGATGAGTCTAGAAGTAATCACGTGACTTGTAGTAAGTCAGAAAGTGAAAGACACATATCATATCATATCACTTATAGGTGTTACCTAAAAATGGATACCAGGGCAGATATTTCCACGGAGAAGGCAATCACAGATTCATTAAACAAACTTATGGTTCACCAATGGAAAGGTGTGAGGATTTGTTTCATTACGATATCGGGGTTAAGACACATATACAAACACAGGTGACATATATAATCACCAAAGACCTACAGAATACCAAGAGAGGACTACTCAACATTCTGTCATAACGTACATGGGAAAAGGATCCCAGGAAATACAGACGTCTGTATATGTGTAAAAGAACGACATCTTCCACACCTACAACAAGCCAAACATTGTAATCAAACTTGCTGTAATAAAAAATAAAAAAATAAATTAAAAACACGAAGAAGAAGTAGTGAGACAAACATGAGGGGCTTTCTCCTGGCACATTCCATTCAAAATTCCAATCTAGAACACCACTTCCATTGAGGCTCTGTTGCCCTAGTCACCAGATTTGGTAAGGGAGATCTGTTGCCACCTTGTGGCCGTTTCACACAACAGCAGCTTTAATCCCAGCGCTAATGGTCAGTTGATATTCAAAATCATTGCAGGCCTGTAAATGACACCTGCCCTGAAAACAAATCCTGGGGTCACATATCGACCAAAAAATTCAAAGGACGTCCATATTTCAAAAGGACCGTTTCAAAAGGCATATTTTACGCACATTAGTGTTCTGCTTCTTTTCCTTTCTTTCCTTTTTTGTTAAAAAAAACGGGAATGGAAAAAGGCATCCCTCAGAATGGGCGAAAGTCGTTGCAAACGAATCAATGGACAGAGGTTTAATCTCCAATATATATAAACAGCTCATGCAGCTTAATATTAAAAAAACAAACAACCCAATACAAAAATGGGCAGAAGATCTAAAGAGACGTTTCTTCAAAGGAGACACAGAGATGGCCAAGACGCACATGAAAAGCTGCTCAACAGCACTAATTATTAGAGAAATGCAAATCAAAACTACAATGAGGTATCACCTCACACCTGTTAGAATCGGCATCATCAGAAAATCTACAAACAACCAATTCTGGGGAGGGTGTGGACAAAAGGAGCCCTCTTCCACTATTGGTGGGAATGTAAATTGATACAGTCACTATGGAGAACAGTATGGAGTTTCCTTTAAAATACTAGAAATAGAATCACCATCTGATCCAGCAATCCCACTTCTGGGCATATACCCAGAGAAAACCGTAAATCAAAAAGGCACATTCACCACAATGTTCGTTGCAGCACTCTTTACAATAGCCAGGTAATGGAAGCCACCTAAATGCCCACAGACAGATGAATGGATAAAGATGTGGTACATATATAAAATGGAATATTACTCGGCCATAAAAAGGAATGAAACTGGGTCATTTGGAGAGACATCGATGGATCGAGAGACTGTCATACAGAATGAAGTAAGTCAGAAAGAGGAAAACAAATGTTGTATATTAATGCATATATGTGGAGCCTAAAAAATGGTACAGATGAACTGGTTTGCAGGGAAGAAATAGAGACACAGAGGTAGAGAACAAACGTATGGACACCAAGTGTGGGAAGCAATGGGATGGTGGTGGTGGGATGAGTTGGGAGATTGGGATTGACCTGTATACATGTATATGCATAAAATACATAACTAATAATAACGTCCTGTATAAAAAAAATAAATAAAATTAAATTTCAAAATTTAAAAAAATAAAATTTAAAAATAAAACAGAAAAATGTTCTTCCCGTCACATAGATGTATTTATAGGAATGAATTATTTCCATGCTTATATCTATAAATACATAAAAGAGGAATAAAATCTAACTTGAACCATAAAAGAAAAAAAAACCTGAACCCACGAGTTATACAGAGGAAAACCCTATCAGGGCACTTGCTCCAGCGGTAAACAATTCTGAAATTGGTCAGAGGTGGGGAACCATATCCCATACAGCCAGCAACCCACCCCCCACGCAAGGAGCGTCCTCATTGCAAAGCTGGGGGACCGTGCCAAGGCATCTGTGAGTAAACGTGAGCTGAGCCCCAGGCCAGCTGCTGCTGAACTGTTCCCACCCTTCCCAGGTAAAACACCTGAATATGTACAAGGGCTTGAAAGCCTAGAGGAAGGGCCGTGGAGCCACACCAGCGAAAGCACGCAGGCCAACTTGGTGCCTGCAGGCCAGCCAGGGTGGTCCTGGACCCGGGCGCTCTTCCGGAAGCTTTCCATTGCCCTGCCTGAGATACCCCTCCTGTCCCGGCCCCCACTGCTTTTTGCCTTCCTCACCTCTGTCCGGAGAGAAATTCCAGCGGAAGGTATGCGTGACACATCCTCTTCTTTACAGGTGGCAGCCTGACAACTCCTGCAGAATGGCCAGCAGAGCCCCACTCACAGCGGGCCACCCACAAAGCTGTGGCCCCTCACTCCCTCCCACCAGCACAGCCCCGAGACTGCTGACGGGGCAGAGAATATGGAGTAAGGCACAGCTTCAGGGGCTATTGCTGCCTGGAGCGCTGTTTATATTGACCTCAACGAGGCACACCTGGGGAGGGCGGGCCGGCAAGGTAAGGCTGCCCAGGTCAGCTAATCCACAACCCTCAGGGAATCACATTGTTGAAAATGGACCTCGCTAAGGCAGAATAGAAGCCAAGGGAAAAAAGGACACAATGCCATTTGCAGCACCGTAGATGAGTCTAGAAGTAATCACGTGACTTGTAGTAAGTCAGAAAGTGAAAGACACATATCATATCATATCACTTATAGGTGTTACCTAAAAATGGATACCAGGGCAGATATTTCCACGGAGAAGGGCAATCACAGATTCATTAAACAAACTTATGGTTCACCAATGGAAAGGTGTGAGGATTGGTTTCATTACGATATCGGGGTTAAGAGACATATACAAACACAGGTGACATATATAATCACCAAAGACCTACAGAATACCAAGAGAGGACTACTCAACATTCTGTCATAACGTACATGGGAAAAGGATCCCAGGAAGAACAGACATCTGTATATGTGTAAAAGAACCACATCTTCCACACCTACAACAAGCCAAACATTGTAATCAAACTTGCTGTAATAAAAAAATAAAAAATTAAATTAAAAACACGAAGAAGAAGTAGTGAGACAAACTTGAGTGGCTTTCTCCTGGCACATTCCATTCTAAATTCCAATCTAGAACACCACTTCCATTGAGGCTCTGTTGCCCTAGTCACCCGATTTGGTAAGGGAGAACTGCTGCCACCTTGTGGCCGTTTCACACAACAGCAGCTTTAATCCCAGCGCTAATGGTCAGTTGATATTCAAAATCATTGCAGGCCTGTAAATGACACCTGCCCTGAAAACAAATCCTGGGGTCACATATCGACCAAAAAATTCAAAGGACGTCCATATTTCAAAACGACCGTTTCAAAAGGCATATTTTACGCACATTAGTGTTCTGCTTCTTTTCCTTTCTTTCCTTTTTTGTTAAAAAAAACGGGAATGGAAAAAGGCATCCCTCAGAATGGGCGAAAATCGTTGCAAACGAATCAATGGACAGAGGTTTAATCTCCAATATATATAAACAGCTCATGCAGCTTAATATTAAAAAAACAAACAACCCAATACAAAAATGGGCAGAAGATCTAAAGAGACGTTTCTTCAAAGGAGACACAGAGATGGCCAAGACGCACATGAAAAGCTGCTCAACAGCACTAATTATTAGAGAAATGCAAATCAAAACTACAATGAGGTACCACCTCACACCTGTTAGAATCGGCATCATCAGAAAATCTACAAACAACCAATTCTGGGGAGGGTGTGGACAAAAGGAGCCCTCTTCCACTATTGGTGGGAATGTAAATTGATACAGTCACTATGGAGAACAGTATGGAGTTTCCTTTAAAATACTAGAAATAGAATCACCATCTGATCCAGCAATCCCACTTCTGGGCATATACCCAGAGAAAACCGTAAATCAAAAAGGCACATTCACCACAATGTTCGTTGCAGCACTCTTTACAATAGCCAGGTAATGGAAGCCACCTAAATGCCCACAGACAGATGAATGGATAAAGATGTGGTACATATATAAAATGGAATATTACTCGGCCATAAAAAGGAATGAAACTGGGTCATTTGGAGAGACATCGATGGATCGAGAGACTGTCATACAGAATGAAGTAAGTCAGAAAGAGGAAAACAAATGTTGTATATTAATGCATATATGTGGAGCCTAAAAAATGGTACAGATGAACTGGTTTGCAGGGAAGAAATAGAGACACAGAGGTAGAGAACAAACGTATGGACACCAAGTGTGGGAAGCAATGGGATGGTGGTGGTGGGATGAGTTGGGAGATTGGGATTGACCTGTATACATGTATATGCATAAAATACATAACTAATAATAACGTGCTGTATAAAAAAAATAAATAAAATTAAATTTCAAAATTTAAATAAATAAAATTTAAAAATAAAACAGAAAAATGTTCTTCCCGTCACATAGATGTATTTATAGGAATGAATTATTTCCATGCTTATATCTATAAATACATAAAAGAGGAATATAATCTAACTTGAACCATAAAAGAAAAAAAAAACCTGAACCCACGAGTTATACAGAGGAAAACCCTATCAGGGCACTTGCTCCAGCGGTAAACAATTCTGAAATTGGTCAGAGGTGGGGAACCATCTCCCATACAGCCAGCAACCCACCCCCCACGCAAGGAGCGTCCTCATTGCAAAGCTGGGGGACCGTGCCAAGGCATCTGTGAGTAAACGTGAGCTGAGCCCCAGGCCAGCTGCTGCTGAACTGTTCCCACCCTTCCCAGGTAAAACACCTGAATATGTACAAGGGCTTGAAAGCCTAGAGGAAGGGCCGTGGAGCCACACCAGCGAAAGCACGCAGGCCAACTTGGTGCCTGCAGGCCAGCCAGGGTGGTCCTGGACCCGGGCGCTCTTCCGGAAGCTTTCCATTGCCCTGCCTGAGATACCCCTCCTGTCCCGGCCCCCACTGCTTTTTGCCTTCCTCACCTCTGTCCGGAGAGAAATTCCAGCGGAAGGTATGCGTGACACATCCTCTTCTTTACAGGTGGCAGCCTGACAACACCTGCAGAATGGCCAGCAGAGCCCCACTCACAGCGGGCCACCCACAAAGCTGTGGCCCCTCACTCCCTCCCACCAGCACAGCCCCGAGACTGCTGACGGGGCAGAGAATATGGAGTAAGGCACAGCTTCAGGGGCTATTGCTGCCTGGAGCGCTGTTTATATTGACCTCAACGAGGCACACCTGGGGAGGGCGGGCCGGCAAGGTAAGGCTGCCCAGGTCAGCTAATCCACAACCCTCAGGGAATCACATTGTTGAAAATGGACCTCGCTAAGGCAGAATAGAAGCCAAGGGAAAAAAGGACACAATGCCATTTGCAGCACCGTAGATGAGTCTAGAAGTAATCACGTGACTTGTAGTAAGTCAGAAAGTGAAAGACACATATCATATCATATCACTTATAGGTGTTACCTAAAAATGGATACCAGGGCAGATATTTCCACGGAGAAGGGCAATCACAGATTCATTAAACAAACTTATGGTTCACCAATGGAAAGGTGTGAGGATTGGTTTCATTACGATATCGGGGTTAAGAGACATATACAAACACAGGTGACATATATAATCACCAAAGACCTACAGAATACCAAGAGAGGACTACTCAACATTCTGTCATAACGTACATGGGAAAAGGATCCCAGGAAGAACAGACATCTGTATATGTGTAAAAGAACCACATCTTCCACACCTACAACAAGCCAAACATTGTAATCAAACTTGCTGTAATAAAAAAATAAAAAATTAAATTAAAAACACGAAGAAGAAGTAGTGAGACAAACTTGAGTGGCTTTCTCCTGGCACATTCCATTCTAAATTCCAATCTAGAACACCACTTCCATTGAGGCTCTGTTGCCCTAGTCACCCGATTTGGTAAGGGAGAACTGCTGCCACCTTGTGGCCGTTTCACACAACAGCAGCTTTAATCCCAGCGCTAATGGTCAGTTGATATTCAAAATCATTGCAGGCCTGTAAATGACACCTGCCCTGAAAACAAATCCTGGGGTCACATATCGACCAAAAAATTCAAAGGACGTCCAGATTTCAAAACGACCATTTCAAAAGGCATATTTTACGCACATTAGTGTTCTGCTTCTTTTCCTTTCTTTCCTTTTTTGTTAAAAAAAACGGGAATGGAAAAAGGCATCCCTCAGAATGGGCGAAAGTCGTTGCAAACGAATCAATGGACAGAGGTTTAATCTCCAATATATATAAACAGCTCATGCAGCTTAATATTAAAAAAACAAACAACCCAATACAAAAATGGGCAGAAGATCTAAAGAGACGTTTCTTCAAAGGAGACACAGAGATGGCCAAGACGCACATGAAAAGCTGCTCAACAGCACTAATTATTAGAGAAATGCAAATCAAAACTACAATGAGGTATCACCTCACACCTGTTAGAATCGGCATCATCAGAAAATCTACAAACAACAAATTCTGGGGAGAGTGTGGACAAAAGGAGCCCTCTTCCACTATTGGTGGGAATGTAAATTGATACAGTCACTATGGAGAACAGTATGGAGTTTCCTTAAAAAAACTAGAAATAGAATTACCATCTGATCCAGCAATCCCACTTCTGGGCATATACCCAGAGAAAACCGTAAATCAAAAAGGCACATTCACCACAATGTTCATTGCAGCACTCTTTACAATAGCCAGGTAATGGAAGCCACCTAAATGCCCACAGACAGATGAATGGATAAAGATGTGGTACATATATAAAATGGAATATTACTCGGCCATAAAAAGGAATGAAACTGGGTCATTTTTAGAGACATCGATGGATCGAGAGACTGTCATACAGAATGAAGTAATTCAGAAAGAGGAAAACAAATGTTGTATATTAATGCATATATGTGGAGCCTAAAAAATGGTACAGATGAACTGGTTTTCAGGGAAGAAATAGAGACACAGAGGTAGAGAACAAACGTATGGACACCAAGTGTGGGAAGCCATGGGATGGTGGTGGTGGGATGAGTTGGGAGATTGGGATTGACATGTATACATGTATATGCATAAAATACATAACTAATAATAACGTGCTGTATAAAAAAAAATAAATAAAATTAAATTTCAAAATTTAAAAAAATAAAATTTAAAAATAAAACAGAAAAATATTCTTCCCGTCACATAGATGTATTTATAGGAATGAATTATTTCCATGCTTATATCTATAAATACATAAAAGAGGAATAAAATCTAACTTGAACCATAAAAGAAAAAAAAAAACCTGAACCCACGAGTTATACAGAGGAAAAACCTATCAGGGCACTTGCTCCAGCGGTAAACAATTCTGAAATTGGTCAGAGGTGGGGAACCTTCTCCCATACAGCCAGCAACCCACCCCCCACGCAAGGAGCGTCCTCATTGCAAAGCTGGGGGACAGTGCCGAGGCATCTGTGAGTAAACGTGAGCTGAGCCCCAGGCCAGCTGCTGCTGAACTGTTCCCACCCTTCCCAGGTAAAACACCTGAATATGTACAAGGGCTTGAAAGCCTAGAGGAAGGGCCGTGGAGCCACACCAGCGAAAGCACGCATGCCAACTTGGTGCCTGCAGGCCAGCCAGGGTGGTCCTGGACCCGGGCGCTCTTCCGGAAGCTTTCCATTGCCCTGCCTGAGATACCCTTCTTGTCCCGGCCCCCACTGCTTTTTGCCTTCCTCACCTCTGTCCGGAGAGAAATTCCAGCGGAAGGTATCGGTGACACATCCTCTTCTTTACAGGTGGCAGCCTGACAACTCCTGCAGAATGGCCAGCAGAGCCCCACTCACAGCGGGCCACCCACAAAGCTGTGCCCCCTCACTCCCTCCCACCAGCACAGCCCCGAGACTGCTGACGGGGCAGAGAATATGGAGTCAGGCACAGCTTCAGGGGCTATTGCTGCCTGGCTCGCTGTTTATATTGACCTCAACGAGGCACACCTGGGGAGGGCGGGCCGGCAAGGTAAGGCTGCCCAGGTCAGCTAATCCACAACCCTCAGGGAATCACATTGTTGAAAATGGACCTCGCTAAGGCAGAATAGAAGCCAAGGGAAAAAAGGACACAATGCCATTTGCAGCACCGTAGATGAGTCTAGAAGTAATCACGTGACTTGTAGTAAGTCAGAAAGTGAAAGACACATATCATATCATATCACTTATAGGTGTTACCTAAAAATGGATACCAGGGCAGATATTGCCACGGAGAAGGGCAATCACAGATTCATTAAACAAACTTATGGTTCACCAATGGAAAGGTGTGAGGATTGGTTTCATTACGATATCGGGGTTAACAGACATATACAAACACAGGTGACATATATAATCACCAAAGACCTACAGAATACCAAGAGAGGACTACTCAACATTCTGTCATAACGTACATGGGAAAAGGATCCCAGGAAGAACAGACATCTGTATATGTGTAAAAGAACCACATCTTCCACACCTACAACAAGCCAAACATTGTAATCAAACTTGCTGTAATAAAAAATAAAAAAAAATTAAATTAAAAACACGAAGAAGAAGTAGTGAGACAAACTTGAGTGGCTTTCTCCTGGCACATTCCATTCTAAATTCCAATCTAGAACACCACTTCCATTGAGGCTCTGTTGCCCTAGTCACCAGATTTGGTAAGGGAGATCTGTTGCCACCTTGTGGCCGTTTCACACAACAGCAGCTTTAATCCCAGCGCTAATGGTCAGTTGATATTCAAAATCATTGCAGGCCTGTAAATGACACCTGCCCTGAAAACAAATCCTGGGGTCACATATCGACCAAAAAATTCAAAGGACGTCCATATTTCAAAACGACCGTTTCAAAAGGCATATTTTACGCACATTAGTGTTCTGCTTCTTTTCCTTTCTTTCCTTTTTTGTTAAAAAAAAACGGGAATGGAAAAAGGCATCCCTCAGAATGGGCGAAAGTCGTTGCAAACGAATCAATGGACAGAGGTTTAATCTCCAATATATATAAACAGCTCATGCAGCTTAATATTAAAAGAACAAACAACCCAATACAAAAATGGGCAGAAGATCTAAAGAGACGTTTCTTCAAAGGAGACACAGAGATGGCCAAGACGCACATGAAAAGCTGCTCAACAGCACTTATTATGAGAGAAATGCAAATCAAAACTACAATGAGGTATCACCTCACAAATGTTAGAATCGGCATCATCAGAAAATCTACAAACAACAAATTCTGGGGAGGGTGTGGACAAAAGGAGCCCTCTTCCACTATTGGTGGGAATGTAAATTGATACAGTCACTATGGAGAACAGTATGGAGTTTCCTTAAAAATACTAGAAATAGAATCACCATCTGATCCAGCAATCCCACTTCTGGGCATATACCCAGAGAAAACCGTAAATCAAAAAGGCACATTCACCACAATGTTCGTTGCAGCACTCTTTACAATAGCCAGGTAATGGAAGCCACCTAAATGCCCACAGACAGATGAATGGATAAAGATGTGGTACATATATAAAATGGAATATTACTCGGCCATAAAAAGGAATGAAACTGGGTCATTTGGAGAGACATCGATGGATCGAGAGACTGTCATACAGAATGAAGTAAGTCAGAAAGAGGAAAACAAATGTTGTATATTAATGCATATATGTGGAGCCTAAAAAATGGTACAGATGAACTGGTTTGCAGGGAAGAAATAGAGACACAGAGGTAGAGAACAAACGTATGGACACCAAGTGTGGGAAGCCATGGGGTGGTGGTGGTGGGATGAGTTGGGAGTTTGGGATTGACCTGTATACATGTATATACATAAAATACATAACTAATAATAACGTGCTGTATAAAAAAATAAATAAAATTAAATTTCAAAATTTTAAAAAATAAAATTTAAAAATAAAACAGAAAAAATTCTTCCCATCACACAGATGTATTTATAGGAAAGAATTATTTCCATGCTTATATCTAAAAATACATAAAAGGGGAATAAAATCTAACTTGAACCATAAAAGTAAAAAAAAACCTGAACCCAGGAGTTATACAGAGGAAAACCCTATCAGGGCACTTGCTCCAGTGGTAAACAATTCTGAAATTGGTCAGAGGTGGGGAACCATCTCCCATACAGCCAGCAACCCACTCCCCACGCAAGGAGCGTCCTCATTGCAAAGCTGGGGGACCGTGCCGAGGCATCTGTGAGTAAACGTGAGCTGAGCCCCAGGCCAGCTGCTGCTGAACTGTTCCCACCCTTTCCAGGTAAAACACCTGAATATGTACAAGGGCTTGAAAGCCTAGAGGAAGGACCGTGGAGCCACACCAGCGACAGCACACAGGCCAACTTGGTGCCTGCAGGCCAGCCAGCGTGGTCCTGGCCCCGGCGCTCTTCCAGAAGCTTTCCATTGCCCTGCCTGAGATACCCATCCTGTCCCGGCCCCCACTGCTTTTTTCCTTCCTCACCTCTGTCCGGAGAGAAATTCCAGCGGAAGGTATGGGTGACACATCCTCTTCTTTACAGGCGGCAGCCTGGCAACTCCTGCAGAAAGGCCAGCAGAACCCCACTCACACCGGGCCACCCACAAAGCTGTGGCCCCTCACTCCCTCCCACCAGCACAGCCCCGAGACTGCTGACGGGGCAGAGAATATGGAGTCAGGCACAGCTTCAGAGGCTACTGCTGCCTGGAGCGCTGTTTATATTGACCTCAACGAGGCACACCTGAGGAGGGCAGGCCGGCAGGGTAAGGCTGCCCAGGTCAGCTAATCCACAACCCTCAGGGAATCACATTGTTGAAAATGGACCCCGCAAAGGCAGAAGAAGAGCCAAGGAAAAAAAGGACAAAATGCCATTTGCAGCCCCGTAGATGAGTCTAGAAGTAATCACGTGACTTGTAGTAAGTCAGAAAGTGAAAGACACATATCATATCACTTAGAGGTGTTACCTAAAAATGGATACCAGGGCAGATATTTCCACGGAGAAGGGCAATCACAGATTCATTAAACAAACTTATGGTTCACCAATGGAAAGGTGTGAAGATTGGTTTCATTACGATATCGGGGTTAACAGACATATACAAACACAGGTGACATATATAATCACCAAAGACCTACAGAATACCAAGAGAGGACTACTCAACATTCTGTCATAACGTACATGGGAAAAGGATCCCAAGAAGAACAGTCATCTGTATATGTGTAAAAGAACCACATCTTCCACACCTACAACAAGCCAAACATTGTAATCAAATTTGCTGTAATAAAAAATAAAAACTTAAATTAAAAACACGAACAAGAAGTAGTGAGACAAACGTGAGGGGCTTTCTCCTGGTACATTCCATTCTAAACTCCAATCTAGAACACCACTTCCACTGAGGCTCTCTTGCCCTAGTAACCAGATTTGGTAAGGGTGAACTGCTGCCACCTTGTGGCCGTTTCACACAACAGCAGCTTTAATCCCAACACTAATGGTCAGTTGATATTCAAAATCATTGCAGGCCTGTAAATGACACCTGCCCTGAAAACAAATCCTGGGGTCACATATCGACCAAAAAATTCAAAGGACGTCCATATTTCAAAACGACCGTTTCAAAAGGCATATTTTACGCACATTAGTGTTCTGCTTCTTTTCCTTTCTTTCCTTTTTTGTTAAAAAAAACGGGAATGGAAAAAGGTATCCCTCAGGATGGGTGAAAATCGTTGCAAACGAAATAATGGACACAGGTTTAATCTCCAATATATATAAACAACTCATGCAGCTTAATATTAAAAAAACAAACAACCCAAAAAAAATGGGCAGAAGATCTAAAGAGACGTTTCTTCAAAGGAGACACAGAGATGGCCAAGACGCACATGAAAAGCTGCTAAACAGCACTAATTATTAGAGAAATGCAAATCAAAACTACAATGAGGTATCACCTCACACCTGTTAGAATCGGCATCATCAGAAAATCTACAAACAACCAATTCTGGGGAGGGTGTGGACAAAAGGAGCCCTCTTCCACTATTGGTGGGAATGTAAATTGATACAGTCCCTATGGAGAACAGTATGGAGTTTCCTTAAAAAAACTAGAAATAGAATTACCATCTGATCCAGCAATCCCACTTCTGGGCATATACCCAGAGAAAACCGTATTTCAAAAAGGCACATTCACCACAATGTTCGTTGCAGCACTATTTACAATAGCCAGGTAATGGAAGCAACCTAAATGCCCACAGACAGATGAATGGATAAAGATGTGGTACATATATAAAATGGAATATGGCTCGGCCATAAAAAGGAATGAAACTGGGTCATTTGTAGAGACATCGATGGATCGAGAGACTGTCATACAGAATGAAGTAAGTCAGAAAGAGGAAAACAAATATTGTCTATTAATGCATATATGTGGAGCCTAAAAATGGTACACATGAACTGGTTTGCAGGGAAGAAATAGAGACACAGAGGTAGAGAACAAACGTATGGACACCAAGTGTGGGAAGCCATGGGGTGATGGTGGTAGGATGAGTTGGGAGTTTGGGATTCACATGTATACATGTATATGCATAAAATACATAACTAATAATAACGTGCTGTATAAAAAAATAAATAAAATTTCAAAATTTTAAAAAATAAAATTTAAAAATAAAACAGAAAAAAGTTCTTCCCGTCACACAGATGTATTTATAGGAATGAATTATTTCCATGCTTATATCTATAAATACATAAAAGAGGAATAACATCTAACTTGAAACATAAAAGAAAAAAAAAAGTGAACCCACGAGTTATACAGAGGAAAACCCTATCACGGCACTTGCTCCAGTGTTAAACAATTCTGAAATTGGTCAGAGGTGGGGAACCATCTCCCATACAGCCAGCCACCCACCCCCCACGCAAGGAGCGTCCTCATTGCAAAGCTGGGGGACCGTGCCGAGGCATCTGTGAGTAAACGTGAGCTGAGCCCCAGGCCAGCGGCTGCTGAACTGTTCCCACCCTTTCCAGGTAAAACACCTGAATATGTACAAGGGCTTGAAAGCCTAGAGGAAGGACCGTGGAGCCACACCAGCGACAGCACGCAGGCCAACTTGGTGCCTGCAGGCCAGCCAGCGTGGTCCTGGACCCTGGCGCTCTTCCAGAAGCTTTCCATCGCCCTGCCTGAGACACCCATCCTGTCCCGGCCCCCACTGCTTTTTTCCTTCCTCACCTCTGTCCGGAGAGAAATTCCAGCGGAAGGTATGGGTGACACATCCTCTTCTTTACAGGCGGCAGCCTGGCAACTCCTGCAGAAAGGCCAGCAGAACCCCACTCACACCGGGCCACCCACAAAGCTGTGGCCCCTCACTCCCTCCCACCAGCACAGCCCCGAGACTGCTGACGGGGCAGAGAATATGGAGTCAGGCACAGCTTCAGGGGCTATTGCTGCCTGGAGCGCTGTTTATATTGATCTCAACGAGGCACACCTGGGGAGGGCGGGCCGGCAGGGTAAGGCTGCCCAGGTCAGCTAATCCACAACCCTCAGGGAATCACATTGTTGAAAATGGACCCCGCTAAGGCAGAAGAGAAGCCAAGGGAAAAAAGGACACAATGCCATTTGCAGCACCGTAGATGAGTCTAGAAGTAATCACGTGACTTGTAGTAAGTCAGAAAGTGAAAGACACATATCATATCATATCACTTATAGGTGTTACCTAAAAATGGATACCAGGGCAGATATTTCCACGGAGAAGGGCAATCACAGATTCATTAAACAAACTTATGGTTCACCAATGGAAAGGTGTGAGGATTGGTTTCATTACGATATCGGGGTTAAGAGACATATACAAACACAGGTGACATATATAATCACCAAAGACCTACAGAATACCAAGAGAGGACTACTCAACATTCTGTCATAACGTACATGGGAAAAGGATCCCAAGAAGAACAGTCATCTGTATATGTGTAAAAGAACCACATCTTCCACACCTACAACAAGCCAAACATTGTAATCAAACTTGCTGTAATAAAAAATAAAAACTTAAATTAAAAACACGAACAAGAAGTAGTGAGACAAACGTGAGGGGCTTTCTCCTGGTACATTCCATTCTAAACTCCAATCTAGAACACCACTTCCACTGAGGCTCTCTTGCCCTAGTAACCAGATTTGGTAAGGGTGAACTGCTGCCACCTTGTGGCCGTTTCACACAACAGCAGCTTTAATCCCAACGCTAATGGTCAGTTGATATTCAAAATCATTGCAGGCCTGTAAATGACACCTGCCCTGAAAACAAATCCTGGGGTCACATATCGACCAAAAAATTCAAAGGATGTCCATATTTCAAAACGACCGTTTCAAAAGGCATATTTTACGCACATTAGTGTTCTGGTTCTTTTCCTTTCTTTCCTTTTTTGTTAAAAAAAACGGGAATGGAAAAAGGCATCCCTCAGGCTGGGTGAAAATCGTTGCAAACGAATCAATGGACACAGGTTTAATCTCCAATATATATAAACAGCTCATGCAGCTTAATATTAAAAAAACAAACAACCCCCCAAAAAATGGGCAGAAGATCTAAAGAGACGTTTCTTCAAAGGAGACACAGAGATGGCCAAGACGCACATGAAAAGCTGCTCAACAGCACTAATTATTAGAGAAATGCAAATCAAAACTACAATGAGGTATCACCTCACACCTGTTAGAATCGGCATCATCAGAAAATCTACAAACAACCAATTCTGGGGAGGGTGTGGACAAAAGGAGCCCTCTTCCACTATTGGTGGGAATGTAAATTGATACAGTCACTATGGAGAACAGTATGGAGTTTCCTTAAAAAAACTAGAAATAGAATTACCATCTGATCCAGCAATCCCACTTCTGGGCATATACCCAGAGAAAACCGTATTTCAAAAAGGCACATTCACCACAATGTTCGTTGCAGCACTATTTACAATAGCCAGGTAATGGAAGCCACCTAAATGCCCACAGACAGATGAATGGATAAAGATGTGGTACATATATAAAATGGAATATGACTCGGCCATAAAAAGGAATGAAACTGGGTCATTTGTAGAGACATCGATGGATCGAGAGACTGTCATACAGAATGAAGTAAGTCAGAAAGAGGAAAACAATTATTGTATATTAACGCATATATGTGGAGCCTAAAAATGGTACAGATGAACTGGTTTGCAGGGAAGAAATAGAGACACAGAGGTAGAGAACAAACGTATGGACACCAAGTGTGGGAAGCCATGGGGTGGTGGTGGTGGGATGAGTTGGGAGTTTGGGATTGACCTGTATACATGTATATACATAAAATACATAACTAATAATAACGTGCTGTATAAAAAATTAAATAAAATTAAATTTCAAAATTTTAAAAAATAAAATTTAAAAATAAAACAGAAAAAATTCTTCCCATCACACAGATGTATTTATAGGAAAGAATTATTTCCATGCTTATATCTAAAAATACATAAAAGGGGAATAAAATCTAACTTGAACCATAAAAGAAAAAAAAAAAACCTGAACCCAGGAGTTATACAGAGGAAAACCCTATCAGGGCACTTGCTCCAGTGGTAAACAATTCTGAAATTGGTCAGAGGTGGGGAACCATCTCCCATACAGCCAGCAACCCACCCCCCACGCAAGGAGCATCCTCATTGCAAAGCTGGGGGACCGTGCCGAGGCATCTGTGAGTAAACGTGAGCTGAGCCCCAGGCCAGCTGCTGCTGAACTGTTCCCACCCTTTCCAGGTAAAACACCTGAATATGTACAAGGGCTTGAAAGCCTAGAGGAAGGACCGTGGAGCCACACCAGCGACAGCACACAGGCCAACTTGGTGCCTGCAGGCCAGCCAGCGTGGTCCTGGCCCCGGCGCTCTTCCAGAATCTTTCCATTGCCCTGCCTGAGATACCCATCCTGTCCCGGCCCCCACTGCTTTTTTCCTTCCTCACCTATGTCCGGAGAGAAATTCCAGCGGAAGGTATGGGTGACACATCCTCTTCTTTACAGGCGGCAGCCTGGCAACTCCTGCAGAAAGGCCAGCAGAACCCCACTCACACCGGGCCACCCACAAAGCTGTGGCCCCTCACTCCCTCCCACCAGCACAGCCCCGAGACTGCTGACGGGGCAGAGAATATGGAGTCAGGCACAGCTTCAGAGGCTACTGCTGCCTGGAGCGCTGTTTATATTGATCTCAACGAGGCACACCTGGGGAGGGCAGGCCGGCAGGGTAAGGCTGCCCAGGTCAGCTAATCCACAACCCTCAGGGAATCACATTGTTGAAAATGGACCCCGCTAAGGCAGAAGAGAAGCCAAGGGAAAAAAGGACACAATGCCATTTGCAGCACCGTAGATGAGTCTAGAAGTAATCACGTGACTTGTAGTAAGTCAGAAAGTGAAAGACACATATCATATCATATCACTTATAGGTGTTACCTAAAAATGGATACCAGGGCAGATATTTCCACGGAGAAGGGCAATCACAGATTCATTAAACAAACTTATGGTTCACCAATGGAAAGGTGTGAGGATTGGTTTCATTACGATATCGGGGTTAACAGACATATACAAACACAGGTGACATATATAATCACCAAAGACCTACAGAATACCAAGAGAGGACTACTCAACATTCTGTCATAACGTACATGGGAAAAGGATCCCAAGAAGAACAGTCATCTGTATATGTGTAAAAGAACCACATCTTCCACACCTACAACAAGCCAAACATTGTAATCAAACTTGCTGTAATAAAAAATAAAAACTTAAATTAAAAACACGAACAAGAAGTAGTGAGACAAACGTGAGGGGCTTTCTCCTGGTACATTCCATTCTAAACTCCAATCTAGAACACCACTTCCACTGAGGCTCTCTTGCCCTAGTAACCAGATTTGGTAAGGGTGAACTGCTGCCACCTTGTGGCCGTTTCACACAACAGCAGCTTTAATCCCAACGCTAATGGTCAGTTGATATTCAAAATCATTGCAGGCCTGTAAATGACACCTGCCCTGAAAACAAATCCTGGGGTCACATATCGACCAAAAAATTCAAAGGATGTCCATATTTCAAAACGACCGTTTCAAAAGGCATATTTTACGCACATTAGTGTTCTGCTTCTTTTCCTTTCTTTCCTTTTTTGTTAAAAAAAACGGGAATGGAAAAAGGCATCCCTCAGGATGGGTGAAAATCGTTGCAAACGAATCAATGGACACAGGTTTAATCTCCAATATATATAAACAGCTCATGCAGCTTAATATTAAAAAAAACAAACAACCCCCCAAAAAATGGGCAGAAGATCTAAAGAGACGTTTCTTCAAAGGAGACACAGAGATGGCCAAGACGCACATGAAAAGCTGCTCAACAGCACTAATTATTAGAGAAATGCAAATCAAAACTACAATGAGGTATCACCTCACACCTGTTAGAATCGGCATCATCAGAAAATCTACAAACAACCAATTCTGGGGAGGGTGTGGACAAAAGGAGCCCTCTTCCACTATTGGTGGGAATGTAAATTGATACAGTCACTATGGAGAACAGTATGGAGTTTCCTTAAAAAAACTAGAAATAGAATTACCATCTGATCCAGCAATCCCACTTCTGGGCATATACCCAGAGAAAACCGTATTTCAAAAAGGCACATTCACCACAATGTTCGTTGCAGCACTCTTTACAATAGCCAGGTAATGGAAGCCACCTAAATGCCCACAGACAGATGAATGGATAAAGATGTGGTACATATATAAAATGGAATATTACTCGGCCATAAAAAGGAATGAAACTGGGTCATTTGTAGAGACATCGATGGATGGAGAGACTGTCATACAGAATGAAGTAAGTCAGAAAGAGGAAAACAATTATTGTATATTAATGCATATATGTGGAGCCTAAAAATGGTACAGATGAACTGGTTTGCAGGGAAGAAATAGAGACACAGAGGTAGAGAACAAACGTATGGACACCAAGTGTGGGAAGCCATGGGGTGGTGGTGGTGGGATGAGTTGGGAGTTTGGGATTGACCTGTATACATGTATATACATAAAATACATAACTAATAATAACGTGCTGTATAAAAAAATAAATAAAATTAAATTTCAAAATTTTAAAAAATAAAATTTAAAAATAAAACAGAAAAAATTCTTCCCATCACACAGATGTATTTATAGGAAAGAATTATTTCCATGCTTATATCTAAAAATACATAAAAGGGGAATAAAATCTAACTTGAACCATAAAAGAAAAAAACAAAACCTGAACCCAGGAGTTATACAGAGGAAAACCCTATCAGGGCACTTGCTCCAGTGGTAAACAATTCTGAAATTGGTCAGAGGTGGGGAACCATCTCCCATACAGCCAGCAACCCACCCCCCACGCAAGGAGCATCCTCATTGCAAAGCTGGGGGACCGTGCCGAGGCATCTGTGAGTAAACGTGAGCTGAGCCCCAGGCCAGCTGCTGCTGAACTGTTCCCACCCTTTCCAGGTAAAACACCTGAATATGTACAAGGGCTTGAAAGCCAAGAGGAAGGACCGTGGAGCCACACCAGCGACAGCACACAGGCCAACTTGGTGCCTGCAGGCCAGCCAGCGTGGTCCTGGCCCCGGCGCTCTTCCAGAATCTTTCCATTGCCCTGCCTGAGATACCCATCCTGTCCCGGCCCCCACTCCTTTTTTCCTTCCTCACCTCTGTCCGGAGAGAAATTCCAGCGGAAGGTATGGGTGACACATCCTCTTCTTTACAAGCGGCAGCCTGGCAACTCCTGCAGAAAGGCCAGCAGAAACCCACTCACACCGGGCCACCCACAAAGCTGTGGCCCCTCACTCCCTCCCACCAGCACAGCCCCGAGACTGCTGACGGGGCAGAGAATATGGAGTCAGGCACAGCTTCAGAGGCTACTGCTGCCTGGAGCGCTGTTTATATTGACCTCAACGAGGCACACCTGAGGAGGGCAGGCCGGCAGTGTAAGGCTGCCCAGGTCAGCTAATCCACAACCCTCAGGGAATCACATTGTTGAAAATGGACCCCGCAAAGGCAGAAGAAGAGCCAAGGAAAAAAAGGACAAAATGCCATTTGCAGCCCCGTAGATGAGTCTAGAAGTAATCACGTGACTTGTAGTAAGTCAGAAAGTGAAAGACACATATCATATCACTTAGAGGTGTTACCTAAAAATGGATACCAGGGCAGATATTTCCACGGAGAAGGGCAATCACAGATTCATTAAACAAACTTATGGTTCACCAATGGAAAGGTGTGAGGATTGGTTTCATTACGATATCGGGGTTAACAGACATATACAAACACAGGTGACATATATAATCACCAAAGACCTACAGAATACCAAGAGAGGACTACTCAACATTCTGTCATAACGTACATGGGAAAAGGATCCCAAGAAGAACAGTCATCTGTATATGTGTAAAAGAACCACATCTTCCACACCTACAACAAGCCAAACATTGTAATCAAACTTGCTGTAATAAAAAATAAAAACTTAAATTAAAAACACGAACAAGAAGTAGTGAGACAAACGTGAGGGGCTTTCTCCTGGTACATTCCATTCTAAACTCCAATCTAGAACACCACTTCCACTGAGGCTCTCTTGCCCTAGTAACCAGATTTGGTAAGGGTGAACTGCTGCCACCTTGTGGCCGTTTCACACAACAGCAGCTTTAATCCCAACGCTAATGGTCAGTTGATATTCAAAATCATTGCAGGCCTGTAAATGACACCTGCCCTGAAAACAAATCCTGGGGTCACATATCGACCAAAAAATTCAAAGGACGTCCATATTTCAAAACGACCGTTTCAAAAGGCATATTTTACGCACATTAGTGTTCTGCTTCTTTTCCTTTCTTTCCTTTTTTGTTAAAAAAAACGGGAATGGAAAAAGGCATCCCTCAGGATGGGTGAAAATCGTTGCAAATGAATCAATGGACACAGGTTTAATCTCCAATATATATAAACAGCTCATGCAGCTTAATATTAAAAAAACAAACGACCCAAAAAAAATGGGCAGAAGATCTAAAGAGACGTTTCTTCAAAGGAGACACAGAGATGGCCAAGACGCACATGAAAAGCTGCTCAACAGCACTAATTATTAGAGAAATGCAAATCAAAACTACAATGAGGTATCACCTCACACCTGTTAGAATCGGCATCATCAGAAAATCTACAAACAACCAATTCTGGGGAGGGTGTGGACAAAAGGAGCCCTCTTCCACTATTGGTGGGAATGTAAATTGATACAGTCCCTATGGAGAACAGTATGGAGTTTCCTTAAAAAAACTAGAAATAGAATTACCATCTGATCCAGCAATCCCACTTCTGGGCATATACCCAGAGAAAACCGTATTTCAAAAAGGCACATTCACCACAATGTTCGTTGCAGCACTATTTACAATAGCCAGGTAATGGAAGCAACCTAAATGCCCACAGACAGATGAATGGATAAAGATGTGGTACATATATAAAATGGAATATTACTCGGCCATAAAAAGGAATGAAACTGGGTCATTTGTAGAGACATCGATGGATCGAGAGACTGTCATACAGAATGAAGTAAGTCAGAAAGAGGCAAACAAATATTGTATATTAATGCATATATGTGGAGCCTAAAAATGGTACAGATGAACTGGTTTGCAGGGAAGAAATAGAGACACAGAGGTAGAGAACAAACGTATGGACACCAAGTGTGGGAAGCCATGGGGTGGTGGTGGTGGGATGAGTTGGGAGTTTGGGATTGACCTGTATACATGTATATACATAAAATACATAACTAATAATAACGTGCTGTATAAAAAAATAAATAAAATTAATTTTCAAAATTTTAAAAAATAAAATTTAAAAATAAAACAGAAAAAATTCTTCCCATCACACAGATGTATTTATAGGAAAGAATTATTTCCATGCTTATATCTAAAAATACATAAAAGGGGAATAAAATCTAACTTGAACCATAAAAGAAAAAAAAACCTGAACCCAGGAGTTATACAGAGGAAAACCCTATCAGGGCAGTTGCTCCAGTGGTAAACAATTCTGAAATTGGTCAGAGGTGGGGAACCATCTCCCATACAGCCACCAACCCACCCCCCACGCAAGGAGCGTCCTCATTGCAAAGCTGGGGGACCGTGCCGAGGCATCTGTGAGTAAACGTGAGCTGAGCCCCAGGCCAGCTGCTGCTGAACTGTTCCCACCCTTTCCAGGTAAAACACCTGAATATGTACAAGGGCTTGAAAGCCTAGAGGAAAGACCGTGGAGCCACACCAGCGACAGCACACAGGCCAACTTGGTGCCTGCAGGCCAGCCAGCGTGGTCCTGGCCCCGGCGCTCTTCCAGAAGCTTTCCATTGCCCTGCCTGAGATACCCATCCTGTCCCGGCCCCCACTGCTTTTTTCCTTCCTCACCTCTGTCCGGAGAGAAATTCCAGCGGAAGGTATGGGTGACACATCCTCTTCTTTACAGGCGGCAGCCTGGCAACTCCTGCAGAAAGGCCAGCAGAACCCCACTCACACCGGGCCACCCACAAAGCTGTGGCCCCTCACTCCCTCCCACCAGCACAGCCCCGAGACTGCTGACGGGGTAGAGAATATGGAGTCAGGCACAGCTTCAGAGGCTACTGCTGCCTGGAGCGCTGTTTATATTGACCTCAACGAGGCACACCTGAGGAGGGCAGGCCGGCAGGGTAAGGCTGCCCAGGTCAGCTAATCCACAACCCTCAGGGAATCACATTGTTGAAAATGGACCCCGCAAAGGCAGAAGAAGAGCCAAGGAAAAAAAGGACACAATGCCATTTGCAGCCCCGTAGATGAGTCTAGAAGTAATCACGTGTCTTGTAGTAAGTCAGAAAGTGAAAGACACATATCATATCACTTAGAGGTGTTACCTAAAAATGGATACCAGGGCAGATATTTCCACGGAGAAGGGCAATCACAGATTCATTAAACAAACTTATGGTTCACCAATGGAAAGGTGTGAGGATTGGTTTCATTACGATATCGGGGTTAACAGACATATACAAACACAGGTGACATATATAATCACCAAAGACCTACAGAATACCAAGAGAGGACTACTCAACATTCTGTCATAACGTACATGGGAAAAGGATCCCAAGAAGAACAGTCATCTGTATATGTGTAAAAGAACCACATCTTCCACACCTACAACAAGCCAAACATTGTAATCAAACTTGCTGTAATAAAAAATAAAAACTTAAATTAAAAACACGAACAAGAAGTAGTGAGACAAACGTGAGGGGCTTTCTCCTGGTACATTCCATTCTAAACTCCAATCTAGAACACCACTTCCACTGAGGTTCTCTTGCCCTAGTAACCAGATTTGGTAAGGGAGAACTGCTGCCACCTTGTGGCCGTTTCACACAACAGCAGCTTTAATCCCAACACTAATGGTCAGTTGATATTCAAAATCATTGCAGGCCTGTAAATGACACCTGCCCTGAAAACAAATCCTGGGGTCACATATCGACCAAAAAATTCAAAGGACGTCCATATTTCAAAACGACCATTTCAAAAGGGATATTTTACGCACATTAGTGTTCTGCTTCTTTTCCTTTCTTTCCTTTTTTGTTAAAAAAAACGGGAATGGAAAAAGGTATCCCTCAGGATGGGTGAAAATCGTTGCAAACGAATCAATGGACACAGGTTTAATCTCCAATATATATAAACAGCTCATGCAGCTTAATATTAAAAAAACAAACAACCCAAAAAAAATGGGCAGAAGATCTAAAGAGACGTTTCTTCAAAGGAGACACAGAGATGGCCAAGACGCACATGAAAAGCTGCTCAACAGCACTAATTATTAGAGAAATGCAAATCAAAACTACAATGAGGTATCACCTCACACCTGTTAGAATCGGCATCATCAGAAAATCTACAAACAACCAATTCTGGGGAGGGTGTGGACAAAAGGAGCCCTCTTCCACTATTGGTGGGAATGTAAATTGATACAGTCCCTATGGAGAACAGTATGGAGTTTCCTTAAAAAAACTAGAAATAGAATTACCATCTGATCCAGCAATCCCACTTCTGGGCATATACCCAGAGAAAACCGTATTTCAAAAAGGCACATTCACCACAATGTTCGTTGCAGCACTATTTACAATAGCCAGGTAATGGAAGCAACCTAAATGCCCACAGACAGATGAATGGATAAAGATGTGGTACATATATAAAATGGAATATGGCTCGGCCATAAAAAGGAATGAAACTGGGTCATTTGTAGAGACATCGATGGATCGAGAGACTGTCATACAGAATGAAGTAAGTCAGAAAGAGGAAAACAAATATTGTCTATTAATGCATATATGTGGAGCCTAAAAATGGTACACATGAACTGGTTTGCAGGGAAGAAATAGAGACACAGAGGTAGAGAACAAAGGTATGGACACCAAGTGTGGGAAGCCATGGGGTGGTGGTGGTAAGATGAGTTGGGAGTTTGGGATTCACCTGTATACATGTATATGCATAAAATACATAACTAATAATAACGTGCTGTATAAAAAAATAAATAAAATTTCAAAATTTTAAAAAATAAAATTTAAAAATAAAACAGAAAAAAGTTCTTCCCGTCACACAGATGTATTTATAGGAAAGAATTATTTCCATGCTTATATCTATAAATACATAAAAGAGGAATAACATCTAACTTGAAACATAAAAGAAAAAAAAAAGTGAACCCACGAGTTATACAGAGGAAAACCCTATCACGGCACTTGCTCCAGTGTTAAACAATTCTGAAATTGGTCAGAGGTGGGGAACCATCTCCCATACAGCCAGCCACCCACCCCCCACGCAAGGAGCGTCCTCATTGCAAAGCTG
This sequence comes from Mesoplodon mirus, assembly GCF_964341445.2. NCBI lineage: Eukaryota > Metazoa > Chordata > Mammalia > Artiodactyla > Ziphiidae > Mesoplodon > Mesoplodon mirus. The sequence continues at coordinate 106,575,635 of NC_138987.1, read as the reverse complement.
GGGGACCGTGCCGAGGCATCTGTGAGTAAACGTGAGCTGAGCCCCAGGCCAGCTGCTGCTGAACTGTTCCCACCCTTTCCAGGTAAAACACCTGAATATGTACAAGGGCTTGAAAGCCTAGAGGAAGGACCGTGGAGCCACACCAGCGACAGCACGCAGGCCAACTTGGTGCCTGCAGGCCAGCCAGCGTGGTCCTGGACCCTGGCGCTCTTCCAGAAGCTTTCCATCGCCCTGCCTGAGATACCCATCCTGTCCCGGCCCCCACTGCTTTTTTCCTTCCTCACCTCTGTCCGGAGAGAAATTCCAGCGGAAGGTATGGGTGACACATCCTCTTCTTTACAGGCGGCAGCCTGGCAACTCCTGCAGAAAGGCCAGCAGAACCCCACTCACACCGGGCCAACCACAAAGCTGTGGCCCCTCACTCCCTCCCACCAGCACAGCGCCGAGACTGCTGACGGGGCAGAGAATATGGAGTCAGGCACAGCTTCAGGGGCTATTGCTGCCTGGAGCGCTGTTTATATTGATCTCAACGAGGCACACCTGGGGAGGGCGGGCCGGCAGGGTAAGGCTGCCCAGGTCAGCTAATCCACAACCCTCAGGGAATCACATTGTTGAAAATGGACCCCGCTAAGGCAGAAGAGAAGCCAAGGGAAAAAAGGACACAATGCCATTTGCAGCACCGTAGATGAGTCTAGAAGTAATCACGTGACTTGTAGTAAGTCAGAAAGTGAAAGACACATATCATATCATATCACTTAGAGGTGTTACCTAAAAATGGATACCAGGGCAGATATTTCCACGGAGAAGGGCAATCACAGATTCATTAAACAAACTTATGGTTCACCAATGGAAAGGTGTGAGGATTGGTTTCATTACGATATCGGGGTTAACAGACATATACAAACACAGGTGACATATATAATCACCAAAGACCTACAGAATACCAAGAGAGGACTACTCAACATTCTGTCATAACGTACATGGGAAAAGGATCCCAAGAAGAACAGTCATCTGTATATGTGTAAAAGAACCACATCTTCCACACCTACAACAAGCCAAACATTGTAATCAAACTTGCTGTAATAAAAAATAAAAACTTAAATTAAAAACATGAAAAAGAAGTAGTGAGACAAACGTGAGGGGCTTTCTCCTGGTACATTCCATTCTAAACTCCAATCTAGAACACCACTTCCACTGAGGCTCTCTTGCCCTAGTAACCAGATTTGGTAAGGGTGAACTGCTGCCACCTTGTGGCCGTTTCACACAACAGCAGCTTTAATCCCAATGCTAATGGTCAGTTGATATTCAAAATCATTGCAGGCCTGTAAATGACACCTGCCCTGAAAACAAATCCTGGGGTCACATATCGAACAAAAAATTCAAAGGACGTCCATATTTCAAAACGACCGTTTCAAAAGGCATATTTTACGCACATTAGTGTTCTGCTTCTTTTCCTTTCTTTCCTTTTTTGTTAGAAAAAACGGGAATGGAAAAAGGCATCCCTCAGGATGGGTGAAAATCGTTGCAAACGAATCAATGGACACAGGTTTAATCTCCAATATATATAAACAGCTCATGCAGCTTAATATTAAAAAAACAAACAACCCAAAAAAAAATGGGCAGAAGATCTAAAGAGACGTTTCTTCAAAGGAGACACAGAGATGGCCAAGACGCACATGAAAAGCTGCTCAACAGCACTAATTATTAGAGAAATGCAAATCAAAACTACAATGAGGTATCACCTCACACCTGTTAGAATCGGCATCATCAGAAAATCTACAAACAACCAATTCTGGGGAGGGTGTGGACAAAAGGAGCCCTCTTCCACTATTGGTGGGAATGTAAATTGATACAGTCACTATGGAGAACAGTATGGAGTTTCCTTAAAAAAACTAGAAATAGAATTACCATCTGATCCAGCAATCCCACTTCTGGGCATATACCCAGAGAAAACCGTATTTCAAAAAGGCACATTCACCACAATGTTCGTTGCAGCACTATTTACAATAGCCAGGTAATGGAAGCAACCTAAATGCCCACAGACAGATGAATGGATAAAGATGTGGTACATATATAAAATGGAATATGACTCGGCCATAAAAAGGAATGAAACTGGGTCATTTGTAGAGACATCGATGGATCGAGAGACTGTCATACAGAATGAAGTAAGTCAGAAAGAGGAAAACAAATATTGTCTATTAATGCATATATGTGGAGCCTAAAAATGGTACAGATGAACTGGTTTGCAGGGAAGAAATAGAGACACAGAGGTAGAGAACAAACGTATGGACACCAAGTGTGGGAAGCCATGGGGTGGTGGTGGTGGGATGAGTTGGGAGTTTGGGATTGACCTGTATACATGTATATACATAAAATACATAACTAATAATAACGTGCTGTATAAAAAAATAAATAAAATTAAATTTCAAAATTTTAAAAAATAAAATTTAAAAATAAAACAGAAAAAATTCTTCCCATCACACAGATGTATTTATAGGAAAGAATTATTTCCATGCTTATATCTAAAAATACATAAAAGGGGAATAAAATCTAACTTGAACCATAAAAGAAAAAAAAAAACTGAACCCAGGAGTTATACAGAGGAAAACCCTATCAGGGCACTTGCTCCAGTGGTAAACAATTATGAAATTGGTCAGAGGTGGGGAACCATCTCCCATACAGCCAGCAACCCACCCCCCACGCAAGGAGCATCCTCATTGCAAAGCTGGGGGACCGTGCCGAGGCATCTGTGAGTAAACGTGAGCTGAGCCCCAGGCCAGCTGCTGCTGAACTGTTCCCACCCTTTCCAGGTAAAACACCTGAATATGTACAAGGGCTTGAAAGCCTAGAGGAAGGACCGTGGAGCCACACCAGCGACAGCACACAGGCCAACTTGGTGCCTGCAGGCCAGCCAGCGTGGTCCTGGCCCCGGCGCTCTTCCAGAAGCTTTCCATTGCCCTGCCTGAGATACCCATCCTGTCCCGGCCCCCACTGCTTTTTTCCGTCCTCACCTCTGTCCGGAGAGAAATTCCAGCGGAAGGTATGGGTGACACATCCTCTTCTTTACAGGCGGCAGCCTGGCAACTCCTGCAGAAAGGCCAGCAGAACCCCACTCACACCGGGCCACCCACAAAGCTGTGGCCCCTCACTCCCTCCCACCAGCACAGCCCCGAGACTGCTGACGGGGCAGAGAATATGGAGTCAGGCACAGCTTCAGAGGCTACTGCTGCCTGGAGCGCTGTTTATATTGACCTCAACGAGGCACACCTGAGGAGGGCAGGCCGGCAGGGTAAGGCTGCCCAGGTCAGCTAATCCACAACCCTCAGGGAATCACATTGTTGAAAATGGACCCCGCAAAGGCAGAAGAAGAGCCAAGGAAAAAAAGGACAAAATGCCATTTGCAGCCACGTAGATGAGTCTAGAAGTAATCACGTGACTTGTAGTAAGTCAGAAAGTGAAAGACACATATCATATCACTTAGAGGTGTTACCTAAAAATGGATACCAGGGCAGATATTTCCACGGAGAAGGGCAATCACAGATTCATTAAACAAACTTATGGTTCACCAATGGAAAGGTGTGAGGATTGGTTTCATTACGATATCGGGGTTAACAGACATATACAAACACAGGTGACATATATAATCACCAAAGACCTACAGAATACCAAGAGAGGACTACTCAACATTCTGTCATAACGTACATGGGAAAAGGATCCCAAGAAGAACAGTCTTCTGTATATGTGTAAAAGAACCACATCTTCCACACCTACAACAAGCCAAACATTGTAATCAAACTTGCTGTAATAAGAAATAAAAACTTAAATTAAAAACACGAACAAGAAGTAGTGAGACAAACGTGAGGGGCTTTCTCCTGGTACATTCCATTCTAAACTCCAATCTAGAACACCACTTCCACTGAGGCTCTCTTGCCCTAGTAACCAGATTTGGTAAGGGTGAACTGCTGCCACCTTGTGGCCATTTCACACAACAGCAGCTTTAATCCCAACGCTAATGGTCAGTTGATATTCAAAATCATTGCAGGCCTGTAAATGACACCTGCCCTGAAAACAAATCCTGGGGTCACATATCGACCAAAAAATTCAAAGGACGTCCATATTTCAAAACGACCGTTTCAAAAGGCATATTTTACGCACATTAGTGTTCTGCTTCTTTTCCTTTCTTTCCTTTTTTGTTAAAAAAAACGGGAATGGAAAAAGGCATCCCTCAGGATGGGTGAAAATCGTTGCAAATGAATCAATGGACACAGGTTTAATCTCCAATATATATAAACAGCTCATGCAGCTTAATATTAAAAAAACAAACAACCCAAAAAAAAATGGGCAGAAGATCTAAAGAGACGTTTCTTCAAAGGAGACACAGAGATGGCCAAGACGCACATGAAAAGCTGCTCAACAGCACTAATTATTAGAGAAATGCAAATCAAAACTACAATGAGGTATCACCTCACACCTGTTAGAATCGGCATCATCAGAAAATCTACAAACAACCAATTCTGGGGGGGGTGTGGACAAAAGGAGCCCTCTTCCACTATTGGTGGGAATGTAAATTGATACAGTCCCTATGGAGAATAGTATGGAGTTTCCTTAAAAAAACTAGAAATAGAATTACCATCTGATCCAGCAATCCCACTTCTGGGCATATACCCAGAGAAAACCGTATTTCAAAAAGGCACATTCACCACAATGTTCGTTGCAGAACTATTTACAATAGCCAGGTAATGGAAGCAACCTAAATGCCCACAGACAGATGAATGGATAAAGATGTGGTACATATATAAAATGGAATATGACTCGGCCATAAAAAGGAATGAAACTGGGTCATTTGTAGAGACATCGATGGATCGAGAGACTGTCATACAGAATGAAGTAAGTCAGAAAGAGGAAAACAAATATTGTCTATTAATGCATATATGTGGAGCCTAAAAATGGTACAGATGAACTGGTTTGCAGGGAAGAAATAGAGACACAGAGGTAGAGAACAAACGTATGGACACCAAGTGTGGGAAGCCATGGGGTGGTGGTGGTGGGATGAGTTGGGAGTTTGGGATTGACCTGTATATATGTATATACATAAAATACATAACTAATAATAACGTGCTGTATAAAAAAATAAATAAAATTAAATTTCAAAATTTTAAAAAATAAAATTTAAAAATAAAACAGAAAAAATTCTTCCCATCACACAGATGTATTTATAGGAAAGAATTATTTCCATGCTTATATCTAAAAATACATAAAAGGGGAATAAAATCTAACTTGAACCATAAAAGAAAAAAAAAACCTGAACCCAGGAGTTATACAGAGGAAAACCCTATCAGGGCACTTGCTCCAGTGGTAAACAATTCTGAAATTGGTCAGAGGTGGGGAACCATCTCCCATACAGCCAGCAACCCACCCCCCACGCAAGGAGCGTCCTCATTGCAAAGCTGGGGGACCGTGCCGAGGCATCTGTGAGTAAACGTGAGCTGAGCCCCAGGCCAGCTGCTGCTGAACTGTTCCCACCCTTTCCAGGTAAAACACCTGAATATGTACAAGGGCTTGAAAGCCTAGAGGAAGGACCGTGGAGCCACACCAGCGACAGCACACAGGCCAACTTGGTGCCTGCAGGCCAGCCAGCGTGGTCCTGGCCCCGGCGCTCTTCCAGAAGCTTTCCATTGCCCTGCCTGAGATACCCATCCTGTCCCGGCCCCCACTGCTTTTTTCCTTCCTCACCTCTGTCCGGAGAGAAATTCCAGCGGAAGGTATGGGTGACACATCCTCTTCTTTACAGGCGGCAGCCTGGCAACTCCTGCAGAAAGGCCAGCAGAACCCCACTCACACCGGGCCACCCACAAAGCTGTGGCCCCTCACTCCCTCCCACCAGCACAGCCCCGAGACTGCTGACGGGGCAGAGAATATGGAGTCAGGCACAGCTTCAGAGGCTACTGCTGCCTGGAGCGCTGTTTATATTGACCTCAACGTGGCACTCCTGAGGAGGGCAGGCCGGCAGTGTAAGGCTGCCCAGGTCAGCTAATCCACAACTCTCAGGGAATCACATTGTTGAAAATGGACCCCGCAAAGGCAGAAGAAGAGCCAAGGAAAAAAAGGACAAAATGCCATTTGCAGCCCCGTAGATGAGTCTAGAAGTAATCACGTGACTTGTAGTAAGTCAGAAAGTGAAAGGCACATATCATATCACTTAGAGGTGTTACCTAAAAATGGATACCAAGGCAGATATTTCCACGGAGAAGGGCAATCACAGATTCATTAAACAAACTTATGGTTCACCAATGGAAAGGTGTGAGGATTGGTTTCATTACAATATCGGGGTTAACAGACATATACAAACACAGGTGACATATATAATCACCAAAGACCTACAGAATACCAAGAGAGGACTACTCAACATTCTGTCATAACGTACATGGGAAAAGGATCCCAAGAAGAACAGTCTTCTGTATATGTGTAAAAGAACCACATCTTCCACACCTACAAGAAGACAAACATTGTAATCAAACTTGCTGTAATAAAAAATAAAAACTTAAATTAAAAACACGAACAAGAAGTAGTGAGACAAACGTGAGGGGCTTTCTCCTGGTACATTCCATTCTAAACTCCAATCTAGAACACCACTTCCACTGAGGCTCTCTTGCCCTAGTAACCAGATTTGGTAAGGGTGAACTGCTGCCACCTTGTGGCCGTTTCACACAACAGCAGCTTTAATCCCAACGCTAATGGTCAGTTGATATTCAAAATCATTGCAGGCCTGTAAATGACACCTGCCCTGAAAACAAATCCTGGGGTCACATATCGACCAAAAAATTCAAAGGACGTCCATATTTCAAAACGACCGTTTCAAAAGGCATATTTTAGGCACATTAGTGTTCTGCTTCTTTTCCTTTCTTTCCTTTTTTGTTAAAAAACACGGGAATGTAAAAAGGCATCCCTCAGGATGGGTGAAAATCGTTGCAAACGAATCACTGGACACAGGTTTAATCTCCAATATATATAAACAGCTCATGCAGCTTAATATTAAAAAAACAAACAACCCAAAAAAAATGGGCAGAAGATCTAAAGAGACGTTTCTTCAAAGGAGACACAGAGATGGCCAAGACGCACATGAAAAGCTGCTCAACAGCACTAATTATTAGAGAAATGCAAATCAAAACTACAATGAGGTATCACCTCACACCTGTTAGAATCGGCATCATCAGAAAATCTACAAACAACCAATTCTGGGGAGGGTGTGGACAAAAGGAGCCCTCTTCCACTATTGGTGGGAATGTAAATTGATACAGTCACTATGGAGAACAGTATGGAGTTTCCTTAAAAAAACTAGAAATAGAATTAACATCTGATCCAGCAATCCCACTTCTGGGCATATACCCAGAGAAAACCGTATTTCAAAAAGGCACATTCACCACAATGTTCGTTGCAGCACTATTTACAATAGCCAGGTAATGGAAGCAACCTAAATGCCCACAGACAGATGAATGGATAAAGATGTGGTACATATGTAAAATGGAATATGACTCGGCCATAAAAAGGAATGAAACTGGGTCATTTGTAGAGACATCGATGGATCGAGAGACTGTCATACAGAATGAAGTAAGTCAGAAAGAGGAAAACAAATATTGTATATTAATGCATATATGTGGAGCCTAAAAATGGTACAGATGAACTGGTTTGCAGGGAAGAAATAGAGACACAGAGGTAGAGAACAAACGTATGGACACCAAGTGTGGGAAGCCATGGGGTGGTGGTGGTGGGATGAGTTGGGTGTTTGGGATTGACCTGTATACATGTATATGCATAAAATACATAACTAATAATAATGTGCTGTATAAAAAAATAAATAAAATTTCAAAATTTTAAAAAATAAAATTTAAAAATAAAACAGAAAAAAGTTCTTTCCGTCACACAGATGTATTTATAGGAATGAAATATTTCCATGCTTATATTTATAAATACATAAAAGAGGAATAACATCTAACTTGAAACATAAAATAAAAAAAAAGTGAACCCACGAGTTATACAGAGGAAAACCCTATCACGGCACTTGCTCCAGCGGTAAACAATTCTGAAATTGGTCAGAGGTGGGGAACCATCTCCCATACAGCCAGCCACCCACCCCCCACACAAGGAGCGTCCTCATTGAAAAGCTGGGGGACCGTGCCGAGGCATCTGTGAGTAAACGTGAGCTGAGCCCCAGGCCAGCTGCTTCTGATCTGTTCCCACCCTTTCCCGGTAAAACACCTGAATATGTACAAGGGCTTGAAAGCCTAGAGGAAGGACCATGGAGCCACACCAGCGACAGCACGCAGGCCAACTTGGTGCCTGCAGGCCAGCCAGCGTGGTCCTGGCCCCGGGCGCTCTTCCAGAAGCTTTCCATAGCCCTGCCTGAGATACCCCTCCTGTCCCGGACCCCACTGCTTTTTTCCTTCCTCACCTCTGTCCGGAGAGAAATTCCAGCGGAAGGTATGGGTGACACATCTTCTTCTTTACAGGCGGCAGCCTGGCAACTCCTGCAGAAAGGCCAGCAGAACCCCACTCACACCGGGCCACCCACAAAGCTGTGGCCCCTCACTCCCTCCCACCAGCACAGCCCCGAGACTGCTGACGGGGCAGAGAATATGGAGTCAGGCACAGCTTCAGGGGCTATTGCTGCCTGCAGCTCTGTTTATATTGACCTCAACGAGGCACACCTGTGGAGGGCGGGCCGGCAGGGTAAGGCTGCCCAGGTCAGCTAATCCACAACCCTCAGGGAATCACATTGTTGAAAATGGACCCCGCTAAGGCAGAAGAGAAGCCAAGGGAAAAAAGGACACAATGCCATTTGTAGCACCGTAGATGAGTCTAGAAGTAATCACGTGACTTGTAGTAAGTCAGAAAGTGAAAGGCACATATCATATCATATCACTTATAGGTGTTACCTAAAAATGGATACCATGGCAGATATTTCCACGGAGAAGGGCAATCACAGATTCATTAAACAAACTTATGGTTCACCAATGGAAAGGTGTGAGGATAGGTTTCATTACGATATCGGGGTTAACAGAAATATACAAACACAGGTGACATATATAATCACCAAAGACCTACAGAATACCAAGAGAGGACTACTCAACATTCTGTCATAACGTACATGGGAAAAGGATCCCAAGAAGAACAGTCATCTGTATATGTGTAAAAGAACCACATCTTCCACACCTACAACAAGCCAAACATTGTAATCAAACTTGCTGTAATAAAAAATAAAAACTTAAATTAAAAACACGAACAAGAAGTAGTGAGACAAACGTGAGGGGCTTTCTCCTGGTACATTCCATTCTAAACTCCAACCTAGAACACCACTTCCACTGAGGCTCTCTTGCCCTAGTAACCAGATTTGGTAAGGGTGAACTGCTGCCACCTTGTGGCCGTTTCACACAACAGCAGCTTTAATCCCAACGCTAATGGTCAGTTGATATTCAAAATCATTGCAGGCCTGTAAATGACACCTGCCCTGAAAACAAATCCTGGGGTCACATATCGACCAAAAATTTCAAAGGACGTCCATATTTCAAAACGACCGTTTCAAAAGGCATATTTTACGCACATTAGTGTTCTGCTTCTTTTCCTTTCTTTCCTTTTTTGTTAGAAAAAACGGGAATGGAGAAAGGCATCCCTAAGAATGGGCAAAAATCGTTGCAAACGAATCAATGGACAGAGGTTTAATCTCCAATATATATAAACAGCTCATGCAGCCTAATATTAAAAAAACAAACAACCCAATACAAAAATGGGCAGAAGATCTAAAGAGACGTTTCTTCAAAGAAGACACAGAGATGGCCAAAACGCACATGAAAAGCTGCTCAACAGCACTAATTATTAGAGAAATGCAAATCAAAACTACAATGAGGTATCACCTCACACCTGTTAGAATCAGCATCATCAGAAAATCTACAAACAACCAATTCTGGGGAGGGTGTGGACAAAAGGAGCCCTCTTCCACTATTGGTGGGAATGTAAATTTATACAGTCACTATGGAGAACAGTATGGAGTTTCCTTAAAAAACTAGAAATAGAATTACCATCTGATCCAGCAATCCCACTTCTGGGAATATACCCAGAGAAAACCGTAAATCAAAAAGGCACATTCACCACAATGTTCGTTGCAGCACTATTTACAACAGCCAGGTAATGGAAGCAACCTAAATGCCCACAGACAGATGAATGGATAAAGATGTGGTACATATATAAAATGAAATATTACTCGGCCATAAAAACGAATGAAACTGGGTCATTTGTACAGACGTCGATGGATCGAGAGACTGTCATACAGAATGAAGTAAGTCAGAAAGAGGAAACCAAATACTGTATATTAATGCATATATGTGGAACCTAAAAAATGGTACAGATGAACTGGTTTGCAGGGAAGAAATAGAGACACAGAGGTAGAGAACAAACGTATGTACACCAAGGGTGGGAAGCCATGGGGTGGTGGTGGTGGGATGAGTTGGGAGATTGGGATTGACCTGTATACATGTATATGCATAAAATACATAACTAATAATAACGTGCTGTATAAAATAAATAAAATTAAATTTCAAAATTTTAAAAAATAAAATTTAAAAATAAAACAGAAAAAAGTTCTTCCCGTCACACAGATGTATTTATAGGAATGAATTTTTTCCATGCTTATATCTATAAATATATAAAAGAGGAATAAAATCTAACTTGAACCATAAAAGAAAAAAAATCCTGAACCCATGAGTTATACAGAGGAAAACCCTATCAGCACACTTGCTCCAGCGGTAAACAATTCTGAAATTGGTCAGAGGTTGGAAACCATCTCCCATACTGCAAGCAACACACCCCCCACGCAAGGAGCGTCCTCATTGCAAAGCTGGGGGACCGTGCCGAGGCATCTGTGAGTAAACGTGAGCTGAGCCCCAGGCCAGCTGCAGCTGAACTGTTCCCACCCTTCCCAGGTAAAACACCTGAATATGTACAAGGGCTTGAAAGCCTAGAGGAAGGGCCGTCGAGCCACACCAGCGACAGCACGCAGGCCAACTTGGTGCCTGCAGGCCAGCCAGGGTGGTCTTGTCCCCGGGCACTCTTCCGGAAGCTTTCCATTGCCCTGCCTGAGATACCCCTCCTGTCCCGGCCCCCACTGCTTTTTTCCTTCCTCACCTCTGTCCGGAGAGAAATTCCAGCGGAAGGTATGGGTGACACATCCTCTTCTTACAGACGGCAGCCTGGCAACTCCTGCAGAAATGCCAGCAGAGCCCCACTCACACCGGGCCACCCACAAAGCTGTGGCCCCTCACTCCCTCCCACCAGCACAGCCCCAAGACTGCTGACGGGGCAGAGAATATGGAGTCAGGCACAGCTTCAGGGGCTATTGCTGCCTGGAGCTCTGTTTATATTGACCTCAACGAGGCACACCTGGGGAGGGCGGGCCGGCAGTGTAAGGCTGCACAGGTCAGCTAATCCACAACCCTCAGGGAATCACATTGTTGAAAATGGACCTCGCTAAGGCAGAATAGAAGCCAAGGGAGAAAAGGACACAATGCCATTTGCAGCACCGTAGATGACTCTAGAAATAATCACGTGACTTGTAGTAAGTCAGAAAGTGAAAGACACATATCATATCATATCACTTATAGGTGTTACCTAAAAATGGATACCAGGGCAGATATTTCCACGGAGAAGGGCAATCACAGATTCATTAAACAAACTTATGGTTCACCAATGGAAAGGTGTGAGGATTGGTTTCATTACGATATCGGGGTTAACAGACATATACAAACACAGGTGACATATATAATCACCAAAGACCTACAGAATACCAAGAGTGGACTACTCAACATTCTGTCATAACGTACATTGGAAAAGGATCCCAGGAAGAAGAGACATCTGTATATGTGTAAAAGAACCACATCTTCCACACCTACAACAAGCCAAACATTGTAATCAAACTTGCTATAATAAAAAATAAAAAATAAAATTAAAAACACGAACAAGAAGTAGTGAGACAAACTTTAGGGGCTTTCTCCTGGCATATTCCATTCTAAATTCCAATTTAGAACATCACTTCCACTGAGGCTCTGTTGCCCTAGTAACCAGATTTGGTAAGGGAGAACTGCTGCCAACTTGTGGCCGTTTCACACAACAGCAGATTTAATCCCAGCGCTAATGGTCAGTTGATATTCAAAATCATTGCAGGCCTGTAAATGACACCTGCCCTGAAAACAAATCCTGGGGTCACATATCGACCAAAAAATTCAAAGGACGTCCATATGTCAAAACGACCGTTTCAAAAGGCATATTTTACGCACATTAGTGTTCTGCTTCTTTTCCTTTCTTTCCTTTTTTGTTAAAAAACACGGGAATGGAAAAAGGCATCCCTCAGAATGGGCGAAAATCGTTGCAGACGAATAAATGGACAGAGGTTTAATCTCCAATATATATAAACAGCTCATGCAGCTTAATATTAAAAAAACAAACAACCCCAAAAAAATGGGCAGAAGATCTAAAGAGACGTTTCTTCAAAGGAGACACAGAGATGGCCAAGACGCACATGAAAAGCTGCTCAACAGCACTAATTATTAGAGAAATGCAAATCAAAACTACAATGAGGTATCACCTCACCCCTGTTAGAATCGGCATCATCAGAAAATCTACAAACAACCAATTCTGGGGAGGGTGTGGACAAAAGGAGCCCTCTTCCACTATTGGTGGGAATGTAAATTGATACAGTCACTATGGAGAACAGTATGGAGTTTCCTTAAAAAAACCAGAAATAGAATTACCATCTGATCCAGCAATCCCACTTCTGGACATATACCCAGAGAAAACCGTATTTCAAAAAGGCACATTCACCATAATATTCGTTGCAGCACTATTTACAATAGCCAGGTAATGGAAGCAACCTAAATGCCCACAGACAGATGAATGGATAAAGATGTGGTACATATATAAAATGGAATATGACTCGGCCATAAAAAGGAATGAAACTGGGTCATTTGTAGAGACATCGATAGATCGAGAGACTGTCATACAGAATGAAGTAAGTCAGAAAGAGGAAAACAAATATTGTATATTAATGCATATATGTGGAGCCTAAAAATGGTACAGATGAACTTGTTTGCAGGGAAGAAATAGAGACACAGAAGTAGAGAACAAACGTATGGACACCAAGTGTGGGAAGCCATGGGGTGGTGGTGGTGGGATGAGTTGGGAGATTGGGATTGACCTGTATACATGTATATGCATAAAATACATAACTAATAATAACGTGCTGTATAAAAACATAAATAAAATTAAATTTCAAACTTTTAAAAAATAAAATTTAAAAATAAAACAGAAAAAATTCTTCCCGTCACACAGTTGTATTTATAGGAATGAATTATTTCCATGCTTATATTTATAAATACATAAAAGAGGAATAAAATCTAACTTGAACCAAAAAAGAAAAAAAAATTGAACCCACGAGTTATACAGAGGAAAACCCTATCACGGCACTTGCTCCAGCGGTAAACAATTCTGAAATTGGTCATAGGTGGGGAACCATCTCCCAGACAGCCAGCCACCCACCCCCCAGACAAGGAGCGTCCTCATTGAAAAGCTGGGGGACTGTGCCGAGGCATCTGTGAGTAAACGTGAGCTGAGCCCCAGGCCAGCTGCTTCTGATCTGTTCCCACCCTTTCCAGGTAAAACACCTGAATATGTACAAGGGCTTGAAAGCCTAGAGGAAGGACTGTGGAGCCACACCAGCGACAGCACGCAGGCCAACTTGGTGCCTGCAGGCCAGCCAGCGTGGTCCTGGCCCCGGGCGCTCTTCCAGAAGCTTTCCATTGCCCTGCCTGAGATACCCCTCCTGTCCCGGACCCCACTGCTTTTTTCCTTCCTCACCTCTGTCCGGAGAGAAATTCCAGCGGAAAGTATGGGTGACACATCCTCTTCTTTACAGGCGGCAGCCTGGCAACTCCTGCAGAAAGGCCAGCAGAACCCCACTCACACCGGGCCACCCACAAAGCTGTGGCCCCTCACTCCCTCCCACCAGCACAGCCCCGAGACTGCTGACGGGGCAGAGAATATGGAGTCAGGCACAGCTTCAGGGGCTATTGCTGCCTGCAGCTCTGTTTATATTGATCTCAACGAGGCACACCTGGGGAGGGCGGGCCGGCAGGATAAGGCTGCCCAGGTCAGCTAATCCACAACCCTCAGGGAATCACATTGTTGAAAATGGACCCCGCTAAGGCAGAAGAGAAGCCAAGGGAAAAAAGGACACAATGCCATTTGCAGCACCGTAGATGAGTCTAGAAGTAATCACGTGACTTGTAGTAAGTCAGAAAGTGAAAGACACATATCATATCATATCACTTATAGGTGTTACCTAAAAATGGATACCAGGGCAGATATTTCCACGGAGAAGGGCAATCACAGATTCATTAAACAAACTTATGGTTCACCAATGGAAAGGTGTGAGGATTGGTTTCATTACGATATCGGGGTTAACAGACATATACAAACACAGGTGACATATATAATCACCAAAGACCTACAGAATACCAAGAGAGGACTACTCAACATTCTGTCATAACGTACATGGGAAAAGGATCCCAGGAAGAACAGCCATCTGTATATGGGTAAAAGAACCACATCTTCCACACCTACAACAAGCCAAACATTGTAATCAAATTTGCTGTAATAAAAAATAAAAAATTAAATTAAAAACACGAACAAGAAATAGTGAGACAAACGTGAGGGGCTTTCTCCTGGCACATTCCATTCTAAACTCCAATCTAGAACACCACTTCCACTGAGGCTCTCTTGCCCTAGTAACCAGATTTGGTAAGGGTGAACTGCTGCCACCTTGTGGCCGTTTCACACAACAGCAGCTTTAATCCCAACGCTAATGGTCAGTTGATATTCAAAATCATTGCAGGCCTGTAAATGACACCTGCCCTGAAAACAAATCCTGGGGTCACATATCGACAAAAAAATTCAAAGGACGTCCATATTTCAAAACGACCGTTTCAAAAGGCATATTTTACGCACATTAGTGTTCTGCTTCTTTTCCTTTCTTTCCTTTTTTGTTAAAAAAAACGGGAATGGAAAAAGGCATCCCTCAGGATGGGTGAAAATCGTTGCAAACGAAGCAATGGACACAGGTTTAATCTCCAATATATATAAACAGCTCATGCAGCTTAATATTAAAAAAACAAACAACCCAAAAAAAAATGGGCAGAAGATCTAAAGAGACGTTTCTTCAAAGGAGACACAGAGATGGCCAAGACGCACATGAAAAGCTGCTCAACAGCACTAATTATTAGAGAAATGCAAATCAAAACTACAATGAGGTATCACCTCACACCTGTTAGAATCGGCATCATCAGAAAATCTACAAACAACCAATTCTGGGGAGGGTGTGGACAAAAGGAGCCCTCTTCCACTATTGGTGGGAATGTAAATTGATACAGTCACTATGGAGAACAGTATGGAGTTTCCTTAAAAAAACTAGAAATAGAATTACCATCTGATCCAGCAATCCCACTTCTGGGCATATACCCAGAGAAAACCGTATTTCAAGAAGGCACATTCACCACAATGTTCGTTGCAGCACTATTTACAATAGCCAGGTAATGGAAGCCACCTAAATGCCCACAGACAGATGAATGGATAAAGATGTGGTACATATATCAAATGGAATATGACTCGGCCATAAAACGGAATGAAACTGGGTCATTTGTAGAGACATCGATGGATCGAGAGACTGTCATACAGAATGAAGTAAGTCAGAAAGAGGAAAACAATTATTGTATATTAATGCATATATGTGGAGCCTAAAAAATGGTACAGATGAACTGGTTTGCAGGGAAGAAATAGAGACACAGAGGTAGAGAACAAACGTATGGACACCAAGTGTGGGAAGCCATGGGGTGGTGGTGGTGGGATGAGTTGGGAGATTGGGATTGACCTGTATACATGTATATGCATAAAATACATAACTAATAAAAACGTGCTGTATAAAAACATAAATAAAATTAAATTTCAAAATTATAAAAAATAAAATTTAAAAATAAAACAGAAAAAATTCTTCCCGTCACACAGATGTATTTATAGGAATGAATTATTTCCATGCTTATATTTATAAATACATAAAAGAGGAATAAAATCTAACTTGAACCAAAAAACAAAAAAAAAATTGAACCCACGAGTTATACAGAGGAAAACCCTATCACGGCACTTGCTCCAGCGGTAAACAATTCTGAAATTGGTCAGAGGTGGGGAACCATCTCCCATACAGCCAGCCACCCACCCCCCACACAAGGAGCGTCCTCATTGAAAAGCTGGGGGACCGTGCCGAGGCATCTGTGAGTAAACGTGAGCTGAGCCCCAGGCCAGCTGCTGCTGGACTGTTCCCACCCTTTCCAGGTAAAACACCTGAATATGTACAAGGGCATGAAAGCCTAGAGGAAGGACTGTGGAGCCACACCAGCGACAGCACGCAGGCCAACTTGGTGCCTGCAGGCCAGCCAGCGTGGTCCTGGCCCCGGGCGCTCTTCCGGAAGCTTTCCATTGCCCTGCCTGAGATACCCCTCCTGTCCCGGCCCCCACTGCTTTTTTCCTTCCTCACCTCTGTCCGAAGAGAAATTCCAGCAGAAGGTATGGGTGACACATCCTCTTCTTTACAGGCGGCAGCCTGGCAACTCCTGCAGAAAGGCCAGCAGAACCCCACTCACACCGGGCCACCCACAAAGCTGTGGCCCCTCACTCCCTCCCACCAGCACAGCCCCGAGACTGCTGACGGGGCAGAGAATATGGAGTCAGGCACAGCTTCAGGGGCTATTGCTCCCTGGAGCGCTGTTTATATTGACCTCAAGGAGGCACACCTGGGGAGGGCGGGCCGGCAGGGTAAGGCTGCCCAGGTCAGCTAATCCACAACCCTCAGGGAATCACATTGTTGAAAATGGACCCCGCTAAGGCAGAAGAGAAGCCAAGGGAAAAAAGGACACAATGCCATTTGCAGCACCGTAGATGAGTCTAGAAGTAATCACGTGACTTGTAGTAAGTCAGAAAGTGAAAGACACATATCATATCATATCACTTATAGGTGTTACCTAAAAATGGATAGCAGGGCAGATATTTCCACGGAGAAGGGCAATCACAGATTCATTAAACAAACTTATGGTTCACCAATGGAAAGGTGTGAGGATTGGTTTCATTACGATATCGGGGTTAACAGACATATACAAACACAGGTGACATATATAATCACCAAAGACCTACAGAATACCAAGAGAGGACTACTCAACATTCTGTCATAACGTACATGGGAAAAGGATCCCAAGAAGAACAGTCATCTGTATATGTGTAAAAGAACCACATCTTCCACACCTACAACAAGCCAAACATTGTAATCAAACTTGCTGTAATAAAAAATAAAAACTTAAATTAAAAACACGAACAAGAAGTAGTGAGACAAACGTGAGGGGCTTTCTCCTGGTACATTCCATTCTAAACTCCAATCTAGAACACCACTTCCACTGAGGCTCTCTTGCCCTAGTAACCAGATTTGGTAAGGGTGAACTGCTGCCACCTTGTGGCCGTTTCACACAACAGCAGCTTTAATCCCAACGCTAATGGTCAGTTGATATTCAAAATCATTGCAGGCCTGTAAATGACACCTGCCCTGAAAACAAATCCTGGGGTCACATATCGACCAAAAAATTCAAAGGACGTCCATATTTCAAAACGACCGTTTCAAAAGGCATATTTTACGCACATTAGTGTTCTGCTTCTTTTCCTTTCTTTCCTTTTTTGTTAAAAAAAACGGGAATGGAAAAAGGCATCCCTCAGGATGGGTGAAAATCGTTGCAAACGAAGCAATGGACACAGGTTTAATCTCCAATATATATAAACAGCTCATGCAGCTTAATATTAAAAAAACAAACAACCCAAAAAAAAATGGGCAGAAGATCTAAAGAGACGTTTCTTCAAAGGAGACACAGAGATGGCCAAGACGCACATGAAAAGCTGCTCAACAGCACTAATTATTAGAGAAATGCAAATCAAAACTACAATGAGGTATCACCTCACACCTGTTAGAATCGGCATCATCAGAAAATCTACAAACAACCAATTCTGGGGAGGGTGTGGACAAAAGGAGCCCTCTTCCACTATTGGTGGGAATGTAAATTGATACAGTCACTATGGAGAACAGTATGGAGTTTCCTTAAAAAAACTAGAAATAGAATTACCATCTGATCCAGCAATCCCACTTCTGGGCATATACCCAGAGAAAACCGTATTTCAAAAAGGCACATTCACCACAATGTTCGTTGCAGCACTCTTTACAATAGCCAGGTAATGGAAGCAACCTAAATGCCCACAGACAGATGAATGGATAAAGATGTGGTACATATATAAAATGGAATATGACTCGGCCATAAAAAGGAATGAAACTGGGTCATTTGTAGAGACATCGATGGATCGAGAGACTGTCATACAGAATGAAGTAAGTCAGAAAGAGGAAAACAAATATTGTATATTAATGCATATATGTGGAGCCTAAAAATGGTACAGATGAACTGGTTTGCAGGGAAGAAATAGAGACACAGAGGTAGAGAACAAACGTATGGACACCAAGTGTGGGAAGCCATGGGGTGGTGGTGGTGGGATGAGTTGGGAGATTGGGATTGACCTGTATACATGTATATGCATAAAATACATAACTAATAATAACGTGCTGTATAAAAACATAAATAAAATTAAATTTCAAAATTTTAAAAAATAAAATTTAAAAATAAAACAGAAAAAATTCTTCCCGTCACACAGATGTATTTATAGGAATGAATTATTTCCATGCTTATATTTATAAATACATAAAAGAGGAATAAAATCTAACTTGAACCAAAAAAGAAAAAAAAAATTGAACCCACGAGTTATACAGAGGAAAAACCTATCACGGCACTTGCTCCAGCGGTAAACAATTCTGAAATTGGTCAGAGGTGGGGAACCATCTCCCATACAGCCAGCCACCCACCCCCCACACAAGGAGTGTCCTCACTGAAAAGCTGGGGGTCCGTGCCGAGGCATCTGTGAGTAAACGTGAGCTGAGCCCCAGGCCAGCTGCTTCTGATCTGTTCCCACCCTTTCCAGGTAAAACACCTGAATATGTACAAGGGCTTGAAAGCCTAGAGGAAGGACCGTGGAGCCACACCAGGGACAGCACGCAGGCCAACTTGGTGCCTGCAGGCCAGCCAGCGTGGTCCTGGCCCCGGGCGCTCTTCCAGAAGCTTTCCATTGCCCTGCCTGAGATACCCCTCCTGTCCCGGACCTCACTGCTTTTTTCCTTCCTCACCTCTGTCCGGAGAGAAATTCCAGCGGAAGGTATGGGTGACACATCCTCTTCTTTACAGGCGGCAGCCTGGCACCTCCTGCAGAAAGGCCAGCAGAACCCCACTCACACCGGGCCACCCACAAAGCTGTGGCCCCTCACTCCCTCCCACCAGCACAGCCCCGAGACTGCTGATGGGGCAGAGAATATGGAGTCAGGCACAGCTTCAGGGGCTATTGCTGCCTGGAGCGCTGTTTATATTGACCTCAACGAGGCACACCTGGGGAGGGCGGGCCGGCAGGGTAAGGCTGCCCAGGTCAGCTAATCCACAACCCTCAGGGAATCACATTGTTGAAAATGGACCCCGCTAAGGCAGAAGAGAAGCCAAGGGAAAAAAGGACACAATGCCATTTGCAGCACCGTAGATGAGTCTAGAAGTAATCACGTGACTTGTAGTAAGTCAGAAAGTGAAAGACACATATCATATCATATCACTTATAGGTGTTACCTAAAAATGGATACCAGGGCAGATATTTCCACGGAGAAGGGCAATCACAGATTCATTAAACAAACTTATGGTTCACCAATGGAAAGGTGAGAGGATTGGTTTCATTACGATATCGGGGTTAACAGACATATACAAACACAGGTGACATATATAATCACCAAAGACCTACAGAATACCAAGAGAGGACTACTCAACATTCTGTCATAACGTACATGGGAAAAGGATCCCAAGAACAGTCATCTGTATATGTGTAAAAGAACAACATCTTCCACACCTACAACAAGCCAAACATTGTAATCAAACTTGCTGTAATAAAAAATAAAAACTTAAATTAAAAACACGAACAAGAAGTAGTGAGACAAACGTGAGGGGCTTTCTCCTGGTACATTCCATTCTAAACTCCAATCTGGAACACCACTTCCACTGAGGCTCTCTTGCCCTAGTAACCAGATTTGGTAAGGGTGAACTGCTGCCACGTTGTGGCCGTTTCACACAACAGCAGCTTTAATCCCAACGCTAAAGGTCAGTTGATATTCAAAATCATTGCAGGCCTGTAAATGACACCTGCCCTGAAAACAAATCCTGGGGTCACATATCGACCAAAAAATTCAAAGGATGTCCATATTTCAAAACGGCCGTTTCAAAAGGCATATTTTACGCACATTAGTGTTCTGCTTCTTTTCCTTTCTTTCATTTTTTGTTAAAAAAAACGGGAATGGAAAAAGGCATCCCTCAGGATGGGTGAAAATCGTTGCAAACGAATCAATGGACACAGGTTTAATCTCCAATATATATAAACAGCTCATGCAGCTTAATTTTAAAAAACAAACAACCCAAAAAAAAATGCGCAGAAGATCTAAAGAGACGTTTCTTCAAAGGAGACACAGAGATGGCCAAGACGCACATGAAAAGCTGCTCAACAGCACTAATTATTAGAGAAATGCAAATCAAAACTACAATGAGGTATCACCTCACACCTGTTAGAATCGGCATCATCAGGGAATCTACAAACAACCAATTCTGGGGAGGGTGTGGACAAAAGGAGCCCTCTTCCACTATTGGTGGGAATGTAAATTGATACAGTCACTATGGAGAACAGTATGGAGTTTCCTTAAAAAAACTAGAAATAGAATTACCATCTGATCCAGCAATCCCACTTCTGGGCATATACCCAGAGAAAACCGTATTTCAAAAAGGCACATTCACCACAATGTTCGTTGCAGCACTATTTACAATAGCCAGGTAATGGAAGCCACCTAAATGCCCACAGACAGATGAATGGATAAAGATGTGGTACATATATAAAATGGAATATGACTCGGCCATAAAAAGGAATGAAACTGGGTCATTTGTAGAGACATCGATGGATCGAGAGACTGTCATACAGAATGAAGTAAGTCAGAAAGAGGAAAACAAATATTGTATATTAATGCATATATGTGGAGCCTAAAAATGGTACAGATGAACTGGTTTGCAGGGAACAAATAGAGACACAGAGGTAGAGAACAAACGTATGGAGACCTAGTGTGGGAAGCCATGGGGTGGTGGTGGTGGGATGAGTTGGGAGTTTGGGATTGACCTGTATACATGTATATACATAAAATACATAACTAATAATAACGTGCTGTATAAAAACATAAATAAAATTAAATTTCAAAATTTTAAAAAATAAAATTTAAAAATAAAACAGAAAAAATTCTTCCCATCACACAGATGTATTTATAGGAAAGAATTATTTCCATGCTTATATATATAAATACATAAAAGGGGAATAAAATCTAACTTGAACCATAAAAGAAAAAAAAAACCTGAACCCAGGAGTTATACAGAGGAAAACCCTATCAGGGCACTTGCTCCAGTGGTAAACAATTCTGAAATTGGTCAGAGGTGGGGAACCATCTCCCATACAGCCAGCAACCCACCCCCCACGCAAGGAGCGTCCTCATTGCAAAGCTGGGGGACCGTGCCGAGGCATCTGTGAGTAAACGTGAGCTGAGCCCCAGGCCAGCTGCTGCTGATCTGTTCCCACCCTTTCCAGGTAAAACACCTGAATATGTACAAGGGCTTGAAAGCCTAGAGGAAGGACCGTGGAGCCACACCAGTGACAGCACGCAGGCCAACTTGGTGCCTGCAGGCCAGCCAGCGTGGTCCTGGACCCTGGTGCTCTTCCAGAAGCTTTCCATTGCCCTGCCTGAGATACCCCTCCTGTCCCGGACCCCACTGCTTTTTTCCTTCCTCACCTCTGTCCGGAGAGAAATTCCAGCGGAAGGTATGGGTGACACATCCTCTTCTTTACAGGCGGCAGCCTGGCAACTCCTGCAGAAAGGCCAGCAGAACCGCACTCACACCGGGCCACCCACAAAGCTGTGGCCCCTCACTCCCTCCCACCAGCACAGCCTCGAGACTGCTGACGGGGCAGAGAATATGGAGTCAGGCACAGCTTCAGGGGCTATTGCTGCCTGGAGCGCTGTTTATATTGACCTCAACGAGGCACACTTGGGGAGGGCGGGCCGGCAGGGTAAGGCTGCCCAGGTCAGCTAATCCACAACCCTCAGGGAATCACATTGTTGAAAATGGACCCCGCTAAGGCAGAAGAGAAGCCAAGGGACAAAAGGACACAATGCCATTTGCAGCACCGTAGATGAGTCTAGAAGTAATTACGTGACTTGTAGTAAGTCAGAAAGTGAAAGACACATATAATATCATATCACTTATAGGTGTTACCTAAAAATGGATACCAGGGCAGATATTTCCACGGAGAAGGGCAATCACAGATTCATTAAACAAACTTATGGTTCACCAATGGAAAGGTGTGAGGATTGGTTTCATTACGATATCGGGGTTAACAGACATATACAAACACAGGTGACATATATAATCACCAAAGACCTACAGAATACCAAGAGAGGACTACTCAACATTCTGTCATAATGTACATGGGAACAGGATCCCAAGAAGAACAGTCATCTGTATATGTGTAAAAGAACCACATCTTCCACACCTACAACAAGCCAAACATTGTAATCAAACTTGCTGTAATAAAAAATAAAAACTTAAATTAAAAACACGAACAAGAAGTAGTGAGACAAACGTGAGGGGCTTTCTCCTGGTACATTCCATTCTAAACTCCAATCTAGAACACCCCTTCCACTAAGGCTCTCTTGCCCTAGTAACCAGATTTGGTAAGGGTGAACTGCTGCCACCTTGTGGCCGTTTCACACAACAGCAGCTTTAATCCCAACGCTAATGGTCAGTTGATATTCAAAATCATTGCAGGCCTGTAAATGACACCTGCCCTGAAAACAAATCCTGGGGTCACATATCGACCAAAAAATTCAAAGGACGTCCATATTTCAAAACGACCGTTTCAAAAGGCATATTTTACGCACATTAGTGTTCTGCTTCTTTTCCTTTCTTTCCTTTTTTGTTAAAAAAAACGGGAATGGAAAAAGGCATCCCTCAGGATGGGTGAAAATCCTTGCAAACGAATCAATGGACACAGGTTTAATCTCCAATATATATAAACAGCTCATGCAGCTAAATATTAAAAAAACAAACATCCCCCCAAAAATGGGCAGAAGATCTAAAGAGACGTTTCTTCAAAGGAGACACAGAGATGGCCAAGACGCACATGAAAAGCTGCTCAACAGCACTAATTATTAGAGAAATGCAAATCAAAACTACAATGAGGTATCACCTCACACCTGTTAGAATCGGCATCATCAGAAAATCTACAAACAACCAATTCTGGGGAGGGTGTGGACAAAAGGAGCCCTCTTCCACTATTGGTGGGAATGTAAATTGATACAGTCACTATGGAGAACAGTATGGAGTTTCCTTAAAAAAATTAGAAATAGAATTACCATATGCTCCAGCAATCCCACTTCTGGGCATATACCCAGAGAAAACCGTATTTCAAAAAGGCACATTCACCACAATGTTCGTTGCAGCACTATTTACAATAGCCAGGTAATGGAAGCAACCTAAATGCCCACAGACAGATGAATGGATAAAGATGTGGTACATATATAAAATGGAGTATTACTCAACCATATAAAGGAATGAAACTGGGTCATTTGTAGAGACATCAATGGATCGAGAGACTGTCATACAGAATGAAGTAAGTCAGAAAGAGGAAAACAAATATTGTATATTAATGCATATATGTGGAGCCTAAAAATGGTACAGATGAACTGGTTTGCAGGGAAGAAATAGAGACACAGAGGTAGAGAACAAACGTATGGACACCAAGGGTGGGAATCCATGGGGTGGTGGTGGTGGGATGATTTGCGAGATTGGGATTGACCTGTATACATGTATATGCATAAAATACATAACTAATAATAACGTACTGTATAAAAACATAAATAAAATTAAATTTCAAAATTTTAAAAAATAAAATTTAAAAATAAAACAGAAAAAATTCTTCCCGTCACACAGATGTATTTATAGGAATGAATTATTTCCATGCTTATATTTATAAATACATAAAAGAGGAATAAAATCTAACTTGAACCAAAAAAGAAAAAAAAATTGAACCCACGAGTTATACAGAGGAAAAACCTATCACGGCACTTGCTCCAGCGGTAAACAATTCTGAAATTGGTCAGAGGTGGGGAACCATCTCCCATACAGCCAGCCACCCACCCCCCACACAAGGAGCGTCCTCATTGAAAAGCTGGGGGACCGTGCCGAGGCATCTGTGAGTAAACGTGAGCTGAGCCCCAGGCCAGCTGCTGCTGATCTGTTCCCACCCTTTCCAGGTAAAACACCTGAATATGTACAAGGGCTTGAAAGCCTAGAGGAAGGACTGTGGAGCCACACCAGCGACAGCACGCAGGCCAAATTGGTGCCTGCAGGCCATCCAGCGTGGTCCTGGAACCGGGCGCTCTTTCAGAAGCTTTCCATTGCCCTGCCTGAGATACCCCTCCTGTCCCGGACCTCACTGCTTTTTTCCTTCCTCACCTCTGTCCGGAGAGAAATTCCAGCGGAAGGTATGGGTGACACATCCTCTTCTTTACAGGCGGCAGCCTGGCAACTCCTGCAGAAAGGCCCGCAGAACCCCACTCACACCGGGCCACCCACAAAGCTGTGGCCCCTCACTCCCTCCCACCAGCACAGCCCCGAGACTGCTGACGGGGCAGAGAATATGGAGTCAGGCACAGCTTCAGGGGCTATTGCTGCCTGGAGCTCTGTTTATATTGATCTCAACGAGGCATACCTGGGGAGGGCGGGCCGGCAGGGTAAGGCTGCCCAGGTCAGCTAATCCACAACCCTCAGGGAATCACATTGTTGAAAATGGACCCCGCTAAGGCAGAAGAGAAGCCAAGGGAAAAAGGACACAATGCCATTTGCAGCACCGTAGATGAGTCTAGAAGTAATCACGTGACTTGTAGTAAGTCAGAAAGTGAAAGACACATATCATATCATATCACTTGTAGGTGTTACCTAAAAATGGATACCAGGGCAGATATTTCCACGGAGAAGGGCAATCACAGATTCATTAAACAAACTTATGGTTCACCAATGGAAAGGTGTGAGGATTGGTTTCATTACGATATCGGGGTTAACAGACATATACAAACACAGGTGACATATATAATCACCAAAGACCTACAGAATACCAAGAGAGGACTACTCAACATTCTGTCATAACGTACATGGGAAAAGGATCCCAAGAAGAACAGTCATCTGTATATGTGTAAAAGAACCACATCTTCCACACCTACAACAAGCCAAACATTGTAATCAAACTTGCTGTAATAAAAAATAAAAACTTAAATTAAAAACACGAACAAGAAGTAGTGAGACACACGTGAGGGGCTTTCTCCTGGTACATTCCATTCTAAACTCCAATCTAGAACACCACTTCCACTGAGGCTCTCTTGCCCTAGTAACCAGATTTGGTAAGGGTGAACTGCTGCCACCTTGTGGCCGTTTCACACAACAGCAGCTTTAATCCCAACGCTAATGGTCAGTTGATATTCAAAATCATTGCAGGCCTGTAAATGACACCTGCCCTGAAAACAAATCCTGGGGTCACATATCGACCAAAAAATTCAAAGGATGTCCATATTTCAAAACGACCGTTTCAAAAGGCATATTTTACGCACATTAGTGTTCTGCTTCTTTTCCTTTCTTTCCTTTTTTGTTAAAAAAAACGGGAATGGAAAAAGGCATCCCTCAGGATGGGTGAAAATCGTTGCAAACGAATCAATGGACACAGGTTTAATCTCCAATATATATAAACAGCTCATGCAGCTTAATATTAAAAAAACAAACAACCAAAAAAAAAAATGGGCAGAAGATCTAAAGAGACGTTTCTTCAAAGGAGACACAGAGATGGCCAAGACGCACATGAAAAGCTGCTCAACAGCACTAATTATTAGAGAAATGCAAATCAAAACTACAATGAGGTATCACCTCACACCTGTTAGAATCGGCATCATCAGAAAATCTACAAACAACCAATTCTGGGGAGGGTGTGGACAAAAGGAGCCCTCTTCCACTATTGGTGGGAATGTAAATTGATACAGTCACTATGGAGAACAGTATGGAGTTTCCTCAAAAAAACTAGAAATAGAATTACCATCTGATCCAGCAATCCCACTTCTGGGCATATACCCAGAGAAAACCGTATTTCAAAAAGGCACATTCACCACAATGTTCGTTGCAGCACTATTTACAATAGCCAGGTAATGGAAGCAACCTAAATGCCCACAGACAGATGAATGGATAAAGATGTGGTACATATATAAAATGGAATATGACTCGGCCATAAAAAGGAATGAAACTGGGTCATTTGTAGAGACATCGATGGATCGAGAGACTGTCATACAGAATGAAGTAAGTCAGAAAGAGGATAAAAATTTTGTATATTAATGCATATATGTGGAGCCTAAAAATGGTACAGATGAACTGGTTTGCAGGGAAGAAATAGAGACACAGAGGTAGAGAACAAACGTATGGACACCAAGTGTGGGAAGCCATGGGGTGGTGGTGGTGGGATGAGTTGGGAGTTTGGGATTGACCTGTATACATGTATATACATAAAATACATAACTAATAATAACGTGCTGTATAAAAACATAAAAAAAATTAAATTTCAAAATTTTAAAAAATAAAATTTAAAAATAAAACAGAAAAAATTCTTCCCGTCACACAGATGTATTTATAGGAATGAATTATTTCCATGCTTATATTTATAAATACATAAAAGAGGAATAAAATCTAACTTGAACCAAAAAAGAAAAAAAAATTGAACCCACGAGTTATACAGAGGAAAAACCTATCACGGCACTTGCTCCAGCGGTAAACAATTCTGAAATTGGTCAGAGGTGGGGAACCATCTCCCATACAGCCAGCCACCCACCCCCCACACAAGGAGCGTCCTCACTGAAAAGCTGGGGGTCCGTGCCGAGGCATCTGTGAGTAAACGTGAGCTGAGCCCCAGGCCAGCTGCTTCTGATCTGTTCCCACCCTTTCCAGGTAAAACACCTGAATATGTACAAGGGCTTGAAAGCCTAGAGGAAGGACCGTGGAGCCACACCAGTGACAGCACGCAGGCCAACTTGGTGCCTGCAGGCCAGCCAGCGTGGTCCTGGCCCCAGGCGCTCTTCCAGAAGCTTTCCATTGCCCTGCCTGAGATACCCCTCCTGTCCCGGACCTCACTGCTTTTTTCCTTCCTCACCTCTGTCCGGAGAGAAATTCCAGCGGAAGGTATGGGTGACACATCCTCTTCTTTACAGGCGGCAGCCTGGCACATCCTGCAGAAAGGCCAGCAGAACCCCACTCACACCGGGCCACCCACAAAGCTGTGGCCCCTCACTCCCTCCCACCAGCACAGCCCCGAGACTGCTGACGGGGCAGAGAATATGGAGTCAGGCACAGCTTCAGTGGCTATTGCTGCCTGGAGCGCTGTTTATATTGACCTCAACGAGGCACACCTGGGGAGGGCGGGCCGGCAGGGTAAGGCTGCCCAGGTCAGCTAATCCACAACCCTCAGGGAATCACATTGTTGAAAATGGACCCCGCTAAGGCAGAAGAGAAGCCAAGGGAAAAAAGGACACAATGCCATTTGCAGCACCGTAGATGAGTCTAGAAGTAATCACGTGACTTGTAGTAAGTCAGAAAGTGAAAGACACATATCATATCATATCACTTAGAGGTGTTACCTAAAAATGGATACCAGGGCAGATATTTCCACGGAGAAGGGCAATCACAGATTCATTAAACAAACTTATGGTTCACCAATGGAAAGGTGTGAGGATTGGTTTCATTACGATATCGGGGTTAACAGACATATACAAACACAGGTGACATATATAATCACCAAAGACCTACAGAATACCAAGAGAGGACTACTCAACATTCTGTCATAACGTACATGGGAAAAGGATCCCAAGAAGAACAGTCATCTGTATATGTGTAAAAGAACCACATCTTCCACACCTACAACAAGCCAAACATTGTAATCAAACTTGCTGTAATAAAAAATAAAAACTTAAATTAAAAACACGAACAAGAAGTAGTGAGACAAACGTGAGGGGCTTTCTCCTGGTACATTCCATTCTAAACTCCAATCTGGAACACCACTTCCACTGAGGCTCTCTTGCCCTATTAACCAGATTTGGTAAGGGTGAACTGCTGCCACCTTGTGGCCGTTTCACACAACAGCAGCTTTAATCCCAACGCTAATGGTCAGTTGATATTCAAAATCATTGCAGGCCTGTAAATGACACCTGCCCTGAAAACAAATCCTGGGGTCACATATCGACCAAAAAATTCAAAGGATGTCCATATTTCAAAACGACCGTTTCAAAAGGCATATTTTACGCACATTAGTGTTCTGCTTCTTTTCCTTTCTTTCCTTTTTTGTTAAAAATAACGGGAATGGAAAAAGGCATCCCTCAGGATGGGTGAAAATCGTTGCAAACGAATCAATGGACACAGGTTTAATCTCCAATATATATAAACAGTTCATGCAGCTTAATATTAAAAAAAACAATCCACCCCAAAAAAAAAAAGGGCAGAAGATCTAAAGAGACGTTTCTTCAAAGGAGACACAGAGATGGCCAAGACGCACATGAAAAGCTGCTCAACAGCACTAATTATTAGAGAAATGCAAATCAAAACTACAATGAGGTATCACCTCACACCTGTTAGAATCGGCATCATCAGAAAATCTACAAACAACCAATTCTGGGGAGGGTGTGGACAAAAGGAGCCCTCTTCCACTATTGGTGGGAATGTAAATTGATACAGTCACTATGGAGAACAGTATGGAGTTTCCTTAAAAAAACTAGAAATAGAATTACCATCTGATCCAGCAATCCCACTTCTGGGCATATACCCAGAGAAAACCGTATTTCAAAAAGGCACATTCACCACAATGTTCGTTGCAGCACTATTTACAATAGCCAGGTAATGGAAGCAACCTAAATGCCCACAGACAGATGAATGGATAAAGATGTGGTACATATATAAAATGGAATATTACTCGGCCATAAAAAGGAATGAAACTGGGTCATTTGTAGAGACATCGATGGATCGAGAGACTGTCATACAGAATGAAGTAAGTCAGAAAGAGGAAAACAAATATCGTATATTAATGCATATATGTGGAGCCTAAAAATGGTACAGATGAACTGGTTTGCAGGGAACAAATAGAGACACAGAGGTAGAGAACAAACGTATGGAGACCTAGTGTGGGAAGCCATGGGGTGGTGGTGGTGGGATGAGTTGGGAGTTTGGGATTGACCTGTATACATGTATATACATAAAATACATAACTAATAATAACGTGCTGTATAAAAACATAAATAAAATTAAATTTCAAAATTTTAAAAAATAAAATTTAAAAATAAAACAGAAAAAATTCTTCCCATCACACAGATGTATTTATAGGAAAGAATTATTTCCATGCTTATATCTATAAATACATAAAAGGGGAATAAAATCTAACTTGAACCATAAAAGAAAAAAAAAACCTGAACCCAGGAGTTATACAGAGGAAAACCCTATCAGGGCACTTGCTCCAGTGGTAAACAATTCTGAAATTGGTCAGAGGTGGGGAACCATCTCCCATACAGCCAGCAACCCACCCCCTACGCAAGGAGCGTCCTCATTGCAAAGCTGGGGGACCGTGCCGAGGCATCTGTGAGTAAACGTGAGCTGAGCCCCAGGCCAGCTGCTGCTGATCTGTTCCCACCCTTTCCAGGTAAAACACCTGAATATGTACAAGGGCTTGAAAGCCTAGAGGAAGGACCGTGGAGCCACACCAGCGACAGCACGCAGGCCAACTTGGTGCCTGCAGGCCAGCCAGCGTGGTCCTGGACCCTGGTGCTCTTCCAGAAGCTTTCCATTGCCCTGCCTGAGATACCCCTCCTGTCCCGGCCCCCACTGCTTTTTTCCTTCCTCACCTCTGTCCGGAGAGAAATTCCAGCGGAAGGTATGGGTGACACATCCTCTTCTTTACAGGCGGCAGCCTGGCAACTCCTGCAGAAAGGCCAGCAGAACCCCACTCACACCGGGCCACCCACAAAGCTGTGGCCCCTCACTCCCTCCCACCAGCACAGCCCCGAGACTGCTGACGGGGCAGAGAATATGGAGTCAGGCACAGCTTCAGGGGCTATTGCTGCCTGGAGCGCTGTTTATATTGACCTCAACGAGGCACACTTGGGGAGGGCGGACCGGCAGGGTAAGGCTGCCCAGGTCAGCTAATCCACAACCCTCAGGGAATCACATTGTTGAAAATGGACCCCGCTAAGGCAGAAGAGAAGCCAAGGGACAAAAGGACACAATGCCATTTGCAGCACCGTAGATGAGTCTAGAAGTAATCACGTTACTTGTAGTAAGTCAGAAAGTGAAAGACACATATCATATCATATCACTTATAGGTGTTACCTAAAAATGGATACCAGGGCAGATATTTCCACGGAGAAGGGCAATCACAGATTCATTAAACAAACTTATGGTTCACCAATGGAAAGGTGTGAGGATTGGTTTCATTACGATATCGGGGTTAACAGACATATACAAACACAGGTGACATATATAATCACCAAAGACCTACAGAATACCAAGAGAGGACTACTCAACATTCTGTCATAATGTACATGGGAAAAGGATCCCAAGAAGAACAGTCATCTGTATATGTGTAAAAGAACCACATCTTCCACACCTACAACAAGCCAAACATTGTAATCAAACTTGCTGTAATAAAAAATAAAAACTTAAATTAAAAACACGAACAAGAAGTAGTGAGACAAACGTGAGGGTCTTTCTCCTGGTACATTCCATTCTAAACTCCAATCTAGAACACCACTTCCACTGAGGCTCTCTTGCCCTAGTAACCAGATTTGGTAAGGGTGAACTGCTGCCACCTTGTGGCCGTTTCACACAACAGCAGCTTTAATCCCAACGCTAATGGTCAGTTGATATTCAAAATCATTGCAGGCCTGTAAATGACACCTGCCCTGAAAACAAATCCTGGGGTCACATATCGACCAAAAAATTCAAAGGACGTCCATATTTCAAAACGACCGTTTCAAAAGGCATATTTTACGCACATTAGTGTTCTGCTTCTTTTCCTTTCTTTCCTTTTTTGTTAAAAAAAACGGGAATGGAAAAAGGCATCCCTCAGGATGGGTGAAAATCGTTGCAAACGAATCAATGGACACAGGTTTAATCTCCAATATATATAAACAGCTCATGCAGCTTAATATTAAAAAAACAAACATCCCAAAAAAAATGGGCAGAAGATCTAAAGAGACGTTTCTTCAAAGGAGACACAGAGATGGCCAAGACGCACATGAAAAGCTGCTCAACAGCACTAATTATTAGAGAAATGCAAATCAAAACTACAATGAGGTATCACCTCACACCTGTTAGAATCGGCATCATCAGAAAATCTACAAACAACCAATTCTGGGGAGGGTGTGGACAAAAGGAGCCCTCTTCCACTATTGGTGGGAATGTAAATTGATACAGTCACTATGGAGAACAGTATGGAGTTTCCTTAAAAAAATTAGAAATAGAATTACCATCTGCTCCAGCAATCCCACTTCTGGGCATATACCCAGAGAAAACCGTATTTCAAAAAGGCACATTCACCACAATGTTCGTTGCAGCACTATTTACAATAGCCAGGTAATGGAAGCAAGCTAAATGCCCACAGACAGATGAATGGATAAAGATGTGGTACATATATAAATTGGAGTATTACTCAACCATATAAAGGAATGAAACTGGGTCATTTGTAGAGACATCGATGGATCGAGAGACTGTCATACAGAATGAAGTAAGTCAGAAAGAGGAAAACAAATATTGTATATTAATGCATATATGTGGAGCCTAAAAATGGTACAGATGAACTGGTTTGCAGGGAAGAAATAGAGACACAGAGGTAGAGAACAAACGTATGGACACCAAGGGTGGGAATCCATGGGGTGGTGGTGGTGGGATGATTTGTGAGATTGGGATAGACCTGTATACATGTATATGCATAAAATACATAACTAATAATAACGTACTGTATAAAAATATAAATAAAATTAAATTTCAATATTTTAAAAAATAAAATTTAAAAATAAAACAGAAAAAATTCTTCCCGTCACACAGATGTATTTATAGGAATGAATTATTTCCATGCTTATATATATAAATACATAAAAGAGGAATAAAATCTAACTTGAACCAAAAAAGAAAAAAAAAATTGAACCCACGAGTTATACAGAGGAAAACCCTATCACGGCACTTGCTCCTGCGGTAAACAATTCTGAAATTGGTCAGAGGTGGGGAACCATCTCCCATACAGCCAGCCACCCACCCCCCACACAAGGAGCGTCCTCATTGAAAACCTGGGGGACCGTGCCGAGGCATCTGTGAGTAAACGTGAGTTGAGCCCCAGGCCAGCTGCTTCTGATCTGTTCCCACCCTTTCCAGGTAAAACACCTGAATATGTACAAGGGCTTGAAAGCCTAGAGGAAGGACTGTGGAGCCACAACAGCGACAGCACGCAGGCCAACTTGGTGCCTGCAGGCCATCCAGCGTGGTCCTGGACCCGGGCGCTCTTCCAGAAGCTTTCCATTGCCCTGCCTGAGATACCCCTCCTGTCCCGGACCTCACTGCTTTTTTCCTTCCTCACCTCTGTCCGGAGAGAAATTCCAGCGGAAGGTATGGGTGACACATCCTCTTCTTTACAGGCGGCAGCCTGGCAACTCCTGCAGAAAGGCCCGCAGAACCCCACTCACACCGGGCCACCCACAAAGCTGTGGCCCCTCACTCCCTCCCACCAGCACAGCCCCGAGACTGCTGACGGGGCAGAGAATATGGAGTCAGGCACAGCTTCAGGGGCTATTGCTGCCTGGAGCTCTGTTTATATTGATCTCAACGAGGCATACCTGGGGAGGGCGGGCCGGCAGGGTAAGGCTGCCCAGGTCAGCTAATCCACAACCCTCAGGGAATCACATTGTTGAAAATGGACCCCGCTAAGGCAGAAGAGAAGCCAAGGGAAAAAAGGACACAATGCCATTTGCAGCACCGTAGATGAGTCTAGAAGTAATCACGTGACTTGTAGTAAGTCAGAAAGTGAAAGACACATATCATATCATATCACTTGTAGGTGTTACCTAAAAATGGATACCAGGGCAGATATTTCCACGGAGAAGGGCAATCACAGATTCATTAAACAAACTTATGGTTCACCAATGGAAAGGTGTGAGGATAGGCTTCATTACGATATCGGGGTTAACAGACATATACAAACACAGGTGACATATATAATCACCAAAGACCTACAGAATACCAAGAGAGGACTACTCAACATTCTGTCATAACGTACATGGGAAAAGGATCCCAAGAAGAACAGTCATCTGTATATGTGTAAAAGAACCACATCTTCCACACCTACAACAAGCCAAACATTGTAATCAAACTTGCTGTAATAAAAAATAAAAACTTAAATTAAAAACACGAACAAGAAGTAGTGAGACAAACGTGAGGGGCTTTCTCCTGGTACATTCCATTCTAAACTCCAATCTAGAACACCACTTCCACTGAGGCTCTCTTGCCCTAGTAACCAGATTTGGTAAGGGTGAACTGCTGCCACCTTGTGGCCGTTTCACACAACAGCAGCTTTAATCCCAACGCTAATGGTCAGTTGATATTCAAAATCATTGCAGGCCTGTAAATGACACCTGCCCTGAAAACAAATCCTGGGGTCACATATCGACCAAAAAATTCAAAGGACGTCCATATTTCAAAACGACCGTTTCAAAAGGCATATTTTACGCACATTAGTGTTCTGCTTCTTTTCCTTTCTTTCCTTTTTTGTTAAAAAAAACGGGAATGGAAAAAGGCATCCCTCAGGCTGGGTGAAAATCGTTGCAAACGAATCACTGGACACAGGTTTAATCTCCAATATATATAAACAGCTCATGCAGCTTAATATTAAAAAAACAAACAACCCCCCAAAAAATGGGCAGAAGATCTAAAGAGACGTTTCTTCAAAGGAGACACAGAGATGGCCAAGACGCACATGAAAAGCTGCTCAACAGCACTAATTATTAGAGAAATGCAAATCAAAACTACAATGAGGTATCACCTCACACCTGTTAGAATCGGCATCATCAGAAAATCTACAAACAACCAATTCTGGGGAGGGTGTGGACAAAAGGAGCCCTCTTCCACTATTGGTGGGAATGTAAATTGATACAGTCACTATGGAGAACAGTATGGAGTTTCCTTAAAAAAATTAGAAATAGAATTACCATCTGATCCAGCAATCCCACTTCTGGGCATATACCCAGAGAAAACCGTATTTCAAAAAGGCACATTCACCACAATGTTCGTTGCAGCACTATTTACAATAGCCAGGTAATGGAAGCAACCTAAATGCCCACAGAGAGATGAATGGATAAAGATGTGGTACATATATAAAATGGAATATTACTCGGCCATAAAAAGGAATGAAACTGGGTCATTTGTAGAGACATCGATGGATCGAGAGACTGTCATACAGAATGAAGTAAGTCAGAAAGAGGAAAACAAATATTGTCTATTAATGCATATATGTGGAGCCTAAAAATGGTACAGATGAACTGGTTTGCAGGGAAGAAATAGAGACACAGAGGTAGAGAACAAACGTATGGACACCAAGTTTGGGAAGCCATGGGGTGGTGGTGGTAGGATGAGTTGGGAGTTTGGGATTCACCTGTATACATGTATATGCATAAAATACATAACTAATAATAACGTGCTGTATAAAAAAATAAATAAAATTTCAAAATTTTAAAAAATAAAATTTAAAAATAAAACAGAAAAAAGTTCTTCCCGTCACACAGATGTATTTATAGGAATGAATTATTTCCATGCTTATATCTATAAATACATAAAAGAGGAATAACATCTAACTTGAAACATAAAAGAAAAAAAAAGTGAACCCACGAGTTATACAGAGGAAAACCCTATCACGGCACTTGCTCCAGTGTTAAACAATTCTGAAATTGGTCAGAGGTGGGGAACCATCTCCCATACAGCCAGCAACCCAACCCCCACGCAAGGAGCGTCCTCATTGCAAAGCTGGGGGACCGTGCCGAGGCATCTGTGAGTAAACGTGAGCTGAGCCCCAGGCCAGCTGCTGCTGAACTGTTCCCACCCTTTCCAGGTAAAACACCTGAATATGTACAAGGGCTTGAAAGCCTAGAGGAAGGACCGTGGAGCCACACCAGCGACAGCACGCAGGCCAACTTGGTGCCTGCAGGCCAGCCAGCGTGGTCCTGGACCCTGGCGCTCTTCCAGAATCTTTCCAATGCCCTGCCTGAGATACCCCTCCTGTCCCGGCCCCCACTGCTTTTTTCCTTCCTCACCTCTGTCCGGAGAGAAATTCCAGCGGAAGGTATGGGTGACACATCCTCTTCTTTACAGGCGGCAGCCTGGCACCTCCTGCAGAAAGGCCAGCAGAACCCCACTCACACCGGGCCACCCACAAAGCTGTGGCCCCTCACTCCCTCCCACCAGCACAGCCCCGAGACTGCTGACGGGGCAGAGAATATGGAGTCAGGCACAGCTTCAGGGGCTATTGCTGCCTGGAGCGCTGTTTATATTGATCTCAACGAGGCACACCTGGGGAGGGCGGGCCGGCAGGGTAAGGCTGCCCAGGTCAGCTAATCCACAACCCTCAGGGAATCACATTGTTGAAAATGGACCCCGCTAACGCAGAAGAGAAGCCAAGGGAAAAAAGGACACAATGCCATTTGCAGCACCGTAGATGAGTCTAGAAGTAATCACGTGACTTGTAGTAAGTCAGAAAGTGAAAGACACATATCATATCATATCACTTATAGGTGTTACCTAAAAATGGATACCAGGGCAGATATTTCCACGGAGAAGGGCAATCACAGATTCATTAAACAAACTTATGGTTCACCAATGGAAAGGTGTGAGGATTGGTTTCATTACGATATCGGGGTTAACAGACATATACAAACACAGGTGACATATATAATCACCAAAGACCTACAGAATACCAAGAGAGGACTACTCAACATTCTGTCATAACGTACATGGGAAAAGGATCCCAAGAAGAACAGTCATCTGTATATGTGTAACAGAACCACATTTTCCACACCTACAACAAGCCAAACATTGTAATCAAACTTGCTGTAATAAAAAATAAAAACTTAAATTAAAAACACGAACAAGAAGTAGTGAGACAAACGTGAGGGGCTTTCTCCTGGTACATTCCATTCTAAACTCCAATCTAGAACACCACTTCCACTGAGGCTCTCTTGCCCTAGTAACCAGATTTGGTAAGGGTGAACTGCTGCCACCTTGTGGCCGTTTCACACAACAGCAGCTTTAATCCCAACGCTAATGGTCAGTTGATATTCAAAATCATTGCAGGCCTGTAAATGACACCTGCCCTGAAAACAAATCCTGGGGTCACATATCGACCAAAAAATTCAAAGGACGTCCATATTTCAAAACGACCGTTTCAAAAGGCATATTTTACGCACATTAGTGTTCTGCTTCTTTTCCTTTCTTTCCTTTTTTGTTAAAAAAAACGGGAATGGAAAAAGGCATCCCTCAGGCTGGGTGAAAATCGTTGCAAACGAATCACTGGACACAGGTTTAATCTCCAATATATATAAACAGCTCATGCAGCTTAATATTAAAAGAACAAACAACCCAAAAAAAATGGGCAGAAAATCTAAAGAGACGTTTCTTCAAAGGAGACACAGAGATGGCCAAGACGCACATGAAAAGCTGCTCAACAGCACTAATTATTAGAGAAATGCAAATCAAAACTACAATGAGGTATCACCTCACACCTGTTAGAATCGGCATCATCAGAAAATCTACAAACAACCAATTCTGGGGAGGGTGTGGACAAAAGGAGCCCTCTTCCACTATTGGTGGGAATGTAAATTGATACAGTCACTATGGAGAACAGTATGGAGTTTCCTTAAAAAAACTAGAAATAGAATTACCATCTGATCCAGCAATCCCACTTCTGGGCATATACCCAGAGAAAACCGTATTTCAAAAAGGCACATTCACCACAATGTTCGTTGCAGCACTATTTACAATAGCCAGGTAATGGAAGCAACCTAAATGCCCACAGACAGATGAATGGATAAAGATGTGGTACATATATAAAATGGAATATGACTCGGCCATAAAAAGGAATGAAACTGGGTCATTTGTAGAGACATCGATGGATCGAGAGACTGTCATACAGAATGAAGTAAGTCAGAAAGAGGAAAACAAATATTGTCTATTAATGCATATATGTGGAGCCTAAAAATGGTACAGATGAACTGGTTTGCAGGGAAGAAATAGAGACACAGAGGTAGAGAACAAACGTATGGACACCAAGTGTGGGAAGCCATGGGGTGGTGGTGGTGCGATGATTTGGGAGATTGGGATTGACCTGTATACATGTATATACATAAAATACATAACTAATAATAACGTGCTGTATAAAAACATAAATAAAATTAAATTTCAAAATTTTAAAAAATAAAATTTAAAAATAAAACAGAAAAAATTCTTCCCGACACACAGATGTATTTATAGGAATGAATTATTTCCATGCTTATATTTATAAATACATAAAAGAGGAATAAAACCTAACTTGAACCATAAAAGAAAAAAAAATTGAACCCACGAGTTATACAGAGGAAAACCCTATCACGGCACTTGCTCCAGCGGTTAACAATTCTGAAATTGGTCAGAGGTGGGGAACCATCTCCCATACAGCCAGCCACCCACCCCCCAGACAAGGAGCGTCCTCATTGAAAAGCTGGGGGACCGTGCCGAGGCATCTGTGAGTAAACGTGAGCTGAGCCCCAGGCCAGCTGCTTCTGATCTGTTCCCACCCTTTCCAGGTAAAACACCTGAATATGTACAAGGGCTTGAAAGCCTAGAGGAAGGACCGTGGAGCCACACCAGCGACAGCACGCAGGCCAACTTGGTGCCTGCAGGCCATCCAGCGTTGTCCTGGCCCCGGGCGCTCTTCCAGAAGCTTTCCATTGCCCTGCCTGAGATACCCCTCCTGTCCCGGACCTCACTGCTTTTTTCCTTCCTCACCTCTGTCCGGAGAGAAATTCCAGCGGAAGGTATGGGTGACACATCCTCTTCTTTACAGGCGGCAGCCTGGCAACTCCTGCAGAAAGGCCCACAGAACCCCACTCACACAGGGCCACCATCAAAGCTGTGGCCCCTCACTCCCTCCCACCAGCACAGCCCCGAGACTGCTGACGGGGCAGAGAATATGGAGTCACCACAGCTTCAGGGGCTATTGCTGCCTGGAGCTCTGTTTATATTGATCTCAACGAGGCATACCTGGGGAGGGCGGGCCAGCAGTGTAAGGCTGCCCAGGTCAGCTAATCCACAACCCTCAGGGAATCACATTGTTGAAAATGGACCCCGCTAAGGCAGAAGAGAAGCCAAGGGAAAAAAGGACACAATGCCATTTGCAGCACCGTAGATGAGTCTAGAATTAATCACGTGACTTGTAGTAAGTCAGAAAGTGAAACACATATATCATATCATATCACTTGTAGGTGTTACCTAAAAATGGATACCAGGGCAGATATTTCCACGGAGAAGGGCAATCACAGATTCATTAAACAAACTTATGGTTCACCAATGGAAAGGTGTGAGGATTGGTTTCATTACGATATCAGGGTTAACAGACATATACAAACACAGGTGACATATATAATCACCAAAGACCTACAGAATACCAAGAGAGGACTACTCAACATTCTGTCATAACGTACATGGGAAAAGGATCCCAAGAAGAACAGTCATGTGTATATGTGTAAAAGAACCACATCTTCCACACCTACAACAAGCCAAACATTGTAATCAAACTTGCTGTAATAAAAAATAAAAACTTAAATTAAAAACACGAACAAGAAGTAGTGAGACAAACGTGATGGGCTTTCTCCTGGCACATTCCGTTCTAAACTCCAATCTAGAACACCACTTCCACTGAGGCTCTCTTGCCCTAGTAACCAGATTTGGTAAGGGTGAACTGCTGCCACCTTGTGGCCGTTTCACACAACAGCAGCTTTAATCCCAACGCTAATGGTCAGTTGATATTCAAAATCATTGCAGGCCTGTAAATGACACCTGCCCTGAAAACAAATCCTGGGGTCACATATCGACCAAAAAATTCAAAGGACGTCCATATTTCAAAACGACCATTTCAAAAGGCATATTTTACACACATTAGTGTTCTGCTTCTTTTCCTTTCTTTCCTTTTTTGTTAAAAAACACGGGAATGGAAAAAGGCATCCCTCAGAATGGGCGAAAATCGTTGCAGACGAATCAATGGAGAGAGGTTTAATCTCCAATATATATAAACAGCTCATGCAGCTTAATATTAAAAAAACAGACAACCCAAAAAAAATGGGCAGAAGATTTAAAGAGACGTTTCTTCAAAGGAGACACAGAGATGGCCAAGACACACATGAAAAGCTGCTCAACAGCACTAATTATTAGAGAAATGCAAATCAAAACTACAATGAGGTATCACCTCACACCTGTTAGAATCGGCATCATCAGAAAATCTACAAACAACCAATTCTGGGGAGGGTGTGGACAAAAGGAGCCCTCTTCCACTATTGGTGGGAATGTAAATTGATACAGTCACTATGGAGAACAGTATGGAGTTTCCTTAAAAAAACTAGAAATAGAATTAGCATCTGATCCAGCAATCCCACTTCTGGGCATATACCCAGAGAAAACCGTATTTCAAAAAGGCACATTCACCACAATGTTCGTTGCAGCACTATTTACAATAGCCAGGTAATGGAAGCAACCTAAATGCCCACAGACAGATGAATGGATAAAGATGTGGTACATATATAAAATGGAATATTACTCGGCCATAAAAAGGAATGAAACTGGGTCATTTGTAGAGACATCGATGGATCGAGAGACTATCATACAGAATGAAGTAAGTCAGAAAGAGGAAAACAAATATTGTCTATTAATGCATATATGTGGAGCCTAAAAATGGTACAGATGAACTGGTTTGCAGGGAAGAAATAGAGACACAGAGGTAGAGAACAAACGTATGGACACCAAGTGTGGGAAGCCATGGGGTGGTGGTGGTGGGATGAGTTGGGAGTTTGGGATTGACCTGTATACATGTATATACATAAAATACATAACTAATAATAACGTGCTGTATAAAAAAAATGAATAAAATTAAATTTCAAAATTTTAAAAAATAAAATTTAAAAATAAAACAGAAAAAATTCTTCCCATCACACAGATGTATTTATAGGAAAGAATTATTTCCATGCTTATATCTATAAATACATAAAAGGGGAATAAAATCTAACTTGAACCATAAAAGAAAAAACAAAACCTGAACCCAGGAGTTATACAGAGGATAACCCTAACAGGGCACTTGCTCCAGTGGTAAACAATTCTGAAATTGGTCAGAGGTGGGGAACCATCTCCCATACAGCCAGCAACCCACCCCCCACGCAAGGAGCGTCCTCATTGCAAAGCTGGGGGACCGTGCCGAGGCATCTGTGAGTAAACGTGAGCTGAGCCCCAGGCCAGCTGCTGCTGAACTGTTCCCACCCTTTCCAGGTAAAACACCTGAATATGTACAAGGGCTTGAAAGCCTAGAGGAAGGATCGTGGAGCCACACCAGCGACAGCACGCAGGCCAACTTGGTGCCTGCAGGCCAGCCAGCGTGGTCCTGGACCCTGGCGCTCTTCCAGAAGCTTTCCATTGCCCTGCCTGAGATACCCCTCCTGTCCCGGACCCCACTGCTTTTTTCCTTCCTCACCTCTGTCCGGAGAGAAATTCCAGCGGAAGGTATGGGTGACACATCCTCTTCTTTACAGGCGGCAGCCTGGCAACTCCTGCAGAAAGGCCAGCAGAACCCCACTCACACCGGGCCACCCACAAAGCTGTGGCCCCTCACTCCCTCCCACCAGCACAGCCCCGAGACTGCTGACGGGGCAGAGAATATGGAGTCAGGCACAGCTTCAGGGGCTATTGCTGCCTGGAGTGCTGTTTATATTGATCTCAACGAGGCACACCTGGGGAGGGCGGGCCGGCAGGGTAAGGCTGCCCAGGTCAGCTAATCCACAACCCTCAGGGAATCACATTGTTGAAAATGGACCCCGCTAAGGCAGAAGAGAAGCCAAGGGAAAAAAGGACACAATGCCATTTGCAGCACCGTAGATGAGTCTAGAAGTAATCACGTGACTTGTAGTAAGTCAGAAAGTGAAAGACACATATCATATCATATCACTTATAGGTGTTACCTAAAAATGGATACCAGGGCAGATATTTCCACGGAGAAGGGCAATCACAGATTCATTAAACAAACTTATGGTTCACCAATGGAAAGGTGTGAGGATAGGCTTCATTACGATATCGGGGTTAACAGACATATACAAACACAGGTGACATATATAATCAACAAAGACCTACAGAATACCAAGAGAGGACTACTCAACATTCTGTCATAACGTACATGGGAAAAGGATCCCAAGAAGAACAGTCATCTGTATATGTGTAAAAGAACCACATCTTCCACACCTACAACAAGCCAAACATTGTAATCAAACTTGCTGTAATAAAAAATAAAAACTTAAATTAAAAACACGAACAAGAAGGAGTGAGACAAACGTGAGGGGCTTTCTCCTGGTACATTCCATTCTAAACTCCAATCTAGAACACCACTTCCACTGAGGCTCTCTTGCCCTAGTAACCAGATTTGGTAAGGGTGAACTGCTGCCACCTTGTGGCCGTTTCACACAACAGCAGCTTTAATCCCAACGCTAATGGTCAGTTGATATTCAAAATCATTGCAGGCCTGTAAATGACACCTGCCCTGAAAACAAATCCTGGGGTCACATATCGACCAAAAATTTCAAAGGACGTCCATATTTCAAAACGACCGTTTAAAAAGGCATATTTTACGCACATTAGTGTTCTGCTTCTTTTCCTTTCTTTCCTTTTTTGTTAAAAAACACGGGAATGGAAAAAGGCATCCCTCAGAATGGGCGAAAATCGTTGCAGACGAATCAATGGACAAAGGTTTAATCTCCAATATATATAAACAGCTCATGCAGCTTAATATTAAAAAAACAAACAACCCAAAAAAAATGGGCAGAAGATCTAAAGAGACGTTTCTTCAAAGGAGACACAGAGATGGCCAAGACGCACATGAAAAGCTGCTCAACAGCACTAATTATTAGAGAAATGCAAATCAAAACTACAATGAGGTATCACCTCACACCTGTTAGAATCGGCATCATCAGAAAATCTACAAACAACCAATTCTGGGGAGGGTGTGGACAAAAGGAGCCCTCTTCCACTATTGGTGGGAATGTAAATTGATACAGTCACTATGGAGAACAGTATGGAGTTTCCTTAAAAAAACTAGAAATAGAATTACCATCTGATCCAGCAATCCCACTTCTGGGCATATACCCAGAGAAAACCGTATTTCAAAAAGGCACATTCACCACAATGTTCGTTGCAGCACTATTTACAATAGCCAGGTAATGGAAGCAACCTAAATGCCCACAGACAGATGAATGGATAAAGATGTGGTACATATATAAAATGGAATATGACTCGGCCATAAAAAGGAATGAAACTGGGTCATTTGTAGAGACATCGATGGATCGAGAGACTGTCATACAGAATGAAGTAAGTCAGAAAGAGGAAAACAAATATTGTATATTAATGCATATATGTGGAGCCTAAAAATGGTACAGATGAACTGGTTTGCAGGGAAGAAATAGAGACACAGAGGTAGAGAACAAACGTATGGACACCAAGTGTGGGAAGCCATGGGGTGGTGGTGGTGGGATGAGTTGGGAGTTTGGGATTGACCTGTATATATGTATATACATAAAATACATAACTAATAATAACGTGCTGTATAAAAAAATAAATAAAATTAAATTTCAAAATTTTAAAAAATAAAATTTAAAAATAAAACAGAAAAAATTCTTCCCATCACACAGATGTATTTATAGGAAAGAATTATTTCCATGCTTATATCTAAAAATACATAAAAGGGGAATAAAATCTAACTTGAACCATAAAAGAAAAAAAAAATCCTGAACCCAGGAGTTATACAGAGGAAAACCCTATCAGGGCACTTGCTCCAGTGGTAAACAATTCTGAAATTGGTCAGAGGTGGGGAACCATCTCCCATACAGCCAGCAACCCACCCCCCACGCAAGGAGCGTCCTCATTGCAAAGCTGGGGGACCGTGCCGAGGCATCTGTGAGTAAACGTGAGCTGAGCCCCAGGCCAGCTGCTGCTGAACTGTTCCCACCCTTTCCAGGTAAAACACCTGAATATGTACAAGGGCTTGAAAGCCTAGAGGAAGGACCGTGGAGCCACACCAGCGACAGCACACAGGCCAACTTGGTGCCTGCAGGCCAGCCAGCGTGGTCCTGGCCCCGGCGCTCTTCCAGAAGCTTTCCATTGCCCTGCCTGAGATACCCATCCTGTCCCGGCCCCCACTGCTTTTTTCCTTCCTCACCTCTGTCCGGAGAGAAATTCCAGCGGAAGGTATGGGTGACACATCCTCTTCTTTACAGGCGGCAGCCTGGCAACTCCTGCAGAAAGGCCAGCAGAACCCCACTCACACCGGGCCACCCACAAAGTTGTGGCCCCTCACTCCCTCCCACCAACACAACCCCGAGACTGCTGACGGGGCAGAGAATATGGAGTCAGGCACAGCTTCAGAGGCTACTGCTGCCTGGAGCGCTGTTTATATTGATCTCAACGAGGCACACCTGGGGAGGGCGGGCCGGCAGGGTAAGGCTGCCCAGGTCAGCTAATCCACAACCCTCAGGGAATCACATTGTTGAAAATGGACCCCGCTAAGGCAGAAGAGAAGCCAAGGGAAAAAAGGACACAATGCCATTTGCAGCACCGTAGATGAGTCTAGAAGTAATCACGTGACTT
The DNA here is from genome assembly GCF_964341445.2 of Mesoplodon mirus. NCBI lineage: Eukaryota > Metazoa > Chordata > Mammalia > Artiodactyla > Ziphiidae > Mesoplodon > Mesoplodon mirus. The sequence continues at coordinate 106,531,320 of NC_138987.1, read as the reverse complement.
GTAGTAAGTCAGAAAGTGAAAGACACATATCATATCATATCACTTATAGGTGTTACCTAAAAATGGATACCAGGGCAGATATTTCCACGGAGAAGGGCAATCACAGATTCATTAAACAAACTTATGGTTCACCAATGGAAAGGTGTGAGGATTGGTTTCATTATGATATCGGGGTTAACAGACATATACAAACACAGGTGACATATATAATCACCAAAGACCTACAGAATACCAAGAGAGGACTACTCAACATTCTGTCATAACGTACATGGGAAAAGGATCCCAAGAAGAACAGTCATCTGTATATGTGTAAAAGAACCACATCTTCCACACCTACAACAAGCCAAACATTGTAATCAAACTTGCTGTAATAAAAAATAAAAAATTAAATTAAAAACCCGAACAAGAAATAGTGAGACAAACGTGAGGGGCTTTCTCCTGGCACATTCCATTCTAAACAACAATCTAGAACACCACTTCCACTGAGGCTCTCTTGCCCTAGTAACCAGATTTGGTAAGGGTGAACTGCTGCCACCTTGTGGCCGTTTCACACAACAGCAGCTTTAATCCCAATGCTAATGGTCAGTTGATATTCAAAATCATTGCAGGCCTGTAAATGACACCTGCCCTGAAAACAAATCCTGGGGTCACATATCGACCAAAAAATTCAAAGGACGTCCATATTTCAAAACGACCGTTTCAAAAGGCATATTTTACGCACATTAGTGTTCTGCTTCTTTTCCTTTCTTTCCTTTTTTGTTAAAAAACACGGGAATGGAAAAAGGCATCCCTCAGAATGGGCGAAAATCGTTGCAGACGAATCAATGGACAAAGGTTTAATCTCCAATATATATAAACAGCTCATGCAGCTTAATATTAAAAAAACAAACAACCCAAAAAAAATGGGCAGAAGATCTAAAGAGACGTTTCTTCAAAGGAGACACAGAGATGGCCAAGACGCACATGAAAAGCTGCTCAACAGCACTAATTATTAGAGAAATGCAAATCAAAACTACAATGAGGTATCACCTCACACCTGTTAGAATCGGCATCATCAGAAAATCTACAAACAACCAATTCTGGGGAGGGTGTGGACAAAAGGAGCCCTCTTCCACTATTGGTGGGAATGTAAATTGATACAGTCACTATGGAGAACAGTATGGAGTTTCCTTAAAAAAACTAGAAATAGAATCACCATCTGATCCAGCAATCCCACTTCTGGGCATATACCCAGAGAAAACCGTATTTCAAAAAGGCACATTCACCACAATGTTCGTTGCAGCACTATTTACAATAGCCAGGTAATGGAAGCAACCTAAATGCCCACAGACAGATGAATGGATAAAGATGTGGTACATATATAAAATGGAATATGACTCGGCCATAAAAAGGAATGAAACTGGGTCATTTGTAGAGACATCGATGGATCGAGAGACTGTCATACAGAATGAAGTAAGTCAGAAAGAGGAAAACAAATATTGTATATTAATGCATATATGTGGAGCCTAAAAATGGTACAGATGAACTGGTTTGCAGGGAAGAAATAGAGACACAGAGGTAGAGAACAAACGTATGGACACCAAGTGTGGGAAGCCATGGGGTGGTGGTGGTGGGATGAGTTGGGAGTTTGGGATTGACCTGTATACATGTATATGCATAAAATACATAACTAATAATAACGTGCTGTATAAAAAAATAAATAAAATTAAATTTCAAAATTTTAAAAAATAAAATTTAAAAATAAAACAGAAAAAAGTTCTTCCCGTCACACAGATGTATTTATAGGAATGAATTATTTCCATGCTTATTTCTATAAATACATAAAAGAGGAATAACATCTAACTTGAAACATAAAAGAAAAAAAAAGTGAACCCACGAGTTATACAGAGGAAAACCCTATCACGGCACTTGCTCCAGTGGTAAACAATTCTGAAATTGGTCAGAGGTGGGGAACCATCTCCCATACAGCCAGCAACCCACCCCCCACGCAAGGAGCGTCGTCATTGCAAAGCTGGGGGACCGTGCTGAGGCATCTGTGAGTAAACGTGAGCTGAGCCCCAGGCCAGCTGCTGCTGAACTGTTCCCACCCTTTCCAGGTAAAACACCTGAATATGTACAAGGGCTTGAAAGCCTAGAGGAAGGACCGTGGATCCACACCAGCGACAGCACACAGGACAACTTGGTGCCTGCAGGCCAGCCAGCGTGGTCCTGGCCCCGGCACTCTTCCAGAAGCTTTCCATTGCCTTGCCTGAGATACCCCTCCTGTCCCGGCCCCCACTGCTTTTTTCCTTCCTCACCTCTGTCTGGAGAGAAATTCCAGCGGAAGGTATGGGTGACACATCCTCTTCTTTACTGGCGGCAGCCTGGCAACTCCTGCAGAAAGGCCAGCAGAACCCCACTCACACCGGGCCACCCACAAAGCTGTGGTCCCTCACTCCCTCCCACCAGCACAGCCCCGAGACTGCTGACGGGGCAGAGAATATGGAGTCAGGCACAGCTTCAGGGGCTATTGCTGCCTGGAGCTCTTTTTATATTGACCTCAATGAGGCACACCTGGGGAGGGCGGGCGGGCAGGGTAAGGCTGCCCAGGTCAGCTAATCCACAACCCTCAGGGAATCACATTGTTGAAAATGGACCCCGCTAAGGCAGAAGAGAAGCCAAGGGAAAAAAGGACACAATGCCATTTGCAGCACCGTAGATGAGTCTAGAAGTAATCACGTGACTTGTAGTAAGTCAGAAAGTGAAAGACACATATCATATCACTTAGAGGTGTTACCTAAAAATGGATACCAGGGCAGATATTTCCACGGAGAAGGGCAATCACAGATTCATTAAACAAACTTATGGTTCACCAATGGAAAGGTGTGAGGATTGGTTTCATTACGATATCGGGGTTAACAGACATATACAAACACAGGTGACATATATAATCACCAAAGACCTACAGAATACCAAGAGAGGACTACTCAACATTCTGTCATAACGTACATGGGAAAAGGATCCCAAGAAGAACAGTCTTCTGTATATGTGTAAAAGAACCACATCTTCCACACCTACAACAAGCCAAACATTGTAATCAAACTTGCTGTAATAAAAAATAAAAACTTAAATTAAAAACACGAACAAGAAGTAGTGAGACAAACGTGAGGGGCTTTCTCCTGGTACATTCCATTCTAAACTCCAATCTAGAACACCACTTCCACTGAGGCTCTCTTGCCCTAGTAACCAGATTTGGTAAGGGTGAACTGCTGCCACCTTGTGGCCGTTTCACACAACAGCAGCTTTAATCCCAACGCTAATGGTCAGTTGATATTCAAAATCATTGCAGGCCTGTAAATGACACCTGCCCTGAAAACAAATCCTGGGGTCACATATCGAACAAAAAATTCAAAGGACGTCCATATTTCAAAACGACCGTTTCAAAAGGCATATTTTACGCACATTAGTGTTCTGCTTCTTTTCCTTTCTTTCCTTTTTTGTTAAAAAAAACGGGAATGGAAAAAGGCATCCCTCAGGATGGGTGAAAATCGTTGCAAATGAATCAATGGACACAGGTTTAATCTCCAATATATATAAACAGCTCATGCAGCTTAATATTAAAAAAACAAACAACCCAAAAAAATGGGCAGAAGATCTAAAGAGACGTTTCTTCAAAGGAGACACAGAGATGGCCAAGACGCACATGAAAAGCTGCTCAACAGCACTAATTATTAGAGAAATGCAAATCAAAACTACAATGAGGTATCACCTCACACCTGTTAGAATCGGCATCATCAGAAAATCTACAAACAACCAATTCTGGGGAGGGTGTGGACAAAAGGAGCCCTCTTCCACTATTGGTGGGAATGTAAATTGATACAGTCCCTATGGAGAACAGTATGGAGTTTCCTTAAAAAAACTAGAAATAGAATTACCATCTGATCCAGCAATCCCACTTCTGGGCATATACCCAGAGAAAACCGTATTTCAAAAAGGCACATTCACCACAATGTTCGTTGCAGCACTATTTACAATAGCCAGGTAATGGAAGCAACCTAAATGCCCACAGACAGATGAATGGATAAAGATGTGGTACATATATAAAATGGAATATTACTCGGCCATAAAAAGGAATGAAACTGGGTCATTTGTAGAGACATCGATGGATCGAGAGACTGTCATACAGAATGAAGTAAGTCAGAAAGAGGAAAACAAATATTGTATATTAATGCATATATGTGGAGCCTAAAAATGGTACAGATGAACTGGTTTGCAGGGAAGAAATAGAGACACAGAGGTAGAGAACAAACGTATGGACACCAAGTGTGGGAAGCCATGTGGTGGTGGTGGTGGGATGAGTTGGGAGTTTGGGATTGACCTGTATACATGTATATACATAAAATACATAACTAATAATAACGTGCTGTATAAAAACATAAATAAAATTAAAATTCAAAATTTTAAAAAATAAAATTTAAAAATAAAACAGAAAAAATTCTTCCCATCACACAGATGTATTTATAGGAAAGAATTATTTCCATGCTTATATCTAAAAATACATAAAAGGGGAATAAAATCTAACTTGAACCATAAAAGAAAAAAAAAAACCTGAACCCAGGAGTTATACAGAGGAAAACCCTATCAGGGCACTTGCTCCAGTGGTAAACAATTCTGAAATTGGTCAGAGGTGGGGAACCATCTCCCATACAGCCAGCAACCCACCCCCCACGCAAGGAGCGTCCTCATTGCAAAGCTGGGGGAACGTGCCGAGGCATCTGTGAGTAAACGTGAGCTGAGCCCCAGGCCAGCTGCTGCTGAACTGTTCCCACCCTTTCCCGGTAAAACACCTGAATATGTACAAGGGCTTGAAAGCCTAGAGGAAGGACCGTGGAGCCACACCAGCGACAGCACACAGGCCAACTTGGTGCCTGCAGGCCAGCCAGCGTGGTCCTGGCCCCGGCGCTCTTCCAGAAGCTTTCCATTGCCCTGCCTGAGATACCCATCCAGTCCCGGCCCCCACTGCTTTTTTCCTTCCTCACCTCTGTCCGGAGAGAAATTCCAGCGGAAGGTATGGGTGACACATCCTCTTCTTTACAGGCGGCAGCCTGGCAACTCCTGCAGAAAGGCCAGCAGAACCCCACTCACACCGGGCCACCCACAAAGCTGTGGCCCCTCACTCCCTCCCACCAGCACAGCCCCGAGACTGCTGACGGGGCAGAGAATATGGAGTCAGGCACAGCTTCAGAGGCTACTGCTGCCTGGAGCGCTGTTTATATTGACCTCAAGGAGGCACACCTGAGGAGGGCAGGCCGGCAGTGTAAGGCTGCCCAGGTCAGCTAATCCACAACCCTCAGGGAATCACATTGTTGAAAATGGACCCCGCAAAGGCAGAAGAAGAGCCAAGGAAAAAAAGGACAAAATGCCATTTGCAGCCCCGTAGATGAGTCTAGAAGTAATCACGTGACTTGTAGTAAGTCAGAAAGTGAAAGACACATATCATATCACTTAGAGGTGTTACCTAAAAATGGATACCAGGGCAGATATTTCCACGGAGAAGGGCAATCACAGATTCATTAAACAAACTTATGGTTCACCAATGGAAAGGTGTGAGGATTGGTTTCATTACGATATCAGGGTTAACAGACATATACAAACACAGGTGACATATATAATCACCAAAGACCTACAGAATACCGAGAGGACTACTCAACATTCTGTCATAACGTACATGGGAAAAGGATCCCAAGAAGAACAGTCATCTGTATATGTGTAAGAGAACCACATCTTCCACACCTACAACAAGCCAAACATTGTAATCAAACTTGCTGTAATAAAAAATAAAAACTTAAATTAAAAACACGAACAAGAAGTAGTGAGACAAACGTGAGGGGCTTTCTCCTGGTACATTCCATTCTAAACTCCAATCTAGAACACCACTTCCACTGAGGCTCTCTTGCCCTAGTAACCAGATTTGGTAAGGGTGAACTGCTGCCACCTTGTGGCCGTTTCACACAACAGCAGCTTTAATCCCAACGCTAATGGTCAGTTGATATTCAAAATCATTGCAGGCCTGTAAATGACACCTGCCCTGAAAACAAATCCTGGGGTCACATATCGACCAAAAAATTCAAAGGACGTCCATATTTCAAAACGACCGTTTCAAAAGGCATATTTTACGCACATTAGTGTTCTGCTTCTTTTCCTTTCTTTCCTTTTTTGTTAAAAAAAACGGGAATGGAAAAAGGCATCCCTCAGGATGGGTGAAAATCGTTGCAAACGAATCACTGGACACAGGTTTAATCTCCAATATATATAAACAGCTCATGCAGCTTAATATTAAAAAAACAAACAACCCCCCAAAAAATGGGCAGAAGATCTAAAGAGACGTTTCTTCAAAGGAGACACAGAGATGGCCAAGACGCACATGAAAAGCTGCTCAACAGCACTAATTATTAGAGAAATGCAAATCAAAACTACAATGAGGTATCACCTCACACCTGTTAGAATCGGCATCATCAGAAAATCTACAAACAACCAATTCTGGGGAGGGTGTGGACAAAAGGAGCCCTCTTCCACTATTGGTGGGAATGTAAATTGATACAGTCACTATGGAGAACAGTATGGAGTTTCCTTAAAAAAACTAGAAATAGAATTACCATCTGATCCAGCAATCCCACTTCTGGGCATATACCCAGAGAAAACCGTATTTCAAAAAGGCACATTCACCACAATGTTCGTTGCAGCACTATTTACAATAGCCAGGTAATGGAAGCAACCTAAATGCCCACAGACAGATGAATGGATAAAGATGTGGTACATATATAAAATGGAATATGACTCGGCCATAAAAAGGAATGAAACTGGGTCATTTGTAGAGACATCGATGGATCGAGAGACTGTCATACAGAATGAAGTAAGTCAGAAAGAGGAAAACAAATATTGTATATTAATGCATATATGTGGAGCCTAAAAATGGTACAGATGAACTGGTTTGCAGGGAAGAAATAGAGACACAGAGGTAGAGAACAAACGTATGGACACCAAGTGTGGGAAGCCATGGGGTGGTGGTGGTGGGATGAGTTGGGAGTTTGGGATTGACCTGTATACATGTATATACATAAAATACATAACTAATAATAACGTGCTGTATAAAAAAATAAATAAAATTAAATTTCAAAATTTTAAAAAATAAAATTTAAAAATAAAACAGAAAAAATTCTTCCCATCACACAGATGTATTTATAGGAAAGAATTATTTCCATGCTTATATCTAAAAATACATAAAAGGGGAATAAAATCTAACTTGAAGCATAAAAGAAAAAAACATCTGAACCCATGAGTTATACAGAGGAAAACCCTATCAGCGCACTTGCTCCAGCGGTAAACAATTCTGAAATTGGTCAGATGTGGAGAATCATCTCCCATACAGCCAGCAGCCCCACCCCACGCAAGGAGGGTCCTCATTGCAAAGCTGCGGGACCGTGCCGAGGCGTCTGTGAGTAAACGTGAGCTGAGCCCCACGCCAGCTGCTGCTGAACTGTTCCCACCCTTCCCAGGTAAAACACCTGAATATGTACAAGGGCTTGAAAGCCTAGAGGAAGGGCAGTGGAGCCACAGCAGCGACAGCACACAGTCCCACTTGGTGCCTGCAGGCCAGCCATGATGGTCCTGGCCACAGGCGCTCTTCTGGAAGCTTTCCATTTTCCTGCCTGAGATACCCCTCCTGTCCCGGCCCACACTCCTTTTTTTCCTTCCTCACCTCAGCCCGGAGAGAAATTTCAGCATACGTTATGGGTGACGCATCCTCTTCCTTACAGGTGGCAGCCTGGTAACTCCTAAGCCTTGCCGTTCCCTAACCCTAACCCTAGCCCGGAACAGAAACCCACCACCAGCCCTATACCTTTCCCTACGCCGTAGCCTATTCCTGGCCCGTACGCAGGCACTGAACCTTTCATCAGCACGTATCCTGACCCTGCCATTTTGCCGTACCCTCACCTGTGCCCTAAGCCTTGCCGTTCCCTAACCCTAACCCTAGCCTGGAACGGAAACCCACCACAAGCCCTACAACTTACCCCCAAGCCGTAGCCTACTCCTGGTCCATACGCGGGCTCTGATTTGTGCGTCAGCACGTAGCCTGACCTTCCCACATTACCGTAACGTCACCTGTGCCCTAAGCCTTGCCGTTCCCTAACCCTAACCCTAGTACAGAATGGAAACACACCACAAGCCCTACACCTAACCCCCAAGCCATAGCCTACTCCTGGCCCGTACGTTGGAACTGACCCGTGCGTCAGCACGTAGCCTGACCCTCCCAAGTTTCCGTACCCTCACCTGTGCCCTAAGCCTTGCTGTTCCCTAACACTAACCCTAGCCCGGAACGGAGACCCACCACCAGCCCTACACCTAACCCCCAACCTGTGGACTACTCCTGGCCGGTACGCTGCCACTGACCCGTGCGTCAGCACGTAGCCTGAACCTGCCACGTTTCCGTACCCTCACCTGTGCCCTAAGACTTGCCGTTCCCTAACCTTATCCCTAGCCCGGAACGGAAACCCACCACCAGCCCTACACCTTACCCTATGCCGTAGCCTACACCTGGCCCGTTCGCGGGCACTGACCTGTGCTTCAGCACGTAGCCTGACCCTCCCATGTTACCGTACCCTCACCTGTGCCCTAAGCCTTGCCGTTCCCTAACCCTAACCCTAGCCAGGAACGGAAACACATCACCAGCCCTAAACCTTACCCACAAGCCGTACCCTACTCCTGGCCCGTACGCTGGCACTGACCCATGCGTCAGCACGTAGCCTGACCTTGCCACGTTTCCGTAACATCATCTGTGCCCTAAGCCTTGCCGTTCCCTCACCCTCACCCTAGCCAGGAACAGAAACCCATCAGCAGCCCTACACATTACCCTACGCCGTAGCCTACTTTTGGCACGTACGCTGGCACTGACACGTGCCTCAGCACGTAGCCTGACCCTAACACGTTTCCGTACCCTCACCTGTGCCCTAAGCCTTGCCGTTCCCTAACCCTAACCCTAGTCCGGAACGGAAACCCACCACCAGCCCTACAGCTTACCCCCAAGCCATAGCCTATTCCTGGCCCGTACGCTGGCACTGACCCGTGCGTCAGCATGTAGCCTGACACTCCCAAGTTTCCGTACCCTCACCTGTGCCCTAAGCCTTGCCGTTCCCTAACCCTAACCCTAGCGCGGAACGGAAACCCACAACCAGCCCTACACCTAACCCCCAAGCTGTAGCTTACTCCTGGCCAGTACGCTGGCACTGACACGTGCATCATCACGTAGCCTGACGCTCCCACGTTTCCGTACCCTCACCTGTGCCCTAGGCCTTGCCGTTCCCTAAACCTAACCGTAGCCCGGAACGGAAACCCACCACCAGCCCTACACCTTACCCACAAGCCGTAGCCTACTCCTGGCCCGTACGCTGGCACAGACCCGTGCGTCAGCACGAAGCCTGACCCTCCGACTTTTGTGGAACCTCACCTGTGCCCTAAGCCTTGCCGTTCCCTAACCCTAAGCCTAGCCCGGAACGGAAACACACCACCAGCCCTACAACTTACCCAAAAGCCGTAGCCTATTCCTGGACCTTATGCTGGCACTGTCCCGTGCGTCAGCACGTAGCCTGACCCTCCCACGTTTGCGGACCATCACCTGTGCCCTAAGCCTTGCCATTCCCTAACCCTAACCCTAGACCGGAACGGAAACCCACCACCAGCCCTACACCTTTCCCTACGCCGTAGCCTATTCCTGGCCCGTACGCAGGCACTGACCCTTTCATCAGCACGTAGCCTTACCCTCCCACGTTTCCGTACCATCACCTGTGCCCTAAGCCTTGCCGTTCCCTAACCCTAACCCTAGCCCGGAACGGAAACCCACCACCAGCCCTAAACCTTACCCCCAAGCCGTAGCCTACTCCTGGTCCATACGCTGGCAATGACCTGTGCGTCAGCACGTAGCCTGAACTTCCCACATTACCGTACCCTCACCTGTGCCCTAAGCCTTGCCGTTCCCTAACCCTAACCCTAGTACGGAAAGGAAACACACCAAAAGCCCTACACCTAACCCCCAAGCCGTAGCCTACTCCTGGCCCGTACGCTGGCACTGACCCGTGCGTCAGCACGTAGCCTGACCCTCCCACGTTTCCGTACCCTCACCTGTGCCCTAAGACTTGCTGTTCCCTAACACTAACCCTAGCCTGGAACGGAAACACACCATCAGAGCTACACCTAACCACCAAGCCGTAGCCTACTCCTGGCCGGTACGCTGGCACTGACCCGTGCGTCAGCACGTAGCCTGACCCTCCCACGTTTCCGTACCCTCACCTGTGCCCTAAGCCTTGCCGTTCCCTAACCCTAACCCTAGCCCGGAACGGAAACCCACCACTAGCCCTAAACCTTTCCCTACGCCGTAGCCTACACCTGGCCTGTACGCTGGCACTGACCCATGCGTCAGCACGTAGTCTGACCCTCCCACGTTTCCGTACCCTCACCTGGGCCCTAAGCCTTGCCGTTTCCTAACCCTAACCCTAGCCCATGAATGGAAACCCACCACCAGCCCTACACCTTACCCTACGCCGTAGCCTACTCCTGGCCCGTACGCTGGCACTGACATGTGCGTCAGCACGTAGCCTAACCCTCTCACGTTTCCGTACCCTCACCTGTCCTGTAAGCCTTGCCGTTCCCTAACCCTAACCGTAGCCCGGAACGGAAACCCACCACCAACCCTAAACCTTTCCCTATGACGTAACCTATTCCTGGCCCGTACGCAGGCACTGAACCTTTCATCAGCACGTAGCCAGACCCTCCCACGTTTCCGTACCCTCATCTGTGCCCTAAGCCTTGCCGGTCCGTAACCCTAAACCTAGCCCAGAACGGAAACCCACCACCAGCCCTATACCTTACCCCCAAGCAGTAGCCTACTCCTGGCCCGTATGCTGGCTCTGACACATGGGTCAGCACGTAGCCTGACCCTCCCACGTTTCCGTACCCTCCCCTGTGCCCTAAGCCTTTCCGTTCCATAACCCTAACCCTAGCCCGGAACGGAAACCCACCACCAGCCCTACGCATTACCCTACGCCGTAGCCTACTCCTGGACCGTACGCTGGCACTGACCCGTGCGTCAGCACCTAGCCTCACCTTCCCACATTTCCGTACCCTCACCTGTGCCCTAAGCCTTGCCGTTCCCTGACCCTAACCCTAGCCCGGAACAGAAACCCACCACCAGCCCTACACCATACCCTACACCGTAGCCTACTCCTGGCCCGTACGCTGGCACTGATCCGTGCGTCAGCATGTAGCCTGACCCTCTCACGTTTCCATACCCTCACCTGTGCCCTAAGCTTTGACGTTCCCTAACACTAACCCTAGCCCGGAACGCAAACCCACCACCAGCCCTACACCTTTCCCTATGCCGTAGCCTACTCCTGGCCCGTACGCTGGCACTGACACATGGGTCAGCACGTACCCTGACCCTCCCACGTTTCCGTACCCTCACCTGTGCCCTAAGCCTTGCCGTTCCCTAACCCTAACCCTAGCCCGGAACAGAAACCCAACACCAGCCCTATACCTTTCCCTACGCCGTAGCCTATTCCTGGCCCGTACGCAGGCCCTGACCCTTTCATCAGCACGTAGCCTGACCCTCCCACGTTTCCGTACCCTCACCTGTGCCCTAAGCCTTGCCGTTCCCTAACCCTAACCCTAGCCCGGAACGGAAATCCACCACCAGCCCTAAACCTTACCCCCAAGCCGTAGCCTAATCCTGGTCCATACGCTGGCAATGACCTGTGCGTCAGCACGTAGCCTGAACTTCCCACATTACCGTACCCTCACCTGTGCCTAAGCCTTGTCGTTCCCTAACCCTAACCCTAGTACGGAACGGAAACACACCACAAGCCCTACACCTAACCCCCAAGCCGTAGCCTACTCCTGGCCCGTACGCTGGCACTGACCCGTGCGTCAGCACGTAGCCTGACCCTCCCACGTTTCCGTACCATCACCTGTGCCCTAAGACTTGCTGTTCCCTGACACTAACCCTAGCCTGGAACGGAAACACACCATCAGACCTACACCTAACCACCAAGCCGTAGCCTACTCCTGGCCGGTACGCTGGCAATGACCCATGCGTCAGCACGTAGCCTGACACTCCCACGTTTTCGTACCCTCACCTGTGCCCTAAGCCTTGCCGTTACCTAACCCTAACCCTAGCCCAGAACGGAAACCCACCACTAGCCCTAAACCTTTCCCTACGCCGTAGCCTACACCTGGCCCGTACGCTGGCACTGAACCATGCGTCAGCACGTAGTTTGACACTCCCACGCTTCCGTACCCTCACCTGGGCCCTAAGACTTGCCGTTTCCTAACCCTAACCCTAGCCCATGAACGGAAACCCACCACCAGCCCTACACCTTACCGTACGCCGTAGCATACTCTTGGCCCGTACGCTGGCACTGACCCGTGCGTCAGCACGTAGCCTAACCCTCTCACGTTTCCGTACCCTCACCTGTGCTGTAAGCCTTGCCTTTCCCTAACCCTTACCCTATCCCGGAACGGAAACCCACCACCAGCCCTACACCTTACCCTATGCCGTAGCCTACTCCTGGCCCGAATGCTGGCACTGACCCGTGCGTCAGCACGTAGCCAGACCCTCCCACGTTTCCGTACCCTCATCTGTGCCCTAAGCCTTGCCGGTCCGTAACCCTAAACCTAGCCCGGAACGGAAACCCACTACCAGCCCTAAATCTTACCCACAAGGCGTAGCCTACTCCTGGCCCGTATGCTGGCACTGACCCGTGCGTCAGCATGTAGACTGACACCCCACGTTTCCATACCCTCACCTGGGCCCTAAACCTTGCCGTTCCCTAACACTAACCCTAGCCTGGAATGGAAACCCACCACCAGCCCTAAAACTTACCCCCATGCCATAGCCTACTCCTGGCCCGTACACAGGCACTGACCCGTGCATCAGCACATAGCCTGACCCTCCCACTTTTCCGTACCCTCTGCTAAGCCCTAAGCCTTGGCCTTCCCTAACTCTAACCCAAGCCCGGAACGGAATCCCACCACCAGCCCTACACCTTAATGTATGCCGTAGCCTATTCCTGGCCCGTACGCTGGCACTGACCCGTGCGTCAGCACGTAGCCTGACCCTCCCACGTTTCCGTACCCTCCCCTGTGCCCTAAGCCTTGCCGTTCCCTAACCCTAACCCTAGCCCGGAACGGAAACCCACCACCAGCCCTAAACCTTTCCCTACGCCGTAGCCTAATCCTGGCCCGTACGCTGGCACTGACCCGTGCGTCAGCATGTAGTGTGACCCCCACACGTTTCTGTACCCTCACCTGGGCCCTAAGCCTTTCCGTTCCCTAACACTAACCCTAGCCCGGAACGGAAACCCACCACAAGCCCTACACCTTACCCTATGCCGTAGCCTACTCCTGGCCCGAACGCTGGCACTGACCTGTGCGTCAGCACGTAGCCTGACCTTCCCACATTTCCGTACCTTCACCTGTGCTGTAAGCCTTGCTGTTCCCTAACCCTAACCCTAGTACGGAACGGAAAACCACCACCAGCCCTACAACTAACCTCCAAGCCATAGCCTACTTATGGCCCGTACGCTGGCACTGACCCGTGCGTCAGCACGTAGCCTGACCCTCCCACGTTTCCGTACCATCACCTTTGCCCTAAGCCTTGCCGTTCTCTAACCCTAACCCTAGCCCGGTACAGAAACCCACCACCAGCCCTACACCTAAACCCCAAGCCGTAGCCTACTCCTGGCCGGTACGATTGCACTGACCCGTGCGTCAGCACGTAGCCTGACCCTCCCACGTTTCTGTATCCTCACCTGTGCCCTAAGCCTTGCCGTTCCCTAACCCTAACCCTAGCCCTAAACGGAAAACCACCACCAGCCCTACACTTTACCCTACGCCGTAGCCTATTCCTGGCCCGTACGCTGGCACTGACCCGTGCGTCAGCATGTAGCCTGACCCTCCCACTTTTCCGTACCCTCACCTGTGCCCTAAGCCTTGCCGTTCCCTAACCCTAACCCTAGCCCAGAACGGAAACCCACCACCAGCCCTATACCTTACCCCCAAGCAGTAGCCTACTCCTGGCCCGTATGCTGGCTCTGACACATGGGTCAGCACGTAGCCTGACCCTCCCACGTTTCCGTACCCTCACCTGTGCCCTAAGCCTTTCCGTTCCATAACCCTAACCCTAGCCCGGAACGGAAACCCACCACCAGCCCTACACATTACCCTACGCCGTAGCCTACTCCTGGACAAACGCTGGCGCTGACCCGTGCGTCAGCACCTAGCCTCACCTTCCCACATTTCCGTACCCTCACCTGTGCCCTAAGCCTTGCCGTTCCCTAACCCTAACCCTAGCCCGGAACGGAAACCCACCACCAGCCCTAAACCATACCCTACACCGTAGCCTACTCCTGGCCCGTACGCTGGCACTGATCCGTGCGTCAGCATGTAGCCTGACCCTCTCACGTTTCCGTACCCTCACCTGTGCCCTAAGCTTTGACGTTCCCTAACCCTAACCCTAGCCCGGAACGCAAAACCACCACCAGCCCTACACCTTTCCCTATGCCGTAGCCTACTCCTGGCCCGTACGCTGGCACTGACACGTGGGTCAGCACGTACCCTGACCCTCCCACGTTTCCGTACCCTCACCTGTGCCCTAAGCCTTGCCGTTCCCTAACCCTAACCCTAGCCCGGAACAGAAACCCAACACCAGCCCTATACCTATCCCTACGCCGTAGCCTATTCCTGGCCCGTACGCAGGCCCTGACCCTTTCATCAGCACGTAGCCTGACCCTCCCACGTTTCCGTACCCTCACCTGTGCCCTAAGCCTTGCCGTTCCCTAACCCTAACCCTAGCCCGGAACGGAAACCCACCACCAGCCCTAAAACTTACCCCCAAGCCGTAGCCTACTCCTGGTCCATACGCTGGCAATGACCTGTGCGTCAGCACGTAGCCTGAACTTCCCACATTACCGTACCCTCACCTATGCCTAAGCCTTGTCGTTCCCTAACCCTAACCCTAGTACGGAACGGAAACCCACCACCAGCCCTACACCTTACCCCCAAGCCGTAGCCTACTCCTGGCCGGTACTCTGGCACTGACCCGTGCGTCACCACGTAGCCTGACCCTCCCACGTTTCCGTAACCTCACCTGTGCCCTAAGCCTTGCCGTTCCCTAACCTTATCCCTAGCCCGGAACGGAAACCCACCACCAGCCCTACACCTTACCCTATGCCGTAGCCTACACCTGGCCCGTTCGCGGGCACTGACCTGTGCTTCAGCACGTAGCCTGACCCTCCCATGTTACCGTACCCTCACCTGTGCCCTAAGCCTTGCCGTTACCTAACCCTAACCCTAGCCAGGAACGGAAACACATCACCAGCCCTAAACCTTACCCACAAGCCGTACCCTACTCCTGGCCCGTACGCTGGCACTGACCCATGCGACAGCACGTAGCCTGACCTTGCCACGTTTCCGTAACATCATCTGTGCCCTAAGCCTTGCCGTTCCCTCACCCTCACCCTAGCCAGGAACAGAAACCCATCAGCAGCCCTACACCTTACCCTACGCCGTAGCCTACTCTTGGCACGTACGCTGGCACTGACACGTGCCTCAGCACGTAGCCTGACCCTAACACGTTTCCGTACCCTCACCTGTGCCCTAAGCCTTGCCGTTCCCTAACCCTAACCCTAGTCTGGAACGGAAACCCACCACCAGACCTACAGCTTACCCCCAAGCCATAGCCTATTCCTGGCCCGTACGCTGGCACTGACCCGTGCGTCAGCATGTAGCCTGACACTCCCACGTTTCCGTACCCTCACCTGTGCCCTAAGCCTTGCCGTTCCCTAACCCTAACCCTAGCGCGGAACGGAAACCCACCACCAGCCCTACACCTAACCCCCAAGCCGTAGCTTACTCCTGGCCAGTACGCTGGCACTGACACGTGCATCATCACGTAGCCTGACGCTCCCACGTTTCCGTACCCTCACCTGTGCCCTAGGCCTTGCCGTTCCCTAAACCTAACCGTAGCCCGGAACGGAAACCCACAACCAGCCCTACACCTTACCCCCAAGCCGTAGCCTACTCCTGGCCCGTACGCTGGCACAGACCCGTGCGTCAGCACGAAGCCTGACCCTCCCACGTTTGTGGACCCTCACCTGTGCCCTAAGCCTTGCCGTTCCCTAACCCTAAGCCTAGCCCGAAACGGAAACCCACCACCAGCCCTACAACTTACCCCAAAGCCGTAGCCTATTCCTGGACCTTATGCTGGCACTGTCCCGTGCGTCAGCACGTAGCCTGACCCTCCCACGTTTCCGTACCCTCACCTGTGCCCTAAGACTTGCTGTTCCCTAACACTAACCCTAGCCTGGAACGGAAACTCACCATCAGACCTACACCTAACCACCAAGCCGTAGCCTACTCCTGGCCGGTACGCTGGCACTGACCCGTGCGTCAGCACGTAGCCTGACCCTCCCACGTTTCCGTACCCTCACCTGTGCCCTAAGCCTTGCCGTTCCCTAACCCTAACCCTAGCCCGGAACGGAAAACCACCACTAGCCCTAAACCTTTCCCTACGCCGTAGCCTACACCTGGCCTGTACGCTGGCACTGACCCATGCGTCAGCACGTAGTCTGACCCTGCCACGTTTCCGTATCCTCACCTGGGCCCTAAGCCTTGCCGTTTCCTAACCCTAACCCTAGCCCATGAATGGAAACCCACCACCAGCCCTACACCTTACCCTACTCCGTAGCCTACTCCTGGCCCGTACGCTGGCACTGACCTGTGCGTCAGCACGTAGCCTAACCCTCTCACGTTTCCGTACCCTCACCTGTGCCCTAAGCCTTGCCATTCCCTAACCCTAACCCTACCCCGGAACGGAAACCCACCACCAGCCCTAAACCTTTCCCTATGCCGTAACCTATTCCTGGCCCGTACGCAGGCACTGACCCTTTCATCAGCACGTAGCCAGACCCTCCCACGTTTCCGTACCCTCATCTGTGCCCTAAGCGTTGCCGGTCTGTAACCCTAACCCTAGCCCGGAACGGAAACCCACAACCAGCCCTAAACCTTACCCACAAGGCGTAGCCTACTCCTGGCCCGTACGCTGGCACTGACCCGTGTGTCAGCACGTAGCCTGAGCCTCCCACGTTTCCGTACCATCACCTGTGCCCTAAGCCTTGCCGTTCCCTCACCCTCACCCTAGCCAGGAAAAGAAACCCATCAGCAGCCCTACACATTACCCTACGCCGTAGCCTACTCCTGGCACGTACGCTGGCACTGACACGTGCGTCAGCACGTAGCCTGAACCTCACCCGTTTCCGTACCCTCACCTGTGCCCTAAGCCTTGCCGTTCCCTAACCCTAAACCTAGTCCGGAGCGGAAACCCACCACCAGCCCTACAGCTTACCCCCAAGCCATAGCCTATTCCTGGCACGTACGCTGGCACTGACCCGTGCGTCAGCATGTAGCCTGACCCTCCCACGTTTCCGTACCCTCACCTGTGCCCTAAGCCTTGCCGTTCCCTAACCCTAACCCTAGCCCGGAACGGAAACCCACCACCAGCCCTACACCTAACCCCCAACCCGTAGCTTACTCCTGGCCAGTACGCTGGCACTGACCCGTGCATCATCACGTAGCCTGACCCTCCCACGTTTCCGTACCCTCACCTGTGCCCTAAGCCTTGCCGTTCACTAACCCTAACCCTAGCACGGAACGGAAACCCACCACCAGCCCTACACCTTACTCTATGCCGTAGCCTACACCTGGCCCGTACGCGGGCACTGACCTGTGCTTCAGCACGTAGCCTGACCCTCCCATGTTACCGTATGCTCACCTGTGCCCTAAGCCTTGTCGTTCCCTAACCCTAACCCTAGCCCGGCACGGAATCTCACGACCAGCTCTACACCTTATCGTATGCCGTAGCCTAGTCCCGGCCCGTACGCTGGCACTGACCCGTGTGTCAGCATGTAGCCTGACCCTCCCACGTTTCCGTAACCTCACCTGTGCCCTATGCCTTGCCGTTCCCTAACCCTAACCCTATCCCGGAACAAAAAACCACCACCAGCCCTACACCTTACCCCAAGCCGTAGCCTATTCCTGGCCCGTACGCAGGCACTGACCCTTTCATCAGCACGTAGCCTGACCCTCCCACGTTTCCGTACCCTCATCTGTGCCCTAAGCCTTACCGTTCCCTAACCCTAACCCTAGCCCGGAACGGAAACCCACCACCAGCCCTACACCATAACCGACGCCGTAGCCTACTCCTGGCCTGTACGGTGGCACTGATCCTTGCGTCAGCATGTAGCCTGAACCTCCCACGTTTCCGTACCCTCACCTGTGCCCTAAGCCTTGCCGTTCTGTAACCCTAACCCTAGCGCGGAACGGAAACCCACCATCAGCCCTACACCTAACCCCCAAGCCGTAGCTTACTACTGGCCAGTACGCTGGCACTGACACGTGCATCTTCACATACCCTGACGCTCCCACGTTGCCGTACCCTCACCTGTGCCCTAAGCCTTGCCGTTCCCTAACCCTAACCCTAGTACGGAACGGAAACACACCACCAGCCCTACACCTAACACCCAAGCCATAGCCTACTCCTGGCCTGTACGCTGGCACTGACCCATGCGTCAGCACGTAGCCTTACCCTCCCACGTTTCCGTACCCTCACCTCTGCCCTAAGCCTTGCCGATCCCTATCCCTAACCCTAGCCCCGAACGGAAACGAACCAGCAGCCATACACCTTTCTCTACGACGTAGCCTACTCCTGGCCGATACGCTGGCATTGACACGTGCATTAGCACGTAGCCTGAACCTCCCACGTTTCCGTACCCTCAACTGTGCCCTAAGCCTTGCCGTTCCCTAACACTAACCCTAGCCCGGAACGGAAACCCACCACCAGCCCTACACATTACCCTACGCCGTAGCCTACTCCTGGCCCGTACGCTGGCACTAACCCGCGTGTCAGCACGTAGCCTGACCCTCACACGTTTCCGTACCCTCACCTGTGCCCTAAGCCTTGCCGTTCCCTAACCCTAACCCTAGCGCGGAACGGAAACCCACCACCAGCCCTACAGCTTACCCCCAAGCCATAGCCTATTCCTGGCCCGTACGCTGGCACTGACCAGTGCGTCAGCATGTAGCCTGACCCTCCCACGTTTCCCTACCCTCACCTGTGCCCTATGCCTTGCCGTTCCCTAACCCTAACCCTAGCCCGGAACGGAAACCCACCACCAGCCCTACACCTTACTCTATGCCGTAGCCTACTCCTGGCCCAAACGCTAGCACTGACACTTGCGTCAGCACGTAGCCTGACCCTACCACGTTTCCGTACCCTCACCTGTGCCCTAAGCCTTGCCGTTCCCTAACCCTAACCCTAGCCCGGAACGGAAACCCACCACCAGCCCTACAGTTTACCCCCAAGCCGTAGCCTACTCCTGGCCCGTATGCTGGCACTGAAACGTGCGTCACCACATAGCCTGACCCTCCCACATTTCTGTAACCTCACCTGTGCCCTAAGCCTTGCCTTTCCCTAAACCTAACCCTAGTCCGGAACGGAAACCAACCACAAACCCTACAGCTTACCCTACGCCGTAGCCTACTCCTGGTTTGTACACTGGCACTGACCCGTGTGTCAGCACGTAGCCTGACCCTCCCACGTTTCCGTACCCTCACCTGTGCCCTAAGCCTTGCCGTTTCCTAACCCTAACCCTAGCCCAGAACAGAAACGCACCACCAGCCCCAAAACTTACCCAAAAGCCGTAGCCTACTCCTGGCCCATACGCTGGCAATGACCCGTGCGTCAGCACGTAGCCTGACCCTCCCACGTTTCCGTACCCTCACCTGTGCCATAAGCCTTGTCGTTCCCTAACCCTAAACCTAGTCCAGAACGGAAACCCACCACCAGCCCTACACCTTACCTTACGCCGTAGCCTACTCCTGGCCCGTACGCTGGCACTGACCTGTGCGTCAGCACGTAGCCAGACCCTCCCACTTTTTCGTACCCTCAACTGTGCCCTAAGCCTTGCCATTCCCTAACCCTAACCCTAGCACGGAACGGAAACACACCACCAGCCCTACAACTTAACCCCAGCCGTAGCCTACTCCTGGCCCGTACGCTGGTACTGACCCGTGCATCAGCACGTAGCCTGACCCTCCCAACTTTCCGTACCCTCACCTGTGCCCTAAGCCTTGCCGTTCCCTAACCCTAACCCTAGCCCGGAACAGAAACCCACCACCAGCCCTAAACCTTACCCCCAAGCCGTAGCCTACTCCTGGCCCGTACGCTGGAACTGACCTGTGCGTCAGCACGTAGCCTGACCCTCCAACGTTTGCGGAACCTCACCTGTGCCCTAATCCTTGCCGTTCCCTAACACTAACCCTAGCCCTGAACGGAAACCCACCACCAGCCCTAAACCTTTCCCTAAGCCGTAGCCTATTCCTGGCTCGTACGCAGGCAGTGACCCTTTCATCAGCACGTAGCCTGACCTTCCCACGTTTCCGTAACCTCACCTGTGCCCTAAGCCTTGCCGTTCACTAAACCTAACCCTAGCCCAGAATGGAAACTCACCACCAGCCCTAAACCTTACCCCCAAGCCGTAGCCTACTCCTGGTCCATATGCTGGCACTGACCCGTGCGTCAGAACGTATCCTGACACTGCCACGTTGCCGTACCCTCACCTGGGCCCTAAGCCATGCCGTTCCCTAACCCTAAACCTAGCCCAGAACGGAAAACCACCACCTGTCCTACACCTTACCCAACGCCGTAGCCTACTCCTGGCCTGTACGCTGGCAATGACCCGTGCGTCTGCACGTAGCCTGACCCTCCCACGTTTCCATACCCTCACCTGTGCCCTAAGCCTTGCCGTTCCCTAACCCTAACCGTAGCCCGGAACGAAAACCCACCACCAGCCCTACACCTTAAATTACGCCGTAGCCTACTCCTGGCCCATATGCTGGCACTGACCCGTGCATCAGTACGTAGCCTGACCCTCCCACGTTTCCGTAAGCTCACCTGTGCCCTAAGCCTTGACGTTTCCTAACCATAACCCTAGCCCGGAACGGACACCCACCACCAGCCCTAGACCTTATCCTACCACGTAGCCTACTCCTTGTCCGTATGCTGGCACTGACCCGTGCGTCAGCAAGTAGCCTGACCCTCCCACGTTTCCGTTCCCTCACCTGTGCCCTAAGCCTTGCCGTTCCCTAACCCTAACCGTACCCCGCAAAGAAAACCCACCAACAGCCCTACAGGTTACCCTACACCGTAGCCTACTCCTGGCCCGTACGCTGGCACTGACCCATGCATCAGTACGTAGCCTGACCCTCCCACTTTTCCATACCCTCACCTGTGCCCTAAGCCTTGACGTTCCCTAACCCTAACCCTAGCCCGGAACGGAAACCCACCACCAGCCCTACACCTAACTTCCATGCCATAGCCTACTCATGGCCCGTACGGTAGCACTGACCCGTGCGTCAGCACGTATCATGAGCCTCCCAAGTTTCCGTACCCTCACCTGTGCACTAAGCTTTGCCGTGCCCTAACCCTAACCCTAGCCCGGAACGGAAACACACCACCAGCCCTACACCTAACCCCGAAGCCGTAGCCTACTCCTGGCCGGTACGCTGGCACTGACACGTGCGTCAGCACGTAGCCTGACTCTCCCACGTTTCTGTACCCTAACCTGTGCCCTAAGCCTTGCCGTTCCCTTACCCTATCCCTAGCCCGGAACGGAAACTCACCACCAGCCCTACACGTTACCCTACGCCGTAGCCTACTCTTGGCCTGTACGGTGGCACTGACCCTTGCGTCAGCATGTAGCCTGACCCTCCCAAGTTTCCGTACCCTCACCTGTGCCCTAAGCCTTGCCGTTCCGTAACCCTAACCCTAGCCCGGAACGGAAACCCACCACCAGCCCTGCACCTTACCCCCAAGCCGTAGCCTACTCCTGGCCAGTTCGGTGGCACTAACCTGAGCATCAGCAAGTAGACTGACCCTCCCACGTTTCCGTACCCTCACCCGTGCCCTAAGCCTTGCCGTTCCGTAGCCCTAAACCTAGCCCGGAACGGAAACACACCACCTGCCCTACACCTTACCACCAAGCCGTAGACTACTCCTGGACCATATGCTGGCACTGACCCGTGCGTCAGCACGTAGCGTGACCCTCCCACGTTTCCGTACCCTCACCTGTGCCCTACGCCTTGCCGTTCCCTAACCCTTACCCTAGCCCGGAACGGAAACCCACCACCAGCCCTACAACTTACCCTATGCTGTAGCCTACACCTGGCCCGTACGCGGGCACTCACCCATGCGTCAGCACGTAGCCTGACGCTCCCACGTTTCCGTACCCTCACCTGTGCCCTAAGCCTTGCCGTTCCCTAACCCTAACCCTAGCCCGGAACGGAAACCCACCACCAGCCCTACAGTTTACCCCCAAGCCGTAGCCTACTCCTGGCCCGTACGTTGGCACTGACCCGTGCGTCAGCACGTAGCCTGACCCTCCCACGTTTCCGTACCCTCACCTGTGCCCTAATCCTTGCCGTTTCCTAACCCTAACCCTAGCCCAGAACAGAAACCGACCACCAGCCCCAAAACTTACCAAAAAGCCGTAGCCTACTCCTGGCCCATACGCTGGCAATGACCCGTGCGGCAGCACGAAGCCTGACCCTCCCACGTTTCCGTACCCTCACCTGTGCCATAAGCCTTGCCGTTCCCTAACCCTAACCCTAGCCCAGAACGGAAACCCACCACCAGCCCTAGACATTACCCTCCAGCGTAGCCTACTCCTGGCCTGTATGCTGGCACTGACCCGTGCGTCAGCACGTAGCCTGACCCTCCCACGTTTCCGTACCCTCACCTGAGTACTAAGCCTTGCCGTTCCGTAACCCTAACCCTAGCCCAGAATGGAAACCCACCACCAGCCCTAAACCTTAACCCCAAGCCGTAGCCTACTCCTGGCCCGTACTCTGGCACTGACACGTGCGTCAGCAAGTAGCCTGACCCTCCCATGTTTCAGGACCCTCAACTGTGCCCTAATCCTGTCCGTTCCTAACACTAACCCTAGCCCGGAATGGAAACCCACCACCAGCCCTACACCTTAACCCCAAGCCGTAGCCTACTCCTGACCCGTACTCTGGCACTGACACGTGTGTCAGCAAGTAGCCTGACCCTCCCACGTTTCAGGACCCTCAACTGTGCCCTAAGCCTGGCCGTTCCTTACACTAACCCTAGCCCAGAACGGAAAGCCACCACCAGCTCTACACCTTACCCACAAGCCGTAGTCTACTCCTGGCCTGTATGCTGACACTGACCCGTGCGTCAGCACGTAGCCTGACACTCCCACGTTTCCGTACCCTCACCTGTCCCCTAAGCCTTGCCGTTCCCTAACCCTAACCCTAGTCGGAACGGAAAACCACCACCAGCCCTACACCTCACCATATGTCGTAGCCTAAACCTGGCCCGTACGCGGGCACTGACCCGTGCGTCAGCACGTAGCCTGACCCTCCCACGTTTCCGTACCCTCACCTGTGCCGTAAGCCTTGCCGTTCCCTAACCCTAAACCTAGCCACGAACGGAAACCCACCACCAGCTCTAAACCTTACCCACAAGCCGTAGCCTACTCCTGGCCGTACACTGGCACTGACCCGTGCGTCAGCACGTAGCCTGACCCTCCCACGTTTCCGTACGCTCACATGTGCCCTAAGCTTTGCCGTTCCGTAACCCTAAACGTAGCCCAGAACGGAAACCCACAACCAGCCCAACACCTTATCCTACGCCGTAGCCTACTCCTGGCCCATACGCTGGCACTGACCCGTGCGTCAGTACGTAGCCTGACCCTCCCATGTTTCCGTACCATGACCTGTGCCCTAAGCCTTGACGTTCCCTAACCCTAACCCTAGCCCTGAACGGAAACCCACCACCAGCCCTACACCTTAAACTACGCCGTAGCCTACTCCTGGCCTGTACGGTGGCACTGACACTTGCGTCAGCATGTAGCCTGACCCTCCCACGTTTCCGTACCCTCACCTGTGCCCTAAGTCTTGCCGTTCCGTAACCCTAACCCTAGCCCGGAATGGAAACCGACCACCAACCCTAAACTTTACTCTATGACGTAGCCTACACCTGGCCCGTACGCGGGCACTGACATGTGCTTCAGCACGTAGCCTGACCCTCCCATGTTACCGTACCGTCACCTCTGCCCTAAGCCTTGCCGTTCCCTAACTCAAACCCTAGCCCGGAACGGAAACCCACCACCAGCCCTAAACCTTACCCACAAGCCGTAGCCTACTCCTGGCCCGTAGGCTGGCACTGACCCATGCGTCAGCATGTAGCCCGAACCTCCAACGTTTCCGTACCCTCACCTGTGCCCTAAGCCTTGCCGTACCCTAACCCTAACCCTAGCCCCCAACGGAAACCCACCACCAGCCCTACACCTTACCCCCAAGCCGTAGCCTACTCCTGGTCCATACGCTGGCAATGACATGTGCGTCAGCACGTAGCCTGACCCTCCCACTTTTCCGTACCCTCAGCTAAGCCCTAAGCCTTGGCCTTCCCTAACTCTAACCGAAGCCCGGAACGGAATCCCACCACCAGCCCTACACCTTAACGTATGCCGTAGCCTATTCCTGGCCCGTACGCTGGCACTGACACGTGCGTCAGCACGTAGCCTGACCCTCCCACGTTTCCGTACCCTCACCTGTGCCCTAAGCCTTGCCATTCCATAACCCTAACCCTAGCCATGAACGGAAACCCACCAGAAGCCCTACACCTTACCATACACCGTAGCCCACTCCTGGCCCGTACGCTGGCACTGACCCGTAAGTCAGCACGTAGCCTGACCCTCCCACGTTTCCGTACCCTCACCTGTGCCCTAAGCCTTGCCGTTCCCTCACCATAACCCTAGACAGGAACGGAAATCCACCAGCAGCCCTACACTTTACCCTACGCCGTAGCCTACTCCTGGCCCGTACGCTGGCACTGACCCGTGCGTCAGTACGTAGCCTGACCCTCACACTTTTCCGTACCCTCACCTGTGCCCTAAGCCTTACGTTCCCTTACCCTAATCCTAGCCCGGAACGGAAACCCACCACCAGCCCTACAACTTACCCTACGCTGTAGCCTACAACTGGCCCGTACGCGGGCACTGAACCATGCGTCAGCACGTAGCCTGACACTCCCACGTTTCCGTACCCTCACCTGTGCCCTAAGCCTTGCCGTTCTCTAACCCTAACCCTACCCCGGAACGGAAAGCCACCACCAGCCCTATAGCTTAGCCACAAGCCGTAGCCTACTCCTGACCAGTACGCTGGCACAGACCCGTGCGTCAGCACGTAGCCTGACCCTCCCTCGTTTCCGTAACCTCACCTGTGCCCTAAGCCTTGCCTTTCCCTAACCCTAACCCTAGTCCGGAACGGAAACCCACCACGAACCCTACAGCTTACCCTACGCCGTAGCCTACTCCTGGCCTGTACACTGGCACTGACCCGTGTGTCAGCACGTAGCCTGACCCTCCCACGTTTCCGTACCCTCACCTGTGCCCTAAGCCTTGCCGTTTCCTAACCCTAACCCTAGCCCAGAACAGAAACCCACCACCAGCCCCAAAACTTACCCAAAAGCCGTAGCCTACTCCTGGCCCATACGGTGGCAATGACCCGTGCATCAGCATGAAGCCTGACCCTCCCACGTTTCCGTACCCTCACCTGTGCCATAAGCCTTGCCGTTCCCTAACCCTAACCCTAGCCTAGAACAGAAACCCACCACCAGCCCTAAACCTTACCTTACGCCGTAGCCTACTCCTGGCCCGTACGCTGGCACTGACCTGTGCGTCAGCACGTAGCCACACCCTCCCACGTTTCCGTACCCTCACCTGTGCCCTAAGCCTTGCCGTTCCCTAACCCTAACCGTGGTCCACAATGAAAACCCAACACCAGCCCTACAACTTACCCTACGCCGTAGCCTACTCCTGGCCCGTACGCTGGCACTGACCCATGCATCAGTACGTAGCCTGACCCTCCCACGTTTCCGTACCTTCACCTGTGCCCTAAGCCTTGACGTTCCCTAACCCTAACCCTAGCCCCGAATGGAAACCCACCACCAGCCCTAGACATTACCCTCCGGCGTAGCCTACTCCTGGCCTGTATGCTGGCACTGACCCGTGCGTCAGCACATAGCCTGACCCTCCCACGTTTCCGTACCCTCACCTGAGCACTAAGCCTTGCCGTTCTGTAACCCTAAACCTAGCCCTGAATGGAAACCCACCACCAGCCCTACAACTTAACCCCAAGCCGTAGCCTACTCCTGGCCCGTACTCTGGCACTGACACGTGCGTCAGCAAGTAGCCTGACCCTCCCACGTTTCAGGACCCTCAACTGTGCCCTAAGCCTGGCCGTTCCTAACACTAACCCTATCCCAGAATGGAAACCCACCACCAGCCCTACACCTTAACCCCAAGCCGTAGCCTAATCCTGGCCCGTACTCTGGCAATGACACGTGCGTCAGCAAGTAGCCTGACCCTCCCACGTTTCAGGACCCTCAACTGTGCCCTAAGCCTGACCGTTCCTAACACTAACCCTAGCCCAGAACGGAAACCGACCACCAGCTCTACACCTTACCCCCAAGCCGTAGCCTATTCCTGGTCCATACGCTGGCAATGACATGTGCGTCAGCACGTAGCCTGACCTTCCCACATTACCGTAACGTCACCTGTGCCCTAAGCCTTGCCGTCCCTTAACCCTAACACTAGTACGGAAGGGAAACACACCACAAGCCCTACACCTAACCCCCAAGCCATAGCCTACTCCTGGCCAGTACGCTGGCACTGACCCATGCGTCAGCATGTAGCCTGACCCTCCCACGTTTCCGTACCCTCCCCTGTGCCCTAAGCCTTGCTGTTCCCTAACACTAACCCTAGCCTGGAAGGGAAACCCACCACCAGCCCTACACCTAACCCCCAATCCGTAGCCTACTCCTGGCCGGTACGCTGGCACTGGCCCGTGCGTCAGCACGTAGCCTGACCCTCCCACGTTTCTGTACCCTCACCTGTTCCCTAAGCCTTGCTGTTCCCTAACAATAACCGTAGCATGGAACAGAAAACCACCACCAGCCCTACACCTTACCCTACGCCGTAGCCTACTCCTGGCACGTACGCTGACACTGATCCGTGCGTCAGCACGTAGCCTGACCCTACCACGTTTCTGTACCCTCACCTGTGCCCCAAGCCTTGCCGTTCCCTAACCCTAACCCTAGCCCGGAACAGAAACCCACCACCAGCCCTAAACCTTTACCTTCTCCGTAGCCTACTCCTGGCCCGTACGCTGGCACTGACCTGTGCGTCAGCATGTAATCGGACCCCCCCCACGTTTCCGTCCCCACACTGGGGCCCTAAGCCTTGCCGTTCCCTAACCCTAACCCTAGCCCGGAAAGGAAACCCACCACCAGTCCTACACCTTACCCTACGCCGTAGCCTACTCCTGGCCCGAACGCTGGCACTGACCCATGCGTCAGCACGTAGCCTGACCCTACCACGTTTGCGTACCCTCACCTGTACCCTAAGCTTTGCCATTCCCTAACCCTAACCCTAGACCAGAAAGGAAACCCACCACCAGCCCTACACCTAACCCCCAAGCCGTAGCCTACTCCTGGCCGGTACGCTGGCACTGACCAGTGCGTCACCACTTAGCCTGACCCTCCCACGTTTCAGTACCCTCACCTGTGCCCTAAGCCTTGCCGTTCCCTAACCCTAACCCTAGCCCAGAACGGAAACCCACAACCTTCCCTACACCTTACCCAACGCCGTAGCCTACTCCTGTCCCGTACGCGGGCACTGACCCAGGCGTCAGCACGTAGCCTGATGCTCACACGTTTCCGTACCCTCACCTGTGCCCTAAGCCTTGCCGTTCCGTAACCCTAACCCTAGCCCGGAACGGAAAACCAACACCCGTCCTACACCTTACCCTACGCCGTAGATTACTCCTGGCCCATATGGTGACACTGACCCATGCGTTAGCACGTAGCCTGACCCTCCCACGTTTCCGTACCCTCACCAGTGCCCTAAGCTTTGCCGTTCCCTAACCCTAACCCTAGCCCGGAACAGAAACCCACCACCTGCCCTAAACCTTTCCCTACGCCGTAGCCTACTCCTGGCCCGTACGCTGGCACTGACCCGTGCGTCAGCACGTAGCCTGACCCTACCACGTTTCTGTACCCTCACCTGTGCCCTAAGCCTTGCCGTTCCCTAACCCTAACCCTAGCCCGGAATGGAAACACTCCACCAGCCCTAAAACTTACCCCCATGCCATTCCCTACTCCTGGCCCGTACACAGGCACTGACCCGTGCGTCAGCACGTAGCCTGACCCTCCCACTTATCCGTAACCTCAGCTAAGCCCTAAGCCTTGGCCTTCGCTAACTCTAACCGAAGCCTGGAACGGAATCCCACCACCAGCCCTACACCTTAAAGTATGCCGTAGCCTATTCCTGGCCCGTACGCTGGCACTGACACGTGCGTCAGCACGTAGCCTGACCCTCCACGTTTCCGTACCATCACCTGTGCCCTAAGCCTTGCCGTTCCCTAACCCTAACCCTAGCCAGGAACGGAAACCCACCAGAAGCCCTACACCTTACCATAAGCCGTAGCCCACTCCTGGCCCGTACGCTGGCACTGACCCGTAAGTCAGCACGTAGCCTGACCCTCCCACGTTTCCTTACCCTCACCTGTGCCCTAAGCCTTGCCGTTCCCTCACCATAACCCTAGACAGGAACGGAAATCCACCAGCAGCCCTACACTTTACCCTACGCCGTAGCCTACTCCTGGCCCGTACGCTGGCACTGACCCGTGCGTCAGCACGTAGCCTGACCCTCACACATTTCCGTACCCTCACCTGTGCCCTAACCCTTACCGTTCCCTTACCCTAATCCTAGCCAGGAACGGAAACCCACCACCAGCCCTACAACTTACCCCAAGCCGTAGGCTACTCCTGGACCTTACGCTGGCACTGACCTGTGTGTCCGCACGTAGCCTGACCCTCCCACGTTTGCGGACCCTCACCTGTGCCCTAAGCCTTGCCATTCCCTAACCCTAACCCTAGCCCGGAACGGAAACCCACCACCAGCCCTACAACTTTCCCTACGACGTAGCCTATTCCTGGCCCCTACGCAGGCACTGACCCTTTCATCAGCACGTAGCCTGACCCTCCCACGTTTCCGTACCCTCACCTGTGCCCTAAGCCTTGCCGTTCCCTAACCCTAACCCTAGCCCGGAATGGAAACCCACCACCAGCCCTACACATTACCCCAAAGCCGTAGCCTACTCCTGGTCCATACGCTGGCACTGACTTGTGCGTCAGCACGTAGGCTGAACTTCCCACATTACCGTAACCTCACCTGTGCCCTAAGCCTTGCCGTTCCCTAACCCTAACCCTAGTACGGAACGGAAACACACCACCAGCCCTACACCTAACCCCCAAGACATAGCCTACTCCTGGCCCGTACGATGGCACTGACCCGTGCGTCAGCACGTAGCCTGACCCTCCCACATTTCCGTACCCTCACCTGTGCCCTAAGCCTTGCTGTTCCCTAACACTAACCCTAGCCTGGAACGGAAACACGCCACCAACCCTACACCTAACCACCAAGCCGTAGCCTACTCCTGGCCGGTACGCTGGCACTGACATGTGCATCAGCATGTAGCCTGACCCTCCCACGTTTCCGTAACCTCACCTGTGCCCTACACTTTGCCATTCCCTAACCCTAACTGTAGCCCGAAAGGGAAACAGCCCTACACCTTACCCTACGCCATAGCCTACTCCTGGCCGGAACGCTGGCACTGACACGTGCATCAGCATGTAGCCTGACCTTCCCACGTTTCCGTACCCTCACCTGTGCCCCAAGCCTTGCCGTTCCCTCACCCTAACCCTAGCCAGGAACGGAAACCCACCAGCAGCCCTACACCTTACCCTACGCCGTAGCCTACGCCTGGCCAGTACGCTGGCACTGACCCATGCGTCAGCACGTAGCCTGACCCTCACACGTTTCCTTACCCTCACCTGTGCCCTAAGCATTGCCGTTCCCTAACCCTAACCCTAGTCCGGAACGGAAACCCACCACCAGCCCTACAGCTTACCACCAAGCCATAGCCTATTCCTGGCCCGTACGCTGGCACTGACCCGTGTGTCAGCATGTAGCCTGACCCTCCCACGTTTCCGTAACCTCACCTGTGCCCTACGCCTTGCCTTTCCCTAACCTTAACCCTAGCCCGGAACGGAAATCCACCACCAGCCCTACACCTTACCCTGTGCCGTAGCCTACACCTGGCCCGTTCGTGGGCACTGACCTGTGCATCAGCACGTAGCCTGACTCTCCCATGTTACCGTACACTCACCTGTGCCCTAAGCCTTGCCGTTCCCTAACCCTAACCCTAGCCCGGAACGGAAACTCACCACCAGCCCTAAACCTTACCCACAAGCCGTAGCCTACTCCTGGCCCGTACGCTGGCACTGACCCGTGCATCAGCACGTAGCCTGACCCTCCCACCTTTCCGTACCATCACCTGTGCCCTAAGCCTTGCCGTTCCCTCACCCTCATCTTAGCCAGGAAAGGAAACCCACCAGCAACCCTACACCTTACCCTACGCCGTAGCCTACTCCTGGCCCGTATGCTGGCACTGACCCGTGCGTCAGCATGTAAACTGACACCCCACGTTTCCATACCCTCACCTGGGCCCTAAACCTTGCCGTTCCCTAACACTAACCCTAGCCCGGAATGGAAACCCACCACCAACCCTAAAACTTACCCCCATGCCATAGCCTACTCCTGGCCCGTACACAGGCACTGACCCGTGCGTCAGCACGTAGCCTGACCCTCCCACTTTTCCGTACCCTCTGCTAAGCCCTAAGCCTTGGCCTTCCCTAATTCTAACCCAAGCCCGGAACGGAATCCCACCACCAGCCCTACACCTTAATGTATGCCGTAGACTATTCCTGGCCCGTCCGCTGGCACTGACCCGTGCGTCAGCACGTAGCCTGACCCTCCCACGTTTCCGTACCCTCTCTTGTGCCCTAAGCCTTGCCGTACCCTAACCCTAACCCTAGCCCGGAACGGAAACCCACCACCAGCCCTAAACCTTTCCCTACGCCGTAGCCTACTCCTGGCCCGTACGCTGGCACTGACCCGTGCGTCAGCATGTAGTCTGACCCCCACACGTTTCCGTACCCTCACCTGGGCCCTAAGCCTTGCCGTTCCCTAACCCTAACCCTAGCCCGGAACGGAAACCCACCACAAGCCCTACACCTTACCCTATGCCGTAGCCTACTCCTGGCCCGAACGCTGGCACTGACCCGTGCGTCAGCACGTAGCCTGACCTTCCCACATTTCCGTACCTTCACCTGTGCCGTAAGCCTTGCTGTTCCCTAACCCTAACCCTAGTATGGAACGGAAAACCATCACCAGCCCTACACCTAACCTCCAAGCCATAGCCTACTTATGGCCCGTACGCTGGCACTGACCCATGCGTCAGCACGTAGCCTGTCCCTCCCACGTTTCCGTACCATCACCTTTGCCCTAAGCCTTGCCGTTCCCTAACCCTAACCCTAGCCCGGTACAGAAACCCACCACCAGCCCTACACCTAAACCCCAAGCCGTAGCCTACTCCTGGCCGGTACGATTGCACTGACCCGTGCGTCAGCACGTAGCCTGACCCTCCCACTTTTCCGTACCCTCACTTGTGCCCTAAGCCTTGCCGTTCCCTAACCCTAACCCTAGCCCAGAACGGAAACCCACCACCAGCCCTACGTCTTACCCCCAAGCAGTAGCCTACTCCTGGCCCGTATGCTGGATCTGACACATGCGTCAGCACGTAGCCTGACCCTCCCACGTTTCCGTACCCTCACCTGTGCCCTAAGCCTTGCCGTTCCATAACCCTAACCCTAGCCCGGAACGGAAACCCACCACCAGCCCTACACCTTACCCTACGCCGTAGCCTACTCCTGGCCCGTACGCTGGCACTGACCCGTGCATCACCATGTAGCCTGACCCTCTCACGTTTCCGTACCCTCACCTGTGCCCTAAGCCTTGACATTCCCTAACCCTAAGCCTAGCCCGGAACGCAAACCAACCACCAGCCCTACACCTTTCCCTACGCCGTAGCCTACTCCTGGCCCGTACGCTGGCACTGACCCGTGCGTCAGCACGTAGCCTGACCCTCCCACGTTTCCGTACCCTCACCTGTGCCCTAAGCCTTGCCGTTCCCTAACCAAAACCCTAACCCGGAACGGAAACCCACCACCATCCCTAAACCTTTCCCTACTGGGTAGCCTACTCCTCGCCCGTACGCTCGCACTGACCCATGCGTCAGCATGTAGTTTGACCCTCCCACGTTTCCGTACCCTCACCTGGGCCCTAAACCTTGCCTTTCCCTAACACTAACCTTAGTCCGGAAAGGAAACCCATCACCAGCCCTACACCTTACCCTATGCCATAACCTACACCTGACCCATACGCAGGCACAGACCTGTGCTTCAGCACGTAGCCTGACCCTCCCACGTTTGCGGACCCTCACCTGTGCCCTAAGACTTGCCGTTCCCTAACACTAACCCTAGCCCAGAACGGAATCCCACCACCAGCCCTACACCTTTCCCTACGCCGTAGCCTATTCCTGGCTCGTACGCAGGCACTGACACTTTCATCAGCACGTAGCCTGACCCTCCCACGTTTCTGTACCCTCACCTGTGCCCTAAGCCTTGCCGTTCACTAACCCTAACCCTAGTCCGGAACGGAAACCCACCACCAGCCCTACACCTTACCCCCAAGCCGTAGCCTTCTCCTGGCCTCTACGCTGGCACTGACACGTGTGTCAGCACGTAGCCTGACCCTCACACGTTTCCGTACCCTCACCTGTGCCCTAAGCCTTGCCGTTTCCTAACCCTAACCCTAGCCCGGAACAGAAACCCACCACCAGCCCTACACTCTACCCTACGCCATAGCCTATTCCTGGCCCGTACGCTGGCTCTGAGCCGTGCGTCATCACGTATCCTGACCCTCCCACGTTTCCGTACCCTCACCTGTGCCCTAAGCCTTAACGTTCCCTAACCCTAACCCTAGCCCGGAACAGAAACCCACCACCAGCCCTACAAATTACCACCACGCCGTAGCCTACTCCTGGCCCATATGCTGGCTCTGACATATGCGTCAGCACGTAGCCTGACCCTCCCACGTTTCCGTACCCTCACCTGTCCCCTATGCCTTGCCGTTCCCTAACCCTAACCCTAGCACAAAACGGAATCCCACCTCCAGCCCTACACCTTACCCTATGCCGTAGCCTACACCTGGCCCGTACGTTGGCACTGACCCGTGCGTCAGCACGTAGCCTGACCCGCCCACGTTTCCGTACCCTCACCTGTGCCCTAAGCCTTGACGTTCCCTTACCCTAACCCTAGCCCGGAACAGAAAGCCACCACCAACCCTACAACTTAACCCCAAGCTGTAGCCTACTCCTGGCCCGTATGCTGGCACTGACCCATGCGTCAGCACGTAGCCTGACCCTCCCAAGTTTCCGTACCCTCACCTGTGCCCTATGCCTTGCCGTTCCCTAACCCTAACCCTAGCACAGAACGGAAACCCACCTCCAGCCCTAAACCTTACCATGCGCTGTAGCCTACTGCTGGCCCGTATGCTGGCACTGACCCATGCGTAAGCATGTAGCCCGACCCTCCCAAGTTTCCGTACCCTCACCTGTGCCCTAAGCCTTGACATTTCCTAACCATAACCCTAGCCCGGAACGGAAACCCACCACCAGCCCTAAACCTTACCCTATGACGTAGCCTATACCTGGCCCGTACGCGGGTAATAGCCTGTGCTTCAGCACGTAGCCTGACACTACCATGTTACCGTACCCTCACCTGTGCGCTAAGCCTTGCCGTTCCCTAACCCTAACCCTAGCCCGGAACGGAAACCCACCACCAGCCCTACACCTTACCCCCAAGCCGTAGCCTACTCCTGGTCCATACGCTGGCACTGACCTGTGCGTCAGCACGTAGCCTGAACTTCCCACATTACCGTAACCTCACCTGTGCCCTAAGCCTTGCCGTTCCCTAACTCTAACCCTAGTACGGAACGGAAACACACAACCAGCCCTACAACTAACCCCCAAGCCATAGCCTACTCCTGGCCCGTACGCTGGCACTGACCCGTGCGTCAGCACGTAGCCTGACCCTCCCACATTTCCGTACCCTCACCTGTGCCCTAAGCCTTGCTGTTCCCTAACACTAACCCTAGCCTGGAACGGAAACACACCACCAACCCTACACCTAACCACCAAGCCGTATCCTACTCCTGGACGGTACGCTGGCACTGACACGTGCATCAGCATGTAGCCTGAACCTCCCACGTTTCCGTAACCTCACCTGTGCCCTACGCTTTGCCATTCCCTAACCCTAACTGTAGCCCGAAAGGGAAACAGCCCTACACATTACCCTACGCCGTAGCCTACTCCTGGCCGGTACGCTGGCACTGACAAGTGCATCAGCATGAAGCCTGACCTTCTCACGTTTCCGTACCCTCACCTGTGCCCTAAGCCTTGCCGTTCCCTCACCCTAACCCTAGCCAGGAACGGAAACCCACCAGCATCCCTAAACCTTACCCTACGCCGTAGCCTACTCCTGGCCCGTACGATGGCACTGACCCGTGCGTCAGCACGTAGCCTGACCCTCACACGTTTCCGTACCCTCACCTGTGCCCTAAGCGTTGCCGTTCCCTATCCCTAACCCTAGTCCGGAACGGAAACCCACCACCAGCCCTACAGTTTACCACCAAGCCATAGCCTATTCCTGGCCCGTACGCTGGCACTGACCCGTGTGTCAGGATGTAGCCTGAACCACCCACGTTTCCGTACCCTCACCTATGCCCTAAGCCTTGCCGTTCCCTAACCCTAACCCTAGCCCCGAACGGAAACCCAACACCAGCCCTACACCTAACCCCCAAGCCGTAGCCTACTCCTAGCCGGTACGCTGGCACTGACCCATGCATCAGCACATAGCCTGACCCTCCCACGTTTCTGTACCCTCACCTGTGCCCTAAGCCTTGCCGTTCCCTTACCCTAATCCTAGCCAGGAATGGAAACCCACCACCAGCCCTACAACTTACCCCCAAGCCGTAGGCTACTCCTGGACCTTACGCTGGCACTGACCTGTGCGTCAGCATGTAGCCTGATCCTCCCACGTTTGTGGACCCTCACCTTTGCCCTAAGCCTTGCCATTCCCTAACCCTAACACTAGCCCGGAATGGATACCCACCACCAGCCCTACACTTTTCCCTACGTCGTAGCCTATTCCTGGCCCGTACGCAGGCACTGACCCTTTCATCAGCACGTAGCCTGACCCTCCCACGTTTCCGTACCCTCACCTGTGCCCTAAGCCTTGCCGTTCCCTAACCCTAACCCTAGCCCGGAACGGAAACCCACCACCAGCCCTAAACCTTACCCCCAAGCCGTAGCCTACTCCTGGTCCATACGCTGGCACTGTCCTGTGCGTCAGCACGTAGCCTGAACTTCCCACATTACCGTAACCTCACCTGTGCCCTAAGCCTTGCCGTTCCCTAACTCTAACCCTAGTACGGAACGGAAACCCACCACCAGCCCTACAACTAACACCCAAGCCATAGCCTACTCCTGGCCCGTACGCTGGCACTGACCCGTGCGTCAGCACGTAGCCTGACCCTCCCACATTTCCGTACCCTCACCTGTGCCCTAAGCCTTGCTGTTCCCTAACACTAACCCTAGCCTGGAACGGAAACACACCACCAACCCTACACCTAACCACCAAGCCGTAGCCTACTCCTGGCCGGTACGCTGGCACTGACACGTGCATCAGCATGTAGCCTGAACCTCCCACGTTTCCGTAACCTCACCTGTGCCCTACGCTTTGCCATTCCCTAACCCTAACTGTAGCCCGAAAGGGAAACAGCCCAACACATTACCCTACGCCGTAGCCTACTCCTGGCCGGTACGCTGGCTCTGACACGTGCATCAGCATGAAGCCTGACCCTCCCACGTTTCCGTACCCTCACCTGTGCCCTAAGCCTTGCCGTTCACTAACCATAACGCAAGCCGGAACAGAATGCCACCACCAGCCCTACACATTACCGTATGCCGTAGCCTATTCCTGGCCCGTACGCTGGCACTGACACGTGCGTCAGCATGTAGCCTGAACCTCACACGTTTCCGTACTCTCACCTGTGCCCTAAGCCTTGCCATTCCCTAACCCTAACACTAGCCCGGAACGAAAACCCACCACAAGCCCTACACCTTACCATACGCCATAGCCTACTCCTGGCCCGTACGCCGGCACTGACCCGTGAGTCAGCACGTAGCCTGACACTCCCACGTTTCCGTACCCTCACCTGTGCCCTAAGCCTTACCGTTCCCTCACCCTAACCCTAGCCAGGAACGGAAACCCACCAGCAGCCCTAAACCTTACCATACGCCGTAGCCTACTCCTGGCCCGTACGATGGCACTGACTCGTGTGTCAGCATGTAGCCTGAACCTCCCACGTTTCCGTACCCTCACCTGTTCCCTAAGCCTTGCCGTTCCCTAACCCTAACCCTAGCCCCGAACGGAAACCCAACACCAGCCCTACACCTAACCCCCAAGCCGTAGCCTACTCCTGGCTGGTACGCTGGCCCTGACCCGTGCATCGACACATAGCCTGACCCTCCCCCGTTTCCGTACCCTCACCTGTGCTCTAAGCCTTGCCGTTCCCTAACCCTAACCCTAGACATGAACGGAAACCCACCACCAGCCCTACAACTTACCCCCAAGCCGTAGGCTACTCCTGGACCTTACGCTGGCACTAACCCGTGCGTAAGCACGTAGCCTGACCCGCCCACGTTTGCGGACCCTCACCTGTGCCCTAAGCCTTGCCATTCCCTAACCCTAGCCCTAGCCCGGAACGGAAACCCACCACCAGCCCTACACCTTGCCCTACGCCGTAGCCTATTCCTGGCCCATACGCAGGCACTGACCCTTTCATCAGCACGTAGCCTGATCCTCCCACGTTTCCGTACCCTCACCTGTGCCCTAAGCCTTGCCGTTCCCTAGCCCTAACCCTAGGCCGGAACGGAAACCCAACACCAGCCCTAAACCTTACCCCCAAGCCGTAGCCTACTCCTGGTCCATACGCTGGCACTGACCTGTGCGTCAGCACGTAGCCTGAACTTCACACATTACCGTACCCTCACCTGTGCCCTAAGCCTTGCCGTTCCCTAACCCTAACCCTAGTACGGAACGGAAACACACCACAAGCCCTACACCTTACCCCCAAGCCATAGCCTAATGCTGGCCCGTACGCTGGCACTGACCCGTGCGTCAGCACGTAGCCTGCCCCTCCCACGTTTCCGTACCCTCACGTGTGCCCTAAGCCTTGCTGTTCCCTAACACTAACCCTAGCCTGGAACGGAAATCCACCACCAGCCCTACACCTAACCACAAAGCCGTAGCCTACTCTTGGCCCGTACGCTGGCACTGACCCGTGCGTCAGCACGTAGCCTGACCTTCCCACATTTCCGTACCCTCACCTGTTCCCTAAGCCTTGCTGTTCCCTAACGCTATCCCTAGTACGGAACGGAAACACTCCACAAGCCCTACACCTAACGCCCAAGCCATAGCCTACTCCTGGCCCGTACGCTGGCACTCACCCGTGCGGCAGCACGGAGCCTGACCCTCCAACGTTTCCGTACGCTCACCTGTGCCCTAAGCCTTACCGTTCCCTAACCCTAACCCTAGCCCAGAATGGAAACACACCATCAGCCCTACACCTAACCCCGAAGCCTTACCCTACTCCTGGCTGGTATGCTGGCACTGACACGTGCGTCAGCACGTAGCCTGACCCTTACACTTTTCCTTACCCTCACCTGTGCCCTAAGCCTTGCCGTTCCCTAACCATAACCCTAGCCCGGAACGGAAACACACCACCAGCCCTAAACCTTACCCACAAGCCGTAGCCTACACCTGGCCCGTACACTGGCACTGACCCGTGCGTCAGCACGTAGCCTGACCCTCCCACTTTCCTGTACCCTTACCTGAGCCCTAAGACTTGCCGTTCCCTAACCCTAACCCTAGACCGGAACGGAATCCCACCACCAGCCCTACACCTTACCATATGGCGTAGCCTACTCCTGGCCGGTACGGAGCCACTGAGCCGTGCATCAGCACGTAGCCTGACCCTCCCACGTTTCTGTACCCTCAGCTGTGCCGTAAGCCTTGCCGTTCCCTAACCCTAACCCTAGCCCAGAACGGAAACACACCACCAGCCCTACACCTTACCCCCAAGCCGTAGCCTACTCCTGGCCCGTACGCTGGCACTGACCCGTGCGTCAGCACGTAGCCTGACCCTCCCACGTTTCCGTACCCTCACCTGTGCCCTAAGCCTTGCTGTTCCCTAACACTAACCCTAGCCTGGAATGGAAACACACCACCAGCCCTACACCTAACCACCAAACCGTAGCCTACTCCTGGCCGGTACGCTGGCACTGACACGTGCGTCATCACGTAGCCTGAACCTCCCTCGTTTCCGTACCCTCACGTGTGCCCTAAGCTTTGCCGTTCCCTAACCCTAACTGTAGCCCGGAACGGAAACCCACCAACAGCCCTACACCTTACCCCCAACTGTAGCCTACTCCTGGTCCATACGCTGGCACTGACCCGTGCGTCAGAACGTATCCTGAAACTGCCACGTTGCTGTACCCTCACCTGTGCCCTAAACCTTGCCATTCCCTAACCCTAACCCTAGCCCGGAACGGAAACCCACCACAAGCCCTACACCTTACCCCCAAGCCATAGCCTACTCATGGTCCATACGCTGGCACTGACCTGTGCGTCAGCATGTAGCCTGAACTTCCCACGTTACCGTAACGTCACCTGTGCCCTAAGCCTTGCCGTTCCCTAACCCTAACCCTAGTACGGGACAGAAACACACCACAAGCCCTAAACCTAACCCACAATCCATAGCCTACTCCTGGCCCGTACGCTGGCACTGACCCATGCGTCAGCACGTAGCCTGAGCCTCCCACGTTTCCGTACCCTCACCTATGCCCTAAGCCTTGCTCTTCCCTAACACTAACCCTAGACCGGAACGGAAACCCACCACCAGCCCTACACTAACCCCCAAGCCGTAGCCTATTCCTAGCCGGTACGATGGCACTGACCCGTGCGTCAGCACGTAGCCTGACCCTCCCACGTTTCCGTACCCTCACCTGGCCCTAAGCCTTGCCTTTCCCTAACCCTAACACTAGCACGGAACGGAAACACACCACCAGCCCTAGACCTTAACCTATGCCGTAGCCTACTCCTGGCCTGTACGCTGGCACTGACCCATGCGTCAGCACGTAGCCTGACGCTCCCACGTTTCCGTACCCTCACCTGTGCCCTAAGCCTTGCCGTTCCGTAACCCTAACCCTAGCCCGGCACGGAAATGGACCACCAGCCCTACATCTTACCCCCAAGCCGTAGACTACTCCTGGCCCATACGCTGGCACTGACACGTGGGTCAGCACGTAGCCTGACCCTCCCACGTTTCCGTACCCTCACCTGTGCCCTAAGCCTTGCCGTTGCCTAACCCTAACCCTAGCCCGAAACGGAAACCCACCACCAGCCCTACAACTTACCCCCAAGCCGTAGCCTAATCCTGGTCCGTACACTGGCACTGACCCGTGCGTCAGCCCGTAGCCTGACCCTCCCACCTTTCCGTACCCTCACCTGTGCCCTAAACCTTGCCTTTCCCTAACCCTAACCCTAGCCCGGAACGGAAACCCACCACTAGCCCTAGACCATTCCCTACGCCGTAGCCTACTCCTGGCCCGTACGCTGGCACTGACCCATGCGTCAGCACGTAGCCTGACCCTCCCACGTTTCCGTACCCTCACCTGTGCCCTATGCCTTGCCGTTCCCTAACCCTAACCCTAGCACAGAACGGAAAACCACCTCCAGCCCTACACCTTACCCTATGCCGTAGCCTACACCTGGCCCGTACGATGGCAATGACCCATGCGTCAGCACGTAGCCTGACCCGCCCACGTTTCCGTACCCTCACCTGTGCCCTATGCCTTGCCGTTCCCTAACCCTAACCCTAGCACAGAACAGAAACCCACCTCCAGCCCTATACCTTACCCTACGGTGTAGCCTACTCCTGGCCTGTACGCTGACACTGACACGTGCGTCAGCACGTAGCCTGACCCTCCCACGTTTCCGTACCCTCACCTGTGCCCTAAGCTTTGTCGTTCCCTAACCCTAACCCTAGCCGGGAACGGAAACCCACCACCAGCCCTAAACCTTTCCCTACGCCGTAGCCTACTACTGGCCCGTATGCTGGCACTGACCCGTGCGTCAGCATGTAGACTGACACCCCACGTTTCCATACCCTCACCTGGGCCCTAAACCTTGCCATTCCCTAACACTAAACCTAACCCGGAATGGAAACCCACCACCAGCCCTAAAACTTACCCCCATGCCATAGCCTACTCCTGGCCCGTACACAGGCACTGACACGTGCGTCAGCACGTAGCCTGACCCTCCCACTTTTCCGTACCCTCTGCTAAGCCCTAAGCCTTCGCCTTCCCTAACTCTAACCCAAGCCCGGAACGGAATCCCACCACCAGCCCTAAACCTTAATGTATGCCGCAGCCTATTCCTGGCCCGTACGCTGGCACTGACCCGTGCGTCAGCACGTAGCCTGACCCTCCCACGTTTCCGTACCCTCACCTGTGCCCTAAGCCTTGCCGTTCCCTAAGCCTAACCCTAGCCCGGAACGGAAACCCACCACCAGCCCTAAACCTTTCCCTACGCCGTAGCCTACTCCTGGCCCGTACGCTGGCACTAACCCGTGCGTCAGCATGTAGTCTGACCCCCACACGTTTCCGTACCCTCATCTGGGCCCTAAGCCTTGCCGTTCCCTAACCCTAACCCTAGCCCGAAAGGGAAACCCACCACAAGCCCTACACCTTACCCTATGCCGTAGCCTACTCCTGGCCCGAACGCTGGCACTGACCCGTGCGTCAGCACGTAGCCTGACCTTCACACATTTCCGTACCTTCACCTGTGCCGTAAGCCTTGCTGTTCCCTAACCCTAACCTTACTACGGAACGGAAAACCATCACCAGCCCTACAACTAACCTCCAAGCCATAGCCTACTTATGGCCCGTACGCTGGCACTGACCCGTGCGTCAGCACGTAGCCTGACCCTCCCACGTTTCCGTACCATCACCTTTGCCCTAAGCCTTGCCGTTCCCTAACCCTAACCCTAGCCCGGTACAGAAACCCACCACCAGCCCTACACCTAAACCCCAAGCCATAGCCTACTCCTGGCCGGTACGAATGAACTGACCCGTGCGTCAGCACGTAGCCTGACCCTCCCACGTTACTGTATCCTCACCTGTGCCCTAAGCCTTGCCGTTCCATAACCCTAACCCTAGCCCTGAACGGAAAACCACCACCAGCCCTACACTTTACCCTACGCCGTAGCCTACTCCTGGCCCGTACGCTGGCACTGACCCGTGCGTCAGCAAGTAGACTGACCCTCCCACTTTTCCGTACCCTCACCTGTGCCCTAAGCCTTGCCGTTCCCTAACCCTAACCCTAGCCCAGAACGGAAACCCACCACCAGCCCTACGTCTTACCCCCAAGCAGTAGCCTACTCCTGGCCCGTATGCTGGATCTGACACATGCGTCAGCACGTAGCCTGACCCTCCCACGTTTCCGTACCCTCACCTGTGCCCTAAGCCTTTCCGTTCCATAACCCTAAACCTAGCCCGGAACGGAAACCCACCACCAGCCCTACACCTTACCCTACGCCGTAGCCTACTCCTGGCCCGTACGCTGGCACGGACCCTTGCGTAAGCACCTAGCCTTACCTTCCCACATTTCCGTACCCTCACCTGTGCCCTAAACCTTGCCGTTCCCTAACCCTAACCCTAGCCCGGAACGGAAACCCACCACCAGCCCTACACCATACCCTACACCGTAGCCTACTCCTGGCCCGTACGATGGCACTGACCCGTGCGTCAGCATGTAGCCTGACGCTCTCACGTTTCCGTACCCTCACCTGTGCCCTAAGCCTTGACGTTCCCTAACCCTAACCCTAGCCCTGAACGCAAACCCACCACCAGCCCTACACCTTTCCCTACGCCGTAGCCTACTCCTGGCCCGTACGCTGGCACTGACCCGTGCATCAGCACGTAGCCTGACCCTCCCACGTTTTCGTACCCTCACCTCTGCCCTAAGCCTTGCCGTTCCCTAACCAAAACCCTAACCCGGAACGGAAACCCACCACCATCCCTAAACCTTTCCCTACTGGGTAACCTACTCCTCGCCCGTACGCTCGCACTGACCCGTGCGTCAGCATGTAGTTTGACCCTCCCACGTTTCCATACCCTCACCTGGGCCCTAAGCCTTTCCATTCCCTAACACTAACCTTAGTCCGGAAAGGAAACCCACCACCAGCCCTACACCTTACCCTATGCCGTAGCCTACACCTGGCCCATACGCAGGCACTGACCCGTGTGTCAGCACGTAGCCTGACCCTCCCACGTTTCTGTACCATCACCTGTGCCCTAAGCCTTGCCGTTCCCTCACCCTCACCCTAGCCAGGAATAGAAACCCTCCAGCAGCCCTACACCTTACCCTACGCCGTAGCCTACTCCTGGCCCGTACGCTGGCACTGACACGTGCGTCAGCACGTAGCCTGACCCTCCCACTTTTCCGTACCCTCTGCTAAGCCGTAAGCCTTGGCCTTCCCTAACTCTAACCCAAGCCCGGAACGGAATCCCACCACCAGCCCTACACCTTAATGTATGCCGTAGCCTATTCCTGGTCCGTACGCTGGCACTGACACGTGCGTCAGCACGTAGCCTGACCCTCCCACGTTTCCGTACCCTCACCTGGCCCTAAGCCTTGCCTTTCCCTAACCCTAACCCTAGCCCGGAACGGAAACCCACCACCAGCCCTAAACCTTACCCTACGCTGTAGTCTACTCCTGGCCTGAACTCTGGCAGTGACCCATGCGTCAGCACGTAGCCTGAACCTCCCACGTTTCCGTACCCTCACCTGTGCCCTAAGCCTTGCCGTTCCCTTACCCTAACCCTAGACGGCAACGGAAACCCACCACCAGCCCTACACCTTACCCTACGCCCTCGCCTACTCCTGGCCCGTACACTGGCACTGACATGTGCGTCAGCACTTAGCCTGACCTTACCACATTTCCGTACCCTCACCTGTGACCTAAGGCTTGCCGTTCCTTAACCCTAACCCTAGTACGG
Source organism: Mesoplodon mirus (assembly GCF_964341445.2). Taxonomy (NCBI): domain Eukaryota; kingdom Metazoa; phylum Chordata; class Mammalia; order Artiodactyla; family Ziphiidae; genus Mesoplodon; species Mesoplodon mirus. The sequence continues at coordinate 106,488,003 of NC_138987.1, read as the reverse complement.
AACGGAAACCCACCACCAGCCATAAATCTAACGCCCAAACCATAGCCTACTCCTGCACCGTACGCTGGCACTGACGCGTGCGTCACCATGTAGCCTGAGCCTCGCACGTTTTCGTACCCTCACCTGTGCACTAAGCCTTGCCGTTCCCTAACCATAACCCTAGCCTTGAATGGAAACCCGCCACCAGCCCTACATCTAACCCCCAAGTCGTAGCCTACTCCTGGCCGGTACGCTGGCACTGACACGTGCGTCAGCACGTAGCCTGACCCTCCCACGTTTCTGTATCCTCACCTGTGCCCTAAGACTTGCCGTTCCCTAACCCTAACCCTAGCCCTGAACGGAAAACCACCACCAGCCCTACACTTTACCCTACGCCGTAGCCTACTCCTGGCCCGTACGCTGGCACTGACCCGTGCGTCAGCAAGTAGCCTGACCCTCCCACGTTTCTGTATCCTCACCTGTGCCCTAAGCCTTGCCGTTCCCTAACCCTAACCCTAGCCCTGAAGGGAAAACCACCACCAGCCCTACACTTTACCCTACGCCGTAGCCTACTCCTGGGCCGTATGCTGGCACTGACACATGCGTCAGCACGTAGCCTGACCCTCCCACGTTTCCGTACCCTCACCTGTGCCCTAAGCCTTGCCGTTCCCTAACCCTAACCCTAGCCCGGAACGGAAAACCACCACCAGCCCTACACCATACCCTACACCGTAGCGTACTCCTGGCCCGTACGCTGGCACTGACCCGTGCGTCAGCATGTAGCCTGACCCTCTCACGTTTCCGTACCCTCACCTGTGCCCTAAGCCTTGACGTTCCCTAACCCTAACCCTAGCCCGGAACGCAAACCCACCACCAGCCCTACACCTTTCCCTACGCCGTAGCCTCCTCCTGGCCCATACGCTGGCACTGACCCGTGCGTCAGCACGTTGCCTAACCCTCCCACGTTTCCGTACCCTCACCTGTGCCCTAAGCCTTGCCGTTCCCTAACCAAAACCCCAACGTGGAACGGAAACCCACCACCATCCCTAAACCTTTCCCTACTGGGTAGCCTACTCCACGCCCGTACGCTCACACTGACCCGTGCGTCAGCATGTAGTTTGACCCTCCCACGTTTCCGTACCCTCACCTGGGCCCTAAGCCTTGCCATTCCCTAACACTAACCTTAGTCCGGAAAGGAAACCCACCACCAGCCCTACACCTTACCACCACGCCGTAGCCTGCTCCTGGCCCATATGCTGGCACTGAGCCGTGTGTCAGCACGTAGCCTGACCCTCCCACGATTCCGTAACCTCACCTGTGCCCTAAGCCTTGCCGTTCCCTAATCCTAATCCTAACCCGGAATGGAAACCCACCCCCAGCCCTACACCTTACTCTATGCCGTAGCCTACACCTGGACCGTACGCGGGCACTGACCTGTGCTTCAGCATGTAGCCTGACCCTCCCATGTGACCGTACCCTCACCTGTGCCCTAAGGCTTGTCGTTCCCTAACTCTAACCCTAGCCCGGAAAGGAAACCCACCACCAGCCCTAATCCTAACCCACAAGCCGTGGCTTACTCCTGGCCCGTACGCTGGCACTGACCGTGCGTCAGCACGTAGCCTGACACTCCCCCGTTTCCGTACCATCACCTGTGACCTAAGCCTTGCCGTTCCCTAACCATAACCCTAGCCCGGAACGGAAACACACCACCAGCCCTAAACCTTACCCACAAGCCGTAGCCTACACCTGGCCCGTACACTGGCACTGACCCGTGCGTCAGCACGTAGCCTGACCCTCCCACTTTCCTGTACCCTTACCTGAGCCCTAAGACTTGCTGTTCCCTAACCCTAACCCTAGACCGGAACGGAATCCCACCAACAGCCCTACACCTTACCATATGCCGTAGCATACTCCTGGCCGGTACGGAGCCACTGAGCCGTGCATCAGCACGTAGCCTGACCCTCCCACGTTTCTGTACCCTCAGCTGTGCCGTAAGCCTTGCCGTTCCCTAACCCTAACCCTAGCCCAGAACGGAAACAGAACACCAGCCCTACACCTTACCCCCAAGCCGTAGCCTACTCCTGGCCCGTACGCTGGCACTGACCCGTGCGTCAGCACGTAGCCTGACCCTCCCACGTTTCCGTACCCTCACCTGTGCCCTAAGCCTTGCTGTTCCCTAACACTAACCCTAGCCTGGAATGGAAACCCACCACCAGCCCTAAACCTTACCCTATGACGTAGCCTATACCTGGCCCGTACGCGGGTAATAGCCTGTGCTTCAGCACGTAGCCTGACACTACCTTGTTACCGTACCCTCAGCTGTGCTCTAAGCCTTGCCGTTCCCTTACCCTAACCCTAGCCCGGAACGGAAACCCACCACCAGCCCTAAAACTTACCCACAAGCCATAGCCTACTCCTGGCCCGTACACAGGCACTGACCCGTGCGTCAGCACGTAGCCTGACCCTCCCACATTTCCGTACCCTCTGCTAAGCCCTAAGCCTTGGCCTTCCCTAACTCTAACCCAAGCCCGGAACGGAATCCCACCACCAGCCCTACACCTTAATGTATGCCGTAGCCTATTCCTGGCCCGTACGCTGGCACTGACCCGTGCGTCAGCACGTAGCCTGACCCTCCCACGTTTCCGTACCCTCACCTGGGCCCTAAGCCTTGCCGTTCCCTAACCCTAACCCTAGCCCGGAACGGAAACCCACCACCAGCCCTAAACCTTTCCCTACGCCGTAGCCTACTCCTGGCCCGTACGCTGGCACTGACCCGTGCGTCAGCATGTAGTCTGACCCCCACACGTTTCCGTACCCTCACCTGGGCCCTAAGCCTTGCCGTTCCCTAACCCTAACCCTAGCCCGGAACGGAAACCCACCACAAGCCCTACACCTTACCCTATGCCGTAGCCTACTCCTGGCCCGAACGCTGGCACTGACCCGTGCGTCAGCACGTAGCCTGACCTTCCCACATTTCCGTACCTTCACCTGTGCCGTAAGCCTTGCTGTTCCCTAACCCTAACCCTAGTACGGAATGGAAAACCTTCACCAGCCCTACACCTACCCTCCAAGCCATAGCCTAATTATGGCCCGTACGCTGGCACTGACCCGTGCGTCAGCACGTAGCCTGACCCTCCCACGTTTCCGTACCATCACATTTGCCCTAAGCCTTGCCGTTCCCTAACCCTAACCCTAGCCCGGTACAGAAACCCACCACCAGCCCTACAACTAAACCCCAAGCCGTAGCCTACTCCTGGCCGGTACGATTGCACTGACCCGTGCGTCAGCACGTAGCCTGACCCTCCCACGTTTCTGTATCCTCACCTGTGCCCTAAGACTTGCCGTTCCCTAACCCTAACCCTAGCCCTGAACGGAAAACCACCACCAGCCCTAAACTTTACCCTACGCCGTAGCCTACTCCTGGCCCGTACGCTGGCACTGACCCGTGCGTCAGCAAGTAGCCTGACCCTCCCACGTTTCTGTATCCTCACCTGTGCCCTAAGCCTTGCCGTTCCCTAACCCTAACCCTAGCCCTGAAGGGAAAACCACCACCAGCCCTACACTTTACCCTACGCCGTAGCCTACTCCTGGGCCATATGCTGGCTCTGACACATGCGTCAGCACGTAGCCTGACCCTCCCACGTTTCCGTACCCTCACCTGTGCCCTAAGCCTTGCCGTTCCCTAACCCTAACCCTAGCCCGGAACGGAAAACCACCACCAGCCCTACACCATACCCTACACCGTAGCCTACTCCTGGCCCGTACGCTGGCACTGACCCGTGCGTCAGCATGTAGCCTGACCCTCTCACGTTTCCGTACCCTCACCTGTGCCCTAAGCCTTGACGTTCCCTAACCCTAACCCTAGCCCGGAACGCAAACCCACCACCAGCCCTACACCTTTCCCTACGCCGTAGCCTCCTCCTGGCCCATACGCTGGCACTGACCCGTGCGTCAGCACGTAGCCTAACCCTCCCACGTTTCCGTACCCTCACCTGTGCCCTAAGCCTTGCCGTTCCCTAACCAAAACCCCAACGCGGAACGGAAACCCACCACCATCCCTAAACCTTTCCCTACTGGGTAGCCTACTCCTCGCCCGTACGCTCGCACTGACCCGTGCGTCAGCATGTAGTTTGACCCTCCCACGTTTCCGTACCCTCACCTGGGCCCTAAGCCTTGCCATTCCCTAACACTAACCTTAGTCCGGAAAGGAAACCCACCACCAGCCCTACACCTTACCACCACGCCGTAGCCTGCTCCTGGCCCATATGCTGGCACTGAGCCGTGTGTCAGCACGTAGCCTGACCCTCCCACGATTCCGTAACCTCACCTGTGCCCTAAGCCTTGCCGTTCCCTAATTTTAATCCTAACCCGGAACGGAAACCCACCCCCAGCCCTACACCTTACTCTATGCCGTAGCCTACACCTGGACCGTATGCGGGCACTGACCTGTGCTTCAGCATGTAGCCTGACCCTCCCATGTGACCGTACCCTCACCTGTGCCCTAAGGCTTGTCGTTCCCTAACTCTAACCCTAGCCCGGAACGGAAACCCACCACCAGCCCTAATCCTAACCCACAAGCCGTGGCTTACTCCTGGCCCGTACGCTGGCACTGACCGTGCGTCAGCACGTAGCCTGACACTCCCACGTATCCGTACCATCACCTGTGACCTAAGCCTTGACGTTCCCTAACCATAACCCTAGCCCGGAACGGAAACCCACCACCAGCCCTAAACCTTACCCACAAGCCGTAGCCTACACCTGGCCCGTACACTGGCACTGACCCGTGCGTCAGCACGTAGCCTAACCCTCCCACTTTCCTGTACCCTTACCTGAGCCCTAAGACTTGCCGTTCCCTAACCCTAACCCTAGACCGGAACGGAATCCCACCACCAGCCCTACACCATACCATATGCCGTAGCCTACTCCTGGCCGGTACGGAGCCACTGAGCCGTGCATCAGCACGTAGCCTGACCCTCCCACGTTTCTGTACCCTCAGCTGTGCCGTAAGCCTTGCCGTTCCCTAACCCTAACCCTAGCCCAGAACGGAAACAGAACACCAGCCCTACACCTTACCCCCAAGCCGTAGCCTACTCCTGGCCCGTACGCTGGCACTGACCCGTGCGTCAGCACGTAGCCTGACCCTCCCACGTTTCCGTACCCTCACCTTTGCCCTAAGCCTTGCTGTTCCCTAACACTAACCCTAGCCTGGAATGGAAACCCACCACCAGCCCTACACCTAACCACCAAACCGTAGCCTACTCCTGGCCGGTACGCTGGCACTGACACGTGCGTCATCACGTAGCCTGACACTACCTTGTTACCGTACCCTCAGCTGTGCTCTAAGCTTTGCCGTTCCCTAACCCTAACTGTAGCCCGGAACGGAAACCCACCAACAGCCCTACACCTTACCCCCAACTGTAGCCTACTCCTGGTCCATACGCTGGCACTGACCCGTGCGTCAGAATGTATCCTGAAACTGCCACGTTGCTGTACCCTCACCTGTGCCCTAAACCTTGCCATTCCCTAACCCTAACCCTAGCCCGGAACGGAAACCCACCACAAGCCCTACACTTTACCCCCAAGCCATAGCCTACTCGTGGTCCATACGCTGGCACTGACTTGTGCGTAACAATGTAGCCTGACCTTCCCACGTTACTGTAACGTCACCTGTGCCCTAAGCCTTGCCGTTCCCTAACCCTAACCCTAGTACGGGACAGAAACACACCACAAGCCCTAAACCTAACCCACAATCCATAGCCTACTCCTGGCCCGTACGCTGGCACTGACCCATGCGTCAGCACGTAGCCTGATCCTCCCACGTTTCCGTACCCTCACCTATGCCCTAAGCCTTGCTCTTCCCTAACACTAACCCTAGACAGGAACGGAAACCCACCACCAGCCCTACACTAACCCCCAAGCCGTAGCCTATTCCTAGCCGGTACGATGGCACTGACCCGTGCGTCAGCACGTAGCCTGACCCTCCCACGTTTCCGTACCCTCACCTGGCCCTAAGCCTTGCCTTTCCCTAACCCTAACCCTAGCCCGGAACGGAAACACACCACCAGCCCTAGACCTTAACCTATGCCGTAGCCTACTCCTGGCCTCTACGCTGGCACTGACCCATGCGTCAGCACGTAGCCTGACGCTCCCACGTTTCCGTACCCTCACCTGTGCCCTAAGCCTTGCCGTTCCCTAACCCTAACCCTAGCCCGGCACGGAAACGGACCACCAGCCCTACATCTTACCCACAAGCCGTAGACTACTCCTGGCCCATACGCTGGCACTGACCCGTGGGTCAGCAAGTAGCCTGACCCTCCCACGTTTCCGTACCCTCACCTGTGCCCTAAGCCTTGCCGTTCCCTAACCCTAACCCTAGCCCGAAACGGAAACCCACCACCAGCCCTACAACTTACCCCCAAGCCGTAGCCTACTCCTGGTCCGTACACTGGCACTGACCCGTGCGTCAGCACGTAGCCTGACCCTCCCACCTTTCCGTACCCTCACCTGTGCCCTAAACCTTGCCTTTCCCTAACCCTAACCCTAGCGCGGAACGGAAACCCACCACTAGCCCTAGACCATTCCCTACGCCGTAGCCTACTCCTGGCCCGTACGCTGGCACTGACCCGTGCGTCAGCACGTAGCCTGACCCTCCCACGTTTCCGTACCCTCACCTGTGCCCTATGCCTTGCCGTTCCCTAACCCTAACCCTAGCACAGAAAGGAAACCCACCTCCAGCCCTACACCTTACCCTATGCCGTAGCCTACACCTGGCCCGTACGATGGCAATGACCCATGCGTCAGCACGTAGCCTGACCCGCCCACGTTTCCGTACCCTCACCTGTGCCCTAAGCCATGACGTTCCCTTACCCTAACCCTAGCCCGGAACGGAAAGCCACCACCAGCCCTACAACTTACCCCCAAGCTGTAGCCTACTCCTGGCCCGTATGCTGGCACTGACCCGTGCGTCAGCACGTAGCCTGACCCTCCCAAGTTTCCGTACCCTCACCTGTGCCCTATGCCTTGCCGTTCCCTAACCCTAACCCTAGCACAGAACAGAAACCCACCTCCAGCCCTATACCTTACCCTACGGTGTAGCGTACTCCTGGCCTGTACGCTGACACTGACACGTGCGTCAGCACGTAGCCTGACCCTCCCACGTTTCCGTACCCTCACCTGTGCCCTAAGCTTTGTCGTTCCCTAACCCTAACCCTAGCCGGGAACGGAAACCCACCACCAGCCCTAAACCTTTCCCTACGCCGTAGCCTACTACTGGCCCGTATGCTGGCACTGACCCGTGCGTCAGCATGTAGACTGACACCCCACGTTTCCATACCCTCACCTGGGCCCTAAACCTTGCCATTCCCTAACACTAAACCTAACCCGGAACGGAAACCCACCACCAGCCCTACGTCTTACCCCCAAGCAGTAGCCTACTCCTGGCCCGTATGCTGGATCTGACACATGCGTCAGCACGTAGCCTGACCCTCCCACGTTTCCGTACCCTCACCTGTGCCCTAAGCCTTTCCGTTCCATAACCCTAAACCTAGCCCGGAACGGAAACCCACCACCAGCCCTACACCTTACCCTACGCCGTAGCCTACTCCTGGCCCGTACGCTGGCACGGACCCTTGCGTAAGCACCTAGCCTTACCTTCCCACATTTCCGTACCCTCACCTGTGCCCTAAACCTTGCCGTTCCCTAACCCTAACCCTAGCCCGGAACGGAAACCCACCACCAGCCCTACACCATACCCTACACCGTAGCCTACTCCTGGCCCGTACGATGGCACTGACCCGTGCGTCAGCATGTAGCCTGACGCTCTCACGTTTCCATACCCTCACCTGTGCCCTAAGCCTTGACGTTCCCTAACCCTAACCCTAGCCCTGAACGCAAACCCACCACCAGCCCTACACCTTTCCCTACGCCGTAGCCTACTCCTGGCCCGTACGCTGGCACTGACCCGTGCATCAGCACGTAGCCTGACCCTCCCACGTTTTCGTACCCTCACCTCTGCCCTAAGCCTTGCCGTTCCCTAACCAAAACCCTAACCCGGAACGGAAACCCACCACCATCCCTAAACCTTTCCCTACTGGGTAACCTACTCCTCGCCCGTACGCTCGCACTGACCCGTGCGTCAGCATGTAGTTTGACCCTCCCACGTTTCCATACCCTCACCTGGGCCCTAAGCCTTTCCATTCCCTAACACTAACCTTAGTCCGGAAAGGAAACCCACCACCAGCCCTACACCTTACCCTATGCCGTAGCCTACACCTGGCCCATACGCAGGCACTGACCCGTGTGTCAGCACGTAGCCTGACCCTCCCACGTTTCTGTACCATCACCTGTGCCCTAAGCCTTGCCGTTCCCTCACCCTCACCCTAGCCAGGAATAGAAACCCTCCAGCAGCCCTACACCTTACCCTACGCCGTAGCCTACTCCTGGCCCGTACGCTGGCACTGACACGTGCGTCAGCACGTAGCCTGACCCTCCCACTTTTCCGTACCCTCTGCTAAGCCGTAAGCCTTGGCCTTCCCTAACTCTAACCCAAGCCCGGAACGGAATCCCACCACCAGCCCTACACCTTAATGTATGCCGTAGCCTATTCCTGGCCCGTACGCTGGCACTGACACGTGCGTCAGCACGTAGCCTGACCCTCCCACGTTTCCGTACCCTCACCTGGCCCTAAGCCTTGCCTTTCCCTAACCCTAACCCTAGCCCGGAACGGAAACCCACCACCAGCCCTAAACCTTACCCTACGCTGTAGTCTACTCCTGGCCTGAACTCTGGCAGTGACCCATGCGTCAGCACGTAGCCTGAACCTCCCACGTTTCCGTACCCTCACCTGTGCCCTAAGCCTTGCCGTTCCCTTACCCTAACCCTAGACGGCAACGGAAACCCACCACCAGCCCTACACCTTACCCTACGCCCTCGCCTACTCCTGGCCCATACACTGGCACTGACATGTGCGTCAGCACTTAGCCTGACCTTACCACATTTCCGTACCCTCACCTGTGACCTAAGGCTTGCCGTTCCCTAACCCTAACCCTAGTACGGAACGGAAACCCACCACCAGCCATAAATCTAACGCCCAAACCATAGCCTACTCCTGCACCGTACGCTGGCACTGACGCGTGCGTCACCATGTAGCCTGAGCCTCGCACGTTTTCGTACCCTCACCTGTGCACTAAGCCTTGCCGTTCCCTAACCATAACCCTAGCCTTGAATGGAAACCCGCCACCAGCCCTACATCTAACCCCCAAGTCGTAGCCTACTCCTGGCCGGTACGCTGGCACTGACACGTGCGTCAGCACGTAGCCTGACCCTCCCACGTTTCTGTATCCTCACCTGTGCCCTAAGACTTGCCGTTCCCTAACCCTAACCCTAGCCCTGAACGGAAAACCACCACCAGCCCTACACTTTACCCTACGCCGTAGCCTACTCCTGGCCCGTACGCTGGCACTGACCCGTGCGTCAGCAAGTAGCCTGACCCTCCCACGTTTCTGTATCCTCACCTGTGCCCTAAGCCTTGCCGTTCCCTAACCCTAACCCTAGCCCTGAAGGGAAAACCACCACCAGCCCTACACTTTACCCTACGCTGTAGCCTACTCCTGGGCCGTATGCTGGCACTGACACATGCGTCAGCACGTAGCCTGACCCTCCCACGTTTCCGTACCCTCACCTGTGCCCTAAGCCTTGCCGTTCCCTAACCCTAACCCTAGCCCGGAACGGAAAACCACCACCAGCCCTACACCATACCCTACACCGTAGCCTACTCCTGGCCCGTACGCTGGCACTGACCCGTGCGTCAGCATGTAGCCTGACCCTCTCACGTTTCCGTACCCTCACCTGTGCCCTAAGCCTTGACGTTCCCTAACCCTAACCCTAGCCCGGAACGCAAACCCACCACCAGCCCTACACCTTTCCCTACGCCGTAGCCTCCTCCTGGCCCATACGCTGGCACTGACCCGTGCGTCAGCACGTTGCCTAACCCTCCCACGTTTCTGTACCCTCACCTGTGCCCTAAGCCTTGCCGTTCCCTAACCAAAACCCCAACGTGGAACGGAAACCCACCACCATCCCTAAACCTTTCCCTACTGGGTAGCCTACTCCACGCCCGTACGCTCACACTGACCCGTGCGTCAGCATGTAGTTTGACCCTCCCACGTTTCCGTACCCTCACCTGGGCCCTAAGCCTTGCCATTCCCTAACACTAACCTTAGTCCGGAAAGGAAACCCACCACCAGCCCTACACCTTACCACCACGCCGTAGCCTGCTCCTGGCCCATATGCTGGCACTGAGCCGTGTGTCAGCACGTAGCCTGACCCTCCCACGATTCCGTAACCTCACCTGTGCCCTAAGCCTTGCCGTTCCCTAATCCTAATCCTAACCCGGAACGGAAACCCACCCCCAGCCCTACACCTTACTCTATGCCGTAGCCTACACCTGGACCGTACGCGGGCACTGACCTGTGCTTCAGCATGTAGCCTGACCCTCCCATGTGACCGTACCCTCACCTGTGCCCTAAGGCTTGTCGTTCCCTAACTCTAACCCTAGCCCGGAAAGGAAACCCACCACCAGCCCTAATCCTAACCCACAAGCCGTGGCTTACTCCTGGCCCGTACGCTGGCACTGACCGTGCGTCAGCACGTAGCCTGACACTCCCCCGTTTCCGTACCATCACCTGTGACCTAAGCCTTGCCGTTCCCTAACCATAACCCTAGCCCGGAACGGAAACCCACCACCAGCCCTAAAACTTACCCACAAGCCGTAGCCTACACCTGGCCCGTACACTGGCACTGACCCGTGCGTCAGCACGTAGCCTGACCCTCCCACGTTTCCGTACCCTCACCTGGGCCCTAAGCCTTGCCGTTCCCTAACCCTAACCCTAGCCCGGAACGGAAACCCACCACCAGCCCTAAACCTTTCCCTACGCCGTAGCCTACTCCTGGCCCGTACGCTGGCACTGACCCGTGCGTCAGCATGTAGTCTGACCCCCACACGTTTCCGTACCCTCACCTGGGCCCTAAGCCTTGCCGTTCCCTAACCCTAACCCTAGCCCGGAACGGAAACCCACCACAAGCCCTACACCTTACCCTATGCCGTAGCCTACTCCTGGCCCGAACGCTGGCACTGACCCGTGCGTCAGCACGTAGCCTGACCTTCCCACATTTCCGTACCTTCACCTGTGCCGTAAGCCTTGCTGTTCCCTAACCCTAACCCTAGTACGGAATGGAAAACCTTCACCAGCCCTACACCTACCCTCCAAGCCATAGCCTAATTATGGCCCGTACGCTGGCACTGACCCGTGCGTCAGCACGTAGCCTGACCCTCCCACGTTTCCGTACCATCACATTTGCCCTAAGCCTTGCCGTTCCCTAACCCTAACCCTAGCCCGGTACAGAAACCCACCACCAGCCCTACAACTAAACCCCAAGCCGTAGCCTACTCCTGGCCGGTACGATTGCACTGACCCGTGCGTCAGCACGTAGCCTGACCCTCCCACGTTTCTGTATCCTCACCTGTGCCCTAAGACTTGCCGTTCCCTAACCCTAACCCTAGCCCTGAACGGAAAACCACCACCAGCCCTAAACTTTACCCTACGCCGTAGCCTACTCCTGGCCCGTACGCTGGCACTGACCCGTGCGTCAGCAAGTAGCCTGACCCTCCCACGTTTCTGTATCCTCACCTGTGCCCTAAGCCTTGCCGTTCCCTAACCCTAACCCTAGCCCTGAAGGGAAAACCACCACCAGCCCTACACTTTACCCTACGCCGTAGCCTACTCCTGGGCCATATGCTGGCTCTGACACATGCGTCAGCACGTAGCCTGACCCTCCCACGTTTCCGTACCCTCACCTGTGCCCTAAGCCTTGCCGTTCCCTAACCCTAACCCTAGCCCGGAACGGAAAACCACCACCAGCCCTACACCATACCCTACACCGTAGCCTACTCCTGGCCCGTACGCTGGCACTGACCCGTGCGTCAGCATGTAGCCTGACCCTCTCACGTTTCCGTACCCTCACCTGTGCCCTAAGCCTTGACGTTCCCTAACCCTAACCCTAGCCCGGAACGCAAACCCACCACCAGCCCTACACCTTTCCCTACGCCGTAGCCTCCTCCTGGCCCATACGCTGGCACTGACCCGTGCGTCAGCACGTAGCCTAACCCTCCCACGTTTCCGTACCCTCACCTGTGCCCTAAGCCTTGCCGTTCCCTAACCAAAACCCCAACGCGGAACGGAAACCCACCACCATCCCTAAACCTTTCCCTACTGGGTAGCCTACTCCTCGCCCGTACGCTCGCACTGACCCGTGCGTCAGCATGTAGTTTGACCCTCCCACGTTTCCGTACCCTCACCTGGGCCCTAAGCCTTGCCATTCCCTAACACTAACCTTAGTCCGGAAAGGAAACCCACCACCAGCCCTACACCTTACCACCACGCCGTAGCCTGCTCCTGGCCCATATGCTGGCACTGAGCCGTGTGTCAGCACGTAGCCTGACCCTCCCACGATTCCATAACCTCACCTATGCCCTAAGCCTTGCCGTTCCCTAATCTTAATCCTAACCCGGAACGGAAACCCACCCCCAGCCCTACACCTTACTCTATGCCGTAGCCTACACCTGGACCGTATGCGGGCACTGACCTGTGCTTCAGCATGTAGCCTGACCCTCCCATGTGACCGTACCCTCACCTGTGCCCTAAGGCTTGTCGTTCCCTAACTCTAACCCTAGCCCGGAACAGAAACCCACCACCAGCCCTAATCCTAACCCACAAGCCGTGGCTTACTCCTGGCCAGTACGCTGGCACTGACCGTGCGTCAGCACGTAGCCTGACACTCCCACGTATCCGTACCATCACCTGTGACCTAAGCCTTGCCGTTCCCTAACCATAACCCTAGCCCGGAACGGAAACCCACCACCAGCCCTAAACCTTACCCACAAGCCGTAGCCTACACCTGGCCCGTACACTGGCACTGACCCGTGCGTCAGCACGTAGCCTAACCCTCACACTTTCCTGTACCCTTACCTGAGCCCTAAGACTTGCCGTTCCCTAACCCTAACCCTAGACCGGAACGGAATCCCACCACCAGCCCTACACCTTACCATATGCCGTAGCCTACTCCTGGCTGGTACGGAGCCACTGAGCCGTGCATCAGCACGTAGCCTGACCCTCCCACGTTTCTGTACCCTCAGCTGTGCCGTAAGCCTTGCCGTTCCCTAACCCTAACCCTAGCCCAGAACGGAAACAGAACACCAGCCCTACAACTTACCCCCAAGCCGTAGCCTACTCCTGGCCCGTACGCTGGCACTGACCCGTGCGTCAGCACGTAGCCTGACCCTCCCACGTTTCCGTACCCTCACCTGTGCCCTAAGCCTTGCTGTTCCCTAACACTAACCCTAGCCTGGAATGGAAACCCACCACCAGCCCTACACCTAACCACCAAACCGTAGCCTACTCCTGGCCGGTACGCTGGCACTGACACGTGCGTCATCACGTAGCCTGACACTACCTTGTTACCGTACCCTCAGCTGTGCTCTAAGCTTTGCCGTTCCCTAACCCTAACTGTAGCCCGGAACGGAAACCCACCAACAGCCCTACACCTTACCCCCAACTGTAGCCTACTCCTGGTCTATACGCTGGCACTGACCCGTGCGTCAGAATGTATCCTGAAACTGCCACGTTGCTGTACCCTCACCTGTGCCCTAAACCTTGCCATTCCCTAACCCTAACCCTAGCCCGGAACGGAAACCCACCACAAGCCCTACACCTTACCCCCAAGCCATAGCCTACTCGTGGTCCATACGCTGGCACTGACTTGTGCGTCACAATGTAGCCTGACCTTCCCACGTTACCGTAACGTCACCTGTGCCCTAAGCCTTGCCGTTCCCTAACCCTAACCCTAGTACGGGACAGAAACACACCACAAGCCCTAAACCTAACCCACAATCCATAGCCTACTCCTGGCCCGTACGCTGGCACTGACCCATGCGTCAGCACGTAGCCTGATCCTCCCACGTTTCCGTACCATCACCTATGCCCTAAGCCTTGCTCTTCCCTAACACTAACCCTAGACAGGAACGGAAACCCACCACCAGCCCTACACTAACCCCCAAGCCGTAGCCTATTCCTAGCCGGTACGATGGCACTGACCCGTGCGTCAGCACGTAGCCTGACCCTCCCACGTTTCCGTACCCTCACCTGGCCCTAAGCCTTGCCTTTCCCTAACCCTAACCCTAGCCCGGAACGGAAACACACCACCAGCCCTAGACCTTAACCTATGCCGTAGCCTACTCCTGGCCTCTACGCTGGCACTGACCCATGCGTCAGCACGTAGCCTGACGCTCCCACGTTTCCGTACCCTCACCTGTGCCCTAAGCCTTGCCGTTCCCTAACCCTAACCCTAGCCCGGCACGGAAACGGACCACCAGCCCTACATCTTACCCACAAGCCGTAGACTACTCCTGGCCCATACGCTGGCACTGACCCGTGGGTCAGCAAGTAGCCTGACCCTCCCACGTTTCCGTACCCTCACCTGTGCCCTAAGCCTTGCCGTTCCCTAACCCTAACCCTAGCCCGAAACGGAAACCCACCACCAGCCCTACAACTTACCCCCAAGCCATAGCCTACTCCTGGTCCGTACACTGGCACTGACCCGTGCGTCAGCACGTAGCCTGACCCTCCCACCTTTCCGTACCCTCACCTGTGCCCTAAACCTTGCCTTTCCCTAACCCTAACCCTAGCCCGGAACGGAAACCCACCACTAGCCCTAGACCATTCCCTACGCCGTAGCCTACTCCTGGCCCGTACGCTGGCACTGACCCGTGCGTCAGCACGTAGCCTGACCCTCCCACGTTTCCGTACCCTCACCTGTGCCCTATGCCTTGCCGTTCCCTAACCCTAACCCTAGCACAGAAAGGAAACCCACCTCCAGCCCTACACCTTACCCTATGCCGTAGCCTACACCTGGCCCGTACGATGGCAATGACCCATGCGTCAGCACGTAGCCTGACCCGCCCACGTTTCCGTACCCTCACCTGTGCCCTAAGCCATGACGTTCCCTTACCCTAACCCTAGCCCGGAACGGAAACCCACCACCAGCCCTAAACCTTTCCCTACGCCGTAGCCTACTACTGGCCCGTATGCTGGCACTGACCCGTGCGTCAGCATGTAGACTGACACCCCACGTTTCCATACCCTCACCTGGGCCCTAAACCTTGCCATTCCCTAACACTAAACCTAACCCGGAACGGAAACCCACCACCAGCCCTACGTCTTACCCCCAAGCAGTAGCCTACTCCTGGCCCGTATGCTGGATCTGACACATGCGTCAGCACGTAGCCTGACCCTCCCACGTTTCCGTACCCTCACCTGTGCCCTAAGCCTTTCCGTTCCATAACCCTAAACCTAGCCCGGAACGGAAACCCACCACCAGCCCTACACCTTACCCTACGCCGTAGCCTACTCCTGGCCCGTACGCTGGCACGGACCCTTGCGTAAGCACCTAGCCTTACCTTCCCACATTTCCGTACCCTCACCTGTGCCCTAAACCTTGCCGTTCCCTAACCCTAACCCTAGCCCGGAACGGAAACCCACCACCAGCCCTACACCATACCCTACACCGTAGCCTACTCCTGGCCCGTACGATGGCACTGACCCGTGCGTCAGCATGTAGCCTGACGCTCTCACGTTTCCATACCCTCACCTGTGCCCTAAGCCTTGACGTTCCCTAACCCTAACCCTAGCCCTGAACGCAAACCCACCACCAGCCCTACACCTTTCCCTACGCCGTAGCCTACTCCTGGCCCGTACGCTGGCACTGACCCGTGCATCAGCACGTAGCCTGACCCTCCCACGTTTTCGTACCCTCACCTCTGCCCTAAGCCTTGCCGTTCCCTAACCAAAACCCTAACCCGGAACGGAAACCCACCACCATCCCTAAACCTTTCCCTACTGGGTAACCTACTCCTCGCCCGTACGCTCGCACTGACCCGTGCGTCAGCATGTAGTTTGACCCTCCCACGTTTCCATACCCTCACCTGGGCCCTAAGCCTTTCCATTCCCTAACACTAACCTTAGTCCGGAAAGGAAACCCACCACCAGCCCTACACCTTACCCTATGCCGTAGCCTACACCTGGCCCATACGCAGGCACTGACCCGTGTGTCAGCACGTAGCCTGACCCTCCCACGTTTCTGTACCATCACCTGTGCCCTAAGCCTTGCCGTTCCCTCACCCTCACCCTAGCCAGGAATAGAAACCCTCCAGCAGCCCTACACCTTACCCTACGCCGTAGCCTACTCCTGGCCCGTACGCTGGCACTGACACGTGCGTCAGCACGTAGCCTGACCCTCCCACTTTTCCGTACCCTCTGCTAAGCCGTAAGCCTTGGCCTTCCCTAACTCTAACCCAAGCCCGGAACGGAATCCCACCACCAGCCCTACACCTTAATGTATGCCGTAGCCTATTCCTGGCCCGTACGCTGGCACTGACACGTGCGTCAGCACGTAGCCTGACCCTCCCACGTTTCCGTACCCTCACCTGGCCCTAAGCCTTGCCTTTCCCTAACCCTAACCCTAGCCCGGAACGGAAACCCACCACCAGCCCTAAACCTTACCCTACGCTGTAGTCTACTCCTGGCCTGAACTCTGGCAGTGACCCATGCGTCAGCACGTAGCCTGAACCTCCCACGTTTCCGTACCCTCACCTGTGCCCTAAGCCTTGCCGTTCCCTTACCCTAACCCTAGACGGCAACGGAAACCCACCACCAGCCCTACACCTTACCCTACGCCCTCGCCTACTCCTGGCCCATACACTGGCACTGACATGTGCGTCAGCACTTAGCCTGACCTTACCACATTTCCGTACCCTCACCTGTGACCTAAGGCTTGCCGTTCCCTAACCCTAACCCTAGTACGGAACGGAAACCCACCACCAGCCATAAATCTAACGCCCAAACCATAGCCTACTCCTGCACCGTACGCTGGCACTGACGCGTGCGTCACCATGTAGCCTGAGCCTCGCACGTTTTCGTACCCTCACCTGTGCACTAAGCCTTGCCGTTCCCTAACCATAACCCTAGCCTTGAATGGAAACCCGCCACCAGCCCTACATCTAACCCCCAAGTCGTAGCCTACTCCTGGCCGGTACGCTGGCACTGACACGTGCGTCAGCACGTAGCCTGACCCTCCCACGTTTCTGTATCCTCACCTGTGCCCTAAGACTTGCCGTTCCCTAACCCTAACCCTAGCCCTGAACGGAAAACCACCACCAGCCCTACACTTTACCCTACGCCGTAGCCTACTCCTGGCCCGTACGCTGGCACTGACCCGTGCGTCAGCAAGTAGCCTGACCCTCCCACGTTTCTGTATCCTCACCTGTGCCCTAAGCCTTGCCGTTCCCTAACCCTAACCCTAGCCCTGAAGGGAAAACCACCACCAGCCCTACACTTTACCCTACGCCGTAGCCTACTCCTGGGCCGTATGCTGGCACTGACACATGCGTCAGCACGTAGCCTGACCCTCCCACGTTTCCGTACCCTCACCTGTGCCCTAAGCCTTGCCGTTCCCTAACCCTAACCCTAGCCCGGAACGGAAAACCACCACCAGCCCTACACCATACCCTACACCGTAGCCTACTCCTGGCCCGTACGCTGGCACTGACCCGTGCGTCAGCATGTAGCCTGACCCTCTCACGTTTCCGTACCCTCACCTGTGCCCTAAGCCTTGACGTTCCCTAACCCTAACCCTAGCCCGGAACGCAAACCCACCACCAGCCCTACACCTTTCCCTACGCCGTAGCCTCCTCCTGGCCCATACGCTGGCACTGACCCGTGCGTCAGCACGTTGCCTAACCCTCCCACGTTTCTGTACCCTCACCTGTGCCCTAAGCCTTGCCGTTCCCTAACCAAAACCCCAACGTGGAACGGAAACCCACCACCATCCCTAAACCTTTCCCTACTGGGTAGCCTACTCCACGCCCGTACGCTCACACTGACCCGTGCGTCAGCATGTAGTTTGACCCTCCCACGTTTCCGTACCCTCACCTGGGCCCTAAGCCTTGCCATTCCCTAACACTAACCTTAGTCCGGAAAGGAAACCCACCACCAGCCCTACACCTTACCACCACGCCGTAGCCTGCTCCTGGCCCATATGCTGGCACTGAGCCGTGTGTCAGCACGTAGCCTGACCCTCCCACGATTCCGTAACCTCACCTGTGCCCTAAGCCTTGCCGTTCCCTAATCCTAATCCTAACCCGGAACGGAAACCCACCCCCAGCCCTACACCTTACTCTATGCCGTAGCCTACACCTGGACCGTACGCGGGCACTGACCTGTGCTTCAGCATGTAGCCTGACCCTCCCATGTGACCGTACCCTCACCTGTGCCCTAAGGCTTGTCGTTCCCTAACTCTAACCCTAGCCCGGAAAGGAAACCCACCACCAGCCCTAATCCTAACCCACAAGCCGTGGCTTACTCCTGGCCCGTACGCTGGCACTGACCGTGCGTCAGCACGTAGCCTGACACTCCCCCGTTTCCGTACCATCACCTGTGACCTAAGCCTTGCCGTTCCCTAACCATAACCCTAGCCCGGAACGGAAACCCACCACCAGCCCTAAAACTTACCCACAAGCCGTAGCCTACACCTGGCCCGTACACTGGCACTGACCCGTGCGTCAGCACGTAGCCTGACCCTCCCACGTTTCCGTACCCTCACCTGGGCCCTAAGCCTTGCCGTTCCCTAACCCTAACCCTAGCCCGGAACGGAAACCCACCACCAGCCCTAAACCTTTCCCTACGCCGTAGCCTACTCCTGGCCCGTACGCTGGCACTGACCCGTGCGTCAGCATGTAGTCTGACCCCCACACGTTTCCGTACCCTCACCTGGGCCCTAAGCCTTGCCGTTCCCTAACCCTAACCCTAGCCCGGAACGGAAACCCACCACAAGCCCTACACCTTACCCTATGCCGTAGCCTACTCCTGGCCCGAACGCTGGCACTGACCCGTGCGTCAGCACGTAGCCTGACCTTCCCACATTTCCGTACCTTCACCTGTGCCGTAAGCCTTGCTGTTCCCTAACCCTAACCCTAGTACGGAATGGAAAACCTTCACCAGCCCTACACCTACCCTCCAAGCCATAGCCTAATTATGGCCCGTACGCTGGCACTGACCCGTGCGTCAGCACGTAGCCTGACCCTCCCACGTTTCCGTACCATCACATTTGCCCTAAGCCTTGCCGTTCCCTAACCCTAACCCTAGCCCGGTACAGAAACCCACCACCAGCCCTACAACTAAACCCCAAGCCGTAGCCTACTCCTGGCCGGTACGATTGCACTGACCCGTGCGTCAGCACGTAGCCTGACCCTCCCACGTTTCTGTATCCTCACCTGTGCCCTAAGACTTGCCGTTCCCTAACCCTAACCCTAGCCCTGAACGGAAAACCACCACCAGCCCTAAACTTTACCCTACGCCGTAGCCTACTCCTGGCCCGTACGCTGGCACTGACCCGTGCGTCAGCAAGTAGCCTGACCCTCCCACGTTTCTGTATCCTCACCTGTGCCCTAAGCCTTGCCGTTCCCTAACCCTAACCCTAGCCCTGAAGGGAAAACCACCACCAGCCCTACACTTTACCCTACGCCGTAGCCTACTCCTGGGCCATATGCTGGCTCTGACACATGCGTCAGCACGTAGCCTGACCCTCCCACGTTTCCGTACCCTCACCTGTGCCCTAAGCCTTGCCGTTCCCTAACCCTAACCCTAGCCCGGAACGGAAAACCACCACCAGCCCTACACCATACCCTACACCGTAGCCTACTCCTGGCCCGTACGCTGGCACTGACCCGTGCGTCAGCATGTAGCCTGACCCTCTCACGTTTCCGTACCCTCACCTGTGCCCTAAGCCTTGACGTTCCCTAACCCTAACCCTAGCCCGGAACGCAAACCCACCACCAGCCCTACACCTTTCCCTACGCCGTAGCCTCCTCCTGGCCCATACGCTGGCACTGACCCGTGCGTCAGCACGTAGCCTAACCCTCCCACGTTTCCGTACCCTCACCTGTGCCCTAAGCCTTGCCGTTCCCTAACCAAAACCCCAACGCGGAACGGAAACCCACCACCATCCCTAAACCTTTCCCTACTGGGTAGCCTACTCCTCGCCCGTACGCTCGCACTGACCCGTGCGTCAGCATGTAGTTTGACCCTCCCACGTTTCCGTACCCTCACCTGGGCCCTAAGCCTTGCCATTCCCTAACACTAACCTTAGTCCGGAAAGGAAACCCACCACCAGCCCTACACCTTACCACCACGCCGTAGCCTGCTCCTGGCCCATATGCTGGCACTGAGCCGTGTGTCAGCACGTAGCCTGACCCTCCCACGATTCCATAACCTCACCTATGCCCTAAGCCTTGCCGTTCCCTAATCTTAATCCTAACCCGGAACGGAAACCCACCCCCAGCCCTACACCTTACTCTATGCCGTAGCCTACACCTGGACCGTATGCGGGCACTGACCTGTGCTTCAGCATGTAGCCTGACCCTCCCATGTGACCGTACCCTCACCTGTGCCCTAAGGCTTGTCGTTCCCTAACTCTAACCCTAGCCCGGAACAGAAACCCACCACCAGCCCTAATCCTAACCCACAAGCCGTGGCTTACTCCTGGCCAGTACGCTGGCACTGACCGTGCGTCAGCACGTAGCCTGACACTCCCACGTATCCGTACCATCACCTGTGACCTAAGCCTTGCCGTTCCCTAACCATAACCCTAGCCCGGAACGGAAACCCACCACCAGCCCTAAACCTTACCCACAAGCCGTAGCCTACACCTGGCCCGTACACTGGCACTGACCCGTGCGTCAGCACGTAGCCTAACCCTCACACTTTCCTGTACCCTTACCTGAGCCCTAAGACTTGCCGTTCCCTAACCCTAACCCTAGACCGGAACGGAATCCCACCACCAGCCCTACACCTTACCATATGCCGTAGCCTACTCCTGGCTGGTACGGAGCCACTGAGCCGTGCATCAGCACGTAGCCTGACCCTCCCACGTTTCTGTACCCTCAGCTGTGCCGTAAGCCTTGCCGTTCCCTAACCCTAACCCTAGCCCAGAACGGAAACAGAACACCAGCCCTACAACTTACCCCCAAGCCGTAGCCTACTCCTGGCCCGTACGCTGGCACTGACCCGTGCGTCAGCACGTAGCCTGACCCTCCCACGTTTCCGTACCCTCACCTGTGCCCTAAGCCTTGCTGTTCCCTAACACTAACCCTAGCCTGGAATGGAAACCCACCACCAGCCCTACACCTAACCACCAAACCGTAGCCTACTCCTGGCCGGTACGCTGGCACTGACACGTGCGTCATCACGTAGCCTGACACTACCTTGTTACCGTACCCTCAGCTGTGCTCTAAGCTTTGCCGTTCCCTAACCCTAACTGTAGCCCGGAACGGAAACCCACCAACAGCCCTACACCTTACCCCCAACTGTAGCCTACTCCTGGTCTATACGCTGGCACTGACCCGTGCGTCAGAATGTATCCTGAAACTGCCACGTTGCTGTACCCTCACCTGTGCCCTAAACCTTGCCATTCCCTAACCCTAACCCTAGCCCGGAACGGAAACCCACCACAAGCCCTACACCTTACCCCCAAGCCATAGCCTACTCGTGGTCCATACGCTGGCACTGACTTGTGCGTCACAATGTAGCCTGACCTTCCCACGTTACCGTAACGTCACCTGTGCCCTAAGCCTTGCCGTTCCCTAACCCTAACCCTAGTACGGGACAGAAACACACCACAAGCCCTAAACCTAACCCACAATCCATAGCCTACTCCTGGCCCGTACGCTGGCACTGACCCATGCGTCAGCACGTAGCCTGATCCTCCCACGTTTCCGTACCATCACCTATGCCCTAAGCCTTGCTCTTCCCTAACACTAACCCTAGACAGGAACGGAAACCCACCACCAGCCCTACACTAACCCCCAAGCCGTAGCCTATTCCTAGCCGGTACGATGGCACTGACCCGTGCGTCAGCACGTAGCCTGACCCTCCCACGTTTCCGTACCCTCACCTGGCCCTAAGCCTTGCCTTTCCCTAACCCTAACCCTAGCCCGGAACGGAAACACACCACCAGCCCTAGACCTTAACCTATGCCGTAGCCTACTCCTGGCCTCTACGCTGGCACTGACCCATGCGTCAGCACGTAGCCTGACGCTCCCACGTTTCCGTACCCTCACCTGTGCCCTAAGCCATGCCGTTCCCTAACCCTAACCCTAGCCCGGCACGGAAACGGACCACCAGCCCTACATCTTACCCACAAGCCGTAGACTACTCCTGGCCCATACGCTGGCACTGACCCGTGGGTCAGCAAGTAGCCTGACCCTCCCACGTTTCCGTACCCTCACCTGTGCCCTAAGCCTTGCCGTTCCCTAACCCTAACCCTAGCCCGAAACGGAAACCCACCACCAGCCCTACAACTTACCCCCAAGCCGTAGCCTACTCCTGGTCCGTACACTGGCACTGACCCGTGCGTCAGCACGTAGCCTGACCCTCCCACCTTTCCGTACCCTCACCTGTGCCCTAAACCTTGCCTTTCCCTAACCCTAACCCTAGCCCGGAACGGAAACCCACCACTAGCCCTAGACCATTCCCTACGCCGTAGCCTACTCCTGGCCCGTACGCTGGCACTGACCCGTGCGTCAGCACGTAGCCTGACCCTCCCACGTTTCCGTACCCTCACCTGTGCCCTATGCCTTGCCGTTCCCTAACCCTAACCCTAGCACAGAAAGGAAACCCACCTCCAGCCCTACACCTTACCCTATGCCGTAGCCTACACCTGGCCCGTACGATGGCAATGACCCATGCGTCAGCACGTAGCCTGACCCGCCCACGTTTCCGTACCCTCACCTGTGCCCTAAGCCATGACGTTCCCTTACCCTAACCCTAGCCCGGAACGGAAAGCCACCACCAGCCCTACAACTTACCCCCAAGCTGTAGCCTACTCCTGGCCCGTATGCTGGCACTGACCCGTGCGTCAGCACGTAGCCTGACCCTTCCAAGTTTCCGTACCCTCACCTGTGCCCTATGCCTTGCCGTTCCCTAACCCTAACCCTAGCACAGAACAGAAACCCACCTCCAGCCCTATACCTTACCCTACGGTGTAGCCTACTCCTGGCCTGTACGCTGACACTGACACGTGCGTCAGCACGTAGCCTGACCCTCCCACGTTTCCGTACCCTCACCTGTGCCCTAAGCTTTGTCGTTCCCTAACCCTAACCCTAGCCGGGAACGGAAACCCACCACCAGCCCTAAACCTTTCCCTACGCCGTAGCCTACTCCTGGCCCGTATGCTGGCACTGACCCGTGCGTCAGCATGTAGACTGACACCCCACGTTTCCATACCCTCACCTGGGCCCTAAACCTTGCCATTCCCTAACACTAAACCTAACCCGGAATGGAAACCCACCACCAGCCCTAAAACTTACCCCCATGCCATAGCCTACTCCTGGCCCGTACACAGGCACTGACACGTGCGTCAGCACGTAGCCTGACCCTCCCACTTTTCCGTACCCTCTGCTAAGCCCTAAGCCTTCGCCTTCCCTAACTCTAACCCAAGCCCGGAACGGAATCCCACCACCAGCCCTAAACCTTAATGTATGCCGTAGCCTATTCCTGGCCCGTACGCTGGCACTGACCCGTGCGTCAGCACGTAGCTTGACCCTCCCACGTTTCCGTACCCTCACCTGTGCCCTAAGCCTTGCCGTTCCCTAACCCTAACCTTAGTACGGAACGGAAAACCATCACCAGCCCTACAACTAACCTCCAAGCCATAGCCTACTTATGGCCCGTACGCTGGCACTGACCCGTGCGTCAGCACATAGCCTGAACCTCCCACGTTTCCGTACCATCACCTTTGCCCTAAGCCTTGCCGTTCCCTAACCCTAACCCTAGCCCGGTACAGAAACCCACCACCAGCCCTACACCTAAAC
The DNA here is from genome assembly GCF_964341445.2 of Mesoplodon mirus. Classification (NCBI taxonomy): domain Eukaryota; kingdom Metazoa; phylum Chordata; class Mammalia; order Artiodactyla; family Ziphiidae; genus Mesoplodon; species Mesoplodon mirus. Next base: position 106,464,047 of record NC_138987.1, on the reverse strand, counting down.
CCCAAGCCATAGCATACTCCTGGCCGGTACGATTGAACTGACCCGTGCGTCAGCACGTAGCCTGACCCTCCCACGTTACTGTATCCTCACCTGTGCCCTAAGCCTTGCCGTTCCCTAACCCTAAACCTAGCCCTGAACGGAAAACCACCACCAGCCCTACACTTTACCCTACGCCGTAGCCTACTCCTGGCCCGTACGATGGCACTGACCCGTGCGTCAGCAAGTAGCCTGACCCTCCCACTTTTCCGTACCCTCACCTGTGCCCTAAGCCTTGCCGTTCCCTAACCCTAACCCTAGCCCAGAACGGAAACCCACCACCAGCCCTATGTCTTACCCCCAAGCAGTAGCCTACTCCTGGCCCGTATGCTGGATCTGACACATGCGTCAGCACGTAGCCTGACCCTCCCACGTTTCCGTACCCTCACCTGGGCCCTAAGCCTTTCCATTCCCTAACACTAACCTTAGTCCGGAAAGGAAACCCACCACCAGCCCTACACCTTACCCTATGCCGTAGCCTACACCTGGCCCATACGCAGGCACTGACCCGTGTGTCAGCACGTAGCCTGACCCTCCCACGTTTCTGTACCATCACCTGTGCCCTAAGCCTTGCCGTTCCCTCACCCTCACCCTAGCCAGGAATAGAAACCCTCCAGCAGCCCTACACCTTACCCTACGCCGTAGCCTACTCCTGGCCCGTACGCTGGCACTAACACGTGCGTCAGCACGTAGCCTGACCCTCCCACTTTTCCGTACCCTCTGCTAAGCCGTAAGCCTTGGCCTTCCCTAACTCTAACCCAAGCCCGGAACGGAATCCCACCACCAGCCCTACACCTTAACGTATGCCGTAGCCTATTCCTGGCCCGTACGCTGGCACTGACACGTGCGTCAGCACGTAGCCTGACCCTCCCACGTTTCCGTACCCTCACCTGGCCCTAAGCCTTGCCTTTCCCTAACCCTAACCCTAGCCTGGAACGGAAACCCACCACCAGCCCTAAACCTTACCCTACGCTGTAGCCTACTCCTGGCCCGTACGCTGGCACTGACCCGTGCGTCAGCACGTAGCCTGAACCTCCCACGTTTCCGTACCCTCAACTGGGCCCTAAGCATTGCCGTTCCCTAACACTAACCCTAGCCCGGAAAGGAAACCCACCACCAGCCCTACACCTTACCGTACGCCGTAGCCTACTCCTGGCCCGAACTCTGGCAGTGACCCGTGCGTCAGCACGTAGCCTGAACCTCCCACGTTTCCGTACCCTCACCTGTGCCCTAAGCCTTGCCGTTCCCTTACCCTAACCCTAGACGGCAACGGAAACCCACCACCAGCCCTACACCTTACCCTACGCCCTCGCCTACTCCTGGCCCGTACACTGGCACTGACATGTGCGTCAGCACTTAGCCTGACCTTACCACATTTCCGTACCCTCACCTGTGACCTAAGGCTTGCCGTTCCCTAACCCTAACCCTAGTACGGAACGTAAACCCACCACCAGCCATAAATCTAACGCCCAAACCATAGCCTACTCCTGCACCGTACGCTGGCACTGACGCGTGCGTCACCATGTAGCCTGAGCCTCGTACGTTTTCGTACCCTCACCTGTGCCCTAAGCCTTGCCGTTCCCTAACCATAACCCTAGCCTTGAAAGGAAACCCGCCACCAGCCCTACATCTAACCCCCAAGTCGTAGCCTACTCCTGGCCGGTACGCTGGCACTGACACGTGCGTCAGCACGTACCCTGACCCTCCCACGTTTCCGTACCCTCACCTGTGCCCTAAGCCTTGCCGTTCCCTAACCCTAACCCTAGCCCGGAACAGAATCCAACCACCAGCCCTACACTTTACCCTACGCTGTAGCATATTCCTGGCCCATACGCTGGCACTGATCCTTGCGTCAGCACGTAGCCTGACCCTCCCAAGTTTCCGTACCCTCACCTGTGCCCTAAGCCTTGATGTTCGCTAACCCTAACCCTAGCCCGGAACAGAAACCCACCACCAGCCCTACACCTTACCACAATGCCGTAGCCTACTCCTGGCCCATATGCTGGCACTGACCCGTGCGTCAGCACATAGCCTGACCCTCCCACGTTTCCGTAACCTCACCTGTGCCCTAAGCCTTGCCGTTCCCTAACCCTAACCCTAGCCCGGAACGGAAACCCACCACCAGCCCTAAACCTTACCCTATGACGTAGCCTATACCTGGCCCGTACGCGGGTAATAGCCTGTGCTTCAGCACGTAGCCTGACACTACCTTGTTACCGTACCCTCAGCTGTGCTCTAAGCCTTGCCGTTCCCTTACCCTAACCCTAGCCCGGAACGGAATCCCACCACCAGCCCTAAAACTTACCCACAAGCCGTAGCCTACTCCTGGCCCGTACGCTGGCACTGACCCGTGCGTCAGCACGTAGCCTAACCCACCCACGTTTCCGTACCATCACCTGTGCCCTAAGACTTGCCGTTCCCTAACCCTAACCCTAGCCCGGAACGGAAACCCACCACCAGCACTAAACCTTACCCTACTCCGTAGCCTATTCCTGGCCCGTACGCTGGCACTGAACCGTGTGTCAGCACGTAGCTTTAACCTCCCACGTTTCCGTACCCTCACATGTGCCCTAAGCCTTGCCGTTCCCTAACCCTAACCCTAGCCCGGAACGGAAACCCACCACCAGCCCTACACTCTATCCTACGCCGTAGCCTATACCTGGCCCGTACGCTGGCACTGATCCGTGCGTCAGCACGTAGCCTGACCCTCCAACGTTTCCGTACCCTCACCTGTGCCCTAAGCATTGACGTTCGCTAACCCTAACCCTAGCCCAGAACGGAAACCCACCACCAGCCCTACACTAACCCCCAAGCCGTAGCCTATTCCTGGCCGGTACGATGGCACTGACACGTGCGTCAGCACGTAGCCAGACCCTCCCACGTTTCCGTACCCTCACCTGGGCCCTAAGCCTTGCCTTTCCCTAACCCTAACCATAGCCCGGAACGGAAACCCACCACCAGCCCTAGACCTTAACCTATGCCGTAGCCTACTCCTGGCCTGTACGCTGGCACTGACCCATGCGTCAGCACGTAGCCTGACGCTCCCACGTTTCCGTAACCCTCACCAGTGCCCTAAGCCTTGCCGTTCCGTAACCCTAACCCTAGCCCGGCACGGAAACGGACCACCAGCCCTACATCTTACCCCCAAGCCGTAGACTACTCCTGGCCCATACGCTGGCACTGACCGGTGGGTCAGCAAGTAGCCTGACCCTCCCACGTTTCCGTACCCTCACCTGTGCCCTAAGCCTTGCCGTTGCCTAACCCTAACCCTAGCCCGAAACGGAAAACCACCACCAGCCCTAAAAGTTACCCCCAAGCAGTAGCCTACTCCTGGTCCTTACACTGACACTGACCCGTGCGTCAGCACGTAGCCTGACCCTCCCTCCTTTCCGTACCCTCACCTGTGCCCTAAACCTTGCCGTTCCCTAACCCTAACCCTAGCCCGGAACGGAAACCCACCACAAGCCCTACACCTTACCCTATGCCGTAGCCTACTCCTGGCCCGAACGCTGGCACTGACCCGTGCGTCAGCACGTAGCCTGACCTTCCCACATTTCCGTACATTCACCTGTGCCGTAAGCCTTGCTGTTCCCTAACCCTAACCCTAGTACGGAACGGAAAACCATCACCAGCCCTACACCTACCCTCCAAGCCATAGCCTAATTATGGCCCGTACGCTGGCACTGACCCGTGCGTCAGCACGTAGCCTGACCCTCCCACGTTTCCGTACCATCACATTTGCCCTAAGCCTTGCCGTTCCCTAACCCTAACCCTAGCCCGGTACAGAAACCCACCACCAGCCCTACAACTAAACCCCAAGCCGTAGCCTACTCCTGGCCGGTACGCTGGCACTGACCCGTGCGTCAGCACGTAGCCTGACCCTCCCACTTTTCTGTATCCTCACCTGTGCCCTAAGACTTGCCGTTCCCTAACCCTAACCCTAGCCCTGAACGGAAAACCACCACCAGCCCTACACTTTACCCTACGCCGTAGCCTACTCCTGGCCCGTACGCTGGAACTGACCCGTGCGTCAGCAAGTAGCCTGACCCTCCCACGTTTCTGTATCCTCACCTGTGCCCTAAGCCTTGCCGTTCCCTAACCCTAACCCTAGCCCTGAAGGGAAAACCACCACCAGCCCTACACTTTACCCTATGCCGTAGCCTACTCCTGGGCCGTATGCTGGCTCTGACACATGCGTCAGCACGTAGCCTGACCCTCCCACGTTTCCGTACCCTCACCTGTGCCCTAAGCCTTGCCGTTCCCTAACCAAAACCCCAACGCGGAACGGAAACCCACCACCATCCCTAAACCTTTCCCTACTGGGTAGCCTACTCCTCGCCCGTACGCTCGCACTGACCCGTGCGTCAGCACGTAGTTTGACCCTCCCACGTTTCCGTACCCTCACCTGGGCCCTAAGCCTTGCCATTCCGTAACACTAACCTTAGTCCGGAAAGGAAACCCACCACCAGCCCTACACCTTACCCTATGCCGTAACCTACACCTGGCCCATACGCAGGCACTGACCTGTGCTTCAGCACGTAGCCTGACCCTCCCACGTTTGCGGACCCTCACCTGTGCCCTAAGACTTGTCGTTCCCTAACACTAACCCTAGCCCGGAACGGAATCCCACCACCAGCCCTACACCTTTCCCTACGCCATAGCCTATTCCTGCCTCGTACGCAGGCACTGACACTTTCATCAGCATGTAGCCTGACCCTCCCACGTTTCTGTACCCTCACCTGTGCCCTAAGCCTTGCCGTTCACTAACCCAAACCCTAGCCCGGAACGGAAACCCACCACCAGCCCTACACCTTACCCCCAAGCCGTAGCCTACTCCTGGCCGGTACGCTGGCACTGACACGTGCGTCAGCACGTAGCCTGACCCTCACACGTTTCCGTACCCTCACCTGTGCCCTAAGCCTTGCCGTTTCCTAACCCTAACCCTAGCCCGGAACAGAAACCCACCACCAGCCCTACACTCTCCCCTACGCCATAGCCTATTCCTGGCCCGTACGCTGGCACTGACCCGTGTGTCAGCACATAGCCTGACCCTCCCACGTTTCTGTACCATCACCTGTGCCCTAAGCCTTGCCGTTTCCTCACCCTCACCCTAGCCAGGAATAGAAACCCTCCAGCAGCCCTACACCTTACCCTACGCCGTAGCCTACTCCTGGCACGTACGCTGGTACTGACGCATGCGTCAGCATGTAGCCTGAACCTCCCAAGTTTCCATACCCTCACCTGTGCCCTAAGCCTTGCTGTTCCCTAACACTAACCCTAGCCTGGAATGGAAACCCACCACCAGCCCTACACCTAACCACCAAACCGTAGCCTACTCCTGGCCGGTACGCTGGCACTGACACGTGCGTCATCACGTAGCCTGAACCTCCCACGTTTCCGTACCCTCACATGTGCCCTAAGCTTTGCCGTTCCCTAACCCTAACTGTAGCTCGGAACCGAAACCCACCAACAGCCCTACACCTTAGCCCCAAGCTGTAGCCTACTCCTGGTCCATACGCTGGCACTGACCCGTGCGTCAGAACGTATCCTGAACCTGCCACGTTGCTGTACCCTCACCTGTGCCCTAAACCTTGCCATTCCCTAACCCTAACCCTAGCCCGGAACAGAAACCCACCACCAGCCCTAAACCTTACCCTACGCTGTAACCTACTCCTGGCCCGTACGCTGGCACTGACCCGTGCGTCAGCAAGTAGCCTGAACCTCCCACGTTTCCGTACCCTCACCTGGGTCCTAAGCATTGCCGTTACCTAACACTAACCCTAGCCCGGAAAGGAAACGCACCACCAGCCCTACACCTTACCCTACGCCGTAGCCTACTCCTGGCCCGAACTCTGGCAGTGACCCATGCGTCAGCACGTAGCCTGACCCTCCCACGTTTCCGTACCCTCACCTGTGCCCTAAGCCTTGCCGTTCCCTAACCCTAACACTAGACCGCAACGGAAACCCACCACCAGCCCTACACCTTACCCTACGCCCTCGCCTACTCCTGGCCCGTACACTGGCACTGACATGTGCGTCAGCACTTAGCCTGACCTTACCACATTTCCGTACCCTCACCTGTGACCTAAGGCTTGCCGTTCCCTAACCCTAACCCTAGTACGGAACGGAAACCCACCACCAGCCCTAAACCTAACGCCCAAACAATAGCCTACTCCTGAACCGTACATGGCACTGACCCGTGCGTCACCATGTAGCCTGACCCTCGCACGTTTCCGTACCCTCACCTGTGCCCTAAGCCTTGCCGTTCCCTAACCATAACCCTAGCCTTGAATGAACCACGCCACCAGCCCTACATCTAACCCCCAAGCCGTAGCCTACTCCTGGCCGGTACGCTGGCACTGCCACGTGCGTCAGCACGTACCCTGACCCTCCCACGTTTCCGTACCCTCACCTGTGCCCTAAGCTTTGCCGTTCCCTAACCCTAACCCTAGCCCGGAACAGAATCCAACCACCAGCCCTACACTTTACCCTATGCCGTAGCATATTCCTGGCCCATACGCTGGCACTGATCCTTGCATCAGCACGTAGCCTGACCCTCCCAAGTTTCCGTACCCTCACCTGTGCCCTAAGCCTTGACGTTCACTAACCCTAACCCTAGCCTGGAACAGAAACCCACCACCAGCCCTACAACTTACCACCACGCCGTAGCCTACTCCTGGCCCATATGCTGGCACTGACCCGTGCGTCAGCACATAGCCTGACCCTCCCACGTTTCCGTAACCTCACCTGTGCACTAAGCCTTGCGGTTCCCTAACTCTAACCCTAGCCCGGAACGGAAATCCACCACCAGCACTAAACCTTACCCTACGCCGTAGCCTACTCCTGGCCCGTACGCTGGCACTGACACGTGCGTCAGCATGTAGCCTTACCCTCCCACGTTTTCGTACGCTCACATGTGCCCTAAGCCTTGCCATTCCCTAACCCTAACCCTAGCCCGGAATGGAAACACACCACCAGCCCTACACCTTACCCTATGCTGTAGCCTACACCTGGCCCGTACGTGGGCACTGACCTGTGCTTCAGTACGTAGCCTGACCCTCCCATGTTACTGTATGCTCACCTGTGCCCTAAGCCTCGCCGTTCCCTAACCCTAACCCTAGACCGTCACGGAATCCCACCACCAGCCCTACACCTTATCGTATGCTGTAGCCTAGTCCTGGCCCGTACGCTGGCACTGACCCGTGCGTCAGCTTGTAGCCTGACCCTCCCACGTTTCCGTAACCTCACCTGTGCCCTAAGCCTTGCCGTTCCCTAACCCTTACCCTAGCCCGGAACGGAAACCCACCACCAGCCCTAAACCTTACCCACAAGCCGTAGCCTACTCCTGGCCCGTACACTGGCACTGACACGTGCGTCAGCACGTAGCCTGACCCTCACACTTTTCTGTACCCTTACCTGAGCCCTAAGCCTTGCCGTTCCCTAACCCTAAACCTAGCCCGGAATGGAATCCCACCACCAGCCCTACACCTTACCATGTGTCGTAGCCTACTCCTGCCTGGTACGGTGCCACTGAGCCGTGCATCAGCACGTAGCCTGACTCTCCCACGTTTCCGTACCCTCAGCTGTGCCCTACGCCTTGCCGTTCCCTAACCCTATCCCTAGCCCGGAACGGAAACCCACCACCAGCCCTACAACTTACCCCTAAGCCGTAGCCTACTCCTGGGCTGTACGGTGGCACTGACCCTTGCGTCAGCATGTAGCCTGACCCTCCCACGTTTCCGTACCCTCACCTGTGCCCTAAGCCTTGCCGTTCCATAACCCTAACCCGAGCCCGGAACGGAAACCCACCACCAGTCCTACACCTTACCCCCAAGCCGTAGCCTACACCTGGCCCGTTCGGTGGCACTAACCCGAGCATCAGCAAGTAGCATGAACCTCCCACGTTTCTGTACCCTCACCCGTGCCCTAAGCCTTGCCATTCCGTAACCCTAACCCTAGCCCGGAACGGACACCCACCACCAGCCCTACAAATTACCCCCAAGCCATAGCCTATTCCTGGCCCATATGCTGGCACTGACCCGTGCGTCTGCACGTAGCGTGACCCTCCCACGTTTCCGTACCCTCACCTGTGCCCTAAGCCTTGACGTTCCCTAACCCTAACCCTAGCCCGGAACGTAAAGCCACCACCAGCCCTACACCTTACCGTATGCTCTAGCCTACACCTGGCCCGTATGCGGGCACTGACGCGTGCGTCAGCACGTAGCCTGACCCTCCCACGTTTCCGTACCCTCACCTGTGCCCTAAGCCTTGCCGTTCCCTAACCCTAACCCTAGCCCGGAACGCAAACCCACTACCAGCCCTATACCTTTCCCTATGCCGTAGCCTACTCCTGGCCCGTACGCTGGCACTGAACCGTGCGTCATCACGTAGCCTGACCCTCCCACTTTTCTGTACCCTCACCTGTGCCCTAAGCCTTGCCGTTCCCTTACCCTAGCCCTAGCCCGGAACGGAAACCCACCACCAGCCCTACTCCTTAGCCTATGCCGTAGCCTACTCCTTGCCTGTACACTGGCACTGACACGTGCGTCAGCACGTAGCCTGACCCTCCCACGTTTCCGTAACCTCACCTGTGCCCTAAGGCTTGCCGTTCCCTAACCATAACCTTAACCCGGAACGGAAACCCACCACCATCCCTAAACCTTTCCCTACTGGGTAGCCTACTCCTCGCCCATACGATCGCACTGACCCGTGCGTCAGCATGGAGTTTGACCATCCCACGTTTCCGTACCCTCACCTGGGCCCTAAGCCTTGCCATTCCCTAACACTAACCCTAGCCCTGAACGGAAAACCACAACCAGCCCTACACCGTACCCTATGCCGTAGCCTACACCTGGCCCATACGCGGGCACTGACCTGTGCTTCAGCACGTAGCCTGACCCTCCCACGTTTGCGGACCCTCACCTGTGCCCTAAGCCTTGCCATTCCCTAACCCTAAACCTAGCCCGGAACGGAAACCCACCACCAGCCCTACACCTTACCCAACGCCGTAGCCTATTCCTGGCTCGTACGCCGGCACTCACCGTTTCATCAGCACGTAGCGTGACCCTCCCACGTTTCCGTACCCTCACCTGTGCCCTAAGCCTTGCCGTTCACTAACCCTAACCCTAGCCCGGAATGGAAACCCACCACCAGCCCTACACCTTACCCCCAAGCCGTAGCCTACTCCTGGCCGGTACGCTGGCACTGACCCGTGCGTCAGCACGTAGCCTGACCCTCACACGTTTCCGTACCCTCACCTGTGCCCTAAGCCTTGCCGTTCCCTAACCCTAACCCTAGCCCTGAACGGAAACCCACCACTAGCACTAAACCTTTTCCTATGCCGTAGCCTACACCTGGCCCGTACGATGGCACTGACCCATGCGTCAGCACGTAGTCTGACCCTCCCACGTTTCCGTACCCTCACCTGGGCCCTAAGCCTTGCCGTTCCCTAACCCTAACTGTAGCCCGGAACGGAAACCCACCACCAGCCCTACAATTTACCCCCAAGCCGTAGCCTACTCCTGGTCCATACACTGGCACTGACCCGTGCGTCAGAACGTATCCTGACCCTGCCACGTTGCCGTACCCTCACATGTGCCCTAAAGCTTGCCGTTCCCTAACCCTAACCCTAGCCCGGAATGGAAACCCACCACAAGCCCTACACCTTACCCCCAAGCCGTAGCCTACTCGTGGTCCATACGCTGGCAATGACCTGTGCGTCAGCACGTAGCCTGACCTTCCCACGTTACCGTAACGTCACCTGTGCCCTAAGCCTTCCTGTTCCCTAACACTAACCCTAGCCCGGAACGGAAACCCACCACCAGCCCTACACCTAACACCCAAGCCGTAGCCTACTCCTGGCCGGTTCGCTGGCACTGACCCTTGCGTCAGCACGTAGCCTGACCCTCCCACGTTTCCATACCCTCACATGTGCCCTAAGCCTTGCCGTTCCCTAACCCTTCAACTAGCCCGGAACGGAAACCCACCACCAGCCCTAAACCTTACCCTCGAGCCGTAGCGTACTCTTGGCCCGTACACTGGCACTGACACGTGCGTCAGCACGTAGCCTGACCCTCCCACTTTTCTGTACCCTTACCTGAGCCCTAAGCTTTGCCGTTCCCTAACCCTAAACCTAGCCCGGAATGGAATCCCACCACCAGCCCTACACCTTACCATATGCCGTAGCCTACTCCTGCCCGGTACGGTGCCACTGAGCTGTGCATCAGCACGTAGCCTGACCCTCCCACGTTTCCGTACCCTCAGCTGTGCCCTACGCCTTGCCGTTCCCTAACCCTATCCCAAGCCCGGAACGGAAACACACCACCAGCCCTACAACTTACCCCTAAGCCGTAGCCTACTCCTGGCCTGTAGGGTGGCACTGAAACTTGCGTCAGCATGTAGCCTGACCCTACCACGTTTCCGTACCCTCACCTGTGCCCTAAGCCTTGCCGTTCCGTAACCCTAACCCGAGCCCGGAACGGAAACCCACCACCAGCCCTACACCTTACCCTCAAGCCGTAGCCTACACCTGGCCCGTTCGGTGGCACTAACCCGAGCATCAGCAAGTAGCATGACCTCCCACGTTTCTGTACACTCACCCGTGCCCTAAGCCTTGCCATTCCGTAACCCTAACCCTAGCACGGAACGGATACCCACCACCAGCCCTACAACTTACCCCCAAGCCGTAGCCTACTCCTGGCCCATATGCTGGCACTGACCCGTGCGTCAGCACGTAGCGTGACCCTCCCACGTTTCCGTACCCTCACCTGTGCCCTAAGCCTTGCCGTTCCCTAACCCTAACCCTAGCCCGGAACGTAAACCCACCACCAGCCCTACACCTTACCCTATGCTGTAGCCTACACCTGGCCCGTATGCGGGCACTGACACGTGCGTCAGCACGTAGCCTGACCCTCCCACGTTTCCGTACCCTCACCTGTGCCCTAAGCCTTGCCGTTCCCTAACCCTAACCCTAGCCCGGAACAGAAACCCACCACCAGCCCTACACCTTACCCCAAGCCGTAGCCTATTCCTGGCCTGTACGCAGGCACTGACCCTTTCATCAGCACGTAGCCTGACCCTCCCACGTTTCCGTACCCTCATCTGTGCCCTAAGCCTTGCCGTTCCCTAACCCTAACCCTAGCCTGGAACGGAAACCCACCACCAGCCCTACACCTTAACCTACGCCGTAGCCTACTCCTGGACTGTACGGTGGCACTGCCCCTTGCGTCATCATGTAGCCTGACCCTCCCACGTTTCCGTACCCTCACCTCGGCCCTAAGCCTTGCCGTTCTGAAAGCCTAACCCTAGCCCGGAACGGAAACCCACCACCAGCCCTACACCATACGCTACACCGTAGCCTACTCCTGGCTCGTACGCTGGCACTGACCCGTGCGTCAGCATGTAGCCGGACCCTCTCACGTTTCCATACCCTCACATGTGCCCTAAGCCTTGACGTTCCCTATCCCTAACCCTAGCCCGGAACGCAAACCCACCACCAGCCCTACACCTTTCCCTACGCCGTAGCATACTCCTGGCACGTATGCTGGCACTGACCCATGCGTCATCACGTAGCCTGACCCTCCCACTTTTCCGTACCCTCACCTGTGCCCTAAGCCTTGCCGTTCCCTTACCCTAACCCTAGCCCGGAACGGAAACCCACCACCCGCCCTACACCTTACCCTATGCCGTAGCCTACTCCTTGCCCGTACCCTGGCACTGACCCGTGCTTCAGCACGTAGCCATACACTCCCACGTTTCCGTACCCTCACATGTGCCCTAAGCCTTGCCATTCCCTAACCGTTACCGTAGCCCGGAACGAAAACCCACCACCAGCCCTAAACCTTACACTACGCTGTAGCCTACTCCTGGCCCGTACGCTGGCACTGACCCATGCGTCAGCACGTAGCCTGACCCTCCCACGTTTCCGTACACTCACCTGTGCCCTAAGCCTTGCCGTTCTCTAACCCTAACCCTAAATCGGAACGGAAACCCACCACCATCCCTAAACCTTTCCCTAGTGGGTAGCCTACTCCTCGCCCGTACGCTCGCACTGACCCGTGCGTCAACATGTAGTTTGACCCTCCCACGTTTCCGTACCCTCACGTGGGCCCTCAGCCTTGCCATTCCCTAACACTAACCTTAGCCCGGAAGGGAAACCCACCACCAGCCCTACACCTTACCCTATGCCGTAGTCTACACCTGGCGCATACGCGGGCACTGACCTGTGCTTCAGCACGTAGCCTGGCCATCCCACGTTTGCGGACCCTCACCTGTGCCCTAAGACTTGCCGTTCCCTAACCCTAACCCTAGCCCGGAACGGAAACCCACCACCAGCCCTACACATTTCCCTACGCCGTAGCCTATTCCTGGCTCGTACGCAGGCACTGACACTTTCATCAGCACTTAGCCTGACCCTCCCACGTTTCTGTACCCTCACCTGTGCCCTAAGCCTTGCCGTTCACTAACCCTAACCCTAGACCGGAACGGAAAACCACCACCAGCCCTACAACTTACCCCCAAGCCGTAGCCTACTCCTGGCCCGTACGCTGGCACTGACCCGTGTGTCAGCACGTAGCCTGACCCTCCCACGTTTCCGTACCATCACCTGTGCCCTAAGCCTTGCCGTTCCCTCACCCTCACCCTAGCCAGGAACAGAAACACATCAGCAGCCCTACACATTACCCTACGCTGTAGCCTACTCCTGGCACGTACGCTGGCACTGACTCGTGCGTCAGCACGTAGCCTGATCCTCACACGTTTCCGTACCCTCACCTGTGCCCTAAGCCTTGCCGTTCCCTAACCCTAACCCTAGCCCGGAACGTAAACCCACCACCAGCCCTACACCTTACCCTATGCTGTAGCTTACACCTGGGCCGTATGCGGGCACTGACACGTGCGTCAGCACGTAGCCTGACCCTCCCACGTTTCCGTACCCTCACCTGTGCCCTAAGACTTGCCGTTCCCTAACCCTAACCCTAGCCCGGAACGCAAACCCACCACCAGCCCTACACTTTTCCCTATGCCGTAGCCTACTCCTGGCCCGTACGCTGGCACTGAACCGTGCGTCATCACGTAGCCTGACCCTCCCACGTTTCCGTACCATCACCTGTGCCCTAAGCCTTGCCGTTCCCTCACCCTCACCCTAGCCAGGAACAGAAACCCATCAGCAGCCCTACACATTACCCTACGCTGTAGCCTACTCCTGGCACGTACGCTGGCACTGACTCGTGCGTCAGCACGTAGCCTGATCCTCACACGTTTCCGTACCCTCACCTGTGCCCTAAGCCTTGCCGTTCCCTTACCCTCGCCCTAGCCTGGAACGGAAACCCACCACCAGCCCTACTCCTTAGCCTATGCCGTAGCCTACTCCTTGCCTGTACCCTGGCACTGACTCGTGCGTCAGCACGCAGCCTGACCCTCCCACGTTTCCGTACCCTCACCTGTGCCCTAAGGCTTGCCGTTCCCTAACCCTAACCCTAGTCCGGAATGGAAACCCACCACCAGCCCTACATCTTACCCCCAAGCCGTAGACTACTCCTGGACCGTACGCTGGCACAGACCCGTGCGTCAGCACGAAGCCTGACCCTCCCACGTTTGCGGACCCTCACCTGTGCCCTAAGCCTTGCCGTTCCCTAACACTAACACTAGACTGGAACGGAAACCCACCACCAGCCCTACACCTTTCCCTACGCCGTAGCCTATTCCTGGCTCATACGCAGGCACTGACCGTTTCATCAGCAAGTAGCCTGACCCTCCCACGTTTCCGTACCCTCACCTGTGCCCTAAGCCTTGCCGTTCCCTAACCCTAACCCTAGCCCAGAACAGAAAACCACCACCAGCCCTATACCTTTCCCTACGCCGTAGCCTATTCATGGCCCGTACGCAGGCACTGACCCTTTCATCAGCACGTAGCCTGACCCTCCCACGTTTCCGTACCCTCACCTGTGCCCTAAGCCTTGCCGTTCCCTAACCCTAACCCTAGCCTGGAACGGAAACACACCATAAGCCCTACACCTAACCCCCAAGCCGTAGCCTACTCCTGGCCCGTATGCTGGCACTGACACGTGCGTCAGCACATAGCCTGACACTCCCACGTTTCCGTACCCTCACATGTGCCCTAAGACTTGCTGTTCCCTAACACTAACCCGAGCCTGGAACGGAAACACACCATCAGACCTACACCTAACCACCAAGCCGTAGCCTACTCCTGGCTGGTACGCTGGCACTAACCCGTGTGTCAGCACGTAGCCTGACCCTCCCACGTGTTCGTACCCTCACCTGTGCCCTAAGCCTTGCCGTTCCCTAATCCCTAACCCTACCCCGGAACGGAAACCCACCACTAGCCCTAAACCGTTCCCTTCGCCGTAGACTACACCTGGCCCGTACGCTGGCACTGAACCATGCGTCAGCACGTAGTCTGACCCTCCCACGTTTCCGTACCCTCACCTGGGCCCTAAGCCTTGCCGTTTCCTAACCCTAACCCTAGCCCATGAACGGAAACACACCACCAGCCAAACAGCTTACCCTAAGCCGTAGCATACTCCTGGCCCGTACGCTGGCACTGACACGTGCGTCAGCACGTAGCCTAACCCTCTCACGTTTCCGTACCCTCACCTGTGCTGTAAGCCTTGCCGTTCCCTAACCCTTACCCTAGCCCGGAACGGAAACCCACCACCAGACCTACACCTTACCCCCAAGCCGTAGCCTACTCCTGGCCGGTACGCTGGCACTGACCCGTGCGTCATCACGTAGCCTGACCCTCCCACATTTCCGTACCCTTACCTGTGCCCTAAGCTTTGCCGTTCCCTAACCCTAAGTGTAGCCCGGAACGGAAACCCACCACCAGCCCTACAACTTACCCCCAAGCCGTAGCCTACTCCTGGTCCATACGCTGGCACTGACCCGTGCGTCAGAACGTATCCTGACCCTGCCACGTTGCCGTACCCTCACATGTGCCCTAAACCTTGCCGTTCCCTAACCCTAACCCTAGTGCGGAACGGAAAACCACCACAAGCCCTACATCTTACCCCCAAGCCGTAGACTACTCCTGGCCCGTACGGTGGCACAGACCCGTGCGCCAGCACGAAGCCTGACCCTCCCACGTTTGCGGACCCTCACCTGTGCCCTAAGCCTTGCCGTTCCCTAACCCTAACCCTAGCCCGGAACAGAAACCCACCACCAGCCCTATACCTTTCCCTACGCCGTAGCCTATTCCTGGCCCATACGCAGGCACTGACCCTTTCATCAGCACGTAGCCTGAGCCTCCCACGTTTCCGTACCCTCACCTGTGCCCTAAGACTTGCCGTTCCCTAACCCTAACCCTAGCCCGGAACGGAAACCCACCACCAGCCCTAAACCTTACCCCCAAGCCATAGCCTACTCCTGGTCCATACGCTGGCACTGACCTTTGCGTCAGCACATAGCCTGAACTTCCCACATTACCGTATCCTCACCTGTGCCGTAAGCCTTGCCGTTCCCTAACCCTAACCCTAGTACTGAACGGAAACACACCATAAGCCCTACACCTAACCCCCAAGCCGTAGCCTACTCCTGGCCCGTATGCTGGCACTGACCCGTGCGTCAGCACGTAGCCTGACACTCCCACGTTTCCGTACCCTCACCTGTGCTGTAAGCCTTGCCATTCCCTAACCCTTACCCTAGCCCGGAACGGAAACCCACCACCAGCCCTACACCTTACCCTACGCCGTAGCCTACTCCTGGCCCGAATGCTGGCACTGACCAGTGCGTCAGCACGTAGCCAGACCCTCCCACGTTTCCGTACCCTCACCTGTGCCCTAAGCCTTGCCGTTCCCTAACCCTAACCCTAGCCCTGAACGGAAACCCACCACCAGCCCTACACCTTACCCCCAAGCCGTAGCCTACTCCTGGCCGGTACGCTGGCACTGACCCGTGCGTCATCACGTAGCCTGACCCTCCCACATTTCCGTACCCTCACCTGTGCCCTAAGCTTTGCTGTTCCCTAACCCTAACTGTAGCCCGGAACGGAAACCCACCACCAGCCCTACAACTTACCCCCAAGCCGTAGCCTACTCCTGGTCCATACGCTTGCACTGACCCGTGCGTCAGAACGTATCCTGACCCTGCCACGTTGCCGTACCCTCACATGTGCCGTAAACCTTGCCGTTCCCTAACCCTAACCCTAGTGAGGAACGGAAACCCACCACAAGCCCTACACCTTACCCCCAAGCCGTAGCCTACACGTGGTCCATACGCTGGCACTGACCTGTGCGTCAGCACGTAGCCTGACCTTCCCACGTTACCGTAACGTCACCTGTGCCCTAAGCCTTGCCCTTCCCTAACCCTAACCCTAGTACGGGACGGAAACACACCACAAGCCCTACACCTAACCCACAAACCATAGCATACTACTGGCCCGTACGCTGGCACTGAACCGTGCGTCAGCACGTAGCCTGACCCTCCCAGGTTTCCGTACCCTCACCTATGCCCTAAGCCTTCCTGTTCCATAACACTAACCCTAGCCCGGAACGGAAACCCACCACCAGCCCTACACCTAACCCCCAAGCCGTAGCCTACTCCTGGCCGGTTCGCTGGCACTGACCTGTGCGTCAGCACGTAGCCTGACCCTCCCACGTTTCTGTACCCTCACCTGGGCCCTAAGCCTTGCCTTTCCCTAACCCTAACCCAAGCCCGGAACGGAAATGCACTACCAGCCCTACACCTTGCCCTACGCCATAGCCTACTCCTGGCACGTACGTTGGCACTGACACGTGCGTCAGCACATAGCCTGACCCTCACACGTTTCCTTACCCTCACCTGTGCCCTAAGCCTTGCCGTTCCCTAACCCTAACCCGGAATGGAAACACACCACCAGCCCTACAGCTTACCCCCAAGCCATAGCCTATTACTGGCCCGTACGCTGGCACTGACCCGTGCGTCAGCATGTAGCCTGACCCTCCCACGTTTCCGTGCCCTCACCTGTGCCCTAAGCCTTGCCGTTCCCTAACCCTAACCCTAGCCCTGAACGGAAACCCACCACCAGCCCAACAACTAACCCCCAAGCCGTAGCTTACTCCTGGCCAGTATGCTGGCACTGACCCGTGCATCATCACGTAGCCTGACCCTCCCACGTTTCTGTACCCTCACCTGTGCCCTAAGCCTTGCCGTTCCCTAACCCTAACCCTAGCCCGGAACGGAAACCCACCACCAGCCCTACAACTTACCCCCAAGCCGTAGCCTACTCCTGGCCCGTACGCTGGCACAGACCCGTGCGTCAGCACGAAGCCTGACCCTCCCACGTTTGTGGACCCTCACCTGTGCCCTAAGCCTTGCCGTTCCCTAACACTAACCCTAGACCGGAACGGAAACCCACCACCAGCCCTACACCTTTCTCTACGCCGTAGCCTATTCCTGGCTCATACGCAGGCACTGACACTTTCATCAGCAAGTAGCCTGACCCGCCCACGTTTCCATACCCTCACCTGTGCCCTAAGTCTTGCCGTTCACTAACCCTAACCCTAGCCCGGAACGGAAACCCACCACCAGCCCTACACCTTACTCTATTCCGTAGCCTACACCTGGCCCGTACGCGGGCACTGACCTGTGCTTCAGCACGTAGCCTGACCCTCCCATTTTACCGTATGCTCACCTGTGCCCTAAGCCTTTTCGTTCCCTAACCCTAACCCTAGCCCGGCACGGAATCTCACCATCAGCTCTACACCATATCGTATGCCGTAGCCTAGTCCTGGCCCGTACGCAGGCACTGACCCGTGTGTCAGCATGTAGCCTGACCCTCCCACGTTTCCGTACCCTCATCTGTGCCCTAAGCCTTGCCGTTCCCTAACCCTAACCCTAGCCCGGAACGGAAACCCACCACCAGCCCTACACCTTAACCTACGCCGTAGCCTACTCCTGGACTGTACGGTGGCACTGCCCCTTGCGTCATCATGTAGCCTGACCCTCCCACGTTTCCGTACCCTCACCTCTGCCCTAAGCCTTGCCGTTCTGAAAGCCTAACCCTAGCCCGGAACGGAAACCCACCACCAGCCCTACACTATACGCTACACCGTAGCCTACTCCTGGCTCGTACGCTGGCACTGACCCGTGCGTCAGCATGTAGCCGGACCCTCTCACGTTTCCATACCCTCACATGTGCCCTAAGCCTTGACGTTCCCTATCCCTAACCCTAGCCCGGAACGCAAACCCACCACCAGCCCTACACCTTTCCCTACGCCGTAGCATACTCTTGGCCCGTATGCTGGCACTGACCCATGCGTCATCACGTAGCCTGACCCTCCCACTTTTCCGTACCCTCACCTGTGCCCTAAGCCTTGCCGTTCCCTTACCCTAACCCTAGCCCGGAACGGAAACCCACCACCCGCCCTACACCTTACCCTATGCCGTAGCCTACTCCTTGCCCGTACCCTGGCACTGACCCGTGCTTCAGCACGTAGCCATACACTCCCACGTTTCCGTACCCTCACATGTGCTCTAAGCCTTGCCATTCCCTAACCGTTACCGTAGCCCGGAACGAAAACCCACCACCAGCCCTAAACCTTACACTACGCTGTAGCCTACTCCTGGCCCGTACGCTGGCACTGACCCGTGCGTCAGCACGTAGCCTGACCCTCCCACGTTTCCGTACACTCACCTGTGCCCTAAGCCTTGCCGTTCTCTAACCCTAACCCTAAATCGGAACGGAAACCCACCACCATCCCTAAACCTTTCCCTAGTGGGTAGCCTACTCCTCGCCCGTACGCTCGCACTGACCCGTGCGTCAACATGTAGTTTGACCCTCCCACGTTTCCGTACCCTCACGTGGGCCCTCAGCCTTGCCATTCCCTAACACTAACCTTAGCCCGGAAGGGAAACCCACCACCAGCCCTACACCTTACCCTATGCCGTAGTCTACACCTGGCGCATACGCGGGCACTGACCTGTGCTTCAGCACGTAGCCTGGCCAACCCACGTTTGCGGACCCTCACCTGTGCCCTAAGACTTGCCGTTCCCTAACCCTAACCCTAGCCCGGAACGGAAACCCACCACCAGCCCTACACATTTCCCTACGCCGTAGCCTATTCCTGGCTCGTACGCAGGCACTGACACTTTCATCAGCACTTAGCCTGACCCTCCCACGTTTCTGTACCCTCACCTGTGCCCTAAGCCTTGCCGTTCACTAACCCTAACCCTAGACCGGAACGGAAAACCACCACCAGCCCTACAACTTACCCCCAAGCCGTAGCCTACTCCTGGCCCGTACGCTGGCACTGACCCGTGCGTCAGCACGTAGCCTGACCCTCCCACGTTTCCGTACCATCACCTGTGCCCTAAGCCTTGCCGTTCCCTCACCCTCACCCTAGCCAGGAACAGAAACACATCAGCAGCCCTACACATTACCCTACGCTGTAGCCTACTCCTGGCACGTACGCTGGCACTGACTCGTGCGTCAGCACGTAGCCTGATCCTCACACGTTTCCGTACCCTCACCTGTGCCCTAAGCCTTGCCGTTCCCTAACCCTAACCCTAGCCCGGAACGTAAACCCACCACCAGCCCTACACCTTACCCTATGCTGTAGCTTACACCTGGGCCGTATGCGGGCACTGACACGTGCGTCAGCACGTAGCCTGACCCTCCCACGTTTCCGTACCCTCACCTGTGCCCTAAGACTTGCCGTTCCCTAACCCTAACCCTAGCCCGGAACGCAAACCCACCACCAGCCCTACACTTTTCCCTATGCCGTAGCCTACTCCTGGCCCGTACGCTGGCACTGAACCGTGCGTCATCACGTAGCCTGACCCTCCCACGTTTCCGTACCATCACCTGTGCCCTAAGCCTTGCCGTTCCCTCACCCTCACCCTAGCCAGGAACAGAAACCCATCAGCAGCCCTACACATTACCCTACGCTGTAGCCTACTCCTGGCACGTACGCTGGCACTGACTCGTGCGTCAGCACGTAGCCTGATCCTCACACGTTTCCGTACCCTCACCTGTGCCCTAAGCCTTGCCGTTCCCTTACCCTCGCCCTAGCCTGGAACGGAAACCCACCACCAGCCCTAATCCTTAGCCTATGCCGTAGCCTACTCCTTGCCTGTACCCTGGCACTGACTCGTGCGTCAGCACGCAGCCTGACCCTCCCACGTTTCCGTACCCTCACCTGTGCCCTAAGGCTTGCCGTTCCCTAACCCTAACCCTAGTCCGGAATGGAAACCCACCACCAGCCCTACATCTTACCCCCAAGCCGTAGACTACTCCTGGCCCGTACGCTGGCACAGACCCGTGCGTCAGCATGAAGCCTGACCCTCCCACGTTTGGGGACCCTCACCTGTGCCCTAAGCCTTGCCGTTCCCTAACACTAACACTAGACTGGA
The DNA here is from genome assembly GCF_964341445.2 of Mesoplodon mirus. Taxonomy (NCBI): domain Eukaryota; kingdom Metazoa; phylum Chordata; class Mammalia; order Artiodactyla; family Ziphiidae; genus Mesoplodon; species Mesoplodon mirus. Next base: position 106,443,665 of record NC_138987.1, on the reverse strand, counting down.
ACGGAAACCCACCACCAGCCCTACACCTTTCCCTACGCCGTAGCCTATTCCTGGCTCATACGCAGGCACTGACCCTTTCATCAGCAAGTAGCCTGACCCTCCCACGTTTGCGGACCCTCACCTGTGCCCTAAGCCTTGCCGTTCCCTAACCCTAACCCTAGCCCGGAACAGAAACCCACCACCAGCCCTATACCTTTCCCTACGCCGTAGCCTATTCCTGGCCCATACGCAGGCACTGACCCTTTCATCAGCACGTAGCCTGAGCCTCCCACGTTTCCGTACCCTCACCTGTGCCCTAAGACTTGCCGTTCCCTAACCCTAACCCTAGCCCGGAACGGAAACCCACCACCAGCCCTAAACCTTACCCCCAAGCCATAGCCTACTCCTGGTCCATACGCTGGCACTGACCTTTGCGTCAGCACATAGCCTGAACTTCCCACATTACCGTATCCTCACCTGTGCCGTAAGCCTTGCCGTTCCCTAACCCTAACCCTAGTACTGAACGGAAACACACCATAAGCCCTACACCTAACCCCCAAGCCGTAGCCTACTCCTGGCCCGTATGCTGGCACTGACCCGTGCGTCAGCACGTAGCCTGACACTCCCACGTTTCCGTACCCTCACCTGTGCTGTAAGCCTTGCCATTCCCTAACCCTTACCCTAGCCCGGAACGGAAACCCACCACCAGCCCTACACCTTACCCTACGCCGTAGCCTACTCCTGGCCCGAATGCTGGCACTGACCAGTGCGTCAGCACGTAGCCAGACCCTCCCACGTTTCCGTACCCTCACCTGTGCCCTAAGCCTTGCCGTTCCCTAACCCTAACCCTAGCCCTGAACGGAAACCCACCACCAGCCCTACACCTTACCCCCAAGCCGTAGCCTACTCCTGGCCGGTACGCTGGCACTGACCCGTGCGTCATCACGTAGCCTGACCCTCCCACATTTCCGTACCCTCACCTGTGCCCTAAGCTTTGCTGTTCCCTAACCCTAACTGTAGCCCGGAACGGAAACCCACCACCAGCCCTACAACTTACCCCCAAGCCGTAGCCTACTCCTGGTCCATACGCTTGCACTGACCCGTGCGTCAGAACGTATCCTGACCCTGCCACGTTGCCGTACCCTCACATGTGCCGTAAACCTTGCCGTTCCCTAACCCTAACCCTAGTGAGGAACGGAAACCCACCACAAGCCCTACACCTTACCCCCAAGCCGTAGCCTACACGTGGTCCATACGCTGGCACTGACCTGTGCGTCAGCACGTAGCCTGACCTTCCCACGTTACCGTAACGTCACCTGTGCCCTAAGCCTTGCCCTTCCCTAACCCTAACCCTAGTACGGGACGGAAACACACCACAAGCCCTACACCTAACCCACAAACCATAGCATACTACTGGCCCGTACGCTGGCACTGAACCGTGCGTCAGCACGTAGCCTGACCCTCCCAGGTTTCCGTACCCTCACCTATGCCCTAAGCCTTCCTGTTCCATAACACTAACCCTAGCCCGGAACGGAAACCCACCACCAGCCCTACACCTAACCCCCAAGCCGTAGCCTACTCCTGGCCGGTTCGCTGGCACTGACCTGTGCGTCAGCACGTAGCCTGACCCTCCCACGTTTCTGTACCCTCACCTGGGCCCTAAGCCTTGCCTTTCCCTAACCCTAACCCAAGCCCGGAACGGAAACGCACTACCAGCCCTACACCTTGCCCTACGCCATAGCCTACTCCTGGCACGTACGTTGGCACTGACACGTGCGTCAGCACATAGCCTGACCCTCACACGTTTCCTTACCCTCACCTGTGCCCTAAGCCTTGCCGTTCCCTAACCCTAACCCGGAATGGAAACACACCACCAGCCCTACAGCTTACCCCCAAGCCATAGCCTATTACTGGCCCGTACGCTGGCACTGACCCGTGCGTCAGCATGTAGCCTGACCCTCCCACGTTTCCGTGCCCTCACCTGTGCCCTAAGCCTTGCCGTTCCCTAACCCTAACCCTAGCCCTGAACGGAAACCCACCACCAGCCCAACAACTAACCCCCAAGCCGTAGCTTACTCCTGGCCAGTACGCTGGCACTGACCCGTGCATCATCACGTAGCCTGACCCTCCCACGTTTCTGTACCCTCAGCTGTGCCGTAAGCCTTGCCGTTCCCTAACCCTAACCCTAGCCCGGAACGGAAACCCACCACCAGCCCTACAACTTACCCCCAAGCCGTAGCCTACTCCTGGCCCGTACGCTGGCACAGACCCGTGCGTCAGCACGAAGCCTGACCCTCCCACGTTTGCGGACCCTCACCTGTGCCCTAAGCCTTGCCGTTCCCTAACACTAACCCTAGACCGGAACGGAAACCCACCACCAGCCCTACACCTTTCTCTACGCCGTAGCCTATTCCTGGCTCATACGCAGGCACTGACACTTTCATCAGCAAGTAGCCTGACCCGCCCACGTTTCCATACCCTCACCTGTGCCCTAAGTCTTGCCGTTCACTAACCCTAACCCTAGCCCGGAACGGAAACCCACCACCAGCCCTACACCTTACTCTATTCCGTAGCCTACACCTGGCCCGTACGCGGGCACTGACCTGTGCTTCAGCACGTAGCCTGACCCTCCCATTTTACCGTACGCTCACCTGTGCCCTAAGCCTTTTCATTCCCTAACCCTAACCCTAGCCCGGCACGGAATCTCACCATCAGCTCTACACCATATCGTATGCCGTAGCCTAGTCCTGGCCCGTACGCAGGCACTGACCCGTGTGTCAGCATGTAGCCTGACCCTCCCACGTTTCCGTACCCTCATCTGTGCCCTAAGCCTTGCCGTTCCCTAACCCTAACCCTAGCCCGGAACGGAAACCCACCACCAGCCCTACACCTTAACCTACGCCGTAGCCTACTCCTGGACTGTAGGGTGGCACTGCCCCTTGCGTCATCATGTAGCCTGACGCTCCCACGTTTCCGTACCCTCACCTCTGCCCTAAGCCTTGCCGTTCTGTAACCCTAACCCTAGCCCGGAACGGAAACCCACCACCAGCCCTACACCTTACCCCCAAGCCGTAGCCTACTCCTGGCACGTTCGGTGGCAGTAACCCTAGCTTCAGCAAGTAGCCTGACCCTCCCACGTTTCTGTACCCTCACCCGTGCCCTAAGCCTTGCCGTTCCGTAACCCTAACCCTAGCCCGGAACGGAAACCCACCACCAGCCCTACACCTTACCCCCAAGCCGTAGCGTACTCCTGGCCCATATGCTGGCACTGACCCGTGCGTCAGCACGTAGCGTGACCCACCCACGTTTCCGTACCCTCACCTGTGCCCTAAGCCTTGCCGTTCCCTAACACTAACCCTAGCCCGGAACGGAAACCCACCACTAGCCCTACACCTTACCCTATGCTGTAGCCTACACATGGCCCGTACGCGGGCACTGACACGTGCGTCAGCACGTAGCCTGACCCTCCCACGTTTCTGTACCCTCACCTGTGCCCTAAGCCTTGCCGTTCCCTAACCCTAACCCTAGCCCGGAATCGAAAGCCACCACCAGCCCTAAAACTTAGCCACAAGCCGTAGCCTACTCCTGGCCCGTACGCTGGCACTGACCCGTGCGTCAGCACGTAGCCTGACCCTCCCACTTTTCCGTACCCTCACCTGTGCCCTAAGCCTTGCCGTTCCCTAACCCTAACCCTAGCCCGGAACGGAAACCCACCACCAGCCCTACACCATACGCTACACCGTAGCCTACTCCTGGCTCGTACGCTGGCACTGACCCGTGCGTCAGCATGTAGCCTGACCCTCAAGTTTCCATACCCTCACATGTGCCCTAAGCCTTGACGTTCCCTATCCCTAACCCTAGCCCGGAACGCAAACCCACCACCAGCCCTACACCTTTCCCTACGCCGTAGCATACTCCTGGCCCGTACGCTGGCACTGACCCGTGCGTCATCACGTAGCCTGACCCTCCCACTTTTCCGTACCCTCACCTGTGCCCTAAGCCTTGCCGTTCCCTTACCCTAACCCTAGCCCGGAACGGAAACCCACCACCCGCCCTACACCTTACACTATGCCGTAGCCTACTCCTTGCCTGTACCCTGGCACTGACCCGTGCTTCAGCACGTAGCCATACACTCCCACGTTTCCGTACCCTCACATGTGCCCTACGCCTTGCCATTCCCTAACCGTAACCGTAGCCCGGAACGAAAACCCACCACCAGCCCTAAACCTTACACTACGCCGTAGCCTACTCCTGGCCCTTACGCTGGCACTGACCCGTGCGTCAGCATGTAGCCTGACCCTCCCACGTTTCCGTACCCTCACCTGTGCCCTAAGCCTTGCCGTTCCCTAACCCTAACCCTAACTCGGAACGGAAAACCACGACCATCCCTAAACCTTTCCCTAGTGGGTAGCCTACTCCTCGCCCGTACGCTCGCACTGAACCGTGCGTCCACATGTAGTTTGACCCTCCCACGTTTCCGTACCCTCACGTGGGCCCTCAGCCTTGCCATTCCCTAACACTAACCTTAGCCCGGAACGGACACCCACCACCAGCCCTACAAATTACCCCCAAGCCATAGCCTATTCCTGGCCCATATGCTGGCACTGACCCGTGCGTCTGCACGTAGCGTGACCCTCCCACGTTTCCGTACCCTCACCTGTGCCCTAAGCCTTGACGTTCCCTAACCCTAACCCTAGCCCGGAACGTAAAGCCACCACCAGCCCTACACCTTACCGTATGCTCTAGCCTACACCTGGCCCGTATGCGGGCACTGACGCGTGCGTCAGCACGTAGCCTGACCCTCCCACGTTTCCGTACCCTCACCTGTGCCCTAAGCCTTGCCGTTCCCTAACCCTAACCCTAGCCCGGAACGCAAACCCACTACCAGCCCTATACCTTTCCCTATGCCGTAGCCTACTCCTGGCCCGTACGCTGGCACTGAACCGTGCGTCATCACGTAGCCTGACCCTCCCACTTTTCTGTACCCTCACCTGTGCCCTAAGCCTTGCCGTTCCCTTACCCTAGCCCTAGCCCGGAACGGAAACCCACCACCAGCCCTACTCCTTAGCCTATGCCGTAGCCTACTCCTTGCCTGTACACTGGCACTGACACGTGCGTCAGCACGTAGCCTGACCCTCCCACGTTTCCGTAACCTCACCTGTGCCCTAAGGCTTGCCGTTCCCTAACCATAACCTTAACCCGGAACGGAAACCCACCACCATCCCTAAACCTTTCCCTACTGGGTAGCCTACTCCTCGCCCATACGCTCGCACTGACCCGTGCGTCAGCATGGAGTTTGACCATCCCACGTTTCCGTACCCTCACCTGGGCCCTAAGCCTTGCCATTCCCTAACACTAACCCTAGCCCTGAACGGAAAACCACAACCAGCCCTACACCGTACCCTATGCCGTAGCCTACACCTGGCCCATACGCGGGCACTGACCTGTGCTTCAGCACGTAGCCTGACCCTCCCACGTTTGCGGACCCTCACCTGTGCCCTAAGCCTTGCCATTCCCTAACCCTAAACCTAGCCCGGAACGGAAACCCACCACCAGCCCTACACCTTACCCAACGCCGTAGCCTATTCCTGGCTCGTACGCCGGCACTCACCGTTTCATCAGCACGTAGCGTGACCCTCCCACGTTTCCGTACCCTCACCTGTGCCCTAAGCCTTGCCGTTCACTAACCCTAACCCTAGCCCGGAATGGAAACCCACCACCAGCCCTACACCTTACCCCCAAGCCGTAGCCTACTCCTGGCCGGTACGCTGGCACTGACCCGTGCGTCAGCACGTAGCCTGACCCTCACACGTTTCCGTACCCTCACCTGTGCCCTAAGCCTTGCCGTTCCCTAACCCTAACCCTAGCCCTGAACGGAAACCCACCACTAGCACTAAACCTTTTCCTATGCCGTAGCCTACACCTGGCCCGTACGATGGCACTGACCCATGCGTCAGCACGTAGTCTGACCCTCCCACGTTTCCGTACCCTCACCTGGGCCCTAAGCCTTGCCGTTCCCTAACCCTAACTGTAGCCCGGAACGGAAACCCACCACCAGCCCTACAATTTACCCCCAAGCCGTAGCCTACTCCTGGTCCATACACTGGCACTGACCCGTGCGTCAGAACGTATCCTGACCCTGCCACGTTGCCGTACCCTCACATGTGCCCTAAAGCTTGCCGTTCCCTAACCCTAACCCTAGCCCGGAATGGAAACCCACCACAAGCCCTACACCTTACCCCCAAGCCGTAGCCTACTCGTGGTCCATACGCTGGCAATGACCTGTGCGTCAGCACGTAGCCTGACCTTCCCACGTTACCGTAACGTCACCTGTGCCCTAAGCCTTCCTGTTCCCTAACACTAACCCTAGCCCGGAACGGAAACCCACCACCAGCCCTACACCTAACACCCAAGCCGTAGCCTACTCCTGGCCGGTTCGCTGGCACTGACCCTTGCGTCAGCACGTAGCCTGACCCTCCCACGTTTCCATACCCTCACATGTGCCCTAAGCCTTGCCGTTCCCTAACCCTTCAACTAGCCCGGAACGGAAACCCACCACCAGCCCTAAACCTTACCCTCGAGCCGTAGCGTACTCTTGGCCCGTACACTGGCACTGACACGTGCGTCAGCACGTAGCCTGACCCTCCCACTTTTCTGTACCCTTACCTGAGCCCTAAGCTTTGCCGTTCCCTAACCCTAAACCTAGCCCGGAATGGAATCCCACCACCAGCCCTACACCTTACCATATGCCGTAGCCTACTCCTGCCCGGTACGGTGCCACTGAGCTGTGCATCAGCACGTAGCCTGACCCTCCCACGTTTCCGTACCCTCAGCTGTGCCCTACGCCTTGCCGTTCCCTAACCCTATCCCAAGCCCGGAACGGAAACACACCACCAGCCCTACAACTTACCCCTAAGCCGTAGCCTACTCCTGGCCTGTAGGGTGGCACTGAAACTTGCGTCAGCATGTAGCCTGACCCTACCACGTTTCCGTACCCTCACCTGTGCCCTAAGCCTTGCCGTTCCGTAACCCTAACCCGAGCCCGGAACGGAAACCCACCACCAGCCCTACACCTTACCCTCAAGCCGTAGCCTACACCTGGCCCGTTCGGTGGCACTAACCCGAGCATCAGCAAGTAGCATGACCTCCCACGTTTCTGTACACTCACCCGTGCCCTAAGCCTTGCCATTCCGTAACCCTAACCCTAGCACGGAACGGATACCCACCACCAGCCCTACAACTTACCCCCAAGCCGTAGCCTACTCCTGGCCCATATGCTGGCACTGACCCGTGCGTCAGCACGTAGCGTGACCCTCCCACGTTTCCGTACCCTCACCTGTGCCCTAAGCCTTGCCGTTCCCTAACCCTAACCCTAGCCCGGAACGTAAACCCACCACCAGCCCTACACCTTACCCTATGCTGTAGCCTACACCTGGCCCGTATGCGGGCACTGACACGTGCGTCAGCACGTAGCCTGACCCTCCCACGTTTCCGTACCCTCACCTGTGCCCTAAGCCTTGCCGTTCCCTAACCCTAACCCTAGCCCGGAACAGAAACCCACCACCAGCCCTACACCTTACCCCAAGCAGTAGCCTATTCCTGGCCTGTACGCAGGCACTGACCCTTTCATCAGCACGTAGCCTGACCCTCCCACGTTTCCGTACCCTCATCTGTGCCCTAAGCCTTGCCGTTCCCTAACCCTAACCCTAGCCTGGAACGGAAACCCACCACCAGCCCTACACCTTAACCTACGCCGTAGCCTACTCCTGGACTGTACGGTGGCACTACCCCTTGCGTCATCATGTAGCCTGACCCTCCCACGTTTCCGTACCCTCACCTCGGCCCTAAGCCTTGCCGTTCTGAAAGCCTAACCCTAGCCCGGAACGGAAACCCACCACCAGCCCTACACCATACGCTACACCGTAGCCTACTCCTGGCTCGTACGCTGGCACTGACCCGTGCGTCAGCATGTAGCCGGACCCTCTCACGTTTCCATACCCTCACATGTGCCCTAAGCCTTGACGTTCCCTATCCCTAACCCTAGCCCGGAACGCAAACCCACCACCAGCCCTACACCTTTCCCTACGCCGTAGCATACTCCTGGCACGTATGCTGGCACTGACCCATGCGTCATCACGTAGCCTGACCCTCCCACTTTTCCGTACCCTCACCTGTGCCCTAAGCCTTGCCGTTCCCTTACCCTAACCCTAGCCCGGAACGGAAACCCACCACCCGCCCTACACCTTACCCTATGCCGTAGCCTACTCCTTGCCCGTACCCTGGCACTGACCCGTGCTTCAGCACGTAGCCATACACTCCCACGTTTCCGTACCCTCACATGTGCCCTAAGCCTTGCCATTCCCTAACCGTTACCGTAGCCCGGAACGAAAACCCACCACCAGCCCTAAACCTTACACTACGCTGTAGCCTACTCCTGGCCCGTACGCTGGCACTGACCCATGCGTCAGCACGTAGCCTGACCCTCCCACGTTTCCGTACACTCACCTGTGCCCTAAGCCTTGCCGTTCTCTAACCCTAACCCTAAATCGGAACGGAAACCCACCACCATCCCTAAACCTTTCCCTAGTGGGTAGCCTACTCCTCGCCCGTACGCTCGCACTGACCCGTGCGTCAACATGTAGTTTGACCCTCCCACGTTTCCGTACCCTCACGTGGGCCCTCAGCCTTGCCATTCCCTAACACTAACCTTAGCCCGGAAGGGAAACCCACCACCAGCCCTACACCTTACCCTATGCCGTAGTCTACACCTGGCGCATACGCGGGCACTGACCTGTGCTTCAGCACGTAGCCTGGCCATCCCACGTTTGCGGACCCTCACCTGTGCCCTAAGACTTGCCGTTCCCTAACCCTAACCCTAGCCCGGAACGGAAACCCACCACCAGCCCTACACATTTCCCTACGCCGTAGCCTATTCCTGGCTCGTACGCAGGCACTGACACTTTCATCAGCACTTAGCCTGACCCTCCCACGTTTCTGTACCCTCACCTGTGCCCTAAGCCTTGCCGTTCACTAACCCTAACCCTAGACCGGAACGGAAAACCACCACCAGCCCTACAACTTACCCCCAAGCCGTAGCCTACTCCTGGCCCGTACGCTGGCACTGACCCGTGTGTCAGCACGTAGCCTGACCCTCCCACGTTTCCGTACCATCACCTGTGCCCTAAGCCTTGCCGTTCCCTCACCCTCACCCTAGCCAGGAACAGAAACACATCAGCAGCCCTACACATTACCCTACGCTGTAGCCTACTCCTGGCACGTACGCTGGCACTGACTCGTGCGTCAGCACGTAGCCTGATCCTCACACGTTTCCGTACCCTCACCTGTGCCCTAAGCCTTGCCGTTCCCTAACCCTAACCCTAGCCCGGAACGTAAACCCACCACCAGCCCTACACCTTACCCTATGCTGTAGCTTACACCTGGGCCGTATGCGGGCACTGACACGTGCGTCAGCACGTAGCCTGACCCTCCCACGTTTCCGTACCCTCACCTGTGCCCTAAGACTTGCCGTTCCCTAACCCTAACCCTAGCCCGGAACGCAAACCCACCACCAGCCCTACACTTTTCCCTATGCCGTAGCCTACTCCTGGCCCGTACGCTGGCACTGAACCGTGCGTCATCACGTAGCCTGACCCTCCCACGTTTCCGTACCATCACCTGTGCCCTAAGCCTTGCCGTTCCCTCACCCTCACCCTAGCCAGGAACAGAAACCCATCAGCAGCCCTACACATTACCCTACGCTGTAGCCTACTCCTGGCACGTACGCTGGCACTGACTCGTGCGTCAGCACGTAGCCTGATCCTCACACGTTTCCGTACCCTCACCTGTGCCCTAAGCCTTGCCGTTCCCTTACCCTCGCCCTAGCCTGGAACGGAAACCCACCACCAGCCCTACTCCTTAGCCTATGCCGTAGCCTACTCCTTGCCTGTACCCTGGCACTGACTCGTGCGTCAGCACGCAGCCTGACCCTCCCACGTTTCCGTACCCTCACCTGTGCCCTAAGGCTTGCCGTTCCCTAACCCTAACCCTAGTCCGGAATGGAAACCCACCACCAGCCCTACATCTTACCCCCAAGCCGTAGACTACTCCTGGACCGTACGCTGGCACAGACCCGTGCGTCAGCACGAAGCCTGACCCTCCCACGTTTGCGGACCCTCACCTGTGCCCTAAGCCTTGCCGTTCCCTAACACTAACACTAGACTGGAACGGAAACCCACCACCAGCCCTACACCTTTCCCTACGCCGTAGCCTATTCCTGGCTCATACGCAGGCACTGACCCTTTCATCAGCAAGTAGCCTGACCCTCCCACGTTTCCGTACCCTCACCTGTGCCCTAAGCCTTGCCGTTCCCTAACCCTAACCCTAGCCCAGAACAGAAAACCACCACCAGCCCTATACCTTTCCCTACGCCGTAGCCTATTCATGGCCCGTACGCAGGCACTGACCCTTTCATCAGCACGTAGCCTGACCCTCCCACGTTTCCGTACCCTCACCTGTGCCCTAAGCCTTGCCGTTCCCTAACCCTAACCCTAGCCTGGAACGGAAACACACCATAAGCCCTACACCTAACCCCCAAGCCGTAGCCTACTCCTGGCCCGTATGCTGGCACTGACACGTGCGTCAGCACATAGCCTGACACTCCCACGTTTCCGTACCCTCACATGTGCCCTAAGACTTGCTGTTCCCTAACACTAACCCGAGCCTGGAACGGAAACACACCATCAGACCTACACCTAACCACCAAGCCGTAGCCTACTCCTGGCTGGTACGCTGGCACTAACCCGTGTGTCAGCACGTAGCCTGACCCTCCCACGTGTTCGTACCCTCACCTGTGCCCTAAGCCTTGCCGTTCCCTAATCCCTAACCCTACCCCGGAACGGAAACCCACCACTAGCCCTAAACCGTTCCCTTCGCCGTAGACTACACCTGGCCCGTACGCTGGCACTGAACCATGCGTCAGCACGTAGTCTGACCCTCCCACGTTTCCGTACCCTCACCTGGGCCCTAAGCCTTGCCGTTTCCTAACCCTAACCCTAGCCCATGAACGGAAACACACCACCAGCCAAACAGCTTACCCTAAGCCGTAGCATACTCCTGGCCCGTACGCTGGCACTGACACGTGCGTCAGCACGTAGCCTAACCCTCTCACGTTTCCGTACCCTCACCTGTGCTGTAAGCCTTGCCGTTCCCTAACCCTTACCCTAGCCCGGAACGGAAACCCACCACCAGACCTACACCTTACCCCCAAGCCGTAGCCTACTCCTGGCCGGTACGCTGGCACTGACCCGTGCGTCATCACGTAGCCTGACCCTCCCACATTTCCGTACCCTTACCTGTGCCCTAAGCTTTGCCGTTCCCTAACCCTAAGTGTAGCCCGGAACGGAAACCCACCACCAGCCCTACAACTTACCCCCAAGCCGTAGCCTACTCCTGGTCCATACGCTGGCACTGACCCGTGCGTCAGAACGTATCCTGACCCTGCCACGTTGCCGTACCCTCACATGTGCCCTAAACCTTGCCGTTCCCTAACCCTAACCCTAGTGCGGAACGGAAAACCACCACAAGCCCTACATCTTACCCCCAAGCCGTAGACTACTCCTGGCCCGTACGGTGGCACAGACCCGTGCGCCAGCACGAAGCCTGACCCTCCCACGTTTGCGGACCCTCACCTGTGCCCTAAGCCTTGCCGTTCCCTAACCCTTACCCTAGCCCGGAACAGAAACCCACCACCAGCCCTATACCTTTCCCTACGCCGTAGCCTATTCCTGGCCCATACGCAGGCACTGACCCTTTCATCAGCACGTAGCCTGAGCCTCCCACGTTTCCGTACCCTCACCTGTGCCCTAAGACTTGCCGTTCCCTAACCCTAACCCTAGCCCGGAACGGAAACCCACCACCAGCCCTAAACCTTACCCCCAAGCCATAGCCTACTCCTGGTCCATACGCTGGCACTGACCTTTGCGTCAGCACATAGCCTGAACTTCCCACATTACCGTATCCTCACCTGTGCCGTAAGCCTTGCCGTTCCCTAACCCTAACCCTAGTACTGAACGGAAACACACCATAAGCCCTACACCTAACCCCCAAGCCGTAGCCTACTCCTGGCCCGTATGCTGGCACTGACCCGTGCGTCAGCACGTAGCCTGACACTCCCACGTTTCCGTACCCTCACCTGTGCTGTAAGCCTTGCCATTCCCTAACCCTTACCCTAGCCCGGAACGGAAACCCACCACCAGCCCTACACCTTACCCTACGCCGTAGCCTACTCCTGGCCCGAATGCTGGCACTGACCAGTGCGTCAGCACGTAGCCAGACCCTCCCACGTTTCCGTACCCTCACCTGTGCCCTAAGCCTTGCCGTTCCCTAACCCTAACCCTAGCCCTGAACGGAAACCCACCACCAGCCCTACACCTTACCCCCAAGCCGTAGCCTACTCCTGGCCGGTACGCTGGCACTGACCCGTGCGTCATCACGTAGCCTGACCCTCCCACATTTCCGTACCCTCACCTGTGCCCTAAGCTTTGCTGTTCCCTAACCCTAACTGTAGCCCGGAACGGAAACCCACCACCAGCCCTACAACTTACCCCCAAGCCGTAGCCTACTCCTGGTCCATACGCTTGCACTGACCCGTGCGTCAGAACGTATCCTGACCCTGCCACGTTGCCGTACCCTCACATGTGCCGTAAACCTTGCCGTTCCCTAACCCTAACCCTAGTGAGGAACGGAAACCCACCACAAGCCCTACACCTTACCCCCAAGCCGTAGCCTACACGTGGTCCATACGCTGGCACTGACCTGTGCGTCAGCACGTAGCCTGACCTTCCCACGTTACCGTAACGTCACCTGTGCCCTAAGCCTTGCCCTTCCCTAACCCTAACCCTAGTACGGGACGGAAACACACCACAAGCCCTACACCTAACCCACAAACCATAGCATACTACTGGCCCGTACGCTGGCACTGAACCGTGCGTCAGCACGTAGCCTGACCCTCCCAGGTTTCCGTACCCTCACCTATGCCCTAAGCCTTCCTGTTCCATAACACTAACCCTAGCCCGGAACGGAAACCCACCACCAGCCCTACACCTAACCCCCAAGCCGTAGCCTACTCCTGGCCGGTTCGCTGGCACTGACCTGTGCGTCAGCACGTAGCCTGACCCTCCCACGTTTCTGTACCCTCACCTGGGCCCTAAGCCTTGCCTTTCCCTAACCCTAACCCAAGCCCGGAACGGAAATGCACTACCAGCCCTACACCTTGCCCTACGCCATAGCCTACTCCTGGCACGTACGTTGGCACTGACACGTGCGTCAGCACATAGCCTGACCCTCACACGTTTCCTTACCCTCACCTGTGCCCTAAGCCTTGCCGTTCCCTAACCCTAACCCGGAATGGAAACACACCACCAGCCCTACAGCTTACCCCCAAGCCATAGCCTATTACTGGCCCGTACGCTGGCACTGACCCGTGCGTCAGCATGTAGCCTGACCCTCCCACGTTTCCGTGCCCTCACCTGTGCCCTAAGCCTTGCCGTTCCCTAACCCTAACCCTAGCCCTGAACGGAAACCCACCACCAGCCCAACAACTAACCCCCAAGCCGTAGCTTACTCCTGGCCAGTATGCTGGCACTGACCCGTGCATCATCACGTAGCCTGACCCTCCCACGTTTCTGTACCCTCACCTGTGCCCTAAGCCTTGCCGTTCCCTAACCCTAACCCTAGCCCGGAACGGAAACCCACCACCAGCCCTACAACTTACCCCCAAGCCGTAGCCTACTCCTGGCCCGTACGCTGGCACAGACCCGTGCGTCAGCACGAAGCCTGACCCTCCCACGTTTGTGGACCCTCACCTGTGCCCTAAGCCTTGCCGTTCCCTAACACTAACCCTAGACCGGAACGGAAACCCACCACCAGCCCTACACCTTTCTCTACGCCGTAGCCTATTCCTGGCTCATACGCAGGCACTGACACTTTCATCAGCAAGTAGCCTGACCCGCCCACGTTTCCATACCCTCACCTGTGCCCTAAGTCTTGCCGTTCACTAACCCTAACCCTAGCCCGGAACGGAAACCCACCACCAGCCCTACACCTTACTCTATTCCGTAGCCTACACCTGGCCCGTACGCGGGCACTGACCTGTGCTTCAGCACGTAGCCTGACCCTCCCATTTTACCGTATGCTCACCTGTGCCCTAAGCCTTTTCGTTCCCTAACCCTAACCCTAGCCCGGCACGGAATCTCACCATCAGCTCTACACCATATCGTATGCCGTAGCCTAGTCCTGGCCCGTACGCAGGCACTGACCCGTGTGTCAGCATGTAGCCTGACCCTCCCACGTTTCCGTACCCTCATCTGTGCCCTAAGCCTTGCCGTTCCCTAACCCTAACCCTAGCCCGGAACGGAAACCCACCACCAGCCCTACACCTTAACCTACGCCGTAGCCTACTCCTGGACTGTACGGTGGCACTGCCCCTTGCGTCATCATGTAGCCTGACCCTCCCACGTTTCCGTACCCTCACCTCTGCCCTAAGCCTTGCCGTTCTGAAAGCCTAACCCTAGCCCGGAACGGAAACCCACCACCAGCCCTACACTATACGCTACACCGTAGCCTACTCCTGGCTCGTACGCTGGCACTGACCCGTGCGTCAGCATGTAGCCGGACCCTCTCACGTTTCCATACCCTCACATGTGCCCTAAGCCTTGACGTTCCCTATCCCTAACCCTAGCCCGGAACGCAAACCCACCACCAGCCCTACACCTTTCCCTACGCCGTAGCATACTCTTGGCCCGTATGCTGGCACTGACCCATGCGTCATCACGTAGCCTGACCCTCCCACTTTTCCGTACCCTCACCTGTGCCCTAAGCCTTGCCGTTCCCTTACCCTAACCCTAGCCCGGAACGGAAACCCACCACCCGCCCTACACCTTACCCTATGCCGTAGCCTACTCCTTGCCCGTACCCTGGCACTGACCCGTGCTTCAGCACGTAGCCATACACTCCCACGTTTCCGTACCCTCACATGTGCTCTAAGCCTTGCCATTCCCTAACCGTTACCGTAGCCCGGAACGAAAACCCACCACCAGCCCTAAACCTTACACTACGCTGTAGCCTACTCCTGGCCCGTACGCTGGCACTGACCCGTGCGTCAGCACGTAGCCTGACCCTCCCACGTTTCCGTACACTCACCTGTGCCCTAAGCCTTGCCGTTCTCTAACCCTAACCCTAAATCGGAACGGAAACCCACCACCATCCCTAAACCTTTCCCTAGTGGGTAGCCTACTCCTCGCCCGTACGCTCGCACTGACCCGTGCGTCAACATGTAGTTTGACCCTCCCACGTTTCCGTACCCTCACGTGGGCCCTCAGCCTTGCCATTCCCTAACACTAACCTTAGCCCGGAAGGGAAACCCACCACCAGCCCTACACCTTACCCTATGCCGTAGTCTACACCTGGCGCATACGCGGGCACTGACCTGTGCTTCAGCACGTAGCCTGGCCATCCCACGTTTGCGGACCCTCACCTGTGCCCTAAGACTTGCCGTTCCCTAACCCTAACCCTAGCCCGGAACGGAAACCCACCACCAGCCCTACACATTTCCCTACGCCGTAGCCTATTCCTGGCTCGTACGCAGGCACTGACACTTTCATCAGCACTTAGCCTGACCCTCCCACGTTTCTGTACCCTCACCTGTGCCCTAAGCCTTGCCGTTCACTAACCCTAACCCTAGACCGGAACGGAAAACCACCACCAGCCCTACAACTTACCCCCAAGCCGTAGCCTACTCCTGGCCCGTACGCTGGCACTGACCCGTGTGTCAGCACGTAGCCTGACCCTCCCACGTTTCCGTACCATCACCTGTGCCCTAAGCCTTGCCGTTCCCTCACCCTCACCCTAGCCAGGAACAGAAACACATCAGCAGCCCTACACATTACCCTACGCTGTAGCCTACTCCTGGCACGTACGCTGGCACTGACTCGTGCGTCAGCACGTAGCCTGATCCTCACACGTTTCCGTACCCTCACCTGTGCCCTAAGCCTTGCCGTTCCCTAACCCTAACCCTAGCCCGGAACGTAAACCCACCACCAGCCCTACACCTTACCCTATGCTGTAGCTTACACCTGGGCCGTATGCGGGCACTGACACGTGCGTCAGCACGTAGCCTGACCCTCCCACGTTTCCGTACCCTCACCTGTGCCCTAAGACTTGCCGTTCCCTAACCCTAACCCTAGCCCGGAACGCAAACCCACCACCAGCCCTACACTTTTCCCTATGCCGTAGCCTACTCCTGGCCCGTACGCTGGCACTGAACCGTGCGTCATCACGTAGCCTGACCCTCCCACGTTTCCGTACCATCACCTGTGCCCTAAGCCTTGCCGTTCCCTCACCCTCACCCTAGCCAGGAACAGAAACCCATCAGCAGCCCTACACATTACCCTACGCTGTAGCCTACTCCTGGCACGTACGCTGGCACTGACTCGTGCGTCAGCACGTAGCCTGATCCTCACACGTTTCCGTACCCTCACCTGTGCCCTAAGCCTTGCCGTTCCCTTACCCTCGCCCTAGCCTGGAACGGAAACCCACCACCAGCCCTACTCCTTAGCCTATGCCGTAGCCTACTCCTTGCCTGTACCCTGGCACTGACTCGTGCGTCAGCACGCAGCCTGACCCTCCCACGTTTCCGTACCCTCACCTGTGCCCTAAGGCTTGCCGTTCCCTAACCCTAACCCTAGTCCGGAATGGAAACCCACCACCAGCCCTACATCTTACCCCCAAGCCGTAGACTACTCCTGGACCGTACGCTGGCACAGACCCGTGCGTCAGCACGAAGCCTGACCCTCCCACGTTTGCGGACCCTCACCTGTGCCCTAAGCCTTGCCGTTCCCTAACACTAACACTAGACTGGAACGGAAACCCACCACCAGCCCTACACCTTTCCCTACGCCGTAGCCTATTCCTGGCTCATACGCAGGCACTGACCCTTTCATCAGCAAGTAGCCTGACCCTCCCACGTTTCCGTACCCTCACCTGTGCCCTAAGCCTTGCCGTTCCCTAACCCTAACCCTAGCCCAGAACAGAAAACCACCACCAGCCCTATACCTTTCCCTACGCCGTAGCCTATTCATGGCCCGTACGCAGGCACTGACCCTTTCATCAGCACGTAGCCTGACCCTCCCACGTTTCCGTACCCTCACCTGTGCCCTAAGCCTTGCCGTTCCCTAACCCTAACCCTAGCCTGGAACGGAAACACACCATAAGCCCTACACCTAACCCCCAAGCCGTAGCCTACTCCTGGCCCGTATGCTGGCACTGACACGTGCGTCAGCACATAGCCTGACACTCCCACGTTTCCGTACCCTCACATGTGCCCTAAGACTTGCTGTTCCCTAACACTAACCCGAGCCTGGAACGGAAACACACCATCAGACCTACACCTAACCACCAAGCCGTAGCCTACTCCTGGCTGGTACGCTGGCACTAACCCGTGTGTCAGCACGTAGCCTGACCCTCCCACGTGTTCGTACCCTCACCTGTGCCCTAAGCCTTGCCGTTCCCTAATCCCTAACCCTACCCCGGAACGGAAACCCACCACTAGCCCTAAACCGTTCCCTTCGCCGTAGACTACACCTGGCCCGTACGCTGGCACTGAACCATGCGTCAGCACGTAGTCTGACCCTCCCACGTTTCCGTACCCTCACCTGGGCCCTAAGCCTTGCCGTTTCCTAACCCTAACCCTAGCCCATGAACGGAAACACACCACCAGCCAAACAGCTTACCCTAAGCCGTAGCATACTCCTGGCCCGTACGCTGGCACTGACACGTGCGTCAGCACGTAGCCTAACCCTCTCACGTTTCCGTACCCTCACCTGTGCTGTAAGCCTTGCCGTTCCCTAACCCTTACCCTAGCCCGGAACGGAAACCCACCACCAGACCTACACCTTACCCCCAAGCCGTAGCCTACTCCTGGCCGGTACGCTGGCACTGACCCGTGCGTCATCACGTAGCCTGACCCTCCCACATTTCCGTACCCTTACCTGTGCCCTAAGCTTTGCCGTTCCCTAACCCTAAGTGTAGCCCGGAACGGAAACCCACCACCAGCCCTACAACTTACCCCCAAGCCGTAGCCTACTCCTGGTCCATACGCTGGCACTGACCCGTGCGTCAGAACGTATCCTGACCCTGCCACGTTGCCGTACCCTCACATGTGCCCTAAACCTTGCCGTTCCCTAACCCTAACCCTAGTGCGGAACGGAAAACCACCACAAGCCCTACATCTTACCCCCAAGCCGTAGACTACTCCTGGCCCGTACGGTGGCACAGACCCGTGCGCCAGCACGAAGCCTGACCCTCCCACGTTTGCGGACCCTCACCTGTGCCCTAAGCCTTGCCGTTCCCTAACCCTTACCCTAGCCCGGAACAGAAACCCACCACCAGCCCTATACCTTTCCCTACGCCGTAGCCTATTCCTGGCCCATACGCAGGCACTGACCCTTTCATCAGCACGTAGCCTGAGCCTCCCACGTTTCCGTACCCTCACCTGTGCCCTAAGACTTGCCGTTCCCTAACCCTAACCCTAGCCCGGAACGGAAACCCACCACCAGCCCTAAACCTTACCCCCAAGCCATAGCCTACTCCTGGTCCATACGCTGGCACTGACCTTTGCGTCAGCACATAGCCTGAACTTCCCACATTACCGTATCCTCACCTGTGCCGTAAGCCTTGCCGTTCCCTAACCCTAACCCTAGTACTGAACGGAAACACACCATAAGCCCTACACCTAACCCCCAAGCCGTAGCCTACTCCTGGCCCGTATGCTGGCACTGACCCGTGCGTCAGCACGTAGCCTGACACTCCCACGTTTCCGT
This sequence comes from Mesoplodon mirus, assembly GCF_964341445.2. NCBI lineage: Eukaryota > Metazoa > Chordata > Mammalia > Artiodactyla > Ziphiidae > Mesoplodon > Mesoplodon mirus. The sequence continues at coordinate 106,424,811 of NC_138987.1, read as the reverse complement.
ACCCTCACCTGTGCTGTAAGCCTTGCCATTCCCTAACCCTTACCCTAGCCCGGAACGGAAACCCACCACCAGCCCTACACCTTACCCTACGCCGTAGCCTACTCCTGGCCCGAATGCTGGCACTGACCAGTGCGTCAGCACGTAGCCAGACCCTCCCACGTTTCCGTACCCTCACCTGTGCCCTAAGCCTTGCCGTTCCCTAACCCTAACCCTAGCCCTGAACGGAAACCCACCACCAGCCCTACACCTTACCCCCAAGCCGTAGCCTACTCCTGGCCGGTACGCTGGCACTGACCCGTGCGTCATCACGTAGCCTGACCCTCCCACATTTCCGTACCCTCACCTGTGCCCTAAGCTTTGCTGTTCCCTAACCCTAACTGTAGCCCGGAACGGAAACCCACCACCAGCCCTACAACTTACCCCCAAGCCGTAGCCTACTCCTGGTCCATACGCTTGCACTGACCCGTGCGTCAGAACGTATCCTGACCCTGCCACGTTGCCGTACCCTCACATGTGCCGTAAACCTTGCCGTTCCCTAACCCTAACCCTAGTGAGGAACGGAAACCCACCACAAGCCCTACACCTTACCCCCAAGCCGTAGCCTACACGTGGTCCATACGCTGGCACTGACCTGTGCGTCAGCACGTAGCCTGACCTTCCCACGTTACCGTAACGTCACCTGTGCCCTAAGCCTTGCCCTTCCCTAACCCTAACCCTAGTACGGGACGGAAACACACCACAAGCCCTACACCTAACCCACAAACCATAGCATACTACTGGCCCGTACGCTGGCACTGAACCGTGCGTCAGCACGTAGCCTGACCCTCCCAGGTTTCCGTACCCTCACCTATGCCCTAAGCCTTCCTGTTCCATAACACTAACCCTAGCCCGGAACGGAAACCCACCACCAGCCCTACACCTAACCCCCAAGCCGTAGCCTACTCCTGGCCGGTTCGCTGGCACTGACCTGTGCGTCAGCACGTAGCCTGACCCTCCCACGTTTCTGTACCCTCACCTGGGCCCTAAGCCTTGCCTTTCCCTAACCCTAACCCAAGCCCGGAACGGAAATGCACTACCAGCCCTACACCTTGCCCTACGCCATAGCCTACTCCTGGCACGTACGTTGGCACTGACACGTGCGTCAGCACATAGCCTGACCCTCACACGTTTCCTTACCCTCACCTGTGCCCTAAGCCTTGCCGTTCCCTAACCCTAACCCGGAATGGAAACACACCACCAGCCCTACAGCTTACCCCCAAGCCATAGCCTATTACTGGCCCGTACGCTGGCACTGACCCGTGCGTCAGCATGTAGCCTGACCCTCCCACGTTTCCGTGCCCTCACCTGTGCCCTAAGCCTTGCCGTTCCCTAACCCTAACCCTAGCCCTGAACGGAAACCCACCACCAGCCCAACAACTAACCCCCAAGCCGTAGCTTACTCCTGGCCAGTATGCTGGCACTGACCCGTGCATCATCACGTAGCCTGACCCTCCCACGTTTCTGTACCCTCACCTGTGCCCTAAGCCTTGCCGTTCCCTAACCCTAACCCTAGCCCGGAACGGAAACCCACCACCAGCCCTACAACTTACCCCCAAGCCGTAGCCTACTCCTGGCCCGTACGCTGGCACAGACCCGTGCGTCAGCACGAAGCCTGACCCTCCCACGTTTGTGGACCCTCACCTGTGCCCTAAGCCTTGCCGTTCCCTAACACTAACCCTAGACCGGAACGGAAACCCACCACCAGCCCTACACCTTTCTCTACGCCGTAGCCTATTCCTGGCTCATACGCAGGCACTGACACTTTCATCAGCAAGTAGCCTGACCCGCCCACGTTTCCATACCCTCACCTGTGCCCTAAGTCTTGCCGTTCACTAACCCTAACCCTAGCCCGGAACGGAAACCCACCACCAGCCCTACACCTTACTCTATTCCGTAGCCTACACCTGGCCCGTACGCGGGCACTGACCTGTGCTTCAGCACGTAGCCTGACCCTCCCATTTTACCGTATGCTCACCTGTGCCCTAAGCCTTTTCGTTCCCTAACCCTAACCCTAGCCCGGCACGGAATCTCACCATCAGCTCTACACCATATCGTATGCCGTAGCCTAGTCCTGGCCCGTACGCAGGCACTGACCCGTGTGTCAGCATGTAGCCTGACCCTCCCACGTTTCCGTACCCTCATCTGTGCCCTAAGCCTTGCCGTTCCCTAACCCTAACCCTAGCCCGGAACGGAAACCCACCACCAGCCCTACACCTTAACCTACGCCGTAGCCTACTCCTGGACTGTACGGTGGCACTGCCCCTTGCGTCATCATGTAGCCTGACCCTCCCACGTTTCCGTACCCTCACCTCTGCCCTAAGCCTTGCCGTTCTGAAAGCCTAACCCTAGCCCGGAACGGAAACCCACCACCAGCCCTACACTATACGCTACACCGTAGCCTACTCCTGGCTCGTACGCTGGCACTGACCCGTGCGTCAGCATGTAGCCGGACCCTCTCACGTTTCCATACCCTCACATGTGCCCTAAGCCTTGACGTTCCCTATCCCTAACCCTAGCCCGGAACGCAAACCCACCACCAGCCCTACACCTTTCCCTACGCCGTAGCATACTCTTGGCCCGTATGCTGGCACTGACCCATGCGTCATCACGTAGCCTGACCCTCCCACTTTTCCGTACCCTCACCTGTGCCCTAAGCCTTGCCGTTCCCTTACCCTAACCCTAGCCCGGAACGGAAACCCACCACCCGCCCTACACCTTACCCTATGCCGTAGCCTACTCCTTGCCCGTACCCTGGCACTGACCCGTGCTTCAGCACGTAGCCATACACTCCCACGTTTCCGTACCCTCACATGTGCTCTAAGCCTTGCCATTCCCTAACCGTTACCGTAGCCCGGAACGAAAACCCACCACCAGCCCTAAACCTTACACTACGCTGTAGCCTACTCCTGGCCCGTACGCTGGCACTGACCCGTGCGTCAGCACGTAGCCTGACCCTCCCACGTTTCCGTACACTCACCTGTGCCCTAAGCCTTGCCGTTCTCTAACCCTAACCCTAAATCGGAACGGAAACCCACCACCATCCCTAAACCTTTCCCTAGTGGGTAGCCTACTCCTCGCCCGTACGCTCGCACTGACCCGTGCGTCAACATGTAGTTTGACCCTCCCACGTTTCCGTACCCTCACGTGGGCCCTCAGCCTTGCCATTCCCTAACACTAACCTTAGCCCGGAAGGGAAACCCACCACCAGCCCTACACCTTACCCTATGCCGTAGTCTACACCTGGCGCATACGCGGGCACTGACCTGTGCTTCAGCACGTAGCCTGGCCATCCCACGTTTGCGGACCCTCACCTGTGCCCTAAGACTTGCCGTTCCCTAACCCTAACCCTAGCCCGGAACGGAAACCCACCACCAGCCCTACACATTTCCCTACGCCGTAGCCTATTCCTGGCTCGTACGCAGGCACTGACACTTTCATCAGCACTTAGCCTGACCCTCCCACGTTTCTGTACCCTCACCTGTGCCCTAAGCCTTGCCGTTCACTAACCCTAACCCTAGACCGGAACGGAAAACCACCACCAGCCCTACAACTTACCCCCAAGCCGTAGCCTACTCCTGGCCCGTACGCTGGCACTGACCCGTGCGTCAGCACGTAGCCTGACCCTCCCACGTTTCCGTACCATCACCTGTGCCCTAAGCCTTGCCGTTCCCTCACCCTCACCCTAGCCAGGAACAGAAACACATCAGCAGCCCTACACATTACCCTACGCTGTAGCCTACTCCTGGCACGTACGCTGGCACTGACTCGTGCGTCAGCACGTAGCCTGATCCTCACACGTTTCCGTACCCTCACCTGTGCCCTAAGCCTTGCCGTTCCCTAACCCTAACCCTAGCCCGGAACGTAAACCCACCACCAGCCCTACACCTTACCCTATGCTGTAGCTTACACCTGGGCCGTATGCGGGCACTGACACGTGCGTCAGCACGTAGCCTGACCCTCCCACGTTTCCGTACCCTCACCTGTGCCCTAAGACTTGCCGTTCCCTAACCCTAACCCTAGCCCGGAACGCAAACCCACCACCAGCCCTACACTTTTCCCTATGCCGTAGCCTACTCCTGGCCCGTACGCTGGCACTGAACCGTGCGTCATCACGTAGCCTGACCCTCCCACGTTTCCGTACCATCACCTGTGCCCTAAGCCTTGTCGTTCCCTCACCCTCACCCTAGCCAGGAACAGAAACCCATCAGCAGCCCTACACATTACCCTACGCTGTAGCCTACTCCTGGCACGTACGCTGGCACTGACTCGTGCGTCAGCACGTAGCCTGATCCTCACACGTTTCCGTACCCTCACCTGTGCCCTAAGCCTTGCCGTTCCCTTACCCTCGCCCTAGCCTGGAACGGAAACCCACCACCAGCCCTAATCCTTAGCCTATGCCGTAGCCTACTCCTTGCCTGTACCCTGGCACTGACTCGTGCGTCAGCACGCAGCCTGACCCTCCCACGTTTCCGTACCCTCACCTGTGCCCTAAGGCTTGCCGTTCCCTAACCCTAACCCTAGTCCGGAATGGAAACCCACCACCAGCCCTACATCTTACCCCCAAGCCGTAGACTACTCCTGGCCCGTACGCTGGCACAGACCCGTGCGTCAGCATGAAGCCTGACCCTCCCACGTTTGGGGACCCTCACCTGTGCCCTAAGCCTTGCCGTTCCCTAACACTAACACTAGACTGGAACGGAAACCCACCACCAGCCCTACACCTTTCCCTACGCCGTAGCCTATTCCTGGCTCATACGCAGGCACTGACCCTTTCATCAGCAAGTAGCCTGACCCTCCCACGTTTGCGGACCCTCACCTGTGCCCTAAGCCTTGCCGTTCCCTAACCCTAACCCTAGCCCGGAACAGAAACCCACCACCAGCCCTATACCTTTCCCTACGCCGTAGCCTATTCCTGGCCCATACGCAGGCACTGACCCTTTCATCAGCACGTAGCCTGAGCCTCCCACGTTTCCGTACCCTCACCTGTGCCCTAAGACTTGCCGTTCCCTAACCCTAACCCTAGCCCGGAACGGAAACCCACCACCAGCCCTAAACCTTACCCCCAAGCCATAGCCTACTCCTGGTCCATACGCTGGCACTGACCTTTGCGTCAGCACATAGCCTGAACTTCCCACATTACCGTATCCTCACCTGTGCCGTAAGCCTTGCCGTTCCCTAACCCTAACCCTAGTACTGAACGGAAACACACCATAAGCCCTACACCTAACCCCCAAGCCGTAGCCTACTCCTGGCCCGTATGCTGGCACTGACCCGTGCGTCAGCACGTAGCCTGACACTCCCACGTTTCCGTACCCTCACCTGTGCTGTAAGCCTTGCCATTCCCTAACCCTTACCCTAGCCCGGAACGGAAACCCACCACCAGCCCTACACCTTACCCTACGCCGTAGCCTACTCCTGGCCCGAATGCTGGCACTGACCAGTGCGTCAGCACGTAGCCAGACCCTCCCACGTTTCCGTACCCTCACCTGTGCCCTAAGCCTTGCCGTTCCCTAACCCTAACCCTAGCCCTGAACGGAAACCCACCACCAGCCCTACACCTTACCCCCAAGCCGTAGCCTACTCCTGGCCGGTACGCTGGCACTGACCCGTGCGTCATCACGTAGCCTGACCCTCCCACATTTCCGTACCCTCACCTGTGCCCTAAGCTTTGCTGTTCCCTAACCCTAACTGTAGCCCGGAACGGAAACCCACCACCAGCCCTACAACTTACCCCCAAGCCGTAGCCTACTCCTGGTCCATACGCTTGCACTGACCCGTGCGTCAGAACGTATCCTGACCCTGCCACGTTGCCGTACCCTCACATGTGCCGTAAACCTTGCCGTTCCCTAACCCTAACCCTAGTGAGGAACGGAAACCCACCACAAGCCCTACACCTTACCCCCAAGCCGTAGCCTACACGTGGTCCATACGCTGGCACTGACCTGTGCGTCAGCACGTAGCCTGACCTTCCCACGTTACCGTAACGTCACCTGTGCCCTAAGCCTTGCCCTTCCCTAACCCTAACCCTAGTACGGGACGGAAACACACCACAAGCCCTACACCTAACCCACAAACCATAGCATACTACTGGCCCGTACGCTGGCACTGAACCGTGCGTCAGCACGTAGCCTGACCCTCCCAGGTTTCCGTACCCTCACCTATGCCCTAAGCCTTCCTGTTCCATAACACTAACCCTAGCCCGGAACGGAAACCCACCACCAGCCCTACACCTAACCCCCAAGCCGTAGCCTACTCCTGGCCGGTTCGCTGGCACTGACCTGTGCGTCAGCACGTAGCCTGACCCTCCCACGTTTCTGTACCCTCACCTGGGCCCTAAGCCTTGCCTTTCCCTAACCCTAACCCAAGCCCGGAACGGAAACGCACTACCAGCCCTACACCTTGCCCTACGCCATAGCCTACTCCTGGCACGTACGTTGGCACTGACACGTGCGTCAGCACATAGCCTGACCCTCACACGTTTCCTTACCCTCACCTGTGCCCTAAGCCTTGCCGTTCCCTAACCCTAACCCGGAATGGAAACACACCACCAGCCCTACAGCTTACCCCCAAGCCATAGCCTATTACTGGCCCGTACGCTGGCACTGACCCGTGCGTCAGCATGTAGCCTGACCCTCCCACGTTTCCGTGCCCTCACCTGTGCCCTAAGCCTTGCCGTTCCCTAACCCTAACCCTAGCCCTGAACGGAAACCCACCACCAGCCCAACAACTAACCCCCAAGCCGTAGCTTACTCCTGGCCAGTACGCTGGCACTGACCCGTGCATCATCACGTAGCCTGACCCTCCCACGTTTCTGTACCCTCACCTGTGCCCTAAGCCTTGCCGTTCCCTAACCCTAACCCTAGCCCGGAACGGAAACCCACCACCAGCCCTACAACTTACCCCCAAGCCGTAGCCTACTCCTGGCCCGTACGCTGGCACAGACCCGTGCGTCAGCACGAAGCCTGACCCTCCCACGTTTGCGGACCCTCACCTGTGCCCTAAGCCTTGCCGTTCCCTAACACTAACCCTAGACCGGAACGGAAACCCACCACCAGCCCTACACCTTTCTCTACGCCGTAGCCTATTCCTGGCTCATACGCAGGCACTGACACTTTCATCAGCAAGTAGCCTGACCCGCCCACGTTTCCATACCCTCACCTGTGCCCTAAGTCTTGCCGTTCACTAACCCTAACCCTAGCCCGGAACGGAAACCCACCACCAGCCCTACACCTTACTCTATTCCGTAGCCTACACCTGGCCCGTACGCGGGCACTGACCTGTGCTTCAGCACGTAGCCTGACCCTCCCATTTTACCGTACGCTCACCTGTGCCCTAAGCCTTTTCATTCCCTAACCCTAACCCTAGCCCGGCACGGAATCTCACCATCAGCTCTACACCATATCGTATGCCGTAGCCTAGTCCTGGCCCGTACGCAGGCACTGACCCGTGTGTCAGCATGTAGCCTGACCCTCCCACGTTTCCGTACCCTCATCTGTGCCCTAAGCCTTGCCGTTCCCTAACCCTAACCCTAGCCCGGAACGGAAACCCACCACCAGCCCTACACCTTAACCTACGCCGTAGCCTACTCCTGGACTGTAGGGTGGCACTGCCCCTTGCGTCATCATGTAGCCTGACGCTCCCACGTTTCCGTACCCTCACCTCTGCCCTAAGCCTTGCCGTTCTGTAACCCTAACCCTAGCCCGGAACGGAAACCCACCACCAGCCCTACACCTTACCCCCAAGCCGTAGCCTACTCCTGGCACGTTCGGTGGCAGTAACCCTAGCTTCAGCAAGTAGCCTGACCCTCCCACGTTTCTGTACCCTCACCCGTGCCCTAAGCCTTGCCGTTCCGTAACCCTAACCCTAGCCCGGAACGGAAACCCACCACCAGCCCTACACCTTACCCCCAAGCCGTAGCGTACTCCTGGCCCATATGCTGGCACTGACCCGTGCGTCAGCACGTAGCGTGACCCTCCCACGTTTCCGTACCCTCACCTGTGCCCTAAGCCTTGCCGTTCCCTAACACTAACCCTAGCCCGGAACGGAAACCCACCACTAGCCCTACACCTTACCCTATGCTGTAGCCTACACATGGCCCGTACGCGGGCACTGACACGTGCGTCAGCACGTAGCCTGACCCTCCCACGTTTCTGTACCCTCACCTGTGCCCTAAGCCTTGCCGTTCCCTAACCCTAACCCTAGCCCGGAATCGAAAGCCACCACCAGCCCTAAAACTTAGCCACAAGCCGTAGCCTACTCCTGGCCCGTACGCTGGCACTGACCCGTGCGTCAGCACGTAGCCTGACCCTCCCACTTTTCCGTACCCTCACCTGTGCCCTAAGCCTTGCCGTTCCCTAACCCTAACCCTAGCCCGGAACGGAAACCCACCACCAGCCCTACACCATACGCTACACCGTAGCCTACTCCTGGCTCGTACGCTGGCACTGACCCGTGCGTCAGCATGTAGCCTGACCCTCAAGTTTCCATACCCTCACATGTGCCCTAAGCCTTGACGTTCCCTATCCCTAACCCTAGCCCGGAACGCAAACCCACCACCAGCCCTACACCTTTCCCTACGCCGTAGCATACTCCTGGCCCGTACGCTGGCACTGACCCGTGCGTCATCACGTAGCCTGACCCTCCCACTTTTCCGTACCCTCACCTGTGCCCTAAGCCTTGCCGTTCCCTTACCCTAACCCTAGCCCGGAACGGAAACCCACCACCCGCCCTACACCTTACACTATGCCGTAGCCTACTCCTTGCCTGTACCCTGGCACTGACCCGTGCTTCAGCACGTAGCCATACACTCCCACGTTTCCGTACCCTCACATGTGCCCTACGCCTTGCCATTCCCTAACCGTAACCGTAGCCCGGAACGAAAACCCACCACCAGCCCTAAACCTTACACTACGCCGTAGCCTACTCCTGGCCCTTACGCTGGCACTGACCCGTGCGTCAGCATGTAGCCTGACCCTCCCACGTTTCCGTACCCTCACCTGTGCCCTAAGCCTTGCCGTTCCCTAACCCTAACCCTAACTCGGAACGGAAAACCACGACCATCCCTAAACCTTTCCCTAGTGGGTAGCCTACTCCTCGCCCGTACGCTCGCACTGAACCGTGCGTCCACATGTAGTTTGACCCTCCCACGTTTCCGTACCCTCACGTGGGCCCTCAGCCTTGCCATTCCCTAACACTAACCTTAGCCCGGAATGGAAACCCACCACCAGTCCTACACCTTACCATATGCCGTAGCCTACACCTGGCGCATACGCGGGCACTGACCTGTGCTTCAGCACGTAGCCTGGCCATCCCACGTTTGCGGACCCTCACCTGTGCCCTAAGACTTGCCGTTCCCTAACCCTAACCCTAGCCCGGAACGGAAACCCACCACCAGCCCTACACATTTCCCTACGCCGTAGCCTATTCCTGGCTCGTACGCAGGCACTGACACTTTCATCAGCACTTAGCCTGACCCTCCCACGTTTCTGTACCCTCACCTGTGCCCTAAGCCTTGCCGTTCACTAACCCTAACCCTAGACCGGAACGGAAAACCACCACCAGCCCTACAACTTACCCCCAAGCCGTAGCCTACTCCTGGCCCGTACGCTGGCACTGACCCGTGCGTCAGCACGTAGCCTGACCCTCCCACGTTTCCGTACCATCACCTGTGCCCTAAGCCTTGCCGTTCCCTCACCCTCACCCTAGCCAGGAACAGAAACACATCAGCAGCCCTACACATTACCCTACGCTGTAGCCTACTCCTGGCACGTACGCTGGCACTGACTCGTGCGTCAGCACGTAGCCTGATCCTCACACGTTTCCGTACCCTCACCTGTGCCCTAAGCCTTGCCGTTCCCTAACCCTAACCCTAGCCCGGAACGTAAACCCACCACCAGCCCTACACCTTACCCTATGCTGTAGCTTACACCTGGGCCGTATGCGGGCACTGACACGTGCGTCAGCACGTAGCCTGACCCTCCCACGTTTCCGTACCCTCACCTGTGCCCTAAGACTTGCCGTTCCCTAACCCTAACCCTAGCCCGGAACGCAAACCCACCACCAGCCCTACACTTTTCCCTATGCCGTAGCCTACTCCTGGCCCGTACGCTGGCACTGAACCGTGCGTCATCACGTAGCCTGACCCTCCCACGTTTCCGTACCATCACCTGTGCCCTAAGCCTTGCCGTTCCCTCACCCTCACCCTAGCCAGGAACAGAAACCCATCAGCAGCCCTACACATTACCCTACGCTGTAGCCTACTCCTGGCACGTACGCTGGCACTGACTCGTGCGTCAGCACGTAGCCTGATCCTCACACGTTTCCGTACCCTCACCTGTGCCCTAAGCCTTGCCGTTCCCTTACCCTCGCCCTAGCCTGGAACGGAAACCCACCACCAGCCCTACTCCTTAGCCTATGCCGTAGCCTACTCCTTGCCTGTACCCTGGCACTGACTCGTGCGTCAGCACGCAGCCTGACCCTCCCACGTTTCCGTACCCTCACCTGTGCCCTAAGGCTTGCCGTTCCCTAACCCTAACCCTAGTCCGGAATGGAAACCCACCACCAGCCCTACATCTTACCCCCAAGCCGTAGACTACTCCTGGCCCGTACGCTGGCACAGACCCGTGCGTCAGCACGAAGCCTGACCCTCCCACGTTTGCGGACCCTCACCTGTGCCCTAAGCCTTGCCGTTCCCTAACACTAACACTAGACTGGAACGGAAACCCACCACCAGCCCTACACCTTTCCCTACGCCGTAGCCTATTCCTGGCTCATACGCAGGCACTGACCCTTTCATCAGCAAGTAGCCTGACCCTCCCACGTTTCCGTACCCTCACCTGTGCCCTAAGCCTTGCCGTTCCCTAACCCTAACCCTAGCCCAGAACAGAAAACCACCACCAGCCCTATACCTTTCCCTACGCCGTAGCCTATTCATGGCCCGTACGCAGGCACTGACCCTTTCATCAGCACGTAGCCTGACCCTCCCACGTTTCCGTACCCTCACCTGTGCCCTAAGCCTTGCCGTTCCCTAACCCTAACCCTAGCCTGGAACGGAAACACACCATAAGCCCTACACCTAACCCCCAAGCCGTAGCCTACTCCTGGCCCGTATGCTGGCACTGACACGTGCGTCAGCACATAGCCTGACACTCCCACGTTTCCGTACCCTCACATGTGCCCTAAGACTTGCTGTTCCCTAACACTAACCCGAGCCTGGAACGGAAACACACCATCAGACCTACACCTAACCACCAAGCCGTAGCCTACTCCTGGCTGGTACGCTGGCACTAACCCGTGTGTCAGCACGTAGCCTGACCCTCCCACGTGTTCGTACCCTCACCTGTGCCCTAAGCCTTGCCGTTCCCTAATCCCTAACCCTACCCCGGAACGGAAACCCACCACTAGCCCTAAACCGTTCCCTACGCCGTAGACTACACCTGGCCCGTACGCTGGCACTGAACCATGCGTCAGCACGTAGTCTGACCCTCCCACGTTTCCGTACCCTCACCTGGGCCCTAAGCCTTGCCGTTTCCTAACCCTAACCCTAGCCCATGAACGGAAACACACCACCAGCCAAACAGCTTACCCTAAGCCGTAGCATACTCCTGGCCCGTACGCTGGCACTGACACGTGCGTCAGCACGTAGCCTAACCCTCTCACGTTTCCGTACCCTCACCTGTGCTGTAAGCCTTGCCGTTCCCTAACCCTTACCCTAGCCCGGAACGGAAACCCACCACCAGACCTACACCTTACCCCCAAGCCGTAGCCTACTCCTGGCCGGTACGCTGGCACTGACCCGTGCGTCATCACGTAGCCTGACCCTCCCACATTTCCGTACCCTTACCTGTGCCCTAAGCTTTGCCGTTCCCTAACCCTAAGTGTAGCCCGGAACGGAAACCCACCACCAGCCCTACAACTTACCCCCAAGCAGTAGCCTACTCCTGGTCCATACGCTGGCACTGACCCGTGCGTCAGAACGTATCCTGACCCTGCCACGTTGCCGTACCCTCACATGTGCCCTAAACCTTGCCGTTCCCTAACCCTAACCCTAGTGCGGAACGGAAAACCACCACAAGCCCTACATCTTACCCCCAAGCCGTAGACTACTCCTGGCCCGTACGGTGGCACAGACCCGTGCGCCAGCACGAAGCCTGACCCTCCCACGTTTGCGGACCCTCACCTGTGCCCTAAGCCTTGCCGTTCCCTAACCCTAACCCTAGCCCGGAACAGAAACCCACCACCAGCCCTATACCTTTCCCTACGCCGTAGCCTATTCCTGGCCCATACGCAGGCACTGACCCTTTCATCAGCACGTAGCCTGAGCCTCCCACGTTTCCGTACCCTCACCTGTGCCCTAAGACTTGCCGTTCCCTAACCCTAACCCTAGCCCGGAACGGAAACCCACCACCAGCCCTAAACCTTACCCCCAAGCCATAGCCTACTCCTGGTCCATACGCTGGCACTGACCTTTGCGTCAGCACATAGCCTGAACTTCCCACATTACCGTATCCTCACCTGTGCCGTAAGCCTTGCCGTTCCCTAACCCTAACCCTAGTACTGAACGGAAACACACCATAAGCCCTACACCTAACCCCCAAGCCGTAGCCTACTCCTGGCCCGTATGCTGGCACTGACCCGTGCGTCAGCACGTAGCCTGACACTCCCACGTTTCCGTACCCTCACCTGTGCTGTAAGCCTTGCCATTCCCTAACCCTTACCCTAGCCCGGAACGGAAACCCACCACCAGCCCTACACCTTACCCTACGCCGTAGCCTACTCCTGGCCCGAATGCTGGCACTGACCAGTGCGTCAGCACGTAGCCAGACCCTCCCACGTTTCCGTACCCTCACCTGTGCCCTAAGCCTTGCCGTTCCCTAACCCTAACCCTAGCCCTGAACGGAAACCCACCACCAGCCCTACACCTTACCCCCAAGCCGTAGCCTACTCCTGGCCGGTACGCTGGCACTGACCCGTGCGTCATCACGTAGCCTGACCCTCCCACATTTCCGTACCCTCACCTGTGCCCTAAGCTTTGCTGTTCCCTAACCCTAACTGTAGCCCGGAACGGAAACCCACCACCAGCCCTACAACTTACCCCCAAGCCGTAGCCTACTCCTGGTCCATACGCTTGCACTGACCCGTGCGTCAGAACGTATCCTGACCCTGCCACGTTGCCGTACCCTCACATGTGCCGTAAACCTTGCCGTTCCCTAACCCTAACCCTAGTGAGGAACGGAAACCCACCACAAGCCCTACACCTTACCCCCAAGCCGTAGCCTACACGTGGTCCATACGCTGGCACTGACCTGTGCGTCAGCACGTAGCCTGACCTTCCCACGTTACCGTAACGTCACCTGTGCCCTAAGCCTTGCCCTTCCCTAACCCTAACCCTAGTACGGGACGGAAACACACCACAAGCCCTACACCTAACCCACAAACCATAGCATACTACTGGCCCGTACGCTGGCACTGAACCGTGCGTCAGCACGTAGCCTGACCCTCCCAGGTTTCCGTACCCTCACCTATGCCCTAAGCCTTCCTGTTCCATAACACTAACCCTAGCCCGGAACGGAAACCCACCACCAGCCCTACACCTAACCCCCAAGCCGTAGCCTACTCCTGGCCGGTTCGCTGGCACTGACCTGTGCGTCAGCACGTAGCCTGACCCTCCCACGTTTCTGTACCCTCACCTGGGCCCTAAGCCTTGCCTTTCCCTAACCCTAACCCAAGCCCGGAACGGAAACGCACTACCAGCCCTACACCTTGCCCTACGCCATAGCCTACTCCTGGCACGTACGTTGGCACTGACACGTGCGTCAGCACATAGCCTGACCCTCACACGTTTCCTTACCCTCACCTGTGCCCTAAGCCTTGCCGTTCCCTAACCCTAACCCGGAATGGAAACACACCACCAGCCCTACAGCTTACCCCCAAGCCATAGCCTATTACTGGCCCGTACGCTGGCACTGACCCGTGCGTCAGCATGTAGCCTGACCCTCCCACGTTTCCGTGCCCTCACCTGTGCCCTAAGCCTTGCCGTTCCCTAACCCTAACCCTAGCCCTGAACGGAAACCCACCACCAGCCCAACAACTAACCCCCAAGCCGTAGCTTACTCCTGGCCAGTACGCTGGCACTGACCCGTGCATCATCACGTAGCCTGACCCTCCCACGTTTCTGTACCCTCACCTGTGCCCTAAGCCTTGCCGTTCCCTAACCCTAACCCTAGCCCGGAACGGAAACCCACCACCAGCCCTACAACTTACCCCCAAGCCGTAGCCTACTCCTGGCCCGTACGCTGGCACAGACCCGTGCGTCAGCACGAAGCCTGACCCTCCCACGTTTGCGGACCCTCACCTGTGCCCTAAGCCTTGCCGTTCCCTAACACTAACCCTAGACCGGAACGGAAACCCACCACCAGCCCTACACCTTTCTCTACGCCGTAGCCTATTCCTGGCTCATACGCAGGCACTGACACTTTCATCAGCAAGTAGCCTGACCCGCCCACGTTTCCATACCCTCACCTGTGCCCTAAGTCTTGCCGTTCACTAACCCTAACCCTAGCCCGGAACGGAAACCCACCACCAGCCCTACACCTTACTCTATTCCGTAGCCTACACCTGGCCCGTACGCGGGCACTGACCTGTGCTTCAGCACGTAGCCTGACCCTCCCATTTTACCGTACGCTCACCTGTGCCCTAAGCCTTTTCATTCCCTAACCCTAACCCTAGCCCGGCACGGAATCTCACCATCAGCTCTACACCATATCGTATGCCGTAGCCTAGTCCTGGCCCGTACGCAGGCACTGACCCGTGTGTCAGCATGTAGCCTGACCCTCCCACGTTTCCGTACCCTCATCTGTGCCCTAAGCCTTGCCGTTCCCTAACCCTAACCCTAGCCCGGAACGGAAACCCACCACCAGCCCTACACCTTAACCTACGCCGTAGCCTACTCCTGGACTGTAGGGTGGCACTGCCCCTTGCGTCATCATGTAGCCTGACGCTCCCACGTTTCCGTACCCTCACCTCTGCCCTAAGCCTTGCCGTTCTGTAACCCTAACCCTAGCCCGGAACGGAAACACACCACCAGCCCTACACCTTACCCCCAAGCCGTAGCCTACTCCTGGCACGTTCGGTGGCAGTAACCCTAGCATCAGCAAGTAGCCTGACCCTCCCATGTTTCTGTACCCTCACCCGTGCCCTAAGCCTTGCCGTTCCGTAACCCTAACCCTAGCCCGGAACGGAAACCCACCACCAGCCCTACACCTTACCCCCAAGCCGTAGCGTACTCCTGGCCCATATGCTGGCACTGACCCGTGCGTCAGCACGTAGCGTGACCCTCCCACGTTTCCGTACCCTCACCTGTGCCCTAAGCCTTGCCGTTCCCTAACACTAACCCTAGCCCGGAACGGAAACCCACCACTAGCCCTACACCTTACCCTATGCTGTAGCCTACACATGGCCCGTACGCGGGCACTGACACGTGCGTCAGCACGTAGCCTGACCCTCCCACGTTTCTGTACCCTCACCTGTGCCCTAAGCCTTGCCGTTCCCTAACCCTAACCCTAGCCCGGAAGCGAAAGCCACCACCAGCCCTAAAACTTAGCCACAAGCCGTAGCCTACTCCTGGCCCGTACGCTGGCACTGACCCGTGCATCAGCACGTAGCCTGACCCTCCCACTTTTCCGTACCCTCACCTGTGCCCTAAGCCTTGCCGTTCCCTAACCCTAACCCTAGCCCGGAACGGAAACCCACCACCAGCCCTACACCATACGCTACACCGTAGCCTACTCCTGGCTCGTACGCTGGCACTGACCCGTGCGTCAGCATGTAGCCTGACCCTCAAGTTTCCATACCCTCACATGTGCCCTAAGCCTTGACGTTCCCTATCCCTAACCCTAGCCCGGAACGCAAACCCACCACCAGCCCTACACCTTTCCCTACGCCGTAGCATACTCCTGGCCCGTACGCTGGCACTGACCCGTGCGTCATCACGTAGCCTGACCCTCCCACTTTTCCGTACCCTCACCTGTGCCCTAAGCCTTGCCGTTCCCTTACCCTAACCCTAGCCCGGAACGGAAACCCACCACCCGCCCTACACCTTACACTATGCCGTAGCCTACTCCTTGCCTGTACCCTGGCACTGACCCGTGCTTCAGCACGTAGCCATACACTCCCACGTTTCCGTACCCTCACATGTGCCCTACGCCTTGCCATTCCCTAACCGTAACCATAGCCCGGAACGAAAACCCACCACCAGCCCTAAACCTTACACTACGCCGTAGCCTACTCCTGGCCCTTACGCTGGCACTGACCCGTGCGTCAGCATGTAGCCTGACCCTCCCACGTTTCCGTACCCTCACCTGTGCCCTAAGCCTTGCCGTTCCCTAACCCTAACCCTAACTCGGAACGGAAAACCACGACCATCCCTAAACCTTTCCCTAGTGGGTAGCCTACTCCTCGCCCGTACGCTCGCACTGACCCGTGCGTCCACATGTAGTTTGACCCTCCCACGTTTCCGTACCCTCACGTGGGCCCTCAGCCTTGCCATTCCCTAACACTAACCTTAGCCCGGAATGGAAACCCACCACCAGTCCTACACCTTACCATATGCCGTAGCCTACACCTGGCGCATACGCGGGCACTGACCTGTGCTTCAGCACGTAGCCTGGCCATCCCACGTTTGCGGACCCTCACCTGTGCCCTAAGACTTGCCGTTCCCTAACCCTAACCCTAGCCCGGAACGGAAACCCACCACCAGCCCTACACATTTCCCTACGCCGTAGCCTATTCCTGGCTCGTACGCAGGCACTGACACTTTCATCAGCACTTAGCCTGACCCTCCCACGTTTCTGTACCCTCACCTGTGCCCTAAGCCTTGCCGTTCACTAACCCTAACCCTAGACCGGAACGGAAAACCACCAGCAGCCCTACAACTTACCCCCAAGCCGTAGCCTACTCCTGGCTGGTACGCTGGCACTGACACGTGCGTCAGCACGTAGCCTGACCCTCACACGTTTCCGTACCATCACCTGTGCCCTAAGCCTTGCCGTTTCCTAACCCTAACCCTAGCCTGGAACGGACACCCACCATCAGCCCTACACTTTACCCTACGCCGTAGCCTACTCCTGGCCCGTACGCTGGCACTGACCCGTGTGTCAGCACGTAGCGTGACCTTCCCACGTTTCCGTACCCTCTCCTTAGCACTAAGCCTTGCCTTTCCGTAACCCTAACCCTAGCCCGGAACGGAAACCCACCACCAGCCCTACACCTTACCCCCAAGCCGTAGCCTACTCCTGGCCCGTACGTTGGCACTGACCCGTGTGTCAGCACATAGCCTGACCGGCCCACGTTTCCGTACCCTCACCTGTGCCCTAAGCCTTGCCGTTCCCTTACCCTAGGCCTAGCCCGGAACGGAAACCCACCACCAGCCCTAAAACTTACCCCCAAGCTGTAGCCTACTCCTGGCCCGTATGCTGGCACAGACCCGTGCGTCAGCATGTAGCCTGACCCTCCCACGTTTCCGTACCCTCACCTGTGCCCTATGCCTTGCCGTTCCCTAACCCTAACCCTAGCACAGAACGGATACCCACCTCCAGCCCTATACCTTACCCTACGCTGTAGCCTACTGCTGACCCGTATGCTGGCACTGACCCATGCGTAAGCACGTAGCCTGACCCTCCCACGTTTCCGTACCCTCACCTGTGCCCTAAGCCTTGACGTTCCCTAACCCTAACCCTAGCCCGGCCGGGAAACCCACCACCAGCCCTACACCTTACACAACGCCGTAGCCTACTGCTGGCCCATACGCTGGCACTGACTCATGCGTAAGCACGTAGCCTGACGCTCCCACGTTTCCGTTCCCTCACCTGTGCACTAAGCCTTGACGTTCCCTAACCCTAACCCTAGCCCGGAACGGAAACCCACCACCAGCCCTAGACCTTACCCTACGGCGTAGCCTACTCCTGGCCTTTACGCTGACACTGACACGTGCGTCAGCACGTAGCCTGACCCTCCTACGTTTCCGTACCCTCACCTGTGCCCTAAGCCTTGCCGTTCCCTAACCCTAACCCTAGCCCGGAACGGAAAACCACCACCAGCCCTAAACCTTTCACTACGCCGTAGCCTACTCCTGGCCCGTACGCTGGCACTGACCCGTGCGTCAGCATGTAGTCTGACCCCCACACGTTTCCGTACCCTCACCTGGGCCCTAAGCCTTGCCGTTCCCTAATCCTAACCCTAGCCCAGAACGGAAACCCACCACAAGCCCTACACCTTACCCTATGCCGTAGCCTACTCCTGGCCCGAACTCTGGCACTGACCCGTGCGTCAGCACGTAGCCTGACCTTCCCACATTTCCGTACCTTCACCTGTGCCGTAAGCCTTGCTGTTCCCTAACCCTAACCCTAGTACGGAACGGAAAACCATCACCAGCCCTACACCTAACCTCCAAGCCATAGCCTAATTATGGCCCGTACGCTGGCACTGACCCGTGCGTCAGCACGTAGCCTGACCCTCCCACGTTTCCGTACCATCACATTTGCCCTAAGCCTTGCCGTTCCCTAACCCTAACCCTAGCCCGGTACAGAAACCCACCACCAGCCCTACACCTAACCCCCAAGCCGTAGCCTACTCCTGGCCGGTACGATTGGACTGACCCGTGCGTCAGCACGTAGCCTGACCCTCCCACCTTTCTGTATCCTCACCTGTGCCCTAAGCCTTGCCGTTCCCTAACCCTAACCCTAGCCCTGAACGGAAAACCACCACTAGCCCTACACTTTAGCCTACGCCGTAGCCTACTCCTGGCCCGTACGCTGGCACTGACCCGTGCGTCAGCAAATAGCCTGACCCTCCAACTCTTCCGTACCCTCAACTGTGCCCTAAGCCTTGCCGTACCCTAACCCTAACCCTAGCCCGGTACAGAAACCCACCACCAGCCCTACACCTAAACCCCAAGCCGTAGCCTACTCCTGGCCCGTACGCTGGCACTGACCCGTGCGTCAGCAAGTAGCCTGACCCTCCCACGTTTCTGTATCCTCACCTGTGCCCTAAGCCTTGCCGTTCCCTAACCCTAACCCTAGCCCTGAAAGGAAAACCACCACCAGCCCTACACTTTACCCTACGCCGTAGCCTACTCCTGGCCCGTACGCTGGCTCTGACACATGCGTCAGCACGAAGCCTAACCCTCCCACGTTTCCGTACCCTCACCTGTGCCCTAAGCCTTGCCGTTCCCTAACCCTAACCCTAGCCCGGAACGGAAACCCACCACCAGCCCTACACCATACCCTACACCGTAGCCTACTCCTGGCCCGTATGCTGACACTGACCCGTGCGTCAGCATGTAGCCTGACCCTCTCACGTTTCCGTACCCTCACCTGTGCCCTAAGCCTTGACGTTCCCTAACCCTAACCCTAGCCCGGAACGCAAACCCACCACCAGCCCTACACTTTACCCTACCCCGTAGCCTACTCCTGGCCCGTACGCTGGCACTGACCCGTGTGTCAGCACGTAGCGTGACCTTCCCACGTTTCCGTACCCTCTCCTTAGCACTTAGCCTTGCCTTTCCGTAACCCTAACCCTAGCCCGGAACTGAAACACACCACCAGCCCTACACCTTACCCCCAAGCCGTAGCCTACTCCTGGCCCGTACGTTGGCACTGACCCGTGCGTCAGCACGTAGCCTGACCCTCCCACGTTTCCGTACCCTCACCTGTGCCCTAAGCCTTGCCGTTCCCTAACCCTAACCCTAGCCCGGAACGGAAACCCACCACCAGCCCTAAATTTTACCCACAAGCCGTAGCCTACACCTGTCCCGTATGCTGGCACTGACCCGTGCGTCAGCACGTAGCCTGACCCTCCCACGTTTACGTACACTCACCTGTGCCCTAAGCCTTGCCGTTCCCTAACCCTAACCCTAGCCCGGAACGGAAACCCACCACCAGCCCTATACCTTACCCTACGCTGTAGCCTACTGCTGGCCCATACACTGGCACTGACCCATGCGTAAGCACGTAGCCTGACGCTCCCACGTTTCCGTTCCCTCACCTGTGCACTAAGCCTTGACGTTCCCTAACCCTAACCCGGAACGGAAACCCACCACCAGCCCTAGACCTTACCCTACGGCGTAGCCTACTCCTGGCCTGTACGCTGACACTGACACGTGCGTCAGCACGTAGCCTGACCCTCCTACGTTTCCGTACCCTCACCTGTGCCCTAAGCCTTGCCGTTCCCTAACCCTAACCCTAGCCCGGAACGGAAAACCACCACTAGCCCTAAACCTTTCCCTACGCCGTAGCCTACTCCTGGCCCGTACGCTGGCACTGACCCGTGCGTCAGCATGTAGTCTGACCCCCACACGTTTCCGTACCCTCACCTGGGCCCTAAGCCTTGCCGTTCCCTAACCCTAACCCTAGCCCGGAACGGAAACCCACCACAAGCCCTACACCTTACCCTATGCCGTAGCCTACTCCTGGCCCGAACGCTGGCACTGACCCGTGCGTCAGCACGTAGCCTGACCTTCCCACATTTCCGTACCTTCACCTGTGCCGTAAGCCTTGCTGTTCCCTAACCCTAACCCTAGTACGGAACGGAAAACCATCACCAGCCCTACAGCTAACCTCAAAGCCATAGCCTAATTATGGCCCGTACGCTGGCACTGACCCGTGCGTCAGCACGTAGCCTGACCCTCCCACGTTTCCGTACCATCACCTTTGCCCTAAGCCTTGCCGTTCCCTAACCCTAACCCTAGCCCGGTACAGAATCCCACCACCAGCCCTACACCTAACCCCCAAGCCGTAGCCTACTCCTGGCCGGTACGATTGCACTGACCCGTGCGTCAGCACGTAGCCTGACCCTCCCACGTTTCTGTATCCTCACCTGTGCCCTAAGCCTTGCCGTTCCCTAACCCTAACCCTAGCCCTGAACGGAAAACCACCACTATCCCTACACTTTACCCTACGCCGTAGCCTACTCCTGGCCCGTACGCTGGCACTGACCCGTGCGTCAACAAATAGCCTGACCCTCCCACTCTTCCGTACCCTCACCTGTGCCCTAAGCCTTGCCGTTCCCTAACCCTAACCCTAGCCCGGTACAGAATCCCACCACCAGCCCTACACCTAAACCCCAAGCCGTAGCCTACTCCTGGCCCGTACGCTGGCACTGACCCGTGCGTCAGCAAATAGCCTGACCCTCCCACTCTTCCGTACCCTCACCTGTGCCCTAAGCCTTGCCGTTCCCTAACGCTAACCCTAGCCCTGAAGGGAAAACCACCACCAGCCCTACACTTTACCCTACGCCGTAGCCTACTACTGGCCCGTACGCTGGCTCTGACACATCCGTCAGCACGTAGCCTGACCCTCCAACGTTTCCGTACCCTCACATGTGCCCTAAGCCTTGCCGTTCCCTAACCCTAACCCTAGCCCGGAACGGAAACCCACCACCAGCCCTACACCATACCCTACACCGTACCCTACTCCTCGCCCGTACGCTGGCACTGACCCGTGCGTCAGCATGTAGCCTGACCCTCTCACGTTTCCGTAACCTCACCTGTGCCCTAAGCCTTGACGTTCCCTAACCCTAACCCTAGCCCGGAACGCAAACCCACCACCAGCCCTACACCTTTCCCTACGCCATAGCCTACTCCTGGCCCATACGCTGGCACTGACCCGTGCGTCAGCACGTAGCCTAACCCTCCCACGTTTCCGTACCCTCACCTGTGCCCTAAGCCTTGCCGTTCCCTAACCAAAACCCTAACCCGGAACGGAAACCCACCACCATCCCTAAACCTTTCCCTACTGGGTAGCCTACTCCTCGCCCGTACGCTCGCACTGACCCGTGCATCAGCATGTAGTTTGACCCTCCCACGTTTCCGTACCCTCACCTGGGCCCTAAGCCTTGCCATTCCCTAACACTAACCTTAGTCCGGAAAGGAAACCCACCACCAGCCCTACACCTTACCCTATGCCGTAGCCTACACCTGGCCCATACGCAGGCACTGACCTGTGCTTCAGCACGTAGCCTGACCCTCCCACGTTTGCGGACCCTCACCTGTGCCCTAAGACTTGTCGTTCCCTAACACTAACCCTAGCCCGGAACGGAAACCCACCACCAGCCCTAAACCTTTCCCTACGCCGTAGCCTATTCCTGGCTCGTACGCAGGCACTGACACTTTCATCAGCACGTAGCCTGAGGCTCCCACGTTTCTGTACCCTCACCTGTGCCCTAAGCCTTGCCGTTCACTAACCCAAACCCTAGCCCGGAACGGAAACCAACACCAGCCCTACACCTTACCCCCAAGCCGTAGCCTACTCCTGGCCGGTATGCTGGCACTGACACGTGCGTCAGCACGTAGCCTGACCCTCACACTTTTCCGTACCTTCACCTGTGCCCTAAGCCTTGCCGTTTCCTAACCCTAACCCTAGCCCGGAACAGAAACCCACCACCAGCCCTACACTCTACCCTACGCCATAGCCTATTCCTGGCCCGTACGCTGGCTCTGAGCCGTGCGTCATCACGTAGCCTGACCCTCCCACGTTTCCGTACCCTCACCTGTGCCCTAAGCCTTGACGTTCCCTAACCCCAACCCTAGCCCAGAACGGAAACCCACCACCAGCCCTAGACCTTACCCTATGGCGTAGCCTACTCCTGGCCTGTACGCTGACACAGACACATGCGTCAGCACGTAGCCGGACCCTACCACTTTTTTGTACCCTTACCTGAGCCCTAAGCCTTGCCGTTCCCTAACACTAAACCTAGCCCGGAATGGTATCCCACCACCAGCCCTACACCTTACCATATGCCGTAGCCTACTCCTGCCCGGTACGGTGCCACTGAGCTGTGCATCAGCACGTAGCCTGACCCTTCCACGTTTCCGTACCCTCAGCTGTGCCCTACGCCTTGCCGTTCCCTAACCCTATCCCTAGCCCGGAACGGAAACACACCACCAGCCCTACAACTTACCCCTAAGCCGTAGCCTACTCCTGGCCTGTACGGTGGCACTGACCCTTGCGTCAGCATGTAGCCTGACCCTCCAACGTTTCCGTACACTCACCTGTGCCCTAAGCCTTGCCGTTCCATAACCCTAACCCGAGCCCGGAACGGAAACCCACCACCAGCCCTACACCTTACCCACAAGCCGTAGCCTACACCTGGTCCGTTCGGTGGCACTAACCAGAGCATCAGCAAGTAGCATGACCTCCCACGTTTCTGTACCCTCACACGTGCCCTAAGCCTTGCCGTTCCGTAACCCTAACCCTAGCCCGGAACGGATACACACTACCAGCCCTACAACTTACCCCCAAGCCGTAGCCTACTCCTGGCCCATATGCTGGCACTGACCCGTGCGTCAGCACGTAGCGTGACCCTCCCACGTTTCCGTACCCTCACCTGTGCCCTAAGCCTTGCCGTTCCCTAACCCTAACCCTAGCCCGGAACGTAAACCCACCACCAGCCCTACACCTTACCGTATGCCGTAGCCTATACCTGGCCCGTACGCTGGCACTGACCCGTGCGTCAGCACGAAGCCTGACCCTCCCACGTTTCCGTACCCTCACCTGTGCCCTAAGCCTTGCCGTTCCCTAACCCTAACCCTAGCCCAGAACGGAAAACCACCACCAGCCCTACACCTTACCCCCAAGCCGTAGCCTACTCCTGGCCCGTACGCTGGCACAGACCCGTGCGTCAGCACGAAGCCTGACCCTCCCACGTTTGCGGACCCTCACCTGTGCCCTAAGCCTTGCCGTTCCCTAACACAAACCCTAGACTGGAACGGAAACCCACCACCAGCCCTACACTTTTCCCTACGCCGTAGCCTATTCCTGGCTCATACGCAGGCACTGACCCTTTCATCAGCAAGTAGCCTGACCCTCCCACGTTTCCGTACCCTCACCTGTGCCCTAAGCCTTGCCGTTCACTAACCATAACCCTAGCCCGGAACGGAAACCCACCACCAGACCTACACCTTACTCTATGCCGTAGCCTAGTCCTGGCCCGTACGCTGGCACTGACCCGTGCGTCAGCATGTAGCCTGTCCCTCCCACGTTTCCGTAACCTCACCTGTGCCCTAAGCCTTGCCGTTCCCTAACCCTAACCCTAGCCCGGAACAGAAACCCACCACCAGCCCTATACCTTTCCCTACGCCGTAGCCTATTCCTGGCCCGTACGCAGGCACTGACCCTTTCATCAGCACGTAGCCTGACACTCCCACGTTTCCGTACCCTCACCTGTGCCCTAAGCCTTGCCGTTCCCTAACCCTAACCCTAGCCCGGAACGGAAACCCACCACCAGCCCTAAACCTTACCCCCAAGCCGTAGCCTACTCCTGGTCCATATGCTGGCACTGACCTTTGCGTCAGCACGTAGCCTGAACTTCCCACATTACCGTACCCTCACCTGTGCCGTAAGCCTTGCCGTTCCCTAACCCTAACCCTAGTACTGAACGGAAACACACCATAAGCCCTACACCTAACCCCCAAGCCGTAGCATACTCCTGGCCCGTATGCTGGCACTGTCCCGTGCGTCAGCACGAAGCCTGACCCTCCCACGTGTTCGTACCCTCACCTGTGCCCTAAGCCTTGCCGTTCCCTAACCCTAACCCTACCCCGGAACGGAAACCCACCACTAGCCCTAAACCGTTCTCTATGCTGTAGCCTACACCTGGCCCGTACGCTGGCGCTGAACCATGCGTCAGCACGTAGTCTGACCCTCCCACATTTCCGTACCCTCACCTGGGCCCTAAGCCTTGCCGTTTCCTAACCCTAACCCTAGCCCATGAACGGAAACACACCACCAGCCAAACACCTTACCCTACGCCGTAGCATACTCCTGGCCCGTACGCTGGCACTCACCCGTGCGTCAGCACGTAGCCTAACCCTCTCACATTTCCGTACCCTCACCTGTGCTGTAAGCCTTGCCGTTCCCTAACCCTTACCCTAGCCCGGAACGGAAACCCACCACCAGCCCTACACCTTACCCTACGCCGTAGCCTACTCCTGGCCCGAATGGTGGCACTGACCCGTGCGTCAGCACGTAGCCAGGCCCTCCCACGTTTCCGTACCCTCACCTGTGCCCTAAGCCTTGCCGTTCCCTAACCCTAACGCTAGCCCGGAACGGAAACCCACCACCAGCCCTACACCTTACCCCCAAGCCGTAGCCTACTCCTGGCAGGTACGCTGGCACTGAGCCGTGCGTCATCACGTAGCCTGACCCTCCCACATTTCCGTACCCTCACCTGTGCCCTAAGCTTTGCCGTTCCCTAACCCTAACTGTAGCCCGGAACGGAAACCCACCACCAGCCCTACAACTTACCCCCAAGCCGTAGCCTACTCCCGGTCCATACGCTGGCACTGACCCGTGCGTCAGAACGTATCCTGACCCTGCCACTTTGCCGTACCCTCACATGTGCCCTAAACCTTGCCGTTCCCTAACCCTAACCCTAGTGCGGAACGGAAACCCACCACAAGCCCTACACCTTACCCCCAAGCCGTAGCCTACACGTGGTCCATACGCTGGCACTGACCTGTGCGTCAGCACGTAGCCTGACCTTCCCACGTTACCGTAACATCACCTGTGCCCTAAGCCTTGCCCTTCCATAACCCTAACCCTAGTACGGGACGGAAACACACCACAAGCCCTACACCTAACCCACAAACCATAGCATACTCCTGGCCCGTACGCTGGCACTGAACCGTGCGTCAGCACGTAGCCTGACCCTCCCAGGTTTCCGTACCCTCACCTATGCCCTAAGCCTTCCTGTTCCATAACACTAACCCTAGCCCGGAACGGAAACCCACCACCAGCCCTACACCTAACCCCCAAGCCGTAGCCTACTCCTGGCCGGTTCGCTGGCACTGACCCGTGCGTCAGCACGTAGCCTGACCCTC
This sequence comes from Mesoplodon mirus, assembly GCF_964341445.2. Taxonomy (NCBI): domain Eukaryota; kingdom Metazoa; phylum Chordata; class Mammalia; order Artiodactyla; family Ziphiidae; genus Mesoplodon; species Mesoplodon mirus. Next base: position 106,398,899 of record NC_138987.1, on the reverse strand, counting down.
CCACGTTTCCGTACCCTCACCTGGGTCCTAAGCCTTGCCTTTCCCTAACCCTAACCCAAGCCCGGAACGGAAACGCACTACCAGCCCTACACCTTGCCCTACGCCATAGCCTACTCCTGGCACGTACGTTGGCACTGACACGTGCGTCAGCACATAGCCTGACCCTCACACGTTTCCGTACCCTCACCTGTGCCCTAAGCCTTGCCGTTCCCTAACCCTAACCCTAGTCCGGAATGGAAACACACCACCAGCCCTACAGCTTACCTCCAAGTCATAGCCTATTCCTGGCCCGTACGCTGGCACTGACCCGTGCGTCAGCATGTAGCCTGACCCTCCCACGTTTCCGTACCCTCACCTGTGCCCTAAGCCTTGCCGTTCCGTAACCCTAACCCTAGCCCTGAACGGAAACCCACCACCAGCCCAACAACTAACCCCCAAGCCGTAGCTTACTCCTGGCCAGTACGCTGGCACTGACCAGTGCATCATCTCGTAGCCTGTCCCTCCCACGTTTCTGTACCCTCACCTGTGCCCTAAGCCTTGCCGTTCCCTAACCCTAACCCTAGACCGGAACGGAAACCCACCACCAGCCCTACACCTTACCCCCAAGCCGTAGCCTACTCCTGGCCCGTACGCTGGCACAGACCCGTGCGTCAGCACGAAGCCTGACCCTCCCACGTTTGCGGACCCTCACCTGTGCCCTAAGCCTTGCCGTTCCCTAACACTAACCCTAGACCGGAACGGAAACCCACCACCAACCCTACACCTTTCTCTACGCCGTAGCCTATTCCTGGCTCATACGCAGGCACTGACACTTTCATCAGCAAGTAGCCTGACCCGCCCACGTTTCCGTACCCTCACCTGTGCCCTAAGCCTTGCCGTTCACTAACCCTATCCCTAGCCCGGAACGGAAACCCACCACCAGCCATACACCTTGCTCTATTCCGTAGCCTACACCTGGCCCATACGCGGGCACTGACCTGTGCTTCAGCACGTAGCCTGACCCTCCCATTTTACCGTACGCTCACCTGTGCCCTAAGCCTTGTCATTCCCTAACCCTAACCCTAGCCCGGCACGGAATCTCACCACCAGCTCTTCACCATATCGTATGCCGTAGCCTAGTCCTGGCCCGTACGCTGGCACTGACCCGTGTGTCAGCATGTAGCCTGACACTCCCACGTTTCCGTACCCTCTCTTTAGCACTAAGCCTTGCCGTTCCCTAACCCTAACCCTAGCCCGGAACAGAAACCCACCACCAGCCCTACACCTTACCCCAAGCCGTAGCCTATTCCTGGCCCGTACGCAGGCACTGACACTTTCATCAGTACGTAGCCTGACCCTCCCACGTTTCCGTACCCTCATCTGTGCCCTAAGCCTTGCCGTTCCCTAACCCTATCCCTAGCCCGGAACGGAAACCCACCACCAGCCCTACACCTTAACCTACGCCGTAGCCTACTCCTGGACTGTACGGTGGCACTGCCCCTTGCGTCATCATGTAGCCTGACCCTCCCACGTTTCCGTACCCTCACCTCTGCCCTAAGCCTTGCCGTTCTGTAACCCTAACCCTAGCCCGGAACGGAAACCCACCACCAGCCCTACAACTTACCCCCAAGCCTTAGCCTACTCCTGGCCCGTAAGCTGGCACTGACCCATGCGTCAGCACGTAGCCTGACCCTCCCACGTTTCCGTACCATCACCTGTGCCCTAAGCCTTGCCGTTCCCTCACCCTCACCCTAGCCAGGTACAGAAACCCATCAGCAGCCCTACACATTACCCTATGCTGTAGCCTACTCCTGGCACGTACGCTGGCACTGACTCGTGCGTCAGCACGTAGCCTGATCCTCACACGTTTCCATACCCTCACCTGTGCCCTAAGCCTTACCGTTCCCTAACCCTAACCCTAGCCCGGAACTGAAACCCACCACCAGCCATACAGCTTACCCCCAAGCCATAGCCTATTCCTGGCCCGTACGATGGCACTGACACATGCGTCAGTATATAGCCTGACCCTCCCACGTTTCCGTACCCTCACCTGTGCCCTAAGCCTTGCCGTTCCCTAACCCTAACCCTAGCCCGGAACGTAAACCCACCACCAGCCCTACACCTTACCCTATGCTGTAGCCTACACCTGGCCCGTATGCGGGCACTGACACGTGCGTCAGCACGTAGCCTGACCCTCCCATGTTTCCGTACCCTCACCTGTGCCCTAACCCTTGCCATTCACTAACCCTAACCCTAGCCCGGAACGCAAACCCACCACCAGCCCTACACTTTTCCCTATGCCGTAGCCTACTCCTGGCCCATACGCTGGCACAGACCCGTGCGTCAGCACGAAGCCTGACCCTCCCAGGTTTGCGGACCCTCACCTGTGCCCTAAGCCTTGCCGTTCCCTTACACTAACGCTAGACTGGAACGGAAACCCACCACCAGCCCTACACCTTTCCCTACGCCGTAGCCTATTCCTGGCTCATACGCAGGCACTGACCCTTTCATCAGCAAGTAGCCTGACCCTCCCAGGTTTCCGTACCCTCACCTGTGCCCTAAGCCTTGCCGTTCACTAACCCTAACACTAGCCCGGAACGGAAACCCACCACCAGACCTACACCTTACTCTATGCCGTAGCCTACACCTGGCCCGTACGCAGGCACTGACCTGTGCTTCAGCACGTAGCCTGACCCTCCAATGTTACCGTACGCTCACCTGTGCCCTAAGCCTTGCATTTCCCTAACCCTAACCCTAGCCCGGCACGGAATCCCACCACCAGCCCTACACCTTATCGTATGCCGTAGCCTAGTCCTGGCCCGTACGCTGGCACTGACCCGTGCGTCAGCATGTAGCCTGACCCTCCCACGTTTCCGTAACCTCACCTGTGCCCTAAGCCTTGCCGTTCCCTAACCCTAACCCTAGCCCGGAACAGAAACCCACCACCAGCCCTATACCTTTCCCTACGCCGTAGCCTATTCCTGGCCCGTACGCAGGCACTGACCCTTTCATCAGCACATAGCCTGACCCTCCCACGTTTCCGTACCCTCACCTGTGCCCTAAGCCTTGCCGTTCCCTAACCCTAACCCTAGCCCGGAACGGAAACCCACCACCAGCCCTACAACTTACCCGCAAGCCGTAGCCTACTCCTGGTCCATACGCTGGCACTGACCCGTGCCTCAGAACGTATCCTGACCCTGCCACGTTGCCGTACCCTCACATGTGCCCTAAACCTTGCCGTTCCCTAACCCTAACCCTAGTGCGGAACGGAAACCCACCACAAGCCCTACACCTTACCCCCAAGCCGTAGCCTACACGTGGTCCATACGCTGGCACTGACCTGTGCGTCAGCACGTAGCCTGACCTTCCCACGTTACCGTAACATCACCTGTGCCCTAAGCCTTGCCCTTCCCTAACCCTAACCCTAGTACGGGACGGAAACACACCACAAGCCCTACACCTAACCCACAAACCATAGCATACTCCTGGCCCGTACGCTGGCACTGAACCGTGCGTCAGCACGTAGCCTGACCCTCCCAGGTTTCCGTACCCTCACCTATGCCCTAAGCCTTCCTGTTCCATAACACTAACCCTAGCCCGGAACGGAAACCCACCACCAGCCCTACACCTAACCCCCAAGCCGTAGCCTACTCCTGGCCGGTTCGCTGGCACTGACCTGTGCGTCAGCACGTAGCCTGACCCTCCCACGTTTCCGTACCCTCACCTGGGCCCTAAGCCTTGCCTTTCCCTAACCCTAACCCAAGCCCGGAAGGGAAACGCACTACCAGCCCTACACCTTGCCCTACGCCATAGCCTACTCCTGGCACGTACGTTGGCACTGACACGTGTGTCAGCACATAGCCTGACACTCACACGTTTCCGTACCCTCACCTGTGCCCTAAGCCTTGCCGTTCCCTAACCCTAACCCTAGTCCGGAATGGAAACACACCACCAGCCCTACAGCTTACCCCCAAGCCATAGCCTATTCCTGGCCCGTACGCTGGCACTGACCCGTGCGTCAGCATGTAGCCTGACCCTCCCACGTTTCCGTGCCCTCACCTGTGCCCTAAGCCTTGCCGTTCCCTAACCCTAACCCTAGCCCTGAACGGAAACCCACCACCAGCCCAACAACTAACCCCCAAGCCATAGATTACTCCTCGCCAGTACGCTGGCACTGACCAGTGCATCATCTCGTAGGCCGACCCTCCCACGTTTCTGTACCCTCACCTGTGCCGTAAGACTTTCTTTTCCCTAACACTAACCCTAGCCTTGAACGGAAACACACCATCAGCCCTACACCTAACCACCAAGACGTAGACTAATCCTGGCCGGTATGCTGGCACTGACCCGTGCCTCAGCACGTAGCCTGACACTCCCAAGTTACCGTACCCTCACCTGGGCCCTAAGCCTTGCCGTTTCCTAACCCTAACCCTAGCCCATGAACGGAAACCGACCACCAGCCCTACACCTTACCCTACGCCGTAGCCTACTCCTGGCCCGTATGCTGGCACTGACCCATGCGTCAGCATGTAGCCAGACCCTCCCACGTTTCCGTACCCTCACCTGTGCCCTAAGCCTTGCCGTTCCCTAACCCTAAGCCTAGCCCGGAAGGGAAACCCACCACCAGCCCTACACCTTACCCCAAGCCGTAGCCTACTCCTGGCCCGTACGCTGGCACTGACCCGTGCGTCAGCAAGTAGCCTGACCCTCCCACGTTTCCGTACCCTCACCTGTGCCCTAAGACTTGCTGTTCCCTAACACTAACCCTAGCCTGGAACGGAAAACCACCACCAGCCCTACACCTAACCGCCAAGCCGTAGCCTACTCCTGGCCGGTATGCTGGCACTGACCCGTGAATCATCACGTAGCCTGACCCTCCCACGTTTCCGTACCCTCACCTGTGCCCTAAGCTTTGCCGTTCCCTAACCCTAACTGTAGCCCTGAACGGAAACCCACCACCAGCCCTACAACTTACCCCCAAGCCGTAGCCTACTCCTGGTCCATACGCTGGCACTGACCCGTGCTTCAGAATGTATCCTGACCCTGCCACGTTGCCGTACCCTCACATGTGCCCTAAACATTGCCGTTCCCTAACGGTAACACTAGCCCGGAACGGAAACCCACCACAAGCCCTACACCTTACCCCCAAGCCGTAGCCTACTCGTGGTCCGTACGCTGGCACTGAGCTCTGCGTCAGCACGTAGCCTGACCTTCCCACGTTACCGTAACGTCACCTGTGCCCTAAGCCTTGCCGTTCCCTAACCGTAACCCTAGTACGGGACAGAAACACACCACAAGCCCTAAACATTACCCCCAAGCTGAAGCCTACTGCTGGCCCGTATGCTGGCACTGACACGTGCGTCAGCATGTAGCCTGAACCTCCCACGTTTCCATACCATCACCTGGGCCGTAAGCCTTGCAGTTCCCTAACCCTAACCCTAGCCCGGAACGGAAAACCACGACCAGCCCTAAACCATACCCTACGCCATACCCTATTCCTGGCCCATACGCTGGCACTGACCCGTGAATCAGCACGTAGCCTGACCCTCCCACGTTTCCGTACCCTCACCAGTGTCCTAAGCCTTGCAGTTCCCTCACCCTAACCCTAGCCCGGAACGGAAACCCACCACCAGCCCTATATCTAACCCTATGCCGTAGCCTACTCCTGTCCCGTACGCTGGCACTGACCTGTGCGTCAGCACGAAGCCTGACCTTCCCACATTTCCGCACCCTCATCTGTGCCCTAAGCCTTGACGTTCCCTAACACTAACCCTAACCCGGAACGGAAACCCACCAACAGCCCTACAACTTACCCCCAAGCCGTAGCCTATTCCTGTCCCGTACGCTGGCACTGACCCGTGCGTCAGCACATAGCCTGACCCTCCCACGTTTCCGTACCCTCACCTGTGCCCTAAGCCTTGCGGTTCCCTAACTCTAACCCTAGCCCGGAACGGAAACCCACCACCAGCCCTACACCTTACCGTACACCGTAGCCTACTCCGGGCCCGTACGCTGGCACTGACCCGTGCGTCAGCACGTAGCCTGACCCTCCCACGTTTCCGGAGCCTCACCTGTGCCCTAAGACTTCACGTTCCCCAACTATAACCATAGCCCGGAACGGAAACACACCACCAGCCCTACACCTTACCCCCAAGCCATAGCCTACTCCTGGCCCGTAGGCTGGCACTGATGCGTGCGTCACCACATAGCAATGAAACTCCCACGTTTCTGTACCCTCAAGTGTGCCCTAAGCCTTGCGGTTCCCTAACCCTAACCCTAGCCCAGAAGGGAAACACACCACCAACCCTACACCTTACCTTACGCCGTAGCCTACTCCTGGCCCATACGCGGGCACTGACCCGTGCATTCAGCAGGTAGCCTGACCCTCCCACGTTTCCGTACCCTCACCTGTGCCCTAAGCCTTGCCGTTCCCTAACCCTAACCCTAGCCCAGAACAGAAACCCATCACCAGCCTAAAACTTACCCACAACCTATAGCCTACTCCTGGCCCGTACGCTGGCACTGAACCGTGCGTCAGCACGGAGCCTGACCTTCCCACGTTTCCGTATCCTCACGTGGGCCCTAAGCCTTGCCGTTCCCTAACCCTAACCCTAGCCCGGAATGGAAACACACCACCAGCCCTATAGCTAACCCCCTAGCCGTAGCCAACTCCTGGCCCGTACGCAGGCACTGACCTGTGCTTCAGCACATAGCCTGACACTCCCATGTTACTCTACCCTCACATGTGCCCTAAGCCTTGCCGTTCCCTTATCCTAACCCTAGCCCCGAACGGAAACCCCCCACCAGCCCTACACTCTACCCTACGCTGTAGCCAACTCCTGGCCCGTACGCTGGCACTGAGCCGTACGTCAGCACTTAGCCTGACCCTCCCACGTTTCCGTACCATCACCTGTGCCCTAAGCCTTGCCGTTCCTTAACCCTAACCCTAGCCCATCACAGAAACCCACCACCAGCCCTACACCTTACACTATGCCGTAGCCTAATCCTGGCCCATACGCTGGCACTGACCCGTGCGTCAGCACGTAGCCGGACCCTCACTCGTTTCCGTACCCTCACCTGTGCCCTAAGCCTTGCCGTTCCCTAACCCTAACCCTAGTCCAGAACGGAAACCCACCACCAGCCGTACAGCTTACCCCCAAGCCATAGCCTACTCGTGACCCATACGCTGGCACTGACCGGTGTGTCAGCATATAGCCTGACGAGGCACACCAGGGGAGGGCGGGCCGGCAGGGTAAGTCTACCCATGTCAGCTAATCCACAACCCTCAGGAAATCACATTGGTGAAAATGGACCTCGCTAAGGCAGAAGAGAAGCCAAGGGAAAAAAGGACACGGTGCCATTTGCAGCACCGTAGATGAGTCTAGAAATAATCACGTGACTTGTAGTAAGTCAGAAAGTGAAAGACACATATCATATCATATCACTTATAGGTGTTACCTAAAAATGGATACCAGGGCAGATATTTCCACGGAGAAGGGCAATCACAGATTCATTAAACAAACTTATGGTTCACCAATGGAAAGGTGTGAGGATTGGTTTCATTACGATATCGGCGTTAACACACATATACAAACACAGGTGACATATATAATCACCAAAGACCTACAGAACACCAAGAGAGGACTACTCAACATTCTGTCATAACGTACATGGGAAAAGGATCCCAGGAAGAACAGACATCTGTATATGTGTAAAAGAACCACATCTTCCACACCTACAACAAGCCAAACATTGTAATCAAACTTCCTGTAATAAAAAATAAAAAATTAAATTAAAAACACAAACAAGAAGTAGTGAGACAAACTTGAGGGGCTTTCTCCTGGCACATTCCATTCTAAATTCCAATCTAAAACACCACTTCCACTGAGGCTCTCTTGCCCTAGTAACCAGATTTGGTAAGGGAGAACTGCTGCCACCTTGTGGCGGTTTCACACAACAGCAGCTTTAATCCCAGTGCTAATGGTCAGTTGATATTCAGAATCATTGCAGGCCTGTAAATGACACCTGCCCTGAAAACAAATCCTGGGGTCACATATCGACCAAAAAATTCAAAGGACGTCCATATTTCAAAACGACCGTTTCAAAAGGCATATTTTACGCACATTAGTGTTCTGCTTCTTTTCCTTTCTTTCCTTTTTTTGTTAAAAAACACGGGAATGGAAAAAGGCATCCCTCAGAATGGGCGAAAATCGTTGCAAACGAATCAATGGACAGAGGTTTAATCTCCAATATATATAAACAGCTCATGCAGCTTAATATTAAAAAAACAAAGAACCCAATACAAAAATGGGCAGAAGATCTAAAGAGACGTTTCTTCAAAGGAGACACAGAGATGGCCAAGACGCACATGAAAAGCTGCTCAACAGCACTAATTATTAGAGAAATGCAAATCAAAACTACAATGAGGTATCACCTCACACCTGTTAGAATCGGCATCATCAGAAAATCTACAAACAACAAATTCTGGGGAGGGCGTGGACAAAAGGAGCCCTCTTCCACTATTGGTGGGAATGTAAATTGATACAGTCACTATGGAGAACAGTATGGAGTTTCCTTAAAAAACTAGAAATAGAATTACCATCTGATCCAGCAATCCCACTTCTGGGCATATACCCAGAGAAAACCTTATTTCAAAAAGGCACATTCACCACAATGTTCATTGCAGCACTATTTACAATATCCAGGTAATGGAAGCAACCTAAATGCCCACAGACAGATGAATGGATAAAGATGTGGTACATATATAAAATGGAATATTACTCGGCCATAAAAAGGAATGAAACTGGGTCATTTGTAGAGACATCGATGGATCGAGAGACTGTTATACAGAATGAAGTAAGTCAGAAAGAGGAAAACAAATATTGTATATAAATGCATATATGTGGAGCCTAAAAAATGGTACAGATGAACTGGTTTGCAGGGAAGAAATAGAGACACAGAGGTAGAGAACAAACGTATGGACACCAAGTGTGGGAAACAATGGGGTGGTGGTGGTGGGATGAGTTGGGAGATTTGGATTGACCTGTATACATATATATGCATAAAATACATAACTAATAAAAACCTGCTGTATAAAAACATAAATAAAATTATATTTCAAAATTTAAAAAAAATAGAATTTAACAATAAAACAGAAAAAATTTCTTCTGTCACACAGATGTATTTATAGGAATGAATTATTACAATGCTTATATCTATAAATACATAAAAGAGGAATATAATCTAACTGGAACCATAAAAGAAAAAAAAAACCTGAACCCACGAGTTATACAGAGGAAAACCCTATCAGGGCACAATTGCTCCAGCGGTAAACAATTCTGAAATTGGTCAGAGGTGGGGAACCATCTCCCATACAGCCAGCAACCCACCCCCCACGCAAGGAACGTCCTCATTGCAAAGCTGGGGGACCGTGCCGAGGCATCTGTGAGTAAACGTGAGCTGAGCCCCAGGCCAGCTGCTGCTGAACTGTTCCCAACCTTTCCAGGTAAAACACCTGAATATGTACAAGGGCTTGAAAGCCTAGAGGAAGGACCGTGGAGCCACACCAGCGACAGCACGCAGGCCAACTTGGTGCCTGCAGGCCAGCCAGGGTGGTCCTGGCCCCGGGCGCTCTTCCAGAAGCTTTCCATTGCCCTGCCTGAGATACCCCTCCTGTCCTGGCCCCCACTGCTTTTTTCCTTCCTCATCTCTGACCGGAGAGAAATTCCAGCGGAAGGTATGGGTGACACATCCTCTTCTTTAGAGGCGGCAGCCTGGCAACTCCTGCAGAAAGGCCAGCAGAACCCCACTCACACCGGGCCACCCACAAAGCTGTGGCACCTCTCTCCCTCCCACCAGCACAGCCCCGAGACTGCTGATGGGGCAGAGAATATGGAGTCAGGCACAGCTTCAGGGGCTATTGCTGCCTGGAGCTCTGTTTATATTGACCTCAACGAGGCACACCTGGGGAGGGCGGGCCGGCAGGGTAAGGCTGCCCAGGTCAGCTAATCCACAACCCTCAGGGAATCACATTGTTGAAAGTGGACCCCGCTAAGGCAGAAGAGGAGCCAAGGAAAAAAAGGACACAATGCCATTTGCAGCCCCGTAGATGAGTCTAGAAGTAATCACGTGACTTGTAGTAAGTCAGAAAGTGAAAGACACATATCATATCATATCACTTATAGGTGTTACCTAAAAATGGATAGCAGGGCAGATTTTTCCACGGAGAAGGGCAATCACAGATTCATTAAACAAACTTATGGTTCACCAATGGAAAGGTGTGAGGATTGGTTTCATTACGATATCGGCGTTAACACACATATACAAACACAGGTGACATATATAATCACCAAAGACCTACAGAATACAAACAGAGGACTACTCAACTCTGTCATAACGTACATGGGAAAAGGATCCCAGGAAGAACAGACATCTGTATATGTGTAAAAGAACCACATCTTCCACACCTACAACAAGCCAAACATTGTAATCAAACTTGCTGTAATAAAAAATATAAAAAATTAAATGAAAAACACGAACAAGAAGTAGTGAGACAAACTTGAGGGGCATTCTCCTGGCACATTCCATTCTAAATTCCAATCTAGAACACCACTTCCACTGAGGCTCTCTTGCCCTAGTAACCAGATTTGGTAAGGGAGAACTGCTGCCACCTTGTGGCCGTTTCACACAACAGCAGCTTTAATCCCAGTGCTAATGGTCAGTTGATATTCAAAATCATTGCAGGCCTGTAAATGACACCTGCCCTGAAAACAAATCCTGGGGTCACATATCGACCAAAATATTCAAAGGACGTCCATATTTCAAAACGACCGTTTCAAAAGGCATATTTTACGCACATTAGTGTTCTGCTTAATTTCCTTTCTTTCCTTTTTTTTAAAAAAAACGGGAATGGAAAAAGGCATCCCTCAGAATGGGCGAAAATCGTTGCAAACGAATCAATGGACAGAGGTTTAATCTCCAATATATATAAACAGCTCATGCAGCTTAATATTAAAAAACAAACAACCCAATACAAAAATGGGCAGAAGATCTAAAGAGACGTTTCTTCAAAGGAGACACAGATATGGCCAAGACGCACATGAAAAGCTGCTCAACAGCACTAATTATTAGAGAAATGCAAATCAAAACTACAATGAGGTATCACCTCACAACTGTTAGAATCAGCATCATCAGAAAATCTACAAACAACCAATTCTGGGGAGGGTGTGGACAAAAGCAGCCCTCTTCCACAATTGGTGGGAATGTAAATTGATACAGTCACTATGGAGAACAGTGTGGAGTTTCCTTAAAAAAACTAGAAATAGAATTACCATCTGATCCAGCAATCCCACTTCTGGGCATATACCCAGAGAAAACCGTATTTCAAAAAGGCACATTCACCACAATGTTCGTTGCAGCACTATTTACAATAGCCAGGTAATGGAAGCAACCTAAATGCCCACAGACAGATGAATGGATAAAGATGTGGTACATATATAAAATGGAATATTACTCGGCCATAAAAAGGAATGAAACTGGGTCATTTGTAGAGACATCGATGGGTCGAGAGACTGTCATACAGAATGAAGTAAGTCAGAAAGCGGAAAACAAATATTGTATATTAATGCATAAATGTGGAACCTAAAAAAATGGTACAGATGAACTGGTTTGCAGGGAAGAAATAGAGACACAGAGGTAGAGAACAAACGTATGGACACCAAGTGTGGGAAACCATGGGGTGGTGGTGGTGGGATGAGTTGGGAGATTGGGATTGACCTGTATACATGTATATGCATAAAATACATAACTAATAAAAACCTGCTTTATAAAAACATAAATAAAATTATCTTTCAAATTTAAAAAAATATAGAATTTAACAATAAAACAGAAAAAAGGTCTTCTGTCACACAGATGTATTTATAGGAATGAATTATTTCAATGCTTATATCTATAAATACATAAAAGAGGAATAAAATATAACTTGAACCATAAAAGAAAAAAAAAAAACCTGAACTCACGAGTTTTGCAGAGGAAAACCCTATCTGGGCACTTGCTCCAGGGGTAAACAATTCTGAAATTGGTCAGAGGTGGGGAACCCTCTCCCATACAGCCAGCAACCCAACCCCCACGCAAGGAGCGTCCTCATTGCAAAGCTGGGGGACCGTGCAGAGGCATCTGTGAGTAAACGTGAGCTGAGCCCCAGGCCAGCTGCTGCTGAACTGTTCCCACCCTTTCCAGGTAAAACACCTGAATATGTACAAGGGCTTGAAAGCCTAGAGGAAGGACTGTGGAGCCACACCAGTGACAGCACGCAGGGCAACTTGGTGCCTGCAGGCCAGCCAGTGTGGTCCTGGACACTGGCGCTCTTCCAGAAGCTTTCCATTGCCCTGCCTGTGATACCCCTCCTGTCCCGGCCCCCACTGCTTTTTTCCTTCCTCACCTCTGTCCGGAGAGAAATTCCATCTGAAGGTATGGGTGACACATCCTCTTCTTTACAGGCGGCAGCCTGGCATCTCCTGCAGAAAGGCCAGCAGAACCCCACTCACACCGGGCCACCCACAAAGCTGTGGCCCCTCACTCCCTCCCACCAGCACAGCCCCGAGACTGCTCACGAGGCAGAGAATATGGAGTCAGGCACAGCTTCAGGGGCTATTGCTGCCTGGAGCGCTGTTTATATTGACCTCAACGAGGCACACCTGGGGAGGGCGGGCCGGCAGGGTAAGGCTGCCCAGGTCAGCTAATCCACAACCCTCAGGGAATCACATTGTTGAAAATGGACCCCGCTAAGGCAGAAGAGAAGCCAAGGGAAAAAAGGACACAATGCCATTGGCAGCACCGTAGATGAGTCTAGAAGTAATCACGTGACTTGTAGTAAGTCAGAAAGTGAAAGACACATATCATATCATATCACTTAGAGGTGTTACCTAAAAATGGATACCAGGGCAGATATTTCCACGGAGAAGGGCAATCACAGATTCATTAAACAAACTTATGGTTCACCAATGGAAAGGTGTGAGGATTGGTTTCATTACGATATCGGGGTTAACAGACATATACAAACACAGGAGACATATATAATCACCAAAGACCTACAGAATACCAAGAGAGGACTACTCAACATTCTGTTATAACGTACATGGGAAAGGGATCCCAGGAAGAACAGACATCTGTATATGTGTAAAAGAACCACATCTTCCACACCTACAACAAGCCAAACATTGTAATCAAACTTGCTGTAATAAAAAATAAAAAAAAATTAAATTAAAAACACGAACAAGAAGTAGTGAGACAAACGTGAGGGGCTTTCTCCTGGCACATTCCATTCTAAACTCCAATCTAGAACACCACTTCCACTGAGGCTCTCTTGCCCTAGTAACCAGATTTGGTAAGGGAGAACTGCTGCCACCTTGTGGCCGTTTCACACAACAGCAGCTTTAATCCCAACGCTAATGGTCAGTTGATATTCAAAATCATTGCAGGCCTGTAAATGACACCTGCCCTGAAAACAAATCCTGGGGTCACATATCGACCAAAAAATTCAAAGGACGTCCATATTTAAAAACGACCGTTTCAAAAGGCATATTTTACGCACATTAGTGTTCTGCTTCTTTTCCTTTGTTTCCTTTTTTGTTAAAAAACACGGGAATGGAAAAAGGCATCCCTCAGAATGGGCGAAAATCGTTGCAGACGAATCAATGGACAGAGGTTTAATCTCCAATATATATAAACAGCTCATGCAGCTTAATATTAAAAAAACAAACAACCCAAAAAAATGGGCAGAAGATCTAAAGAGACGTTTCTTCAAAGGAGACACAGAGATGGCCAAGACGCACATGAAAAGCTGCTCAACAGCACTAATTATTAGAGAAATGCAAATCAAAACTACAATGAGGTATCACCTCACACCGGTTAGAATCGGCATCATCAGAAAATCTACAAACAACCAATTCTGGGGAGGGTGTGGACAAAAGGAGCCCTCTTCCACTATTGGTGGGAATGTAAATTGATACAGTCACTATGGAGAACAGTATGGAGTTTCCTTAAAAAAATTAGAAATAGAATTACCATCTGATCCAGCAATCGCACTTCTGGGCATATACCCAGAGAAAACCGAATTTCAAAAAGGCACATTCACCACAATGTTCGTTGCAGCACTATTTACAATAGCCAGGTAATGGAAGCAACCTAAATGCCCACAGACGGATGAATGGATAAAGATGTGGTACATATATAAAATGGAATATTACTCGGCCATAAAAAGGAATGAAACTGGGTCATTTGTAGAGACATCGATGGATCGAGAGACTGTCATACAGAATGAAGTAAGTCAGAAAGAGGAAAACAAATATTGTATATTAATGCATATATGTGGAGCCTAAAAATGGTACAGATGAACTGGTTTGCAGGGAAGAAATAGAGACATAGAGGTAGAGAACAAACGTATGGACACCAAGTGTGGGAAGCCATAGGGTGGTGGTGGTGGGATGAGTTGGGAGTTTGGGATTGACCTGTATACATGTATATGCATAAAATACATAACTAATAATAACGTGCTGTATAAAAAAATAAATAAAATTAAATTTCAAAATTTTAAAAAATAAAATTTAAAAATAAAACAGAAAAAAGTTCTTCCCGTCACACAGATGTATTTATAGGAATGAATTATTTCCATGCTTATATCTATAAATACATAAAAGAGGAATAAAATCTAACTTGAACGATAAAAGAAGAAAAAAGTGAACCCACGAGTTATACAGAGGAAAACACTATCACGGCACTTGCTCCAGCGGTAAACAATTCTGAAATTGGTCAGAGGTGGGGAACCCTCTCCCATACAGCCAGCAACCCACCCCCCACGCAAGGAGCGTCCTCATTGCAAAGCTGGGGGACCGTGCCGAGGCATCTGTGAGTAAACGTGAGTTGAGCCCCAGGCCAGCTGCTGCTGAACTGTCCCCACCCTTTCAAGGTAAAACACCTGAATATATACAAGGGCTTGATACCCAAGAGGAAGGACTGTGGAGCCACACCAGCGACAGCACGCAGGCCAACTTGGTGCCTGCAGGCCAGCCATGGTGGTCCTGGACCCTGGCGCTCTTTCAGAAGCTTTCCATTGCCCTTCCTGAGATACATCTCCTGTCCCGGCCCCCACTGCTTTTTTCCTTCCTCACCTCTGTCCGGAGAGAAATTCCAGCGGAAGGTATGGGTGACACATCCTCTTCTTTACAGGTGGCAGCCTGGCAACTCCTGCAGAAAGGCCAGCAGGACCCCACTCACACCGGGCCACCCACAAAGCTGTGGCCCCTCACTCCTTCCCACCAGCACAGCCCCGAGACTGCTGATGGGGCAGAGAATATGGAGTCAGGCACAGCTTCAGGGGCTATTGCTGCCTGGAGCTCTGTTTATATTGACCTCAACGAGGCACAGCTGGGGAGGGCGGGCCGGCAGGGTAAGGCTGCCCAGGTCAGCTAATCCACAACCCTCAGGGAATCACATTGTTGAAAATGGACCCCGCTAAGGCAGAAGAGATGCCAAGGAAAAAAAGGACACAATGCCATTTGCCGCACCGTAGATGAGTCTAAAAGTAATCACGTGACTTGTAGTAAGTCAGAAAGTTAAAGACACATATCATATCATATCACTTATAGGTGTTACCTAAAAATGGATACCAGGGCAGATATTTCCACGGAGAAGGGCAATCACAGATTCATTAAACAAACTTATGGTTCACCAATGGAAAGGTGTGAGGATTGGTTTCATTACGATATCGGGGTTAACAGACATATACAAACACAGGTGACATATATAATCACCAAAGACCTACAGAATACCAAGAGAGGACTACTCAACATTCTGTCATAACGGACATGGGAAAAGGATCCCAGGAAGATCAGTCATCTGTATATGTGTAAAAGAACCACATCTTCCACACCTACAAGAAGCCAAACATTGTAATCAAACTTGCTGTAATAAAAAATAAAAAAATTAAATTAAAAACACGAACAAGAAGTAGTGAGACAAACGTGAGGGGCTTTCTCCTGGCACATTCCATTCTAAACTCCAATCTAGAACACCACTTCCACTGAGGCTCTCTTGCCCTAGTAACCAGAGTTGGTAAGGGTGAACTGCTGCCACCTTGTGGCCGTTTCACACAACAGCACCTTTAATCCCAACGCTAATGGTCAGTTGATATTCAAAATCATTGCAGGCCTGTAAATGACACCTGCCCTGAAAACAAATCCTGGGGTCACATATCGACCAAAAAATTCAAAGGACGTCCATATTTAAAAACGACCGTTTCAAAAGGCATATTTTACGCACATTAGTGTTCTGCTTCTTTTCCTTTCTTTCCTTTTTTGTTAAAAAACACGGGAATGGAAAAAGGCATCCCTCAGAATGGGCGAAAATCGTTGCAGACGAATCAATGGACAGAGGTTTAATCTCCAATATATATAAACAGCTCATGCAGCTTAATATTAAAAAAACAAAGAACCCAATACAAAAATGGGCAGAAGATCTAAAGAGACGTTTCTTCAAAGGAGACACAGAGATGGCCAAGACGCACATGAAAAGCTGCTCAACAGCACTAATTATTAGAGAAATGCAAATCAAAACTACAATGAGGTATCACCTCACACCTGTTAGAATCGGCATCATCATAAAATCTACAAACAACCAATTCTGGGGAGGGTGTGGACAAAAGGAGCCCTCTTCCACTATTCGTGGGAATGTAACTTGATACAGTCACTATGGAGAACAGTATGGAGTTTCCTTAAAAAAACTAGAAATAGAATTACCATCTGATCCAGCAATCCCACTTCTGGGCATATACCCAGAGAAAACCTTATTTCAAAAAGGCACATTCACCACAATGTTCATTGCAGCACTATTTACAATAGCCAGGTAATGGAAGCAACCTAAATGCCCACAGACAGATGAATGGATAAAGATGTGGTACATATATAAAATGGAATATTACTCGGTCATAAAAAGGAATGAAACTGGGTCATTTGTAGAGACATCGATGGATCGAGAGACTGTTATACAGAATGAAGTAAGTCAGAAAGAGGAAAACAAATATTGTATATAAATGCATATATGTGGAGCCTAAAAAATGGTACAGATGAACTGGTTTGCAGGGAAGAAATAGAGACACAGAGGTAGAGAACAAACGTATGGACACCAAGTGTGGGAAACAATGGGGTGGTGGTGGTGGGATGAGTTGGGAGATTTGGATTGACCTGTATACATATATATGCATAAAATACATAACTAATAAAAACCTGCTGTATAAAAACATAAATAAAATTATATTTCAAAATTTAAAAAAAATAGAATTTAACAATAAAACAGAAAAAATTTCTTCTGTCACACAGATGTATTTATAGGAATGAATTATTACAATGCTTATATCTATAAATACATAAAAGAGGAATATAATCTAACTGGAACCATAAAAGAAAAAAAAAACCTGAACCCACGAGTTATACAGAGGAAAACCCTATCAGGGCACAATTGCTCCAGCGGTAAACAATTCTGAAATTGGTCAGAGGTGGGGAACCATCTCCCATACAGCCAGCAACCCACCCCCCACGCAAGGAACGTCCTCATTGCAAAGCTGGGGGACCGTGCCGAGGCATCTGTGAGTAAACGTGAGCTGAGCCCCAGGCCAGCTGCTGCTGAACTGTTCCCAACCTTTCCAGGTAAAACACCTGAATATGTACAAGGGCTTGAAAGCCTAGAGGAAGGACCGTGGAGCCACACCAGCGACAGCACGCAGGCCAACTTGGTGCCTGCAGGCCAGCCAGGGTGGTCCTGGCCCTGGGCGCTCTTCCAGAAGCTTTCCATTGCCCTGCCTGAGATACCCCTCCTGTCCTGGCCCCCACTGCTTTTTTCCTTCCTCATCTCTGACCGGAGAGAAATTCCAGCGGAAGGTATGGGTGACACATCCTCTTCTTTAGAGGCGGCAGCCTGGCAACTCCTGCAGAAAGGCCAGCAGAACCCCACTCACACCGGGCCACCCACAAAGCTGTGGCACCTCTCTCCCTCCCACCAGCACAGCCCCGAGACTGCTGATGGGGCAGAGAATATGGAGTCAGGCACAGCTTCAGGGGCTATTGCTGCCTGGAGCTCTGTTTATATTGACCTCAACGAGGCACACCTGGGGAGGGCGGGCCGGCAGGGTAAGGCTGCCCAGGTCAGCTAATCCAC
The DNA here is from genome assembly GCF_964341445.2 of Mesoplodon mirus. Lineage (NCBI taxonomy): Eukaryota > Metazoa > Chordata > Mammalia > Artiodactyla > Ziphiidae > Mesoplodon > Mesoplodon mirus. The sequence goes on along the minus strand of NC_138987.1, from coordinate 106,380,713 downwards.
AACCCTCAGGGAATCACATTGTTGAAAGTGGACCCCGCTAAGGCAGAAGAGGAGCCAAGGAAAAAAAGGACACAATGCCATTTGCAGCCCCGTAGATGAGTCTAGAAGTAATCACGTGACTTGTAGTAAGTCAGAAAGTGAAAGACACATATCATATCATATCACTTATAGGTGTTACCTAAAAATGGATAGCAGGGCAGATTTTTCCACGGAGAAGGGCAATCACAGATTCATTAAACAAACTTATGGTTCACCAATGGAAAGGTGTGAGGATTGGTTTCATTACGATATCGGCGTTAACACACATATACAAACACAGGTGACATATATAATCACCAAAGACCTACAGAATACAAACAGAGGACTACTCAACTCTGTCATAACGTACATGGGAAAAGGATCCCAGGAAGAACAGACATCTGTATATGTGTAAAAGAACCACATCTTCCACACCTACAACAAGCCAAACATTGTAATCAAACTTGCTGTAATAAAAAATATAAAAAATTAAATGAAAAACACGAACAAGAAGTAGTGAGACAAACTTGAGGGGCATTCTCCTGGCACATTCCATTCTAAATTCCAATCTAGAACACCACTTCCACTGAGGCTCTCTTGCCCTAGTAACCAGATTTGGTAAGGGAGAACTGCTGCCACCTTGTGGCCGTTTCACACAACAGCAGCTTTAATCCCAGTGCTAATGGTCAGTTGATATTCAAAATCATTGCAGGCCTGTAAATGACACCTGCCCTGAAAACAAATCCTGGGGTCACATATCGACCAAAATATTCAAAGGACGTCCATATTTCAAAACGACCGTTTCAAAAGGCATATTTTACGCACATTAGTGTTCTGCTTAATTTCCTTTCTTTCCTTTTTTTTTAAAAAAAACGGGAATGGAAAAAGGCATCCCTCAGAATGGGCGAAAATCGTTGCAAACGAATCAATGGACAGAGGTTTAATCTCCAATATATATAAACAGCTCATGCAGCTTAATATTAAAAAACAAACAACCCAATACAAAAATGGGCAGAAGATCTAAAGAGACGTTTCTTCAAAGGAGACACAGATATGGCCAAGACGCACATGAAAAGCTGCTCAACAGCACTAATTATTAGAGAAATGCAAATCAAAACTACAATGAGGTATCACCTCACAACTGTTAGAATCAGCATCATCAGAAAATCTACAAACAACCAATTCTGGGGAGGGTGTGGACAAAAGCAGCCCTCTTCCACAATTGGTGGGAATGTAAATTGATACAGTCACTATGGAGAACAGTGTGGAGTTTCCTTAAAAAAACTAGAAATAGAATTACCATCTGATCCAGCAATCCCACTTCTGGGCATATACCCAGAGAAAACCGTATTTCAAAAAGGCACATTCACCACAATGTTCGTTGCAGCACTATTTACAATAGCCAGGTAATGGAAGCAACCTAAATGCCCACAGACAGATGAATGGATAAAGATGTGGTACATATATAAAATGGAATATTACTCGGCCATAAAAAGGAATGAAACTGGGTCATTTGTAGAGACATCGATGGGTCGAGAGACTGTCATACAGAATGAAGTAAGTCAGAAAGCGGAAAACAAATATTGTATATTAATGCATAAATGTGGAACCTAAAAAAATGGTACAGATGAACTGGTTTGCAGGGAAGAAATAGAGACACAGAGGTAGAGAACAAACGTATGGACACCAAGTGTGGGAAACCATGGGGTGGTGGTGGTGGGATGAGTTGGGAGATTGGGATTGACCTGTATACATGTATATGCATAAAATACATAACTAATAAAAACCTGCTTTATAAAAACATAAATAAAATTATCTTTCAAATTTAAAAAAATATAGAATTTAACAATAAAACAGAAAAAAGGTCTTCTGTCACACAGATGTATTTATAGGAAAGAATTATTTCAATGCTTATATCTATAAATACATAAAAGAGGAATAAAATATAACTTGAACCATAAAAGAAAAAAAAAAAAACCTGAACTCACGAGTTTTGCAGAGGAAAACCCTATCTGGGCACTTGCTCCAGGGGTAAACAATTCTGAAATTGGTCAGAGGTGGGGAACCATCTCCCATACAGCCAGCAACCCAACACCCACGCAAGGAGCGTCCTCATTGCAAAGCTGGGGGACCGTGCAGAGGCATCTGTGAGTAAACGTGAGCTGAGCCCCAGGCCAGCTGCTGCTGAACTGTTCCCACCCTTTCCAGGTAAAACACCTGAATATGTACAAGGGCTTGAAAGCCTAGAGGAAGGACTGTGGAGCCACACCAGTGACAGCACGCAGGGCAACTTGGTGCCTGCAGGCCAGCCAGTGTGGTCCTGGACACTGGCGCTCTTCCAGAAGCTTTCCATTGCCCTGCCTGTGATACCCCTCCTGTCCCGGGCCCCACTGCTTTTTTCCTTCCTCACCTCTGTCCGGAGAGAAATTCCATCTGAAGGTATGGGTGACACATCCTCTTCTTTACAGGCGGCAGCCTGGCATCTCCTGCAGAAAGGCCAGCAGAACCCCACTCACACCGGGCCACCCACAAAGCTGTGGCCCCTCACTCCCTCCCACCAGCACAGCCCCGAGACTGCTCACGAGGCAGAGAATATGGAGTCAGGCACAGCTTCAGGGGCTATTGCTGCCTGGAGCGCTGTTTATATTGACCTCAACGAGGCACACCTGGGGAGGGCGGGCCGGCAGGGTAAGGCTGCCCAGGTCAGCTAATCCACAACCCTCAGGGAATCACATTGTTGAAAATGGACCCCGCTAAGGCAGAAGAGAAGCCAAGGGAAAAAAGGACACAATGCCATTGGCAGCACCGTAGATGAGTCTAGAAGTAATCACGTGACTTGTAGTAAGTCAGAAAGTGAAAGACACATATCATATCATATCACTTAGAGGTGTTACCTAAAAATGGATACCAGGGCAGATATTTCCACGGAGAAGGGCAATCACAGATTCATTAAACAAACTTATGGTTCACCAATGGAAAGGTGTGAGGATTGGTTTCATTACGATATCGGGGTTAACAGACATATACAAACACAGGAGACATATATAATCACCAAAGACCTACAGAATACCAAGAGAGGACTACTCAACATTCTGTTATAACGTACATGGGAAAGGGATCCCAGGAAGAACAGACATCTGTATATGTGTAAAAGAACCACATCTTCCACACCTACAACAAGCCAAACATTGTAATCAAACTTGCTGTAATAAAAAATAAAAAAAAATTAAATTAAAAACACGAACAAGAAGTAGTGAGACAAACGTGAGGGGCTTTCTCCTGGCACATTCCATTCTAAACTCCAATCTAGAACACCACTTCCACTGAGGCTCTCTTGCCCTAGTAACCAGATTTGGTAAGGGAGAACTGCTGCCACCTTGTGGCCGTTTCACACAACAGCAGCTTTAATCCCAACGCTAATGGTCAGTTGATATTCAAAATCATTGCAGGCCTGTAAATGACACCTGCCCTGAAAACAAATCCTGGGGTCACATATCGACCAAAAAATTCAAAGGACGTCCATATTTAAAAACGACCGTTTCAAAAGGCATATTTTACGCACATTAGTGTTCTGCTTCTTTTCCTTTGTTTCCTTTTTTGTTAAAAAACACGGGAATGGAAAAAGGCATCCCTCAGAATGGGCGAAAATCGTTGCAGACGAATCAATGGACAGAGGTTTAATCTCCAATATATATAAACAGCTCATGCAGCTTAATATTAAAAAAACAAACAACCCAAAAAAATGGGCAGAAGATCTAAAGAGACGTTTCTTCAAAGGAGACACAGAGATGGCCAAGACGCACATGAAAAGCTGCTCAACAGCACTAATTATTAGAGAAATGCAAATCAAAACTACAATGAGGTATCACCTCACACCGGTTAGAATCGGCATCATCAGAAAATCTACAAACAACCAATTCTGGGGAGGGTGTGGACAAAAGGAGCCCTCTTCCACTATTGGTGGGAATGTAAATTGATACAGTCACTATGGAGAACAGTATGGAGTTTCCTTAAAAAAATTAGAAATAGAATTACCATCTGATCCAGCAATCGCACTTCTGGGCATATACCCAGAGAAAACCGAATTTCAAAAAGGCACATTCACCACAATGTTCGTTGCAGCACTATTTACAATAGCCAGGTAATGGAAGCAACCTAAATGCCCACAGACGGATGAATGGATAAAGATGTGGTACATATATAAAATGGAATATTACTCGGCCATAAAAAGGAATGAAACTGGGTCATTTGTAGAGACATCGATGGATCGAGAGACTGTCATACAGAATGAAGTAAGTCAGAAAGAGGAAAACAAATATTGTATATTAATGCATATATGTGGAGCCTAAAAATGGTACAGATGAACTGGTTTGCAGGGAAGAAATAGAGACATAGAGGTAGAGAACAAACGTATGGACACCAAGTGTGGGAAGCCATAGGGTGGTGGTGGTGGGATGAGTTGGGAGTTTGGGATTGACCTGTATACATGTATATGCATAAAATACATAACTAATAATAACGTGCTGTATAAAAAAATAAATAAAATTAAATTTCAAAATTTTAAAAAATAAAATTTAAAAATAAAACAGAAAAAAGTTCTTCCCGTCACACAGATGTATTTATAGGAATGAATTATTTCCATGCTTATATCTATAAATACATAAAAGAGGAATAAAATCTAACTTGAACGATAAAAGAAGAAAAAAGTGAACCCACGAGTTATACAGAGGAAAACACTATCACGGCACTTGCTCCAGCGGTAAACAATTCTGAAATTGGTCAGAGGTGGGGAACCCTCTCCCATACAGCCAGCAACCCACCCCCCACGCAAGGAGCGTCCTCATTGCAAAGCTGGGGGACCGTGCCGAGGCATCTGTGAGTAAACGTGAGTTGAGCCCCAGGCCAGCTGCTGCTGAACTGTCCCCACCCTTTCCAGGTAAAACACCTGAATATATACAAGGGCTTGATACCCAAGAGGAAGGACTGTGGAGCCACACCAGCGACAGCACGCAGGCCAACTTGGTGCCTGCAGGCCAGCCATGGTGGTCCTGGACCCTGGCGCTCTTTCAGAAGCTTTCCATTGCCCTTCCTGAGATACATCTCCTGTCCCGGCCCCCACTGCTTTTTTCCTTCCTCACCTCTGTCCGGAGAGAAATTCCAGCGGAAGGTATGGGTGACACATCCTCTTCTTTACAGGTGGCAGCCTGGCAACTCCTGCAGAAAGGCCAGCAGGACCCCACTCACACCGGGCCACCCACAAAGCTGTGGCCCCTCACTCCTTCCCACCAGCACAGCCCCGAGACTGCTGATGGGGCAGAGAATATGGAGTCAGGCACAGCTTCAGGGGCTATTGCTGCCTGGAGCTCTGTTTATATTGACCTCAACGAGGCACAGCTGGGGAGGGCGGGCCGGCAGGGTAAGGCTGCCCAGGTCAGCTAATCCACAACCCTCAGGGAATCACATTGTTGAAAATGGACCCCGCTAAGGCAGAAGAGATGCCAAGGAAAAAAAATGACACAATGCCATTTGCCGCACCGTAGATGAGTCTAAAAGTAATCACGTGACTTGTAGTAAGTCAGAAAGTTAAAGACACATATCATATCATATCACTTATAGGTGTTACCTAAAAATGGATACCAGGGCAGATATTTCCACGGAGAAGGGCAATCACAGATTCATTAAACAAACTTATGGTTCACCAATGGAAAGGTGTGAGGATTGGTTTCATTACGATATCGGGGTTAACAGACATATACAAACACAGGTGACATATATAATCACCAAAGACCTACAGAATACCAAGAGAGGACTACTCAACATTCTGTCATAACGGACATGGGAAAAGGATCCCAGGAAGATCAGTCATCTGTATATGTGTAAAAGAACCACATCTTCCACACCTACAAGAAGCCAAACATTGTAATCAAACTTGCTGTAATAAAAAATAAAAAAATTAAATTAAAAACACGAACAAGAAGTAGTGAGACAAACGTGAGGGGCTTTCTCCTGGCACATTCCATTCTAAACTCCAATCTAGAACACCACTTCCACTGAGGCTCTCTTGCCCTAGTAACCAGAGTTGGTAAGGGTGAACTGCTGCCACCTTGTGGCCGTTTCACACAACAGCAGCTTTAATCCCAACGCTAATGGTCAGTTGATATTCAAAATCATTGCAGGCCTGTAAATGACACCTGCCCTGAAAACAAATCCTGGGGTCACATATCGACCAAAAAATTCAAAGGACGTCCATATTTCAAAACGACCGTTTCAAAAGGCATATTTTACGCACATTAGTGTTCTGCTTCTTTTCCTTTGTTTCCTTTTTTGTTAAAAAACACGGGAATGGAAAAAGGCATCCCTCAGAATGGGCGAAAATCGTTGCAGACGAATCAATGGACAGAGGTTTAATCTCCTATATATATAAACAGCTCATGCAGCTTAATATTAAAAAAACAAACAACCCAAAAAAAATGGGCAGAAGATCTAAAGAGACGTTTCTTCAAAGGAGACACAGAGATGGCCAAGACGCACATGAAAAGCTGCTCAACAGCACTAATTATTAGAGAAATGCAAATCAAAACTACAATGAGGTATCACCTCACACCTGTTAGAATCGGCATCATCAGAAAATCTACAAACAACCAATTCTGGGGAGGGTGTGGACAAAAGGAGCCCTCTTCCACTATTGGTGGGAATGTAAATTGATACAGTCCCTATGGAGAACACTATGGAGTTTCCTTAAAATAACTAGAAATAGAATTACCATCTGATCCAGCAATCCCACTTCTGGGCATATACCCAGAGAAAACCGTATTTCAAAAAGGCACATTCACCACAATGTTCGTTGCAGCACTATTTACAATAGCCAGGTAATGGAAGCAACCTAAATGCCCACAGACAGATGAATGGATAAAGATGTGGTACATATATAAAATGGAATATGACTCGGCCATAAAAAGGAATGAAACTGGGTCATTTGTAGAGACATCGATGGATCGAGAGACTGTCATACAGAATGAAGTAAGTCAGAAAGAGGAAAACAAATATTGTATATTAATGCATATATGTGGAGCCTAAAAATGGTACAGATGAACTCGTTTGCAGGGAAGAAATAGAGACACAGAGGTAGAGAACAAACGTATGGACACCAATTGTGGGAAGCCATGGGGTGGTGGTGGTGGGATGAGTTGGGAGTTTGGGATTGACCTGTATACATGTATATGCATAAAATACATAACTAATAAAAACCTGCTGTATAAAAACATAAATAAAATTATTTTTCAAATTAAAAAAAAAATAGAATTTAACAATAAATCAGAAAAAAGTTCTTCCCGTCACACAGATGTATTTATAGGAATGAATTATTTCAATGCTTATATCTATAAATTCATAAAAGAGGAATAAAATATAACTTGAACCATAAAAGAAAAAAAAAAACCTGAACTCACGAGTTTTACAGAGGAAAACCCTATCTGGGCACTTGCTCCAGCGGTAAACAATTCTGAAATTGGTCAGAGGTGGGGAACCATCTCCCATACAGCCAGCAACCCACCCCCCACGCAAGGAGTGTCCTCATTGCAAAGCTGGGGGATCGTGCCGAGGCATCTGTGAGTAAACATGAGCTGAGCCCCAGGCCAGCTGCTGCTGAACTGTTCCCCCCATTCCCAGGTAAAACACCTGAATAAGTACAAGGGCTTGAAAGCCTAGAGGAAGGGCCGTGGAGCCACACCAGCGAGAGCACGCAGGCCAACTTGCTGCCTGCAGGCCAGCCAGGGTGGTCCTGGCCCCGGGATCTCTTCCAGAAGCTTTCCATTGCCCTGCCTGAGATACCCCTCCTGTCCCGGCCCCCACTGCTTTTTTCCTTCCTCACCTCTGTCCGGAGAGAAATTCCAGAGGAAGGTATGGGTGACACATCCTCTTCTTTACAGGCGGCAGCCTGGCAACTCCTGCAGAAAGGACAGCAGAGCCCCACTCACACCGGGCCACCCACAACGCTGTGGCCCCTCACTCCCTCCCACCAGCACAGCCCCGAGACTGCTGACGGGGCAGATAATATGGAGTCAGGCACAGCTTCAGGGGCTATTGCTGCCTGGAGCTCTGTTTATATTGACCTCAACGAGGCACACCTGGGGAGCGCGGGCCGGCAGGGTAAGGCTGCCCAGGTCAGCTAATCCACAACCCTCAGGGAATCACATTGTTGAAAATGGACCTCGCTAAGGCAGAAGAGAAGCCAAGGGAGAAAAGGACACAATGCCATTTGCAGCACCGTAGATGAGTCTAGAAGTAATCACGTGACTTGTAGTAAGTCAGAAAGTGAAAGACACATATCATATCATATCACTTATAGGTGTTACCTAAAAATGGATACCAGGGCAGATATTTCCACGGAGAAGGGCAATCACAGATTCATTAAACAAACTTATGGTTCACCAATGGAAAGGTGTGAGGATTGGTTTCATTACGATATCGGGGTTAACAGACATATACAAACACAGGTGACATATATAATCACCAAAGACCTACAGAATACCAAGATTGGACTACTCAACATTCTGTCATAACGTACATGGGAAAAGGATCCCAGGAAGAAGAGACATCTGTATATGTGTAAAAGAACCACATCTTCCACACCTACAACAAGCCAAACATTGTAATCAAACTTGCTATAATAAAAAATAAAAAATTAAATTAAAAACACGAACAAGAAGTAGTGAGACAAACTTTAGGGGCTTTCTCCTGGCATATTCCATTCTAAATTCCAATTTAGAACATCACTTCCACTGAGGCTCTGTTGCCCTAGTAACCAGATTTGGTAAGGGAGAACTGCTGCCACCTTGTGGCCGTTTCACACAACAGCAGATTTAATCCCAGCGCTAATGGTCAGTTGATATTCAAAATCATTGCAGGCCTGTAAATGACACCTGCCCTGAAAACAAATCCTGGGGTCACATATCGACCAAAAAATTCAAAGGACGTCCATATTTCAAAACGACCGTTTCAAAAGGCATATTTTACGCACATTAGTGTTCTGCTTCTTTTCCTTTCTTTCCTTTTTTGTTAAAAAACACGGGAATGGAAAAAGGCATCCCTCAGAATGGGCGAAAATCATTGCAAACGAATCAATGGACAGATGTTTAATCTCCAATATATATAAACAGCTCATGCAGCTTAATATTAAAAAACAAACAACCGAATACAAAAATGGGCAGAAGATCTAAAGAGACGTTTCTTCAAAGGAGAGACAGAGATGGCCAAGACGCACATGAAAAGCTGCTCAACAGCACTAATTATTAGAGAAATGCAAATCAAAACTACAATGAGGTTTCACCTCACACCCGTTAGAATCGGCATCATCAGAAAATCTACAAACAACAAATTCTGGGGAGGGTGTGGACAAAAGGAGCCCTCTTCCACTACTGGTGGGAATGTAAATTGATACAGTCACTATGGAGAACAGTATGGAGTTTCCTTAAAAAAACTAGAAATAGAATTACCATCTGATCCAGCAATCCCACTTCTGGGTATATACCCAGAGAAAACCGTAAATCTAAAAGGCATATTCACCACAATGTTCATTGCAGCACTATTTACAATAGCCAGGTAATGGAAGCAACCTAAATGCCCACAGACAGATGAATGGATAAAGATGTGGTACATATATAAAAAGGAATATTACTCGGCCATAAAAAGGAATGAAACTGGGTCATTTGTAGAGACATCGATGGATCGAGAGACTGTCATACAGAATGAAGTAAGTCAGAAAGAGGAAAACAAATATTGTATATTAATGCATATATGTGGAGCCTAAAAAATGGTACAGATGAACTGGTTTGCAGGGAAGAAATAGAGACCCAGAGGTAGAGAACAAACGTATGGACACCAAGTGTGGGAAGCCATGGGGTGGTGGTGGTGGGATGAGTTGGGAGTTTGGGATTGACCTGTGTACATGTATATGCATAAAATACATAACTAATAATAATGTGCTGTATAAAAAAATAAATAAAATTAAATTTCAAAATTTTAAAAAATAAAATTGAAAAATAAAACCGAAAAAAGTTCTTCCCGTCACACAGATGTATTTATAGGAATGAATTATTTCCATGCTTATATCTATAAATACATAAAAGAGGAATAAAATCTAACTTGAACCATAAAAGAAAAAAAAAACCTGAACCCACGAGTTATACAGAGGAAAACCCTATCAGGGCACTTGCTCCAGTGGTAAACAATTCTGAAATTGGTCAGAGGTGGGGAAGCATCTCCCATACAGCCATCAACCCACCCCCCACGCAAGGAGCGTCCTCATTGCAAAGCTGGGGGACCGTGCCGAGGCATCTGTGAGTAAACGTGAGCTGAGCCCCAGGCCAGCTGCTGCTGAACTGTCCCCTCCCTTTCCCGGTAAAACACCTGAATATGTACAAGGGCTTGAAAGCCTAGAGGAAGGACCGTGGAGCCACACCAGCGACAGCACGCAGGCCAACTTGGTGCCTGCAGGCCAGCCAGCGTGGTCTTGGCACCGGGCTCTTTTCCAGAAGCTTTCCATTGCCCTGCCTGAGATACCCCTCCTGTCCTGGCCCCCACTGCTTTTTTCCTTCCTCACCTCTGTCCGGAGAGAATTTCCAGCGGAAGGTATGGGTGACACCACCTCTTCTTTACAGGCGGCAGCCTGGCAACTCCTGCAGAAAGGCCAGCAGAACCCCACTCACACCGGGCCACCCACAAAGCTGTGGCCCCTCACTCCCTCCCACCAGCACAGCCCCGAGACTGCTGACGGGGCAGAGAATATGGAGTCAGGCACAGCTTCAGGGGCTATTGCTGCCTGCAGCGCTGTTTATATTGACCTCAACGAGGCACACGTGTGGAGGGCCGGCCAGCAGGGTAAGGCTGCCCAGGTCAGCTAATCCACAACCCTCAGGGAATCACATTGTTGAAAATGGACCCCGCTAAGGCAGAAGAGAAGCCAAGGGAAAAAAGGACACAATGCCATTTGCAGCACCGTAGATGAGTCTAGAAGTAATCACGTGACTTGTAGTAAGTCAGAAAGTGAAAGACACATATCATATCATATCACTTATAGGTGTTACCTAAAAATGGATAACAGGGAAGATATTTCCACGGAGAAGGGCAATCACAGATTCAGTAAACAAACTTATGGTTCACCAATGGAAAGGTGTGAGGATTGGTTTCATTACGATATCGGGGTTAACAGACATATACAAACACAGGTGACATATATAATCACCAAAGACCTACAGAATACCAAGAGAGGACTACTCAACATTCTGTCATAACGTACATGGGAAAAGGATCCCAGGAAGAACAGACATCTGTATATGTGTAAAAGAACCACATCTTCCACACCTACAACAAGCCAAACATTGTAATCAAACTTGCTGTAATAAAAAATAAAAACTTAAATTAAAAACACGAAAAAGAAGTAGTGAGACAAACGTGAGGGGCTTTCTCCTGGCACATTCCATTCTAAACTCCAATCTAGAACACCACTTCCACTTAGGCTCTCTTGCCCTAGTAACCAGATTTGGTAAGGGTGAACTGCTGCCAGCTTGTGTCCGTTTCACACAACAGCAGCTTTAATCCCAACGCTAATGGTCAGTTGATATTCAAAATCATTGCAGGCCTGTAAATGACACCTGCCCTGAAAATAAATCCTGGGGTCACATATCGACCAAAAAATTCAAAGGACGTCCATATGTCAAAACGACCGTTTCAAAAGGCATATTTTAGGCACATTAGTGTTCTGCTTCTTTTCCTTTCTTTCCTTTTTTGTTAAAAAAAAACGGGAATGGAAAAAAGCATCCCTCAGAATGGGCGAAAATCGTTGCAGACGAATCAATGGACAGAGGTTTAATCTCCAATATATATAAACAGCTCATGCAGCTTAATATTAAAAAAACAAACAAACCCAAAAAAGTGGGCAGAAGATCTAAAGAGACGTTTCTTCAAAGGAGACACAGAGCTGGCCAAGAGGCACATGAAAAGCTGCTCAACAGCACTAATTATCAGAGAAATGCAAATCAAACCTACAATGAGCTTTCACCTCACACCTGTTAGAATCGGCATCATCAGAAAATCTACAAACAACCAATTCTGGGGAGGGTGTGGACAAAAGGAGCCCTCTTCCACTATTGGTGGGAATGTAAATTGATACAGTCACTATGGAGAACAGTATGGAGTTTTCTTAAAAAAACTAGAAATAGAATTACCATCTGATCCAGCAATCCCACTTCTGGGCATATACCCAGAGAAAACCGTATTTCAAAAAGGCACATTCACCACAATGTTCGTTGCAGCACTATTTACAATAGCCAGGTAATGGAAGCAACCCAAATGCCCACAGACAGAAGAATGGATAAAGATGTGGTACATATATGAAATGGAATATTACTCGGCCATAAAAAGGAATGAAACTGGGTCATTTGTAGAGACATTGATGGATCGAGAGACTGTCATACAGAATGAAGTAAGTCAGAAAGAGGAAAACATATATTGTATATTAATGCATATATGTGGAGCCTAAAAATGATACAGATGAACTGGTTTGCAGGGAAGAAATAGAGACACAGAGGTAGAGAACAAAGGTATGGACACCAAGTGTGGGAAGCCATGGGGTGGTGGTGGTGGGATGAGTTGGGAGTTTGGGATTGACCTGTATACATGTATATACATAAAATATATAACTAATAATAACGTGCTGTATAAAAAAAATAAATAAAAATAAATTTCAAAATTTTAAAAAATAAAATTTAAAAATAAAACAGAAAAAAGTTCTTCCCGTCACACAGATGTATTTATAGGAATGAATTATTTCCATGCATATATCTATAAATATATAAAAGAGGAATAAAATCTAACTTGAACCATAAAAGAAAAAAAAAAGTGAACCCACGAAATACACAGAGGAAAACCCTATCACGGAACTTGCTCAAGCGGTAAACAATTCTGAAATTGGTCAGATGTTGGGAACCATCTCCCATACAGCCAGCAACTCACACCCACGCAAGGAGCATCCTCATTGCAAAGCTGGGGGACCGTGCCGAGGCATCTGTGAGTAAACGTGAGCTGAGCCCCAGGCCAGCTGCTGCTGAACTGTTCCCACCCTTTCCAGGTAAAACACCTGAATATGTACAAGGGCTTGAAAGCCTAGAGGAAGGACCGTGGATCCACACCAGTGACAGCACGCAGGCCAACTTGGTGCCTGCAGGCCAGCCAGGGTGGTCCTGACCCCGGGAGCTCTTCCAGAAGCTTTCAATTGCCCTGCCTGAGAAACCCCTCCTGTCCCGGCCCCCACTGCTTTTTTCCTTCCTCACCTCTGTCCGGAGAGAAATTCCAGCGGAAGGTATGGGTGACACAACCTCTTCTTTACAGGCGGCAGCCTGGCAACTCCTGCAGAAAGGCCAGCAGAACCCCACTCACACCGGGCCACACACAAAGCTGTGGCCCCTCACTCCCTCCCACCAGCACAGCCCCGAGACTGCTGACGGGGCAGAGAATATGGAGTCAGGCACAGCTTCAGGGGCTATTGCTGCCTGGAGCGCTCTTTATATTGACCTCAACGAGGCACACCTGGGGAGGGCGGGCCGGCAGGGTAAGGCTGCCCAGGTCAGCTAATCCACAATCCTCAAGGAATCACATTGTTGAAAATGGAACTCGCTAAGGCAGAAGAGAAGCCAAGGGAAAAAAGGACACAATGCCATTTGCAGCACCGTAGATGAATCTAGAAGTAATCACGTGACTTGTAGTAAGTCAGAAAGTGAAAGACACATATCATATCATATCACTTATAGGTGTTACCTAAAAATGGATACCAGGGCAGATATTTCCACGGAGAAGGGCAATCACAGATTCATTAAACAAACTTATGGTTCACCAATGGAAAGGTGTGAGGATTGGTTTCATTACGATATCGGGGTTAACAGACATATACAAACACAGGTGACATATATAATCACCAAAGACCTACAGAATACCAAGAGAGGACTACTCAACATTCTGTCATAACGTACATGGGAAAAGGATCCCAGGAAGAACAGACATGTGTATATGTGTAAAAGAACCACATCTTCCACACCTACAACAAGCCAAACATTGTAATCAAACTTGCTGTAATAAAAAATAAAAAATTAAATTAAAAACACGAACAAGAAGTAGTGAGACAAACGTGAGGGGCTTTCTCCTGGCACATTCCATTCTAAATTCCAATCTAGAACACCACTTCCATTGAGGTTCTGTTGCCCTAGTCACCAGATTTGGTAAGGGTGAACTGCTGCAACCTTGTGGCCGTTTCACACAACAGCAGCTTTAATCCCAACGCTAATGGTCAGTTGATATTCAAAATCATTGCAGGCCTGTAAATGACACCTGCCCTGAAAACAAATCCTGGGGTCACATATCGACCAAAATATTCAAAGGACGTCCATATTTCAAAACGACCGTTTCAAAAGGCATATTTTACGCACATTAGTTTTCTGCTTTTTTTCCTTTCTTTCCTTTTTTTGTTAAAAAAAGCGGGAATGGAAAAAAGCATCCCTCAGAATGGGCGAAAATCATGGCAGACGAATCAATGGACAGAGGTTTAATCTCCAATATATATAAACAGCTCATGCAGCTTAATATTAAAAAAACAAACAACCCAGAAAAATGGGCAGAAGATCTAAAGAGACGTTTCTTCAAAGGAGACACAGAGATGGCTAAGACGCACATGAAAAGCTGCTCAACATCACTAATTATTAGAGAAATACAAATCAAAACTACAATGAGGTTTCACCTCACACCTGTAAGAATCGGCATCGTCAGAAAATCTAAAACAATCAATTCTGGGGAGGGTGTGGACAAAAGGAGCCCTCTTCCACTATTGGTGGGAATGTAAATTGATACAGTGACTATGGAGTACATTATGGAGTTTCCTTAAAAAAACTAGAAATAGAATTACCATCTGATCCAGCAATCCCACTTCTGGGCATATACCCAGAGGAAACCGTAAATCAAAAAGGCACATTCACCACAATGTTCATTGCAGCACTATTTACAATAGCCAGGTAATGGAAGCAACCGAAATGCCCACAGACAGATGAATGGATAAAGATGTGGTATATATATGAAATGGAATATTACTCGGCCATAAAAAGGAATGAAACTGGGTCATTTGTAGAGACATCGATGGATCGAGAGACTGTCATACAGAATGAAGTAAGTCAGAAAGAGGAAAACAAATATTGTATATTAATGCATATATGTGGAGCCTAAAAATGATACAGATGAACTGGTTTCCAGGGAAGAAATAGAGACACAGAGGTAGAGAACAAACGTATGGACACCAAGTGTGGGAAGCCATGGGGTGGTGGTGGTGGGATGAGTTGGGAGTTTGGGATTGACCTGTGTACATGTATATGCATAAAATACATAACTAATAATAATGTGCTGTATTAAAAAAAAATAAATAAAATTAAATTTCAAAATTTTAAAAAATAAAATTGAAAAATAAAACAGAAAAAAGTTCTTCCCGTCACACAGATGTATTTATAGGAATGAATTATTTCCATGCTTATATCTATAAATACATAAAAGAGGAATAAAATCTAACTTGAACCATAAAAGAAAAAAAAACCTGAACCCACGAGTTATACAGAGGAAAACCCTAACAGGGCACTTGCTCCAGTGGTAAACAATTATGAAATTGGTCAGAGGTGGGGAAGCATCTCCCATACAGCCATCAACCCACCCCCCACGCAAGGAGCGTCCTCATTGCAAAGCTTGGGGACCGTGCCGAGGCATCTGTGAGTAAACGTGAGCTGAGCCCCAGGCCAGCTGCTGCTGAACTGTTCCCACCCTTTCCAGGTAAAACACCTGAATATGTACAAGGGCTTGAAAGCCTAGTTGAAGGACCGTGGAGCCACACCAGCGACAGCACGCAGGCCAACTTGGTGCCTGCAGGCCAGCCAGGGTGGTCCTGTCCCCAGGCGCTCTTCCAGAAGCTTTCCATTGCCCTGCCTGAGATACCCCTCCTGTCCCGGCCCCCACTGCATTTTTCCTTCCTCACCTCTGTCCGGAGAGAAATTCCAGCGGAAGGTATGGGTGACACAAACTCTTCTTTACAGGCGGCAGCCTGGCAACTCCTGCAGAAAGGCCAGCAGAACCCCACTCACACCGGGCCACCCACAAAGCTGTGGCCCCTCACTCCCTCCCACCAGCACAGCCCCGAGACTGCTGACGGGGCAGAGAATATGGAGTCAGGCACAGCTTCAGGGGCTATTGCTGCCTGGAGCACTGTTTATATTGATCTCAACGAGGCACACCTGGGGAGGGCGGGCCGGCAGGGTAAGGCTGCCCAGGTCAGCTAATCCACAACCCTCAGGGAATCACATTGTTGAAAATGGACCCCGCTAAGGCAGAAGAGAAGCCAAGGGAAAAAAGGACACAATGCCATTTGCAGCAGCGTAGATGAGTCTAGAAGTAATCACGTGACTTGTAGTAAGTCAGAAAGTGGAAGACACATATCATATCATATCACTTATAGGTGTTACCTAAAAATGGATACCAGGGAAGATATTTCCACGGAGAAGGGCAATCACAGATTCATTAAACAGACTTATGGTTCACCAATGGAAAGGTGTGAGGATTGGTTTCATTACGATATCGGGGTTAACAGACATATACAAACACAGGTGACATATATAATCACCAAAGACCTACAGAATACCAAGAGATGACTACTCAACATTCTGTCATAACGTACATGGGAAAAGGATCCCAGGAAGTACAGACATGTCTATATGTGTAAAAGAACCACATCTTCCACACCTACAACAAGCCAAACATTGTAATCAAACTTGTTGTAATAAAAAATAAAAAATTAACTTAAAAACACGAACAAGAAGTAGTGAGACAAACGTGAGGGGCTTTCTCCTGGCACATTCCATTCTAAACTCCAATCTAGAACACCACTTCCACTGAGGCTCTCTTGCCCTATTAACCAGATTTGGTAAGGGTGAACTGCTGCCACCTTGTGGCCGTTTCACACAACAGCAGCTTTAATCCCAACGCTAATGGTCAGTTGATATTCAAAATCATTGCAGGCCTGTAAATGACACCTGCCCTGAAAACAAATCCTGGGGTCACATATCGACCAAAATATTCAAAGGACGTCCATATTTCAAAACGACCGTTTCAAAAGGCATATTTTACGCACATTAGTTTTCTGCTTTTTTTCCTTTCTTTCCTTTTTTTGTTAAAAAAAGCGGGAATGGAAAAAAGCATCCCTCAGAATGGGCGAAAATCATGGCAGACGAATCAATGGACAGAGGTTTAATCTCCAATATATATAAACAGCTCATGCAGCTTAATATTAAAAAAACAAACAACCCAGAAAAATGGGCAGAAGATCTAAAGAGACGTTTCTTCAAAGGAGACACAGAGATGGCTAAGACGCACATGAAAAGCTGCTCAACATCACTAATTATTAGAGAAATACAAATCAAAACTACAATGAGGTTTCACCTCACACCTGTAAGAATCGGCATCGTCAGAAAATCTAAAACAATCAATTCTGGGGAGGGTGTGGACAAAAGGAGCCCTCTTCCACTATTTGTGGGAATGTAAATTGATACAGTGACTATGGAGTACATTATGGAGTTTCCTTAAAAAAACTAGAAATAGAATTACCATCTGATCCAGCAATCCCACTTCTGGGCATATACCCAGAGGAAACCGTAAATCAAAAAGGCACATTCACCACAATGTTCATTGCAGCACTATTTACAATAGCCAGGTAATGGAAGCAACCGAAATGCCCACAGACAGATGAATGGATAAAGATGTGGTATATATATGAAATGGAATATTACTCGGCCATAAAAAGGAATGAAACTGGGTCATTTGTAGAGACATCGATGGATCGAGAGACTGTCATACAGAATGAAGTAAGTCAGAAAGAGGAAAACAAATATTGTATATTAATGCATATATGTGGAGCCTAAAAATGATACAGATGAACTGGTTTCCAGGGAAGAAATAGAGACACAGAGGTAGAGAACAAACGTATGGACACCAAGTGTGGGAAGCCATGGGGTGGTGGTGGTGGGATGAGTTGGGAGTTTGGGATTGACCTGTGTACATGTATATGCATAAAATACATAACTAATAATAATGTGCTGTATTAAAAAAAAATAAATAAAATTAAATTTCAAAATTTTAAAAAATAAAATTGAAAAATAAAACAGAAAAAAGTTCTTCCCGTCACACAGATGTATTTATAGGAATGAATTATTTCCATGCTTATATCTATAAATACATAAAAGAGGAATAAAATCTAACTTGAACCATAAAAGAAAAAAAAACCTGAACCCACGAGTTATACAGAGGAAAACCCTAACAGGGCACTTGCTCCAGTGGTAAACAATTATGAAATTGGTCAGAGGTGGGGAAGCATCTCCCATACAGCCATCAACCCACCCCCCACGCAAGGAGCGTCCTCATTGCAAAGCTTGGGGACCGTGCCGAGGCATCTGTGAGTAAACGTGAGCTGAGCCCCAGGCCAGCTGCTGCTGAACTGTTCCCACCCTTTCCAGGTAAAACACCTGAATATGTACAAGGGCTTGAAAGCCTAGTTGAAGGACCGTGGAGCCACACCAGCGACAGCACGCAGGCCAACTTGGTGCCTGCAGGCCAGCCAGGGTGGTCCTGTACCCAGGCGCTCTTCCAGAAGCTTTCCATTGCCCTGCCTGAGATACCCCTCCTGTCCCGGCCCCCACTGCATTTTTCCTTCCTCACCTCTGTCCGGAGAGAAATTCCAGCGGAAGGTATGGGTGACACAAACTCTTCTTTACAGGCGGCAGCCTGGCAACTCCTGCAGAAAGGCCAGCAGAACCCCACTCACACCGGGCCACCCACAAAGCTGTGGCCCCTCACTCCCTCCCACCAGCACAGCCCCGAGACTGCTGACGGGGCAGAGAATATGGAGTCAGGCACAGCTTCAGGGGCTATTGCTGCCTGGAGCACTGTTTATATTGATCTCAACGAGGCACACCTGGGGAGGGCGGGCCGGCAGGGTAAGGCTGCCCAGGTCAGCTAATCCACAACCCTCAGGGAATCACATTGTTGAAAATGGACCCCGCTAAGGCAGAAGAGAAGCCAAGGGAAAAAAGGACACAATGCCATTTGCAGCAGCGTAGATGAGTCTAGAAGTAATCACGTGACTTGTAGTAAGTCAGAAAGTGGAAGACACATATCATATCATATCACTTATAGGTGTTACCTAAAAATGGATACCAGGGAAGATATTTCCACGGAGAAGGGCAATCACAGATTCATTAAACAGACTTATGGTTCACCAATGGAAAGGTGTGAGGATTGGTTTCATTACGATATCGGGGTTAACAGACATATACAAACACAGGTGACATATATAATCACCAAAGACCTACAGAATACCAAGAGATGACTACTCAACATTCTGTCATAACGTACATGGGAAAAGGATCCCAGGAAGTACAGACATGTCTATATGTGTAAAAGAACCACATCTTCCACACCTACAACAAGCCAAACATTGTAATCAAACTTGTTGTAATAAAAAATAAAAAATTAACTTAAAAACACGAACAAGAAGTAGTGAGACAAACGTGAGGGGCTTTCTCCTGGCACATTCCATTCTAAACTCCAATCTAGAACACCACTTCCACTGAGGCTCTCTTGCCCTATTAACCAGATTTGGTAAGGGTGAACTGCTGCCACCTTGTGGCCGTTTCACACAACAGCAGCTTTAATCCCAACGCTAATGGTCAGTTGATATTCAAAATCATTGCAGGCCTGTAAATGACACCTGCCCTGAAAACAAATCCTGGGGTCACATATCGACCAAAATATTCAAAGGACGTCCATATTTCAAAACGACCGTTTCAAAAGGCATATTTTAGGCACATTAGTGTTCTGCTTCTTTTCCTTTCTTTCCTTTTTTGTTAAAAAACACGGGAATGGAAAAAAGCATCCCTCAGAATGGGCGAAAATCGTTGCAGATGAATCAATGGACAGAGGTTTAATCTCCAATATATATAAACAGCTCATGCAGCTTAATATTAAAAAAACAAACAACCCAAAAAAAATGGGCAGAAGATCTAAAGAGACGTTTCTTCAAAGGAGACACAGAGATGGCCAAGACGCACATGAAAAGCTGCTCAACAGCACTAATTATTAGAGAAATGCAAATCAAAACTACAATGAGGTTTCACCTCACAACTGTTAGAATCGGCATCATCAGAAAATCTACAAACAACCAATTCTGGGGAGGGTGTGGACAAAAGGAGCCCTCTTCCACTATTGGTGGGAATGTAAATTGATACAGTCACTATGGAGAACAGTATGGAGTTTCCTTAAAAAAACTAGAAATAGAATTACCATCTGATCCAGCAATCCCACTTCTGGGCATATACCCAGAGAAAACCGTATTTCAAAAAGGCACATTCACCACAATGTTCGTTGCAGCACTATTTACAATAGCCAGGTATTGGAAGCAAACTAAATGCCCACAGACAGATGAATGGATAAAGATGTGGTACATATATAAAATGGAATATGACTCGGCCATAAAAAGGAATGAAACTGGGTCATTTGTAGAGACATCGATGGATCGAGAGACTGTCATACAGAATGAAGTAAGTCAGAAAGAGGAAAACAAATATTGTATATTAATGCATATATGTGGAGCCTAAAAATGGTACAGATGAACTGGTTTGCAGGGAAGAAATAGAGACACAGAGGTAGAGAACAAACGTATGGACACCAAGTGTGGGAAGCAATGGGGTGGTGGTGGTGGAATGAGTTGGGAGATTGGGATTGACCTGTATACATGTATATGCATAAAATACATAACTAATAATAACGTGCTGTATAAAAAAATAAATAAAATTAAATTTCAAAATTTTAAAAAATAAAATTTAAAAATAAAACAGAAAAAAGTTCTTCCCATCACACAGATGTATTTATAGGAGTGAATTATTTCCATGCTTATATCTATAAATACATAAAAGGGGAATAAAATCTAACTTGAACCATAAAAGAAAAAAAAACCTGAACCCACGAGTTATACAGAGGAAAACCCTATCAGGGCACTTGCTCCAGTGGTAAACAATTCTGAAATTGGTCATAGGTGGGGAACCATCTCCCATACAGCCATCAACCCACCCCCCAATCAAGGAGCGTCCTCATTGAAAAGCTGGGGGACCATGCCGAGGCATCTGTGAGTAAACGTGAGCTGAGCCCCAGGCCAGCTACTGCTGAACTGTTCCCACCCTTTCCAGGTAAAACACCTAAATATATACAAGGGCTTGAAAGCCTAGAGGAAGGACCGTGGAGCCACAGCAGCGACAGCACGCAGGCCAACTTGGTGCCTGCAGGACAGCCAGGGTGGTCCTGGACCCGGGCGCTCTTCCAGAAGCTTTCCATTGCCCTGCCTGAGATACCCCTCCTGTCCCGGCCCCCACTGCTTTTTTCCTTCCTCACCTCTGTCCGGAGAGAAATTCCAGCGGAAGGTATGGGTGACACAAACTCTTCTTTACAGGCGGCAGCCTGGCAACTCCTGCAGAAAGGCCAGCAGAACCCCACTCACACCGGGCCACCCACAAAGCTGTGGCCCCTCACTCCCTCCCACCAGCACAGCCCCGAGACTGCTGACGGGGCAGAGAATATGGAGTCAGGCACAGCTTCAGGGGCTATTGCTGCCTGGAGCGCTGTTTATATTGATCTCAACGAGGCACACCTGGGGAGGGCGGGCCGGCAGGGTAAGGCTGCCCAGGTCAGCTAATCCACAACCCTCAGGGAATCACATTGTTGAAAATGGACCCCGCTAAGGCAGAAGAGAAGCCAAGGGAAAAAAGGACACAATGCCATTTGCAGCAGCGTAGATGAGTCTAGAAGTAATCACGTGACTTGTAGTAAGTCAGAAAGTGAAAGACACATATCATATCATATCACTTATAGGTGTTACCTAAAAATGGATACCAGGGAAGATATTTCCACGGAGAAGGGCAATCACAGATTCATTAAACAGACTTATGGTTCACCAATGGAAAGGTGTGAGGATTGGTTTCATTACGATATCGGGGTTAACAGACATATACAAACACAGGTGACATATATAATCACCAAAGACCTACAGAATACCAAGAGATGACTACTCAACATTCTGTCATAACGTACATGGGAAAAGGATCCCAGGAAGTACAGACATGTCTATATGTGTAAAAGAACCACATCTTCCACACCTACAACAAGCCAAACATTGTAATCAAACTTGTTGTAATAAAAAATAAAAAATTAACTTAAAAACACGAACAAGAAGTAGTGAGACAAACGTGAGGGGCTTTCTCCTGGCACATTCCATTCTAAACTCCAATCTAGAACACCACTTCCACTGAGGCTCTCTTGCCCTATTAACCAGATTTGGTAAGGGTGAACTGCTGCCACCTTGTGGCCGTTTCACACAACAGCAGCTTTAATCCCAACGCTAATGGTCAGTTGATATTCAAAATCATTGCAGGCCTGTAAATGACACCTGCCCTGAAAACAAATCCTGGGGTCACATATCGACCAAAATATTCAAAGGACGTCCATATTTCAAAACGACCGTTTCAAAAGGCATATTTTAGGCACATTAGTGTTCTGCTTCTTTTCCTTTCTTTCCTTTTTTGTTAAAAAACACGGGAATGGAAAAAAGCATCCCTCAGAATGGGCGAAAATCGTTGCAGATGAATCAATGGACAGAGGTTTAATCTCCAATATATATAAACAGCTCATGCAGCTTAATATTAAAAAAACAAACAACCCAAAAAAAATGGGCAGAAGATCTAAAGAGACGTTTCTTCAAAGGAGACACAGAGATGGCCAAGACGCACATGAAAAGCTGCTCAACAGCACTAATTATTAGAGAAATGCAAATCAAAACTACAATGAGGTTTCACCTCACAACTGTTAGAATCGGCATCATCAGAAAATCTACAAACAACCAATTCTGGGGAGGGTGTGGACAAAAGGAGCCCTCTTCCACTATTGGTGGGAATGTAAATTGATACAGTCACTATGGAGAACAGTATGGAGTTTCCTTAAAAAAACTAGAAATAGAATTACCATCTGATCCAGCAATCCCACTTCTGGGCATATACCCAGAGAAAACCGTATTTCAAAAAGGCACATTCACCACAATGTTCGTTGCAGCACTATTTACAATAGCCAGGTATTGGAAGCAAACTAAATGCCCACAGACAGATGAATGGATAAAGATGTGGTACATATATAAAATGGAATATGACTCGGCCATAAAAAGGAATGAAACTGGGTCATTTGTAGAGACATCGATGGATCGAGAGACTGTCATACAGAATGAAGTAAGTCAGAAAGAGGAAAACAAATATTGTATATTAATGCATATATGTGGAGCCTAAAAATGGTACAGATGAACTGGTTTGCAGGGAAGAAATAGAGACACAGAGGTAGAGAACAAACGTATGGACACCAAGTGTGGGAAGCAATGGGGTGGTGGTGGTGGAATGAGTTGGGAGATTGGGATTGACCTGTATACATGTATATGCATAAAATACATAACTAATAATAACGTGCTGTATAAAAAAATAAATAAAATTAAATTTCAAAATTTTAAAAAATAAAATTTAAAAATAAAACAGAAAAAAGTTCTTCCCATCACACAGATGTATTTATAGGAGTGAATTATTTCCATGCTTATATCTATAAATACATAAAAGGGGAATAAAATCTAACTTGAACCATAAAAGAAAAAAAAACCTGAACCCACGAGTTATACAGAGGAAAACCCTAT
Source organism: Mesoplodon mirus (assembly GCF_964341445.2). NCBI lineage: Eukaryota > Metazoa > Chordata > Mammalia > Artiodactyla > Ziphiidae > Mesoplodon > Mesoplodon mirus. The sequence goes on along the minus strand of NC_138987.1, from coordinate 106,356,853 downwards.
CAGGGCACTTGCTCCAGTGGTAAACAATTCTGAAATTGGTCATAGGTGGGGAACCATCTCCCATACAGCCATCAACCCACCCCCCAATCAAGGAGCGTCCTCATTGAAAAGCTGGGGGACCATGCCGAGGCATCTGTGAGTAAACGTGAGCTGAGCCCCAGGCCAGCTACTGCTGAACTGTTCCCACCCTTTCCAGGTAAAACACCTAAATATATACAAGGGCTTGAAAGCCTAGAGGAAGGACCGTGGAGCCACAGCAGCGACAGCACGCAGGCCAACTTGGTGCCTGCAGGACAGCCAGGGTGGTCCTGGACCCGGGCGCTCTTCCAGAAGCTTTCCATTGCCCTGCCTGAGATACCCCTCCTGTCCCGGCCCCCACTGCTTTTTTCCTTCCTCACCTCTGTCCGGAGAGAAATTCCAGCGGAAGGTATGGGTGACACAAACTCTTCTTTACAGGCGGCAGCCTGGCAACTCCTGCAGAAAGGCCAGCAGAACCCCACTCACACCGGGCCACCCACAAAGCTGTGGCCCCTCACTCCCTCCCACCAGCACAGCCCCGAGACTGCTGACGGGGCAGAGAATATGGAGTCAGGCACAGCTTCAGGGGCTATTGCTGCCTGGAGCGCTGTTTATATTGATCTCAACGAGGCACACCTGGGGAGGGCGGGCCGGCAGGGTAAGGCTGCCCAGGTCAGCTAATCCACAACCCTCAGGGAATCACATTGTTGAAAATGGACCCCGCTAAGGCAGAAGAGAAGCCAAGGGAAAAAAGGACACAATGCCATTTGCAGCAGCGTAGATGAGTCTAGAAGTAATCACGTGACTTGTAGTAAGTCAGAAAGTGAAAGACACATATCATATCATATCACTTATAGGTGTTACCTAAAAATGGATACCAGGGAAGATATTTCCACGGAGAAGGGCAATCACAGATTCATTAAACAGACTTATGGTTCACCAATGGAAAGGTGTGAGGATTGGTTTCATTACGATATCGGGGTTAACAGACATATACAAACACAGGTGACATATATAATCACCAAAGACCTACAGAATACCAAGAGATGACTACTCAACATTCTGTCATAACGTACATGGGAAAAGGATCCCAGGAAGTACAGACATGTCTATATGTGTAAAAGAACCACATCTTCCACACCTACAACAAGCCAAACATTGTAATCAAACTTGTTGTAATAAAAAATAAAAAATTAACTTAAAAACACGAACAAGAAGTAGTGAGACAAACGTGAGGGGCTTTCTCCTGGCACATTCCATTCTAAACTCCAATCTAGAACACCACTTCCACTGAGGCTCTCTTGCCCTATTAACCAGATTTGGTAAGGGTGAACTGCTGCCACCTTGTGGCCGTTTCACACAACAGCAGCTTTAATCCCAACGCTAATGGTCAGTTGATATTCAAAATCATTGCAGGCCTGTAAATGACACCTGCCCTGAAAACAAATCCTGGGGTCACATATCGACCAAAAAATTCAAAGGACGTCCATATTTCAAAACGACCGTTTCAAAAGGCATATTTTAGGCACATTAGTGTTCTGCTTCTTTTCCTTTCTTTCCTTTTTTGTTAAAAAACACGGGAATGGAAAAAAGCATCCCTCAGAATGGGCGAAAATCGTTGCAGATGAATCAATGGACAGAGGTTTAATCTCCAATATATATAAACAGCTCATGCAGCTTAATATTAAAAAAACAAACAACCCAAAAAAAATGGGCAGAAGATCTAAAGAGACGTTTCTTCAAAGGAGACACAGAGATGGCCAAGACGCACATGAAAAGCTGCTCAACAGCACTAATTATTAGAGAAATGCAAATCAAAACTACAATGAGGTTTCACCTCACAACTGTTAGAATCGGCATCATCAGAAAATCTACAAACAACCAATTCTGGGGAGGGTGTGGACAAAAGGAGCCCTCTTCCACTATTGGTGGGAATGTAAATTGATACAGTCACTATGGAGAACAGTATGGAGTTTCCTTAAAAAAACTAGAAATAGAATTACCATCTGATCCAGCAATCCCACTTCTGGGCATATACCCAGAGAAAACCGTATTTCAAAAAGGCACATTCACCACAATGTTCGTTGCAGCACTATTTACAATAGCCAGGTATTGGAAGCAAACTAAATGCCCACAGACAGATGAATGGATAAAGATGTGGTACATATATAAAATGGAATATGACTCGGCCATAAAAAGGAATGAAACTGGGTCATTTGTAGAGACATCGATGGATCGAGAGACTGTCATACAGAATGAAGTAAGTCAGAAAGAGGAAAACAAATATTGTATATTAATGCATATATGTGGAGCCTAAAAATGGTACAGATGAACTGGTTTGCAGGGAAGAAATAGAGACACAGAGGTAGAGAACAAACGTATGGACACCAAGTGTGGGAAGCAATGGGGTGGTGGTGGTGGAATGAGTTGGGAGATTGGGATTGACCTGTATATATGTATATGCATAAAATACATAACTAATAATAACGTGCTGTATAAAAAAATAAATAAAATTAAATTTCAAAATTTTAAAAAATAAAATTTAAAAATAAAACAGAAAAAAGTTCTTCCCATCACACAGATGTATTTATAGGAGTGAATTATTTCCATGCTTATATCTATAAATACATAAAAGGGGAATAAAATCTAACTTGAACCATAAAAGAAAAAAAAAAACCCTGAACCCACCAGTTATACACAGGAAAACCCTAGCAGGGCACTTGCTCCAGTGGTAAACAATTCTGAAATTGGTCAGAGTTGGGGAATCATCTCCCATACAGCCAGCAACCCACCCCCCACGCAAGGAGCGTCCTCATTGCAAAGCTGGGGGACCGTGCCGAGGCATCTGTGAGTAAACGTGAGCTGAGCCCCAGGCCAGCTGCTGCTGAACTTTTCCCACCCTTTCCAGGTAAAACACCTGTATATGTACAAGGTCTTGAAAGCCTAGAGGAAGGACCGTGGAGCCACACCAGCGACAGCACGCAGGCCAACTTGGTGCCTGCAGGCCAGCCAGGGTGGTCCTGGCCCCGGGCGCTCTTCCAGAAGCTTTCCATTGCCCTACCTGAGATAACCCTCCTGTCCCGGCCCCCACTGCTTTTTTCCTTCCTCACCTCTGTCCGGAGAGAAATTCCAGCGGAAAGTATGGGTGACACAACCTCTTCTTTACAGGGTCAGCCTGGCAACTCCTGCAGAAAGGCCAGCAGAACCCCACTCACACCGGGCCACCAACAAAGCTGTGGCCCCTCACTTCCTCCCACCAGCACAGCCCCGAGACTGCTGACGGGGCAGAGAATATGGAGTCAGGCACAGCTTCAGGGGCTATTGCTGCCTGGAGCTCTGTTTATATTGACCTCAAGGAGGCACACCTGGGGAGGGCGGGCCGGCAGGGTAAGGCTGCCCAGGTCAGCTAATCTTAAACCCTCAGGGAATCACATTGTTGAAAATGGACCCCGCTAAGGCAGAAGAGAAGTCAAGGGAAAAAAGGACACAATGCCATTTGCAGCACCGTAGATGAGTCTAGAAGTAATCACGTGTCTTGTAGTAAGTCAGAAAGTGAAAGACACATATCAAATCATATCACTTATAGGTGTTACCTAAAAATAAATACCAGGGCAGATATTTCCACGGAGAAGGGCAATCACAGATTCATTAAACAAACTTATGGTTCACCAATGGAAAGGTGTGAGGATTGGTTTCATTACGATATCGGGGTTAACAGACATATACAAACACAGGTGACATATATAATCACCAAAGACCTACAGAATACCAAGAGAGGACTACTCAACATTCTGTCATAACGTACATGGGAAAAGGATCCCAGGAAGAACAGTCATCTGTATATGTGTAAAAGAACCACATCTTCCACACCTACAACAAGCCAAACATTGTAATCAAACTTGCTATAATAAAAAATAAAAAATTAAATTAAAAACACGAACAAGAAGTAGTGAGACAAACGTGAGGGGCTTTCTCCTGGCACATTCCATTCTAAACTCCAAACTAGAACACCACTTCCACTGAGGCTCTCTTGCCCTAGTAACCAGATTTGGTAAGGGTGAACTGCTGCCACCTTGTGGCCGTTTCACACAACAGCAGTTTAATCCCAACGCTAATGGTCAGTTGATATTCAAAATCATTGCAGGCCTGTAAATGACACCTGCCCTGAAAACAAATCCTGGGGTCACATATCGACCAAAAAATTCAAAGCACGTCCATATTTCAAAACGACCGTTTCAAAAGGCATATTTTACGCACATTAGTGTTCTGCTTCTTTTCCTTTCTTTCCTTTTTTGTTAAAAAACACGGGAATGGAAAAAGGCATCCCTCAGAATGGGCGAAAATCGTTGCAGACGAATCAATGGACAGCGGTTTAATCTCCAATATATATAAACAACACATGCAGCTTAATATTAAAAAAACAAACATCCCAATACAAAAATGGGCAGAGGATCTAAAGAGACGTTTCTTCAAAGAAGGCACAGAGATGGCCAAGGCGCACATGAAAAGCTGCTCAACAGCACTAATTATTAGAGAAATGCAAATCAAAACTCCAATGAGGTATCACCTCACACCTGTTAGAATCGGCATCATCAGAAAGTCTACAAACAACCAATTCTGGGGAGGGTGTGGACAAAAGGAGCCCTCTTCCACTATTGGTGGGAATGTAAATTGATACAGTCACTATGGAGAACAGTATGGAGTTTCCTTAAAAAAACTAGAAATAGAATTACCCTCTGATCCAGCAATCCCACTTCCGGACATATACCCAGAGAAAACCGTATTTCAAAAAGACACATTCACCACAATGTTCGTTGCAGCACTATTTACAATAGCCAGGTAATGGAAGCAACCTAAATGCCCACAGACAGATGAATGGATAAAGATGTGGTACATATATGAAATGGAATATTACTCGGCCATAAAAAGGAATGAAACTGGGTCATTTGTAGAGACATCGATGGATCGAGAGACTGTCATACAGAATGAAGTAAGTCAGAAAGAGGAAAACAAATATTGTATATTAATGCATATATGTGGAGCCTAAAGATTGTACAGATGAACTGGTTTGCAGGGAAGAAATAGAGACACAGATGTAGAGAAAAAACGTATGGACACCAAGTGTGGGAAGCCATGGGGTGGTGGTGGTGGGATGAGTTGGGAGTTTGGGATTGACCTGTATACAAGTATACGCATAAAATACATAACTAATAATAATGTGCTGTATAAAAAAATAAATAAAATTAAATTTCAAAATTTTAAAAAATAAAATTTAAAAATAAAACAGAAAAAATCCTTCCTGTAACACAGATGTATTTATAGGAATGAATTATTTCCATGCTTATATCTATAAATACATAAAAGAGGAATAAAATCTTACTTGAACCATAAAAGAAAAAAAAACCTGAACCCACGAGTTATACAGAGGAAAACCCTATCAGGGCACTTGCTACAGTGGTAAACAATTCTGAAATTGGTCAGAGGTGGAGAACCATCTCCCATACAGCCATCAACCCACCCCCCACGCAAGGAGCGTCCTCATTGCAAAGCTGGGGGACCGTGCTGAGGCATCTGTGAGTAAACGTGAGCTGAGCCCCAGGCCAGCTGCTGCTGAACTGTTCCCACCCTTTCCAGGTAAAACACCTGAATATGTACAAGGGCTTGAAAGCCTAGAGGAAGGACCGTGGAGCCACACCAGCGACAGCACGCAGGCCAACTTGGTGCCTGAAGGCCAGCCAGGGTGGTCGTCGCATGTAAAGCACAGTAAGAGGGGCACAACTTCGACAATGATGCACTTGGCCAAAAAGGGCGTATGCGTTTTCTCCTAAATATATTCAGGAGAAAACGCATACGCCCTTTTTGGCCAAGCAAGCAAGCGGGCAATGCAAATCTGCACTACAAAGAAGTATCACTTCCCACGGGTCAAAAGGGATATCCACAAAATGTGTAAAAACCAGAAAGACGAGACAGGCCCTGGAGAACAGGGAGCCTTGTTATGCTGATGGGCGGGATGTAAGTTGCCAACTGCCTCACTGGAGGAGTGCATTGTGTTCCCTAAAACAAGTAAACAACAGAGCTACAGAGCCAAGGGCACTTCCAGTCTAGGGAATATACCTTGGGAAAACTGAAAATCAATAGGACAGAGCCACACCCAAATTGAGGGCTGCACTGCTTACAAGAACCTCAACCTGGGTACACCTGAAATATCCCAGGAAATATAAAAATGGTTCAAAAAATTGTGGAACTTACGAACGATGGAATATCCCTCAGCCATGAAATCAATGTCATAAGACCAGTAGCAGCAAAATGAGTGGATTCAGGTACGATGATTCTAAGTGAAAGAAGTCACACAGAAAAAGAAACTTATCATAAGATATCACTTAGGAAGATCCTGTAAACATGGCTACACATGAACTGAGTTAGTAAAGAGAACAGAGTCTCACATTTAGAAAACACTCTTATGCCTGCTTAAGGGGGAAGGAGAGGTGGGGTGATGCATCAAACCAGAGTTTGATATAAGCACAGGTACCATTCCAAAAACCAACTATGGAATAGACAAGACCTACACCTTCCTCAGTGAAAGGGACTCAAAACCCCATATTTCCCACAGAGGAATAGATCTGACTAGTAAGAATCTTAAAACCTATGTATTGATATGTCTCCGTAAGGGAATCAAGTGTGTCTAGACTGGCATAAACAGGGCAGCGAGAATCAGCTCAAACCCACGATAAAAAAGAATTTCAAAAACAAAACAAAGAAATAGGGAAATTCTTTACAATTCCTTCAGGGTCTCTGATGCAACCTGGAATGACCCTATCTACGATGACAGCTGGATGCGGCATGAGGCTGGACACTTGGGACTGAGAGGATTGGTGAGATTGGGTGAGCAAATGCAGACCCTTTAAAGCAATAATGCATGGCACACATTCCATGGGTCCCAACTCTCCAGGTTGTAGGGAATATTTCTAAAGCTATAACATGTACGGGAAACCTAGAGAATGGACACACTGTGAATACAAAAGGTTTCTAAAACTCAACGAAGAGTCCCTCTCCTGGTGCTCCGGTTTGATTTTCCAACTGCTTTCCTATCAATCTCCCAACTTGGAGAGACAGCCCCTTTAAGCTCCTGGTTCACACAGGTTGCCAATATGGCCGAGGATGAAAGGGAAGAGGGAGAACCAATGAGAGAGTAGCTGTTAGGCATTTGGATGGGCACATGTCACTCTAATTTCCCGGCAGGAAGAAGAATTCACCAAAGTCTCAGCCACCCACTGGGCACCAGTATAGATCCTGAACCAAAAGTTTGGACTTGCGTTCAGCTCACAAAAAACGAGTTGAAAAATGGAGCTCAGGGGCACAGCAATTCACAAACTGGCAGAGTAATCAAGGCCAACTATCGTCCAAAAATCTGTTGAGGGAAGGCAACGAGGCGGACTTGAATGCGAGGCAGAATAGCAGGAAACAGATTTCAAGAGGTACGTTAGAATCGCCTGTAAAGCACAGGAAGAGGGGCACAACTTCGACAATGATGCACTTGGCCAAAAAGGGCGTATGCGTTTTCTCCTGAATATATTCAGGAGAAAACGCATACGCCCTTTTTGGCCAAGCAAGCAAGCGGGCAATGCAAATCTGCACTACAAAGAAGTATCACTTCCCACCGGTCAAAAGGGACATCCACAAAATGTGTAAAAACCAGAAAGGCAAGACAGGCCCTGGAGAACAGGGAGCCTTGTTATGCTGATGGGCGGGATGTAAGTTGCCAACTGCCTCACTGGAGGAGTGCATTGTGTTCCCTAAAACAAGGAAACAACAGAGCTACAGAGCCAAGGGCACTTCCAGTCTAGGGAATATACCTTGGGAAAACTGAAAATCCATAAGACAGAGCCACCCCCAAATTGAGGGCTGCACTGCTTACAAGAACCTCAACCTGGGTACACCTGAAATATCCCAGGAAATATAAAAATGGTTCCAAACATTGTGGAACTTACGTACGATGGAATATCCCTCAGCCACGAAATCAATGTCATAAGACCAGTAGCAGCAAAATGAGTGGATTCAGGTACGATGATTCTAAGGGAAAGAAGTCACACAGGAAAAGAAACTTATCATAAGATATCACTTAGGAAGATCCTGTAAACATGGCTACACATGAACTGAGTTAGCAAAGAGAACAGAGTCTCACATTTAGAAAACACTCTTATGCCTGCTTAAGGGGGAAGGAGAGGTGGGGTGATGCATCAAACCAGAGTTTGATATAAGCACAGGTACTGTTCCAAAAACCAACTATGGAATAGACAAGACCTACACCTTCCTCAGTGAAAGGGACTCAAAACCCCATATTTCCCGCAGAGGAATAGATCTGACTAGTAAGAATCTTAAAACCTATGTATTGATATGTCTCCGTAAGGGAATCAAGTGTGTCTAGACTGGCATAAACATGGCAGCGAGAATCAGCTCAAACCCACTCTAAAAAGGAATTTCAAAAACAGAACAAAGAAACAGGGAAATTCTTTACAATTCCTTCAGGGTCTCTGATGCAACCTGGAATGACCCTATCTACGATGACAGCTGGATGTGGCATGAGGCTGGACACTTGGGACTGAGAGGATTGGTGAGATTGGGTGAGCAAATGCAGACCCTTTAAAGCAATAATGCATGGCAACCATTCCATGGGTCCCACCTCTCCAGGTTGAAGGGAATATTACTACAGCTATAACATGTACGGGAAACCTAGAGAATGGACACACTGTGAATACGAAAGGTTTCTAAAACTCAACGAAGAGTCCCTCTCCTGGTGCTCCGGTTTGACTTTCCAACAGCTTTACTATCAATCTCCCAACTTGGAGAGACAGCCCCTTTAAGCTCCTGGTTCACACAGGTTGCCCATTTGGCAGAGGAGGAAAGGGAAGAGGGAGAACCAGTGAGAGAGTAGCTGTTAGGCATTTGGATGGGCACATGTCACTCTAATTTCCCGGCAGGAAGAAGAATTCACCAAAGTCTCAGCCACCCACCGGGAACCAGTATAGGTCCTGAACCAAATGTTTGGACTTGCGTTCAGCTCACAAAAAACGAGTTGAAAAATGGAGCTCAGGGGCACAGCAATTCACAAACTGGCAGAGTAATCAAGGCCAACTATCGTCCAAAAATCTGTTGAGGGAAGGCAACGAGGCGGACTTGAATGCGAGGCAGAATAGCAGGAAACAGATTTCAAGAGGTACGTTAGAATCGCCTGTAAAGCACAGGAAGAGGGGCACAACTTCGACCATGATGCACTTGGCCAAAAAGGGCGTATGCGTTTTCTCCTGAATATATTCAGGAGAAAACGCATACGCCCTTTTTGGCCAAGCAAGCAAGCGGGCAATGCAAATCTGCACTACAAAGAAGTATCACTTCCCACCGGTCAAAAGGGACATCCACAAAATGTGTAAAAACCAGAAAGGCAAGACAGGCCCTGGAGAACAGGGAGCCTTGTTATGCTGATGGGCGGGATGTAAGTTGCCAACTGCCTCACTGGAGGAGTGCATTGTGTTCCCTAAAACAAGGAAACAACAGAGCTACAGAGCCAAGGGCACTTCCAGTCTAGGGAATATACCTTGGGAAAACTGAAAATCCATAAGACAGAGCCACCCCCAAATTGAGGGCTGCACTGCTTACAAGAACCTCAACCTGGGTACACCTGAAATATCCCAGGAAATATAAAAATGGTTCCAAACATTGTGGAACTTACGTACGATGGAATATCCCTCAGCCACGAAATCAATGTCATAAGACCAGTAGCAGCAAAATGAGTGGATTCAGGTACGATGATTCTAAGGGAAAGAAGTCACACAGGAAAAGAAACTTATCATAAGATATCACTTAGGAAGATCCTGTAAACATGGCTACACATGAACTGAGTTAGCAAAGAGAACAGAGTCTCACATTTAGAAAACACTCTTATGCCTGCTTAAGGGGGAAGGAGAGGTGGGGTGATGCATCAAACCAGAGTTTGATATAAGCACAGGTACTGTTCCAAAAACCAACTATGGAATAGACAAGACCTACACCTTCCTCAGTGAAAGGGACTCAAAACCCCATATTTCCCGCAGAGGAATAGATCTGACTAGTAAGAATCTTAAAACCTATGTATTGATATGTCTCCGTAAGGGAATCAAGTGTGTCTAGACTGGCATAAACATGGCAGCGAGAATCAGCTCAAACCCACTCTAAAAAGGAATTTCAAAAACAGAACAAAGAAACAGGGAAATTCTTTACAATTCCTTCAGGGTCTCTGATGCAACCTGGAATGACCCTATCTACGATGACAGCTGGATGTGGCATGAGGCTGGACACTTGGGACTGAGAGGATTGGTGAGATTGGGTGAGCAAATGCAGACCCTTTAAAGCAATAATGCATGGCAACCATTCCATGGGTCCCACCTCTCCAGGTTGAAGGGAATATTACTACAGCTATAACATGTACGGGAAACCTAGAGAATGGACACACTGTGAATACGAAAGGTTTCTAAAACTCAACGAAGAGTCCCTCTCCTGGTGCTCCGGTTTGACTTCCCAACAGCTCTACTATCAATCTCCCAACTTGGAGAGACAGCCCCTTTAAGCTCCTGGTTCACACAGGTTGCCCATTTGGCAGAGGAGGAAAGGGAAGAGGGAGAACCAGTGAGAGAGTAGCTGTTAGGCCTTTGGATGGGCACATGTCACTCTAATTTCCCGGCAGGAAGAAGAATTCACCAAAGTCTCAGCCACCCACCGGGAACCAGTATAGGTCCTGAACCAAATGTTTGGACTTGCGTTCAGCTCACAAAAAACGAGTTGAAAAATGGAGCTCAGGGGCACAGCAATTCACAAACTGGCAGAGTAATCAAGGCCAACTATCGTCCAAAAATCTGTTGAGGGAAGGCAACGAGGCGGACTTGAATGCGAGGCAGAATAGCAGGAAACAGATTTCAAGAGGTACGTTAGAATCGCCTGTAAAGCACAGGAAGAGGGGCACAACTTCGACCATGATGCACTTGGCCAAAAAGGGCGTATGCGTTTTCTCCTGAATATATTCAGGAGAAAACGCATACGCCCTTTTTGGCCAAGCAAGCAAGCGGGCAATGCAAATCTGCACTACAAAGAAGTATCACTTCCCACCGGTCAAAAGGGACATCCACAAAATGTGTAAAAACCAGAAAGGCAAGACAGGCCCTGGAGAACAGGGAGCCTTGTTATGCTGATGGGCGGGATGTAAGTTGCCAACTGCCTCACTGGAGGAGTGCATTGTGTTCCCTAAAACAAGGAAACAACAGAGCTACAGAGCCAAGGGCACTTCCAGTCTAGGGAATATACCTTGGGAAAACTGAAAATCCATAAGACAGAGCCACCCCCAAATTGAGGGCTGCACTGCTTACAAGAACCTCAACCTGGGTACACCTGAAATATCCCAGGAAATATAAAAATGGTTCCAAACATTGTGGAACTTACGTATGATGGAATATCCCTCAGCCACGAAATCAATGTCATAAGACCAGTAGCAGCAAAATGAGTGGATTCAGGTACGATGATTCTAAGGGAAAGAAGTCACACAGGAAAAGAAACTTATCATAAGATATCACTTAGGAAGATCCTGTAAACATGGCTACACATGAACTGAGTTAGCAAAGAGAACAGAGTCTCACATTTAGAAAACACTCTTATGCCTGCTTAAGGGGGAAGGAGAGGTGGGGTGATGCATCAAACCAGAGTTTGATATAAGCACAGGTACTGTTCCAAAAACCAACTATGGAATAGACAAGACCTACACCTTCCTCAGTGAAAGGGACTCAAAACCCCATATTTCCCGCAGAGGAATAGATCTGACTAGTAAGAATCTTAAAACCTATGTATTGATATGTCTCCGTAAGGGAATCAAGTGTGTCTAGACTGGCATAAACATGGCAGCGAGAATCAGCTCAAACCCACTCTAAAAAGGAATTTCAAAAACAGAACAAAGAAACAGGGAAATTCTTTACAATTCCTTCAGGGTCTCTGATGCAACCTGGAATGACCCTATCTACGATGACAGCTGGATGTGGCATGAGGCTGGACACTTGGGACTGAGAGGATTGGTGAGATTGGGTGAGCAAATGCAGACCCTTTAAAGCAATAATGCATGGCAACCATTCCATGGGTCCCACCTCTCCAGGTTGAAGGGAATATTACTACAGCTATAACATGTACGGGAAACCTAGAGAATGGACACACTGTGAATACGAAAGGTTTCTAAAACTCAACGAAGAGTCCCTCTCCTGGTGCTCCGGTTTGACTTTCCAACAGCTTTACTATCAATCTCCCAACTTGGAGAGACAGCCCCTTTAAGCTCCTGGTTCACACAGGTTGCCCATTTGGCAGAGGAGGAAAGGGAAGAGGGAGAACCAGTGAGAGAGTAGCTGTTAGGCATTTGGATGGGCACATGTCACTCTAATTTCCCGGCAGGAAGAAGAATTCACCAAAGTCTCAGCCACCCACCGGGAACCAGTATAGGTCCTGAACCAAATGTTTGGACTTGCGTTCAGCTCACAAAAAACGAGTTGAAAAATGGAGCTCAGGGGCACAGCAATTCACAAACTGGCAGAGTAATCAAGGCCAACTATCGTCCAAAAATCTGTTGAGGGAAGGCAACGAGGCGGACTTGAATGCGAGGCAGAATAGCAGGAAACAGATTTCAAGAGGTACGTTAGAATCGCCTGTAAAGCACAGGAAGAGGGGCACAACTTCGACCATGATGCACTTGGCCAAAAAGGGCGTATGCGTTTTCTCCTGAATATATTCAGGAGAAAACGCATACGCCCTTTTTGGCCAAGCAAGCAAGCGGGCAATGCAAATCTGCACTACAAAGAAGTATCACTTCCCACCGGTCAAAAGGGACATCCACAAAATGTGTAAAAACCAGAAAGGCAAGACAGGCCCTGGAGAACAGGGAGCCTTGTTATGCTGATGGGCGGGATGTAAGTTGCCAACTGCCTCACTGGAGGAGTGCATTGTGTTCCCTAAAACAAGGAAACAACAGAGCTACAGAGCCAAGGGCACTTCCAGTCTAGGGAATATACCTTGGGAAAACTGAAAATCCATAAGACAGAGCCACCCCCAAATTGAGGGCTGCACTGCTTACAAGAACCTCAACCTGGGTACACCTGAAATATCCCAGGAAATATAAAAATGGTTCCAAACATTGTGGAACTTACGTACGATGGAATATCCCTCAGCCACGAAATCAATGTCATAAGACCAGTAGCAGCAAAATGAGTGGATTCAGGTACGATGATTCTAAGGGAAAGAAGTCACACAGGAAAAGAAACTTATCATAAGATATCACTTAGGAAGATCCTGTAAACATGGCTACACATGAACTGAGTTAGCAAAGAGAACAGAGTCTCACATTTAGAAAACACTCTTATGCCTGCTTAAGGGGGAAGGAGAGGTGGGGTGATGCATCAAACCAGAGTTTGATATAAGCACAGGTACTGTTCCAAAAACCAACTATGGAATAGACAAGACCTACACCTTCCTCAGTGAAAGGGACTCAAAACCCCATATTTCCCGCAGAGGAATAGATCTGACTAGTAAGAATCTTAAAACCTATGTATTGATATGTCTCCGTAAGGGAATCAAGTGTGTCTAGACTGGCATAAACATGGCAGCGAGAATCAGCTCAAACCCACTCTAAAAAGGAATTTCAAAAACAGAACAAAGAAACAGGGAAATTCTTTACAATTCCTTCAGGGTCTCTGATGCAACCTGGAATGACCCTATCTACGATGACAGCTGGATGTGGCATGAGGCTGGACACTTGGGACTGAGAGGATTGGTGAGATTGGGTGAGCAAATGCAGACCCTTTAAAGCAATAATGCATGGCAACCATTCCATGGGTCCCACCTCTCCAGGTTGAAGGGAATATTACTACAGCTATAACATGTACGGGAAACCTAGAGAATGGACACACTGTGAATACGAAAGGTTTCTAAAACTCAACGAAGAGTCCCTCTCCTGGTGCTCCGGTTTGACTTTCCAACAGCTTTACTATCAATCTCCCAACTTGGAGAGACAGCCCCTTTAAGCTCCTGGTTCACACAGGTTGCCCATTTGGCAGAGGAGGAAAGGGAAGAGGGAGAACCAGTGAGAGAGTAGCTGTTAGGCATTTGGATGGGCACATGTCACTCTAATTTCCCGGCAGGAAGAAGAATTCACCAAAGTCTCAGCCACCCACCGGGAACCAGTATAGGTCCTGAACCAAATGTTTGGACTTGCGTTCAGCTCACAAAAAACGAGTTGAAAAATGGAGCTCAGGGGCACAGCAATTCACAAACTGGCAGAGTAATCAAGGCCAACTATCGTCCAAAAATCTGTTGAGGGAAGGCAACGAGGCGGACTTGAATGCGAGGCAGAATAGCAGGAAACAGATTTCAAGAGGTACGTTAGAATCGCCTGTAAAGCACAGGAAGAGGGGCACAACTTCGACCATGATGCACTTGGCCAAAAAGGGCGTATGCGTTTTCTCCTGAATATATTCAGGAGAAAACGCATACGCCCTTTTTGGCCAAGCAAGCAAGCGGGCAATGCAAATCTGCACTACAAAGAAGTATCACTTCCCACCGGTCAAAAGGGACATCCACAAAATGTGTAAAAACCAGAAAGGCAAGACAGGCCCTGGAGAACAGGGAGCCTTGTTATGCTGATGGGCGGGATGTAAGTTGCCAACTGCCTCACTGGAGGAGTGCACTGTGTTCCCTAAAACAAGGAAACAACAGAGCTACAGAGCCAAGGGCACTTCCAGTCTAGGGAATATACCTTGGGAAAACTGAAAATCCATAAGACAGAGCCACCCCCAAATTGAGGGCTGCACTGCTTACAAGAACCTCAACCTGGGTACACCTGAAATATCCCAGGAAATATAAAAATGGTTCCAAACATTGTGGAACTTACGTACGATGGAATATCCCTCAGCCACGAAATCAATGTCATAAGACCAGTAGCAGCAAAATGAGTGGATTCAGGTACGATGATTCTAAGGGAAAGAAGTCACACAGGAAAAGAAACTTATCATAAGATATCACTTAGGAAGATCCTGTAAACATGGCTACACATGAACTGAGTTAGCAAAGAGAACAGAGTCTCACATTTAGAAAACACTCTTATGCCTGCTTAAGGGGGAAGGAGAGGTGGGGTGATGCATCAAACCAGAGTTTGATATAAGCACAGGTACTGTTCCAAAAACCAACTATGGAATAGACAAGACCTACACCTTCCTCAGTGAAAGGGACTCAAAACCCCATATTTCCCGCAGAGGAATAGATCTGACTAGTAAGAATCTTAAAACCTATGTATTGATATGTCTCCGTAAGGGAATCAAGTGTGTCTAGACTGGCATAAACATGGCAGCGAGAATCAGCTCAAACCCACTCTAAAAAGGAATTTCAAAAACAGAACAAAGAAACAGGGAAATTCTTTACAATTCCTTCAGGGTCTCTGATGCAACCTGGAATGACCCTATCTACGATGACAGCTGGATGTGGCATGAGGCTGGACACTTGGGACTGAGAGGATTGGTGAGATTGGGTGAGCAAATGCAGACCCTTTAAAGCAATAATGCATGGCAACCATTCCATGGGTCCCACCTCTCCAGGTTGAAGGGAATATTACTACAGCTATAACATGTACGGGAAACCTAGAGAATGGACACACTGTGAATACGAAAGGTTTCTAAAACTCAACGAAGAGTCCCTCTCCTGGTGCTCCGGTTTGACTTTCCAACAGCTTTACTATCAATCTCCCAACTTGGAGAGACAGCCCCTTTAAGCTCCTGGTTCACACAGGTTGCCCATTTGGCAGAGGAGGAAAGGGAAGAGGGAGAACCAGTGAGAGAGTAGCTGTTAGGCCTTTGGATGGGCACATGTCACTCTAATTTCCCGGCAGGAAGAAGAATTCACCAAAGTCTCAGCCACCCACCGGGAACCAGTATAGGTCCTGAACCAAATGTTTGGACTTGCGTTCAGCTCACAAAAAACGAGTTGAAAAATGGAGCTCAGGGGCACAGCAATTCACAAACTGGCAGAGTAATCAAGGCCAACTATCGTCCAAAAATCTGTTGAGGGAAGGCAACGAGGCGGACTTGAATGCGAGGCAGAATAGCAGGAAACAGATTTCAAGAGGTACGTTAGAATCGCCTGTAAAGCACAGGAAGAGGGGCACAACTTCGACCATGATGCACTTGGCCAAAAAGGGCGTATGCGTTTTCTCCTGAATATATTCAGGAGAAAACGCATACGCCCTTTTTGGCCAAGCAAGCAAGCGGGCAATGCAAATCTGCACTACAAAGAAGTATCACTTCCCACCGGTCAAAAGGGACATCCACAAAATGTGTAAAAACCAGAAAGGCAAGACAGGCCCTGGAGAACAGGGAGCCTTGTTATGCTGATGGGCGGGATGTAAGTTGCCAACTGCCTCACTGGAGGAGTGCATTGTGTTCCCTAAAACAAGGAAACAACAGAGCTACAGAGCCAAGGGCACTTCCAGTCTAGGGAATATACCTTGGGAAAACTGAAAATCCATAAGACAGAGCCACCCCCAAATTGAGGGCTGCACTGCTTACAAGAACCTCAACCTGGGTACACCTGAAATATCCCAGGAAATATAAAAATGGTTCCAAACATTGTGGAACTTACGTACGATGGAATATCCCTCAGCCACGAAATCAATGTCATAAGACCAGTAGCAGCAAAATGAGTGGATTCAGGTACGATGATTCTAAGGGAAAGAAGTCACACAGGAAAAGAAACTTATCATAAGATATCACTTAGGAAGATCCTGTAAACATGGCTACACATGAACTGAGTTAGCAAAGAGAACAGAGTCTCACATTTAGAAAACACTCTTATGCCTGCTTAAGGGGGAAGGAGAGGTGGGGTGATGCATCAAACCAGAGTTTGATATAAGCACAGGTACTGTTCCAAAAACCAACTATGGAATAGACAAGACCTACACCTTCCTCAGTGAAAGGGACTCAAAACCCCATATTTCCCGCAGAGGAATAGATCTGACTAGTAAGAATCTTAAAACCTATGTATTGATATGTCTCCGTAAGGGAATCAAGTGTGTCTAGACTGGCATAAACATGGCAGCGAGAATCAGCTCAAACCCACTCTAAAAAGGAATTTCAAAAACAGAACAAAGAAACAGGGAAATTCTTTACAATTCCTTCAGGGTCTCTGATGCAACCTGGAATGACCCTATCTACGATGACAGCTGGATGTGGCATGAGGCTGGACACTTGGGACTGAGAGGATTGGTGAGATTGGGTGAGCAAATGCAGACCCTTTAAAGCAATAATGCATGGCAACCATTCCATGGGTCCCACCTCTCCAGGTTGAAGGGAATATTACTACAGCTATAACATGTACGGGAAACCTAGAGAATGGACACACTGTGAATACGAAAGGTTTCTAAAACTCAACGAAGAGTCCCTCTCCTGGTGCTCCGGTTTGACTTTCCAACAGCTTTACTATCAATCTCCCAACTTGGAGAGACAGCCCCTTTAAGCTCCTGGTTCACACAGGTTGCCCATTTGGCAGAGGAGGAAAGGGAAGAGGGAGAACCAGTGAGAGAGTAGCTGTTAGGCATTTGGATGGGCACATGTCACTCTAATTTCCCGGCAGGAAGAAGAATTCACCAAAGTCTCAGCCACCCACCGGGAACCAGTATAGGTCCTGAACCAAATGTTTGGACTTGCGTTCAGCTCACAAAAAACGAGTTGAAAAATGGAGCTCAGGGGCACAGCAATTCACAAACTGGCAGAGTAATCAAGGCCAACTATCGTCCAAAAATCTGTTGAGGGAAGGCAACGAGGCGGACTTGAATGCGAGGCAGAATAGCAGGAAACAGATTTCAAGAGGTACGTTAGAATCGCCTGTAAAGCACAGGAAGAGGGGCACAACTTCGACCATGATGCACTTGGCCAAAAAGGGCGTATGCGTTTTCTCCTGAATATATTCAGGAGAAAACGCATACGCCCTTTTTGGCCAAGCAAGCAAGCGGGCAATGCAAATCTGCACTACAAAGAAGTATCACTTCCCACCGGTCAAAAGGGACATCCACAAAATGTGTAAAAACCAGAAAGGCAAGACAGGCCCTGGAGAACAGGGAGCCTTGTTATGCTGATGGGCGGGATGTAAGTTGCCAACTGCCTCACTGGAGGAGTGCATTGTGTTCCCTAAAACAAGGAAACAACAGAGCTACAGAGCCAAGGGCACTTCCAGTCTAGGGAATATACCTTGGGAAAACTGAAAATCCATAAGACAGAGCCACCCCCAAATTGAGGGCTGCACTGCTTACAAGAACCTCAACCTGGGTACACCTGAAATATCCCAGGAAATATAAAAATGGTTCCAAACATTGTGGAACTTACGTACGATGGAATATCCCTCAGCCACGAAATCAATGTCATAAGACCAGTAGCAGCAAAATGAGTGGATTCAGGTACGATGATTCTAAGGGAAAGAAGTCACACAGGAAAAGAAACTTATCATAAGATATCACTTAGGAAGATCCTGTAAACATGGCTACACATGAACTGAGTTAGCAAAGAGAACAGAGTCTCACATTTAGAAAACACTCTTATGCCTGCTTAAGGGGGAAGGAGAGGTGGGGTGATGCATCAAACCAGAGTTTGATATAAGCACAGGTACTGTTCCAAAAACCAACTATGGAATAGACAAGACCTACACCTTCCTCAGTGAAAGGGACTCAAAACCCCATATTTCCCGCAGAGGAATAGATCTGACTAGTAAGAATCTTAAAACCTATGTATTGATATGTCTCCGTAAGGGAATCAAGTGTGTCTAGACTGGCATAAACATGGCAGCGAGAATCAGCTCAAACCCACTCTAAAAAGGAATTTCAAAAACAGAACAAAGAAACAGGGAAATTCTTTACAATTCCTTCAGGGTCTCTGATGCAACCTGGAATGACCCTATCTACGATGACAGCTGGATGTGGCATGAGGCTGGACACTTGGGACTGAGAGGATTGGTGAGATTGGGTGAGCAAATGCAGACCCTTTAAAGCAATAATGCATGGCAACCATTCCATGGGTCCCACCTCTCCAGGTTGAAGGGAATATTACTACAGCTATAACATGTACGGGAAACCTAGAGAATGGACACACTGTGAATACGAAAGGTTTCTAAAACTCAACGAAGAGTCCCTCTCCTGGTGCTCCGGTTTGACTTTCCAACAGCTTTACTATCAATCTCCCAACTTGGAGAGACAGCCCCTTTAAGCTCCTGGTTCACACAGGTTGCCCATTTGGCAGAGGAGGAAAGGGAAGAGGGAGAACCAGTGAGAGAGTAGCTGTTAGGCATTTGGATGGGCACATGTCACTCTAATTTCCCGGCAGGAAGAAGAATTCACCAAAGTCTCAGCCACCCACCGGGAACCAGTATAGGTCCTGAACCAAATGTTTGGACTTGCGTTCAGCTCACAAAAAACGAGTTGAAAAATGGAGCTCAGGGGCACAGCAATTCACAAACTGGCAGAGTAATCAAGGCCAACTATCGTCCAAAAATCTGTTGAGGGAAGGCAACGAGGCGGACTTGAATGCGAGGCAGAATAGCAGGAAACAGATTTCA
Organism: Mesoplodon mirus; assembly: GCF_964341445.2. Taxonomy (NCBI): domain Eukaryota; kingdom Metazoa; phylum Chordata; class Mammalia; order Artiodactyla; family Ziphiidae; genus Mesoplodon; species Mesoplodon mirus. Next base: position 106,337,191 of record NC_138987.1, on the reverse strand, counting down.
AGAGGTACGTTAGAATCGCCTGTAAAGCACAGGAAGAGGGGCACAACTTCGACCATGATGCACTTGGCCAAAAAGGGCGTATGCGTTTTCTCCTGAATATATTCAGGAGAAAACGCATACGCCCTTTTTGGCCAAGCAAGCAAGCGGGCAATGCAAATCTGCACTACAAAGAAGTATCACTTCCCACCGGTCAAAAGGGACATCCACAAAATGTGTAAAAACCAGAAAGGCAAGACAGGCCCTGGAGAACAGGGAGCCTTGTTATGCTGATGGGCGGGATGTAAGTTGCCAACTGCCTCACTGGAGGAGTGCACTGTGTTCCCTAAAACAAGGAAACAACAGAGCTACAGAGCCAAGGGCACTTCCAGTCTAGGGAATATACCTTGGGAAAACTGAAAATCCATAAGACAGAGCCACCCCCAAATTGAGGGCTGCACTGCTTACAAGAACCTCAACCTGGGTACACCTGAAATATCCCAGGAAATATAAAAATGGTTCCAAACATTGTGGAACTTACGTACGATGGAATATCCCTCAGCCACGAAATCAATGTCATAAGACCAGTAGCAGCAAAATGAGTGGATTCAGGTACGATGATTCTAAGGGAAAGAAGTCACACAGGAAAAGAAACTTATCATAAGATATCACTTAGGAAGATCCTGTAAACATGGCTACACATGAACTGAGTTAGCAAAGAGAACAGAGTCTCACATTTAGAAAACACTCTTATGCCTGCTTAAGGGGGAAGGAGAGGTGGGGTGATGCATCAAACCAGAGTTTGATATAAGCACAGGTACTGTTCCAAAAACCAACTATGGAATAGACAAGACCTACACCTTCCTCAGTGAAAGGGACTCAAAACCCCATATTTCCCGCAGAGGAATAGATCTGACTAGTAAGAATCTTAAAACCTATGTATTGATATGTCTCCGTAAGGGAATCAAGTGTGTCTAGACTGGCATAAACATGGCAGCGAGAATCAGCTCAAACCCACTCTAAAAAGGAATTTCAAAAACAGAACAAAGAAACAGGGAAATTCTTTACAATTCCTTCAGGGTCTCTGATGCAACCTGGAATGACCCTATCTACGATGACAGCTGGATGTGGCATGAGGCTGGACACTTGGGACTGAGAGGATTGGTGAGATTGGGTGAGCAAATGCAGACCCTTTAAAGCAATAATGCATGGCAACCATTCCATGGGTCCCACCTCTCCAGGTTGAAGGGAATATTACTACAGCTATAACATGTACGGGAAACCTAGAGAATGGACACACTGTGAATACGAAAGGTTTCTAAAACTCAACGAAGAGTCCCTCTCCTGGTGCTCCGGTTTGACTTTCCAACAGCTTTACTATCAATCTCCCAACTTGGAGAGACAGCCCCTTTAAGCTCCTGGTTCACACAGGTTGCCCATTTGGCAGAGGAGGAAAGGGAAGAGGGAGAACCAGTGAGAGAGTAGCTGTTAGGCATTTGGATGGGCACATGTCACTCTAATTTCCCGGCAGGAAGAAGAATTCACCAAAGTCTCAGCCACCCACCGGGAACCAGTATAGGTCCTGAACCAAATGTTTGGACTTGCGTTCAGCTCACAAAAAACGAGTTGAAAAATGGAGCTCAGGGGCACAGCAATTCACAAACTGGCAGAGTAATCAAGGCCAACTATCGTCCAAAAATCTGTTGAGGGAAGGCAACGAGGCGGACTTGAATGCGAGGCAGAATAGCAGGAAACAGATTTCAAGAGGTACGTTAGAATCGCCTGTAAAGCACAGGAAGAGGGGCACAACTTCGACCATGATGCACTTGGCCAAAAAGGGCGTATGCGTTTTCTCCTGAATATATTCAGGAGAAAACGCATACGCCCTTTTTGGCCAAGCAAGCAAGCGGGCAATGCAAATCTGCACTACAAAGAAGTATCACTTCCCACCGGTCAAAAGGGACATCCACAAAATGTGTAAAAACCAGAAAGGCAAGACAGGCCCTGGAGAACAGGGAGCCTTGTTATGCTGATGGGCGGGATGTAAGTTGCCAACTGCCTCACTGGAGGAGTGCATTGTGTTCCCTAAAACAAGGAAACAACAGAGCTACAGAGCCAAGGGCACTTCCAGTCTAGGGAATATACCTTGGGAAAACTGAAAATCCATAAGACAGAGCCACCCCCAAATTGAGGGCTGCACTGCTTACAAGAACCTCAACCTGGGTACACCTGAAATATCCCAGGAAATATAAAAATGGTTCCAAACATTGTGGAACTTACGTACGATGGAATATCCCTCAGCCACGAAATCAATGTCATAAGACCAGTAGCAGCAAAATGAGTGGATTCAGGTACGATGATTCTAAGGGAAAGAAGTCACACAGGAAAAGAAACTTATCATAAGATATCACTTAGGAAGATCCTGTAAACATGGCTACACATGAACTGAGTTAGCAAAGAGAACAGAGTCTCACATTTAGAAAACACTCTTATGCCTGCTTAAGGGGGAAGGAGAGGTGGGGTGATGCATCAAACCAGAGTTTGATATAAGCACAGGTACTGTTCCAAAAACCAACTATGGAATAGACAAGACCTACACCTTCCTCAGTGAAAGGGACTCAAAACCCCATATTTCCCGCAGAGGAATAGATCTGACTAGTAAGAATCTTAAAACCTATGTATTGATATGTCTCCGTAAGGGAATCAAGTGTGTCTAGACTGGCATAAACATGGCAGCGAGAATCAGCTCAAACCCACTCTAAAAAGGAATTTCAAAAACAGAACAAAGAAACAGGGAAATTCTTTACAATTCCTTCAGGGTCTCTGATGCAACCTGGAATGACCCTATCTACGATGACAGCTGGATGTGGCATGAGGCTGGACACTTGGGACTGAGAGGATTGGTGAGATTGGGTGAGCAAATGCAGACCCTTTAAAGCAATAATGCATGGCAACCATTCCATGGGTCCCACCTCTCCAGGTTGAAGGGAATATTACTACAGCTATAACATGTACGGGAAACCTAGAGAATGGACACACTGTGAATACGAAAGGTTTCTAAAACTCAACGAAGAGTCCCTCTCCTGGTGCTCCGGTTTGACTTCCCAACAGCTTTACTATCAATCTCCCAACTTGGAGAGACAGCCCCTTTAAGCTCCTGGTTCACACAGGTTGCCCATTTGGCAGAGGAGGAAAGGGAAGAGGGAGAACCAGTGAGAGAGTAGCTGTTAGGCCTTTGGATGGGCACATGTCACTCTAATTTCCCGGCAGGAAGAAGAATTCACCAAAGTCTCAGCCACCCACCGGGAACCAGTATAGGTCCTGAACCAAATGTTTGGACTTGCGTTCAGCTCACAAAAAACGAGTTGAAAAATGGAGCTCAGGGGCACAGCAATTCACAAACTGGCAGAGTAATCAAGGCCAACTATCGTCCAAAAATCTGTTGAGGGAAGGCAACGAGGCGGACTTGAATGCGAGGCAGAATAGCAGGAAACAGATTTCAAGAGGTACGTTAGAATCGCCTGTAAAGCACAGGAAGAGGGGCACAACTTCGACCATGATGCACTTGGCCAAAAAGGGCGTATGCGTTTTCTCCTGAATATATTCAGGAGAAAACGCATACGCCCTTTTTGGCCAAGCAAGCAAGCGGGCAATGCAAATCTGCACTACAAAGAAGTATCACTTCCCACCGGTCAAAAGGGACATCCACAAAATGTGTAAAAACCAGAAAGGCAAGACAGGCCCTGGAGAACAGGGAGCCTTGTTATGCTGATGGGCGGGATGTAAGTTGCCAACTGCCTCACTGGAGGAGTGCATTGTGTTCCCTAAAACAAGGAAACAACAGAGCTACAGAGCCAAGGGCACTTCCAGTCTAGGGAATATACCTTGGGAAAACTGAAAATCCATAAGACAGAGCCACCCCCAAATTGAGGGCTGCACTGCTTACAAGAACCTCAACCTGGGTACACCTGAAATATCCCAGGAAATATAAAAATGGTTCCAAACATTGTGGAACTTACGTATGATGGAATATCCCTCAGCCACGAAATCAATGTCATAAGACCAGTAGCAGCAAAATGAGTGGATTCAGGTACGATGATTCTAAGGGAAAGAAGTCACACAGGAAAAGAAACTTATCATAAGATATCACTTAGGAAGATCCTGTAAACATGGCTACACATGAACTGAGTTAGCAAAGAGAACAGAGTCTCACATTTAGAAAACACTCTTATGCCTGCTTAAGGGGGAAGGAGAGGTGGGGTGATGCATCAAACCAGAGTTTGATATAAGCACAGGTACTGTTCCAAAAACCAACTATGGAATAGACAAGACCTACACCTTCCTCAGTGAAAGGGACTCAAAACCCCATATTTCCCGCAGAGGAATAGATCTGACTAGTAAGAATCTTAAAACCTATGTATTGATATGTCTCCGTAAGGGAATCAAGTGTGTCTAGACTGGCATAAACATGGCAGCGAGAATCAGCTCAAACCCACTCTAAAAAGGAATTTCAAAAACAGAACAAAGAAACAGGGAAATTCTTTACAATTCCTTCAGGGTCTCTGATGCAACCTGGAATGACCCTATCTACGATGACAGCTGGATGTGGCATGAGGCTGGACACTTGGGACTGAGAGGATTGGTGAGATTGGGTGAGCAAATGCAGACCCTTTAAAGCAATAATGCATGGCAACCATTCCATGGGTCCCACCTCTCCAGGTTGAAGGGAATATTACTACAGCTATAACATGTACGGGAAACCTAGAGAATGGACACACTGTGAATACGAAAGGTTTCTAAAACTCAACGAAGAGTCCCTCTCCTGGTGCTCCGGTTTGACTTTCCAACAGCTTTACTATCAATCTCCCAACTTGGAGAGACAGCCCCTTTAAGCTCCTGGTTCACACAGGTTGCCCATTTGGCAGAGGAGGAAAGGGAAGAGGGAGAACCAGTGAGAGAGTAGCTGTTAGGCATTTGGATGGGCACATGTCACTCTAATTTCCCGGCAGGAAGAAGAATTCACCAAAGTCTCAGCCACCCACCGGGAACCAGTATAGGTCCTGAACCAAATGTTTGGACTTGCGTTCAGCTCACAAAAAACGAGTTGAAAAATGGAGCTCAGGGGCACAGCAATTCACAAACTGGCAGAGTAATCAAGGCCAACTATCGTCCAAAAATCTGTTGAGGGAAGGCAACGAGGCGGACTTGAATGCGAGGCAGAATAGCAGGAAACAGATTTCAAGAGGTACGTTAGAATCGCCTGTAAAGCACAGGAAGAGGGGCACAACTTCGACCATGATGCACTTGGCCAAAAAGGGCGTATGCGTTTTCTCCTGAATATATTCAGGAGAAAACGCATACGCCCTTTTTGGCCAAGCAAGCAAGCGGGCAATGCAAATCTGCACTACAAAGAAGTATCACTTCCCACCGGTCAAAAGGGACATCCACAAAATGTGTAAAAACCAGAAAGGCAAGACAGGCCCTGGAGAACAGGGAGCCTTGTTATGCTGATGGGCGGGATGTAAGTTGCCAACTGCCTCACTGGAGGAGTGCACTGTGTTCCCTAAAACAAGGAAACAACAGAGCTACAGAGCCAAGGGCACTTCCAGTCTAGGGAATATACCTTGGGAAAACTGAAAATCCATAAGACAGAGCCACCCCCAAATTGAGGGCTGCACTGCTTACAAGAACCTCAACCTGGGTACACCTGAAATATCCCAGGAAATATAAAAATGGTTCCAAACATTGTGGAACTTACGTACGATGGAATATCCCTCAGCCACGAAATCAATGTCATAAGACCAGTAGCAGCAAAATGAGTGGATTCAGGTACGATGATTCTAAGGGAAAGAAGTCACACAGGAAAAGAAACTTATCATAAGATATCACTTAGGAAGATCCTGTAAACATGGCTACACATGAACTGAGTTAGCAAAGAGAACAGAGTCTCACATTTAGAAAACACTCTTATGCCTGCTTAAGGGGGAAGGAGAGGTGGGGTGATGCATCAAACCAGAGTTTGATATAAGCACAGGTACTGTTCCAAAAACCAACTATGGAATAGACAAGACCTACACCTTCCTCAGTGAAAGGGACTCAAAACCCCATATTTCCCGCAGAGGAATAGATCTGACTAGTAAGAATCTTAAAACCTATGTATTGATATGTCTCCGTAAGGGAATCAAGTGTGTCTAGACTGGCATAAACATGGCAGCGAGAATCAGCTCAAACCCACTCTAAAAAGGAATTTCAAAAACAGAACAAAGAAACAGGGAAATTCTTTACAATTCCTTCAGGGTCTCTGATGCAACCTGGAATGACCCTATCTACGATGACAGCTGGATGTGGCATGAGGCTGGACACTTGGGACTGAGAGGATTGGTGAGATTGGGTGAGCAAATGCAGACCCTTTAAAGCAATAATGCATGGCAACTATTCCATGGGTCCCACCTCTCCAGGTTGAAGGGAATATTACTACAGCTATAACATGTACGGGAAACCTAGAGAATGGACACACTGTGAATACGAAAGGTTTCTAAAACTCAACGAAGAGTCCCTCTCCTGGTGCTCCGGTTTGACTTTCCAACAGCTTTACTATCAATCTCCCAACTTGGAGAGACAGCCCCTTTAAGCTCCTGGTTCACACAGGTTGCCCATTTGGCAGAGGAGGAAAGGGAAGAGGGAGAACCAGTGAGAGAGTAGCTGTTAGGCATTTGGATGGGCACATGTCACTCTAATTTCCCGGCAGGAAGAAGAATTCACCAAAGTCTCAGCCACCCACCGGGAACCAGTATAGGTCCTGAACCAAATGTTTGGACTTGCGTTCAGCTCACAAAAAACGAGTTGAAAAATGGAGCTCAGGGGCACAGCAATTCACAAACTGGCAGAGTAATCAAGGCCAACTATCGTCCAAAAATCTGTTGAGGGAAGGCAACGAGGCGGACTTGAATGCGAGGCAGAATAGCAGGAAACAGATTTCAAGAGGTACATTAGAATCGCCTGTAAAGCACAGGAAGAGGGGCACAACTTCGACCATGATGCACTTGGCCAAAAAGGGCGTATGCGTTTTCTCCTGAATATATTCAGGAGAAAACGCATACGCCCTTTTTGGCCAAGCAAGCAAGCGGGCAATGCAAATCTGCACTACAAAGAAGTATCACTTCCCACCGGTCAAAAGGGACATCCACAAAATGTGTAAAAACCAGAAAGGCAAGACAGGCCCTGGAGAACAGGGAGCCTTGTTATGCTGATGGGCGGGATGTAAGTTGCCAACTGCCTCACTGGAGGAGTGCACTGTGTTCCCTAAAACAAGGAAACAACAGAGCTACAGAGCCAAGGGCACTTCCAGTCTAGGGAATATACCTTGGGAAAACTGAAAATCCATAAGACAGAGCCACCCCCAAATTGAGGGCTGCACTGCTTACAAGAACCTCAACCTGGGTACACCTGAAATATCCCAGGAAATATAAAAATGGTTCCAAACATTGTGGAACTTACGTACGATGGAATATCCCTCAGCCACGAAATCAATGTCATAAGACCAGTAGCAGCAAAATGAGTGGATTCAGGTACGATGATTCTAAGGGAAAGAAGTCACACAGGAAAAGAAACTTATCATAAGATATCACTTAGGAAGATCCTGTAAACATGGCTACACATGAACTGAGTTAGCAAAGAGAACAGAGTCTCACATTTAGAAAACACTCTTATGCCTGCTTAAGGGGGAAGGAGAGGTGGGGTGATGCATCAAACCAGAGTTTGATATAAGCACAGGTACTGTTCCAAAAACCAACTATGGAATAGACAAGACCTACACCTTCCTCAGTGAAAGGGACTCAAAACCCCATATTTCCCGCAGAGGAATAGATCTGACTAGTAAGAATCTTAAAACCTATGTATTGATATGTCTCCGTAAGGGAATCAAGTGTGTCTAGACTGGCATAAACATGGCAGCGAGAATCAGCTCAAACCCACTCTAAAAAGGAATTTCAAAAACAGAACAAAGAAACAGGGAAATTCTTTACAATTCCTTCAGGGTCTCTGATGCAACCTGGAATGACCCTATCTACGATGACAGCTGGATGTGGCATGAGGCTGGACACTTGGGACTGAGAGGATTGGTGAGATTGGGTGAGCAAATGCAGACCCTTTAAAGCAATAATGCATGGCAACCATTCCATGGGTCCCACCTCTCCAGGTTGAAGGGAATATTACTACAGCTATAACATGTACGGGAAACCTAGAGAATGGACACACTGTGAATACGAAAGGTTTCTAAAACTCAACGAAGAGTCCCTCTCCTGGTGCTCCGGTTTGACTTTCCAACAGCTTTACTATCAATCTCCCAACTTGGAGAGACAGCCCCTTTAAGCTCCTGGTTCACACAGGTTGCCCATTTGGCAGAGGAGGAAAGGGAAGAGGGAGAACCAGTGAGAGAGTAGCTGTTAGGCATTTGGATGGGCACATGTCACTCTAATTTCCCGGCAGGAAGAAGAATTCACCAAAGTCTCAGCCACCCACCGGGAACCAGTATAGGTCCTGAACCAAATGTTTGGACTTGCGTTCAGCTCACAAAAAACGAGTTGAAAAATGGAGCTCAGGGGCACAGCAATTCACAAACTGGCAGAGTAATCAAGGCCAACTATCGTCCAAAAATCTGTTGAGGGAAGGCAACGAGGCGGACTTGAATGCGAGGCAGAATAGCAGGAAACAGATTTCAAGAGGTACGTTAGAATCGCCTGTAAAGCACAGGAAGAGGGGCACAACTTCGACCATGATGCACTTGGCCAAAAAGGGCGTATGCGTTTTCTCCTGAATATATTCAGGAGAAAACGCATACGCCCTTTTTGGCCAAGCAAGCAAGCGGGCAATGCAAATCTGCACTACAAAGAAGTATCACTTCCCACCGGTCAAAAGGGACATCCACAAAATGTGTAAAAACCAGAAAGGCAAGACAGGCCCTGGAGAACAGGGAGCCTTGTTATGCTGATGGGCGGGATGTAAGTTGCCAACTGCCTCACTGGAGGAGTGCACTGTGTTCCCTAAAACAAGGAAACAACAGAGCTACAGAGCCAAGGGCACTTCCAGTCTAGGGAATATACCTTGGGAAAACTGAAAATCCATAAGACAGAGCCACCCCCAAATTGAGGGCTGCACTGCTTACAAGAACCTCAACCTGGGTACACCTGAAATATCCCAGGAAATATAAAAATGGTTCCAAACATTGTGGAACTTACGTACGATGGAATATCCCTCAGCCACGAAATCAATGTCATAAGACCAGTAGCAGCAAAATGAGTGGATTCAGGTACGATGATTCTAAGGGAAAGAAGTCACACAGGAAAAGAAACTTATCATAAGATATCACTTAGGAAGATCCTGTAAACATGGCTACACATGAACTGAGTTAGCAAAGAGAACAGAGTCTCACATTTAGAAAACACTCTTATGCCTGCTTAAGGGGGAAGGAGAGGTGGGGTGATGCATCAAACCAGAGTTTGATATAAGCACAGGTACTGTTCCAAAAACCAACTATGGAATAGACAAGACCTACACCTTCCTCAGTGAAAGGGACTCAAAACCCCATATTTCCCGCAGAGGAATAGATCTGACTAGTAAGAATCTTAAAACCTATGTATTGATATGTCTCCGTAAGGGAATCAAGTGTGTCTAGACTGGCATAAACATGGCAGCGAGAATCAGCTCAAACCCACTCTAAAAAGGAATTTCAAAAACAGAACAAAGAAACAGGGAAATTCTTTACAATTCCTTCAGGGTCTCTGATGCAACCTGGAATGACCCTATCTACGATGACAGCTGGATGTGGCATGAGGCTGGACACTTGGGACTGAGAGGATTGGTGAGATTGGGTGAGCAAATGCAGACCCTTTAAAGCAATAATGCATGGCAACCATTCCATGGGTCCCACCTCTCCAGGTTGAAGGGAATATTACTACAGCTATAACATGTACGGGAAACCTAGAGAATGGACACACTGTGAATACGAAAGGTTTCTAAAACTCAACGAAGAGTCCCTCTCCTGGTGCTCCGGTTTGACTTTCCAACAGCTTTACTATCAATCTCCCAACTTGGAGAGACAGCCCCTTTAAGCTCCTGGTTCACACAGGTTGCCCATTTGGCAGAGGAGGAAAGGGAAGAGGGAGAACCAGTGAGAGAGTAGCTGTTAGGCATTTGGATGGGCACATGTCACTCTAATTTCCCGGCAGGAAGAAGAATTCACCAAAGTCTCAGCCACCCACCGGGAACCAGTATAGGTCCTGAACCAAATGTTTGGACTTGCGTTCAGCTCACAAAAAACGAGTTGAAAAATGGAGCTCAGGGGCACAGCAATTCACAAACTGGCAGAGTAATCAAGGCCAACTATCGTCCAAAAATCTGTTGAGGGAAGGCAACGAGGCGGACTTGAATGCGAGGCAGAATAGCAGGAAACAGATTTCAAGAGGTACGTTAGAATCGCCTGTAAAGCACAGGAAGAGGGGCACAACTTCGACCATGATGCACTTGGCCAAAAAGGGCGTATGCGTTTTCTCCTGAATATATTCAGGAGAAAACGCATACGCCCTTTTTGGCCAAGCAAGCAAGCGGGCAATGCAAATCTGCACTACAAAGAAGTATCACTTCCCACCGGTCAAAAGGGACATCCACAAAATGTGTAAAAACCAGAAAGGCAAGACAGGCCCTGGAGAACAGGGAGCCTTGTTATGCTGATGGGCGGGATGTAAGTTGCCAACTGCCTCACTGGAGGAGTGCACTGTGTTCCCTAAAACAAGGAAACAACAGAGCTACAGAGCCAAGGGCACTTCCAGTCTAGGGAATATACCTTGGGAAAACTGAAAATCCATAAGACAGAGCCACCCCCAAATTGAGGGCTGCACTGCTTACAAGAACCTCAACCTGGGTACACCTGAAATATCCCAGGAAATATAAAAATGGTTCCAAACATTGTGGAACTTACGTACGATGGAATATCCCTCAGCCACGAAATCAATGTCATAAGACCAGTAGCAGCAAAATGAGTGGATTCAGGTACGATGATTCTAAGGGAAAGAAGTCACACAGGAAAAGAAACTTATCATAAGATATCACTTAGGAAGATCCTGTAAACATGGCTACACATGAACTGAGTTAGCAAAGAGAACAGAGTCTCACATTTAGAAAACACTCTTATGCCTGCTTAAGGGGGAAGGAGAGGTGGGGTGATGCATCAAACCAGAGTTTGATATAAGCACAGGTACTGTTCCAAAAACCAACTATGGAATAGACAAGACCTACACCTTCCTCAGTGAAAGGGACTCAAAACCCCATATTTCCCGCAGAGGAATAGATCTGACTAGTAAGAATCTTAAAACCTATGTATTGATATGTCTCCGTAAGGGAATCAAGTGTGTCTAGACTGGCATAAACATGGCAGCGAGAATCAGCTCAAACCCACTCTAAAAAGGAATTTCAAAAACAGAACAAAGAAACAGGGAAATTCTTTACAATTCCTTCAGGGTCTCTGATGCAACCTGGAATGACCCTATCTACGATGACAGCTGGATGTGGCATGAGGCTGGACACTTGGGACTGAGAGGATTGGTGAGATTGGGTGAGCAAATGCAGACCCTTTAAAGCAATAATGCATGGCAACCATTCCATGGGTCCCACCTCTCCAGGTTGAAGGGAATATTACTACAGCTATAACATGTACGGGAAACCTAGAGAATGGACACACTGTGAATACGAAAGGTTTCTAAAACTCAACGAAGAGTCCCTCTCCTGGTGCTCCGGTTTGACTTTCCAACAGCTTTACTATCAATCTCCCAACTTGGAGAGACAGCCCCTTTAAGCTCCTGGTTCACACAGGTTGCCCATTTGGCAGAGGAGGAAAGGGAAGAGGGAGAACCAGTGAGAGAGTAGCTGTTAGGCATTTGGATGGGCACATGTCACTCTAATTTCCCGGCAGGAAGAAGAATTCACCAAAGTCTCAGCCACCCACCGGGAACCAGTATAGGTCCTGAACCAAATGTTTGGACTTGCGTTCAGCTCACAAAAAACGAGTTGAAAAATGGAGCTCAGGGGCACAGCAATTCACAAACTGGCAGAGTAATCAAGGCCAACTATCGTCCAAAAATCTGTTGAGGGAAGGCAACGAGGCGGACTTGAATGCGAGGCAGAATAGCAGGAAACAGATTTCAAGAGGTACGTTAGAATCGCCTGTAAAGCACAGGAAGAGGGGCACAACTTCGACCATGATGCACTTGGCCAAAAAGGGCGTATGCGTTTTCTCCTGAATATATTCAGGAGAAAACGCATACGCCCTTTTTGGCCAAGCAAGCAAGCGGGCAATGCAAATCTGCACTACAAAGAAGTATCACTTCCCACCGGTCAAAAGGGACATCCACAAAATGTGTAAAAACCAGAAAGGCAAGACAGGCCCTGGAGAACAGGGAGCCTTGTTATGCTGATGGGCGGGATGTAAGTTGCCAACTGCCTCACTGGAGGAGTGCACTGTGTTCCCTAAAACAAGGAAACAACAGAGCTACAGAGCCAAGGGCACTTCCAGTCTAGGGAATATACCTTGGGAAAACTGAAAATCCATAAGACAGAGCCACCCCCAAATTGAGGGCTGCACTGCTTACAAGAACCTCAACCTGGGTACACCTGAAATATCCCAGGAAATATAAAAATGGTTCCAAACATTGTGGAACTTACGTACGATGGAATATCCCTCAGCCACGAAATCAATGTCATAAGACCAGTAGCAGCAAAATGAGTGGATTCAGGTACGATGATTCTAAGGGAAAGAAGTCACACAGGAAAAGAAACTTATCATAAGATATCACTTAGGAAGATCCTGTAAACATGGCTACACATGAACTGAGTTAGGAAAGAGAACAGAGTCTCACATTTAGAAAACACTCTTATGCCTGCTTAAGGGGGAAGGAGAGGTGGGGTGATGCATCAAACCAGAGTTTGATATAAGCACAGGTACTGTTCCAAAAACCAACTATGGAATAGACAAGACCTACACCTTCCTCAGTGAAAGGGACTCAAAACCCCATATTTCCCGCAGAGGAATAGATCTGACTAGTAAGAATCTTAAAACCTATGTATTGATATGTCTCCGTAAGGGAATCAAGTGTGTCTAGACTGGCATAAACATGGCAGCGAGAATCAGCTCAAACCCACTCTAAAAAGGAATTTCAAAAACAGAACAAAGAAACAGGGAAATTCTTTACAATTCCTTCAGGGTCTCTGATGCAACCTGGAATGACCCTATCTACGATGACAGCTGGATGTGGCATGAGGCTGGACACTTGGGACTGAGAGGATTGGTGAGATTGGGTGAGCAAATGCAGACCCTTTAAAGCAATAATGCATGGCAACCATTCCATGGGTCCCACCTCTCCAGGTTGAAGGGAATATTACTACAGCTATAACATGTACGGGAAACCTAGAGAATGGACACACTGTGAATACGAAAGGTTTCTAAAACTCAACGAAGTGTCCCTCTCCTGGTGCTCCGGTTTGACTTTCCAACAGCTTTACTATCAATCTCCCAACTTGGAGAGACAGCCCCTTTAAGCTCCTGGTTCACACAGGTTGCCCATTTGGCAGAGGAGGAAAGGGAAGAGGGAGAACCAATGAGAGAGTAGCTGTTAGGCATTTGGATGGGCACAGGTCACTCTAATTTCCCGGCAGGAAGAAGAATTCACCAAAGTCTCAGCCACCCACCGGGAACCAGTATAGGTCCTGAACCAAATGTTTGGACTTGCGTTCAGCTCACAAAAAACGAGTTGAAAAATGGAGCTCAGGGGCACAGCAATTCACAAACTGGCAGAGTAATCAAGGCCAACTATCGTCCAAAAATCTGTTGAGGGAAGGCAACGAGGCGGACTTGAATGCGAGGCAGAATAGCAGGAAACAGATTTCAAGAGGTACGTTAGAATCGCCTGTAAAGCACAGGAAGAGGGGCACAACTTCGACCATGATGCACTTGGCCAAAAAGGGCGTATGCGTTTTCTCCTGAATATATTCAGGAGAAAACGCATACGCCCTTTTTGGCCAAGCAAGCAAGCGGGCAATGCAAATCTGCACTACAAAGAAGTATCACTTCCCACCGGTCAAAAGGGACATCCACAAAATGTGTAAAAACCAGAAAGGCAAGACAGGCCCTGGAGAACAGGGAGCCTTGTTATGCTGATGGGCGGGATGTAAGTTGCCAACTGCCTCACTGGAGGAGTGCATTGTGTTCCCTAAAACAAGGAAACAACAGAGCTACAGAGCCAAGGGCACTTCCAGTCTAGGGAATATACCTTGGGAAAACTGAAAATCCATAAGACAGAGCCACCCCCAAATTGAGGGCTGCACTGCTTACAAGAACCTCAACCTGGGTACACCTGAAATATCCCAGGAAATATAAAAATGGTTCCAAACATTGTGGAACTTACGTACGATGGAATATCCCTCAGCCACGAAATCAATGTCATAAGACCAGTAGCAGCAAAATGAGTGGATTCAGGTACGATGATTCTAAGGGAAAGAAGTCACACAGGAAAAGAAACTTATCATAAGATATCACTTAGGAAGATCCTGTAAACATGGCTACACATGAACTGAGTTAGGAAAGAGAACAGTGTCTCACATTTAGAAAACACTCTTATGCCTGCTTAAGGGGGAAGGAGAGGTGGGGTGATGCATCAAACCAGAGTTTGATATAAGCACAGGTACTGTTCCAAAAACCAACTATGGAATAGACAAGACCTACACCTTCCTCAGTGAAAGGGACTCAAAACCCCATATTTCCCGCAGAGGAATAGATCTGACTAGTAAGAATCTTAAAACCTATGTATTGATATGTCTCCGTAAGGGAATCAAGTGTGTCTAGACTGGCATAAACATGGCAGCGAGAATCAGCTCAAACCCACTCTAAAAAGGAATTTCAAAAACAGAACAAAGAAACAGGGAAATTCTTTACAATTCCTTCAGGGTCTCTGATGCAACCTGGAATGACCCTATCTACGATGACAGCTGGATGTGGCATGAGGCTGGACACTTGGGACTGAGAGGATTGGTGAGATTGGGTGAGCAAATGCAGACCCTTTAAAGCAATAATGCATGGCAACCATTCCATGGGCCCCACCTCTCCAGGTTGAAGGGAATATTACTACAGCTATAACATGTACGGGAAACCTAGAGAATGGACACACTGTGAATACGAAAGGTTTCTAAAACTCAACGAAGAGTCCCTCTCCTGGTGCTCCGGTTTGACTTTCCAACAGCTTTACTATCAATCTCCCAACTTGGAGAGACAGCCCCTTTAAGCTCCTGGTTCACACAGGTTGCCCATTTGGCAGAGGAGGAAAGGGAAGAGGGAGAACCAATGAGAGAGTAGCTGTTAGGCATTTGGATGGGCACAGGTCACTCTAATTTCCCGGCAGGAAGAAGAATTCACCAAAGTCTCAGCCACCCACCGGGAACCAGTATAGGTCCTGAACCAAATGTTTGGACTTGCGTTCAGCTCACAAAAAACGAGTTGAAAAATGGAGCTCAGGGGCACAGCAATTCACAAACTGGCAGAGTAATCAAGGCCAACTATCGTCCAAAAATCTGTTGAGGGAAGGCAACGAGGCGGACTTGAATGCGAGGCAGAATAGCAGGAAACAGATTTCAAGAGGTACGTTAGAATCGCCTGTAAAGCACAGGAAGAGGGGCACAACTTCGACCATGATGCACTTGGCCAAAAAGGGCGTATGCGTTTTCTCCTGAATATATTCAGGAGAAAACGCATACGCCCTTTTTGGCCAAGCAAGCAAGCGGGCAATGCAAATCTGCACTACAAAGAAGTATCACTTCCCACCGGTCAAAAGGGACATCCACAAAATGTGTAAAAACCAGAAAGGCAAGACAGGCCCTGGAGAACAGGGAGCCTTGTTATGCTGATGGGCGGGATGTAAGTTGCCAACTGCCTCACTGGAGGAGTGCACTGTGTTCCCTAAAACAAGGAAACAACAGAGCTACAGAGCCAAGGGCACTTCCAGTCTAGGGAATATACCTTGGGAAAACTGAAAATCCATAAGACAGAGCCACCCCCAAATTGAGGGCTGCACTGCTTACAAGAACCTCAACCTGGGTACACCTGAAATATCCCAGGAAATATAAAAATGGTTCCAAACATTGTGGAACTTACGTACGATGGAATATCCCTCAGCCACGAAATCAATGTCATAAGACCAGTAGCAGCAAAATGAGTGGATTCAGGTACGATGATTCTAAGGGAAAGAAGTCACACAGGAAAAGAAACTTATCATAAGATATCACTTAGGAAGATCCTGTAAACATGGCTACACATGAACTGAGTTAGCAAAGAGAACAGAGTCTCACATTTAGAAAACACTCTTATGCCTGCTTAAGGGGGAAGGAGAGGTGGGGTGATGCATCAAACCAGAGTTTGATATAAGCACAGGTACTGTTCCAAAAACCAACTATGGAATAGACAAGACCTACACCTTCCTCAGTGAAAGGGACTCAAAACCCCATATTTCCCGCAGAGGAATAGATCTGACTAGTAAGAATCTTAAAACCTATGTATTGATATGTCTCCGTAAGGGAATCAAGTGTGTCTAGACTGGCATAAACATGGCAGCGAGAATCAGCTCAAACCCACTCTAAAAAGGAATGTCAAAAACAGAACAAAGAAACAGGGAAATTCTTTACAATTCCTTCAGGGTCTCTGATGCAACCTGGAATGACCCTATCTACGATGACAGCTGGATGTGGCATGAGGCTGGACACTTGGGACTAAGAGGATTGGTGAGATTGGGTGAGCAAATGCAGACCCTTTAAAGCAATAATGCATGGCAACCATTCCATGGGCCCCACCTCTCCAGGTTGAAGGGAATATTACTACAGCTATAACATGTACGGGAAACCTAGAGAATGGACACACTGTGAATACGAAAGGTTTCTAAAACTCAACGAAGAGTCCCTCTCCTGGTGCTCCGGTTTGACTTTCCAACAGCTTTACTATCAATCTCCCAACTTGGAGAGACAGCCCCTTTAAGCTCCTGGTTCACACAGGTTGCCCATTTGGCAGAGGAGGAAAGGGAAGAGGGAGAACCAATGAGAGAGTAGCTGTTAGGCATTTGGATGGGCACAGGTCACTCTAATTTCCCGGCAGGAAGAAGAATTCACCAAAGTCTCAGCCACCCACCGGGAACCAGTATAGGTCCTGAACCAAATGTTTGGACTTGCGTTCAGCTCACAAAAAACGAGTTGAAAAATGGAGCTCAGGGGCACAGCAATTCACAAACTGGCAGAGTAATCAAGGCCAACTATCGTCCAAAAATCTGTTGAGGGAAGGCAACGAGGCGGACTTGAATGCGAGGCAGAATAGCAGGAAACAGATTTCAAGAGGTACGTTAGAATCGCCTGTAAAGCACAGGAAGAGGGGCACAACTTCGACCATGATGCACTTGGCCAAAAAGGGCGTATGCGTTTTCTCCTGAATATATTCAGGAGAAAACGCATACGCCCTTTTTGGCCAAGCAAGCAAGCGGGCAATGCAAATCTGCACTACAAAGAAGTATCACTTCCCACCGGTCAAAAGGGACATCCACAAAATGTGTAAAAACCAGAAAGGCAAGACAGGCCCTGGAGAACAGGGAGCCTTGTTATGCTGATGGGCGGGATGTAAGTTGCCAACTGCCTCACTGGAGGAGTGCATTGTGTTCCCTAAAACAAGGAAACAACAGAGCTACAGAGCCAAGGGCACTTCCAGTCTAGGGAATATACCTTGGGAAAACTGAAAATCCATAAGACAGAGCCACCCCCAAATTGAGGGCTGCACTGCTTACAAGAACCTCAACCTGGGTACACCTGAAATATCCCAGGAAATATAAAAATGGTTCCAAACATTGTGGAACTTACGTACGATGGAATATCCCTCAGCCACGAAATCAATGTCATAAGACCAGTAGCAGCAAAATGAGTGGATTCAGGTACGATGATTCTAAGGGAAAGAAGTCACACAGGAAAAGAAACTTATCATAAGATATCACTTAGGAAGATCCTGTAAACATGGCTACACATGAACTGAGTTAGGAAAGAGAACAGAGTCTCACATTTAGAAAACACTCTTATGCCTGCTTAAGGGGGAAGGAGAGGTGGGGTGATGCATCAAACCAGAGTTTGATATAAGCACAGGTACTGTTCCAAAAACCAACTATGGAATAGACAAGACCTACACCTTCCTCAGTGAAAGGGACTCAAAACCCCATATTTCCCGCAGAGGAATAGATCTGACTAGTAAGAATCTTAAAACCTATGTATTGATATGTCTCCGTAAGGGAATCAAGTGTGTCTAGACTGGCATAAACATGGCAGCGAGAATCAGCTCAAACCCACTCTAAAAAGGAATGTCAAAAACAGAACAAAGAAACAGGGAAATTCTTTACAATTCCTTCAGGGTCTCTGATGCAACCTGGAATGACCCTATCTACGATGACAGCTGGATGTGGCATGAGGCTGGACACTTGGGACTGAGAGGATTGGTGAGATTGGGTGAGCAAATGCAGACCCTTTAAAGCAATAATGCATGGCAACCATTCCATGGGCCCCACCTCTCCAGGTTGAAGGGAATATTACTACAGCTATAACATGTACGGGAAACCTAGAGAATGGACACACTGTGAATACGAAAGGTTTCTAAAACTCAACGAAGAGTCCCTCTCCTGGTGCTCCGGTTTGACTTTCCAACAGCTTTACTATCAATCTCCCAACTTGGAGAGACAGCCCCTTTAAGCTCCTGGTTCACACAGGTTGCCCATTTGGCAGAGGAGGAAAGGGAAGAGGGAGAACCAATGAGAGAGTAGCTGTTAGGCATTTGGATGGGCACAGGTCACTCTAATTTCCCGGCAGGAAGAAGAATTCACCAAAGTCTCAGCCACCCACCGGGAACCAGTATAGGTCCTGAACCAAATGTTTGGACTTGCGTTCAGCTCACAAAAAACGAGTTGAAAAATGGAGCTCAGGGGCACAGCAATTCACAAACTGGCAGAGTAATCAAGGCCAACTATCGTCCAAAAATCTGTTGAGGGAAGGCAACGAGGCGGACTTGAATGCGAGGCAGAATAGCAGGAAACAGATTTCAAGAGGTACGTTAGAATCGCCTGTAAAGCACAGGAAGAGGGGCACAACTTCGACCATGATGCACTTGGCCAAAAAGGGCGTATGCGTTTTCTCCTGAATATATTCAGGAGAAAACGCATACGCCCTTTTTGGCCAAGCAAGCAAGCGGGCAATGCAAATCTGCACTACAAAGAAGTATCACTTCCCACCGGTCAAAAGGGACATCCACAAAATGTGTAAAAACCAGAAAGGCAAGACAGGCCCTGGAGAACAGGGAGCCTTGTTATGCTGATGGGCGGGATGTAAGTTGCCAACTGCCTCACTGGAGGAGTGCATTGTGTTCCCTAAAACAAGGAAACAACAGAGCTACAGAGCCAAGGGCACTTCCAGTCTAGG
This sequence comes from Mesoplodon mirus, assembly GCF_964341445.2. Classification (NCBI taxonomy): domain Eukaryota; kingdom Metazoa; phylum Chordata; class Mammalia; order Artiodactyla; family Ziphiidae; genus Mesoplodon; species Mesoplodon mirus. The sequence goes on along the minus strand of NC_138987.1, from coordinate 106,317,688 downwards.
GAATATACCTTGGGAAAACTGAAAATCCATAAGACAGAGCCACCCCCAAATTGAGGGCTGCACTGCTTACAAGAACCTCAACCTGGGTACACCTGAAATATCCCAGGAAATATAAAAATGGTTCCAAACATTGTGGAACTTACGTACGATGGAATATCCCTCAGCCACGAAATCAATGTCATAAGACCAGTAGCAGCAAAATGAGTGGATTCAGGTACGATGATTCTAAGGGAAAGAAGTCACACAGGAAAAGAAACTTATCATAAGATATCACTTAGGAAGATCCTGTAAACATGGCTACACATGAACTGAGTTAGCAAAGAGAACAGAGTCTCACATTTAGAAAACACTCTTATGCCTGCTTAAGGGGGAAGGAGAGGTGGGGTGATGCATCAAACCAGAGTTTGATATAAGCACAGGTACTGTTCCAAAAACCAACTATGGAATAGACAAGACCTACACCTTCCTCAGTGAAAGGGACTCAAAACCCCATATTTCCCGCAGAGGAATAGATCTGACTAGTAAGAATCTTAAAACCTATGTATTGATATGTCTCCGTAAGGGAATCAAGTGTGTCTAGACTGGCATAAACATGGCAGCGAGAATCAGCTCAAACCCACTCTAAAAAGGAATGTCAAAAACAGAACAAAGAAACAGGGAAATTCTTTACAATTCCTTCAGGGTCTCTGATGCAACCTGGAATGACCCTATCTACGATGACAGCTGGATGTGGCATGAGGCTGGACACTTGGGACTGAGAGGATTGGTGAGATTGGGTGAGCAAATGCAGACCCTTTAAAGCAATAATGCATGGCAACCATTCCATGGGCCCCACCTCTCCAGGTTGAAGGGAATATTACTACAGCTATAACATGTACGGGAAACCTAGAGAATGGACACACTGTGAATACGAAAGGTTTCTAAAACTCAACGAAGAGTCCCTCTCCTGGTGCTCCGGTTTGACTTTCCAACAGCTTTACTATCAATCTCCCAACTTGGAGAGACAGCCCCTTTAAGCTCCTGGTTCACACAGGTTGCCCATTTGGCAGAGGAGGAAAGGGAAGAGGGAGAACCAATGAGAGAGTAGCTGTTAGGCATTTGGATGGGCACAGGTCACTCTAATTTCCCGGCAGGAAGAAGAATTCACCAAAGTCTCAGCCACCCACCGGGAACCAGTATAGGTCCTGAACCAAATGTTTGGACTTGCGTTCAGCTCACAAAAAACGAGTTGAAAAATGGAGCTCAGGGGCACAGCAATTCACAAACTGGCAGAGTAATCAAGGCCAACTATCGTCCAAAAATCTGTTGAGGGAAGGCAACGAGGCGGACTTGAATGCGAGGCAGAATAGCAGGAAACAGATTTCAAGAGGTACGTTAGAATCGCCTGTAAAGCACAGGAAGAGGGGCACAACTTCGACCATGATGCACTTGGCCAAAAAGGGCGTATGCGTTTTCTCCTGAATATATTCAGGAGAAAACGCATACGCCCTTTTTGGCCAAGCAAGCAAGCGGGCAATGCAAATCTGCACTACAAAGAAGTATCACTTCCCACCGGTCAAAAGGGACATCCACAAAATGTGTAAAAACCAGAAAGGCAAGACAGGCCCTGGAGAACAGGGAGCCTTGTTATGCTGATGGGCGGGATGTAAGTTGCCAACTGCCTCACTGGAGGAGTGCATTGTGTTCCCTAAAACAAGGAAACAACAGAGCTACAGAGCCAAGGGCACTTCCAGTCTAGGGAATATACCTTGGGAAAACTGAAAATCCATAAGACAGAGCCACCCCCAAATTGAGGGCTGCACTGCTTACAAGAACCTCAACCTGGGTACACCTGAAATATCCCAGGAAATATAAAAATGGTTCCAAACATTGTGGAACTTACGTACGATGGAATATCCCTCAGCCACGAAATCAATGTCATAAGACCAGTAGCAGCAAAATGAGTGGATTCAGGTACGATGATTCTAAGGGAAAGAAGTCACACAGGAAAAGAAACTTATCATAAGATATCACTTAGGAAGATCCTGTAAACATGGCTACACATGAACTGAGTTAGGAAAGAGAACAGAGTCTCACATTTAGAAAACACTCTTATGCCTGCTTAAGGGGGAAGGAGAGGTGGGGTGATGCATCAAACCAGAGTTTGATATAAGCACAGGTACTGTTCCAAAAACCAACTATGGAATAGACAAGACCTACACCTTCCTCAGTGAAAGGGACTCAAAACCCCATATTTCCCGCAGAGGAATAGATCTGACTAGTAAGAATCTTAAAACCTATGTATTGATATGTCTCCGTAAGGGAATCAAGTGTGTCTAGACTGGCATAAACATGGCAGCGAGAATCAGCTCAAACCCACTCTAAAAAGGAATGTCAAAAACAGAACAAAGAAACAGGGAAATTCTTTACAATTCCTTCAGGGTCTCTGATGCAACCTGGAATGACCCTATCTACGATGACAGCTGGATGTGGCATGAGGCTGGACACTTGGGACTGAGAGGATTGGTGAGATTGGGTGAGCAAATGCAGACCCTTTAAAGCAATAATGCATGGCAACCATTCCATGGGCCCCACCTCTCCAGGTTGAAGGGAATATTACTACAGCTATAACATGTACGGGAAACCTAGAGAATGGACACACTGTGAATACGAAAGGTTTCTAAAACTCAACGAAGAGTCCCTCTCCTGGTGCTCCGGTTTGACTTTCCAACAGCTTTACTATCAATCTCCCAACTTGGAGAGACAGCCCCTTTAAGCTCCTGGTTCACACAGGTTGCCCATTTGGCAGAGGAGGAAAGGGAAGAGGGAGAACCAATGAGAGAGTAGCTGTTAGGCATTTGGATGGGCACAGGTCACTCTAATTTCCCGGCAGGAAGAAGAATTCACCAAAGTCTCAGCCACCCACCGGGAACCAGTATAGGTCCTGAACCAAATGTTTGGACTTGCGTTCAGCTCACAAAAAACGAGTTGAAAAATGGAGCTCAGGGGCACAGCAATTCACAAACTGGCAGAGTAATCAAGGCCAACTATCGTCCAAAAATCTGTTGAGGGAAGGCAACGAGGCGGACTTGAATGCGAGGCAGAATAGCAGGAAACAGATTTCAAGAGGTACGTTAGAATCGCCTGTAAAGCACAGGAAGAGGGGCACAACTTCGACCATGATGCACTTGGCCAAAAAGGGCGTATGCGTTTTCTCCTGAATATATTCAGGAGAAAACGCATACGCCCTTTTTGGCCAAGCAAGCAAGCGGGCAATGCAAATCTGCACTACAAAGAAGTATCACTTCCCACCGGTCAAAAGGGACATCCACAAAATGTGTAAAAACCAGAAAGGCAAGACAGGCCCTGGAGAACAGGGAGCCTTGTTATGCTGATGGGCGGGATGTAAGTTGCCAACTGCCTCACTGGAGGAGTGCATTGTGTTCCCTAAAACAAGGAAACAACAGAGCTACAGAGCCAAGGGCACTTCCAGTCTAGGGAATATACCTTGGGAAAACTGAAAATCCATAAGACAGAGCCACCCCCAAATTGAGGGCTGCACTGCTTACAAGAACCTCAACCTGGGTACACCTGAAATATCCCAGGAAATATAAAAATGGTTCCAAACATTGTGGAACTTACGTACGATGGAATATCCCTCAGCCACGAAATCAATGTCATAAGACCAGTAGCAGCAAAATGAGTGGATTCAGGTACGATGATTCTAAGGGAAAGAAGTCACACAGGAAAAGAAACTTATCATAAGATATCACTTAGGAAGATCCTGTAAACATGGCTACACATGAACTGAGTTAGGAAAGAGAACAGAGTCTCACATTTAGAAAACACTCTTATGCCTGCTTAAGGGGGAAGGAGAGGTGGGGTGATGCATCAAACCAGAGTTTGATATAAGCACAGGTACTGTTCCAAAAACCAACTATGGAATAGACAAGACCTACACCTTCCTCAGTGAAAGGGACTCAAAACCCCATATTTCCCGCAGAGGAATAGATCTGACTAGTAAGAATCTTAAAACCTATGTATTGATATGTCTCCGTAAGGGAATCAAGTGTGTCTAGACTGGCATAAACATGGCAGCGAGAATCAGCTCAAACCCACTCTAAAAAGGAATGTCAAAAACAGAACAAAGAAACAGGGAAATTCTTTACAATTCCTTCAGGGTCTCTGATGCAACCTGGAATGACCCTATCTACGATGACAGCTGGATGTGGCATGAGGCTGGACACTTGGGACTGAGAGGATTGGTGAGATTGGGTGAGCAAATGCAGACCCTTTAAAGCAATAATGCATGGCAACCATTCCATGGGCCCCACCTCTCCAGGTTGAAGGGAATATTACTACAGCTATAACATGTACGGGAAACCTAGAGAATGGACACACTGTGAATACGAAAGGTTTCTAAAACTCAACGAAGAGTCCCTCTCCTGGTGCTCCGGTTTGACTTTCCAACAGCTTTACTATCAATCTCCCAACTTGGAGAGACAGCCCCTTTAAGCTCCTGGTTCACACAGGTTGCCCATTTGGCAGAGGAGGAAAGGGAAGAGGGAGAACCAATGAGAGAGTAGCTGTTAGGCATTTGGATGGGCACAGGTCACTCTAATTTCCCGGCAGGAAGAAGAATTCACCAAAGTCTCAGCCACCCACCGGGAACCAGTATAGGTCCTGAACCAAATGTTTGGACTTGCGTTCAGCTCACAAAAAACGAGTTGAAAAATGGAGCTCAGGGGCACAGCAATTCACAAACTGGCAGAGTAATCAAGGCCAACTATCGTCCAAAAATCTGTTGAGGGAAGGCAACGAGGCGGACTTGAATGCGAGGCAGAATAGCAGGAAACAGATTTCAAGAGGTACGTTAGAATCGCCTGTAAAGCACAGGAAGAGGGGCACAACTTCGACCATGATGCACTTGGCCAAAAAGGGCGTATGCGTTTTCTCCTGAATATATTCAGGAGAAAACGCATACGCCCTTTTTGGCCAAGCAAGCAAGCGGGCAATGCAAATCTGCACTACAAAGAAGTATCACTTCCCACCGGTCAAAAGGGACATCCACAAAATGTGTAAAAACCAGAAAGGCAAGACAGGCCCTGGAGAACAGGGAGCCTTGTTATGCTGATGGGCGGGATGTAAGTTGCCAACTGCCTCACTGGAGGAGTGCACTGTGTTCCCTAAAACAAGGAAACAACAGAGCTACAGAGCCAAGGGCACTTCCAGTCTAGGGAATATACCTTGGGAAAACTGAAAATCCATAAGACAGAGCCACCCCCAAATTGAGGGCTGCACTGCTTACAAGAACCTCAACCTGGGTACACCTGAAATATCCCAGGAAATATAAAAATGGTTCCAAACATTGTGGAACTTACGTACGATGGAATATCCCTCAGCCACGAAATCAATGTCATAAGACCAGTAGCAGCAAAATGAGTGGATTCAGGTACGATGATTCTAAGGGAAAGAAGTCACACAGGAAAAGAAACTTATCATAAGATATCACTTAGGAAGATCCTGTAAACATGGCTACACATGAACTGAGTTAGCAAAGAGAACAGAGTCTCACATTTAGAAAACACTCTTATGCCTGCTTAAGGGGGAAGGAGAGGTGGGGTGATGCATCAAACCAGAGTTTGATATAAGCACAGGTACTGTTCCAAAAACCAACTATGGAATAGACAAGACCTACACCTTCCTCAGTGAAAGGGACTCAAAACCCCATATTTCCCGCAGAGGAATAGATCTGACTAGTAAGAATCTTAAAACCTATGTATTGATATGTCTCCGTAAGGGAATCAAGTGTGTCTAGACTGGCATAAACATGGCAGCGAGAATCAGCTCAAACCCACTCTAAAAAGGAATGTCAAAAACAGAACAAAGAAACAGGGAAATTCTTTACAATTCCTTCAGGGTCTCTGATGCAACCTGGAATGACCCTATCTACGATGACAGCTGGATGTGGCATGAGGCTGGACACTTGGGACTGAGAGGATTGGTGAGATTGGGTGAGCAAATGCAGACCCTTTAAAGCAATAATGCATGGCAACCATTCCATGGGCCCCACCTCTCCAGGTTGAAGGGAATATTACTACAGCTATAACATGTACGGGAAACCTAGAGAATGGACACACTGTGAATACGAAAGGTTTCTAAAACTCAACGAAGAGTCCCTCTCCTGGTGCTCCGGTTTGACTTTCCAACAGCTTTACTATCAATCTCCCAACTTGGAGAGACAGCCCCTTTAAGCTCCTGGTTCACACAGGTTGCCCATTTGGCAGAGGAGGAAAGGGAAGAGGGAGAACCAATGAGAGAGTAGCTGTTAGGCATTTGGATGGGCACAGGTCACTCTAATTTCCCGGCAGGAAGAAGAATTCACCAAAGTCTCAGCCACCCACCGGGAACCAGTATAGGTCCTGAACCAAATGTTTGGACTTGCGTTCAGCTCACAAAAAACGAGTTGAAAAATGGAGCTCAGGGGCACAGCAATTCACAAACTGGCAGAGTAATCAAGGCCAACTATCGTCCAAAAATCTGTTGAGGGAAGGCAACGAGGCGGACTTGAATGCGAGGCAGAATAGCAGGAAACAGATTTCAAGAGGTACGTTAGAATCGCCTGTAAAGCACAGGAAGAGGGGCACAACTTCGACCATGATGCACTTGGCCAAAAAGGGCGTATGCGTTTTCTCCTGAATATATTCAGGAGAAAACGCATACGCCCTTTTTGGCCAAGCAAGCAAGCGGGCAATGCAAATCTGCACTACAAAGAAGTATCACTTCCCACCGGTCAAAAGGGACATCCACAAAATGTGTAAAAACCAGAAAGGCAAGACAGGCCCTGGAGAACAGGGAGCCTTGTTATGCTGATGGGCGGGATGTAAGTTGCCAACTGCCTCACTGGAGGAGTGCATTGTGTTCCCTAAAACAAGGAAACAACAGAGCTACAGAGCCAAGGGCATTTCCAGTCTAGGGAATATACCTTGGGAAAACTGAAAATCCATAAGACAGAGCCACCCCCAAATTGAGGGCTGCACTGCTTACAAGAACCTCAACCTGGGTACACCTGAAATATCCCAGGAAATATAAAAATGGTTCCAAACATTGTGGAACTTACGTACGATGGAATATCCCTCAGCCACGAAATCAATGTCATAAGACCAGTAGCAGCAAAATGAGTGGATTCAGGTATGATGATTCTAAGGGAAAGAAGTCACACAGGAAAAGAAACTTATCATAAGATATCACTTAGGAAGATCCTGTAAACATGGCTACACATGAACTGAGTTAGCAAAGAGAACAGAGTCTCACATTTAGAAAACACTCTTATGCCTGCTTAAGGGGGAAGGAGAGGTGGGGTGATGCATCAAACCAGAGTTTGATATAAGCACAGGTACTGTTCCAAAAACCAACTATGGAATAGACAAGACCTACACCTTCCTCAGTGAAAGGGACTCAAAACCCCATATTTCCCGCAGAGGAATAGATCTGACTAGTAAGAATCTTAAAACCTATGTATTGATATGTCTCCGTAAGGGAATCAAGTGTGTCTAGACTGGCATAAACATGGCAGCGAGAATCAGCTCAAACCCACTCTAAAAAGGAATGTCAAAAACAGAACAAAGAAACAGGGAAATTCTTTACAATTCCTTCAGGGTCTCTGATGCAACCTGGAATGACCCTATCTACGATGACAGCTGGATGTGGCATGAGGCTGGACACTTGGGACTGAGAGGATTGGTGAGATTGGGTGAGCAAATGCAGACCCTTTAAAGCAATAATGCATGGCAACCATTCCATGGGCCCCACCTCTCCAGGTTGAAGGGAATATTACTACAGCTATAACATGTACGGGAAACCTAGAGAATGGACACACTGTGAATACGAAAGGTTTCTAAAACTCAACGAAGAGTCCCTCTCCTGGTGCTCCGGTTTGACTTTCCAACAGCTTTACTATCAATCTCCCAACTTGGAGAGACAGCCCCTTTAAGCTCCTGGTTCACACAGGTTGCCCATTTGGCAGAGGAGGAAAGGGAAGAGGGAGAACCAATGAGAGAGTAGCTGTTAGGCATTTGGATGGGCACAGGTCACTCTAATTTCCCGGCAGGAAGAAGAATTCACCAAAGTCTCAGCCACCCACCGGGAACCAGTATAGGTCCTGAACCAAATGTTTGGACTTGCGTTCAGCTCACAAAAAACGAGTTGAAAAATGGAGCTCAGGGGCACAGCAATTCACAAACTGGCAGAGTAATCAAGGCCAACTATCGTCCAAAAATCTGTTGAGGGAAGGCAACGAGGCGGACTTGAATGCGAGGCAGAATAGCAGGAAACAGATTTCAAGAGGTACGTTAGAATCGCCTGTAAAGCACAGGAAGAGGGGCACAACTTCGACCATGATGCACTTGGCCAAAAAGGGCGTATGCGTTTTCTCCTGAATATATTCAGGAGAAAACGCATACGCCCTTTTTGGCCAAGCAAGCAAGCGGGCAATGCAAATCTGCACTACAAAGAAGTATCACTTCCCACCGGTCAAAAGGGACATCCACAAAATGTGTAAAAACCAGAAAGGCAAGACAGGCCCTGGAGAACAGGGAGCCTTGTTATGCTGATGGGCGGGATGTAAGTTGCCAACTGCCTCACTGGAGGAGTGCACTGTGTTCCCTAAAACAAGGAAACAACAGAGCTACAGAGCCAAGGGCACTTCCAGTCTAGGGAATATACCTTGGGAAAACTGAAAATCCATAAGACAGAGCCACCCCCAAATTGAGGGCTGCACTGCTTACAAGAACCTCAACCTGGGTACACCTGAAATATCCCAGGAAATATAAAAATGGTTCCAAACATTGTGGAACTTACGTACGATGGAATATCCCTCAGCCACGAAATCAATGTCATAAGACCAGTAGCAGCAAAATGAGTGGATTCAGGTACGATGATTCTAAGGGAAAGAAGTCACACAGGAAAAGAAACTTATCATAAGATATCACTTAGGAAGATCCTGTAAACATGGCTACACATGAACTGAGTTAGCAAAGAGAACAGAGTCTCACATTTAGAAAACACTCTTATGCCTGCTTAAGGGGGAAGGAGAGGTGGGGTGATGCATCAAACCAGAGTTTGATATAAGCACAGGTACTGTTCCAAAAACCAACTATGGAATAGACAAGACCTACACCTTCCTCAGTGAAAGGGACTCAAAACCCCATATTTCCCGCAGAGGAATAGATCTGACTAGTAAGAATCTTAAAACCTATGTATTGATATGTCTCCGTAAGGGAATCAAGTGTGTCTAGACTGGCATAAACATGGCAGCGAGAATCAGCTCAAACCCACTCTAAAAAGGAATGTCAAAAACAGAACAAAGAAACAGGGAAATTCTTTACAATTCCTTCAGGGTCTCTGATGCAACCTGGAATGACCCTATCTACGATGACAGCTGGATGTGGCATGAGGCTGGACACTTGGGACTAAGAGGATTGGTGAGATTGGGTGAGCAAATGCAGACCCTTTAAAGCAATAATGCATGGCAACCATTCCATGGGCCCCACCTCTCCAGGTTGAAGGGAATATTACTACAGCTATAACATGTACGGGAAACCTAGAGAATGGACACACTGTGAATACGAAAGGTTTCTGAAACTCAACGAAGAGTCCCTCTCCTGGTGCTCCGGTTTGACTTTCCAACAGCTTTACTATCAATCTCCCAACTTGGAGAGACAGCCCCTTTAAGCTCCTGGTTCACACAGGTTGCCCATTTGGCAGAGGAGGAAAGGGAAGAGGGAGAACCAATGAGAGAGTAGCTGTTAGGCATTTGGATGGGCACAGGTCACTCTAATTTCCCGGCAGGAAGAAGAATTCACCAAAGTCTCAGCCACCCACCGGGAACCAGTATAGGTCCTGAACCAAATGTTTGGACTTGCGTTCAGCTCACAAAAAACGAGTTGAAAAATGGAGCTCAGGGGCACAGCAATTCACAAACTGGCAGAGTAATCAAGGCCAACTATCGTCCAAAAATCTGTTGAGGGAAGGCAACGAGGCGGACTTGAATGCGAGGCAGAATAGCAGGAAACAGATTTCAAGAGGTACGTTAGAATCGCCTGTAAAGCACAGGAAGAGGGGCACAACTTCGACCATGATGCACTTGGCCAAAAAGGGCGTATGCGTTTTCTCCTGAATATATTCAGGAGAAAACGCATACGCCCTTTTTGGCCAAGCAAGCAAGCGGGCAATGCAAATCTGCACTACAAAGAAGTATCACTTCCCACCGGTCAAAAGGGACATCCACAAAATGTGTAAAAACCAGAAAGGCAAGACAGGCCCTGGAGAACAGGGAGCCTTGTTATGCTGATGGGCGGGATGTAAGTTGCCAACTGCCTCACTGGAGGAGTGCATTGTGTTCCCTAAAACAAGGAAACAACAGAGCTACAGAGCCAAGGGCACTTCCAGTCTAGGGAATATACCTTGGGAAAACTGAAAATCCATAAGACAGAGCCACCCCCAAATTGAGGGCTGCACTGCTTACAAGAACCTCAACCTGGGTACACCTGAAATATCCCAGGAAATATAAAAATGGTTCCAAACATTGTGGAACTTACGTACGATGGAATATCCCTCAGCCACGAAATCAATGTCATAAGACCAGTAGCAGCAAAATGAGTGGATTCAGGTACGATGATTCTAAGGGAAAGAAGTCACACAGGAAAAGAAACTTATCATAAGATATCACTTAGGAAGATCCTGTAAACATGGCTACACATGAACTGAGTTAGCAAAGAGAACAGAGTCTCACATTTAGAAAACACTCTTATGCCTGCTTAAGGGGGAAGGAGAGGTGGGGTGATGCATCAAACCAGAGTTTGATATAAGCACAGGTACTGTTCCAAAAACCAACTATGGAATAGACAAGACCTACACCTTCCTCAGTGAAAGGGACTCAAAACCCCATATTTCCCGCAGAGGAATAGATCTGACTAGTAAGAATCTTAAAACCTATGTATTGATATGTCTCCGTAAGGGAATCAAGTGTGTCTAGACTGGCATAAACATGGCAGCGAGAATCAGCTCAAACCCACTCTAAAAAGGAATGTCAAAAACAGAACAAAGAAACAGGGAAATTCTTTACAATTCCTTCAGGGTCTCTGATGCAACCTGGAATGACCCTATCTACGATGACAGCTGGATGTGGCATGAGGCTGGACACTTGGGACTGAGAGGATTGGTGAGATTGGGTGAGCAAATGCAGACCCTTTAAAGCAATAATGCATGGCAACCATTCCATGGGCCCCACCTCTCCAGGTTGAAGGGAATATTACTACAGCTATAACATGTACGGGAAACCTAGAGAATGGACACACTGTGAATACGAAAGGTTTCTAAAACTGAACGAAGAGTCCCTCTCCTGGTGCTCCGGTTTGACTTTCCAACAGCTTTACTATCAATCTCCCAACTTGGAGAGACAGCCCCTTTAAGCTCCTGGTTCACACAGGTTGCCCATTTGGCAGAGGAGGAAAGGGAAGAGGGAGAACCAATGAGAGAGTAGCTGTTAGGCATTTGGATGGGCACAGGTCACTCTAATTTCCCGGCAGGAAGAAGAATTCACCAAAGTCTCAGCCACCCACCGGGAACCAGTATAGGTCCTGAACCAAATGTTTGGACTTGCGTTCAGCTCACAAAAAACGAGTTGAAAAATGGAGCTCAGGGGCACAGCAATTCACAAACTGGCAGAGTAATCAAGGCCAACTATCGTCCAAAAATCTGTTGAGGGAAGGCAACGAGGCGGACTTGAATGCGAGGCAGAATAGCAGGAAACAGATTTCAAGAGGTACGTTAGAATCGCCTGTAAAGCACAGGAAGAGGGGCACAACTTCGACCATGATGCACTTGGCCAAAAAGGGCGTATGCGTTTTCTCCTGAATATATTCAGGAGAAAACGCATACGCCCTTTTTGGCCAAGCAAGCAAGCGGGCAATGCAAATCTGCACTACAAAGAAGTATCACTTCCCACCGGTCAAAAGGGACATCCACAAAATGTGTAAAAACCAGAAAGGCAAGACAGGCCCTGGAGAACAGGGAGCCTTGTTATGCTGATGGGCGGGATGTAAGTTGCCAACTGCCTCACTGGAGGAGTGCATTGTGTTCCCTAAAACAAGGAAACAACAGAGCTACAGAGCCAAGGGCACTTCCAGTCTAGGGAATATACCTTGGGAAAACTGAAAATCCATAAGACAGAGCCACCCCCAAATTGAGGGCTGCACTGCTTACAAGAACCTCAACCTGGGTACACCTGAAATATCCCAGGAAATATAAAAATGGTTCCAAACATTGTGGAACTTACGTACGATGGAATATCCCTCAGCCACGAAATCAATGTCATAAGACCAGTAGCAGCAAAATGAGTGGATTCAGGTACGATGATTCTAAGGGAAAGAAGTCACACAGGAAAAGAAACTTATCATAAGATATCACTTAGGAAGATCCTGTAAACATGGCTACACATGAACTGAGTTAGCAAAGAGAACAGAGTCTCACATTTAGAAAACACTCTTATGCCTGCTTAAGGGGGAAGGAGAGGTGGGGTGATGCATCAAACCAGAGTTTGATATAAGCACAGGTACTGTTCCAAAAACCAACTATGGAATAGACAAGACCTACACCTTCCTCAGTGAAAGGGACTCAAAACCCCATATTTCCCGCAGAGGAATAGATCTGACTAGTAAGAATCTTAAAACCTATGTATTGATATGTCTCCGTAAGGGAATCAAGTGTGTCTAGACTGGCATAAACATGGCAGCGAGAATCAGCTCAAACCCACTCTAAAAAGGAATGTCAAAAACAGAACAAAGAAACAGGGAAATTCTTTACAATTCCTTCAGGGTCTCTGATGCAACCTGGAATGACCCTATCTACGATGACAGCTGGATGTGGCATGAGGCTGGACACTTGGGACTGAGAGGATTGGTGAGATTGGGTGAGCAAATGCAGACCCTTTAAAGCAATAATGCATGGCAACCATTCCATGGGCCCCACCTCTCCAGGTTGAAGGGAATATTACTACAGCTATAACATGTACGGGAAACCTAGAGAATGGACACACTGTGAATACGAAAGGTTTCTAAAACTCAACGAAGAGTCCCTCTCCTGGTGCTCCGGTTTGACTTTCCAACAGCTTTACTATCAATCTCCCAACTTGGAGAGACAGCCCCTTTAAGCTCCTGGTTCACACAGGTTGCCCATTTGGCAGAGGAGGAAAGGGAAGAGGGAGAACCAATGAGAGAGTAGCTGTTAGGCATTTGGATGGGCACAGGTCACTCTAATTTCCCGGCAGGAAGAAGAATTCACCAAAGTCTCAGCCACCCACCGGGAACCAGTATAGGTCCTGAACCAAATGTTTGGACTTGCGTTCAGCTCACAAAAAACGAGTTGAAAAATGGAGCTCAGGGGCACAGCAATTCACAAACTGGCAGAGTAATCAAGGCCAACTATCGTCCAAAAATCTGTTGAGGGAAGGCAACGAGGCGGACTTGAATGCGAGGCAGAATAGCAGGAAACAGATTTCAAGAGGTACGTTAGAATCGCCTGTAAAGCACAGGAAGAGGGGCACAACTTCGACCATGATGCACTTGGCCAAAAAGGGCGTATGCGTTTTCTCCTGAATATATTCAGGAGAAAACGCATACGCCCTTTTTGGCCAAGCAAGCAAGCGGGCAATGCAAATCTGCACTACAAAGAAGTATCACTTCCCACCGGTCAAAAGGGACATCCACAAAATGTGTAAAAACCAGAAAGGCAAGACAGGCCCTGGAGAACAGGGAGCCTTGTTATGCTGATGGGCGGGATGTAAGTTGCCAACTGCCTCACTGGAGGAGTGCATTGTGTTCCCTAAAACAAGGAAACAACAGAGCTACAGAGCCAAGGGCACTTCCAGTCTAGGGAATATACCTTGGGAAAACTGAAAATCCATAAGACAGAGCCACCCCCAAATTGAGGGCTGCACTGCTTACAAGAACCTCAACCTGGGTACACCTGAAATATCCCAGGAAATATAAAAATGGTTCCAAACATTGTGGAACTTACGTACGATGGAATATCCCTCAGCCACGAAATCAATGTCATAAGACCAGTAGCAGCAAAATGAGTGGATTCAGGTACGATGATTCTAAGGGAAAGAAGTCACACAGGAAAAGAAACTTATCATAAGATATCACTTAGGAAGATCCTGTAAACATGGCTACACATGAACTGAGTTAGCAAAGAGAACAGAGTCTCACATTTAGAAAACACTCTTATGCCTGCTTAAGGGGGAAGGAGAGGTGGGGTGATGCATCAAACCAGAGTTTGATATAAGCACAGGTACTGTTCCAAAAACCAACTATGGAATAGACAAGACCTACACCTTCCTCAGTGAAAGGGACTCAAAACCCCATATTTCCCGCAGAGGAATAGATCTGACTAGTAAGAATCTTAAAACCTATGTATTGATATGTCTCCGTAAGGGAATCAAGTGTGTCTAGACTGGCATAAACATGGCAGCGAGAATCAGCTCAAACCCACTCTAAAAAGGAATGTCAAAAACAGAACAAAGAAACAGGGAAATTCTTTACAATTCCTTCAGGGTCTCTGATGCAACCTGGAATGACCCTATCTACGATGACAGCTGGATGTGGCATGAGGCTGGACACTTGGGACTGAGAGGATTGGTGAGATTGGGTGAGCAAATGCAGACCCTTTAAAGCAATAATGCATGGCAACCATTCCATGGGTCCCACCTCTCCAGGTTGAAGGGAATATTACTACAGCTATAACATGTACGGGAAACCTAGAGAATGGACACACTGTGAATACGAAAGGTTTCTAAAACTCAACGAAGAGTCCCTCTCCTGGTGCTCTGGTTTGACTTTCCAACAGCTTTACTATCAATCTCCCAACTTGGAGAGACAGCCCCTTTAAGCTCCTGGTTCACACAGGTTGCCCATTTGGCAGAGGAGGAAAGGGAAGAGGGAGAACCAATGAGAGAGTAGCTGTTAGGCATTTGGATGGGCACAGGTCACTCTAATTTCCCGGCAGGAAGAAGAATTCACCAAAGTCTCAGCCACCCACCGGGAACCAGTATAGGTCCTGAACCAAATGTTTGGACTTGCGTTCAGCTCACAAAAAACGAGTTGAAAAATGGAGCTCAGGGGCACAGCAATTCACAAACTGGCAGAGTAATCAAGGCCAACTATCGTCCAAAAATCTGTTGAGGGAAGGCAACGAGGCGGACTTGAATGCGAGGCAGAATAGCAGGAAACAGATTTCAAGAGGTACGTTAGAATCGCCTGTAAAGCACAGGAAGAGGGGCACAACTTCGACCATGATGCACTTGGCCAAAAAGGGCGTATGCGTTTTCTCCTGAATATATTCAGGAGAAAACGCATACGCCCTTTTTGGCCAAGCAAGCAAGCGGGCAATGCAAATCTGCACTACAAAGAAGTATCACTTCCCACCGGTCAAAAGGGACATCCACAAAATGTGTAAAAACCAGAAAGGCAAGACAGGCCCTGGAGAACAGGGAGCCTTGTTATGCTGATGGGCGGGATGTAAGTTGCCAACTGCCTCACTGGAGGAGTGCATTGTGTTCCCTAAAACAAGGAAACAACAGAGCTACAGAGCCAAGGGCACTTCCAGTCTAGGGAATATACCTTGGGAAAACTGAAAATCCATAAGACAGAGCCACCCCCAAATTGAGGGCTGCACTGCTTACAAGAACCTCAACCTGGGTACACCTGAAATATCCCAGGAAATATAAAAATGGTTCCAAACATTGTGGAACTTACGTACGATGGAATATCCCTCAGCCACGAAATCAATGTCATAAGACCAGTAGCAGCAAAATGAGTGGATTCAGGTACGATGATTCTAAGGGAAAGAAGTCACACAGGAAAAGAAACTTATCATAAGATATCACTTAGGAAGATCCTGTAAACATGGCTACACATGAACTGAGTTAGGAAAGAGAACAGAGTCTCACATTTAGAAAACACTCTTATGCCTGCTTAAGGGGGAAGGAGAGGTGGGGTGATGCATCAAACCAGAGTTTGATATAAGCACAGGTACTGTTCCAAAAACCAACTATGGAATAGACAAGACCTACACCTTCCTCAGTGAAAGGGACTCAAAACCCCATATTTCCCGCAGAGGAATAGATCTGACTAGTAAGAATCTTAAAACCTATGTATTGATATGTCTCCGTAAGGGAATCAAGTGTGTCTAGACTGGCATAAACATGGCAGCGAGAATCAGCTCAAACCCACTCTAAAAAGGAATGTCAAAAACAGAACAAAGAAACAGGGAAATTCTTTACAATTCCTTCAGGGTCTCTGATGCAACCTGGAATGACCCTATCTACGATGACAGCTGGATGTGGCATGAGGCTGGACACTTGGGACTGAGAGGATTGGTGAGATTGGGTGAGCAAATGCAGACCCTTTAAAGCAATAATGCATGGCAACCATTCCATGGGCCCCACCTCTCCAGGTTGAAGGGAATATTACTACAGCTATAACATGTACGGGAAACCTAGAGAATGGAAACACTGTGAATACGAAAGGTTTCTAAAACTCAACGAAGAGTCCCTCTCCTGGTGCTCCGGTTTGACTTTCCAACAGCTTTACTATCAATCTCCCAACTTGGAGAGACAGCCCCTTTAAGCTCCTGGTTCACACAGGTTGCCCATTTGGCAGAGGAGGAAAGGGAAGAGGGAGAACCAATGAGAGAGTAGCTGTTAGGCATTTGGATGGGCACAGGTCACTCTAATTTCCCGGCAGGAAGAAGAATTCACCAAAGTCTCAGCCACCCACCGGGAACCAGTATAGGTCCTGAACCAAATGTTTGGACTTGCGTTCAGCTCACAAAAAACGAGTTGAAAAATGGAGCTCAGGGGCACAGCAATTCACAAACTGGCAGAGTAATCAAGGCCAACTATCGTCCAAAAATCTGTTGAGGGAAGGCAACGAGGCGGACTTGAATGCGAGGCAGAATAGCAGGAAACAGATTTCAAGAGGTACGTTAGAATCGCCTGTAAAGCACAGGAAGAGGGGCACAACTTCGACCATGATGCACTTGGCCAAAAAGGGCGTATGCGTTTTCTCCTGAATATATTCAGGAGAAAACGCATACGCCCTTTTTGGCCAAGCAAGCAAGCGGGCAATGCAAATCTGCACTACAAAGAAGTATCACTTCCCACCGGTCAAAAGGGACATCCACAAAATGTGTAAAAACCAGAAAGGCAAGACAGGCCCTGGAGAACAGGGAGCCTTGTTATGCTGATGGGCGGGATGTAAGTTGCCAACTGCCTCACTGGAGGAGTGCACTGTGTTCCCTAAAACAAGGAAACAACAGAGCTACAGAGCCAAGGGCACTTCCAGTCTAGGGAATATACCTTGGGAAAACTGAAAATCCATAAGACAGAGCCACCCCCAAATTGAGGGCTGCACTGCTTACAAGAACCTCAACCTGGGTACACCTGAAATATCCCAGGAAATATAAAAATGGTTCCAAACATTGTGGAACTTACGTACGATGGAATATCCCTCAGCCACGAAATCAATGTCATAAGACCAGTAGCAGCAAAATGAGTGGATTCAGGTACGATGATTCTAAGGGAAAGAAGTCACACAGGAAAAGAAACTTATCATAAGATATCACTTAGGAAGATCCTGTAAACATGGCTACACATGAACTGAGTTAGCAAAGAGAACAGAGTCTCACATTTAGAAAACACTCTTATGCCTGCTTAAGGGGGAAGGAGAGGTGGGGTGATGCATCAAACCAGAGTTTGATATAAGCACAGGTACTGTTCCAAAAACCAACTATGGAATAGACAAGACCTACACCTTCCTCAGTGAAAGGGACTCAAAACCCCATATTTCCCGCAGAGGAATAGATCTGACTAGTAAGAATCTTAAAACCTATGTATTGATATGTCTCCGTAAGGGAATCAAGTGTGTCTAGACTGGCATAAACATGGCAGCGAGAATCAGCTCAAACCCACTCTAAAAAGGAATGTCAAAAACAGAACAAAGAAACAGGGAAATTCTTTACAATTCCTTCAGGGTCTCTGATGCAACCTGGAATGACCCTATCTACGATGACAGCTGGATGTGGCATGAGGCTGGACACTTGGGACTGAGAGGATTGGTGAGATTGGGTGAGCAAATGCAGACCCTTTAAAGCAATAATGCATGGCAACCATTCCATGGGCCCCACCTCTCCAGGTTGAAGGGAATATTACTACAGCTATAACATGTACGGGAAACCTAGAGAATGGACACACTGTGAATACGAAAGGTTTCTAAAACTCAACGAAGAGTCCCTCTCCTGGTGCTCCGGTTTGACTTTCCAACAGCTTTACTATCAATCTCCCAACTTGGAGAGACAGCCCCTTTAAGCTCCTGGTTCACACAGGTTGCCCATTTGGCAGAGGAGGAAAGGGAAGAGGGAGAACCAATGAGAGAGTAGCTGTTAGGCATTTGGATGGGCACAGGTCACTCTAATTTCCCGGCAGGAAGAAGAATTCACCAAAGTCTCAGCCACCCACCGGGAACCAGTATAGGTCCTGAACCAAATGTTTGGACTTGCGTTCAGCTCACAAAAAACGAGTTGAAAAATGGAGCTCAGGGGCACAGCAATTCACAAACTGGCAGAGTAATCAAGGCCAACTATCGTCCAAAAATCTGTTGAGGGAAGGCAACGAGGCGGACTTGAATGCGAGGCAGAATAGCAGGAAACAGATTTCAAGAGGTACGTTAGAATCGCCTGTAAAGCACAGGAAGAGGGGCACAACTTCGACCATGATGCACTTGGCCAAAAAGGGCGTATGCGTTTTCTCCTGAATATATTCAGGAGAAAACGCATACGCCCTTTTTGGCCAAGCAAGCAAGCGGGCAATGCAAATCTGCACTACAAAGAAGTATCACTTCCCACCGGTCAAAAGGGACATCCACAAAATGTGTAAAAACCAGAAAGGCAAGACAGGCCCTGGAGAACAGGGAGCCTTGTTATGCTGATGGGCGGGATGTAAGTTGCCAACTGCCTCACTGGAGGAGTGCACTGTGTTCCCTAAAACAAGGAAACAACAGAGCTACAGAGCCAAGGGCACTTCCAGTCTAGGGAATATACCTTGGGAAAACTGAAAATCCATAAGACAGAGCCACCCCCAAATTGAGGGCTGCACTGCTTACAAGAACCTCAACCTGGGTACACCTGAAATATCCCAGGAAATATAAAAATGGTTCCAAACATTGTGGAACTTACGTACGATGGAATATCCCTCAGCCACGAAATCAATGTCATAAGACCAGTAGCAGCAAAATGAGTGGATTCAGGTACGATGATTCTAAGGGAAAGAAGTCACACAGGAAAAGAAACTTATCATAAGATATCACTTAGGAAGATCCTGTAAACATGGCTACACATGAACTGAGTTAGGAAAGAGAACAGAGTCTCACATTTAGAAAACACTCTTATGCCTGCTTAAGGGGGAAGGAGAGGTGGGGTGATGCATCAAACCAGAGTTTGATATAAGCACAGGTACTGTTCCAAAAACCAACTATGGAATAGACAAGACCTACACCTTCCTCAGTGAAAGGGACTCAAAACCCCATATTTCCCGCAGAGGAATAGATCTGACTAGTAAGAATCTTAAAACCTATGTATTGATATGTCTCCGTAAGGGAATCAAGTGTGTCTAGACTGGCATAAACATGGCAGCGAGAATCAGCTCAAACCCACTCTAAAAAGGAATGTCAAAAACAGAACAAAGAAACAGGGAAATTCTTTACAATTCCTTCAGGGTCTCTGATGCAACCTGGAATGACCCTATCTACGATGACAGCTGGATGTGGCATGAGGCTGGACACTTGGGACTGAGAGGATTGGTGAGATTGGGTGAGCAAATGCAGACCCTTTAAAGCAATAATGCATGGCAACCATTCCATGGGCCCCACCTCTCCAGGTTGAAGGGAATATTACTACAGCTATAACATGTACGGGAAACCTAGAGAATGGACACACTGTGAATACGAAAGGTTTCTAAAACTCAACGAAGAGTCCCTCTCCTGGTGCTCCGGTTTGACTTTCCAACAGCTTTACTATCAATCTCCCAACTTGGAGAGACAGCCCCTTTAAGCTCCTGGTTCACACAGGTTGCCCATTTGGCAGAGGAGGAAAGGGAAGAGGGAGAACCAATGAGAGAGTAGCTGTTAGGCATTTGGATGGGCACAGGTCACTCTAATTTCCCGGCAGGAAGAAGAATTCACCAAAGTCTCAGCCACCCACCGGGAACCAGTATAGGTCCTGAACCAAATGTTTGGACTTGCGTTCAGCTCACAAAAAACGAGTTGAAAAATGGAGCTCAGGGGCACAGCAATTCACAAACTGGCAGAGTAATCAAGGCCAACTATCGTCCAAAAATCTGTTGAGGGAAGGCAACGAGGCGGACTTGAATGCGAGGCAGAATAGCAGGAAACAGATTTCAAGAGGTACGTTAGAATCGCCTGTAAAGCACAGGAAGAGGGGCACAACTTCGACCATGATGCACTTGGCCAAAAAGGGCGTATGCGTTTTCTCCTGAATATATTCAGGAGAAAACGCATACGCCCTTTTTGGCCAAGCAAGCAAGCGGGCAATGCAAATCTGCACTACAAAGAAGTATCACTTCCCACCGGTCAAAAGGGACATCCACAAAATGTGTAAAAACCAGAAAGGCAAGACAGGCCCTGGAGAACAGGGAGCCTTGTTATGCTGATGGGCGGGATGTAAGTTGCCAACTGCCTCACTGGAGGAGTGCACTGTGTTCCCTAAAACAAGTAAACAACAGAGCTACAGAGCCAAGGGCACTTCCAGTCTAGGGAATATACCTTGGGAAAACTGAAAATCCATAAGACAGAGCCACCCCCAAATTGAGGGCTGCACTGCTTACAAGAACCTCAACCTGGGTACACCTGAAATATCCCAGGAAATATAAAAATGGTTCCAAACATTGTGGAACTTACGTACGATGGAATATCCCTCAGCCACGAAATCAATGTCATAAGACCAGTAGCAGCAAAATGAGTGGATTCAGGTACGATGATTCTAAGGGAAAGAAGTCACACAGGAAAAGAAACTTATCATAAGATATCACTTAGGAAGATCCTGTAAACATGGCTACACATGAACTGAGTTAGGAAAGAGAACAGAGTCTCACATTTAGAAAACACTCTTATGCCTGCTTAAGGGGGAAGGAGAGGTGGGGTGATGCATCAAACCAGAGTTTGATATAAGCACAGGTACTGTTCCAAAAACCAACTATGGAATAGACAAGACCTACACCTTCCTCAGTGAAAGGGACTCAAAACCCCATATTTCCCGCAGAGGAATAGATCTGACTAGTAAGAATCTTAAAACCTATGTATTGATATGTCTCCGTAAGGGAATCAAGTGTGTCTAGACTGGCATAAACATGGCAGCGAGAATCAGCTCAAACCCACTCTAAAAAGGAATGTCAAAAACAGAACAAAGAAACAGGGAAATTCTTTACAATTCCTTCAGGGTCTCTGATGCAACCTGGAATGACCCTATCTACGATGACAGCTGGATGTGGCATGAGGCTGGACACTTGGGACTGAGAGGATTGGTGAGATTGGGTGAGCAAATGCAGACCCTTTAAAGCAATAATGCATGGCAACCATTCCATGGGCCCCACCTCTCCAGGTTGAAGGGAATATTACTACAGCTATAACATGTACGGGAAACCTAGAGAATGGACACACTGTGAATACGAAAGGTTTCTAAAACTCAACGAAGAGTCCCTCTCCTGGTGCTCCGGTTTGACTTTCCAACAGCTTTACTATCAATCTCCCAACTTGGAGAGACAGCCCCTTTAAGCTCCTGGTTCACACAGGTTGCCCATTTGGCAGAGGAGGAAAGGGAAGAGGGAGAACCAATGAGAGAGTAGCTGTTAGGCATTTGGATGGGCACAGGTCACTCTAATTTCCCGGCAGGAAGAAGAATTCACCAAAGTCTCAGCCACCCACCGGGAACCAGTATAGGTCCTGAACCAAATGTTTGGACTTGCGTTCAGCTCACAAAAAACGAGTTGAAAAATGGAGCTCAGGGGCACAGCAATTCACAAACTGGCAGAGTAATCAAGGCCAACTATCGTCCAAAAATCTGTTGAGGGAAGGCAACGAGGCGGACTTGAATGCGAGGCAGAATAGCAGGAAACAGATTTCAAGAGGTACGTTAGAATCGCCTGTAAAGCACAGGAAGAGGGGCACAACTTCGACCATGATGCACTTGGCCAAAAAGGGCGTATGCGTTTTCTCCTGAATATATTCAGGAGAAAACGCATACACCCTTTTTGGCCAAGCAAGCAAGCGGGCAATGCAAATCTGCACTACAAAGAAGTATCACTTCCCACCGGTCAAAAGGGACATCCACAAAATGTGTAAAAACCAGAAAGGCAAGACAGGCCCTGGAGAACAGGGAGCCTTGTTATGCTGATGGGCGGGATGTAAGTTGCCAACTGCCTCACTGGAGGAGTGCACTGTGTTCCCTAAAACAAGTAAACAACAGAGCTACAGAGCCAAGGGCACTTCCAGTCTAGGGAATATACCTTGGGAAAACTGAAAATCCATAAGACAGAGCCACCCCCAAATTGAGGGCTGCACTGCTTACAAGAACCTCAACCTGGGTACACCTGAAATATCCCAGGAAATATAAAAATGGTTCCAAACATTGTGGAACTTACGTACGATGGAATATCCCTCAGCCACGAAATCAATGTCATAAGACCAGTAGCAGCAAAATGAGTGGATTCAGGTACGATGATTCTAAGGGAAAGAAGTCACACAGGAAAAGAAACTTATCATAAGATATCACTTAGGAAGATCCTGTAAACATGGCTACACATGAACTGAGTTAGGAAAGAGAACAGAGTCTCACATTTAGAAAACACTCTTATGCCTGCTTAAGGGGGAAGGAGAGGTGGGGTGATGCATCAAACCAGAGTTTGATATAAGCACAGGTACTGTTCCAAAAACCAACTATGGAATAGACAAGACCTACACCTTCCTCAGTGAAAGGGACTCAAAACCCCATATTTCCCGCAGAGGAATAGATCTGACTAGTAAGAATCTTAAAACCTATGTATTGATATGTCTCCGTAAGGGAATCAAGTGTGTCTAGACTGGCATAAACATGGCAGCGAGAATCAGCTCAAACCCACTCTAAAAAGGAATGTCAAAAACAGAACAAAGAAACAGGGAAATTCTTTACAATTCCTTCAGGGTCTCTGATGCAACCTGGAATGACCCTATCTACGATGACAGCTGGATGTGGCATGAGGCTGGACACTTGGGACTGAGAGGATTGGTGAGATTGGGTGAGCAAATGCAGACCCTTTAAAGCAATAATGCATGGCAACCATTCCATGGGCCCCACCTCTCCAGGTTGAAGGGAATATTACTACAGCTATAACATGTACGGGAAACCTAGAGAATGGACACACTGTGAATACGAAAGGTTTCTAAAACTCAACGAAGAGTCCCTCTCCTGGTGCTCCGGTTTGACTTTCCAACAGCTTTACTATCAATCTCCCAACTTGGAGAGACAGCCCCTTTAAGCTCCTGGTTCACACAGGTTGCCCATTTGGCAGAGGAGGAAAGGGAAGAGGGAGAACCAATGAGAGAGTAGCTGTTAGGCATTTGGATGGGCACAGGTCACTCTAATTTCCCGGCAGGAAGAAGAATTCACCAAAGTCTCAGCCACCCACCGGGAACCAGTATAGGTCCTGAACCAAATGTTTGGACTTGCGTTCAGCTCACAAAAAACGAGTTGAAAAATGGAGCTCAGGGGCACAGCAATTCACAAACTGGCAGAGTAATCAAGGCCAACTATCGTCCAAAAATCTGTTGAGGGAAGGCAACGAGGCGGACTTGAATGCGAGGCAGAATAGCAGGAAACAGATTTCAAGAGGTACGTTAGAATCGCCTGTAAAGCACAGGAAGAGGGGCACAACTTCGACCATGATGCACTTGGCCAAAAAGGGCGTATGCGTTTTCTCCTGAATATATTCAGGAGAAAACGCATACACCCTTTTTGGCCAAGCAAGCAAGCGGGCAATGCAAATCTGCACTACAAAGAAGTATCACTTCCCACCGGTCAAAAGGGACATCCACAAAATGTGTAAAAACCAGAAAGGCAAGACAGGCCCTGGAGAACAGGGAGCCTTGTTATGCTGATGGGCGGGATGTAAGTTGCCAACTGCCTCACTGGAGGAGTGCACTGTGTTCCCTAAAACAAGTAAACAACAGAGCTACAGAGCCAAGGGCACTTCCAGTCTAGGGAATATACCTTGGGAAAACTGAAAATCCATAAGACAGAGCCACCCCCAAATTGAGGGCTGCACTGCTTACAAGAACCTCAACCTGGGTACACCTGAAATATCCCAGGAAATATAAAAATGGTTCCAAACATTGTGGAACTTACGTACGATGGAATATCCCTCAGCCACGAAATCAATGTCATAAGACCAGTAGCAGCAAAATGAGTGGATTCAGGTACGATGATTCTAAGGGAAAGAAGTCACACAGGAAAAGAAACTTATCATAAGATATCACTTAGGAAGATCCTGTAAACATGGCTACACATGAACTGAGTTAGGAAAGAGAACAGAGTCTCACATTTAGAAAACACTCTTATGCCTGCTTAAGGGGGAAGGAGAGGTGGGGTGATGCATCAAACCAGAGTTTGATATAAGCACAGGTACTGTTCCAAAAACCAACTATGGAATAGACAAGACCTACACCTTCCTCAGTGAAAGGGACTCAAAACCCCATATTTCCCGCAGAGGAATAGATCTGACTAGTAAGAATCTTAAAACCTATGTATTGATATGTCTCCGTAAGGGAATCAAGTGTGTCTAGACTGGCATAAACATGGCAGCGAGAATCAGCTCAAACCCACTCCAAAAAGGAATGTCAAAAACAGAACAAAGAAACAGGGAAATTCTTTACAATTCCTTCAGGGTCTCTGATGCAACCTGGAATGACCCTATCTACGATGACAGCTGGATGTGGCATGAGGCTGGACACTTGGGACTGAGAGGATTGGTGAGATTGGGTGAGCAAATGCAGACCCTTTAAAGCAATAATGCATGGCAACCATTCCATGGGTCCCACCTCTCCAGGTTGAAGGGAATATTACTACAGCTATAACATGTACGGGAAACCTAGAGAATGGACACACTGTGAATACGAAAGGTTTCTAAAACTCAACGAAGAGTCCCTCTCCTGGTGCTCCAGTTTGACTTTCCAACAGCTTTACTATCAATCTCCCAACTTGGAGAGACAGCCCCTTTAAGCTCCTGGTTCACACAGGTTGCCCATTTGGCAGAGGAGGAAAGGGAAGAGGGAGAACCAATGAGAGAGTAGCTGTTAGGCATTTGGATGGGCACAGGTCACTCTAATTTCCCGGCAGGAAGAAGAATTCACCAAAGTCTCAGCCACCCACCGGGAACCAGTATAGGTCCTGAACCAAATGTTTGGACTTGCGTTCAGCTCACAAAAAACGAGTTGAAAAATGGAGCTCAGGGGCACAGCAATTCACAAACTGGCAGAGTAATCAAGGCCAACTATCGTCCAAAAATCTGTTGAGGGAAGGCAACGAGGCGGACTTGAATGCGAGGCAGAATAGCAGGAAACAGATTTCAAGAGGTACGTTAGAATCGCCTGTAAAGCACAGGAAGAGGGGCACAACTTCGACCATGATGCACTTGGCCAAAAAGGGCGTATGCGTTTTCTCCTGAATATATTCAGGAGAAAACGCATACGCCCTTTTTGGCCAAGCAAGCAAGCGGGCAATGCAAATCTGCACTACAAAGAAGTATCACTTCCCACCAGTCAAAAGGGACATCCACAAAATGTGTAAAAACCAGAAAGGCAAGACAGGCCCTGGAGAACAGGGAGCCTTGTTATGCTGATGGGCGGGATGTAAGTTGCCAACTGCCTCACTGGAGGAGTGCACTGTGTTCCCTAAAACAAGTAAACAACAGAGCTACAGAGCCAAGGGCACTTCCAGTCTAGGGAATATACCTTGGGAAAACTGAAAATCCATAAGACAGAGCCACCCCCAAATTGAGGGCTGCACTGCTTACAAGAACCTCAACCTGGGTACACCTGAAATATCCCAGGAAATATAAAAATGGTTCCAAACATTGTGGAACTTACGTACGATGGAATATCCCTCAGCCACGAAATCAATGTCATAAGACCAGTAGCAGCAAAATGAGTGGATTCAGGTACGATGATTCTAAGGGAAAGAAGTCACACAGGAAAAGAAACTTATCATAAGATATCACTTAGGAAGATCCTGTAAACATGGCTACACATGAACTGAGTTAGGAAAGAGAACAGAGTCTCACATTTAGAAAACACTCTTATGCCTGCTTAAGGGGGAAGGAGAGGTGGGGTGATGCATCAAACCAGAGTTTGATATAAGCACAGGTACTGTTCCAAAAACCAACTATGGAATAGACAAGACCTACACCTTCCTCAGTGAAAGGGACTCAAAACCCCATATTTCCCGCAGAGGAATAGATCTGACTAGTAAGAATCTTAAAACCTATGTATTGATATGTCTCCGTAAGGGAATCAAGTGTGTCTAGACTGGCATAAACATGGCAGCGAGAATCAGCTCAAACCCACTCCAAAAAGGAATGTCAAAAACAGAACAAAGAAACAGGGAAATTCTTTACAATTCCTTCAGGGTCTCTGATGCAACCTGGAATGACCCTATCTACGATGACAGCTGGATGTGGCATGAGGCTGGACACTTGGGACTGAGAGGATTGGTGAGATTGGGTGAGCAAATGCAGACCCTTTAAAGCAATAATGCATGGCAACCATTCCATGGGTCCCACCTCTCCAGGTTGAAGGGAATATTACTACAGCTATAACATGTACGGGAAACCTAGAGAATGGACACACTGTGAATACGAAAGGTTTCTAAAACTCAACGAAGAGTCCCTCTCCTGGTGCTCCAGTTTGACTTTCCAACAGCTTTACTATCAATCTCCCAACTTGGAGAGACAGCCCCTTTAAGCTCCTGGTTCACACAGGTTGCCCATTTGGCAGAGGAGGAAAGGGAAGAGGGAGAACCAATGAGAGAGTAGCTGTTAGGCATTTGGATGGGCACAGGTCACTCTAATTTCCCGGCAGGAAGAAGAATTCACCAAAGTCTCAGCCACCCACCGGGAACCAGTATAGGTCCTGAACCAAATGTTTGGACTTGCGTTCAGCTCACAAAAAACGAGTTGAAAAATGGAGCTCAGGGGCACAGCAATTCACAAACTGGCAGAGTAATCAAGGCCAACTATCGTCCAAAAATCTGTTGAGGGAAGGCAACGAGGCGGACTTGAATGCGAGGCAGAATAGCAGGAAACAGATTTCAAGAGGTACGTTAGAATCGCCTGTAAAGCACAGGAAGAGGGGCACAACTTCGACCATGATGCACTTGGCCAAAAAGGGCGTATGCGTTTTCTCCTGAATATATTCAGGAGAAAACGCATACGCCCTTTTTGGCCAAGCAAGCAAGCGGGCAATGCAAATCTGCACTACAAAGAAGTATCACTTCCCACCAGTCAAAAGGGACATCCACAAAATGTGTAAAAACCAGAAAGGCAAGACAGGCCCTGGAGAACAGGGAGCCTTGTTATGCTGATGGGCGGGATGTAAGTTGCCAACTGCCTCACTGGAGGAGTGCACTGTGTTCCCTAAAACAAGTAAACAACAGAGCTACAGAGCCAAGGGCACTTCCAGTCTAGGGAATATACCTTGGGAAAACTGAAAATCCATAAGACAGAGCCACCCCCAAATTGAGGGCTGCACTGCTTACAAGAACCTCAACCTGGGTACACCTGAAATATCCCAGGAAATATAAAAATGGTTCCAAACATTGTGGAACTTACGTACGATGGAATATCCCTCAGCCACGAAATCAATGTCATAAGACCAGTAGCAGCAAAATGAGTGGATTCAGGTACGATGATTCTAAGGGAAAGAAGTCACACAGGAAAAGAAACTTATCATAAGATATCACTTAGGAAGATCCTGTAAACATGGCTACACATGAACTGAGTTAGGAAAGAGAACAGAGTCTCACATTTAGAAAACACTCTTATGCCTGCTTAAGGGGGAAGGAGAGGTGGGGTGATGCATCAAACCAGAGTTTGATATAAGCACAGGTACTGTTCCAAAAACCAACTATGGAATAGACAAGACCTACACCTTCCTCAGTGAAAGGGACTCAAAACCCCATATTTCCCGCAGAGGAATAGATCTGACTAGTAAGAATCTTAAAACCTATGTATTGATATGTCTCCGTAAGGGAATCAAGTGTGTCTAGACTGGCATAAACATGGCAGCGAGAATCAGCTCAAACCCACTCCAAAAAGGAATGTCAAAAACAGAACAAAGAAACAGGGAAATTCTTTACAATTCCTTCAGGGTCTCTGATGCAACCTGGAATGACCCTATCTACGATGACAGCTGGATGTGGCATGAGGCTGGACACTTGGGACTGAGAGGATTGGTGAGATTGGGTGAGCAAATGCAGACCCTTTAAAGCAATAATGCATGGCAACCATTCCATGGGTCCCACCTCTCCAGGTTGAAGGGAATATTACTACAGCTATAACATGTACGGGAAACCTAGAGAATGGACACACTGTGAATACGAAAGGTTTCTAAAACTCAACGAAGAGTCCCTCTCCTGGTGCTCCGGTTTGACTTTCCAACAGCTTTACTATCAATCTCCCAACTTGGAGAGACAGCCCCTTTAAGCTCCTGGTTCACACAGGTTGCCCATTTGGCAGAGGAGGAAAGGGAAGAGGGAGAACCAATGAGAGAGTAGCTGTTAGGCATTTGGATGGGCACAGGTCACTCTAATTTCCCGGCAGGAAGAAGAATTCACCAAAGTCTCAGCCACCCACCGGGAACCAGTATAGGTCCTGAACCAAATGTTTGGACTTGCGTTCAGCTCACAAAAAACGAGTTGAAAAATGGAGCTCAGGGGCACAGCAATTCACAAACTGGCAGAGTAATCAAGGCCAACTATCGTCCAAAAATCTGTTGAGGGAAGGCAACGAGGCGGACTTGAATGCGAGGCAGAATAGCAGGAAACAGATTTCAAGAGGTACGTTAGAATCGCCTGTAAAGCACAGGAAGAGGGGCACAACTTCGACCATGATGCACTTGGCCAAAAAGGGCGTATGCGTTTTCTCCTGAATATATTCAGGAGAAAACGCATACGCCCTTTTTGGCCAAGCAAGCAAGCGGGCAATGCAAATCTGCACTACAAAGAAGTATCACTTCCCACCGGTCAAAAGGGACATCCACAAAATGTGTAAAAACCAGAAAGGCAAGACAGGCCCTGGAGAACAGGGAGCCTTGTTATGCTGATGGGCGGGATGTAAGTTGCCAACTGCCTCACTGGAGGAGTGCACTGTGTTCCCTAAAACAAGTAAACAACAGAGCTACAGAGCCAAGGGCACTTCCAGTCTAGGGAATATACCTTGGGAAAACTGAAAATCCATAAGACAGAGCCACCCCCAAATTGAGGGCTGCACTGCTTACAAGAACCTCAACCTGGGTACACCTGAAATATCCCAGGAAATATAAAAATGGTTCCAAACATTGTGGAACTTACGTACGATGGAATATCCCTCAGCCACGAAATCAATGTCATAAGACCAGTAGCAGCAAAATGAGTGGATTCAGGTACGATGATTCTAAGGGAAAGAAGTCACACAGGAAAAGAAACTTATCATAAGATATCACTTAGGAAGATCCTGTAAACATGGCTACACATGAACTGAGTTAGGAAAGAGAACAGAGTCTCACATTTAGAAAACACTCTTATGCCTGCTTAAGGGGGAAGGAGAGGTGGGGTGATGCATCAAACCAGAGTTTGATATAAGCACAGGTACTGTTCCAAAAACCAACTATGGAATAGACAAGACCTACACCTTCCTCAGTGAAAGGGACTCAAAACCCCATATTTCCCGCAGAGGAATAGATCTGACTAGTAAGAATCTTAAAACCTATGTATTGATATGTCTCCGTAAGGGAATCAAGTGTGTCTAGACTGGCATAAACATGGCAGCGAGAATCAGCTCAAACCCACTCCAAAAAGGAATGTCAAAAACAGAACAAAGAAACAGGGAAATTCTTTACAATTCCTTCAGGGTCTCTGATGCAACCTGGAATGACCCTATCTACGATGACAGCTGGATGTGGCATGAGGCTGGACACTTGGGACTGAGAGGATTGGTGAGATTGGGTGAGCAAATGCAGACCCTTTAAAGCAATAATGCATGGCAACCATTCCATGGGCCCCACCTCTCCAGGTTGAAGGGAATATTACTACAGCTATAACATGTACGGGAAACCTAGAGAATGGACACACTGTGAATACGAAAGGTTTCTAAAACTCAACGAAGAGTCCCTCTCCTGGTGCTCCGGTTTGACTTTCCAACAGCTTTACTATCAATCTCCCAACTTGGAGAGACAGCCCCTTTAAGCTCCTGGTTCACACAGGTTGCCCATTTGGCAGAGGAGGAAAGGGAAGAGGGAGAACCAATGAGAGAGTAGCTGTTAGGCATTTGGATGGGCACAGGTCACTCTAATTTCCCGGCAGGAAGAAGAATTCACCAAAGTCTCAGCCACCCACCGGGAACCAGTATAGGTCCTGAACCAAATGTTTGGACTTGCGTTCAGCTCACAAAAAACGAGTTGAAAAATGGAGCTCAGGGGCACAGCAATTCACAAACTGGCAGAGTAATCAAGGCCAACTATCGTCCAAAAATCTGTTGAGGGAAGGCAACGAGGCGGACTTGAATGCGAGGCAGAATAGCAGGAAACAGATTTCAAGAGGTACGTTAGAATCGCCTGTAAAGCACAGGAAGAGGGGCACAACTTCGACCATGATGCACTTGGCCAAAAAGGGCGTATGCGTTTTCTCCTGAATATATTCAGGAGAAAACGCATACGCCCTTTTTGGCCAAGCAAGCAAGCGGGCAATGCAAATCTGCACTACAAAGAAGTATCACTTCCCACCGGTCAAAAGGGACATCCACAAAATGTGTAAAAACCAGAAAGGCAAGACAGGCCCTGGAGAACAGGGAGCCTTGTTATGCTGATGGGCGGGATGTAAGTTGCCAACTGCCTCACTGGAGGAGTGCACTGTGTTCCCTAAAACAAGTAAACAACAGAGCTACAGAGCCAAGGGCACTTCCAGTCTAGGGAATATACCTTGGGAAAACTGAAAATCCATAAGACAGAGCCACCCCCAAATTGAGGGCTGCACTGCTTACAAGAACCTCAACCTGGGTACACCTGAAATATCCCAGGAAATATAAAAATGGTTCCAAACATTGTGGAACTTACGTACGATGGAATATCCCTCAGCCACGAAATCAATGTCATAAGACCAGTAGCAGCAAAATGAGTGGATTCAGGTACGATGATTCTAAGGGAAAGAAGTCACACAGGAAAAGAAACTTATCATAAGATATCACTTAGGAAGATCCTGTAAACATGGCTACACATGAACTGAGTTAGGAAAGAGAACAGAGTCTCACATTTAGAAAACACTCTTATGCCTGCTTAAGGGGGAAGGAGAGGTGGGGTGATGCATCAAACCAGAGTTTGATATAAGCACAGGTACTGTTCCAAAAACCAACTATGGAATAGACAAGACCTACACCTTCCTCAGTGAAAGGGACTCAAAACCCCATATTTCCCGCAGAGGAATAGATCTGACTAGTAAGAATCTTAAAACCTATGTATTGATATGTCTCCGTAAGGGAATCAAGTGTGTCTAGACTGGCATAAACATGGCAGCGAGAATCAGCTCAAACCCACTCTAAAAAGGAATGTCAAAAACAGAACAAAGAAACAGGGAAATTCTTTACAATTCCTTCAGGGTCTCTGATGCAACCTGGAATGACCCTATCTACGATGACAGCTGGATGTGGCATGAGGCTGGACACTTGGGACTGAGAGGATTGGTGAGATTGGGTGAGCAAATGCAGACCCTTTAAAGCAATAATGCATGGCAACCATTCCATGGGTCCCACCTCTCCAGGTTGAAGGGAATATTACTACAGCTATAACATGTACGGGAAACCTAGAGAATGGACACACTGTGAATACGAAAGGTTTCTAAAACTCAACGAAGAGTCCCTCTCCTGGTGCTCCGGTTTGACTTTCCAACAGCTTTACTGTCAATCTCCCAACTTGGAGAGACAGCCCCTTTAAGCTCCTGGTTCACACAGGTTGCCCATTTGGCAGAGGAGGAAAGGGAAGAGGGAGAACCAATGAGAGAGTAGCTGTTAGGCATTTGGATGGGCACAGGTCACTCTAATTTCCCGGCAGGAAGAAGAATTCACCAAAGTCTCAGCCACCCACCGGGAACCAGTATAGGTCCTGAACCAAATGTTTGGACTTGCGTTCAGCTCACAAAAAACGAGTTGAAAAATGGAGCTCAGGGGCACAGCAATTCACAAACTGGCAGAGTAATCAAGGCCAACTATCGTCCAAAAATCTGTTGAGGGAAGGCAACGAGGCGGACTTGAATGCGAGGCAGAATAGCAGGAAACAGATTTCAAGAGGTACGTTAGAATCGCCTGTAAAGCACAGGAAGAGGGGCACAACTTCGACCATGATGCACTTGGCCAAAAAGGGCGTATGCGTTTTCTCCTGAATATATTCAGGAGAAAACGCATACGCCCTTTTTGGCCAAGCAAGCAAGCGGGCAATGCAAATCTGCACTACAAAGAAGTATCACTTCCCACCGGTCAAAAGGGACATCCACAAAATGTGTAAAAACCAGAAAGGCAAGACAGGCCCTGGAGAACAGGGAGCCTTGTTATGCTGATGGGCGGGATGTAAGTTGCCAACTGCCTCACTGGAGGAGTGCACTGTGTTCCCTAAAACAAGGAAACAACAGAGCTACAGAGCCAAGGGCACTTCCAGTCTAGGGAATATACCTTGGGAAAACTGAAAATCCATAAGACAGAGCCACCCCCAAATTGAGGGCTGCACTGCTTACAAGAACCTCAACCTGGGTACACCTGAAATATCCCAGGAAATATAAAAATGGTTCCAAACATTGTGGAACTTACGTACGATGGAATATCCCTCAGCCACGAAATCAATGTCATAAGACCAGTAGCAGCAAAATGAGTGGATTCAGGTACGATGATTCTAAGGGAAAGAAGTCACACAGGAAAAGAAACTTATCATAAGATATCACTTAGGAAGATCCTGTAAACATGGCTACACATGAACTGAGTTAGCAAAGAGAACAGAGTCTCACATTTAGAAAACACTCTTATGCCTGCTTAAGGGGGAAGGAGAGGTGGGGTGATGCATCAAACCAGAGTTTGATATAAGCACAGGTACTGTTCCAGAAACCAACTATGGAATAGACAAGACCTACACCTTCCTCAGTGAAAGGGACTCAAAACCCCATATTTCCCGCAGAGGAATAGATCTGACTAGTAAGAATCTTAAAACCTATGTATTGATATGTCTCCGTAAGGGAATCAAGTGTGTCTAGACTGGCATAAACATGGCAGCGAGAATCAGCTCAAACCCACTCTAAAAAGGAATTTCAAAAACAGAACAAAGAAACAGGGAAATTCTTTACAATTCCTTCAGGGTCTCTGATGCAACCTGGAATGACCCTATCTACGATGACAGCTGGATGTGGCATGAGGCTGGACACTTGGGACTGAGAGGATTGGTGAGATTGGGTGAGCAAATGCAGACCCTTTAAAGCAATAATGCATGGCAACCATTCCATGGGTCCCACCTCTCCAGGTTGAAGGGAATATTACTACAGCTATAACATGTACGGGAAACCTAGAGAATGGACACACTGTGAATACGAAAGGTTTCTAAAACTCAACGAAGAGTCCCTCTCCTGGTGCTCCGGTTTGACTTTCCAACAGCTTTACTATCAATCTCCCAACTTGGAGAGACAGCCCCTTTAAGCTCCTGGTTCACACAGGTTGCCCATTTGGCAGAGGAGGAAAGGGAAGAGGGAGAACCAATGAGAGAGTAGCTGTTAGGCATTTGGATGGGCACAGGTCACTCTAATTTCCCGGCAGGAAGAAGAATTCACCAAAGTCTCAGCCACCCACCGGGAACCAGTATAGGTCCTGAACCAAATGTTTGGACTTGCGTTCAGCTCACAAAAAACGAGTTGAAAAATGGAGCTCAGGGGCACAGCAATTCACAAACTGGCAGAGTAATCAAGGCCAACTATCGTCCAAAAATCTGTTGAGGGAAGGCAACGAGGCGGACTTGAATGCGAGGCAGAATAGCAGGAAACAGATTTCAAGAGGTACGTTAGAATCGCCTGTAAAGCACAGGAAGAGGGGCACAACTTCGACCATGATGCACTTGGCCAAAAAGGGCGTATGCGTTTTCTCCTGAATATATTCAGGAGAAAACGCATACGCCCTTTTTGGCCAAGCAAGCAAGCGGGCAATGCAAATCTGCACTACAAAGAAGTATCACTTCCCACCGGTCAAAAGGGACATCCACAAAATGTGTAAAAACCAGAAAGGCAAGACAGGCCCTGGAGAACAGGGAGCCTTGTTATGCTGATGGGCGGGATGTAAGTTGCCAACTGCCTCACTGGAGGAGTGCATTGTGTTCCCTAAAACAAGTAAACAACAGAGCTACAGAGCCAAGGGCACTTCCAGTCTAGGGAATATACCTTGGGAAAACTGAAAATCCATAAGACAGAGCCACCCCCAAATTGAGGGCTGCACTGCTTACAAGAACCTCAACCTGGGTACACCTGAAATATCCCAGGAAATATAAAAATGGTTCCAAACATTGTGGAACTTACGTACGATGGAATATCCCTCAGCCACGAAATCAATGTCATAAGACCAGTAGCAGCAAAATGAGTGGATTCAGGTACGATGATTCTAAGGGAAAGAAGTCACACAGGAAAAGAAACTTATCATAAGATATCACTTAGGAAGATCCTGTAAACATGGCTACACATGAACTGAGTTAGCAAAGAGAACAGAGTCTCACATTTAGAAAACACTCTTATGCCTGCTTAAGGGGGAAGGAGAGGTGGGGTGATGCATCAAACCAGAGTTTGATATAAGCACAGGTACTGTTCCAAAAACCAACTATGGAATAGACAAGACCTACACCTTCCTCAGTGAAAGGGACTCAAAACCCCATATTTCCCGCAGAGGAATAGATCTGACTAGTAAGAATCTTAAAACCTATGTATTGATATGTCTCCGTAAGGGAATCAAGTGTGTCTAGACTGGCATAAACATGGCAGCGAGAATCAGCTCAAACCCACTCTAAAAAGGAATTTCAAAAACAGAACAAAGAAACAGGGAAATTCTTTACAATTCCTTCAGGGTCTCTGATGCAACCTGGAATGACCCTATCTACGATGACAGCTGGATGTGGCATGAGGCTGGACACTTGGGACTGAGAGGATTGGTGAGATTGGGTGAGCAAATGCAGACACTTTAAAGCAATAATGCATGGCAACCATTCCATGGGTCCCACCTCTCCAGGTTGAAGGGAATATTACTACAGCTATAACATGTACGGGAAACCTAGAGAATGGACACACTGTGAATACGAAAGGTTTCTAAAACTCAACGAAGAGTCCCTCTCCTGGTGCTCCGGTTTGACTTTCCAACAGCTTTACTATCAATCTCCCAACTTGGAGAGACAGCCCCTTTAAGCTCCTGGTTCACACAGGTTGCCCATTTGGCAGAGGAGGAAAGGGAAGAGGGAGAACCAATGAGAGAGTAGCTGTTAGGCATTTGGATGGGCACAGGTCACTCTAATTTCCCGGCAGGAAGAAGAATTCACCAAAGTCTCAGCCACCCACCGGGAACCAGTATAGGTCCTGAACCAAATGTTTGGACTTGCGTTCAGCTCACAAAAAACGAGTTGAAAAATGGAGCTCAGGGGCACAGCAATTCACAAACTGGCAGAGTAATCAAGGCCAACTATCGTCCAAAAATCTGTTGAGGGAAGGCAACGAGGCGGACTTGAATGCGAGGCAGAATAGCAGGAAACAGATTTCAAGAGGTACGTTAGAATCGCCTGTAAAGCACAGGAAGAGGGGCACAACTTCGACCATGATGCACTTGGCCAAAAAGGGCGTATGCGTTTTCTCCTGAATATATTCAGGAGAAAACGCATACGCCCTTTTTGGCCAAGCAAGCAAGCGGGCAATGCAAATCTGCACTACAAAGAAGTATCACTTCCCACCGGTCAAAAGGGACATCCACAAAATGTGTAAAAACCAGAAAGGCAAGACAGGCCCTGGAGAACAGGGAGCCTTGTTATGCTGATGGGCGGGATGTAAGTTGCCAACTGCCT
The DNA here is from genome assembly GCF_964341445.2 of Mesoplodon mirus. Classification (NCBI taxonomy): domain Eukaryota; kingdom Metazoa; phylum Chordata; class Mammalia; order Artiodactyla; family Ziphiidae; genus Mesoplodon; species Mesoplodon mirus. Next base: position 106,281,245 of record NC_138987.1, on the reverse strand, counting down.
CACTGGAGGAGTGCATTGTGTTCCCTAAAACAAGTAAACAACAGAGCTACAGAGCCAAGGGCACTTCCAGTCTAGGGAATATACCTTGGGAAAACTGAAAATCCATAAGACAGAGCCACCCCCAAATTGAGGGCTGCACTGCTTACAAGAACCTCAACCTGGGTACACCTGAAATATCCCAGGAAATATAAAAATGGTTCCAAACATTGTGGAACTTACGTACGATGGAATATCCCTCAGCCACGAAATCAATGTCATAAGACCAGTAGCAGCAAAATGAGTGGATTCAGGTACGATGATTCTAAGGGAAAGAAGTCACACAGGAAAAGAAACTTATCATAAGATATCACTTAGGAAGATCCTGTAAACATGGCTACACATGAACTGAGTTAGGAAAGAGAACAGAGTCTCACATTTAGAAAACACTCTTATGCCTGCTTAAGGGGGAAGGAGAGGTGGGGTGATGCATCAAACCAGAGTTTGATATAAGCACAGGTACTGTTCCAAAAACCAACTATGGAATAGACAAGACCTACACCTTCCTCAGTGAAAGGGACTCAAAACCCCATATTTCCCGCAGAGGAATAGATCTGACTAGTAAGAATCTTAAAACCTATGTATTGATATGTCTCCGTAAGGGAATCAAGTGTGTCTAGACTGGCATAAACATGGCAGCGAGAATCAGCTCAAACCCACTCTAAAAAGGAATTTCAAAAACAGAACAAAGAAACAGGGAAATTCTTTACAATTCCTTCAGGGTCTCTGATGCAACCTGGAATGACCCTATCTACGATGACAGCTGGATGTGGCATGAGGCTGGACACTTGGGACTGAGAGGATTGGTGAGATTGGGTGAGCAAATGCAGACCCTTTAAAGCAATAATGCATGGCAACCATTCCATGGGTCCCACCTCTCCAGGTTGAAGGGAATATTACTACAGCTATAACATGTACGGGAAACCTAGAGAATGGACACACTGTGAATACGAAAGGTTTCTAAAACTCAACGAAGAGTCCCTCTCCTGGTGCTCCGGTTTGACTTTCCAACAGCTTTACTATCAATCTCCCAACTTGGAGAGACAGCCCCTTTAAGCTCCTGGTTCACACAGGTTGCCCATTTGGCAGAGGAGGAAAGGGAAGAGGGAGAACCAATGAGAGAGTAGCTGTTAGGCATTTGGATGGGCACATGTCACTCTAATTTCCCGGCAGGAAGAAGAATTCACCAAAGTCTCAGCCACCCACCGGGAACCAGTATAGGTCCTGAACCAAATGTTTGGACTTGCGTTCAGCTCACAAAAAACGAGTTGAAAAATGGAGCTCAGGGGCACAGCAATTCACAAACTGGCAGAGTAATCAAGGCCAACTATCGTCCAAAAATCTGTTGAGGGAAGGCAACGAGGCGGACTTGAATGCGAGGCAGAATAGCAGGAAACAGATTTCAAGAGGTACGTTAGAATCGCCTGTAAAGCACAGGAAGAGGGGCACAACTTCGACCATGATGCACTTGGCCAAAAAGGGCGTATGCGTTTTCTCCTGAATATATTCAGGAGAAAACGCATACGCCCTTTTTGGCCAAGCAAGCAAGCGGGCAATGCAAATCTGCACTACAAAGAAGTATCACTTCCCACCGGTCAAAAGGGACATCCACAAAATGTGTAAAAACCAGAAAGGCAAGACAGGCCCTGGAGAACAGGGAGCCTTGTTATGCTGATGGGCGGGATGTAAGTTGCCAACTGCCTCACTGGAGGAGTGCACTGTGTTCCCTAAAACAAGTAAACAACAGAGCTACAGAGCCAAGGGCACTTCCAGTCTAGGGAATATACCTTGGGAAAACTGAAAATCCATAAGACAGAGCCACCCCCAAATTGAGGGCTGCACTGCTTACAAGAACCTCAACCTGGGTACACCTGAAATATCCCAGGAAATATAAAAATGGTTCCAAACATTGTGGAACTTACGTACGATGGAATATCCCTCAGCCACGAAATCAATGTCATAAGACCAGTAGCAGCAAAATGAGTGGATTCAGGTACGATGATTCTAAGGGAAAGAAGTCACACAGGAAAAGAAACTTATCATAAGATATCACTTAGGAAGATCCTGTAAACATGGCTACACATGAACTGAGTTAGCAAAGAGAACAGAGTCTCACATTTAGAAAACACTCTTATGCCTGCTTAAGGGGGAAGGAGAGGTGGGGTGATGCATCAAACCAGAGTTTGATATAAGCACAGGTACTGTTCCAAAAACCAACTATGGAATAGACAAGACCTACACCTTCCTCAGTGAAAGGGACTCAAAACCCCATATTTCCCGCAGAGGAATAGATCTGACTAGTAAGAATCTTAAAACCTATGTATTGATATGTCTCCGTAAGGGAATCAAGTGTGTCTAGACTGGCATAAACATGGCAGCGAGAATCAGCTCAAACCCACTCTAAAAAGGAATTTCAAAAACAGAACAAAGAAACAGGGAAATTCTTTACAATTCCTTCAGGGTCTCTGATGCAACCTGGAATGACCCTATCTACGATGACAGCTGGATGTGGCATGAGGCTGGACACTTGGGACTGAGAGGATTGGTGAGATGGGGTGAGCAAATGCAGACCCTTTAAAGCAATAATGCATGGCAACCATTCCATGGGTCCCACCTCTCCAGGTTGAAGGGAATTTTACTACAGCTATAACATGTACGGGAGACCTAGAGAATGGACACACTGTGAATACGAAAGGTTTCTAAAACTCAACGAAGAGTCCCTCTCCTGGTGCTCCGGTTTGACTTTCCAACAGCTTTACTATCAATCTCCCAACTTGGAGAGACAGCCCCTTTAAGCTCCTGGTTCACACAGGTTGCCCATTTGGCAGAGGAGGAAAGGGAAGAGGGAGAACCAATGAGAGAGTAGCTGTTAGGCATTTGGATGGGCACAGGTCACTCTAATTTCCCGGCAGGAAGAAGAATTCACCAAAGTCTCAGCCACCCACCGGGAACCAGTATAGGTCCTGAACCAAATGTTTGGACTTGCGTTCAGCTCACAAAAAGCGAGTTGAAAAATGGAGCTCAGGGGCACAGCAATTCACAAACTGGCAGAGTAATCAAGGCCAACTATCGTCCAAAAATCTGTTGAGGGAAGGCAACGAGGCGGACTTGAATGCGAGGCAGAATAGCAGGAAACAGATTTCAAGAGGTACGTTAGAATCGCCTGTAAAGCACAGGAAGAGGGGCACAACTTCGACCATGATGCACTTGGCCAAAAAGGGCGTATGCGTTTTCTCCTGAATATATTCAGGAGAAAACGCATACGCCCTTTTTGGCCAAGCAAGCAAGCGGGCAATGCAAATCTGCACTACAAAGAAGTATCACTTCCCACCGGTCAAAAGGGACATCCACAAAATGTGTAAAAACCAGAAAGGCAAGACAGGCCCTGGAGAACAGGGAGCCTTGTTATGCTGATGGGCGGGATGTAAGTTGCCAACTGCCTCACTGGAGGAGTGCATTGTGTTCCCTAAAACAAGTAAACAACAGAGCTACAGAGCCAAGGGCACTTCCAGTCTAGGGAATATACCTTGGGAAAACTGAAAATCCATAAGACAGAGCCACCCCCAAATTGAGGGCTGCACTGCTTACAAGAACCTCAACCTGGGTACACCTGAAATATCCCAGGAAATATAAAAATGGTTCCAAACATTGTGGAACTTACGTACGATGGAATATCCCTCAGCCACGAAATCAATGTCATAAGACCAGTAGCAGCAAAATGAGTGGATTCAGGTACGATGATTCTAAGGGAAAGAAGTCACACAGGAAAAGAAACTTATCATAAGATATCACTTAGGAAGATCCTGTAAACATGGCTACACATGAACTGAGTTAGGAAAGAGAACAGAGTCTCACATTTAGAAAACACTCTTATGCCTGCTTAAGGGGGAAGGAGAGGTGGGGTGATGCATCAAACCAGAGTTTGATATAAGCACAGGTACTGTTCCAAAAACCAACTATGGAATAGACAAGACCTACACCTTCCTCAGTGAAAGGGACTCAAAACCCCATATTTCCCGCAGAGGAATAGATCTGACTAGTAAGAATCTTAAAACCTATGTATTGATATGTCTCCGTAAGGGAATCAAGTGTGTCTAGACTGGCATAAACATGGCAGCGAGAATCAGCTCAAACCCACTCTAAAAAGGAATTTCAAAAACAGAACAAAGAAACAGGGAAATTCTTTACAATTCCTTCAGGGTCTCTGATGCAACCTGGAATGACCCTATCTACGATGACAGCTGGATGTGGCATGAGGCTGGACACTTGGGACTGAGAGGATTGGTGAGATTGGGTGAGCAAATGCAGACCCTTTAAAGCAATAATGCATGGCAACCATTCCATGGGTCCCACCTCTCCAGGTTGAAGGGAATATTACTACAGCTATAACATGTACGGGAAACCTAGAGAATGGACACACTGTGAATACGAAAGGTTTCTAAAACTCAACGAAGAGTCCCTCTCCTGGTGCTCCGGTTTGACTTTCCAACAGCTTTACTATCAATCTCCCAACTTGGAGAGACAGCCCCTTTAAGCTCCTGGTTCACACAGGTTGCCCATTTGGCAGAGGAGGAAAGGGAAGAGGGAGAACCAATGAGAGAGTAGCTGTTAGGCATTTGGATGGGCACATGTCACTCTAATTTCCCGGCAGGAAGAAGAATTCACCAAAGTCTCAGCCACCCACCGGGAACCAGTATAGGTCCTGAACCAAATGTTTGGACTTGCGTTCAGCTCACAAAAAACGAGTTGAAAAATGGAGCTCAGGGGCACAGCAATTCACAAACTGGCAGAGTAATCAAGGCCAACTATCGTCCAAAAATCTGTTGAGGGAAGGCAACGAGGCGGACTTGAATGCGAGGCAGAATAGCAGGAAACAGATTTCAAGAGGTACGTTAGAATCGCCTGTAAAGCACAGGAAGAGGGGCACAACTTCGACCATGATGCACTTGGCCAAAAAGGGCGTATGCGTTTTCTCCTGAATATATTCAGGAGAAAACGCATACGCCCTTTTTGGCCAAGCAAGCAAGCGGGCAATGCAAATCTGCACTACAAAGAAGTATCACTTCCCACCGGTCAAAAGGGACATCCACAAAATGTGTAAAAACCAAAAGGCAAGACAGGCCCTGGAGAACAGGGAGCCTTGTTATGCTGATGGGCGGGATGTAAGTTGCCAACTGCCTCACTGGAGGAGTGCACTGTGTTCCCTAAAACAAGTAAACAACAGAGCTACAGAGCCAAGGGCACTTCCAGTCTAGGGAATATACCTTGGGAAAACTGAAAATCCATAAGACAGAGCCACCCCCAAATTGAGGGCTGCACTGCTTACAAGAACCTCAACCTGGGTACACCTGAAATATCCCAGGAAATATAAAAATGGTTCCAAACATTGTGGAACTTACGTACGATGGAATATCCCTCAGCCACGAAATCAATGTCATAAGACCAGTAGCAGCAAAATGAGTGGATTCAGGTACGATGATTCTAAGGGAAAGAAGTCACACAGGAAAAGAAACTTATCATAAGATATCACTTAGGAAGATCCTGTAAACATGGCTACACATGAACTGAGTTAGCAAAGAGAACAGAGTCTCACATTTAGAAAACACTCTTATGCCTGCTTAAGGGGGAAGGAGAGGTGGGGTGATGCATCAAACCAGAGTTTGATATAAGCACAGGTACTGTTCCAGAAACCAACTATGGAATAGACAAGACCTACACCTTCCTCAGTGAAAGGGACTCAAAACCCCATATTTCCCGCAGAGGAATAGATCTGACTAGTAAGAATCTTAAAACCTATGTATTGATATGTCTCCGTAAGGGAATCAAGTGTGTCTAGACTGGCATAAACATGGCAGCGAGAATCAGCTCAAACCCACTCTAAAAAGGAATTTCAAAAACAGAACAAAGAAACAGGGAAATTCTTTACAATTCCTTCAGGGTCTCTGATGCAACCTGGAATGACCCTATCTACGATGACAGCTGGATGTGGCATGAGGCTGGACACTTGGGACTGAGAGGATTGGTGAGATTGGGTGAGCAAATGCAGACCCTTTAAAGCAATAATGCATGGCAACCATTCCATGGGTCCCACCTCTCCAGGTTGAAGGGAATATTACTACAGCTATAACATGTACGGGAAACCTAGAGAATGGACACACTGTGAATACGAAAGGTTTCTAAAACTCAACGAAGAGTCCCTCTCCTGGTGCTCCGGTTTGACTTTCCAACAGCTTTACTATCAATCTCCCAACTTGGAGAGACAGCCCCTTTAAGCTCCTGGTTCACACAGGTTGCCCATTTGGCAGAGGAGGAAAGGGAAGAGGGAGAACCAATGAGAGAGTAGCTGTTAGGCATTTGGATGGGCACATGTCACTCTAATTTCCCGGCAGGAAGAAGAATTCACCAAAGTCTCAGCCACCCACCGGGAACCAGTATAGGTCCTGAACCAAATGTTTGGACTTGCGTTCAGCTCACAAAAAACGAGTTGAAAAATGGAGCTCAGGGGCACAGCAATTCACAAACTGGCAGAGTAATCAAGGCCAACTATCGTCCAAAAATCTGTTGAGGGAAGGCAACGAGGCGGACTTGAATGCGAGGCAGAATAGCAGGAAACAGATTTCAAGAGGTACGTTAGAATCGCCTGTAAAGCACAGGAAGAGGGGCACAACTTCAACCATGATGCACTTGGCCAAAAAGGGTGTATGCGTTTTCTCCTGAATATATTCAGGAGAAAACGCATACGCCCTTTTTGGCCAAGCAAGCAAGCGGGCAATGCAAATCTGCACTACAAAGAAGTATCACTTCCCACCGGTCAAAAGGGACATCCACAAAATGTGTAAAAACCAGAAAGGCAAGACAGGCCCTGGAGAACAGGGAGCCTTGTTATGCTGATGGGCGGGATGTAAGTTGCCAACTGCCTCACTGGAGGAGTGCATTGTGTTCCCTAAAACAAGTAAACAACAGAGCTACAGAGCCAAGGGCACTTCCAGTCTAGGGAATATACCTTGGGAAAACTGAAAATCCATAAGACAGAGCCACCCCCAAATTGAGGGCTGCACTGCTTACAAGAACCTCAACCTGGGTACACCTGAAATATCCCAGGAAATATAAAAATGGTTCCAAACATTGTGGAACTTACGTACGATGGAATATCCCTCAGCCACGAAATCAATGTCATAAGACCAGTAGCAGCAAAATGAGTGGATTCAGGTACGATGATTCTAAGGGAAAGAAGTCACACAGGAAAAGAAACTTATCATAAGATATCACTTAGGAAGATCCTGTAAACATGGCTACACATGAACTGAGTTAGCAAAGAGAACAGAGTCTCACATTTAGAAAACACTCTTATGCCTGCTTAAGGGGGAAGGAGAGGTGGGGTGATGCATCAAACCAGAGTTTGATATAAGCACAGGTACTGTTCCAGAAACCAACTATGGAATAGACAAGACCTACACCTTCCTCAGTGAAAGGGACTCAAAACCCCATATTTCCCGCAGAGGAATAGATCTGACTAGTAAGAATCTTAAAACCTATGTATTGATATGTCTCCGTAAGGGAATCAAGTGTGTCTAGACTGGCATAAACATGGCAGCGAGAATCAGCTCAAACCCACTCTAAAAAGGAATTTCAAAAACAGAACAAAGAAACAGGGAAATTCTTTACAATTCCTTCAGGGTCTCTGATGCAACCTGGAATGACCCTATCTACGATGACAGCTGGATGTGGCATGAGGCTGGACACTTGGGACTGAGAGGATTGGTGAGATTGGGTGAGCAAATGCAGACCCTTTAAAGCAATAATGCATGGCAACCATTCCATGGGTCCCACCTCTCCAGGTTGAAGGGAATATTACTACAGCTATAACATGTACGGGAAACCTAGAGAATGGACACACTGTGAATACGAAAGGTTTCTAAAACTCAACGAAGAGTCCCTCTCCTGGTGCTCCGGTTTGACTTTCCAACAGCTTTACTATCAATCTCCCAACTTGGAGAGACAGCCCCTTTAAGCTCCTGGTTCACACAGGTTGCCCATTTGGCAGAGGAGGAAAGGGAAGAGGGAGAACCAATGAGAGAGTAGCTGTTAGGCATTTGGATGGGCACATGTCACTCTAATTTCCCGGCAGGAAGAAGAATTCACCAAAGTCTCAGCCACCCACCGGGAACCAGTATAGGTCCTGAACCAAATGTTTGGACTTGCGTTCAGCTCACAAAAAACGAGTTGAAAAATGGAGCTCAGGGGCACAGCAATTCACAAACTGGCAGAGTAATCAAGGCCAAGTATCGTCCAAAAATCTGTTGAGGGAAGGCAACGAGGCGGACTTGAATGCGAGGCAGAATAGCAGGAAACAGATTTCAAGAGGTACGTTAGAATCGCCTGTAAAGCACAGGAAGAGGGGCACAACTTCGACCATGATGCACTTGGCCAAAAAGGGCGTATGCGTTTTCTCCTGAATATATTCAGGAGAAAACGCATACGCCCTTTTTGGCCAAGCAAGCAAGCGGGCAATGCAAATCTGCACTACAAAGAAGTATCACTTCCCACCGGTCAAAAGGGACATCCACAAAATGTGTAAAAACCAGAAAGGCAAGACAGGCCCTGGAGAACAGGGAGCCTTGTTATGCTGATGGGCGGGATGTAAGTTGCCAACTGCCTCACTGGAGGAGTGCATTGTGTTCCCTAAAACAAGTAAACAACAGAGCTACAGAGCCAAGGGCACTTCCAGTCTAGGGAATATACCTTGGGAAAACTGAAAATCCATAAGACAGAGCCACCCCCAAATTGAGGGCTGCACTGCTTACAAGAACCTCAACCTGGGTACACCTGAAATATCCCAGGAAATATAAAAATGGTTCCAAACATTGTGGAACTTACGTACGATGGAATATCCCTCAGCCACGAAATCAATGTCATAAGACCAGTAGCAGCAAAATGAGTGGATTCAGGTACGATGATTCTAAGGGAAAGAAGTCACACAGGAAAAGAAACTTATCATAAGATATCACTTAGGAAGATCCTGTAAACATGGCTACACATGAACTGAGTTAGGAAAGAGAACAGAGTCTCACATTTAGAAAACACTCTTATGCCTGCTTAAGGGGGAAGGAGAGGTGGGGTGATGCATCAAACCAGAGTTTGATATAAGCACAGGTACTGTTCCAGAAACCAACTATGGAATAGACAAGACCTACACCTTCCTCAGTGAAAGGGACTCAAAACCCCATATTTCCCGCAGAGGAATAGATCTGACTAGTAAGAATCTTAAAACCTATGTATTGATATGTCTCCGTAAGGGAATCAAGTGTGTCTAGACTGGCATAAACATGGCAGCGAGAATCAGCTCAAACCCACTCTAAAAAGGAATTTCAAAAACAGAACAAAGAAACAGGGAAATTCTTTACAATTCCTTCAGGGTCTCTGATGCAACCTGGAATGACCCTATCTACGATGACAGCTGGATGTGGCATGAGGCTGGACACTTGGGACTGAGAGGATTGGTGAGATTGGGTGAGCAAATGCAGACCCTTTAAAGCAATAATGCATGGCAACCATTCCATGGGTCCCACCTCTCCAGGTTGAAGGGAATATTACTACAGCTATAACATGTACGGGAAACCTAGAGAATGGACACACTGTGAATACGAAAGGTTTCTAAAACTCAACGAAGAGTCCCTCTCCTGGTGCTCCGGTTTGACTTTCCAACAGCTTTACTATCAATCTCCCAACTTGGAGAGACAGCCCCTTTAAGCTCCTGGTTCACACAGGTTGCCCATTTGGCAGAGGAGGAAAGGGAAGAGGGAGAACCAATGAGAGAGTAGCTGTTAGGCATTTGGATGGGCACATGTCACTCTAATTTCCCGGCAGGAAGAAGAATTCACCAAAGTCTCAGCCACCCACCGGGAACCAGTATAGGTCCTGAACCAAATGTTTGGACTTGCGTTCAGCTCACAAAAAACGAGTTGAAAAATGGAGCTCAGGGGCACAGCAATTCACAAACTGGCAGAGTAATCAAGGCCAAGTATCGTCCAAAAATCTGTTGAGGGAAGGCAACGAGGCGGACTTGAATGCGAGGCAGAATAGCAGGAAACAGATTTCAAGAGGTACGTTAGAATCGCCTGTAAAGCACAGGAAGAGGGGCACAACTTCGACCATGATGCACTTGGCCAAAAAGGGCGTATGCGTTTTCTCCTGAATATATTCAGGAGAAAACGCATACGCCCTTTTTGGCCAAGCAAGCAAGCGGGCAATGCAAATCTGCACTACAAAGAAGTATCACTTCCCACCGGTCAAAAGGGACATCCACAAAATGTGTAAAAACCAGAAAGGCAAGACAGGCCCTGGAGAACAGGGAGCCTTGTTATGCTGATGGGCGGGATGTAAGTTGCCAACTGCCTCACTGGAGGAGTGCATTGTGTTCCCTAAAACAAGTAAACAACAGAGCTACAGAGCCAAGGGCACTTCCAGTCTAGGGAATATACCTTGGGAAAACTGAAAATCCATAAGACAGAGCCACCCCCAAATTGAGGGCTGCACTGCTTACAAGAACCTCAACCTGGGTACACCTGAAATATCCCAGGAAATATAAAAATGGTTCCAAACATTGTGGAACTTACGTACGATGGAATATCCCTCAGCCACGAAATCAATGTCATAAGACCAGTAGCAGCAAAATGAGTGGATTCAGGTACGATGATTCTAAGGGAAAGAAGTCACACAGGAAAAGAAACTTATCATAAGATATCACTTAGGAAGATCCTGTAAACATGGCTACACATGAACTGAGTTAGCAAAGAGAACAGAGTCTCACATTTAGAAAACACTCTTATGCCTGCTTAAGGGGGAAGGAGAGGTGGGGTGATGCATCAAACCAGAGTTTGATATAAGCACAGGTACTGTTCCAGAAACCAACTATGGAATAGACAAGACCTACACCTTCCTCAGTGAAAGGGACTCAAAACCCCATATTTCCCGCAGAGGAATAGATCTGACTAGTAAGAATCTTAAAACCTATGTATTGATATGTCTCCGTAAGGGAATCAAGTGTGTCTAGACTGGCATAAACATGGCAGCGAGAATCAGCTCAAACCCACTCTAAAAAGGAATTTCAAAAACAGAACAAAGAAACAGGGAAATTCTTTACAATTCCTTCAGGGTCTCTGATGCAACCTGGAATGACCCTATCTACGATGACAGCTGGATGTGGCATGAGGCTGGACACTTGGGACTGAGAGGATTGGTGAGATTGGGTGAGCAAATGCAGACCCTTTAAAGCAATAATGCATGGCAACCATTCCATGGGTCCCACCTCTCCAGGTTGAAGGGAATATTACTACAGCTATAACATGTACGGGAAACCTAGAGAATGGACACACTGTGAATACGAAAGGTTTCTAAAACTCAACGAAGAGTCCCTCTCCTGGTGCTCCGGTTTGACTTCCCAACAGCTTTACTATCAATCTCCCAACTTGGAGAGACAGCCCCTTTAAGCTCCTGGTTCACACAGGTTGCCCATTTGGCAGAGGAGGAAAGGGAAGAGGGAGAACCAATGAGAGAGTAGCTGTTAGGCATTTGGATGGGCACATGTCACTCTAATTTCCCGGCAGGAAGAAGAATTCACCAAAGTCTCAGCCACCCACCGGGAACCAGTATAGGTCCTGAACCAAATGTTTGGACTTGCGTTCAGCTCACAAAAAACGAGTTGAAAAATGGAGCTCAGGGGCACAGCAATTCACAAACTGGCAGAGTAATCAAGGCCAAGTATCGTCCAAAAATCTGTTGAGGGAAGGCAACGAGGCGGACTTGAATGCGAGGCAGAATAGCAGGAAACAGATTTCAAGAGGTACGTTAGAATCGCCTGTAAAGCACAGGAAGAGGGGCACAACTTCGACCATGATGCACTTGGCCAAAAAGGGCGTATGCGTTTTCTCCTGAATATATTCAGGAGAAAACGCATACGCCCTTTTTGGCCAAGCAAGCAAGCGGGCAATGCAAATCTGCACTACAAAGAAGTATCACTTCCCACCGGTCAAAAGGGACATCCACAAAATGTGTAAAAACCAGAAAGGCAAGACAGGCCCTGGAGAACAGGGAGCCTTGTTATGCTGATGGGCGGGATGTAAGTTGCCAACTGCCTCACTGGAGGAGTGCATTGTGTTCCCTAAAACAAGGAAACAACAGAGCTACAGAGCCAAGGGCACTTCCAGTCTAGGGAATATACCTTGGGAAAACTGAAAATCCATAAGACAGAGCCACCCCCAAATTGAGGGCTGCACTGCTTACAAGAACCTCAACCTGGGTACACCTGAAATATCCCAGGAAATATAAAAATGGTTCCAAACATTGTGGAACTTACGTACGATGGAATATCCCTCAGCCACGAAATCAATGTCATAAGACCAGTAGCAGCAAAATGAGTGGATTCAGGTACGATGATTCTAAGGGAAAGAAGTCACACAGGAAAAGAAACTTATCATAAGATATCACTTAGGAAGATCCTGTAAACATGGCTACACATGAACTGAGTTAGCAAAGAGAACAGAGTCTCACATTTAGAAAACACTCTTATGCCTGCTTAAGGGGGAAGGAGAGGTGGGGTGATGCATCAAACCAGAGTTTGATATAAGCACAGGTACTGTTCCAGAAACCAACTATGGAATAGACAAGACCTACACCTTCCTCAGTGAAAGGGACTCAAAACCCCATATTTCCCGCAGAGGAATAGATCTGACTAGTAAGAATCTTAAAACCTATGTATTGATATGTCTCCGTAAGGGAATCAAGTGTGTCTAGACTGGCATAAACATGGCAGCGAGAATCAGCTCAAACCCACTCTAAAAAGGAATTTCAAAAACAGAACAAAGAAACAGGGAAATTCTTTACAATTCCTTCAGGGTCTCTGATGCAACCTGGAATGACCCTATCTACGATGACAGCTGGATGTGGCATGAGGCTGGACCCTTGTGACTGAGAGGATTGGTGAGATTGGGTGAGCAAATGCAGACCCTTTAAAGCAATAATGCATGGCAACCATTCCATGGGTCCCACCTCTCCAGGTTGAAGGGAATATTACTACAGCTATAACATGTACGGGAAACCTAGAGAATGGACACACTGTGAATACGAAAGGTTTCTAAAACTCAACGAAGAGTCCCTCTCCTGGTGCTCCGGTTTGACTTTCCAACAGCTTTACTATCAATCTCCCAACTTGGAGAGACAGCCCCTTTAAGCTCCTGGTTCACACAGGTTGCCCATTTGGCAGAGGAGGAAAGGGAAGAGGGAGAACCAATGAGAGAGTAGCTGTTAGGCATTTGGATGGGCACATGTCACTCTAATTTCCCGGCAGGAAGAAGAATTCACCAAAGTCTCAGCCACCCACCGGGAACCAGTATAGGTCCTGAACCAAATGTTTGGACTTGCGTTCAGCTCACAAAAAACGAGTTGAAAAATGGAGCTCAGGGGCACAGCAATTCACAAACTGGCAGAGTAATCAAGGCCAACTATCGTCCAAAAATCTGTTGAGGGAAGGCAACGAGGCGGACTTGAATGCGAGGCAGAATAGCAGGAAACAGATTTCAAGAGGTACGTTAGAATCGCCTGTAAAGCACAGGAAGAGGGGCACAACTTCGACCATGATGCACTTGGCCAAAAAGGGCGTATGCGTTTTCTCCTGAATATATTCAGGAGAAAACGCATACGCCCTTTTTGGCCAAGCAAGCAAGCGGGCAATGCAAATCTGCACTACAAAGAAGTATCACTTCCCACCGGTCAAAAGGGACATCCACAAAATGTGTAAAAACCAGAAAGGCAAGACAGGCCCTGGAGAACAGGGAGCCTTGTTATGCTGATGGGCGGGATGTAAGTTGCCAACTGCCTCACTGGAGGAGTGCATTGTGTTCCCTAAAACAAGTAAACAACAGAGCTACAGAGCCAAGGGCACTTCCAGTCTAGGGAATATACCTTGGGAAAACTGAAAATCCATAAGACAGAGCCACCCCCAAATTGAGGGCTGCACTGCTTACAAGAACCTCAACCTGGGTACACCTGAAATATCCCAGGAAATATAAAAATGGTTCCAAACATTGTGGAACTTACGTACGATGGAATATCCCTCAGCCACGAAATCAATGTCATAAGACCAGTAGCAGCAAAATGAGTGGATTCAGGTACGATGATTCTAAGGGAAAGAAGTCACACAGGAAAAGAAACTTATCATAAGATATCACTTAGGAAGATCCTGTAAACATGGCTACACATGAACTGAGTTAGCAAAGAGAACAGAGTCTCACATTTAGAAAACACTCTTATGCCTGCTTAAGGGGGAAGGAGAGGTGGGGTGATGCATCAAACCAGAGTTTGATATAAGCACAGGTACTGTTCCAGAAACCAACTATGGAATAGACAAGACCTACACCTTCCTCAGTGAAAGGGACTCAAAACCCCATATTTCCCGCAGAGGAATAGATCTGACTAGTAAGAATCTTAAAACCTATGTATTGATATGTCTCCGTAAGGGAATCAAGTGTGTCTAGACTGGCATAAACATGGCAGCGAGAATCAGCTCAAACCCACTCTAAAAAGGAATTTCAAAAACAGAACAAAGAAACAGGGTAATTCTTTACAATTCCTTCAGGGTCTCTGATGCAACCTGGAATGACCCTATCTACGATGACAGCTGGATGTGGCATGAGGCTGGACACTTGGGACTGAGAGGATTGGTGAGATTGGGTGAGCAAATGCAGACCCTTTAAAGCAATAATGCATGGCAACCATTCCATGGGTCCCACCTCTCCAGGTTGAAGGGAATATTACTACAGCTATAACATGTACGGGAAACCTAGAGAATGGACACACTGTGAATACGAAAGGTTTCTAAAACTCAACGAAGAGTCCCTCTCCTGGTGCTCCGGTTTGACTTTCCAACAGCTTTACTATCAATCTCCCAACTTGGAGAGACAGCCCCTTTAAGCTCCTGGTTCACACAGGTTGCCCATTTGGCAGAGGAGGAAAGGGAAGAGGGAGAACCAATGAGAGAGTAGCTGTTAGGCATTTGGATGGGCACATGTCACTCTAATTTCCCGGCAGGAAGAAGAATTCACCAAAGTCTCAGCCACCCACCGGGAACCAGTATAGGTCCTGAACCAAATGTTTGGACTTGCGTTCAGCTCACAAAAAACGAGTTGAAAAATGGAGCTCAGGGGCACAGCAATTCACAAACTGGCAGAGTAATCAAGGCCAACTATCGTCCAAAAATCTGTTGAGGGAAGGCAACGGGGCGGACTTGAATGCGAGGCAGAATAGCAGGAAACAGATTTCAAGAGGTACGTTAGAATCGCCTGTAAAGCACAGGAAGAGGGGCACAACTTCAACCATGATGCACTTGGCCAAAAAGGGCGTATGCGTTTTCTCCTGAATATATTCAGGAGAAAACGCATACGCCCTTTTTGGCCAAGCAAGCAAGCGGGCAATGCAAATCTGCACTACAAAGAAGTATCACTTCCCACCGGTCAAAAGGGACATCCACAAAATGTGTAAAAACCAGAAAGGCAAGACAGGCCCTGGAGAACAGGGAGCCTTGTTATGCTGATGGGCGGGATGTAAGTTGCCAACTGCCTCACTGGAGGAGTGCATTGTGTTCCCTAAAACAAGTAAACAACAGAGCTACAGAGCCAAGGGCACTTCCAGTCTAGGGAATATACCTTGGGAAAACTGAAAATCCATAAGACAGAGCCACCCCCAAATTGAGGGCTGCACTGCTTACAAGAACCTCAACCTGGGTACACCTGAAATATCCCAGGAAATATAAAAATGGTTCCAAACATTGTGGAACTTACGTACGATGGAATATCCCTCAGCCACGAAATCAATGTCATAAGACCAGTAGCAGCAAAATGAGTGGATTCAGGTACGATGATTCTAAGGGAAAGAAGTCACACAGGAAAAGAAACTTATCATAAGATATCACTTAGGAAGATCCTGTAAACATGGCTACACATGAACTGAGTTAGCAAAGAGAACAGAGTCTCACATTTAGAAAACACTCTTATGCCTGCTTAAGGGGGAAGGAGAGGTGGGGTGATGCATCAAACCAGAGTTTGATATAAGCACAGGTACTGTTCCAGAAACCAACTATGGAATAGACAAGACCTACACCTTCCTCAGTGAAAGGGACTCAAAACCCCATATTTCCCGCAGAGGAATAGATCTGACTAGTAAGAATCTTAAAACCTATGTATTGATATGTCTCCGTAAGGGAATCAAGTGTGTCTAGACTGGCATAAACATGGCAGCGAGAATCAGCTCAAACCCACTCTAAAAAGGAATTTCAAAAACAGAACAAAGAAACAGGGAAATTCTTTACAATTCCTTCAGGGTCTCTGATGCAACCTGGAATGACCCTATCTACGATGACAGCTGGATGTGGCATGAGGCTGGACACTTGGGACTGAGAGGATTGGTGAGATTGGGTGAGCAAATGCAGACCCTTTAAAGCAATAATGCATGGCAACCATTCCATGGGTCCCACCTCTCCAGGTTGAAGGGAATATTACTACAGCTATAACATGTACGGGAAACCTAGAGAATGGACACACTGTGAATACGAAAGGTTTCTAAAACTCAACGAAGAGTCCCTCTCCTGGTGCTCCGGTTTGACTTCCCAACAGCTTTACTATCAATCTCCCAACTTGGAGAGACAGCCCCTTTAAGCTCCTGGTTCACACAGGTTGCCCATTTGGCAGAGGAGGAAAGGGAAGAGGGAGAACCAATGAGAGAGTAGCTGTTAGGCATTTGGATGGGCACATGTCACTCTAATTTCCCGGCAGGAAGAAGAATTCACCAAAGTCTCAGCCACCCACCGGGAACCAGTATAGGTCCTGAACCAAATGTTTGGACTTGCGTTCAGCTCACAAAAAACGAGTTGAAAAATGGAGCTCAGGGGCACAGCAATTCACAAACTGGCAGAGTAATCAAGGCCAACTATCGTCCAAAAATCTGTTGAGGGAAGGCAACGAGGCGGACTTGAATGCGAGGCAGAATAGCAGGAAACAGATTTCAAGAGGTACGTTAGAATCGCCTGTAAAGCACAGGAAGAGGGGCACAACTTCGACCATGATGCACTTGGCCAAAAAGGGCGTATGCGTTTTCTCCTGAATATATTCAGGAGAAAACGCATACGCCCTTTTTGGCCAAGCAAGCAAGCGGGCAATGCAAATCTGCACTACAAAGAAGTATCACTTCCCACCGGTCAAAAGGGACATCCACAAAATGTGTAAAAACCAGAAAGGCAAGACAGGCCCTGGAGAACAGGGAGCCTTGTTATGCTGATGGGCGGGATGTAAGTTGCCAACTGCCTCACTGGAGGAGTGCATTGTGTTCCCTAAAACAAGTAAACAACAGAGCTACAGAGCCAAGGGCACTTCCAGTCTAGGGAATATACCTTGGGAAAACTGAAAATCCATAAGACAGAGCCACCCCCAAATTGAGGGCTGCACTGCTTACAAGAACCTCAACCTGGGTACACCTGAAATATCCCAGGAAATATAAAAATGGTTCCAAACATTGTGGAACTTACGTACGATGGAATATCCCTCAGCCACGAAATCAATGTCATAAGACCAGTAGCAGCAAAATGAGTGGATTCAGGTACGATGATTCTAAGGGAAAGAAGTCACACAGGAAAAGAAACTTATCATAAGATATCACTTAGGAAGATCCTGTAAACATGGCTACACATGAACTGAGTTAGCAAAGAGAACAGAGTCTCACATTTAGAAAACACTCTTATGCCTGCTTAAGGGGGAAGGAGAGGTGGGGTGATGCATCAAACCAGAGTTTGATATAAGCACAGGTACTGTTCCAGAAACCAACTATGGAATAGACAAGACCTACACCTTCCTCAGTGAAAGGGACTCAAAACCCCATATTTCCCGCAGAGGAATAGATCTGACTAGTAAGAATCTTAAAACCTATGTATTGATATGTCTCCGTAAGGGAATCAAGTGTGTCTAGACTGGCATAAACATGGCAGCGAGAATCAGCTCAAACCCACTCTAAAAAGGAATTTCAAAAACAGAACAAAGAAACAGGGAAATTCTTTACAATTCCTTCAGGGTCTCTGATGCAACCTGGAATGACCCTATCTACGATGACAGCTGGATGTGGCATGAGGCTGGACCCTTGTGACTGAGAGGATTGGTGAGATTGGGTGAGCAAATGCAGACCCTTTAAAGCAATAATGCATGGCAACCATTCCATGGGTCCCACCTCTCCAGGTTGAAGGGAATATTACTACAGCTATAACATGTACGGGAAACCTAGAGAATGGACACACTGTGAATACGAAAGGTTTCTAAAACTCAACGAAGAGTCCCTCTCCTGGTGCTCCGGTTTGACTTTCCAACAGCTTTACTATCAATCTCCCAACTTGGAGAGACAGCCCCTTTAAGCTCCTGGTTCACACAGGTTGCCCATTTGGCAGAGGAGGAAAGGGAAGAGGGAGAACCAATGAGAGAGTAGCTGTTAGGCATTTGGATGGGCACAGGTCACTCTAATTTCCCGGCAGGAAGAAGAATTCACCAAAGTCT
This sequence comes from Mesoplodon mirus, assembly GCF_964341445.2. Lineage (NCBI taxonomy): Eukaryota > Metazoa > Chordata > Mammalia > Artiodactyla > Ziphiidae > Mesoplodon > Mesoplodon mirus. Next base: position 106,262,625 of record NC_138987.1, on the reverse strand, counting down.
CAGCCACCCACCGGGAACCAGTATAGGTCCTGAACCAAATGTTTGGACTTGCGTTCAGCTCACAAAAAACGAGTTGAAAAATGGAGCTCAGGGGCACAGCAATTCACAAACTGGCAGAGTAATCAAGGCCAACTATCGTCCAAAAATCTGTTGAGGGAAGGCAACGAGGCGGACTTGAATGCGAGGCAGAATAGCAGGAAACAGATTTCAAGAGGTACGTTAGAATCGCCTGTAAAGCACAGGAAGAGGGGCACAACTTCGACCATGATGCACTTGGCCAAAAAGGGCGTATGCGTTTTCTCCTGAATATATTCAGGAGAAAACGCATACGCCCTTTTTGGCCAAGCAAGCAAGCGGGCAATGCAAATCTGCACTACAAAGAAGTATCACTTCCCACCGGTCAAAAGGGACATCCACAAAATGTGTAAAAACCAGAAAGGCAAGACAGGCCCTGGAGAACAGGGAGCCTTGTTATGCTGATGGGCGGGATGTAAGTTGCCAACTGCCTCACTGGAGGAGTGCATTGTGTTCCCTAAAACAAGTAAACAACAGAGCTACAGAGCCAAGGGCACTTCCAGTCTAGGGAATATACCTTGGGAAAACTGAAAATCCATAAGACAGAGCCACCCCCAAATTGAGGGCTGCACTGCTTACAAGAACCTCAACCTGGGTACACCTGAAATATCCCAGGAAATATAAAAATGGTTCCAAACATTGTGGAACTTACGTACGATGGAATATCCCTCAGCCACGAAATCAATGTCATAAGACCAGTAGCAGCAAAATGAGTGGATTCAGGTACGATGATTCTAAGGGAAAGAAGTCACACAGGAAAAGAAACTTATCATAAGATATCACTTAGGAAGATCCTGTAAACATGGCTACACATGAACTGAGTTAGCAAAGAGAACAGAGTCTCACATTTAGAAAACACTCTTATGCCTGCTTAAGGGGGAAGGAGAGGTGGGGTGATGCATCAAACCAGAGTTTGATATAAGCACAGGTACTGTTCCAAAAACCAACTATGGAATAGACAAGACCTACACCTTCCTCAGTGAAAGGGACTCAAAACCCCATATTTCCCGCAGAGGAATAGATCTGACTAGTAAGAATCTTAAAACCTATGTATTGATATGTCTCCGTAAGGGAATCAAGTGTGTCTAGACTGGCATAAACATGGCAGCGAGAATCAGCTCAAACCCACTCTAAAAAGGAATTTCAAAAACAGAACAAAGAAACAGGGTAATTCTTTACAATTCCTTCAGGGTCTCTGATGCAACCTGGAATGACCCTATCTACGATGACAGCTGGATGTGGCATGAGGCTGGACCCTTGGGACTGAGAGGATTGGTGAGATTGGGTGAGCAAATGCAGACCCTTTAAAGCAATAATGCATGGCAACCATTCCATGGGTCCCACCTCTCCAGGTTGAAGGGAATATTACTACAGCTATAACATGTACAGGAAACCTAGAGAATGGACACACTGTGAATACGAAAGGTTTCTAAAACTCAACGAAGAGTCCCTCTCCTGGTGCTCCGGTTTGACTTTCCAACAGCTTTACTATCAATCTCCCAACTTGGAGAGACAGCCCCTTTAAGCTCCTGGTTCACACAGGTTGCCCATTTGGCAGAGGAGGAAAGGGAAGAGGGAGAACCAATGAGAGAGTAGCTGTTAGGCATTTGGATGGGCACATGTCACTCTAATTTCCCGGCAGGAAGAAGAATTCACCAAAGTCTCAGCCACCCACCGGGAACCAGTATAGGTCCTGAACCAAATGTTTGGACTTGCGTTCAGCTCACAAAAAACGAGTTGAAAAATGGAGCTCAGGGGCACAGCAATTCACAAACTGGCAGAGTAATCAAGGCCAACTATCGTCCAAAAATCTGTTGAGGGAAGGCAACGAGGCGGACTTGAATGCGAGGCAGAATAGCAGGAAACAGATTTCAAGAGGTACGTTAGAATCGCCTGTAAAGCACAGGAAGAGGGGCACAACTTCGACCATGATGCACTTGGCCAAAAAGGGCGTATGCGTTTTCTCCTGAATATATTCAGGAGAAAACGCATACGCCCTTTTTGGCCAAGCAAGCAAGCGGGCAATGCAAATCTGCACTACAAAGAAGTATCACTTCCCACCGGTCAAAAGGGACATCCACAAAATGTGTAAAAACCAGAAAGGCAAGACAGGCCCTGGAGAACAGGGAGCCTTGTTATGCTGATGGGCGGGATGTAAGTTGCCAACTGCCTCACTGGAGGAGTGCATTGTGTTCCCTAAAACAAGTAAACAACAGAGCTACAGAGCCAAGGGCACTTCCAGTCTAGGGAATATACCTTGGGAAAACTGAAAATCCATAAGACAGAGCCACCCCCAAATTGAGGGCTGCACTGCTTACAAGAACCTCAACCTGGGTACACCTGAAATATCCCAGGAAATATAAAAATGGTTCCAAACATTGTGGAACTTACGTACGATGGAATATCCCTCAGCCACGAAATCAATGTCATAAGACCAGTAGCAGCAAAATGAGTGGATTCAGGTACGATGATTCTAAGGGAAAGAAGTCACACAGGAAAAGAAACTTATCATAAGATATCACTTAGGAAGATCCTGTAAACATGGCTACACATGAACTGAGTTAGCAAAGAGAACAGAGTCTCACATTTAGAAAACACTCTTATGCCTGCTTAAGGGGGAAGGAGAGGTGGGGTGATGCATCAAACCAGAGTTTGATATAAGCACAGGTACTGTTCCAGAAACCAACTATGGAATAGACAAGACCTACACCTTCCTCAGTGAAAGGGACTCAAAACCCCATATTTCCCGCAGAGGAATAGATCTGACTAGTAAGAATCTTAAAACCTATGTATTGATATGTCTCCGTAAGGGAATCAAGTGTGTCTAGACTGGCATAAACATGGCAGCGAGAATCAGCTCAAACCCACTCTAAAAAGGAATTTCAAAAACAGAACAAAGAAACAGGGAAATTCTTTACAATTCCTTCAGGGTCTCTGATGCAACCTGGAATGACCCTATCTACGATGACAGCTGGATGTGGCATGAGGCTGGACACTTGGGACTGAGAGGATTGGTGAGATTGGGTGAGCAAATGCAGACCCTTTAAAGCAATAATGCATGGCAACCATTCCATGGGTCCCACCTCTCCAGGTTGAAGGGAATATTACTACAGCTATAACATGTACGGGAAACCTAGAGAATGGACACACTGTGAATACGAAAGGTTTCTAAAACTCAACGAAGAGTCCCTCTCCTGGTGCTCCGGTTTGACTTTCCAACAGCTTTACTATCAATCTCCCAACTTGGAGAGACAGCCCCTTTAAGCTCCTGGTTCACACAGGTTGCCCATTTGGCAGAGGAGGAAAGGGAAGAGGGAGAACCAATGAGAGAGTAGCTGTTAGGCATTTGGATGGGCACATGTCACTCTAATTTCCCGGCAGGAAGAAGAATTCACCAAAGTCTCAGCCACCCACCGGGAACCAGTATAGGTCCTGAACCAAATGTTTGGACTTGCGTTCAGCTCACAAAAAACGAGTTGAAAAATGGAGCTCAGGGGCACAGCAATTCACAAACTGGCAGAGTAATCAAGGCCAACTATCGTCCAAAAATCTGTTGAGGGAAGGCAACGAGGCGGACTTGAATGCGAGGCAGAATAGCAGGAAACAGATTTCAAGAGGTACGTTAGAATCGCCTGTAAAGCACAGGAAGAGGGGCACAACTTCGACCATGATGCACTTGGCCAAAAAGGGCGTATGCGTTTTCTCCTGAATATATTCAGGAGAAAACGCATACGCCCTTTTTGGCCAAGCAAGCAAGCGGGCAATGCAAATCTGCACTACAAAGAAGTATCACTTCCCACCGGTCAAAAGGGACATCCACAAAATGTGTAAAAACCAGAAAGGCAAGACAGGCCCTGGAGAACAGGGAGCCTTGTTATGCTGATGGGCGGGATGTAAGTTGCCAACTGCCTCACTGGAGGAGTGCATTGTGTTCCCTAAAACAAGTAAACAACAGAGCTACAGAGCCAAGGGCACTTCCAGTCTAGGGAATATACCTTGGGAAAACTGAAAATCCATAAGACAGAGCCACCCCCAAATTGAGGGCTGCACTGCTTACAAGAACCTCAACCTGGGTACACCTGAAATATCCCAGGAAATATAAAAATGGTTCCAAACATTGTGGAACTTACGTACGATGGAATATCCCTCAGCCACGAAATCAATGTCATAAGACCAGTAGCAGCAAAATGAGTGGATTCAGGTACGATGATTCTAAGGGAAAGAAGTCACACAGGAAAAGAAACTTATCATAAGATATCACTTAGGAAGATCCTGTAAACATGGCTACACATGAACTGAGTTAGCAAAGAGAACAGAGTCTCACATTTAGAAAACACTCTTATGCCTGCTTAAGGGGGAAGGAGAGGTGGGGTGATGCATCAAACCAGAGTTTGATATAAGCACAGGTACTGTTCCAGAAACCAACTATGGAATAGACAAGACCTACACCTTCCTCAGTGAAAGGGACTCAAAACCCCATATTTCCCTCAGAGGAATAGATCTGACTAGTAAGAATCTTAAAACCTATGTATTGATATGTCTCCGTAAGGGAATCAAGTGTGTCTAGACTGGCATAAACATGGCAGCGAGAATCAGCTCAAACCCACTCTAAAAAGGAATTTCAAAAACAGAACAAAGAAACAGGGAAATTCTTTACAATTCCTTCAGGGTCTCTGATGCAACCTGGAATGACCCTATCTACGATGACAGCTGGATGTGGCATGAGGCTGGACCCTTGTGACTGAGAGGATTGGTGAGATTGGGTGAGCAAATGCAGACCCTTTAAAGCAATAATGCATGGCAACCATTCCATGGGTCCCACCTCTCCAGGTTGAAGGGAATATTACTACAGCTATAACATGTACGGGAAACCTAGAGAATGGACACACTGTGAATACGAAAGGTTTCTAAAACTCAACGAAGAGTCCCTCTCCTGGTGCTCCGGTTTGACTTTCCAACAGCTTTACTATCAATCTCCCAACTTGGAGAGACAGTCCCTTTAAGCTCCTGGTTCACACAGGTTGCCCATTTGGCAGAGGAGGAAAGGGAAGAGGGAGAACCAATGAGAGAGTAGCTGTTAGGCATTTGGATGGGCACATGTCACTCTAATTTCCCGGCAGGAAGAAGAATTCACCAAAGTCTCAGCCACCCACCGGGAACCAGTATAGGTCCTGAACCAAATGTTTGGACTTGCGTTCAGCTCACAAAAAACGAGTTGAAAAATGGAGCTCAGGGGCACAGCAATTCACAAACTGGCAGAGTAATCAAGGCCAACTATCGTCCAAAAATCTGTTGAGGGAAGGCAACGAGGCGGACTTGAATGCGAGGCAGAATAGCAGGAAACAGATTTCAAGAGGTACGTTAGAATCGCCTGTAAAGCACAGGAAGAGGGGCACAACTTCGACCATGATGCACTTGGCCAAAAAGGGCGTATGCGTTTTCTCCTGAATATATTCAGGAGAAAACGCATACGCCCTTTTTGGCCAAGCAAGCAAGCGGGCAATGCAAATCTGCACTACAAAGAAGTATCACTTCCCACCGGTCAAAAGGGACATCCACAAAATGTGTAAAAACCAGAAAGGCAAGACAGGCCCTGGAGAACAGGGAGCCTTGTTATGCTGATGGGCGGGATGTAAGTTGCCAACTGCCTCACTGGAGGAGTGCATTGTGTTCCCTAAAACAAGTAAACAACAGAGCTACAGAGCCAAGGGCACTTCCAGTCTAGGGAATATACCTTGGGAAAACTGAAAATCCATAAGACAGAGCCACCCCCAAATTGAGGGCTGCACTGCTTACAAGAACCTCAACCTGGGTACACCTGAAATATCCCAGGAAATATAAAAATGGTTCCAAACATTGTGGAACTTACGTACGATGGAATATCCCTCAGCCACGAAATCAATGTCATAAGACCAGTAGCAGCAAAATGAGTGGATTCAGGTACGATGATTCTAAGGGAAAGAAGTCACACAGGAAAAGAAACTTATCATAAGATATCACTTAGGAAGATCCTGTAAACATGGCTACACATGAACTGAGTTAGCAAAGAGAACAGAGTCTCACATTTAGAAAACACTCTTATGCCTGCTTAAGGGGGAAGGAGAGGTGGGGTGATGCATCAAACCAGAGTTTGATATAAGCACAGGTACTGTTCCAAAAACCAACTATGGAATAGACAAGACCTACACCTTCCTCAGTGAAAGGGACTCAAACCCCCATATTTCCCGCAGAGGAATAGATCTGACTAGTAAGAATCTTAAAACCTATGTATTGATATGTCTCCGTAAGGGAATCAAGTGTGTCTAGACTGGCATAAACATGGCAGCGAGAATCAGCTCAAACCCACTCTAAAAAGGAATTTCAAAAACAGAACAAAGAAACAGGGAAATTCTTTACAATTCCTTCAGGGTCTCTGATGCAACCTGGAATGACCCTATCTACGATGACAGCTGGATGTGGCATGAGGCTGGACCCTTGTGACTGAGAGGATTGGTGAGATTGGGTGAGCAAATGCAGACCCTTTAAAGCAATAATGCATGGCAACCATTCCATGGGTCCCACCTCTCCAGGTTGAAGGGAATATTACTACAGCTATAACATGTACGGGAAACCTAGAGAATGGACACACTGTGAATACGAAAGGTTTCTAAAACTCAACGAAGAGTCCCTCTCCTGGTGCTCCGGTTTGACTTTCCAACAGCTTTACTATCAATCTCCCAACTTGGAGAGACAGCCCCTTTAAGCTCCTGGTTCACACAGGTTGCCCATTTGGCAGAGGAGGAAAGGGAAGAGGGAGAACCAATGAGAGAGTAGCTGTTAGGCATTTGGATGGGCACATGTCACTCTAATTTCCCGGCAGGAAGAAGAATTCACCAAAGTCTCAGCCACCCACCGGGAACCAGTATAGGTCCTGAACCAAATGTTTGGACTTGCGTTCAGCTCACAAAAAACGAGTTGAAAAATGGAGCTCAGGGGCACAGCAATTCACAAACTGGCAGAGTAATCAAGGCCAACTATCGTCCAAAAATCTGTTGAGGGAAGGCAACGAGGCGGACTTGAATGCGAGGCAGAATAGCAGGAAACAGATTTCAAGAGGTACGTTAGAATCGCCTGTAAAGCACAGGAAGAGGGGCACAACTTCGACCATGATGCACTTGGCCAAAAAGGGCGTATGCGTTTTCTCCTGAATATATTCAGGAGAAAACGCATACGCCCTTTTTGGCCAAGCAAGCAAGCGGGCAATGCAAATCTGCACTACAAAGAAGTATCACTTCCCACCGGTCAAAAGGGACATCCACAAAATGTGTAAAAACCAGAAAGGCAAGACAGGCCCTGGAGAACAGGGAGCCTTGTTATGCTGATGGGCGGGATGTAAGTTGCCAACTGCCTCACTGGAGGAGTGCATTGTGTTCCCTAAAACAAGTAAACAACAGAGCTACAGAGCCAAGGGCACTTCCAGTCTAGGGAATATACCTTGGGAAAACTGAAAATCCATAAGACAGAGCCACCCCCAAATTGAGGGCTGCACTGCTTACAAGAACCTCAACCTGGGTACACCTGAAATATCCCAGGAAATATAAAAATGGTTCCAAACATTGTGGAACTTACGTACGATGGAATATCCCTCAGCCACGAAATCAATGTCATAAGACCAGTAGCAGCAAAATGAGTGGATTCAGGTACGATGATTCTAAGGGAAAGAAGTCACACAGGAAAAGAAACTTATCATAAGATATCACTTAGGAAGATCCTGTAAACATGGCTACACATGAACTGAGTTAGGAAAGAGAACAGAGTCTCACATTTAGAAAACACTCTTATGCCTGCTTAAGGGGGAAGGAGAGGTGGGGTGATGCATCAAACCAGAGTTTGATATAAGCACAGGTACTGTTCCAGAAACCAACTATGGAATAGACAAGACCTACACCTTCCTCAGTGAAAGGGACTCAAAACCCCATATTTCCCGCAGAGGAATAGATCTGACTAGTAAGAATCTTAAAACCTATGTATTGATATGTCTCCGTAAGGGAATCAAGTGTGTCTAGACTGGCATAAACATGGCAGCGAGAATCATCTCAAACCCACTCTAAAAAGGAATTTCAAAAACAGAACAAAGAAACAGGGAAATTCTTTACAATTCCTTCAGGGTCTCTGATGCAACCTGGAATGACCCTATCTACGATGACAGCTGGATGTGGCATGAGGCTGGACACTTGGGACTGAGAGGATTGGTGAGATTGGGTGAGCAAATGCAGACCCTTTAAAGCAATAATGCATGGCAACCATTCCATGGGTCCCACCTCTCCAAGTTGAAGGGAATATTACTACAGCTATAACATGTACGGGAAACCTAGAGAATGGACACACTGTGAATACGAAAGGTTTCTAAAACTCAACGAAGAGTCCCTCTCCTGGTGCTCCGGTTTGACTTTCCAACAGCTTTACTATCAATCTCCCAACTTGGAGAGACAGCCCCTTTAAGCTCCTGGTTCACACAGGTTGCCCATTTGGCAGAGGAGGAAAGGGAAGAGGGAGAACCAATGAGAGAGTAGCTGTTAGGCATTTGGATGGGCACATGTCACTCTAATTTCCCGGCAGGAAGAAGAATTCACCAAAGTCTCAGCCACCCACCGGGAACCAGTATAGGTCCTGAACCAAATGTTTGGACTTGCGTTCAGCTCACAAAAAACGAGTTGAAAAATGGAGCTCAGGGGCACAGCAATTCACAAACTGGCAGAGTAATCAAGGCCAACTATCGTCCAAAAATCTGTTGAGGGAAGGCAACGAGGCGGACTTGAATGCGAGGCAGAATAGCAGGAAACAGATTTCAAGAGGTACGTTAGAATCGCCTGTAAAGCACAGGAAGAGGGGCACAACTTCGACCATGATGCACTTGGCCAAAAAGGGCGTATGCGTTTTCTCCTGAATATATTCAGGAGAAAACGCATACGCCCTTTTTGGCCAAGCAAGCAAGCGGGCAATGCAAATCTGCACTACAAAGAAGTATCACTTCCCACCGGTCAAAAGGGACATCCACAAAATGTGTAAAAACCAGAAAGGCAAGACAGGCCCTGGAGAACAGGGAGCCTTGTTATGCTGATGGGCGGGATGTAAGTTGCCAACTGCCTCACTGGAGGAGTGCATTGTGTTCCCTAAAACAAGGAAACAACAGAGCTACAGAGCCAAGGGCACTTCCAGTCTAGGGAATATACCTTGGGAAAACTGAAAATCCATAAGACAGAGCCACCCCCAAATTGAGGGCTGCACTGCTTACAAGAACCTCAACCTGGGTACACCTGAAATATCCCAGGAAATATAAAAATGGTTCCAAACATTGTGGAACTTACGTACGATGGAATATCCCTCAGCCACGAAATCAATGTCATAAGACCAGTAGCAGCAAAATGAGTGGATTCAGGTACGATGATTCTAAGGGAAAGAAGTCACACAGGAAAAGAAACTTATCATAAGATATCACTTAGGAAGATCCTGTAAACATGGCTACACATGAACTGAGTTAGCAAAGAGAACAGAGTCTCACATTTAGAAAACACTCTTATGCCTGCTTAAGGGGGAAGGAGAGGTGGGGTGATGCATCAAACCAGAGTTTGATATAAGCACAGGTACTGTTCCAAAAACCAACTATGGAATAGACAAGACCTACACCTTCCTCAGTGAAAGGGACTCAAAACCCCATATTTCCCGCAGAGGAATAGATCTGACTAGTAAGAATCTTAAAACCTATGTATTGATATGTCTCCGTAAGGGAATCAAGTGTGTCTAGACTGGCATAAACATGGCAGCGAGAATCAGCTCAAACCCACTCTAAAAAGGAATTTCAAAAACAGAACAAAGAAACAGGGAAATTCTTTACAATTCCTTCAGGGTCTCTGATGCAACCTGGAATGACCCTATCTACGATGACAGCTGGATGTGGCATGAGGCTGGACACTTGGGACTGAGAGGATTGGTGAGATTGGGTGAGCAAATGCAGACCCTTTAAAGCAATAATGCATGGCAACCATTCCATGGGTCCCACCTCTCCAGGTTGAAGGGAATATTACTACAGCTATAACATGTACGGGAAACCTAGAGAATGGACACACTGTGAATACGAAAGGTTTCTAAAACTCAACGAAGAGTCCCTCTCCTGGTGCTCCGGTTTGACTTTCCAACAGCTTTACTATCAATCTCCCAACTTGGAGAGACAGCCCCTTTAAGCTCCTGGTTCACACAGGTTGCCCATTTGGCAGAGGAGGAAAGGGAAGAGGGAGAACCAATGAGAGAGTAGCTTTTAGGCATTTGGATGGGCACAGGTCACTCTAATTTCCCGGCAGGAAGAAGAATTCACCAAAGTCTCAGCCACCCACCGGGAACCAGTATAGGTCCTGAACCAAATGTTTGGACTTGCGTTCAGCTCACAAAAAACGAGTTGAAAAATGGAGCTCAGGGGCACAGCAATTCACAAACTGGCAGAGTAATCAAGGCCAACTATCGTCCAAAAATCTGTTGAGGGAAGGCAACGAGGCGGACTTGAATGCGAGGCAGAATAGCAGGAAACAGATTTCAAGAGGTACGTTAGAATCGCCTGTAAAGCACAGGAAGAGGGGCACAACTTCGACCATGATGCACTTGGCCAAAAAGGGCGTATGCGTTTTCTCCTGAATATATTCAGGAGAAAACGCATACGCCCTTTTTGGCCAAGCAAGCAAGCGGGCAATGCAAATCTGCACTACAAAGAAGTATCACTTCCCACCGGTCAAAAGGGACATCCACAAAATGTGTAAAAACCAGAAAGGCAAGACAGGCCCTGGAGAACAGGGAGCCTTGTTATGCTGATGGGCGGGATGTAAGTTGCCAACTGCCTCACTGGAGGAGTGCATTGTGTTCCCTAAAACAAGGAAACAACAGAGCTACAGAGCCAAGAGCACTTGCAGTCTAGGGAATATACCTTGGGAAAACTGAAAATCCATAAGACAGAGCCACCCCCAAATTGAGGGCTGCACTGCTTACAAGAACCTCAACCTGGGTACACCTGAAATATCCCAGGAAATATAAAAATGGTTCCAAACATTGTGGAACTTACGTACGATGGAATATCCCTCAGCCACGAAATCAATGTCATAAGACCAGTAGCAGCAAAATGAGTGGATTCAGGTACGATGATTCTAAGGGAAAGAAGTCACACAGGAAAAGAAACTTATCATAAGATATCACTTAGGAAGATCCTGTAAACATGGCTACACATGAACTGAGTTAGGAAAGAGAACAGAGTCTCACATTTAGAAAACACTCTTATGCCTGCTTAAGGGGGAAGGAGAGGTGGGGTGATGCATCAAACCAGAGTTTGATATAAGCACAGGTACTGTTCCAAAAACCAACTATGGAATAGACAAGACCTACACCTTCCTCAGTGAAAGGGACTCAAAACCCCATATTTCCCGCAGAGGAATAGATCTGACTAGTAAGAATCTTAAAACCTATGTATTGATATGTCTCCGTAAGGGAATCAAGTGTGTCTAGACTGGCATAAACATGGCAGCGAGAATCAGCTCAAACCCACTCTAAAAAGGAATTTCAAAAACAGAACAAAGAAACAGGGAAATTCTTTACAATTCCTTCAGGGTCTCTGATGCAACCTGGAATGACCCTATCTACGATGACAGCTGGATGTGGCATGAGGCTGGACCCTTGTGACTGAGAGGATTGGTGAGATTGGGTGAGCAAATGCAGACCCTTTAAAGCAATAATGCATGGCAACCATTCCATGGGTCCCACCTCTCCAGGTTGAAGGGAATATTACTACAGCTATAACATGTACGGGAAACCTAGAGAATGGACACACTGTGAATACGAAAGGTTTCTAAAACTCAACGAAGAGTCCCTCTCCTGGTGCTCCGGTTTGACTTTCCAACAGCTTTACTATCAATCTCCCAACTTGGAGAGACAGCCCCTTTAAGCTCCTGGTTCACACAGGTTGCCCATTTGGCAGAGGAGGAAAGGGAAGAGGGAGAACCAATGAGAGAGTAGCTGTTAGGCATTTGGATGGGCACAGGTCACTCTAATTTCCCGGCAGGAAGAAGAATTCACCAAAGTCTCAGCCACCCACCGGGAACCAGTATAGGTCCTGAACCAAATGTTTGGACTTGCGTTCAGCTCACAAAAAACGAGTTGAAAAATGGAGCTCAGGGGCACAGCAATTCACAAACTGGCAGAGTAATCAAGGCCAACTATCGTCCAAAAATCTGTTGAGGGAAGGCAACGAGGCGGACTTGAATGCGAGGCAGAATAGCAGGAAACAGATTTCAAGAGGTACGTTAGAATCGCCTGTAAAGCACAGGAAGAGGGGCACAACTTCGACCATGATGCACTTGGCCAAAAAGGGCGTATGCGTTTTCTCCTGAATATATTCAGGAGAAAACGCATACGCCCTTTTTGGCCAAGCAAGCAAGCGGGCAATGCAAATCTGCACTACAAAGAAGTATCACTTCCCACCGGTCAAAAGGGACATCCACAAAATGTGTAAAAACCAGAAAGGCAAGACAGGCCCTGGAGAACAGGGAGCCTTGTTATGCTGATGGGCGGGATGTAAGTTGCCAACTGCCTCACTGGAGGAGTGCATTGTGTTCCCTAAAACAAGTAAACAACAGAGCTACAGAGCCAAGGGCACTTCCAGTCTAGGGAATATACCTTGGGAAAACTGAAAATCCATAAGACAGAGCCACCCCCAAATTGAGGGCTGCACTGCTTACAAGAACCTCAACCTGGGTACACCTGAAATATCCCAGGAAATATAAAAATGGTTCCAAACATTGTGGAACTTACGTACGATGGAATATCCCTCAGCCACGAAATCAATGTCATAAGACCAGTAGCAGCAAAATGAGTGGATTCAGGTACGATGATTCTAAGGGAAAGAAGTCACACAGGAAAAGAAACTTATCATAAGATATCACTTAGGAAGATCCTGTAAACATGGCTACACATGAACTGAGTTAGCAAAGAGAACAGAGTCTCACATTTAGAAAACACTCTTATGCCTGCTTAAGGGGGAAGGAGAGGTGGGGTGATGCATCAAACCAGAGTTTGATATAAGCACAGGTACTGTTCCAAAAACCAACTATGGAATAGACAAGACCTACACCTTCCTCAGTGAAAGGGACTCAAAACCCCATATTTCCCGCAGAGGAATAGATCTGACTAGTAAGAATCTTAAAACCTATGTATTGATATGTCTCCGTAAGGGAATCAAGTGTGTCTAGACTGGCATAAACATGGCAGCGAGAATCAGCTCAAACCCACTCTAAAAAGGAATTTCAAAAACAGAACAAAGAAACAGGGAAATTCTTTACAATTCCTTCAGGGTCTCTGATGCAACCTGGAATGACCCTATCTACGATGACAGCTGGATGTGGCATGAGGCTGGACACTTGGGACTGAGAGGATTGGTGAGATTGGGTGAGCAAATGCAGACCCTTTAAAGCAATAATGCATGGCAACCATTCCATGGGCCCCACCTCTCCAGGTTGAAGGGAATATTACTACAGCTATAACATGTACGGGAAACCTAGAGAATGGACACACTGTGAATACGAAAGGTTTCTAAAACTCAACGAAGAGTCCCTCTCCTGGTGCTCCGGTTTGACTTTCCAACAGCTTTACTATCAATCTCCCAACTTGGAGAGACAGCCCCTTTAAGCTCCTGGTTCACACAGGTTGCCCATTTGGCAGAGGGGGAAAGGGAAGAGGGAGAACCAATGAGAGAGTAGCTGTTAGGCATTTGGATGGGCACATGTCACTCTAATTTCCCGGCAGGAAGAAGAATTCACCAAAGTCTCAGCCACCCACCGGGAACCAGTATAGGTCCTGAACCAAATGTTTGGACTTGCGTTCAGCTCACAAAAAACGAGTTGAAAAATGGAGCTCAGGGGCACAGCAATTCACAAACTGGCAGAGTAATCAAGGCCAACTATCGTCCAAAAATCTGTTGAGGGAAGGCAACGAGGCGGACTTGAATGCGAGGCAGAATAGCAGGAAACAGATTTCAAGAGGTACGTTAGAATCGCCTGTAAAGCACAGGAAGAGGGGCACAACTTCGACCATGATGCACTTGGCCAAAAAGGGCGTATGCGTTTTCTCCTGAATATATTCAGGAGAAAACGCATACGCCCTTTTTGGCCAAGCAAGCAAGCGGGCAATGCAAATCTGCACTACAAAGAAGTATCACTTCCCACCGGTCAAAAGGGACATCCACAAAATGTGTAAAAACCAGAAAGGCAAGACAGGCCCTGGAGAACAGGGAGCCTTGTTATGCTGATGGGCGGGATGTAAGTTGCCAACTGCCTCACTGGAGGAGTGCATTGTGTTCCCTAAAACAAGGAAACAACAGAGCTACAGAGCCAAGAGCACTTGCAGTCTAGGGAATATACCTTGGGAAAACTGAAAATCCATAAGACAGAGCCACCCCCAAATTGAGGGCTGCACTGCTTACAAGAACCTCAACCTGGGTACACCTGAAATATCCCAGGAAATATAAAAATGGTTCCAAACATTGTGGAACTTACGTACAATGGAATATCCCTCAGCCACGAAATCAATGTCATAAGACCAGTAGCAGCAAAATGAGTGGATTCAGGTACGATGATTCTAAGGGAAAGAAGTCACACAGGAAAAGAAACTTATCATAAGATATCACTTAGGAAGATCCTGTAAACATGGCTACACATGAACTGAGTTAGGAAAGAGAACAGAGTCTCACATTTAGAAAACACTCTTATGCCTGCTTAAGGGGGAAGGAGAGGTGGGGTGATGCATCAAACCAGAGTTTGATATAAGCACAGGTACTGTTCCAAAAACCAACTATGGAATAGACAAGACCTACACCTTCCTCAGTGAAAGGGACTCAAAACCCCATATTTCCCGCAGAGGAATAGATCTGACTAGTAAGAATCTTAAAACCTATGTATTGATATGTCTCCGTAAGGGAATCAAGTGTGTCTAGACTGGCATAAACATGGCAGCGAGAATCAGCTCAAACCCACTCTAAAAAGGAATTTCAAAAACAGAACAAAGAAACAGGGAAATTCTTTACAATTCCTTCAGGGTCTCTGATGCAACCTGGAATGACCCTATCTACGATGACAGCTGGATGTGGCATGAGGCTGGACACTTGGGACTGAGAGGATTGGTGAGATTGGGTGAGCAAATGCAGACCCTTTAAAGCAATAATGCATGGCAACCATTCCATGGGTCCCACCTCTCCAGGTTGAAGGGAATATTACTACAGCTATAACATGTACGGGAAACCTAGAGAATGGACACACTGTGAATACGAAAGGTTTCTAAAACTCAACGAAGAGTCCCTCTCCTGGTGCTCCGGTTTGACTTTCCAACAGCTTTACTATCAATCTCCCAACTTGGAGAGACAGCCCCTTTAAGCTCCTGGTTCACACAGGTTGCCCATTTGGCAGAGGAGGAAAGGGAAGAGGGAGAACCAATGAGAGAGTAGCTGTTAGGCATTTGGATGGGCACATGTCACTCTAATTTCCCGGCAGGAAGAAGAATTCACCGAAGTCTCAGCCACGCACCGGGAACCAGTATAGGTCCTGAACCAAATGTTTGGACTTGCGTTCAGCTCACAAAAAACGAGTTGAAAAATGGAGCTCAGGGGCACAGCAATTCACAAACTGGCAGAGTAATCAAGGCCAACTATCGTCCAAAAATCTGTTGAGGGAAGGCAACGAGGCGGACTTGAATGCGAGGCAGAATAGCAGGAAACAGATTTCAAGAGGTACGTTAGAATCGCCTGTAAAGCACAGGAAGAGGGGCACAACTTCGACCATGATGCACTTGGCCAAAAAGGGCGTATGCGTTTTCTCCTGAATATATTCAGGAGAAAACGCATACGCCCTTTTTGGCCAAGCAAGCAAGCGGGCAATGCAAATCTGCACTACAAAGAAGTATCACTTCCCACCGGTCAAAAGGGACATCCACAAAATGTGTAAAAACCAGAAAGGCAAGACAGGCCCTGGAGAACAGGGAGCCTTGTTATGCTGATGGGCGGGATGTAAGTTGCCAACTGCCTCACTGGAGGAGTGCATTGTGTTCCCTAAAACAAGTAAACAACAGAGCTACAGAGCCAAGGGCACTTCCAGTCTAGGGAATATACCTTGGGAAAACTGAAAATCCATAAGACAGAGCCACCCCCAAATTGAGGGCTGCACTGCTTACAAGAACCTCAACCTGGGTACACCTGAAATATCCCAGGAAATATAAAAATGGTTCCAAACATTGTGGAACTTACGTACGATGGAATATCCCTCAGCCATGAAATCAATGTCATAAGACCAGTAGCAGCAAAATGAGTGGATTCAGGTACGATGATTCTAAGGGAAAGAAGTCACACAGGAAAAGAAACTTATCATAAGATATCACTTAGGAAGATCCTGTAAACATGGCTACACATGAACTGAGTTAGCAAAGAGAACAGAGTCTCACATTTAGAAAACACTCTTATGCCTGCTTAAGGGGGAAGGAGAGGTGGGGTGATGCATCAAACCAGAGTTTGATATAAGCACAGGTACTGTTCCAAAAACCAACTATGGAATAGACAAGACCTACACCTTCCTCAGTGAAAGGGACTCAAAACCCCATATTTCCCGCAGAGGAATAGATCTGACTAGTAAGAATCTTAAAACCTATGTATTGATATGTCTCCGTAAGGGAATCAAGTGTGTCTAGACTGGCATAAACATGGCAGCGAGAATCAGCTCAAACCCACTCTAAAAAGGAATTTCAAAAACAGAACAAAGAAACAGGGAAATTCTTTACAATTCCTTCAGGGTCTCTGATGCAACCTGGAATGACCCTATCTACGATGACAGCTGGATGTGGCATGAGGCTGGACCCTTGGGACTGAGAGGATTGGTGAGATTGGGTGAGCAAATGCAGACCCTTTAAAGCAATAATGCATGGCAACCATTCCATGGGTCCCACCTCTCCAGGTTGAAGGGAATATTACTACAGCTATAACATGTACGGGAAACCTAGAGAATGGACACACTGTGAATACGAAAGGTTTCTAAAACTCAACGAAGAGTCCCTCTCCTGGTGCTCCGGTTTGACTTTCCAACAGCTTTACTATCAATCTCCCAACTTGGAGAGACAGCCCCTTTAAGCTCCTGGTTCACACAGGTTGCCCATTTGGCAGAGGAGGAAAGGGAAGAGGGAGAACCAATGAGAGAGTAGCTGTTAGGCATTTGGATGGGCACATGTCACTCTAATTTCCCGGCAGAAAGAAGAATTCACCAAAGTCTCAGCCACCCACCGGGAACCAGTATAGGTCCTGAACCTAATGTTTGGACTTGCGTTCAGCTCACAAAAAACGAGTTGAAAAATGGAGCTCAGGGGCACAGCAATTCACAAACTGGCAGAGCAATCAAGGCCAACTATCGTCCAAAAATCTGTTGAGGCAAGGCAACGAGGCGGACTTGAATGCGAGGCAGAATAGCAGGAAACAGATTTCAAGAGGTACGTTAGAATCGCCTGTAAAGCACAGGAAGAGGGGCACAACTTCGACCATGATGCACTTGGCCAAAAAGGGCGTATGCGTTTTCTCCTGAATATATTCAGGAGAAAACGCATACGCCCTTTTTGGCCAAGCAAGCAAGCGGACAATGCAAATCTGCACTACAAAGAAGTATCACTTCCCACCGGTCAAAAGGGACATCCACAAAATGTGTAAAAACCAGAAAGGCAAGGCAGGCCCTGGAGAACAGGGAGCCTTGTTATGCTGATGGGCGGGATGTAAGTTGCCAACTGCCTCACTGGAGGAGTGCATTGTGTTCCCTAAAACAAGTAAACAACAGAGCTACAGAGCCAAGGGCACTTCCAGTCTAGGGAATATACCTTGGGAAAACTGAAAATCCATAAGACAGAGCCACCTCCAAATTGAGGGCTGCACTGCTTACAAGAACCTCAACCTGGGTACACCTGAAATATCCCAGGAAATATAAAAATGGTTCCAAACATTGTGGAACTTACGTACGATGGAATATCCCTCAGCCACGAAATCAATGTCATAAGACCAGTAGCAGCAAAATGAGTGGATTCAGGTACGATGATTCTAAGGGAAAGAAGTCACACAGGAAAAGAAACTTATCATAAGATATCACTTAGGAAGATCCTGTAAACATGGCTACACATGAACTGAGTTAGGAAAGAGAACAGAGTCTCACATTTAGAAAACACTCTTATGCCTGCTTAAGGGGGAAGGAGAGGTGGGGTGATGCATCAAACCAGAGTTTGATATAAGCACAGGTACTGTTCCAAAAACCAACTATGGAATAGACAAGACCTACACCTTCCTCAGTGAAAGGGACTCAAAACCCCATATTTCCCGCAGAGGAATAGATCTGACTAGTAAGAATCTTAAAACCTATGTATTGATATGTCTCCGTAAGGGAATCAAGTGTGTCTAGACTGGCATAAACATGGCAGCGAGAATCAGCTCAAACCCACTCTAAAAAGGAATTTCAAAAACAGAACAAAGAAACAGGGAAATTCTTTACAATTCCTTCAGGGTCTCTGATGCAACCTGGAATGACCCTATCTACGATGACAGCTGGATGTGGCATGAGGCTGGACACTTGGGACTGAGAGGATTGGTGAGATTGGGTGAGCAAATGCAGACCCTTTAAAGCAATAATGCATGGCAACCATTCCATGGGTCCCACCTCTCCAGGTTGAAGGGAATATTACTACAGCTATAACATGTACGGGAAACCTAGAGAATGGACACACTGTGAATACGAAAGGTTTCTAAAACTCAACGAAGAGTCCCTCTCCTGGTGCTCCGGTTTGACTTTCCAACAGCTTTACTATCAATCTCCCAACTTGGAGAGACAGCCCCTTTAAGCTCCTGGTTCACACAGGTTGCCCATTTGGCAGAGGAGGAAAGGGAAGAGGGAGAACCAATGAGAGAGTAGCTGTTAGGCATTTGGATGGGCACAGGTCACTCTAATTTCCCGGCAGGAAGAAGAATTCACCAAAGTCTCAGCCACCCACCGGGAACCAGTATAGGTCCTGAACCAAATGTTTGGACTTGCGTTCAGCTCACAAAAAACGAGTTGAAAAATGGAGCTCAGGGGCACAGCAATTCACAAACTGGCAGAGTAATCAAGGCCAACTATCGTCCAAAAATCTGTTGAGGGAAGGCAACGAGGCGGACTTGAATGCGAGGCAGAATAGCAGGAAACAGATTTCAAGAGGTACGTTAGAATCGCCTGTAAAGCACAGGAAGAGGGGCACAACTTCGACCATGATGCACTTGGCCAAAAAGGGCGTATGCGTTTTCTCCTGAATATATTCAGGAGAAAACGCATACGCCCTTTTTGGCCAAGCAAGCAAGCGGGCAATGCAAATCTGCACTACAAAGAAGTATCACTTCCCACCGGTCAAAAGGGACATCCACAAAATGTGTAAAAACCAGAAAGGCAAGGCAGGCCCTGGAGAACAGGGAGCCTTGTTATGCTGATGGGCGGGATGTAAGTTGCCAACTGCCTCACTGGAGGAGTGCATTGTGTTCCCTAAAACAAGTAAACAACAGAGCTACAGAGCCAAGGGCACTTCCAGTCTAGGGAATATACCTTGGGAAAACTGAAAATCCATAAGACAGAGCCACCCCCAAATTGAGGGCTGCACTGCTTACAAGAACCTCAACCTGGGTACACCTGAAATATCCCAGGAAATATAAAAATGGTTCCAAACATTGTGGAACTTACGTACGATGGAATATCCCTCAGCCACGAAATCAATGTCATAAGACCAGTAGCAGCAAAATGAGTGGATTCAGGTACGATGATTCTAAGGGAAAGAAGTCACACAGGAAAAGAAACTTATCATAAGATATCACTTAGGAAGATCCTGTAAACATGGCTACACATGAACTGAGTTAGGAAAGAGAACAGAGTCTCACATTTAGAAAACACTCTTATGCCTGCTTAAGGGGGAAGGAGAGGTGGGGTGATGCATCAAACCAGAGTTTGATATAAGCACAGGTACTGTTCCAAAAACCAACTATGGAATAGACAAGACCTACACCTTCCTCAGTGAAAGGGACTCAAAACCCCATATTTCCCGCAGAGGAATAGATCTGACTAGTAAGAATCTTAAAACCTATGTATTGATATGTCTCCGTAAGGGAATCAAGTGTGTCTAGACTGGCATAAACATGGCAGCGAGAATCAGCTCAAACCCACTCTAAAAAGGAATTTCAAAAACAGAACAAAGAAACAGGGAAATTCTTTACAATTCCTTCAGGGTCTCTGATGCAACCTGGAATGACCCTATCTACGATGACAGCTGGATGTGGCATGAGGCTGGACCCTTGGGACTGAGAGGATTGGTGAGATTGGGTGAGCAAATGCAGACCCTTTAAAGCAATAATGCATGGCAACCATTCCATGGGTCCCACCTCTCCAGGTTGAAGGGAATATTACTACAGCTATAACATGTACGGGAAACCTAGAGAATGGACACACTGTGAATACGAAAGGTTTCTAAAACTCAACGAAGAGTCCCTCTCCTGGTGCTCCGGTTTGACTTTCCAACAGCTTTACTATCAATCTCCCAACTTGGAGAGACAGCCCCTTTAAGCTCCTGGTTCACACAGGTTGCCCATTTGGCAGAGGAGGAAAGGGAAGAGGGAGAACCAATGAGAGAGTAGCTGTTAGGCATTTGGATGGGCACATGTCACTCTAATTTCCCGGCAGGAAGAAGAATTCACCAAAGTCTCAGCCACCCACCGGGAACCAGTATAGGTCCTGAACCTAATGTTTGGACTTGCGTTCAGCTCACAAAAAACGAGTTGAAAAATGGAGCTCAGGGGCACAGCAATTCACAAACTGGCAGAGTAATCAAGGCCAACTATCGTCCAAAAATCTGTTGAGGGAAGGCAACGAGGCGGACTTGAATGCGAGGCAGAATAGCAGGAAACAGATTTCAAGAGGTACGTTAGAATCGCCTGTAAAGCACAGGAAGAGGGGCACAACTTCGACCATGATGCACTTGGCCAAAAAGGGCGTATGCGTTTTCTCCTGAATATATTCAGGAGAAAACGCATACGCCCTTTTTGGCCAAGCAAGCAAGCGGGCAATGCAAATCTGCACTACAAAGAAGTATCACTTCCCACCGGTCAAAAGGGACATCCACAAAATGTGTAAAAACCAGAAAGGCAAGGCAGGCCCTGGAGAACAGGGAGCCTTGTTATGCTGATGGGCGGGATGTAAGTTGCCAACTGCCTCACTGGAGGAGTGCATTGTGTTCCCTAAAACAAGTAAACAACAGAGCTACAGAGCCAAGGGCACTTCCAGTCTAGGGAATATACCTTGGGAAAACTGAAAATCCATAAGACAGAGCCACCCCCAAATTGAGGGCTGCACTGCTTACAAGAACCTCAACCTGGGTACACCTGAAATATCCCAGGAAATATAAAAATGGTTCCAAACATTGTGGAACTTACGTACGATGGAATATCCCTCAGCCACGAAATCAATGTCATAAGACCAGTAGCAGCAAAATGAGTGGATTCAGGTACGATGATTCTAAGGGAAAGAAGTCACACAGGAAAAGAAACTTATCATAAGATATCACTTAGGAAGATCCTGTAAACATGGCTACACATGAACTGAGTTAGGAAAGAGAACAGAGTCTCACATTTAGAAAACACTCTTATGCCTGCTTAAGGGGGAAGGAGAGGTGGGGTGATGCATCAAACCAGAGTTTGATATAAGCACAGGTACTGTTCCAAAAACCAACTATGGAATAGACAAGACCTACACCTTCCTCAGTGAAAGGGACTCAAAACCCCATATTTCCCGCAGAGGAATAGATCTGACTAGTAAGAATCTTAAAACCTATGTATTGATATGTCTCCGTAAGGGAATCAAGTGTGTCTAGACTGGCATAAACATGGCAGCGAGAATCAGCTCAAACCCACTCTAAAAAGGAATTTCAAAAACAGAACAAAGAAACAGGGAAATTCTTTACAATTCCTTCAGGGTCTCTGATGCAACCTGGAATGACCCTATCTACGATGACAGCTGGATGTGGCATGAGGCTGGACCCTTGGGACTGAGAGGATTGGTGAGATTGGGTGAGCAAATGCAGACCCTTTAAAGCAATAATGCATGGCAACCATTCCATGGGTCCCACCTCTCCAGGTTGAAGGGAATATTACTACAGCTATAACATGTACGGGAAACCTAGAGAATGGACACACTGTGAATACGAAAGGTTTCTAAAACTCAACGAAGAGTCCCTCTCCTGGTGCTCCGGTTTGACTTTCCAACAGCTTTACTATCAATCTCCCAACTTGGAGAGACAGCCCCTTTAAGCTCCTGGTTCACACAGGTTGCCCATTTGGCAGAGGAGGAAAGGGAAGAGGGAGAACCAATGAGAGAGTAGCTGTTAGGCATTTGGATGGGCACATGTCACTCTAATTTCCCGGCAGAAAGAAGAATTCACCAAAGTCTCAGCCACCCACCGGGAACCAGTATAGGTCCTGAACCTAATGTTTGGACTTGCGTTCAGCTCACAAAAAACGAGTTGAAAAATGGAGCTCAGGGGCACAGCAATTCACAAACTGGCAGAGCAATCAAGGCCAACTATCGTCCAAAAATCTGTTGAGGCAAGGCAACGAGGCGGACTTGAATGCGAGGCAGAATAGCAGGAAACAGATTTCAAGAGGTACGTTAGAATCGCCTGTAAAGCACAGGAAGAGGGGCACAACTTCGACCATGATGCACTTGGCCAAAAAGGGCGTATGCGTTTTCTCCTGAATATATTCAGGAGAAAACGCATACGCCCTTTTTGGCCAAGCAAGCAAGCGGACAATGCAAATCTGCACTACAAAGAAGTATCACTTCCCACCGGTCAAAAGGGACATCCACAAAATGTGTAAAAACCAGAAAGGCAAGGCAGGCCCTGGAGAACAGGGAGCCTTGTTATGCTGATGGGCGGGATGTAAGTTGCCAACTGCCTCACTGGAGGAGTGCATTGTGTTCCCTAAAACAAGTAAACAACAGAGCTACAGAGCCAAGGGCACTTCCAGTCTAGGGAATATACCTTGGGAAAACTGAAAATCCATAAGACAGAGCCACCTCCAAATTGAGGGCTGCACTGCTTACAAGAACCTCAACCTGGGTACACCTGAAATATCCCAGGAAATATAAAAATGGTTCCAAACATTGTGGAACTTACGTACGATGGAATATCCCTCAGCCACGAAATCAATGTCATAAGACCAGTAGCAGCAAAATGAGTGGATTCAGGTACGATGATTCTAAGGGAAAGAAGTCACACAGGAAAAGAAACTTATCATAAGATATCACTTAGGAAGATCCTGTAAACATGGCTACACATGAACTGAGTTAGGAAAGAGAACAGAGTCTCACATTTAGAAAACACTCTTATGCCTGCTTAAGGGGGAAGGAGAGGTGGGGTGATGCATCAAACCAGAGTTTGATATAAGCACAGGTACTGTTCCAAAAACCAACTATGGAATAGACAAGACCTACACCTTCCTCAGTGAAAGGGACTCAAAACCCCATATTTCCCGCAGAGGAATAGATCTGACTAGTAAGAATCTTAAAACCTATGTATTGATATGTCTCCGTAAGGGAATCAAGTGTGTCTAGACTGGCATAAACATGGCAGCGAGAATCAGCTCAAACCCACTCTAAAAAGGAATTTCAAAAACAGAACAAAGAAACAGGGAAATTCTTTACAATTCCTTCAGGGTCTCTGATGCAACCTGGAATGACCCTATCTACGATGACAGCTGGATGTGGCATGAGGCTGGACCCTTGGGACTGAGAGGATTGGTGAGATTGGGTGAGCAAATGCAGACCCTTTAAAGCAATAATGCATGGCAACCATTCCATGGGTCCCACCTCTCCAGGTTGAAGGGAATATTACTACAGCTATAACATGTACGGGAAACCTAGAGAATGGACACACTGTGAATACGAAAGGTTTCTAAAACTCAACGAAGAGTCCCTCTCCTGGTGCTCCGGTTTGACTTTCCAACAGCTTTACTATCAATCTCCCAACTTGGAGAGACAGCCCCTTTAAGCTCCTGGTTCACACAGGTTGCCCATTTGGCAGAGGAGGAAAGGGAAGAGGGAGAACCAATGAGAGAGTAGCTGTTAGGCATTTGGATGGGCACATGTCACTCTAATTTCCCGGCAGAAAGAAGAATTCACCAAAGTCTCAGCCACCCACCGGGAACCAGTATAGGTCCTGAACCTAATGTTTGGACTTGCGTTCAGCTCACAAAAAACGAGTTGAAAAATGGAGCTCAGGGGCACAGCAATTCACAAACTGGCAGAGCAATCAAGGCCAACTATCGTCCAAAAATCTGTTGAGGCAAGGCAACGAGGCGGACTTGAATGCGAGGCAGAATAGCAGGAAACAGATTTCAAGAGGTACGTTAGAATCGCCTGTAAAGCACAGGAAGAGGGGCATAACTTCGACCATGATGCACTTGGCCAAAAAGGGCGTATGCGTTTTCTCCTGAATATATTCAGGAGAAAACGCATACGCCCTTTTTGGCCAAGCAAGCAAGCGGACAATGCAAATCTGCACTACAAAGAAGTATCACTTCCCACCGGTCAAAAGGGACATCCACAAAATGTGTAAAAACCAGAAAGGCAAGGCAGGCCCTGGAGAACAGGGAGCCTTGTTATGCTGATGGGCGGGATGTAAGTTGCCAACTGCCTCACTGGAGGAGTGCATTGTGTTCCCTAAAACAAGTAAACAACAGAGCTACAGAGCCAAGGGCACTTCCAGTCTAGGGAATATACCTTGGGAAAACTGAAAATCCATAAGACAGAGCCACCTCCAAATTGAGGGCTGCACTGCTTACAAGAACCTCAACCTGGGTACACCTGAAATATCCCAGGAAATATAAAAATGGTTCCAAACATTGTGGAACTTACGTACGATGGAATATCCCTCAGCCACGAAATCAATGTCATAAGACCAGTAGCAGCAAAATGAGTGGATTCAGGTACGATGATTCTAAGGGAAAGAAGTCACACAGGAAAAGAAACTTATCATAAGATATCACTTAGGAAGATCCTGTAAACATGGCTACACATGAACTGAGTTAGGAAAGAGAACAGAGTCTCACATTTAGAAAACACTCTTATGCCTGCTTAAGGGGGAAGGAGAGGTGGGGTGATGCATCAAACCAGAGTTTGATATGAGCACAGGTACTGTTCCAAAAACCAACTATGGAATAGACAAGACCTACACCTTCCTCAGTGAAAGGGACTCAAAACCCCATATTTCCCGCAGAGGAATAGATCTGACTAGTAAGAATCTTAAAACCTATGTATTGATATGTCTCCGTAAGGGAATCAAGTGTGTCTAGACTGGCATAAACATGGCAGCGAGAATCAGCTCAAACCCACTCTAAAAAGGAATTTCAAAAACAGAACAAAGAAACAGGGAAATTCTTTACAATTCCTTCAGGGTCTCTGATGCAACCTGGAATGACCCTATCTACGATGACAGCTGGATGTGGCATGAGGCTGGACACTTGGGACTGAGAGGATTGGTGAGATTGGGTGAGCAAATGCAGACCCTTTAAAGCAATAATGCATGGCAACCATTCCATGGGTCCCACCTCTCCAGGTTGAAGGGAATATTACTACAGCTATAACATGTACGGGAAACCTAGAGAATGGACACACTGTGAATACGAAAGGTTTCTAAAACTCAACGAAGAGTCCCTCTCCTGGTGCTCCGGTTTGACTTTCCAACAGCTTTACTATCAATCTCCCAACTTGGAGAGACAGCCCCTTTAAGCTCCTGGTTCACACAGGTTGCCCATTTGGCAGAGGAGGAAAGGGAAGAGGGAGAACCAATGAGAGAGTAGCTGTTAGGCATTTGGATGGGCACATGTCACTCTAATTTCCCGGCAGGAAGAAGAATTCACCAAAGTCTCAGCCACCCACCGGGAACCAGTATAGGTCCTGAACCAAATGTTTGGACTTGCGTTCAGCTCACAAAAAACGAGTTGAAAAATGGAGCTCAGGGGCACAGCAATTCACAAACTGGCAGAGTAATCAAGGCCAAGTATCGTCCAAAAATCTGTTGAGGGAAGGCAACGAGGCAGACTTGAATGCGAGGCAGAATAGCAGGAAACAGATTTCAAGAGGTACGTTAGAATCGCCTGTAAAGCACAGGAAGAGGGGCACAACTTCGACCATGATGCACTTGGCCAAAAAGGGCGTATGCGTTTTCTCCTGAATATATTCAGGAGAAAACGCATACGCCCTTTTTGGCCAAGCAAGCAAGCGGGCAATGCAAATCTGCACTACAAAGAAGTATCACTTCCCACCGGTCAAAAGGGACATCCACAAAATGTGTAAAAACCAGAAAGGCAAGGCAGGCCCTGGAGAACAGGGAGCCTTGTTATGCTGATGGGCGGGATGTAAGTTGCCAACTGCCTCACTGGAGGAGTGCATTGTGTTCCCTAAAACAAGTAAACAACAGAGCTACAGAGCCAAGGGCACTTCCAGTCTAGGGAATATACCTTGGGAAAACTGAAAATCCATAAGACAGAGCCACCCCCAAATTGAGGGCTGCACTGCTTACAAGAACCTCAACCTGGGTACACCTGAAATATCCCAGGAAATATAAAAATGGTTCCAAACATTGTGGAACTTACGTACGATGGAATATCCCTCAGCCACGAAATCAATGTCATAAGACCAGTAGCAGCAAAATGAGTGGATTCAGGTACGATGATTCTAAGGGAAAGAAGTCACACAGGAAAAGAAACTTATCATAAGATATCACTTAGGAAGATCCTGTAAACATGGCTACACATGAACTGAGTTAGGAAAGAGAACAGAGTCTCACATTTAGAAAACACTCTTATGCCTGCTTAAGGGGGAAGGAGAGGTGGGGTGATGCATCAAACCAGAGTTTGATATAAGCACAGGTACTGTTCCAAAAACCAACTATGGAATAGACAAGACCTACACCTTCCTCAGTGAAAGGGACTCAAAACCCCATATTTCCCGCAGAGGAATAGATCTGACTAGTAAGAATCTTAAAACCTATGTATTGATATGTCTCCGTAAGGGAATCAAGTGTGTCTAGACTGGCATAAACATGGCAGCGAGAATCAGCTCAAACCCACTCTAAAAAGGAATTTCAAAAACAGAACAAAGAAACAGGGAAATTCTTTACAATTCCTTCAGGGTCTCTGATGCAACCTGGAATGACCCTATCTACGATGACAGCTGGATGTGGCATGAGGCTGGACACTTGGGACTGAGAGGATTGGTGAGATTGGGTGAGCAAATGCAGACCCTTTAAAGCAATAATGCATGGCAACCATTCCATGGGTCCCACCTCTCCAGGTTGAAGGGAATATTACTACAGCTATAACATGTACGGGAAACCTAGAGAATGGACACACTGTGAATACGAAAGGTTTCTAAAACTCAACGAAGAGTCCCTCTCCTGGTGCTCCGGTTTGACTTTCCAACAGCTTTACTATCAATCTCCCAACTTGGAGAGACAGCCCCTTTAAGCTCCTGGTTCACACAGGTTGCCCATTTGGCAGAGGAGGAAAGGGAAGAGGGAGAACCAATGAGAGAGTAGCTGTTAGGCATTTGGATGGGCACATGTCACTCTAATTTCCCGGCAGGAAGAAGAATTCACCAAAGTCTCAGCCACCCACCGGGAACCAGTATAGGTCCTGAACCTAATGTTTGGACTTGCGTTCAGCTCACAAAAAACGAGTTGAAAAATGGAGCTCAGGGGCACAGCAATTCACAAACTGGCAGAGTAATCAAGGCCAACTATCGTCCAAAAATCTGTTGAGGGAAGGCAACGAGGCGGACTTGAATGCGAGGCAGAATAGCAGGAAACAGATTTCAAGAGGTACGTTAGAATCGCCTGTAAAGCACAGGAAGAGGGGCACAACTTCGACCATGATGCACTTGGCCAAAAAGGGCGTATGCGTTTTCTCCTGAATATATTCAGGAGAAAACGCATACGCCCTTTTTGGCCAAGCAAGCAAGCGGGCAATGCAAATCTGCACTACAAAGAAGTATCACTTCCCACCGGTCAAAAGGGACATCCACAAAATGTGTAAAAACCAGAAAGGCAAGGCAGGCCCTGGAGAACAGGGAGCCTTGTTATGCTGATGGGCGGGATGTAAGTTGCCAACTGCCTCACTGGAGGAGTGCATTGTGTTCCCTAAAACAAGTAAACAACAGAGCTACAGAGCCAAGGGCACTTCCAGTCTAGGGAATATACCTTGGGAAAACTGAAAATCCATAAGACAGAGCCACCCCCAAATTGAGGGCTGCACTGCTTACAAGAACCTCAACCTGGGTACACCTGAAATATCCCAGGAAATATAAAAATGGTTCCAAACATTGTGGAACTTACGTACGATGGAATATCCCTCAGCCACGAAATCAATGTCATAAGACCAGTAGCAGCAAAATGAGTGGATTCAGGTACGATGATTCTAAGGGAAAGAAGTCACACAGGAAAAGAAACTTATCATAAGATATCACTTAGGAAGATCCTGTAAACATGGCTACACATGAACTGAGTTAGGAAAGAGAACAGAGTCTCACATTTAGAAAACACTCTTATGCCTGCTTAAGGGGGAAGGAGAGGTGGGGTGATGCATCAAACCAGAGTTTGATATAAGCACAGGTACTGTTCCAAAAACCAACTATGGAATAGACAAGACCTACACCTTCCTCAGTGAAAGGGACTCAAAACCCCATATTTCCCGCAGAGGAATAGATCTGACTAGTAAGAATCTTAAAACCTATGTATTGATATGTCTCCGAAAGGGAATCAAGTGTGTCTAGACTGGCATAAACATGGCAGCGAGAATCAGCTCAAACCCACTCTAAAAAGGAATTTCAAAAACAGAACAAAGAAACAGGGAAATTCTTTACAATTCCTTCAGGGTCTCTGATGCAACCTGGAATGACCCTATCTACGATGACAGCTGGATGTGGCATGAGGCTGGACACTTGGGACTGAGAGGATTGGTGAGATTGGGTGAGCAAATGCAGACCCTTTAAAGCAATAATGCATGGCAACCATTCCATGGGCCCCACCTCTCCAGGTTGAAGGGAATATTACTACAGCTATAACATGTACGGGAAACCTAGAGAATGGACACACTGTGAATACGAAAGGTTTCTAAAACTCAACGAAGAGTCCCTCTCCTGGTGCTCCGGTTTGACTTTCCAACAGCTTTACTATCAATCTCCCAACTTGGAGAGACAGCCCCTTTAAGCTCCTGGTTCACACAGGTTGCCCATTTGGCAGAGGAGGAAAGGGAAGAGGGAGAACCAATGAGAGAGTAGCTGTTAGGCATTTGGATGGGCACATGTCACTCTAATTTCCCGGCAGGAAGAAGAATTCACCGAAGTCTCAGCCACCCACCGGGAACCAGTATAGGTCCTGAACCTAATGTTTGGACTTGCGTTCAGCTCACAAAAAACGAGTTGAAAAATGGAGCTCAGGGGCACAGCAATTCACAAACTGGCAGAGTAATCAAGGCCAACTATCGTCCAAAAATCTGTTGAGGGAAGGCAACGAGGCGGACTTGAATGCGAGGCAGAATAGCAGGAAACAGATTTCAAGAGGTACGTTAGAATCGCCTGTAAAGCACAGGAAGAGGGGCACAACTTCGACCATGATGCACTTGGCCAAAAAGGGCGTATGCGTTTTCTCCTGAATATATTCAGGAGAAAACGCATACGCCCTTTTTGGCCAAGCAAGCAAGCGGGCAATGCAAATCTGCACTACAAAGAAGTATCACTTCCCACCGGTCAAAAGGGACATCCACAAAATGTGTAAAAACCAGAAAGGCAAGGCAGGCCCTGGAGAACAGGGAGCCTTGTTATGCTGATGGGCGGGATGTAAGTTGCCAACTGCCTCACTGGAGGAGTGCATTGTGTTCCCTAAAACAAGTAAACAACAGAGCTACAGAGCCAAGGGCACTTCCAGTCTAGGGAATATACCTTGGGAAAACTGAAAATCCATAAGACAGAGCCACCCCCAAATTGAGGGCTGCACTGCTTACAAGAACCTCAACCTGGGTACACCTGAAATATCCCAGGAAATATAAAAATGGTTCCAAACATTGTGGAACTTACGTACGATGGAATATCCCTCAGCCACGAAATCAATGTCATAAGACCAGTAGCAGCAAAATGAGTGGATTCAGGTACGATGATTCTAAGGGAAAGAAGTCACACAGGAAAAGAAACTTATCATAAGATATCACTTAGGAAGATCCTGTAAACATGGCTACACATGAACTGAGTTAGGAAAGAGAACAGAGTCTCACATTTAGAAAACACTCTTATGCCTGCTTAAGGGGGAAGGAGAGGTGGGGTGATGCATCAAACCAGAGTTTGATATAAGCACAGGTACTGTTCCAAAAACCAACTATGGAATAGACAAGACCTACACCTTCCTCAGTGAAAGGGACTCAAAACCCCATATTTCCCGCAGAGGAATAGATCTGACTAGTAAGAATCTTAAAACCTATGTATTGATATGTCTCCGAAAGGGAATCAAGTGTGTCTAGACTGGCATAAACATGGCAGCGAGAATCAGCTCAAACCCACTCTAAAAAGGAATTTCAAAAACAGAACAAAGAAACAGGGAAATTCTTTACAATTCCTTCAGGGTCTCTGATGCAACCTGGAATGACCCTATCTACGATGACAGCTGGATGTGGCATGAGGCTGGACACTTGGGACTGAGAGGATTGGTGAGATTGGGTGAGCAAATGCAGACCCTTTAAAGCAATAATGCATGGCAACCATTCCATGGGTCCCACCTCTCCAGGTTGAAGGGAATATTACTACAGCTATAACATGTACGGGAAACCTAGAGAATGGACACACTGTGAATACGAAAGGTTTCTAAAACTCAACGAAGAGTCCCTCTCCTGGTGCTCCGGTTTGACTTTCCAACAGCTTTACTATCAATCTCCCAACTTGGAGAGACAGCCCCTTTAAGCTCCTGGTTCACACAGGTTGCCCATTTGGCAGAGGAGGAAAGGGAAGAGGGAGAACCAATGAGAGAGTAGCTGTTAGGCATTTGGATGGGCACATGTCACTCTAATTTCCCGGCAGGAAGAAGAATTCACCGAAGTCTCAGCCACCAACCGGGAACCAGTATAGGTCCTGAACCTAATGTTTGGACTTGCGTTCAGCTCACAAAAAACGAGTTGAAAAATGGAGCTCAGGGGCACAGCAATTCACAAACTGGCAGAGTAATCAAGGCCAACTATCGTCCAAAAATCTGTTGAGGGAAGGCAACGAGGCGGACTTGAATGCGAGGCAGAATAGCAGGAAACAGATTTCAAGAGGTACGTTAGAATCGCCTGTAAAGCACAGGAAGAGGGGCACAACTTCGACCATGATGCACTTGGCCAAAAAGGGCGTATGCGTTTTCTCCTGAATATATTCAGGAGAAAACGCATACGCCGTTTTTGGCCAAGCAAGCAAGCGGGCAATGCAAATCTGCACTACAAAGAAGTATCACTTCCCACCGGTCAAAAGGGACATCCACAAAATGTGTAAAAACCAGAAAGGCAAGGCAGGCCCTGGAGAACAGGGAGCCTTGTTATGCTGATGGGCGGGATGTAAGTTGCCAACTGCCTCACTGGAGGAGTGCATTGTGTTCCCTAAAACAAGTAAACAACAGAGCTACAGAGCCAAGGGCACTTCCAGTCTAGGGAATATACCTTGGGAAAACTGAAAATCCATAAGACAGAGCCACCCCCAAATTGAGGGCTGCACTGCTTACAAGAACCTCAACCTGGGTACACCTGAAATATCCCAGGAAATATAAAAATGGTTCCAAACATTGTGGAACTTACGTACGATGGAATATCCCTCAGCCACGAAATCAATGTCATAAGACCAGTAGCAGCAAAATGAGTGGATTCAGGTACGATGATTCTAAGGGAAAGAAGTCACACAGGAAAAGAAACTTATCATAAGATATCACTTAGGAAGATCCTGTAAACATGGCTACACATGAACTGAGTTAGGAAAGAGAACAGAGTCTCACATTTAGAAAACACTCTTATGCCTGCTTAAGGGGGAAGGAGAGGTGGGGTGATGCATCAAACCAGAGTTTGATATAAGCACAGGTACTGTTCCAAAAACCAACTATGGAATAGACAAGACCTACACCTTCCTCAGTGAAAGGGACTCAAAACCCCATATTTCCCGCAGAGGAATAGATCTGACTAGTAAGAATCTTAAAACCTATGTATTGATATGTCTCCGTAAGGGAATCAAGTGTGTCTAGACTGGCATAAACATGGCAGCGAGAATCAGCTCAAACCCACTCTAAAAAGGAATTTCAAAAACAGAACAAAGAAACAGGGAAATTCTTTACAATTCCTTCAGGGTCTCTGATGCAACCTGGAATGACCCTATCTACGATGACAGCTGGATGTGGCATGAGGCTGGACCCTTGGGACTGAGAGGATTGGTGAGATTGGGTGAGCAAATGCAGACCCTTTAAAGCAATAATGCATGGCAACCATTCCATGGGTCCCACCTCTCCAGGTTGAAGGGAATATTACTACAGCTATAACATGTACAGGAAACCTAGAGAATGGACACACTGTGAATACGAAAGGTTTCTAAAACTCAACGAAGAGTCCCTCTCCTGGTGCTCCGGTTTGACTTTCCAACAGCTTTACTATCAATCTCCCAACTTGGAGAGACAGCCCCTTTAAGCTCCTGGTTCACACAGGTTGCCCATTTGGCAGAGGAGGAAAGGGAAGAGGGAGAACCAATGAGAGAGTAGCTGTTAGGCATTTGGATGGGCACATGTCACTCTAATTTCCCGGCAGGAAGAAGAATTCACCAAAGTCTCAGCCACCCACCGGGAACCAGTATAGGTCCTGAACCAAATGTTTGGACTTGCGTTCAGCTCACAAAAAACGAGTTGAAAAATGGAGCTCAGGGGCACAGCAATTCACAAACTGGCAGAGTAATCAAGGCCAACTATCGTCCAAAAATCTGTTGAGGGAAGGCAACGAGGCGGACTTGAATGCGAGGCAGAATAGCAGGAAACAGATTTCAAGAGGTACGTTAGAATCGCCTGTAAAGCACAGGAAGAGGGGCACAACTTCGACCATGATGCACTTGGCCAAAAAGGGCGTATGCGTTTTCTCCTGAATATATTCAGGAGAAAACGCATACGCCCTTTTTGGCCAAGCAAGCAAGCGGGCAATGCAAATCTGCACTACAAAGAAGTATCACTTCCCACCGGTCAAAAGGGACATCCACAAAATGTGTAAAAACCAGAAAGGCAAGACAGGCCCTGGAGAACAGGGAGCCTTGTTATGCTGATGGGCGGGATGTAAGTTGCCAACTGCCTCACTGGAGGAGTGCATTGTGTTCCCTAAAACAAGTAAACAACAGAGCTACAGAGCCAAGGGCACTTCCAGTCTAGGGAATATACCTTGGGAAAACTGAAAATCCATAAGACAGAGCCACCCCCAAATTGAGGGCTGCACTGCTTACAAGAACCTCAACCTGGGTACACCTGAAATATCCCAGGAAATATAAAAATGGTTCCAAACATTGTGGAACTTACGTACGATGGAATATCCCTCAGCCACGAAATCAATGTCATAAGACCAGTAGCAGCAAAATGAGTGGATTCAGGTACGATGATTCTAAGGGAAAGAAGTCACACAGGAAAAGAAACTTATCATAAGATATCACTTAGGAAGATCCTGTAAACATGGCTACACATGAACTGAGTTAGGAAAGAGAACAGAGTCTCACATTTAGAAAACACTCTTATGCCTGCTTAAGGGGGAAGGAGAGGTGGGGTGATGCATCAAACCAGAGTTTGATATAAGCACAGGTACTGTTCCAAAAACCAACTATGGAATAGACAAGACCTACACCTTCCTCAGTGAAAGGGACTCAAAACCCCATATTTCCCGCAGAGGAATAGATCTGACTAGTAAGAATCTTAAAACCTATGTATTGATATGTCTCCGTAAGGGAATCAAGTGTGTCTAGACTGGCATAAACATGGCAGCGAGAATCAGCTCAAACCCACTCTAAAAAGGAATTTCAAAAACAGAACAAAGAAACAGGGAAATTCTTTACAATTCCTTCAGGGTCTCTGATGCAACCTGGAATGACCCTATCTACGATGACAGCTGGATGTGGCATGAGGCTGGACACTTGGGACTGAGAGGATTGGTGAGATTGGGTGAGCAAATGCAGACCCTTTAAAGCAATAATGCATGGCAACCATTCCATGGGCCCCACCTCTCCAGGTTGAAGGGAATATTACTACAGCTATAACATGTACGGGAAACCTAGAGAATGGACACACTGTGAATACGAAAGGTTTCTAAAACTCAACGAAGAGTCCCTCTCCTGGTGCTCCGGTTTGACTTTCCAACAGCTTTACTATCAATCTCCCAACTTGGAGAGACAGCCCCTTTAAGCTCCTGGTTCACACAGGTTGCCCATTTGGCAGAGGAGGAAAGGGAAGAGGGAGAACCAATGAGAGAGTAGCTGTTAGGCATTTGGATGGGCACATGTCACTCTAATTTCCCGGCAGGAAGAAGAATTCACCGAAGTCTCAGCCACCCACCGGGAACCAGTATAGGTCCTGAACCTAATGTTTGGACTTGCGTTCAGCTCACAAAAAACGAGTTGAAAAATGGAGCTCAGGGGCACAGCAATTCACAAACTGGCAGAGTAATCAAGGCCAACTATCGTCCAAAAATCTGTTGAGGGAAGGCAACGAGGCGGACTTGAATGCGAGGCAGAATAGCAGGAAACAGATTTCAAGAGGTACGTTAGAATCGCCTGTAAAGCACAGGAAGAGGGGCACAACTTCGACCATGATGCACTTGGCCAAAAAGGGCGTATGCGTTTTCTCCTGAATATATTCAGGAGAAAACGCATACGCCCTTTTTGGCCAAGCAAGCAAGCGGGCAATGCAAATCTGCACTACAAAGAAGTATCACTTCCCACCGGTCAAAAGGGACATCCACAAAATGTGTAAAAACCAGAAAGGCAAGACAGGCCCTGGAGAACAGGGAGCCTTGTTATGCTGATGGGCGGGATGTAAGTTGCCAACTGCCTCACTGGAGGAGTGCATTGTGTTCCCTAAAACAAGTAAACAACAGAGCTACAGAGCCAAGGGCACTTCCAGTCTAGGGAATATACCTTGGGAAAACTGAAAATCCATAAGACAGAGCCACCCCCAAATTGAGGGCTGCACTGCTTACAAGAACCTCAACCTGGGTACACCTGAAATATCCCAGGAAATATAAAAATGGTTCCAAACATTGTGGAACTTACGTACGATGGAATATCCCTCAGCCACGAAATCAATGTCATAAGACCAGTAGCAGCAAAATGAGTGGATTCAGGTACGATGATTCTAAGGGAAAGAAGTCACACAGGAAAAGAAACTTATCATAAGATATCACTTAGGAAGATCCTGTAAACATGGCTACACATGAACTGAGTTAGGAAAGAGAACAGAGTCTCACATTTAGAAAACACTCTTATGCCTGCTTAAGGGGGAAGGAGAGGTGGGGTGATGCATCAAACCAGAGTTTGATATAAGCACAGGTACTGTTCCAAAAACCAACTATGGAATAGACAAGACCTACACCTTCCTCAGTGAAAGGGACTCAAAACCCCATATTTCCCGCAGAGGAATAGATCTGACTAGTAAGAATCTTAAAACCTATGTATTGATATGTCTCCGTAAGGGAATCAAGTGTGTCTAGACTGGCATAAACATGGCAGCGAGAATCAGCTCAAACCCACTCTAAAAAGGAATTTCAAAAACAGAACAAAGAAACAGGGAAATTCTTTACAATTCCTTCAGGGTCTCTGATGCAACCTGGAATGACCCTATCTACGATGACAGCTGGATGTGGCATGAGGCTGGACACTTGGGACTGAGAGGATTGGTGAGATTGGGTGAGCAAATGCAGACCCTTTAAAGCAATAATGCATGGCAACCATTCCATGGGTCCCACCTCTCCAGGTTGAAGGGAATATTACTACAGCTATAACATGTACGGGAAACCTAGAGAATGGACACACTGTGAATACGAAAGGTTTCTAAAACTCAACGAAGAGTCCCTCTCCTGGTGCTCCGGTTTGACTTTCCAACAGCTTTACTATCAATCTCCCAACTTGGAGAGACAGCCCCTTTAAGCTCCTGGTTCACACAGGTTGCCCATTTGGCAGAGGAGGAAAGGGAAGAGGGAGAACCAATGAGAGAGTAGCTGTTAGGCATTTGGATGGGCACATGTCACTCTAATTTCCCGGCAGGAAGAAGAATTCACCGAAGTCTCAGCCACCCACCGGGAACCAGTATAGGTCCTGAACCAAATGTTTGGACTTGCGTTCAGCTCACAAAAAACGAGTTGAAAAATGGAGCTCAGGGGCACAGCAATTCACAAACTGGCAGAGTAATCAAGGCCAACTATCGTCCAAAAATCTGTTGAGGGAAGGCAACGAGGCGGACTTGAATGCGAGGCAGAATAGCAGGAAACAGATTTCAAGAGGTACGTTAGAATCGCCTGTAAAGCACAGGAAGAGGGGCACAACTTCGACCATGATGCACTTGGCCAAAAAGGGCGTATGCGTTTTCTCCTGAATATATTCAGGAGAAAACGCATACGCCCTTTTTGGCCAAGCAAGCAAGCGGGCAATGCAAATCTGCACTACAAAGAAGTATCACTTCCCACCGGTCAAAAGGGACATCCACAAAATGTGTAAAAACCAGAAAGGCAAGGCAGGCCCTGGAGAACAGGGAGCCTTGTTATGCTGATGGGCGGGATGTAAGTTGCCAACTGCCTCACTGGAGGAGTGCATTGTGTTCCCTAAAACAAGTAAACAACAGAGCTACAGAGCCAAGGGCACTTCCAGTCTAGGGAATATACCTTGGGAAAACTGAAAATCCATAAGACAGAGCCACCCCCAAATTGAGGGCTGCACTGCTTACAAGAACCTCAACCTGGGTACACCTGAAATATCCCAGGAAATATAAAAATGGTTCCAAACATTGTGGAACTTACGTACGATGGAATATCCCTCAGCCACGAAATCAATGTCATAAGACCAGTAGCAGCAAAATGAGTGGATTCAGGTACGATGATTCTAAGGGAAAGAAGTCACACAGGAAAAGAAACTTATCATAAGATATCACTTAGGAAGATCCTGTAAACATGGCTACACATGAACTGAGTTAGGAAAGAGAACAGAGTCTCACATTTAGAAAACACACTTATGCCTGCTTAAGGGGGAAGGAGAGGTGGGGTGATGCATCAAACCAGAGTTTGATATAAGCACAGGTACTGTTCCAAAAACCAACTATGGAATAGACAAGACCTACACCTTCCTCAGTGAAAGGGACTCAAAACCCCATATTTCCCGCAGAGGAATAGATCTGACTAGTAAGAATCTTAAAACCTATGTATTGATATGTCTCCGTAAGGGAATCAAGTGTGTCTAGACTGGCATAAACATGGCAGCGAGAATCAGCTCAAACCCACTCTAAAAAGGAATTTCAAAAACAGAACAAAGAAACAGGGAAATTCTTTACAATTCCTTCAGGGTCTCTGATGCAACCTGGAATGACCCTATCTACGATGACAGCTGGATGTGGCATGAGGCTGGACACTTGGGACTGAGAGGATTGGTGAGATTGGGTGAGCAAATGCAGACCCTTTAAAGCAATAATGCATGGCAACCATTCCATGGGCCCCACCTCTCCAGGTTGAAGGGAATATTACTACAGCTATAACATGTACGGGAAACCTAGAGAATGGACACACTGTGAATACGAAAGGTTTCTAAAACTCAACGAAGAGTCCCTCTCCTGGTGCTCCGGTTTGACTTTCCAACAGCTTTACTATCAATCTCCCAACTTGGAGAGACAGCCCCTTTAAGCTCCTGGTTCACACAGGTTGCCCATTTGGCAGAGGAGGAAAGGGAAGAGGGAGAACCAATGAGAGAGTAGCTGTTAGGCATTTGGATGGGCACATGTCACTCTAATTTCCCGGCAGGAAGAAGAATTCACCAAAGTCTCAGCCACCAACCGGGAACCAGTATAGGTCCTGAACCTAATGTTTGGACTTGCGTTCAGCTCACAAAAAACGAGTTGAAAAATGGAGCTCAGGGGCACAGCAATTCACAAACTGGCAGAGTAATCAAGGCCAACTATCGTCCAAAAATCTGTTGAGGGAAGGCAACGAGGCGGACTTGAATGCGAGGCAGAATAGCAGGAAACAGATTTCAAGAGGTACGTTAGAATCGCCTGTAAAGCACAGGAAGAGGGGCACAACTTCGACCATGATGCACTTGGCCAAAAAGGGCGTATGCGTTTTCTCCTGAATATATTCAGGAGAAAACGCATACGCCCTTTTTGGCCAAGCAAGCAAGCGGGCAATGCAAATCTGCACTACAAAGAAGTATCACTTCCCACCGGTCAAAAGGGACATCCACAAAATGTGTAAAAACCAGAAAGGCAAGACAGGCCCTGGAGAACAGGGAGCCTTGTTATGCTGATGGGCGGGATGTAAGTTGCCAACTGCCTCACTGGAGGAGTGCATTGTGTTCCCTAAAACAAGTAAACAACAGAGCTACAGAGCCAAGGGCACTTCCAGTCTAGGGAATATACCTTGGGAAAACTGAAAATCCATAAGACAGAGCCACCCCCAAATTGAGGGCTGCACTGCTTACAAGAACCTCAACCTGGGTACACCTGAAATATCCCAGGAAATATAAAAATGGTTCCAAACATTGTGGAACTTACGTACGATGGAATATCCCTCAGCCACGAAATCAATGTCATAAGACCAGTAGCAGCAAAATGAGTGGATTCAGGTACGATGATTCTAAGGGAAAGAAGTCACACAGGAAAAGAAACTTATCATAAGATATCACTTAGGAAGATCCTGTAAACATGGCTACACATGAACTGAGTTAGGAAAGAGAACAGAGTCTCACATTTAGAAAACACTCTTATGCCTGCTTAAGGGGGAAGGAGAGGTGGGGTGATGCATCAAACCAGAGTTTGATATAAGCACAGGTACTGTTCCAAAAACCAACTATGGAATAGACAAGACCTACACCTTCCTCAGTGAAAGGGACTCAAAACCCCATATTTCCCGCAGAGGAATAGATCTGACTAGTAAGAATCTTAAAACCTATGTATTGATATGTCTCCGTAAGGGAATCAAGTGTGTCTAGACTGGCATAAACATGGCAGCGAGAATCAGCTCAAACCCACTCTAAAAAGGAATTTCAAAAACAGAACAAAGAAACAGGGAAATTCTTTACAATTCCTTCAGGGTCTCTGATGCAACCTGGAATGACCCTATCTACGATGACAGCTGGATGTGGCATGAGGCTGGACACTTGGGACTGAGAGGATTGGTGAGATTGGGTGAGCAAATGCAGACCCTTTAAAGCAATAATGCATGGCAACCATTCCATGGGCCCCACCTCTCCAGGTTGAAGGGAATATTACTACAGCTATAACATGTACGGGAAACCTAGAGAATGGACACACTGTGAATACGAAAGGTTTCTAAAACTCAACGAAGAGTCCCTCTCCTGGTGCTCCGGTTTGACTTTCCAACAGCTTTACTATCAATCTCCCAACTTGGAGAGACAGCCCCTTTAAGCTCCTGGTTCACACAGGTTGCCCATTTGGCAGAGGAGGAAAGGGAAGAGGGAGAACCAATGAGAGAGTAGCTGTTAGGCATTTGGATGGGCACATGTCACTCTAATTTCCCGGCAGGAAGAAGAATTCACCGAAGTCTCAGCCACCCACCGGGAACCAGTATAGGTCCTGAACCTAATGTTTGGACTTGCGTTCAGCTCACAAAAAACGAGTTGAAAAATGGAGCTCAGGGGCACAGCAATTCACAAACTGGCAGAGTAATCAAGGCCAACTATCGTCCAAAAATCTGTTGAGGGAAGGCAACGAGGCGGACTTGAATGCGAGGCAGAATAGCAGGAAACAGATTTCAAGAGGTACGTTAGAATCGCCTGTAAAGCACAGGAAGAGGGGCACAACTTCGACCATGATGCACTTGGCCAAAAAGGGCGTATGCGTTTTCTCCTGAATATATTCAGGAGAAAACGCATACGCCCTTTTTGGCCAAGCAAGCAAGCGGGCAATGCAAATCTGCACTACAAAGAAGTATCACTTCCCACCGGTCAAAAGGGACATCCACAAAATGTGTAAAAACCAGAAAGGCAAGACAGGCCCTGGAGAACAGGGAGCCTTGTTATGCTGATGGGCGGGATGTAAGTTGCCAACTGCCTCACTGGAGGAGTGCATTGTGTTCCCTAAAACAAGTAAACAACAGAGCTACAGAGCCAAGGGCACTTCCAGTCTAGGGAATATACCTTGGGAAAACTGAAAATCCATAAGACAGAGCCACCCCCAAATTGAGGGCTGCACTGCTTACAAGAACCTCAACCTGGGTACACCTGAAATATCCCAGGAAATATAAAAATGGTTCCAAACATTGTGGAACTTACGTACGATGGAATATCCCTCAGCCACGAAATCAATGTCATAAGACCAGTAGCAGCAAAATGAGTGGATTCAGGTACGATGATTCTAAGGGAAAGAAGTCACACAGGAAAAGAAACTTATCATAAGATATCACTTAGGAAGATCCTGTAAACATGGCTACACATGAACTGAGTTAGGAAAGAGAACAGAGTCTCACATTTAGAAAACACTCTTATGCCTGCTTAAGGGGGAAGGAGAGGTGGGGTGATGCATCAAACCAGAGTTTGATATAAGCACAGGTACTGTTCCAAAAACCAACTATGGAATAGACAAGACCTACACCTTCCTCAGTGAAAGGGACTCAAAACCCCATATTTCCCGCAGAGGAATAGATCTGACTAGTAAGAATCTTAAAACCTATGTATTGATATGTCTCCGTAAGGGAATCAAGTGTGTCTAGACTGGCATAAACATGGCAGCGAGAATCAGCTCAAACCCACTCTAAAAAGGAATTTCAAAAACAGAACAAAGAAACAGGGAAATTCTTTACAATTCCTTCAGGGTCTCTGATGCAACCTGGAATGACCCTATCTACGATGACAGCTGGATGTGGCATGAGGCTGGACACTTGGGACTGAGAGGATTGGTGAGATTGGGTGAGCAAATGCAGACCCTTTAAAGCAATAATGCATGGCAACCATTCCATGGGCCCCACCTCTCCAGGTTGAAGGGAATATTACTACAGCTATAACATGTACGGGAAACCTAGAGAATGGACACACTGTGAATACGAAAGGTTTCTAAAACTCAACGAAGAGTCCCTCTCCTGGTGCTCCGGTTTGACTTTCCAACAGCTTTACTATCAATCTCCCAACTTGGAGAGACAGCCCCTTTAAGCTCCTGGTTCACACAGGTTGCCCATTTGGCAGAGGAGGAAAGGGAAGAGGGAGAACCAATGAGAGAGTAGCTGTTAGGCATTTGGATGGGCACATGTCACTCTAATTTCCCGGCAGGAAGAAGAATTCACCAAAGTCTCAGCCACCCACCGGGAACCAGTATAGGTCCTGAACCTAATGTTTGGACTTGCGTTCAGCTCACAAAAAACGAGTTGAAAAATGGAGCTCAGGGGCACAGCAATTCACAAACTGGCAGAGTAATCAAGGCCAACTATCGTCCAAAAATCTGTTGAGGGAAGGCAACGAGGCGGACTTGAATGCGAGGCAGAATAGCAGGAAACAGATTTCAAGAGGTACGTTAGAATCGCCTGTAAAGCACAGGAAGAGGGGCACAACTTCGACCATGATGCACTTGGCCAAAAAGGGCGTATGCGTTTTCTCCTGAATATATTCAGGAGAAAACGCATACGCCCTTTTTGGCCAAGCAAGCAAGCGGGCAATGCAAATCTGCACTACAAAGAAGTATCACTTCCCACCGGTCAAAAGGGACATCCACAAAATGTGTAAAAACCAGAAAGGCAAGACAGGCCCTGGAGAACAGGGAGCCTTGTTATGCTGATGGGCGGGATGTAAGTTGCCAACTGCCTCACTGGAGGAGTGCATTGTGTTCCCTAAAACAAGTAAACAACAGAGCTACAGAGCCAAGGGCACTTCCAGTCTAGGGAATATACCTTGGGAAAACTGAAAATCCATAAGACAGAGCCACCCCCAAATTGAGGGCTGCACTGCTTACAAGAACCTCAACCTGGGTACACCTGAAATATCCCAGGAAATATAAAAATGGTTCCAAACATTGTGGAACTTACGTACGATGGAATATCCCTCAGCCACGAAATCAATGTCATAAGACCAGTAGCAGCAAAATGAGTGGATTCAGGTACGATGATTCTAAGGGAAAGAAGTCACACAGGAGAAGAAACTTATCATAAGATATCACTTAGGAAGATCCTATAAACATGGCTACACATGAACTGAGTTAGGAAAGAGAACAGAGTCTCACATTTAGAAAACACTCTTATGCCTGCTTAAGGGGGAAGGAGAGGTGGGGTGATGCATCAAACCAGAGTTTGATATAAGCACAGGTACTGTTCCAAAAACCAACTATGGAATAGACAAGACCTACACCTTCC
This sequence comes from Mesoplodon mirus, assembly GCF_964341445.2. NCBI lineage: Eukaryota > Metazoa > Chordata > Mammalia > Artiodactyla > Ziphiidae > Mesoplodon > Mesoplodon mirus. The sequence goes on along the minus strand of NC_138987.1, from coordinate 106,219,838 downwards.
TCAGTGAAAGGGACTCAAAACCCCATATTTCCCGCAGAGGAATAGATCTGACTAGTAAGAATCTTAAAACCTATGTATTGATATGTCTCCGTAAGGGAATCAAGTGTGTCTAGACTGGCATAAACATGGCAGCGAGAATCAGCTCAAACCCACTCTAAAAAGGAATTTCAAAAACAGAACAAAGAAACAGGGAAATTCTTTACAATTCCTTCAGGGTCTCTGATGCAACCTGGAATGACCCTATCTACGATGACAGCTGGATGTGGCATGAGGCTGGACACTTGGGACTGAGAGGATTGGTGAGATTGGGTGAGCAAATGCAGACCCTTTAAAGCAATAATGCATGGCAACCATTCCATGGGCCCCACCTCTCCAGGTTGAAGGGAATATTACTACAGCTATAACATGTACGGGAAACCTAGAGAATGGACACACTGTGAATACGAAAGGTTTCTAAAACTCAACGAAGAGTCCCTCTCCTGGTGCTCCGGTTTGACTTTCCAACAGCTTTACTATCAATCTCCCAACTTGGAGAGACAGCCCCTTTAAGCTCCTGGTTCACACAGGTTGCCCATTTGGCAGAGGAGGAAAGGGAAGAGGGAGAACCAATGAGAGAGTAGCTGTTAGGCATTTGGATGGGCACATGTCACTCTAATTTCCCGGCAGGAAGAAGAATTCACCGAAGTCTCAGCCACCCACCGGGAACCAGTATAGGTCCTGAACCTAATGTTTGGACTTGCGTTCAGCTCACAAAAAACGAGTTGAAAAATGGAGCTCAGGGGCACAGCAATTCACAAACTGGCAGAGTAATCAAGGCCAACTATCGTCCAAAAATCTGTTGAGGGAAGGCAACGAGGCGGACTTGAATGCGAGGCAGAATAGCAGGAAACAGATTTCAAGAGGTACGTTAGAATCGCCTGTAAAGCACAGGAAGAGGGGCACAACTTCGACCATGATGCACTTGGCCAAAAAGGGCGTATGCGTTTTCTCCTGAATATATTCAGGAGAAAACGCATACGCCCTTTTTGGCCAAGCAAGCAAGCGGGCAATGCAAATCTGCACTACAAAGAAGTATCACTTCCCACCGGTCAAAAGGGACATCCACAAAATGTGTAAAAACCAGAAAGGCAAGACAGGCCCTGGAGAACAGGGAGCCTTGTTATGCTGATGGGCGGGATGTAAGTTGCCAACTGCCTCACTGGAGGAGTGCATTGTGTTCCCTAAAACAAGTAAACAACAGAGCTACAGAGCCAAGGGCACTTCCAGTCTAGGGAATATACCTTGGGAAAACTGAAAATCCATAAGACAGAGCCACCCCCAAATTGAGGGCTGCACTGCTTACAAGAACCTCAACCTGGGTACACCTGAAATATCCCAGGAAATATAAAAATGGTTCCAAACATTGTGGAACTTACGTACGATGGAATATCCCTCAGCCACGAAATCAATGTCATAAGACCAGTAGCAGCAAAATGAGTGGATTCAGGTACGATGATTCTAAGGGAAAGAAGTCACACAGGAAAAGAAACTTATCATAAGATATCACTTAGGAAGATCCTGTAAACATGGCTACACATGAACTGAGTTAGGAAAGAGAACAGAGTCTCACATTTAGAAAACACTCTTATGCCTGCTTAAGGGGGAAGGAGAGGTGGGGTGATGCATCAAACCAGAGTTTGATATAAGCACAGGTACTGTTCCAAAAACCAACTATGGAATAGACAAGACCTACACCTTCCTCAGTGAAAGGGACTCAAAACCCCATATTTCCCGCAGAGGAATAGATCTGACTAGTAAGAATCTTAAAACCTATGTATTGATATGTCTCCGTAAGGGAATCAAGTGTGTCTAGACTGGCATAAACATGGCAGCGAGAATCAGCTCAAACCCACTCTAAAAAGGAATTTCAAAAACAGAACAAAGAAACAGGGAAATTCTTTACAATTCCTTCAGGGTCTCTGATGCAACCTGGAATGACCCTATCTACGATGACAGCTGGATGTGGCATGAGGCTGGACCCTTGGGACTGAGAGGATTGGTGAGATTGGGTGAGCAAATGCAGACCCTTTAAAGCAATAATGCATGGCAACCATTCCATGGGTCCCACCTCTCCAGGTTGAAGGGAATATTACTACAGCTATAACATGTACGGGAAACCTAGAGAATGGACACACTGTGAATACGAAAGGTTTCTAAAACTCAACGAAGAGTCCCTCTCCTGGTGCTCCGGTTTGACTTTCCAACAGCTTTACTATCAATCTCCCAACTTGGAGAGACAGCCCCTTTAAGCTCCTGGTTCACACAGGTTGCCCATTTGGCAGAGGAGGAAAGGGAAGAGGGAGAACCAATGAGAGAGTAGCTGTTAGGCATTTGGATGGGCACATGTCACTCTAATTTCCCGGCAGGAAGAAGAATTAACCAAAGTCTCAGCCACCCACCGGGAACCAGTATAGGTCCTGAACCAAATGTTTGGACTTGCGTTCAGCTCACAAAAAACGAGTTGAAAAATGGAGCTCAGGGGCACAGCAATTCACAAACTGGCAGAGTAATCAAGGCCAACTATCGTCCAAAAATCTGTTGAGGGAAGGCAACGAGGCGGACTTGAATGCGAGGCAGAATAGCAGGAAACAGATTTCAAGAGGTACGTTAGAATCGCCTGTAAAGCACAGGAAGAGGGGCACAACTTCGACCATGATGCACTTGGCCAAAAAGGGCGTATGCGTTTTCTCCTGAATATATTCAGGAGAAAACGCATACGCCCTTTTTGGCCAAGCAAGCAAGCGGGCAATGCAAATCTGCACTACAAAGAAGTATCACTTCCCACCGGTCAAAAGGGACATCCACAAAATGTGTAAAAACCAGAAAGGCAAGACAGGCCCTGGAGAACAGGGAGCCTTGTTATGCTGATGGGCGGGATGTAAGTTGCCAACTGCCTCACTGGAGGAGTGCATTGTGTTCCCTAAAACAAGTAAACAACAGAGCTACAGAGCCAAGGGCACTTCCAGTCTAGGGAATATACCTTGGGAAAACTGAAAATCCATAAGACAGAGCCACCCCCAAATTGAGGGCTGCACTGCTTACAAGAACCTCAACCTGGGTACACCTGAAATATCCCAGGAAATATAAAAATGGTTCCAAACATTGTGGAACTTACGTACGATGGAATATCCCTCAGCCACGAAATCAATGTCATAAGACCAGTAGCAGCAAAATGAGTGGATTCAGGTACGATGATTCTAAGGGAAAGAAGTCACACAGGAAAAGAAACTTATCATAAGATATCACTTAGGAAGATCCTGTAAACATGGCTACACATGAACTGAGTTAGGAAAGAGAACAGAGTCTCACATTTAGAAAACACTCTTATGCCTGCTTAAGGGGGAAGGAGAGGTGGGGTGATGCATCAAACCAGAGTTTGATATAAGCACAGGTACTGTTCCAAAAACCAACTATGGAATAGACAAGACCTACACCTTCCTCAGTGAAAGGGACTCAAAACCCCATATTTCCCGCAGAGGAATAGATCTGACTAGTAAGAATCTTAAAACCTATGTATTGATATGTCTCTGTAAGGGAATCAAGTGTGTCTAGACTGGCATAAACATGGCAGCGAGAATCAGCTCAAACCCACTCTAAAAAGGAATTTCAAAAACAGAACAAAGAAACAGGGAAATTCTTTACAATTCCTTCAGGGTCTCTGATGCAACCTGGAATGACCCTATCTACGATGACAGCTGGATGTGGCATGAGGCTGGACACTTGGGACTGAGAGGATTGGTGAGATTGGGTGAGCAAATGCAGACCCTTTAAAGCAATAATGCATGGCAACCATTCCATGGGCCCCACCTCTCCAGGTTGAAGGGAATATTACTACAGCTATAACATGTACGGGAAACCTAGAGAATGGACACACTGTGAATACGAAAGGTTTCTAAAACTCAACGAAGAGTCCCTCTCCTGGTGCTCCGGTTTGACTTTCCAACAGCTTTACTATCAATCTCCCAACTTGGAGAGACAGCCCCTTTAAGCTCCTGGTTCACACAGGTTGCCCATTTGGCAGAGGAGGAAAGGGAAGAGGGAGAACCAATGAGAGAGTAGCTGTTAGGCATTTGGATGGGCACATGTCACTCTAATTTCCCGGCAGGAAGAAGAATTCACCGAAGTCTCAGCCACCCACCGGGAACCAGTATAGGTCCTGAACCTAATGTTTGGACTTGCGTTCAGCTCACAAAAAACGAGTTGAAAAATGGAGCTCAGGGGCACAGCAATTCACAAACTGGCAGAGTAATCAAGGCCAACTATCGTCCAAAAATCTGTTGAGGGAAGGCAACGAGGCGGACTTGAATGCGAGGCAGAATAGCAGGAAACAGATTTCAAGAGGTACATTAGAATCGCCTGTAAAGCACAGGAAGAGGGGCACAACTTCGACCATGATGCACTTGGCCAAAAAGGGCGTATGCGTTTTCTCCTGAATATATTCAGGAGAAAACGCATACGCCCTTTTTGGCCAAGCAAGCAAGCGGGCAATGCAAATCTGCACTACAAAGAAGTATCACTTCCCACCGGTCAAAAGGGACATCCACAAAATGTGTAAAAACCAGAAAGGCAAGACAGGCCCTGGAGAACAGGGAGCCTTGTTATGCTGATGGGCGGGATGTAAGTTGCCAACTGCCTCACTGGAGGAGTGCATTGTGTTCCCTAAAACAAGGAAACAACAGAGCTACAGAGCCAAGGGCACTTCCAGTCTAGGGAATATACCTTGGGAAAACTGAAAATCCATAAGACAGAGCCACCCCCAAATTGAGGGCTGCACTGCTTACAAGAACCTCAACCTGGGTACACCTGAAATATCCCAGGAAATATAAAAATGGTTCCAAACATTGTGGAACTTACGTACGATGGAATATCCCTCAGCCACGAAATCAATGTCATAAGACCAGTAGCAGCAAAATGAGTGGATTCAGGTACGATGATTCTAAGGGAAAGAAGTCACACAGGAAAAGAAACTTATCATAAGATATCACTTAGGAAGATCCTGTAAACATGGCTACACATGAACTGAGTTAGGAAAGAGAACAGAGTCTCACATTTAGAAAACACTCTTATGCCTGCTTAAGGGGGAAGGAGAGGTGGGGTGATGCATCAAACCAGAGTTTGATATAAGCACAGGTACTGTTCCAAAAACCAACTATGGAATAGACAAGACCTACACCTTCCTCAGTGAAAGGGACTCAAAACCCCATATTTCCCGCAGAGGAATAGATCTGACTAGTAAGAATCTTAAAACCTATGTATTGATATGTCTCCGTAAGGGAATCAAGTGTGTCTAGACTGGCATAAACATGGCAGCGAGAATCAGCTCAAACCCACTCTAAAAAGGAATTTCAAAAACAGAACAAAGAAACAGGGAAATTCTTTACAATTCCTTCAGGGTCTCTGATGCAACCTGGAATGACCCTATCTACGATGACAGCTGGATGTGGCATGAGGCTGGACACTTGGGACTGAGAGGATTGGTGAGATTGGGTGAGCAAATGCAGACCCTTTAAAGCAATAATGCATGGCAACCATTCCATGGGCCCCACCTCTCCAGGTTGAAGGGAATATTACTACAGCTATAACATGTACGGGAAACCTAGAGAATGGACACACTGTGAATACGAAAGGTTTCTAAAACTCAACGAAGAGTCCCTCTCCTGGTGCTCCGGTTTGACTTTCCAACAGCTTTACTATCAATCTCCCAACTTGGAGAGACAGCCCCTTTAAGCTCCTGGTTCACACAGGTTGCCCATTTGGCAGAGGAGGAAAGGGAAGAGGGAGAACCAATGAGAGAGTAGCTGTTAGGCATTTGGATGGGCACATGTCACTCTAATTTCCCGGCAGGAAGAAGAATTCACCGAAGTCTCAGCCACCCACCGGGAACCAGTATAGGTCCTGAACCAAATGTTTGGACTTGCGTTCAGCTCACAAAAAACGAGTTGAAAAATGGAGCTCAGGGGCACAGCAATTCACAAACTGGCAGAGTAATCAAGGCCAACTATCGTCCAAAAATCTGTTGAGGGAAGGCAACGAGGCGGACTTGAATGCGAGGCAGAATAGCAGGAAACAGATTTCAAGAGGTACGTTAGAATCGCCTGTAAAGCACAGGAAGAGGGGCACAACTTCGACCATGATGCACTTGGCCAAAAAGGGCGTATGCGTTTTCTCCTGAATATATTCAGGAGAAAACGCATACGCCCTTTTTGGCCAAGCAAGCAAGCGGGCAATGCAAATCTGCACTACAAAGAAGTATCACTTCCCACCGGTCAAAAGGGACATCCACAAAATGTGTAAAAACCAGAAAGGCAAGACAGGCCCTGGAGAACAGGGAGCCTTGTTATGCTGATGGGCGGGATGTAAGTTGCCAACTGCCTCACTGGAGGAGTGCATTGTGTTCCCTAAAACAAGTAAACAACAGAGCTACAGAGCCAAGGGCACTTCCAGTCTAGGGAATATACCTTGGGAAAACTGAAAATCCATAAGACAGAGCCACCCCCAAATTGAGGGCTGCACTGCTTACAAGAACCTCAACCTGGGTACACCTGAAATATCCCAGGAAATATAAAAATGGTTCCAAACATTGTGGAACTTACGTACGATGGAATATCCCTCAGCCACGAAATCAATGTCATAAGACCAGTAGCAGCAAAATGAGTGGATTCAGGTACGATGATTCTAAGGGAAAGAAGTCACACAGGAAAAGAAACTTATCATAAGATATCACTTAGGAAGATCCTGTAAACATGGCTACACATGAACTGAGTTAGGAAAGAGAACAGAGTCTCACATTTAGAAAACACTCTTATGCCTGCTTAAGGGGGAAGGAGAGGTGGGGTGATGCATCAAACCAGAGTTTGATATAAGCACAGGTACTGTTCCAAAAACCAACTATGGAATAGACAAGACCTACACCTTCCTCAGTGAAAGGGACTCAAAACCCCATATTTCCCGCAGAGGAATAGATCTGACTAGTAAGAATCTTAAAACCTATGTATTGATATGTCTCCGTAAGGGAATCAAGTGTGTCTAGACTGGCATAAACATGGCAGCGAGAATCAGCTCAAACCCACTCTAAAAAGGAATTTCAAAAACAGAACAAAGAAACAGGGAAATTCTTTACAATTCCTTCAGGGTCTCTGATGCAACCTGGAATGACCCTATCTACGATGACAGCTGGATGTGGCATGAGGCTGGACACTTGGGACTGAGAGGATTGGTGAGATTGGGTGAGCAAATGCAGACCCTTTAAAGCAATAATGCATGGCAACCATTCCATGGGTCCCACCTCTCCAGGTTGAAGGGAATATTACTACAGCTATAACATGTACGGGAAACCTAGAGAATGGACACACTGTGAATACGAAAGGTTTCTAAAACTCAACGAAGAGTCCCTCTCCTGGTGCTCCGGTTTGACTTTCCAACAGCTTTACTATCAATCTCCCAACTTGGAGAGACAGCCCCTTTAAGCTCCTGGTTCACACAGGTTGCCCATTTGGCAGAGGAGGAAAGGGAAGAGGGAGAACCAATGAGAGAGTAGCTGTTAGGCATTTGGATGGGCACATGTCACTCTAATTTCCCGGCAGGAAGAAGAATTCACCAAAGTCTCAGCCACCCACCGGGAACCAGTATAGGTCCTGAACCTAATGTTTGGACTTGCGTTCAGCTCACAAAAAACGAGTTGAAAAATGGAGCTCAGGGGCACAGCAATTCACAAACTGGCAGAGTAATCAAGGCCAACTATCGTCCAAAAATCTGTTGAGGGAAGGCAACGAGGCGGACTTGAATGCGAGGCAGAATAGCAGGAAACAGATTTCAAGAGGTACGTTAGAATCGCCTGTAAAGCACAGGAAGAGGGGCACAACTTCGACCATGATGCACTTGGCCAAAAAGGGCGTATGCGTTTTCTCCTGAATATATTCAGGAGAAAACGCATACGCCCTTTTTGGCCAAGCAAGCAAGCGGGCAATGCAAATCTGCACTACAAAGAAGTATCACTTCCCACCGGTCAAAAGGGACATCCACAAAATGTGTAAAAACCAGAAAGGCAAGACAGGCCCTGGAGAACAGGGAGCCTTGTTATGCTGATGGGCGGGATGTAAGTTGCCAACTGCCTCACTGGAGGAGTGCATTGTGTTCCCTAAAACAAGTAAACAACAGAGCTACAGAGCCAAGGGCACTTCCAGTCTAGGGAATATACCTTGGGAAAACTGAAAATCCATAAGACAGAGCCACCTCCAAATTGAGGGCTGCACTGCTTACAAGAACCTCAACCTGGGTACACCTGAAATATCCCAGGAAATATAAAAATGGTTCCAAACATTGTGGAACTTACGTACGATGGAATATCCCTCAGCCACGAAATCAATGTCATAAGACCAGTAGCAGCAAAATGAGTGGATTCAGGTACGATGATTCTAAGGGAAAGAAGTCACACAGGAAAAGAAACTTATCATAAGATATCACTTAGGAAGATCCTGTAAACATGGCTACACATGAACTGAGTTAGGAAAGAGAACAGAGTCTCACATTTAGAAAACACTCTTATGCCTGCTTAAGGGGGAAGGAGAGGTGGGGTGATGCATCAAACCAGAGTTTGATATAAGCACAGGTACTGTTCCAAAAACCAACTATGGAATAGACAAGACCTACACCTTCCTCAGTGAAAGGGACTCAAAACCCCATATTTCCCGCAGAGGAATAGATCTGACTAGTAAGAATCTTAAAACCTATGTATTGATATGTCTCCGTAAGGGAATCAAGTGTGTCTAGACTGGCATAAACATGGCAGCGAGAATCAGCTCAAACCCACTCTAAAAAGGAATTTCAAAAACAGAACAAAGAAACAGGGAAATTCTTTACAATTCCTTCAGGGTCTCTGATGCAACCTGGAATGACCCTATCTACGATGACAGCTGGATGTGGCATGAGGCTGGACCCTTGGGACTGAGAGGATTGGTGAGATTGGGTGAGCAAATGCAGACCCTTTAAAGCAATAATGCATGGCAACCATTCCATGGGTCCCACCTCTCCAGGTTGAAGGGAATATTACTACAGCTATAACATGTACGGGAAACCTAGAGAATGGACACACTGTGAATACGAAAGGTTTCTAAAACTCAACGAAGAGTCCCTCTCCTGGTGCTCCGGTTTGACTTTCCAACAGCTTTACTATCAATCTCCCAACTTGGAGAGACAGCCCCTTTAAGCTCCTGGTTCACACAGGTTGCCCATTTGGCAGAGGAGGAAAGGGAAGAGGGAGAACCAATGAGAGAGTAGCTGTTAGGCATTTGGATGGGCACATGTCACTCTAATTTCCCGGCAGGAAGAAGAATTCACCGAAGTCTCAGCCACCCACCGGGAACCAGTATAGGTCCTGAACCTAATGTTTGGACTTGCGTTCAGCTCACAAAAAACGAGTTGAAAAATGGAGCTCAGGGGCACAGCAATTCACAAACTGGCAGAGTAATCAAGGCCAACTATCGTCCAAAAATCTGTTGAGGGAAGGCAACGAGGCGGACTTGAATGCGAGGCAGAATAGCAGGAAACAGATTTCAAGAGGTACGTTAGAATCGCCTGTAAAGCACAGGAAGAGGGGCACAACTTCGACCATGATGCACTTGGCCAAAAAGGGCGTATGCGTTTTCTCCTGAATATATTCAGGAGAAAACGCATACGCCCTTTTTGGCCAAGCAAGCAAGCGGGCAATGCAAATCTGCACTACAAAGAAGTATCACTTCCCACCGGTCAAAAGGGACATCCACAAAATGTGTAAAAACCAGAAAGGCAAGACAGGCCCTGGAGAACAGGGAGCCTTGTTATGCTGATGGGCGGGATGTAAGTTGCCAACTGCCTCACTGGAGGAGTGCATTGTGTTCCCTAAAACAAGTAAACAACAGAGCTACAGAGCCAAGGGCACTTCCAGTCTAGGGAATATACCTTGGGAAAACTGAAAATCCATAAGACAGAGCCACCCCCAAATTGAGGGCTGCACTGCTTACAAGAACCTCAACCTGGGTACACCTGAAATATCCCAGGAAATATAAAAATGGTTCCAAACATTGTGGAACTTACGTACGATGGAATATCCCTCAGCCACGAAATCAATGTCATAAGACCAGTAGCAGCAAAATGAGTGGATTCAGGTACGATGATTCTAAGGGAAAGAAGTCACACAGGAAAAGAAACTTATCATAAGATATCACTTAGGAAGATCCTGTAAACATGGCTACACATGAACTGAGTTAGGAAAGAGAACAGAGTCTCACATTTAGAAAACACTCTTATGCCTGCTTAAGGGGGAAGGAGAGGTGGGGTGATGCATCAAACCAGAGTTTGATATAAGCACAGGTACTGTTCCAAAAACCAACTATGGAATAGACAAGACCTACACCTTCCTCAGTGAAAGGGACTCAAAACCCCATATTTCCCGCAGAGGAATAGATCTGACTAGTAAGAATCTTAAAACCTATGTATTGATATGTCTCCGTAAGGGAATCAAGTGTGTCTAGACTGGCATAAACATGGCAGCGAGAATCAGCTCAAACCCACTCTAAAAAGGAATTTCAAAAACAGAACAAAGAAACAGGGAAATTCTTTACAATTCCTTCAGGGTCTCTGATGCAACCTGGAATGACCCTATCTACGATGACAGCTGGATGTGGCATGAGGCTGGACACTTGGGACTGAGAGGATTGGTGAGATTGGGTGAGCAAATGCAGACCCTTTAAAGCAATAATGCATGGCAACCATTCCATGGGTCCCACCTCTCCAGGTTGAAGGGAATATTACTACAGCTATAACATGTACGGGAAACCTAGAGAATGGACACACTGTGAATACGAAAGGTTTCTAAAACTCAACGAAGAGTCCCTCTCCTGGTGCTCCGGTTTGACTTTCCAACAGCTTTACTATCAATCTCCCAACTTGGAGAGACAGCCCCTTTAAGCTCCTGGTTCACACAGGTTGCCCATTTGGCAGAGGAGGAAAGGGAAGAGGGAGAACCAATGAGAGAGTAGCTGTTAGGCATTTGGATGGGCACATGTCACTCTAATTTCCCGGCAGGAAGAAGAATTCACCGAAGTCTCAGCCACCCACCGGGAACCAGTATAGGTCCTGAACCTAAAGTTTGGACTTGCGTTCAGCTCACAAAAAACGAGTTGAAAAATGGAGCTCAGGGGCACAGCAATTCACAAACTGGCAGAGCAATCAAGGCCAACTATCGTCCAAAAATCTGTTGAGGGAAGGCAACGAGGCGGACTTGAATGCGAGGCAGAATAGCAGGAAACAGATTTCAAGAGGTACGTTAGAATCGCCTGTAAAGCACAGGAAGAGGGGCACAACTTCGACCATGATGCACTTGGCCAAAAAGGGCGTATGCGTTTTCTCCTGAATATATTCAGGAGAAAACGCATACGCCCTTTTTGGCCAAGCAAGCAAGCGGGCAATGCAAATCTGCACTACAAAGAAGTATCACTTCCCACCGGTCAAAAGGGACATCCACAAAATGTGTAAAAACCAGAAAGGCAAGGCAGGCCCTGGAGAACAGGGAGCCTTGTTATGCTGATGGGCGGGATGTAAGTTGCCAACTGCCTCACTGGAGGAGTGCATTGTGTTCCCTAAAACAAGTAAACAACAGAGCTACAGAGCCAAGGGCACTTCCAGTCTAGGGAATATACCTTGGGAAAACTGAAAATCCATAAGACAGAGCCACCTCCAAATTGAGGGCTGCACTGCTTACAAGAACCTCAACCTGGGTACACCTGAAATATCCCAGGAAATATAAAAATGGTTCCAAACATTGTGGAACTTACGTACGATGGAATATCCCTCAGCCACGAAATCAATGTCATAAGACCAGTAGCAGCAAAATGAGTGGATTCAGGTACGATGATTCTAAGGGAAAGAAGTCACACAGGAAAAGAAACTTATCATAAGATATCACTTAGGAAGATCCTGTAAACATGGCTACACATGAACTGAGTTAGGAAAGAGAACAGAGTCTCAAATTTGAAAACACTCTTATGCCTGCTTAAGGGGGAAGGAGAGGTGGGGTGATGCATCAAACCAGAGTTTGATATAAGCACAGGTACTGTTCCAAAAACCAACTATGGAATAGACAAGACCTACACCTTCCTCAGTGAAAGGGACTCAAAACCCCATATTTCCCGCAGAGGAATAGATCTGACTAGTAAGAATCTTAAAACCTATGTATTGATATGTCTCCGTAAGGGAATCAAGTGTGTCTAGACTGGCATAAACATGGCAGCGAGAATCAGCTCAAACCCACTCTAAAAAGGAATTTCAAAAACAGAACAAAGAAACAGGGAAATTCTTTACAATTCCTTCAGGGTCTCTGATGCAACCTGGAATGACCCTATCTACGATGACAGCTGGATGTGGCATGAGGCTGGACACTTGGGACTGAGAGGATTGGTGAGATTGGGTGAGCAAATGCAGACCCTTTAAAGCAATAATGCATGGCAACCATTCCATGGGCCCCACCTCTCCAGGTTGAAGGGAATATTACTACAGCTATAACATGTACGGGAAACCTAGAGAATGGACACACTGTGAATACGAAAGGTTTCTAAAACTCAACGAAGAGTCCCTCTCCTGGTGCTCCGGTTTGACTTTCCAACAGCTTTACTATCAATCTCCCAACTTGGAGAGACAGCCCCTTTAAGCTCCTGGTTCACACAGGTTGCCCATTTGGCAGAGGAGGAAAGGGAAGAGGGAGAACCAATGAGAGAGTAGCTGTTAGGCATTTGGATGGGCACATGTCACTCTAATTTCCCGGCAGGAAGAAGAATTCACCGAAGTCTCAGCCACCCACCGGGAACCAGTATAGGTCCTGAACCTAAAGTTTGGACTTGCGTTCAGCTCACAAAAAACGAGTTGAAAAATGGAGCTCAGGGGCACAGCAATTCACAAACTGGCAGAGCAATCAAGGCCAACTATCGTCCAAAAATCTGTTGAGGGAAGGCAACGAGGCGGACTTGAATGCGAGGCAGAATAGCAGGAAACAGATTTCAAGAGGTACGTTAGAATCGCCTGTAAAGCACAGGAAGAGGGGCACAACTTCGACCATGATGCACTTGGCCAAAAAGGGCGTATGCGTTTTCTCCTGAATATATTCAGGAGAAAACGCATACGCCCTTTTTGGCCAAGCAAGCAAGCGGGCAATGCAAATCTGCACTACAAAGAAGTATCACTTCCCACCGGTCAAAAGGGACATCCACAAAATGTGTAAAAACCAGAAAGGCAAGGCAGGCCCTGGAGAACAGGGAGCCTTGTTATGCTGATGGGCGGGATGTAAGTTGCCAACTGCCTCACTGGAGGAGTGCATTGTGTTCCCTAAAACAAGTAAACAACAGAGCTACAGAGCCAAGGGCACTTCCAGTCTAGGGAATATACCTTGGGAAAACTGAAAATCCATAAGACAGAGCCACCTCCAAATTGAGGGCTGCACTGCTTACAAGAACCTCAACCTGGGTACACCTGAAATATCCCAGGAAATATAAAAATGGTTCCAAACATTGTGGAACTTACGTACGATGGAATATCCCTCAGCCACGAAATCAATGTCATAAGACCAGTAGCAGCAAAATGAGTGGATTCAGGTACGATGATTCTAAGGGAAAGAAGTCACACAGGAAAAGAAACTTATCATAAGATATCACTTAGGAAGATCCTGTAAACATGGCTACACATGAACTGAGTTAGGAAAGAGAACAGAGTCTCACATTTGGAAAACACTCTTATGCCTGCTTAAGGGGGAAGGAGAGGTGGGGTGATGCATCAAACCAGAGTTTGATATAAGCACAGGTACTGTTCCAAAAACCAACTATGGAATAGACAAGACCTACACCTTCCTCAGTGAAAGGGACTCAAAACCCCATATTTCCCGCAGAGGAATAGATCTGACTAGTAAGAATCTTAAAACCTATGTATTGATATGTCTCCGTAAGGGAATCAAGTGTGTCTAGACTGGCATAAACATGGCAGCGAGAATCAGCTCAAACCCACTCTAAAAAGGAATTTCAAAAACAGAACAAAGAAACAGGGAAATTCTTTACAATTCCTTCAGGGTCTCTGATGCAACCTGGAATGACCCTATCTACGATGACAGCTGGATGTGGCATGAGGCTGGACACTTGGGACTGAGAGGATTGGTGAGATTGGGTGAGCAAATGCAGACCCTTTAAAGCAATAATGCATGGCAACCATTCCATGGGCCCCACCTCTCCAGGTTGAAGGGAATATTACTACAGCTATAACATGTACGGGAAACCTAGAGAATGGACACACTGTGAATACGAAAGGTTTCTAAAACTCAACGAAGAGTCCCTCTCCTGGTGCTCCGGTTTGACTTTCCAACAGCTTTACTATCAATCTCCCAACTTGGAGAGACAGCCCCTTTAAGCTCCTGGTTCACACAGGTTGCCCATTTGGCAGAGGAGGAAAGGGAAGAGGGAGAACCAATGAGAGAGTAGCTGTTAGGCATTTGGATGGGCACATGTCACTCTAATTTCCCGGCAGGAAGAAGAATTCACCGAAGTCTCAGCCACCCACCGGGAACCAGTATAGGTCCTGAACCTAATGTTTGGACTTGCGTTCAGCTCACAAAAAACGAGTTGAAAAATGGAGCTCAGGGGCACAGCAATTCACAAACTGGCAGAGTAATCAAGGCCAACTATCGTCCAAAAATCTGTTGAGGGAAGGCAACGAGGCGGACTTGAATGCGAGGCAGAATAGCAGGAAACAGATTTCAAGAGGTACGTTAGAATCGCCTGTAAAGCACAGGAAGAGGGGCACAACTTCGACCATGATGCACTTGGCCAAAAAGGGTGTATGCGTTTTCTCCTGAATATATTCAGGAGAAAACGCATACGCCCTTTTTGGCCAAGCAAGCAAGCGGGCAATGCAAATCTGCACTACAAAGAAGTATCACTTCCCACCGGTCAAAAGGGACATCCACAAAATGTGTAAAAACCAGAAAGGCAAGACAGGCCCTGGAGAACAGGGAGCCTTGTTATACTGATGGGCGGGATGTAAGTTGCCAACTGCCTCACTGGAGGAGTGCATTGTGTTCCCTAAAACAAGTAAACAACAGAGCTACAGAGCCAAGGGCACTTCCAGTCTAGGGAATATACCTTGGGAAAACTGAAAATCCATAAGACAGAGCCACCCCCAAATTGAGGGCTGCACTGCTTACAAGAACCTCAACCTGGGTACACCTGAAATATCCCAGGAAATATAAAAATGGTTCCAAACATTGTGGAACTTACGTACGATGGAATATCCCTCAGCCACGAAATCAATGTCATAAGACCAGTAGCAGCAAAATGAGTGGATTCAGGTACGATGATTCTAAGGGAAAGAAGTCACACAGGAAAAGAAACTTATCATAAGATATCACTTAGGAAGATCCTGTAAACATGGCTACACATGAACTGAGTTAGCAAAGAGAACAGAGTCTCACATTTAGAAAACACTCTTATGCCTGCTTAAGGGGGAAGGAGAGGTGGGGTGATGCATCAAACCAGAGTTTGATATAAGCACAGGTACTGTTCCAAAAACCAACTATGGAATAGACAAGACCTACACCTTCCTCAGTGAAAGGGACTCAAAACCCCATATTTCCCGCAGAGGAATAGATCTGACTAGTAAGAATCTTAAAACCTATGTATTGATATGTCTCCGTAAGGGAATCAAGTGTGTCTAGACTGGCATAAACATGGCAGCGAGAATCAGCTCAAACCCACTCTAAAAAGGAATTTCAAAAACAGAACAAAGAAACAGGGAAATTCTTTACAATTCCTTCAGGGTCTCTGATGCAACCTGGAATGACCCTATCTACGATGACAGCTGGATGTGGCATGAGGCTGGACACTTGGGACTGAGAGGATTGGTGAGATTGGGTGAGCAAATGCAGACCCTTTAAAGCAATAATGCATGGCAACCATTCCATGGGTCCCACCTCTCCAGGTTGAAGGGAATATTACTACAGCTATAACATGTACGGGAAACCTAGAGAATGGACACACTGTGAATACGAAAGGTTTCTAAAACTCAACGAAGAGTCCCTCTCCTGGTGCTCCGGTTTGACTTTCCAACAGCTTTACTATCAATCTCCCAACTTGGAGAGACAGCCCCTTTAAGCTCCTGGTTCACACAGGTTGCCCATTTGGCAGAGGAGGAAAGGGAAGAGGGAGAACCAATGAGAGAGTAGCTGTTAGGCATTTGGATGGGCACATGTCACTCTAATTTCCCGGCAGGAAGAAGAATTAGCCAAAGTCTCAGCCACCCACCGGGAACCAGTATAGGTCCTGAACCAAATGTTTGGACTTGCGTTCAGCTCACAAAAAACGAGTTGAAAAATGGAGCTCAGGGGCACAGCAATTCACAAACTGGCAGAGTAATCAAGGCCAACTATCGTCCAAAAATCTGTTGAGGGAAGGCAACGAGGCGGACTTGAATGCGAGGCAGAATAGCAGGAAACAGATTTCAAGAGGTACGTTAGAATCGCCTGTAAAGCACAGGAAGAGGGGCACAACTTCGACCATGATGCACTTGGCCAAAAAGGGCGTATGCGTTTTCTCCTGAATATATTCAGGAGAAAACGCATACGCCCTTTTTGGCCAAGCAAGCAAGCGGGCAATGCAAATCTGCACTACAAAGAAGTATCACTTCCCACCGGTCAAAAGGGACATCCACAAAATGTGTAAAAACCAGAAAGGCAAGACAGGCCCTGGAGAACAGGGAGCCTTGTTATGCTGATGGGCGGGATGTAAGTTGCCAACTGCCTCACTGGAGGAGTGCATTGTGTTCCCTAAAACAAGTAAACAACAGAGCTACAGAGCCAAGGGCACTTCCAGTCTAGGGAATATACCTTGGGAAAACTGAAAATCCATAAGACAGAGCCACCCCCAAATTGAGGGCTGCACTGCTTACAAGAACCTCAACCTGGGTACACCTGAAATATCCCAGGAAATATAAAAATGGTTCCAAACATTGTGGAACTTACGTACGATGGAATATCCCTCAGCCACGAAATCAATGTCATAAGACCAGTAGCAGCAAAATGAGTGGATTCAGGTACGATGATTCTAAGGGAAAGAAGTCACACAGGAAAAGAAACTTATCATAAGATATCACTTAGGAAGATCCTGTAAACATGGCTACACATGAACTGAGTTAGGAAAGAGAACAGAGTCTCACATTTAGAAAACACTCTTATGCCTGCTTAAGGGGGAAGGAGAGGTGGGGTGATGCATCAAACCAGAGTTTGATATAAGCACAGGTACTGTTCCAAAAACCAACTATGGAATAGACAAGACCTACACCTTCCTCAGTGAAAGGGACTCAAAACCCCATATTTCCCGCAGAGGAATAGATCTGACTAGTAAGAATCTTAAAACCTATGTATTGATATGTCTCCGTAAGGGAATCAAGTGTGTCTAGACTGGCATAAACATGGCAGCGAGAATCAGCTCAAACCCACTCTAAAAAGGAATTTCAAAAACAGAACAAAGAAACAGGGAAATTCTTTACAATTCCTTCAGGGTCTCTGATGCAACCTGGAATGACCCTATCTACGATGACAGCTGGATGTGGCATGAGGCTGGACACTTGGGACTGAGAGGATTGGTGAGATTGGGTGAGCAAATGCAGACCCTTTAAAGCAATAATGCATGGCAACCATTCCATGGGCCCCACCTCTCCAGGTTGAAGGGAATATTACTACAGCTATAACATGTACGGGAAACCTAGAGAATGGACACACTGTGAATACGAAAGGTTTCTAAAACTCAACGAAGAGTCCCTCTCCTGGTGCTCCGGTTTGACTTTCCAACAGCTTTACTATCAATCTCCCAACTTGGAGAGACAGCCCCTTTAAGCTCCTGGTTCACACAGGTTGCCCATTTGGCAGAGGAGGAAAGGGAAGAGGGAGAACCAATGAGAGAGTAGCTGTTAGGCATTTGGATGGGCACATGTCACTCTAATTTCCCGGCAGGAAGAAGGATTCACCAAAGTCTCAGCCACCCACCGGGAACCAGTATAGGTCCTGAACCAAATGTTTGGACTTGCGTTCAGCTCACAAAAAACGAGTTGAAAAATGGAGCTCAGGGGCACAGCAATTCACAAACTGGCAGAGTAATCAAGGCCAACTATCGTCCAAAAATCTGTTGAGGGAAGGCAACGAGGCGGACTTGAATGCGAGGCAGAATAGCAGGAAACAGATTTCAAGAGGTACGTTAGAATCGCCTGTAAAGCACAGGAAGAGGGGCACAACTTCGACCATGATGCACTTGGCCAAAAAGGGCGTATGCGTTTTCTCCTGAATATATTCAGGAGAAAACGCATACGCCCTTTTTGGCCAAGCAAGCAAGCGGGCAATGCAAATCTGCACTACAAAGAAGTATCACTTCCCACCGGTCAAAAGGGACATCCACAAAATGTGTAAAAACCAGAAAGGCAAGACAGGCCCTGGAGAACAGGGAGCCTTGTTATGCTGATGGGCGGGATGTAAGTTGCCAACTGCCTCACTGGAGGAGTGCATTGTGTTCCCTAAAACAAGTAAACAACAGAGCTACAGAGCCAAGGGCACTTCCAGTCTAGGGAATATACCTTGGGAAAACTGAAAATCCATAAGACAGAGCCACCCCCAAATTGAGGGCTGCACTGCTTACAAGAACCTCAACCTGGGTACACCTGAAATATCCCAGGAAATATAAAAATGGTTCCAAACATTGTGGAACTTACGTACGATGGAATATCCCTCAGCCACGAAATCAATGTCATAAGACCAGTAGCAGCAAAATGAGTGGATTCAGGTACGATGATTCTAAGGGAAAGAAGTCACACAGGAAAAGAAACTTATCATAAGATATCACTTAGGAAGATCCTGTAAACATGGCTACACATGAACTGAGTTAGGAAAGAGAACAGAGTCTCACATTTAGAAAACACTCTTATGCCTGCTTAAGGGGGAAGGAGAGGTGGGGTGATGCATCAAACCAGAGTTTGATATAAGCACAGGTACTGTTCCAAAAACCAACTATGGAATAGACAAGACCTACACCTTCCTCAGTGAAAGGGACTCAAAACCCCATATTTCCCGCAGAGGAATAGATCTGACTAGTAAGAATCTTAAAACCTATGTATTGATATGTCTCCGTAAGGGAATCAAGTGTGTCTAGACTGGCATAAACATGGCAGCGAGAATCAGCTCAAACCCACTCTAAAAAGGAATTTCAAAAACAGAACAAAGAAACAGGGAAATTCTTTACAATTCCTTCAGGGTCTCTGATGCAACCTGGAATGACCCTATCTACGATGACAGCTGGATGTGGCATGAGGCTGGACACTTGGGACTGAGAGGATTGGTGAGATTGGGTGAGCAAATGCAGACCCTTTAAAGCAATAATGCATGGCAACCATTCCATGGGCCCCACCTCTCCAGGTTGAAGGGAATATTACTACAGCTATAACATGTACGGGAAACCTAGAGAATGGACACACTGTGAATACGAAAGGTTTCTAAAACTCAACGAAGAGTCCCTCTCCTGGTGCTCCGGTTTGACTTTCCAACAGCTTTACTATCAATCTCCCAACTTGGAGAGACAGCCCCTTTAAGCTCCTGGTTCACACAGGTTGCCCATTTGGCAGAGGAGGAAAGGGAAGAGGGAGAACCAATGAGAGAGTAGCTGTTAGGCATTTGGATGGGCACATGTCACTCTAATTTCCCGGCAGGAAGAAGAATTCACCGAAGTCTCAGCCACCCACCGGGAACCAGTATAGGTCCTGAACCTAATGTTTGGACTTGCGTTCAGCTCACAAAAAACGAGTTGAAAAATGGAGCTCAGGGGCACAGCAATTCACAAACTGGCAGAGTAATCAAGGCCAACTATCGTCCAAAAATCTGTTGAGGGAAGGCAACGAGGCGGACTTGAATGCGAGGCAGAATAGCAGGAAACAGATTTCAAGAGGTACGTTAGAATCGCCTGTAAAGCACAGGAAGAGGGGCACAACTTCGACCATGATGCACTTGGCCAAAAAGGGCGTATGCGTTTTCTCCTGAATATATTCAGGAGAAAACGCATACGCCCTTTTTGGCCAAGCAAGCAAGCGGGCAATGCAAATCTGCACTACAAAGAAGTATCACTTCCCACCGGTCAAAAGGGACATCCACAAAATGTGTAAAAACCAGAAAGGCAAGACAGGCCCTGGAGAACAGGGAGCCTTGTTATGCTGATGGGCGGGATGTAAGTTGCCAACTGCCTCACTGGAGGAGTGCATTGTGTTCCCTAAAACAAGTAAACAACAGAGCTACAGAGCCAAGGGCACTTCCAGTCTAGGGAATATACCTTGGGAAAACTGAAAATCCATAAGACAGAGCCACCCCCAAATTGAGGGCTGCACTGCTTACAAGAACCTCAACCTGGGTACACCTGAAATATCCCAGGAAATATAAAAATGGTTCCAAACATTGTGGAACTTACGTACGATGGAATATCCCTCAGCCACGAAATCAATGTCATAAGACCAGTAGCAGCAAAATGAGTGGATTCAGGTACGATGATTCTAAGGGAAAGAAGTCACACAGGAAAAGAAACTTATCATAAGATATCACTTAGGAAGATCCTGTAAACATGGCTACACATGAACTGAGTTAGCAAAGAGAACAGAGTCTCACATTTAGAAAACACTCTTATGCCTGCTTAAGGGGGAAGGAGAGGTGGGGTGATGCATCAAACCAGAGTTTGATATAAGCACAGGTACTGTTCCAAAAACCAACTATGGAATAGACAAGACCTACACCTTCCTCAGTGAAAGGGACTCAAAACCCCATATTTCCCGCAGAGGAATAGATCTGACTAGTAAGAATCTTAAAACCTATGTATTGATATGTCTCCGTAAGGGAATCAAGTGTGTCTAGACTGGCATAAACATGGCAGCGAGAATCAGCTCAAACCCACTCTAAAAAGGAATTTCAAAAACAGAACAAAGAAACAGGGAAATTCTTTACAATTCCTTCAGGGTCTCTGATGCAACCTGGAATGACCCTATCTACGATGACAGCTGGATGTGGCATGAGGCTGGACACTTGGGACTGAGAGGATTGGTGAGATTGGGTGAGCAAATGCAGACCCTTTAAAGCAATAATGCATGGCAACCATTCCATGGGTCCCACCTCTCCAGGTTGAAGGGAATATTACTACAGCTATAACATGTACGGGAAACCTAGAGAATGGACACACTGTGAATACGAAAGGTTTCTAAAACTCAACGAAGAGTCCCTCTCCTGGTGCTCCGGTTTGACTTTCCAACAGCTTTACTATCAATCTCCCAACTTGGAGAGACAGCCCCTTTAAGCTCCTGGTTCACACAGGTTGCCCATTTGGCAGAGGAGGAAAGGGAAGAGGGAGAACCAATGAGAGAGTAGCTGTTAGGCATTTGGATGGGCACATGTCACTCTAATTTCCCGGCAGGAAGAAGGATTCACCAAAGTCTCAGCCACCCACCGGGAACCAGTATAGGTCCTGAACCAAATGTTTGGACTTGCGTTCAGCTCACAAAAAACGAGTTGAAAAATGGAGCTCAGGGGCACAGCAATTCACAAACTGGCAGAGTAATCAAGGCCAACTATCGTCCAAAAATCTGTTGAGGGAAGGCAACGAGGCGGACTTGAATGCGAGGCAGAATAGCAGGAAACAGATTTCAAGAGGTACGTTAGAATCGCCTGTAAAGCACAGGAAGAGGGGCACAACTTCGACCATGATGCACTTGGCCAAAAAGGGCGTATGCGTTTTCTCCTGAATATATTCAGGAGAAAACGCATACGCCCTTTTTGGCCAAGCAAGCAAGCGGGCAATGCAAATCTGCACTACAAAGAAGTATCACTTCCCACCGGTCAAAAGGGACATCCACAAAATGTGTAAAAACCAGAAAGGCAAGACAGGCCCTGGAGAACAGGGAGCCTTGTTATGCTGATGGGCGGGATGTAAGTTGCCAACTGCCTCACTGGAGGAGTGCATTGTGTTCCCTAAAACAAGTAAACAACAGAGCTACAGAGCCAAGGGCACTTCCAGTCTAGGGAATATACCTTGGGAAAACTGAAAATCCATAAGACAGAGCCACCCCCAAATTGAGGGCTGCACTGCTTACAAGAACCTCAACCTGGGTACACCTGAAATATCCCAGGAAATATAAAAATGGTTCCAAACATTGTGGAACTTATGTACGATGGAATATCCCTCAGCCACGAAATCAATGTCATAAGACCAGTAGCAGCAAAATGAGTGGATTCAGGTACGATGATTCTAAGGGAAAGAAGTCACACAGGAAAAGAAACTTATCATAAGATATCACTTAGGAAGATCCTGTAAACATGGCTACACATGAACTGAGTTAGGAAAGAGAACAGAGTCTCACATTTAGAAAACACTCTTATGCCTGCTTAAGGGGGAAGGAGAGGTGGGGTGATGCATCAAACCAGAGTTTGATATAAGCACAGGTACTGTTCCAAAAACCAACTATGGAATAGACAAGACCTACACCTTCCTCAGTGAAAGGGACTCAAAACCCCATATTTCCCGCAGAGGAATAGATCTGACTAGTAAGAATCTTAAAACCTATGTATTGATATGTCTCCGTAAGGGAATCAAGTGTGTCTAGACTGGCATAAACATGGCAGCGAGAATCAGCTCAAACCCACTCTAAAAAGGAATTTCAAAAACAGAACAAAGAAACAGGGAAATTCTTTACAATTCCTTCAGGGTCTCTGATGCAACCTGGAATGACCCTATCTACGATGACAGCTGGATGTGGCATGAGGCTGGACACTTGGGACTGAGAGGATTGGTGAGATTGGGTGAGCAAATGCAGACCCTTTAAAGCAATAATGCATGGCAACCATTCCATGGGTCCCACCTCTCCAGGTTGAAGGGAATATTACTACAGCTATAACATGTACGGGAAACCTAGAGAATGGACACACTGTGAATACGAAAGGTTTCTAAAACTCAACGAAGAGTCCCTCTCCTGGTGCTCCGGTTTGACTTTCCAACAGCTTTACTATCAATCTCCCAACTTGGAGAGACAGCCCCTTTAAGCTCCTGGTTCACACAGGTTGCCCATTTGGCAGAGGAGGAAAGGGAAGAGGGAGAACCAATGAGAGAGTAGCTGTTAGGCATTTGGATGGGCACATGTCACTCTAATTTCCCGGCAGGAAGAAGGATTCACCAAAGTCTCAGCCACCCACCGGGAACCAGTATAGGTCCTGAACCAAATGTTTGGACTTGCGTTCAGCTCACAAAAAACGAGTTGAAAAATGGAGCTCAGGGGCACAGCAATTCACAAACTGGCAGAGTAATCAAGGCCAACTATCGTCCAAAAATCTGTTGAGGGAAGGCAACGAGGCGGACTTGAATGCGAGGCAGAATAGCAGGAAACAGATTTCAAGAGGTACGTTAGAATCGCCTGTAAAGCACAGGAAGAGGGGCACAACTTCGACCATGATGCACTTGGCCAAAAAGGGCGTATGCGTTTTCTCCTGAATATATTCAGGAGAAAACGCATACGCCCTTTTTGGCCAAGCAAGCAAGCGGGCAATGCAAATCTGCACTACAAAGAAGTATCACTTCCCACCGGTCAAAAGGGACATCCACAAAATGTGTAAAAACCAGAAAGGCAAGACAGGCCCTGGAGAACAGGGAGCCTTGTTATGCTGATGGGCGGGATGTAAGTTGCCAACTGCCTCACTGGAGGAGTGCATTGTGTTCCCTAAAACAAGTAAACAACAGAGCTACAGAGCCAAGGGCACTTCCAGTCTAGGGAATATACCTTGGGAAAACTGAAAATCCATAAGACAGAGCCACCCCCAAATTGAGGGCTGCACTGCTTACAAGAACCTCAACCTGGGTACACCTGAAATATCCCAGGAAATATAAAAATGGTTCCAAACATTGTGGAACTTACGTACGATGGAATATCCCTCAGCCACGAAATCAATGTCATAAGACCAGTAGCAGCAAAATGAGTGGATTCAGGTACGATGATTCTAAGGGAAAGAAGTCACACAGGAAAAGAAACTTATCATAAGATATCACTTAGGAAGATCCTGTAAACATGGCTACACATGAACTGAGTTAGGAAAGAGAACAGAGTCTCACATTTAGAAAACACTCTTATGCCTGCTTAAGGGGGAAGGAGAGGTGGGGTGATGCATCAAACCAGAGTTTGATATAAGCACAGGTACTGTTCCAAAAACCAACTATGGAATAGACAAGACCTACACCTTCCTCAGTGAAAGGGACTCAAAACCCCATATTTCCCGCAGAGGAATAGATCTGACTAGTAAGAATCTTAAAACCTATGTATTGATATGTCTCCGTAAGGGAATCAAGTGTGTCTAGACTGGCATAAACATGGCAGCGAGAATCAGCTCAAACCCACTCTAAAAAGGAATTTCAAAAACAGAACAAAGAAACAGGGAAATTCTTTACAATTCCTTCAGGGTCTCTGATGCAACCTGGAATGACCCTATCTACGATGACAGCTGGATGTGGCATGAGGCTGGACACTTGGGACTGAGAGGATTGGTGAGATTGGGTGAGCAAATGCAGACCCTTTAAAGCAATAATGCATGGCAACCATTCCATGGGCCCCACCTCTCCAGGTTGAAGGGAATATTACTACAGCTATAACATGTACGGGAAACCTAGAGAATGGACACACTGTGAATACGAAAGGTTTCTAAAACTCAACGAAGAGTCCCTCTCCTGGTGCTCCGGTTTGACTTTCCAACAGCTTTACTATCAATCTCCCAACTTGGAGAGACAGCCCCTTTAAGCTCCTGGTTCACACAGGTTGCCCATTTGGCAGAGGAGGAAAGGGAAGAGGGAGAACCAATGAGAGAGTAGCTGTTAGGCATTTGGATGGGCACATGTCACTCTAATTTCCCGGGAGGAAGAAGGATTCACCGAAGTCTCAGCCACCCACCGGGAACCAGTATAGGTCCTGAACCTAATGTTTGGACTTGCGTTCAGCTCACAAAAAACGAGTTGAAAAATGGAGCTCAGGGGCACAGCAATTCACAAACTGGCAGAGTAATCAAGGCCAACTATCGTCCAAAAATCTGTTGAGGGAAGGCAACGAGGCGGACTTGAATGCGAGGCAGAATAGCAGGAAACAGATTTCAAGAGGTACGTTAGAATCGCCTGTAAAGCACAGGAAGAGGGGCACAACTTCGACCATGATGCACTTGGCCAAAAAGGGCGTATGCGTTTTCTCCTGAATATATTCAGGAGAAAACGCATACGCCCTTTTTGGCCAAGCAAGCAAGCGGGCAATGCAAATCTGCACTACAAAGAAGTATCACTTCCCACCGGTCAAAAGGGACATCCACAAAATGTGTAAAAACCAGAAAGGCAAGACAGGCCCTGGAGAACAGGGAGCCTTGTTATGCTGATGGGCGGGATGTAAGTTGCCAACTGCCTCACTGGAGGAGTGCATTGTGTTCCCTAAAACAAGTAAACAACAGAGCTACAGAGCCAAGGGCACTTCCAGTCTAGGGAATATACCTTGGGAAAACTGAAAATCCATAAGACAGAGCCACCCCCAAATTGAGGGCTGCACTGCTTACAAGAACCTCAACCTGGGTACGCCTGAAATATCCCAGGAAATATAAAAATGGTTCCAAACATTGTGGAACTTACGTACGATGGAATATCCCTCAGCCACGAAATCAATGTCATAAGACCAGTAGCAGCAAAATGAGTGGATTCAGGTACGATGATTCTAAGGGAAAGAAGTCACACAGGAAAAGAAACTTATCATAAGATATCACTTAGGAAGATCCTGTAAACATGGCTACACATGAACTGAGTTAGGAAAGAGAACAGAGTCTCACATTTAGAAAACACTCTTATGCCTGCTTAAGGGGGAAGGAGAGGTGGGGTGATGCATCAAACCAGAGTTTGATATAAGCACAGGTACTGTTCCAAAAACCAACTATGGAATAGACAAGACCTACACCTTCCTCAGTGAAAGGGACTCAAAACCCCATATTTCCCGCAGAGGAATAGAT
Organism: Mesoplodon mirus; assembly: GCF_964341445.2. Lineage (NCBI taxonomy): Eukaryota > Metazoa > Chordata > Mammalia > Artiodactyla > Ziphiidae > Mesoplodon > Mesoplodon mirus. The sequence goes on along the minus strand of NC_138987.1, from coordinate 106,193,707 downwards.
CTGACTAGTAAGAATCTTAAAACCTATGTATTGATATGTCTCCGAAAGGGAATCAAGTGTGTCTAGACTGGCATAAACATGGCAGCGAGAATCAGCTCAAACCCACTCTAAAAAGGAATTTCAAAAACAGAACAAAGAAACAGGGAAATTCTTTACAATTCCTTCAGGGTCTCTGATGCAACCTGGAATGACCCTATCTACGATGACAGCTGGATGTGGCATGAGGCTGGACCCTTGGGACTGAGAGGATTGGTGAGATTGGGTGAGCAAATGCAGACCCTTTAAAGCAATAATGCATGGCAACCATTCCATGGGCCCCACCTCTCCAGGTTGAAGGGAATATTACTACAGCTATAACATGTACGGGAAACCTAGAGAATGGACACACTGTGAATACGAAAGGTTTCTAAAACTCAACGAAGAGTCCCTCTCCTGGTGCTCCGGTTTGACTTTCCAACAGCTTTACTATCAATCTCCCAACTTGGAGAGACAGCCCCTTTAAGCTCCTGGTTCACACAGGTTGCCCATTTGGCAGAGGAGGAAAGGGAAGAGGGAGAACCAATGAGAGAGTAGCTGTTAGGCATTTGGATGGGCACAGGTCACTCTAATTTCCCGGCAGGAAGAAGAATTCACCAAAGTCTCAGCCACCCACCGGGAACCAGTATAGGTCCTGAACCAAATGTTTGGACTTGCGTTCAGCTCACAAAAAACGAGTTGAAAAATGGAGCTCAGGGGCACAGCAATTCACAAACTGGCAGAGTAATCAAGGCCAACTATCGTCCAAAAATCTGTTGAGGGAAGGCAACGAGGCGGACTTGAATGCGAGGCAGAATAGCAGGAAACAGATTTCAAGAGGTACGTTAGAATCGCCTGTAAAGCACAGGAAGAGGGGCACAACTTCGACCATGATGCACTTGGCCAAAAAGGGCGTATGCGTTTTCTCCTGAATATATTCAGGAGAAAACGCATACGCCCTTTTTGGCCAAGCAAGCAAGCGGGCAATGCAAATCTGCACTACAAAGAAGTATCACTTCCCACCGGTCAAAAGGGACATCCACAAAATGTGTAAAAACCAGAAAGGCAAGGCAGGCCCTGGAGAACAGGGAGCCTTGTTATGCTGATGGGCGGGATGTAAGTTGCCAACTGCCTCACTGGAGGAGTGCATTGTGTTCCCTAAAACAAGTAAACAACAGAGCTACAGAGCCAAGGGCACTTCCAGTCTAGGGAATATACCTTGGGAAAACTGAAAATCCATAAGACAGAGCCACCTCCAAATTGAGGGCTGCACTGCTTACAAGAACCTCAACCTGGGTACACCTGAAATATCCCAGGAAATATAAAAATGGTTCCAAACATTGTGGAACTTACGTACGATGGAATATCCCTCAGCCACGAAATCAATGTCATAAGACCAGTAGCAGCAAAATGAGTGGATTCAGGTACGATGATTCTAAGGGAAAGAAGTCACACAGGAAAAGAAACTTATCATAAGATATCACTTAGGAAGATCCTGTAAACATGGCTACACATGAACTGAGTTAGGAAAGAGAACAGAGTCTCACATTTAGAAAACACTCTTATGCCTGCTTAAGGGGGAAGGAGAGGTGGGGTGATGCATCAAACCAGAGTTTGATATAAGCACAGGTACTGTTCCAGAAACCAACTATGGAATAGACAAGACCTACACCTTCCTCAGTGAAAGGGACTCAAAACCCCATATTTCCCGCAGAGGAATAGATCTGACTAGTAAGAATCTTAAAACCTATGTATTGATATGTCTCCGTAAGGGAATCAAGTGTGTCTAGACTGGCATAAACATGGCAGCGAGAATCAGCTCAAACCCACTCTAAAAAGGAATTTCAAAAACAGAACAAAGAAACAGGGAAATTCTTTACAATTCCTTCAGGGTCTCTGATGCAACCTGGAATGACCCTATCTACGATGACAGCTGGATGTGGCATGAGGCTGGACCCTTGGGACTGAGAGGATTGGTGAGATTGGGTGAGCAAATGCAGACCCTTTAAAGCAATAATGCATGGCAACCATTCCATGGGCCCCACCTCTCCAGGTTGAAGGGAATATTACTACAGCTATAACATGTACGGGAAACCTAGAGAATGGACACACTGTGAATACGAAAGGTTTCTAAAACTCAACGAAGAGTCCCTCTCCTGGTGCTCCGGTTTGACTTTCCAACAGCTTTACTATCAATCTCCCAACTTGGAGAGACAGCCCCTTTAAGCTCCTGGTTCACACAGGTTGCCCATTTGGCAGAGGAGGAAAGGGAAGAGGGAGAACCAATGAGAGAGTAGCTGTAAGGCATTTGGATGGGCACATGTCACTCTAATTTCCCGGCAGGAAGAAGAATTCACCGAAGTCTCAGCCACCCACCGGGAACCAGTATAGGTCCTGAACCTAATGTTTGGACTTGCGTTCAGCTCACAAAAAACGAGTTGAAAAATGGAGCTCAGGGGCACAGCAATTCACAAACTGGCAGAGTAATCAAGGCCAACTATCGTCCAAAAATCTGTTGAGGGAAGGCAACGAGGCGGACTTGAATGCGAGGCAGAATAGCAGGAAACAGATTTCAAGAGGTACGTTAGAATCGCCTGTAAAGCACAGGAAGAGGGGCACAACTTCGACCATGATGCACTTGGCCAAAAAGGGCGTATGCGTTTTCTCCTGAATATATTCAGGAGAAAACGCATACGCCCTTTTTGGCCAAGCAAGCAAGCGGGCAATGCAAATCTGCACTACAAAGAAGTATCACTTCCCACCGGTCAAAAGGGACATCCACAAAATGTGTAAAAACCAGAAAGGCAAGACAGGCCCTGGAGAACAGGGAGCCTTGTTATGCTGATGGGCGGGATGTAAGTTGCCAACTGCCTCACTGGAGGAGTGCATTGTGTTCCCTAAAACAAGGAAACAACAGAGCTACAGAGCCAAGGGCACTTCCAGTCTAGGGAATATACCTTGGGAAAACTGAAAATCCATAAGACAGAGCCACCCCCAAATTGAGGGCTGCACTGCTTACAAGAACCTCAACCTGGGTACACCTGAAATATCCCAGGAAATATAAAAATGGTTCCAAACATTGTGGAACTTACGTACGATGGAATATCCCTCAGCCACGAAATCAATGTCATAAGACCAGTAGCAGCAAAATGAGTGGATTCAGGTACGATGATTCTAAGGGAAAGAAGTCACACAGGAAAAGAAACTTATCATAAGATATCACTTAGGAAGATCCTGTAAACATGGCTACACATGAACTGAGTTAGGAAAGAGAACAGAGTCTCACATTTAGAAAACACTCTTATGCCTGCTTAAGGGGGAAGGAGAGGTGGGGTGATGCATCAAACCAGAGTTTGATATAAGCACAGGTACTGTTCCAAAAACCAACTATGGAATAGACAAGACCTACACCTTCCTCAGTGAAAGGGACTCAAAACCCCATATTTCCCGCAGAGGAATAGATCTGACTAGTAAGAATCTTAAAACCTATGTATTGATATGTCTCCGTAAGGGAATCAAGTGTGTCTAGACTGGCATAAACATGGCAGCGAGAATCAGCTCAAACCCACTCTAAAAAGGAATTTCAAAAACAGAACAAAGAAACAGGGAAATTCTTTACAATTCCTTCAGGGTCTCTGATGCAACCTGGAATGACCCTATCTACGATGACAGCTGGATGTGGCATGAGGCTGGACACTTGGGACTGAGAGGATTGGTGAGATTGGGTGAGCAAATGCAGACCCTTTAAAGCAATAATGCATGGCAACCATTCCATGGGCCCCACCTCTCCAGGTTGAAGGGAATATTACTACAGCTATAACATGTACGGGAAACCTAGAGAATGGACACACTGTGAATACGAAAGGTTTCTAAAACTCAACGAAGAGTCCCTCTCCTGGTGCTCCGGTTTGACTTTCCAACAGCTTTACTATCAATCTCCCAACTTGGAGAGACAGCCCCTTTAAGCTCCTGGTTCACACAGGTTGCCCATTTGGCAGAGGGGGAAAGGGAAGAGGGAGAACCAATGAGAGAGTAGCTGTTAGGCATTTGGATGGGCACATGTCACTCTAATTTCCCGGCAGGAAGAAGAATTCACCAAAGTCTCAGCCACGCACCGGGAACCAGTATAGGTCCTGAACCAAATGTTTGGACTTGCGTTCAGCTCACAAAAAACGAGTTGAAAAATGGAGCTCAGGGGCACAGCAATTCACAAACTGGCAGAGCAATCAAGGCCAACTATCGTCCAAAAATCTGTTGAGGGAAGGCAACGAGGCGGACTTGAATGCGAGGCAGAATAGCAGGAAACAGATTTCAAGAGGTACGTTAGAATCGCCTGTAAAGCACAGGAAGAGGGGCACAACTTCGACCATGATGCACTTGGCCAAAAAGGGCGTATGCGTTTTCTCCTGAATATATTCAGGAGAAAACGCATACGCCCTTTTTGGCCAAGCAAGCAAGCGGGCAATGCAAATCTGCACTACAAAGAAGTATCACTTCCCACCGGTCAAAAGGGACATCCACAAAATGTGTAAAAACCAGAAAGGCAAGACAGGCCCTGGAGAACAGGGAGCCTTGTTATGCTGATGGGCGGGATGTAAGTTGCCAACTGCCTCACTGGAGGAGTGCATTGTGTTCCCTAAAACAAGTAAACAACAGAGCTACAGAGCCAAGGGCACTTCCAGTCTAGGGAATATACCTTGGGAAAACTGAAAATCCATAAGACAGAGCCACCCCCAAATTGAGGGCTGCACTGCTTACAAGAACCTCAACCTGGGTACACCTGAAATATCCCAGGAAATATAAAAATGGTTCCAAACATTGTGGAACTTACGTACGATGGAATATCCCTCAGCCACGAAATCAATGTCATAAGACCAGTAGCAGCAAAAGGAGTGGATTCAGGTACGATGATTCTAAGGGAAAGAAGTCACACAGGAAAAGAAACTTATCATAAGATATCACTTAGGAAGATCCTGTAAACATGGCTACACATGAACTGAGTTAGGAAAGAGAACAGAGTCTCACATTTAGAAAACACTCTTATGCCTGCTTAAGGGGGAAGGAGAGGTGGGGTGATGCATCAAACCAGAGTTTGATATAAGCACAGGTACTGTTCCAGAAACCAACTATGGAATAGACAAGACCTACACCTTCCTCAGTGAAAGGGACTCAAAACCCCATATTTCCCGCAGAGGAATAGATCTGACTAGTAAGAATCTTAAAACCTATGTATTGATATGTCTCCGAAAGGGAATCAAGTGTGTCTAGACTGGCATAAACATGGCAGCGAGAATCAGCTCAAACCCACTCTAAAAAGGAATTTCAAAAACAGAACAAAGAAACAGGGAAATTCTTTACAATTCCTTCAGGGTCTCTGATGCAACCTGGAATGACCCTATCTACGATGACAGCTGGATGTGTCATGAGGCTGGACACTTGGGACTGAGAGGATTGGTGAGATTGGGTGAGCAAATGCAGACCCTTTAAAGCAATAATGCATGGCAACCATTCCATGGGTCCCACCTCTCCAGGTTGAAGGGAATATTACTACAGCTATAACATGTACGGGAAACCTAGAGAATGGACACACTGTGAATACGAAAGGTTTCTAAAACTCAACGAAGAGTCCCTCTCCTGGTGCTCCGGTTTGACTTTCCAACAGCTTTACTATCAATCTCCCAACTTGGAGAGACAGCCCCTTTAAGCTCCTGGTTCACACAGGTTGCCCATTTGGCAGAGGAGGAAAGGGAAGAGGGAGAACCAATGAGAGAGTAGCTGTTAGGCATTTGGATGGGCACATGTCACTCTAATTTCCCGGCAGGAAGAAGAATTCACCAAAGTCTCAGCCACGCACCGGGAACCAGTATAGGTCCTGAACCAAATGTTTGGACTTGCGTTCAGCTCACAAAAAACGAGTTGAAAAATGGAGCTCAGGGGCACAGCAATTCACAAACTGGCAGAGTAATCAAGGCCAACTATCGTCCAAAAATCTGTTGAGGGAAGGCAACGAGGCGGACTTGAATGCGAGGCAGAATAGCAGGAAACAGATTTCAAGAGGTACGTTAGAATCGCCTGTAAAGCACAGGAAGAGGGGCACAACTTCGACCATGATGCACTTGGCCAAAAAGGGCGTATGCGTTTTCTCCTGAATATATTCAGGAGAAAACGCATACGCCCTTTTTGGCCAAGCAAGCAAGCGGGCAATGCAAATCTGCACTACAAAGAAGTATCACTTCCCACCGGTCAAAAGGGACATCCACAAAATGTGTAAAAACCAGAAAGGCAAGACAGGCCCTGGAGAACAGGGAGCCTTGTTATGCTGATGGGCGGGATGTAAGTTGCCAACTGCCTCACTGGAGGAGTGCATTGTGTTCCCTAAAACAAGGAAACAACAGAGCTACAGAGCCAAGGGCACTTCCAGTCTAGGGAATATACCTTGGGAAAACTGAAAATCCATAAGACAGAGCCACCCCCAAATTGAGGGCTGCACTGCTTACAAGAACCTCAACCTGGGTACACCTGAAATATCCCAGGAAATATAAAAATGGTTCCAAACATTGTGGAACTTACGTACGATGGAATATCCCTCAGCCACGAAATCAATGTCATAAGACCAGTAGCAGCAAAATGAGTGGATTCAGGTACGATGATTCTAAGGGAAAGAAGTCACACAGGAAAAGAAACTTATCATAAGATATCACTTAGGAAGATCCTGTAAACATGGCTACACATGAACTGAGTTAGGAAAGAGAACAGAGTCTCACATTTAGAAAACACTCTTATGCCTGCTTAAGGGGGAAGGAGAGGTGGGGTGATGCATCAAACCAGAGTTTGATATAAGCACAGGTACTGTTCCAAAAACCAACTATGGAATAGACAAGACCTACACCTTCCTCAGTGAAAGGGACTCAAAACCCCATATTTCCCGCAGAGGAATAGATCTGACTAGTAAGAATCTTAAAACCTATGTATTGATATGTCTCCGTAAGGGAATCAAGTGTGTCTAGACTGGCATAAACATGGCAGCGAGAATCAGCTCAAACCCACTCTAAAAAGGAATTTCAAAAACAGAACAAAGAAACAGGGAAATTCTTTACAATTCCTTCAGGGTCTCTGATGCAACCTGGAATGACCCTATCTACGATGACAGCTGGATGTGGCATGAGGCTGGACACTTGGGACTGAGAGGATTGGTGAGATTGGGTGAGCAAATGCAGACCCTTTAAAGCAATAATGCATGGCAACCATTCCATGGGCCCCACCTCTCCAGGTTGAAGGGAATATTACTACAGCTATAACATGTACGGGAAACCTAGAGAATGGACACACTGTGAATACGAAAGGTTTCTAAAACTCAACGAAGAGTCCCTCTCCTGGTGCTCCGGTTTGACTTTCCAACAGCTTTACTATCAATCTCCCAACTTGGAGAGACAGCCCCTTTAAGCTCCTGGTTCACACAGGTTGCCCATTTGGCAGAGGGGGAAAGGGAAGAGGGAGAACCAATGAGAGAGTAGCTGTTAGGCATTTGGATGGGCACATGTCACTCTAATTTCCCGGCAGGAAGAAGAATTCACCAAAGTCTCAGCCACGCACCAGGAACCAGTATAGGTCCTGAACCAAATGTTTGGACTTGCGTTCAGCTCACAAAAAACGAGTTGAAAAATGGAGCTCAGGGGCACAGCAATTCACAAACTGGCAGAGCAATCAAGGCCAACTATCGTCCAAAAATCTGTTGAGGGAAGGCAACGAGGCGGACTTGAATGCGAGGCAGAATAGCAGGAAACAGATTTCAAGAGGTACGTTAGAATCGCCTGTAAAGCACAGGAAGAGGGGCACAACTTCGACCATGATGCACTTGGCCAAAAAGGGCGTATGCGTTTTCTCCTGAATATATTCAGGAGAAAACGCATACGCCCTTTTTGGCCAAGCAAGCAAGCGGGCAATGCAAATCTGCACTACAAAGAAGTATCACTTCCCACCGGTCAAAAGGGACATCCACAAAATGTGTAAAAACCAGAAAGGCAAGACAGGCCCTGGAGAACAGGGAGCCTTGTTATGCTGATGGGCGGGATGTAAGTTGCCAACTTCCTCACTGGAGGAGTGCATTGTGTTCCCTAAAACAAGGAAACAACAGAGCTACAGAGCCAAGAGCACTTCCAGTCTAGGGAATATACCTTGGGAAAACTGAAAATCCATAAGACAGAGCCACCCCCAAATTGAGGGCTGCACTGCTTACAAGAACCTCAACCTGGGTACACCTGAAATATCCCAGGAAATATAAAAATGGTTCCAAACATTGTGGAACTTACGTACGATGGAATATCCCTCAGCCACGAAATCAATGTCATAAGACCAGTAGCAGCAAAATGAGTGGATTCAGGTACGATGATTCTAAGGGAAAGAAGTCACACAGGAAAAGAAACTTATCATAAGATATCACTTAGGAAGATCCTGTAAACATGGCTACACATGAACTGAGTTAGGAAAGAGAACAGAGTCTCACATTTAGAAAACACTCTTATGCCTGCTTAAGGGGGAAGGAGAGGTGGGGTGATGCATCAAACCAGAGTTTGATATAAGCACAGGTACTGTTCCAGAAACCAACTATGGAATAGACAAGACCTACACCTTCCTCAGTGAAAGGGACTCAAAACCCCATATTTCCCGCAGAGGAATAGATCTGACTAGTAAGAATCTTAAAACCTATGTATTGATATGTCTCCGAAAGGGAATCAAGTGTGTCTAGACTGGCATAAACATGGCAGCGAGAATCAGCTCAAACCCACTCTAAAAAGGAATTTCAAAAACAGAACAAAGAAACAGGGAAATTCTTTACAATTCCTTCAGGGTCTCTGATGCAACCTGGAATGACCCTATCTACGATGACAGCTGGATGTGGCATGAGGCTGGACACTTGGGACTGAGAGGATTGGTGAGATTGGGTGAGCAAATGCAGACCCTTTAAAGCAATAATGCATGGCAACCATTCCATGGGTCCCACCTCTCCAGGTTGAAGGGAATATTACTACAGCTATAACATGTACGGGAAACCTAGAGAATGGACACACTGTGAATACGAAAGGTTTCTAAAACTCAACGAAGAGTCCCTCTCCTGGTGCTCCGGTTTGACTTTCCAACAGCTTTACTATCAATCTCCCAACTTGGAGAGACAGCCCCTTTAAGCTCCTGGTTCACACAGGTTGCCCATTTGGCAGAGGAGGAAAGGGAAGAGGGAGAACCAATGAGAGAGTAGCTGTTAGGCATTTGGATGGGCACATGTCACTCTAATTTCCCGGCAGGAAGAAGAATTCACCAAAGTCTCAGCCACGCACCGGGAACCAGTATAGGTCCTGAACCAAATGTTTGGACTTGCGTTCAGCTCACAAAAAACGAGTTGAAAAATGGAGCTCAGGGGCACAGCAATTCACAAACTGGCAGAGTAATCAAGGCCAACTATCGTCCAAAAATCTGTTGAGGGAAGGCAACGAGGCGGACTTGAATGCGAGGCAGAATAGCAGGAAACAGATTTCAAGAGGTACGTTAGAATCGCCTGTAAAGCACAGGAAGAGGGGCACAACTTCGACAATGATGCACTTGGCCAAAAAGGGCGTATGCGTTTTCTCCTGAATATATTCACGAGAAAACTACAATGAGGTATCACCTCACACCTGTTAGAATCGGCATCATCAGAAAATCTACAAACAACCAATTCTGGGGAGGGTGTGGACAAAAGGAGCCCTCTTCCACTATTGGTGGGAATGTAAATTGATAGAGTCTCTATGGAGAACAGTATGCAGTTTCCTTAAAAAAACTAGAAATAGAATTACCATCTGATCCAGCAATCCCACTTCTGGGCATATACCCAGAGAAAACCGTATTTCAAAAAGGCACATTCACCACAATGATCGTTGCAGCACTATTTGCAATAGCAAGGTAATGGAAGCAACCTAAATGCCCACAGACAGATGAATGGATAAAGATGTGGTACATATATGAAATGGAATATTATTCGGCCATCAAAAGGAATGAAACTGGGTCATTTGTAGAGACATCGATGGATCGAGAGACTGTCATACAGAATGAAGTAAGTCAGAAAGAGGAAAACAAATATTGTATATTAATGCATATATGTGGAAACTAAAAAAATGGTACGGATGAACTGGTTTGCAGGGAAGAAATAGAGACACAGAGGTAGAGAACAAACATATGGACAACAATTGTGGGAAGACATGGGGTGCTGGTGGTGGGATGAGTTGGGAGATTGGGATTGACCTGTATAAATGTATATGCATAAAATACATAACTAATAATAACCTGCTGTATAAAAACATAAATAAAATAAAATTTCAAAATTTTAAAAAATAAAATTTAAAAATAAAACAGAAAAAATGCTTCCCGTCACACAGATGTATTTATAGGAATGAATTATTTCCATGCTTATATTTATAAATACATAAAAGAGGAATAAAATCTAACTTGAACCATAAAAGAAAAAAAAAAGTAAACCCACTAGTTATACAGAGGAAAACCCTATCAGGGCCCTTGCTCCAGCGGTAAACAATTCTGAAATTGGTCAGAGGTGGGGAACCATCTCCCATATAGCCAGCAACCCACCCCCCACGCAAGGAGCGTCCTCATTGCAAAGCTGGGGGACAGTGCCGAGGCATCTGTGAGTAAACGTGAGCTGAGCCCCAGGCCAGCTGCTGCTGAACTGTTCCCACCCTTTCCAGGTAAAACACCTGAATATGTACAAGGGTTTGAAAGCCTAGAGGAAGGACCGTGGAGCCACACCAGCGACAGCACGCAGGCCAACTTGCTGCCTGCAGGCCAGCCAGGGTGGTCCTGGACCCTGGCGCTCTTCCAGAAGCTTCCCATTGCCCTGCCTGAGATACCCCTCCTGTCTCGGCCCCCACTGCTTTTTTCCTTCCTCACCTCTGTCCAGAGAGAAATTCCAGCGGAAGGTATGGGTGACACATCCTCTTCTTTACAGGCGGCAGCCTGGCAACTCCTGCAGAAAGGCCAGCAGAACCCCACTCACACCGGGCCACCCACAAAGCTGTGGCCCCTCACTCCCTCCCACCAGCACAGCCCCGAGACTGCTGACGGGGCAGAGAATATGGAGTCAGGCACAGCTTCAGGGGCTATTGCTGCCTGGAGTGCTGTTTATATTGACCTCAACGAGGCACACCTGGGGAGGGCGGGCTGGCAGGGTAAGGCTGCCCAGGTCAGCTAATCCACAACCCAGAGGGAATCACATTGCTGAAAATGGACCCCGCTAAGGCTGAAGAGAAGCCAAGGGAAAAAAGGACACAATGCCATTTGCAGCACCGTAGATGAGTCTAGAAGTAATCACGTGACTTGTAGTAAGTCAGAAAGTGAAAGACACATATCATATCATATCACTTATAGGTGTTACCTAAAAATGGATACCAGGGCAGATATGTCCACGGAGAAGGGCAATCACAGATTAATTAAACAAACTTATGGTTCACCAATGGAAAGGTGTGAGGATTGGTTTCATTACGATATCGGGGTTAACAGACATATACAAACACAGGTGACATATATAATCACCAAAGACCTACAGAATACCAAGAGAGGACTACTCAACATTCTGTCATAACGTACATGGGAAAAGGATCCCAGGAAGAACAGACATCTGTATATGTGTAAAAGAACCACATCTTCCACACCTACAACAAACCAAACATTGTAATCAAACTTGCTGTAATAAAAAATAAAAAATTAAATTAAAAACACGAACAAGAAGTAGTGAGACAAACGTGAGGGGCTTTCTCCTGGCACATTCCATTCTAAACTCCAATCTAGAACACCACTTCCACTGAGGCTCTCTTGCCCTAGTAACCAGATTTGGTAAGGGTGAACTGCTGCCACCTTGTGGCCGTTTCACACAACATCAGCTTTAATCCCAGCGCTAATGGTCAGTTGATATTCAAAATCATTGCAGGCCTGTAAATGACACCTGCCCTGAAAACAAATCCTGGGGTCACATATCGACCAAAAATTTCAAAGGACGTCCATATTTCAAAACGACCGTTTCAAAAGGCATATTTTACGCACATTAGTGTTCTGCTTCTTTTCCTTTCTTTCCTTTTTTGTTAAAAAACACGGGAATGGAAAAAGGCATCCCTCAGAATGGGCGAAAATCGTTGCAGACGAATCAATGGACAGAGGTTTAATCTCCAATATATATAAACAGCTCATGCAGCTTAATATTAAAAAAACAAACAACCCAATACAAAAATGGTCAGAAGATCTAAAGAGACGTTTCTTCAAAGAAGACACAGAGATGGCCAAGATGCACATGAAAAGCTGCTCAACAGCACTAATTATTAGAGAAATGCAAATCAAAACTACAATGAGGTATCACCTCACACCTGTTAGAATCGGCATCATCAGAAAATCTACAAACAACAAATTCTGGGGAGGGTGTGGACAAAAGGAGCCCTCTTCCACTATTGATGGGAATGTAAATTGATAGAGTCACTATGGAGAACAGTATGGAGTTTCCTTAAAAAAACTAGAAATAGAATTACCATCTGATCCAGCAATCCCACTTCTGGGCATATACCCAGAGAAAACCGTATTTCAAAAATGCACATTCACCACAATGTTCGTTGCAGCACTATTTACAATAGCCAGGTAATGGAAGCAACCTAAATGCCCACAGACAGATGAATGGATAAAGATGTGGTACATATATAAAATGGAATATTACTTGGCCATAAAAAGGAATGAAACTGGGTCATTTGTAGAGACATCGATGGATCGAGAGACTGTCATACAGAATGAAGTAAGTCAGAAAGAGGAAAACAAATATTGTCTATTAACGCATATATGTGGAGCCTAAAAATGGTACAGATGAACTGGTTGGCAGGGCAGAAATAGAGACACAGAGGTAGAGAACAAACGTATGGACACAAAGTGTGGCAAGCCATGGGGTGGTGGTGGTGGGATGAGTTGGGAGTTTGGGATTGACCTGTATACATGTATATGCATAAAATACATAACTAATAATAACGTGCTGTATAAAAAAAATAAATAAAATAAAATTTCAAAATTTTAAAAAATAAAATTTAAAAATAAAACAGAAAAAAGTTCTTCCCTTCACACAGATGTATTTATAGGAATGAATTATTTCCATGCTTATATCTATAAATACATAAAAGAGGAATAACATCTAACTTGAAACATAAAAGAAAAAAAAAGTGAACCCACGAGTTATACAGAGGAAAACACTATCACGGCACTTGCTCCAGTGGTAAACAATTCTGAAATTGGTCAGAGGTGGGGAACCATCTCCCATACAGCCAGCAACCCAACCCCCACGCAAGGAGCGTCCTCATTGCAAAGGTGGGGGACCGTGCCGAGGCATCTGTGAGTAAACGTGAGCTGAGCCCCAGGCCAGCTGCTGCTGAACTGTTCCCACCCTTTCCAGGTAAAACACCTGAATATGTACAAGGGTTTGAAAGCCTAGAGGAAGGACCGTGGAGCCACACCAGCGACAGCACGCAGGCCAACTTGGTGCCTGCAGGCCAGCCAGCGTGGTCCTGGACCCTGGCGCTCTTCCAGAAGCTTTCCATTGCCCTGCCTGAGATACCCCTCCTGTCCTGGCACCCACTGCTTTTTTCCTTCCTCACCTCTGTCCAGAGAGAAATTCCAGCGGAAGGTATGGGTGACACATCCTCTTCTTTACAGGCGGCAGCCTGGCAACTCCTGCAGAAAGGCCAGCAGAACCCCACTCACACCGGGCCACCCACAAAGCTGTGGCCCCTCACTCCCTCCCACCAGCACAGCCCCGAGACTGCTGACGGGGCAGAGAATATGGAGTCAGGCACAGCTTCAGGGGCTATTGCTGCCTGGAGCGCTGTTTATATTGATCTCAACGAGGCACACCTGGGGAGGGCGGGCCGGCAGGGTAAGGCTGCCCAGGTCAGCTAATCCACAACCCTCAGGGAATCACATTGTTGAAAATGGACCCCGCTAAGGCAGAAGAGAAGCCAAGGGAAAAAAGGACACAATGCCATTTGCAGCACCGTAGATGAGTCTAGAAGTAATCACGTGACTTGTAGTAAGTCAGAAAGTGAAAGACACATATCATATCATATCACTTGTAGGTGTTACCTAAAAATGGATACCAGGGCAGATATTTCCACGGAGAAGGGCAATCACAGATTCATTAAACAAACTTATGGTTCACCAATGGAAAGGTGTGAGGATTGGTTTCATTACAATATCGGGGTTAACAGACATATACAAACACAGGTGACATATATAATCACCAAAGACCTACAGAATACCAAGAGAGGACTACTCAACATTCTGTCATAACGTACATGGGAAAAGGATCCCAAGAAGAACAGTCATCTGTATATGTGTAAAAGAACCACATCTTCCACACCTACAAGAAGCCAAACATTGTAATCAAACTTGCTGTAATAAAAAATAAAAAATTAAATTAAAAACACGAAGTAGTGAGACAAACGTGAGGGGCTTTCTCCTGGCACATTCCATTCTAAACTCCAATCTAGAACACCACTTCCACTGAGGCTCTCTTGCCCTAGTAACCAGATTTGGTAAGGGTGAACTGCTGCCACCTTGTGGCCGTTTCACACAACAGCAGCTTTAATCCCAGCGCTAATGGTCAGTTGATATTCAAAATCATTGCAGGCCTGTAAATGACACCTGCCCTGAAAACAAATCCTGGGGTCACATATCGACCAAAAATTTCAAAGGACGTCCATATTTCAAAACGACCGTTTCAAAAGGCATATTTTACGCACATTAGTGTTCTGCTTCTTTTCCTTTCTTTCCTTTTTTGTTAAAAAACACGGGAATGGAAAAAGGCATCCCTCAGAATGGGCGAAAATCGTTGCAGACGAATCAATGGACAGAGGTTTAATCTCCAATATATAAAAACAGCTCATGCAGCTTAATATTAAAAAAACAAACAACCCAAAAAAAATGGGCAGAAGATCTAAAGAGACGTTTCTTCAAAGGAGACACAGAGATGGCCAAGACGCACATTAAAAGCTGCTCAACAGCACTAATTATTAGAGAAATGCAAATCAAAACTACAATGAGGTATCACCTCACACCTGTTAGAATCGGCATCATCAGAAAATCTACAAACAACCAATTCTGGGGAGGGTGTGGACAAAAGGAGCCCTCTTCCACTATTGGTGGGAATGTAAATTGATACAGTCACTATGGAGAACAGTATGGAGTTTCCTTAAAAAAACTAGATATAGAATTACCATCTGATCCAGCAATCCCACTTCTGGGCATATACCCAGAGAAAACCGTAAATCAAAAAGGCACATTCACCCCAATGTTCATTACAGCACTATTTACAATAGCCAGGTAATGGAAGCAACCTAAATGCCCACAGAGAGATGAATGGATAAAGATGTGGTACATATATGAAATGGAATATTACTCGGCCACCAAAAGGAATGAAACTGGGTCATTTGTAGAGACATTGATGGATCGAGAGACTGTCATACAGAATGAAGTAAGTCAGAAAGAGGAAAACAAATATTGTATATTAATGCATATATGTGGAAGCTAAAAAAATGGTACAGATGAACTGGTTTGCAGGGAAGAAATAGAGACACAGAGGTAGAGAACAAACGTATGGACACCAAGTGTGGGAAGCCATGGGGTGGTGGTGGTGGGATGAGTTGGGAGTTTGGGATTGACCTGTATACATGTATATGCATAAACTACATAACTAATAATAACGTGCTGTATAAGAAAATAAATAAAATTAAATTTCAAAATTTTAAAAAATAAAATTTAAAAATAAAACAGAAAAAAGTTCTTCCCGTCACACAGATGTATTTATAGGAAAGAATTATTTCCATGCTTATATCTATAAATACATAAAAGAGGAATAAAATCTAACTTGAACCATAAAAGAAAAAAAAAAAACCTGAACCCACGAGTTATACAGAGGAAAACCCAATCAGGGCACTTGCTCCAGTGGTAAACAATTCTGAAATTGGTCAGAGGTGGGGAACCATCTCCCATACAGCCAGCAACCCAACCCCCACGCAAGGAGCGTCCTCATTGCAAAGCTGGGGGACCGTGCCGAGGCATCTGTGAGTAAACGTGAGCTGAGCCCCAGGCCAGCTGCTGCTGAACTGTTCCCACCCCTTCCAGGTAAAACACCTGAATATGTACAAGGGCTTGAAAGCCTAGAGGAAGGACCGTGGAGCCACACCAGAGACAGCACGCAGGCCAACTTGGTGCCTGCAGGCCAGCCAGCGTGGTCCTGGACCCTGGCGCTCTTCCGGAAGCTCTCCATTGCCCTGCCTGAGATACCCCTCCTGTCCCGGCCCCCACTGCTTTTTTCCTTCCTCACCTCTGTCTAGAGAGAAATTCCAGCGGAAGGTATGGGTGACACATCCTCTTCTTTACAGGCGGCAGCCTGGCAACTCCTGCAGAAAGGCCAGCAGAACCCCACTCACACCGGGCCACCCACAAAGCTGTGGCCCCTCATTCCCACCCACCAGCACAGCCCCGAGACTGCTAACGTGGCAGAGAATATGGAGTCAGGCACAGCTTCAGGGGCTAATGCTGCCTGGAGCTCTGTTTATATTGACCTCAACGAGGCACACCTGGGGAGGGCGGGCCAGCAGGGTAAGGCTGCCCAGGTCAGCTAATCAACAACCCTCAGGTAATCACATTGTTGAAAATGGAACCCACTAAGGCAGAAGAGAAGCAAAGGGAAAAAAGGACACAATGCCATTTGCAGCACCGTAGATAAGTCTAGAAGTAATCACGTGACTTGTAGTAAGTCAGAAAGTGAAAGACACATATCATATCACTTAGAGGTGTTACCTAAAAATGGATACCAGGGCAGACAGATATTTCCACGGAGAAGGGCAATCACAGATTCATTAAACAAACTTATGGTTCACCAATGGAAAGGTGTGAGGATTGGTTTCATTACGATATCGGGGTTAACAGACATATACAAACACAGGTGACATATATAATCACCAAAGACCTACAGAATACCAAGAGAGGACTACTCAACATTCTGTCATAACGTACATGGGAAAAGGATCCCAGGAAAAACAGTCATCTGTATATGTGTAAAAGAACCACATCTTCCACACCTACAAGAAGCCAAACATTGTAATCAAACTTGCTGTAATAAAAAATATTAAATTAAATTAAATACACGAACAAGAAGTAGTGAGACAAACGTGAGGGGCTTTCTCCTGGCACATTCCATTCTAAACTCCAATCTAGAACACCACTTCCACTGAGGCTCTCTTGCCCTAGTAACCAGATTTGGTAAGGGTGAACTGCTGCCACCTTGTGGCCGTTTCACACAACAGCAGCTTTAATCCCAACGCTAATGGTCAGTTGATATTCAAAATCATTGCAGGCCTGTAAATGACACCTGCCCTGAAAACAAATCCTGGGGTCACATATCGACCAAAAAATTCAAAGGCCGTCCATATTTCAAAACGACCATTTCAAAAGGCATATTTTACGCACATTAGTGTTCTGCTTCTTTTCCTTTCTTTCCTTTTTTGTTAAAAAACACGGGAATGGAAAATGGCATCCCACAGAATGGGCGAAAATCGTTGCAGACGAATCAATGGACAGAGGTTTAATCTCCAATATATATAAACAGCTCATGCAGCTTAATATTAAAAAAACAAACAACCCAAAAAAAATGGGCAGAAGATCTAAAGAGACGTTTCTTCAAAGGAGACACAAAGATGGCCAAGACGCACATGAAAAGCTGCTCAACAGCACTAATTATTAGAGAAATGCAAATCAAAAGTACAATGAGGTATCACCTCACACCTGTTAGAATCGGCATCATCAGAAAATCTACAAACAACCAATTCTGGGGAGGGTGTGGACAAAAGGAGCCCTCTTCCACTATTGGTGGGAATGTAAATTGATACAGTCACTATGGAGAACAGTATGGAGTTTCCTTAAAAAAATTAGAAATAGAATTACCATCTGATCCAGCAATTCCACTTCTGGGCATATACCCAGAGAAAACCGTATTTCAAAAAGGCACATTCACCACAATGTTCGTTGCAGCACTATTTACAATAGCCAGGTAATGGAAGCAACCTAAATGCCCACAGACAGATGAATGGATAAAGATGTGGTACATATATAAAATGGAATATTACTCGGCCATAAAAAGGAATGAAACTGGGTCATTTGTAGAGACATCGATGGATCAAGAGACTGTCATACAGAGTGAAGTCAGAAAGAGGAAACCAAATACTTTATATTAATGCATATATGTGGAACCCAAAATAATGGTACAGATGAACTGGTTTGCAGCGAAGAAATAGAGACACAGAGGTAGAGAACAAACGTATGGACACCAAGTGTGGGAAGCCATGGGGTGGTGGTGGTGGGATGAGTTGGGAGATTGGGATTGACCTGTATACATTTATATGCATAAAATACTTAACTAATAATAACCTGCTGTATAAAAAAATAAATTAATTAATTTCAAAATTCTAAACAATAAAATTTAAAAATAAAAGAGAAAAAAGTTGTTCCCGTCTCACAGATGTATTTATAGGAATGAATTATTTCCATGCTTATATCTATAAATACATAAAAGAGGAATAAAATCTAACTTGAAACATAAAAGAAAAAAAAAAACCTGAACCCACCATTTATACAGAGGAAAACCCTATCTGGACACTTGCTCCAGCGGTAAACAATTCTGAAATTGGTCAGAGGTGTGGAACCATCTCCCATACAGCCAGCACCCAACACCCCACACAAGGAGCGTCCTCATTGCATAGCTGGGGGACTGTGCCGAGGCATCTGTGCTTAAACGTGAGCTGAGCCCCAGGCCAGCTGCTGCTGAACTGTTCCCACCCTTCCCAGGTAAAACACCTGAATATGTACAAGGGCTTGAAAGCCTAGAGGAAGGGCCGTCGAGCCACACCAGCGACAGCACTCAGGCCAACATGGTGCCTGCAGGCCAGCCAGGGTGGTCCTGGCCCCGGGCGCTCTTCCGGAAGCTTTCCATTGCCCTTCCTGAGATACCCCTCCTGTCCTGGCCCCCACTGCTTTTTTCCTTCCTCACCTCTGTCCGGAGAGAAATTCCAGCGGAAGGTATGGGTGACACATCCTCTTCTTTACAGGTGTCAGCCTGGCAACTCCTGCAGAAAGGCCAGCAGAGCCCCACTCACACCGGGCCACCCACAAAGCTGTGGCCCCTCACTCCCACCCACCAGCACAGCCCCGAGACTGCTGACGGGGCAGAGAATATGGAGTCAGGCACAGCTTCAGGGGCTATTGCTGCCTGGAGCTCTGTTTATATTGACCTCAATGAGGCACACCTGGGGAGGGCGGGCCGGCAGGTTAAGGCTGCCCAGGTCAGCTAATAAACAACCCTCAGGGAATCACATTGTTGAAAATGGACCTCGCTAAGGCAGAAGAGAAGCCAAGGAAAAAAAGGACACAATGCCATTTGCAGCACCGTAAATGAGTCTAGAAGTAATCACGTGACTTGTAGTAAGTCAGAAAGTGAAAGACACATATCATATCATATCACTTATAGGTGTTACCTAAAAATGGATACCAGGGCAGATATTTCCACGGAGAAGGGCAATCAGAGATTCATTAAACAAACTTATGGTTCACCAATGGAAAGGTGTGAGGATTGGTTTCATTACGATATAGGGGTTAACAGACATATACAAACACAGGTGACATATATAATCATCAAAGACCTACAGAATACCAAGAGAGGACTACTCAACATTCTGTCATAACGTACATGGGAAAAGGATCCCAGGAAGAACAGACATCTGTATATGTGTAAAAGAACCACATCTTCCACACCTACAACAAGCCAAACATTGTAATCAAAGTTGCTGTAATAAAAAAAAAATTAATTAAAAACACGAACAAGAATTAGTGAGACAAACTTGAGGGGCTTTCTCCTGGCACATTCCATTCTAAATTCCAATCTAGAACACCACTTCCACTGAGGCTCTCTTGCCCTAGTAACCAGATTTGGTAAGGGTGAACTGCTGCCACCTTGTGGCCGTTTCACACAACAGCAGCTTTAATCCCAGCGCTAATGGTC
This sequence comes from Mesoplodon mirus, assembly GCF_964341445.2. Classification (NCBI taxonomy): domain Eukaryota; kingdom Metazoa; phylum Chordata; class Mammalia; order Artiodactyla; family Ziphiidae; genus Mesoplodon; species Mesoplodon mirus. The sequence goes on along the minus strand of NC_138987.1, from coordinate 106,173,573 downwards.
AGTTGATATTCAAAATCATTGCAGGCCTGTAAATGACACCTGCCCTGAACACAAATCCTGGGGTCACATATCGACCAAAAAATTCAAAGGATGTCCATATTTCAAAACGACCGTTTCAAAAGGCATATTTTACGCACATTAGTGTTCTGCTTCTTTTCCTTTCTTTCCTTTTTTGTTAAAAAAAAAACGGGAATGGAAAAAGGCATCCCTCAGAATGGGCGAAAATCGTTGCAAACGAATCAATGGACAGAGGTTTAATCTCCAATATATATAAACAGCTCATGCAGCTTAATATTAAAAAAACAAACAACCCAATACAAAAATGAGCAGAAGATCTAAAGAGGCGTTTCTTCAAAGAAGACACAGAGATGGCCAAGACGCCCATGAAAAGCTGCTCAACAGCACTAATTATTAGAGAAATGCAAATCAAAACTACAATGAGGTATCACCTCACACCTGTTAGAATCGGCATCATCAGAAAATCTACAAACAACCAATTCTGGGGAGGGTGTGGACAAAAGGAGCCCTCTTCCACTATTGGTGTGAATGTAAATTGATACAGTCACTATGGAGAACAGTATGGAGTTTCCTTAAAAAAACTAGAAATAGAATTACCATCTGATCCAGCAATCCCACTTCTGGGCATATACCCAGAGAAAACCGTAAATCAAAAAGGCACATTCACCACAAAGTTCGTTGCAGCACAATTTACAGCAGCCAGGTAATAGAAGCCACCTAAATGCCCACAGACAGATAAATGGATAAAGATGTGGTACATATATACAATGAAATATTACTCGGCCATAAAAAGGAATGAAACTGGGTCATTTGTAGAGACATCGATGGATCAACGGACTGTCATACAGAATGAAGTCAGAAAGAGGAAACCAAATACTGTATATTAAGGCATATATGTGGAACCTAAAAAATGGTACAGATGAACTGGTTTGCAGGGAAGAAATAGAGACACAGAGGTAGAGAACAAACGTATGGACACCAAGGGTGGGAAGCCATGGGGTGGTGGTGGTGGGATGAGTTGGGAGATTGGGATTGACCTGTATACATGTATATGCATAAAATACATAACTAATAATAAACTGCTGTATAAAAAAATAAATTAATTAATTTCAAAATTCTAAAAAATAAAATTTAAAAATAAAAGAGAAAAAAGTTCTTCCCATCACACAGATGTATTTATAGGAATGAATTATTTCCATGCTTATATCTATAAATACATAAAAGAGGAATAAAATCTAACTTGAAACATAAAAGAAAAAAAAACCCTGAACCCACCATTTATACAGAGGAAAACCCTATCTGGACACTTGCTCCAGCGGTAAACAATTCTGAAATTGGTCAGAGGTGGGGAACCATCTCCCATACAGCCAGCAACCCAACCCCCACGCAAGGAGCGTCCTCATTGCAAAGCTGGGGGATTGTGCCGAGACATCTGTGCGTAAACGTGAGCTGAGCCCCAGGCCAGCTGCTGCTGAACTGTTCCCACCCTTCCCAGGTAAAACACCTGAATATGTACAAGGGCTTGAAAGCCTAGAGGAAGGGCCGTCGAGCCACACCAGCGACAGCACGCAGGCCAAGTTGGTGCCTGCAGGCCAGCCAGGGTGGTCCTGGCCCCGGGCACTCTTCAGGAAGCTTTCCATTGCCCTGCCTGAGATACCCCTCCTGTCCTGGCCCCCACTGCTTTTTTCCTTCCTCACCTGTGTCCGGAGAGAATTTCCAGCGGAAGGTATGGGTGACACATCCTCTTCTTTACAGGTGTCAGCCTGGCAACTCCTGCAGAAAGGCCAGCAGAGCCCCACTCACACCGGGCCACCCACAAAGCTGTGGCCCCTCACTCCCACCCACCAGCACAGCCCCGAGACTGCTGACGGGGCAGAGAATATGGAGTCAGGCACAGCTTCAGGGGCTATTGCTGCCTGGAGCGCTGTTTATATTGACCTCAACGAGGCACACCTGGGGAGGGCGGGCCGGCAGGGTAAGGCTGCCCAGGTCAGCTAATCCACAACCCTCAGGGAATCACATTGTTGAAAATGGACCCCGCTAAGGCAGAAGAGAAGCCAAGAAGAAAAGGACACAATGCCATTTGCAGCACCGTAAATGAGTCTAGAAGTAATCACGTGACTTGTAGTAAGTCAGAAAGTGAAAGACACATACCATATCATATCACTTATAGGTGTTACCTAAAAATGGATACCAGGGCAGATATTTCCACGGAGAAGGGCAATCACAGATTCATTAAACAAACTTATGGTTCACGAATGGAAAGGTGTGAGGATTGGTTTCATTAGGATATAGGGGTTAACAGACATATACAAACACAGGTGACATATATAATCACCAAAGACCTACAGAATACCAAGAGAGGACTACTCAACATTCTGTCATAACGTACATGGGAAAAGGATCCCAGGAAGAACAGACATCTGTATATGTGTAAAAGAACCACATCTTCCACACCTACAACAAGCCAAACATTGTAATCAAACTTGCTGTAATAAAAAATAAAAAAAATAAATTAAAAACACGAACAAGAATTAGTGAGACAAACCTGAGGGGCTTTCTCCTGGCACATTCCATTCTAAACTCCAATCTAGAACACCACTTCCACTGAGGCTCTCTTGCCCTAGTAACCAGATTTGGTAAGGGTGAACTGCTGCCACCTTGTGGCCGTTTCACACAACAGCAGCTTTAATCCCAGCGCTAATGGTCAGTTGATATTCAAAATCATTGCAGGCCTGTGAATGACACCTGCCCTGAACACAATTCCTGGGGTCACATATCGACAAAAAATTCAAAGGACGTCCATATTTCAAAACGACCGTTTCAAAAGGCATATTTTACCCACATTAGTATTCTGCTTCTTTTCCTTTCTTTCCTTTTTTGTTAAAAAATAACGGGAATGGAAAAAGGCATCCCTCAGAATGGGCAAAAATCGTTGCAAACGAATCAATGGACAGAGGTTTAATCTCCAATATATATAAACAGCTCATGCAGCTTAATATTAAAAAAACAAACAACCCAATACAAAAATGGGCAGAAGATCTAAAGAGGCGTTTCTTCAAAGAAGACACAGAGATGGCCAAGACGCCCATGAAAAGCTGCTCAACAGCACTAATTATTAGAGAAATGCAAATCAAAACTACAATGAGGTATCACCTCACACCTGTTAGAATCGGCATCATCAGAAAATCTACAAACAACCAATTCTGGGGAGGGTGTGGACAAAAGGAGCCCTCTTCCACTATTGGTGGGAATGTAAATTGATACAGTCACTATGGAGAAGAGTATGGAGTTTCCTTAAAAAAACTAGAAATAGAATTACCATCTGATCCAGCAATCCCACTTCTGGGCATATACCCAGAGAAAACCGTAAATCAAAAAGGCACATTCACCACAAAGTTCGTTGCAGCACAATTTACAATAGCCAGGTAATAGAAGCCACCTAAATGCCCACAGACAGATAAATGGATAAAGATGTGGTACATATATAAAATGAAATATTACTCGGCCATAAAAAGGAATGAAACTGGGTCATTTGTAGAGACATCGATGGATCAAGGGACTGTCATACAGAATGAAGTCAAAAAGAGGAAACGAAATACTGTATATTAAGGCATATATGTGGAACCTAAAAAATGGTACAGATGAACTGGTTTGCAGTGAAGAAATAGAGACACAGAGGTAGAGAACAAACGTATGGACACCAAGTGTGGGAAGCCATGGGGTGGTGGTAGTGGGATGAGTTGGGAGATTGGGATTGACCTGTATACATGTATATGCATAAAATACATAACTAATAATAAACTGCTGTATAAAAAAATAAATTAATTAATTTCAAAATTCTAAAAAATAAAATTTAAAAATAAAACAGAAAAAAGTTCTTCCCATCACACAGATGTATTTATAGGAATGAATTATTTCCATGCTTATATCTATAAATACATAAAAGAGGAATAAAATCTAACTTGAAACATAAAAGAAAAAAAAACCCTGAACCCACCATTTATACAGAGGAAAACCCTATCTGGACACTTGCTCCAGCGGTAAACAATTCTGAAATTGGTCAGAGGTGGGGAACCATCTCCCATACAGCCAGCACCCCACCCCCCACGCAAGGAGCGGCCTCATTGCAAAGCTGGGGGATTGTGCCGAGGCATCTGTGCGTAAACGTGAGCTGAGCCCCAGGCCAGCTGCTGCTGAACTGTTCCCACCCTTCCCAGGTAAAACACCTGAATATGTACAAGGGCTTGAAAGCCTAGAGGAAGGGCCGTCGAGCCACACCAGCGACAGCACGCAGGCCAACTTGGTGCCTGCAGGCCAGCCAGGGTGGTCCTGGCCCCGGGCGCTCTTCCGGAAGCTTTCCATTGCCCTGCCTGAGATACGCCTCCTGTCCTGGCCCCCACTGCTTTTTTCCTTCCTTACCTCTGTCCGGAGAGAAATTCCAGCGGAAGGTATGGGTGACACATCCTCTTCTTTACAGGTGTCAGCCTGGCAACTCCTGCAGAAAGGCCAGCAGAGCCCCACTCACACCGGGCCACCCACAAAGCTGTGGCCCCTCACTCCCACCCACCAGCACAGCCCCGAGACTGCTGACGGGGCAGAGAATATGGAGTCAGGCACAGCTTCAGGGGCTATTGCTGCCTGGAGCGCTGTTTATATTGACCTCAATGAGGCACACCTGGGGAGGGCGGGCCGGCAGGGTAAGGCTGCCCAGGTCAGCTAATCCACAACCCTCAGGGAATCACATTGTTGAAAATGGACCTCGCTAAGGCAGAAGAGAAGCCAAGGAAAAAAAGGACACAATGCCATTTGCAGCACCGTAAATGAGTCTAGAAGTAATCACGTGACTTGTAGTAAGTCAGAAAGTGAAAGACACATATCATATCATATCACTTATAGGTGTTACCTAAAAATGGATACCAGGGCAGATATTTCCACGGAGAAGGGCAATCACAGATTCATTAAACAAACTTATGGTTCACGAATGGAAAGGTGTGAGGTTTGGTTTCATTACGATATCGGGGTTAACAATCATATACAAACACAGATGACATATATAATCACCAAAGACCTACAGAATACCAAGAGAGGACTACTCAACATTCTGTCATAACGTACATGGGAAAAGGATCCCAGGAAGAACAGACATCTGTATATGTGTAAAAGAACCACATCTTCCACACCTACAACAAGCCAAACATTGTAATCAAACTTGCTGTAATAAAAAATAAAAAATATAAATTAAAAACACGAAAAAGAAGTAGTGAGACAAACTTGAGGGGCTTTCTCCTGGCATATTCCGTTCTAAATTCCCATCTAGAACACCACTTCCACTGAGGCTCTGTTGCCCTAGTAACCAGATTTGGTAAGGGAGAACTGCTGCCACCTTGTGGCCGTTTCACACAACAGCAGCTTTAATCCCAGCACTAATGGTCCGTAGATATTCAAAATCATTGCAGGCCTGTAAATGACACCTGCCCTGAAAACAAATCCTGGGGTCACATATCGACCAAAAAATTCAAAGGACGTCCATATTTCAAAACGACCGTTTCAAAAGGCATATTTTACGCACATTAGTGTTCTGCTTCTTTTCCTTTCTTTCCTTTTTTTGTTAAAAAACACGGGAATGGAAAAAGGCATCCCTCAGAATGGGCGAAAATCGTTGCAGACGAATCAATGGACAGACGTTTAATCTCCAATATATATAAACAGCTCATGCAGCTTCATATTAAAAAAACAAACAACCCAATACAAAAACGGGCAGAAGATCTAAAGAGACGTTTCTTCAAAGAAGACACAGAGATGGCCAAGACACACATGAATAGTTGCTCAACAGCACTAATTATTAGAGAAATGCAAATCAAAACTCCAATGAGGTATCACCACACACCTGTTAGAATCGGCATCATCAGAAAATCTACAAACAACCAATTCTGGGGAGGGTGTGGACAAAAGGAGCCCTCTTCCACTATTGGTGGGAATGTAAATTGATACAGTCACTATGGAGAACAGTATGGAGTTTCCTTAAAAAAACTAGATATAGAATTACCATCTGATCCAGCAATCCCACTTCTGGGCATATACCCAGAGAAAACCGTAAATCAAAAAGGCACATTCACCCCAATGTTCATTACAGCACTATTTACAATAGCCAGGTAATGGAAGCAACCTAAATGCCCACAGACAGATGAATGGATAAAGATGTGGTACATATATGAAATGGAATATTACTCGGCCACCAAAAGGAATGAAACTGGGTCATTTGTAGAGACATTGATGGATCGAGAGACTGTCATACAGAATGAAGTAAGTCAGAAAGAGGAAAACAAATATTGTATATTAATGCATATATGTGGAAGCTAAAAAAATGGTACAGATGAACTGGTTTGCAGGGAAGAAATAGAGACACAGAGGTAGAGAACAAACGTATGGACACCAAGTGTGGGAAGCCATGGGGTGGTGGTGGTGGGATGAGTTGGGAGTTTGGGATTGACCTGTATACATGTATATGCATAAACTACATAACTAATAATAACGTGCTGTATAAGAAAATAAATAAAATTAAATTTCAAAATTTTAAAAAATAAAATTTAAAAATAAAACAGAAAAAAGTTCTTCCCGTCACACAGATGTATTTATAGGAAAGAATTATTTCCATGCTTATATCTATAAATACATAAAAGAGGAATAAAATCTAACTTGAACCATAAAAGAAAAAAAAAAACCTGAACCCACGAGTTATACAGAGGAAAACCCAATCAGGGCACTTGCTCCAGTGGTAAACAATTCTGAAATTGGTCAGAGGTGGGGAACCATCTCCCATAGAGCCAGCAACCCACCCCCCACGCAAGGAGCGTCCTCATTGCAAAGCTGGGGGACCGTGCCGAGGCATCTGTGAGTAAACGTGAGCTGAGCCCCAGGCCAGCTGCTGCTGAACTGTTCCCACCCTTTCCAGGTAAAACACCTGAATATGTACAAGGGCTTGAAAGCCTAGAGGAAGGACCGTGGAGCCACACCAGCGACAGCACGCAGGCCAACTTGGTGCCTGCAGGCCAGCCAGGGTGGTGCTGGCCCCGGGTGCTCTTCCGGAAGCTCTCCATTGCCCAGCCTGAGATACCCCTCCTGTCCCGGCCCCCACTGCTTTTTTCCTTCCTCACCTCTGTCTAGAGAGAAATTCCAGCGGAAGGTATGGGTGACACATCCTCTTCTTTACAGGCGGCAGCCTGGCAACTCCTGAAGAAAGGCCAGCAGAACCCCACTCACACCGGGCCACCCACAAAGCTGTGGCCCCTCATTCCCACCCACCAGCACAGCCCCGAGACTGCTGACGGGGCAGAGAATATGGAGTCAGGCACAGCTTCAGGGGCTATTGCTGCCTGGAGCGCTGTTTATATTGACCTCAACGAGGCACACCTGGGGAGGGCGGGCCGGCAGGGTAAGGCAGCCCAGGTCAGCTAATCCACAACCCTCAGGGAATCACATTGTTGAAAATGGACCCCGCTAAGGCAGAAGAGAAGCAAAGGGAAAAAAGGACACAATGCCATTTGCAGCACCGTAGATAAGTCTAGAAGTAATCACGTGACTTGTAGTAAGTCAGAAAGTGAAAGACACATATCATATCACTTATAGGTGTTACCTAAAAATGGATACCAGGGCAGATATTTCCACGGAGAAGGGCAATCACAGATTCATTAAACAAACTTATGGTTCACCAATGGAAAGGTGTGAGGATTGGTTTCATTACGATATCGGGGTTAACAGACATATACAAACACAGGTGACATATATAATCACCAAAGACCTACAGAATACCAAGAGAGGACTACTCAACATTCTGTCATAACGTACATGGGAAAAGGATCCCAGGAAAAACAGTCATCTGTATATGTGTAAAAGAACCACATCTTCCACACCTACAAGAAGCCAAACATTGTAATCAAACTTGCTGTAATAAAAAATATTAAATTAAATTAAATACACGAACAAGAAGTAGTGAGACAAACGTGAGGGGCTTTCTCCTGGCACATTCCATTCTAAACTCCAATCTAGAACACCACTTCCACTGAGGCTCTCTTGCCCTAGTAACCAGATTTGGTAAGGGTGAACTGCTGCCACCTTGTGGCCGTTTCACACAACAGCAGCTTTAATCCCAACGCTAATGGTCAGTTGATATTCAAAATCATTGCAGGCCTGTAAATGACACCTGCCCTGAAAACAAATCCTGGGGTCACATATCGACCAAAAAATTCAAAGGCCGTCCATATTTCAAAACGACCATTTCAAAAGGCATATTTTACGCACATTAGTGTTCTGCTTCTTTTCCTTTCTTTCCTTTTTTGTTAAAAAACACGGGAATGGAAAATGGCATCCCACAGAATGGGCGAAAATCGTTGCAGACGAATCAATGGACAGAGGTTTAATCTCCAATATATATAAACAGCTCATGCATCTTAATATTAAAAAAACAAACAACCCAAAAAAAAATGGGCAGAAGATCTAAAGAGACGTTTCTTCAAAGGAGACACAGAAATGGCCAAGACGCACATGAAAAGCTGCTCAACAGAACTAATTATTAGAGAAATGCAAATCAAAACTCCAATGAGGTATCACCTCACACCTGTTAGAATCGGCATCATCAGAAAATCTACAAACAACCAATTCTGGGGAGGGTGTGGACAAAAGGAGCCCTCTTCCACTATTGGTGGGAATGTAAATTGATACAGTCACTATGGAGAACAGTATGGAGTTTCCTTAAAAAAATTAGAAATAGAATTACCATCTGATCCAGCAATTCCACTTCTGGGCATATACCCAGAGAAAACCGTATTTCAAAAAGGCACATTCACCACAATGTTCGTTGCAGCACTATTTACAATAGCCAGGTAATGGAAGCAACCTAAATGCCCACAGACAGATGAATGGATAAAGATGTGGTACATATATAAAATGGAATATTACTCGGCCATAAAAAGGAATGAAACTGGGTCATTTGTAGAGACATCGATGGATCAAGAGACTGTCATACAGAATGAAGTCAGAAAGAGGAAACCAAATACTGTATATTAATGCATATATGTGGAACCCAAAATAATGGTACAGATGAACTGGTTTGCAGCGAAGAAATAGAGACACAGAGGTAGAGAACAAACGTATGGACACCAAGTGTGGGAAGCCATGGGGTGGTGGTGGTGGGATGAGTTGGGAGATTGGGATTGACCTGTATACATTTATATGCATAAAATACATAACTAATAATAACCTGCTGTATAAAAAAATAAATTAATTAATTTCAAAATTCTAAACAATAAAATTTAAAAATAAAAGAGAAAAAAGTTGTTCCCGTCTCACAGATGTATTTATAGGAATGAATTATTTCCATGCTTATATCTATAAATATATAAAAGAGGAATAAAATCTAACTTGAAACATAAAAGAAAAAAAAAACCTGAACCCACCATTTATACAGAGGAAAACCCTATCTGGACACTTGCTCCAGCGGTAAACAATTCTGAAATTGGTCAGAGGTGTGGAACCATCTCCCATACAGCCAGCACCCAACACCCCACACAAGGAGCGTCCTCATTGCATAGCTGGGGGACTGTGCCGAGGCATCTGTGTGTAAACGTGAGCTGAGCCCCAGGCCAGCTGCTGCTGAACTGTTCCCACCCTTCCCAGGTAAAACACCTGAATATGTACAAGGGCTTGAAAGCCTAGAGGAAGGGCCGTCGAGCCACACCAGCGACAGCACGCAGGCCAACATGGTGCCTGCAGGCCAGCCAGGGTGGTCCTGGCCCCGGGCGCTCTTCCGGAAGCTTTCCATTGCCCTTCCTGAGATACCCCTCCTGTCCTGGCCCCCACTGCTTTTTTCCTTCCTCACCTCTGTCCGGAGAGAAATTCCAGCGGAAGGTATGGGTGACACATCCTCTTCTTTACAGGTGTCAGCCTGGCAACTCCTGCAGAAAGGCCAGCAGAGCCCCACTCACACCGGGCCACCCACAAAGCTGTGGCCCCTCACTCCCACCCACCAGCACAGCCCCGAGACTGCTGACGGGGCAGAGAATATGGAGTCAGGCACAGCTTCAGGGGCTATTGCTGCCTGGAGCTCTGTTTATATTGACCTCAATGAGGCACACCTGGGGAGGGCGGGCCGGCAGGTTAAGGCTGCCCAGATCAGCTAATAAACAACCCTCAGGTAATCACATTGTTGAAAATGGACCTCGCTAAGGCAGAAGAGAAGCCAAGGAAAAAAAGGACACAATGCCATTTGCAGCACCGTAAATGAGTCTAGAAGTAATCACGTGACTTGTAGTAAGTCAGAAAGTGAAAGACACATATCATATCATATCACTTATAGGTGTTACCTAAAAATGGATACCAGGGCAGATATTTCCACGGAGAAGGGCAATCACAGATTCATTAAACAAACTTATGGTTCACCAATGGAAAGGTGTGAGGATTGGTTTCATTACGATATAGGGGTTAACAGACATATACAAACACAGGTGACATATATAATCATCAAAGACCTACAGAATACCAAGAGAGGACTACTCAACATTCTGTCATAACGTACATGGGAAAAGGATCCCAGGAAGAACAGACATCTGTATATGTGTAAAAGAACCACATCTTCCACACCTACAACAAGCCAAACATTGTAATCAAAGTTGCTGTAATAAAAAAAAAATTAATTAAAAACACGAACAAGAATTAGTGAGACAAACTTGAGGGGCTTTCTCCTGGCACATTCCATTCTAAATTCCAATCTAGAACACCACTTCCACTGAGGCTCTCTTGCCCTAGTAACCAGATTTGGTAAGGGTGAACTGCTGCCACCTTGTGGCCGTTTCACACAACAGCAGCTTTAATCCCAGCGCTAATGGTCAGTTGATATTCAAAATCATTGCAGGCCTGTAAATGACACCTGCCCTGAACACAAATCCTGGGGTCACATATCGACCAAAAAATTCAAAGGATGTCCATATTTCAAAACGACCGTTTCAAAAGGCATATTTTACGCACATTAGTGTTCTGCTTCTTTTCCTTTCTTTCCTTTTTTGTTAAAAAAAAAACGGGAATGGAAAAAGGCATCCCTCAGAATGGGCGAAAATCGTTGCAAACGAATCAATGGACAGAGGTTTAATCTCCAATATATATAAACAGCTCATGCAGCTTAATATTAAAAAAACAAACAACCCAATACAAAAATGAGCAGAAGATCTAAAGAGGCGTTTCTTCAAAGAAGACACAGAGATGGCCAAGACGCCCATGAAAAGCTGCTCAACAGCACTAATTATTAGAGAAATGCAAATCAAAACTACAATGAGGTATCACCTCACACCTGTTAGAATCGGCATCATCAGAAAATCTACAAACAACCAATTCTGGGGAGGGTGTGGACAAAAGGAGCCCTCTTCCACTATTGGTGTGAATGTAAATTGATACAGTCACTATGGAGAACAGTATGGAGTTTCCTTAAAAAAACTAGAAATAGAATTACCATCTGATCCAGCAATCCCACTTCTGGGCATATACCCAGAGAAAACCGTAAATCAAAAAGGCACATTCACCACAAAGTTCGTTGCAGCACAATTTACAGCAGCCAGGTAATAGAAGCCACCTAAATGCCCACAGACAGATAAATGGATAAAGATGTGGTACATATATACAATGAAATATTACTCGGCCATAAAAAGGAATGAAACTGGGTCATTTGTAGAGACATCGATGGATCAACGGACTGTCATACAGAATGAAGTCAGAAAGAGGAAACCAAATACTGTATATTAAGGCATATATGTGGAACCTAAAAAATGGTACAGATGAACTGGTTTGCAGGGAAGAAATAGAGACACAGAGGTAGAGAACAAACGTATGGACACCAAGGGTGGGAAGCCATGGGGTGGTGGTGGTGGGATGAGTTGGGAGATTGGGATTGACCTGTATACATGTATATGCATAAAATACATAACTAATAATAAACTGCTGTATAAAAAAATAAATTAATTAATTTCAAAATTCTAAAAAATAAAATTTAAAAATAAAAGAGAAAAAAGTTCTTCCCATCACACAGATGTATTTATAGGAATGAATTATTTCCATGCTTATATCTATAAATACATAAAAGAGGAATAAAATCTAACTTGAAACATAAAAGAAAAAAAAACCCTGAACCCACCATTTATACAGAGGAAAACCCTATCTGGACACTTGCTCCAGCGGTAAACAATTCTGAAATTGGTCAGAGGTGGGGAACCATCTCCCATACAGCCAGCAACCCAACCCCCACGCAAGGAGCGTCCTCATTGCAAAGCTGGGGGATTGTGCCGAGACATCTGTGCGTAAACGTGAGCTGAGCCCCAGGCCAGCTGCTGCTGAACTGTTCCCACCCTTCCCAGGTAAAACACCTGAATATGTACAAGGGCTTGAAAGCCTAGAGGAAGGGCCGTCGAGCCACACCAGCGACAGCACGCAGGCCAAGTTGGTGCCTGCAGGCCAGCCAGGGTGGTCCTGGCCCCGGGCACTCTTCAGGAAGCTTTCCATTGCCCTGCCTGAGATACCCCTCCTGTCCTGGCCCCCACTGCTTTTTTCCTTCCTCACCTGTGTCCGGAGAGAATTTCCAGCGGAAGGTATGGGTGACACATCCTCTTCTTTACAGGTGTCAGCCTGGCAACTCCTGCAGAAAGGCCAGCAGAGCCCCACTCACACCGGGCCACCCACAAAGCTGTGGCCCCTCACTCCCACCCACCAGCACAGCCCCGAGACTGCTGACGGGGCAGAGAATATGGAGTCAGGCACAGCTTCAGGGGCTATTGCTGCCTGGAGCGCTGTTTATATTGACCTCAGCGAGGCACACCTGGGGAGGGCGGGCCGGCAGGGTAAGGCTGCCCAGGTCAGCTAATCCACAACCCTCAGGGAATCACATTGTTGAAAATGGACCCCGCTAAGGCAGAAGAGAAGCCAAGAAGAAAAGGACACAATGCCATTTGCAGCACCGTAAATGAGTCTAGAAGTAATCACGTGACTTGTAGTAAGTCAGAAAGTGAAAGACACATACCATATCATATCACTTATAGGTGTTACCTAAAAATGGATACCAGGGCAGATATTTCCACGGAGAAGGGCAATCACAGATTCATTAAACAAACTTATGGTTCACGAATGGAAAGGTGTGAGGATTGGTTTCATTAGGATATAGGGGTTAACAGACATATACAAACACAGGTGACATATATAATCACCAAAGACCTACAGAATACCAAGAGAGGACTACTCAACATTCTGTCATAACGTACATGGGAAAAGGATCCCAGGAAGAACAGACATCTGTATATGTGTAAAAGAACCACATCTTCCACACCTACAACAAGCCAAACATTGTAATCAAACTTGCTGTAATAAAAAATAAAAAAAATAAATTAAAAACACGAACAAGAATTAGTGAGACAAACGTGAGGGGCTTTCTCCTGGCACATTCCATTCTAAACTCCAATCTAGAACACCACTTCCACTGAGGCTCTCTTGCCCTAGTAACCAGATTTGGTAAGGGTGAACTGCTGCCACCTTGTGGCCGTTTCACACAACAGCAGCTTTAATCCCAGCGCTAATGGTCAGTTGATATTCAAAATCATTGCAGGCCTGTGAATGACACCTGCCCTGAACACAATTCCTGGGGTCACATATCGACAAAAAATTCAAAGGACGTCCATATTTCAAAACGACCGTTTCAAAAGGCATATTTTACCCACATTAGTATTCTGCTTCTTTTCCTTTCTTTCCTTTTTTGTTAAAAAATAATGGGAATGGAAAAAGGCATCCCTCAGAATGGGCAAAAATCGTTGCAAACGAATCAATGGACAGAGGTTTAATCTCCAATATATATAAACAGCTCATGCAGCTTAATATTAAAAAAACAAACAACCCAATACAAAAATGGGCAGAAGATCTAAAGAGGCGTTTCTTCAAAGAAGACACAGAGATGGCCAAGACGCCCATGAAAAGCTGCTCAACAGCACTAATTATTAGAGAAATGCAAATCAAAACTACAATGAGGTATCACCTCACACCTGTTAGAATCGGCATCATCAGAAAATCTACAAACAACCAATTCTGGGGAGGGTGTGGACAAAAGGAGCCCTCTTCCACTATTGGTGGGAATGTAAATTGATACAGTCACTATGGAGAAGAGTATGGAGTTTCCTTAAAAAAACTAGAAATAGAATTACCATCTGATCCAGCAATCCCACTTCTGGGCATATACCCAGAGAAAACCGTAAATCAAAAAGGCACATTCACCACAAAGTTCGTTGCAGCACAATTTACAATAGCCAGGTAATAGAAGCCACCTAAATGCCCACAGACAGATAAATGGATAAAGATGTGGTACATATATAAAATGAAATATTACTCGGCCATAAAAAGGAATGAAACTGGGTCATTTGTAGAAACATCGATGGATCAAGGGACTGTCATACAGAATGAAGTCAAAAAGAGGAAACGAAATACTGTATATTAAGGCATATATGTGGAACCTAAAAAATGGTACAGATGAACTGGTTTGCAGTGAAGAAATAGAGACACAGAGGTAGAGAACAAACGTATGGACACCAAGTGTGGGAAGCCATGGGGTGGTGGTAGTGGGATGAGTTGGGAGATTGGGATTGACCTGTATACATGTATATGCATAAAATACATAACTAATAATAAACTGCTGTATAAAAAAATAAATTAATTAATTTCAAAATTCTAAAAAATAAAATTTAAAAATAAAACAGAAAAAAGTTCTTCCCATCACACAGATGTATTTATAGGAATGAATTATTTCCATGCTTATATCTATAAATACATAAAAGAGGAATAAAATCTAACTTGAAACATAAAAGAAAATAAAACCCTGAACCCACCATTTATACAGAGGAAAACCCTATCTGGACACTTGCTCCAGCGGTAAACAATTCTGAAATTGGTCAGAGGTGGGGAACCATCTCCCATACAGCCAGCACCCCACCCCCCACGCAAGGAGCGGCCTCATTGCAAAGCTGGGGGATTGTGCCGAGGCATCTGTGCGTAAACGTGAGCTGAGCCCCAGGCCAGCTGCTGCTGAACTGTTCCCACCCTTCCCAGGTAAAACACCTGAATATGTACAAGGGCTTGAAAGCCTAGAGGAAGGGCCGTCGAGCCACACCAGCGACAGCACGCAGGCCAACTTGGTGCCTGCAGGCCAGCCAGGGTGGTCCTGGCCCCGGGCGCTCTTCCGGAAGCTTTCCATTGCCCTGCCTGAGATACGCCTCCTGTCCTGGCCCCCACTGCTTTTTTCCTTCCTTACCTCTGTCCGGAGAGAAATTCCAGCGGAAGGTATGGGTGACACATCCTCTTCTTTACAGGTGTCAGCCTGGCAACTCCTGCAGAAAGGCCAGCAGAGCCCCACTCACACCGGGCCACCCACAAAGCTGTGGCCCCTCACTCCCACCCACCAGCACAGCCCCGAGACTGCTGACGGGGCAGAGAATATGGAGTCAGGCACAGCTTCAGGGGCTATTGCTGCCTGGAGCGCTGTTTATATTGACCTCAACGAGGCACACCTGGGGAGGGCGGGCCGGCAGGGTAAGGCTGCCCAGGTCAGCTAATCCACAACCCTCAGGGAATCACATTGTTGAAAATGGACCTCGCTAAGGCAGAAGAGAAGCCAAGGAAAAAAAGGACACAATGCCATTTGCAGCACCGTAAATGAGTCTAGAAGTAATCACGTGACTTGTAGTAAGTCAGAAAGTGAAAGACACATACCATATCATATCACTTATAGGTGTTACCTAAAAATGGATACCAGGGCAGATATTTCCACGGAGAAGGGCAATCACAGATTCATTAAACAAACTTATGGTTCACGAATGGAAAGGTGTGAGGTTTGGTTTCATTACGATATCGGGGTTAACAATCATATACAAACACAGATGACATATATAATCACCAAAGACCTACAGAATACCAAGAGAGGACTACTCAACATTCTGTCATAACGTACATGGGAAAAGGATCCCAGGAAGAACAGACATCTGTATATGTGTAAAAGAACCACATCTTCCACACCTACAACAAGCCAAACATTGTAATCAAACTTGCTGTAATAAAAAATAAAAAATATAAATTAAAAACACGAAAAAGAAGTAGTGAGACAAACTTGAGGGGCTTTCTCCTGGCATATTCCGTTCTAAATTCCCATCTAGAACACCACTTCCACTGAGGCTCTGTTGCCCTAGTAACCAGATTTGGTAAGGGAGAACTGCTGCCACCTTGTGGCCGTTTCACACAACAGCAGCTTTAATCCCAGCACTAATGGTCCGTAGATATTCAAAATCATTGCAGGCCTGTAAATGACACCTGCCCTGAAAACAAATCCTGGGGTCACATATCGACCAAAAAATTCAAAGGACGTCCATATTTCAAAACGACCGTTTCAAAAGGCATATTTTACGCACATTAGTGTTCTGCTTCTTTTCCTTTCTTTCCTTTTTTTGTTAAAAAACACGGGAATGGAAAAAGGCATCCCTCAGAATGGGCGAAAATCGTTGCAGACGAATCAATGGACAGAGGTTTAATCTCCAATATATATAAACAGCTCATGCAGCTTCATATTAAAAAAACAAACAACCCAATACAAAAACGGGCAGAAGATCTAAAGAGACGTTTCTTCAAAGAAGACACAGAGATGGCCAAGACACACATGAATAGTTGCTCAACAGCACTAATTATTAGAGAAATGCAAATCAAAACTCCAATGAGGTATCACCACACACCTGTTAGAATCGGCATCATCAGAAAATCTACAAACAACCAATTCTGGGGAGGGTGTGGACAAAAGGAGCCCTCTTCCACTATTGGTGGGAATGTAAATTGATACAGTCACTATGGAGAACAGTATGGAGTTTCCTTAAAAAAACTAGATATAGAATTACCATCTGATCCAGCAATCCCACTTCTGGGCATATACCCAGAGAAAACCGTAAATCAAAAAGGCACATTCACCCCAATGTTCATTACAGCACTATTTACAATAGCCAGGTAATGGAAGCAACCTAAATGCCCACAGACAGATGAATGGATAAAGATGTGGTACATATATGAAATGGAATATTACTCGGCCACCAAAAGGAATGAAACTGGGTCATTTGTAGAGACATTGATGGATCGAGAGACTGTCATACAGAATGAAGTAAGTCAGAAAGAGGAAAACAAATATTGTATATTAATGCATATATGTGGAAGCTAAAAAAATGGTACAGATGAACTGGTTTGCAGGGAAGAAATAGAGACACAGAGGTAGAGAACAAACGTATGGACACCAAGTGTGGGAAGCCATGGGGTGGTGGTGGTGGGATGAGTTGGGAGTTTGGGATTGACCTGTATACATGTATATGCATAAACTACATAACTAATAATAACGTGCTGTATAAGAAAATAAATAAAATTAAATTTCAAAATTTTAAAAAATAAAATTTAAAAATAAAACAGAAAAAAGTTCTTCCCGTCACACAGATGTATTTATAGGAAAGAATTATTTCCATGCTTATATCTATAAATACATAAAAGAGGAATAAAATCTAACTTGAACCATAAAAGAAAAAAAAAAACCTGAACCCACGAGTTATACAGAGGAAAACCCAATCAGGGCACTTGCTCCAGTGGTAAACAATTCTGAAATTGGTCAGAGGTGGGGAACCATCTCCCATAGAGCCAGCAACCCACCCCCCACGCAAGGAGCGTCCTCATTGCAAAGCTGGGGGACCGTGCCGAGGCATCTGTGAGTAAACGTGAGCTGAGCCCCAGGCCAGCTGCTGCTGAACTGTTCCCACCCTTTCCAGGTAAAACACCTGAATATGTACAAGGGCTTGAAAGCCTAGAGGAAGGACCGTGGAGCCACACCAGCGACAGCACGCAGGCCAACTTGGTGCCTGCAGGCCAGCCAGGGTGGTGCTGGCCCCGGGTGCTCTTCCGGAAGCTCTCCATTGCCCAGCCTGAGATACCCCTCCTGTCCCGGCCCCCACTGCTTTTTTCCTTCCTCACCTCTGTCTAGAGAGAAATTCCAGCGGAAGGTATGGGTGACACATCCTCTTCTTTACAGGCGGCAGCCTGGCAACTCCTGAAGAAAGGCCAGCAGAACCCCACTCACACCGGGCCACCCACAAAGCTGTGGCCCCTCATTCCCACCCACCAGCACAGCCCCGAGACTGCTGACGGGGCAGAGAATATGGAGTCAGGCACAGCTTCAGGGGCTATTGCTGCCTGGAGCGCTGTTTATATTGACCTCAACGAGGCACACCTGGGGAGGGCGGGCCGGCAGGGTAAGGCAGCCCAGGTCAGCTAATCCACAACCCTCAGGGAATCACATTGTTGAAAATGGACCCCGCTAAGGCAGAAGAGAAGCCAAGGGAAAAAAGGACACAATGCCATTTGCAGCACCGTAGATAAGTCTAGAAGTAATCACGTGACTTGTAGTAAGTCAGAAAGTGAAAGACACATATCATATCACTTATAGGTGTTACCTAAAAATGGATACCAGGGCAGATATTTCCACGGAGAAGGGCAATCACAGATTCATTAAACAAACTTATGGTTCACCAATGGAAAGGTGTGAGGATTGGTTTCATTACGATATCGGGGTTAACAGACATATACAAACACAGGTGACATATATAATCACCAAAGACCTACAGAATACCAAGAGAGGACTACTCAACATTCTGTCATAACGTACATGGGAAAAGGATCCCAGGAAAAACAGTCATCTGTATATGTGTAAAAGAACCACATCTTCCACACCTACAAGAAGCCAAACATTGTAATCAAACTTGCTGTAATAAAAAATATTAAATTAAATTAAATACACGAACAAGAAGTAGTGAGACAAACGTGAGGGGCTTTCTCCTGGCACATTCCATTCTAAACTCCAATCTAGAACACCACTTCCACTGAGGCTCTCTTGCCCTAGTAACCAGATTTGGTAAGGGTGAACTGCTGCCACCTTGTGGCCGTTTCACACAACAGCAGCTTTAATCCCAACGCTAATGGTCAGTTGATATTCAAAATCATTGCAGGCCTGTAAATGACACCTGCCCTGAAAACAAATCCTGGGGTCACATATCGACCAAAAAATTCAAAGGCCGTCCATATTTCAAAACGACCATTTCAAAAGGCATATTTTACGCACATTAGTGTTCTGCTTCTTTTCCTTTCTTTCCTTTTTTGTTAAAAAACACGGGAATGGAAAATGGCATCCCACAGAATGGGCGAAAATCGTTGCAGACGAATCAATGGACAGAGGTTTAATCTCCAATATATATAAACAGCTCATGCATCTTAATATTAAAAAAACAAACAACCCAAAAAAAATGGGCAGAAGATCTAAAGAGACGTTTCTTCAAAGGAGACACAGAAATGGCCAAGACGCACATGAAAAGCTGCTCAACAGAACTAATTATTAGAGAAATGCAAATCAAAACTCCAATGAGGTATCACCTCACACCTGTTAGAATCGGCATCATCAGAAAATCTACAAACAACCAATTCTGGGGAGGGTGTGGACAAAAGGAGCCCTCTTCCACTATTGGTGGGAATGAAAATTGATACAGTCACTATGGAGAACAGT
The DNA here is from genome assembly GCF_964341445.2 of Mesoplodon mirus. Classification (NCBI taxonomy): domain Eukaryota; kingdom Metazoa; phylum Chordata; class Mammalia; order Artiodactyla; family Ziphiidae; genus Mesoplodon; species Mesoplodon mirus. The sequence goes on along the minus strand of NC_138987.1, from coordinate 106,153,913 downwards.
ATGGAGTTTCCTTAAAAAATTTAGAAATAGAATTACCATCTGATCCAGCAATTCCACTTCTGGGCATATACCCAGAGAAAACCGTATTTCAAAAAGGCACATTCACCACAATGTTCGTTGCAGCACTATTTACAATAGCCAGGTAATGGAAGCAACCTAAATGCCCACAGACAGATGAATGGATAAAGATGTGGTACATATATAAAATGGAATATTACTCGGCCATAAAAAGGAATGAAACTGGGTCATTTGTAGAGACATCGATGGATCAAGAGACTGTCATACAGAATGAAGTCAGAAAGAGGAAACCAAATACTGTATATTAATGCATATATGTGGAACCCAAAATAATGGTACAGATGAACTGGTTTGCAGCGAAGAAATAGAGACACAGAGGTAGAGAACAAACGTATGGACACCAAGTGTGGGAAGCCATGGGGTGGTGGTGGTGGGATGAGTTGGGAGATTGGGATTGACCTGTATACATTTATATGCATAAAATACATAACTAATAATAACCTGCTGTATAAAAAAATAAATTAATTAATTTCAAAATTCTAAACAATAAAATTTAAAAATAAAAGAGAAAAAAGTTGTTCCCGTCTCACAGATGTATTTATAGGAATGAATTATTTCCATGCTTATATCTATAAATATATAAAAGAGGAATAAAATCTAACTTGAAACATAAAAGAAAAAAAAAACCTGAACCCACCATTTATACAGAGGAAAACCCTATCTGGACACTTGCTCCAGCGGTAAACAATTCTGAAATTGGTCAGAGGTGTGGAACCATCTCCCATACAGCCAGCACCCCACACCCCACACAAGGAGCGTCCTCATTGCATAGCTGGGGGACTGTGCCGAGGCATCTGTGTGTAAACGTGAGCTGAGCCCCAGGCCAGCTGCTGCTGAACTGTTCCCACCCTTCCCAGGTAAAACACCTGAATATGTACAAGGGCTTGAAAGCCTAGAGGAAGGGCCGTCGAGCCACACCAGCGACAGCACGCAGGCCAACTTGGTGCCTGCAGGCCAGCCAGGGTGGTCCTGTCCCCGGGCGCTCTTCCGGAAGCTTTCCATTGCCCTGCCTGAGATACCCCTCCTGTCCTGGCCCCCACTGCTTTTTTCCTTCCTCACCTCTGTCCGGAGAGAAATTCCAGCGGAAGGTATGGGTGACACATCCTCTTCTTTACAGGTGTCAGCCTGGCAACTCCTGCAGAAAGGCCAGCAGAGCCCCACTCACACCGGGCCACCCACAAAGCTGTGGCCCCTCACTCCCACCCACCAGCACAGCCCCGAGACTGCTGACGGGGCAGAGAATATGGAGTCAGGCACAGCTTCAGGGGCTATTGCTGCCTGGAGCGCTGTTTATATTGACCTCAATGAGGCACACCTGGGGAGGGCGGGCCGGCAGGTTAAGGCTGCCCAGGTCAGCTAATAAACAACCCTCAGGGAATCACATTGTTGAAAATGGACCTCGCTAAGGCAGAAGAGAAGCCAAGGAAAAAAAGGACACAATGCCATTTGCAGCACCGTAAATGAGTCTAGAAGTAATCACGTGACTTGTAGTAAGTCAGAAAGTGAAAGACACATATCATATCATATCACTTATAGGTGTTACCTAAAAATGGATACCAGGGCAGATATTTCCACGGAGAAGGGCAATCACAGATTCATTAAACAAACTTATGGTTCACCAATGGAAAGGTGTGAGGATTGGTTTCATTACGATATAGGGGTTAACAGACATATACAAACACAGGTGACATATATAATCATCAAAGACCTACAGAATACCAAGAGAGGACTACTCAACATTCTGTCATAACGTACATGGGAAAAGGATCCCAGGAAGAGCAGACATCTGTATATGTGTAAAAGAACCACATCTTCCACACCTACAACAAGCCAAACATTGTAATCAAACTTGCTGTAATAAAAAATAAAAAAAATAAATTAAAAACACGAACAAGAAGTAGTGAGACAAACGTGAGGGGCTTTCTCCTGGCACATTCCATTCTAAACTCCAATCTAGAACACCACTTCCACTGAGGCTCTCTTGCCCTAGTAACCAGATTTGGTAAGGGTGAACTGCTGCCACCTTGTGGCCGTTTCACACAACAGCAGCTTTAATCCCAGCGCTAATGGTCAGTTGATATTCAAAATCATTGCAGGCCTGTGAATGACACCTGCCCTGAACACAATTCCTGGGGTCACATATCGACAAAAAATTCAAAGGACGTCCATATTTCAAAACGACCGTTTCAAAAGGCATATTTTACCCACATTAGTATTCTGCTTCTTTTCCTTTCTTTCCTTTTTTGTTAAAAAATAACGGGAATGGAAAAAGGCATCCCTCAGAATGGGCAAAAATCGTTGCAAACGAATCAATGGACAGAGGTTTAATCTCCAATATATATAAACAGCTCATGCAGCTTAATATTAAAAAAACAAACAACCCAATACAAAAATGGGCAGAAGATCTAAAGAGGCGTTTCTTCAAAGAAGACACAGAGATGGCCAAGACGCCCATGAAAAGCTGCTCAACAGCACTAATTATTAGAGAAATGCAAATCAAAACTACAATGAGGTATCACCTCACACCTGTTAGAATCGGCATCATCAGAAAATCTACAAACAACCAATTCTGGGGAGGGTGTGGACAAAAGGAGCCCTCTTCCACTATTGGTGGGAATGTAAATTGATACAGTCACTATGGAGAAGAGTATGGAGTTTCCTTAAAAAAACTAGAAATAGAATTACCATCTGATCCAGCAATCCCACTTCTGGGCATATACCCAGAGAAAACCGTAAATCAAAAAGGCACATTCACCACAAAGTTCGTTGCAGCACAATTTACAATAGCCAGGTAATAGAAGCCACCTAAATGCCCACAGACAGATAAATGGATAAAGATGTGGTACATATATAAAATGAAATATTACTCGGCCATAAAAAGGAATGAAACTGGGTCATTTGTAGAGACATCGATGGATCAAGGGACTGTCATACAGAATGAAGTCAAAAAGAGGAAACCAAATACTGTATATTAAGGCATATATGTGGAACCTAAAAAATGGTACAGATGAACTGGTTTGCAGTGAAGAAATAGAGACACAGAGGTAGAGAACAAACGTATGGACACCAAGTGTGGGAAGCCATGGGGTGGTGGTAGTGGGATGAGTTGGGAGATTGGGATTGACCTGTATACATGTATATGCATAAAATACATAACTAATAATAAACTGCTGTATAAAAAAATAAATTAATTAATTTCAAAATTCTAAAAAATAAAATTTAAAAATAAAAGAGAAAAAAGTTCTTCCCATCACACAGATGTATTTATAGGAATGAATTATTTCCATGCTTATATCTATAAATACATAAAAGAGGAATAAAATCTAACTTGAAACATAAAAGAAAATAAAACCCTGAACCCACCATTTATACAGAGGAAAACCCTATCTGGACACTTGCTCCAGCGGTAAACAATTCTGAAATTGGTCAGAGGTGGGGAACCATCTCCCATACAGCCAGCACCCCACCCCCCACGCAAGGAGCGGCCTCATTGCAAAGCTGGGGGATTGTGCCGAGGCATCTGTGCGTAAACGTGAGCTGAGCCCCAGGCCAGCTGCTGCTGAACTGTTCCCACCCTTCCCAGGTAAAACACCTGAATATGTACAAGGGCTTGAAAGCCTAGAGGAAGGGCCGTCGAGCCACACCAGCGACAGCACGCAGGCCAACTTGGTGCCTGCAGGCCAGCCAGGGTGGTCCTGGCCCCGGGCGCTCTTCCGGAAGCTTTCCATTGCCCTGCCTGAGATACGCCTCCTGTCCTGGCCCCCACTGCTTTTTTCCTTCCTTACCTCTGTCCGGAGAGAAATTCCAGCGGAAGGTATGGGTGACACATCCTCTTCTTTACAGGTGTCAGCCTGGCAACTCCTGCAGAAAGGCCAGCAGAGCCCCACTCACACCGGGCAACCCACAAAGCTGTGGCCCCTCACTCCCACCCACCAGCACAGCCCCGAGACTGCTGACGGGGCAGAGAATATGGAGTCAGGCACAGCTTCAGGGGCTATTGCTGCCTGGAGCGCTGTTTATATTGACCTCAACGAGGCACACCTGGGGAGGGCGGGCCGGCAGGGTAAGGCCGCCCAGGTCAGCTAATCCACAACCCTCAGGGAATCACATTGTTGAAAATGGACCTCGCTAAGGCAGAAGAGAAGCCAAGGAAAAAAAGGACACAATGCCATTTGCAGCACCGTAAATGAGTCTAGAAGTAATCACGTGACTTGTAGTAAGTCAGAAAGTGAAAGACACATACCATATCATATCACTTATAGGTGTTACCTAAAAATGGATACCAGGGCAGATATTTCCACGGAGAAGGGCAATCACAGATTCATTAAACAAACTTATGGTTCACGAATGGAAAGGTGTGAGGTTTGGTTTCATTACGATATCGGGGTTAACAATCATATACAAACACAGATGACATATATAATCACCAAAGACCTACAGAATACCAAGAGAGGACTACTCAACATTCTGTCATAACGTACATGGGAAAAGGATCCCAGGAAGAACAGACATCTGTATATGTGTAAAAGAACCACATCTTCCACACCTACAAGAAGCCAAACATTGTAATCAAACTTGCTGTAATAAAAAATAAAAAATATAAATTAAAAACACGAACAAGATGTAGTGAGACAAACTTGAGGGGCTTTCTCCTGGCATATTCCATTCTAAATTCCCATCTAGAACACCACTTCCACTGAGGCTCTGTTGCCCTAGTAACCAGATTTGGTAAGGGAGAACTGCTGCCACCTTGTGGCCGTTTCACACAACAGCAGCTTTAATCCCAGCACTAATGGTCAGTAGATATTCAAAATCATTGCAGGCCTGTAAATGACACCTGCCCTGAAAACAAATCCTGGGGTCACATATCGACCAAAAAATTCAAAGGACGTCCATATTTCAAAACGACCGTTTCAAAAGGCATATTTTACGCACATTAGTGTTCTGCTTCTTTTCCTTTCTTTCCTTTTTTTGTTAAAAAACACGGGAATGGAAAAAGGCATCCCTCAGAATGGGCGAAAATCGTTGCAGACGAATCAATGGACAGAGGTTTAATCTCCAATATATATAAACAGCTCATGCAGCTTAATATTAAAAAAACAAACAACCCAATACAAAAACGGGCAGAAGATCTAAAGAGACGTTTCTTCAAAGAAGACACAGAGATGGCCAAGACACACATGAATAGTTGCTCAACAGCACTAATTATTAGAGAAATGCAAATCAAAACTACAATGAGGTATCACCACACACCTGTTAGAATCGGCATCATCAGAAAATCTACAAACAACCAATTCTGGGGAGGGTGTGGACAAAAGGAGCCCTCTTCCACTATTGGTGGGAATGTAAATTGATACAGTCACTATGGAGAACAGTATGGAGTTTCCTTAAAAAAACTAGATATAGAATTACCATCTGATCCAGCAATCCCACTTCTGGGCATATACCCAGAGAAAACCGTAAATCAAAAAGGCACATTCACCCCAATGTTCATTACAGCACTATTTACAATAGCCAGGTAATGGAAGCAAGCTAAATGCCCACAGACAGATGAATGGATAAAGATGTGGTACATATATGAAATGGAATATTACTCGGCCACCAAAAGGAATGAAACTGGGTCATTTGTAGAGACATTGATGGATCGAGAGACTGTCATACAGAATGAAGTAAGTCAGAAAGAGGAAAACAAATATTGTATATTAATGCATATATGTGGAAGCTAAAAAAATGGTACAGATGAACTGGTTTGCAGGGAAGAAATAGAGACACAGAGCTAGAGAACAAACGTATGGACACCAAGTGTGGGAAGCCATGGGGTGGTGGTGGTGGGATGAGTTGGGAGTTTGGGATTGACCTGTATACATGTATATGCATAAACTACATAACTAATAATAACGTGCTGTATAAGAAAATAAATAAAATAAAATTTCAAAATTTTAAAAAATAAAATTTAAAAATAAAACAGAAAAAAGTTCTTCCCGTCACACAGATGTATTTATAGGAAAGAATTATTTCCATGCTTATATCTATAAATACATAAAAGAGGAATAAAATCTAACTTGAACCATAAAAGAAAAAAAAAAACCTGAACCCACGAGTTATACAGAGGAAAACCCAATCAGGGCACTTGCTCCAGTGGTAAACAATTCTGAAATTGGTCAGAGGTGGGGAACCATCTCCCATAGAGCCAGCAACCCACCCCCCACGCAAGGAGCGTCCTCATTGCAAAGCTGGGGGACCGTGCCAAGGCATCTGTGAGTAAACGTGAGCTGAGCCCCAGGCCAGCTGCTGCTGAACTGTTCCCACCCTTTCCAGGTAAAACACCTGAATATGTACAAGGGCTTGAAAGCCTAGAGGAAGGACCGTGGAGCCACACCAGCGACACCACGCATGCCAACTTGGTGCCTGCAGGCCAGCCAGGGTGGTGCTGGCCCCGGGTGCTCTTCCGGAAGCTCTCCATTGCCCTGCCTGAGATACCCCTCCTGTCCCGGCCCCCACTGCTTTTTTCCTTCCTCACCTCTGTGTAGAGAGAAATTCCAGCGGAAGGTATGGGTGACACATCCTCTTCTTTACAGGCGGCAGCCTGGCAACTCCTGCAGAAAGGCCAGCAGAACCCCACTCACACCGGGCCACCCACAAAGCTGTGGCCCCTCATTCCCACCCACCAGCACAGCCCCGAGACTGCTGACGGGGCAGAGAATATGGAGTCAGGCACAGCTTCAGGGGCTATTGCTGCCTGGAGCTCTGTTTATATTGACCTCAACGAGGCACACCTGGGGAGGGCGGGCCGGCAGGGTAAGGCTGCCCAGGTCAGCTAATCCACAACCCTCAGGGAATCACATTGTTGAAAATGGACCCCGCTAAGGCAGAAGAGAAGCAAAGGGAAAAAAGGACACAATGCCATTTGCAGCACCGTAGATAAGTCTAGAAGTAATCACGTGACTTGTAGTAAGTCAGAAAGTGAAAGACACATATCATATCACTTATAGGTGTTACCTAAAAATGGATACCAGGGCAGATATTTCCACGGAGAAGGGCAATCACAGATTCATTAAACAAACTTATGGTTCACCAATGGAAAGGTGTGAGGATTGGTTTCATTACGATATCGGGGTTAACAGACATATACAAACACAGGTGACATATATAATCACCAAAGACCTACAGAATACCAAGAGAGGACTACTCAACATTCTGTCATAACGTACATGGGAAAAGGATCCCACGAAAAACAGTCATCTGTATATGTGTAAAAGAACCACATCTTCCACACCTACAAGAAGCCAAACATTGTAATCAAACTTGCTGTAATAAAAAATATTAAATTAAATTAAATACACGAACAAGAAGTAGTGAGACAAACGTGAGGGGCTTTCTCCTGGCACATTCCATTCTAAACTCCAATCTAGAACACCACTTCCACTGAGGCTCTCTTGCCCTAGTAACCAGATTTGGTAAGGGTGAACTGCTGCCACCTTGTGGCCGTTTCACACAACAGCAGCTTTAATCCCAACGCTAATGGTCAGTTGATATTCAAAATCATTGCAGGCCTGTAAATGACACCTGCCCTGAAAACAAATCCTGGGGTCACATATCGACCAAAAAATTCAAAGGCCGTCCATATTTCAAAACGACCATTTCAAAAGGCATATTTTACGCACATTAGTGTTCTGCTTCTTTTCCTTTCTTTCCTTTTTTGTTAAAAAACACGGGAATGGAAAATGGCATCCCACAGAATGGGCGAAAATCGTTGCAGACGAATCAATGGACAGAGGTTTAATCTCCAATATATATAAACAGCTCATGCAGCTTAATATTAAAAAAACAAACAACCCAAAAAAAAATGGGCAGAAGATCTAAAGAGACGTTTCTTCAAAGGAGACACAGAAATGGCCAAGACGCACATGAAAAGCTGCTCAACAGAACTAATTATTAGAGAAATGCAAATCAAAAGTACAATGAGGTATCACCTCACACCTGTTAGAATCGGCATCATCAGAAAATCTACAAACAACCAATTCTGGGGAGGGTGTGGACAAAAGGAGCCCTCTTCCACTATTGGTGGGAATGTAAATTGATACAGTCACTATGGAGAACAGTATGGAGTTTCCTTAAAAAAATTAGAAATAGAATTACCATCTGATCCAGCAATTCCACTTCTGGGCATATACCCAGAGAAAACCGTATTTCAAAAAGGCACATTCACCACAATGTTCGTTGCAGCACTATTTACAATAGCCAGGTAATGGAAGCAACCTAAATGCCCACAGACAGATGAATGGATAAAGATGTGGTACATATATAAAATGGAATATTACTCGGCCATAAAAAGGAATGAAACTGGGTCATTTGTAGAGACATCGATGGATCAAGAGACTGTCATACAGAATGAAGTCAGAAAGAGGAAACCAAATACTGTATATTAATGCATATATGTGGAACCCAAAATAATGGTACAGATGAACTGGTTTGCAGCGAAGAAATAGAGACACAGAGGTAGAGAACAAACGTATGGACACCAAGTGTGGGAAGCCATGGGGTGGTGGTGGTGGGATGAGTTGGGAGATTGGGATTGACCTGTATACATTTATATGCATAAAATACATAACTAATAATAACCTGCTGTATAAAAAAATAAATTAATTAATTTCAAAATTCTAAACAATAAAATTTAAAAATAAAAGAGAAAAAAGTTGTTCCCGTCTCACAGATGTATTTATAGGAATGAATTATTTCCATGCTTATATCTATAAATACATAAAAGAGGAATAAAATCTAACTTGAAACATAAAAGAAAAAAAAAACCTGAACCCACCATTTATACAGAGGAAAACCCTATCTGGACACTTGCTCCAGCAGTAAACAATTCTGAAATTGGTCAGAGGTGTGGAACCATCTCCCATACAGCCAGCACCCCACACCCCACACAAGGAGCGTCCTCATTGCATAGCTGGGGGACTGTGCCGAGGCATCTGTGTGTAAACGTGAGCTGAGCCCCAGGCCAGCTGCTGCTGAACTGTTCCCACCCTTCCCAGGTAAAACACCTGAATATGTACAAGGGCTTGAAAGCCTAGAGGAAGGGCCGTCGAGCCACACCAGCGACAGCACGCAGGCCAACTTGGTGCCTGCAGGCCAGCCAGGGTGGTCCTGGCCCCGGGCGCTCTTCCGGAAGCTTTCCATTGCCCTGCCTGAGATACCCCTCCTGTCCTGGCCCCCACTGCTTTTTTCCTTCCTCACCTCTGTCCGGAGAGAAATTCCAGCGGATGGTATGGGTGACACATCCTCTTCTTTACAGGTGTCAGCCTGGCAACTCCTGCAGAAAGGCCAGCAGAGCCCCACTCACACCGGGCCACCCACAAAGCTGTGGCCCCTCACTCCCACCCACCAGCACAGCCCCGAGACTGCTGACGGGGCAGAGAATATGGAGTCAGGCACAGCTTCAGGGGCTATTGCTGCCTGGAGCGCTGTTTATATTGACCTCAATGAGGCACACCTGGGGAGGGCGGGCCGGCAGGTTAAGGCTGCCCAGGTCAGCTAATAAACAACCCTCAGGGAATCACATTGTTGAAAATGGACCTCGCTAAGGCAGAAGAGAAGCCAAGGAAAAAAAGGACACAATGCCATTTGCAGCACCGTAAATGAGTCTAGAAGTAATCACGTGACTTGTAGTAAGTCAGAAAGTGAAAGACACATATCATATCATATCACTTATAGGTGTTACCTAAAAATGGATACCAGGGCAGATATTTCCACGGAGAAGGGCAATCACAGATTCATTAAACAAACTTATGGTTCACCAATGGAAAGGTGTGAGGATTGGTTTCATTACGATATAGGGGTTAACAGACATATACAAACACAGGTGACATATATAATCATCAAAGACCTACAGAATACCAAGAGAGGACTACTCAACATTCTGTCATAAAGTACATGGGAAAAGGATCCCAGGAAGAGCAGACATCTGTATATGTGTAAAAGAACCACATCTTCCACACCTACAACAAGCCAAACATTGTAATCAAACTTGCTGTAATAAAAAAAAAATTAATTAAAAACACGAACAAGAAGTAGTGAGACAAACTTGAGGGGCTTTCTCCTGGCACATTCCATTCTAAATTCCAATCTAGAACACCACTTCCACTGAGGCTCTCTTGCCCTAGTAACTAGATTTGGTAAGGGTGAACTGCTGCCACCTTGTGGCCGTTTCACACAACAGCAGCTTTAATCCCAGCGCTAATGGTCACTTGATATTCAAAATCATTGCAGGCCTGTAAATGACACCTGCCCTGAACACAAATCCTGGGGTCACATTTCGACCAAAAAATTCAAAGGATGTCCATATTTCAAAACGACCGTTTCAAAAGGCATATTTTACGCACATTAGTGTTCTGCTTCTTTTCCTTTCTTTCCTTTCTTGTTAAAAAAAAAACGGAAATGGAAAAAGGCATCCCTCAGAATGGGCCAAAATCGTTGCAAACGAATCAATGGACAGAGGTTTAATCTCCAATATATATAAACAGCTCATGCAGCTTAATATTAAAAAAACAAACAACCCAATACAAAAATGGGCAGAAGATCTAAAGACGCGTTTCTTCAAAGAAGACACAGAGATGGCCAAGACGCCCATGAAAAGCTGCTCAACAGCACTAATTATTAGAGAAATGCAAATCAAAACTACAATGAGGTATCACCTCACACCTGTTAGAATCGGCATCATCAGAAAATCTACAAACAACCAATTCTGGGGAGGGTGTGGACAAAAGGAGCCCTCTTCCACTATTGGTGGGAATGTAAATTGATACAGTCACTATGGAGAACAGTATGGAGATTCCTTAAAAAATCTAGAAATAGAATTACCATCTGATCCAGCAATCCCACTTCTGGGCATATACCCAGAGAAAACCGTAAATCAAAAAGGCACATTCACCACAAAGTTCGTTGCAGCACAATTTACAGCAGCCAGGTAATAGAAGCCACCTAAATGCCCACAGACAGATAAATGGATAAAGATGTGGTACATATATAAAATGAAATATTACTCGGCCATAAAAAGGAATGAAACTGGGTCATTTGTAGAGACATCGATGGATCAAGGGACTGTCATACAGAATGAAGTCAGAAAGAGGAAACCAAATACTGTATATTAAGGCATATATGTGGAACCTAAAAAATGGTACAGATGAACTGGTTTGCAGGGAAGAAATAGAGACACAGAGGTAGAGAACAAACGTATGGACACCAAGGGTGGGAAGCCATGGGGTGGTGGTGGTGGGATGAGTTGGGAGATTGGGATTGACCTGTATACATGTATATGCATAAAATACATAACTAATAATAAACTGCTGTATAAAAAAATAAATTAATTAATTTCAAAATTCTAAAAAATATAATTTAAAAATAAAAGAGAAAAAAGTTCTTCCCGTCACACAGATGTATTTATAGGAATGAATTATTTCCATGCTTATATCTATAAATACATAAAAGAGGAATAAAATCTAACTTGAAACATAAAAGAAAAAAAAACCCTGAACCCACCATTTATACAGAGGAAAACCCTATCTGGACACTTGCTCCAGCGGTAAACAATTCTGAAATTGGTCAGAGGTGGGGAACCATCTCCCATACAGCCAGCAACGCAACCCCCACGCAAGGAGCGTCCTCATTGCAAAGCTGGGGGATTGTGCCGAGACATCTGTGCGTAAACGTGAGCTGAGCCCCTGGCCACCTGCTGCTGCACTGTTCCCACCCTTCCCAGGTAAAACACCTGAATATGTACAAGGGCTTGAAAGCCTAGAGGAAGGGCCGTCGAGCCACACCAGCGACAGCACGCAGGCCAAGTTGGTGCCTGCAGGCCAGCCAGGGTGGTCCTGGCCCCGGGCACTCTTCAGGAAGCTGTCCATTGCCCTGCCTGAGATACCCCTCCTGTCCTGGCCACCACTGCTTTTTTCCTTCCTCACCTGTGTCCGGAGAGAACTTCCAGCGGAAGGTATGGGTGACACATCCTCTTCTTTACAGGTGTCAGCCTGGCAACTCCTGCAGAAAGGCCAGCAGAGCCCCACTCACACCGGGCCACCCACAAAGCTGTGGCCCCTCACTCCCACCCACCAGCACAGCCCCGAGACTGCTGACGGGGCAGAGAATATGGAGTCAGGCACAGCTTCAGGGGCTATTGCTGCCTGGAGCGCTGTTTATATTGACCTCAACGAGGCACACCTGGGGAGGGCGGGCCGGCAGGGTAAGGCTGCCCAGGTCAGCTAATCCACAACCCTCAGGGAATCACATTGTTGAAAATGGACCCCGCTAAGGCAGAAGAGAAGCCAAGAAAAAAAGGACACAATGCCATTTGCAGCACCGTAAATGAGTCTAGAAGTAATCACGTGACTTGTAGTAAGTCAGAATGTGAAAGACACATACCATATCATATCACTTATAGGTGTTACCTAAAAATGGATACCAGGGCAGATATTTCCACGGAGAAGGGCAATCACAGATTCATTAAACAAACTTATGGTTCACGAATGGAAAGGTGTGAGGATTGGTTTAATTACGATATAGGGGTTAACAGACATATACAAACACAGGTGACATATATAATCACCAAAGACCTACAGAATACCAAGAGAGGACTACTCAACATTCTGTCATAACGTACATGGGAAAAGGATCCCAGGAAGAACAGACATCTGTATATGTGTAAAAGAACCACACCTTCCACACCTACAACAAGCCAAACATTGTAATCAAACTTGCTGTAATAAAAAATAAAAAAAATAAATTAAAAACACGAACAAGAAGTAGTGAGACAAACGTGAGGGGCTTTCTCCTGGCACATTCCATTCTAAACTCCAATCTAGAACACCACTTCCACTGAGGCTCTCTTGCCCTAGTAACCAGATTTGGTAAGGGTGAACTGCTGCCACCTTGTGGCCGTTTCACACAACAGCAGCTTTAATCCCAGCGCTAATGGTCAGTTGATATTCAAAATCATTGCAGGCCTGTGAATGACACCTGCCCTGAACACAATTCCTGGGGTCACATATCGACAAAAAATTCAAAGGACGTCCATATTTCAAAACGACCGTTTCAAAAGGCATATTATACGCACATTAGTATTCTGCTTCTTTTCCTTTCTTTCCTTTTTTGTTAAAAAAAAAGGGAATGGAAAAAGGCATCCCTCAGAATGGGCCAAAATCGTTGCAAACGAATCAATGGACAGAGGTTTAATTTCCAATATATATAAACAGCTCATGCAGCTTAATATTAAAAAAACAAACAACCCAATACAAAAATGGGCAGAAGATCTAAAGAGGCGTTTCTTCAAAGAAGACACAGAGATGGCCAAGACGCCCATGAAAAGCTGCTCAACAGCACTAATTATTAGAGAAATGCAAATCAAAACTACAATGAGGTATCACCTCACACCTGTTAGAATCGGCATCATCAGAAAATCTACAAACAACCAATTCTGGGGAGGGTGTGGACAAAAGGAGCCCTCTTCCACTATTGGTGGGAATGTAAATTGATACAGTCACTATGGAGAACAGTATGGAGTTTCCTTAAAAAAACTAGAAATAGAATTACCATCTGATCCAGCAATCCCACTTCTGGGCATATACCCAGAGAAAACCGTAAATCAAAAAGGCACATTCACCACAAAGTTCGTTGCAGCACAATTTACAGCAGCCAGGTAATAGAAGCCACCTAAATGCCCACAGACAGATAAATGGATAAAGATGTGGTACATATATAAAATGAAATATTACTCGGCCATAAAAAGGAATGAAACTGGGTCATTTGTAGAGACATCGATGGATCAAGGGACTGTCATACAGAATGAAGTCAGAAAGAGGAAACCAAATACTGTATATTAAGGCATATATGTGGAACCTAAAAAATGGTACAGATGAACTGGTTTGCAGGGAAGAAATAGAGACACAGAGGTAGAGAACAAACGTATGGACACCAAGGGTGGGAAGCCATGGGGTGGTGGTGGTGGGATGAGTTGGGAGATTGGGATTGACCTGTATACATGTATATGCATAAAATACATAACTAATAATAAACTGCTGTATAAAAAAATAAATTAATTTCAAAATTCTAAAAAATATAATTTAAAAATAAAAGAGAAAAAAGTTCTTCCCGTCACACAGATGTATTTATAGGAATGAATTATTTCCATGCTTATATCTATAAATACATAAAAGAGGAATAAAATCTAACTTGAAACATAAAAGAAAAAAAAACCCTGAACCCACCATTTATACAGAGGAAAACCCTATCTGGACACTTGCTCCAGCGGTAAACAATTCTGAAATTGGTCAGAGGTGGGGAACCATCTCCCATACAGCCAGCAACGCAACCCCCACGCAAGGAGCGTCCTCATTGCAAAGCTGGGGCATTGTGCCGAGACATCTGTGCGTAAACGTGAGCTGAGCCCCAGGCCAGCTGCTGCTGAACTGTTCCCACCCTTCCCAGGTAAAACACCTGAATATGTACAAGGGCTTGAAAGCCTAGAGGAAGGGCCGTCGAGCCACACCAGCGACAGCACGCAGGCCAAGTTGGTGCCTGCAGGCCAGCCAGGGTGTTCCTGGCCCCGGGCACTCTTCAGGAAGCTGTCCATTGCCCTGCCTGAGATACCCCTCCTGTCCTGGCCCCCACTGCTTTTTTCCTTCCTCACCTGTGTCCGGAGAGAACTTCCAGCGGAAGGTATGGGTGACACAGCCTCTTCTTTACAGGTGTCAGCCTGGCAACTCCTGCAGAAAGGCCAGCAGAGCCCCACTCACACCGGGCCACCCACAAAGCTGTGGCCCCTCACTCCCACCCACCAGCACAGCCCCGAGACTGCTGACGGGGAAGAGAATATGGAGTCAGGCACAGCTTCAGGGGCTATTGCTGCCTGGAGCGCTGTTTATATTGACCTCAGCGAGGCACACCTGGGGAGGGCGGGCCGGCAGGGTAAGGCTGCCCAGGTCAGCTAATCCACAACCCTCAGGGAATCACATTGTTGAAAATGGACCCCGCTAAGGCAGAAGAGAAGCCAAGAAAAAAAGGACACAATGCCGTTTGCAGCACCGTAAATGAGTCTAGAAGTAATCACGTGACTTGTAGTAAGTCAGAAAGTGAAAGACACATACCATATCATATCACTTATAGGTGTTACCTAAAAATGGATACCAGGGCAGATATTTCCACGGAGAAGGGCAATCACAGATTCATTAAACAAACTTATGGTTCACGAATGGAAAGGTGTGAGGATTGGTTTCATTACGATATAGGGGTTAACAGACATATACAAACACAGGTGACATATATAATCACCAAAGACCTACAGAATACCAAGAGAGGACTACTCAACATTCTGTCATAACGTACATGGGAAAAGGATCCCAGGAAGAACAGACATCTGTATATGTGTAAAAGAACCACACCTTCCACACCTACAACAAGCCAAACATTGTAATCAAACTTGCTGTAATAAAAAATAAAAAAAATAAATTAAAAACACGAACAAGAAGTAGTGAGACAAACGTGAGGGGCTTTCTCCTGGCACATTCCATTCTAAACTCCAATCTAGAACACCACTTCCACTGAGGCTCTCTTGCCCTAGTAACCAGATTTGGTAAGGGTGAACTGCTGCCACCTTGTGGCCGTTTCACACAACAGCAGCTTTAATCCCAGCGCTAATGGTCAGTTGATATTCAAAATCATTGCAGGCCTGTGAATGACACCTGCCCTGAACACAATTCCTGGGGTCACATATCGACAAAAAATTCAAAGGACGTCCATATTTCAAAACGACCGTTTCAAAAGGCATATTATACGCACATTAGTATTCTGCTTCTTTTCCTTTCTTTCCTTTTTTGTTAAAAAAAAAGGGAATGGAAAAAGGCATCCCTCAGAATGGGCAAAAATCGTTGCAAACGAATCAATGGACAGAGGTTTAATCTCCAATATATATAAACAGCTCATGCAGCTTAATATTAAAAAAACAAACAACCCAATACAAAAATGGGCAGAAGATCTAAAGAGGCGTTTCTTCAAAGAAGACACAGAGATGGCCAAGACGCCCATGAAAAGCTGCTCAACAGCACTAATTATTAGAGAAATGCAAATCAAAACTACAATGAGGTATCACCTCACACCTGTTAGAATCGGCATCATCAGAAAATCTACAAACAACCAATTCTGGGGAGGGTGTGGACAAAAGGAGCCCTCTTCCACTATTGGTGGGAATGTAAATTGATACAGTCACTATGGAGAACAGTATGGAGTTTCCTTAAAAAAACTAGAAATAGAATTACCATCTGATCCAGCAATCCCACTTCTGGGCATATACCCAGAGAAAACCGTAAATCAAAAAGGCACATTCACCACAAAGTTCGTTGCAGCACAATTTACAATAGCCAGGTAATAGAAGCCACCTAAATGCCCACAGACAGATAAATGGATAAAGATGTGGTACATATATAAAATGAAATATTACTCGGCCATAAAAAGGAATGAAACTGGGTCATTTGTAGAGACATCGATGGATCAAGGGACTGTCATACAGAATGAAGTCAAAAAGAGGAAACCAAATACTGTATATTAAGGCATATATGTGGAACCTAAAAAATGGTACAGATGAACTGGTTTGCAGTGAAGAAATAGAGACACAGAGGTAGAGAACAAACGTATGGACACCAAGTGTGGGAAGCCATGGGGTGGTGGTGGTGGGATGAGTTGGGAGTTTGGGATTGACCTGTATACATGTATATGCATAAACTACATAACTAATAATAACGTGCTGTATAAGAAAATAAATAAAATTAAATTTCAAAATTTTAAAAAATAAAATTTAAAAATAAAACAGAAAAAAGTTCTTCCCGTCACACAGATGTATTTATAGGAAAGAATTATTTCCATGCTTATATCTATAAATACATAAAAGAGGAATAAAATCTAACTTGAACCATAAAAGAAAAAAAAAACCTGAACCCACGAGTTATACAGAGGAAAACCCAATCAGGGCACTTGCTCCAGTGGTAAACAATTCTGAAATTGGTCAGAGGTGGGGAACCATCTCCCATAGAGCCAGCAACCCACCCCCCACGCAAGGAGCGTCCTCATTGCAAAGCTGGGGGACCGTGCCGAGGCATCTGTGAGTAAACGTGAGCTGAGCCCCAGGCCAGCTGCTGCTGAACTGTTCCCACCCTTCCCAGGTAAAACACCTGAATATGTACAAGGGCTTGAAAGCCTAGAGGAAGGGCCGTCGAGCCACACCAGCGACAGCACGCAGGCCAACTTGGTGCCTGCAGGCCAGCCAGGGTGGTGCTGGCCCCGGGCGCTCTTCCGGAAGCTCTCCATTGCCCTGCCTGAGATACCCCTCCTGTCCCGGCCCCCACTGCTTTTTTCCTTCCTCACCTCTGTCTAGAGAGAAATTCCAGCGGAAGGTATGGGTGACACATCCTCTTCTTTACAGGCGGCAGCCTGGCAACTCCTGCAGAAAGGCCAGCAGAACCCCACTCACACCGGGCCACCCACAAAGCTGTGGCTCCTCATTCCCACCCACCAGCACAGCCCCGAGACTGCTGACGGGGCAGAGAATATGGAGTCAGGCACAGCTTCAGGGGCTATTGCTGCCTGGAGCTCTGTTTATATTGACCTCAACGAGGCACACCTGGGGAGGGCGGGCCGGCAGGGTAAGGCTGCCCAGGTCAGCTAATCCACAACCCTCAGGGAATCACATTGTTGAAAATGGACCCCGCTAAGGCAGAAGAGAAGCAAAGGGAAAAAAGGACACAATGCCATTTGCAGCACCGTAGATAAGTCTAGAAGTAATCACGTGACTTGTAGTAAGTCAGAAAGTGAAAGACACATATCATATCACTTATAGGTGTTACCTAAAAATGGATACCAGGGCAGATATTTCCACGGAGAAGGGCAATCACAGATTCATTAAACAAACTTATGGTTCACCAATGGAAAGGTGTGAGGATTGGTTTCATTACGATATCGGGGTTAACAGACATATACAAACACAGGTGACATATATAATCACCAAAGACCTACAGAATACCAAGAGAGGACTACTCAATATTCTGTCATAACGTACATGGGAAAAGGATCCCAGGAAAAACAGTCATCTGTATATGTGTAAAAGAACCACATCTTCCACACCTAGAAGAAGCCAAACATTGTAATCAAACTTGCTGTAATAAAAAATATTAAATTAAATTAAATACACGAACAAGAAGTAGTGAGACAAACGTGAGGGGCTTTCTCCTGGCACATTCCATTCTAAACTCCAATCTAGAACACCACTTCCACTGAGGCTCTCTTGCCCTAGTAACCAGATTTGGTAAGGGTGAACTGCTGCCACCTTGTGGCCGTTTCACACAACAGCAGCTTTAATCCCAACGCTAATGGTCAGTTGATATTCAAAATCATTGCAGGCCTGTAAATGACACCTGCCCTGAAAACAAATCCTGGGGTCACATATCGACCAAAAAATTCAAAGGCCGTCCATATTTCAAAACGACCATTTCAAAAGGCATATTTTACGCACATTAGTGTTCTGCTTCTTTTCCTTTCTTTCCTTTTTTGTTAAAAAACACGGGAATGGAAAATGGCATCCCACAGAATGGGCGAAAATCGTTGCAGACGAATCAATGGACAGAGGTTTAATCTCCAATATATATAAACAGCTCATGCAGCTTAATATTAAAAAAACAAACAACCCAAAAAAAAAATGGGCAGAAGATCTAAAGAGACGTTTCTTCAAAGGAGACACAGAAATGGCCAAGACGCACAGGAAAAGCTGCTCAACAGAACTAATTATTAGAGAAATGCAAATCAAAAGTACAATGAGGTATCACCTCACACCTGTTAGAATCGGCATCATCAGAAAATCTACAAACAACCAATTCTGGGGAGGGTGTGGACAAAAGGAGCCCTCTTCCACTATTGGTGGGAATGTAAATTGATACAGTCACTATGGAGAACAGTATGGAGTTTCCTTAAAAAAATTAGAAATAGAATTACCATCTGATCCAGCAATTCCACTTCTGGGCATATACCCAGAGAAAACCGTATTTCAAAAAGGCACATTCACCACAATGTTCGTTGCAGCACTATTTACAATAGCCAGGTAATGGAAGCAACCTAAATGCCCACAGACAGATGAATGGATAAAGATGTGGTACATATATAAAATGGAATATTACTCGGCCATAAAAAGGAATGAAACTGGGTCATTTGTAGAGACATCGATGGATCAAGGGACTGTCATACAGAATGAAGTCAAAAAGAGGAAACCAAATACTGTATATTAAGGCATATATGTGGAACCTAAAAAATGGTACAGATGAACTGGTTTGCAGGGAAGAAATAGAGACACAGAGGTAGAGAACAAACGTATGGACACCAAGGGTGGGAAGCCATGGGGTGGTGGTGGTGGGATGAGTTGGGAGATTGGGATTGACCTGTATACATGTATATGCATAAAATACATAACTAATAATAACCTGCTGTATAAAAAAATAAATTAATTAATTTCAAAATTCTAAACAATAAAATTTAAAAATAAAAGAGAAAAAAGTTGTTCCCGTCTCACAGATGTATTTATAGGAATGAATTATTTCCATGCTTATATCTATAAATACATAAAAGAGGAATAAAATCTAACTTGAAACATAAAAGAAAAAAAAAACCTGAACCCACCATTTATACAGAGGAAAACCCTATCTGGACACTTGCTCCAGCGGTAAACAATTCTGAAATTGGTCAGAGGTGTGGAACCATCTCCCATACAGCCAGCACCCCACACCCCACACAAGGAGTGTCCTCATTGCATAGCTGGGGGACTGTGCCGAGGCATCTGTGTGTAAACGTGAGCTGAGCCCCAGGCCAGCTGCTGCTGAACTGTTCCCACCCTTCCCAGGTAAAACACCTGAATATGTACAAGGGCTTGAAAGCCTAGAGGAAGGGCCTTCGAGCCACACCAGCGACAGCACGCAGGCCAACTTGGTGCCTGCAGGCCAGCCAGGGTGGTCCTGGCCCCGGGCGCTCTTCCGGAAGCTTTCCATTGCCCTGCCTGAGATACCCCTCCTGTCCTGGCCCCCACTGCTTTTTTCCTTCCTCACCTCTGTCCGGAGAGAAATTCCAGCGGAAGGTATGGGTGACACATCCTCTTCTTTACAGGTGTCAGCCTGGCAACTCCTGCAGAAAGGCCAGCAGAGCCCCACTCACACCGGGCCACCCACAAAACTGTGGCCCCTCACTCCCACCCACCAGCACAGCCCCGAGACTGCTGACGGGGCAGAGAATATGGAGTCAGGCACAGCTTCAGGGGCTATTGCTGCCTGGAGCGCTGTTTATATTGACCTCAATGAGGCACACCTGGGGAGGGCGGGCCGGCAGGTTAAGGCTGCCCAGGTCAGCTAATAAACAACTCTCAGGGAATCACATTGTTGAAAATGGACCTCGCTAAGGCAGAAGAGAAGCCAAGGAAAAAAAGGACACAATGCCATTTGCAGCACCGTAAATGAGTCTAGAAGTAATCACGTGACTTGTAGTAAGTCAGAAAGTGAAAGACACATATCATATCATATCACTTATAGGTGTTACCTAAAAATGGATACCAGGGCAGATATTTCCACGGAGAAGGGCAATCACAGATTCATTAAACAAACTTATGGTTCACCAATGGAAAGGTGTGAGGATTGGTTTCATTACGATATAGGCGTTAACAGACATATACAAACACAGGTGACATATATAATCATCAAAGATCTACAGAATACCAAGAGAGGACTACTCAACATTCTGTCATAACGTACATGGGAAAAGGATCCCAGGAAGTGCAGACATCTGTATATGTGTAAAAGAACCACATCTTCCACACCTACAACAAGCCAAACATTGTAATCAAACTTGCTGTAATAAAAAAAAAATAATTAAAAACACGAACAAGAATTAGTGAGACAAACTTGAGGGGCTTTCTCCTGGCACATTCCATTCTAAATTCCAATCTAGAACACCACTTCCACTGAGGCTCTCTTGCCCTAGTAACCAGATTTGGTAAGGGTGAACTGCTGCCACCTTGTGGCCGTTTCACACAACAGCAGCTTTAATCCCAGCGCTAATGGTCAGTTGATATTCAAAATCATTGCAGGCCTGTAAATGACACCTGCCCTGAACACAAATCCTGGGGTCACATATCGACCAAAAAATTCAAAGGATGTCCATATTTCAAAACGACCGTTTCAAAAGGCATATTTTACGCACATTAGTGTTCTGCTTCTTTTCCTTTGTTTCCTTTCTTGTTAAAAAAAAAACGGGAATGGAAAAAGGCATCCCTCAGAATGGGCCAAAATCGTTGCAAACGAATCAATGGACAGAGGTTTAATCTCCAATATATATAAACAGCTCATGCAGCTTAATATTAAAAAAAACAAACAACCCAATACAAAAATGGGCAGAAGATCTAAAGAGGCGTTTCTTCAAAGAAGACACAGAGATGGCCAAGACGCCCATGAAAAGCTGCTCAACAGCACTAATTATTAGAGAAATGCAAATCAAAACTACAATGAGGTATCACCTCACACCTGTTAGAATCGGCATCATCAGAAAATCTACAAACAACCAATTCTGGGGAGGGTGTGGACAAAAGGAGCCCTCTTCCACTATTGGTGGGAATGTAAATTGATACAGTCACTATGGAGAACAGTATGGAGTTTCCTTAAAAAAACTAGAAATAGAATTACCATCTGATCCAGCAATCCCACTTCTGGGCATATACCCAGAGAAAACCGTAAATCAAAAAGGCACATTCACCACAAATTTCGTTGCAGCACAATTTACAGCAGCCAGGTAATAGAGGCCACCTAAATGCCCACAGACAGATAAATGGATAAAGATGTGGTACATATATAAAATGAAATATTACTCGGCCATAAAAAGGAATGAAACTGGGTCATTTGTAGAGACATCGATGGATCAAGGGACTGTCATACAGAATGAAGTCAGAAAGAGGAAACCAAATACTGTATATTAAGGCATATATGTGGAACCTAAAAAATGGTACAGATGAACTGGTTTGCAGGGAAGAAATAGAGACACAGAGGTAGAGAACAAACGTATGGACAACAAGGGTGGGAAGCCATGGGGTGGTGGTGGTGGGATGAGTTGGGAGATTGGGATTGACCTGTATACATGTATATGCATAAAATACATAACTAATAATAACCTGCTGTATAAAAAAATAAATTAATTAATTTCAAAATTCTAAACAATAAAATTTAAAAATAAAAGAGAAAAAAGTTGTTCCCGTCTCACAGATGTATTTATAGGAATGAATTATTTCCATGCTTATATCTATAAATACATAAAAGAGGAATAAAATCTAACTTGAAACATAAAAGAAAAAAAAAACCTGAACCCACCATTTATACAGAGGAAAACCCTATCTGGACACTTGCTCCAGCGGTAAACAATTCTGAAATTGGTCAGAGGTGTGGAACCATCTCCCATACAGCCAGCACCCCACACCCCACACAAGGAGTGTCCTCATTGCATAGCTGGGGGACTGTGCCGAGGCATCTGTGTGTAAACGTGAGCTGAGCCCCAGGCCAGCTGCTGCTGAACTGTTCCCACCCTTCCCAGGTAAAACACCTGAATATGTACAAGGGCTTGAAAGCCTAGAGGAAGGGCCTTCGAGCCACACCAGCGACAGCACGCAGGCCAACTTGGTGCCTGCAGGCCAGCCAGGGTGGTCCTGGCCCCGGGCGCTCTTCCGGAAGCTTTCCATTGCCCTGCCTGAGATACCCCTCCTGTCCTGGCCCCCACTGCTTTTTTCCTTCCTCACCTCTGTCCGGAGAGAAATTCCAGCGGAAGGTATGGGTGACACATCCTCTTCTTTACAGGTGTCAGCCTGGCAACTCCTGCAGAAAGGCCAGCAGAGCCCCACTCACACCGGGCCACCCACAAAACTGTGGCCCCTCACTCCCACCCACCAGCACAGCCCCGAGACTGCTGACGGGGCAGAGAATATGGAGTCAGGCACAGCTTCAGGGGCTATTGCTGCCTGGAGCGCTGTTTATATTGACCTCAATGAGGCACACCTGGGGAGGGCGGGCCGGCAGGTTAAGGCTGCCCAGGTCAGCTAATAAACAACTCTCAGGGAATCACATTGTTGAAAATGGACCTCGCTAAGGCAGAAGAGAAGCCAAGGAAAAAAAGGACACAATGCCATTTGCAGCACCGTAAATGAGTCTAGAAGTAATCACGTGACTTGTAGTAAGTCAGAAAGTGAAAGACACATATCATATCATATCACTTATAGGTGTTACCTAAAAATGGATACCAGGGCAGATATTTCCACGGAGAAGGGCAATCACAGATTCATTAAACAAACATATGGTTCACCAATGGAAAGGTGTGAGGATTGGTTTCATTACGATATAGGCGTTAACAGACATATACAAACACAGGTGACATATATAATCATCAAAGACCTACAGAATACCAAGAGAGGACTACTCAACATTCTGTCATAACGTACATGGGAAAAGGATCCCAGGAAGTGCAGACATCTGTATATGTGTAAAAGAACCACATCTTCCACACCTACAACAAGCCAAACATTGTAATCAAACTTGCTGTAATAAAAAAAAATTAATTAAAAACACGAACAAGAATTAGTGAGACAAACTTGAGGGGCTTTCTCCTGGCACATTCCATTCTAAATTCCAATCTAGAACACCACTTCCACTGAGGCTCTCTTGCCCTAGTAACCAGATTTGGTAAGGGTGAACTGCTGCCACCTTGTGGCCGTTTCACACAACAGCAGCTTTAATCCCAGCGCTAATGGTCAGTTGATATTCAAAATCATTGCAGGCCTGTAAATGACACCTGCCCTGAACACAAATCCTGGGGTCACATATCGACCAAAAAATTCAAAGGATGTCCATATTTCAAAACGACCATTTCAAAAGGCATATTTTACGCACATTAGTGTTCTGCTTCTTTTCCTTTGTTTCCTTTCTTGTTAAAAAAAAAACGGGAATGGAAAAAGGCATCCCTCAGAATGGGCCAAAATCGTTGCAAACGAATCAATGGACAGAGGTTTAATCTCCAATATATATAAACAGCTCATGCAGCTTAATATTAAAAAAAACAAACAACCCAATACAAAAATGGGCAGAAGATCTAAAGAGGCGTTTCTTCAAAGAAGACACAGAGATGGCCAAGACGCCCATGAAAAGCTGCTCAACAGCACTAATTATTAGAGAAATGCAAATCAAAACTACAATGAGGTATCACCTCACACCTGTTAGAATCGGCATCATCAGAAAATCTACAAACAACCAATTCTGGGGAGGGTGTGGACAAAAGGAGCCCTCTTCCACTATTGGTGGGAATGTAAATTGATACAGTCACTATGGAGAACAGTATGGAGTTTCCTTAAAAAAACTAGAAATAGAATTACCATCTGATCCAGCAATCCCACTTCTGGGCATATACCCAGAGAAAACCGTAAATCAAAAAGGCACATTCACCACAAATTTCGTTGCAGCACAATTTACAGCAGCCAGGTAATAGAGGCCACCTAAATGCCCACAGACAGATAAATGGATAAAGATGTGGTACATATATAAAATGAAATATTACTCGGCCATAAAAAGGAATGAAACTGGGTCATTTGTAGAGACATCGATGGATCAAGGGACTGTCATACAGAATGAAGTCAGAAAGAGGAAACCAAATACTGTATATTAAGGCATATATGTGGAACCTAAAAAATGGTACAGATGAACTGGTTTGCAGGGAAGAAATAGAGACACAGAGGTAGAGAACAAACGTATGGACACCAAGGGTGGGAAGCCATGGGGTGGTGGTGGTGGGATGAGTTGGGAGATTGGGATTGACCTGTATACATGTATATGCATAAAATACATAACTAATAATAAACTGCTGTATAAAAAAATAAATTAATTAATTTCAAAATTCTAAAAAATAAAATTTAAAAATAAAAGAGAAAAAAGTTCTTCCCGTCACACAGATGTATTTATAGGAATGAATTATTTCCATGCTTATATCTATAAATACATAAAAGAGGAATAAAATCTAACTTGAAACATAAAAGAAAAAAAAACCCTGAACCCACCATTTATACAGAGGAAAACCCTATCTGGACACTTGCTCCAGCGGTAAACAATTCTGAAATTGGTCAGAGGTGGGGAACCATCTCCCATACAGCCAGCACCCCAACCCCCACGCAAGGAGCGTCCTCATTGCAAAGCTGGGGGATTGTGCCGAGACATCTGTGCGTAAACGTGAGCTGAGCCCCAGGCCAGCTGCTGCTGAACTGTTCCCACCCTTCCCAGGTAAAACACCTGAATATGTACAAGGGCTTGAAAGCCTAGAGGAAGGGCCGTCGAGCCACACCAGCGACAGCACGCAGGCCAAGTTGGTGCCTGCAGGCCAGCCAGGGTGGTCCTGGCCCCGGGCACTCATCAGGAAGCTTTCCATTGCCCTGCCTGAGATACCCCTCCTGTCCTGGCCCCCACTGCTTTTTTCCTTCCTCACCTGTGTCCGGAGAGAACTTCCAGCGGAAGGTATGGGTGACACATCCTCTTCTTTACAGGTGTCAGCCTGGCAACTCCTGCAGAAAGGCCAGCAGAGCCCCACTCACACCGGGCCACCCACAAAGCTGTGGCCCCTCACTCCCACCCACCAGCACAGCCCCGAGACTGCTGACGGGGCAGAGAATATGGAGTCAGGCACAGCTTCAGGGGCTATTGCTGCCTGGAGCGCTGTTTATATTGACCTCAGTGAGGCACACCTGGGGAGGGCGGGCCGGCAGGGTAAGGCTGCCCAGGTCAGCTAATCCACAACCCTCAGGGAATCACATTGTTGAAAATGGACCCCGCTAAGGCAGAAGAGAAGCCAAGAAAAAAAGGACACAATGCCATTTGCAGCACCGTAAATGAGTCTAGAAGTAATCACGTGACTTGTAGTAAGTCAGAAAGTGAAAGACACATACCATATCATATCACTTATAGGTGTTACCTAAAAATGGATACCAGGGCAGATATTTCCACGGAGAAGGGCAATCACAGATTCATTAAACAAACTTATGGTTCACGAATGGAAAGGTGTGAGGATTGGTTTCATTACGATATAGGGGTTAACAGACATATACAAACACAGGTGACATATATAATCACCAAAGACCTACAGAATACCAAGAGAGGACTACTCAACATTCTGTCATAACGTACATGGGAAAAGGATCCCAGGAAGAACAGACATCTGTATATGTGTAAAAGAACCACACCTTCCACACCTACAACAAGCCAAACATTGTAATCAAACTTGCTGTAATAAAAAATAAAAATAAATTAAAAACACGAACAAGAAGTAGTGAGACAAACGTGAGGGGCTTTCTCCTGGCACATTCCATTCTAAACTCCAATCTAGAACACCACTTCCACTGAGGCTCTCTTGCCCTAGTAACCAGATTTGGTAAGGGTGAACTGCTGCCACCTTGTGGCCGTTTCACACAACAGCAGCTTTAATCCCAGCGCTAATGGTCAGTTGATATTCAAAATCATTGCAGGCCTGTGAATGACACCTGCCCTGAACACAATTCCTGGGGTCACATATCGACGAAAAATTCAAAGGACGTCCATATTTCAAAACGACCGTTTCAAAAGGCATATTTTACGCACATTAGTATTCTGCTTCTTTTCCTTTCTTTCCTTTTTTGTTAAAAAAAAACGGGAATGGAAAAAGGCATCCCTCAGAATGGGCCAAAATCGTTGCAAACGAATCAATGGACAGAGGTTTAATCTCCAATATATATAAACAGCTCATGCAGCTTAATATTAAAAAAACAAACAACCCAATACAAAAATGGGCAGAAGATCTAAAGAGGCGTTTCTTCAAAGAAGACACAGAGATGGCCAAGACGCCCATGAAAAGCTGCTCAACAGCACTAATTATTAGAGAAATGCAAATCAAAACTACAATGAGGTATCACCTCACACCTGTTAGAATCGGCATCATCAGAAAATCTACAAACAACCAATTCTGGGGAGGGTGTGGACAAAAGGAGCCCTCTTCCACTATTGGTGGGAATGTAAATTGATAGTCACTATGGAGAACAGTATGGAGTTTCCTTAAAAAAACTAGAAATAGAATTACCATCTGATCCAGCAATCCCACTTCTGGGCATATACCCAGAGAAAACCGTAAATCAAAAAGGCACATTCACCACAAAGTTCGTTGCAGCACAATTTACAATAGCCAGGTAATAGAAGCCACCTAAATGCCCACAGACAGATAAATGGATAAAGATGTGGTACATATATAAAATGAAATATTACTCGGCCATAAAAAGGAATGAAACTGGGTCATTTGTAGAGACATCGATGGATCAAGGGACTGTCATACAGAATGAAGTCAGAAAGAGGAAACCAAATACTGTATATTAAGGCATATATGTGGAACCTAAAAAATGGTACAGATGAACTGGTTTGCAGCGAAGAAATGGAGACACAGAGGTAGAGAACAAACGTATGGACACCAAGTGTGGGAAGCCATGGGGTGGTGGTGGTGGGATGAGTTGGGAGATTGGGATTGACTTGTATACATGTATATGCATAAAATACATAACTAATAATAACCTGCTGTATAAAAAAATAAATTAATTAATTTCAAAATTCTAAAAAATAAAATTTAAAAATAAAAGAGAAAAAAGTTCTTCCCGTCACACAGATGTATTTATAGGAATGAATTATTTCCATGCTTATATCTATAAATACATAAAAGAGGAATAAAATCTAACTTGAAACATAAAAGAAAAAAAAACCCTGAACCCACCATTTATACAGAGGAAAACCCTATCTGGACACTTGCTCCAGCGGTAAACAATTCTGAAATTGGTCAGAGGTGGGGAACCATCTCCCATACAGCCAGCACCCCAACCCCCACACAAGGAGCGTCCTCATTGCAAAGCTGGGGGATTGTGCCGAGACATCTGTGCGTAAACGTGAGCTGAGCCCCAGGCCAGCTGCTGCTGAACTGTTCCCACCCTTCCCAGGTAAAACACCTGAATATGTACAAGGGCTTGAAAGCCTAGAGGAAGGGCCGTCGAGCCACAACAGCGACAGCACGCAGGCCAAGTTGGTGCCTGCAGGCCAGCCAGGGTGGTCCTGGCCCCGGGCGCTCTTCCGGAAGCTTTCCATTGCCCTGCCTGAGATACGCCTCCTGTCCTGGCCCCCACTGTTTTTTTCCTTCCTCACCTCTGTCCGGAGAGAAATTCCAGCGGAAGGTATGGGTGACACATCCTCTTCTTTACAGGTGTCAGCCTGGCAACTCCTGCAGAAAGGCCAGCAGAGCCCCACTCACACCGGGCCACCCACAAAGCTGTGGCCCCTCACTCCCACCCACCAGCACAGCCCCGAGACTGCTGACGGGGCAGAGAACATGGAGTCAGGCACAGCTTCAGGGGCTATTGCTGCCTGGAGCGCTGTTTATATTGACCTCAACGAGGCACACCTGGGGAGGGCGGGCCGGCAGGGTAAGGCTGCCCAGGTCAGCTAATCCACAACCCTCAGGGAATCACATTGTTGAAAATGGACCTCGCTAAGGCAGAAGAGAAGCCAAGGAAAAAAAGGACACAATGCCATTTGCAGCACCGTAAATGAGTCTAGAAGTAATCACGTGACTTGTAGTAAGTCAGAAAGTGAAAGACACATACCATACCATATCACTTATAGGTGTTACCTAAAAATGGATACCAGGGCAGATATTTCCATGGAAAAGGGCAATCACAGATTCATTAAACAAACTTATGGTTCACGAATGGAAAGGTGTGAGGTTTGGTTTCATTACGATATCGGGGTTAACAATCATATACAAACACAGATGACATATATAATCACCAAAGACCTACAGAATACCAAGAGAGGACTACTCAACATTCTGTCATAACGTACATGGGAAAAGGATCCCAGGAAGAACAGACATCTGTATATGTGTAAAAGAACCACATCTTCCACACCTACAACAAGCCAAACATTGTAACCAAACTTGCTGTAATAAAAAATAAAAAAATAAATTAAAAACACGAACAAGAAGTAGTGAGACAAACTTGAGGGGCTTTCTCCTGGCACATTCCATTCTAAATTCCAATCTAGAACACCACTTCCACTGAGGCTCTCTTGCCCTAGTAACCAGATTTGGTAAGGGTGAACTGCTGCCACCTTGTGGCCGTTTCACACAACAGCAGCTTTAATCCCAGCGCTAATGGTCAGTTGATATTCAAAATCATTGCAGGCCTGTAAATGACACCTGCCCTGAACACAATTCCTGGGGTCACATATCGACCAAAAAATTCAAAGGACGTCCATATTTCAAAACGACCGTTTCAAAAGGCATATTTTACGCACATTAGTGTTCTGCTTCTTTTCCTTTCTTTCCTTTTTTGTTAAAAAAAAACGGGAATGGAAAAAGGCATCCCTCAGAATGGGCAAAAATCGTTGCAAACGAATCAATGGACAGAGGTTTAATCTCCAATATATATAAACAGCTCATGCAGCTTAATATTAAAAAATCAAACAACCCAATACAAAAGTGGGCAGAAGATCTAAAGAGGCGTTTCTTCAAAGAAGACACAGAGATGGCCAAGACGCCCATGAAAAGCTGCTCAACAGCACTAATTATTAGAGAAATGCAAATCAAAACTACAATGAGGTATCACCTCACACCTGTTAGAATCGGCATCATCAGAAAATCTACAAACAACCAATTCTGGGGAGGGTGTGGACAAAAGGAGCCCTCTTCCACTATTGGTGGGAATGTAAATTGATACAGTCACTATGGAGAACAGTATGGAGTTTCCTTAAAAAAACTAGAAATAGAATTACCATCTGATCCAGCAATCCCACTTCTGGGCATATACCCAGAGAAAACCGTAAATCAAAAAGGCACATTCACCACAATATTCTTTGCAGCACTATTTACAATAGCCAGGTAATGGAAGCAACTTAAATGCCCACAGACAGATGAATGGATAAAATGTGGTACATATATAAAATGAAATATTACTCGGCCATAAAAAGGAATGAAACTGGGTCATTTGTAGAGACATCGATGGATCAAGGGACTGTCATACAGAATGAAGTCAAAAAGAGGAAACCAAATACTGTATATTAAGGCATATATGTGGAACCTAAAAAATGGTACAGATGAACTGGTTTGCAGTGAAGAAATAGAGACACAGAGGTAGAGAACAAAGGTATGGACACCAAGTGTGGGAAGCCATGGGGTGGTGGTGGTGGGATGAGTTGGGAGATTGGGATTGACCTGTATACATGTATATGCATAAAATACATAACTAATAATAAACTGCTGTATAAAAAAATAAATTAATTAATTTCAAAATTCTAAAAAATAAAATTTAAAAATAAGAGAGAAAAAAGTTCTTCCCATCACACAGATGTATTTATAGGAATGAATTATTTCCATGCTTATATCTATAAATACATAAAAGAGGAATAATATCTAACTTGAAACATAAAAGAAAAAAAAAAAAACCTGAACCCACCATTTATACAGAGGAAAACCCTATCTGGACACTTGCTCCAGCGGTAAACAATTCTGAAATTGGTCAGAGGTGGGGAACCATCACCCATACAGCCAGCACCCCACCACCCACGCAAGGAGCGGTCTCATTGCAAAGCTGGGGGATTGTGCCGAGGCATCTGTGCGTAAACGTGAGCTGAGCCCCAGGCCAGCTGCTGCTGAACTGTTCCCACCCTTCCCAGGTAAAACACCTGAATATGTACAAGGGCTTGAAAGCCTAGAGGAAGGCCCGTCGAGCCACACCAGCGACAGCACGCAGGCCAAGTTGGTGCCTGCAGGCCAGCCAGGGTGGTCCTGGCCCCGGGCACTCTTCCGGAAGCTTTCCATTGCCCTGCCTGAGATACGCCTCCTGTCCTGGCCCCCACTGCTTTTTTCCTTCCTCACCTCTGTCCGGAGAGAAATTCCAGCGGAAGGTATGGGTGACACATCCTCTTCTTTACAGGTGTCAGCCTGGCAACTCCTGCAGAAAGGCCAGCAGAGACCCACTCACACCGGGCCACCCACAAAGCTGTGGCCCCTCACTCCCACCCACCAGCACAGCCCCGAGACTGCTGACGGGGCAGAGAATATGGAGTCAGGCACAGCTTCAGGGGCTATTGCTGCCTGGAGCGCTGTTTATATTGACCTCAACGAGGCACACCTGGGGAGGGCGGGCCGGCAGGGTAAGGCTGCCCAGGTCAGCTAATCCACAACCCTCAGGGAATCACATTGTTGAAAATGGACCTCGCTAAGGCAGAAGAGAAGCCAAGGAAAAAAAGGACACAATGCCATTTGCAGCACCGTAAATGAGTCTAGAAGTAATCACGTGACTTGTAGTAAGTCAGAAAGTGAAAGACACATACCATATCATATCACTTATAGGTGTTACCTAAAAATGGATACCAGGGCAGATATTTCCACGGAGAAGGGCAATCACAGATTCATTAAACAAACTTATGGTTCACGAAAGGAAAGGTGTGAGGTTTGGTTTCATTACGATATCGGGGTTAACAATCATATACAAACACAGATGACATATATAATCACCAAAGACCTACAGAATACCAAGAGAGGACTACTCAACATTCTGTCATAACGTACATGGGAAAAGGATCCCAGGAAGAACAGACATCTGTATATGTGTAAAAGAACCACATCTTCCACACCTACAACAAGCCAAACATTGTAATCAAACTTGCTGTAATAAAAAATAAAAAAAATAAATTAAAAACACGAACAAGAAGTAGTGAGACAAACTTGAGGGGCTTTCTCCTGGCACATTCCATTCTAAATTCCAATCTAGAACACCACTTCCACTGAGGCTCTCTTGCCCTAGTAACCAGATTTGGTAAGGGTGAACTGCTGCCACCTTGTGGCCGTTTCACACAACAGCAGCTTTAATCCCAGCGCTAATGGTCAGTTGATATTCAAAATCATTGCAGGCCTGTAAATGACACCTGCCCTGAACACAATTCCTGGGGTCACATATCGACCAAAAAATTCAAAGGACGTCCATATTTCAAAACGACCGTTTCAAAAGGCATATTTTACGCACATGAGTGTTCTGCTTCTTTTCCTTTCTTTCCTTTTTTGTTAAAAAAAAACGGGAATGGAAAAAGGCATCCCTCAGAATGGGCAAAAATCGTTGCAAACGAATCATTGGACAGAGGTTTAATCTCCAATATATATAAACAGCTCATGCAGCTTAATATTAAAAAATCAAACAACCCAATACAAAAATGGGCAGAAGATCTAAAGACGCGTTTCTTCAAAGAAGACACAGAGATGGCCAAGACGCCCATGAAAAGCTGCTCAACAGCACTAATTATTAGAGAAATGCAAATCAAAACTACAATGAGGTATCACCTCACACCTGTTAGAATCGGCATCATCAGAAAATCTACAAACAACCAATTCTGGGGAGGGTGTGGACAAAAGGAGCCCTCTTCCACTATTGGTGGGAATGTAAATTGATACAGTCACTATGGAGAACAGTATGGAGTTTCCTTAAAAAAACTAGAAATAGAATTACCATCTGATCCAGCAATCCCACTTCTGGGCATATACCCAGAGAAAACCGTAAATCAAAAAGGCACATTCACCACAATATTCATTGCAGCACTATTTACAATAGCCAGGTAATGGAAGCAACCTAAATGCCCACAGACAGATGAATGGATAAAGATGTGGTACATATATAAAATGAAATATTACTCGGCCATAAAAAGGAATGAAACTGGGTCATTTGTAGAGACATCGATGGATCAAGAGACTGTCATACAGAATGAAGTCAGAAAGAGGAAACCAAATACTGTATATTAAGGCATATATGTGGAACCTCAAAAATGGTACAGATGAACTGGTTTGCAGCGAAGAAATGGAGACACAGAGGTAGAGAACAAACGTATGGACACCAAGTGTGGGAAGCCATGGGGTGGTGGTGGTGGGATGAGTTGGGAGATTGGGATTGACTTGTATACATGTATATGCATAAAATACATAACTAATAATAACCTGCTGTATAAAAAAATAAATTAATTAATTTCAAAATTCTAAAAAATAAAATTTAAAAATAAAAGAGAAAAAAGTTCTTCCCGTCACACAGATGTATTTATAGGAATGAATTATTTCCATGCTTATATCTATAAATACATAAAAGAGGAATAAAATCTAACTTGAAACATAAAAGAAAAAAAAACCCTGAACCCACCATTTATACAGAGGAAAACCCTATCTGGACACTTGCTCCAGTGGTAAACAATTCTGAAATTGGTCAGAGGTGGGGAACCATCTCCCATACAGCCAGCACCCCAACCCCCACACAAGGAGCGTCCTCATTGCAAAGCTGGGGGATTGTGCCGAGACATCTGTGCGTAAACGTGAGCTGAGCCCCAGGCCAGCTGCTGCTGAACTGTTCCCACCCTTCCCAGGTAAAACACCTGAATATGTACAAGGGCTTGAAAGCCTAGAGGAAGGGCCGTCGAGCCACACCAGCGACTGCACGCAGGCCAAGTTGGTGCCTGCAGGCCAGCCAGGGTGGTCCTGGCCCCGGGCGCTCTTCCGGAAGCTTTCCATTGCCCTGCCTGAGATACGCCTCCTGTCCTGGCCCCCACTGTTTTTTTCCTTCCTCACCTCTGTCCGGAGAGAAATTCCAGCGGAAGGTATGGGTGACACATCCTCTTCTTTACAGGTGTCAGCCTGGCAACTCCTGCAGAAAGGCCAGCAGAGCCCCACTCACACCGGGCCACCCACAAAGCTGTGGCCCCTCACTCCCACCCACCAGCACAGCCCCGAGACTGCTGACGGGGCAGAGAATATGGAGTCAGGCACAGCTTCAGGGGCTATTGCTGCCTGGAGCGCTGTTTATATTGACCTCAACGAGGCACACCTGGGGAGGTCGGGCCGGCAGGGTAAGGCTGCCCAGGTCAGCTAATCCACAACCCTCAGGGAATCACATTGTTGAAAATGGACCTCGCTAAGGCAGAAGAGAAGCCAAGGAAAAAAAGGACACAATGCCATTTGCAGCACCGTAAATGAGTCTAGAAGTAATCACGTGACTTGTAGTAAGTCAGAAAGTGAAAGACACATACCATACCATATCACTTATAGGTGTTACCTAAAAATGGATACCAGGGCAGATATTTCCATGGAAAAGGGCAATCACAGATTCATTAAACAAACTTATGGTTCACGAATGGAAAGGTGTGAGGTTTGGTTTCATTACGATATCGGGGTTAACAATCATATACAAACACAGATGACATATATAATCACCAAAGACCTACAGAATACCAAGAGAGGACTACTCAACATTCTGTCATAACGTACATGGGAAAAGGATCCCAGGAAGAACAGACATCTGTATATGTGTAAAAGAACCACATCTTCCACACCTACAACAAGCCAAACATTGTAACCAAACTTGCTGTAATAAAAAATAAAAAAATAAATTAAAAACACGAACAAGAAGTAGTGAGACAAACTTGAGGGGCTTTCTCCTGGCACATTCCATTCTAAATTCCAATCTAGAACACCACTTCCACTGAGGCTCTCTTGCCCTAGTAACCAGATTTGGTAAGGGTGAACTGCTGCCACCTTGTGGCCGTTTCACACAACAGCAGCTTTAATCCCAGCGCTAATGGTCAGTTGATATTCAAAATCATTGCAGGCCTGTAAATGACACCTGCCCTGAACACAATTCCTGGGGTCACATATCGACCAAAAAATTCAAAGGACGTCCATATTTCAAAACGACCGTTTCAAAAGGCATATTTTACGCACATTAGTGTTCTGCTTCTTTTCCTTTCTTTCCTTTTTTGTTAAAAAAAAACGGGAATGGAAAAAGGCATCCCTCAGAATGGGCAAAAATCGTTGCAAACGAATCAATGGACAGAGGTTTAATCTCCAATATATATAAACAGCTCATGCAGCTTAATATTAAAAAATCAAACAACCCAATACAAAAGTGGGCAGAAGATCTAAAGAGGCGTTTCTTCAAAGAAGACACAGAGATGGCCAAGACGCCCATGAAAAGCTGCTCAACAGCACTAATTATTAGAGAAATGCAAATCAAAACTACAATGAGGTATCACCTCACACCTGTTAGAATCGGCATCATCAGAAAATCTACAAACAACCAATTCTGGGGAGGGTGTGGACAAAAGGAGCCCTCTTCCACTATTGGTGGGAATGTAAATTGATACAGTCACTATGGAGAACAGTATGGAGTTTCCTTAAAAAAACTAGAAATAGAATTACCATCTGATCCAGCAATCCCACTTCTGGGCATATACCCAGAGAAAACCGTAAATCAAAAAGGCACATTCACCACAATATTCTTTGCAGCACTATTTACAATAGCCAGGTAATGGAAGCAACCTAAATGCCCACAGACAGATGAATGGATAAAATGTGGTACATATATAAAATGAAATATTACTCGGCCATAAAAAGGAATGAAACTGGGTCATTTGTAGAGACATCGATGGATCAAGGGACTGTCATACAGAATGAAGTCAAAAAGAGGAAACCAAATACTGTATATTAAGGCATATATGTGGAACCTAAAAAATGGTACAGATGAACTGGTTTGCAGTGAAGAAATAGAGACACAGAGGTAGAGAACAAAGGTATGGACACCAAGTGTGGGAAGCCATGGGGTGGTGGTGGTGGGATGAGTTGGGAGATTGGGATTGACCTGTATACATGTATATGCATAAAATACATAACTAATAATAAACTGCTGTATAAAAAAATAAATTAATTAATTTCAAAATTCTAAAAAATAAAATTTAAAAATAAGAGAGAAAAAAGTTCTTCCCATCACACAGATGTATTTATAGGAATGAATTATTTCCATGCTTATATCTATAAATACATAAAAGAGGAATAAAATCTAACTTGAAACATAAAAGAAAAAAAAAAAACCTGAACCCACCATTTATACAGAGGAAAACCCTATCTGGACACTTGCTCCAGCGGTAAACTATTCTGAAATTGGTCAGAGGTGGGGAACCATCACCCATACAGCCAGCACCCCACCACCCACGCAAGGAGCGGCCTCATTGCAAAGCTGGGGGATTGTGCCGAGGCATCTGTGCGTAAACGTGAGCTGAGCCCCAGGCCAGCTGCTGCTGAACTGTTCCCACCCTTCCCAGGTAAAACACCTGAATATGTACAAGGGCTTGAAAGCCTAGAGGAAGGCCCGTCGAGCCACACCAGCGACAGCACGCAGGCCAAGTTGGTGCCTGCAGGCCAGCCAGGGTGGTCCTGGCCCCGGGCACTCTTCCGGAAGCTTTCCATTGCCCTGCCTGAGATACGCCTCCTGTCCTGGCCCCCACTGCTTTTTTCCTTCCTCACCTCTGTCCGGAGAGAAATTCCAGCGGAAGGTATGGGTGACACATCCTCTTCTTTACAGGTGTCAGCCTGGCAACTCCTGCAGAAAGGCCAGCAGAGACCCACTCACACCGGGCCACCCACAAAGCTGTGGCCCCTCACTCCCACCCACCAGCACAGCCCCGAGACTGCTGACGGGGCAGAGAATATGGAGTCAGGCACAGCTTCAGGGGCTATTGCTGCCTGGAGCGCTGTTTATATTGACCTCAACGAGGCACACCTGGGGAGGGCGGGCCGGCAGGGTAAGGCTGCCCAGGTCAGCTAATCCACAACCCTCAGGGAATCACATTGTTGAAAATGGACCTCGCTAAGGCAGAAGAGAAGCCAAGGAAAAAAAGGACACAATGCCATTTGCAGCACCGTAAATGAGTCTAGAAGTAATCACGTGACTTGTAGTAAGTCAGAAAGTGAAAGACACATACCATATCATATCACTTATAGGTGTTACCTAAAAATGGATACCAGGGCAGATATTTCCACGGAGAAGGGCAATCACAGATTCATTAAACAAACTTATGGTTCACGAAAGGAAAGGTGTGAGGTTTGGTTTCATTACGATATCGGGGTTAACAATCATATACAAACACAGATGACATATATAATCACCAAAGACCTACAGAATACCAAGAGAGGACTACTCAACATTCTGTCATAACGTACATGGGAAAAGGATCCCAGGAAGAACAGACATCTGTATATGTGTAAAAGAACCACATCTTCCACACCTACAACAAGCCAAACATTGTAATCAAACTTGCTGTAATAAAAAATAAAAAAAATAAATTAAAAACACGAACAAGAAGTAGTGAGACAAACTTGAGGGGCTTTCTCCTGGCACATTCCATTCTAAATTCCAATCTAGAACACCACT
This sequence comes from Mesoplodon mirus, assembly GCF_964341445.2. Classification (NCBI taxonomy): domain Eukaryota; kingdom Metazoa; phylum Chordata; class Mammalia; order Artiodactyla; family Ziphiidae; genus Mesoplodon; species Mesoplodon mirus. The sequence continues at coordinate 106,116,451 of NC_138987.1, read as the reverse complement.
TCCACTGAGGCTCTCTTGCCCTAGTAACCAGATTTGGTAAGGGTGAACTGCTGCCACCTTGTGGCCGTTTCACACAACAGCAGCTTTAATCCCAGCGCTAATGGTCAGTTGATATTCAAAATCATTGCAGGCCTGTAAATGACACCTGCCCTGAACACAATTCCTGGGGTCACATATCGACCAAAAAATTCAAAGGACGTCCATATTTCAAAACGACCGTTTCAAAAGGCATATTTTACGCACATGAGTGTTCTGCTTCTTTTCCTTTCTTTCCTTTTTTGTTAAAAAAAACGGGAATGGAAAAAGGCATCCCTCAGAATGGGCAAAAATCGTTGCAAACGAATCAATGGACAGAGGTTTAATCTCCAATATATATAAACAGCTCATGCAGCTTAATATTAAAAAATCAAACAACCCAATACAAAAATGGGCAGAAGATCTAAAGACGCGTTTCTTCAAAGAAGACACAGAGATGGCCAAGACGCCCATGAAAAGCTGCTCAACAGCACTAATTATTAGAGAAATGCAAATCAAAACTACAATGAGGTATCACCTCACACCTGTTAGAATCGGCATCATCAGAAAATCTACAAACAACCAATTCTGGGGAGGGTGTGGACAAAAGGAGCCCTCTTCCACTATTGGTGGGAATGTAAATTGATACAGTCACTATGGAGAACAGTATGGAGTTTCCTTAAAAAAACTAGAAATAGAATTACCATCTGATCCAGCAATCCCACTTCTGGGCATATACCCAGAGAAAACCGTAAATCAAAAAGGCACATTCACCACAATATTCATTGCAGCACTATTTACAATAGCCAGGTAATGGAAGCAACCTAAATGCCCACAGACAGATGAATGGATAAAGATGTGGTACATATATAAAATGAAATATTGCTCGGCCATAAAATGGAATGAAACTGGGTCATTTGTAGAGACATCGATGGATCAAGAGACTGTCATACAGAATGAAGTCAGAAAGAGGAAACCAAATACTGTATATTAAGGCATATATGTGGAACCTAAAAAATGGTACAGATGAACTGGTTTGCAGCGAAGAAATAGAGACACAAAGGTAGAGAACAAACGTATGGACACCAAGTGTGGGAAGCCATGGGGTGGTGGTGGTGGGATGAGTTGGGAGTTTGGGATTGACCTGTATACATGTATATGCATAAAATACATAACTAATAATAACCTGCTGTATAAAAAAATAAATTAATTAATTTCAAAATTCTAAAAAATAAAATTTAAAAATAAAAGAGAAAAAAGTTCTTCCCGTCACACAGATGTATTTATAGGAATGAATTATTTCCATGCTTATATCTATAAATACATAAAAGAGGAATAAAATCTAACTTGAAACATAAAAGAAAAAAAAACCCTGAACCCACCATTTATACAGAGGAAAACCCTATCTGGACACTTGCTCCAGCGGTAAACAATTCTGAAATTGGTCAGAGGTGGGGAACCATCTCCCATACAGCCAGCACCCCAACCCCCACGCAAGGAGCGTCCTCATTGCAAAGCTGGGGGATTGTGCTGAGACATCTGTGCGTAAACGTGAGCTGAGCCCCAGGCCAGCTGCTGCTGAACTGTTCCCACCCTTCCCAGGTAAAACACCTGAATATGTACAAGGGCTTGAAAGCCTAGAGGAAGGGCCGTCGAGCCACACCAGCGACAGCACGCAGTCCAAGTTGGTGCCTGCAGGCCAGCCAGGGTGGTCCTGGCCCCGGGCGCTCTTCCGGAAGCTTTCCATTGCCCTGCCTGAGATACCCCTCCTGTCCTGGCCCCCACTGCTTTTTTCCTTCCTCACCTCTGTCCGGAGAGAAATTCCAGCGGAATGTATGGGTGACACATCCTCTTCTTTACAGGTGTCAGCCTGGCAACTCCTGCAGAAAGGCCAGCAGAGCCCCACTCACACCGGGCCACCCACAAAGCTGTGGCCCCTCACTCCCACCCACCAGCACAGCCCCGAGACTGCTGACGGGGCAGAGAATATGGAGTCAGGCACAGCTTCAGGGGCTATTGCTGCCTGGAGCGCTGTTTATATTGACCTCAACGAGGCACACCTGGGGAGGGCGGGCCGGCAGGGTAAGACTGCCCAGGTCAGCTAATCCACAACCCTCAGGGAATCACATTGTTGAAAATGGACCTCGCTAAGGCAGAAGAGAAGCCAAGAAAAAAAGGACACAATGCCATTTGCAGCACCGTAAATGAGTCTAGAAATAATCACGTGACTTGTAGTAAGTCAGAAAGTGAAAGACACATACCATATCATATCACTTATAGGTGTTACCTAAAAATGGATACCAGGGCAGATATTTCCACGGAGAAGGGCAATCACAGATTCATTAAACAAACTTATGGTTCACGAATGGAAAGGTGTGAGGATTGGTTTCATTACGATATAGGGGTTAACAGATATATACAAACACAGGTGACATATATAATCACCAAAGACCTACAGAATACCAAGAGAGGACTTCTCAACATTCTGTCATAACGTACATGGGAAAAGGATCCCAGGAAGAACAGACATCTGTATATGTGTAAAAGAACCACATCTTCCACACCTACAACAAGCCAAACATTGTAACCAAACTTGCTGTAATAAAAAATAAAAAAAAATAAATTAAAAACACGAACAAGAAGTAGTGAGACAAACTTGAGGGGCTTTCTCCTGGCACATTCCATTCTAAATTCCAATCTAGAACACCACTTCCACTGAGGCTCTCTTGCCCTAGTAACCAGATTTGGTAAGGGTGAACTGCTGCCACCTTGTGGCCGTTTCACACAACAGCAGCTATAATCCCAGCGCTAATGGTCAGTTGATATTCAAAATCATTGCAGGCCTGTAAATGACACCTGCCCTGAACACAATTCCTGGGGTCACATATCGACCAAAAAATTCAAAGGACGTCCATATTTCAAAACGACCGTTTCAAAAGGCATATTTTACGCACATTAGTGTTCTGCTTCTTTTCCTTTCTTTCCTTTTTTGTTAAAAAAAAACGGGAATGGAAACAGGCATCCCTCAGAATGGGCAAAAATCGTTGCAAACGAATCAATGGACAGAGGTTTAATCTCCAATATATATAAACAGCTCATGCAGCTTAATATTAAAAAATCAAACAACCCAATACAAAAATGGGCAGAAGATCTAAAGACGCGTTTCTTCAAAGAAGACACAGAGATGGCCAAGACGCCCATGAAAAGCTGCTCAACAGCACTAATTATTAGAGAAATGCAAATCAAAACTACAATGAGGTATCACCTCACACCTGTTAGAATCGGCATCATCAGAAAATCTACAAACAACCAATTCTGGGGAGGGTGTGGACAAAAGGAGCCCTCTTCCACTATTGGTGGGAATGTAAATTGATACAGTCACTATGGAGAACAGTATGGAGTTTCCTTAAAAAAACTAGAAATAGAATTACCATCTGATCCAGCAATCCCACTTCTGGGCATATACCCAGAGAAAACCGTAAATCAAAAAGGCACATTCACCGCAATATTCATTGCAGCACTATTTACAATAGCCAGGTAATGGAAGCAACCTAAATGCCCACAGACAGATGAATGGATAAAATGTGGTACATATATAAATGAAATATTACTCGGCCATAAAATGGAATGAAACTGGGTCATTTGTAGAGACATCGATGGATCAAGAGACTGTCATACAGAATGAAGTCAGAAAGAGGAAACCAAATACTGTATATTAAGGCATATATGTGGAACCTAAAAAATGGTACAGATGAACTGGTTTGCAGCGAAGAAATAGAGACACAAAGGTAGAGAACAAACGTATGGACACCAAGTGTGGGAAGCCATGGGGTGGTGGTGGTGGGATGAGTTGGGAGATTGGGATTGACCTGTATACATGTATATGCATAAAATACATAACTAATAATAACCTGCTGTATAAAAAAATAAATTAATTAATTTCAAAATTCTAAAAAATAAAATTTAAAAATAAAAGAGAAAAAAGTTCTTCCTGTCACACAGATGTATTTATAGGAATGAATTATTTCCATGCTTATATCTATAAATACATAAAAGAGGAATAAAATCTAACTTGAAACATAAAAGAAAAAAAAACCCTGAACCCACCATTTATACAGAGGAAAACCCTATCTGGACACTTGCTCCAGCGGTAAACAATTCTGAAATTGGTCAGAGGTGGGGAACCATCTCCCATACAGCCAGCACCCCAACCCCCACACAAGGAGCGTCCTCATTGCAAAGCTGGGGGATTGTGCCGAGACATCTGTGCGTAAACGTGAGCTGAGCCCCAGGCCAGCTGCTGCTGAACTGTTCCCACCCTTCCCAGGTAAAACACCTGAATATGTACAAGGGCTTGAAAGCCTAGAGGAAGGGCCGTCGAGCCACACCAGCGACAGCACGCAGGCCAAGTTGGTGCCTGCAGGCCAGCCAGGGTGGTCCTGGCCCCGGGCGCTCTTCCGGAAGCTTTCCATTGCCCTGCCTGAGATACCCCTCCTGTCCTGGCCCCCACTGCTTTTTTCCTTCCTCACCTCTGTCCGGAGAGAAATTCCAGCGGAAGGTATGGGTGACACATCCTCTTCTTTACAGGTGTCAGCCTGGCAACTCCTGCAGAAAGGCCAGCAGAGCCCCACTCACACCGGGCCACCCACAAAGCTGTGGCCCCTCACTCCCACCCACCAGCACAGCCCCGAGACTGCTGACGGGGCAGAGAATATGGAGTCAGGCACAGCTTCAGGGGCTCTTGCTGCCTGGAGCGCTGTTTATATTGACCTCAACGAGGCACACCTGGGGAGGGCGGGCCGGCAGGGTAAGACTGCCCAGGTCAGCTAATCCACAACCCTCAGGGAATCACATTGTTGAAAATGGACCTCGCTAAGGCAGAAGAGAAGCCAAGAAAAAAAGGACACAATGCCATTTGCAGCACCGTAAATGAGTCTAGAAGTAATCACGTGACTTGTAGTAAGTCAGAAAGTGAAAGACACATACCATATCATATCACTTATAGGTGTTACCTAAAAATGGATACCAGGGCAGATATTTCCACGGAGAAGGGCAATCACAGATTCATTAAACAAACTTATGGTTCACGAATGGAAAGGTGTGAGGATTGGTTTCATTACGATATAGGGGTTAACAGATATATACAAACACAGGTGCCATATATAATCACCAAAGACCTACAGAATACCAAGAGAGGACTACTCAACATTCTGTCATAACGTACATGGGAAAAGGATCCCAGGAAGAACACACATCTGTATATGTGTAAAAGAACCACATCTTCCACACCTACAACAAGCCAAACATTGTAATCAAACTTGCTGTAATAAAAAATAAAAAAAATAAATTAAAAACACGAACAAGAAGTAGTGAGACAAACGTGAGGGGCTTTCTCCTGGCACATTCCATTCTAAACTCCAATCTAGAACACCACTTCCACTGAGGCTCTCTTGCCCTAGTAACCAGATTTGGTAAGGGTGAACTGCTGCCACCTTGTGGCCGTTTCACACAACAGCAGCTTTAATCCCAGCGCTAATGGTCAGTTGATATTCAAAATCATTGCAGGCCTGTAAATGACACCTGCCCTGAACACAATTCCTGGGGTCACATATCGACCAAAAAATTCAAAGGACGTCCATATTTCAAAACGACCGTTTCAAAAGGCATATTTTACGCACATGAGTGTTCTGCTTCTTTTCCTTTCTTTCCTTTTTTGTTAAAAAAAAACGGGAATGGAAAAAGGCATCCCTCAGAATGGGCAAAAATCGTTGCAAACGAATCAATGGACAGAGGTTTAATCTCCAATATATATAAACAGCTCATGCAGCTTAATATTAAAAAATCAAACAACCCAATACAAAAATGGGCAGAAGATCTAAAGACGCGTTTCTTCAAAGAAGACACAGAGATGGCCAAGACACCCATGAAAAGCTGCTCAACAGCACTAATTATTAGAGAAATGCAAATCAAAACTACAATGAGGTATCACCTCACACCTGTTAGAATCGGCATCATCAGAAAATCTACAAACAACCAATTCTGGGGAGGGTGTGGACAAAAGGAGCCCTCTTCCACTATTGGTGGGAATGTAAATTGATACAGTCACTATGGAGAACAGTATGGAGTTTCCTTAAAAAAACTAGAAATAGAATTACCATCTGATCCAGCAATCCCACTTCTGGGCATATACCCAGAGAAAACCGTAAATCAAAAAGGCACATTCACCACAATATTCATTGCAGCACTATTTACAATAGCCAGGTAATGGAAGCAACCTAAATGCCCACAGACAGATGAATGGATAAAGATGTGGTACATATATAAAATGAAATATTACTCGGCCATAAAAAGGAATGAAACTGGGTCATTTGTAGAGACATCGATGGATCAAGAGACTGTCATACAGAATGAAGTCAGAAAGAGGAAACCAAATACTGTATATTAAGGCATATATGTGGAACCTAAAAAATGGTACAGATGAACTGGTTTGCAGCGAAGAAATAGAGACAGAGGTAGAGAACAAACGTATGGACACCAAGTGTGGGAAGCCATGGGGTGGTGGTGGTGGGATGAGTTGGGAGATTGGGCTTGATCTGTATACATGTATATACATAAAATACATAACTAATAATAACGTGCTGTATAAAAAAAAATAAATAAAATTAAATTTCAAAATTTTTAAAAATAAAATTTAAAAATAAAACAGAAAAAAATTCTTCCCATCACACAGATGTATTTATAGGAAAGAATTATTTCCATGCTTATATCTATAAATACATAAAAGGGGAATAATATCTAACTTGAACCATAAAAGAAAAAAAATCCTGAACCCAGGAGTTATACAGAGGAAAACACTATCAGGGCACTTGCTCCAGTGGTAAACAATTCTGAAATTGGTCAGAGGTGGGGAACCATCTCCCATACAGCCAGCAACCCACCCCCCACGCAAGGAGCGTCCTCATTGCAAAGCTGGGGGATTGTGCCGAGGCATCTGTGAGTAAACGTGAGCTGAGCCCCAGGCCAGCTGCTGCTGAACTGTTCCCACCCTTTCCAGGTAAAACACCTGAATATGTACAAGGGCTTGAAAGCCTAGAGGAAGGACCGTGGAGCCACACCAGCGACAGCACGCAGGCCAACTTGGTGCCTGCAGGCCAGCCAGCGTGGTCCTGGTCCCTGGCGCTCTTCCAGAAGCTTTCCATTGCCCTGCCTGAGATACCCCTCCTGTCCCGGCCCCCACTGCTTTTTTTCCTTCCTCACCTCTGTCCGGAGAGAAATTCCAGCGGAAGGTATGGGTGACACATCCTCTTCTTTACAGGCGGCAGCCTGGCAACTCCTGCAGAAAGGCCAGCAGAACCCCACTCACACCGGGCCACCCACAAAGCTGTGGCCCCTCACTCCCTCCCACCAGCACAGCCCCGAGACTGCTGACGGGGCAGAGAATATGGAGTCAGGCACAGCTTCAGGGGCTATTGCTGCCTGGAGCTCTGTTTATATTGACCTCAACGAGGCACACCTGGGGAGGGCGGGCCGGCAGGGTAAGGCTGCCCAGGTCAGCTAATCCACAACCCTCAGGGAATCACATTGTTGAAAATGAACCCCGCTAAGGCAGAAGAGAAGCCAAGGGAAAAAAGGACACAATGCCATTTGCAGCACCGTAGATGAGTCTAGAAGTAATCACGTGACTTGTAGTAAGTCAGAAAGTGAAAGACACATATCATATCATATCACTTATAGGTGTTACCTAAAAATGGATACCAGGGCAGATATTTCCACGGAGAAGGGCAATCACAGATTCATTAAACAAACTTATGGTTCACCAATGGAAAGGTGTGAGGATTGGTTTCTTTACAATATCGGGGTTAACAGACATATACAAACACAGGTGACATATATAATCACCAAAGACCTACAGAATACCAAGAGAGGACTACTCAACATTCTGTCATAACGTACATGGGAAAAGGATCCCAAGAAGAACAGTCATCTGTATATGTGTAAAAGAACCACATCTTCCACACCTACAACAAGCCAAACATTGTAATCAAACTTGCTGTAATAAAAAATAAAAACATAAATTAAAAACACGAACAAGAAGTAGTGAGACAAACGTGAGGGGCTTTCTCCTGGTACATTCCATTCTAAACTCCAATCTAGAACACCACTTCCACTGAGGCTCTCTTGCCCTAGTAACCAGATTTGGTAAGGGTGAACTGCTGCCACCTTGTGGCCGTTTCACACAACAGCAGCTTTAATCCCAACGCTAATGGTCAGTTGATATTCAAAATCATTGCAGGCCTGTAAATGACACCTGCCCTGAAAACAAATCCTGGGGTCACATATCGACCAAAAATTTCAAAGGACGTCCATATTTCAAAACCACCGTTTCAAAAGGCATATTTAACGCACATTAGTGTTCTGCTTCTTTTCCTTTCTTTCCTTTTTTGTTAAAAAACACGGGAATGGAAAAAGGCATCCCTCAGAATGGGCGAAAATCGTTGCAGACGAATCAATGGACAGAGGTTTAATCTCCAATATATATAAACAGCTCATGTAGCTTAATATTAAAAAAACAAACAACCCAAAAAAATGGGCAGAAGATCTAAAGAGACGTTTCTTCAAAGGAGACACAGAGATGGCCAAGACGCCCATGAAAAGCTGCTCAACAGCACTAATTATTAGAGAAATGCAAATCAAAACTACAATGAGGTATCACCTCACACCTGTTAGAATCGGCATCATCAGAAAATCTACAAACAACCAATTCTGGGGAGGGTGTGGACAAAAGGAGCCCTCTTCCACTATTGGTGGGAATGTAAATTGATACAGTCCCTATGGAGAACAGTATGGAGTTTCCTTAAAAAAACTAGAAATAGAATTACCATCTGATCCAGCAATCCCACTTCTGGGCATATACCCAGAGAAAACCGTATTTCAAAAAGGCACATTCACCACAATGTTCGTTGCAGCACTATTTACAATAGCCAGGTAATGGAAGCAACCTAAATGCCCACAGACAGATGAATGGATAAAGATGTGGTACATATATAAAATGGAATATGACTCGGCCATAAAAAGGAATGAAACTGGGTCATCTGTAGAGACATCGATGGATCGAGAGACTGTCATACAGAATGAAGTAAGTCAGAAAGAGGAAAACAAATATTGTATATTAATGCATATATGTGGAGCCTAAAAATGGTACAGATGAACTGGTTTGCAGGGAAGAAATAGAGACACAGAGGTAGAGAACAAACGTATGGACACCAAGTGTGGGAAGCCATGGGGTGGTGGTGGTGGGATGAGTTGGGAGTTTGGGATTGACCTGTATACATGTATATGCATAAAATACATAACTAATAATAACGTGCTGTATAAAAAAATAAATAAAATTTCAAAATTTAAAAAAATAAAATTTAAAAATAAAACAGAAAAAAGTTCTTCCCGTCACACAGATGTATTTATAGGAATGAATTATTTCCATGCTTATATCTATAAATACATAAAAGAGGAATAACATCTAACTTGAAACATAAAAGAAAACAAAAGTGAACCCACGAGTTATACAGAGGAAAACCCTATCACGGCACTTGCTCCAGTGGTAAACAATTCTGAAATTGGTCAGAGGTGGGGAACCATCTCCCATACAGCCAGCAACCCAACCCCCACGCAAGGAGCGTCCTCATTGCAAAGCTGGGGGACCGTGCCGAGGCATCTGTGAGTAAACGTGAGCTGAGCCCCAGGCCAGCTGCTGCTGAACTGTTCCCACCCTTTCCAAGTAAAACACCTGAATATGTACAAGGGCTTGAAAGCCTAGAGGAAGGACCGTGGAGCCACACCAGCGACAGCACGCAGGCCAACTTGGTGCCTGCAGGCCAGCCAGCGTGGTCATGGACCCTGGCGCTCTTCCAGAAGCTTTCCATTACCCTGCCTGAGATACCCCTCCTGTCCCGGCCCCCACTGCTTTTTTCCTTCCTCACCTCTGTCCGGAGAGAAATTCCAGCGTAAGGTATGGGTGACACATCCTCTTCTGTACAGGCGGCAGCCTGGCAACTCCTTCAGAAAGGCCAGCAGAACCCCACTCACACCGGGCCACCCACAAAGCTGTGGCCCCTCACTCCCTCCCACCAGCACAGCCCCGAGACTGCTGACGGGGCAGAGAATATGGAGTCAGGCACAGCTTCAGGGGCTATTGCTGCCTGGAGCTCTGTTTATATTGACCTCAACGAGGCACACCTGGGGAGGGCGGGCCGGCAGGGTAAGGCTGCCCAGGTCAGCTAATCCACAACCCTCAGGGAATCACATTGTTGAAAATGGACCCCGCTAAGGCAGAAGAGAAGCCAAGGGAAAAAAGGACACAATGCCATTTGCAGCACCGTAGATGAGTCTAGAAGTAATCACGTGACTTGTAGTAAGTCAGAAAGTGAAAGACACATATCATATCATATCACTTATAGGTGTTACCTAAAAATGGATACCAGGGCAGATATTTCCACGGAGAAGGGCAATCACAGATTCATTAAACAAACTTATGTTTCACCAATGGAAAGGTGTGAGGATTGGTTTCATTACGATATCGGGGTTAACAGACATATACAAACACAGGTGACATATATAATCACCAAAGACCTACAGAATACCAAGAGAGGACTACTCAACATTCTGTCATAACGTACATGGGAAAAGGATCCCAGGAAGAACAGCCATCTGTATATGGGTAAAAGAACCACATCTTCCACACCTACAACAAGCCAAACATTGTAATCAAACTTGCTGTAATAAAAAATAAAAACTTAAATTAAAAACACGAACAAGAAGTAGTGAGACAAACGTGAGGGGCTTTCTCCTGGCACATTCCATTCTAAACTCCAATCTAGAACACCACTTCCACTGAGGCTCTCTTGCCCTAGTAACCAGATTTGGTAAGGGTGAACTGCTGCCACCTTGTGGCCGTTTCAGACAACAGCAGCTTTAATCCCAACGCTAATGGTCAGTTGATATTCAAAATCATTGCAGGCCTGTAAATGACACCTGCCCTGAAAACAAATCCTGGGGTCACATATCGACCAAAAATTTCAAAGGACGTCCATATTTCAAAACGACCGTTTCAAAAGACATATTTTACGCACATTCGTGTTCTGCTTCTTTTCCTTTCTTTCCTTTTTTGTTAAAAAACACGGGAATGGAAAAAGGCATCCCTCAGAATGGGTGAAAATCGTTGCAGACGAATCAATGGACAGAGGTGTAATCTCCAATATATATAAAGAGCTCATGGAGCTTAATATTAAAAAAACAAACAACCCAAAAAAAATGGGCAGAAGATCTAAAGAGACGTTTCTTCAAAGGAGACACAGAGATGGCCAAGACGCACATGAAAAGCTGCTCAACAGCACTAATTATTAGAGAAATGCAAATCAAAACTACAATGAGGTATCACCTCACACCTGTTAGAATCGGCATCATCAGAAAATCTGCAAACAACCAATTCTGGGGAGGGTGTGGACAAAAGGAGCCCTCTTCCACTATTGGTGGGAATGTAAATTGATACAGTCCCTATGGAGAACAGTATGGAGTTTCCTTAAAATAACTAGAAATAGAATTACCATCTGATCCAGCAATCCCACTTCTGGGCATATACCCAGAGAAAACCGTATTTCAAAAAGGCACATTCACCACAGTGTTCGTTGCAGCACTATTTACAATAGCCAGGTAATGGAAGCAACCTAAATGCCCACAGACAGATGAATGGATAAAGATGTGGTACATATATAAAATGGAATATGACTCGGCCATAAAAAGGAATGAAACTGGGTCATTTGTAGAGACATCGATGGATCGAGAGACTGTCATACAGAATGAAGTAAGTCAGAAAGAGGAAAACAAATATTGTATATTAATGCATATATGTGGAGCCTAAAAATGGTACAGATGAACTGCTTTGCAGGGAAGAAATAGAGACACAGAGGTAGAGAACAAACGTATGGACACCAAGTGTGGGAAGCCATGGGGTGGTGGTGGTGGGATGAGTTGGGAGTTTGGGATTGACCTGTATACATGTATATGCATAAAATACATAACTAATAATAACGTGCTGTATAAAAAAATAAATAAAATTTCAAAATTTTAAAAAATAAAATTTAAATATAAAACAGAAAAAAGTTCTTCCCGTCACACAGATGTATTTATAGGAATGAATTATTTCCATGCTTATATCTATAAATACATAAAAGAGGAATAACATCTAACTTGAAACATAAAAGAAAAAAAAAAGTGAACCCACGAGTTATACAGAGGAAAACCCTATCACGGCACTTGCTCCAGTGGTAAACAATTCTGAAATTGGTCAGAGGTGGGGAACCATCTCCCATACAGCCAACAACCCAACCCCCACGCAAGGAGCGTCCTCATTGCAAAGCTGGGGGACCGTGCCGAGGCATCTGTGAGTAAACGTGAGCTGAACCCCAGGCCAGCTGCTGCTGAACTGTTCCCACCCTTTCCAGGTAAAACACCTGAATATGTACAAGGGCTTGAAAGCCTAGAGGAAGGACCGTGGAGCCACACCAGCGACAGCACGCAGGCCAACTTGGTGCCTGCAGGCCAGCCAGCGTGGTCCTGGACCCTGGCGCTCTTCCAGAAGCTTTCCATTGCCCTGCCTGAGATACCCCTCCTGTCCCGGACCCCACTGCTTTTTTCCTTCCTCACCTCTGTCTGGAGAGAAATTCCAGCGGAAGGTATGGGTGACACATCCTCTTCTTTACAGGCGGCAGCCTGGCAACTCCTGCAGAAAGGCCAGCAGAACCCCACTCACACCGGGCCACCCACAAAGCTGTGGCCCCTCACTCCCTCCCACCAGCACAGCCCCGAGACTGCTGACGGGGCAGAGAATATGGAGTCAGGCACAGCTTCAGGGGCTATTGCTGCCTGGAGCTCTGTTTATATTGACCTCAACGAGGCACACCTGGGGAGGGCGGGCCGGCAGGGTAAGGCTGCCCAGGTCAGCTAATCCACAACCCTCAGGGAATCACATTGTTGAAAATGGACCCCGCTAAGGCAGAAGAGAAGCCAAGGGAAAAAAGGACACAATGCCATTTGCAGCACCGTAGATGAGTCTAGAAGTAATCACGTGACTTGTAGTAAGTCAGAAAGTGAAAGACACATATAATATCATATCACTTATAGGTGTTACCTAAAACTGGATACCAGGGCAGATATTTCCACGGAGAAGGGCAATCACAGATTCATTAAACAAACTTATGGTTCACCAATGGAAAGGTGAGAGGATTGGTTTCATTACGATATCGGGGTTAACAGACATATACAAACACAGGTGACATATATAATCACCAAAGACCTACAGAATACCAAGAGAGGACTACTCAACATTCTGTCATAACGGACATGGGAAAAGGATCCCAAGAAGAACAGTCATCTGTATATGTGTAAAAGAACCACATCTTCCACACCTACAACAAGCCAAACATTGTAATCAAACTTGCTGTAATAAAAAATAAAAACTTAAATTAAAAACACGAACAAGAAGTAGTGAGACAAACGTGAGGGGCTTTCTCCTGGTACATTCCATTCTAAACTCCAATCTAGAACACCACTTCCACTGAGGCTCTCTTGCCCTAGTAACCAGATTTGGTAAGGGTGAACTGCTGCCACCTTGTGGCCGTTTCACACAACAGCAGCTTTAATCCCAGCGCTAATGGTCAGTTGATATTCAAAATCATTGCAGGCCTGTAAATGACACCTGCCCTGAAAACAAATCCTGGGGTCACATATCGACCAAAAATTTCAAAGGACGTCCATATTTCAAAACCACCGTTTCAAAAGGCATATTTTACGCACATTAGTGTTCTGCTTCTTTTCCTTTCTTTCCTTTTTTGTTAAAAAACACGGGAATGGAAAAAGGCATCCCTCAGAATGGGCGAAAATCGTTGCAGACGAATCAATGGACAGAGGTGTAATCTCCAATATATATAAAGAGCTCATGCAGCTTAATATTAAAAAAACAAACAACCCAAAAAAAATGGGCAGAAGATCTAAAGAGACGTTTCTTCAAAGGAGACACAGAGATGGCCAAGACGCACATGAAAAGCTGCTCAACAGCACTAATTATTAGAGAAATGCAAATCAAAACTACAATGAGGTATCACCTCACACCTGTTAGAATCGGCATCATCAGAAAATCTACAAACAACCAATTCTGGGGAGGGTGTGGACAAAAGGAGCCCTCTTCCACTATTGGTGGGAATGTAAATTGATACAGTCCCTATGGAGAACAGTATGGAGTTTCCTTAAAAAAAAAAACTAGAAATAGAATTACCATCTGATCCAGCAATCCCACTTCTGGGCATATACCCAGAGAAAACCGTATTTCAAAAAGGCACATTCACCACAATGTTCGTTGCAGCACTATTTACAATAGCCAGGTAATGGAAGCAACCTAAATGCCCACAGACAGATGAATGGATAAAGATGTGGTACATATATAAAATGGAATATGACTCGGCCATAAAAAGGAATGAAACTGGGTCATTTGTAGAGACATCGATGGATCGAGAGACTGTCATACAGAATGAAGTAAGTCAGAAAGAGGAAAACAAATATTGTATATTAATGCATATATGTGGAGCCTAAAAATGGTACAGATGAACTGGTTTGCAGGGAAGAAATAGAGACACAGAGGTAGAGAACAAACGTATGGACACCAAGTGTGGGAAGCCATGGGGTGGTGGTGGTGGGATGAGTTGGGAGTTTGGGATTGACCTGTATACATGTATATGCATAAAATACATAACTAATAATAACGTGCTGTATAAAAAAATAAATAAAATTTCAAAATTTTAAAAAATAAAATTTAAAAATAAAACAGAAAAAAGTTCTTCCCGTCACACAGATGTATTTATAGGAATGAATTATTTCCATGCTTATATCTATAAATACATAAAAGAGGAATAACATCTAACTTGAAACATAAAAGAAAAAAAAAAGTGAACCCACGAGTTATACAGAGGAAAACCCTATCACGGCACTTGCTCCAGTGGTAAACAATTCTGAAATTGGTCAGAGGTGGGGAACCATCTCCCATACAGCCAGCAACCCAACCCCCACGCAAGGAGCGTCCTCATTGCAAAGCTGGGGGACCGTGCCGAGGCATCTGTGAGTAAACGTGAGCTGAGCCCCAGGCCAGCTGCTGCTGAACTGTTCCCACCCTTTCCAGGTAAAACACCTGAATATGTACAAGGGCTTGAAAGCCTAGAGGAAGGACCGTGGAGCCACACCAGCGACAGCACGCAGGCCAACTTGGTGCCTGCAGGCCAGCCAGCATGGTCCTGGACCCTGGCGCTCTTCCAGAAGCTTTCCATTGCCCTGCCTGAGATACCCCTCCTGTCCCGGACCCCACTGCTTTTTTCCTTCCTCACCTCTGTCCGGAGAGAAATTCCAGCGGAAGGTATGGGTGACACATCCTCTTCTTTACAGGCGGCAGCCTGGCAACTCCTGCAGAAAGGCCAGCAGAACCCCACTCACACCGGGCCACCCACAAAGCTGTGGCCCCTCACTCCCTCCCACCAGCACAGCCCCGAGACTGCTGACGGGGCAGAGAATATGGAGTCAGGCACAGCTTCAGGGGCTATTGCTGCCTGGAGCTCTGTTTATATTGACCTCAACGAGGCACACCTGGGGAGGGCGGGCCGGCAGGGTAAGGCTGCCCAGGTCAGCTAATCCACAACCCTCAGGGAATCACATTGTTGAAAATGGACCCCGCTAAGGCAGAAGAGAAGCCAAGGGAAAAAAGGACACAATGCCATTTGCAGCACCGTAGATGAGTCTAGAAGTAATCACGTGACTTGTAGTAAGTCAGAAAGTGAAAGACACATATCATATCATATCACTTATAGGTGTTACCTAAAAATGGATACCAGGGCAGATATTTCCACGGAGAAGGGCAATCACAGATTCATTAAACAAACTTATGGTTCACCAATGGAAAGGTGTGAGGATTGGTTTCATTACGATATCGGGGTTAACAGACATATACAAACACAGGTGACATATATAATCACCAAAGACCTACAGAATACCAAGAG
This sequence comes from Mesoplodon mirus, assembly GCF_964341445.2. Taxonomy (NCBI): domain Eukaryota; kingdom Metazoa; phylum Chordata; class Mammalia; order Artiodactyla; family Ziphiidae; genus Mesoplodon; species Mesoplodon mirus. The sequence goes on along the minus strand of NC_138987.1, from coordinate 106,100,345 downwards.
AGGACTACTCAACATTCTGTCATAACGGACATGGGAAAAGGATCCCAAGAAGAACAGTCATCTGTATATGTGTAAAAGAACCACATCTTCCACACCTACAACAAGCCAAACATTGTAATCAAACTTGCTGTAATAAAAAATAAAAACTTAAATTAAAAACACGAACAAGAAGTAGTGAGACAAACGTGAGGGGCTTTCTCCTGGTACATTCCATTCTAAACTCCAATCTAGAACACCACTTCCACTGAGGCTCTCTTGCCCTAGTAACCAGATTTGGTAAGGGTGAACTGCTGCCACCTTGTGGCCGTTTCACACAACAGCAGCTTTAATCCCAACGCTAATGGTCAGTTGATATTCAAAATCATTGCAGGCCTGTAAATGACACCTGCCCTGAAAACAAATCCTGGGGTCACATATCGACCAAAAATTTCAAAGGACGTCCATATTTCAAAACCACCGTTTCCAAAGGCATATTTTACGCACATTAGTGTTCTGCTTCTTTTCCTTTCTTTCCTTTTTTGTTAAAAAACACGGGAATGGAAAAAGGCATCCCTCAGAATGGGCGAAAATCGTTGCAGACGAATCAATGGACAGAGGTGTAATCTCCAATATATATAAACAGCTCATGCAGCTTAATATTAAAAAAACAAACAACCCAAAAAAAATGGGCAGAAGATCTAAAGAGACGTTTCTTCAAAGGAGACACAGAGATGGCCAAGACGCACATGAAAAGCTGCTCAACAGCACTAATTATTAGAGAAATGCAAATCAAAACTACAATGAGGTATCACCTCACACCTGTTAGAATCGGCATCATCAGAAAATCTACAAACAACCAATTCTGGGGAGGGTGTGGACAAAAGGAGCCCTCTTCCACTATTGGTGGGAATGTAAATTGATACAGTCCCTATGGAGAACAGTATGGAGTTTCCTTAAAATAACTAGAAATAGAATTACCATCTGATCCAGCAATCCCACTTCTGGGCATATACCCAGAGAAAACCGTATTTCAAAAAGGCACATTCACCACAATGTTCGTTGCAGCACTATTTACAATAGCCAGGTAATGGAAGCAACCTAAATGCCCACAGACAGATGAATGGATAAAGATGTGGTACATATATAAAATGGAATATGACTCGGCCATAAAAAGGAATGAAACTGGGTCATTTGTAGAGACATCGATGGATCGAGAGACTGTCATACAGAATGAAGTAAGTCAGAAAGAGGAAAACAAATATTGTATATTAATGCATATATGTGGAGCCTAAAAATGGTACAGATGAACTGGTTTGCAGGGAAGAAATAGAGACACAGAGGTAGAGAACAAACGTATGGACACCAAGTGTGGGAAGCCATGGGGTGGTGGTGGTGGGATGAGTTGGGAGTTTGGGATTGACCTGTATACATGTATATGCATAAAATACATAACTAATAATAACGTGCTGTATAAAAAAATAAATAAAATTTCAAAATTTTAAAAAATAAAATTTAAAAATAAAACAGAAAAAAGTTCTTCCCGTCACACAGATGTATTTATAGGAATGAATTATTTCCATGCTTATATCTATAAATACATAAAAGAGGAATAACATCTAACTTGAAACATAAAAGAAAAAAAAAGTGAACCCACGAGTTATACAGAGGAAAACCCTATCACGGCACTTGCTCCAGTGGTAAACAATTCTGAAATTGGTCAGAGGTGGGGAACCATCTCCCATACAGCCAGCAACCCAACCCCCACGCAAGGAGCGTCCTCATTGCAAAGCTGGGGGACCGTGCCGAGGCATCTGTGAGTAAACGTGAGCTGAGCCCCAGGCCAGCTTCTGCTGAACTGTTCCCACCCTTTCCAGGTAAAACACCTGAATATGTACAAGGGCTTGAAAGCCTAGAGGAAGGACCGTGGAGCCACACCAGCGACAGCACGCAGGCCAACTTGGTGCCTGCAGGCCAGCCAGCGTGGTCCTGGACCCTGGCGCTCTTCCAGAAGCTTTCCATTGCCCTGCCTGAGATACCCCTCCTGTCCCGGACCCCACTGCTTTTTTCCTTCCTCACCTCTGTCCGGAGAGAAATTCCAGCGGAAGGTATGGGTGACACATCCTCTTCTTTACAGGCGGCAGCCTGGCAACTCCTGCAGAAAGGCCAGCAGAACCCCACTCACACCGGGCCACCCACAAAGCTGTGGCCCCTCACTCCCTCCCACCAGCACAGCCCCGAGACTGCTGACGGGGCAGAGAATATGGAGTCAGGCACAGCTTCAGGGGCTATTGCTGCCTGGAGCTCTGTTTATATTGACCTCAACGAGGCACACCTGGGGAGGGCGGGCCGGCACGGTAAGGCTGCCCAGGTCAGCTAATCCACAACCCTCAGGGAATCACATTGTTGAAAATGGACCCCGCTAAGGCAGAAGAGAAGCCAAGGGAAAAAAGGACACAATGCCATTTGCAGCACCGTAGATGAGTCTAGAAGTAATCACGTGACTTGTAGTAAGTCAGAAAGTGAAAGACACATATAATATCATATCACTTATAGGTGTTACCTAAAACTGGATACCAGGGCAGATATTTCCACGGAGAAGGGCAATCACAGATTCATTAAACAAACTTATGGTTCACCAATGGAAAGGTGTGAGGATTGGTTTCATTACGATATCGGGGTTAACAGACATATACAAACACAGGTGACATATATAATCACCAAAGACCTACAGAATACCAAGAGAGGACTACTCAACATTCTGTCATAACGGACATGGGAAAAGGATCCCAAGAAGAACAGTCATCTGTATATGTGTAAAAGAACCACATCTTCCACACCTACAACAAGCCAAACATTGTAATCAAACTTGCTGTAATAAAAAATAAAAACTTAAATTAAAAACACGAACAAGAAGTAGTGAGACAAACGTGAGGGGCTTTCTCCTGGTACATTCCATTCTAAACTCCAATCTAGAACACCACTTCCACTGAGGCTCTCTTGCCCTAGTAACCAGATTTGGTAAGGGTGAACTGCTGCCACCTTGTGGCCGTTTCACACAACAGCAGCTTTAATCCCAGCGCTAATGGTCAGTTGATATTCAAAATCATTGCAGGCCTGTAAATGACACCTGCCCTGAAAACAAATCCTGGGGTCACATATCGACCAAAAATTTCAAAGGACGTCCATATTTCAAAACGACCGTTTCAAAAGGCATATTTTACGCACATTAGTGTTCTGCTTCTTTTCCTTTCTTTCCTTTTTTGTTAAAAAACACGGGAATGGAAAAAGGCATCCCTCAGAATGGGCGAAAATCGTTGCAGACGAATCAATGGACAGAGGTGTAATCTCCAATATATATAAACAGCTCATGCAGCTTAATATTAAAAAAACAAACAACCCAAAAAAAATGGGCAGAAGATCTAAAGAGACGTTTCTTCAAAGGAGACACAGAGATGGCCAAGACGCACATGAAAAGCTGCTCAACAGCACTAATTATTAGAGAAATGCAAATCAAAACTACAATGAGGTATCACCTCACACCTGTTAGAATCGGCATCATCAGAAAATCTACAAACAACCAATTCTGGGGAGGGTGTGGACAAAAGGAGCCCTCTTCCACTATTGGTGGGAATGTAAATTGATACAGTCCCTATGGAGAACAGTATGGAGTTTCCTTAAAAAAAAAAACTAGAAATAGAATTACCATCTGATCCAGCAATCCCACTTCTGGGCATATACCCAGAGAAAACCGTATTTCAAAAAGGCACATTCACCACAATGTTCGTTGCAGCACTATTTACAATAGCCAGGTAATGGAAGCAACCTAAATGCCCACAGACAGATGAATGGATAAAGATGTGGTACATATATAAAATGGAATATGACTCGGCCATAAAAAGGAATGAAACTGGGTCATTTGTAGAGACATCGATGGATCGAGAGACTGTCATACAGAATGAAGTAAGTCAGAAAGAGGAAAACAAATATTGTATATTAATGCATATATGTGGAGCCTAAAAATGGTACAGATGAACTGGTTTGCAGGGAAGAAATAGAGACACAGAGGTAGAGAACAAACGTATGGACACCAAGTGTGGGAAGCCATGGGGTGGTGGTGGTGGGATGAGTTGGGAGTTTGGGATTGACCTGTATACATGTATATGCATAAAATACATAACTAATAATAACGTGCTGTATAAAAAAATAAATAAAATTTCAAAATTTAAAAAAATAAAATTTAAAAATAAAACAGAAAAAAGTTCTTCCCGTCACACAGATGTATTTATAGGAATGAATTATTTCCATGCTTATATCTATAAATACATAAAAGAGGAATAACATCTAACTTGAAACATAAAAGAAAACAAAAGTGAACCCACGAGTTATACAGAGGAAAACCCTATCACGGCACTTGCTCCAGTGGTAAACAATTCTGAAATTGGTCAGAGGTGGGGAACCATCTCCCATACAGCCAGCAACCCAACCCCCACGCAAGGAGCGTCCTCATTGCAAAGCTGGGGGACCGTGCCGAGGCATCTGTGAGTAAACGTGAGCTGAGCCCCAGGCCAGCTGCTGCTGAACTGTTCCCACCCTTTCCAGGTAAAACACCTGAATATGTACAAGGGCTTGAAAGCCTAGAGGAAGGACCGTGGAGCCACACCAGCGACAGCACGCAGGCCAACTTGGTGCCTGCAGGCCAGCCAGCATGGTCCTGGACCCTGGCGCTCTTCCAGAAGCTTTCCATTGCCCTGCCTGAGATACCCCTCCTGTCCCGGACCCCACTGCTTTTTTCCTTCCTCACCTCTGTCCGGAGAGAAATTCCAGCGGAAGGTATGGGTGACACATCCTCTTCTTTACAGGCGGCAGCCTGGCAACTCCTGCAGAAAGGCCAGCAGAACCCCACTCACACCGGGCCACCCACAAAGCTGTGGCCCCTCACTCCCTCCCACCAGCACAGCCCCGAGACTGCTGACGGGGCAGAGAATATGGAGTCAGGCACAGCTTCAGGGGCTATTGCTGCCTGGAGCTCTGTTTATATTGACCTCAACGAGGCACACCTGGGGAGGGCGGGCCGGCAGGGTAAGGCTGCCCAGGTCAGCTAATCCACAACCCTCAGGGAATCACATTGTTGAAAATGGACCCCGCTAAGGCAGAAGAGAAGCCAAGGGAAAAAAGGACACAATGCCATTTGCAGCACCGTAGATGAGTCTAGAAGTAATCACGTGACTTGTAGTAAGTCAGAAGGTGAAAGACACATATCATATCATATCACTTATAGGTGTTACCTAAAAATGGATACCAGGGCAGATATTTCCACGGAGAAGGGCAATCACAGATTCATTAAACAAACTTATGGTTCACCAATGGAAAGGTGTGAGGATTGGTTTCATTACGATATCGGGGTTAACAGACATATACAAACACAGGTGACATATATAATCACCAAAGACCTACAGAATACCAAGAGAGGACTACTCAACATTCTGTCATAACGGACATGGGAAAAGGATCCCAAGAAGAACAGTCATCTGTATATGTGTAAAAGAACCACATCTTCCACACCTACAACAAGCCAAACATTGTAATCAAACTTGCTGTAATAAAAAATAAAAACTTAAATTAAAAACACGAACAAGAAGTAGTGAGACAAACGTGAGGGGCTTTCTCCTGGTACATTCCATTCTAAACTCCAATCTAGAACACCACTTCCACTGAGGCTCTCTTGCCCTAGTAACCAGATTTGGTAAGGGTGAACTGCTGCCACCTTGTGGCCGTTTCACACAACAGCAGCTTTAATCCCAACGCTAATGGTCAGTTGATATTCAAAATCATTGCAGGCCTGTAAATGACACCTGCCCTGAAAACAAATCCTGGGGTCACATATCGACCAAAAATTTCAAAGGACGTCCATATTTCAAAACCACCGTTTCCAAAGGCATATTTTACGCACATTAGTGTTCTGCTTCTTTTCCTTTCTTTCCTTTTTTGTTAAAAAACACGGGAATGGAAAAAGGCATCCCTCAGAATGGGCGAAAATCGTTGCAGACGAATCAATGGACAGAGGTGTAATCTCCAATATATATAAACAGCTCATGCAGCTTAATATTAAAAAAACAAACAACCCCAAAAAAATGGGCAGAAGATCTAAAGAGACGTTTCTTCAAAGGAGACACAGAGATGGCCAAGACGCACATGAAAAGCTGCTCAACAGCACTAATTATTAGAGAAATGCAAATCAAAACTACAATGAGGTATCACCTCACACCTGTTAGAATCGGCATCATCAGAAAATCTACAAACAACCAATTCTGGGGAGGGTGTGGACAAAAGGAGCCCTCTTCCACTATTGGTGGGAATGTAAATTGATACAGTCCCTATGGAGAACAGTATGGAGTTTCCTTAAAAAAACTAGAAATAGAATTACCATCTGATCCAGCAATCCCACTTCTGGGCATATACCCAGAGAAAACCGTATTTCAAAAAGGCACATTCACCACAATGTTCGTTGCAGCACTATTTACAATAGCCAGGTAATGGAAGCAACCTAAATGCCCACAGACAGATGAATGGATAAAGATGTGGTACATATATAAAATGGAATATGACTCGGCCATAAAAAGGAATGAAACTGGGTCATTTGTAGAGACATCGATGGATCGAGAGACTGTCATACAGAATGAAGTAAGTCAGAAAGAGGAAAACAAATATTGTATATTAATGCATATATGTGGAGCCTAAAAATGGTACAGATGAACTGGTTTGCAGGGAAGAAATAGAGACACAGAGGTAGAGAACAAACGTATGGACACCAAGTGTGGGAAGCCATGGGGTGGTGGTGGTGGGATGAGTTGGGAGTTTGGGATTGACCTGTATACATGTATATGCATAAAATACATAACTAATAATAACGTGCTGTATAAAAAAATAAATAAAATTTCAAAATTTTAAAAAATAAAATTTAAAAATAAAACAGAAAAAAGTTCTTCCCGTCACACAGATGTATTTATAGGAATGAATTATTTCCATGCTTATATCTATAAATACATAAAAGAGGAATAACATCTAACTTGAAACATAAAAGAAAAAAAAAGTGAACCCACGAGTTATACAGAGGAAAACCCTATCACGGCACTTGCTCCAGTGGTAAACAATTCTGAAATTGGTCAGAGGTGGGGAACCATCTCCCATACAGCCAGCAACCCAACCCCCACGCAAGGAGCGTCCTCATTGCAAAGCTGGGGGACCGTGCCGAGGCATCTGTGAGTAAACGTGAGCTGAGCCCCAGGCCAGCTTCTGCTGAACTGTTCCCACCCTTTCCAGGTAAAACACCTGAATATGTACAAGGGCTTGAAAGCCTAGAGGAAGGACCGTGGAGCCACACCAGCGACAGCACGCAGGCCAACTTGGTGCCTGCAGGCCAGCCAGCGTGGTCCTGGACCCTGGCGCTCTTCCAGAAGCTTTCCATTGCCCTGCCTGAGATACCCCTCCTGTCCCGGCCCCCACTGCTTTTTTCCTTCCTCACCTCTGTCCGGAGAGAAATTCCAGCGGAAGGTATGGGTGACACATCCTCTTCTTTACAGGCGGCAGCCTGGCAACTCCTGCAGAAAGGCCAGCAGAACCCCACTCACACCGGGCCACCAACAAAGCTGTGGCCCCTCACTCCCTCCCACCAGCACAGCCCCGAGACTGCTGACGGGGCAGAGAATATGGAGTCAGGCACAGCTTCAGGGGCTATTGCTGCCTGGAGCTCTGTTTATATTGACCTCACCGAGGCACACCTGGGGAGGGCGGGCCGGCAGGGTAAGGCTGCCCAGGTCAGCTAATCCACAACCCTCAGGGAATCACATTGTTGAAAATGGACCCCGCTAAGGCAGAAGAGTAGCCAAGGGAAAAAAGGACACAATGCCATTTGCAGCACCGTAGATGAGTCTAGAAGTAATCACGTGACTTGTAGTAAGTCAGAAAGTGAAAGACACATATCATATCATATCACTTATAGGTGTTACCTAAAAATGGATACCAGGGCAGATATTTCCACGGAGAAGGGCAATCACAGATTCATTAAACAAACTTATGGTTCACCAATGGAAAGGTGTGAGGATTGGTTTCATTACGATATCGGGGTTAACAGACATATACAAACACAGGTGACATATATAATCACCAAAGACCTACAGAATACCAAGAGAGGACTACTCAACATTCTGTCATAACGTACATGGGAAAAGGATCCCAGGAAGAACAGCCATCTGTATATGGGTAAAAGAACCACATCTTCCACACCTACAACAAGCCAAACATTGTAATCAAACTTGCTGTAATAAAAAATAAAAACTTAAATTAAAAACACGAACAAGAAGTAGTGAGACAAACGTGAGGGGCTTTCTCCTGGTACATTCCATTCTAAACTCCAATCTAGAACACCACTTCCACTGAGGCTCTCTTGCCCTATTAACCAGATTTGGTAAGGGTGAACTGCTGCCACCTTGTGGCCGTTTCACACAACTGCAGCTTTAATCCCATCGCTAATGGTCAGTTGATATTCAAAATCATTGCAGGCCTGTAAATGACACCTGCCCTGAAAACAAATCCTGGGGTCACATATCGACCAAAAATTTCAAAGGACGTCCATATTTCAAAACGACCGTTTCAAAAGGCATATTTTACGCACATTAGTGTTCTGCTTCTTTTCCTTTCTTTCCTTTTTTGTTAAAAAACACGGGAATGGAAAAAGGCATCCCTCAGAATGGGCGAAAATCGTTGCAGACGAATCAATGGACAGAGGTTTAATCTCCAATATATATAAACAGCTCATGCAGCTTAATATTAAAAAAACAAACAACCCAAAAAAAATGGGCAGAAGATCTAAAGAGACGTTTCTTCAAAGGAGACACAGAGATGGCCAAGACGCACATGAAAAGCTGCTCAACAGCACTAATTATTAGAGAAATGCAAATCAAAACTACAATGAGGTATCACCTCACACCTGTTAGAATCGGCATCATCAGAAAATCTACAAACAACCAATTCTGGGGAGGGTGTGGACAAAAGGAGCCCTCTTCCACTATTGGTGGGAATGTAAATTGATACAGTCCCTATGGAGAACAGTATGGAGTTTCCTTAAAATAACTAGAAATAGAATTACCATCTGATCCAGCAATCCCACTTCTGGGCATATACCCAGAGAAAACCGTATTTCAAAAAGGCACATTCACCACAATGTTCGTTGCAGCACTATTTACAATAGCCAGGTAATGGAAGCAACCTAAATGCCCACAGACAGATGAATGGATAAAGATGTGGTACATATATAAAATGGAATATGACTCGGCCATAAAAAGGAATGAAACTGGGTCATTTGTAGAGACATCGATGGATCGAGAGACTGTCATACAGAATGAAGTAAGTCAGAAAGAGGAAAACAAATATTGTATATTAATGCATATATGTGGAGCCTAAAAATGGTACAGATGAACTGGTTTGCAGGGAAGAAATAGAGACACAGAGGTAGAGAACAAACGTATGGACACCAAGTGTGGGAAGCCATGGGGTGGTGGTGGTGGGATGAGTTGGGAGTTTGGGATTGACCTGTATACATGTATATGCATAAAATACATAACTAATAATAACGTGCTGTATAAAAAAATAAATAAAATTTCAAAATTTTAAAAAATAAAATTTAAAAATAAAACAGAAAAAAGTTCTTCCCGTCACACAGATGTATTTATAGGAATGAATTATTTCCATGCTTATATCTATAAATACATAAAAGAGGAATAACATCTAACTTGAAACATAAAAGAAAAAAAAAGTGAACCCACGAGTTATACAGAGGAAAACCCTATCACGGCACTTGCTCCAGTGGTAACCAATTCTGAAATTGGTCAGAGGTGGGGAACCATCTCCCATACAGCCAGCAACCCAACCCCCACGCAAGGAGCGTCCTCATTGCAAAGCTGGGGGACCGTGCCGAGGCATCTGTGAGTAAACGTGAGCTGAGCCCCAGGCCAGCTGCTGCTGAACTGTTCCCACCCTTTCCAGGTAAAACACCTGAATATGTACAAGGGCTTGAAAGCCTAGAGGAAGGACCGTGGAGCCACACCAGCGACAGCACGCAGGCCAACTTGGTGCCTGCAGGCCAGCCAGCGTGGTCCTGGACCCTGGCGCTCTTCCAGAAGCTTTCCATTGCCCTGCCTGAGATACCCCTCCTGTCCCGGCCCCCACTGCTTTTTTCCTTCCTCACCTCTGTCCGGAGAGAAATTCCAGCGGAAGGTATGGGTGACACATCCTCTTCTTTACAGGCGGCAGCCTGGCAACTCCTGCAGAAAGGCCAGCAGAACCCCACTCACACCGGGCCACCCACAAAGCTGTGGCCCCTCACTCCCTCCCACCAGCACAGCCCCGAGACTGCTGACGGGGCAGAGAATATGGAGTCAGGCACAGCTTCAGGGGCTATTGCTGCCTGGAGCTCTGTTTATATTGACCTCAACGAGGCACACCTGGGGAGGGCGGGCCGGCAGGGTAAGGCTGCCCAGGTCAGCTAATCCACAACCCTCAGGGAATCACATTGTTGAAAATGGACCCCGCTAAGGCAGAAGAGAAGCCAAGGGAAAAAAGGACACAATGCCATTTGCAGCACCGTAGATGAGTCTAGAAGTAATCACGTGACTTGTAGTAAGTCAGAAAGTGAAAGACACATATCATATCATATCACTTATAGGTGTTACCTAAAAATGGATACCAGGGCAGATATTTCCACGGAGAAGGGCAATCACAGATTCATTAAACAAACTTATGGTTCACCAATGGAAAGGTGTGAGGATTGGTTTCATTACGATATCGGGGTTAACAGACATATACAAACACAGGTGACATATATAATCACCAAAGACCTACAGAATACCAAGAGAGGACTACTCAACATTCTGTCATAACGTACATGGGAAAAGGATCCCAGGAAGAACAGCCATCTGTATATGGGTAAAAGAACCACATCTTCCACACCTACAACAAGCCAAACATTGTAATCAAACTTGCTGTAATAAAAAATAAAAACTTAAATTAAAAACACGAACAAGAAGTAGTGAGACAAACGTGAGGGGCTTTCTCCTGGTACATTCCATTCTAAACTCCAATCTAGAACACCACTTCCACTGAGGCTCTCTTGCCCTAGTAACCAGATTTGGTAAGGGTGAACTGCTGCCACCTTGTGGCCGTTTCACACAACAGCAGCTTTAATCCCAACGCTAATGGTCAGTTGATATTCAAAATCATTGCAGGCCTGTAAATGACACCTGCCCTGAAAACAAATCCTGGGGTCACATATCGACCAAAAAATTCAAAGGACGTCCATATTTCAAAACGACCGTTTCAAAAGGCATATTTTACGCACATTAGTGTTCTGCTTCTTTTCCTTTCTTTCCTTTTTTGTTAAAAAACATGGGAATGGAAAAAGGCATCCCTCAGAATGGGCGAAAATCGTTGCAGACGAATCAATGGATAAAGGTTTAATCTCCAATATATATAAACAGCTCATGCAGCTTAATATTAAAAAAACAAACAACCCAAAAAAATGGGCAGAAGATCTAAAGAGACGTTTCTTCAAAGGAGACACACAGATGGCCAAGACGCACATGAAAAGCTGCTCAACAGCACTAATTATTAGAGAAATGCAAATCAAAACTACAATGAGGTATCACCTCACAGCTGTTAGAATCGGCATCATCAGAAAATCTACAAACAACCAATTCTGGGGAGGGTGTGGACAAAAGGAGCCCTCTTCCACTATTGGTGGGAATGTAAATTGATACAGTCACTATGGAGAACAGTATGGAGTTTCCTTAAAAAAACTAGAAATAGAATTACCATCTGATCCAGCAATCCCACTTCTGGGCATATACCCAGAGAAAACCGTATTTCAAAAAGGCACATTCACCACAATGTTCGTTGCAGCACTATTTACAATAGCCAGGTAATGGAAGCAACCTAAATGCCCACAGACAGATGAATGGATAAAGATGTGGTACATATATAAAATGGAATATGACTCGGCCATAAAAAGGAAAGAAACTGGGTCATTTGTAGAGACATCGATGGATCGAGAGACTGTCATACAGAATGAAGTAAGTCAGAATGAGGAAAAGAAATATTGTCTATTAATGCATATATGCGGAGCCTAAAAATGGTACAGATGAACTGGTTTGCAGGGAAGAAATAGAGACACAGAGGTAGAGAACAAACGTATGGACACCAAGTGTGGGAAGCCATGGGGTGGTGGTGGTGGGATGAGTTGGGAGTTTGGGATTGACCTGTATACATGTATATACATAAAATACATAACTAATAATAACGTGCTGTATAAAAAAAATAAATAAAATTAAATTTCAAAATTTTAAAAAATAAAATTTAAAAATAAAACAGAAAAAATTCTTCCCATCACACAGATGTATTTATAGGAAAGAATTATTTCCATGCTTATATCTATAAATACATAAAAGGGGAATAAAATCTAACTTGAACCATAAAAGAAAAAAAAAAACCTGAACCCAGGAGTTATACAGAGGAAAACCCCATCAGGGCACTTGCTCCAGTGGTAAACAATTCTGAAATTGGTCAGAGGTGGGGAACCATCTCCCATACAGCCAGCAACCCACCCCCCACGCAAGGAGCGTCCTCATTGCAAAGCTGGGGGACCATGCCGAGGCATCTGTGAGTAAACGTGAGCTGAGCCCCAGGCCAGCTGCTGCTGAACTGTTCCCACCCTTTCCAGGTAAAACACCTGAATATGTACAAGGGCTTGAAAGCCTAGAGGAAGGACCGTGGAGCCACACCAGCGACAGCACGCAGGCCAACTTGGTGCCTGCAGGCCAGCCAGCGTGGTCCTGGACCCTGGCGCTCTTCCAGAAGCTTTCCATTGCCCTGCCTGAGATACCCCTCCTGTCCCGGCCCCCACTGCTTTTTTTCCTTCCTCACCTCTGTCCGGAGAGAAATTCCAGCGGAAGGTTTGGGTGACACATCCTCTTCTTTACAGGCGGCAGCCTGGCAACTCCTGCAGAAAGGCCAGCAGAAACCCACTCACACCGGGCCACCCACAAAGCTGTGGCCCCTCACTCCCTCCCACCAGCACAGCCCCGAGACTGCTGACGGGGCAGAGAATATGGAGTCAGGCACAGCTTCAGGGGCTATTGCTGCCTGGAGCGCTGTTTATATTGATCTCAACGAGGCACACCTGGGGAGGGCGGGCCGGCAGGGTAAGGCTGCCCAGGTCAGCTAATCCACAACCCTCAGGGAATCACATTGTTGAAAATGGACCCCGCTAAGGCAGAAGAGAAGCCAAGGGAAAAAAGGACACAATGCCATTTGCAGCACCGTAGATGAGTCTAGAAGTAATCACGTGACTTGTAGTAAGTCAGAAAGTGAAAGACACATATCATATCATATCACTTATAGGTGTTACCTAAAAATGGATACCAGGGCAGATATTTCCACGGAGAAGGGCAATCACAGATTCATTAAACAAACTTATGGTTCACCAATGGAAAGGTGTGAGGATTGGTTTCATTACGATATCGGGGTTAACAGACATATACAAACACAGGTGACATATATAATCACCAAAGACCTACAGAATACCAAGAGAGGACTACTCAACATTCTGTCATAACGTACATGGGAAAAGGATCCCAAGAAGAACAGTCATCTGTATATGTGTAAAAGAACCACATCTTCCACACCTACAACAAGCCAAACATTGTAATCAAACTTGCTGTAATAAAAAATAAAAACTTAAATTAAAAACACGAACAAGAAGTAGTGAGACAAACGTGAGGGGCTTTCTCCTGGTACATTCCATTCTAAACTCCAATCTAGAACACCACTTCCACTGAGGCTCTCTTGCCCTAGTAACCAGATTTGGTAAGGGTGAACTGCTGCCACCTTGTGGCCGTTTCACACAACAGCAGCTTTAATCCCAACGCTAATGGTCAGTTGATATTCAAAATCATTGCAGGCCTGTAAATGACACCTGCCCTGAAAACAAATCCTGGGGTCACATATCGACCAAAAAATTCAAAGGACGTCCATATTTCAAAACGACCGTTTCAAAAGGCATATTTTACGCACATTAGTGTTCTGCTTCTTTTCCTTTCTTTCCTTTTTTGTTAAAAAACACGGGAATGGAAAAAGGCATCCCTCAGGATGGGTGAAAATCGTTGCAAACGAATCAATGGACACAGGTTTAATCTCCAATATATATAAACAGCTCATGCAGCTTAATATTAAAAAAACAAACAACCCAAAAAAAATGGGCAGAAGATCTAAAGAGACGTTTCTTCAAAGGAGACACAGAGATGGCCAAGACGCACATGAAAAGCTGCTCAACAGCACTAATTATTAGAGAAATGCAAATCAAAACTACAATGAGGTATCACCTCACACCTGTTAGAATCGGCATCATCAGAAAATCTACAAACAACCAATTCTGGGGAGGGTGTGGACAAAAGGAGCCCTCTTCCACTATTGGTGGGAATGTAAATTGATACAGTCACTATGGAGAACAGTATGGAGTTTCCTTAAAAAAACTAGAAATAGAATTACCATCTGATCCAGCAATCCCACTTCTGGGCATATACCCAGAGAAAACCGTATTTCAAAAAGGCACATTCACCACAATGTTCGTTGCAGCACTATTTACAATAGCCAGGTAATGGAAGCAACCTAAATGCCCACAGACAGATGAATGGATAAAGATGTGGTACATATATAAAATGGAATATGACTCGGCCATAAAAAGGAATGAAACTGGGTCATTTGTAGAGACATCGATGGATCGAGAGACTGTCATACAGAATGAAGTAAGTCAGAAAGAGGAAAACAAATATTGTATATTAATGCATATATGTGGAGCCTAAAGATGGTACAGATGAACTGGTTTGCAGGGAAGAAATAGAGACACAGAGGTAGAGAACAAACGTATGGACACCAACTGTGGGAAGCCATGGGGTGGTGGTGGTGGGATGAGTTGGGAGATTGGGATTGACCTGTATACATGTATATGCATAAAATACATAACTAATAATAACGTGCTGTATAAAAACATAAATAAAATTAAATTTCAAAATTTTAAAAAATAAAATTTAAAAATAAAACAGAAAAAATTCTTCCCGTCACACAGTTGTATTTATAGGAATGAATTATTTCCATGCTTATATTTATAAATACATAAAAGAGGAATAAAATCTAACTTGAACCAAAAAAGAAAAAAAAATTGAACCCACGAGTTATACAGAGGAAAACCCTATCACGGCACTTGCTCCAGCGGTAAACAATTCGGAAATTGGTCAGAGGTGTGGAACCATCTCCAAGACAGCCAGCCACCCACCCTCCAGACAAGGAGCGTCCTCATTGAAAAGCTGGGGGACCGTGCCGAGGCATCTGTGAGTAAACGTGAGCTGAGCCCCAGGCCAGCTGCTTCTGATCTGTTCCCACCCTTTCCAGGTAAAACACCTGAATATGTACAAGGGCTTGAAAGCCTAGAGGAAGGACCGTGGAGCCACACCAGCGACAGCACGCAGGCCAACTTGGTGCCTGCAGGCCAGCCAGCGTGGTCCTGGCCCCGGGCGCTCTTCCAGAATCTTTCCATTGCCCTGCCTGAGATACCCCTCCTGTCCCGGACCCCACTGCTTTTTTCCTTCCTCACCTCTGTCCGGAGAGAAATTCCAGCGGAAGGTATGGGTGACACATCCTCTTCTTTACAGGCGGCAGCCTGGCAACTCCTGCAGAAAGGCCAGCAGAACCCCACTCACACCGGGACACCCACAAAGCTGTGGCCCCTCACTCCCTCCCACCAGCACAGCCCCGAGACTGCTGACGGGGCAGAGAATATGGAGTCAGGCACAGCTTCAGGGGCTATTGCTGCCTGGAGCTCTGTTTATATTGACCTCAACGAGGCACACCTGGGGAGGGCGGGCCGGCAGGGTAAGGCTGCCCAGGTCAGCTAATCCACAACCCTCAGGGAATCACATTGTTGAAAATGGACCCCGCTAAGGCAGAAGAGAAGCCAAGGGAAAAAAGGACACAATGCCATTTGCAGCACCGTAGATGAGTCTAGAAGTAATCACGTGACTTGTAGTAAGTCAGAAAGTGAAAGACACATATCATATCATATCACTTATAGGTGTTACCTAAAAATGGATACCAGGGCAGATATTTCCACGGAGAAGGGCAATCACAGATTCATTAAACAAACTTATGTTTCACCAATGGAAAGGTGTGAGGATTGGTTTCATTACGATATCGGGGTTAACAGACATATACAAACACAGGTGACATATATAATCACCAAAGACCTACAGAATACCAAGAGAGGACTACTCAACATTCTGTCATAACGTACATGGGAAAAGGATCCCAAGATGAACAGTCATCTGTATATGTGTAAAAGAACCACATCTTCCACACCTACAACAAGCCAAACATTGTAATCAAACTTGCTGTAATAAAAAATAAAAACTTAAATTAAAAACACAAACAAGAAGTAGTGAGACAAACGTGAGGGGCTTTCTCCTGGTACATTCCATTCTAAACTCCAATCTAGAACACCACTTCCACTGAGGCTCTCTTGCCCTAGTAACCAGATTTGGTAAGGGTGAACTGCTGCCACCTTGTGGCCGTTTCACACAACAGCAGCTTTAATCCCAACGCTAATGGTCAGTTGATATTCAAAATCATTGCAGGCCTGTAAATGACACCTGCCCTGAAAACAAATCCTGGGGTCACATATCGACCAAAAAATTCAAAGGACGTCCATATTTCAAAACGACCGTTTCAAAAGGCATATTTTACGCACATTAGTGTTCTGCTTCTTTTCCTTTCTTTCCTTTTTTGTTAAAAAACATGGGAATGGAAAAAGGCATCCCTCAGAATGGGCGAAAATCGTTGCAGACGAATCAATGGATAAAGGTTTAATCTCCAATATATATAAACAGCTCATGCAGCTTAATATTAAAAAAACAAACAACCCAAAAAAATGGGCAGAAGATCTAAAGAGACGTTTCTTCAAAGGAGACACACAGATGGCCAAGATGCACATGAAAAGCTGCTCAACAGCACTAATTATTAGAGAAATGCAAATCAAAACTACAATGAGGTATCACCTCACAGCTGTTAGAATCGGCATCATCAGAAAATCTACAAACAACCAATTCTGGGGAGGGTGTGGACAAAAGGAGCCCTCTTCCACTATTGGTGGGAATGTAAATTGATACAGTCACTATGGAGAACAGTATGGAGTTTCCTTAAAAAAACTAGAAATAGAATTACCATCTGATCCAGCAATCCCACTTCTGGGCATATACCCAGAGAAAACCGTATTTCAAAAAGGCACATTCACCACAATGTTCGTTGCAGCACTATTTACAATAGCCAGGTAATGGAAGCAACCTAAATGCCCACAGACAGATGAATGGATAAAGATGTGGTACATATATAAAATGGAATATGACTCGGCCATAAAAAGGAAAGAAACTGGGTCATTTGTAGAGACATCGATGGATCGAGAGACTGTCATACAGAATGAAGTAAGTCAGAATGAGGAAAAGAAATATTGTCTATTAATGCATATATGTGGAGCCTAAAAATGGTACAGATGAACTGGTTTGCAGGGAAGAAATAGAGACACAGAGGTAGAGAACAAACGTATGGACACCAAGTGTGGGAAGCCATGGGGTGGTGGTGGTGGGATGAGTTGGGAGTTTGGGATTGACCTGTATACATGTATATACATAAAATACATAACTAATAATAACGTGCTGTATAAAAAAAATAAATAAAATTAAATTTCAAAATTTTAAAAAATAAAATTTAAAAATAAAACAGAAAAAATTCTTCCCATCACACAGATGTATTTATAGGAAAGAATTATTTCCATGCTTATATCTATAAATACATAAAAGGGGAATAAAATCTAACTTGAACCATAAAAGAAAAAAAAAAACCTGAACCCAGGAGTTATACAGAGGAAAACCCTATCAGGGCACTTGCTCCAGTGGTAAACAATTCTGAAATTGGTCAGAGGTGGGGCACCATCTCCCATACAGCCAGCAACCCACCCCCCACGCAAGGAGCGTCCTCATTGCAAAGCTGGGGGACCATGCCGAGGCATCTGTGAGTAAACGTGAGCTGAGCCCCAGGCCAGCTGCTGCTGAACTGTTCCCACCCTTTCCAGGTAAAACACCTGAATATGTACAAGGGCTTGAAAGCCTAGAGGAAGGACCGTGGAGCCACACCAGCGACAGCACGCAGGCCAACTTGGTGCCTGCAGGCCAGCCAGCGTGGTCCTGGACCCTGGCGCTCTTCCAGAAGCTTTCCATTGCCCTGCCTGAGATACCCCTCCTGTCCCGGCCCCCACTGCTTTTTTTCCTTCCTCACCTCTGTCCGGAGAGAAATTCCAGCGGAAGGTTTGGGTGACACATCCTCTTCTTTACAGGCGGCAGCCTGGCAACTCCTGCAGAAAGGCCAGCAGAACCCCACTCACACCGGGCCACCCACAAAGCTGTGGCCCCTCACTCCCTCCCACCAGCACAGCCCCGAGACTGCTGACGGGGCAGAGAATATGGAGTCAGGCACAGCTTCAGGGGCTATTGCTGCCTGGAGCGCTGTTTATATTGATCTCAACGAGGCACACCTGGGGAGGGCGGGCCGGCAGGGTAAGGCTGCCCAGGTCAGCTAATCCACAACCCTCAGGGAATCACATTGTTGAAAATGGACCCCGCTAACGCAGAAGAGAAGCCAAGGGAAAAAAGGACACAATGCCATTTGCAGCACCGTAGATGAGTCTAGAAGTAATCACGTGACTTGTAGTAAGTCAGAAAGTGAAAGACACATATCATATCATATCACTTATAGGTGTTACCTAAAAATGGATACCAGGGCAGATATTTCCACGGAGAAGGGCAATCACAGATTCATTAAACAAACTTATGGTTCACCAATGGAAAGGTGTGAGGATTGGTTTCATTACGATATCGGGGTTAACAGACATATACAAACACAGGTGACATATATAATCACCAAAGACCTACAGAATACCAAGAGAGGACTACTCAACATTCTGTCATAACGTACATGGGAAAAGGATCCCAAGAAGAACAGTCATCTGTATATGTGTAAAAGAACCACATCTTCCACACCTACAACAAGCCAAACATTGTAATCAAACTTGCTGTAATAAAAAATAAAAACTTAAATTAAAAACACGAACAAGAAGTAGTGAGACAAACGTGAGGGGCTTTCTCCTGGTACATTCCATTCTAAACTCCAATCTAGAACACCACTTCCACTGAGGCTCTCTTGCCCTAGTAACCAGATTTGGTAAGGGTGAACTGCTGCCACCTTGTGGCCGTTTCACACAACAGCAGCTTTAATCCCAACGCTAATGGTCAGTTGATATTCAAAATCATTGCAGGCCTGTAAATGACACCTGCCCTGAAAACAAATCCTGGGGTCACATATCGACCAAAAAATTCCAAGGACGTCCATATTTCAAAACCACCGTTTCAAAAGGCATATTTTACGCACATTAGTGTTCTGCTTCTTTTCCTTTCTTTCCTTTTTTGTTAAAAAACACGGGAATGGAAAAAGGCATCCCTCAGGATGGGTGAAAATCGTTGCAAACGAATCAATGGACACAGGTTTAATCTCCAATATATATAAACAGCTCATGCAGCTTAATATTAAAAAAACAAACAACCCAAAAAAAAATGGGCAGAAGATCTAAAGAGACGTTTCTTCAAAGGAGACACAGAGATGGCCAAGACGCACATGAAAAGCTGCTCAACAGCACTAATTATTAGAGAAATGCAAATCAAAACTACAATGAGGTATCACCTCACACCTGTTAGAATCGGCATCATCAGAAAATCTACAAACAACCAATTCTGGGGAGGGTGTGGACAAAAGGAGCCCTCTTCCACTATTGGTGGGAATGTAAATTGATACAGTCACTATGGAGAACAGTATGGAGTTTCCTTAAAAAAACTAGAAATAGAATTACCATCTGATCCAGCAATCCCACTTCTGGGCATATACCCAGAAAAAATCGTATTTCAAAAAGGCACATTCACCACAATGTTCGTTGCAGCACTATTTACAATAGCCAGGTAATGGAAGCAACCTAAATGCCCACAGACAGATGAATGGATAAAGATGTGGTACATATATAAAATGGAATATTACTCGGCCATAAAAAGGAATGAAACTGGGTCATTTGTAGAGACATCGATGGATCGAGAGACTGTCATACAGAATGAAGTAAGTCAGAAAGAGGAAAACAAATATTGTATATTAATGCATATATGTGGAGCCTAAAAATGGTACAGATGAACTGGTTTGCAGGGAAGAAATAGAGACACAGAGGTAGAGAAAAAACGTATGGACACCAAGTGTGTGAAGCCATGGGGTGGTGGTGGTGGGATGAGTTGGGAGTTTGGGATTGACCTGTATACATGTATATACATAAAATACATAACTAATAATAACGTGCTGTATAAAAAAAATAAATAAAATTAAATTTCAAAATTTTAAAAAATAAAATTTAAAAATAAAACAGAAAAAATTCTTCCCATCACACAGATGTATTTATAGGAAAAATTATTTCCATGCTTATATCTATAAATACATAAAAGAGGAATAAAATCTAACTTGAACCATAAAAGAAAATAAAAACCTGAACCCAGGAGTTATACAGAGGAAAACCCTATCAGGGCACTTGCTCCAGTGTTAAACAATTCTGAAATTGGTCAGAGGTGGGGAACCATCTCCCATACAGCCAGCAACCCACCCCCCAGACAAGGAGCGTCGTCATTGCAAAGCTGGGGGACCGTGCCGAGGCATCTGTGAGTAAACGTGAGCTGAGCCCCAGGCCAGCTGCTGCTGAACTGTTCCCACCCTTTCCAGGTAAAACACCTGAATATGTACAAGGGCTTGAAAGCCTAGAGGATGGACCGTGGAGCCACACCAGCGACAGCACACAGGCCAACTTGGTGCCTGCAGGCCAGCCAGCGTGGTCCTGGCCCCGGCGCTCTTCCAGAAGCTTTCCATTGCCTTGCCTGAGATACCCTTCCTGTCCCGGCCCCCACTGATTTTTTCCTTCCTCACCTCTGTCTGGAGAGAAATTCCAGCGGAAGGTATGGGTGACACATCCTCTTCATTACAGGCGGCAGCCTGGCAACTCCTGCAGAAAGGCCAGCAGAACCCCACTCTCACCGGGCCACCCAAAAAGCTGTGGCCCCTCACTCCCTCCCACCAGCACAGCCCCGAGACTGCTGATGGGGCAGAGAATATGGAGTCAGGCACAGCTTCAGGGGCTATTGCTGCCTGGAGCTCTGTTTATATTGACCTCAACGAGGCACACCTGGGGAGGGCGGGCCGGCAGGGTAAGGCTGCCCAGGTCAGCTAATCCACAACCCTCAGGGAATCACATTGTTGAAAATGGACCCCGCTAAGGCAGAAGAGAAGCCAAGGGAAAAAAGGACACAATGCCATTTGCAGCACCGTAGATGAGTCTAGAAGTAATCACGTGACATGTAGTAAGTCAGAAAGTGAAAGACACATATCATATCATATCACTTATAGGTGTTACCTAAAAATGGATACCAGGGCAGATATTTCCACGGAGAAGGGCAATCACAGATTCATTAAACAAACTTATGTTTCACCAATGGAAAGGTGTGAGGATTGGTTTCATTACGATATCGGGGTTAACAGACATATACAAACACAGGTGACATATATAATCACCAAAGACCTACAGAATACCAAGAGAGGACTACTCAACATTCTGTCATAACGTACATGGGAAAAGGATCCCAAGAAGAACAGTCATCTGTATATGTGTAAAAGAACCACATCTTCCACACCTACAACAAGCCAAACATTGTAATCAAACTTGCTGTAATAAAAAATAAAAACTTAAATTAAAAACACGAACAAGAAATAGTGAGACAAACGTGAGGGGCTTTCGCCTGGCACATTCCATTCTAAACTCCAATCTAGAACACCACTTCCACTGAGGCTCTCTTGCCCTATTAACCAGATTTGGTAAGGGTGAACTGCTGCCACCTTGTGGCCGTTTCACACAACAGCAACTTTAATCCCAATGCTAATGGTCAGTTGATATTCAAAATCATTGCAGGCCTGTAAATGACACCTGCCCTGAAAACAAATCCTGGGGTCACATATCGACCAAAAAATTCAAAGGACGTCCATATTTCAAAACGACCGTTTCAAAAGGCATATTTTACGCACATTAGTGTTCTGCTTCTTTTCCTTTCTTTCCTTTTTTGTTAAAAAACACGGGAATGGAAAAAGGCATCCCTCAGAATGGGCGAAAATCGTTGCAGACGAATCAATGGACAGAGGTTTAATCTCCAATATATATAAACAGCTCATGCAGCTTAATATTAAAAAAACAAACAACGCAAAAAAAATGGGCAGAAGATCTAAAGAGACGTTTCTTCAAAGGAGACACAGAGATGGCCAAGACGCACATGAAAAGCTGCTCAACAGCACTAATTATTAGAGAAATGCAAATCAAAAGTACAATGAGGTATCACCTCACACCTGTTAGAATCGGCATCATCAGAAAATCTACAAACAACCAATTCTGGGGAGGGTGTGGACAAAAGGAGCCCTCTTCCACTATTGGTGGGAATGTAAATTGATACAGTCACTATGGAGAACAGTATGGAGTTTCCTTAAAAAAACTAGAAATAGAATTACCATCTGATCCAGCAATCCCACTTCTGGGCATATACCCAGAGAAAACCGTATTTCAAAAAGGCACATTCACCACAATGTTCGTTGCAGCACTATTTACAATAGCCAGGTAATGGAAGCAACCTAAATGCCCACAGACAGATGAATGGATAAAGATGTGGTACATATATAAAATGGAATATGACTCGGCCATAAAAAGGTATGAAACTGGGTCATTTGTAGAGACATCGATGGATCGAGAGACTGTCACACAGAATGAAGTAAGTCAGAAAGAGGAAAACAAATATTGTATATTAATGCATATATGTGGAGCCTAAAAATGGTACAGATGAACTGGTTTGCAGGGAAGAAATAGAGACACAGAGGTAGAGAACAAACGTATGGACACCAAGTGTGGGAAGCCATGGGGTGGTGGTGGTGGGATGAGTTGGGAGTTTGGGATTGACCTGTATACATGTATATACATAAAATACATAACTAATAATAACGTGCTGTATAAAAAAAATAAATAAAATTAAATTTCAAAATTTTAAAAAATAAAATTTAAAAATAAAACAGAAAAAATTCTTCCCATCACACAGATGTATTTATAGGAAAGAATTATTTCCATGCTTATATCTATAAATACATAAAAGGTGAATAAAATCTAACTTGAACCATAAAAGAAAAAAAAAAACCTGAACCCAGGAGTTATACAGAGGAAAACCCTATCAGGGCACTTGCTCCAGTGGTAAACAATTCTGAAATTGGTCAGAGGTGGGGAACCATCTCCCATACAGCCAGCAACCCACCCCCCACGCAAGGAGCGTCCTCATTGCAAAGCTGGGGGACCATGCCGAGGCATCTGTGAGTAAACGTGAGCTGAGCCCCAGGCCAGCTGCTGCTGAACTGTTCCCACCCTTTCCAGGTAAAACACCTGAATATGTACAAGGGCTTGAAAGCCTAGGGGAAGGACCGTGGAGCCACACCAGCGACAGCACGCAGGCCAACTTGGTGCCTGCAGGCCAGCCAGCGTGGTCCTGGACCCTGGCGCTCTTCCAGAAGCTTTCCATTGCCCTGCCTGAGATACCCCTCCTGTCCCGGCCCCCACTGCTTTTTTCATTCCTCACCTCTGTCCGGAGAGAAATTCCAGCGGAAGGTATGGGTGACACATCCTCTTCTTTACAGGCGGCAGCCTGGCAACTCCTGCAGAAAGGCCAGCAGAACCCCACTCACACCGGGACACACACAAAGCTGTGGCCCCTCACTCCCTCCCACCAGCAGAGCCCCGAGCCTGCTGACAGGGCAGAGAATATGGAGTCAGGCACAGCTTCAGGGGCTATTGCTGCCTGGAGCTCTGTTTATATTGATCTCAACGAGGCACACCTGGGGAGGGCGGGCCGGCAGGGTAAGGCTGCCCAGGTCAGCTAATCCACAACCCTCAGGGGATCACATTGTTGAAAATGGACCCCGCTAAGGCAGAAGAGAAGCCAAGGGAAAAAAGGACACAATGCCATTTGCAGCACCGTAGATGAGTCTAGAAGTAATCACGTGACTTGTAGTAAGTCAGAAAGTGAAAGACACATATCATATCATATTACTTATAGGTGTTACCTAAAAATGGATACCAGGGCAGATATTTCCACGGAGAAGGGCAATCACAGATTCATTAAACAAACTTATGGTTCACCAATGGAAAGGTGTGAGGATTGGTTTCATTACGATATCGGGGTTAACAGACATATACAAACACAGGTGACATATATAATCACCAAAGACCTACAGAATACCAAGAGAGGACTACTCAACATTCTGTCATAACGTACATGGGAAAAGGATCCCAAGAAGAACAGTCATCTGTATATGTGTAAAAGAACCACATCTTCCACACCTACAACAAGCCAAACATTGTAATCAAACTTGCTGTAATAAAAAATAAAAACTTAAATTAAAAACACGAACAAGAAGTAGTGAGACAAACGTGAGGGGCTTTCTCCTGGTACATTCCATTCTAAACTCCAATCTAGAACACCACTTCCACTGAGGCTCTCTTGCCCTAGTAACCAGATTTGGTAAGGGTGAACTGCTGCCACCTTGTGGCCGTTTCACACAACAGCAGCTTTAATCCCAACGCTAATGGTCAGTTGATATTCAAAATCATTGCAGGCCTGTAAATGACACCTGCCCTGAAAACAAATCCTGGGGTCACATATCGACCAAAAAATTCAAAGGACATCCATATTTCAAAACGACCGTTTCAAAAGGCATATTTTACGCACATTAGTGTTCTGCTTCTTTTCCTTTCTTTCCTTTTTTGTTAAAAAACACGGGAATGGAAAAAGGCATCCCTCAGGATGGGTGAAAATCGTTGCAAACGAATCAATGGACACAGGTTTAATCTCCAATATATATAAACAGCTCATGCAGCTTAATATTAAAAAAACAAACAACCCAAAAAAAATGGGCAGAAGATCTAAAGAGACGTTTCTTCAAAGGAGACACAGAGATGGCCAAGACGCACATGAAAAGCTGCTCAACAGCACTAATTATTAGAGAAATGCAAATCAAAACTACAATGAGGTATCACCTCACACCTGTTAGAATCGGCATCATCAGAAAATCTACAAACAACCAATTCTGGGGAGGGTGTGGACAAAAGGAGCCCTCTTCCACTATTGGTGGGAATGTAAATTGATACAGTCACTATGGAGAACAGTATGGAGTTTCCTTAAAAAAACTAGAAATAGAATTACCATCTGATCCAGCAATCCCACTTCTGGGCATATACCCAGAGAAAACCGTATTTCAAAAAGGCACATTCACCACAATGTTCGTTGCAGCACTATTTACAATAGCCAGGTAATGGAAGCAACCTAAATGCCCACAGACAGATGAATGGATAAAGATGTGGTACATATATAAAATGGAATATGACTCGGCCATAAAAAGGAATGAAACTGGGTCATTTGTAGAGACATCGATGGATCGAGAGACTGTCATACAGAATGAAGTAAGTCAGAAAGAGGAAAACAAATATTGTATATTAATGCATATATGTGGAGCCTAAAAATGGTACAGATGAACTGGTTTGCAGGGAAGAAATAGAGACACAGAGGTAGAGAACAAACGTATGGACACCAAGTGTGGGAAGCCATGGGGTGGTGGTGGTGGGATGAGTTGGGAGTTTGGGATTGACCTGTATACATGTATATACATAAAATACATAACTAATAATAACGTGCTGTATAAAAAAAATAAATAAAATTAAATTTCAAAATTTTAAATAATAAAATTTAAAAATAAAACAGAAAAAATTCTTCCCATCACACAGATGTATTTATAGGAAAGAATTATTTCCATGCTTATATCTATAAATACATAAAAGGGGAATAAAATCTAACTTGAACCATAAAAGAAAAAAAAAAACCTGAACCCAGGAGTTATACAGAGGAAAACCCTATCAGGGCACTTGCTCCAGTGGTAAACAATTCTGAAATTGGTCAGAGGTGGGGAACCATCTCCCATACAGCCAGCAACCCACCCCCCACGCAAGGAGCGTCCTCATTGCAAAGCTGGGGGACCATGCCGAGGCATCTGTGAGTAAACGTGAGCTGAGCCCCAGGCCAGCTGCTGCTGAACTGTTCCCACCCTTTCCAGGTAAAACACCTGAATATGTACAAGGGCTTGAAAGCCTAGGGGAAGGACCGTGGAGCCACACCAGCGACAGCACGCAGGCCAACTTGGTGCCTGCAGGCCAGCCAGCGTGGTCCTGGACCCTGGCGCTCTTCCAGAAGCTTTCCATTGCCCTGCCTGAGATACCCCTCCTGTCCCGGACCCCACTGCTTTTTTTCCTTCCTCACCTCTGTCCGGAGAGAAATTCCAGCGGAAGGTTTGGGTGACACATCCTCTTCTTTACAGGCGGCAGCCTGGCAACTCCTGCAGAAAGGCCAGCAGAACCCCACTCACACCGGGCCACCCACAAAGCTGTGGCCCCTCACTCCCTCCCACCAGCACAGCCCCGAGCCTGCTGACGGGGCAGAGAATATGGAGTCAGGCACAGCTTCAGGGGCTATTGCTGCCTGGAGCGCTGTTTATATTGACCTCAACGAGGCACACCTGGGGAGGGCGGGCCGGCAGGGTAAGGCTGCCCAGGTCAGCTAATCCACAACCCTCAGGGAATCACATTGTTGAAAATGGACCCCGCTAAGGCAGAAGAGAAGCCAAGGGAAAAAAGGACACAATGCCATTTGCAGCACCGTAGATGAGTCTAGAAGTAATCACGTGACTTGTAGTAAGTCAGAAAGTGAAAGACGCATATCATATCATATCACTTATAGGTGTTACCTAAAAATGGATACCAGGGCAGATATTTCCACGGAGAAGGGCAATCACAGATTCATTAAACAAACTTATGGTTCACCAATGGAAAGGTGTGAGGATTGGTTTCATTACGATATCGGGGTTAACAGACATATACAAACACAGGTGACATATATAATCACCAAAGACCTACAGAATACCAAGAGAGGACTACTCAACATTCTGTCATAACGTACATGGGAAAAGGATCCCAAGAAGAACAGTCATCTGTATATGTGTAAAAGAACCACATCTTCCACAATTACAACAAGCCAAACATTGTAATCAAACTTGCTGTAATAAAAAATAAAAACTTAAATTAAAACCACGAACAAGAAGTAGTGAGACAAACGTGAGGGGCTTTCTCCTGGTACATTCCATTCTAAACTCCAATCTAGAACACCACTTCCACTGAGGCTCTCTTGCCCTAGTAACCAGATTTGGTAAGGGTGAACTGCTGCCACCTTGTGGCCGTTTCACACAACAGCAGCTTTAATCCCAACGCTAATGGTCAGTTGATATTCAAAATCATTGCAGGCCTGTAAATGACACCTGCCCTGAAAACAAATCCTGGGGTCACATATCGACCAAAAAATTCAAAGGACGTCCATATTTCAAAACGACCGTTTCAAAAGGCATATTTTACGCACATTAGTGTTCTGCTTCTTTTCCTTTATTTCCTTTTTTGTTAAAAAACACGGGAATGGAAAAAGGCATCCCTCAGGATGGGTGAAAATCGTTGCAAACGAATCAATGGACACAGGTTTAATCTCCAATATATATAAACAGCTCATGCAGCTTAATATTAAAAAAACAAACAACCCAAAAAAAATGGGCAGAAGATCTAAAGAGACGTTTCTTCAAAGGAGACACAGAGATGGCCAAGACGCACATGAAAAGCTGCTCAACAGCACTAATTATTAGAGAAATGCAAATCAAAACTACAATGAGGTATCACCTCACACCTGTTAGAATCGGCATCATCAGAAAATCTACAAACAACCAATTCTGGGGAGGGTGTGGACAAAAGGAGCCCTCTTCCACTATTGGTGGGAATGTAAATTGATACAGTCACTATGGAGAACAGTATGGAGTTTCCTTAAAAAAACTAGAAATAGAATTACCATCTGATCCAGCAATCCCACTTCTGGGCATATACCCAGAGAAAACCGTATTTCAAAAAGGCACATTCACCACAATGTTCGTTGCAGCACTATTTACAATAGCCAGGTAATGGAAGCAACCTAAATGCCCACAGACAGATGAATGGATAAAGATGTGGTACATATATAAAATGGAATATGACTCGGCCATAAAAAGGAATGAAACTGGGTCATTTGTAGAGACATCGATGGATCGAGAGACTGTCATACAGAATGAAGTAAGTCAGAAAGAGGAAAACAAATATTGTATATTAATGCATATATGTGGAGCCTAAAAATGGTACAGATGAACTGGTTTGCAGGGAAGAAATAGAGACACAGAGGTAGAGAACAAACGTATGGACACCAAGTGTGGGAAGCCATGGGGTGGTGGTGGTGGGATGAGTTGGGAGTTTGGGATTGAACTGTATACATGTATATACATAAAATACATAACTAATAATAACGTGCTGTATAAAAAAAATAAATAAAATTAAATTTCAAAATTTTAAAAAATAAAATTTAAAAATAAAACAGAAAAAATTCTTCCCATCACACAGATGTATTTATAGGAAAGAATTATTTCCATGCTTCTATCTATAAATACATAAAAGGGGAATAAAATCTAACTTGAACCAAAAAAGAAAAAAAAAAACCTGAACCCAGGAGTTATACAGAGGAAAACCCTATCAGGGCACTTGCTCCAGTGGTAAACAATTCTGAAATTGGTCAGAGGTGGGGAACCATCTCCCATACAGCCAGCAACCCACCCCCCACACAAGGAGCGTCCTCATTGCAAAGCTGGGGGACCGTGCCGAGGCATCTGTGAGTAAACGTGAGCTGAGCCCCAGGCCAGCTGCTGCTGAACTGTTCCCACCCTTTCCAGGTAAAACACCTGAATATGTACAAGGGCTTGAAAGCCTAGAGTAAGGACCGTGGAGCCACACCAGTGACAGCACGCAGGCCAACTTGGTGCCTGAAGGACAGCCAGCATTGTCCTGGACCCTGGTGCTATTCCAGAAGATTTCCATTGCCCTGCCTGAGATACCCCTCCTGTCCCGGCCCCCACTGCTTTTTTCCTTCCTCACCTCTGTCCGGAGAGAAATTCCAGCGGAAGGTATGGGTGACACATCCTCTTCTTTACAGGCGGCAGCCTGGCAACTCCTGCAGAAAGGCCAGCAGAACCCCACTCACACCGGGCCACCCACAAAGCTGTGGCCCCTCACTCCCTCCCACCAGCACAGCCCCGAGCCTGCTGACGGGGCAGAGAATATGGAGTCAGGCACAGCTTCAGGGGCTATTGCTGCCTGGAGCGCTGTTTATATTGACCTCAACGAGGCACACCTGGGGAGGGCGGGCCGGCAGGGTAAGGCTGCCCAGGTCAGCTAATCCACAACCCTCAGGGAATCACATTGTTGAAAATGGACCCCGCTAAGGCAGAAGAGAAGCCAAGGGAAAAAAGGACACAATGCCATTTGCAGCACCGTAGATGAGTCTAGAAGTAATCACGTGACTTGTAGTAAGTCAGAAAGTGAAAGACACATATCATATCATATCACTTATAGGTGTTACCTAAAAATGGATACCAGGGCAGATATTTCCACGGAGAAGGGCAATCACAGATTCATTAAACACACTTATGGTTCACCAATGGAAAGGTGTGAGGATTGGTTTCATTACGATATCGGGGTTAACAGACATATACAAACACAGGTGACATATATAATCACCAAAGACCTACAGAATACCAAGAGAGGACTACTCAACATTCTGTCATAACGTACATGGGAAAAGGATCCCAAGAAGAACAGTCATCTGTATATGTGTAAAAGAACCACATCTTCCACAATTACAACAAGCCAAACATTGTAATCAAACTTGCTGTAATAAAAAATAAAAACTTAAATTAAAAACACGAACAAGAAGTAGTGAGACAAACGTGAGGGGCTTTCTCCTGGTACATTCCATTCTAAACTCCAATCTAGAACACCACTTCCACTGAGGCTCTCTTGCCCTAGTAACCAGATTTGGTAAGGGTGAACTGCTGCCACCTTGTGGCCGTTTCACACAACAGCAGCTTTAATCCCAACGCTAATGGTCAGTTGATATTCAAAATCATTGCAGGCCTGTAAATGACACCTGCCCTGAAAACAAATCCTGGGGTCACATATCGACCAAAAATTTCAAAGGACGTCCATATTTCAAAACGACCGTTTCAAAAGGCATATTTTACGCACATTAGTGTTCTGCTTCTTTTCCTTTCTTTCCTTTTTTGTTAAAAAACACGGGAATGGAAAAAGGCATCCCTCAGGATGGGTGAAAATCGTTGCAAACGAATCAATGGACACAGGTTTAATCTCCAATATATATAAACAGCTCATGCAGCTTAATATTAAAAAAACAAACAACCCAAAAAAAATGGGCAGAAGATCTAAAGAGACGTTTCTTCAAAGGAGACACAGAGATGGCCAAGACGCACATGAAAAGCTGCTCAACAGCACTAATTATTAGAGAAATGCAAATCAAAACTACAATGAGGTATCACCTCACACCTGTTAGAATCGGCATCATCAGAAAATCTACAAACAACCAATTCTGGGGAGGGTGTGGACAAAAGGAGCCCTCTTCCACTATTGGTGGGAATGTAAATTGATACAGTCACTATGGAGAACAGTATGGAGTTTCCTTAAAAAAACTAGAAATAGAATTACCATCTGATCCAGCAATCCCACTTCTGGGCATATACCCAGAGAAAACCGTATTTCAAAAAGGCACATTCACCACAATGTTCGTTGCAGCACTATTTACAATAGCCAGGTAATGGAAGCAACCTAAATGCCCACAGACAGATGAATGGATAAAGATGTGGTACATATATAAAATGGAATATGACTCGGCCATAAAAAGGAATGAAACTGGGTCATTTGTAGAGACATCGATGGATCGAGAGACTGTCATACAGAATGAAGTAAGTCAGAAAGAGGAAAACAAATATTGTATATTAATGCATATATGTGGAGCCTAAAAATGGTACAGATGAACAGGTTTGCAGGGAAGAAATAGAGACACAGAGGTAGAGAACAAACGTATGGACACCAAGTGTGGGAAGCCATGGGGTGGTGGTGGTGGGATGAGTTGGGAGTTTGGGATTGACCTGTATACATGTATATACATAAAATACATAACTAATAATAACGTGCTGTATAAAAAAAATAAATAAAATTAAATTTCAAAATTTTAAAAAATAAAATTTAAAAATAAAACAGAAAAAATTCTTCCCATCACACAGATGTATTTATAGGAAATAATTATTTCCATGCTTATATCTATAAATACATAAAAGGGGAATAAAATCTAACTTGAACCAAAAAAGAAAAAAAAAAACCTGAACCCAGGAGTTATACAGAGGAAAACCCTATCAGGGCACTTGCTCCAGTGGTAAACAATTCTGAAATTGGTCAGAGGTGGGGAACCATCTCCCATACAGCCAGCAACCCACCCCCCACACAAGGAGCGTCCTCATTGCAAAGCTGGGGGACCGTGCCGAGGCATCTGTGAGTAAACGTGAGCTGAGCCCCAGGCCAGCTGCTGCTGAACTGTTCCCACCCTTTCCAGGTAAAACACCTGAATATGTACAAGGGCTTGAAAGCCTAGAGTAAGGACCGTGGAGCCACACCAGTGACAGCACGCAGGCCAACTTGGTGCCTGAAGGACAGCCAGCATTGTCCTGGACCCTGGTGCTATTCCAGAAGCTTTCCATTGCCCTGCCTGAGATACCCCTCCTGTCCCGGCCCCCACTGCTTTTTTCCTTCCTCACCTCTGTCCGGAGAGAAATTCCAGCGGAAGGTATGGGTGACACATCCTCTTCTTTACAGGCGGCAGCCTGGCAACTCCTGCAGAAAGGCCAGCAGAACCCCACTCACACCGGGCCACCCACAAAGCTGTGGCCCCTCACTCCCTCCCACCAGCACAGCCCCGAGCCTGCTGACGGGGCAGAGAATATGGAGTCAGGCACAGCTTCAGGGGCTATTGCTGCCTGGAGCGCTGTTTATATTGACCTCAACGAGGCACACCTGGGGAGGGCGGGCCGGCAGGGTAAGGCTGCCCAGGTCAGCTAATCCACAACCCTCAGGGAATCACATTGTTGAAAATGGACCCCGCTAAGGCAGAAGAGAAGCCAAGGGAAAAAAGGACACAATGCCATTTGCAGCACCGTAGATGAGTCTAGAAGTAATCACGTGACTTGTAGTAAGTCAGAAAGTGAAAGACACATATCATATCATATCACTTATAGGTGTTACCTAAAAATGGATACCAGGGCAGATATTTCCACAGAGAAGGGCAATCACAGATTCATTAAACACACTTATGGTTCACCAATGGAAAGGTGTGAGGATTGGTTTCATTACGATATCGGGGTTAACAGACATATACAAACACAGGTGACATATATAATCACCAAAGACCTACAGAATACCAAGAGAGGACTACTCAACATTCTGTCATAACGTACATGGGAAAAGGATCCCAAGAAGAACAGTCATCTGTATATGTGTAAAAGAACCACATCTTCCACACCTACAACAAGCCAAACATTGTAATCAAACTTGCTGTAATAAAAAATAAAAATTTAAATTAAAAACACGAACAAGAAGTAGTGAGACAAACGTGAGGGGCTTTCTCCTGGTACATTCCATTCTAAACTCCAATCTGGAACACCACTTCCACTGAGGCTCTCTTGCCCTAGTAACCAGATTTGGTAAGGGTGAACTGCTGCCACCTTGTGGCCGTTTCACACAACAGCAGCTTTAATCCCAACGCTAAAGGTCAGTTGATATTCAAAATCATTGCAGGCCTGTAAATGACACCTGCCCTGAAAACAAATCCTGGGGTCACATATCGACCAAAAAATTCAAAGGATGTCCATATTTCAAAACGACCGTTTCAAAAGGCATATTTTACGCACATTAGTGTTCTGCTTCTTTTCCTTTCTTTCCTTTTTTGTTAAAAAACACGGGAATGGAAAAAGGCATCCCTCAGGATGGGTGAAAATCTTTGCAAACGAATCAATGGACACAGGTTTAATCTCCAATATATATAAACAGCTCATGCAGCTTAATATTAAAAAAAAGAAACCACCCAAAAAAAAATGGGCAGAAGATCTAAAGAGACGTTTCTTCAAAGGAGACACAGAGATGGCCAAGACGCACATGAAAAGCTGCTCAACAGCACTAATTATTAGAGAAATGCAAATCAAAACTACAATGAGGTATCACCTCACACCTGTTAGAATTGGCATCATCAGAAAATCTACAAACAACCAATTCTGGGGAGGGTGTGGACAAAAGGAGCCCTCTTCCACTATTGGTGGGAATGTAAATTGATACAGTCCCTATGGAGAACAGTATGGAGTTTCCTTAAAAAAACTAGAAATAGAATTACCATCTGATCCAGCAATCCCACTTCTGGGCATATACCCAGAGAAAACCGTATTTCAAAAAGGCACATTCACCACAATGTTCGTTGCAGCACTATTTACAATAGCCAGGTAATGGAAGCAACCTAAATGCCCACAGACAGATGAAAGGATAAAGATGTGGTACATATATAAAATGGAATATGACTCGGCCATAAAAAGGAATGAAACTGGGTCATTTGTAGAGACATCGATGGATCGAGAGACTGTCATACAGAATGAAGTAAGTCAGAAAGAGGAAAACAAATATTGTATATTAATGCATATATGTGGAGCCTAAAAATGGTACAGATGAACTGGTTTGCAGGGAAGAAATAGAGACACAGAGGTAGAGAACAAACGTATGGACACCAAGGGTGGGAATCCATGGGGTGGTGGTGGTGGGATGATTTGGGAGATTG
Organism: Mesoplodon mirus; assembly: GCF_964341445.2. Lineage (NCBI taxonomy): Eukaryota > Metazoa > Chordata > Mammalia > Artiodactyla > Ziphiidae > Mesoplodon > Mesoplodon mirus. The sequence continues at coordinate 106,066,236 of NC_138987.1, read as the reverse complement.
GGATTGACCTGTATACATGTATATGCATAAAATACATAACTAATAATAACGTACTGTATAAAAACATAAATAAAATTAAATTTCAAAATTTTAAAAAATAAAATTTAAAAATAAAACAGAAAAAATTCTTCCCGTCACACAGATGTATTTATAGGAATGAATTATTTCCATGCTTATATTTATAAATACATAAAAGAGGAATAAAATCTAACTTGAACCATAAAAGAAAAAAAATTGAACCCACGAGTTATACAGAGGAAAAACATATCACGGCACTTGCTCCAGCGGTAAACAATTCTGAAATTGGTCAGAGGTGGGGAACCATCTCCCATACAGCCAGCCACCCACCCCCCACACAAGGAGCGTCCTCATTGAAAAGCTGGGGGACCGTGCCGAGGCATCTGTGAGTAAACGTGAGCTGAGCCCCAGGTCAGCTGCTTCTGATCTGTTCCCACCCTTTCCAGGTAAAACACCTGAATATGTACAAGGGCTTGAAAGCCTAGAGGAAGGACAGTGGAGCCACACCAGCGACAGCACGCAGGCCAACTTGGTGCCTGAAGGACAGCCAGTGTGGTCCTGGCCCCGGGCCCTCTTCCAGAAGCTTTCCATTGCCCTGCCTGAGATACCCCTCCTGTCCCGGACCTCACTGCTTTTTTCCTTCCTCACCTCTGTCCGGAGAGAAATTCCAGCGGAAGGTATGGGTGACACATCCTCTTCTTTACAGGCGGCAGCCTGGCAACTCCTGCAGAAAGGCCCGCAGAACCCCACTCACACAGGGCCACCCACAAAGCTGTGGCCCCTCACTCCCTCACACCAGCACAGCCCCGAGACTGCTGACGGGGCAGAGAATATGGAGTCAGGCACAGCTTCAGGGGCTATTGCTGCCTGGAGCTCTGTTTATATTGATCTCAACGAGGCATACCTGGGGAGGGCGGGCCGGCAGGGTAAGGCTGCCCAGGTCAGCTAATCCACAACCCTCAGGGAATCACATTGTTGAAAATGGACCCCGCTAAGGCAGAAGAGAAGCCAAGGGAAAAAAGGACACAATGCCATTTGCAGCACCGTAGATGAGTCTAGAAGTAATCACGTGACTTGTAGTAAGTCAGAAAGTGAAAGACACATATCATATCATATCACTTGTAGGTGTTACCTAAAAATGGATACCAGGGCAGATATTTCCACGGAGAAGGGCAATCACAGATTCATTAAACAAACTTATGGTTCACCAATGGAAAGGTGTGAGGATTGGTTTCATTACGATATCGGGGTTAACAGACATATACAAACACAGGTGACATATATAATCACCAAAGACCACCAGAATACCAAGAGAGGACTACTCAACATTCTGTCATAACGTACATGGGAAAAGGATCCCAAGAAGAACAGTCATCTGTATATGAGTAAAAGAACCACATCTTCCACACCTACAACAAGCCAAACATTGTAATCAAACTTGCTGTAATAAAAAATAAAAATTTAAATTAAAAACACGAACAAGAAGTAGTGAGACAAACGTGAGGGTCTTTCTCCTGGTACATTCCATTCTAAACTCCAATCTAGAACACCACTTCCACTGAGGCTCTCTTGCCCTAGTAACCAGATTTGGTAAGGGTGAACTGCTGCCACCTTGTGGCCGTTTCGCACAACAGCAGCTTTAATCCCAACGCTAATGGTCAGTTGATATTCAAAATCATTGCAGTCCTGTAAATGACACCTGCCCTGAAAACAAATCCTGGGGTCACATATCGACCAAAAATTTCAAAGGACGTCCATATTTCAAAACCACCGTTTCAAAAGGCATATTTTACGCACATTAGTGTTCTGCTTCTTTTCCTTTCTTTCCTTTTTTGTTAAAAAACACGGGAATGGAAAAAGGCATCCCTCAGAATGGGCGAAAATCGTTGCAGACGAATCAATGGACAGAGGTTTAATCTCCAATATATATAAACAGCTCATGCAGCTTAATATTAAAAAAACAAACAACCCAAAAAAAATGGGCAGAAGATCTAAAGAGACGTTTCTTCAAAGGAGACACAGAGATGGCCAAGACACACATGAAAAGCTGCTCAACAGCACTAATTATTAGAGAAATGCAAATCAAAACTACAATGAGGTATCACCTCACACCTGTTAGAATCGGCATCATCAGAAAATCTACAAACAACCAATTCTGGGGAGGGTGTGGACAAAAGGAGCCCTCTTCCACTATTGGTGGGAATGTAAATTGATACAGTCACTATGGAGAACAGTATGGAGTTTCCTTAAAAAAACTAGAAATAGAATTACCATCTGATCCAGCAATCCCACTTCTGGGCATATACCCAGAGAAAACCGTATTTCAAAAAGGCACATTCACCACAATGTTCGTTGCAGCACTATTTACAATAGCCAGGTAATGGAAGCAACCTAAATGCCCACAGACAGATGAATGGATAAAGATGTGGTACATATATAAAATGGAATATGACTCGGCCATAAAAAGGAATGAAACTGGGTCATTTGTAGAGACATCGATGGATCGAGAGACTGTCATACAGAATGAAGTAAGTCAGAAAGAGGAAAACAAATATTGTATATTAATGCATATATGTGGAGCCTAAAAATGGTACAGATGAACTGGTTTGCAGGGAAGAAATAGAGACACAGAGGTAGAGAACAAACGTATGGACACCAAGTGTGGGAAGCCATGGGGTGGTGGTGGTGGGATGAGTTGGGAGTTTGGGATTGAACTGTATACATGTATATACATAAAATACATAACTAATAATAACGTGCTCTATAAAAAATAAATAAAATTAAATTTCAAAATTTTAAAAAATAAAATTTAAAAATAAAACAGAAAAAATTCTTCCCATCACACAGATGTATTTATAGGAAAGTATTATTTCCATGCTTATATCTATAAATACATAAAAGGGGAATAAAATCTAACTTGAACCATAAAAGAAAAAAAAAACCTGAACCCAGGAGTTATACAGAGGAAAACCCTATCAGGGCACTTGCTCCAGTGGTAAACAATTCTGAAATTGGTCAGAGGTGGGGAACCATCTCCCATACAGCCAGCAACCCACCCCCCACGCAAGGAGCGTCCTCATTGCAAAGCTGGGGGACCGTGCCGAGGCATCTGTGAGTAAACGTGAGCTGAGCCCCAGGCCAGCTGCTGCTGAACTGTTCCCACCCTTTCCAGGTAAAACACCTGAATATGTACAAGGGCTTGAAAGCCTACAGGAAGGACCGTGGAGCCACACCAGCGACAGCACACAGGCCAACTTGGTGCCTGCAGGCCAGCCAGCGTGGTCCTGGCCCCGGCGCTCTTCCAGAAGCTTTCCATTGCCCTGCCTGAGATACCCCTCCTGTCCCGGCCCCCACTGCTTTTTTCCTTCCTAACCTCTGTCCGGAGAGAAATTCCAGCGGAAGGTATGGGTGACACATCCTCTTCTTTACAGGCGGCAGCCTGGCAACTCCTGCAGAAAGGCCAGCAGAACCCCACTCACAACGGGCCACCCACAAAGCTGTGGCCCCTCACTCCCTCCCACCAGCACAGCCCCGAGACTGCTGACGGGGCAGAGAATATGGAGTCAGGCACAGCTTCAGAGGCTACTGCTGCCTGGATCGCTGTTTATATTGACCTCAACGAGGCACACCTGGGGAGGGCAGGCCGGCAGGGTAAGGCTGCCCAGATCAGCTAATCCACAACCCTCAGGGAATCACATTGTTGAAAATGGACCCCGCTAAGGCAGAAGAGAAGCCAAGGGAAAAAAGGACACAATGCCATTTGCAGCACCGTAGATGAGTCTAGAAGTAATCACGTGACTTGTAGTAAGTCAGAAAGTGAAAGACACATATCATATCATATCACTTATAGGTGTTACCTAAAAATGGATACCAGGGCAGATATTTCCATGGAGAAGGGCAATCACAGATTCATTAAACAAACTTATGGTTCACCAATGGAAAGGTGTGAGGATTGGTTTCATTACGATATCGGGGTTAACAGACATATACAAACACAGGTGACATATATAATCACCAAAGACCACCAGAATACCAAGAGAGGACTACTCAACATTCTGTCATAACGTACATGGGAAAAGGATCCCAAGAAGAACAGTCATCTGTATATGTGTAAAAGAACCACATCTTCCACACCTACAACAAGCCAAACATTGTAATCAAACTTGCTGTAATAAAAAATAAAAACTTAAATTAAAAACACGAACAAGAAGTAGTGAGACAAACGTGAGGGGCTTTCTCCTGGTACATTCCATTCTAAACTCCAATCTAGAACACCACTTCCACTGAGGCTCTCTTGCCCTAGTAACCAGATTTGGTAAGGGTGAACTGCTGCCACCTTGTGGCCGTTTCACACAACAGCAGCTTTAATCCCAACGCTAATGGTCAGTTGATATTCAAAATCATTGCAGGCCTGTAAATGACACCTGCCCTGAAAACAAATCCTGGGGTCACATATCGACCAAAAAATTCAAAGGACGTCCATATTTCAAAACGACCGTTTCAAAAGGCATATTTTACGCACATTAGTGTTCTGCTTCTTTTCCTTTCTTTCCTTTTTTGTTAAAAAACACGGGAATGGAAAAAGGCATCCCTCAGAATGGGCGAAAATCGTTGCAGACGAATCAATGGACAGAGGTTTAATCTCCAATATATATAAACAGCTCATGCAGCTTAATATTAAAAAAACAAACAACCCAAAAAAAATGGGCAGAAGATCTAAAGAGACGTTTCTTCAAAGGAGACACAGAGATGGCCAAGACACACATGAAAAGCTGCTCAACAGCACTAATTATTAGAGAAATGCAAATCAAAACTACAATGAGGTATCACCTCACACCTGTTAGAATCGGCATCATCAGAAAATCTACAAACAACCAATTCTGGGGAGGGTGTGGACAAAAGGAGCCCTCTTCCACTATTGGTGGGAATGTAAATTGATACAGTCACTATGGAGAACAGTATGGAGTTTCCTTAAAAAAACTAGAAATAGAATTACCATCTGATCCAGCAATCCCACTTCTGGGCATATACCCAGAGAAAACCGTATTTCAAAAAGGCACATTCACCACAATGTTCGTTGCAGCACTATTTACAATAGCCAGGTAATGGAAGCAACCTAAATGCCCACAGACAGATGAATGGATAAAGATGTGGTACATATATAAAATGGAATATGACTCGGCCATAAAAAGGAATGAAACTGGGTCATTTGTAGAGACATCGATGGATCGAGAGACTGTCATACAGAATGAAGTAAGTCAGAAAGAGGAAAACAAATATTGTATATTAATGCATATATGTGGAGCCTAAAAATGGTACAGATGAACTGGTTTGCAGGGAAGAAATAGAGACACAGAGGTAGAGAACAAACGTATGGACACCAAGTGTGGGAAGCCATGGGGTGGTGGTGGTGGGATGAGTTGGGAGTTTGGGATTGAACTGTATACATGTATATACATAAAATACATAACTAATAATAACGTGCTGTATAAAAAAAATAAATAAAATTAAATTTCAAAATTTTAAAAAATAAAATTTAAAAATAAAACAGAAAAAATTCTTCCCATCACACAGATGTATTTATAGGAAAGAATTATTTCCATGCTTATATCTATAAATACATAAAAGGGGAATAAAATCTAACTTGAACCAAAAAAGAAAAAAAAAAACCTGAACCCAGGAGTTATACAGAGGAAAACCCTATCAGGGCACTTGCTCCAGTGGTAAACAATTCTGAAATTGGTCAGAGGTGGGGAACCATCTCCCATACAGCCAGCAACCCACCCCCCACACAAGGAGCGTCCTCATTGCAAAGCTGGGGGACCGTGCCGAGGCATCTGTGAGTAAACGTGAGCTGAGCCCCAGGCCAGCTGCTGCTGAACTGTTCCCACCCTTTCCAGGTAAAACACCTGAATATGTACAAGGGCTTGAAAGCCTAGAGTAAGGACCGTGGAGCCACACCAGTGACAGCACGCAGGCCAACTTGGTGCCTGAAGGACAGCCAGCATTGTCCTGGACCCTGGTGCTATTCCAGAAGCTTTCCATTGCCCTGCCTGAGATACCCCTCCTGTCCCGGCCCCCACTGCTTTTTTCCTTCCTCACCTCTGTCCGGAGAGAAATTCCAGCGGAAGGTATGGGTGACACATCCTCTTCTTTACAGGCGGCAGCCTGGCAACTCCTGCAGAAAGGCCAGCAGAACCCCACTCACACCGGGCCACCCACAAAGCTGTGGCCCCTCACTCCCTCCCACCAGCACAGCCCCGAGCCTGCTGACGGGGCAGAGAATATGGAGTCAGGCACAGCTTCAGGGGCTATTGCTGCCTGGAGCGCTGTTTATATTGACCTCAACGAGGCACACCTGGGGAGGGCGGGCCGGCAGGGTAAGGCTGCCCAGGTCAGCTAATCCACAACCCTCAGGGAATCACATTGTTGAAAATGGACCCCGCTAAGGCAGAAGAGAAGCCAAGGGAAAAAAGGACACAATGACATTTGCAGCACCGTAGATGAGTCTAGAAGTAATCACGTGACTTGTAGTAAGTCAGAAAGTGAAAGACACATATCATATCATATCACTTATAGGTGTTACCTAAAAATGGATACCAGGGCAGATATTTCCACGGAGAAGGGCAATCACAGATTCATTAAACACACTTATGGTTCACCAATGGAAAGGTGTGAGGATTGGTTTCATTACGATATCGGGGTTAACAGACATATACAAACACAGGTGACATATATAATCACCAAAGACCTACAGAATACCAAGAGAGGACTACTCAACATTCTGTCATAACGTACATGGGAAAAGGATCCCAAGAAGAACAATCATCTGTATATGTGTAAAAGAACCACATCTTCCACACCTACAACAAGCCAAACATTGTAATCAAACTTGCTGTAATAAAAAATAAAAACTTAAATTAAAAACACGAACAAGAAGTAGTGAGACAAACGTGAGGGGCTTTCTCCTGGTACATTCCATTCTAAACTCCAATCTGGAACACCACTTCCACTGAGGCTCTCTTGCCCTAGTAACCAGATTTGGTAAGGGTGAACTGCTGCCACCTTGTGGCCGTTTCACACAACAGCAGCTTTAATCCCAACGCTAAAGGTCAGTTGATATTCAAAATCATTGCAGGCCTGTAAATGACACCTGCCCTGAAAACAAATCCTGGGGTCACATATCGACCAAAAAATTCAAAGGATGTCCATATTTCAAAACGACCGTTTCAAAAGGCATATTTTACGCACATTAGTGTTCTGCTTCTTTTCCTTTCTTTCCTTTTTTGTTAAAAAACACGGGAATGGAAAAAGGCATCCCTCAGGATGGGTGAAAATCTTTGCAAACGAATCAATGGACACAGGTTTAATCTCCAATATATATAAACAGCTCATGCAGCTTAATATTAAAAAAAAGAAACCACCCAAAAAAAAATGGGCAGAAGATCTAAAGAGACGTTTCTTCAAAGGAGACACAGAGATGGCCAAGACGCACATGAAAAGCTGCTCAACAGCACTAATTATTAGAGAAATGCAAATCAAAACTACAATGAGGTATCACCTCACACCTGTTAGAATTGGCATCATCAGAAAATCTACAAACAACCAATTCTGGGGAGGGTGTGGACAAAAGGAGCCCTCTTCCACTATTGGTGGGAATGTAAATTGATACAGTCCCTATGGAGAACAGTATGGAGTTTCCTTAAAAAAACTAGAAATAGAATTACCATCTGATCCAGCAATCCCACTTCTGGGCATATACCCAGAGAAAACCGTATTTCAAAAAGGCACATTCACCACAATGTTCGTTGCAGCACTATTTACAATAGCCAGGTAATGGAAGCAACCTAAATGCCCACAGACAGATGAATGGATAAAGATGTGGTACATATATAAAATGGAATATGACTCGGCCATAAAAAGGAATGAAACTGGGTCATTTGTAGAGACATCGATGGATCGAGAGACTGTCATACAGAATGAAGTAAGTCAGAAAGAGGAAAACAAATATTGTATATTAATGCATATATGTGGAGCCTAAAAATGGTACAGATGAACTGGTTTGCAGGGAAGAAATAGAGACACAGAGGTAGAGAACAAACGTATGGACACCAAGGGTGGGAATCCATGGGGTGGTGGTGGTGGGATGATTTGGGAGATTGGGATTGACCTGTATACATGTATATGCATAAAATACATAACTAATAATAACGTACTGTATAAAAACATAAATAAAATTAAATTTCAAAATTTTAAAAAATAAAATTTAAAAATAAAACAGAAAAAATTCTTCCCGTCACACAGATGTATTTATAGGAATGAATTATTTCCATGCTTATATTTATAAATACATAAAAGAGGAATAAAATCTAACTTGAACCATAAAAGAAAAAAAATTGAACCCACGAGTTATACAGAGGAAAAACATATCACGGCACTTGCTCCAGCGGTAAACAATTCTGAAATTGGTCAGAGGTGGGGAACCATCTCCCATACAGCCAGCCACCCACCCCCCACACAAGGAGCGTCCTCATTGAAAAGCTGGGGGACCGTGCCGAGGCATCTGTGAGTAAACGTGAGCTGAGCCCCAGGTCAGCTGCTTCTGATCTGTTCCCACCCTTTCCAGGTAAAACACCTGAATATGTACAAGGGCTTGAAAGCCTAGAGGAAGGACCGTGGAGCCACACCAGCGACAGCACGCAGGCCAACTTGGTGCCTGAAGGACAGCCAGTGTGGTCCTGGCCCCGGGCCCTCTTCCAGAAGCTTTCCATTGCCCTGCCTGAGATACCCCTCCTGTCCCGGACCTCACTGCTTTTTTCCTGCCTCACCTCTGTCCGGAGAGAAATTCCAGCGGAAGGTATGGGTGACACATCCTCTTCTTTACAGGCGGCAGCCTGGCAACTCCTGCAGAAAGGCCCGCAGAACCCCACTCACACAGGGCCACCCACAAAGCTGTGGCCCCTCACTCCCTCCCACCAGCACAGCCCCGAGACTGCTGACGGGGCAGAGAATATGGAGTCAGGCACAGCTTCAGGGGCTATTGCTGCCTGGAGCTCTGTTTATATTGATCTCAACGAGGCATACCTGGGGAGGGCGGGCCGGCAGGGTAAGGCTGCCCAGGTCAGCTAATCCACAACCCTCAGGGAATCACATTGTTGAAAATGGACCCCGCTAAGGCAGAAGAGAAGCCAAGGGAAAAAAGGACACAATGCCATTTGCAGCACCGTAGATGAGTCTAGAAGTAATCACGTGACTTGTAGTAAGTCAGAAAGTGAAAGACACATATCATATCATATCACTTGTAGGTGTTACCTAAAAATGGATACCAGGGCAGATATTTCCACGGAGAAGGGCAATCACAGATTCATTAAACACACTTATGGTTCACCAATGGAAAGGTGTGAGGATTGGTTTCATTACGATATCGGGGTTAACAGACATATACAAACACAGGTGACATATATAATCACCAAAGACCTACAGAATACCAAGAGAGGACTACTCAACATTCTGTCATAACGTACATGGGAAAAGGATCCCAAGAAGAACAGTCATCTGTATATGTGTAAAAGAACCACATCTTCCACACCTACAACAAGCCAAACATTGTAATCAAACTTGCTGTAATAAAAAATAAAAACTTAAATTAAAAACACGAACAAGAAGTAGTGAGACAAACGTGAGGGGCTTTCTCCTGGTACATTCCATTCTAAACTCCAATCTGGAACACCACTTCCACTGAGGCTCTCTTGCCCTAGTAACCAGATTTGGTAAGGGTGAACTGCTGCCACCTTGTGGCCGTTTCACACAACAGCAGCTTTAATCCCAACGCTAAAGGTCAGTTGATATTCAAAATCATTGCAGGCCTGTAAATGACACCTGCCCTGAAAACAAATCCTGGGGTCACATATCGACCAAAAAATTCAAAGGATGTCCATATTTCAAAACGACCGTTTCAAAAGGCATATTTTACGCACATTAGTGTTCTGCTTCTTTTCCTTTCTTTCCTTTTTTGTTAAAAAACACGGGAATGGAAAAAGGCATCCCTCAGGATGGGTGAAAATCTTTGCAAACGAATCAATGGACACAGGTTTAATCTCCAATATATATAAACAGCTCATGCAGCTTAATATTAAAAAAAAGAAACCACCCAAAAAAAAATGGGCAGAAGATCTAAAGAGACGTTTCTTCAAAGGAGACACAGAGATGGCCAAGACGCACATGAAAAGCTGCTCAACAGCACTAATTATTAGAGAAATGCAAATCAAAACTACAATGAGGTATCACCTCACACCTGTTAGAATTGGCATCATCAGAAAATCTACAAACAACCAATTCTGGGGAGGGTGTGGACAAAAGGAGCCCTCTTCCACTATTGGTGGGAATGTAAATTGATACAGTCCCTATGGAGAACAGTATGGAGTTTCCTTAAAAAAACTAGAAATAGAATTACCATCTGATCCAGCAATCCCACTTCTGGGCATATACCCAGAGAAAACCGTATTTCAAAAAGGCACATTCACCACAATGTTCGTTGCAGCACTATTTACAATAGCCAGGTAATGGAAGCAACCTAAATGCCCACAGACAGATGAATGGATAAAGATGTGGTACATATATAAAATGGAATATGACTCGGCCATAAAAAGGAATGAAACTGGGTCATTTGTAGAGACATCGATGGATCGAGAGACTGTCATACAGAATGAAGTAAGTCAGAAAGAGGAAAACAAATATTGTATATTAATGCATATATGTGGAGCCTAAAAATGGTACAGATGAACTGGTTTGCAGGGAAGAAATAGAGACACAGAGGTAGAGAACAAACGTATGGACACCAAGGGTGGGAATCCATGGGGTGGTGGTGGTGGGATGATTTGGGAGATTGGGATTGACCTGTATACATGTATATGCATAAAATACATAACTAATAATAACATACTGTATAAAAACATAAATAAAATTAAATTTCAAAATTTTAAAAAATAAAATTTAAAAATAAAACAGAAAAAATTCTTCCCGTCACACAGATGTATTTATAGGAATGAATTATTTCCATGCTTATATTTATAAATACATAAAAGAGGAATAAAATCTAACTTGAACCATAAAAGAAAAAAAATTGAACCCACGAGTTATACAGAGGAAAAACATATCACGGCACTTGCTCCAGCGGTAAACAATTCTGAAATTGGTCAGAGGTGGGGAACCATCTCCCATACAGCCAGCCACCCACCCCCCACACAAGGAGCGTCCTCATTGAAAAGCTGGGGGACCGTGCCGAGGCATCTGTGAGTAAACGTGAGCTGAGCCCCAGGTCAGCTGCTTCTGATCTGTTCCCACCCTTTCCAGGTAAAACACCTGAATATGTACAAGGGCTTGAAAGCCTAGAGGAAGGACCGTGGAGCCACACCAGCGACAGCACGCAGGCCAACTTGGTGCCTGAAGGACAGCCAGTGTGGTCCTGGCCCCGGGCCCTCTTCCAGAAGCTTTCCATTGCCCTGCCTGAGATACCCCTCCTGTCCCGGACCTCACTGCTTTTTTCCTGCCTCACCTCTGTCCGGAGAGAAATTCCAGCGGAAGGTATGGGTGACACATCCTCTTCTTTACAGGCGGCAGCCTGGCAACTCCTGCAGAAAGGCCCGCAGAACCCCACTCACACAGGGCCACCCACAAAGCTGTGGCCCCTCACTCCCTCCCACCAGCACAGCCCCGAGACTGCTGACGGGGCAGAGAATATGGAGTCAGGCACAGCTTCAGGGGCTATTGCTGCCTGGAGCTCTGTTTATATTGATCTCAACGAGGCATACCTGGGGAGGGCGGGCCGGCAGGGTAAGGCTGCCCAGGTCAGCTAATCCACAACCCTCAGGGAATCACATTGTTGAAAATGGACCCCGCTAAGGCAGAAGAGAAGCCAAGGGAAAAAAGGACACAATGCCATTTGCAGCACCGTAGATGAGTCTAGAAGTAATCACGTGACTTGTAGTAAGTCAGAAAGTGAAAGACACATATCATATCATATCACTTGTAGGTGTTACCTAAAAATGGATACCAGGGCAGATATTTCCACGGAGAAGGGCAATCACAGATTCATTAAACAAACTTATGGTTCACCAATGGAAAGGTGTGAGGATTGGTTTCATTACGATATCGGGGTTAACACACATATACAAACACAGGTGACATATATAATCACCAAAGACCTACAGAATACCAAGAGAGGACTACTCAACATTCTGTCATAACGTACATGGGAAAAGGATCCCAAGAAGAACAGTCATCTGTATATGAGTAAAAGAACCACATCTTCCACACCTACAACAAGCCAAACATTGTAATCAAACTTGCTGTAATAAAAAATAAAAATTTAAATTAAAAACACGAACAAGAAGTAGTGAGACAAACGTGAGGGGCTTTCTCCTGGTACATTCCATTCTAAACTCCAATCTAGAACACCACTTCCACTGAGGCTCTCTTGCCCTAGTAACCAGATTTGGTAAGGGTGAACTGCTGCCACCTTGTGGCCGTTTCACACAACAGCAGCTTTAATCCCAACGCTAATGGTCAGTTGATATTCAAAATCATTGCAGTCCTGTAAATGACACCTGCCCTGAAAACAAATCCTGGGGTCACATATCGACCAAAAAATTCAAAGGACGTCCATATTTCAAAACGACCGTTTCAAAAGGCATATTTTACGCACATTAGTGTTCTGCTTCTTTTCCTTTCTTTCCTTTTTTGTTAAAAAACACGGGAATGGAAAAAGGCATCCCTCAGAATGGGCGAAAATCGTTGCAGACGAATCAATGGACAGAGGTTTAATCTCCAATATATATAAACAGCTCATGCAGCTTAATATTAAAAAAACAAACAACCCAAAAAAAATGGGCAGAAGATCTAAAGAGACGTTTCTTCAAAGGAGACACAGAGATGGCCAAGACACACATGAAAAGCTGCTCAACAGCACTAATTATTAGAGAAATGCAAATCAAAACTACAATGAGGTATCACCTCACACCTGTTAGAATCGGCATCATCAGAAAATCTACAAACAACCAATTCTGGGGAGGGTGTGGACAAAAGGAGCCCTCTTCCACTATTGGTGGGAATGTAAATTGATACAGTCACTATGGAGAACAGTATGGAGTTTCCTTAAAAAAACTAGAAATAGAATTACCATCTGATCCAGCAATCCCACTTCTGGGCATATACCCAGAGAAAACCGTATTTCAAAAAGGCACATTCACCACAATGTTCGTTGCAGCACTATTTACAATAGCCAGGTAATGGAAGCAACCTAAATGCCCACAGACAGATGAATGGATAAAGATGTGGTACATATATAAAATGGAATATGACTCGGCCATAAAAAGGAATGAAACTGGGTCATTTGTAGAGACATCGATGGATCGAGAGACTGTCATACAGAATGAAGTAAGTCAGAAAGAGGAAAACAAATATTGTATATTAATGCATATATGTGGAGCCTAAAAATGGTACAGATGAACTGGTTTGCAGGGAAGAAATAGAGACACAGAGGTAGAGAACAAACGTATGGACACCAAGTGTGGGAAGCCATGGGGTGGTGGTGGTGGGATGAGTTGGGAGTTTGGGATTGAACTGTATACATGTATATACATAAAATACATAACTAATAATAACGTGCTCTATAAAAAATAAATAAAATTAAATTTCAAAATTTTAAAAAATAAAATTTAAAAATAAAACAGAAAAAATTCTTCCCATCACACAGATGTATTTATAGGAATGTATTATTTCCATGCTTATATCTATAAATACATAAAAGGGGAATAAAATCTAACTTGAACCATAAAAGAAAAAAAAAACCTGAACCCAGGAGTTATACAGAGGAAAACCCTATCAGGGCACTTGCTCCAGTGGTAAACAATTCTGAAATTGGTCAGAGGTGGGGAACCATCTCCCATACAGCCAGCAACCCACCCCCCACGCAAGGAGCGTCCTCATTGCAAAGCTGGGGGACCGTGCCGAGGCATCTGTGAGTAAACGTGAGCTGAGCCCCAGGCCAGCTGCTGCTGAACTGTTCCCACCCTTTCCAGGTAAAACACCTGAATATGTACAAGGGCTTGAAAGCCTACAGGAAGGACCGTGGAGCCACACCAGCGACAGCACACAGGCCAACTTGGTGCCTGCAGGCCAGCCAGCGTGGTCCTGGCCCCGGCGCTCTTCCAGAAGCTTTCCATTGCCCTGCCTGAGATACGCATCCTGTCCCGGCCCCCACTGCTTTTTTCCTTCCTAACCTCTGTCCGGAGAGAAATTCCAGCGGAAGGTATGGGTGACACATCCTCTTCTTTACAGGCGGCAGCCTGGCAACTCCTGCAGAAAGGCCAGCAGAACCCCACTCACACCGGGCCACCCACAAAGCTGTGGCCCCTCACTCCCTCCCACCAGCACAGCCCCGAGACTGCTGACGGGGCAGAGAATATGGAGTCAGGCACAGCTTCAGAGGCTACTGCTGCCTGGATCGCTGTTTATATTGACCTCAACGAGGCACACCTGGGGAGGGCAGGCCGGCAGGGTAAGGCTGCCCAGATCAGCTAATCCACAACCCTCAGGGAATCACATTGTTGAAAATGGACCCCGCTAAGGCAGAAGAGAAGCCAAGGGAAAAAAGGACACAATGCCATTTGCAGCACCGTAGATGAGTCTAGAAGTAATCACGTGACTTGTAGTAAGTCAGAAAGTGAAAGACACATATCATATCATATCACTTATAGGTGTTACCTAAAAATGGATACCAGGGCAGATATTTCCACGGAGAAGGGCAATCACAGATTCATTAAACAAACTTATGGTTCACCAATGGAAAGGTGTGAGGATTGGTTTCATTACGATATCGGGGTTAACAGACATATACAAACACAGGTGACATATATAATCACCAAAGACCACCAGAATACCAAGAGAGGACTACTCAACATTCTGTCATAACGTACATGGGAAAAGGATCCCAAGAAGAACAGTCATCTGTATATGTGTAAAAGAACCACATCTTCCACACCTACAACAAGCCAAACATTGTAATCAAACTTGCTGTAATAAAAAATAAAAACTTAAATTAAAAACACGAACAAGAAGTAGTGAGACAAACGTGAGGGGCTTTCTCCTGGTACATTCCATTCTAAACTCCAATCTAGAACACCACTTCCACTGAGGCTCTCTTGCCCTAGTAACCAGATTTGGTAAGGGTGAACTGCTGCCACCTTGTGGCCGTTTCACACAACAGCAGCTTTAATCCCAACGCTAATGGTCAGTTGATATTCAAAATCATTGCAGGCCTGTAAATGACACCTGCCCTGAAAACAAATCCTGGGGTCACATATCGACCAAAAAATTCAAAGGACGTCCATATTTCAAAACGACCGTTTCAAAAGGCATATTTTACGCACATTAGTGTTCTGCTTCTTTTCCTTTCTTTCCTTTTTTGTTAAAAAACACGGGAATGGAAAAAGGCATCCCTCAGAATGGGCGAAAATCGTTGCAGACGAATCAATGGACAGAGGTTTAATCTCCAATATATATAAACAGCTCATGCAGCTTAATATTAAAAAAACAAACAACCCAAAAAAAATGGGCAGAAGATCTAAAGAGACGTTTCTTCAAAGGAGACACAGAGATGGCCAAGACACACATGAAAAGCTGCTCAACAGCACTAATTATTAGAGAAATGCAAATCAAAACTACAATGAGGTATCACCTCACACCTGTTAGAATCGGCATCATCAGAAAATCTACAAACAACCAATTCTGGGGAGGGTGTGGACAAAAGGAGCCCTCTTCCACTATTGGTGGGAATGTAAATTGATACAGTCACTATGGAGAACAGTATGGAGTTTCCTTAAAAAAACTAGAAATAGAATTACCATCTGATCCAGCAATCCCACTTCTGGGCATATACCCAGAGAAAACCGTATTTCAAAAAGGCACATTCACCACAATGTTCGTTGCAGCACTATTTACAATAGCCAGGTAATGGAAGCAACCTAAATGCCCACAGACAGATGAATGGATAAAGATGTGGTACATATATAAAATGGAATATGACTCGGCCATAAAAAGGAATGAAACTGGGTCATTTGTAGAGACATCGATGGATCGAGAGACTGTCATACAGAATGAAGTAAGTCAGAAAGAGGAAAACAAATATTGTATATTAATGCATATATGTGGAGCCTAAAAATGGTACAGATGAACTGGTTTGCAGGGAAGAAATAGAGACACAGAGGTAGAGAACAAACGTATGGACACCAAGTGTGGGAAGCCATGGGGTGGTGGTGGTGGGATGAGTTGGGAGTTTGGGATTGAACTGTATACATGTATATACATAAAATACATAACTAATAATAACGTGCTCTATAAAAAATAAATAAAATTAAATTTCAAAATTTTAAAAAATAAAATTTAAAAATAAAACAGAAAAAATTCTTCCCATCACACAGATGTATTTATAGGAATGTATTATTTCCATGCTTATATCTATAAATACATAAAAGGGGAATAAAATCTAACTTGAACCATAAAAGAAAAAAAAAACCTGAACCCAGGAGTTATACAGAGGAAAACCCTATCAGGGCACTTGCTCCAGTGGTAAACAATTCTGAAATTGGTCAGAGGTGGGGAACCATCTCCCATACAGCCAGCAACCCACCCCCCACGCAAGGAGCGTCCTCATTGCAAAGCTGGGGGACCGTGCCGAGGCATCTGTGAGTAAACGTGAGCTGAGCCCCAGGCCAGCTGCTGCTGAACTGTTCCCACCCTTTCCAGGTAAAACACCTGAATATGTACAAGGGCTTGAAAGCCTACAGGAAGGACCGTGGAGCCACACCAGCGACAGCACACAGGCCAACTTGGTGCCTGCAGGCCAGCCAGCGTGGTCCTGGCCCCGGCGCTCTTCCAGAAGCTTTCCATTGCCCTGCCTGAGATACGCATCCTGTCCCGGCCCCCACTGCTTTTTTCCTTCCTAACCTCTGTCCGGAGAGAAATTCCAGCGGAAGGTATGGGTGACACATCCTCTTCTTTACAGGCGGCAGCCTGGCAACTCCTGCAGAAAGGCCAGCAGAACCCCACTCACACCGGGCCACCCACAAAGCTGTGGCCCCTCACTCCCTCCCACCAGCACAGCCCCGAGACTGCTGACGGGGCAGAGAATATGGAGTCAGGCACAGCTTCAGAGGCTACTGCTGCCTGGATCGCTGTTTATATTGACCTCAACGAGGCACACCTGGGGAGGGCAGGCCGGCAGGGTAAGGCTGCCCAGATCAGCTAATCCACAACCCTCAGGGAATCACATTGTTGAAAATGGACCCCGCTAAGGCAGAAGAGAAGCCAAGGGAAAAAAGGACACAATGCCATTTGCAGCACCGTAGATGAGTCTAGAAGTAATCACGTGACTTGTAGTAAGTCAGAAAGTGAAAGACACATATCATATCATATCACTTATAGGTGTTACCTAAAAATGGATACCAGGGCAGATATTTCCACGGAGAAGGGCAATCACAGATTCATTAAACAAACTTATGGTTCACCAATGGAAAGGTGTGAGGATTGGTTTCATTACGATATCGGGGTTAACAGACATATACAAACACAGGTGACATATATAATCACCAAAGACCACCAGAATACCAAGAGAGGACTACTCAACATTCTGTCATAACGTACATGGGAAAAGGATCCCAAGAAGAACAGTCATCTGTATATGTGTAAAAGAACCACATCTTCCACACCTACAACAAGCCAAACATTGTAATCAAACTTGCTGTAATAAAAAATAAAAACTTAAATTAAAAACACGAACAAGAAGTAGTGAGACAAACGTGAGGGGCTTTCTCCTGGTACATTCCATTCTAAACTCCAATCTAGAACACCACTTCCACTGAGGCTCTCTTGCCCTAGTAACCAGATTTGGTAAGGGTGAACTGCTGCCACCTTGTGGCCGTTTCACACAACAGCAGCTTTAATCCCAACGCTAATGGTCAGTTGATATTCAAAATCATTGCAGGCCTGTAAATGACACCTGCCCTGAAAACAAATCCTGGGGTCACATATCGACCAAAAAATTCAAAGGACGTCCATATTTCAAAACGACCGTTTCAAAAGGCATATTTTACGCACATTAGTGTTCTGCTTCTTTTCCTTTCTTTCCTTTTTTGTTAAAAAACACGGGAATGGAAAAAGGCATCCCTCAGAATGGGCGAAAATCGTTGCAGACGAATCAATGGACAGAGGTTTAATCTCCAATATATATAAACAGCTCATGCAGCTTAATATTAAAAAAACAAACAACCCAAAAAAAATGGGCAGAAGATCTAAAGAGACGTTTCTTCAAAGGAGACACAGAGATGGCCAAGACACACATGAAAAGCTGCTCAACAGCACTAATTATTAGAGAAATGCAAATCAAAACTACAATGAGGTATCACCTCACACCTGTTAGAATCGGCATCATCAGAAAATCTACAAACAACCAATTCTGGGGAGGGTGTGGACAAAAGGAGCCCTCTTCCACTATTGGTGGGAATGTAAATTGATACAGTCACTATGGAGAACAGTATGGAGTTTCCTTAAAAAAACTAGAAATAGAATTACCATCTGATCCAGCAATCCCACTTCTGGGCATATACCCAGAGAAAACCGTATTTCAAAAAGGCACATTCACCACAATGTTCGTTGCAGCACTATTTACAATAGCCAGGTAATGGAAGCAACCTAAATGCCCACAGACAGATGAATGGATAAAGATGTGGTACATATATAAAATGGAATATGACTCGGCCATAAAAAGGAATGAAACTGGGTCATTTGTAGAGACATCGATGGATCGAGAGACTGTCATACAGAATGAAGTAAGTCAGAAAGAGGAAAACAAATATTGTATATTAATGCATATATGTGGAGCCTAAAAATGGTACAGATGAACTGGTTTGCAGGGAAGAAATAGAGACACAGAGGTAGAGAACAAACGTATGGACACCAAGTGTGGGAAGCCATGGGGTGGTGGTGGTGGGATGAGTTGGGAGTTTGGGATTGACCTGTATACATGTATATACATAAAATACATAACTAATAATAACGTGCTCTATAAAAAAATAAATAAAATTAAATTTCAAAATTTTAAAAAATAAAATTTAAAAATAAAACAGAAAAAATACTTCCCATCACACAGATGTATTTATAGGAATGAATTATTTCCATGCTTATATCTATAAATACATAAAAGAGGAATAAAATCTAACTTGAAACATAAAAGAAAAAAAAACCTTGAACCCACCATTTATACAGAGGAAAACCCTATCTGGACACTTGCTCCAGCGGTAAACAATTCTGAAATTGGTCAGAGGTGGGGAACCATCTCCCATACAGCCAGCACCCCAACCCCCACGCAAGGAGCTTCCTCATTGCAAAGCTGGAGGATTGTGCCGAGACATCTGTGCGTAAACGTGAGCTGAGACCCAGGCCAGCTGCTGCTGAACTGTTCCGACCCTTCCCAGGTAAAACACCTGAATATGTACAAGGGCTTGAAAGCCTAGAGGAAGGGCCGTCGAGCCACACCAGCGACAGCACGCAGGCCAAGTTGGTGCCTGCAGGCCAGCCAGGGTGGTCCTGGCCCCGGGCACTCTTCCAGAAGCTTTCCATTGCCCTGCCTGAGATACCCCTCCTGTCCTGGCCCCCACTGCTTTTTTCCTTCCTCACCTCTGTCCGGAGTGAAATTCCAGCGGAAGGGATGGGTGACACATCCTCTTCTTTACAGGTGTCAGCCTGGCAACTCCTGCAGAAAGGCCAGCAGAGCCCCACTCACACCGGGCCACCCACAAAGCTGTGGCCCCTCACTCCCACCCACCAGCACAGCCCCGAGACTGCTGACGGGGCAGAGAATATGGAGTCAGGCACAGCTTCAGGGGCTATTGCTGCCTGGAGCGCTGTTTATATTGACCTCAACGAGGCACACCTGGGAAGGGCGGGCCGGCAGGGTAAGACTGCCCAGGTCAGCTAATCCACAACCCTCAGGGAATCACATTGTTGAAAATGGACCTCGCTAAGGCAGAAGAGAAGCCAAGAAAAAAAGGACACAATGCCATTTGCAGCACCGTAAATGAGTCTAGAAGTAATCACGTGACTTGTAGTAAGTCAGAAAGTGAAAGACACATACCATATCATATCACTTATAGGTGTTACCTAAAAATGGATACCAGGGCAGATATTTCCACGGAGAAGGGCAATCACAGATTCATTAAACAAACTTATGGTTCACCAATGGAAAGGTGTGAGGATTGGTTTCATTACGATATCGGGGTTAACAGACATATACAAACACAGGTGACATATATAATCACCAAAGACCTACAGAATACCAAGAGAGGACTACTCAACATTCTGTCATAACGTACATGGGAAAAGGATCCCAGGAAGAACAGACATCTGTATATGTGTAAAAGAACCACATCTTCCACACCTACAACAAGCCAAACATTGTAATCAAACTTGCTGTAATAAAAAACAAAAAAAAATTAATTAAAAACACGAACAAGAAGTAGTGAGACAAACTTGAGGGGCTTTCTCCTGGCACATTCCATTCTAAACTCCAATCTAGAACACCACTTCCACTGAGGCTCTCTTGCCCTAGTAACCAGATTTGGTAAGGGTGAACTGCTGCCACCTTGTGGCCGTTTCACACAACAGCAGCTTTAATCCCAGCGCTAATGGTCAGTTGATATTCAAAATCATTGCAGGCCTGTAAATGACACCTGCCCTGAACACAATTCCTGGGGTCACATATCGACCAAAAAATTCAAAGGACGTCCATATTTCAAAACGACCGTTTCAAAAGGCATATTTTACGCACATTAGTGTTCTGCTTCTTTTCCTTTCTTTCCTTTTTTGTTAAAAAAAAACGGGAATGGAAAAAGGCATCCCTCAGAATGGGCAAAAATCGTTGCAAACGAATCAATGGACAGAGGTTTAATCTCCAATATATATAAACAGCTCATGCAGCTTAATATTAAAAAAACAAACAACCCAATACAAAAATGGGCAGAAGATCTAAAGAGGCGTTTCTTCAAAGAAGACACAGAGATGGCCATGACGCCCATGAAAAGCTGCTCAACAGCACTAATTATTAGAGAAATGCAAATCAAAACTACAATGAGGTATCACCTCACACCTGTTAGAATCGGCATCATCAGAAAATCTACAAACAACCAATTCTGGGGAGGGTGTGGACAAAAGGAGCCCTCTTCCACTATTGGTGGGAATGTAAATTGATACAGTCCCTATGGAGAACAGTATGGAGTTTCCTTAAAAAAACTAGAAATAGAATTACCATCTGATCCAGCAATCCCACTTCTGGGCATATACCCAGAGAAAACCGTAAATCAAAAAGGCACATTCACCACAAAGTTCGTTGCAGCACAATTTACAATAGCCAGGTAATAGAAGCCACCTAAATGCCCACAGACAGATAAATGGATAAAGATGTGGTACATATATAAAATGAAATATTACTCGGCCATAAAAAGGAATGAAACTGGGTCATTTGTAGAGACATCGATGGATCAAGGGACTGTCATACAGAATGAAGTCAGAAAGAGGAAACCAAATACTGTATATTAAGGCATATATGTGGAACCTAAAAAATGGTACAGATGAACTGGTTTGCAGCGAAGAAATAGAGACACAGAGGTAGAGAACAAACGTATGGACACCAAGTGTGGGAAGCCATGGGGTGGTGGTGGTGGGATGAGTTGGGAGATTGGGATTGACCTGTATACATGTATATGCATAAAATACATAACTAATAATAACCTGCTGTATAAAAAAATAAATTAATTAATTTCAAAATTCTAAAAAATAAAATTTAAAAATAAAAGAGAAAAAAGTTCTTCCCATCACACAGATGTATTTATAGGAATGAATTATTTCCATGCTTATATCTATAAATACATAAAAGAGGAATAAAATCTAACTTGAAACATAAAAGAAAAAAAAAACCTGAACCCACCATTTATACAGAGGAAAACCCTATCTGGACACTTGCTCCAGCGGTAAACAATTCTGAAATTGGTCAGAGGTGGGGAACCATCTCCCATACAGCCAGCACCCCACCCCCCACACAAGGAGCGGCCTCATTGCAAAGCTGGGGGATTGTGCCGAGGCATCTGTGCGTAAACGTGAGCTGAGCCCCAGGCCAGCTGCTGCTGAACTGTTCCCACCCTTCCCAGGTAAAACACCTGAATATGTACAAGGGCTTGAAAGCCTAGAGGAAGGGCCGTCGAGCCACACCAGCGACAGCACTCAGGCCAACTTGGTGCCTGCAGGCCAGCCAGGGTGGTCCTGGCCCCGGGCGCTCTTCCGGAAGCTTTCCATTGCCCTGCCTGAGATACGCCTCCTGTCCTGGCCCCCACTGCTTTTTTCCTTCCTCACCTCTGTCCGGAGAGAAATTCCAGCGGAAGGTATGGGTGACACATCCTCTTCTTTACAGGTGTCAGCCTGGCAACTCCTGCAGAAAGGCCAGCAGAGCGCCACTCACACCGGGCCACCCACAAAGCTGTGGCCCCTCACTCCCACCCACCAGCACAGCCCCGAGACTGCTGACGGGGCAGAGAATATGGAGTCAGGCACAGCTTCAGGGGCTATTGCTGCCTGGAGCGCTGTTTATATTGACCTCAACGAGGCACACCTGGGGAGGGCGGGCCGGCAGGGTAAGGCTGCCCAGGTCAGCTAATCCACAACCCTCAGGGAATCACATTGTTGAAAATGGACCTCGCTAAGGCAGAAGAGAAGCGAAGGAAAAAAAGGACACAATGCCATTTGCAGCACCGTAAATGAGTCTAGAAGTAATCACGTGACTTGTAGTAAGTCAGAAAGTGAAAGACACATACCATACCATATCACTTATAGGTGTTACCTAAAAATGGATACCAGGGCAGATATTTCCACGGAGAAGGGCAATCACAGATTCATTAAACAAACTTATGGTTCACGAAAGGAAAGGTGTGAGGTTTGGTTTCATTACGATATCGGGGTTAACAATCATATACAAACACAGATGACATATATAATCACCAAAGACCTACAGAATACCAAGAGAGGACTACTCAACATTCTGTCATAACGTACATGGGAAAAGGATCCCAGGAAGAACAGACATCTGTATATGTGTAAAAGAACCACATCTTCCACACCTACAACAAGCCAAACATTGTAATCAAACTTGCTGTAATAAAAAATAAAAAAAATAAATTAAAAACACGAACAAGAAGTAGTGAGACAAACTTGAGGGGCTTTCTCCTGGCACATTCCATTCTAAATTCCAATCTAGAACACCACTTCCACTGAGGCTCTCTTGCCCTAGTAACCAGATTTGGTAAGGGTGAACTGCTGCCACCTTGTGGCCGTTTCACACAACAGCAGCTTTAATCCCAGCGCTAATGGTCAGTTGATATTCAAAATCATTGCAGGCCTGTAAATGACACCTGCCCTGAACACAATTCCTGGGGTCACATATCGACCAAAAAATTCAAAGGACGTCCATATTTCAAAACGACCGTTTCAAAAGGCATATTTTACGCACATTAGTGTTCTGCTTGTTTTCCTTTCTTTCCTTTTTTGTTAAAAAAAAACGGGAATGGAAAAAGGCATCCCTCAGAATGGGCAAAAATCGTTGCAAACGAATCAATGGACAGAGGTTTAATCTCCAATATATATAAACAGCTCATGCAGCTTAATATTAAAAAAACAAACAACCCAATACAAAAATGGGCAGAAGATCTAAAGAGGCGTTTCTTCAAAGAAGACACAGAGATGGCCAAGACGCCCATGAAAAGCTGCTCAACAGCACTAATTATTAGAGAAATGCAAATCAAAACTACAATGAGGTATCACCTCACACCTGTTAGAATCGGCATCATCAGAAAATCTACAAACAACCAATTCTGGGGAGGGTGTGGACAAAAGGAGCCCTCTTCCACTATTGGTGGGAATGTAAATTGATACAGTCACTATGGAGAACAGTATGGAGTTTCCTTAAAAAAACTAGAAATAGAATTACCATCTGATCCAGCAATCCCACTTCTGGGCATATACCCAGAGAAAACCGTAAATCAAAAAGGCACATTCACCACAAAGTTCGTTGCAGCACAATTTACAATAGCCAGGTAATAGAAGCCACCTAAATGCCCACAGACAGATAAATGGATAAAGATGTGGTACATATATAAAATGGAATATTACTCGGCCATAAAAAGGAATGAAACTGGGTCATTTGTAGAGACATCGATGGATCAAGGGACTGTCATACAGAATGAAGTCAGAAAGAGGAAACCAAATACTGTATATTAAGGCATATATGTGGAACCTAAAAAATGGTACAGATGAACTGGTTTGCAGCGAAGAAATAGAGACACAGAGGTAGAGAACAAACGTATGGACACCAAGTGTGGGAAGCCATGGGGTGGTGGTGGTGGGATGAGTTGGGAGATTGGGATTGACCTGTATACATGTATATGCATAAAATACATAACTAATAATAAACTGCTGTATAAAAAAATAAATTAATTAATTTCAAAATTCTAAAAAATAAAATTTAAAAATAAGAGAGAAAAAAGTTCTTCCCATCACACAGATGTATTTATAGGAATGAATTATTTCCATGCTTATATCTATAAATACATAAAAGAGGAATAAAATCTAACTTGAAACATAAAAGAAAAAAAAAACCTGAACCCACCATTTATACAGAGGAAAACCCTATCTGGACACTTGCTCCAGCGGTAAACAATTCTGAAATTGGTCAGAGGTGGGGAACCATCTCCCATACAGCCAGCACCCCACCCCCCACGCAAGGAGCGGCCTCATTGCAAAGCTGGGGGATTGTGCCGAGGCATCTCTGCGTAAACGTGAGCTGAGCCCCAGGCCAGCTGCTGCTGAACTGTTCCCACCCTTCCCAGGTAAAACACCTGAATATGTACAAGGGCTTGAAAGCCTAGAGGAAGGGCCGTCGAGCCACACCAGTGACAGCACGCAGGCCAACTTGGTGCCTGTAGGCCAGCCAGGGTGGTCCTGGCCCCGGGCGCTCTTCCGGAAGCTTTCCATTGCCCTGCCTGAGATACACCTCCTGTCCTGGCCGCCACTGCTTTTTTCCTTCCTCACCTCTGTCCGGAGAGAAATTCCAGCGGAAGGTATGGGTGACACATCCTCTTCTTTACAGGTGTCAGCCTGGCAACTCCTGCAGAAAGGCCAGCAGAGCGCCACTCACACCGGGCCACCCACAAAGCTGTGGCCCCTCACTCCCACCCACCAGCACAGCCCCGAGCCTGCTGACGGGGCAGAGAATATGGAGTCAGGCACAGCTTCAGGGGCTATTGCTGCCTGGAGCGCTGTTTATATTGACCTCAACGAGGCACACCTGGGGAGGGCGGGCCGGCAGGGTAAGGCTGCCCAGGTCAGCTAATCCACAACCCTCAGGGAATCACATTGTTGAAAATGGACCTCGCTAAGGCAGAAGAGAAGCCAAGGGAAAAAAGGACACAATGCCATTTGCAGCACCGTAAATGAGTCTAGAAGTAATCACGTGACTTGTAGTAAGTCAGAAAGTGAAAGACACATACCATATCATATCACTTATAGGTGTTACCTAAAAATGGATACCAGGGCAGATATTTCCACGGAGAAGGGCAATCACAGATTCATTAAACAAACTTATGGTTCACGAAAGGAAAGGTGTGAGGTTTGGTTTCATTACGATATCGGGGTTAACAATCATATACAAACACAGGTGACATATATAATCACCAAAGACCTACAGAATACCAAGAGAGGACTACTCAACATTCTGTCATAACGTACATGGGAAAAGGATCCCAGGAAGAACAGACATCTGTATATGTGTAAAAGAACCACATCTTCCACACCTACAACAAGCCAAACATTGTAATCAAACTTGCTGTAATAAAAAATAAAAAAATTAAATTAAAAACACGAACAAGAAGTAGTGAGACAAACTTGAGGGGCTTTCTCCTGGCACATTCCATTCTAAATTCCAATCTAAAACACCACTTCCACTGAGGCTCTCTTGCCCTAGTAACCAGATTTGGTAAGGGTGAACTGCTGCCACCTTGTGGCCGTTTCACACAACAGCAGCTTTAATCCCAGCGCTAATGGTCAGTTGATATTCAAAATCATTGCAGGCCTGTAAATGACACCTGCCCTGAACACAATTCCTGGGGTCACATATCGACCAAAAAATTCAAAGGACGTCCATATTTCAAAACGGCCGTTTCAAAAGGCATATTTTACGCACATTAGTGTTCTGCTTCTTTTCCTTTCTTTCCTTTTTTGTTAAAAAAAAACGGGAATGGAAAAAGGCATCCCTCAGAATGGGCAAAAATCGTTGCAAACGAATCAATGGACAGAGGTTTAATCTCCAATATATATAAACAGCTCATGCAGCTTAATATTAAAAAAACAAACAACCCAATACAAAAATGGGCAGAAGATCTAAAGAGGCGTTTCTTCAAAGAAGACACAGAGATGGCCAAGACGCCCATGAAAAGCTGCTCAACAGCACTAATTATTAGAGAAATGCAAATCAAAACTACAATGAGGTATCACCTCACACCTGTTAGAATCGGCATCATCAGAAAATCTACAAACAACCAATTCTGGGGAGGGTGTGGACAAAAGGATCCCTCTTCCACTATTGGTGGGAATGTAAATTGATACAGTCACTATGGAGAACAGTATGGAGTTTCCTTAAAAAAACTAGAAATAGAATTACCATCTGATCCAGCAATCCCACTTCTGGGCATATACCCAGAGAAAACCGTAAATCAAAAAGGCACATTCACCACAAAGTTCGTTGCAGCACAATTTACAATAGCCAGGTAATAGAAGCCACCTAAATGCCCACAGACAGATAAATGGATAAAGATGTGGTACATATATAAAATGGAATATTACTCGGCCATAAAAAGGAATGAAACTGGGTCATTTGTAGAGACATCGATGGATCAAGGGACTGTCATACAGAATGAAGTCAGAAAGAGGAAACCAAATACTGTATATTAAGGCATATATGTGGAACCTAAAAAATGGTACAGATGAACTGGTTTGCAGCGAAGAAATAGAGACACAGAGGTAGAGAACAAACGTATGGACACCAAGTGTGGGAAGCCATGGGGTGGTGGTGGTGGGATGAGTTGGGAGATTGGGATTGACCTGTATACATGTATATGCATAAAATACATAACTAATAATAAACTGCTGTATAAAAAAATAAATTAATTAATTTCAAAATTCTAAAAAATAAAATTTAAAAATAAGAGAGAAAAAAGTTCTTCCCATCACACAGATGTATTTATAGGAATGAATTATTTCCATGCTTATATCTATAAATACATAAAAGAGGAATAAAATCTAACTTGAAACATAAAAGAAAAAAAAAAACCTGAACCCACCATTTATACAGAGGAAAACCCTATCTGGACACTTGCTCCAGCGGTAAACAATTCTGAAATTGGTCAGAGGTGGGGAACCATCTCCCATACAGCCAGCACCCCACCCCCCACGCAAGGAGCGGCCTCATTGCAAAGCTGGGGGATTGTGCCGAGGCATCTCTGCGTAAACGTGAGCTGAGCCCCAGGCCAGCTGCTGCTGAACTGTTCCCACCCTTCCCAGGTAAAACACCTGAATATGTACAAGGGCTTGAAAGCCTAGAGGAAGGGCCGTCGAGCCACACCAGTGACAGCACGCAGGCCAACTTGGTGCCTGCAGGCCAGCCAGGGTGGTCCTGGCCCCGGGCGCTCTTCCGGAAGCTTTCCATTGCCCTGCCTGAGATACACCTCCTGTCCTGGCCCCCACTGCTTTTTTCCTTCCTCACCTCTGTCCGGAGAGAAATTCCAGCGGAAGGTATGGGTGACACATCCTCTTCTTTACAGGTGTCAGCCTGGCAACTCCTGCAGAAAGGCCAGCAGAGCGCCACTCACACCGGGCCACCCACAAAGCTGTGGCCCCTCACTCCCACCCACCAGCACAGCCCGGAGCCTGCTGACGGGGCAGAGAATATGGAGTCAGGCACAGCTTCAGGGGCTATTGCTGCCTGGAGCGCTGTTTATATTGACCTCAACGAGGCACACCTGGGGAGGGCGGGCCGGCAGGGTAAGGCTGCCCAGGTCAGCTAATCCACAACCCTCAGGGAATCACATTGTTGAAAATGGACCTCGCTAAGGCAGAAGAGAAGCCAAGGAAAAAAAGGACACAATGCCATTTGCAGCACCGTAAATGAGTCTAGAAGTAATCACGTGACTTGTAGTAAGTCAGAAAGTGAAAGACACATACCATATCATATCACTTATAGGTGTTACCTAAAAATGGATACCAGGGCAGATATTTCCACGGAGAAGGGCAATCACA
Source organism: Mesoplodon mirus (assembly GCF_964341445.2). Taxonomy (NCBI): domain Eukaryota; kingdom Metazoa; phylum Chordata; class Mammalia; order Artiodactyla; family Ziphiidae; genus Mesoplodon; species Mesoplodon mirus. Next base: position 106,037,772 of record NC_138987.1, on the reverse strand, counting down.
GATTCATTAAACAAACTTATGGTTCACGAAAGGAAAGGTGTGAGGTTTGGTTTCATTACGATATCGGGGTTAACAATCATATACAAACACAGGTGACATATATAATCACCAAAGACCTACAGAATACCAAGAGAGGACTACTCAACATTCTGTCATAACGTACATGGGAAAAGGATCCCAGGAAGAACAGACATCTGTATATGTGTAAAAGAACCACATCTTCCACACCTACAACAAGCCAAACATTGTAATCAAACTTGCTGTAATAAAAAATAAAAAAAATAAATTAAAAACACGAACAAGAAGTAGTGAGACAAACTTGAGGGGCTTTCTCCTGGCACATTCCATTCTAAATTCCAATCTAGAACACCACTTCCACTGAGGCTCTCTTGCCCTAGTAACCAGATTTGGTAAGGGTGAACTGCTGCCACCTTGTGGCCGTTTCACACAACAGCAGCTTTAATCCCAGCGCTAATGATCAGTTGATATTCAAAATCATTGCAGGCCTGTAAATGACACCTGCCCTGAACACAATTCCTGGGGTCACATATCGACCAAAAAATTCAAAGGACGTCCATATTTCAAAACGACCGTTTCAAAAGGCATATTTTACGCACATTAGTGTTCTGCTTGTTTTCCTTTCTTTCCTTTTTTGTTAAAAAAAAACGGGAATGGAAAAAGGCATCCCTCAGAATGGGCAAAAATCGTTGCAAACGAATCAATGGACAGAGGTTTAATCTCCAATATATATAAACAGCTCATGCAGCTTAATATTAAAAAAAAACCCAATACAAAAATGGGCAGAAGATCTAAAGAGGCGTTTCTTCAAAGAAGACACAGAGATGGCCAAGACGCCCATGAAAAGCTGCTCAACAGCACTAATTATTAGAGAAATGCAAATCAAAACTACAATGAGGTATCACCTCACACCTGTTAGAATCGGCATCATCAGAAAATCTACAAACAACCAATTCTGGGGAGGGTGTGGACAAAAGGAGCCCTCTTCCACTATTGGTGGGAATGTAAATTGATACAGTCACTATGGAGAACAGTATGGAGTTTCCTTAAAAAAACTAGAAATAGAATTACCATCTGATCCAGCAATCCCACTTCTGGGCATATACCCAGAGAAAACCGTAAATCAAAAAGGCACATTCACCACAAAGTTCGTTGCAGCACAATTTACAATAGCCAGGTAATAGAAGCCACCTAAATGCCCACAGACAGATAAATGGATAAAGATGTGGTACATATATAAAATGGAATATTACTCGGCCATAAAAAGGAATGAAACTGGGTCATTTGTAGAGACATCGATGGATCAAGGGACTGTCATACAGAATGAAGTCAGAAAGAGGAAACCAAATACTGTATATTAAGGCATATATGTGGAACCTAAAAAATGGTACAGATGAACTGGTTTGCAGCGAAGAAATAGAGACACAGAGGTAGAGAAAAAACGTATGGACACCAAGTGTGGGAAGCCATGGGGTGGTGGTGGTGGGATGAGTTGGGAGATTGGGATTGACCTGTATACATGTATATGCATAAAATACATAACTAATAATAAACTGCTGTATAAAAAAATAAATTAATTAATTTCAAAATTCTAAAAAATAAAATTTAAAAATAAAAGAGAAAAAAGTTCTTCCCATCACACAGTTGTATTTATAGGAATGAATTATTTCCATGCTTATATCTATAAATACATAAAAGAGGAATAAAATCTAACTTGAAACATAAAAGAAAAAAAAAACCTGAACCCACCATTTATACAGAGGAAAACCCTATCTGGACACTTGCTCCAGCGGTAAACAATTCTGAAATTGGTCAGAGGTGAGGAACCATCTCCCATACAGCCAGCACCCCACCCCCCACGCAAGGAGCGGCCTCATTGCAAAGCTGGGGGATTGTGCCGAGGCATCTGTGCGTAAACGTGAGCTGAGCCCCAGGCCAGCTGCTGCTGAACTGTTCCCACCCTTCCCAGGTAAAACACCTGAATATGTACAAGGGCTTGAAAGCCTAGAGGAAGGGCCGTCGAGCCACACCAGCGACAGCACGCAGGCCAACTTGGTGCCTGCAGGCCAGCCAGGGTGGTCCTGTCCCCGGGCGCTCTTCCGGAAGCTTTCCATTGCCTGCCTGAGATACGCCTCCTGTCCTGGCCCCACTGCTTTTTTCCTTCCTCACCTCTGTCCGGAGAGAAATTCCAGCGGAAGGTATGGGTGACACATCCTCTTCTTTACAGGTGTCAGCCTGGCAACTCCTGCAGAAAGGCCAGCAGAGCCCCACTCGCACCGGGCCACCCACAAAGTTGTGGCCCCTCACTCCCACCCACCAGCACAGCCCCGAGACTGCTGACGGGGCAGAGAATATGGAGTCAGGCACAGCTTCAGGGGCTATTGCTGCCTGGAGCGCTGTTTATATTGACCTCAACGAGGCACACCTGGGGAGGGCGGGCCGGCAGGGTAAGACTGCCCAGGTCAGCTAATCCACAACCCTCAGGGAATCACATTGTTGAAAATGGACCTCGCTAAGGCAGAAGAGAAGCCAAGGAAAAAAAGGACACAATGCCATTTGCAGCACCGTAAATGAGTCTAGAAGTAATCACGTGACTTGTAGTAAGTCAGAAAGTGAAAGACACATACCATATCATATCACTTATAGGTGTTACCTAAAAATGGATACCAGGGCAGATATTTCCACCGAGAAGGGCAATCACAGATTCATTAAACAAACTTATGGTTCACGAATGGAAAGGTTTGAGAATTGGTTTCATTACGATATAGGGGTTAACAGACATATACAATCACAGGTGACATATATAATCACCAAAGACCTACAGAATACCAAGAGAGGACTACTCAACATTCTGTCATAACGTACATGGGAAAAGGATCCCAGGAAGAACAGACATCTGTATATGTGTAAAAGAACCACATCTTCCACACCTACAACAAGCCAAACATTGTAATCAAACTTGCTGTAATAAAAAATAAAAAAAATAAATTAAAAACACGAACAAGAAGTAGTGAGACAAACTTGAGGGGCTTTCTCCTGGCACATTCCATTCTAAACTCCAATCTAGAACACCACTTCCACTGAGGCTCTCTTGCCCTAGTAACCAGATTTGGTAAGGGTGAACTGCTGCCACCTTGTGGCCGTTTCACACAACAGCAGCTTTAATCCAAACGCTAATGGTCAGTTGATATTCAAAATCATTGCAGGCCTGTAAATGACACCTGCCCTGAAAACAAATCCTGGGGTCACATATCGACCAAAAATTTCAAAGGACGTCCATATTTCAAAACGACCGTTTCAAAAGGCATATTTTACGCACATTAGTGTTCTGCTTCTTTTCCTTTCTTTCCTTTTTTGTTAAAAAAAAACGGGAATGGAAAAAGGCATCCCTCAGAATGGGCAAAAATCGTTGCAAACGAATCAATGGACAGAGGTTTAATCTCCAATATATATAAACAGCTCATGCAGCTTAATATTAAAAAAACAAACAACCCAATACAAAAATGGGCAGAAGATCTAAAGAGGCGTTTCTTCAAAGAAGACACAGAGATGGCCAAGACGCCCATGAAAAGCTGCTCAACAGCACTAATTATTAGAGAAATGCAAATCAAAACTACAATGAGGTATCACCTCACACCTGTTAGAATCGGCATCATCAGAAAATCTACAAACAACCAATTCTGGGGAGGGTGTGGACAAAAGGAGCCCTCTTCCACTATTGGTGGGAATGTAAATTGATACAGTCACTATGGAGAACAGTATGGAGTTTCCTTAAAAAAACTAGAAATAGAATTACCATCTGATCCAGCAATCCCACTTCTGGGCATATACCCAGAGAAAACCGTAAATCAAAAAGGCACATTCACCACAAAGTTCGTTGCAGCACAATTTACAATAGCCAGGTAATAGAAGCCACCTAAATGCCCACAGACAGATAAATGGATAAAGATGTGGTACATATATAAAATGAAATATTACTCGGCCATAAAAAGGAATGAAACTGGGTCATTTGTAGAGACATCGATGGATCAAGGGACTGTCATACAGAATGAAGTCAGAAAGAGGAAACCAAATACTGTATATTAAGGCATATATGTGGAACCTAAAAAATGGTACAGATGAACTGGTTTGCAGCGAAGAAATAGAGACACAGAGGTAGAGAAAAAACGTATGGACACCAAGTGTGGGAAGCCATGGGGTGGTGGTGGTGGGATGAGTTGGGAGATTGGGATTGACCTGTATACATGTATATGCATAAAATACATAACTAATAATAAACTGCTGTATAAAAAAATAAATTAATTAATTTCAAAATTCTAAAAAATAAAATTTAAAAATAAAAGAGAAAAAAGTTCTTCCCATCACACAGATGTATTTATAGGAATGAATTATTTCCATGCTTATATCTATAAATACATAAAAGAGGAATAAAATCTAACTTGAAACATAAAAGAAAAAAAAAACCTGAACCCACCATTTATACAGAGGAAAACCCTATCTGGACACTTGCTCCAGCGGTAAACAATTCTGAAATTGGTCAGAGGTGGGGAACCATCTCCCATACAGCCAGCACCCCACCCCCCACACAAGGAGCGGCCTCATTGCAAAGCTGGGGGATTGTGCCGAGGCATCTGTGCGTAAACGTGAGCTGAGCCCCAGGCCAGCTGCTGCTGAACTGTTCCCACCCTTCCCAGGTAAAACACCTGAATATGTACAAGGGCTTGAAAGCCTAGAGGAAGGGCCGTCGAGCCACACCAGCGACAGCACTCAGGCCAACTTGGTGCCTGCAGGCCAGCCAGGGTGGTCCTGGCCCCGGGCGCTCTTCCGGAAGCTTTCCATTGCCCTGCCTGAGATACGCCTCCTGTCCTGGCCCCCACTGCTTTTTTCCTTCCTCACCTCTGTCCGGAGAGAAATTCCAGCGGAAGGTATGGGTGACACATCCTCTTCTTTACAGGTGTCAGCCTGGCAACTCCTGCAGAAAGGCCAGCAGAGCGCCACTCACACCGGGCCACCCACAAAGCTGTGGCCCCTCACTCCCACCCACCAGCACAGCCCCGAGACTGCTGACGGGGCAGAGAATATGGAGTCAGGCACAGCTTCAGGGGCTATTGCTGCCTGGAGCGCTGTTTATATTGACCTCAACGAGGCACACCTGGGGAGGGCGGGCCGGCAGGGTAAGGCTGCCCAGGTCAGCTAATCCACAACCCTCAGGGAATCACATTGTTGAAAATGGACCTCGCTAAGGCAGAAGAGAAGCCAAGGAAAAAAAGGACACAATGCCATTTGCAGCACCGTAAATGAGTCTAGAAGTAATCACGTGACTTGTAGTAAGTCAGAAAGTGAAAGACACATACCATACCATATCACTTATAGGTGTTACCTAAAAATGGATACCAGGGCAGATATTTCCACGGAGAAGGGCAATCACAGATTCATTAAACAAACTTATGGTTCACGAAAGGAAAGGTGTGAGGTTTGGTTTCATTACGATATCGGGGTTAACAATCATATACAAACACAGATGACATATATAATCACCAAAGACCTACAGAATACCAAGAGAGGACTACTCAACATTCTGTCATAACGTACATGGGAAAAGGATCCCAGGAAGAACAGACATCTGTATATGTGTAAAAGAACCACATCTTCCACACCTACAACAAGCCAAACATTGTAATCAAACTTGCTGTAATAAAAAATAAAAAAAATAAATTAAAAACACGAACAAGAAGTAGTGAGACAAACTTGAGGGGCTTTCTCCTGGCACATTCCATTCTAAATTCCAATCTAGAACACCACTTCCACTGAGGCTCTCTTGCCCTAGTAACCAGATTTGGTAAGGGTGAACTGCTGCCACCTTGTGGCCGTTTCACACAACAGCAGCTTTAATCCCAGCGCTAATGGTCAGTTGATATTCAAAATCATTGCAGGCCTGTAAATGACACCTGCCCTGAACACAATTCCTGGGGTCACATATCGACCAAAAAATTCAAAGGACGTCCATATTTCAAAACGACCGTTTCAAAAGGCATATTTTACGCACATTAGTGTTCTGCTTGTTTTCCTTTCTTTCCTTTTTTGTTAAAAAAAAACGGGAATGGAAAAAGGCATCCCTCAGAATGGGCAAAAATCGTTGCAAACGAATCAATGGACAGAGGTTTAATCTCCAATATATATAAACAGCTCATGCAGCTTAATATTAAAAAAACAAACAACCCAATACAAAAATGGGCAGAAGATCTAAAGAGGCGTTTCTTCAAAGAAGACACAGAGATGGCCAAGACGCCCATGAAAAGCTGCTCAACAGCACTAATTATTAGAGAAATGCAAATCAAAACTACAATGAGGTATCACCTCACACCTGTTAGAATCGGCATCATCAGAAAATCTACAAACAACCAATTCTGGGGAGGGTGTGGACAAAAGGAGCCCTCTTCCACTATTGGTGGGAATGTAAATTGATACAGTCACTATGGAGAACAGTATGGAGTTTCCTTAAAAAAACTAGAAATAGAATTACCATCTGATCCAGCAATCCCACTTCTGGGCATATACCCAGAGAAAACCGTAAATCAAAAAGGCACATTCACCACAAAGTTCGTTGCAGCACAATTTACAATAGCCAGGTAATAGAAGCCACCTAAATGCCCACAGACAGATAAATGGATAAAGATGTGGTACATATATAAAATGAAATATTACTCGGCCATAAAAAGGAATGAAACTGGGTCATTTGTAGAGACATCGATGGATCAAGGGACTGTCATACAGAATGAAGTCAGAAAGAGGAAACCAAATACTGTATATTAAGGCATATATGTGGAACCTAAAAAATGGTACAGATGAACTGGTTTGCAGCGAAGAAATAGAGACACAGAGGTAGAGAACAAACGTATGGACACCAAGTGTGGGAAGCCATGGGGTGGTGGTGGTGGGATGAGTTGGGAGATTGGGATTGACCTGTATACATGTATATGCATAAAATACATAACTAATAATAAACTGCTGTATAAAAAAATAAATTAATTAATTTCAAAATTCTAAAAAATAAAATTTAAAAATAAGAGAGAAAAAAGTTCTTCCCATCACACAGATGTATTTATAGGAATGAATTATTTCCATGCTTATATCTATAAATACATAAAAGAGGAATAAAATCTAACTTGAAACATAAAAGAAAAAAAAAACCTGAACCCACCATTTATACAGAGGAAAACCCTATCTGGACACTTGCTCCAGCGGTAAACAATTCTGAAATTGGTCAGAGGTGGGGAACCATCTCCCATACAGCCAGCACCCCACCCCCCACGCAAGGAGCGGCCTCATTGCAAAGCTGGGGGATTGTGCCGAGGCATCTCTGCGTAAACGTGAGCTGAGCCCCAGGCCAGCTGCTGCTGAACTGTTCCCACCCTTCCCAGGTAAAACACCTGAATATGTACAAGGGCTTGAAAGCCTAGAGGAAGGGCCGTCGAGCCACACCAGTGACAGCACGCAGGCCAACTTGGTGCCTGTAGGCCAGCCAGGGTGGTCCTGGCCCCGGGCGCTCTTCCGGAAGCTTTCCATTGCCCTGCCTGAGATACACCTCCTGTCCTGGCCGCCACTGCTTTTTTCCTTCCTCACCTCTGTCCGGAGAGAAATTCCAGCAGAAGGTATGGGTGACACATCCTCTTCTTTACAGGTGTCAGCCTGGCAACTCCTGCAGAAAGGCCAGCAGAGCGCCACTCACACCGGGCCACCCACAAAGCTGTGGCCCCTCACTCCCACCCACCAGCACAGCCCCGAGCCTGCTGACGGGGCAGAGAATATGGAGTCAGGCACAGCTTCAGGGGCTATTGCTGCCTGGAGCGCTGTTTATATTGACCTCAACGAGGCACACCTGGGGAGGGCGGGCCGGCAGGGTAAGGCTGCCCAGGTCAGCTAATCCACAACCCTCAGGGAATCACATTGTTGAAAATGGACCTCGCTAAGGCAGAAGAGAAGCCAAGGGAAAAAAGGACACAATGCCATTTGCAGCACCGTAAATGAGTCTAGAAGTAATCACGTGACTTGTAGTAAGTCAGAAAGTGAAAGACACATACCATATCATATCACTTATAGGTGTTACCTAAAAATGGATACCAGGGCAGATATTTCCACGGAGAAGGGCAATCACAGATTCATTAAACAAACTTATGGTTCACGAAAGGAAAGGTGTGAGGTTTGGTTTCATTACGATATCGGGGTTAACAATCATATACAAACACAGGTGACATATATAATCACCAAAGACCTACAGAATACCAAGAGAGGACTACTCAACATTCTGTCATAACGTACATGGGAAAAGGATCCCAGGAAGAACAGACATCTGTATATGTGTAAAAGAACCACATCTTCCACACCTACAACAAGCCAAACATTGTAATCAAACTTGCTGTAATAAAAAATAAAAAAATTAAATTAAAAACACGAACAAGAAGTAGTGAGACAAACTTGAGGGGCTTTCTCCTGGCACATTCCATTCTAAATTCCAATCTAAAACACCACTTCCACTGAGGCTCTCTTGCCCTAGTAACCAGATTTGGTAAGGGTGAACTGCTGCCACCTTGTGGCCGTTTCACACAACAGCAGCTTTAATCCCAGCGCTAATGGTCAGTTGATATTCAAAATCATTGCAGGCCTGTAAATGACACCTGCCCTGAACACAATTCCTGGGGTCACATATCGACCAAAAAATTCAAAGGACGTCCATATTTCAAAACGGCCGTTTCAAAAGGCATATTTTACGCACATTAGTGTTCTGCTTCTTTTCCTTTCTTTCCTTTTTTGTTAAAAAAAAACGGGAATGGAAAAAGGCATCCCTCAGAATGGGCAAAAATCGTTGCAAACGAATCAATGGACAGAGGTTTAATCTCCAATATATATAAACAGCTCATGCAGCTTAATATTAAAAAAACAAACAACCCAATACAAAAATGGGCAGAAGATCTAAAGAGGCGTTTCTTCAAAGAAGACACAGAGATGGCCAAGACGCCCATGAAAAGCTGCTCAACAGCACTAATTATTAGAGAAATGCAAATCAAAACTACAATGAGGTATCACCTCACACCTGTTAGAATCGGCATCATCAGAAAATCTACAAACAACCAATTCTGGGGAGGGTGTGGACAAAAGGAGCCCTCTTCCACTATTGGTGGGAATGTAAATTGATACAGTCACTATGGAGAACAGTATGGAGTTTCCTTAAAAAAACTAGAAATAGAATTACCATCTGATCCAGCAATCCCACTTCTGGGCATATACCCAGAGAAAACCGTAAATCAAAAAGGCACATTCACCACAAAGTTCGTTGCAGCACAATTTACAATAGCCAGGTAATAGAAGCCACCTAAATGCCCACAGACAGATAAATGGATAAAGATGTGGTACATATATAAAATGGAATATTACTCGGCCATAAAAAGGAATGAAACTGGGTCATTTGTAGAGACATCGATGGATCAAGGGACTGTCATACAGAATGAAGTCAGAAAGAGGAAACCAAATACTGTATATTAAGGCATATATGTGGAACCTAAAAAATGGTACAGATGAACTGGTTTGCAGCGAAGAAATAGAGACACAGAGGTAGAGAACAAACGTATGGACACCAAGTGTGGGAAGCCATGGGGTGGTGGTGGTGGGATGAGTTGGGAGATTGGGATTGACCTGTATACATGTATATGCATAAAATACATAACTAATAATAAACTGCTGTATAAAAAAATAAATTAATTAATTTCAAAATTCTAAAAAATAAAATTTAAAAATAAGAGAGAAAAAAGTTCTTCCCATCACACAGATGTATTTATAGGAATGAATTATTTCCATGCTTATATCTATAAATACATAAAAGAGGAATAAAATCTAACTTGAAACATAAAAGAAAAAAAAAAACCTGAACCCACCATTTATACAGAGGAAAACCCTATCTGGACACTTGCTCCAGCGGTAAACAATTCTGAAATTGGTCAGAGGTGGGGAACCATCTCCCATACAGCCAGCACCCCACCCCCCACGCAAGGAGCGGCCTCATTGCAAAGCTGGGGGATTGTGCCGAGGCATCTCTGCGTAAACGTGAGCTGAGCCCCAGGCCAGCTGCTGCTGAACTGTTCCCACCCTTCCCAGGTAAAACACCTGAATATGTACAAGGGCTTGAAAGCCTAGAGGAAGGGCCGTCGAGCCACACCAGTGACAGCACGCAGGCCAACTTGGTGCCTGCAGGCCAGCCAGGGTGGTCCTGGCCCCGGGCGCTCTTCCGGAAGCTTTCCATTGCCCTGCCTGAGATACACCTCCTGTCCTGGCCCCCACTGCTTTTTTCCTTCCTCACCTCTGTCCGGAGAGAAATTCCAGCGGAAGGTATGGGTGACACATCCTCTTCTTTACAGGTGTCAGCCTGGCAACTCCTGCAGAAAGGCCAGCAGAGCGCCACTCACACCGGGCCACCCACAAAGCTGTGGCCCCTCACTCCCACCCACCAGCACAGCCCGGAGCCTGCTGACGGGGCAGAGAATATGGAGTCAGGCACAGCTTCAGGGGCTATTGCTGCCTGGAGCGCTGTTTATATTGACCTCAACGAGGCACACCTGGGGAGGGCGGGCCGGCAGGGTAAGGCTGCCCAGGTCAGCTAATCCACAACCCTCAGGGAATCACATTGTTGAAAATGGACCTCGCTAAGGCAGAAGAGAAGCCAAGGAAAAAAAGGACACAATGCCATTTGCAGCACCGTAAATGAGTCTAGAAGTAATCACGTGACTTGTAGTAAGTCAGAAAGTGAAAGACACATACCATATCATATCACTTATAGGTGTTACCTAAAAATGGATACCAGGGCAGATATTTCCACGGAGAAGGGCAATCACAGATTCATTAAACAAACTTATGGTTCACGAAAGGAAAGGTGTGAGGTTTGGTTTCATTACGATATCGGGGTTAACAATCATATACAAACACAGGTGACATATATAATCACCAAAGACCTACAGAATACCAAGAGAGGACTACTCAACATTCTGTCATAACGTACATGGGAAAAGGATCCCAGGAAGAACAGACATCTGTATATGTGTAAAAGAACCACATCTTCCACACCTACAACAAGCCAAACATTGTAATCAAACTTGCTGTAATAAAAAATAAAAAAAATAAATTAAAAACACGAACAAGAAGTAGTGAGACAAACTTGAGGGGCTTTCTCCTGGCACATTCCATTCTAAATTCCAATCTAGAACACCACTTCCACTGAGGCTCTCTTGCCCTAGTAACCAGATTTGGTAAGGGTGAACTGCTGCCACCTTGTGGCCGTTTCACACAACAGCAGCTTTAATCCCAGCGCTAATGATCAGTTGATATTCAAAATCATTGCAGGCCTGTAAATGACACCTGCCCTGAACACAATTCCTGGGGTCACATATCGACCAAAAAATTCAAAGGACGTCCATATTTCAAAACGACCGTTTCAAAAGGCATATTTTACGCACATTAGTGTTCTGCTTCTTTTCCTTTCTTTCCTTTTTTGTTAAAAAAAAACGGGAATGGAAAAAGGCATCCCTCAGAATGGGCAAAAATCGTTGCAAACGAATCAATGGACAGAGGTTTAATCTCCAATATATATAAACAGCTCATGCAGCTTAATATTAAAAAAACAAACAACCCAATACAAAAATGGGCAGAAGATCTAAAGAGGCGTTTCTTCAAAGAAGACACAGAGATGGCCAAGACGCCCATGAAAAGCTGCTCAACAGCACTAATTATTAGAGAAATGCAAATCAAAACTACAATGAGGTATCACCTCACACCTGTTAGAATCGGCATCATCAGAAAATCTACAAACAACCAATTCTGGGGAGGGTGTGGACAAAAGGAGCCCTCTTCCACTATTGGTGGGAATGTAAATTGATACAGTCACTATGGAGAACAGTATGGAGTTTCCTTAAAAAAACTAGAAATAGAATTACCATCTGATCCAGCAATCCCACTTCTGGGCATATACCCAGAGAAAACCGTAAATCAAAAAGGCACATTCACCACAAAGTTCGTTGCAGCACAATTTACAATAGCCAGGTAATAGAAGCCACCTAAATGCCCACAGACAGATAAATGGATAAAGATGTGGTACATATATAAAATGGAATATTACTCGGCCATAAAAAGGAATGAAACTGGGTCATTTGTAGAGACATCGATGGATCAAGGGACTGTCATACAGAATGAAGTCAGAAAGAGGAAACCAAATACTGTATATTAAGGCATATATGTGGAACCTAAAAAATGGTACAGATGAACTGGTTTGCAGCGAAGAAATAGAGACACAGAGGTAGAGAAAAAACGTATGGACACCAAGTGTGGGAAGCCATGGGGTGGTGGTGGTGGGATGAGTTGGGAGATTGGGATTGACCTGTATACATGTATATGCATAAAATACATAACTAATAATAAACTGCTGTATAAAAAAATAAATTAATTAATTTCAAAATTCTAAAAAATAAAATTTAAAAATAAAAGAGAAAAAAGTTCTTCCCATCACACAGTTGTATTTATAGGAATGAATTATTTCCATGCTTATATCTATAAATACATAAAAGAGGAATAAAATCTAACTTGAAACATAAAAGAAAAAAAAAACCTGAACCCACCATTTATACAGAGGAAAACCCTATCTGGACACTTGCTCCAGCGGTAAACAATTCTGAAATTGGTCAGAGGTGAGGAACCATCTCCCATACAGCCAGCACCCCACCCCCCACGCAAGGAGCGGCCTCATTGCAAAGCTGGGGGATTGTGCCGAGGCATCTGTGCGTAAACGTGAGCTGAGCCCCAGGCCAGCTGCTGCTGAACTGTTCCCACCCTTCCCAGGTAAAACACCTGAATATGTACAAGGGCTTGAAAGCCTAGAGGAAGGGCCGTCGAGCCACACCAGCGACAGCACGCAGGCCAACTTGGTGCCTGCAGGCCAGCCAGGGTGGTCCTGTCCCCGGGCGCTCTTCCGGAAGCTTTCCATTGCCTGCCTGAGATACGCCTCCTGTCCTGGCCCCACTGCTTTTTTCCTTCCTCACCTCTGTCCGGAGAGAAATTCCAGCGGAAGGTATGGGTGACACATCCTCTTCTTTACAGGTGTCAGCCTGGCAACTCCTGCAGAAAGGCCAGCAGAGCCCCACTCGCACCGGGCCACCCACAAAGTTGTGGCCCCTCACTCCCACCCACCAGCACAGCCCCGAGACTGCTGACGGGGCAGAGAATATGGAGTCAGGCACAGCTTCAGGGGCTATTGCTGCCTGGAGCGCTGTTTATATTGACCTCAACGAGGCACACCTGGGGAGGGCGGGCCGGCAGGGTAAGACTGCCCAGGTCAGCTAATCCACAACCCTCAGGGAATCACATTGTTGAAAATGGACCTCGCTAAGGCAGAAGAGAAGCCAAGGAAAAAAAGGACACAATGCCATTTGCAGCACCGTAAATGAGTCTAGAAGTAATCACGTGACTTGTAGTAAGTCAGAAAGTGAAAGACACATACCATATCATATCACTTATAGGTGTTACCTAAAAATGGATACCAGGGCAGATATTTCCACCGAGAAGGGCAATCACAGATTCATTAAACAAACTTATGGTTCACGAATGGAAAGGTTTGAGAATTGGTTTCATTACGATATAGGGGTTAACAGACATATACAATCACAGGTGACATATATAATCACCAAAGACCTACAGAATACCAAGAGAGGACTACTCAACATTCTGTCATAACGTACATGGGAAAAGGATCCCAGGAAGAACAGACATCTGTATATGTGTAAAAGAACCACATCTTCCACACCTACAACAAGCCAAACATTGTAATCAAACTTGCTGTAATAAAAAATAAAAAAAATAAATTAAAAACACGAACAAGAAGTAGTGAGACAAACTTGAGGGGCTTTCTCCTGGCACATTCCATTCTAAACTCCAATCTAGAACACCACTTCCACTGAGGCTCTCTTGCCCTAGTAACCAGATTTGGTAAGGGTGAACTGCTGCCACCTTGTGGCCGTTTCACACAACAGCAGCTTTAATCCAAACGCTAATGGTCAGTTGATATTCAAAATCATTGCAGGCCTGTAAATGACACCTGCCCTGAAAACAAATCCTGGGGTCACATATCGACCAAAAATTTCAAAGGACGTCCATATTTCAAAACGACCGTTTCAAAAGGCATATTTTACGCACATTAGTGTTCTGCTTCTTTTCCTTTCTTTCCTTTTTTGTTAAAAAAAAACGGGAATGGAAAAAGGCATCCCTCAGAATGGGCAAAAATCGTTGCAAACGAATCAATGGACAGAGGTTTAATCTCCAATATATATAAACAGCTCATGCAGCTTAATATTAAAAAAACAAACAACCCAATACAAAAATGGGCAGAAGATCTAAAGAGGCGTTTCTTCAAAGAAGACACAGAGATGGCCAAGACGCCCATGAAAAGCTGCTCAACAGCACTAATTATTAGAGAAATGCAAATCAAAACTACAATGAGGTATCACCTCACACCTGTTAGAATCGGCATCATCAGAAAATCTACAAACAACCAATTCTGGGGAGGGTGTGGACAAAAGGAGCCCTCTTCCACTATTGGTGGGAATGTAAATTGATACAGTCACTATGGAGAACAGTATGGAGTTTCCTTAAAAAAACTAGAAATAGAATTACCATCTGATCCAGCAATCCCACTTCTGGGCATATACCCAGAGAAAACCGTAAATCAAAAAGGCACATTCACCACAAAGTTCGTTGCAGCACAATTTACAATAGCCAGGTAATAGAAGCCACCTAAATGCCCACAGACAGATAAATGGATAAAGATGTGGTACATATATAAAATGAAATATTACTCGGCCATAAAAAGGAATGAAACTGGGTCATTTGTAGAGACATCGATGGATCAAGGGACTGTCATACAGAATGAAGTCAGAAAGAGGAAACCAAATACTGTATATTAAGGCATATATGTGGAACCTAAAAAATGGTACAGATGAACTGGTTTGCAGCGAAGAAATAGAGACACAGAGGTAGAGAACAAACGTATGGACACCAAGTGTGGGAAGCCATGGGGTGGTGGTGGTGGGATGAGTTGGGAGATTGGGATTGACCTGTATACATGTATATGCATAAAATACATAACTAATAATAAACTGCTGTATAAAAAAATAAATTAATTAATTTCAAAATTCTAAAAAATAAAATTTAAAAATAAAAGAGAAAAAAGTTCTTCCCATCACACAGATGTATTTATAGGAATGAATTATTTCCATGCTTATATCTATAAATACATAAAAGAGGAATAAAATCTAACTTGAAACATAAAAGAAATAAAAACCCTGAACCTACCATTTATACAGAGGAAAACCCTATCACGGCACTTGCTCCAGTGGTAAACAATTCTGAAATTGGTCAGAGGTGGGGAACCATCTCCCATACAGCCAGCACCCCACCCCCCACGCAAGGAGCGGCCTCATTGCAAAGCTGGGGGATTGTGCCGAGGCATCTGTGCGTAAACGTGAGCTGAGCCCCAGGCCAGCTGCTGCTGAACTGTTCCCACCCTTCCCAGGTAAAACACCTGAATATGTACAAGGGCTTGAAAGCCTAGAGGAAGGGCCGTCGAGCCACACCAGCGACAGCACGCAGGCCAACTTGGTGCCTGCAGGCCAGCCAGGGTGGTCCTGTCCCCGGGCGCTCTTCCGGAAGCTTTCCATTGCCCTGCCTGAGATACGCCTCCTGTCCTGGCCCCCACTGCTTTTTTCCTTCCTCACCTCTGTCCGGAGAGAAATTCCAGTGGAAGGTATGGGTGACACATCCTCTTCTTTACAGGTGTCAGCCTGGCAACTCCTGCAGAAAGGCCAGCAGAGCCCCACTCACACCGGGCCACCCACAAAGCTGTGGCCCCTCACTCCCACCCACCAGCACAGCCCCAAGACTGCTGACGGGGCAGAGAATATGGAGTCAGGCACAGCTTCAGGGGCTATTGCTGCCTGGAGCGCTGTTTATATTGACCTCAAGGAGGCACACCTGGGGAGGGCGGGCCGGCAGGGTAAGGCTGCCCAGGTCAGCTAATCCACAACCCTCAGGGAATCACATTGTTGAAAATGGACCTCGCTAAGGCAGAAGAGAAGCCAAGGAAAAAAAGGACACAATGCCATTTGCAGCACCGTAAATGAGTCTAGAAGTAATCACGTGACTTGTAGTAAGTCAGAAAGTGAAAGACACATACCATATCATATCACTTATAGGTGTTACCTAAAAATGGATACCAGGGCAGATATTTCCACGGAGAAGGGCAATCACAGATTCATTAAACAAACTTATGGTTCACGAAAGGAAAAGTGTGAGGTTTAGTTTCATTACGATATCGGGGTTAACAATCATATACAAACACAGATGACATATATAATCACCAAAGACCTACAGAATACCAAGAGAGGACTACTCAACATTCTGTCATAACGTACATGGGAAAAGGATCCCAGGAAGAACAGACATCTGTATATGTGTAAAAGAACCACATCTTCCACACCTACAACAAGCCAAACATTGTAATCAAACTTGCTGTAATAAAAAATAAAAAAAATAAATTAAAAACACGAACAAGAAGTAGTGAGACAAACTTGAGGGGCTTTCTCCTGGCTCATTCCATTCTAAATTCCAATCTAGAACACCACTTCCACTGAGGCTCTCTTGCCCTAGTAACCAGATTTGGTAAGGGTGAACTGCTGCCACCTTGTGGCCGTTTCACACAACAGCAGCTTTAATCCCAGCGCTAATGGTCAGTTGATATTCAAAATCATTGCAGGCCTGTAAATGACACCTGCCCTGAACACAATTCCTGGGGTCACATATCGACCAAAAAATTCAAAGGACGTCCATATTTCAAAACGACCGTTTCAAAAGGCATATTTTACGCACATTAGTGTTCTGCTTCTTTTCCTTTCTTTCCTTTTTTGTTAAAAAAAAACGGGGATGGAAAAAGGCATCCCTCAGAATGGGCAAAAATCGTTGCAAACGAATCAATGGACCGAGGTTTATTCTCCAATATATATAAACAGCTCATGCAGCTTAATATTAAAAAAACAAACAACCCAATACAAAAATGGGCAGAAGATCTAAAGAGGCGTTTCTTCAAAGAAGACACAGAGATGGCCAAGACGCCCATGAAAAGCTGCTCAACAGCACTAATTATTAGAGAAATGCAAATCAAAACTACAATGAGGTATCACCTCACACCTGTTAGAATCGGCATCATCAGAAAATCTACAAACAACCAATTCTGGGGAGGGTGTGGACAAAAGGAGCCCTCTTCCACTATTGGTGGGAATGTAAATTGATACAGTCCCTATGGAGAACAGTATGGAGTTTCCTTAAAAAAACTAGAAATAGAATTACCATCTGATCCAGCAATCCCACTTCTGGGCATATACCCAGAGAAAACCGTATTTCAAAAAGGCACATTCACCACAATGTTCGTTGCAGCACTATTTACAATAGCCAGGTAATGGAAGCCACCTAAATGCCCACAGACAGATGAATGGATAAAGATGTGGTACATATATAAAATGGAATATGACTCGGCCATAAAAAGGAATGAAACTGGGTCATCTGTAGAGACATCGATGGATCGAGAGACTGTCATACAGAATGAAGTAAGTCAGAAAGAGGAAAACAAATATTGTATATTAATGCATATATGTGGAGCCTAAAAATGGTACAGATGAACTGGTTTGCAGGGAAGAAATAGAGACACAGAGGTAGAGAACAAACGTATGGACACCAAGTGTGGGAAGCCATGGGGTGGTGGTGGTGGGATGAGTTGGGAGTTTGGGATTGACCTGTATACATGTATATGCATAAAATACATAACTAATAATAACGTGCTGTATAAAAAAATAAATAAAATTTCAAAATTTTAAAAAATAAAATTTAAAAATAAAACAGAAAAAAGTTCTTCCCGTCACACAGATATATTTATAGGAATGAATTATTTCCATGCTTATATCTATAAATACATAAAAGAGGAATAACATCTAACTTGAAACATAAAAGAAAAAAAATGTGAACCCACGAGTTATACAGAGGAAAACCCTATCACGGCACTTGCTCCAGTGGTAAACAATTCTGAAATTGGTCAGAGGTGGGTAACCATCTCCCATACAGCCAGCAACCCAACCCCCACGCAAGGAGCGTCCTCATTGCAAAGCTGGGGGACCGTGCCGAGGCATCTGTGAGTAAACGTGAGCTGAGCCCCAGGCCAGCTGCTGCTGAACTGTTCCCACCCTTTCCAGGTAAAACACCTGAATATGTACAAGGGCTTGAAAGCCTAGAGGAAGGACCGTGGAGCCACACAAGCGACAGCACACAGGCCAACTTGGTGCCTGCAGGCCAGCCAGCGTGGTCCTGGACCCTGGCGCTCTTCCAGAAGCTTTCCATTGCCCTGCCTGAGATACCCCTCCTGTCCCGGCCCCCACTGCTTTTTTCCTTCCTCACCTCTGTCCGGAGAGAAATTCCAGCGGAAGGTATGGGTGACACATCCTCTTCTTTACAGGCGGCAGCCTGGCAACTCCTGCAGAAAGGCCAGCAGAACCCCACTCACACCGGGCCACCCACAAAGCTGTGGCCCCTCACTCCCTCCCACCAGCACAGCCCCGAGACTGCTGACGGGGCAGAGAATATGGAGTCAGGCACAGCTTCAGGGGCTATTGCTGCCTGGAGCTCTGTTTATATTGACCTCAACGAGGCACACCTGGGGAGGGCGGGCCGGCAGGGTAAGGCTGCCCAGGTCAGCTAATCCACAACCCTCAGGGAATCACATTGTTGAAAATGGACCCCGCTAAGGCAGAAGAGAATCCAAGGGAAAAAAGGACACAATGCCATTTGCAGCACCGTAGATGAGTCTAGAAGTAATCACGTGACTTGTAGTAAGTCAGAAAGTGAAAGACACATATCATGTCATATCACTTATAGGTGTTACCTAAAAATGGATACCAGGGCAGATATTTCCACGGAGAAGGGCAATCACAGATTCATTAAACAAACTTATGGTTCACCAATGGAAAGGTGTGAGGATTGGTTTCATTACGATATCGGGGTTAACAGACATATACAAACACAGGTGACATATATAATCACCAAAGACCTACAGAATACCAAGAGAGGACTACTCAACATTCTGTCATAACGTACATGGGAAAAGGATCCCAAGAAGAACAGTCATCTGTATATGTGTAAAAGAACCACATCTTCCACACCTACAACAAGCCAAACATTGTAATCAAACTTGCTGTAATAAAAAATAAAAAAAATTAAATTAAAAACACGAACAAGAAGTAGTGAGACAAACGTGAGGGGCTTTCTCCTGGCACATTCCATTCTAAATTCCAATCTAGAACACCACTTCCACTGAGGCTCTCTTGCCCTAGTAACCAGATTTGGTAAGGGTGAACTGCTGCCACCTTGTGGCCGTTTCACACAACAGCAGCTTTAATCCCAGCGCTAATGGTCAGTTGATATTCAAAATCATTGCAGGCCTGTAAATGACACCTGCCCTGAACACAATTCCTGGGGTCACATATCGACCAAAAAATTCAAAGGACGTCCATATTTCAAAACGACCGTTTCAAAAGGCATATTTTATGCACATTAGTGTTCTGCTTCTTTTCCTTTCTTTCCTTTTTTGTTAAAAAAAAACGGGAATGGAAAAAGGCATCCCTCAGAATGGGCAAAAATCGTTGCAAACGAATCAATGGACAGAGGTTTAATCTCCAATATATATAAACAGCTCATGCAGCTTAATATTAAAAAAACAAACAACCCAATACAAAAATGGGCAGAAGATCTAAAGAGGCGTTTCTTCAAAGAAGACACAGAGATGGCCAAGACGCCCATGAAAAGCTGCTCAACAGCACTAATTATTAGAGAAATGCAAATCAAAACTACAATGAGGTATCACCTCACACCTGTTAGAATCGGCATCATCAGAAAATCTACAAACAACCAATTCTGGGGAGGGTGTGGACAAAAGGAGCCCTCTTCCACTATTGGTGGGAATGTAAATTGATACAGTCCCTATGGAGAACAGTATGGAGTTTCCTTAAAAAAACTAGAAATAGAATTACCATCTGATCCAGCAATCCCACTTCTGGGCATATACCCAGAGAAAACCGTAAATCAAAAAGGCACATTCACCACAAAGTTCGTTGCAGCACAATTTACAATAGCCAGGTAATAGAAGCCACCTAAATGCCCACAGACAGATAAATGGATAAAGATGTGGTATACATATAAAATGGAATATTACTCGGCCATAAAAAGGAATGAAACTGGGTCATCTGTAGAGACATCGATGGATCGAGAGACTGTCATACAGAATGAAGTAAGTCAGAAAGAGGAAAACAAATATTGTATATTAATGCATATATGTGGAGCCTAAAAATGGTACAGATGAACTGGTTTGCAGGGAAGAAATAGAGACACAGAGGTAGAGAACAAACGTATGGACACCAAGTGTGGGAAGCCATGGGGTGGTGGTGGTGGGATGAGTTGGGAGTTTGGGATTGACCTGTATACATGTATATGCATAAAATACATAACTAATAATAACGTGCTGTATAAAAAAATAAATAAAATTTCAAAATTTTAAAAAATAAAATTTAAAAATAAAACAGAAAAAAGTTCTTCCCGTCACACAGATGTATTTATAGGAATGAATTATTTCCATGCTTATATCTATAAATACATAAAAGAGGAATAACATCTAACTTGAAACATAAAAGAAAAAAAAAAGTGAACCCTCGAGTTATACAGAGGAAAACCCTATCACGGCACTTGCTCCAGTGGTAAACAATTCTGAAATTGGTCAGAGGTGGGGAACCATCTCCCATACAGCCAGCAACCCAACCCCCACGCAAGGAGCGTCCTCATTGCAAAGCTGGGGGACCGTGCCGAGGCATCTGTGAGTAAACGTGAGCTGAGCCCCAGGCCAGCTGCTGCTGAACTGATCCCACCCTTTCCAGGTAAAACACCTGAATATGTACAAGGGCTTGAAAGCCTAGAGGAAGGACCGTGGAGCCACACCAGCGACAGCACGCAGGCCAACTTGGTGCCTGCAGGCCAGCCAGCGTGGTCCTGGACCCTGGCGCTCTTCCAGAAGCTTTCCATTGCCCTGCCTGAGATACCCCTCCTGTCCCGGCCCCCACTGCTTTTTTCCTTCCTCACCTCTGTCCGGAGAGAAATTCCAGCGGAAGGTATGGGTGACACATCCTCTTCTTTACAGGCGGCAGCCTGGCAACTCCTGCAGAAAGGCCAGCAGAACCCCACTCACACCGGGCCACCCACAAAGCTGTGGCCCCTCACTCCCTTCCACCAGCACAGCCCCGAGACTGCTGACGGGGCAGAGAATATGGAGTCAGGCACAGCTTCAGGGGCTATTGCTGCCTGGAGCTCTGTTTATATTGACCTCAACGAGGCACACCTGGGGAGGGCGGGCCGGCAGGGTAAGGCTGCCCAGGTCAGCTAATCCACAACCCTCAGGGAATCACATTGTTGAAAATGGACCCCGCTAAGGCACAAGAGAAGCCAAGGGAAAAAAGGACACAATGCCATTTGCAGCACCGTAGATGAGTCTAGAAGTAATCACGTGACTTGTAGTAAGTCAGAAAGTGAAAGACACATATCATATCATATCACTTATAGGTGTTACCTAAAAATGGATACCAGGGCAGATATTTCCACGGAGAAGGGCAATCACAGATTCATTAAACAAACTTATGGTTCACCAATGGAAAGGTGTGAGGATTGGTTTCATTACGATATCGGGGTTAACAGACATATACAAACACAGGTGACATATATAATCACCAAAGACCTACAGAATACCAAGAGAGGACTACTCAACATTCTGTCATAACGTACATGGGAAAAGGATCCCAAGAAGAACAGTCATCTGTATATGTGTAAAAGAACCACATCTTCCACACCTACAACAAGCCAAACATTGTAATCAAACTTGCTGTAATAAAAAATAAAAAAATTAAATTAAAAACACGAACAAGAAGTAGTGAGACAAACGTGAGGGGCTTTCTCCTGGCACATTCCATTCTAAACTCCAATCTAGAACACCACTTCCACTGAGGCTCTCTTGCCCTAGTAACCAGATTTGGTAAGGGTGAACTGCTGCCACCTTGTGGCCGTTTCACACAACAGCAGCTTTAATCCCAACGCTAATGGTCAGTTGATATTCAAAATCATTGCAGGCCTGTAAATGACACCTGCCCTGAAAACAAATCCTGGTGTCACATATCGACCAAAAAATTCAAAGGACGTCCATATTTCAAAACGACCGTTTCAAAAGGCATATTTTACGCACATTAGTGTTCTGCTTCTTTTCCTTTCTTTCCTTTTTTGTTAAAAAACACGGGAATGGAAAAAGGCATCCCTCAGAATGGGCGAAAATCGTTGCAGACGAATCAATGGACAGAGGTTTAATCTCCAATATATATAAACAGCTCATGCAGCTTAATATTAAGAAAACAAACAACCCAAAAAAATGGGCAGAAGATCTAAAGAGACGTTTCTTCAAAGGAGACACAGAGATGGCCAAGACGCACATGAAAAGCTGCTCAACAGCACTAATTATTAGAGAAATGCAAATCAAAACTACAATGAGGTATCACCTCACACCTGTTAGAATCGGCATCATCAGAAAATCTACAAACAACCAATTCTGGGGAGGGTGTGGACAAAAGGAGCCCTCTTCCACTATTGGTGGGAATGTAAATTGATACAGTCCCTATGGAGAACAGTATGGAGTTTCCTTAAAAAAATTAGAAATAGAATTACCATCTGATCCAGCAATCCCACTTCTGGGCATATACCCAGAGAAAACCGTATTTCAAAAAGGCACATTCACCACAATGTTCGTTGCAGCACTATTTACAATAGCCAGGTAATGGAAGCAACCTAAATGCCCACAGACAGATGAATGGATAAAGATGTGGTACATATATAAAATGGAATATGACTCGGCCATAAAAAGGAATGAAA
Organism: Mesoplodon mirus; assembly: GCF_964341445.2. NCBI lineage: Eukaryota > Metazoa > Chordata > Mammalia > Artiodactyla > Ziphiidae > Mesoplodon > Mesoplodon mirus. The sequence continues at coordinate 106,014,672 of NC_138987.1, read as the reverse complement.
CTGGGTCATCTGTAGAGACATCGATGGATCGAGAGACTGTCATACAGAATGAAGTAAGTCAGAAAGAGGAAATCAAATACTGTATATTAATGCATATATGTGGAGCCTAAAAATGGTACAGATGAACTGGTTTGCAGGGAAGAAATAGAGACACAGAGGTAGAGAACAAACGTATGGACACCAAGTGTGGGAAGCCATGGGGTGGTGGTGGTGGGATGAGTTGGGAGTTTGGGATTGACCTGTATACATGTATATGCATAAAATACATAACTAATAATAACGTGCTGTATAAAAAAATAAATAAAATTTCAAAATTTTAAAAAATAAAATTTAAAAATAAAACAGAAAAAAGTTCTTCCCGTCACACAGATGTATTTATAGGAATGAATTATTTCCATGCTTATATCTATAAATACATAAAAGAGGAATAACATCTAACTTGAAACATAAAAGAAAAAAAAAGTGAACCCACGAGTTATACAGAGGAAAACCCTATCACGGCACTTGCTCCAGTGGTAAACAATTCTGAAATTGGTCAGAGGTGGGGAACCATCTCCCATACAGCCAGCAACCCAACCCCCACGCAAGGAGCGTCCTCATTGCAAAGCTGGGGGACCGTGCCGAGGCATCTGTGAGTAAACGTGAGCTGAGCCCCAGGCCAGCTGCTGCTGAACTGTTCCCACCCTTTCCAGGTAAAACACCTGAATATGTACAAGGGCTTGAAAGCCTAGAGGAAGGACCGTGGAGCCACACCAGCGACAGCACGCAGGACAACTTGGTGCCTGCAGGCCAGCCAGCGTGGTCCTGGACCCTGGCGCTCTTCCAGAAGCTTTCCATTGCCCTGCCTGAGATACCCCTCCTGTCCCGGCCCCCACTGCTTTTTTCCTTCCTCACCTCTGTCCGGAGAGAAATTCCAGCGGAAGGTATGGGTGACACATCCTCTTCTTTACCGGCGGCAGCCTGGCAACTCCTGCAGAAAGGCCAGCAGAACCCCACTCACACCGGGCCACCCACAAAGCTGTGGCCCCTCACTCCCTCCCACCAGCACAGCCCCGAGACTGCTGACGGGGCAGAGAATATGGAGTCAGGCACAGATTCAGGGGCTATTGCTGCCTGGAGCTCTGTTTATATTGACCTCAACGAGGCACACCTGGGGAGGGCGGGCCGGCAGGGTAAGGCTGCCCAGGTCAGCTAATCCACAACCCTCAGGGAATCACATTGTTGAAAATGGACCCCGCTAAGGCAGAAGAGAAGCCAAGGGAAAAAAGGACACAATGCCATTTGCAGCACCGTAGATGAGTCTAGAAGTAATCACGTGACTTGTAGTAAGTCAGAAAGTGAAAGACACATATCATATCGTATCACTTATAGGTGTTACCTAAAAATGGATACCAGGGCAGATATTTCCACGGAGAAGGGCAATCACAGATTCATTAAACAAACTTATGGTTCACCAATGGAAAGGTGTGAGGATTGGTTTCATTACGATATCGGGGTTAACAGACATATACAAACACAGGTGACATATATAATCACCAAAGACCTACAGAATACCAAGAGAGGACTACTCAACATTCTGTCATAACGTACATGGGAAAAGGATCCCAAGAAGAACAGTCATCTGTATATGTGTAAAAGAACCACATCTTCCTCACCTACAACAAGCCAAACATTGTAATCAAACTTGCTGTAATAAAAAATAAAAAAATTAAATTAAAAACACGAACAAGAAGTAGTGAGACAAACGTGAGGGGCTTTCTCCTGGCACATTCCATTCTAAACTCCAATCTAGAACACCACTTCCACTGAGGCTCTCTTGCCCTAGTAACCAGATTTGGTAAGGGTGAACTGCTGCCACCTTGTGGCCGTTTCACACAACAGCAGCTTTAATCCCAACGCTAATGGTCAGTTGATATTCAAAATCATTGCAGGCCTGTAAATGACACCTGCCCTGAAAGAAATCCTGGGGTCACATATCGACCAAAAATTTCAAAGGACGTCCATATTTCAAAACGACCGTTTCAAAAGGCATATTTTACGCACATTCGTGTTCTGCTTCTTTTCCTTTCTTTCCTTTTTTGTTAAAAAACACGGGAATGGAAAAAGGCATCCCTCAGAATGGGCGAAAATCGTTGCAGACGAATAAATGGACAGAGGTTTAATCTCCAATATATATAAACAGCTCATGCAGCTTAATATTAAGAAAACAAACAACCCAAAAAAAATGGGCAGAAGATCTAAAGAGACGTTTCTTCAAAGGAGACACAGAGATGGCCAAGACGCACATGAAAAGCTGCTCAACAGCACTAATTATTAGAGAAATGCAAATCAAAACTACAATGAGGTATCACCTCACACCTGTTAGAATCGGCATCATCAGAAAATCTACAAACAACCAATTCTGGGGAGGGTGTGGACAAAAGGAGCCCTCTTCCACTATTGGTGGGAATGTAAATTGATACAGTCCCTATGGAGAACAGTATGGAGTTTCCTTAAAAAAACTAGAAATAGAATTACCATCTGATCCAGCAATCCCACTTCTGGGCATATACCCAGAGAAAACCGTATTTCAAAAAGGCACATTCACCACAATGTTCGTTGCAGCACTATTTACAATAGCCAGGTAATGGAAGCAACCTAAATGCCCACAGACAGATGAATGGATAAAGATGTGGTACATATATAAAATGGAATATGACTCGGCCATAAAAAGGAATGAAACTGGGTCATCTGTAGAGACATCGATGGATCGAGAGACTGTCATACAGAATGAAGTAAGTCAGAAAGAGGAAAACAAATATTGTATATTAATGCATATATGTGGAGCCTAAAAATGGTACAGATGAACTGGTTTGCAGGGAAGAAATAGAGACACAGAGGTAGAGAACAAACGTATGGACACCAAGTGTGGGAAGCCATGGGGTGGTGGTGGTGGGATGAGTTGGGAGTTTGGGATTGACCTGTATACATGTATATGCATAAAATACATAACTAATAATAACGTGCTGTATAAAAAAATAAATAAAATTTCAAAATTTTAAAAAATAAAATTTAAAAATAAAACAGAAAAAAGTTCTTCCCGTCACACAGATGTATTTATAGGAATGAATTATTTCCATGCTTATATCTATAAATACATAAAAGAGGAATAACATCTAACTTGAAACATAAAAGAAAAAAAAAGTGAACCCACGAGTTATACAGAGGAAAACCCTATCACGGCACTTGCTCCAGTGGTAAACAATTCTGAAATTGGTCAGAGGTGGGGAACCATCTCCCATACAGCCAGCAACCCAACCCCCACGCAAGGAGCGTCCTCATTGCAAAGCTGGGGGACCGTGCCGAGGCATCTGTGAGTAAACGTGAGCTGAGCCCCAGGCCAGCTGCTGCTGAACTGTTCCCACCCTTTCCGGGTAAAACACCTGAATATGTACAAGGGCTTGAAAGCCTAGAGGAAGGACCGTGGAGCCACACCAGCGACAGCACGCAGGCCAACTTGGTGCCTGCAGGCCAGCCAGCGTGGTCCTGGACCCTGGCGCTCTTCCAGAAGCTTTCCATTGCCCTGCCTGAGATACCCCTCCTGTCCCGGCCCCCACTGCTTTTTTCCTTCCTCACCTCTGTCCGGAGAGAAATTCCAGCGGAAGGTATGGGTGACACATCCTCTTCTTTACAGGCGGCAGCCTGGCAACTCCTGCAGAAAGGCCAGCAGAACCCCACTCACACCGGGCCACCCACAAAGCTGTGGCCCCTCACTCCCTCCCACCAGCACAGCCCCGAGACTGCTGACGGGGCAGAGAATATGGAGTCAGGCACAGCTTCAGGGGCTATTGCTGCCTGGAGCTCTGTTTATATTGACCTCAACGAGGCACACCTGGGGAGGGCAGGCCGGCAGGGTAAGGCTGCCCAGGTCAGCTAATCCACAACCCTCAGGGAATCACATTGTTGAAAATGGACCCCGCTAAGGCAGAAGAGAAGCCAAGGGAAAAAAGGACACAATGCCATTTGCAGCACCGTAGATGAGTCTAGAAGTAATCACGTGACTTGTAGTAAGTCAGAAAGTGAAAGACACATATCATATCATATCACTTATAGGTGTTACCTAAAAATGGATACCAGGGCAGATATTTCCACGGAGAAGGGCAATCACAGATTCATTAAACAAACTTATGGTTCACCAATGGAAAGGTGTGAGGATTGGTTTCATTACGATATCGGGGTTAACAGACATATACAAACACAGGTGACATATATAATCACCAAAGACCTACAGAATACCAAGGGAGGACTACTCAACATTCTGTCATAACGTACATGGGAAAGGATCCCAAGAAGAACAGTCATCTGTATATGTGTAAAAGAACCACATCTTCCACACCTACAACAAGCCAAACATTGTAATCAAACTTGCTGTAATAAAAAATAAAAAAAATAAATTAAAAACACGAACAAGAAGTAGTGAGACAAACGTGAGGGGCTTTCTCCTGGCACATTCCATTCTAAACTCCAATCTAGAACACCACTTCCACTGAGGCTCTCTTGCCCTAGTAACCAGATTTGGTAAGGGTGAACTGCTGCCACCTTGTGGCCGTTTCACACAACAGCAGCTTTAATCCCAACGCTAATGGTCAGTTGATATTCAAAATCATTGCAGGCCTGTAAATGACACCTGCCCTGAAAACAAATCCTGGGGTCACATATCGACCAAAAAATTCAAAGGACGTCCATATTTCAAAACGACCGTTTCAAAAGGCATATTTTACGCACATTCGTGTTCTGCTTCTTTTCCTTTCTTTCCTTTTTTGTTAAAAACCACGGGAATGGAAAAAGGCATCCCTCAGAATGGGCGAAAATCGTTGCAGACGAATCAATGGACAGAGGTTTAATCTCCAATATATATAAACAGCTCATGCAGCTTAATATTAAGAAAACAAACAACCCAAAAAAATGGGCAGAAGATCTAAAGAGACGTTTCTTCAAAGGAGACACAGAGATGGCCAAGACGCACATGAAAAGCTGCTCAACAGCACTAATTATTAGAGAAATGCAAATCAAAACTACAATGAGGTATCACCTCACACCTGTTAGAATCGGCATCATCAGAAAATCTACAAACAACCAATTCTGGGGAGGGTGTGGACAAAAGGAGCCCTCTTCCACTATTGGTGGGAATGTAAATTGATACAGTCCCTATGGAGAACAGTATGGAGTTTCCTTAAAAAAACTAGAAATAGAATTACCATCTGATCCAGCAATCCCACTTCTGGGCATATACCCAGAGAAAACCGTATTTCAAAAAGGCACATTCACCACAATGTTCGTTGCAGCACTATTTACAATAGCCAGGTAATGGAAGCAACCTAAATGCCCACAGACAGATGAATGGATAAAGATGTGGTACATATATAAAATGGAATATGACTCGGCCATAAAAAGGAATGAAACTGGGTCATCTGTAGAGACATCGATGGATCGAGAGACTGTCATACAGAATGAAGTAAGTCAGAAAGAGGAAAACAAATACTGTATATTAATGCATATATGTGGAGCCTAAAAATGGTACAGATGAACTGGTTTGCAGGGAAGAAATAGAGACACAGAGGTAGAGAACAAACGTATGGACACCAAGTGTGGGAAGCCATGGGGTGGTGGTGGTGGGATGAGTTGGGAGTTTGGGATTGACCTGTATACATGTATATGCATAAAATACATAACTAATAATAACGTGCTGTATAAAAAAATAAATAAAATTTCAAAATTTTAAAAAATAAAATTTAAAAATAAAACAGAAAAAAGTTCTTCCCGTCACACAGATGTATTTATAGGAATGAATTATTTCCATGCTTATATCTATAAATACATAAAAGAGGAATAACATCTAACTTGAAACATAAAAGAAAAAAAAAGTGAACCCACGAGTTATACAGAGGAAAACCCTATCACGGCACTTGCTCCAGTGGTAAACAATTCTGAAATTGGTCAGAGGTGGGGAACCATCTCCCATACAGCCAGCAACCCAACCCCCACGCAAGGAGCGTCCTCATTGCAAAGCTGGGGGACCGTGCCGAGGCATCTGTGAGTAAACGTGAGCTGAGCCCCAGGCCAGCTGCTGCTGAACTGTTCCCACCCTTTCCAGGTAAAACACCTGAATATGTACAAGGGCTTGAAAGCCTAGAGGAAGGACCGTGGAGCCACACCAGCGACAGCACGCAGGCCAACTTGGTGCCTGCAGGCCAGCCAGCGTGGTCCTGGACCCTGGCGCTCTTCCAGAAGCTTTCCATTGCCCTGCCTGAGATACCCCTCCTGTCCCGGCCCCCACTGCTTTTTTCCTTCCTCACCTCTGTCCGGAGAGAAATTCCAGCGGAAGGTATGGGTGACACATCCTCTTCTTTACAGGCGGCAGCCTGGCAACTCCTGCAGAAAGGCCAGCAGAACCCCACTCACACCGGGCCACCCACAAAGCTGTGGCCCCTCACTCCCTCCCACCAGCACAGCCCCGAGACTGCTGACGGGGCAGAGAATATGGAGTCAGGCACAGCTTCAGGGGCTATTGCTGCCTGGAGCTCTGTTTATATTGACCTCAACGAGGCACACCTGGGGAGGGCAGGCCGGCAGGGTAAGGCTGCCCAGGTCAGCTAATCCACAACCCTCAGGGAATCACATTGTTGAAAATGGACCCCGCTAAGGCAGAAGAGAAGCCAAGGGAAAAAAGGACACAATGCCATTTGCAGCACCGTAGATGAGTCTAGAAGTAATCACGTGACTTGTAGTAAGTCAGAAAGTGAAAGACACATATCATATCATATCACTTATAGGTGTTACCTAAAAATGGATACCAGGGCAGATATTTCCACGGAGAAGGGCAATCACAGATTCATTAAACAAACTTATGGTTCACCAATGGAAAGGTGTGAGGATTGGTTTCATTACGATATCGGGGTTAACAGACATATACAAACACAGGTGACATATATAATCACCAAAGACCTACAGAATACCAAGGGAGGACTACTCAACATTCTGTCATAACGTACATGGGAAAGGATCCCAAGAAGAACAGTCATCTGTATATGTGTAAAAGAACCACATCTTCCACACCTACAACAAGCCAAACATTGTAATCAAACTTGCTGTAATAAAAAATAAAAAAAATAAATTAAAAACACGAACAAGAAGTAGTGAGACAAACGTGAGGGGCTTTCTCCTGGCACATTCCATTCTAAACTCCAATCTAGAACACCACTTCCACTGAGGCTCTCTTGCCCTAGTAACCAGATTTGGTAAGGGTGAACTGCTGCCACCTTGTGGCCGTTTCACACAACAGCAGCTTTAATCCCAACGCTAATGGCCAGTTGATATTCAAAATCATTGCAGGCCTGTAAATGACACCTGCCCTGAAAACAAATCCTGGGGTCACATATCGACCAAAAAATTCAAAGGACGTCCATATTTCAAAACGACCGTTTCAAAAGGCATATTTTACGCACATTCGTGTTCTGCTTCTTTTCCTTTCTTTCCTTTTTTGTTAAAAAACACGGGAATGGAAAAAGGCATCCCTCAGAATGGGCGAAAATCGTTGCAGACGAATCAATGGACAGAGGTTTAATCTCCAATATATATAAACAGCTCATGCAGCTTAATATTAAGAAAACAAACAACCCAAAAAAATGGGCAGAAGATCTAAAGAGACGTTTCTTCAAAGGAGACACAGAGATGGCCAAGACGCACATGAAAAGCTGCTCAACAGCACTAATTATTAGAGAAATGCAAATCAAAACTACAATGAGGTATCACCTCACACCTGTTAGAATCGGCATCATCAGAAAATCTACAAACAACCAATTCTGGGGAGGGTGTGGACAAAAGGAGCCCTCTTCCACTATTGGTGGGAATGTAAATTGATACAGTCCCTATGGAGAACAGTATGGAGTTTCCTTAAAAAAACTAGAAATAGAATTACCATCTGATCCAGCAATCCCACTTCTGGGCATATACCCAGAGAAAACCGTATTTCAAAAAGGCACATTCACCACAATGTTCGTTGCAGCACTATTTACAATAGCCAGGTAATGGAAGCAACCTAAATGCCCACAGACAGATGAATGGATAAAGATGTGGTACATATATAAAATGGAATATGACTCGGCCATAAAAAGGAATGAAACTGGGTCATCTGTAGAGACATCGATGGATCGAGAGACTGTCATACAGAATGAAGTAAGTCAGAAAGAGGAAAACAAATACTGTATATTAATGCATATATGTGGAGCCTAAAAATGGTACAGATGAACTGGTTTGCAGGGAAGAAATAGAGACACAGAGGTAGAGAACAAACGTATGGACACCAAGTGTGGGAAGCCATGGGGTGGTGGTGGTGGGATGAGTTGGGAGTTTGGGATTGACCTGTATACATGTATATGCATAAAATACATAACTAATAATAACGTGCTGTATAAAAAAATAAATAAAATTTCAAAATTTTAAAAAATAAAATTTAAAAATAAAACAGAAAAAAGTTCTTCCCGTCACACAGATGTATTTATAGGAATGAATTATTTCCATGCTTATATCTATAAATACATAAAAGAGGAATAACATCTAACTTGAAACATAAAAGAAAAAAAAAGTGAACCCACGAGTTATACAGAGGAAAACCCTATCACGGCACTTGCTCCAGTGGTAAACAATTCTGAAATTGGTCAGAGGTGGGGAACCATCTCCCATACAGCCAGCAACCCAACCCCCACGCAAGGAGCGTCCTCATTGCAAAGCTGGGGGACCGTGCCGAGGCATCTGTGAGTAAACGTGAGCTGAGCCCCAGGCCAGCTGCTGCTGAACTGTTCCCACCCTTTCCAGGTAAAACACCTGAATATGTACAAGGGCTTGAAAGCCTAGAGGAAGGACCGTGGAGCCACACCAGCGACAGCAGGCAGGCCAACTTGGTGCCTGCAGGCCAGCCAGCGTGGTCCTGGACCCTGGCGCTCTTCCAGAAGCTTTCCATTGCCCTGCCTGAGATACCCCTCCTGTCCCGGCCCCCACTGCTTTTTTCCTTCCTCACCTCTGTCCGGAGAGAAATTCCAGCGGAAGGTATGGGTGACACATCCTCTTCTTTACAGGCGGCAGCCTGGCAACTCCTGCAGAAAGGCCAGCAGAACCCCACTCACACCGGGCCACCCACAAAGCTGTGGCCCCTCACTCCCTCCCACCAGCACAGCCCCGAGACTGCTGACGGGGCAGAGAATATGGAGTCAGGCACAGCTTCAGGGGCTATTGCTGCCTGGAGCTCTGTTTATATTGACCTCAACGAGGCACACCTGGGGAGGGCGGGCCGGCACGGTAAGGCTGCCCAGGTCAGCTAATCCACAACCCTCAGGGAATCACATTGTTGAAAATGGACCCCGCTAAGGCAGAAGAGAAGCCAAGGGAAAAAAGGACACAATGCCATTTGCAGCACCGTAGATGAGTCTAGAAGTAATCACGTGACTTGTAGTAAGTCAGAAAGTGAAAGACACATATCATATCATATCACTTATAGGTGTTACCTAAAAATGGATACCAGGGCAGATATTTCCACGGAGAAGGGCAATCACAGATTCATTAAACAAACTTATGGTTCACCAATGGAAAGGTGTGAGGATTGGTTTCATTACGATCTCGGGGTTAACAGACATATACAAACACAGGTGACATATATAATCACCAAAGACCTACAGAATACCAAGAGAGGACTACTCAACATTCTGTCATAACGTACATGGGAAAAGGATCCCAAGAAGAACAGTCATCTGTATATGTGTAAAAGAACCACATCTTCCACACCTACAACAAGCCAAACATTGTAATCAAACTTGCTGTAATAAAAAATAAAAACTTAAATTAAAAACACGAACAAGAAGTAGTGAGACAAACGTGAGGGGCTTTCTCCTGGTACATTCCATTCTAAACTCCAATCTAGAACACCACTTCCACTGAGGCTCTCTTGCCCTAGTAACCAGATTTGGTAAGGGTGAACTGCTGCCACCTTGTGGCCGTTTCACACAACAGCAGCTTTAATCCCAACGCTAATGGTCAGTTGATATTCAAAATCATTGCAGGCCTGTAAATGACACCTGCCCTGAAAACAAATCCTGGGGTCACATATCGACCAAAAATTTCAAAGGACGTCCATATTTCAAAACCACCGTTTCAAAAGGCATATTTTACGCACATTAGTGTTCTGCTTCTTTTCCTTTCTTTCCTTTTTTGTTAAAAAACACGGGAATGGAAAAAGGCATCCCTCAGAATGGGCGAAAATCGTTGCAGACGAATCAATGGACAGAGGTTTAAACTCCAATATATATAAACAGCTCATGCAGCTTAATATTAAAAAAAACAAACAACCCAAAAAAATGGGCAGAAGATCTAAAGAGACGTTTCTTCAAAGGAGACACAGAGATGGCCAAGACGCACATGAAAAGCTGCTCAACAGCACTAATTATTAGAGAAATGCAAATCAAAACTACAATGAGGTATCACCTCACACCTGTTAGAATCGGCATCATCAGAAAATCTACAAACAACCAATTCTGGGGAGGGTGTGGACAAAAGGAGCCCTCTTCCACTATTGGTGGGAATGTAAATTGATACAGTCCCTATGGAGAACAGTATGGAGTTTCCTTAAAAAAACTAGAAATAGAATTACCATCTGATCCAGCAATCCCACTTCTGGGCATATACCCAGAGAAAACCGTATTTCAAAAAGGCACATTCACCACAATGTTCGTTGCAGCACTATTTACAATAGCCAGGTAATGGAAGCAACCTAAATGCCCACAGACAGATGAATGGATAAAGATGTGGTACATATATAAAATGGAATATGACTTGGCCATAAAAAGGAATGAAACTGGGTCATTTGTAGAGACATCGATGGATCGAGAGACTGTCATACAGAATGAAGTAAGTCAGAAAGAGGAAAACAAATATTGTATATTAATGCATATATGTGGAGCCTAAAAATTGTACAGATGAACTGGTTTGCAGGGAAGAAATAGAGACACAGATGTAGAGAACAAACGTATGGACACCAAGTGTGGGAAGCCATGGGGTGGTGGTGGTGGGATGAGTTGGGAGTTTGGGATTGACCTGTATACATGTATATGCATAAAATACATAACTAATAATAACGTGCTGTATAAAAAAATAAATAAAATTTCAAAATTTTAAAAAATAAAATTTAAAAATAAAACAGAAAAAAGTTCTTCCCGTCACACAGATGTATTTATAGGAATGAATTATTTCCATGCTTATATCTATAAATACATAAAAGAGGAATAACATCTAACTTGAAACATAAAAGAAAAAAAAAGTGAACCCACGAGTTATACAGAGGAAAACCCTATCACGGCACTTGCTCCAGTGGTAAACAATTCTGAAATTGGTCAGAGGTGGGGAACCATCTCCCATACAGCCAGCAACCCACCCCCCACGCAAGGAGCGTCCTCATTGCAAAGCTGGGGGACCGTGCCGAGGCATCTGTGAGTAAACGTGAGCTGAGCCCCAGGCCAGCTGCTGCTGAACTGTTCCCACCCTTTCCAGGTAAAACACCTGAATATGTACAAGGGCTTGAAAGCCTAGAGGAAGGACCGTGGAGCCACACCAGCGACAGCACGCAGGCCAACTTGGTGCCTGCAGGCCAGCCAGCGTGGTCCTGGACCCTGGCGCTCTTCCAGAAGCTTTCCATTGCCCTGCCTGAGATACCCCTCCTGTCCCGGCCCCCACTGCTTTTTTCCTTCCTCACCTCTGTCCGGAGAGATATTCCAGCGGAAGGTATGGGTGACACATCCTCTTCTTTACAGGCGGCAGCCTGGCAACTCCTGCAGAAAGGCCAGCAGAACCCCACTCACACCGGGCCACCCACAAAGCTGTGGCCCCTCACTCCCTCCCACCAGCACAGCCCCGAGACTGCTGACGGGGCAGAGAATATGGAGTCAGGCACAGCTTCAGGGGCTATTGCTGCCTGGAGCTCTGTTTATATTGACCTCAACGAGGCACACCTGGGGAGGGCGGGCCGGCACGGTAAGGCTGCCCAGGTCAGCTAATCCACAACCCTCAGGGAATCACATTGTTGAAAATGGACCCCGCTAAGGCAGAAGAGAAGCCAAGGGAAAAAAGGACACAATGCCATTTGCAGCACCGTAGATGAGTCTAGAAGTAATCACGTGACTTGTAGTAAGTCAGAAAGTGAAAGACACATATCATATCATATCACTTATAGGTGTTACCTAAAAATGGATACCAGGGCAGATATTTCCACGGAGAAGGGCAATCACAGATTCATTAAACAAACTTATGGTTCACCAATGGAAAGGTGTGAGGATTGGTTTCATTACGATCTCGGGGTTAACAGACATATACAAACACAGGTGACATATATAATCACCAAAGACCTACAGAATACCAAGAGAGGACTACTCAACATTCTGTCATAACGTACATGGGAAAAGGATCCCAAGAAGAACAGTCATCTGTATATGTGTAAAAGAACCACATCTTCCACACCTACAACAAGCCAAACATTGTAATCAAACTTGCTGTAATAAAAAATAAAAACTTAAATTAAAAACACGAACAAGAAGTAGTGAGACAAACGTGAGGGGCTTTCTCCTGGTACATTCCATTCTAAACTCCAATCTAGAACACCACTTCCACTGAGGCTCTCTTGCCCTAGTAACCAGATTTGGTAAGGGTGAACTGCTGCCACCTTGTGGCCGTTTCACACAACAGCAGCTTTAATCCCAATGCTAATGGTCAGTTGATATTCAAAATCATTGCAGGCCTGTAAATGACACCTGCCCTGAAAACAAATCCTGGGGTCACATATCGACCAAAAATTTCAAAGGACGTCCATATTTCAAAACCACCGTTTCAAAAGGCATATTTTACGCACATTAGTGTTCTGCTTCTTTTCCTTTCTTTCCTTTTTTGTTAAAAAACACGGGAATGGAAAAAGGCATCCCTCAGAATGGGCGAAAATCGTTGCAGACGAATCAATGGACAGAGGTTTAAACTCCAATATATATAAACAGCTCATGCAGCTTAATATTAAAAAAAACAAACAACCCAAAAAAATGGGCAGAAGATCTAAAGAGACGTTTCTTCAAAGGAGACACAGAGATGGCCAAGACGCACATGAAAAGCTGCTCAACAGCACTAATTATTAGAGAAATGCAAATCAAAACTACAATGAGGTATCACCTCACACCTGTTAGAATCGGCATCATCAGAAAATCTACAAACAACCAATTCTGGGGAGGGTGTGGACAAAAGGAGCCCTCTTCCACTATTGGTGGGAATGTAAATTGATACAGTCCCTATGGAGAACAGTATGGAGTTTCCTTAAAAAAACTAGAAATAGAATTACCATCTGATCCAGCAATCCCACTTCTGGGCATATACCCAGAGAAAACCGTATTTCAAAAAGGCACATTCACCACAATGTTCGTTGCAGCACTATTTACAATAGCCAGGTAATGGAAGCAACCTAAATGCCCACAGACAGATGAATGGATAAAGATGTGGTACATATATAAAATGGAATATGACTCGGCCATAAAAAGGAATGAAACTGGGTCATCTGTAGAGACATCGATGGATCGAGAGACTGTCATACAGAATGAAGTAAGTCAGAAAGAGGAAAACAAATACTGTATATTAATGCATATATGTGGAGCCTAAAAATGGTACAGATGAACTGGTTTGCAGGGAAGAAATAGAGACACAGAGGTAGAGAACAAACGTATGGACACCAAGTGTGGGAAGCCATGGGGTGGTGGTGGTGGGATGAGTTGGGAGTTTGGGATTGACCTGTATACATGTATATGCATAAAATACATAACTAATAATAACGTGCTGTATAAAAAAATAAATAAAATTTCAAAATTTTAAAAAATAAAATTTAAAAATAAAACAGAAAAAAGTTCTTCCCGTCACACAGATGTATTTATAGGAATGAATTATTTCCATGCTTATATCTATAAATACATAAAAGAGGAATAACATCTAACTTGAAACATAAAAGAAAAAAAAAGTGAACCCACGAGTTATACAGAGGAAAACCCTATCACGGCACTTGCTCCAGTGGTAAACAATTCTGAAATTGGTCAGAGGTGGGGAACCATCTCCCATACAGCCAGCAACCCACCCCCCACGCAAGGAGCGTCCTCATTGCAAAGCTGGGGGACCGTGCCGAGGCATCTGTGAGTAAACGTGAGCTGAGCCCCAGGCCAGCTGCTGCTGAACTGTTCCCACCCTTTCCAGGTAAAACACCTGAATATGTACAAGGGCTTGAAAGCCTAGAGGAAGGACCGTGGAGCCACACCAGCGACAGCACGCAGGCCAACTTGGTGCCTGCAGGCCAGCCAGCGTGGTCCTGGACCCTGGCGCTCTTCCAGAAGCTTTCCATTGCCCTGCCTGAGATACCCCTCCTGTCCCGGCCCCCACTGCTTTTTTCCTTCCTCACCTCTGTCCGGAGAGAAATTCCAGCGGAAGGTATGGGTGACACATCCTCTTCTTTACAGGCGGCAGCCTGGCAACTCCTGCAGAAAGGCCAGCAGAACCCCACTCACACCGGGCCACCCACAAAGCTGTGGCCCCTCACTCCCTCCCACCAGCACAGCCCCGAGACTGCTGACGGGGCAGAGAATATGGAGTCAGGCACAGCTTCAGGGGCTATTGCTGCCTGGAGCTCTGTTTATATTGACCTCAACGAGGTACACCTGGGGAGGGCGGGCCGGCAGGGTAAGGCTGCCCAGGTCAGCTAATCCACAACCCTCAGGGAATCACATTGTTGAAAATGGACCCCGCTAAGGCAGAAGAGAAGCCAAGGGAAAAAAGGACACAATGCCATTTGCAGCACCGTAGATGAGTCTAGAAGTAATCACGTGACTTGTAGTAAGTCAGAAAGTGAAAGACACATATCATATCATATCACTTATAGGTGTTACCTAAAAATGGATACCAGGGCAGATATTTCCACGGAGAAGGGCAATCACAGATTCATTAAACAAACTTATGGTTCACCAATGGAAAGGTGTGAGGATTGGTTTCATTACGATATCGGGGTTAACAGACATATACAAACACAGGTGACATATATAATCACCAAAGACCTACAGAATACCAAGAGAGGACTACTCAACATTCTGTCATAACGTACATGGGAAAAGGATCCCAAGAAGAACAGTCATCTGTATATGTGTAAAAGAACCACATCTTCCACACCTACAACAAGCCAAACATTGTAATCAAACTTGCTGTAATAAAAAATAAAAAAATTAAATTAAAAACACGAACAAGAAGTAGTGAGACAAACGTGAGGGGCTTTCTCCTGGCACATTCCATTCTAAACTCCAATCTAGAACACCACTTCCACTGAGGCTCTCTTGCCCTAGTAACCAGATTTGGTAAGGGTGAACTGCTGCCACCTTGTGGCCGTTTCACACAACAGCAGCTTTAATCCCAACGCTAATGGTCAGTTGATATTCAAAATCATTGCAGGCCTGTAAATGACACCTGCCCTGAAAACAAATCCTGGGGTCACATATCGACCAAAAATTTCAAAGGACGTCCATATTTCAAAACCACCCTTTCAAAAGGCATATTTTACGCACATTAGTGTTCTGCTTCTTTTCCTTTCTTTCCTTTTTTGTTAAAAAACACGGGAATGGAAAAAGGCATCCCTCAGAATGGGCGAAAATCGTTGCAGACGAATCAATGGACAGAGGTTTAATCTCCAATATATATAAACAGCTCATGCAGCTTAATATTAAGAAAACAAACAACCCAAAAAAAATGGGCAGAAGATCTAAAGAGACGTTTCTTCAAAGGAGACACAGAGATGGCCAAGACGCACATGAAAAGCTGCTCAACAGCACTAATTATTAGAGAAATGCAAATCAAAACTACAATGAGGTATCACCTCACACCTGTTAGAATCGGCATCATCAGAAAATCTACAAACAACCAATTCTGGGGAGGGTGTGGACAAAAGGAGCCCTCTTCCACTATTGGTGGGAATGTAAATTGATACAGTCCCTATGGAGAACAGTATGGAGTTTCCTTAAAAAAACTAGAAATAGAATTACCATCTGATCCAGCAATCCCACTTCTGGGCATATACCCAGAGAAAACCGTATTTCAAAAAGGCACATTCACCACAATGTTCGTTGCAGCACTATTTACAATAGCCAGGTAATGGAAGCAACCTAAATGCCCACAGACAGATGAATGGATAAAGATGTGGTACATATATAAAATGGAATATGACTCGGCCATAAAAAGGAATGAAACTGGGTCATCTGTAGAGAGATCGATGGATCGAGAGACTGTCATACAGAATGAAGTAAGTCAGAAAGAGGAAAACAAATACTGTATATTAATGCATATATGTGGAGCCTAAAAATGGTACAGATGAACTGGTTTGCAGGGAAGAAATAGAGACACAGAGGTAGAGAACAAACGTATGGACACCAAGTGTGGGAAGCCATGGGGTGGTGGTGGTGGGATGAGTTGGGAGTTTGGGATTGACCTGTATACATGTATATGCATAAAATACATAACTAATAATAACGTGCTGTATAAAAAAATAAATAAAATTTCAAAATTTTAAAAAATAATATTTAAAAATAAAACAGAAAAAAGTTCTTCCCGTCACACAGATGTATTTATAGGAATGAATTATTTCCATGCTTATATCTATAAATACATAAAAGAGGAATAACATCTAACTTGAAACATAAAAGAAAAAAAAAAGTGAACCCACGAGTTATACAGAGGAAAACCCTATCACGGCACTTGCTCCAGTGGTAAACAATTCTGAAATTGGTCAGAGGTGGGGAACCATCTCCCATACAGCCAGCAACCCACCCCCCACGCAAGGAGCGTCCTCATTGCAAAGCTGGGGGACCGTGCCGAGGCATCTGTGAGTAAACGTGAGCTGAGCCCCAGGCCAGCTGCTGCTGAACTGTTCCCACCCTTTCCAGGTAAAACACCTGAATATGTACAAGGGCTTGAAAGCCTAGAGGAAGGACCGTGGAGCCACACCAGCGACAGCACGCAGGCCAACTTGGTGCCTGCAGGCCAGCCAGCGTGGTCCTGGACCCTGGCGCTCTTCCAGAAGCTTTCCATTGCCCTGCCTGAGATACCCCTCCTGTCCCGGCCCCCACTGCTTTTTTCCTTCCTCACCTCTGTCCGGAGAGAAATTCCAGCGGAAGGTATGGGTGACACATCCTCTTCTTTACAGGCGGCAGCCTGGCAACTCCTGCAGAAAGGCCAGCAGAACCCCACTCACACCGGGCCACCCACAAAGCTGTGGCCCCTCACTCCCTCCCACCAGCACAGCCCCGAGACTGCTGACGGGGCAGAGAATATGGAGTCAGGCACAGCTTCAGGGGCTATTGCTGCCTGGAGCTCTGTTTATATTGACCTCAACGAGGCACACCTGGGGAGGGCGGGCCGGCACGGTAAGGCTGCCCAGGTCAGCTAATCCACAACCCTCAGGGAATCACATTGTTGAAAATGGACCCCGCTAAGGCAGAAGAGAAGCCAAGGGAAAAAAGGACACAATGCCATTTGCAGCACCGTAGATGAGTCTAGAAGTAATCACGTGACTTGTAGTAAGTCAGAAAGTGAAAGACACATATCATATCATATCACTTATAGGTGTTACCTAAAAATGGATACCAGGGCAGATATTTCCACGGAGAAGGGCAATCACAGATTCATTAAACAAACTTATGGTTCACCAATGGAAAGGTGTGAGGATTGGTTTCATTACGATATCGGGGTTAACAGACATATACAAACACAGGTGACATATATAATCACCAAAGACCTACAGAATACCAAGAGAGGACTACTCAACATTCTGTCATAACGTACATGGGAAAAGGATCCCAAGAAGAACAGTCATCTGTATATGTGTAAAAGAACCACATCTTCCACACCTACAACAAGCCAAACATTGTAATCAAACTTGCTGTAATAAAAAATAAAAACTTAAATTAAAAACACGAACAAGAAGTAGTGAGACAAACGTGAGGGGCTTTCTCCTGGTACATTCCATTCTAAACTCCAATCTAGAACACCACTTCCACTGAGGCTCTCTTGCCCTAGTAACCAGATTTGGTAAGGGTGAACTGCTGCCACCTTGTGGCCGTTTCACACAACAGCAGCTTTAATCCCAACGCTAATGGTCAGTTGATATTCAAAATCATTGCAGGCCTGTAAATGACACCTGCCCTGAAAACAAATCCTGGGGTCACATATCGACCAAAAATTTCAAAGGACGTCCATATTTCAAAACCACCGTTTCAAAAGGCATATTTTACGCACATTAGTGTTCTGCTTCTTTTCCTTTCTTTCCTTTTTTGTTAAAAAACACGGGAATGGAAAAAGGCATCCCTCAGAATGGGCGAAAATCGTTGCAGACGAATCAATGGACAGAGGTTTAAACTCCAATATATATAAACAGCTCATGCAGCTTAATATTAAAAAAAACAAACAACCCAAAAAAATGGGCAGAAGATCTAAAGAGACGTTTCTTCAAAGGAGACACAGAGATGGCCAAGACGCACATGAAAAGCTGCTCAACAGCACTAATTATTAGAGAAATGCAAATCAAAACTACAATGAGGTATCACCTCACACCTGTTAGAATCGGCATCATCAGAAAATCTACAAACAACCAATTCTGGGGAGGGTGTGGACAAAAGGAGCCCTCTTCCACTATTGGTGGGAATGTAAATTGATACAGTCCCTATGGAGAACAGTATGGAGTTTCCTTAAAAAAACTAGAAATAGAATTACCATCTGATCCAGCAATCCCACTTCTGGGCATATACCCAGAGAAAACCGTATTTCAAAAAGGCACATTCACCACAATGTTCGTTGCAGCACTATTTACAATAGCCAGGTAATGGAAGCAACCTAAATGCCCACAGACAGATGAATGGATAAAGATGTGGTACATATATAAAATGGAATATGACTCGGCCATAAAAAGGAATGAAACTGGGTCATCTGTAGAGACATCGATGGATCGAGAGACTGTCATACAGAATGAAGTAAGTCAGAAAGAGGAAAACAAATACTGTATATTAATGCATATATGTGGAGCCTAAAAATGGTACAGATGAACTGGTTTGCAGGGAAGAAATAGAGACACAGAGGTAGAGAACAAACGTATGGACACCAAGTGTGGGAAGCCATGGGGTGGTGGTGGTGGGATGAGTTGGGAGTTTGGGATTGACCTGTATACATGTATATGCATAAAATACATAACTAATAATAACGTGCTGTATAAAAAAATAAATAAAATTTCAAAATTTTAAAAAATAAAATTTAAAAATAAAACAGAAAAAAGTTCTTCCCGTCACACAGATGTATTTATAGGAATGAATTATTTCCATGCTTATATCTATAAATACATAAAAGAGGAATAACATCTAACTTGAAACATAAAAGAAAAAAAAAGTGAACCCACGAGTTATACAGAGGAAAACCCTATCACGGCACTTGCTCCAGTGGTAAACAATTCTGAAATTGGTCAGAGGTGGGGAACCATCTCCCATACAGCCAGCAACCCACCCCCCACGCAAGGAGCGTCCTCATTGCAAAGCTGGGGGACCGTGCCGAGGCATCTGTGAGTAAACGTGAGCTGAGCCCCAGGCCAGCTGCTGCTGAACTGTTCCCACCCTTTCCAGGTAAAACACCTGAATATGTACAAGGGCTTGAAAGCCTAGAGGAAGGACCGTGGAGCCACACCAGCGACAGCACGCAGGCCAACTTGGTGCCTGCAGGCCAGCCAGCGTGGTCCTGGACCCTGGCGCTCTTCCAGAAGCTTTCCATTGCCCTGCCTGAGATACCCCTCCTGTCCCGGCCCCCACTGCTTTTTTCCTTCCTCACCTCTGTCCGGAGAGAAATTCCAGCGGAAGGTATGGGTGACACATCCTCTTCTTTACAGGCGGCAGCCTGGCAACTCCTGCAGAAAGGCCAGCAGAACCCCACTCACACCGGGCCACCCACAAAGCTGTGGCCCCTCACTCCCTCCCACCAGCACAGCCCCGAGACTGCTGACGGGGCAGAGAATATGGAGTCAGGCACAGCTTCAGGGGCTATTGCTGCCTGGAGCTCTGTTTATATTGACCTCAACGAGGCACACCTGGGGAGGGCGGGCCGGCACGGTAAGGCTGCCCAGGTCAGCTAATCCACAACCCTCAGGGAATCACATTGTTGAAAATGGACCCCGCTAAGGCAGAAGAGAAGCCAAGGGAAAAAAGGACACAATGCCATTTGCAGCACCGTAGATGAGTCTAGAAGTAATCACGTGACTTGTAGTAAGTCAGAAAGTGAAAGACACATATCATATCATATCACTTATAGGTGTTACCTAAAAATGGATACCAGGGCAGATATTTCCACGGAGAAGGGCAATCACAGATTCATTAAACAAACTTATGGTTCACCAATGGAAAGGTGTGAGGATTGGTTTCATTACGATATCGGGGTTAACAGACATATACAAACACAGGTGACATATATAATCACCAAAGACCTACAGAATACCAAGAGAGGACTACTCAACATTCTGTCATAACGTACATGGGAAAAGGATCCCAAGAAGAACAGTCATCTGTATATGTGTAAAAGAACCACATCTTCCACACCTACAACAAGCCAAACATTGTAATCAAACTTGCTGTAATAAAAAATAAAAACTTAAATTAAATACACGAACAAGAAGTAGTGAGACAAACGTGAGGGGCTTTCTCCTGGCACATTCCATTCTAAACTCCAATCTAGAACACCACTTCCACTGAGGCTCTCTTGCCCTAGTAACCAGATTTGGTAAGGGTGAACTGCTGCCACCTTGTGGCCGTTTCACACAACAGCAGCTTTAATCCCAACGCTAATGGTCAGTTGATATTCAAAATCATTGCAGGCCTGTAAATGACACCTGCCCTGAAAACAAATCCTGGGGTCACATATCGACCAAAAATTTCAAAGGACGTCCATATTTCAAAACCACCGTTTCAAAAGGCATATTTTACGCACATTAGTGTTC
Organism: Mesoplodon mirus; assembly: GCF_964341445.2. Taxonomy (NCBI): domain Eukaryota; kingdom Metazoa; phylum Chordata; class Mammalia; order Artiodactyla; family Ziphiidae; genus Mesoplodon; species Mesoplodon mirus. The sequence continues at coordinate 105,993,572 of NC_138987.1, read as the reverse complement.
TGCTTCTTTTCCTTTCTTTCCTTTTTTGTTAAAAAACACGGGAATGGAAAAAGGCATCCCTCAGAATGGGCGAAAATCGTTGCAGACGAATCAATGGACAGAGGTTTAATCTCCAATATATATAAACAGCTCATGCAGCTTAATATTAAGAAAACAAACAACCCAAAAAAAATGGGCAGAAGATCTAAAGAGACGTTTCTTCAAAGGAGACACAGAGATGGCCAAGACGCACATGAAAAGCTGCTCAACAGCACTAATTATTAGAGAAATGCAAATCAAAACTACAATGAGGTATCACCTCACACCTGTTAGAATCGGCATCATCAGAAAATCTACAAACAACCAATTCTGGGGAGGGTGTGGACAAAAGGAGCCCTCTTCCACTATTGGTGGGAATGTAAATTGATACAGTCCCTATGGAGAACAGTATGGAGTTTCCTTAAAAAAACTAGAAATAGAATTACCATCTGATCCAGCAATCCCACTTCTGGGCATATACCCAGAGAAAACCGTATTTCAAAAAGGCACATTCACCACAATGTTCGTTGCAGCACTATTTACAATAGCCAGGTAATGGAAGCAACCTAAATGCCCACAGACAGATGAATGGATAAAGATGTGGTACATATAAAAAATGGAATATGACTCGGCCATAAAAAGGAATGAAACTGGGTCATTTGTAGAGACATCGATGGATCGAGAGACTGTCATACAGAATGAAGTAAGTCAGAAAGAGGAAAACAAATATTGTATATTAATGCATATATGTGGAGCCTAAAAATGGTACAGATGAACTGGTTTGCAGGGAAGAAATAGAGACACAGAGGTAGAGAACAAACGTATGGACACCAAGTGTGGGAAGCCATGGGGTGGTGGTGGTGGGATGAGTTGGGAGTTTGGGATTGACCTGTATACATGTATATGCATAAAATACATAACTAATAATAACGTGCTGTATAAAAAAATAAATAAAATTTCAAAATTTTAAAAAATAAAATTTAAAAATAAAACAGAAAAAAGTTCTTCCCGTCACACAGATGTATTTATAGGAATGAATTATTTCCATGCTTATATCTATAAATACATAAAAGAGGAATAACATCTAACTTGAAACATAAAAGAAAAAAAAAGTGAACCCACGAGTTATACAGAGGAAAACCCTATCACGGCACTTGCTCCAGTGGTAAACAATTCTGAAATTGGTCAGAGGTGGGGAACCATCTCCCATACAGCCAGCAACCCACCCCCCACGCAAGGAGCGTCCTCATTGCAAAGCTGGGGGACCGTGCCGAGGCATCTGTGAGTAAACGTGAGCTGAGCCCCAGGCCAGCTGCTGCTGAACTGTTCCCACCCTTTCCAGGTAAAACACCTGAATATGTACAAGGGCTTGAAAGCCTAGAGGAAGGACCGTGGAGCCACACCAGCGACAGCACGCAGGCCAACTTGGTGCCTGCAGGCCAGCCAGCGTGGTCCTGGACCCTGGCGCTCTTCCAGAAGCTTTCCATTGCCCTGCCTGAGATACCCCTCCTGTCCCGGCCCCCACTGCTTTTTTCCTTCCTCACCTCTGTCCGGAGAGAAATTCCAGCGGAAGGTATGGGTGACACATCCTCTTCTTTACAGGCGGCAGCCTGGCAACTCCTGCAGAAAGGCCAGCAGAACCCCACTCACACCGGGCCACCCACAAAGCTGTGGCCCCACACTCCCTCCCACCAGCACAGCCCCGAGACTGCTGACGGGGCAGAGAATATGGAGTCAGGCACAGCTTCAGGGGCTATTGCTGCCTGGAGCTCTGTTTATATTGACCTCAACGAGGCACACCTGGGGAGGGCGGGCCGGCAGGGTAAGGCTGCCCAGGTCAGCTAATCCACAACCCTCAGGGAATCACATTGTTGAAAATGGACCCCGCTAAGGCAGAAGAGAAGCCAAGGGAAAAAAGGACACAATGCCATTTGCAGCACCGTAGATGAGTCTAGAAGTAATCACGTGACTTGTAGTAAGTCAGAAAGTGAAAGACACATATCATATCATATCACTTATAGGTGTTACCTAAAAATGGATACCAGGGCAGATATTTCCACGGAGAAGGGCAATCACAGATTCATTAAACAAACTTATGGTTCACCAATGGAAAGGTGTGAGGATTGGTTTCATTACGATATCGGGGTTAACAGACATATACAAACACAGGTGACATATATAATCACCAAAGACCTACAGAATACCAAGAGAGGACTACTCAACATTCTGTCATAACGTACATGGGAAAAGGATCCCAAGAAGAACAGTCATCTGTATATGTGTAAAAGAACCACATCTTCCACACCTACAACAAGCCAAACATTGTAATCAAACTTGCTGTAATAAAAAATAAAAACTTAAATTAAATACACGAACAAGAAGTAGTGAGACAAACGTGAGGGGCTTTCTCCTGGCACATTCCATTCTAAACTCCAATCTAGAACACCACTTCCACTGAGGCTCTCTTGCCCTAGTAACCAGATTTGGTAAGGGTGAACTGCTGCCACCTTGTGGCCGTTTCACACAACAGCAGCTTTAATCCCAACGCTAATGGTCAGTTGATATTCAAAATCATTGCAGGCCTGTAAATGACACCTGCCCTGAAAACAAATCCTGGGGTCACATATCGACCAAAAATTTCAAAGGACGTCCATATTTCAAAACCACCGTTTCAAAAGGCATATTTTACGCACATTAGTGTTCTGCTTCTTTTCCTTTCTTTCCTTTTTTGTTAAAAAACACGGGAATGGAAAAAGGCATCCCTCAGAATGGGCGAAAATCGTTGCAGACGAATCAATGGACAGAGGTTTAATCTCCAATATATATAAACAGCTCATGCAGCTTAATATTAAGAAAACAAACAACCCAAAAAAAATGGGCAGAAGATCTAAAGAGACGTTTCTTCAAAGGAGACACAGAGATGGCCAAGACGCACATGAAAAGCTGCTCAACAGCACTAATTATTAGAGAAATGCAAATCAAAACTACAATGAGGTATCACCTCACACCTGTTAGAATCGGCATCATCAGAAAATCTACAAACAACCAATTCTGGGGAGGGTGTGGACAAAAGGAGCCCTCTTCCACTATTGGTGGGAATGTAAATTGATACAGTCCCTATGGAGAACAGTATGGAGTTTCCTTAAAAAAACTAGAAATAGAATTACCATCTGATCCAGCAATCCCACTTCTGGGCATATACCCAGAGAAAACCGTATTTCAAAAAGGCACATTCACCACAATGTTCGTTGCAGCACTATTTACAATAGCCAGGTAATGGAAGCAACCTAAATGCCCACAGACAGATGAATGGATAAAGATGTGGTACATATATAAAATGGAATATGACTCGGCCATAAAAAGGAATGAAACTGGGTCATCTGTAGAGACATCGATGGATCGAGAGACTGTCATACAGAATGAAGTAAGTCAGAAAGAGGAAAACAAATACTGTATATTAATGCATATATGTGGAGCCTAAAAATGGTACAGATGAACTGGTTTGCAGGGAAGAAATAGAGACACAGAGGTAGAGAACAAACGTATGGACACCAAGTGTGGGAAGCCATGGGGTGGTGGTGGTGGGATGAGTTGGGAGTTTGGGATTGACCTGTATACATGTATATGCATAAAATACATAACTAATAATAACGTGCTGTATAAAAAAATAAATAAAATTTCAAAATTTTAAAAAATAAAATTTAAAAATAAAACAGAAAAAAGTTCTTCCCGTCACACAGATGTATTTATAGGAATGAATTATTTCCATGCTTATATCTATAAATACATAAAAGAGGAATAACATCTAACTTGAAACATAAAAGAAAAAAAAAGTGAACCCACGAGTTATACAGAGGAAAACCCTATCACGGCACTTGCTCCAGTGGTAAACAATTCTGAAATTGGTCAGAGGTGGGGAACCATCTCCCATACAGCCAGCAACCCACCCCCCACGCAAGGAGCGTCCTCATTGCAAAGCTGGGGGACCGTGCCGAGGCATCTGTGAGTAAACGTGAGCTGAGCCCCAGGCCAGCTGCTGCTGAACTGTTCCCACCCTTTCCAGGTAAAACACCTGAATATGTACAAGGGCTTGAAAGCCTAGAGGAAGGACCGTGGAGCCACACCAGCGACAGCACGCAGGCCAACTTGGTGCCTGCAGGCCAGCCAGCGTGGTCCTGGACCCTGGCGCTCTTCCAGAAGCTTTCCATTGCCCTGCCTGAGATACCCCTCCTGTCCCGGCCCCCACTGCTTTTTTCCTTCCTCACCTCTGTCCGGAGAGAAATTCCAGCGGAAGGTATGGGTGACACATCCTCTTCTTTACAGGCGGCAGCCTGGCAACTCCTGCAGAAAGGCCAGCAGAACCCCACTCACACCGGGCCACCCACAAAGCTGTGGCCCCTCACTCCCTCCCACCAGCACAGCCCCGAGACTGCTGACGGGGCAGAGAATATGGAGTCAGGCACAGCTTCAGGGGCTATTGCTGCCTGGAGCTCTGTTTATATTGACCTCAACGAGGCACACCTGGGGAGGGCGGGCCGGCAGGGTAAGGCTGCCCAGGTCAGCTAATCCACAACCCTCAGGGAATCACATTGTTGAAAATGGACCCCGCTAAGGCAGAAGAGAAGCCAAGGGAAAAAAGGACACAATGCCATTTGCAGCACCGTAGATGAGTCTAGAAGTAATCACGTGACTTGTAGTAAGTCAGAAAGTGAAAGACACATATCATATCATATCACTTATAGGTGTTACCTAAAAATGGATACCAGGGCAGATATTTCCACGGAGAAGGGCAATCACAGATTCATTAAACAAACTTATGGTTCACCAATGGAAAGGTGTGAGGATTGGTTTCATTACGATATCGGGGTTAACAGACATATACAAACACAGGTGACATATATAATCACCAAAGACCTACAGAATACCAAGAGAGGACTACTCAACATTCTGTCATAACGTACATGGGAAAAGGATCCCAAGAAGAACAGTCATCTGTATATGTGTAAAAGAACCACATCTTCCACACCTACAACAAGCCAAACATTGTAATCAAACTTGCTGTAATAAAAAATAAAAAAATTAAATTAAAAACACGAACAAGAAGTAGTGAGACAAACGTGAGGGGCTTTCTCCTGGCACATTCCATTCTAAACTCCAATCTAGAACACCACTTCCACTGAGGCTCTCTTGCCCTAGTAACCAGATTTGGTAAGGGTGAACTGCTGCCACCTTGTGGCCGTTTCACACAACAGCAGCTTTAATCCCAACGCTAATGGTCAGTTGATATTCAAAATCATTGCAGGCCTGTAAATGACACCTGCCCTGAAAACAAATCCTGGGGTCACATATCGACCAAAAATTTCAAAGGACGTCCATATTTCAAAACCACCGTTTCAAAAGGCATATTTTACGCACATTAGTGTTCTGCTTCTTTTCCTTTCTTTCCTTTTTTGTTAAAAAACACGGGAATGGAAAAAGGCATCCCTCAGAATGGGCGAAAATCGTTGCAGACGAATCAATGGACAGAGGTTTAATCTCCAATATATATAAACAGCTCATGCAGCTTAATATTAAGAAAACAAACAACCCAAAAAAAATGGGCAGAAGATCTAAAGAGACGTTTCTTCAAAGGAGACACAGAGATGGCCAAGACGCACATGAAAAGCTGCTCAACAGCACTAATTATTAGAGAAATGCAAATCAAAACTACAATGAGGTATCACCTCACACCTGTTAGAATCGGCATCATCAGAAAATCTACAAACAACCAATTCTGGGGAGGGTGTGGACAAAAGGAGCCCTCTTCCACTATTGGTGGGAATGTAAATTGATACAGTCCCTATGGAGAACAGTATGGAGTTTCCTTAAAAAAACTAGAAATAGAATTACCATCTGATCCAGCAATCCCACTTCTGGGCATATACCCAGAGAAAACCGTATTTCAAAAAGGCACATTCACCACAATGTTCGTTGCAGCACTATTTACAATAGCCAGGTAATGGAAGCAACCTAAATGCCCACAGACAGATGAATGGATAAAGATGTGGTACATATATAAAATGGAATATGACTCGGCCATAAAAAGGAATGAAACTGGGTCATTTGTAGAGACATCGATGGATCGAGAGACTGTCATACAGAATGAAGTAAGTCAGAAAGAGGAAAACAAATACTGTATATTAATGCATATATGTGGAGCCTAAAAATGGTACAGATGAACTGGTTTGCAGGGAAGAAATAGAGACACAGAGGTAGAGAACAAACGTATGGACACCAAGTGTGGGAAGCCATGGGGTGGTGGTGGTGGGATGAGTTGGGAGTTTGGGATTGACCTGTATACATGTATATGCATAAAATACATAACTAATAATAACGTGCTGTATAAAAAAATAAATAAAATTTCAAAATTTTAAAAAATAAAATTTAAAAATAAAACAGAAAAAAGTTCTTCCCGTCACACAGATGTATTTATAGGAATGAATTATTTCCATGCTTATATCTATAAATACATAAAAGAGGAATAACATCTAACTTGAAACATAAAAGAAAAAAAAAGTGAACCCACGAGTTATACAGAGGAAAACCCTATCACGGCACTTGCTCCAGTGGTAAACAATTCTGAAATTGGTCAGAGGTGGGGAACCATCTCCCATACAGCCAGCAACCCAACCCCCACGCAAGGAGCGTCCTCATTGCAAAGCTGGGGGACCGTGCCGAGGCATCTGTGAGTAAACGTGAGCTGAGCCCCAGGCCAGCTGCTGCTGAACTGTTCCCACCCTTTCCAGGTAAAACACCTGAATATGTACAAGGGCTTGAAAGCCTAGAGGAAGGACCGTGGAGCCACACCAGCGACAGCAGGCAGGCCAACTTGGTGCCTGCAGGCCAGCCAGCGTGGTCCTGGACCCTGGCGCTCTTCCAGAAGCTTTCCATTGCCCTGCCTGAGATACCCCTCCTGTCCCGGCCCCCACTGCTTTTTTCCTTCCTCACCTCTGTCCGGAGAGAAATTCCAGCGGAAGGTATGGGTGACACATCCTCTTCTTTACAGGCGGCAGCCTGGCAACTCCTGCAGAAAGGCCAGCAGAACCCCACTCACACCGGGCCACCCACAAAGCTGTGGCCCCTCACTCCCTCCCACCAGCACAGCCCCGAGACTGCTGACGGGGCAGAGAATATGGAGTCAGGCACAGCTTCAGGGGCTATTGCTGCCTGGAGCTCTGTTTATATTGACCTCAACGAGGCACACCTGGGGAGGGCGGGCCGGCACGGTAAGGCTGCCCAGGTCAGCTAATCCACAACCCTCAGGGAATCACATTGTTGAAAATGGACCCCGCTAAGGCAGAAGAGAAGCCAAGGGAAAAAAGGACACAATGCCATTTGCAGCACCGTAGATGAGTCTAGAAGTAATCACGTGACTTGTAGTAAGTCAGAAAGTGAAAGACACATATCATATCATATCACTTATAGGTGTTACCTAAAAATGGATACCAGGGCAGATATTTCCACGGAGAAGGGCAATCACAGATTCATTAAACAAACTTATGGTTCACCAATGGAAAGGTGTGAGGATTGGTTTCATTACGATCTCGGGGTTAACAGACATATACAAACACAGGTGACATATATAATCACCAAAGACCTACAGAATACCAAGAGAGGACTACTCAACATTCTGTCATAACGTACATGGGAAAAGGATCCCAAGAAGAACAGTCATCTGTATATGTGTAAAAGAACCACATCTTCCACACCTACAACAAGCCAAACATTGTAATCAAACTTGCTGTAATAAAAAATAAAAACTTAAATTAAAAACACGAACAAGAAGTAGTGAGACAAACGTGAGGGGCTTTCTCCTGGTACATTCCATTCTAAACTCCAATCTAGAACACCACTTCCACTGAGGCTCTCTTGCCCTAGTAACCAGATTTGGTAAGGGTGAACTGCTGCCACCTTGTGGCCGTTTCACACAACAGCAGCTTTAATCCCAACGCTAATGGTCAGTTGATATTCAAAATCATTGCAGGCCTGTAAATGACACCTGCCCTGAAAACAAATCCTGGGGTCACATATCGACCAAAAATTTCAAAGGACGTCCATATTTCAAAACCACCGTTTCAAAAGGCATATTTTACGCACATTAGTGTTCTGCTTCTTTTCCTTTCTTTCCTTTTTTGTTAAAAAACACGGGAATGGAAAAAGGCATCCCTCAGAATGGGCGAAAATCGTTGCAGACGAATCAATGGACAGAGGTTTAAACTCCAATATATATAAACAGCTCATGCAGCTTAATATTAAAAAAAAACAAACAACCCAAAAAAATGGGCAGAAGATCTAAAGAGACGTTTCTTCAAAGGAGACACAGAGATGGCCAAGACGCACATGAAAAGCTGCTCAACAGCACTAATTATTAGAGAAATGCAAATCAAAACTACAATGAGGTATCACCTCACACCTGTTAGAATCGGCATCATCAGAAAATCTACAAACAACCAATTCTGGGGAGGGTGTGGACAAAAGGAGCCCTCTTCCACTATTGGTGGGAATGTAAATTGATACAGTCCCTATGGAGAACAGTATGGAGTTTCCTTAAAAAAACTAGAAATAGAATTACCATCTGATCCAGCAATCCCACTTCTGGGCATATACCCAGAGAAAACCGTATTTCAAAAAGGCACATTCACCACAATGTTCGTTGCAGCACTATTTACAATAGCCAGGTAATGGAAGCAACCTAAATGCCCACAGACAGATGAATGGATAAAGATGTGGTACATATATAAAATGGAATATGACTTGGCCATAAAAAGGAATGAAACTGGGTCATTTGTAGAGACATCGATGGATCGAGAGACTGTCATACAGAATGAAGTAAGTCAGAAAGAGGAAAACAAATATTGTATATTAATGCATATATGTGGAGCCTAAAAATTGTACAGATGAACTGGTTTGCAGGGAAGAAATAGAGACACAGATGTAGAGAACAAACGTATGGACACCAAGTGTGGGAAGCCATGGGGTGGTGGTGGTGGGATGAGTTGGGAGTTTGGGATTGACCTGTATACATGTATATGCATAAAATACATAACTAATAATAACGTGCTGTATAAAAAAATAAATAAAATTTCAAAATTTTAAAAAATAAAATTTAAAAATAAAACAGAAAAAAGTTCTTCCCGTCACACAGATGTATTTATAGGAATGAATTATTTCCATGCTTATATCTATAAATACATAAAAGAGGAATAACATCTAACTTGAAACATAAAAGAAAAAAAAAGTGAACCCACGAGTTATACAGAGGAAAACCCTATCACGGCACTTGCTCCAGTGGTAAACAATTCTGAAATTGGTCAGAGGTGGGGAACCATCTCCCATACAGCCAGCAACCCACCCCCCACGCAAGGAGCGTCCTCATTGCAAAGCTGGGGGACCGTGCCGAGGCATCTGTGAGTAAACGTGAGCTGAGCCCCAGGCCAGCTGCTGCTGAACTGTTCCCACCCTTTCCAGGTAAAACACCTGAATATGTACAAGGGCTTGAAAGCCTAGAGGAAGGACCGTGGAGCCACACCAGCGACAGCACGCAGGCCAACTTGGTGCCTGCAGGCCAGCCAGCGTGGTCCTGGACCCTGGCGCTCTTCCAGAAGCTTTCCATTGCCCTGCCTGAGATACCCCTCCTGTCCCGGCCCCCACTGCTTTTTTCCTTCCTCACCTCTGTCCGGAGAGATATTCCAGCGGAAGGTATGGGTGACACATCCTCTTCTTTACAGGCGGCAGCCTGGCAACTCCTGCAGAAAGGCCAGCAGAACCCCACTCACACCGGGCCACCCACAAAGCTGTGGCCCCTCACTCCCTCCCACCAGCACAGCCCCGAGACTGCTGACGGGGCAGAGAATATGGAGTCAGGCACAGCTTCAGGGGCTATTGCTGCCTGGAGCTCTGTTTATATTGACCTCAACGAGGCACACCTGGGGAGGGCGGGCCGGCACGGTAAGGCTGCCCAGGTCAGCTAATCCACAACCCTCAGGGAATCACATTGTTGAAAATGGACCCCGCTAAGGCAGAAGAGAAGCCAAGGGAAAAAAGGACACAATGCCATTTGCAGCACCGTAGATGAGTCTAGAAGTAATCACGTGACTTGTAGTAAGTCAGAAAGTGAAAGACACATATCATATCATATCACTTATAGGTGTTACCTAAAAATGGATACCAGGGCAGATATTTCCACGGAGAAGGGCAATCACAGATTCATTAAACAAACTTATGGTTCACCAATGGAAAGGTGTGAGGATTGGTTTCATTACGATCTCGGGGTTAACAGACATATACAAACACAGGTGACATATATAATCACCAAAGACCTACAGAATACCAAGAGAGGACTACTCAACATTCTGTCATAACGTACATGGGAAAAGGATCCCAAGAAGAACAGTCATCTGTATATGTGTAAAAGAACCACATCTTCCACACCTACAACAAGCCAAACATTGTAATCAAACTTGCTGTAATAAAAAATAAAAACTTAAATTAAAAACACGAACAAGAAGTAGTGAGACAAACGTGAGGGGCTTTCTCCTGGTACATTCCATTCTAAACTCCAATCTAGAACACCACTTCCACTGAGGCTCTCTTGCCCTAGTAACCAGATTTGGTAAGGGTGAACTGCTGCCACCTTGTGGCCGTTTCACACAACAGCAGCTTTAATCCCAATGCTAATGGTCAGTTGATATTCAAAATCATTGCAGGCCTGTAAATGACACCTGCCCTGAAAACAAATCCTGGGGTCACATATCGACCAAAAATTTCAAAGGACGTCCATATTTCAAAACCACCGTTTCAAAAGGCATATTTTACGCACATTAGTGTTCTGCTTCTTTTCCTTTCTTTCCTTTTTTGTTAAAAAACACGGGAATGGAAAAAGGCATCCCTCAGAATGGGCGAAAATCGTTGCAGACGAATCAATGGACAGAGGTTTAAACTCCAATATATATAAACAGCTCATGCAGCTTAATATTAAAAAAAACAAACAACCCAAAAAAATGGGCAGAAGATCTAAAGAGACGTTTCTTCAAAGGAGACACAGAGATGGCCAAGACGCACATGAAAAGCTGCTCAACAGCACTAATTATTAGAGAAATGCAAATCAAAACTACAATGAGGTATCACCTCACACCTGTTAGAATCGGCATCATCAGAAAATCTACAAACAACCAATTCTGGGGAGGGTGTGGACAAAAGGAGCCCTCTTCCACTATTGGTGGGAATGTAAATTGATACAGTCCCTATGGAGAACAGTATGGAGTTTCCTTAAAAAAACTAGAAATAGAATTACCATCTGATCCAGCAATCCCACTTCTGGGCATATACCCAGAGAAAACCGTATTTCAAAAAGGCACATTCACCACAATGTTCGTTGCAGCACTATTTACAATAGCCAGGTAATGGAAGCAACCTAAATGCCCACAGACAGATGAATGGATAAAGATGTGGTACATATATAAAATGGAATATGACTCGGCCATAAAAAGGAATGAAACTGGGTCATCTGTAGAGACATCGATGGATCGAGAGACTGTCATACAGAATGAAGTAAGTCAGAAAGAGGAAAACAAATACTGTATATTAATGCATATATGTGGAGCCTAAAAATGGTACAGATGAACTGGTTTGCAGGGAAGAAATAGAGACACAGAGGTAGAGAACAAACGTATGGACACCAAGTGTGGGAAGCCATGGGGTGGTGGTGGTGGGATGAGTTGGGAGTTTGGGATTGACCTGTATACATGTATATGCATAAAATACATAACTAATAATAACGTGCTGTATAAAAAAATAAATAAAATTTCAAAATTTTAAAAAATAAAATTTAAAAATAAAACAGAAAAAAGTTCTTCCCGTCACACAGATGTATTTATAGGAATGAATTATTTCCATGCTTATATCTATAAATACATAAAAGAGGAATAACATCTAACTTGAAACATAAAAGAAAAAAAAAGTGAACCCACGAGTTATACAGAGGAAAACCCTATCACGGCACTTGCTCCAGTGGTAAACAATTCTGAAATTGGTCAGAGGTGGGGAACCATCTCCCATACAGCCAGCAACCCACCCCCCACGCAAGGAGCGTCCTCATTGCAAAGCTGGGGGACCGTGCCGAGGCATCTGTGAGTAAACGTGAGCTGAGCCCCAGGCCAGCTGCTGCTGAACTGTTCCCACCCTTTCCAGGTAAAACACCTGAATATGTACAAGGGCTTGAAAGCCTAGAGGAAGGACCGTGGAGCCACACCAGCGACAGCACGCAGGCCAACTTGGTGCCTGCAGGCCAGCCAGCGTGGTCCTGGACCCTGGCGCTCTTCCAGAAGCTTTCCATTGCCCTGCCTGAGATACCCCTCCTGTCCCGGCCCCCACTGCTTTTTTCCTTCCTCACCTCTGTCCGGAGAGAAATTCCAGCGGAAGGTATGGGTGACACATCCTCTTCTTTACAGGCGGCAGCCTGGCAACTCCTGCAGAAAGGCCAGCAGAACCCCACTCACACCGGGCCACCCACAAAGCTGTGGCCCCTCACTCCCTCCCACCAGCACAGCCCCGAGACTGCTGACGGGGCAGAGAATATGGAGTCAGGCACAGCTTCAGGGGCTATTGCTGCCTGGAGCTCTGTTTATATTGACCTCAACGAGGTACACCTGGGGAGGGCGGGCCGGCAGGGTAAGGCTGCCCAGGTCAGCTAATCCACAACCCTCAGGGAATCACATTGTTGAAAATGGACCCCGCTAAGGCAGAAGAGAAGCCAAGGGAAAAAAGGACACAATGCCATTTGCAGCACCGTAGATGAGTCTAGAAGTAATCACGTGACTTGTAGTAAGTCAGAAAGTGAAAGACACATATCATATCATATCACTTATAGGTGTTACCTAAAAATGGATACCAGGGCAGATATTTCCACGGAGAAGGGCAATCACAGATTCATTAAACAAACTTATGGTTCACCAATGGAAAGGTGTGAGGATTGGTTTCATTACGATCTCGGGGTTAACAGACATATACAAACACAGGTGACATATATAATCACCAAAGACCTACAGAATACCAAGAGAGGACTACTCAACATTCTGTCATAACGTACATGGGAAAAGGATCCCAAGAAGAACAGTCATCTGTATATGTGTAAAAGAACCACATCTTCCACACCTACAACAAGCCAAACATTGTAATCAAACTTGCTGTAATAAAAAATAAAAAAATTAAATTAAAAACACGAACAAGAAGTAGTGAGACAAACGTGAGGGGCTTTCTCCTGGCACATTCCATTCTAAACTCCAATCTAGAACACCACTTCCACTGAGGCTCTCTTGCCCTAGTAACCAGATTTGGTAAGGGTGAACTGCTGCCACCTTGTGGCCGTTTCACACAACAGCAGCTTTAATCCCAACGCTAATGGTCAGTTGATATTCAAAATCATTGCAGGCCTGTAAATGACACCTGCCCTGAAAACAAATCCTGGGGTCACATATCGACCAAAAATTTCAAAGGACGTCCATATTTCAAAACCACCCTTTCAAAAGGCATATTTTACGCACATTAGTGTTCTGCTTCTTTTCCTTTCTTTCCTTTTTTGTTAAAAAACACGGGAATGGAAAAAGGCATCCCTCAGAATGGGCGAAAATCGTTGCAGACGAATCAATGGACAGAGGTTTAATCTCCAATATATATAAACAGCTCATGCAGCTTAATATTAAGAAAACAAACAACCCAAAAAAAATGGGCAGAAGATCTAAAGAGACGTTTCTTCAAAGGAGACACAGAGATGGCCAAGACGCACATGAAAAGCTGCTCAACAGCACTAATTATTAGAGAAATGCAAATCAAAACTACAATGAGGTATCACCTCACACCTGTTAGAATCGGCATCATCAGAAAATCTACAAACAACCAATTCTGGGGAGGGTGTGGACAAAAGGAGCCCTCTTCCACTATTGGTGGGAATGTAAATTGATACAGTCCCTATGGAGAACAGTATGGAGTTTCCTTAAAAAAACTAGAAATAGAATTACCATCTGATCCAGCAATCCCACTTCTGGGCATATACCCAGAGAAAACCGTATTTCAAAAAGGCACATTCACCACAATGTTCGTTGCAGCACTATTTACAATAGCCAGGTAATGGAAGCAACCTAAATGCCCACAGACAGATGAATGGATAAAGATGTGGTACATATATAAAATGGAATATGACTCGGCCATAAAAAGGAATGAAACTGGGTCATCTGTAGAGAGATCGATGGATCGAGAGACTGTCATACAGAATGAAGTAAGTCAGAAAGAGGAAAACAAATACTGTATATTAATGCATATATGTGGAGCCTAAAAATGGTACAGATGAACTGGTTTGCAGGGAAGAAATAGAGACACAGAGGTAGAGAACAAACGTATGGACACCAAGTGTGGGAAGCCATGGGGTGGTGGTGGTGGGATGAGTTGGGAGTTTGGGATTGACCTGTATACATGTATATGCATAAAATACATAACTAATAATAACGTGCTGTATAAAAAAATAAATAAAATTTCAAAATTTTAAAAAATAATATTTAAAAATAAAACAGAAAAAAGTTCTTCCCGTCACACAGATGTATTTATAGGAATGAATTATTTCCATGCTTATATCTATAAATACATAAAAGAGGAATAACATCTAACTTGAAACATAAAAGAAAAAAAAAAGTGAACCCACGAGTTATACAGAGGAAAACCCTATCACGGCACTTGCTCCAGTGGTAAACAATTCTGAAATTGGTCAGAGGTGGGGAACCATCTCCCATACAGCCAGCAACCCACCCCCCACGCAAGGAGCGTCCTCATTGCAAAGCTGGGGGACCGTGCCGAGGCATCTGTGAGTAAACGTGAGCTGAGCCCCAGGCCAGCTGCTGCTGAACTGTTCCCACCCTTTCCAGGTAAAACACCTGAATATGTACAAGGGCTTGAAAGCCTAGAGGAAGGACCGTGGAGCCACACCAGCGACAGCACGCAGGCCAACTTGGTGCCTGCAGGCCAGCCAGCGTGGTCCTGGACCCTGGCGCTCTTCCAGAAGCTTTCCATTGCCCTGCCTGAGATACCCCTCCTGTCCCGGCCCCCACTGCTTTTTTCCTTCCTCACCTCTGTCCGGAGAGAAATTCCAGCGGAAGGTATGGGTGACACATCCTCTTCTTTACAGGCGGCAGCCTGGCAACTCCTGCAGAAAGGCCAGCAGAACCCCACTCACACCGGGCCACCCACAAAGCTGTGGCCCCTCACTCCCTCCCACCAGCACAGCCCCGAGACTGCTGACGGGGCAGAGAATATGGAGTCAGGCACAGCTTCAGGGGCTATTGCTGCCTGGAGCTCTGTTTATATTGACCTCAACGAGGCACACCTGGGGAGGGCGGGCCGGCACGGTAAGGCTGCCCAGGTCAGCTAATCCACAACCCTCAGGGAATCACATTGTTGAAAATGGACCCCGCTAAGGCAGAAGAGAAGCCAAGGGAAAAAAGGACACAATGCCATTTGCAGCACCGTAGATGAGTCTAGAAGTAATCACGTGACTTGTAGTAAGTCAGAAAGTGAAAGACACATATCATATCATATCACTTATAGGTGTTACCTAAAAATGGATACCAGGGCAGATATTTCCACGGAGAAGGGCAATCACAGATTCATTAAACAAACTTATGGTTCACCAATGGAAAGGTGTGAGGATTGGTTTCATTACGATATCGGGGTTAACAGACATATACAAACACAGGTGACATATATAATCACCAAAGACCTACAGAATACCAAGAGAGGACTACTCAACATTCTGTCATAACGTACATGGGAAAAGGATCCCAAGAAGAACAGTCATCTGTATATGTGTAAAAGAACCACATCTTCCACACCTACAACAAGCCAAACATTGTAATCAAACTTGCTGTAATAAAAAATAAAAACTTAAATTAAAAACACGAACAAGAAGTAGTGAGACAAACGTGAGGGGCTTTCTCCTGGTACATTCCATTCTAAACTCCAATCTAGAACACCACTTCCACTGAGGCTCTCTTGCCCTAGTAACCAGATTTGGTAAGGGTGAACTGCTGCCACCTTGTGGCCGTTTCACACAACAGCAGCTTTAATCCCAACGCTAATGGTCAGTTGATATTCAAAATCATTGCAGGCCTGTAAATGACACCTGCCCTGAAAACAAATCCTGGGGTCACATATCGACCAAAAATTTCAAAGGACGTCCATATTTCAAAACCACCGTTTCAAAAGGCATATTTTACGCACATTAGTGTTCTGCTTCTTTTCCTTTCTTTCCTTTTTTGTTAAAAAACACGGGAATGGAAAAAGGCATCCCTCAGAATGGGCGAAAATCGTTGCAGACGAATCAATGGACAGAGGTTTAAACTCCAATATATATAAACAGCTCATGCAGCTTAATATTAAAAAAAACAAACAACCCAAAAAAATGGGCAGAAGATCTAAAGAGACGTTTCTTCAAAGGAGACACAGAGATGGCCAAGACGCACATGAAAAGCTGCTCAACAGCACTAATTATTAGAGAAATGCAAATCAAAACTACAATGAGGTATCACCTCACACCTGTTAGAATCGGCATCATCAGAAAATCTACAAACAACCAATTCTGGGGAGGGTGTGGACAAAAGGAGCCCTCTTCCACTATTGGTGGGAATGTAAATTGATACAGTCCCTATGGAGAACAGTATGGAGTTTCCTTAAAAAAACTAGAAATAGAATTACCATCTGATCCAGCAATCCCACTTCTGGGCATATACCCAGAGAAAACCGTATTTCAAAAAGGCACATTCACCACAATGTTCGTTGCAGCACTATTTACAATAGCCAGGTAATGGAAGCAACCTAAATGCCCACAGACAGATGAATGGATAAAGATGTGGTACATATATAAAATGGAATATGACTCGGCCATAAAAAGGAATGAAACTGGGTCATCTGTAGAGACATCGATGGATCGAGAGACTGTCATACAGAATGAAGTAAGTCAGAAAGAGGAAAACAAATACTGTATATTAATGCATATATGTGGAGCCTAAAAATGGTACAGATGAACTGGTTTGCAGGGAAGAAATAGAGACACAGAGGTAGAGAACAAACGTATGGACACCAAGTGTGGGAAGCCATGGGGTGGTGGTGGTGGGATGAGTTGGGAGTTTGGGATTGACCTGTATACATGTATATGCATAAAATACATAACTAATAATAACGTGCTGTATAAAAAAATAAATAAAATTTCAAAATTTTAAAAAATAAAATTTAAAAATAAAACAGAAAAAAGTTCTTCCCGTCACACAGATGTATTTATAGGAATGAATTATTTCCATGCTTATATCTATAAATACATAAAAGAGGAATAACATCTAACTTGAAACATAAAAGAAAAAAAAAGTGAACCCACGAGTTATACAGAGGAAAACCCTATCACGGCACTTGCTCCAGTGGTAAACAATTCTGAAATTGGTCAGAGGTGGGGAACCATCTCCCATACAGCCAGCAACCCACCCCCCACGCAAGGAGCGTCCTCATTGCAAAGCTGGGGGACCGTGCCGAGGCATCTGTGAGTAAACGTGAGCTGAGCCCCAGGCCAGCTGCTGCTGAACTGTTCCCACCCTTTCCAGGTAAAACACCTGAATATGTACAAGGGCTTGAAAGCCTAGAGGAAGGACCGTGGAGCCACACCAGCGACAGCACGCAGGCCAACTTGGTGCCTGCAGGCCAGCCAGCGTGGTCCTGGACCCTGGCGCTCTTCCAGAAGCTTTCCATTGCCCTGCCTGAGATACCCCTCCTGTCCCGGCCCCCACTGCTTTTTTCCTTCCTCACCTCTGTCCGGAGAGAAATTCCAGCGGAAGGTATGGGTGACACATCCTCTTCTTTACAGGCGGCAGCCTGGCAACTCCTGCAGAAAGGCCAGCAGAACCCCACTCACACCGGGCCACCCACAAAGCTGTGGCCCCTCACTCCCTCCCACCAGCACAGCCCCGAGACTGCTGACGGGGCAGAGAATATGGAGTCAGGCACAGCTTCAGGGGCTATTGCTGCCTGGAGCTCTGTTTATATTGACCTCAACGAGGCACACCTGGGGAGGGCGGGCCGGCACGGTAAGGCTGCCCAGGTCAGCTAATCCACAACCCTCAGGGAATCACATTGTTGAAAATGGACCCCGCTAAGGCAGAAGAGAAGCCAAGGGAAAAAAGGACACAATGCCATTTGCAGCACCGTAGATGAGTCTAGAAGTAATCACGTGACTTGTAGTAAGTCAGAAAGTGAAAGACACATATCATATCATATCACTTATAGGTGTTACCTAAAAATGGATACCAGGGCAGATATTTCCACGGAGAAGGGCAATCACAGATTCATTAAACAAACTTATGGTTCACCAATGGAAAGGTGTGAGGATTGGTTTCATTACGATATCGGGGTTAACAGACATATACAAACACAGGTGACATATATAATCACCAAAGACCTACAGAATACCAAGAGAGGACTACTCAACATTCTGTCATAACGTACATGGGAAAAGGATCCCAAGAAGAACAGTCATCTGTATATGTGTAAAAGAACCACATCTTCCACACCTACAACAAGCCAAACATTGTAATCAAACTTGCTGTAATAAAAAATAAAAACTTAAATTAAATACACGAACAAGAAGTAGTGAGACAAACGTGAGGGGCTTTCTCCTGGCACATTCCATTCTAAACTCCAATCTAGAACACCACTTCCACTGAGGCTCTCTTGCCCTAGTAACCAGATTTGGTAAGGGTGAACTGCTGCCACCTTGTGGCCGTTTCACACAACAGCAGCTTTAATCCCAACGCTAATGGTCAGTTGATATTCAAAATCATTGCAGGCCTGTAAATGACACCTGCCCTGAAAACAAATCCTGGGGTCACATATCGACCAAAAATTTCAAAGGACGTCCATATTTCAAAACCACCGTTTCAAAAGGCATATTTTACGCACATTAGTGTTCTGCTTCTTTTCCTTTCTTTCCTTTTTTGTTAAAAAACACGGGAATGGAAAAAGGCATCCCTCAGAATGGGCGAAAATCGTTGCAGACGAATCAATGGACAGAGGTTTAATCTCCAATATATATAAACAGCTCATGCAGCTTAATATTAAGAAAACAAACAACCCAAAAAAAATGGGCAGAAGATCTAAAGAGACGTTTCTTCAAAGGAGACACAGAGATGGCCAAGACGCACATGAAAAGCTGCTCAACAGCACTAATTATTAGAGAAATGCAAATCAAAACTACAATGAGGTATCACCTCACACCTGTTAGAATCGGCATCATCAGAAAATCTACAAACAACCAATTCTGGGGAGGGTGTGGACAAAAGGAGCCCTCTTCCACTATTGGTGGGAATGTAAATTGATACAGTCCCTATGGAGAACAGTATGGAGTTTCCTTAAAAAAACTAGAAATAGAATTACCATCTGATCCAGCAATCCCACTTCTGGGCATATACCCAGAGAAAACCGTATTTCAAAAAGGCACATTCACCACAATGTTCGTTGCAGCACTATTTACAATAGCCAGGTAATGGAAGCAACCTAAATGCCCACAGACAGATGAATGGATAAAGATGTGGTACATATAAAAAATGGAATATGACTCGGCCATAAAAAGGAATGAAACTGGGTCATTTGTAGAGACATCGATGGATCGAGAGACTGTCATACAGAATGAAGTAAGTCAGAAAGAGGAAAACAAATATTGTATATTAATGCATATATGTGGAGCCTAAAAATGGTACAGATGAACTGGTTTGCAGGGAAGAAATAGAGACACAGAGGTAGAGAACAAACGTATGGACACCAAGTGTGGGAAGCCATGGGGTGGTGGTGGTGGGATGAGTTGGGAGTTTGGGATTGACCTGTATACATGTATATGCATAAAATACATAACTAATAATAACGTGCTGTATAAAAAAATAAATAAAATTTCAAAATTTTAAAAAATAAAATTTAAAAATAAAACAGAAAAAAGTTCTTCCCGTCACACAGATGTATTTATAGGAATGAATTATTTCCATGCTTATATCTATAAATACATAAAAGAGGAATAACATCTAACTTGAAACATAAAAGAAAAAAAAAGTGAACCCACGAGTTATACAGAGGAAAACCCTATCACGGCACTTGCTCCAGTGGTAAACAATTCTGAAATTGGTCAGAGGTGGGGAACCATCTCCCATACAGCCAGCAACCCACCCCCCACGCAAGGAGCGTCCTCATTGCAAAGCTGGGGGACCGTGCCGAGGCATCTGTGAGTAAACGTGAGCTGAGCCCCAGGCCAGCTGCTGCTGAACTGTTCCCACCCTTTCCAGGTAAAACACCTGAATATGTACAAGGGCTTGAAAGCCTAGAGGAAGGACCGTGGAGCCACACCAGCGACAGCACGCAGGCCAACTTGGTGCCTGCAGGCCAGCCAGCGTGGTCCTGGACCCTGGCGCTCTTCCAGAAGCTTTCCATTGCCCTGCCTGAGATACCCCTCCTGTCCCGGCCCCCACTGCTTTTTTCCTTCCTCACCTCTGTCCGGAGAGAAATTCCAGCGGAAGGTATGGGTGACACATCCTCTTCTTTACAGGCGGCAGCCTGGCAACTCCTGCAGAAAGGCCAGCAGAACCCCACTCACACCGGGCCACCCACAAAGCTGTGGCCCCACACTCCCTCCCACCAGCACAGCCCCGAGACTGCTGACGGGGCAGAGAATATGGAGTCAGGCACAGCTTCAGGGGCTATTGCTGCCTGGAGCTCTGTTTATATTGACCTCAACGAGGCACACCTGGGGAGGGCGGGCCGGCAGGGTAAGGCTGCCCAGGTCAGCTAATCCACAACCCTCAGGGAATCACATTGTTGAAAATGGACCCCGCTAAGGCAGAAGAGAAGCCAAGGGAAAAAAGGACACAATGCCATTTGCAGCACCGTAGATGAGTCTAGAAGTAATCACGTGACTTGTAGTAAGTCAGAAAGTGAAAGACACATATCATATCATATCACTTATAGGTGTTACCTAAAAATGGATACCAGGGCAGATATTTCCACGGAGAAGGGCAATCACAGATTCATTAAACAAACTTATGGTTCACCAATGGAAAGGTGTGAGGATTGGTTTCATTACGATATCGGGGTTAACAGACATATACAAACACAGGTGACATATATAATCACCAAAGACCTACAGAATACCAAGAGAGGACTACTCAACATTCTGTCATAACGTACATGGGAAAAGGATCCCAAGAAGAACAGTCATCTGTATATGTGTAAAAGAACCACATCTTCCACACCTACAACAAGCCAAACATTGTAATCAAACTTGCTGTAATAAAAAATAAAAACTTAAATTAAATACACGAACAAGAAGTAGTGAGACAAACGTGAGGGGCTTTCTCCTGGCACATTCCATTCTAAACTCCAATCTAGAACACCACTTCCACTGAGGCTCTCTTGCCCTAGTAACCAGATTTGGTAAGGGTGAACTGCTGCCACCTTGTGGCCGTTTCACACAACAGCAGCTTTAATCCCAACGCTAATGGTCAGTTGATATTCAAAATCATTGCAGGCCTGTAAATGACACCTGCCCTGAAAACAAATCCTGGGGTCACATATCGACCAAAAATTTCAAAGGACGTCCATATTTCAAAACCACCGTTTCAAAAGGCATATTTTACGCACATTAGTGTTCTGCTTCTTTTCCTTTCTTTCCTTTTTTGTTAAAAAACACGGGAATGGAAAAAGGCATCCCTCAGAATGGGCGAAAATCGTTGCAGACGAATCAATGGACAGAGGTTTAATCTCCAATATATATAAACAGCTCATGCAGCTTAATATTAAGAAAACAAACAACCCAAAAAAAATGGGCAGAAGATCTAAAGAGACGTTTCTTCAAAGGAGACACAGAGATGGCCAAGACGCACATGAAAAGCTGCTCAACAGCACTAATTATTAGAGAAATGCAAATCAAAACTACAATGAGGTATCACCTCACACCTGTTAGAATCGGCATCATCAGAAAATCTACAAACAACCAATTCTGGGGAGGGTGTGGACAAAAGGAGCCCTCTTCCACTATTGGTGGGAATGTAAATTGATACAGTCCCTATGGAGAACAGTATGGAGTTTCCTTAAAAAAACTAGAAATAGAATTACCATCTGATCCAGCAATCCCACTTCTGGGCATATACCCAGAGAAAACCGTATTTCAAAAAGGCACATTCACCACAATGTTCGTTGCAGCACTATTTACAATAGCCAGGTAATGGAAGCAACCTAAATGCCCACAGACAGATGAATGGATAAAGATGTGGTACATATATAAAATGGAATATGACTCGGCCATAAAAAGGAATGAAACTGGGTCATCTGTAGAGACATCGATGGATCGAGAGACTGTCATACAGAATGAAGTAAGTCAGAAAGAGGAAAACAAATACTGTATATTAATGCATATATGTGGAGCCTAAAAATGGTACAGATGAACTGGTTTGCAGGGAAGAAATAGAGACACAGAGGTAGAGAACAAACGTATGGACACCAAGTGTGGGAAGCCATGGGGTGGTGGTGGTGGGATGAGTTGGGAGTTTGGGATTGACCTGTATACATGTATATGCATAAAATACATAACTAATAATAACGTGCTGTATAAAAAAATAAATAAAATTTCAAAATTTTAAAAAATAAAATTTAAAAATAAAACAGAAAAAAGTTCTTCCCGTCACACAGATGTATTTATAGGAATGAATTATTTCCATGCTTATATCTATAAATACATAAAAGAGGAATAACATCTAACTTGAAACATAAAAGAAAAAAAAAGTGAACCCACGAGTTATACAGAGGAAAACCCTATCACGGCACTTGCTCCAGTGGTAAACAATTCTGAAATTGGTCAGAGGTGGGGAACCATCTCCCATACAGCCAGCAACCCACCCCCCACGCAAGGAGCGTCCTCATTGCAAAGCTGGGGGACCGTGCCGAGGCATCTGTGAGTAAACGTGAGCTGAGCCCCAGGCCAGCTGCTGCTGAACTGTTCCCACCCTTTCCAGGTAAAACACCTGAATATGTACAAGGGCTTGAAAGCCTAGAGGAAGGACCGTGGAGCCACACCAGCGACAGCACGCAGGCCAACTTGGTGCCTGCAGGCCAGCCAGCGTGGTCCTGGACCCTGGCGCTCTTCCAGAAGCTTTCCATTGCCCTGCCTGAGATACCCCTCCTGTCCCGGCCCCCACTGCTTTTTTCCTTCCTCACCTCTGTCCGGAGAGAAATTCCAGCGGAAGGTATGGGTGACACATCCTCTTCTTTACAGGCGGCAGCCTGGCAACTCCTGCAGAAAGGCCAGCAGAACCCCACTCACACCGGGCCACCCACAAAGCTGTGGCCCCTCACTCCCTCCCACCAGCACAGCCCCGAGACTGCTGACGGGGCAGAGAATATGGAGTCAGGCACAGCTTCAGGGGCTATTGCTGCCTGGAGCTCTGTTTATATTGACCTCAACGAGGCACACCTGGGGAGGGCGGGCCGGCAGGGTAAGGCTGCCCAGGTCAGCTAATCCACAACCCTCAGGGAATCACATTGTTGAAAATGGACCCCGCTAAGGCAGAAGAGAAGCCAAGGGAAAAAAGGACACAATGCCATTTGCAGCACCGTAGATGAGTCTAGAAGTAATCACGTGACTTGTAGTAAGTCAGAAAGTGAAAGACACATATCATATCATATCACTTATAGGTGTTACCTAAAAATGGATACCAGGGCAGATATTTCCACGGAGAAGGGCAATCACAGATTCATTAAACAAACTTATGGTTCACCAATGGAAAGGTGTGAGGATTGGTTTCATTACGATATCGGGGTTAACAGACATATACAAACACAGGTGACATATATAATCACCAAAGACCTACAGAATACCAAGAGAGGACTACTCAACATTCTGTCATAACGTACATGGGAAAAGGATCCCAAGAAGAACAGTCATCTGTATATGTGTAAAAGAACCACATCTTCCACACCTACAACAAGCCAAACATTGTAATCAAACTTGCTGTAATAAAAAATAAAAACTTAAATTAAATACACGAACAAGAAGTAGTGAGACAAACGTGAGGGGCTTTCTCCTGGCACATTCCATTCTAAACTCCAATCTAGAACACCACTTCCACTGAGGCTCTCTTGCCCTAGTAACCAGATTTGGTAAGGGTGAACTGCTGCCACCTTGTGGCCGTTTCACACAACAGCAGCTTTAATCCCAACGCTAATGGTCAGTTGATATTCAAAATCATTGCAGGCCTGTAAATGACACCTGCCCTGAAAACAAATCCTGGGGTCACATATCGACCAAAAATTTCAAAGGACGTCCATATTTCAAAACCACCGTTTCAAAAGGCATATTTTACGCACATTAGTGTTCTGCTTCTTTTCCTTTCTTTCCTTTTTTGTTAAAAAACACGGGAATGGAAAAAGGCATCCCTCAGAATGGGCGAAAATCGTTGCAGACGAATCAATGGACAGAGGTTTAATCTCCAATATATATAAACAGCTCATGCAGCTTAATATTAAGAAAACAAACAACCCAAAAAAAATGGGCAGAAGATCTAAAGAGACGTTTCTTCAAAGGAGACACAGAGATGGCCAAGACGCACATGAAAAGCTGCTCAACAGCACTAATTATTAGAGAAATGCAAATCAAAACTACAATGAGGTATCACCTCACACCTGTTAGAATCGGCATCATCAGAAAATCTACAAACAACCAATTCTGGGGAGGGTGTGGACAAAAGGAGCCCTCTTCCACTATTGGTGGGAATGTAAATTGATACAGTCCCTATGGAGAACAGTATGGAGTTTCCTTAAAAAAACTAGAAATAGAATTACCATCTGATCCAGCAATCCCACTTCTGGGCATATACCCAGAGAAAACCGTATTTCAAAAAGGCACATTCACCACAATGTTCGTTGCAGCACTATTTACAATAGCCAGGTAATGGAAGCAACCTAAATGCCCACAGACAGATGAATGGATAAAGATGTGGTACATATATAAAATGGAATATGACTCGGCCATAAAAAGGAATGAAACTGGGTCATCTGTAGAGACATCGATGGATCGAGAGACTGTCATACAGAATGAAGTAAGTCAGAAAGAGGAAAACAAATACTGTATATTAATGCATATATGTGGAGCCTAAAAATGGTACAGATGAACTGGTTTGCAGGGAAGAAATAGAGACACAGAGGTAGAGAACAAACGTATGGACACCAAGTGTGGGAAGCCATGGGGTGGTGGTGGTGGGATGAGTTGGGAGTTTGGGATTGACCTGTATACATGTATATGCATAAAATACATAACTAATAATAACGTGCTGTATAAAAAAATAAATAAAATTTCAAAATTTTAAAAAATAAAATTTAAAAATAAAACAGAAAAAAGTTCTTCCCGTCACACAGATGTATTTATAGGAATGAATTATTTCCATGCTTATATCTATAAATACATAAAAGAGGAATAACATCTAACTTGAAACATAAAAGAAAAAAAAAGTGAACCCACGAGTTATACAGAGGAAAACCCTATCACGGCACTTGCTCCAGTGGTAAACAATTCTGAAATTGGTCAGAGGTGGGGAACCATCTCCCATACAGCCAGCAACCCACCCCCCACGCAAGGAGCGTCCTCATTGCAAAGCTGGGGGACCGTGCCGAGGCATCTGTGAGTAAACGTGAGCTGAGCCCCAGGCCAGCTGCTGCTGAACTGTTCCCACCCTTTCCAGGTAAAACACCTGAATATGTACAAGGGCTTGAAAGCCTAGAGGAAGGACCGTGGAGCCACACCAGCGACAGCACGCAGGCCAACTTGGTGCCTGCAGGCCAGCCAGCGTGGTCCTGGACCCTGGCGCTCTTCCAGAAGCTTTCCATTGCCCTGCCTGAGATACCCCTCCTGTCCCGGCCCCCACTGCTTTTTTCCTTCCTCACCTCTGTCCGGAGAGAAATTCCAGCGGAAGGTATGGGTGACACATCCTCTTCTTTACAGGCGGCAGCCTGGCAACTCCTGCAGAAAGGCCAGCAGAACCCCACTCACACCGGGCCACCCACAAAGCTGTGGCCCCTCACTCCCTCCCACCAGCACAGCCCCGAGACTGCTGACGGGGCAGAGAATATGGAGTCAGGCACAGCTTCAGGGGCTATTGCTGCCTGGAGCTCTGTTTATATTGACCTCAACGAGGCACACCTGGGGAGGGCGGGCCGGCAGGGTAAGGCTGCCCAGGTCAGCTAATCCACAACCCTCAGGGAATCACATTGTTGAAAATGGACCCCGCTAAGGCAGAAGAGAAGCCAAGGGAAAAAAGGACACAATGCCATTTGCAGCACCGTAGATGAGTCTAGAAGTAATCACGTGACTTGTAGTAAGTCAGAAAGTGAAAGACACATATCATATCATATCACTTATAGGTGTTACCTAAAAATGGATACCAGGGCAGATATTTCCACGGAGAAGGGCAATCACAGATTCATTAAACAAACTTATGGTTCACCAATGGAAAGGTGTGAGGATTGGTTTCATTACGATATCGGGGTTAACAGACATATACAAACACAGGTGACATATATAATCACCAAAGACCTACAGAATACCAAGAGAGGACTACTCAACATTCTGTCATAACGTACATGGGAAAAGGATCCCAAGAAGAACAGTCATCTGTATATGTGTAAAAGAACCACATCTTCCACACCTACAACAAGCCAAACATTGTAATCAAACTTGCTGTAATAAAAAATAAAAAAATTAAATTAAAAACACGAACAAGAAGTAGTGAGACAAACGTGAGGGGCTTTCTCCTGGCACATTCCATTCTAAACTCCAATCTAGAACACCACTTCCACTGAGGCTCTCTTGCCCTAGTAACCAGATTTGGTAAGGGTGAACTGCTGCCACCTTGTGGCCGTTTCACACAACAGCAGCTTTAATCCCAACGCTAATGGTCAGTTGATATTCAAAATCATTGCAGGCCTGTAAATGACACCTGCCCTGAAAACAAATCCTGGGGTCACATATCGACCAAAAATTTCAAAGGACGTCCATATTTCAAAACCACCGTTTCAAAAGGCATATTTTACGCACATTAGTGTTCTGCTTCTTTTCCTTTCTTTCCTTTTTTGTTAAAAAACACGGGAATGGAAAAAGGCATCCCTCAGAATGGGCGAAAATCGTTGCAGACGAATCAATGGACAGAGGTTTAATCTCCAATATATATAAACAGCTCATGCAGCTTAATATTAAGAAAACAAACAACCCAAAAAAAATGGGCAGAAGATCTAAAGAGACGTTTCTTCAAAGGAGACACAGAGATGGCCAAGACGCACATGAAAAGCTGCTCAACAGCACTAATTATTAGAGAAATGCAAATCAAAACTACAATGAGGTATCACCTCACACCTGTTAGAATCGGCATCATCAGAAAATCTACAAACAACCAATTCTGGGGAGGGTGTGGACAAAAGGAGCCCTCTTCCACTATTGGTGGGAATGTAAATTGATACAGTCCCTATGGAGAACAGTATGGAGTTTCCTTAAAAAAACTAGAAATAGAATTACCATCTGATCCAGCAATCCCACTTCTGGGCATATACCCAGAGAAAACCGTATTTCAAAAAGGCACATTCACCACAATGTTCGTTGCAGCACTATTTACAATAGCCAGGTAATGGAAGCAACCTAAATGCCCACAGACAGATGAATGGATAAAGATGTGGTACATATATAAAATGGAATATGACTCGGCCATAAAAAGGAATGAAACTGGGTCATTTGTAGAGACATCGATGGATCGAGAGACTGTCATACAGAATGAAGTAAGTCAGAAAGAGGAAAACAAATATTGTATATTAATGCATATATGTGGAGCCTAAAAATGGTACAGATGAACTGGTTTGCAGGGAAGAAATAGAGACACAGAGGTAGAGAACAAACGTATGGACACCAAGTGTGGGAAGCCATGGGGTGGTGGTGGTGGGATGAGTTGGGAGTTTGGGATTGACCTGTATACATGTATATGCATAAAATACATAACTAATAATAACGTGCTGTATAAAAAAATAAATAAAATTTCAAAATTTTAAAAAATAAAATTTAAAAATAAAACAGAAAAAAGTTCTTCCCGTCACACAGATGTATTTATAGGAATGAATTATTTCCATGCTTATATCTATAAATACATAAAAGAGGAATAACATCTAACTTGAAACATAAAAGAAAAAAAAAGTGAACCCACGAGTTATACAGAGGAAAACCCTATCACGGCACTTGCTCCAGTGGTAAACAATTCTGAAATTGGTCAGAGGTGGGGAACCATCTCCCATACAGCCAGCAACCCACCCCCCACGCAAGGAGCGTCCTCATTGCAAAGCTGGGGGACCGTGCCGAGGCATCTGTGAGTAAACGTGAGCTGAGCCCCAGGCCAGCTGCTGCTGAACTGTTCCCACCCTTTCCAGGTAAAACACCTGAATATGTACAAGGGCTTGAAAGCCTAGAGGAAGGACCGTGGAGCCACACCAGCGACAGCACGCAGGCCAACTTGGTGCCTGCAGGCCAGCCAGCGTGGTCCTGGACCCTGGCGCTCTTCCAGAAGCTTTCCATTGCCCTGCCTGAGATACCCCTCCTGTCCCGGCCCCCACTGCTTTTTTCCTTCCTCACCTCTGTCCGGAGAGAAATTCCAGCGGAAGGTATGGGTGACACATCCTCTTCTTTACAGGCGGCAGCCTGGCAACTCCTGCAGAAAGGCCAGCAGAACCCCACTCACACCGGGCCACCCACAAAGCTGTGGCCCCTCACTCCCTCCCACCAGCACAGCCCCGAGACTGCTGACGGGGCAGAGAATATGGAGTCAGGCACAGCTTCAGGGGCTATTGCTGCCTGGAGCTCTGTTTATATTGACCTCAACGAGGCACACCTGGGGAGGGCGGGCCGGCACGGTAAGGCTGCCCAGGTCAGCTAATCCACAACCCTCAGGGAATCACATTGTTGAAAATGGACCCCGCTAAGGCAGAAGAGAAGCCAAGGGAAAAAAGGACACAATGCCATTTGCAGCACCGTAGATGAGTCTAGAAGTAATCACGTGACTTGTAGTAAGTCAGAAAGTGAAAGACACATATCATATCATATCACTTATAGGTGTTACCTAAAAATGGATACCAGGGCAGATATTTCCACGGAGAAGGGCAATCACAGATTCATTAAACAAACTTATGGTTCACCAATGGAAAGGTGTGAGGATTGGTTTCATTACGATATCGGGGTTAACAGACATATACAAACACAGGTGACATATATAATCACCAAAGACCTACAGAATACCAAGAGAGGACTACTCAACATTCTGTCATAACGTACATGGGAAAAGGATCCCAAGAAGAACAGTCATCTGTATATGTGTAAAAGAACCACATCTTCCACACCTACAACAAGCCAAACATTGTAATCAAACTTGCTGTAATAAAAAATAAAAACTTAAATTAAAAACACGAACAAGAAGTAGTGAGACAAACGTGAGGGGCTTTCTCCTGGTACATTCCATTCTAAACTCCAATCTAGAACACCACTTCCACTGAGGCTCTCTTGCCCTAGTAACCAGATTTGGTAAGGGTGAACTGCTGCCACCTTGTGGCCGTTTCACACAACAGCAGCTTTAATCCCAACGCTAATGGTCAGTTGATATTCAAAATCATTGCAGGCCTGTAAATGACACCTGCCCTGAAAACAAATCCTGGGGTCACATATCGACCAAAAATTTCAAAGGACGTCCATATTTCAAAACCACCGTTTCAAAAGGCATATTTTACGCACATTAGTGTTCTGCTTCTTTTCCTTTCTTTCCTTTTTTGTTAAAAAACACGGGAATGGAAAAAGGCATCCCTCAGAATGGGCGAAAATCGTTGCAGACGAATCAATGGACAGAGGTTTAATCTCCAATATATATAAACAGCTCATGCAGCTTAATATTAAAAAAACAAACAACCCCAAAAAAATGGGCAGAAGATCTAAAGAGACGTTTCTTCAAAGGAGACACAGAGATGGCCAAGACGCACATGAAAAGCTGCTCAACAGCACTAATTATTAGAGAAATGCAAATCAAAACTACAATGAGGTATCACCTCACACCTGTTAGAATCGGCATCATCAGAAAATCTACAAACAACCAATTCTGGGGAGGGTGTGGACAAAAGGAGCCCTCTTCCACTATTGGTGGGAATGTAAATTGATACAGTCACTATGGAGAACAGTATGGAGTTTCCTTAAAAAAACTAGAAATAGAATTACCATCTGATCCAGCAATCCCACTTCTGGGCATATACCCAGAGAAAACCGTATTTCAAAAAGGCACATTCACCACAATGTTCGTTGCAGCACTATTTACAATAGCCAGGTAATGGAAGCAACCTAAATGCCCACAGACAGATGAATGGATAAAGATGTGGTACATATATAAAATGGAATATGACTCGGCCATAAAAAGGAATGAAACTGGGTCATTTGTAGAGACATCGATGGATCGAGAGACTGTCATACAGAATGAAGTAAGTCAGAAAGAGGAAAACAAATATTGTATATTAATGCATATATGTGGAGCCTAAAAATGGTACAGATGAACTGGTTTGCAGGGAAGAAATAGAGACACAGAGGTAGAGAACAAACGTATGGACACCAAGTGTGGGAAGCCATGGGGTGGTGGTGGTGGGATGAGTTGGGAGTTTGGGATTGACCTGTATACATGTATATGCATAAAATACATAACTAATAATAACGTGCTGTATAAAAAAATAAATAAAATTTCAAAATTTTAAAAAATAAAATTTAAATATAAAACAGAAAAAAGTTCTTCCCGTCACACAGATGTATTTATAGGAATGAATTATTTCCATGCTTATATCTATAAATACATAAAAGAGGAATAACATCTAACTTGAAACATAAAAGAAAAAAAAAGTGAACCCACGAGTTATACAGAGGAAAACCCTATCACGGCACTTGCTCCAGTGGTAAACAATTCTGAAATTGGTCAGAGGTGGGGCACCATCTACCATACAGCCAGCAACCCAACCCCCACGCAAGGAGCGTCCTCATTGCAAAGCTGGGGGACCGTGCCGAGGCATCTGTGAGTAAACGTGAGCTGAGCCCCAGGCCAGCTGCTGCTGAACTGTTCCCACCCTTTCCAGGTAAAACACCTGAATATGTACAAGGGCTTGAAAGCCTAGAGGAAGGACCGTGGAGCCACACCAGCGACAGCACGCAGGCCAACTTGGTGCCTGCAGGCCAGCCAGCGTGGTCCTGGACCCTGGCGCTCTTCCAGAAGCTTTCCATTGCCCTGCCTGAGATACCCCTCCTGTCCCGGCCCCCACTGCTTTTTTCCTTCCTCACCTCTGTCCGGAGAGAAATTCCAGCGGAAGGTATGGGTGACACATCCTCTTCTTTACAGGCGGCAGCCTGGCAACTCCTGCAGAAAGGCCAGCAGAACCCCACTCACACCGGGCCACCCACAAAGCTGTGGCCCCTCACTCCCTCCCACCAGCACAGCCCCGAGACTGTTGACGGGGCAGAGAATATGGAGTCAGGCACAGCTTCAGGGGCTATTGCTGCCTGGAGCTCTGTTTATATTGACCTCAACGAGGCACACCTGGGGAGGGCGGGCCGGCAGGGTAAGGCTGCCCAGGTCAGCTAATCCACAACCCTCAGGGAATCACATTGTTGAAAATGGACCCCGCTAAGGCAGAAGAGAAGCCAAGGGAAAAAAGGACACAATGCCATTTGCAGCACCGTAGATGAGTCTAGAAGTAATCACGTGACTTGTAGTAAGTCAGAAAGTGAAAGACACATATCATATCATATCACTTATAGGTGTTACCTAAAAATGGATACCAGGGCAGATATTTCCACGGAGAAGGGCAATCACAGATTCATTAAACAAACTTATGGTTCACCAATGGAAAGGTGTGAGGATTGGTTTCATTACGATCTCGGGGTTAACAGACATATACAAACACAGGTGACATATATAATCACCAAAGACCTACAGAATACCAAGAGAGGACTACTCAACATTCTGTCATAACGTACATGGGAAAAGGATCCCAAGAAGAACAGTCATCTGTATATGTGTAAAAGAACCACATCTTCCACACCTACAATAAGCCAAACATTGTAATCAAACTTGCTGTAATAAAAAATAAAAACTTAAATTAAAAACACGAACAAGAAGTAGTGAGACAAACGTGAGGGGCTTTCTCCTGGTACATTCCATTCTAAACTCCAATCTAGAACACCACTTCCACTGAGGCTCTCTTGCCCTAGTAACCAGATTTGGTAAGGGTGAACTGCTGCCACCTTGTGGCCGTTTCACACAACAGCAGCTTTAATCCCAACGCTAATGGTCAGTTGATATTCAAAATCATTGCAGGCCTGTAAATGACACCTGCCCTGAAAACAAATCCTGGGGTCACATATCGACCAAAAATTTCAAAGGACGTCCATATTTCAAAACCACCGTTTCAAAAGGCATATTTTACGCACATTAGTGTTCTGCTTCTTTTCCTTTCTTTCCTTTTTTGTTAAAAAACACGGGAATGGAAAAAGGCATCCCTCAGAATGGCCGAAAATCGTTGCAGACGAATCAATGGACAGAGGTTTAAACTCCAATATATATAAACAGCTCATGCAGCTTAATATTAAAAAAAACAAACAACCCAAAAAAATGGGCAGAAGATCTAAAGAGACGTTTCTTCAAAGGAGACACAGAGATGGCCAAGACGCACATGAAAAGCTGCTCAACAGCACTAATTATTAGAGAAATGCAAATCAAAACTACAATGAGGTATCACCTCACACCTGTTAGAATCGGCATCATCAGAAAATCTACAAACAACCAATTCTGGGGAGGGTGTGGACAAAAGGAGCCCTCTTCCACTATTGGTGGGAATGTAAATTGATACAGTCCCTATGGAGAACAGTATGGAGTTTCCTTAAAAAAACTAGAAATAGAATTACCATCTGATCCAGCAATCCCACTTCTGGGCATATACCCAGAGAAAACCGTATTTCAAAAAGGCACATTCACCACAATGTTCGTTGCAGCACTATTTACAATAGCCAGGTAATGGAAGCAACCTAAATGCCCACAGACAGATGAATGGATAAAGATGTGGTACATATATAAAATGGAATATGACTCGGCCATAAAAAGGAATGAAACTGGGTCATTTGTAGAGACATCGATGGATCGAGAGACTGTCATACAGAATGAAGTAAGTCAGAAAGAGGAAAACAAATATTGTATATTAATGCATATATGTGGAGCCTGAAAATGGTACAGATGAACTGGTTTGCAGGGAAGAAATAGAGACACAGAGGTAGAGAACAAACGTATGGACACCAAGTGTGGGAAGCCATGGGGTGGTGGTGGTGGGATGAGTTGGGAGTTTGGGATTGACCTGTATACATGTATATGCATAAAATACATAACTAATAATAACGTGCTGTATAAAAAAATAAATAAAATTTCAAAATTTTAAAAAATAAAATTTAAAAATAAAACAGAAAAAAGTTCTTCCCGTCACACAGATGTATTTATAGGAATGAATTATTTCCATGCTTATATCTATAAATACATAAAAGAGGAATAACATCTAACTTGAAACATAAAAGAAAAAAAAAGTGAACCCACGAGTTATACAGAGGAAAACCCTATCACGGCACTTGCTCCAGTGGTAAACAATTCTGAAATTGGTCAGAGGTGGGGCACCATCTCCCATACAGCCAGCAACGCAACACCCACGCAAGGAGCGTCCTCATTGCAAAGCTGGGGGACCGTGCCGAGGCATCTGCGAGTAAACGTGAGCTGAGCCCCAGGCCAGCTGCTGCTGAACTGTTCCCACCCTTTCCAGGTAAAACACCTGAATATGTACAAGGGCTTCAAAGCCTAGAGGAAGGACCGTGGAGCCACACCAGCAACAGCACGCAGGCCAACTTGGTGCCTGCAGGCCAGCCAGCGTGGTCCTGGACCCTGGCGCTCTTCCAGAAGCTTTCCATTGCCCTGCCTGAGATACCCCTCCTGTCCCGGCCCCCACTGCTTTTTTCCTTCCTCACCTCTGTCCGGAGAGAAATTCCAGCGGAAGGTATGGGTGACACATCCTCTTCTTTACAGGCGGCAGCCTGGCAACTCCTGCAGAAAGGCCAGCAGAACCCCACTCACACCGGGCCACCCACAAAGCTGTGGCCCCTCACTCCCTCCCACCAGCACAGCCCCGAGACTGCTGACGGGGCAGAGAATATGGAGTCAGGCACAGCTTCAGGGGCTATTGCTGCCTGGAGCTCTGTTTATATTGACCTCAACGAGGCACACCTGGGGAGGGCGGGCCGGCAGGGTAAGGCTGCCCAGGTCAGCTAATCCACAACCCTCAGGGAATCACATTGTTGAAAATGGACCCCGCTAAGGCAGAAGAGAAGCCAAGGGAAAAAAGGACACAATGCCATTTGCAGCACCGTAGATGAGTCTAGAAGTAATCACGTGACTTGTAGTAAGTCAGAAAGTGAAAGACACATATCATATCATATCACTTATAGGTGTTACCTAAAAATGGATACCAGGGCAGATATTTCCACGGAGAAGGGCAATCACAGATTCATTAAACAAACTTATGGTTCACCAATGGAAAGGTGTGAGGATTGGTTTCATTACGATATCGGGGTTAACAGACATATACAAACACAGGTGACATATATAATCACCAAAGACCTACAGAATACCAAGAGAGGACTACTCAACATTCTGTCATAACGTACATGGGAAAAGGATCCCAAGAAGAACAGTCATCTGTATATGTGTAAAAGAACCACATCTTCCACACCTACAACAAGCCAAACATTGTAATCAAACTTGCTGTAATAAAAAATAAAAAAATTAAATTAAAAACACGAACAAGAAGTAGTGAGACAAACGTGAGGGGCTTTCTCCTGGTACATTCCATTCTAAACTCCAATCTAGAACACCACTTCCACTGAGGCTCTCTTGCCCTAGTAACCAGATTTGGTAAGGGTGAACTGCTGCCACCTTGTGGCCGTTTCACACAACAGCAGCTTTAATCCCAACGCTAATGGTCAGTTGATATTCAAAATCATTGCAGGCCTGTAAATGACACCTGCCCTGAAAACATATCCTGGGGTCACATATCGACCAAAAATTTCAAAGGACGTCCATATTTCAAAACCACCGTTTCAAAAGGCATATTTTACGCACATTAGTGTTCTGCTTCTTTTCCTTTCTTTCCTTTTTTGTTAAAAAACACGGGAATGGAAAAAGGCATCCCTCAGAATGGGCGAAAATCATTGCAGACGAATCAATGGACAGAGGTTTAATCTCCAATATATATAAACAGCTCATGCAGCTTAATATTAAAAAAACAAACAACCCCAAAAAAATGGGCAGAAGATCTAAAGAGACGTTTCTTCAAAGGAGACACAGAGATGGCCAAGACGCACATGAAAAGCTGCTCAACAGCACTAATTATTAGAGAAATGCAAATCAAAACTACAATGAGGTATCACCTCACACCTTTTAGAATCGGCATCATCAGAAAATCTACAAACAACCAATTCTGGGGAGGGTGTGGACAAAAGGAGCCCTCTTCCACTATTGGTGGGAATGTAAATTGATACAGTCCCTATGGAGAACAGTATGGAGTTTCCTTAAAAAAACTAGAAATAGAATTACCATCTGATCCAGCAATCCCACTTCTGGGCATATACCCAGAGAAAACCGTATTTCAAAAAGGCACATTCACCACAATGTTCGTTGCAGCACTATTTACAATATCCAGGTAATGGAAGCAACCTAAATGCCCACAGACAGATGAATGGATAAAGATGTGGTACATATATAAAATGGAATATGACTCGGCCATAAAAAGGAATGAAACTGGGTCATTTGTAGAGACATCGATGGATCGAGAGACTGTCATACAGAATGAAGTAAGTCAGAAAGAGGAAAACAAATATTGTATATTAATGCATATATGTGGAGCCTAAAAATGGTACAGATGAACTGGTTTGCAGGGAAGAAATAGAGACACAGAGGTAGAGAACAAACGTATGGACACCAAGTGTGGGAAGCCATGGGGTGGTGGTGGTGGGATGAGTTGGGAGTTTGGGATTGACCTGTATACATGTATATGCATAAAATACATAACTAATAATAACGTGCTGTATAAAAAAATAAATAAAATTTCAAAATTTTAAAAAATAAAATTTAAATATAAAACAGAAAAAAGTTCTTCCCGTCACACAGATGTATTTATAGGAATGAATTATTTCCATGCTTATATCTATAAATACATAAAAGAGGAATAACATCTAACTTGAAACATAAAAGAAAAAAAAGTGAACCCACGAGTTATACAGAGGAAAACCCTATCACGGCACTTGCTCCAGTGGTAAACAATTCTGAAATTGGTCAGAGGTGGGGCACCATCTCCCATACAGCCAGGAACCCAACCCCCACGCAAGGAGCGTCCTCATTGCAAAGCTGGGGGACCGTGCCGAGGCATCTGTGAGTAAACGTGAGCTGAGCCCCAGGCCAGCTGCTGCTGAACTGTTCCCACCCTTTCCAGGTAAAACACCTGAATATGTACAAGGGCTTGAAAGCCTAGAGGAAGGACCGTGGAGCCACACCAGCGACAGCACGCAGGCCAACTTGGTGCCTGCAGGCCAGCCAGCGTGGTCCTGGACCCTGGCGCTCTTCCAGAAGCTTTCCATTGCCCTGCCTGAGATACCCCTCCTGTCCCGGGCCCCACTGCTTTTTTCCTTCCTCACCTCTGTCCGGAGAGAAATTCCAGCGGAAGGTATGGGTGACACATCCTCTTCTTTACAGGCGGCAGCCTGGCAACTCCTGCAGAAAGGCCAGCAGAACCCCACTCACACCGGGCCACCCACAAAGCTGTGGCCCCTCACTCCCTCCCACCAGCACAGCCCCGAGACTGCTGACGGGGCAGAGAATATGGAGTCAGGCACAGCTTCAGGGGCTATTGCTGCCTGGAGCTCTGTTTATATTGACCTCAACGAGGCACACCTGGGGAGGGCGGGCCGGCAGGGTAAGGCTGCCCAGGTCAGCTAATCCACAACCCTCAGGGAATCACATTGTTGAAAATGGACCCCGCTAAGGCAGAAGAGAAGCCAAGGGAAAAAAGGACACAATGCCATTTGCAGCACCGTAGATGAGTCTAGAAGTAATCACGTGACTTGTAGTAAGTCAGAAAGTGAAAGACACATATCATATCATATCACTTATAGGTGTTACCTAAAAATGGATACCAGGGCAGATATTTCCACGGAGAAGGGCAATCACAGATTCATTAAACAAACTTATGGTTCACCAATGGAAAGGTGTGAGGATTGGTTTCATTACGATATTGGGGTTAACAGACATATACAAACACAGGTGACATATATAATCACCAAAGACCTACAGAATACCAAGAGAGGACTACTCAACATTCTGTCATAACGTACATGGGAAAAGGATCCCAAGAAGAACAGTCATCTGTATATGTGTAAAAGAACCACATCTTCCACACCTACAACAAGCCAAACATTGTAATCAAACTTGCTGTAATAAAAAATAAAAACTTAAATTAAAAACACGAACAAGAAGTAGTGAGACAAACGTGAGGGGCTTTCTCCTGGTACATTCCATTCTAAACTCCAATCTAGAACACCACTTCCACTGAGGCTCTCTTGCCCTAGTAACCAGATTTGGTAAGGGTGAACTGCTGCCACCTTGTGGCCGTTTCACACAGCAGCAGCTTTAATCCCAACGCTAATGGTCAGTTGATATTCAAAATCATTGCAGGCCTGTAAATGACACCTGCCCTGAAAACAAATCCTGGGGTCACATATCGACCAAAAATTTCAAAGGACGTCCATATTTCAAAACCACCGTTTCAAAAGGCATATTTTACGCACATTAGTGTTCTGCTTCTTTTCCTTTCTTTCCTTTTTTGTTAAAAAACACGGGAATGGAAAAAGGCATCCCTCAGAATGGGCGAAAATCGTTGCAGACGAATCAATGGACAGAGGTTTAATCTCCAATATATATAAACAGCTCATGCAGCTTAATATTAAAAAAACAAACAACCCCAAAAAAATGGGCAGAAGATCTAAAGAGACGTTTCTTCAAAGGAGACACAGAGATGGCCAAGACGCACATGAAAAGCTGCTCAACAGCACTAATTATTAGAGAAATGCAAATCAAAACTACAATGAGGTATCACCTCACACCTGTTAGAATCGGCATCATCAGAAAATCTACAAACAACCAATTCTGGGGAGGGTGTGGACAAAAGGAGCCCTCTTCCACTATTGGTGGGAATGTAAATTGATACAGTCACTATGGAGAACAGTATGGAGTTTCCTTAAAAAAACTAGAAATAGAATTACCATCTGATCCAGCAATCCCACTTCTGGGCATATACCCAGAGAAAACCGTATTTCAAAAAGGCACATTCACCACAATGTTCGTTGCAGCACTATTTACAATATCCAGGTAATGGAAGCAACCTAAATGCCCACAGACAGATGAATGGATAAAGATGTGGTACATATATAAAATGGAATATGACTCGGCCATAAAAAGGAATGAAACTGGGTCATTTGTAGAGACATCGATGGATCGAGAGACTGTCATACAGAATGAAGTAAGTCAGAAAGAGGAAAACAAATATTGTATATTAATGCATATATGTGGAGCCTAAAAATGGTACAGATGAACTGGTTTGCAGGGAAGAAATAGAGACACAGAGGTAGAGAACAAACGTATGGACACCAAGTGTGGGAAGCCATGGGGTGGTGGTGGTGGGATGAGTTGGGAGTTTGGGATTGACCTGTATACATGTATATGCATAAAATACATAACTAATAATAACGTGCTGTATAAAAAAATAAATAAAATTTCAAAATTTTAAAAAATAAAATTTAAAAATAAAACAGAAAAAAGTTCTTCCCGTCACACAGATGTATTTATAGGAATGAATTATTTCCATGCTTATATCTATAAATACATAAAAGAGGAATAACATCTAACTTGAAACATAAAAGAAAAAAAAAGTGAACCCACGAGTTATACAGAGGAAAACCCTATCACGGCACTTGCTCCAGTGGTAAACAATTCTGAAATTGGTCAGAGGTGGGGCACCATCTCCCATACAGCCAGCAACCCACCCCCCACGCAAGGAGCGTCCTCATTGCAAAGCTGGGGGACCGTGCCGAGGCATCTGTGAGTAAACGTGAGCTGAGCCCCAGGCCAGCTGCTGCTGAACTGTTCCCACCCTTTCCAGGTAAAACACCTGAATATGTACAAGGGCTTGAAAGCCTAGAGGAAGGACCGTGGAGCCACACCAGCGACAGCACGCAGGCCAACTTGGTGCCTGCAGGCCAGCCAGCGTGGTCCTGGACCCTGGCGCTCTTCCAGAAGCTTTCCATTGCCCTGCCTGAGATACCCCTCCTGTCCCGGCCCCCACTGCTTTTTTCCTTCCTCACCTCTGTCCGGAGAGAAATTCCAGCGGAAGGTATGGGTGACACATCCTCTTCTTTACAGGCGGCAGCCTGGCAACTCCTGCAGAAAGGCCAGCAGAACCCCACTCACACCGGGCCACCCACAAAGCTGTGGCCCCTCACTCCCTCCCACCAGCACAGCCCCGAGACTGCTGACGGGGCAGAGAATATGGAGTCAGGCACAGCTTCAGGGGCTATTGCTGCCTGGAGCTCTGTTTATATTGACCTCAACGAGGCACACCTGGGGAGGGCGGGCCGGCAGGGTAAGGCTGCCCAGGTCAGCTAATCCACAACCCTCAGGGAATCACATTGTTGAAAATGGACCCCGCTAAGGCAGAAGAGAAGCCAAGGGAAAAAAGGACACAATGCCATTTGCAGCACCGTAGATGAGTCTAGAAGTAATCACGTGACTTGTAGTAAGTCAGAAAGTGAAAGACACATATCATATCATATCACTTATAGGTGTTACCTAAAAATGGATACCAGGGCAGATATTTCCACGGAGAAGGGCAATCACAGATTCATTAAACAAACTTATGGTTCACCAATGGAAAGGTGTGAGGATTGGTTTCATTACGATATCGGGGTTAACAGACATATACAAACACAGGTGACATATATAATCACCAAAGACCTACAGAATACCAAGAGAGGACTACTCAACATTCTGTCATAACGTACATGGGAAAAGGATCCCAAGAAGAACAGTCATCTGTATATGTGTAAAAGAACCACATCTTCCACACCTACAACAAGCCAAACATTGTAATCAAACTTGCTGTAATAAAAAATAAAAACTTAAATTAAAAACACGAACAAGAAGTAGTGAGACAAACGTGAGGGGCTTTCTCCTGGTACATTCCATTCTAAACTCCAATCTAGAACACCACTTCCACTGAGGCTCTCTTGCCCTAGTAACCAGATTTGGTAAGGGTGAACTGCTGCCACCTTGTGGCCGTTTCACACAACAGCAGCTTTAATCCCAACGCTAATGGTCAGTTGATATTCAAAATCATTGCAGGCCTGTAAATGACACCTGCCCTGAAAACAAATCCTGGGGTCACATATCGACCAAAAATTTCAAAGGACGTCCATATTTCAAAACCACCGTTTCAAAAGGCATATTTTACGCACATTAGTGTTCTGCTTCTTTTCCTTTCTTTCCTTTTTTGTTAAAAAACACGGGAATGGAAAAAGGCATCCCTCAGAATGGGCGAAAATCGTTGCAGACGAATCAATGGACAGAGGTTTAATCTCCAATATATATAAACAGCTCATGCAGCTTAATATTAAAAAAACAAACAACCCCAAAAAAATGGGCAGAAGATCTAAAGAGACGTTTCTTCAAAGGAGACACAGAGATGGCCAAGACGCACATGAAAAGCTGCTCAACAGCACTAATTATTAGAGAAATGCAAATCAAAACTACAATGAGGTATCACCTCACACCTGTTAGAATCGGCATCATCAGAAAATCTACAAACAACCAATTCTGGGGAGGGTGTGGACAAAAGGAGCCCTCTTCCACTATTGGTGGGAATGTAAATTGATACAGTCCCTATGGAGAACAGTATGGAGTTTCCTTAAAAAAACTAGAAATAGAATTACCATCTGATCCAGCAATCCCACTTCTGGGCATATACCCAGAGAAAACCGTATTTCAAAAAGGCACATTCACCACAATGTTCGTTGCAGCACTATTTACAATAGCCAGGTAATGGAAGCAACCTAAATGCCCACAGACAGATGAATGGATAAAGATGTGGTACATATATAAAATGGAATATGACTCGGCCATAAAAAGGAATGAAACTGGGTCATTTGTAGAGACATCGATGGATCGAGAGACTGTCATACAGAATGAAGTAAGTCAGAAAGAGGAAAACAAATATTGTATATTAATGCATATATGTGGAGCCTGAAAATGGTACAGATGAACTGGTTTGCAGGGAAGAAATAGAGACACAGAGGTAGAGAACAAACGTATGGACACCAAGTGTGGGAAGCCATGGGGTGGTGGTGGTGGGATGAGTTGGGAGTTTGGGATTGACCTGTATACATGTATATGCATAAAATACATAACTAATAATAACGTGCTGTATAAAAAAATAAATAAAATTTCAAAATTTTAAAAAATAAAATTTAAAAATAAAACAGAAAAAAGTTCTTCCCGTCACACAGATGTATTTATAGGAATGAATTATTTCCATGCTTATATCTATAAATACATAAAAGAGGAATAACATCTAACTTGAAACATAAAAGAAAAAAAAAGTGAACCCACGAGTTATACAGAGGAAAACCCTATCACGGCACTTGCTCCAGTGGTAAACAATTCTGAA
Source organism: Mesoplodon mirus (assembly GCF_964341445.2). Lineage (NCBI taxonomy): Eukaryota > Metazoa > Chordata > Mammalia > Artiodactyla > Ziphiidae > Mesoplodon > Mesoplodon mirus. Next base: position 105,951,554 of record NC_138987.1, on the reverse strand, counting down.
ATTGGTCAGAGGTGGGGCACCATCTCCCATACAGCCAGCAACCCAACCCCCACGCAAGGAGCGTCCTCATTGCAAAGCTGGGGGACCGTGCCGAGGCATCTGCGAGTAAACGTGAGCTGAGCCCCAGGCCAGCTGCTGCTGAACTGTTCCCACCCTTTCCAGGTAAAACACCTGAATATGTACAAGGGCTTGAAAGCCTAGAGGAAGGACCGTGGAGCCACACCAGCGACAGCACGCAGGCCAACTTGGTGCCTGCAGGCCAGCCAGCGTGGTCCTGGACCCTGGCGCTCTTCCAGAAGCTTTCCATTGCCCTGCCTGAGATACCCCTCCTGTCCCGGCCCCCACTGCTTTTTTCCTTCCTCACCTCTGTCCGGAGAGAAATTCCAGCGGAAGGTATGGGTGACACATCCTCTTCTTTACAGGCGGCAGCCTGGCAACTCCTGCAGAAAGGCCAGCAGAACCCCACTCACACCGGGCCACCCACAAAGCTGTGGCCCCTCACTCCCTCCCACCAGCACAGCCCCGAGACTGCTGACGGGGCAGAGAATATGGAGTCAGGCACAGCTTCAGGGGCTATTGCTGCCTGGAGCTCTGTTTATATTGACCTCAACGAGGCACACCTGGGGAGGGCGGGCCGGCAGGGTAAGGCTGCCCAGGTCAGCTAATCCACAACCCTCAGGGAATCACATTGTTGAAAATGGACCCCGCTAAGGCAGAAGAGAAGCCAAGGGAAAAAAGGACACAATGCCATTTGCAGCACCGTAGATGAGTCTAGAAGTAATCACGTGACTTGTAGTAAGTCAGAAAGTGAAAGACACATATCATATCATATCACTTATAGGTGTTACCTAAAAATGGATACCAGGGCAGATATTTCCACGGAGAAGGGCAATCACAGATTCATTAAACAAACTTATGGTTCACCAATGGAAAGGTGTGAGGATTGGTTTCATTACGATATCGGGGTTAACAGACATATACAAACACAGGTGACATATATAATCACCAAAGACCTACAGAATACCAAGAGAGGACTACTCAACATTCTGTCATAACGTACATGGGAAAAGGATCCCAAGAAGAACAGTCATCTGTATATGTGTAAAAGAACCACATCTTCCACACCTACAACAAGCCAAACATTGTAATCAAACTTGCTGTAATAAAAAATAAAAACTTAAATTAAAAACACGAACAAGAAGTAGTGAGACAAACGTGAGGGGCTTTCTCCTGGTACATTCCATTCTAAACTCCAATCTAGAACACCACTTCCACTGAGGCTCTCTTGCCCTAGTAACCAGATTTGGTAAGGGTGAACTGCTGCCACCTTGTGGCCGTTTCACACAACAGCAGCTTTAATCCCAACGCTAATGGTCAGTTGATATTCAAAATCATTGCAGGCCTGTAAATGACACCTGCCCTGAAAACAAATCCTGGGGTCACATATCGACCAAAAATTTCAAAGGACGTCCATATTTCAAAACCACCGTTTCAAAAGGCATATTTTACGCACATTAGTGTTCTGCTTCTTTTCCTTTCTTTCCTTTTTTGTTAAAAAACACGGGAATGGAAAAAGGCATCCCTCAGAATGGGCGAAAATCGTTGCAGACGAATCAATGGACAGAGGTTTAATCTCCAATATATATAAACAGCTCATGCAGCTTAATATTAAAAAAACAAACAACCCCAAAAAAATGGGCAGAAGATCTAAAGAGACGTTTCTTCAAAGGAGACACAGAGATGGCCAAGACGCACATGAAAAGCTGCTCAACAGCACTAATTATTAGAGAAATGCAAATCAAAACTACAATGAGGTATCACCTCACACCTGTTAGAATCGGCATCATCAGGAAATCTACAAACAACCAATTCTGGGGAGGGTGTGGACAAAAGGAGCCCTCTTCCACTATTGGTGGGAATGTAAATTGATACAGTCCCTATGGAGAACAGTATGGAGTTTCCTTAAAAAAACTAGAAATAGAATTATCATCTGATCCAGCAATCCCACTTCTGGGCATATACCCAGAGAAAACCGTATTTCAAAAAGGCACATTCACCACAATGTTCGTTGCAGCACTATTTACAATAGCCAGGTAATGGAAGCAACCTAAATGCCCACAGACAGATGAATGGATAAAGATGTGGTACATATATAAAATGGAATATGACTCGGCCATAAAAAGGAATGAAACTGGGTCATTTGTAGAGACATCGATGGATCGAGAGACTGTCATACAGAATGAAGTAAGTCAGAAAGAGGAAAACAAATATTGTATATTAATGCATATATGTGGAGCCTGAAAATGGTACAGATGAACTGGTTTGCAGGGAAGAAATAGAGACACAGAGGTAGAGAACAAACGTATGGACACCAAGTGTGGGAAGCCATGGGGTGGTGGTGGTGGGATGAGTTGGGAGTTTGGGATTGACCTGTATACATGTATATGCATAAAATACATAACTAATAATAACGTGCTGTATAAAAAAATAAATAAAATTTCAAAATTTTAAAAAATAAAATTTAAAAATAAAACAGAAAAAAGTTCTTCCCGTCACACAGATGTATTTATAGGAATGAATTATTTCCATGCTTATATCTATAAATACATAAAAGAGGAATAACATCTAACTTGAAACATAAAAGAAAAAAAAAGTGAACCCACGAGTTATACAGAGGAAAACCCTATCACGGCACTTGCTCCAGTGGTAAACAATTCTGAAATTGGTCAGAGGTGGGGCACCATCTCCCATACAGCCAGCAACCCAACCCCCACGCAAGGAGCGTCCTCATTGCAAAGCTGGGGGACCGTGCCGAGGCATCTGCGAGTAAACGTGAGCTGAGCCCCAGGCCAGCTGCTGCTGAACTGTTCCCACCCTTTCCAGGTAAAACACCTGAATATGTACAAGGGCTTGAAAGCCTAGAGGAAGGACCGTGGAGCCACACCAGCGACAGCACGCAGGCCAACTTGGTGCCTGCAGGCCAGCCAGCGTGGTCCTGGACCCTGGCGCTCTTCCAGAAGCTTTCCATTGCCCTGCCTGAGATACCCCTCCTGTCCCGGCCCCCACTGCTTTTTTCCTTCCTCACCTCTGTCCGGAGAGAAATTCCAGCGGAAGGTATGGGTGACACATCCTCTTCTTTACAGGCGGCAGCCTGGCAACTCCTGCAGAAAGGCCAGCAGAACCCCACTCACACCGGGCCACCCACAAAGCTGTGGCCCCTCACTCCCTCCCACCAGCACAGCCCCGAGACTGCTGACGGGGCAGAGAATATGGAGTCAGGCACAGCTTCAGGGGCTATTGCTGCCTGGAGCTCTGTTTATATTGACCTCAACGAGGCACACCTGGGGAGGGCGGGCCGGCAGGGTAAGGCTGCCCAGGTCAGCTAATCCACAACCCTCAGGGAATCACATTGTTGAAAATGGACCCCGCTAAGGCAGAAGAGAAGCCAAGGGAAAAAAGGACACAATGCCATTTGCAGCACCGTAGATGAGTCTAGAAGTAATCACGTGACTTGTAGTAAGTCAGAAAGTGAAAGACACATATCATATCATATCACTTATAGGTGTTACCTAAAAATGGATACCAGGGCAGATATTTCCACGGAGAAGGGCAATCACAGATTCATTAAACAAACTTATGGTTCACCAATGGAAAGGTGTGAGGATTGGTTTCATTACGATATCGGGGTTAACAGACATATACAAACACAGGTGACATATATAATCACCAAAGACCTACAGAATACCAAGAGAGGACTACTCAACATTCTGTCATAACGTACATGGGAAAAGGATCCCAAGAAGAACAGTCATCTGTATATGTGTAAAAGAACCACATCTTCCACACCTACAACAAGCCAAACATTGTAATCAAACTTGCTGTAATAAAAAATAAAAACTTAAATTAAAAACACGAACAAGAAGTAGTGAGACAAACGTGAGGGGCTTTCTCCTGGTACATTCCATTCTAAACTCCAATCTAGAACACCACTTCCACTGAGGCTCTCTTGCCCTAGTAACCAGATTTGGTAAGGGTGAACTGCTGCCACCTTGTGGCCGTTTCACACAACAGCAGCTTTAATCCCAACGCTAATGGTCAGTTGATATTCAAAATCATTGCAGGCCTGTAAATGACACCTGCCCTGAAAACAAATCCTGGGGTCACATATCGACCAAAAATTTCAAAGGACGTCCATATTTCAAAACCACCGTTTCAAAAGGCATATTTTACGCACATTAGTGTTCTGCTTCTTTTCCTTTCTTTCCTTTTTTGTTAAAAAACACGGGAATGGAAAAAGGCATCCCTCAGAATGGGCGAAAATCGTTGCAGACGAATCAATGGACAGAGGTTTAATCTCCAATATATATAAACAGCTCATGCAGCTTAATATTAAAAAAACAAACAACCCCAAAAAAATGGGCAGAAGATCTAAAGAGACGTTTCTTCAAAGGAGACACAGAGATGGCCAAGACGCACATGAAAAGCTGCTCAACAGCACTAATTATTAGAGAAATGCAAATCAAAACTACAATGAGGTATCACCTCACACCTGTTAGAATCGGCATCATCAGAAAATCTACAAACAACCAATTCTGGGGAGGGTGTGGACAAAAGGAGCCCTCTTCCACTATTGGTGGGAATGTAAATTGATACAGTCACTATGGAGAACAGTATGGAGTTTCCTTAAAAAAACTAGAAATAGAATTACCATCTGATCCAGCAATCCCACTTCTGGGCATATACCCAGAGAAAACCGTATTTCAAAAAGGCACATTCACCACAATGTTCGTTGCAGCACTATTTACAATAGCCAGGTAATGGAAGCAACCTAAATGCCCACAGACAGATGAATGGATAAAGATGTGGTACATATATAAAATGGAATATGACTCGGCCATAAAAAGGAATGAAACTGGGTCATTTGTAGAGACATCGATGGATCGAGAGACTGTCATACAGAATGAAGTAAGTCAGAAAGAGGAAAACAAATATTGTATATTAATGCATATATGTGGAGCCTAAAAATGGTACAGATGAACTGGTTTGCAGGGAAGAAATAGAGACACAGAGGTAGAGAACAAACGTATGGACACCAAGTGTGGGAAGCCATGGGGTGGTGGTGGTGGGATAAGTTGGGAGTTTGGGATTGACCTGTATACATGTATATGCATAAAATACATAACTAATAATAACGTGCTGTATAAAAAAATAAATAAAATTTCAAAATTTTAAAAAATAAAATTTAAATATAAAACAGAAAAAAGTTCTTCCCGTCACACAGATGTATTTATAGGAATGAATTAGTTCCATGCTTATATCTATAAATACATAAAAGAGGAATAACATCTAACTTGAAACATAAAAGAAAAAAAAAGTGAACCCACGAGTTATACAGAGGAAAACCCTATCACGGCACTTGCTCCAGTGGTAAACAATTCTGAAATTGGTCAGAGGTGGGGCACCATCTCCCATACAGCCAGCAACCCAACCCCCACGCAAGGAGCGTCCTCATTGCAAAGCTGGGGGACCGTGCCGAGGCATCTGTGAGTAAACGTGAGCTGAGCCCCAGGCCAGCTGCTGCTGAACTGTTCCCACCCTTTCCAGGTAAAACACCTGAATATGTACAAGGGCTTGAAAGCCTAGAGGAAGGACCGTGGAGCCACACCAGCGACAGCACGCAGGCCAACTTGGTGCCTGCAGGCCAGCCAGCGTGGTCCTGGACCCTGGCGCTCTTCCAGAAGCTTTCCATTGCCCTGCCTGAGATACCCCTCCTGTCCCGGCCCCCACTGCTTTTTTCCTTCCTCACCTCTGTCCGGAGAGAAATTCCAGCGGAAGGTATGGGTGACACATCCTCTTCTTTACAGGCGGCAGCCTGGCAACTCCTGCAGAAAGGCCAGCAGAACCCCACTCACACCGGGCCACCCACAAAGCTGTGGCCCCTCACTCCCTCCCACCAGCACAGCCCCGAGACTGCTGACGGGGCAGAGAATATGGAGTCAGGCACAGCTTCAGGGGCTATTGCTGCCTGGAGCTCTGTTTATATTGACCTCAACGAGGCACACCTGGGGAGGGCGGGCCGGCAGGGTAAGGCTGCCCAGGTCAGCTAATCCACAACCCTCAGGGAATCACATTGTTGAAAATGGACCCCGCTAAGGCAGAAGAGAAGCCAAGGGAAAAAAGGACACAATGCCATTTGCAGCACCGTAGATGAGTCTAGAAGTAATCACGTGACTTGTAGTAAGTCAGAAAGTGAAAGACACATATCATATCATATCACTTATAGGTGTTACCTAAAAATGGATACCAGGGCAGATATTTCCACGGAGAAGGGCAATCACAGATTCATTAAACAAACTTATGGTTCACCAATGGAAAGGTGTGAGGATTGGTTTCATTACGATATCGGGGTTAACAGACATATACAAACACAGGTGACATATATAATCACCAAAGACCTACAGAATACCAAGAGAGGACTACTCAACATTCTGTCATAACGTACATGGGAAAAGGATCCCAAGAAGAACAGTCATCTGTATATGTGTAAAAGAACCACATCTTCCACACCTACAACAAGCCAAACATTGTAATCAAACTTGCTGTAATAAAAAATAAAAACTTAAATTAAAAACACGAACAAGAAGTAGTGAGACAAACGTGAGGGGCTTTCTCCTGGTACATTCCATTCTAAACTCCAATCTAGAACACCACTTCCACTGAGGCTCTCTTGCCCTAGTAACCAGATTTGGTAAGGGTGAACTGCTGCCACCTTGTGGCCGTTTCACACAACAGCAGCTTTAATCCCAACGCTAATGGTCAGTTGATATTCAAAATCATTGCAGGCCTGTAAATGACACCTGCCCTGAAAACAAATCCTGGGGTCACATATCGACCAAAAATTTCAAAGGACGTCCATATTTCAAAACCACCGTTTCAAAAGGCATATTTTACGCACATTAGTGTTCTGCTTCTTTTCCTTTCTTTCCTTTTTTGTTAAAAAACACGGGAATGGAAAAAGGCATCCCTCAGAATGGGCGAAAATCGTTGCAGACGAATCAATGGACAGAGGTTTAATCTCCAATATATATAAACAGCTCATGCAGCTTAATATTAAAAAAACAAACAACCCCAAAAAAATGGGCAGAAGATCTAAAGAGACGTTTCTTCAAAGGAGACACAGAGATGGCCAAGACGCACATGAAAAGCTGCTCAACAGCACTAATTATTAGAGAAATGCAAATCAAAACTACAATGAGGTATCACCTCACACCTGTTAGAATCGGCATCATCAGGAAATCTACAAACAACCAATTCTGGGGAGGGTGTGGACAAAAGGAGCCCTCTTCCACTATTGGTGGGAATGTAAATTGATACAGTCCCTATGGAGAACAGTATGGAGTTTCCTTAAAAAAACTAGAAATAGAATTATCATCTGATCCAGCAATCCCACTTCTGGGCATATACCCAGAGAAAACCGTATTTCAAAAAGGCACATTCACCACAATGTTCGTTGCAGCACTATTTACAATAGCCAGGTAATGGAAGCAACCTAAATGCCCACAGACAGATGAATGGATAAAGATGTGGTACATATATAAAATGGAATATGACTCGGCCATAAAAAGGAATGAAACTGGGTCATTTGTAGAGACATCGATGGATCGAGAGACTGTCATACAGAATGAAGTAAGTCAGAAAGAGGAAAACAAATATTGTATATTAATGCATATATGTGGAGCCTGAAAATGGTACAGATGAACTGGTTTGCAGGGAAGAAATAGAGACACAGAGGTAGAGAACAAACGTATGGACACCAAGTGTGGGAAGCCATGGGGTGGTGGTGGTGGGATGAGTTGGGAGTTTGGGATTGACCTGTATACATGTATATGCATAAAATACATAACTAATAATAACGTGCTGTATAAAAAAATAAATAAAATTTCAAAATTTTAAAAAATAAAATTTAAAAATAAAACAGAAAAAAGTTCTTCCCGTCACACAGATGTATTTATAGGAATGAATTATTTCCATGCTTATATCTATAAATACATAAAAGAGGAATAACATCTAACTTGAAACATAAAAGAAAAAAAAAGTGAACCCACGAGTTATACAGAGGAAAACCCTATCACGGCACTTGCTCCAGTGGTAAACAATTCTGAAATTGGTCAGAGGTGGGGCACCATCTCCCATACAGCCAGCAACCCAACCCCCACGCAAGGAGCGTCCTCATTGCAAAGCTGGGGGACCGTGCCGAGGCATCTGCGAGTAAACGTGAGCTGAGCCCCAGGCCAGCTGCTGCTGAACTGTTCCCACCCTTTCCAGGTAAAACACCTGAATATGTACAAGGGCTTGAAAGCCTAGAGGAAGGACCGTGGAGCCACACCAGCGACAGCACGCAGGCCAACTTGGTGCCTGCAGGCCAGCCAGCGTGGTCCTGGACCCTGGCGCTCTTCCAGAAGCTTTCCATTGCCCTGCCTGAGATACCCCTCCTGTCCCGGCCCCCACTGCTTTTTTCCTTCCTCACCTCTGTCCGGAGAGAAATTCCAGCGGAAGGTATGGGTGACACATCCTCTTCTTTACAGGCGGCAGCCTGGCAACTCCTGCAGAAAGGCCAGCAGAACCCCACTCACACCGGGCCACCCACAAAGCTGTGGCCCCTCACTCCCTCCCACCAGCACAGCCCCGAGACTGCTGACGGGGCAGAGAATATGGAGTCAGGCACAGCTTCAGGGGCTATTGCTGCCTGGAGCTCTGTTTATATTGACCTCAACGAGGCACACCTGGGGAGGGCGGGCCGGCAGGGTAAGGCTGCCCAGGTCAGCTAATCCACAACCCTCAGGGAATCACATTGTTGAAAATGGACCCCGCTAAGGCAGAAGAGAAGCCAAGGGAAAAAAGGACACAATGCCATTTGCAGCACCGTAGATGAGTCTAGAAGTAATCACGTGACTTGTAGTAAGTCAGAAAGTGAAAGACACATATCATATCATATCACTTATAGGTGTTACCTAAAAATGGATACCAGGGCAGATATTTCCACGGAGAAGGGCAATCACAGATTCATTAAACAAACTTATGGTTCACCAATGGAAAGGTGTGAGGATTGGTTTCATTACGATATCGGGGTTAACAGACATATACAAACACAGGTGACATATATAATCACCAAAGACCTACAGAATACCAAGAGAGGACTACTCAACATTCTGTCATAACGTACATGGGAAAAGGATCCCAAGAAGAACAGTCATCTGTATATGTGTAAAAGAACCACATCTTCCACACCTACAACAAGCCAAACATTGTAATCAAACTTGCTGTAATAAAAAATAAAAACTTAAATTAAAAACACGAACAAGAAGTAGTGAGACAAACGTGAGGGGCTTTCTCCTGGTACATTCCATTCTAAACTCCAATCTAGAACACCACTTCCACTGAGGCTCTCTTGCCCTAGTAACCAGATTTGGTAAGGGTGAACTGCTGCCACCTTGTGGCCGTTTCACACAACAGCAGCTTTAATCCCAACGCTAATGGTCAGTTGATATTCAAAATCATTGCAGGCCTGTAAATGACACCTGCCCTGAAAACAAATCCTGGGGTCACATATCGACCAAAAATTTCAAAGGACGTCCATATTTCAATACCACCGTTTCAAAAGGCATATTTTACGCACATTAGTGTTCTGCTTCTTTTCCTTTCTTTCCTTTTTTGTTAAAAAACACGGGAATGGAAAAAGGCATCCCTCAGAATGGGCGAAAATCGTTGCAGACGAATCAATGGACAGAGGTTTAATCTCCAATATATATAAACAGCTCATGCAGCTTAATATTAAAAAAACAAACAACCCCAAAAAATGGGCAGAAGATCTAAAGAGACGTTTCTTCAAAGGAGACACAGAGATGGCCAAGACGCACATGAAAAGCTGCTCAACAGCACTAATTATTAGAGAAATGCAAATCAAAACTACAATGAGGTATCACCTCACACCTGTTAGAATCGGCATCATCAGAAAATCTACAAACAACCAATTCTGGGGAGGGTGTGGACAAAAGGAGCCCTCTTCCACTATTGGTGGGAATGTAAATTGATACAGTCACTATGGAGAACAGTATGGAGTTTCCTTAAAAAAACTAGAAATAGAATTACCATCTGATCCAGCAATCCCACTTCTGGGCATATACCCAGAGAAAACCGTATTTCAAAAAGGCACATTCACCACAATGTTCGTTGCAGCACTATTTACAATAGCCAGGTAATGTAAGCAACCTAAATGCCCACAGACAGATGAATGGATAAAGATGTGGTACATATATAAAATGGAATATGACTCGGCCATAAAAAGGAATGAAACTGGGTCATTTGTAGAGACATCGATGGATCGAGAGACTGTCATACAGAATGAAGTAAGTCAGAAAGAGGAAAACAAATATTGTATATTAATGCATATATGTGGAGCCTAAAAATGGTACAGATGAACTGGTTTGCAGGGAAGAAATAGAGACACAGAGGTAGACAACAAACGTATGGACACCAAGTGTGGGAAGCCATGGGGTGGTGGTGGTGGGATGAGTTGGGTGTTTGGGATTGACCTGTATACATGTATATGCATAAAATACATAACTAATAATAACGTGCTGTATAAAAAAATAAATAAAATTTCAAAATTTTAAAAAATAAAATTTAAAAATAAAACAGAAAAAAGTTCTTCCCGTCACACAGATGTATTTATAGGAATGAATTATTTCCATGCTTATATCTATAAATACATAAAAGAGGAATAACATCTAACTTGAAACATAAAAGAAAAAAAAATTGAACCCACGAGTTATACAGAGGAAAACCCTATCACGGCACTTGCTCCAGTGGTAAACAATTCTGAAATTGGTCAGAGGTGGGGAACCTTCTCCCATACAGCCAGCAACCCAACCCCCACGCAAGGAGCGTCCTCATTGCAAAGCTGGGGGACCGTGCCGAGGCATCTGTGAGTAAACGTGAGCTGAGCCCCAGGCCAGCTGCTGCTGAACTGTTCCCACCCTTTCCAGGTAAAACACCTGAATATGTACAAGGGCTTGAAAGCCTAGAGGAAGGACCGTGGAGCCACACCAGCGACAGCACGCAGGCCAACTTGGTGCCTGCAGGCCAGCCAGCGTGGTCCTGGACCCTGGCGCTCTTCCAGAAGCTTTCCATTGCCCTGCCTGAGATACCCCTCCTGTCCCGGCCCCCACTGCTTTTTTCCTTCCTCACCTCTGTCCGGAGAGAAATTCCAGCGGAAGGTATGGGTGACACATCCTCTTCTTTACAGGCGGCAGCCTGGCAACTCCTGCAGAAAGGCCAGCAGAACCCCACTCACACCGGGCCACCCACAAAGCTGTGGTCCCTCACTCCCTCCCACCAGCACAGCCCCGAGACTGCTGACGGGGCAGAGAATATGGAGTCAGGCACAGCTTCAGGGGCTATTGCTGCCTGGAGCTCTGTTTATATTGACCTCAACGAGGCACACCTGGGGAGGGCTGGCCGGCAGGGTAAGGCTGCCCAGGTCAGCTAATCCACAACCCTCAGGGAATCACATTGTTGAAAATGGACCCCGCTAAGGCAGAAGAGAAGCCAAGGGAAAAAAGGACACAATGCCATTTGCAGCACCGTAGATGAGTCTAGAAGTAATCACGTGACTTGTAGTAAGTCAGAAAGTGAAAGACACATATCATATCATATCACTTATAGGTGTTACCTAAAAATGGATACCAGGGTAGATATTTCCACGGAGAAGGGCAATCACAGATTCATTAAACAAACTTATGGTTCACCAATGGAAAGGTGTGAGGATTGGTTTCATTACGATATCGGGGTTAACAGACATATACAAACACAGGTGACATATATAATCACCAAAGACCTACAGAATACCAAGAGAGGACTACTCAACATTCTGTCATAACGTACATGGGAAAAGGATCCCAAGAAGAACAGTCATCTGTATATGTGTAAAAGAACCACATCTTCCACACCTACAACAAGCCAAACATTGTAATCAAACTTGCTGTAATAAAAAATAAAAACTTAAATTAAAAACACGAACAAGAAGTAGTGAGACAAACGTGAGGGGCTTTCTCCTGGTACATTCCATTCTAAACTCCAATCTAGAACACCACTTCCACTGAGGCTCTCTTGCCCTAGTAACCAGATTTGGTAAGGGTGAACTGCTGCCACCTTGTGGCCGTTTCACACAACAGCAGCTTTAATCCCAACGCTAATGGTCAGTTGATATTCAAAATCATTGCAGGCCTGTAAATGACACCTGCCCTGAAAACAAATCCTGGGGTCACATATCGACCAAAAATTTCAAAGGACGTCCATATTTCAAAACCACCGTTTCAAAAGGCATATTTTACGCACATTAGTGTTCTGCTTCTTTTCCTTTCTTTCCTTTTTTGTTAAAAAACACGGGAATGGAAAAAGGCATCCCTCAGAATGGGCGAAAAGCGTTGCAGACGAATCAATGGACAGAGGTTTAATCTCCAATATATATAAACAGCTCATGCAGCTTAATATTAAAAAAACAAACAACCCAAAAAAAATGGGCAGAAGATCTAAAGAGACGTTTCTTCAAAGGAGACACAGAGATGGCCAAGACGCACATGAAAAGCTGCTCAACAGCACTAATTATTAGAGAAATGCAAATCAAAACTACAATGAGGTATCACCTCACACCTGTTAGAATCGGCATCATCAGAAAATCTACAAACAACCAATTCTGGGGAGGGTGTGGACAAAAGGAGCCCTCTTCCACTATTGGTGGGAATGTAAATTGATACAGTCACTATGGAGAACAGTATGGAGTTTCCTTAAAAAAACTAGAAATAGAATTACCATCTGATCCAGCAATCCCACTTCTGGGCATATACCCAGAGAAAACCGTATTTCAAAAAGGCACATTCACCACAATGTTCGTTGCAGCACTATTTACAATAGCCAGGTAATGTAAGCAACCTAAATGCCCACAGACAGATGAATGGATAAAGATGTGGTACATATATAAAATGGAATATGACTCGGCCATAAAAAGGAATGAAACTGGGTCATTTGTAGAGACATCGATGGATCGAGAGACTGTCATACAGAATGAAGTAAGTCAGAAAGAGGAAAACAAATATTGTATATTAATGCATATATGTGGAGCCTAAAAATGGTACAGATGAACTGGTTTGCAGGGAAGAAATAGAGACACAGAGGTAGACAACAAACGTATGGACACCAAGTGTGGGAAGCCATGGGGTGGTGGTGGTGGGATGAGTTGGGTGTTTGGGATTGACCTGTATACATGTATATGCATAAAATACATAACTAATAATAACGTGCTGTATAAAAAAATAAATAAAATTTCAAAATTTTAAAAAATAAAATTTAAAAATAAAACAGAAAAAAGTTCTTCCCGTCACACAGATGTATTTATAGGAATGAATTATTTCCATGCTTATATCTATAAATACATAAAAGAGGAATAACATCTAACTTGAAACATAAAAGAAAAAAAAATTGAACCCACGAGTTATACAGAGGAAAACCCTATCACGGCACTTGCTCCAGTGGTAAACAATTCTGAAATTGGTCAGAGGTGGGGAACCTTCTCCCATACAGCCAGCAACCCAACCCCCACGCAAGGAGCGTCCTCATTGCAAAGCTGGGGGACCGTGCCGAGGCATCTGTGAGTAAACGTGAGCTGAGCCCCAGGCCAGCTGCTGCTGAACTGTTCCCACCCTTTCCAGGTAAAACACCTGAATATGTACAAGGGCTTGAAAGCCTAGAGGAAGGACCGTGGAGCCACACCAGCGACAGCACGCAGGCCAACTTGGTGCCTGCAGGCCAGCCAGCGTGGTCCTGGACCCTGGCGCTCTTCCAGAAGCTTTCCATTGCCCTGCCTGAGATACCCCTCCTGTCCCGGCCCCCACTGCTTTTTTCCTTCCTCACCTCTGTCCGGAGAGAAATTCCAGCGGAAGGTATGGGTGACACATCCTCTTCTTTACAGGCGGCAGCCTGGCAACTCCTGCAGAAAGGCCAGCAGAACCCCACTCACACCGGGCCACCCACAAAGCTGTGGCCCCTCACTCCCTCCCACCAGCACAGCCCCGAGACTGCTGACGGGGCAGAGAATATGGAGTCAGGCACAGCTTCAGGGGCTATTGCTGCCTGGAGCTCTGTTTATATTGACCTCAACGAGGCACACCTGGGGAGGGCGGGCCGGCAGGGTAAGGCTGCCCAGGTCAGCTAATCCACAACCCTCAGGGAATCACATTGTTGAAAATGGACCCCGCTAAGGCAGAAGAGAAGCCAAGGGAAAAAAGGACACAATGCCATTTGCAGCACCGTAGATGAGTCTAGAAGTAATCACGTGACTTGTAGTAAGTCAGAAAGTGAAAGACACATATCATATCATATCACTTATAGGTGTTACCTAAAAATGGATACCAGGGCAGATATTTCCACGGAGAAGGGCAATCACAGATTCATTAAACAAACTTATGGTTCACCAATGGAAAGGTGTGAGGATTGGTTTCATTACGATATCGGGGTTAACAGACATATACAAACACAGGTGACATATATAATCACCAAAGACCTACAGAATACCAAGAGAGGACTACTCAACATTCTGTCATAACGTACATGGGAAAAGGATCCCAAGAAGAACAGTCATCTGTATATGTGTAAAAGAACCACATCTTCCACACCTACAACAAGCCAAACATTGTAATCAAACTTGCTGTAATAAAAAATAAAAACTTAAATTAAAAACACGAACAAGAAGTAGTGAGACAAACGTGAGGGGCTTTCTCCTGGTACATTCCATTCTAAACTCCAATCTAGAACACCACTTCCACTGAGGCTCTCTTGCCCTAGTAACCAGATTTGGTAAGGGTGAACTGCTGCCACCTTGTGGCCGTTTCACACAACAGCAGCTTTAATCCCAACGCTAATGGTCAGTTGATATTCAAAATCATTGCAGGCCTGTAAATGACACCTGCCCTGAAAACAAATCCTGGGGTCACATATCGACCAAAAATTTCAAAGGACGTCCATATTTCAAAACCACCGTTTCAAAAGGCATATTTTACGCACATTAGTGTTCTGCTTCTTTTCCTTTCTTTCCTTTTTTGTTAAAAAACACGGGAATGGAAAAAGGCATCCCTCAGAATGGGCGAAAAGCGTTGCAGACGAATCAATGGACAGAGGTTTAATCTCCAATATATATAAACAGCTCATGCAGCTTAATATTAAAAAAACAAACAACCCCAAAAAAATGGGCAGAAGATCTAAAGAGACGTTTCTTCAAAGGAGACACAGAGATGGCCAAGACGCACATGAAAAGCTGCTCAACAGCACTAATTATTAGAGAAATGCAAATCAAAACTACAATGAGGTATCACCTCACACCTGTTAGAATCGGCATCATCAGAAAATCTACAAACAACCAATTCTGGGGAGGGTGTGGACAAAAGGAGCCCTCTTCCACTATTGGTGGGAATGTAAATTGATACAGTCACTATGGAGAACAGTATGGAGTTTCCTTAAAAAAACTAGAAATAGAATTACCATCTGATCCAGCAATCCCACTTCTGGGCATATACCCAGAGAAAACCGTATTTCAAAAAGGCACATTCACCACAATGTTCGTTGCAGCACTATTTACAATAGCCAGGTAATGTAAGCAACCTAAATGCCCACAGACAGATGAATGGATAAAGATGTGGTACATATATAAAATGGAATATGACTCGGCCATAAAAAGGAATGAAACTGGGTCATTTGTAGAGACATCGATGGATCGAGAGACTGTCATACAGAATGAAGTAAGTCAGAAAGAGGAAAACAAATATTGTATATTAATGCATATATGTGGAGCCTAAAAATGGTACAGATGAACTGGTTTGCAGGGAAGAAATAGAGACACAGAGGTAGACAACAAACGTATGGACACCAAGTGTGGGAAGCCATGGGGTGGTGGTGGTGGGATGAGTTGGGTGTTTGGGATTGACCTGTATACATGTATATGCATAAAATACATAACTAATAATAACGTGCTGTATAAAAAAATAAATAAAATTTCAAAATTTTAAAAAATAAAATTTAAAAATAAAACAGAAAAAAGTTCTTCCCGTCACACAGATGTATTTATAGGAATGAATTATTTCCATGCTTATATCTATAAATACATAAAAGAGGAATAACATCTAACTTGAAACATAAAAGAAAAAAAAATTGAACCCACGAGTTATACAGAGGAAAACCCTATCACGGCACTTGCTCCAGTGGTAAACAATTCTGAAATTGGTCAGAGGTGGGGAACCTTCTCCCATACAGCCAGCAACCCAACCCCCACGCAAGGAGCGTCCTCATTGCAAAGCTGGGGGACCGTGCCGAGGCATCTGTGAGTAAACGTGAGCTGAGCCCCAGGCCAGCTGCTGCTGAACTGTTCCCACCCTTTCCAGGTAAAACACCTGAATATGTACAAGGGCTTGAAAGCCTAGAGGAAGGACCGTGGAGCCACACCAGCGACAGCACGCAGGCCAACTTGGTGCCTGCAGGCCAGCCAGCGTGGTCCTGGACCCTGGCGCTCTTCCAGAAGCTTTCCATTGCCCTGCCTGAGATACCCCTCCTGTCCCGGCCCCCACTGCTTTTTTCCTTCCTCACCTCTGTCCGGAGAGAAATTCCAGCGGAAGGTATGGGTGACACATCCTCTTCTTTACAGGCGGCAGCCTGGCAACTCCTGCAGAAAGGCCAGCAGAACCCCACTCACACCGGGCCACCCACAAAGCTGTGGCCCCTCACTCCCTCCCACCAGCACAGCCCCGAGACTGCTGACGGGGCAGAGAATATGGAGTCAGGCACAGCTTCAGGGGCTATTGCTGCCTGGAGCTCTGTTTATATTGACCTCAACGAGGCACACCTGGGGAGGGCGGGCCGGCAGGGTAAGGCTGCCCAGGTCAGCTAATCCACAACCCTCAGGGAATCACATTGTTGAAAATGGACCCCGCTAAGGCAGAAGAGAAGCCAAGGGAAAAAAGGACACAATGCCATTTGCAGCACCGTAGATGAGTCTAGAAGTAATCACGTGACTTGTAGTAAGTCAGAAAGTGAAAGACACATATCATATCATATCACTTATAGGTGTTACCTAAAAATGGATACCAGGGCAGATATTTCCACGGAGAAGGGCAATCACAGATTCATTAAACAAACTTATGGTTCACCAATGGAAAGGTGTGAGGATTGGTTTCATTACGATATCGGGGTTAACAGACATATACAAACACAGGTGACATATATAATCACCAAAGACCTACAGAATACCAAGAGAGGACTACTCAACATTCTGTCATAACGTACATGGGAAAAGGATCCCAAGAAGAACAGTCATCTGTATATGTGTAAAAGAACCACATCTTCCACACCTACAACAAGCCAAACATTGTAATCAAACTTGCTGTAATAAAAAATAAAAACTTAAATTAAAAACACGAACAAGAAGTAGTGAGACAAACGTGAGGGGCTTTCTCCTGGTACATTCCATTCTAAACTCCAATCTAGAACACCACTTCCACTGAGGCTCTCTTGCCCTAGTAACCAGATTTGGTAAGGGTGAACTGCTGCCACCTTGTGGCCGTTTCACACAACAGCAGCTTTAATCCCAACGCTAATGGTCAGTTGATATTCAAAATCATTGCAGGCCTGTAAATGACACCTGCCCTGAAAACAAATCCTGGGGTCACATATCGACCAAAAATTTCAAAGGACGTCCATATTTCAAAACCACCGTTTCAAAAGGCATATTTTACGCACATTAGTGTTCTGCTTCTTTTCCTTTCTTTCCTTTTTTGTTAAAAAACACGGGAATGGAAAAAGGCATCCCTCAGAATGGGCGAAAAGCGTTGCAGACGAATCAATGGACAGAGGTTTAATCTCCAATATATATAAACAGCTCATGCAGCTTAATATTAAAAAAACAAACAACCCCAAAAAAATGGGCAGAAGATCTAAAGAGACGTTTCTTCAAAGGAGACACAGAGATGGCCAAGACGCACATGAAAAGCTGCTCAACAGCACTAATTATTAGAGAAATGCAAATCAAAACTACAATGAGGTATCACCTCACACCTGTTAGAATCGGCATCATCAGAAAATCTACAAACAACCAATTCTGGGGAGGGTGTGGACAAAAGGAGCCCTCTTCCACTATTGGTGGGAATGTAAATTGATACAGTCACTATGGAGAACAGTATGGAGTTTCCTTAAAAAAACTAGAAATAGAGTTACCATCTGATCCAGCAATCCCACTTCTGGGCATATACCCAGAGAAAACCGTAAATCAAAAAGGCACATTCACCACATTGTTCGTTGCAGCACTATTTACAATAGCCAGGTAATGGAAGCAACCTAAATGCCCACAGACAGATGAATGGATAAAGATGTGGTACATATATAAAATGGAATATGACTCGGCCATAAAAAGGAATGAAACTGGGTCATTTGTAGAGACATCGATGGATCGAGAGACTGTCATACAGAATGAAGTAAGTCAGAAAGAGGAAAACAAATATTGTATATTAATGCATATATGTGGAGCCTAAAAATGGTACAGATGAACTGGTTTGCAGGGAAGAAATAGAGACACAGAGGTAGAGAACAAACGTATGGACACCAAGTGTGGGAAGCCATGGGGTGGTGGTGGTGGGATGAGTTCGGAGTTTGGGATTGACCTGTATACATGTATATGCATAAAATACATAACTAATAATAACGTGCTGTATAAAAAAATAAATAAAATTTCAAAATTTTAAAAAATAAAATTTAAAAATAAAACAGAAAAAAGTTCTTCCCGTCACACAGATGTATTTATAGGAATGAATTATTTCCATGCTTGTATCTATAAATACATAAAAGAGGAATAACATCTAACTTGAAACATAAAAGAAAAAAAAAGTGAACCCACGAGTTATACAGAGGAAAACCCTATCACGGCACTGGCTCCAGTGGTAAACAATTCTGAAATTGGTCAGAGGTGGGGAACCATCTCCCATACAGCCAGCAACCCAACCCCCACGCAAGGAGCGTCCTCATTGCAAAGCTGGGGGACCGTGCCGAGGCATCTGTGAGTAACCGTGAGCTGAGCCCCAGGCCAGCTGCTGCTGAACTGTTCCCACCCTTTCCAGGTAAAACACCTGAATATGTACAAGGGCTTGAAAGCCTAGAGGAAGGACCGTGGAGCCACACCAGCGACAGCACGCAGGCCAACTTGGTGCCTGCAGGCCAGCCAGCGTGGTCCTGGACCCTGGCGCTCTTCCAGAAGCTTTCCATTGCCCTGCCTGAGATACCCCTCCTGTCCCGGCCCCCACTGCTTTTTTCCTTCCTCACCTCTGTCCGGAGAGAAATTCCAGCGGAAGGTATGGGTGACACATCCTCTTCTTTACAGGCGGCAGCCTGGCAACTCCTGCAGAAAGGCCAGCAGAACCCCACTCACACCGGGCCACCCACAAAGCTGTGGCCCCTCACTCCCTCCCACCAGCACAGCCCCGAGACTGCTGACGGGGCAGAGAATATGGAGTCAGGCACAGCTTCAGGGGCTATTGCTGCCTGGAGCTCTGTTTATATTGACCTCAACGAGGCACACCTTGGGAGGGCTGGCCGGCAGGGTAAGGCTGCCCAGGTCAGCTAATCCACAACCCTCAGGGAATCACATTGTTGAAAATGGACCCCGCTAAGGCAGAAGAGAAGCCAAGGGAAAAAAGGACACAATGCCATTTGCAGCACCGTAGATGAGTCTAGAAGTAATCACGTGACTTGTAGTAAGTCAGAAAGTGAAAGACACATATCATATCATATCACTTATAGGTGTTACCTAAAAATGGATACCAGGGCAGATATTTCCACGGAGAAGGGCAATCACAGATTCATTAAACAAACTTATGGTTCACCAATGGAAAGGTGTGAGGATTGGTTTCATTACGATATCGGGGTTAACAGACATATACAAACACAGGTGACATATATAATCACCAAAGACCTACAGAATACCAAGAGAGGACTACTCAACATTCTGTCATAACGTACATGGGAAAAGGATCCCAAGAAGAACAGTCATCTGTATATGTGTAAAAGAACCACATCTTCCACACCTACAACAAGCCAAACATTGTAATCAAACTTGCTGTAATAAAAAATAAAAACTTAAATTAAAAACACGAACAAGAAGTAGTGAGACAAACGTGAGGGGCTTTCTCCTGGTACATTCCATTCTAAACTCCAATCTAGAACACCACTTCCACTGAGGCTCTCTTGCCCTAGTAACCAGATTTGGTAAGGGTGAACTGCTGCCACCTTGTGGCCGTTTCACACAACAGCAGCTTTAATCCCAACGCTAATGGTCAGTTAATATTCAAAATCATTGCAGGCCTGTAAATGACACCTGCCCTGAAAACAAATCCTGGGGTCACATATCGACCAAAAATTTCAAAGGACGTCCATATTTCAAAACCACCGTTTCAAAAGGCATATTTTACGCACATTAGTGTTCTGCTTCTTTTCCTTTCTTTCCTTTTTTGTTAAAAAACACGGGAATGGAAAAAGGCATCCCTCAGAATGGGCGAAAATCGTTGCAGACGAATCAATGGACAGAGGTTTAATCTCCAATATATATAAACAGCTCATGCAGCTTAATATTAAAAAAACAAACAACCCAAAAAAAATGGGCAGAAGATCTAAAGAGACGTTTCTTCAAAGGAGACACAGAGATGGCCAAGACGCACATGAAAAGCTGCTCAACAGCACTAATTATTAGAGAAATGCAAATCAAAACTACAATGAGGTATCACCTCACACCTGTTAGAATCGGCATCATCAGAAAATCTACAAACAACCAATTCTGGGGAGGGTGTGGACAAAAGGAGCCCTCTTCCACTATTGGTGGGAATGTAAATTGATACAGTCACTATGGAGAACAGTATGGAGTTTCCTTAAAAAAACTAGAAATAGAATTACCATCTGATCCAGCAATCCCACTTCTGGGCATATACCCAGAGAAAACCGTATTTCAAAAAGGCACATTCACCACAATGTTCGTTGCAGCACTATTTACAATAGCCAGGTAATGGAAGCAACCTAAATGCCCACAGACAGATGAATGGATAAAGATGTGGTACATATATAAAATGGAATATGACTCGGCCATAAAAAGGAATGAAACTGGGTCATTTGTAGAGACATCGATGGATCGAGAGACTGTCATACAGAATGAAGTAAGTCAGAAAGAGGAAAACAAATATTGTATATTAATGCATATATGTGGAGCCTAAAAATGGTACAGATGAACTGGTTTGCAGGGAAGAAATAGAGACACAGAGGTAGAGAACAAACGTATGGACACCAAGTGTGGGAAGCCATGGGGTGGTGGTGGTGGGATGAGTTGGGAGATTGGGATTGACCTGTATACATGTATATGCATAAAATACATAACTAATAATAACGTGCTGTATAAAAACATAAATAAAATTAAATTTCAAAATTTTAAAAAATAAAATTTAAAAATAAAACAGAAAAAATTGTTCCCGTCACACAGATGTATTTATAGGAATGAATTATTTCCATGCTTATATTTATAAATACATAAAAGAGGAATAAAATCTAACTTTAAACAAAAAAGAAAAAAAAATTGAACACACGAGTTATACAGAGGAAAACCCTATCACGGCACTTGCTCCAGCGGTAAACAATTCTGAAATTGGTCAGAGGTGGGGAACCATCTCCCATACAGCCAGCCACCCAACCCCCACACAAGGAGCGTCCTCATTGAAAAGCTGGGGGACCGTGCCGAGGCATCTGTGAGTAAACGTGAGCTGAGCCCCAGGCCAGCTGCTTCTGATCTGTTCCCACCCTTTCCAGGTAAAACACCTGAATATGTACAAGGGCTTGAAAGCCTAGAGGAAGGACCGTGGAGCCACACCAGCGACAGCACGCAGGCCAACTTGGTGCCTGCAGGCCAGCCAGCGTGGTCCTGGACCCGGGTGCTCTTCCAGAAGCTTTCCATTGCCCTGCCTGAGATACCCCTCCTGTCCCGGACCCCACTGCTTTTTTCCTTCCTCACCTCTGTCCGGAGAGAAATTCCAGCGGAAGGTATGGGTGACACATCCTCTTCTTTACAGGCGGCAGCCTGGCAACTCCTGCAGAAAGGCCAGCAGAACCCCACTCACACTGGGCCACCCACAAAGCTGTGGCCCCTCACTCCCTCCCACCAGCACAGCCCCGAGACTGCTGACGGGGCAGAGAATATGGAGTCAGGCACAGCTTCAGGGGCTATTGCTGCCTGGAGCGCTGTTTATATTGATCTCAACGAGGCACACCTGGGGAGGGTGGGCCGGCAGGGTAAGGCTGCCCAGGTCAGCTAATCCACAACCCTCAGGGAATCACATTGTTGAAAACGGACCCCGCTAAGGCAGAAGAGAAGCCAAGGGAAAAAAGGAAACAATGCCATTTGCAGCACCGTAGATGAGTCTAGAAGTAATCACGTGACTTGTAGTAAGTCAGAAAGTGAAAGACACATATCATATCATATCACTTATAGGTGTTACCTAAAAATGGATACCAGGGCAGATATTTCCACGGAGAAGGGCAATCACAGATTCATTAAACAAACTTATGGTTCACCAATGGAAAGGTGTGAGGATTGGTTTCATTATGATATCGGGGTTAACAGACATATACAAACACAGGTGACATATATAATCACCAAAGACCTACAGAATACCAAGAGAGGACTACTCAACATTCTGTCATAACGTACATGGGAAAAGGATCCCAAGAAGAACAGTCATCTGTATATGTGTAAAAGAACCACATCTTCCACACCTACAACAAGCCAAACATTGTAATCAAACTTGCTGTAATAAAAAATAAAAACTTAAATTAAAAACACGAACAAGAAATAGTGAGACAAACGTGAGGGGCTTTCTCCTGGCACATTCCATTCTAAACTCCAATCTAGAACACCACTTCCACTGAGGCTCTCTTGCCCTAGTAACCAGATTTGGTAAGGGTGAACTGCTGCCACCTTGTGGCCCTTTCACACAACAGCAGCTTTAATCCCAAGGCTAATGGTCAGTTGATATTCAAAATCATTGCAGGCCTGTAAATGACACCTGCCCTGAAAACAAATCCTGGGGTCACATATCGACCAAAAATTTCAAAGGACGTCCATATTTCAAAACCACCGTTTCAAAAGGCATATTTTACGCACATTAGTGTTCTGCTTCTTTTCCTTTCTTTCCTTTTTTGTTAAAAAACACGGGAATGGAAAAAGGCATCCCTCAGAATGGGCGAAAATCGTTGCAGACGAATCAATGGACAAAGGTTTAATCTCCAATATATATAAACAGCTCATGCAGCTTAATATTAAAAAAACAAACAACCCAAAAAAAATGGGCAGAAGATCTAAAGAGACGTTTCTTCAAAGGAGACACAGAGATGGCCAAGACGCACATGAAAAGCTGCTCAACAGCACTAATTATTAGAGAAATGCAAATCAAAACTACAATGAGGTATCACCTCACACCTGTTAGAATCGGCATCATCAGAAAATCTACAAACAACCAATTCTGGGGAGGGTGTGGACAAAAGGAGCCCTCTTCCACTATTGGTGGGAATGTAAATTGATACAGTCACTATGCAGAACAGTATGGAGTTTCCTTAAAAAAACTAGAAATAGAATTACCATCTGATCCAGCAATCCCACTTCTGGGCATATACCCAGAGAAAACCGTATTTCAAAAAGGCACATTCACCACAATGTTCGTTGCAGCACTATTTACAATAGCCAGGTAATGGAAGCAACCTAAATGCCCACAGACAGATGAATGGATAAAGATGTGGTACATATATAAAATGGAATATTACTCGGCCATAAAAAGGAATGAAACTGGGTCATTTGTAGAGACATCGATGGATCGAGAGACTGTCATACAGAATGAAGTAAGTCAGAAAGAGGAAAACAAATATTGTATATTAATGCATATATGTGGAGCCTAAAAATGGTACAGATGAACTGGTTTGCAGGGAAGAAATAGAGACACAGAGGTAGAGAACAAACGTATGGACACCAAGTGTGGGAAGCCATGGGGTGGTGGTGGTGGGATGAGTTGGGAGATTGGGATTGACCTGTATACATGTATATGCATAAAATACATAACTAATAATAACGTGCTGTATAAAAACATAAATAAAATTAAATTTCAAAATTTTAAAAAATAAAATTTAAAAATAAAACAGAAAAAATTGTTCCCGTCACACAGATGTATTTATAGGAATGAATTATTTCCATGCTTATATTTATAAATACATAAAAGAGGAATAAAATCTAACTTTAAACAAAAAAGAAAAAAAAATTGAACACACGAGTTATACAGAGGAAAACCCTATCACGGCATTTGCTCCAGCGGTAAACAATTCTGAAATTGGTCAGAGGTGGGGAACCATCTCACATACAGCCAGCCACCCAACCCCCACACAAGGAGCGTCCTCATTGAAAAGCTGGGGGACCATGCCGAGGCATCTGTGAGTAAACGTGAGCTGAGCCCCAGGCCAGCTGCTTCTGATCTGTTCCCACCCTTTCCAGGTAAAACACCTGAATATGTACAAGGGCTTGAAAGCCTAGAGGAAGGACAGTGGAGCCACACCAGCGACAGCACGCAGGCCAACTTGGTGCCTGCAGGCCAGCCAGCGTGGTCCTGGACCCGGGTGCTCTTCCAGAAGCTTTCCATTGCCCTGCCTGAGATACCCCTCCTGTCCCGGACCCCACTGCTTTTTTCCTTCCTCACCTCTGTCCGGAGAGAAATTCCAGCGGAAGGTATGGGTGACACATCCTCTTCTTTACAGGCGGCAGCCTGGCAACTCCTGCAGAAAGGCCAGCAGAACCCCACTCACACCGGGCCACCCACAAAGCTGTGGCCCCTCACTCCCTCCCACCAGCACAGCCCCGAGACTGCTGACGGGGCAGAGAATATGGAGTCAGGCACAGCTTCAGGGGCTATTGCTGCCTGGAGCGCTGTTTATATTGATCTCAACGAGGCACACCTGGGGAGGGTGGGCCGGCAGGGTAAGGCTGCCCAGGTCAGCTAATCCACAACCCTCAGGGAATCACATTGTTGAAAACGGACCCCGCTAAGGCAGAAGAGAAGCCAAGGGAAAAAAGGACACAATGCCATTTGCAGCACCGTAGATGAGTCTAGAAGTAATCACGTGACTTGTAGTAAGTCAGAAAGTGAAAGACACATATCATATCATATCACTTATAGGTGTTACCTAAAAATGGATACCAGGGCAGATATTTCCACGGAGAAGGGCAATCACAGATTCATTAAACAAACTTATGGTTCACCAATGGAAAGGTGTGAGGATTGGTTTCATTATGATATCGGGGTTAACAGACATATACAAACACAGGTGACATATATAATCACCAAAGACCTACAGAATACCAAGAGAGGACTACTCAACATTCTGTCATAACGTACATGGGAAAAGGATCCCAAGAAGAACAGTCATCTGTATATGTGTAAAAGAACCACATCTTCCACACCTACAACAAGCCAAACATTGTAATCAAACTTGCTGTAATAAAAAATAAAAACTTAAATTAAAAACACGAACAAGAAATAGTGAGACAAACGTGAGGGGCTTTCTCCTGGCACATTCCATTCTAAACTCCAATCTAGAACACCACTTCCACTGAGGCTCTCTTGCCCTAGTAACCAGATTTGGTAAGGGTGAACTGCTGCCACCTTGTGGCCGTTTCACACAACAGCAGCTTTAATCCCAACGCTAATGGTCAGTTGATATTCAAAATCATTGCAGGCCTGTAAATGACACCTGCCCTGAAAACAAATCCTGGGGTCACATATCGACCAAAAATTTCAAAGGACGTCCATATTTCAAAACCACCGTTTCAAAAGGCATATTTTACGCACATTAGTGTTCTGCTTCTTTTCCTTTCTTTCCTTTTTTGTTAAAAAACACGGGAATGGAAAAAGGCATCCCTCAGAATGGGCGAAAATCGTTGCAGACGAATCAATGGACAAAGGTTTAATCTCCAATATATATAAACAGCTCATGCAGCTTAATATTAAAAAAACAAACAACCCAAAAAAATGGGCAGAAGATCTAGAGACGTTTCTTCAAAGGAGACACAGAGATGGCCAAGACGCACATGAAAAGCTGCTCAACAGCACTAATTATTAGAGAAATGCAAATCAAAACTACAATGAGGTATCACCTCACACCTGTTAGAATCGGCATCATCAGAAAATCTACAAACAACCAATTCTGGGGAGGGTGTGGACAAAAGGAGCCCTCTTCCACTATTGGTGGGAATGTAAATTGATACAGTCACTATGGAGAACAGTATGGAGTTTCCTTAAAAAAACTAGAAATAGAATTACCATCTGATCCAGCAATCCCACTTCTGGGCATATACCCAGAGAAAACCGTAAATCAAAAAGGCACATTCACCACAATGTTCGTTGCAGCACTATTTACAATAGCCAGGTAATTGAAGCAACCTAAATGCCCACAGACAGATGAATGGATAAAGATGTGGTACATATATAAAATGGAATATGACTCGGCCATAAAAAGGAATGAAACTGGGTCATTTGTAGAGACATCGATGGATCGAGAGACTGTCATACAGAATGAAGTAAGTCAGAAAGAGGAAAACAAATATTGTATATTAATGCATATATGTGGAGCCTAAAAATGGTACAGATGAACTGGTTTGCAGGGAAGAAATAGAGACACAGAGGTAGAGAACAAACGTATGGACACCAAGTGTGGGAAGCCATGGGGTGGAGGTTGTGGGATGAGTTGGGAGTTTGGGATTGACCTGTATACATGTATATGCATAAAATACATAACTAATAATAACGTGCTGTATAAAAAAATAAATAAAATTTCAAAATTTTAAAAAATAAAATTTAAAAATAAAACAGAAAAAAGTTCTTCCCGTCACACAGATGTATTTATAGGAATGAATTATTTCCATGCTTATATCTATAAATACATAAAAGAGGAATAACATCTAACTTGAAACATAAAAGAAAAAAAAAGTGAACCCACGAGTTATACAGAGGAAAACCCTATCACGGCACTTGCTCCAGTGGTAAACAATTCTGAAATTGGTCAGAGGTGGGGAACCATCTCCCATACAGCCAGCAACCCAACCCCCATGCAAGGAGCGTCCTCATTGCAAAGCTGGGGGACCGTGCCGAGGCATTTGTGAGTAAACGTGAGCTGAGCCCCAGGCCAGCTGCTGCTGAACTGTTCCCACCCTTTCCAGGTAAAACACCTGAATATGTACAAGGGCTTGAAAGCCTAGAGGAAGGACCGTGGAGCCACACCAGCGACAGCACGCAGGCCAACTTGGTGCCTGCAGGCCAGCCAGCGTGGTCTTGGACCCTGGCGCTCTTCCAGAAGCTTTCCATTGCCCTGCCTGAGATACCCCTCCTGTCCCGGCCCCCACTGCTTTTTTCCTTCCTCACCTCTGTCCGGAGAGAAATTCCAGCGGAAGGTATGGGTGACACATCCTCTTCTTTACAGGCGGCAGTATGGCAACTCCTGCAGAAAGGCCAGCAGAACCCCACTCACACCGGGACACCCACAAAGCTGTGGCCCCTCACTCCCTCCCACCAGCACAGCCCCGAGACTGCTGACGGGGCAGAGAATATGGAGTCAGGCACAGCTTCAGGGGCTATTGCTGCCTGGAGCGCTGTTTATATTGACCTCAACGAGGCACACCTGGGGAGGGCAGGCCGGCAGGGTAAGGCTGCCCAGGTCAGCTAATCCACAACCCTCAGGGAATCACATTGTTGAAAATGGACCTCACTAAGGCAGAATAGATGCTAAGGGAAAAAAGGACACAATGCCATTTGCAGCCCCGTAGATGAGTCTAGAAGTAATCACGTGACATGTAGTAAGTCAGAAAGTGAAAGACACATATCATATCATATCACTTAGAGGTGTTACCTAAAAATGGATACCAGGGCAGATATTTCCACGGAGAAGGGCAATCACAGATTCATTAAACAAACTTATGGTTCACCAATGGAAAGGTGTGAGGATTGGTTTCATTACGATATCGGAGTTAACAGACATATACAAACACAGGTGACATATATAATCACCAAAGACCTACAGAATACCAAGAGAGGACTACTCAACATTCTGTCATAACGTACATGGCAAACGGATCCAAGGAAGAACAGACAACTGTATATGTGTAAAAGAACCACATCTTCCACACCTACAACAAGCCAAACATTGTAATCAAACTTGCTGTAATAAAAAATAAAAAATTAAATTAAAAACATGAACAAGAAGTAGTGAGACAAACGTGAGGGGCTTTCTCCTGGCACATTCCATTCTAAATTCCAATCTAGAACACCACTTCCACTGAGGCTCTCTTGCCCTAGTAACCAGATTTGGTAAGGGAGAACTGCTGCCACCTTGTGGCGGTTTCACACAACAGCAGCTTTAATCCCAGCGCTAATGGTCAGTTGATATTCAAAATCATTGCAGGCCTGTAAATGACACCTGCCCTGAAAACAAATCCTGGGGTCACATATCGACCAAAAAATTCAAAGGACGTCCATATTTCAAAACGACCGTTTCAAAAGGCATATTTTACGCACATTAGTGTTCTGCTTCTTTTCGTTTCTTTCCTTTTTTGTTAGAAAAAATGGGAATGGAAAAAGGCATCCCTCAGAATGGGCGAAAATCGTTGCAAACGAATAAATGGACAGAGGTTTAATCTCCAATATATATAAACAGCTCATGCAGCCTAATATTAAAAAAAGAAACAACCCAATACAAAAATGGGCAGAAGATCTAAAGAGACGTTTCTTCAAAGAAGACACAGAGATGGCCAAGACGCACATGAAAAGCTGCTCAACAGCACTAATTATTAGAGAAATGCAAATCAAAACTACAATGAGGTATCACCTCACACCTGTTAGAATCGGCATCATCAGAAAATCTACAAACAACCAATTCTGGGGAGGGTGTGGACAAAAGGAGCCCTCTTCCACTATTGGTGGGAATGTAAATTGATACAGTCACTATGGAGAACAGTATGGAGTTTCCTTAAAAAAACTAGAAATAGAATTACCATCTGATCCAGCAATCCCACTTCTGGGCATATACCCAGAGAAAACCGTAAATCAAAAAGGCACATTCACCACAATGTTCGTTGCAGCACTATTTACAATAGCCAGGTAATGGAAGCAACCTAAATGCCCACAGACAGATGAATGGATAAAGATGTGGTACATATATAAAATGAAATATGACTCGGCCATAAATAGAAATGAAACTGGGTCATTTGTAGAGACATCGATGGATCGAGAGACTGTCATACAGAATGAAGTAAGTCAGAAAGAGGAAAACAAATACTGTATATTAATGCATATATGTGGAACCTAAAAAATGGTACAGATGAACTGGTTTGCAGGGAAGAAATAGAGACACAGAGGTAGAGAACAAACGTATGGACACCAAGGGTGGGAAGACATGGGGTGGTGCTGGTGGGATGAGTTGGGAGATTGGGATTGACCTGTATACATGTATATGCATAAAATACATAACTAATAATAACGTGCTGTATAAAAAAAATAAAATTAAATTTCAAAATTTTAAAAAATAAAATTTAAAAATAAAAGAGAAAAAACTTCTTCCCGTCACACAGATGTATTTATAGGAATGAATTATTTCCATGCTTATATCTATAAATATATAAAAGAGGAATAAAATCTAACTTGAACCATAAAAGAAAAAAACACCTGAACCCATGAGTTATACAGAGGAAAACCCTATCAGCGCACTTGCTCCAGTGGTAAACAATTCTGAAATTGGTCAGAGGTGGGAAACCATCTCCCATACAGCCAGCAACCCACCCCCCACGCAAGGAGCGTCCTCATTGCAAAGCTGGGGGACCGTGCCGAGGCATCTGTGAGTAAACGTGAGCTGAGCCCCAGGCCAGCTGCTGCTGAACTGTTCCCACCCTTCCCAGGTAAAACACCTGAATATGTACAAGTGCTTGAAAGCCTAGAGGAAGGGCCGTCGAGCCACACCAGAGACAGCACGCAGGCCAACTTGGTGCCTGCAGGCCAGCCATGGTGGTCTTGGCCCCGGGCGCTCTTCTGGAAGCTTTCCATTGCCCTGCCTGAGATACCCCTCCTGTCCCGGCCCCCACTGCCTTTTTCCTTCCTCACCTCTGTCCGGAGAGAAATTCCAGCGGAAGTATGGGTGACACATCCTCTTCTTTACAGTTGGCAGCCTGGCAACTCCTGCAGAAAGGCCAGCAGAGTCCCACTCACACCGGGCCACTCACAAAGCTGTGGCCCCTCACTCCCTCCCACCAGCACAGCCCCGAGACTGCTGACGGGGCAGAGAATATGGAGTCAGGCACAGCTTCAGGGGCTATTGCTGCCTGGAGCTCTGTTTATATTGACCTCAATGAGGCACACCTGGGGAGGGCGGGCCGGCAGGGTAAGGCTGCCCAGGTCAGCTAATCCACAACCCTCAGGGAATCACATTGTTGAAAATGGACCTCACTAAGGCAGAATAGAAGCCAAGGAAAAAAAGGACACAATGCCACTTGCAGCACCGTAGATGAGTCTCGAAGTAATCACGTGACATGTAGTAAGTCAGAAAGTGAAAGACACATATCATATCATATCACTTATAGGTGTTACCTAAAAATGGATACCAGGGCAGATATTTCCACGGAGAAGGGCAATCACAGATTCATTAAACAAACTTATCGTTCACCAATGGAAAGGTGTGAGGACTGGTTTCATTACGATATCGGGGTTAACAGACATATACAAACACAGGTGACATATATAATCACCAAAGACCTACAGAATACCAAGAGAGGACTACTCAACATTCTGTCATAATGTACATGGGAAAAGGATCCCAGGAAGAACAGACATCTGTATGTGTGTAAAAGAACCACATCTTCCACACCTACAACAAGCCAAACATTGTAATCAAACTTGCTGTAATAAAAAATAAAAAAAATTAAATTAAAAACACGAACAAGAAGTAGTGAGACAAACTTGAGGGGCATTCTCCTGGCACATTCCATTCTAAATTCCAATATAGAACACCACTTCCACTGAGGCTCTCTTGCCCTAGTAACCAGATTTGGTAAGGGTGAACTGCTGCCACCTTGTGGCCGTTTCACACAACAGCAGCTTTAATCCCAGCGCTAATGGTCAGTTGATATTCAAAATCATTGCAGGCCTGTAAATGACACCTGCCCTGAAAGCAAATCCTGGGGTCACATATCGACCAAAAAATTCAAAGGACGTCCATATTTCAAAACCACCGTTTCAAAAGGCATATTTTACGCACATAAGTATTCTGCTTCTTTTCCTTTCTTTCCTTTTTTGTTAGAAAAAACGGGAATGGAAAAAGGCATCCCTCAGAATGGGCAAAAATCGTTGCAACCGAAACAATGGACAGAGGTTTAATCTCCAATATATATAAACAGCTCATGCAGCTTAATATTAAAAAAAGAAACAACCCAATACAAAAATGGGCAGAAGATCTAAAGAGACGTTTCTTCAAAGAAGACACAGAGATGGCCAAGACGCACATGAAAAGCTGCTCAACAGCACTAATTATTAGAGAAATGCAAATCAAAACTACAATGAGGTATCACCTCACACCTGTTAGAATCGGCATCATCAGAAAATCTACAAACAACCAATTCTGGGGAGGGTGTGGACAAAAGGAGCCCTCTTCCACTATTGGTGGGAATGTAAATTGATACAGTCACTATGGAGAACAGTATGGAGTTTCCTTAAAAAAACTAGAAATAGAATTACCATCTGATCCAGCAATCCCACTTCTGGGCATATACCCAGAGAAAACCGTAAATCAAAAAGGCACATTCACCACAATGTTCGTTGCAGCACTATTTACAATAGCCAGGTAATGGAAGCAACCTAAATGCCCACAGACAGATGAATGGATAAAGATGTGGTACATATATAAAATGAAATATTACTCGGCCATAAAAAGGAATGAAACTGGGTCATTTGTAGAGACATTGATGGATCGAGAGACTGTCATACAGAATGAAGTAAGTCAGAAAGGGGAAAACAACTACTGTATATTAATGCATATATGTGGAACCTAAAAAATGGTACAGATGAACTGGTTTGCAGGGAAGAAATAGAGACACAGAGGTAGAGAACAAACGTATGGACACCAAGGGTGGGAAGACATGGGGTGGTGCTGGTGGGATGAGTTGGGAGATTGGGATTGACCTGTATACATGTATATGCATAAAATACATAACTAATAATAACGTGCTGTATAAAAAAAATAAAATTAAATTTCAAAATTTTAAAAAATAAAATTTAAAAATAAAAGAGAAAAAACTTCTTCCCGTCACACAGATGTATTTATAGGAATGAATTATTTCCATGCTTATATCTATAAATATATAAAAGAGGAATAAAATCTAACTTGAACCATAAAAGAAAAAAACACCTGAACCCATGAGTTATACAGAGGAAAACCCTATCAGCGCACTTGCTCCAGTGGTAAACAATTCTGAAATTGGTCAGAGGTGGGAAACCATCTCCCATACAGCCAGCAACCCACCCCCCACGCAAGGAGCGTCCTCATTGCAAAGCTGGGGGACCGTGCCGAGGCATCTGTGAGTAAACGTGAGCTGAGCCCCAGGCCAGCTGCTGCTGAACTGTTCCCACCCTTCCCAGGTAAAACACCTGAATATGTACAAGGGCTTGAAAGCCTAGAGGAAGGGCCGTCGAGCCACACCAGCGACAGCACCCAGGCCAACTTGGTGCCTGCAGGCCAGCCATGGTGGTCTTGGCCCCGGGCGCTCTTCCGGAAGCTTTCCATTGCCCTGCCTGAGATACCCCAACTGTCCCGGCCCCCACTGCTTTTTTCCTTCCTCACCTCTGTCCGGAGAGAAATTCCAGCGGAAGTATGGGTGACACATCCTCTTCTTTACAGTTGGCAGCCTGGCAACTCCTGCAGAAAGGCCAGCAGATTCCCACTCACACCGGGCCACTCACAAAGCTGTGGCCCCTCACTCCCTCCCACCAGCACAGCCCCGAGACTGCTGACGGGGCAGAGAATATGGAGTCAGGCACAGCTTCAGGGGCTATTGCTGCCTGGAGCGCTGTTTATATTGACCTCAACGAGGCACACCTGGGGAGGGCAGGCCGGCAGGGTAAGGCTGCCCAGGTCAGCTAATCCACAACCCTCAGGGAATCACATTGTTGAAAATGGACCTCACTAAGGCAGAATAGAAGCCAAGGAAAAAAAGGACACAATGCCATTTGCAGCACCGTAGATGAGACTCGAAGTAATCACGTGACATGTAGTAAGTCAGAAAGTGAAAGACACATATCATATCATATCACTTATAGGTGTTACCTAAAAATGGATACCAGGGCAGATATTTCCACGGAGAAGGGCAATCACAGATTCATTAAACAAACTTATCGTTCACCAATGGAAAGGTGTGAGGATTGGTTTCATTACGATATCGGGGTTAACAGACATATACAAACACAGGTGACATATATAATCACCAAAGACCTACAGAATACCAAGAGAGAACTACTCAACATTCTGTCATAACGTACATGGGAAAAGGATCCCAAGAAGAACAGTCATCTGTATATGTGTAAAAGAACCACATCTTCCACACCTACAACAAGCCAAACATTGTAATCAAACTTGCTGTAATAAAAAATAAAAAAATTAAATTAAAAACACGAACAAGAAGTAGTGAGACAAACGTGAGGGGCTTTCTCCTGGTACATTCCATTCTAAACTCCAATCTAGAACACCACTTCCACTGAGGCTCTCTTGCCCTAGTAACCAGATTTGGTAAGGGTGAACTGCTGCCACCTTGTGGCCGTTTCACACAACAGCAGCTTTAATCCCAACGCTAATGGTCAGTTGATATTCAAAATCATTGCGGCCTGTAAATGACACCTGCCCTGAAAACAAATCCTGGGGTCACATATCGACCAAAAAATTCAAAGGACGTCCATATTTCAAAACGACCGTTTCAAAAGGCATATTTTATGCACATTAGTGTTCTGCTTCTTTTCCTTTCTTTCCTTTTTTGTTAAAAAAAACGGGAATGGAAAAAGGCATCCCTCAGAATGGGCGAAAATTGTTGCAGACGAATCAATGGACAGAGGTTTAATCTCCAATATATATAAACAGCACATGCAGCTTAATATTAAAAAAACAAACAACCCAATACAAAAATGGGCAGAAGATCTAAAGAGACGTTTCTTCAAAGAAGACACAGAGATGGCCAAGACACACATGAATAGCTGCTCAACAGCACTAATTATTAGAGAAATGCAAATCAAAACTACAATGAGGTATCACCACACACCTGTTAGAATCGGCATCATCAGAAAATCTACAAACAACCAATTCTGGGGAGGGTGTGGACAAAAGGAGCCCTCTTCCACTATTGGTGGGAATGTAAATTGATACAGTCACTATGGAGAACAGTATGGAGTTTCCTTAAAAAAACTAGATATAGAATTACCATCTGATCCAGCAATCCCACTTCTGGACATATACCCAGAGAAAACCGTAAATCAAAAAGGCACATTCAGCACAATGTTCATTACAGCACTATTTACAATAGCCAGGTAATGGAAGCAACCTAAATGCCCACAGACAGATGAATGGATAAAGATGTGGTACATATATGAAATGGAATATTACTCGGCCATAAAAAGGAATGAAACTGGGTCATTTGTAGAGACATTGATGGATCGAGAGACTGTCATACAGAATGAAGTAAGTCAGAAAGAGGAAAACAAATATTGTATATTAATGCATAAATGTGGAACCTAAAAAAATGGTACAGATGAACTGGTTTGCAGGGAAGAAATAGAGACACAGAGGTAGAGAACAAACGTATGGACACCAAGTGTGGGAAGCCATGGGGTGGTGGTGGTGGGATGAGTTGGGAGTTTGGGATTGACCTGTATACATGTA
The DNA here is from genome assembly GCF_964341445.2 of Mesoplodon mirus. NCBI lineage: Eukaryota > Metazoa > Chordata > Mammalia > Artiodactyla > Ziphiidae > Mesoplodon > Mesoplodon mirus. The sequence continues at coordinate 105,916,439 of NC_138987.1, read as the reverse complement.
TATGCATAAACTACATAACTAATAATAACGTGCTGTATAAGAAAATAAATAAAATTAAATTTCAAAATTTTAAAAAATAAAATTTAAAAATAAAACAGAAAAAAGTTCTTCCCGTCACACAGATGTATTTATAGGAATGAATTATTTCCATGCTTATATCTATAAATACATAAAAGAGGAATAAAATCTAACTTGAAACATAAAAGAAAAAAAAAAAACCTGAACCCACGAGTTATACAGAGGAAAACCCTATCAGGGCACTTGCTCCAGTGGTAAAAAATTCTGAAATTGGTCAGAGGTGGGGAACCATCTCCCATACAGCCAGCAACCCACCCCCCACGCAAGGAGCGTCCTCATTGCAAAGCTGGGGGACCGTGCCGAGGCATCTGTGAGTAAACGTGAGCTGAGCCCCAGGCCAGCTGCTGCTTAACTGTTCCCACACTTTCCAGGTAAAACACCTGAATATGTACATGGGCTTGAAAGCCTAGAGGAAGGACCGTGGAGCCACACCAGCGACACCACGCATGCCAACTTGGTGCCTGCAGGCCAGCCAGGGTGGTCCTGGCCCCGGGTGCTCTTCTGGAAGCTCTCCATTGCCCTGCCTGAGATACGCCTCCTGTCCCGGCCCCCACTGCTTTTTTCCTTCCTCACCTCTGTCTAGAGAGAAATTCCAGCGGAAGGTATGGGTGACACATCCTCTTCTTTACAGGCGGCAGCCTGGCAACTCCTGCAGAAAGGCCAGCAGAACCCCACTCACACCGGGCCACCCACAAAGCTGTGGCCCCTCATTCCCTCCCACCAGCACAGCCCCGAGACTGCTGATGGGGCAGAGAATATGGAATCAGGCACAGCTTCAGGGGCTATTGCTGCCTGGAGGTCTGTTTATATTGACCTCAACGAGGCACACCTGGGGAGGGCGGGCCGGCAGGGTAAGGCTGCCCAGGTCAGCTAATCCACAACCCTCAGGGAATCACATTGTTGAAAATGGACCCCGCTAAGGCAGAAGAGAAGCCAAGGGAAAAAAGGACACAATGCCATTTGCAGCACCGTAGATAAGTCTAGAAGTAATCACGTGACTTGTAGTAAGTCAGAAAGTGAAAGACACATATCATATCACTTAGAGGTGTTACCTAAAAATGGATACCAGGGCAGATATTTCCACGGAGAAGGGCAATCACAGATTCATTAAACAAACTTATGGTTCACCAATGGAAAGGTGTGAGGATTGGTTTCATTACGATATCGGGGTTAACAGACATATACAAACACAGGTGACATATATAATCACCAAAGACCTACAGAATACCAAGAGAGGACTACTCAACATTCTGTCATAACGTACATGGGAAAAGGATCCCAGGAAGCACAGTCATCTGTATATGTTTAAAAGAACCACATCTTCCACACCTACAACAAGCCAAACATTGTAATCAAACTTGCTGTAATAAAAAATATTAAATTAAATTAAATACACGAACAAGAAATAGTGAGACAAACGTGAGGGGCTTTCTCCTGGCACATTCCATTCTAAACTCCAATCTAGAACACCACTTCCACTGAGGCTCTCTTGCCCTAGTAACCAGATATGGTAAGGTGAACTGCTGCCACCTTGTGGCCGTTTCACACAACAGCAGCTTTAATCCCAACTCTAATGGTCAGTTGATATTCAAAATCATTGCAGGCCTGTAAATGACACCTGCCCTGAAAACAAATCCTGGGGTCACATATCGACCAAAAATTTCAAAGGACGTCCATATTTCAAAACCACCGTTTCAAAAGGCATATTTTACGCACATTAGTGTTCTGCTTCTTTTCCTTTCTTTCCTTTTTTGTTAAAAAACACGGGAATGGAAAATGGCATCCCACAGAATGGGCAAAAATCGTTGCAGACGAATCAATGGACAGAGGTTTAATCTCCAATATATATAAACAGCTCATGCAGCTTAATATTAAAAAAACAAACAACCCAAAAAAAAATGGGCAGAAGATCTAAAGAGACGTTTCTTCAAAGGAGACACAGAGATGGCCAAGACGCACATGAAAAGCTGCTCAACAGAACTAATTATTAGAGAAATGCAAATCAAAAGTACATTGAGGTATCACCTCACACCTGTTAGAATCGGCATCATCAGAAAATCTACAAACAACCAATTCTGGGGAGGGTGGGACAAAAGGAGCCCTCTTCCACTATTTGTGGGAATGTAAATTGATACAGTCACTATGGAGAACAGTATGGAGGTTCCGTTAAAAAACTAAAAAGAGGAGTACCATCTGATCTAGCAATCCCACTTCTGAGCATATACCCAGAGAAAACCATAAATCAAAGAGACACATTCACCCCAATGTTCATTGCAGCACTATTTACAATAGCCAGGTAATGGAAGCAACCTAAATGCCCACAAACAGAAGAACGGATAAAGATGTGGTACATATATAAAATGGAGTATTACTCAACCATATAAAGGAATGAAACTGGGTCATTTGTAGAGACATCGATGGATCGAGAGACTGTCATACAGAATGAAGTAAGTCAGAAAGAGGAAAACAAATATTGTATATTAATGCATATATGTGGAACCTAAAAAAATGGTACAGATGAACTTGTTTGCAGGGCAGAAATAGAGACACAGAGGTAGAGAACAAACGTATGGACACCAAGTGTGGGAAGCCATGGGGTGGTGGTGGTGGGATGAGTTGGGAGATTAGGATTGACCTGTATACATGTATATGCATAAAATACATAACTAATAATAACCTGCTGTATAAAAACATAAATAAAATTAAATTTCAAAATTTTAAAAAATAAAATTTAAAAATAAAACAGAAAAAATTCTTCCCGTCACACAGATGTATTTATAGGAATGAATTATTTCCATGCTTATATCTATAAATACATAAAAGAGGAATAAAATCTAACTTGAAACATAAAAGAAAAAAAAAACCTGAACCCACCATTTATACAGAGGAAAACCCTATCTGGACACTTGCTCCAGCGGTAAACAATTCTGAAATTGGTCAGAGGTGGGGAACCATCTCCCATACAGCCAGCACCCCACCCCCCACGCAAGGAGCGTCCTCATTGCAAAGCTGGGGGATTGTGCCGAGGCATCTGTGCGTAAACGTGAGCTGAGCCCCAGGACAGCTGCTGCTTAACTGTCCCCACCCTTTCCAGGTAAAACACCTGAATATGTACAAGGGCTTGAAAGCCTAGAGGAAGGACCGTGGAGCCACACCAGCGACAGCACGCAGGCCAACTTGGTGCCTGCAGGCCAGCCAGGGTGGTCCTGGCCCCGGGCGCTCTTCCGGAAGCTTTCCATTGCACTGCCTGAGATACCCCTGCTGTCCTGGCCCCCACTGCTTTTTTCCTTCTTCACCTCTGTCCGGAGAGAAATTCCAGCGGAAGGTATGGGTGACACATCCTCTTCTTTACAGGTGTCAGCCTGGCAACTCCTGCAGAAAGGCCAGCAGAGCCCCACTCACACCGGGCCACCCACAAAGCTGTGGCCCCTCACTCCCACCCACCAGCACAGCCCCGAGACTGCTGACGGGGCAGAGAATATGGAGTCAGGCACAGCTTCAGGGACTATTGCTGCCTGGAGCGCTGTTTATATTGACCTCAAAGAGGCACACCTGGGGAGGGCGGGCCGGCAGGGTAAGGCTGCCCAGGTCAGCTAATCCACAACCCTCAGCGAATCACATTGTGGAAAATGGACTTCTCTAAGGCAGAAGAGAAGCCAAGGAAAAAAAGGACACAATGCCATTTGCAGCCCCGTAAATGAGTCTAGAAGTAATCACGTGACTTGTAGTAAGTCAGAAAGTGAAAGACACATACCATATCATATCACTTATAGGTGTTACCTAAAAATGGATACCAGGGCAGATATTTCCACGGAGAAGGGCAATCACAGATTCATTAAACAAACTTATGGTTCACGAATGGAAAGGTGTGAGGTTTGGTTTCATTACGATATCGGGGTTAACAGACATATACAAACACAGATGACATATATAATCACCAAAGACCTACAGAATACCAAGAGAGGACTACTCAACATTCTGTCATAACGTACATGGGAAAAGGATCCCAGGAAGAACAGTCATCTGTATATGTGTAAAAGAACCACATCTTCCACACCTACAACAAGCCAAACATTGTAATCAAACTTGCTGTAATAAAAAATAAAAAAAAAATAAATTAAAAACACGAACAAGAAGTAGTGAGACAAACTTGAGGGGCTTTCTCCTGGCACATTCCATTCTAAATTCCAATCTAGAACACCACTTCCACTGAGGCTCTCTTGCCCTAGTAACCAGATTTGGTAAGGGTGAACTGCTGCCACCTTGTGGCCGTTTCACACAACAGCAGCTTTAATCCCAGCGCTAATGGTCAGTTGATATTCAAAATCATTGCAGGCCTGTAAATGACACCTGCCCTGAACACAATTCCTGGGGTCACATATCGACCAAAAAATTCAAAGGACGTCCATATTTCAAAACGACCGTTTCAAAAGGCATATTTTACGCACATTAGTGTTCTGCTTCTTTTCCTTTCTTTCCTTTTTTGTTAAAAAAAAACGGGAAAGGAAAAAGGCATCCCTCAGAATGGGCAAAAATCGTTGCAAACGAATCAATGGACAGAGGTTTAATCTCCAATATATATAAACAGCTCATGCAGCTTAATATTAAAAAAAAACAAACCACCCAATACAAAAATGGGCAGAAGATCTAAAGAGACGTTTCTTCAAAGAAGACACAGAGATGGCCAAGACACACATGAAAAGCTGCTCAACATCACTAATTGTTAGAGAAATGCAAATCAAAACTACAATAAGGTATGACGTCACACCCATTAGAGTCGGCATCATCAGAAAATCTACAAACAAAAATTCTGAGGAGGGTGTGGACAAAAGGAACCCTCTTCCACTATTGGTGGGAATGTAAATTGATACAGTCACTATGGAGAACAGTATGGAGGTTCCTTTAAAAAACTAAAAAGAGGAGTACCATCTGATCTAGCAATCCCACTTCTGAGCATATACCCAGAGAAAACCATAAATCAAAGAGACACATTCACCCCAATGTTCATTGCAGCACTATTTACAATAGCCAGGTAATGGAAGCAACCTAAATGCCCACAAACAGAAGAACGGATAAAGATGTGGTACATATATAAAATGGAGTATTACTCAACCATATAAAGGAATGAAACTGGGTCATTTGTAGAGAACTCGATGTATCTAGAGACTGTCATACAGAGTGGAGTAAGTCAGAAACAGAAAAACAAATATTGTATATTAATGCCTATATTTGGTACCTAGAAAAGTGGTACAGATGAACTTGTTTGCAGGGCAGAAATAGAGACACAGAGGTAGAGAACAAACGTATGGACACAAAGAGGGGGAAGCCATGGGGTGGTGGTGGTGGTGGTGGGATGAGTTGGGAGATTGGGATTGACCTGTATACATGTAAATGCATAAAATACATAACTAATAATAACCTGCTGTATAAGAAAATAAATTTAAATTTCAAAATTTTTAAAAATAAAACAGAGAAAAGTTCTTCCATTCACACAGATGTATTTATATGAATGACTTATTTCCATGCTTATATCTATAAATACATAAAAGAGGAATAAAATTTAACTTGAAACAATGGAGAAAAAAAAAAACCTGAACCCAACAGTTATACAGAGGAAAACCCTATCAAGGCACTTACTCCAGCGGTAAACAATTCTGAAATTGGTCAGATGTGGAGAATCATCTCCCATACAGCCAGCAGCCCAACCCCACGCAAGAAAGGTCCTCATTGCCAAGCTGCGGGACCGTGCCGAGGCGTCTGTGAGTAAATGTGAGCTGAGCCCCAGGCCAGCTGCTGCTGAACTGTTCCCACCCTTCCCAGGTAAAACACCTGAATATGTACAAGGGCTTGAAAGCCTAGAGGAAGGGCAGTGGAGCCACACCAGCGACAGCACACAGGCCCACTTGGTGCCTGCAGGCCAGCCAGGATGGTCCTGGCCACGGGCGCTCTTCTGGAAGCTTTCCATTTTCCTGACTGAGATACCCATCCTATCCCGGCCCCCACTCCTTTTTTTCCTTCCTCACCTCAGCCCAGAGAGAAATTTCAGCAGACATTATGGGTGACGCATCCTCTTCTTTACAGGTGACAGCCTGGCAACTCCTAAGCCTTGCCGTTCCCTAACCCCAACGCTAGCCTGGAACGGAAATCTTAGACCAGCCCTAAACCTTACCCTATGCCGTAACCTACACCTGGCCCGTACGCTGGCACAGACCAGTGCGTCAGCACGTAGCCTGACCCTAGCTCGTTTCCGTACCCTCACATGTGCCCTAAGCTTTGCCGTTCCCTAAACTTAAACGTAGCCCGGAACGGAAATCAACAACCAGCCCTAAACCTTACCCTACGCCGTAACCTACTCCTGGCCCGTACGCTGGCACTGACCCGTGCGTCAGTACGTAGCCTGACCCTCCCATGTTTCCGTACCCTCACCTGTGCCCTAAGCCTTGACGTTCCCTAACCCTAACCCTAGCCGTGAATGGAAACCCACCACCAGCCCTACACCTTAACCTACGCCGTAGCCTACTCCTGGACTGTACGGTGGCACTGAACCTTGCGTCAGCATGTAGCCTGACCCTCCCACGTTTCCGTACCCTCACCTGTGCCCTACGTCTTTCCGTTCCGTAACCCTAACCCTAGCCCAGAACGGAAACCGACCACCAGCCCTAAACCTTACCCTATGACGTAGCCTACACCTGGCCCGTACGCGGGCACTGACATGTGCTTCAGCACGTAGCCTGACCCTCCCATGTTACCGTACCGTCAGCTCTGCCCTAAGCCTTGCGGTTCCCTAAATCTAACCCTAGCCCGGAACGGAAACCCACCACCAGCCCTAAACCTTACCCACAAGCCGTAGCCTACTCCTGGCCCGTACGCTGGCACTGACCCATGCGTCAGCATGTAGCCTGACCCTCCAACGTTTCCGTACCCTCACCTGTGCCCTAAGCCTTGCCGTTCCCGAACCCTAACCCTAGCCCCCAACGGAAAACCACCACCAGCCCTACACCTTACCCCCAAGCCGTAGCCTACTCCTGGTCCATACGCTGGCACTGATATGTGCATCAGCAGGTAGCCTTACCTTCCCACATTATCGTAACGTCACCTGTGCCCTAAGCCTTGCAGTTCTTTAACCCTAACACTAGTACGGAAGGGAAACACACCACCAGCCCTCCACCTAACCCCCAAGCCGTAGCCTACTCCTGGCCGGTACGCTGGCACTGGCCCGTGCGTCAGCACGTAGCCTGACCCTCCCACGTTTCCGTACCCTCACCTGTGCCCTAAGCCTTGACGTTCCCTAACCCTAACCCTAGCCCGGAACAGAAACCCACCACCAGCCCTAGACATTACCCTCCGGCGTAGCCTACTCCTGGCCTGTATGCTGGCACTGACCCGTGCGTCAGCATGTAATCTGACCACCCCACGTTTCCGTACCCACACCGGGGCCCGAAGCCTTGCCGTTCCCTAACACTAACCCTAGACCGGAACGGAAACACACCACCAGTCCTACACCTTACACTACGCCGTAGCCTACTCCTGGCCCGAACGCTGGCACTGACCCATGCGTCAGCACGTAGCCTGACCCTCCCACGTTTCCGTACCCTCACCTGTGCCCTAAGCCTTGACGTTCCCTAACCCTAACCCTAGCCCGGAACAGAAACCCACCACCAGCCCTATACCTAACCCTACGCCGTAGCCTACTCCTGGCCGGAACGCTGGCACTGACCCATGCGTCAGCACGTAGCCTGACCCTACCACGTTTCCGTACCCTCACCTGTGCCCTAAGTCTTGCCGTTCCCTAACCCTAAACCTAGCCCGGAAAGGAAACCCACCACCAGCCCTACACATTACCCTATGCCGTAGCCTACTCCTGGCCCGTACGCTGGCACTGACACGTGCGTCAGCACGTAGCCTGACCTTCTCACATTTCCGTACCCACACCTGTGCCCTAAGCCTTGCCGTTCCCTAACCCTAACCCTAGTCCGGAACGGAAACCCACCACGAACCCTACAGCTTACCCTACACCGTAGCCTACTCCTGGCCTGTACACTGGCACTGACCCGTGTGTCAGCACGTAGCCTGACCCTCCCACGTTTCCGTACCCTCACCTGTGCCCTACGCCTTGACGTTCCCTAACCCTAACCCTAGCCCGGAACAGAAACCCACCACCAGCCCTAAACATTACTCCCTGGCGTAGCCTACTGCTGGCCTGTATGCTGGCACTGACCCGTGCGTCAGCACGTAGCCTGACCCTCCGACGTTTCCGTACCCTCACCTGAGCACTAAGCCTTGCCGTTCGGTAACCCTAACCCTAGCCCGGAATGGAAATCCACCACCAGCCCTACACCTTAACCCCAAGCCGTAGCCTACTCCTGGCCCGTACTCGGCACTGAGACGTGCGTCAGCAAGTAGCCTGACCCTCCCACGTTTCAGGACCCTCAACTGTGCCCTAAGCCTGGCCGTTCCTAACACTAACCCTAGCCCAGAACGGAAACCCACCACTAGCTCTACACCTTACCCACAAGCCGTAGCCTACTCCTGGCCCATATGCTGACACTGACCCGTGCGTCAGCACGTAGCCTGACCCTCCCACGTTTCCGTACCCTCACCTGTCCCCTAAGCCTTGCCGTTCCCTAACCCTAACCCTAGCCGGAACGGAAAATCACCACCAGCCCTACACCTTACCCTACGCCGTAGACTACACCTGGCCCGTACGCTGGCACTGACCCGTGCGTCAGTACGTACCCTGACCCTCCCATGTTTCCGTACCCTCAAATGTGCCCTAAGTCTTGACGTTCCCTAACCCTAACCCTAGCCCTGAACGGAAACCCACCACCAGCCCTACACCTAACCTACGCTGTAGCCTACTCCTGGCCTGTACGGAGGCACTGAACCTTGCGTCAGCATGTAGCCTGACCCTCCCACGTTTCCGTACCCTCAACTGTGCCCTAAGTCTTGCCGTTCCGTAACCCTAACCCTAGCCTGGAACGGAAAACAACCACCAGCCCTAAACCTAACCCGTAAGCCGTAGCCTACTCCGGGTCGGTATGCTGGCACTGGCCCGTGCGTCAGCATGTAATCTGACCCCCCCACGTTTCCGTACCCACACCGGGGCCCGAAGCCTTGCCGTTCCCTAACACTAACCCTAGCCCGGAACGGAAACACACCACCAGTCCTACACCTTACACTACGCCGTAGCCTACTCCTGGCCCGAACGCTGGCACTGACCCATGCGTCAGCACGTAGCCTGACCCTACCACGTTTCCGTACCCTCACCTGTGCCCTAAGTCTTGCCGTTCCCTAACCCTAAACCTAGCCCTGAAAGGAAACACACCACCAGCCCTACACCTTACCCTACGCCGTAGCCTACTCCTGGCCTGTACGCTGGCACTGACACGTGCGTCAGCACGTAGCCTGACCTTCTCACATTTCCGTACCCACACCTGTGCCCTAAGCCTTGCCGTTCCCTAACCCTAACCCTAGCCCGGAACGGAAACCCACCACCAGCCCTACAACTAACACCCAAGCCGTAGCCTACTCTTGGCCGGTACGCTGGCACTGACACGTGCGTCAGCACGTAGCCTGACCCTCCCACGTTTCCGTAACCTCACCTGTGCCCTAAGCCTTGCCGTACCCTAACGCTAACACTAGCCCAGAACGGAAACACACCACCAGCCCTAAAGCTTACCCCCAAGCCATAGCCTACTCCTAGACGGTACGCTGGCACTGACACATGCATCAGCACGTAGCCTGACCCTCCCACGTTTCCGTACCCTCACCTGTGCCCTAAGCCTTGCAGTTCCCTAACCCTAACCCTAGCCCGGAACGGAAACCCACCACCAGCCTGAAACCTTTCCCTACGCCGTAGCTTACTTCTGGCCCGTACGCTGGCACTGACCCGTGCGTCAGCATGTAGTCTGACCCCCACACGTTTCCGTACCCTCACCTGGGCCCTAAGCCTTGCCGTTCCCTAACCCTAACCCTAGCCCGGAACGGAAAACCACCACCAGCCCTACACCTTACCCTACGCCGTAGCCTACTCCTGGCCCGAACGCTGGCACTGACCCGTGCGTCAGCACGTAGCCTGACCCTACCACGTTTCCGTACCCTCAGCTGTGCCCTAAGTCTTGCCGTTCCCTAACCCTAACCCTAGCCTGGAACGGAAACCCACCACCAGCCCTACACCTTACCCTATGCCGTAGCCTACTTCTGGCCCCAACGCTGGCACTGACACGTGCGTCAGCACGTAGCCTGACCTTCCCACATTTCCGTACCCTCACCTGTGCCCTAAGCCTTGCCGTTCCCTTACCCTAACCCTAGTACGGAACGAAACCCACCACCAGCCCTACACCTAACCTCCAAGCCATAGCCTACTCATGGCCCGTACGCTGGCACTGACACGTGCATCAGCACGTAGCCTGACCCTCCCACGTTTCCGTACCCTCACCTGCGCCCTAAGCCTTGCCGTTCCCTAACCATAACCCTAGCCCAGAACGGAAACCCACCACCAGCCCTACACTATACCCTACGCCGTAGCCTACTCCTGGCCCGTACGCTGGCACTGACCCGTGCGTCAGAACGTTGTCTGACCCTCCCACGTTTCCGTACCCTCACCTGTGCCCTAAGCCTTGCCGTTCCCTAACCCTAACCCTAGCCCCCAACGGAAACCCACCACCAGCCCTACACCTTACCCCCAAGCCTTAGCCTATTCCTGGCCCGTATTCTGGCACTGACACGTGCGTCAGCACGTAGCCTGACCCTCCCACGTTTCAGTATCCTCACCTGTGCCCTAAGCCTTGCCTTTCACTAACCCTAACTATAGCACGGAATGGAAACCCACCACCAACCCTACACCTTACCCTATGCCGTAGCCTACTCCTGGCCCGTACGCTGGCACTGACCCGTGTGTCAGCACGTAGCCTGACCTTCCCACATTTCCGTACCCTCACCTGTGCCCTAAGCCTTGCCGTTCCCTAACCCTAACCCTAGTACGGAACGGAAACACACCACCAGCCCTACACCTAACACCCAAGCCATAGCCTACTCCTGGCCTGTACGCGGGCACTGACCCATGCGTCAGCACGTAGCCTGACCCTCCCACGTTTCCGTACCCTCACCTGTGCCCTAAGCCTTGCCGTTTCCTATCCCTAACCCTAGCCCAGAACGGAAACCCAGAACCAGCCATACACCTTTCTCTACGACGTAGCCTACTCCTGGCCCATATGCTGGCATTGACACGTGCTTTAGCACGTAGCCTGAAGCTCCAACTTTTCTGTACCCTCACCTGTGCCCTAAGCCTTGCCGTTCCCTAACACTAACCCTAGCCCGGAATGGAAACCCACCACCAGCCCTAGAACTTACACTACCCCATAGCCTACTCCTTGCCCGTACGCTGGCACTGACCCGTGTGTCAGCACGTAGCCTGACCCTCCCACGTTTCCGTTCCCTCACCTGTGCCCTAAGCCTTGCCGTTCCCTAACCCTAACCCTAGCCCGGAACAGAAACCCACCACCAGCCCTAAACATTACCCTCTGGCGTAGCCTACTGCTGGCCTGTATGCTGGCACTGACCCGTGCGTCAGCACATAGCCTGACCCTCCCACGTTTCCGTACCCTCACCTGAGCACTAAGCCTTGCCATTCGGTAACCCTAACCCTAGCCCGGAATGGAAATCCACCACCAGCCCTACACCTTAACCCCAAGCCGTAGCCTACTCCTGGCCCATACTCGGCACTGACACGTGCGTCAGCAAGTAGCCTAACCCTCCCACGTTTCAGGACCCTCAACTGTGCCCTAAGCCTGGCCGTTCCTAACACTAACCCTAGCCCAGAACGGAAACCCACCACTAGCTCTACACCTTACCCACAAGCCGTAGCCTACTCCTGGCCCGTATGCTGACACTGACCCGTGCGTCAGCACGTAGCCTGACCCTCCCACGTTTCCGTACCCTCACCTGTCCCCTAAGCCTTGCCGTTCCCTAACCCTAACCCTAGCCGGAACGGAAAATCACCACCAGCCCTACACCTTACCCTACGCCGTAGCCTACACCTGGCCCGTACGCTGGCACTGACCCGTGCGTCAGTACGTAGCCTGACCCTCCCATGTTTCCATTCCCTCACCTGTGCCCTAAGCCTTGACGTTCCCTAACCCTAACCCTAGCCCGGAACGGAAACCCACCACCAGCCTGAAACCTTTCCCTACGCCGTAGCTTACTTCTGGCCCGTACGCTGGCACTGACCCGTGTGTCAGCATGTAGTCTGACCCCCACACGTTTCCGTACCCTCACCTGGGCCCTAAGCCTTGCCGTTCCCTAACCCTAACACTAGCCCGGAACGGAAACCCACCACAAGCCCTACACCTTACCCTACGCCGTAGCCTACTCCTGGCCCGAACGCTGGCACTGAACCGTGCGTCATCACGTAGCCTGACCCTACCACTTTTGCGTACCCTCACATGTGCCCTAAGTCTTGCCGTTCCCTAACCCTAACCCTAGCCTGGAACGGAAACCCACCACCAGCCCTAAACCTTACCCTATGCCGTAGCCTACTCCTGGCCCGTACGCTGGCACTGACACGTGCGTCAGCACGTAGCCTGACCTTCCCACATTTCCGTACCCTCACCTGTGCCCTAAGCTTTGCCGTTCCCTTACCCTAACCCTAGTACGGAACGGAAACCCACCACCAGCCCTACACCTAACCTCCAAGCCATAGCCTACTCATGGCCCGTACGCTGGCATTGACACGTGCGTCAGCACGTAGCCTGAACCTCCAACTTTTCTGTACCCTCACCTGTGCCCTAAGCCTTGCCGTTCCCTAACACTAACCCTAGCCCGGAATGGAAACAAACCACCAGCCCTAGACCTTACCCACCCCGTAGCCTACTCCTTGCCCGTACGCTGGCACTGACCCGTGTGTCAGCACATAGCCTGACCCTCCCACGTTTCCGTTCCCTCACCTGTGCCCTAAGCCTTGCCGTTCCCTAACCCTAACCGTACCCCGCAATGAAAACCCACCAACAGCCCTACACGTTACCCTACACCGTAGCCTACTCCTGGCCCGTACGCTGGCACTGACCCATGCATCAGTACGTAGCCTGACCCTCCCACGTTTCCTTACCCTCACCTGTGCCCTAAGCCTTGACGTTCCATAAACCTAACCCTAGCCAGGAACGGAAACCCACCACCATCCCTAGACATTACCCTACACCGTAGCGTACTCCTGGCCTGTACGCTGGCACTGACACGTGCGTCATCACGTAGCCTGACACTCCCACGTTTCCGTACCCTTACCTGTGTCCTAAGCCTTGCCGTTCCCTCACCCTAACCCTAGCGAGGAACGGAAACCCACCACCAGCCCTAAAACTTACCCTATGCTGTAGCCTACACCTGGCCCGTACGCGGGCACTGACACATGTGTCAGCACGTAGCCTGACCCTCCCACGTTTCCGTACCCTCACCTGTGCCCTAAGACTTGCCGTTCTCTAACCCTAACCCTAACCCGGAACGGAAAGCCACCACCAGCCCTATAGCTTAGCCACAAGCCGTAGCCTACTCCTGACCCGTACGCTGGCACAGACCCGTGCGTCAGCACGTAGCCTGACCCTCCCTCGTTTCCGTACCCTCACCTGTGCCCTAAGCCTTGCCGTTCCCTAACCCTAACCCTAGCCCGAAATGGAAACCCACCACCAGCCGTACACCATACCCTACGCTGTAGCCTACTCCTGGCCCGTACGCTGGCACTGACACGTGCCTCAGCATGTAGCCTGACCCTCCCACGTTTCCGTACCCTCACCTGTGCCCTAAGCCTTGCCGTTCCCTAACCCTAACCCTAGCCCGGAACGGAAACCCACCACCAGGCCTACACGTTACCCCCAAGCCGTAGCCTACTCCTGGCCCGTATGCTGGCACTGACACGTGCGTCACCACATAGCCTGACCCTCCCACGTTTCTGTAACCTCACCTGTGCCCTAAGCCTTGCCTTTCCCTAACCCTAACCCTGGTCCGGAACGGAAACCCACCACGAACCCTACAGCTTACCCTACGCCGCAGCCTACTCCTGGCCTGTACACTGGCACTGACCCGTGTGTCAGCACGTAGCCTGACCCTCCCACGTTTCCGTACCCTCCCCTGTGCCCTAAGCCTTGACGTTCCCTAACCCTAACCCTAGCCCGGAACAGAAACCCACCACTAGCCATAGACATTACCCTCCGGCGTAGCCTACTGCTGGCCCGTACGCCGGCACTGACACGTGCATCAGCACGTAGCCTGACCTTCCCACATTTCCGTACCCTCACTTGTGCCCTAAGCCTTGCCGTTCCCTTACCCTAACGCTAGTACAGAACGGAAAACCACCACCAGCCCTACACCTAACCTCCACGCCATAGCCTACTCATGGCCCATAGGCTGGCACTGACACGTGCGTCAGCATGTAGCCTGACCCTCCCACGTTTCCGTAACTTCACCTGTGCCCTACGCTTTGCCATTCCCTAACCCTAACTGTAGCCCGAAAGGGAAACAGCCCTACACCTTACCCTACGCTGTAGCCTACACCTGGCCGGTACGCTGGCACTGACACGTGCATCAGCATGTACCCTGACCCTCCCACGTTTCCGTACCCTCACCTGTGCCCTAAGCCTTGCCGTTCCCTAACCCTAACCCAAGCCGGAACGGAATCCCACCACCAGCCCTACACCTTACCCTATGCTGTAGCCTACACCTGTCCCGTACGCGGGTAATGACCTGTGCTTCAGCACGTAGCCTGACCCTCCCACGTTTCCGTTCCCTCACCTGTGCCCTAAGCCTTGCCGTTCCCTAACCCTAACCGTACCCCGCAATGAAAACCCACCAACAGCCCTACACGTTACCCTACACCGTAGCCTACTCCTGGCCCGTACGCTGGCACTGACCCATGCATCAGTACGTAGCCTGACCCTCCCACGTTTCCTTACCCTCACCTGTGCCCTAAGCCTTGACGTTCCCTAAACCTAACCCTAGCCAGGAACGGAATCCCACTACCATCCCTAGACATTACCCTACGCCGTAGTGTACTCCTGGCCTGTACGCTGGCACTGACACGTGCGTCATCACGTAGCCTGACACTCCCACGTTTCCGTACCCTTACCTGTGTCCTAAGCCTTGCCGTTCCCTCACCCTAACCCTAGCGAGGAACGGAAACCCACCACCAGCCCTAAAACTTACCCTATGCTGTAGCCTACACCTGGCCCGTACGCGGGCACTGACCCATGTGTCAGCACGTAGCCTGACCCTCCCACGTTTCCGTACCCTCACCTGTGCCCTAAGCCTTGCCGTTCTCTAACCCTAACCCTACCCCGGAACGGAAAGCCACCACCAGCCCTATAGCTTAGCCACAAGCCGTAGCCTACTCCTGACCCGTACGCTGGCACAGACCCGTGCGTCAGCACGTAGCCTGACCCTCCCTCGTTTCCGTACACTCACCTGTGCCCTAAGCCTTGCCGTTCCCTAACCCTAACCCTAGCCCGAAATGGAAACCCACCACCAGCCGTACACCATACCCTACGCCGTAGCCTACTCCTGGCCCGTACGCTGGCAATGACACGTGCCTCAGCATGTAGCCTGACCCTCCCACGTTTCTGTACCCTCACTTGTGCCCTAAGCCTTGCCGTTCCCTAACCCTAACCCTAGCCCGGAACGGAAACCCACCACCAGGCCTACACGTTACCCGCAAGCCGTAGCCTACTCCTGGCCCGTACGCTGGCACTGACCCGTGCGTCAGCATGTAGACAAACACCCCCAAGTTTCCATACCCTCACCTGGGCCCTAAACCTTGCTGTTCCCTAACCCTAACCCTAGCCCGGAACGGAAACCCACCACCAGCCCTACAACTAACACCCAAGCCATAGACTATTCCTGGCCCGTACGCTGGCACTGACCCATGCGGCAGCACGTAGCCTGACCCTCCCAAGTTTCTGTACCCTCACCTGTGCCCTAAGCCTTGCCGTTGCCTAACCCTAACCCTAGCCCGGAACGGAAACCCACCACCAGCCCTACACATTACCCCCAAGCCGTAGCCTACTCCTGGTCCGTACACTGGCACTGACCCGTGTGTCAGCATGTAGCCTGACCCTCCCACCTTTCCGTACCCTCACCTGTGCCCTAAGCCTTGCCTTTCCCTAACCCTAACCCTAGCCCGGAACGGAAACCCACCACCAGCCCTAGACCATTCCCTACGCCGTAGCCTACTCCTGGCCCGTACGCTGGCACTGACCCATGCGTCAGCACGAAGCCTGACCCACCCACGTTTCCGTACCCTCACCTGTGCCCTATGCCTTGCCGTTCCCTAACCCTAACCCTAGCACAGAACGGAAACCCACTTCCAGCCCTACACCTTACCCTATGCCGTAGCCTACACCTGGCCCGTATGTTGGCACTGACCCGTGCGTCAGCACGTAGCCTGACCGGCCCACGTTTCCGTACCCTCACCTGTGCCCTAAGCCTTGCCGTTCCCTGACCCTAACCCTAGCCCGGAACGGAAACCCACCACCAGCCCTAAACCTTACCCCCAACCTGTAGCCTACTCCTGGCCCGTATGCTGGCACTGACCCGTGCGTCAGCACGTAGCCTGACCCTCCCACGTTTCCGTACCCTCACCTGTGCCCTATGCCTTGCCGTTCCCTAACCCTAACCCTAGCACAGAACGGAAACCCACCTCCAGCCCTATACCTTACCCTATGCTGTAGCCTACTGCTGGCCCGTATGCTGGCACTGACCCATGCGTAAGCACGTAGCCTGACCCTCCCACGTTCCTGTACCCTCACCTGTGCCCTAAGCCTTGACGTTCCCTAACCCTAACCCTAGCCCAGAACGGAAACCCACCACCAGCCCTAGACATTACCCTATGGCGTAGACTACTCCTGGCCTGTACGCTGACACTGACACGTGCGTCAGCACGTAGCCTGACCCTCCCACGTTTCCGTACCCTCACCTGTGCCCTAAGCTTTGCCGTTCCCTAACCCTAACCCTAGACCGGAACGGAAACCCACCACCAGCCCTAAACCTTTCCCTACGCCGTAGCCTAATCCTGGCCCGTATGCTGGCACTGACCCATGCGTCAGCATGTAGACTGACCCACCCACGTTTCCATACCATCACCTGGGCCCTAAACCTTGCCATTCCCTAACCCTAACCCTAGCCCTGCAGGGAAACCCACCACCAGCCCTAAACCTTACCCTATGCCGTAGCCTACTCCTGGCCCATACGCTGGCACTGACCCGTGCGTCAGCACGTAGGCTGACCCTAACACTTTTCTGTACCCTCACCTGTGCCCTAAGCCTTGCCGTTCCCTAATCCTAACCCTAGCCCGGAATGGAAAACCACCACCAACCCTAAAACTTACCCCCATGCCATAGCCTACTCCTGGCCCGTACACAGGCAGTGACCCGTGCGTCAGCACGTAGCCTAACCCTCCCACTTTTCCGTACCCTCAGCTAAGCCCTAAGCCTTGGCATTCCCTAACTCTAACCCAAGCTTGGAACGGAATCCCACCACCAGCCCTACAGCTTACCCCCAAGCCATAGACTATTCCTGGCCCGTACGCTGGCACTGACCCGTGCGTCAGCATGTAGCCTGACGCTCCCACGTTTCTGTACCCTCACCTGTGCCCTAAGCCTTGCCGTTCCCTAACCCTAACCCTAGCCCCGAACGGAAACCCACCACAAGCCCTACACCTAACCCCCAAGCCGTAGCCTACTACTAGCCGGTACGCTGGCACTGACCCGTGCATCAGCACATAGCCTGACCCTCCCACGTTTCTGTACCCTCACCTGTGCCCTAAGCCTTGCCGTTCCTTAACCCTAATCCTAGCCAGGAACGGAAACCCACCACCAGCCCTACAACTTACCCCCAAGCCTTAGGCTACTCCTGGACCTTACGCTGGCACTGACCAGTGCGTCAGCACGTAGCCTGACCATCCCAAGTTTGCGGACCCTCACCTGTGCCCTAAGCCTTGCCATTTCCTAACCCTAACCCTAGCCCGGAACGGAAACCCACCACCAGCCCTACAACTTTCCCTACGACGTAGCCTATTCCTGGCCCCTACGCAGGCACTGACCCTTTCATCAGCACGTAGCCTGACACTCCCACGTTTCCGTACCCTTACCTGTGCCCTAAGCCTTGCCGTTCCCTAACCCTAACCCTAGCCCGGAACGGAACCCCACCAGCAGCCGTACAACTTACACCCAAGCCGTAGCCTACTCCTGGTCCATACGCTGGCACTGACCTGTGCGTAAGCACGTAGCGTGACTCTCCCACATTTCCGTACCCTCACCTGTGCCCTAAGCCTTGCTGTTCCCTAACACTAACCCTAGCCTGGAATGGAAACACACCACCAACCCTACACCTAACCACCAAGCCGTAGCCTAATCCTGGCCGGAACGCTGGCACTGATATGTGCCTCAGCAGGTAGCCTGACCCTACCACGTTTCCGTAACCTCACCTGTGCCCTACAATTTGCCATTCCCTAACCCTAACTGTAGCCCGAAAGGGAAACAGCCCTATACCTTACCCTACGCCGTAGCCTACTCCTGGCCGGTACGCTGGCACTGACACGTGCATCAGCATGTAGCCTGACCCTCCCACGTTTCCGTACCCTCACCTGTGCCCTAAGCCTTGCCGTTCCCTAACCCTAACCCAAGCCGGAACGGAATCCCACCACCAGCCCTACACCTTACCGTATGCTGTAGCCTATTCCTGGCCCGTATGCTGGCACTGACACGTGCGTCAGCATGTAGCCTGTCCCTCACACGTTTCCGTACCCTCACCTGTGCCCTAAGCCTTGCCGTTCCCTAACCCTAACACTAGCCCTCAACGGAAACCCACCACAAGCCCTACACCTTACCATATGCCATAGCCTACTCCTGGCCCGTACGCTGGCACTGACCCGTGAGTCAGCACGTAGCCTGACCCTCCCACGTTTCCGTACCCACACCTGTGCCCTAAGCCTTGCCGTTCCCTCACCCTAACCCTAGCCAGGAACGGAAAACCACCAGCAGCCCTACACCTTACCCTACGCCGTAGCCTACTCCTGGCCCGTACGCTGGCACTGACCCGTGCGTCAGCACGTAGCCTGACCCTCACACTTTTCCGTACCCTCACCTGTGCCCTAAGCGTTGCCGTTCCCTAACCCTAACCCTAGTCCGGAACGGAAACACACCACCAGCCCTACAGCTTACCACCAAGCCATAGCCTACTCCTGGCCCGTACGCTGGCACTGATCCGTGTGTCAGCATGTAGCCTGAACCTCCCACGTTTCCGTACCCTCACCTGTGCCCTAAGCCTTGCCGTTCCCTAACCCTAACCCTAGCCCGGAACGGAAACCCACCAACAGCCCTACACCTAACCCCCAAGCCGTAGCCTACTCCTGGCTGGTACGCTGGAACTGACCCGTGCATCGACACATAGCTGAACCTCCCACGTTTCTGTACCCTCACCTGTGCCCTAAGCCTTGCCATTCCCTAACCCTAATCCTAGCCAGGAACGGAAACCCACCACCAGCCCTACAACTAACCCCCAAGCCGTAGGCTACTCCTGGACATTACGCTGGCACTGAACTCTGCGTCAGCACGTAGCCTGACCCTCCCACGTTTGCGGACCCTCACCTGTGCCCTAAGCCTTGCCATTCCCTAACACTATCCCTAGCCCGGAACGGAAACCCAACCCCAGCCCTACACCTTTCCCTACGCCATAGCCTATACCTGGCCCGTACGCAGGCATTGATCCTTTCATCAGCACGTAGCCTGACCCTCCCATGTTTCCGTACCCTCACCTGTGCCCTAAGCCTTGCCGTTCCCTAACCCTAACCCCAGCCCGGAACGGAAACCCACCACCAGCCCTACAACTTACCCCCAAGCCGTAGCCTACTCCTGGTCCATACGCTGGCACTGACCTGTGCGTCAGCACGTAGCCTGAACTTCCCACATTACCGTAACCTCACCTGTGCCCTAAGCCTTGCCGTTCCCTAACCCTAACCCTAGTACGGAACGGAAACACCCCACCAGCCCTACACCTAACCCCCAAGCCATAGCCTACTCCTGGCCCATACGCTGGCACTGACCCGTGCGTCAGCACGTAGCCTGACCCTCCCACATTTCCGTACCCTCACCTGTGCCCTAAGCCTTGCTGTTCCCTAACACTAACCCTAGACTTGAATGGAAACACACCACCAACCCTACACCTAACCACCAAGCCGTAGCCTACTCCTGGCCGGTACGCTGGCACTGACACGTGCATCAGCATGTAGCCTGACCCTCCCACGTTCCCGTAACCTCACCTGTGCCCTACGCTTTGCCATTCCCTAACCCTAACTGTAGCCCGAAAGGGAAATAGCCCTACACCTTACCCTACGCCGTAGCCTACTCCTGGCCGGTACGCTGGCACTGACACGTGCATCAGCATGTACCCTGACCCTCCCACGTTTCCATACCATCACCTGTGCCCTAAGCCTTGCCGTTCCCTAACCCTAACCCAAGCCGGAACGGAATCCCACCACCAGCCCTACACCTTACCCTATGCTGTAGCCTACACCTGTCCCGTACGCGGGTAATGACCTGTGCTTCAGCACGTAGCCTGACCCTCCCATGTTACCGTACCCTCACCTGTGCCCTAAGCCTTGCCGTTCCCTAACCCTAAACCTAGCCCGGAACGGAAAGCCACCACCAGCCCTAAACCTTACCCACAAGCCGTAGCCTACTCCTGGACCGTACGCTGGCACTGACCCTTGCGTCAGCACGTAGCCTGACCCTCCTACGTTTCCGTACCCTCACCTGTGCCCTAAACCTTGCCGTTCCCTAAGCCTAACCCTAGCCAAGAACGGAAAACCACCAGAAGCCCTATACCTTACCATACGCCATAGCCTACTCCTGGCCCGTACGCTGGCACTGACCCATGCGTCAGCACGTAGCCTGACCCTCCCACGTTTCTGTACCCTCACCTGTGCCCTAAGCCTTGCTGTACCCTAACCCTAACCCTAGCCCTGAACGGAAACCCACCACCAGCCCTACACGTTACCCTACGCGGTAGCCTACTCCTGGCGCGTATGCTGGCACTGACCCATGTGTCAGCACGTAGCCAGACCCTCCCACGTTTCCGTACTCTCACCTGTGCCCTAAGACTTGACGTTCCCTAACCCTAACCCTAGCCCGGAATGGAAACCAACCACCAGCCCTACACATATCCCTACGACGTAGCCTACTCCTGGCCCGTACGCTGGCACTGACCCATGCATCAGCACGTAGCCTGAACCTCCAACTTTTCTGTACCCTCACCTGTGCCCTAAGCCTTGACGTTCCCTAACACTAACCCTAGCCCGGAACGGAAACCCATAACCAGCCCTACACCTTACCCTACGCCGTAGCCTACACCTGGCCCGTATGTTGCACTGACCCGTGCGTCAGCACGTAGCCTGACCTGCCCACGTTTCCGTACCCTCACATGTGCCCTAAGCCTTGCCGTTCCCTAACCCTAACCCTAGACCGGAACGGAAACCCACCACCAGCCCTAAACATTACCCACAAGCCGTAGCCTATACCTGGCCCGTATGCTGGCACTGACCCGTGCGTCAGCATGTAGCCTGACCCTCCCACGTTTACGTACACTCACCTGTGCCCTAAGCCTTGCCGTTCCCTAACCCTAACCCTAGCCCGGAACGGAAACCCACCACCAGCCCTATACCTTACCCTACGCTGTAGCCTACTGCTGGCCCGTACGCTGGCACTGACCCATGCGTAAGCACGTAGCCTGACGCTCCCACGTTTCCGTTCCCTCACCTGTGCCCTAAGGCTTGCCGTTCCCTAACCCTAACCCTAGCCCGGAACGGAAACCCAACACCAGCCCTACACCTAACCCCCAAGCCGTAGCCTACTCCTGGCCGGTACGCTGGCACTGACGCGTGCATCGACACATAGCCTGACCCTCCCCCGTTTCCGTAACCTCACCTGTGCCCTAAGCCTTGCCGTTCCCTAACCCTAACCCTAGCCATGAACGGAAACCCACCACCAGCCCTACACCTTACCCCCAAGCCTTAGGCTACTCCTGGACCTTACGCTGGCACTGACCCGTGCGTCAGCACATAGCCTGACCCTCCCACGTTTGCGGACCCTCACCTGTGCCCTAAGCCTTGCCACTCCCTAACTGTAACCCTAGCCCGGAACGGAAACCCACCACCAGCCCTACACCTTTCCCTACGCCGTAGCCTATTCCTGGCCCATACGCAGGCACTGACCCTTTCGTCAGCACGTAGCCTGACCCTCCCACGTTTCCGTACCCTCACCTGTGCCCTAAGCCTTGCCGTTCCCTAACCCTAACCCTAGCCCGGAACGGAAACCCAACACCAGCCCTACACCTTACCCCCAAGCCTTAGCCTACTCCTGGTCCATACGCTGGCACTGACCTGTGCGTCAGCACTTAGCCTGAACTTCTCACATTACCGTACCCTCTCCTGTTCCCTAAGCCTTGCCGTTCCATAACCCTAAACCTAGTATGGAATGGAAACACACCACAAGCCCTACACCTAACCCCCAAGGCATAGCCTAATCCTGGCCCGTACGCTGACACTGACCCGTGCGTCAGCACGTAGCCTGACCCTCCCACGTTTCCGTACCCTCACCTGTGCCCTAAGCATTGCTGTTCCCTAACACTAACCCTAGCCTTGAACGGAAACACACCACCAGCCCTACACCTAACCACCAAGCCGTAGCCTACTCCTGGCCGGTACGCTGGCACTGAACCGTGCGCCATCACGTAGCCTGACCCTCCCAAGTTTCTGTAAACTCACCTGTGCCCTAAGCTTTACCGTTCCCTAACCCTAACTGTAGCCCGGAACGGAAACCCACCACCAGCCCTACACTTTACCCTACGCCGTAGCCTACTCCTGGCCCGTACGCTGGCACTGACCCATGCGTCCGCACGTAGCCTGACCCTCCCACGTTTCCGTATCCTCACCTGTGCACTAAGCCTTGCCGTTCCCTAACCCTAACCCTAGCCCGGAACGGAAACCCACCGCGAGCCCTAGACCTTACCCTACGCCGTAGCCTATTCCTGGCCTGTACGCTGGCACTGACCCATGCATCAGCAGGTAGCCTGACACTCCCACGTTTCCGTGCCCTCACTGTGCCCTAAGCCTTGCCGTTCCATAACCCTAACCCTAGCACGGAATGGAAACCCACCAGCTGCCCTACACCTTACCCTATGCCGTAGCCTACTCCTGGCCCGTACGCTGGCACTGACCCGTGCGTCAACACGTAGCCTGACCCTCCCACGTTTCCGTACCCTCACCTGTGCCCTAAGACTTGACGTTCCCTAACCCTAAACCTAGCCCGGAACAGAAAACCACCACCAGCCCTATAACTTACCACCACGCCGTAGCCTGCTTCTGGCCCATATGCTGGCACTGACCCGTGCGTCAGCACGTAGCCTGACCCTCCCAAGATTCCGTAACCTCACCTGTGCCCTAAGCCTTGCCGTTCCCTAATCCTAACCATAGCCCGGAACGGGAACCCACCACCAGCCCTACACCTTACCCTATGCCGTAGCCAACACCTGGACCGTACGCGGGCACTGACCTGTGCTTCAGCATGTAGCCTGACCCTCCCTTGTTACCGTACCCTCACCTGTGCCCTAAGCCTTGCCGTTCCCTAACTCTAAACCTAGCCCGCAACGGAAACCCACCACCAGCCCTAATCCTAAACCATAAGCCGTAGCTTACTCCTGGCCCGTACGCTGGCACTGACCGTGCGTCAGCATGTAGCCTTACCCTCCCTCGTTTCCGTACCATCACCTGTGCCCTAAGCCTTGCCGTTCCCTAACCCAAACCCTAGCCCGGCACGGATACCTACCACCAGCCCTACACTTTACCCTACGCCGTAGCCTTCTCCTGGCCCGAACGCTGGCACTGACACGTGCGTCAGCACGTAGCCTGAACCTCCCACGTTTCCGTACCCTCACCTGTGCCCTAAGCCTTGCCGTTCTCTAACCCTAACCCTACCCCGGAACGGAAAGCCACCACCAGCCCTATAGCTTAGCCACAAGCCGTAGCCTACTCCTGACCCGTACGCTGGCACAGACCCGTGCGTCAGCACGTAGCCTGACCCTCCCTCGTTTCCGTACACTCACCTGTGCCCTAAGCCTTGCCGTTCCCTAACCCTAACCCTAGCCCGAAATGGAAACCCACCACCAGCCGTACACCATACCCTACGCCGTAGCCTACTCCTGGCCCGTACGCTGGCACTGACACGTGCCTCAGCATGTAGCCTGACCCTCCCACGTTTCCGTACCCTCACCTGTGCCCTAAGCCTTGCCGTTCCCTAACCCTAACCATAGCCCGGAACGGAAACCCACCACCAGGCCTACACGTTACCCGCAAGCCGTAGCCTACTCCTGGCCCGTACGCTGGCACTGACCCGTGCGTCAGCATGTAGACAAACACCCCCAAGTTTCCATACCCTCACCTGGGCCCTAAACCTTGCTGTTCCCTAACCCTAACCCTAGCCCGGAACGGAAACCCACCACCAGCCCTACAACTAACACCCAAGCCATAGACTAGTCCTGGCCCGTACGCTGGCACTGACCCATGCGGCAGCACGTAGCCTGACCCTCCCAAGTTTCCGTACCCTCACCTGTGCCCTAAGCCTTGCCGTTGCCTAACCCTAACCCTAGCCCGAAACGGAAACCCACCACCAGCCCTACACATTACCCCCAAGCCGTAGCCTACTCCTGGTCCGTACACTGGCACTGACCCGTGCGTCAGCATGTAGCCTGACCCTCCCACCTTTCCGTACCCTCACCTGTGCCCTAAGCCTTGCCTTTCCCTAACCCTAACCCTAGCCCGGAACGGAAACCCACCACCAGCCCTAGACCATTCCCTACGCCGTAGCCTACTCCTGGCCCGTACGCTGGCACTGACCCATGCGTCAGCACGAAGCCTGACCCACCCACGTTTCCGTACCCTCACCTGTGCCCTATGCCTTGCCGTTCCCTAACCCTAACCCTAGCACAGAACGGAAACCCACTTCCAGCCCTACACCTTACCCTATGCCGTAGCCTACACCTGGCCCGTATGTTGGCACTGACCCGTGCGTCAGCACGTAGCCTGACCGGCCCACGTTTCCGTACCCTCACCTGTGCCCTAAGCTTTGCCGTTCCCTAACCCTAACCCTAGACCGGAACGGAAACCCACCACCAGCCCTAAACCTTTCCCTACGCCGTAGCCTAATCCTGGCCCGTATGCTGGCACTGACCCATGCGTCAGCATGTAGACTGACCCACCCACGTTTCCATACCATCACCTGGGCCCTAAAACTTGCCGTTCCCTAACCCTAACCCTAGCCCTGCAGGGAAACCCACCACCAGCCCTAAACCTTACCCTATGCCGTAGCCTACTCCTGGCCCATACGCTGGCACTGACCCGTGCGTCAGCACGTAGCCTGACCCTAACACTTTTCTGTACCCTCACCTGTGCCCTAAGCCTTGCCGTTCCCTAATCCTAACCCTAGCCCGGAATGGAAAACCACCACCAACCCTAAAACTTACCCCCATGCCATAGCCTACTCCTGGCCCGTACACAGGCAGTGACCCGTGCGTCAGCACGTAGCCTAACCCTCCCACTTTTCCGTACCCTCAGCTAAGCCCTAAGCCTTGGAATTCCCTAACTCTAACCCAAGCCCGGAACGGAATCCCACCACCAGCCCTACAGCTTACCCCCAAGCCATACACTATTCCTGGCCCGTACGCTGGCACTGACCCGTGCGTCAGCATGTAGCCTGACGCTCCCACGTTTCTGTACCCTCACCTGTGCCCTAAGCCTTGCCGTTCCCTAACCCTAACCCTAGCCCCGAACGGAAACCCACCACAAGCCCTACACCTAACCCCCAAGCCGTAGCCTACTACTAGCCGGTACGCTGGCACTGACCCGTGCATCAGCACATAGCCTGACCCTCCCACGTTTCTGTACCCTCACCTGTGCCCTAAGCCTTGCCGTTCCATAACCCTAATCCTAGCCAGGAACGGAAACCCACCACCAGCCCTACAACTTACCCCCAAGCCGTAGGCTACTCCTGGACCTTACGCTGGCACTGACCAGTGCGTCAGCACGTAGCCTGACCATCCCAAGTTTGCGGACCCTCACCTGTGCCCTAAGCCTTGCCATTTCCTAACCCTAACCCTAGCCCGGAACGGAAACCCACCACCAGCCCTACAACTTTCCCTACGACGGAGCCTATTCCTGGCCCCTACGCAGGCACTGACCCTTTCATCAGCACGTAGCCTGACACTCCCACGTTTCCATACCCTTACCTGTGCCCTAAGCCTTGCCGTTCCCTAACCCTAACCCTAGCCCAGAACGGAAACCCACCAGCAGCCGTACAACTTACACCCAAGCCGTAGCCTACTCCTGGTCCATACGCTGGCACTGACCTGTGCGTAAGCACGTAGCGTGACTCTCCCACATTTCCGTACCCTCACCTGTGCCCTAAGCCTTGCTGTTCCCTAACACTAACCCTAGCCTGGAATGGAAACACACCACCAACCCTACACCTAACCACCAAGCCGTAGCCTAATCCTGGCCGGAACGCTGGCACTGACATGTGCCTCAGCAGGTAGCCTGACCCTCCCACGTTTCCGTAACCTCACCTGTGCCCTACGATTTGCCATTCCCTAACCCTAACTGTAGCCCGAAAGGGAAACAGCCCTATACCTTACCCTACGCCGTAGCCTACTCCTGGCCGGTACGCTGGCACTGACACGTGCATCAGCATGTAGCCTGACCCTCCCACGTTTCCGTACCCTCACCTGTGCCCTAAGCCTTGCCGTTCCCTAACCCTAACCCAAGCCGGAACGGAATCCCACCACCAGCCCTACACCTTACCGTATGCCGTAGCCTATTCCTGGCCCGTATGCTGGCACTGACACGTGCGTCAGCATGTAGCCTGACCCTCACACGTTTCCGTACCCTCACCTGTGCCCTAAGCCTTGCCGTTCCCTAACCCTAACACTAGCCCGCAACGGAAACCCACCACAAGCCCTACACCTTACCATATGCCATAGCCTACTCCTGGCCCGTACGCTGGCACTGACCCGTGAGTCAGCACGTAGCCTGACCCTCCCACGTTTCCGTACCCACACCTGTGCCCTAAGCCTTGCCGTTCCCTCACCCTAACCCTAGCCAGGAACGGAAAACCACCAGCAGCCCTACACCTTACCCTACGCCGTAGCCTACTCCTGGCCCGTACGCTGGCACTGACCCGTGCGTCAGCACGTAGCCTGACCCTCACACTTTTCCGTACCCTCACCTGTGCCCTAAGCGTTGCCGTTCCCTAACCCTAACCCTAGTCCGGAACGGAAACACAACACCAGCCCTACAGCTTACCACCAAGCCATAGCCTACTCCTGGCCCGTACGCTGGCACTGATCCGTGTGTCAGCATGTAGCCTGAACCTCCCACGTTTCCGTACCCTCACCTGTGCCCTAAGCCTTGCCGTTCCCTAACCCTAACCCTAGCCCGGAACGGAAACCCACCAACAGCCCTACACCTAACCCCCAAGCCGTAGCCTACTCCTGGCTGGTACGCTGGCACTGACCCGTGCATCGACACATAGCTGACCCTCCCACGTTTCTGTACCCTCACCTGTGCCCTAAGCCTTGCCGTTCCCTAACCCTAATCCTAGCCAGGAACGGAAACCCACCACCAGCCCTACAACTAACCCCCAAGCCGTAGGCTACTCCTGGACATTACGCTGGCACTGAACTGTGCGTCAGCACGTAGCCTGACCCTCCCACGTTTGCGGACCCTCACCTGTGCCCTAAGCCTTGCCATTCCCTAACACTATCCCTAGCCCGGAACGGAAACCCAACCCCAGCCCTACACCTTTCCCTACGCCATAGCCTATACCTGGCCCGTACGCAGGCATTGATCCTTTCATCAGCACGTAGCCTGACCCTCCCATGTTTCCGTACCCTCACCTGTGCCCTAAGCCTTGCCGTTCCCTAACCCTAACCCCAGCCCGGAACGGAAACCCACCACCAGCCCTACAACTTACCCCCAAGCCGTAGCCTACTCCTGGTCCATACGCTGGCACTGACCTGTGCGTCAGCACGTAGCCTGAACTTCCCACATTACCGTAACCTCACCTGTGCCCTAAGCCTTGCCGTTCCCTAACCCTAACCCTAGTACGGAACGGAAACACACCACCAGCCCTACACCTAACCCCCAAGCCATAGCCTACTCCTGGCCCATACGCTGGCACTGACCCGTGCGTCAGCACGTAGCCTGACCCTCCCACATTTCCGTACCCTCACCTGTGCCCTAAGCCTTGCTGTTCCCTAACACTAACCCTAGACTTGAATGGAAACACACCACCAACCCTACACCTAACCACCAAGCCGTAGCCTACTCCTGGCCGGTACGCTGGCACTGACACGTGCATCAGCATGTAGCCTGACCCTCCCACGTTTCCGTAACCTCACCTGTGCCCTACGCTTTGCCATTCCCTAACCCTAACTGTAGCCCGAAAGGGAAAGAGCCCTACACCTTACCCTACGCCGTAGCCTACTCCTGGCCGGTACGCTGGCACTGACACGTGCATCAGCATGTACCCTGACCCTCCCACGTTTCCGTACCATCACCTGTGCCCTAAGCCTTGCCGTTCCCTAACCCTAACCCAAGCCGGAACGGAATCCCACCACCAGCCCTACACCTTACCCTATGCTGTAGCCTACACCGGTCCCGTACGCGGGTAATGACCTGTGCTTCAGCACGTAGCCTGACCCTCCCATGTTACCGTACCCTCACCTGTGCCCTAAGCCTTGCCGTTCCCTAACCCTAAACCTAGCCCGGAACGGAAAGCCACCACCAGCCCTAAACCTTACCCACAAGCCGTAGCCTACTCCTGGACCGTACGCTGGCACTGACCCTTGCGTCAGCACGTAGCCTGACCCTCCTACGTTTCCGTACCCTCACCTGTGCCCTAAACCTTGCCGTTCCCTAAGCCTAACCCTAGCCAAGAACGGAAACCCACCAGAAGCCCTATACCTTACCATACGCCATAGCCTACTCCTGGCCCGTACGCTAGCACTGACCCATGCGTCAGCACGTAGCCTGACCCTCCCACGTTTCTGTACCCTCACCTGTGCCCTAAGCCTTGCTGTACCCTAACCCTAACCCTAGCCCTGAACGGAAACCCACCACCAGCCCTACACGTTACCCTACGCGGTAGCCTACTCCTGGCGCGTATGCTGGCACTGACCCATGTGTCAGCACGTAGCCAGACCCTCCCACGTTTCCGTACTCTCACCTGTGCCCTAAGACTTGACGTTCCCTAACCCTAACCCTAGCCCGGAATGGAAACCAACCATCAGCCCTACACATTTCCCTACGACGTAGCCTACTCCTGGCCCGTACGCTGGCACTGACCCATGCATCAGCACGTAGCCTGAACCTCCAACTTTTCTGTACCCTCACCTGTGCCCTAAGCCTTGACGTTCCCTAACACTAACCCTAGCCCAGAACGGAAACCCATAACCAGCCCTACACCTTACCCTACGCCGTAGCCTACACCTGGCCCGTATGTTGCACTGACCCGTGCGTCAGCACGTAGCCTGACCTGCCCACGTTTCCGTACCCTCACATGTGCCCTAAGCCTTGCCGTTCCCTAAACCTAAACCTAGACCGGAACGGAAACCCACCACCAGCCCTAAACTTTACCCACAAGCCGTAGCCTATACCTGGCCCGTATGCTGGCACTGACCCGTGCGTCAGCATGTAGCCTGACCCTCCCACGTTTACGTACACTCACCTGTGCCCTAAGCCTTGCCGTTCCCTAACCCTAACCCTAGCCCGGAACGGAAACCCACCACCAGCCCTATACCTTACCCTACGCTGTAGCCTACTGCTGGCCCGTACGCTGGCACTGACCCATGCGTAAGCACGTAGCCTGACGCTCCCACGTTTCCGTTCCCTCACCTGTGCCCTAAGGCTTGACGTTCCCTAACCCTAACCCTAGCCCGGACCGGAAACCCACCACCAGCCCTAGACCTTACCCTACGGCGTAGCCTACTCCTGGCCTGTAAGCTGACACTGAAACGTGCGTCAGCACGTAGCCTGACCCTCCCA
This sequence comes from Mesoplodon mirus, assembly GCF_964341445.2. Classification (NCBI taxonomy): domain Eukaryota; kingdom Metazoa; phylum Chordata; class Mammalia; order Artiodactyla; family Ziphiidae; genus Mesoplodon; species Mesoplodon mirus. The sequence continues at coordinate 105,886,237 of NC_138987.1, read as the reverse complement.
CCTTTCCGTACCCTCACCTGTGCCCTAAGCTTTGCCGTTCCCTAACCCTAACCCTAGCCCGGAACGGAAACCCACCACCAGCCCTAAACCTTTCCCTACGTCGTAGCCTACTCCTGGCCCGTACGCTGGCACTGACCCTTGTGTCACCATGTAGCCTGAACTTCCCACGTTTCCGTACCCTCACCTGTGCCCTAAGCCTTGCCGTTCCCTAACCCTAACCCTAGCCCGGAACGGAAACCCAACACCAGCCCTACACCTAACCCCCAAGCCGTAGCCTACTCCTGGCCGGTACGCTGGCACTGACGCGTGCATCGACACATAGCCTGACCCTCCCCCGTTTCCGTAACCTCACCTGTGCCCTAAGCCTTGCCGTTCCCTAACCCTAACCCTAGCCATGAACGGAAACCCACCACCAGCCCTACACCTTACCCCCAAGCCTTAGGCTACTCCTGGACCTTACGCTGGCACTGACCCGTGCGTCAGCACGTAGCCTGACCCTCCCACGTTTGCGGACCCTCACCTGTGCCCTAAGCCTTGCCATTCCCTAACTGTAACCCTAGCCCGGAACGGAAACCCACCACCAGCCCTACACCTTTCCCTACGCCGTAGCCTATTCCTGGCCCATACGCAGGCACTGACCCTTTCATCAGCACGTAGCCTGACCCTCCCACGTTTCCGTACCCTCACCTGTGCCCTAAGCCTTGCCGTTCCCTAACCCTAACCCTAGCCCGGAACGGAAACCCAACACCAGCCCTACACCTTACCCCCAAGCCTTAGCCTACTCCTGGTCCATACGCTGGCACTGACCTGTGCGTCAGCACTTAGCCTGAACTTCTCACATTACCGTACCCTCACCTGTGCCCTAAGCCTTGCCGTTCCCTAACCCTAAACCTAGTATGGAATGGAAACACACCACAAGCCCTACACCTAACCCCCAAGCCATAGCCTAATCCTGGCCCGTACGCTGACACTGACCCGTGCGTCAGCACGTAGCCTGACCCTCCCACGTTTCCGTACCCTCACCTGTGCCCTAAGCATTGCTGTTCCCTAACACTAACCCTAGCCTTGAACGGAAACACACCACCAGCCCTACACCTAACCACCAAGCCGTAGCCTACTCCTGGCCGGTACGCTGGCACTGAACCGTGCGCCATCACGTAGCCTGACCCTCCCATGTTTCTGTAAACTCACCTGTGCCCTAAGCTTTACCGTTCCCTAACCCTAACTGTAGCCCGGAACGGAAACCCACCACCAGCCCTACACTTTACCCTACGCCGTAGCCTACTCCTGGCCCGTACGCTGGCACTGACCCGTGCGTCAACACGTAGCCTGACCCTCCCACGTTTCCGTACCCTCACCTGTGCCCTAAGACTTGACGTTCCCTAACCCTAAACCTAGCCCGGAACAGAGAACCACCACCAGCCCTATACCTTACCACCACGCCGTAGCCTGCTTCTGGCCCATATGCTGGCACTGACCCGTGTGTCAGCACGTAGCCTGACCCTCCCACGATTCCGTAACCTCACCTGTGCCCTAAGCCTTGCCGTTCCCTAATCCTAACCATAGCCCGGAACGGGAACCCACCACCAGCCCTACACCTTACCCTATGCCGTAGCCAACACCTGGACCGTACGCGGGCACTGACCTGTGCTTCAGCATGTAGCCTGACCCTCCCTTGTTACCGTACCCTCACCTGTGCCCTAAGCCTTGCCGTTCCCTAACTCTAAACCTAGCCCGCAACGGAAACCCACCACCAGCCCTAATCCTAACCCATAAGCCGTAGCTTACTCCTGGCCCGTACGCTGGCACTGACCGTGCGTCAGCATGTAGCCTTACCCTCCCTCGTTTCCGTACCCTCACCTGTGCCCTAAGCCTTGCCGTTCCCTAACCCAAACCCTAGCCCGGAACGGAAAGCCACCACCAGCCCTATAGCTTAGCCACAAGCCGTAGCCTACTCCTGACCCGTACGCTGGCACAGACCCGTGCGTCAGCACGTAGCCTGACCCTCCCTCGTTTCCGTACACTCACCTGTGCCCTAAGCCTTGCCGTTCCCTAACCCTAACCCTAGCCCGAAATGGAAACCCACCACCAGCCGTACACCATACCCTACGCCGTAGCCTACTCCTGGCCCGTACGCTGGCACTGACACGTGCCTCAGCATGTAGCCTGACCCTCCCACGTTTCCGTACCCTCACCTGTGCCCTAAGCCTTGCCGTTCCCTAACCCTAACCCTAGCCCGGAACGGAAACCCACCACCAGGCCTACACGTTACCCGCAAGCCGTAGCCTACTCCTGGCCCATACGCTGGCACTGACCCGTGCGTCAGCATGTAGACAAACACCCCCAAGTTTCCATACCCTCACCTGGGCCCTAAACCTTGCTGTTCCCTAACCCTAACCCTAGCCCGGAACGGAAACCCACCACCAGCCCTACAACTAACACCCAAGCCATAGACTAGTCCTGGCCCGTACGCTGGCACTGACCCATGCGGCAGCACGTAGCCTGACCCTCCCAAGTTTCCGTACCCTCACCTGTGCCCTAAGCCTTGCCGTTGCCTAACCCTAACCCTAGCCCGGAACGGAAACCCACCACCAGCCCTACACATTACCCCCAAGCCGTAGCCTACTCCTGGTCCGTACACTGGCACTGACCCGTGCGTCAGCATGTAGCCTGACCCTCCCACCTTTCCGTACCCTCACCTGTGCCCTAAGCCTTGCCTTTCCCTAACCCTAACCCTAGCCCGGAACGGAAACCCACCACCAGCCCTAGACCATTCCCTACGCCGTAGCCTACTCCTGGCCCGTACGCTGGCACTGACCCATGCGTCAGCACGAAGCCTGACCCACCCACGTTTCCGTACCCTCACCTGTGCCCTATGCCTTGCCGTTCCCTAACCCTAACCCTAGCACAGAACGGAAACCCACTTCCAGCCCTACACCTTACCCTATGCCGTAGCCTACACCTGGCCCGTATGTTGGCACTGACCCGTGCGTCAGCACGTAGCCTGAGGGGCCCACGTTTCCATACCCTCACCTGTGCCCTAAGCCTTGCCGTTCCCTTACCCTAACCCTAGCCCGGAACGGAAACCCACCACCAGCCCTAAACCTTACCCCCAACCTGTAGCCTACTCCTGGCCCGTATGCTGGCACTGACCCGTGCGTCAGCACGTAGCCTGACCCTCCCACGTTTCCGTACCCTCACCTGTGCCCTATGCCTTGCCGTTCCCTAACCCTAACCCTAGCACAGAACGGAAACCCACCTCCAGCCCTATACCTTACCCTATGCTGTAGCCTACTGCTGGCCCGTATGCTGGCACTGACCCATGCGTAAGCACGTAGCCTGACCCTCCCACATTCCTGTACCCTCACCTGTGCCCTAAGCCTTGACGTTCCCTAACCCTAACCCTAGCCCAGAACGGAAACCCACCACCAGCCCTAGACATTACCCTATGGCGTAGACTACTCCTGGCCTGTACGCTGACACTGACCCGTGCGTCAGCACGTAGCCTGACCCTCCCACGTTTCCGTACCCTCACCTGTGCCCTAAGCCTTGCCGTTCCCTAATCCTAACCCTAGCCCGGAATGGAAAACCACCACCAACCCTAAAACTTACCCCCATGCCATAGCCTACTCCTGGCCCGTACACAGGCAGTGACCCGTGCGTCAGCACATAGCCTAACCCTCCCACTTTTCCGTACCCTCAGCTAAGCCCTAAGCCTTGGCATTCCCTAACTCTAACCCAAGCCCGGAACGGAATCCCACCACCAGCCCTACAGCTTACCCCCAAGCCATAGACTATTCCTGGCCCGTACGCTGGCACTGACCCGTGCGTCAGCATGTAGCCTGACGCTCCCACGTTTCTGTACCCTCACCTGTGCCCTAAGCCTTGCCGTTCCCTAACCCTAACCCTAGCCCCGAACGGAAACCCACCACCAGCCCTAAACCTAACCCCCAAGCCGTAGCCTACTACTAGCCGGTACGCTGGCACTGACCCGTGCATCAGCACATAGCCTGACCCTCCCACGTTTCTGTACCCTCACCTGTGCCCTAAGCCTTGCCGTTCCTTAACCCTAATCCTAGCCAGGAACGGAAACCCACCACCAGCCCTACAACTTACCCCCAAGCCGTAGGCTACTCCTGGACCTTACGCTGGCACTGACCAGTGCGTCAGCACGTAGCCTGACCATCCCAAGTTTGCGGACCCTCACCTGTGCCCTAAGCCTTGCCATTTCCTAACCCTAACCCTAGCCCGGAACGGAAACCCACCACCAGCCCTACAACTTTCCCTACGATGTAGCCTATTCCTGGCCCCTACGCAGGCACTGACCCTTTCATCAGCACGTAGCCTGACACTCCTACGTTTCCGTACCCTTACCTGTGCCCTAAGCCTTGCCGTTCCCTAACCCTAACCCTAGCCCGGAACGGAAACCCACCAGCAGCCGTACAACTTACACCCAAGCCGTAGCCTACTCCTGGTCCATACGCTGGCACTGACCTGTGCGTAAGCACGTAGCGTGACTCTCCCACATTTCCGTACCCTCACCTGTGCCCTAAGCCTTGCTGTTCCCTAACACTAACCCTAGCCTGGAATGGAAACACACCACCAACCCTACACCTAACCACCAAGCCGTAGCCTAATCCTGGCCGGAACGCTGGCACTGACATGTGCCTCAGCAGGTAGCCTGACCCTACCACGTTTCCGTAACCTCACCTGTGCCCTACGATTTGCCATTCCCTAACCCTAACTGTAGCCCGAAAGGGAAACAGCCCTATACCTTACCCTACGCCGTAGCCTACTCCTGGCCGGTACGCTGGCACTGACACGTGCATCAGCATGTAGCCTGACCCTCCCACGTTTCCGTACCCTCACCTGTGCCCTAAGCCTTGCCGTTCCCTAACCCTAACCCAAGCCGGAACGGAATCCCACCACCAGCCCTACACCTTACCGTATGCCGTAGCCTATTCCTGGCCCGTATGCTGGCACTGACACGTGCGTCAGCATGTAGCCTGACCCTCCCACGTTTCCGTACCCTCACCTGTGCCCTAAGCCTTGCCGTTCCCTAACCCTAACCCAAGCCGGAACGGAATCCCACCACCAGCCCTACACCTTACCGTATGCCATAGCATACTCCTGGCCCGTACGCTGGCACTGACCCGTGAGTCAGCACGTAGCCTGACCCTCCCACGTTTCCGTACCCACACCTGTGCCCTAAGCCTTGCCGTTCCCTCACCCTAACCCTAGCCAGGAACGGAAAACCACCAGCAGCCCTACACCTTACCCTACGCCGTAGCCTACTCCTGGCCCGTACGCTGGCACTGACCCGTGCGTCAGCACGTAGCCTGACCCTCACACTTTTCCGTACCCTCACCTGTGCCCTAAGCGTTGCCGTTCCCTAACCCTAACCCTAGTCCGGAACGGAAACACACCACCAGCCCTACAGCTTACCACCAAGCCATAGCCTACTCCTGGCCCGTACGCTGGCACTGATCCGTGTGTCAGCATGTAGCCTGAACCTCCCACGTTTCCGTACCCTCACCTGTGCCCTAAGCCTTGCCGTTCCCTAACCGTAAACCTAGCCCGGAACGGAAACCCACCAACAGCCCTACACCTAACCCCCAAGCCGTAGCCTACTCCTGGCTGGTACGCTGGCACTGACCCGTGCATCGACACATAGCTGACCCTCCCACGTTTCTGTACCCTCACCTGTGCCCTAAGCCTTGCCGTTCCCTAACCCTAATCCTAGCCAGGAACGGAAACCCACCACCAGCCCTACAACTAACCCCCAAGCCGTAGGCTACTCCTGGACATTACGCTGGCACTGAACTGTGCGTCAGCACGTAGCCTGACCCTCCCACGTTTGCAGACCCTCACCTGTGCCCTAAGCCTTGCCATTCCCTAACACTATCCCTAGCCCGGAACGGAAACCCAACCCCAGCCCTACACCTTTCCCTACGCCATAGCCTATACCTGGCCCGTACGCAGGCATTGATCCTTTCATCAGCACGTAGCCTGACCCTCCCATGTTTCCGTACCCTCACCTATGCCCTAAGCCTTGCCGTTCCCTAACCCTAACCCCAGCCCGGAACGGAAACCCACCACCAGCCCTACAACTTACCCCCAAGCCGTAGCCTACTCCTGGTCCATACGCTGGCACTGACCTGTGCGTCAGCACGTAGCCTGAACTTCCCACATTACCGTAACCTCACCTGTGCCCTAAGCCTTGCCGTTCCCTAACCCTAACCCTAGTACGGAACGGAAACACACCACCAGCCCTACACCTAACCCCCAAGCCATAGCCTACTCCTGGCCCATACGCTGGCACTGACCCGTGCGTCAGCACGTAGCCTGAACCTCCCACATTTCCGTACCCTCACCTGTGCCCTAAGCCTTGCTGTTCCCTAACACTAACCCTAGACTTGAATGGAAACACACCACCAACCCTACACCTAACCACCAAGCCGTAGCCTACTCCTGGCCGGTACGCTGGCACTGACACGTGCATCAGCATGTAGCCTGACCCTGCCACGTTTCCGTAACCTCACCTGTGCCCTACGCTTTGCCATTCCCTAACCCTAACTGTAGCCCGAAAGGGAAACAGCCCTACACCTTACCCTACGCCGTAGCCTACTCCTGGCCGGTACGCTGGCACTGACACGTGCATCAGCATGTACCCTGACCCTCCCACGTTTCCGTACCATCACCTGTGCCCTAAGCCTTGCCGTTCCCTAACCCTAACCCAAGCCGGAACGGAATCCCACCACCAGCCCTACACCTTACCCTATGCTGTAGCCTACACCTGTCCCGTACGCGGGTAATGACCTGTGCTTCAGCACGTAGCCTGACCCTCCCATGTTACCGTACCCTCACCTGTGCCCTAAGCATTGCCGTTCCCTAACCCTAAACCTAGCCCGGAACGGAAAGCCACCACCAGCCCTAAACCTTACCCACAAGCCGTAGCCTACTCCTGGACCGTACGCTGGCACTGACCCTTGCGTCAGCACGTAGCCTGACCCTCCTACGTTTCCGTACCCTCACCTGTGCCCTAAACCTTGCCGTTCCCTAAGCCTAACCCTAGCCAAGAACGGAAACCCACCACAAGCCCTATACCTTACCATACGCCATAGCCTACTCCTGGCCCGTACGCTGGCACTGACCCGTGCGTCAGCACGTAGCCTGACCCTCCCACGTTTCCGTACCCTCACCTGTGCCCTAAGCATTGCTGTTCCCTAACACTAACCCTAGCCTTGAACGGAAACACACCACCAGCCCTACACCTAACCACCAAGCCGTAGCCTACTCCTGGCCGGTACGCTGGCACTGAACCGTGCGCCATCACGTAGCCTGACCCTCCCAAGTTTCTGTAAACTCACCTGTGCCCTAAGCTTTACCGTTCCCTAACCCTAACTGTAGCCCGGAACGGAAACCCACCACCAGCCCTACACTTTACCCTACGCCGTAGCCTACTCCTGGCCCGTACGCTGGCACTGACCCGTGCGTCCGCACGTAGCCTGACCCTCCCACGTTTCCGTATCCTCACCTGTGCACTAAGCCTTGCCGTTCCCTAACCCTAACCCTAGCCCGGAACGGAAACCCACCGCGAGCCCTAGACCTTACCCTACGCCGTAGCCTATTCCTGGCCTGTACGCTGGCACTGACCCATGCATCAGCAGGTAGCCTGACACTCCCACGTTTCCGTGCCCTCACTGTGCCCTAAGCCTTGCCGTTCCGTAACCCTAACCCTAGCACGGAATGGAAACCCACCAGCTGCCCTACACCTTACCCTATGCCGTAGCCTACTCCTGGCCCGTACGCTGGCACTGACCCGTGCGTCAACACGTAGCCTGACCCTCCCACGTTTCCGTACCCTCACCTGTGCCCTAAGACTTGACGTTCCCTAACCCTAAACCTAGCCCGGAACAGAGAACCACCACCAGCCCTATACCTTACCACCACGCCGTAGCCTGCTTCTAGCCCATATGCTGGCACTGACCCGTGCGTCAGCACGTAGCCTGACCCTCCCACGATTCCGTAACCTCACCTGTGCCCTAAGCCTTGCCGTTCCCTAATCCTAACCATAGCCCGGAACGGGAACCCACCACCAGCCCTACACCTTACCCAATGCCGTAGCCAACACCTGGACCGTACGCGGGCACTGACCTGTGCTTCAGCATGTAGCCTGACCCTCCCTTGTTACCGTACCCTCACCTGTGCCCTAAGCCTTGCCGTTCCCTAACTCTAAACCTAGCCCGCAACGGAAACCCACCACCAGCCCTAATCCTAACCCATAAGCCGTAGCTTACTCCTGGCCCGTACGCTGGCACTGACCGTGCGTCAGCATGTAGCCTTACCCTCCCTCGTTTCCGTACCATCACCTGTGCCCTAAGCCTTGCCGTTCCCTAACCCAAACCCTAGCCCGGCACGGATACCTACCACCAGCCCTACACTTTACCCTACGCCGTAGCCTTCTCCTGGCCCGAACGCTGGCACTGACCCGTGCGTCAGCACGTAGCCTGAACCTCCCACGTTTCCGTACACTCACCTGTGCCCTAGGCCTTGCCATTCCCTAACCCTAACCCTAGCCCTGAACTGAAACACACCACCAGCCCTAAACCATACCCACAAGCCGTAGCCTACTCCTGGCCCGTACATTGGCAATGACCCGTGGGTCAGCACGTAGCCTGACCCTCCCACTATTCTGTAACCTTACCTGAGCCCTAAGACTTGCCGTTCCCTAACCCTAACCCTAGCCCGGAACGGAATCCCACCACCAGCCCTACACCTTACCATATGCTGTAGCATACTCCTGGCCGGTACGCTGCCACTAAGCCGTGCATCAGCACGTAGCCTGACCCTCCCACGTTTCCGTACCCTCAGCTGTGCCCTAAGCCTTGCCGTTCCCTAACCCGAACCCTAGCCCGGAACGGAATCCCACCACCTACCCTACACCTTACCCCGAAGCCGTAGCCTACTCCTGGCCCATATGCTGGCACTGACCCGTGCATCAGCACGTAGATTGACCCTCCCACGTTTCCGTACCCTCACCTGTGCCCTAAGCCTTTCTCTTCCCTAACACTAACCCTAGCCTGGAATGGAAACCCACCAACAGCACCACACCTAACCACCAAACCGTAGCCTACTCCGGGCCGGTATGCTGGCACTGACCCGTGCGTCATCACGTAGCCTAAACCTCCCATGTTTCCGTACCCTCACATGTGCCCTAAGCCTTGCCGTTCCCTAACCCTAACTGTAGCCCGGAAAGGAAACCCACCAACAGCCCTACAACTTACCCCCAAGCCGTAGCCTACTCCTGGTCCATACGCTGGCATTGACCCGTGCGTCAGAACGTATCCTGACCCTGCCAGGTTGCTGTACCCTCACCTGTGCCCTAAACCTTGCCATTCCCTAACCCTAACCCTAGCCCGGAACGGAAACCCACCACAAGCCCTACACCTTACCCCCAAGCCATAGCCTACTCGTGGTCCATACGCTGGCACTGACTTGTGCGTCAGCATGTAGCCTGACCTTCCCACGTTACCGTAACGTCACCTGTGCCCTAAGCCTTGCCGTTCCCTAACACTAACCCTAGTACGGGACGGAAACACTCCACAAGCCCTACACCTAACCCACAAGCCATAGCCTATTCCTGGCCCGTACGCTGGCACTGACCCATGTGTCAGCACGTAGCCTGACCCTCCCACGTTTCCGTACCCACACCTATGCCCTAAGCCTTGCTGTTCCCTAACACTAATCCTAGCCCGGAACGGAAAACCACCACCAGCCCTACACCTAACCCCCAAGCCGTAGCCTACTCCTGGCCGGTACGATGGCACTGAACCATGTGTCAGCACGTAGCCTGACCCTCCCACGTTTCCGTACCCTCACCTGGGCCCTAAGCCTTGCCATTCCCTAACCCTAACCCTAGCCCGGAACGGAAACCCACCACCAGCCCTAGACCTTACCCTACGCCGTAGCCTACTCCTGGACTGTACGCTGGCACTGACACATGCGTCAGCACGTAGCCTGACGCTCCCACGTTTCCGTACCCTCACCTGTGCCCTAAGCCTTGCAGTTCCCTAACCCTAACCCTAGCCCGGAACGGAAACCCACCACCAGCCCTACACCTTACCGTACGCCGGAGACTACTCCTGGACCGTACGCGGACACAGACCCGTGCGTCAGCACGTAGCCTGACCCACCCACGTTTCCGTACCCTCACCTGTGCCCTAAGCCTTGCCGTTCCCTAAACCTAACCCTAGCCCGGAACGGAAAACCACCACCAGCCCTAAACCTTTCCCTAAGCAGTAGACTACTCCTGGCCCGTACCCTGGCACTGACCCATGCGTCAGCATGTAGTCTGACCCCCACACGTTTCCATACCCTCACCTGGGCCCTAAGCCTTGCCGTTCCCTAACCCTAACTCTAGCCCGGAACGGAAACCCACCACCAGCCCTACACCTTACCCCCAATCCGTAGCCTACTCCTGGCCCGTATGCTGGCCCTGACACATGCGTCAGCACGTAGCCTGACACTCCCACATTTCCGTACCCTCACCTGTGCCCTAAGCCTTGCCGTTCCCTAACCCTAACCCTAGCCCAGAACGGAAACCCACCACCAGCCCTACACCTTACCCTATGCTGTAGCCTACACCTGTCGCGTACGCGGGTAATGACCTGTGCTTCAGCACGTAGACTGACCCTCCCATGTTACCGTACCCTCACCTGTGCCCTAAGCCTTGCCGTTTCCTAACCCTAACCCTAGCCCGGAACGGAAACCCACCACAAGCCCTAAAACTTACCCACAAGCCGTAGCCTACTCCTAGCCCGTAGGCTGGCACTGACCCGTGCGTCAGCACGTAGCCTCACCCTCCCACGTTTCCGTACCCTCACCTGTGCCCTATGCCTTGCCGTTCCCTAACCCTAACCCTAGCACAGAACGGAAACCCACCTCCAGCCCTACACTTTACCCTATGCCGTAGCCTACACCTGGCCCGTACGTGGGCACTGACTCGTGCGTCAGCACGTAGCCTGACCCTCCCACGTTTCCGTACCCTCACCTGTGCCCTATGCCTTGCCGTTCCCTAACCCTAACCCTAGCCCGGAACGGAAAACCACCACCAGCCCTAAACCTTTCCCTAAGCCGTAGACTACTCCTGGCCCGTACCCTGGCACTGACCCATGCGTCAGCATGTAGTCTGACCCCCACACGTTTCCATACCCTCACCTGGGCCCTAAGCCTTGCCATTCCCTAACCCTAACCCTAGCCCGGAACGGAAACCCACCACAAGCCCTACACATTACCCTATGCCGTAGCCTACTCCTGGCCCGAACGCTGGCACTGACCCATGCGACAGCACGTAGACTGACCTTCCCACATTTCCGTACCTTCACCTGTGCCCTAAGCCTTGCCATTCCCTAACCCTAACCCTAGCCCGGAACGGAAACCCACCGCCAGCACTACACCTAACCTTCAAGCCACAGCCTACTTATGGCCCGTACGCTGGCACTGACACGTGCGTCAGCACGTAGCCTGACCCTCCCACGTTTCCGTACCATCACATTTGCCCTAAGACTTGCCGTTCCCTAACCCTAACCTTAGCCCCGAACGGAAACCCACCAGCAGCCCTACACCTAACCCCAAGCCGTAGCCTACTCCTGGCCGGTACGCTTGCACTGACCCATGCGTCAGCACGTAGCCTGACCCTCCCACGTTTCTGTATCGTCACCTGTGCCCTAAGCCTTGCCGTTCCCTAACCCTATCCCTAGCCCTGAACGGAAAACCACCACCAGCCCTACACTTTACCCTACGCCGTAGCCTACTCCTGGACCGTACGCTGGCACTGACCCGTGCGTCAGCAAGTAGCCTGACCCTCCCACGTTTCCGTACCCTCACCTGTGCCCTAAGACTTGCCGTTCCCTAACCCTAACTCTAGCCCGGAACGGAAACCCACCACCAGCCCTACACCTTACCCCCAATCCGTAGCCTACTCCTGGCCCGTATGCTGGCCCTGACACATGCGTCAGCACGTAGCCTGACACTCCCACATTTCCGTACCCTCACCTGTGCCCTAAGCCTTGCCGTTCCCTAACCCTAACCCTAGCCCAGAACGGAAACCCACCACCAGCCCTACACCTTACCCTATGCTGTAGCCTACACCTGTCGCGTACGCGGGTAATGACCTGTGCTTCAGCACGTAGACTGACCCTCCCATGTTACCGTACCCTCACCTGTGCCCTAAGCCTTGCCGTTTCCTAACCCTAACCCTAGCCCGGAACGGAAACCCACCACAAGCCCTAAAACTTACCCACAAGCCGTAGCCTACTCCTAGCCCGTAGGCTGGCACTGACCCGTGCGTCAGCACGTAGCCTCACCCTCCCACGTTTCCGTACCCACACCTGTGCCCTATGCCTTGCCGTTCCCTAACCCTAACCCTAGCACAGAACGGAAACCCACCTCCAGCCCTACACTTTACCCTATGCCGTAGCCTACACCTGGCCCGTACGTGGGCACTGACCCGTGCGTCAGCACGTAGCCTGACCCTCCCACGTTTCCGTACCCTCACCTGTGCCCTAAGCCTTGCCGTTCCCTAACCCTTACCATAGTACGGAACGGAATCCCACCACCAGCCCTACACCTAACGCCTAAGCCATAGCCTACTCCTGGCCCGTACGCTGGCACTGACCCGTGCGTCAACACGTGGCCTGACCCTCCCACGTTTCCGTACCCTCACCTGTGCCCTAAGCCTTGGCGTTCCCTAAGCCTAACCCTAGCCAGGAACGGAAACCCTCCAGAAGCCCTATATCTTACCATACGCCATAGCCTACTCCTGGCCCGTACGCTGGCACTGAACCGTGAGTCAGCACATAGCCTGACCCTCCCACGTTTCCGTACCCTCACCTGTGCCCTAAGCCTTGCTGTTCCCTCACCCTAACCCTAGCCAGGAACGGAAACCCACCAGCAGCCCTACACATTACCCTACGCCATATCCTACTCCTGGCCCGTACGCTGGCACTGACCCGTGAGTCAGCACGTAGCCTGACCCTCCCACATTTCCGTACCCTCACCTGTACCCTAAGGCTTGCTGTTCCCTAACACTAACCCTAGCCTGGAAAGGAAACCCACCACCAGCCCTACACCTAACCACCAAGCCATAGCTTAATCCTGGCCGGTACGTTGGCACTGACCCGTGCGTCATCACGTAGCCTGACCCTCCCACGTTTCCGTACCATCACCTGTGCCCTAAGCCTTGCCGTTCCATATCCCTAACCCTAGCCCAGAACGGAAACCCACTACCAGCCCTACACCTTACCTTATGCCGTAGCCTAATTCTGGCCTGTACGCTGACACTGACCCATGTGTCAGCACGTAGCCTGACACTCTCACGTTTCTATATCCCCACCTGTGCCCTAAGCCTTGCCGTACCCTAACCCTAACCCTAGCCCGGAACGGAAACCCACCACCAGCCCTACACCTTACCCTACGCTGTACCCTACTCCTGGCGCGTATGCTGGCACTGACCCGTTCGTCAGCACGTAGCCAGACCCTCCCACGTTTCCGTACTCTCACCTGTGACCTAAGCCTTGACGTTCCCTAACCCTAACCCTAGCCCGGAATAGAAACCCACCACCAGCCCTACCCATTTCCCTACGACGTAGCCTACTCCTGGCCCGTACGCTGGCACTGACCCATGCATCAGCACGTAGCCTGAACCTCCAACTTCTCTGTACCCTCACCTGTGCCCTAAGCCTTGACGTTCCCTAACACTAACCCTCGCCCGGAACGGAAACCCACCACCAGCCCTACACCTTACCCTACGCCGTAGCCTACACATGGGCCGCACATTGGCACTGACCCGTGCGTCAGCACGTAGCCTGACCTGCCCACGTTTCCGTACCCTCACCTGTGCCCTAAGCCTTGCCGTTCCCTTACCCTAACCGTAGCCCGGAACGGAAACCCACCACCAGCCCTACAACTTACCCCCAAGCTGTAGCCTACTCCTGGCACGTATGCTGGCACTGACCCGTGCGTCAGCACGTAGCCTGACCCTCCCACGTTTCCGTATCCTCACCTGTGCCCTATGCCTTGCCGTTCCCTCACCCTAACCCTAGCACAGAACGGAAACCCACCTCCAGCCCTACACTTTACCCTATGCCGTAGCCTACACATGGCCCGTACGTGGGCACTGACCCGTGTATCAGCATGTAGCCTAACCCTCCCACGTTTCCGTACCCTCACCTCTGCCCTAAGCCTTGCCGTTCCCTAACCCTAACCCTAGCCCGGAACGGAAACTCACCACCAGCCCTAAACATTACGCACAAGCCGTAGCCTACACCTGGCCCGTATGCTGGCACTGACCCGTGCGTCAGCACGTAGCCTGACCCTCCCACGTTTACGTACACTCACCTGTGCCCTAAGCCTTGCCGTTCCCTAACCCTAACCCTAACCCGGAACGGAAACCCACAACCAGCCCTATACCTTACCCTACGCTGTAGCCAACTGCTGGCCCGTACGCCGGCACTGACCCATGCGTAAGCACGTAGCCTGACGCTCCCACGTTTCCGTTCCCTCACCTGTGCCCTAAGCCTTGACGTTCCCTAACCCTAACCCTAGCCTGGAACGGAAACCCACCACCAGCCCTAGACCTTACCCTACGGCGTAGCCTACTCCTGGCCTGTACGCTGACACTGAAACGTGCGTCAGCATGTAGCCTGACCCTCCCACTTTTCCGTACCCTCACCTGTGCCCTAAGCCTTGCCGTTCCCTAACCCTAACCCTAGCCATGAACGGAAACCCACCACCAGCCCTACACCTTACCCCCAAGCCTTAGGCTACTCCTGGACCTTACGCTGGCACTGACCCGTGCGTCAGCACGTAGCCTGACCCTCCCAAGTTTCTGTAAACTCACCTGTGCCCTAAGCTTTGCCGTTCCCTAACCCTAACTGTAGCCCGGAACGGAAACCCACCACCAGCCCTACACCTTACCCTACGCCGTAGCCTACTCCTGGCCCGTACGCTGGCACTGACCCGTGCGTCCGCACGTAGCCTGACCCTCTCACGTTTCCGTATCCTCACCAGTGCCCTAAGCCTTGCCGTTCCCTAACCCTAACCCTAGCCCGGAACGGAAACCCACCGCGAGCCCTAGACCTTACCCTACGCCGTAGCCTATTCCTGGCCTGTACGCTGGCACTGACCCATGCATCACCAGGTAGCCTGACACTCCCACGTTTCCGTGCCCTCACTGTGCCCTAAGCCTTGCCGTTCCGTAACCCTAACCCTAGCCCGGAATGGAAACCCACCAGCTGCCCTACACCTTACCCTATGCTGTAGCCTACTCCTGGCCCGTACGCTGGCACTGACCCGTGCGTCAACACGTAAGCTGACCCTCCCACGTTTCCGTACCCTCACCTATGCCCTAAGCCTTGCCGTTCCCTAACCCTAAACCTAGCCCGGAACGGAAACCCACCAGCAGCCTTAACCTTGCCCTACGCCGTAGCCTATTCCTGGCCCGTACGCTGGCACTGACCCGTGCGTCAGCATCTAGTCTGACCCCCCCACGTTTCCGTACCGTCACCTGTGGCCTAAACCTTGCCGTTCCCTAACCCTAACCCTAGCCCGGAACGGAAACCCACCACCAGCCCTACACCGTACCCTACGCCGTAGCCTACTCCTGGCCCGAACGCTGGCACTGACCCATGCGTCAGCATGTAGCCTGACCCTCCCACGTTTCCGTACCCTCACCTGTTCCCTAAGCCTTGCCGTTCCCTAACCCTAACCCTAGCCCGAAAAGGAACCCCACCACAAGCCCTACAGCTAACTCCCAAGCCATAGCCTACTCCTGGCCCATACGCTGGCACTGAACCATGCGGCAGCACGTAGCCTGAACCTCCCACGTTTCCGTACCCTCTCCTGTGCCCTAAGCCTTACCGTTCCCTAACCCTAACCCTAGCCCGGAATGGAAACCCACCATCAGCCCTACACCTAACCCCGAAGCCTTAGCCTACACCTGGCCGGTATGCTGGCACTGACACGTGAGTCAGCACGTAGCCTGACCCTCACACTTTTCCGTACCCTCACCTGTGCCCTAAGCCTTGACGTTCCCTAACTCTAACCCTAGCCCGGAACGGAAACCCACTACCAGCCCTACACCTTACCCTATGCCGTAGCCTAATTCAGGCCTGTACGGTGGCACTGACACGTGCGTCAGCACGTAGCCTGACCCTCCCACGTTTCCGTACCCTCAACTGTGCCCTAAGCCTTGCCGTTCCCTAACCCTATCCCAAGCCCGGAACAGAAACACACCACCAGCCCTACAACTTACCCCCAAGCCGTAGCCTACTCCTGGCCCATATGCTAGCACTGACCCGTGCGTCAGCACATAGCCTGACCCTCCCACCTTTCCGTACACTCACCTGTGCCCTAAGCCTTGCCGTTCCCTAACGCTAACCCTAGCCCGGAACGGAAACCCACCACCAGCCCTAGACCTTTCCCTACGCCGTAGCCTACACCTGACCCGTACGCTGGCACTGACCCATGCGTCAGCACGTAGCCTGACCCTCCCACGTTTCCGTACCCTCACCTGTGCCCTATGCCTTGCCGTTCCCTAACGCTAACCCTAGCACAGAACGGAAACCCACCTCCAGGCCTACACCTTCCCTATGCCGTAGCCTACACCTGGAACGTACGCTGGCACTGACACTTGCGTCAGCACTTAGCCTGACCAGCCCACGTTTCCGTACCCTCACCTGTGCCCTAAGCCTTGCCGTTCCCTTACCTTAACCCTAGCCCGGAACGGAAACCCACCATCAGCCCTTCAACTTACCCCCAAGCTGTAGCCTACTCCTGGCCCGTATGCTGGCTCTGACCCGTGCATCAGCACGTAGCCTGACCCTCCCACGATTCCGTACTCTCAACTGTGCCCTATGCCTTGCCGTTCCCTAACCCTAACCCTAGCACAGAACGGAAACCCACCTCCAGCCCTGCACTTTACCCTATGCCGTAGCCTACACCTGGCCCGTACGTGGGCACTGACCCGTGTGTCAACACGTAGCCTGACCTTCCCACATTTCCGTAACCTCACCTGTGCCCTAAGCCTTGCCGTTCCCTAACCCTTACCATAGTACGGAACGGAAACCCACCACCAGCCCTACACCTAACGCCCAAGCCATAGCCTACTCCTGGCCCGTATGCTGGCACTGACCCGTGCGTCAGTACGTAGCCTGACCCTCCCACGTTTCCGTACCCTCACCTGTGCCCTAAGCCTTGCCGTTCCCTAAGCCTAACCCTAGCCAGGAACGGAAACCCACCAGAAGCCCTATACCTTACCATACGCCATAGCCTACTCCTGGCCCGTACGCTGGCACTGACCCATGCGTCAGCACGTAGCCTGACCCTCCCACGTTTCTGTAACCTCACCTGTGCCCTAAGCCTTGCCGTACCGTAACCCTAACCCTAGCCCTGAACGGAAACCCACCACCAGCCCTACACCTTACACTACGCCGTAGCCTACTCCTGGCCCGTACGCTGGCACTGACCCATGCATCAGCACGTAGCCTGACCTCCAACTTTTCTGTACCCTCACCTGTGCCCTAAGCCTTGACGTTCCCTAACACTAACCCTAGCCCGGAACGGAAACCCACCACCAGCCCTACACCTTACCCTAGGCCGTAGCCTACACCTGGCCCGTACGTTGCACTGACCATGCGTCAGCACGTAGCCTGACTTGCCCACGTTTCCATACCCTCACCTGTGCCCTAAGCCTTGCCGTTCCATTACCCTAACCGTAGCCCGGAACGGAAACCCACCACCAGCCCTACAACTTACCCCCAAGCTGTAGCCTACTCCTGGCCCGTATGCTGGCACTGACCCGTGCGTCAGCACGTAGCCTGACCGTCCCACGTTTCCGTACCCTCACCTGTGCCCTATGCCTTGCCGTTCCCTAACCCTAACCCTAGCACAGAACGGAAACCCACCTCCAGCCCTACACTTTACCCTATGCCGTAGCCTACACCTGGCCCGTACGTGGGCACTGACCCATGTGTCAGCATGTAGCCTAACCCTCACACGTCTCCGTACCCTCACCTCTGCCCTAAGCCTTGCCTTTCCATAACCCTAACCCTAGCCCGGAACGGAAACCCACCACCAGCCCTAAACATTACCCACAAGCCGTAGCCTACACCTGGCCCGTATGCTGGCACTGACTCGTGCGTCAGCACGTAGCCTGACCCTCCCACGTTTACGTACACTCACCTGTGCCCTAAGCCTTGCCGTTCCCTAACCCTAACCCTAGCCCGGAACGGAAACCCACCACCAGCCCTATACCTTACCCTACGCAGTATCCTACTGCTGGCCCGTACGCTGGCACTGACCCATGCGTAAGCACGTAGCCTGACCCTCCCACGTTTCCGTTCC
Organism: Mesoplodon mirus; assembly: GCF_964341445.2. NCBI lineage: Eukaryota > Metazoa > Chordata > Mammalia > Artiodactyla > Ziphiidae > Mesoplodon > Mesoplodon mirus. The sequence continues at coordinate 105,867,832 of NC_138987.1, read as the reverse complement.
CTCAACTGTGCCCTAAGCCTTGACTTTCCCTTACCCTAATCCTAGTACGGAACGGAAACCCACCACCAGCCCTAGACCTTACCCTACGGCGTAGCCTACTCCTGGCCTGTACGCTGACACTGAAACGTGCGTCAGCACGTAGCCTGACCCTCCCACGTTTCCGTACCCTCACCTGTGCCCTAAGCTTTGCCGTTCCCTAACCCTAACCCTAGCCCGGAACGGAAACCCACCACCAGCCCTAAACCTTTCCCTACGCCGTAGCCTACTCCTGGCCCGTACGCTGGCACTGACACTTGTGTCAGCATGTAGCCTGAATCTCCCACGTTTCCGTACCCTCACCTGTGCCCTAAGCCTTGCCGTTCCCTAACCCTAACCCTAGCCCGGAACGGAAACCCAACACCAGCCCTACACCTAACCCCCAAGCCGTAGCCTACTCCTGGCCGGTACGCTGGCACTGACCCGTGCATCGACACATAGCCTGACCCTCCCCCGTTTCCGTACCCTCACCTGTGCCCTAAGCCTTGCCGTTCCCTAACCCTAACCCTAGCCATGAACGGAAACCCACCACCAGCCCTACACCTTACCCCCAAGCCTTAGGCTACTCCTGGACCTTACGCTGGCACTGACCCGTACGTCAGCACGTAGCCTGACCCTCCCACGTTTGCGGACCCTCACCTGTGCCCTAAGCCTTGCCATTCCCTAACTCTAACCCTAACCCTGAACGGAAACCCACCACCAGCCCTACACCTTTCCCTACACCGTAGCCTATTCCTGGCCCATACCCAGGCACTGACACTTTCATCAGCACGTAGCCTGACCCTCCCACGTTTCCGTACCCTCACCTGTGCCCTAAGCCTTGCCGTTCCCTAATCCTAACCCTAGCCCGGAACGGAAACCCAACACCAGCCCTACACCTTACCCCCAAGCCGTAGCCTAATCCTGGTCCATACACTGGCACTGACCTGTGCGTCAGCACGTAGCCTGAACTTCCCACATTACCGTTCCCTCACCTGTGCCCTAAGCCTTGCCGTTCCCTAACCCTAACACTAGTACGGAACGGAAACACACCACAAGCCCTACACCTAACCCCCAAGCCATAGCCTAATCCTGGCCCGTACGCTGACACTGACACGTGCATCAGCACGTAGCCTGACCCTCCCACGTTTCCTTACCCTCACCTGTGCCCTAAGCATTGCTGTTCCCTAACACTAACCCTAGCCTTGAACGGAAACACACCACCAGCCCTACACCTAACCACCAAGCCGTAGCCTACTCCTGGCCGGTACGCTGGCACTGACCCGTGCGTCATCACGTAGCCTGACCCTCCCAAGTTTCTGTAAACTCACCTGTGCGCTAAGCTTTGCCGTTCCCTAACCCTAAACGTAGCCCGGAACGGAAACCAACAACCAGCCCTACACCTTACCCTACGCCGTAGCCTACTCCTGGCCCGTACGCTGGCACTGACCAGTGCGTCAGCATGTAGCCTGACCCTCCCACGTTTCCGTACCCTCACCTGTTCCCTAAGCCTTGCCGTTCCCTAACCCTAACCCTAGCCCGGAACGGAAACCCACCACCAGACCTACACCTAACTCCCAAGCCATAGCCTACTCCTGGCCCATACGCTGGCACTGAACCATGCGGCAGCACGTAGCCTGACACTCCCACGTTTCCGTACCCTCTCCTGTGCCCTAAGCCTTGCCGTTCCCTAACCCTAAACTTAGCCCGGAACGGACACCCACCAGCAGCCTTAACCTTTCCCTACGCCTTAGCCTAATCCTGGCCCGTACGCTGGCACTGACCCGTGCGTCAGCATCTAGTCTGACCCCCCCACGTTTCCGTACCCTCACCTGTGGCCTAAACCTTGCCGTTCCCTAACCCTAACCCTAGCCCTGAACGGAAACCCACCACCAGCCCTACACCTTACCCCCAAGTTTAGGCTAATCCTGGACCTTACGCTGGCACTGACCCGTGCGACAGAACGTAGCCTGACACTCCCACGTTTCCGTACCCTCACCTGTGCCCTAAGCCTTGCCGTTCCCTAACCCTAAACCTAGCCCGGAACGGAAACCCACCAGCAGCCTTAACCTTTCCCTACGCCGTAGCCTAATCCTGGCCCGTACGCTGGCACTGACCCGTGCGTCAGCATCTAGTCTGACCCCCCCACGTTTCCGTACCCTCACCTGTGGCCTAAACCTTGCCGTTCCCTAACCCTAACCCTAGCCCGGAACGGAAACCCACCACCAGCCCTACACCTTACCCTACGCCGTAGCCTACTCCTGGCCCGAACGCTGACACTGACACATGCGTCAGCATGTAGCCTGACCCTCCCATGTTTCCGTACCCTACCTGTTCCCTAAGACATGTCGTTCCCTAACCCTAACCCTAGCCCGAAAAGGAAACCCACCACAAGCCCTACACCTAACTCCCAAGCCATAGCCTACTCCTGGCCCGTACGCTGGCACTGACCCATGCCGCAGCACGTAGCCTGACCCTCCCACGTTTCCGTACCCTCTCCTGTGCCCTAAGCGTTACCGTTCCCTAACTCTAAACCTAGCCCGGAACGGAAACCCACCACCAGCCCTAAACCTTACCCACAAGCCGTAGCCTACTCCTGGCCCGTACGCTGGCACCGACCCGTGCGTCAGCACGTAGCCTGACCCTCCCACGTTTCCGTACCATCACCTGTGCCCTAAGCCTTGTCGTTCCCAAACCCTCACCCTAGCCAGGAACAGAAACCCATCAGCAGCCCTAAACCTTACCGTACGCCGTAGCCTACTCCTGGCACGTACGCTGGCACTGACACGTGCGTCAGCACGTAGCCTGACCCTCACACATTTACGTACCCTCACCTGTGCCCTAAGCCTTGCCGTTCCCTAACCCTAACCCTATTCGGGAACGGAAACACACCACCAGCCCTACAGCTTACCCCCAAGCCATAGCCTACTCCTGGCCCGTACGCTGGCACTGACCCGTGCGTCAGCACGTAGCCTGACCCTCCCACTTTTCCGTACCCTCACCTGTTCCCTAAGCCTTGCCGTTCCCTAACCCTAACCCTAGCCCGGAACGGAAACCCACCACCAGCCCTACACCATACGCTACACCGTAGCCTACTCCTGGCGTGTACGCTGGCACTGACCCGTGCGTCAGCATGTAGCCTGACCCTCTCACGTTTCCGTACCCTCACCTGTGCCCTAAGCCTTGCCGTTCCCTAACCCTAACCCCAGCCCGGAACGGAAACCCACCACAAGCCCTAAACCTTTCCCTACGCCGTAGCCTATTCCTGGATCGTACGCAGGCACTGACCCTTTCATTGGCACGTAGCCTGACCCTCCCACGTTTCCGTACCCTCACCTGTGCCCTAAGCATTGCCGTTCACTAACCCTAACCCTAGCCCGGAACGGAAACCCACCACCACCCCTACAACTTACCCCCAAGCCGTAGCCTACTCCTGGCCGGTACGCTGGCACTGACACGTGCGTCAGCATGTAGCCTGACCCTCACACGTTTCCGTACCCTCACCTGTGCCCTAAGCCTTGCCGTTCTCTAACCCTAACCTTAGCCCGGAACAGAAACCCACCACCAGCCCTACACCATACCCTACGCCGTAGCCTACTCCTGGCCCGTACGCTGGCACTGACCCAGGAGTCAGCACGTAGACTGACCCTCCCACGTTTCCGTAACCTCACCTGTGCCCTAAGCCTTGCCGTTCCCTCACCCTATCCCTAGCCAAGAACGGAAACCCACCAGCAGCCCTAAACCTTACCCTACACCGTAGCCTACTCCTGGCCCATACGCTGGCACTGACCCGTGCGTCAGCACGTAGCCTGACCCTCCCACGTTTCCGTACCCTCACCTGTGCCCTAAGCCTTGCTGTTCCCTAACACTAACCCTAGCCTGGAACGGAAACCCACCACCAGCCCTACACCTTACCCCCAAAATGCAGCATACTCCTGGTCCATACGCTGGCACTGACCCGTGCGTCAGAACATATCCTGACCCTGTGACATTGCCGTACCCTCACCTGTGCCCTAAACCTTGCCGTTCCCTAACCCTAACCCTAGCCCTGAATGGAAACCCACCAGCAGCCCTGCAGCTAAACCCCAAGCCGTAGCCTACTCCTGGCCGGTACGCTTGCACTGACACGTGCGTCAGCACGTAGCCTGACCCTCCCATGTTTCTTTACCCTCACCTGTGCCTTAAGCCTTGCCGTTTCCTAACCCTAACCCTAGCCCGGAATGGAAACCCACCATCAACCCTTCACTTTACCCTACGCCGTAGCCTACTCCTGGCCCGTATGCTGGCACTGTCCCGTGCGTCAGCACGTTGCCTGACCATCCCACGTTTCCGTACACTCACCTGTGCCCTAAGCCTTGGTGTTCCCTCACCCTAACCCTAACCCGGAACGGAAACCCACCACCAGCCCTACACCTTACCCTACGCCGTAGCCTACTCCTGGCCCGTATGCTGGCACTGACCCGTGCGTCAATACGTACCCTGACCCTCACACATTTCAGTACCCTCACCTGTGCCCTAAGCCTTGCCGTTCCCTAACCGTAACCCTAGCCCGGAATGGAATCCCACCACCAGCACTACACCTTCCCCTACGACTTAGCCTACACCTGGCCTGTACGCTGGCACTGACCCGTGCGTCAGCACGTAGCCTGACCCTCCAACTTTTCTGTACCCTCACCTGTGCCCTAAGCCTTGCCGTTCCCTAACCCTAACCCTAGCCCAAAATGGAAACCCACCACCAGCCCTAAACCTTACCCTACGCCGTAGCCTACTCCTGGTCCATACGGTGACACTGACCCTTGCGTCAGCACGAAGCCTGACCCTCCCACGTTTCGTACCCTCACCTGTGCCCTAAGCCTTGCTGTTCCCTAACCATAACCCTAGACCGGAACGGAAACCCACCACCAGCCCTACACCTTACCGTATGCCATAGCCTACTCCTGGCCCGTACGCTGGCACCGACACGTGCGTCAGCATGTAGCCTGACCCTCCCACGTTTCTGTACACTCACCTGTGCCCTAAGCCTTGCTGTTCCCTATCCCTAACCCTAGCCCGAAACGGAAAGCCACCACCAGCCCTACAACATACCCTACGCCGAAGCTTAATCCTGGCCCGAATCCTGGCACTGACCCGTGCGTCATCATGTAGCCTGACCCTCCCACGTTTCCGTACCCTCACCTGTGCCCTAAGCCTTGCAGTTCCCTAACCCTAACTCTAGCCCGGAACGGAAACTCACCACCAGCCCTAAACTTTACCCCCAAGCTGAAGCCTACTGCTGGCCCTTACGCTGGCACTGACACGTGTGTGAGCCTGAACCTCCCATGTTTCCGTACCCTCACCTGGGCCCTAAGCCTTGCAGTTCCCTAACCCTAACCCTAGCCCGGAACGGAAAACCACGACTAGCCCTAAACCATACCCTACGCCATACCCTACTCCTGGCCCATACGCTGGCACTGACCTGTGCGTCAGCACGAAGCCTGACCTTCCCACATTTCCACACCCTCATCTGTGCCCTAAGCCTTGACGTTCCCTAACACTAACCCTAACCCGGAACGGAAACACACCACCAGCCCTACAACTTACCCCCAAGCCGTAGCCTATTCCTGTCCCGTATGCTGGCACTGACCCGTGCATCAGTACGTAGCCTGACCCTCCCACATTTCCGTAACGTCACCTGTGCCCTAAGCCTTGACGTTTCCTAACCCTAACCCTAGCCCGGAAAGGAAACCCACCACCAGCCCTACACCTTACCCTACACTGTAGCCTACTCCGGGCCCGTACGCTGGCACTGACCCGTGCGTCAACACGTAGCCTGACCCTCCCACGTTTCCGGAGCCTCACCTGTGCCCTAAGACTTGACGTTCCCTAACTCTAACCATAGCCCGGAACGGAAACACACCACCAGCCCTACACCTTACCCCCAAGCCATAGCCTTCTCCTAGCAAGTACGCTGGCACTGATGCGTTCGTCAGCATGTAGCAATGAAACTCCCACGATTCCGTACCCTCAAGTGTGCCCTAAGCCTTGCGGTTCCCTAACCCTAACCCTAGCCCAGAAGGGAAACCCACCACCAACACTACACCTTACCCTACGCCGTAGCCTACTCCTGGCCCGTACGTGGGCACTGACCCGTGCATTCAGCAGGTAGCCTGACCCTCCCACGTTTCCGTACCCTCACCTGTGCCCTAAGCCTTGCCATTACCTAACCCTAACCCTAGCACAGAACAGAAACCCATCACCAGCCTAAAACTTACCCACAACCTATAGCCTACTCCTGGCCCTTACGCTGGCACTGACCCGTGCGTCAGCACGGAGCCTGACCTTCCCTCGTTTCCGTACCCTCACGTGGGCCCTAAGCCTTGCCGTTCCCTAACCCTAACCCTAGCCCGGAACGGAAACCAACCACCAGCCCTACAACTTACCCCCAAGCCGTAGCCTACTCCTGGCCCGTACGCTGGCACTGACATGTGCGTCAGCACGTAGCCTGACCCTCCCACGTTTCCGTACCATCACCTGTGCCCTAAGCCTTGCCGTTCCCTAACCCTAAACCTAGCCCGGAATGGAAACACACCACCAGCCCTATACCTAATCCCCAAGACGTAGCCTACTCCTGGCCCGTACGCGGGCACTGACCTGTGCTTCAGCACATAGCCTAACCCTCCCATGTTACTCAACCCTCACCTGTGCCCTAAGCCTTGCCGTTCCCTTATCCTAACCCTAGCCCCGAACGGAAAACCACCACCAGCCCTACACTCTACCCTTCGCTGTAGCCTACTACTGGCCCGAACGCTGGCACTGGGCCGTGCGTCAGCACGTAGCCTGACCCTCCCACGTTTCCGTACCATCACCTGTGCCCTAAGCCTTGCCGTTCCTTAACCCTAACCCTAGCCCATCACGGAAACCCACCACCAGCCCTACGCCTTACCCTACGCCGTAGCCTAATCCTGGCCCGTACGCTGGCACTGACCCGTGCGTCAGCATGAAGCCGGAACCTCACACGTTTCCGTACCCTCACCTGTGCCCTAAGCCTTGCCGTTCCCTAACCCTAACCCTAGTCCGGAACGGAAACCCACCACCTGCCCTACAGCTTGCCCACAAGCCATAGCCTACTCGTGGCCCATACGCTGGCACTGACCGGTGTGTCAGCATATAGCCTGACGAGGCACACCAGGTGAGGGCGGGCCGGAAGGGTAAGGCTACTCAGGTCAGCTAATCCACAACCCTCAGGGAATCACATTGGTGAAAATGGACCTCGCTAAAGCAGAATAGAAGCCAACGGAAAAAAGGACACGGTGCCATTTGCAGCACCGTAGATGAGTCTAGAAGTAATCACGTGACATGTAGTAAGTCAGAAAGTGAAAGACACATATCATATCGTATCACTTATAGGTGTTACCTAAAAATGGATACCAGGGCAGATATTTCCACGGAGAAGGGCAATCACAGATTCATTAAACAAACTTATGGTTCACCAATGGAAAGGTGTGAGGATTGGTTTCATTACGATATCGGGGTTAACACACATATACAAACACAGGTGACATATATAATCACCAAAGACCTACAGAATACCAAGAGAGGACTACTCAACATTCTGTCATAACGTACATGGGAAAAGGATCCCAGGAAGAACAGACATCTGTATATGTGTAAAAGAACCACATCTTCCACACCTACAACAAGCCAAACATTGTAATCAAATTTCCTGTAATACAAAATATAAAAAATTAAATTAAAAACACGAACAAAAAGTAGTGAGACAAACTTGAGGGGCTTTCTCCTGGCACATTCCATTCTAAACTCCAATCTAGAACACCACTTCCACTGAGGCTCTCTTGCCCTAGTAAACAGATTTGGTAAGGGAGAACTGCTGCCACCTTCTGGCCGTTTCACACAACAGCAGCTTTAATCCCAGTGCTAATGGTCAGTTGATATTCAAATTCATTGCAGGCCTGTAAATGACACCTGCCCTGAAAACAAATCCTGGGGTCACATATCGACCAAAAAATTCAAAGCACGTCCATATTTCAAAACGACCGTTTCAAAAGGCATATTTTACGCACATTAGTGTTCTGCTTCTTTTCCTTTCTTTCCTTTTTTTGTTAAAAAACACGGGAATGGAAAAAGGCATCCCTCAGAATGGGCGAAAATCGTTGCAAACGAATCAATGGACAGAGGTTTAATCTCCAATATATATAAACAGCTCATGCAGCTTAATATTAAAAAAACCAACAACCCAATACAAAAATGGGCAGAAGATCTAAAGAGACGTTTCTTCAAAGGAGACACAGAGATGGCCAAGACGCACATGAAAAGCTGCTCAACAGCACTAATTATTAGAGAAATGCAAATCAAAACTACAATGAGGTATCACCTCACACCTGTTAGAATCGGCATCATCAGAAAATCTACAAACAACCAATTCTGGGGAGGGTGTGGACAAAAGGAGCCCTCTTCCACTATTGGTGGGAATGTAACTTGATACAGTCACTATGGAGAACAGTATGGAGTTTCCTTAAAAAAACTAGAAATAGAATTACCATCTGATCCAGCAATCCCACTTCTGGGTATATACCCAGAGAAAACCGTAAATCAAAAAGGCACATTCACCACAATATTCATTGCAGCACTATTTACAATAGCCAGGTAATGGAAGCAACCTAAATGCCCACAGACAGATGAATGGATAAAGATGTGGTACATATATAAAATGGAATATTACTCGGCCATAAAAAGGAATGAAACTGGGTCATTTGTAGAGACATCGATGGATCGAGAGACTGTCATACAGAATGAAGTAAGTCAGAAAGCGGAAAACAAATATTGTATATTAATGCATATATGTGGAACCTAAAAAAATGGTACAGATGAACTGGTTTGCAGGGAAGAAATAGAGACACAGAGGTAGAGAACAAACGTATGGACACCAAGTGTGGGAAACCATGGGGTGGTGGTGGTGGGATGAGTTGGGATATTTGGATTGACCTGTATACATATATATGCATAAAATACATAACTAATAAAAACCTGCTGTATAAAAACATAAATAAAATTATATTTCAAAATTTAAAAAAATAGAATTTAACAATAAAACAGAAAAAATTTCTTCTGTCACACAGATGTATTTATAGGAATGAATTATTACAATGCTTATATCTATAAATACATAAAAGAGGAATAAAATCTAACTTGAACCATAAAAGAAAAAAAAACTGAACCCACGAGTTATACAGAGGAAAACCCTATCAGGGCACAATTGCTCCAGCGGTAAACAATTCTGAAATTGGTCAGAGGTGGGGAACCATCTCCCATACAGCCAGCAACCCAACCCCCACGCAAGGAGCGTCCTCATTGCAAAGCTGGGGGACCGTGCCGAGGCATCTGTGAGTAAACGTGAGCTGAGCCCCAGGCCAGCTGCTGCTGAACTGTTCCCAACCTTTCCAGGTAAAACACCTGAATATGTACAAGGGCTTGAAAGCCTAGAGGAAGGACCGTGGAGCCACACCAGCGACAGAATGCAGGCCAACTTGGTGCCTGCAGGCCAGCCAGGGTGGTCCTGGCCCCAGGCGTTCCTCCAGAAGCTTTCCATTACCCTGCCTGAGATACCCCTCCTGTCCCGGCCCCCACTGCTTTTTTCCTTCCTCATCTCTGTCCGGAGAGAAATTCCAGCGGAAGGTATGGGTGACACATCCTCTTCTTTACAGGCGGCAGCCTGGCAACTCCTGCAGAAAGGCCAGCAGAACCCCACTCACACCGGGCCACCCACAAAGCTGTGGCACCATTCTCCCTCCCACCAGCACAGCCCCGAGACTGCTGATGGGGCAGAGAATATGGAGTCAGGCACAGCTTCAGGGGCTATTGCTGCCTGGAGCTCTGTTTATATTGACCTCAACGAGGCACACCTGGGGAGGGCGGGCCGGCAGGGTAAGGCTGCCCAGGTCAGCTAATCCACAACCCTCAGGGAATCACATTGTTGAAAATGGACCTCGCTAAGGCAGAAGAGGAGCCAAGGAAAAAAAGGAAACAATGCCATTTGCAGCCCCGTAGATGAGTCTAGAAGTAATCATGTGACTTGTAGTAAGTCAGAAAGTGAAAGACACATATCATATCATATCACTTATAGGTGTTACCTAAAAATGGATAGCAGGGCAGATATTTCCACGGAGAAGGGCAATCACAGATTCATTAAACAAACTTATGGTTCACCAATGGAAACGTGTGAGGATTGGTTTTATTACGATATCGGCGTTAACACACATATACAAACACAGGTGACATATATAATCACCAAAGACCTACAGAATACCAAGAGAGGACTACTCAAATCTGTCATAACGTACATGGGAAAAGGATCCCAGGAAGAACAGACATCTGTATATGTGTAAAAGAACCACATCTTCCACACCTACAACGAGCCAAACATTGTAATCAAACTTGCTGTAATAAAAAATAAAAAATTAAATTAAAAACACAAACAAGAAGTAGTGAGACAAACTTGAGGGGCTTTCTCCTGGCACATTCCATTCTAAATTCCAATCTAGAACACCACTTCCACTGAGGCTCTCTTGCCCTAGTAACCAGATTTGGTAAGGGTGAACTGCTGCCAACTTGTGGCCGTTTCACACAACAGCAGCTTTAATCCCAGCACTAATGGTCAGTTGATATTCAGAATCATTGCAGGCCTGTAAATGACACCTGCCCTGAAAACAAATCCTGGGGTCACATATCGACCAAAAAATTCAAAGGACGTCCAGATTTCAAAACGACCGTTTCAAAAGGCATATTTTACGCACATTAGTGTTCTGCTTCTTTTCCTTTCTTTCCTTTTTTGTTAAAAAACACGGGAATGGAAAAAGGCATCCCTCAGAATGGGCGAAAATCGTTGCAAACGAATCAATGGACAGAGGTTTAATCTCCAATATATATAAACAGCTCATGCAGCTTAATATTAAAAAAACCAACAACCCAATACAAAAATGGGCAGAAGATCTAAAGAGACATTTCTTCAAAGAAGACACAGAGATGGCCAAGACGCACATGAAAAGCTGCTCAACAGCACTAATTATTAGAGAAATGCAAATCAAAACTACAATGAGGTATCACCTCACACCTGTTAGAATCGGCATCATCAGAAAATCTACAAACAACAAATTCTGGGGAGGGTGTGGACAAAAGGAGCCCTCTTCCACTATTGGTGGGAATGTAACTTGATACAGTCACTATGGAGAACAGTATGGAGTTTCCTTAAAAAAAACTAGAAATAGAATTACCATCTGATCCAGCAATCCCACTTCTGGGCATATACCCAGAGAAAACCGTAAATCAAAAAGGCACATTCACCACAATGTTCATTGCAGCACTATTTACAATAGCCAGGTAATGGAAGCAACCTAAATGCCCACAGACAGATGAATGGATAAAGATGTGGTACATATATAAAATGGAATATTACTCCGCCATAAAAAGGAATGAAACTGGGTCATTTGTAGAGACATCGATGGATCGAGAGACTGTCATACAGAATGAAGTAAGACAGAAAGCGGAAAACAAATATTGTATATTAATGCATATATGTGGAACCTAAAAAAATGGTACAGATGAACTGGTTTGCAGGGAAGAAATAGAGACACAGAGGTAGAGAACAAACGTATGGACACCAAGTGTGGGAAACCATGGGGTGGTGGTGGTGGGATGAGTTGGGAGATTTGGATTGACCTGTATACATATATATGCATAAAATACATAACTAATAAAAACCTGCTGTATAAAAACATAAATAAAATTATATTTCAAAATTTAAAAAAAATAGAATTTAACAATAAAACAGAAAAAATTTCTTGTGTCACACAGATGTATTTATAGGAAGGAATTATTACAATGCTTATATCTATAAATACATAAAAGAGGAATAAAATCTAACTTGAACCATAAAAGAAAAAAAAAATTGAACCCACGAGTTATACAGAGGAAAACCCTATCAGGGCACAATTGCTCCAGCGGTAAACAATTCTGAAATTGGTCAGAGGTGGGGAACCATCTCCCATACAGCCAGCAACCCACCCCCCACGCAAGGAGCGTCCTCATTGAAAAGCTGGGGGACCGTGCCGAGGCATCTGTGAGTAAACGTGAGCTGAGCCCCAGGCCAGCTGCTGCTGAACTGTCCCCAACCTTTCCAGGTAAAACACCTGAATATGTACAAGGGCTTGAAAGCCTAGAGGAAGGACCATGGAGCCACACCAGCGACAGCACGCAGGCCAACTTGGTGCCTGCAGGCCAGCCAGGATGGTCCTGAACCCGGGCGCTCCTCCAGAAGCTTTCCATTGCCCTGCCTGAGATACCCCTCCTGTCCCGGCCCCCACTGTTTTTTCCTTCCTCATCTCTGTCCGGAGAGAAATTCCAGCGGAAGGTATGGGTGACACATCCTCTTCTTTACAGGCGGCAGCCTGGCAACTCCTGCAGAAAGGCCAGCAGAACCCCACTCACACCGGGCCACCCACAAAGCTGTGGCACCATTCTCCCTCCCACCAGCACAGCCCCGAGACTGCTGATGGGGCAGAGAATATGGAGTCAGGCACAGCTTCAGGGGCTATTGCTGCCTGGAGCTCTGTTTATATTGACCTCAACGAGGCACACCTGGGGAGGGTGGGCCGGCAGGGTAAGGCTGCCCAGGTCAGCTAATCCACAACCCTCAGGGAATCACATTGTTGAAAATGGACCCCGCTAAGGCAGAAGAGGAGCCAAGGAAAAAAAGGAAACAATGCCATTTGCAGCCCCGTAGATGAGTCTAGAAGTAATCATGTGACTTGTAGTAAGTCAGAAAGTGAAAGACACATATCATATCATATCACTTATAGGTGTTACCTAAAAATGGATAGCAGGGCAGATATTTCCACGGAGAAGGGCAATCACAGATTCATTAAACAAACTTATGGTTCACCAATGGAAACGTGTGAGGATTGGTTTTATTACGATATCGGCGTTAACACACATATACAAACACAGGTGACATATATAATCACCAAAGACCTACAGAATACCAAGAGAGGACTACTCACCTCTGTCATAACGTACATGGGAAAAGGATCCCAGGAAGAACAGACATCTGTATATGTGTAAAAGAACCACATCTTCCACACCTACAACAAACCAAACATTGTAATCAAACTTGCTGTAATAAAAAATATAAAAAATTAAATTAAAAACACGAACAAGAAGTAGTGAGACAAACATGAGGGGCTTTCTCCTGGCACATTCCATTCTAAACTCCAATCTAGAACACCACTTCCACTGAGGCTCTCTTGCCCTAGTAACCAGATTTGGTAAGGGTGAACTGCTGCCACCTTGTGGCCGTTTCACACAACAGCAGCTTTAATCCCAACGCTAATGGTCAGTTGATATTCAAAATCATTGCAGGCCTGTAAATGACACCTGCCCTGAAAACAAATCCTGGGGTCACATATCGACCAAAAAATTCAAAGGACGTCCATATTTCAAAACGACCGTTTCAAAAGGCATATTTTACGCACATTAGTTTTCTGCTTCTTTTCCTTTCTTTCCTTTTTTGTTAAAAAACCCGGGAATGGAAAAAGGCATCCCTCAGAATAGGCGAAAATCCTTGCAGACGAATCAATGGACAGAGGTTTAATCTCCAATATATATAAACAGCTCATGCAGCTTAATATTAAAAAATTAACAACCCCCCAAAAATGGGAAGAAGATCTAAAGGGACGTTTCTTCAAAGGAGACACAGAGATGGCCAAGACACACATGAAAAGCTGCTCAACAGCACTAATTATTAGAGAACTGCAAATCAAAACTACAATGAGGTATCACCTCACACCTGTTAGAATCGGCATCATCAGGAAATCTACAAACAACCAATTCTGGGGAGGGTGTGGACAAAAGGAGCCCTCTTCCACTATTGGTGGGAATGTAAATTGATACAGTCACTATGGAGAACAGTATGAAGTTTCCTTTAAAAATCTAGAAAGAGAATTACCATCTGATCCAGCAATCCCACTTCTGGGCATATACCCAGAGAAAACCGTATTTCAAAAAGGCACTTTCACCACAATGTTCGTTGCAGCACTATTTACAGTAGCCAGGTAATGGAAGCCACCTAAATGCCCACAGACAGATGAATGGATAAAGATGTGGTACATATATCAAATGGAATATTACTCGGCCATAAAAAGGAATGAAACTGGGTCATTTGTAGAGACATCGATGGATCGAGAGACTGTCATACAGAATGAAGTAAGTCAGAAAGAGGAAAACAAATATTGTATATTAATGCATATATGTGGAGCCTAAAAATGGTACAGATGAACTGGTTTGCAGGGAAGAAATAGAGACACAGAGGTAGAGAACAAACGTATGGACACCAAGTGTGGGAAGCCATGGGGTGGTGGTGGTGGGATGAGTTGGGAGTTTGGGATTGACCTGTATACATGTATATGCATAAAATTCATAACTAATAATAACGTGCTCTTTAAAAAAATAAATAAAATTAAATTTCAAAATTTTAAAAAATAAAATTTAAAAATAAAACAGAAAAAAGATCTTCCCGTCACACAGATGTATTTATAGGAAAGAATTATTTCCATGCTTATATCTATAAATACATAAAAGAGGAATAAAATCTAACTTGAACGATAAAAGAAAAAAAAAGTGAACCCACGAGTTATACAGAGGAAAACCCTATCAGGGCACTTGCTCCAGCGGTAAACAATTCTGAAATTGGTCAGAGGTGGGGAACCATCTCCCATACAGTCAGCAACCCACCCCCCATGCAAGGAGCGTCCTCATTGCAAAGCTGGGGCTCCGTGCCAAGGCATCTGTGAGTAAACGTGAGCTGAGCCCCAGGCCAGCTGCTGCTGATCTGTTCCCACCCTTTCCAGGTAAAACACCTGAATATGTACAAGGGCTTGAAAGCCTAGAAGAAGGACCGTGGAGCCACACCAGCGACAGCACGCAGGCCAACTTGGTGCCTGCAGGCCAGCCAGGGTGGTTCTGGACCCTGGCGCTCTTCCAGAAGCTTTCCATTGCCCTGCCTGAGATAACCGTCTTGTTCCGGCCCCCACTGCTTTTTTCCTTCCTCACCTCTGTCCGGAGAGAAATTCCAGCGGAAGGTATGGGTGACACATCCTCTTCTTTACAGGCGGCAGCCTGGCAACTCCTGCAGAAAGGCCAGCAGAACCCCACTCACACCGGGCCACCCACAAAGCTGTGGCCCCTCACTCCCTCCCACCAGCACAGCCCCGAGACTGCTGACGGGGCAGAGAATATGGAGTCAGGCACAGCTTCAGGGGCTATTGCTGCCTGGAGCTCTGTTTATATTGACGTCAACAAGGCACACCTGGGGAGGGCGGGCCGGCAGGGTAAGGCTGCCCAGGTCAGCTAATCCACAACCCTCAGGGAATCACATTGTTGAAAATGGACCCCGCTAAGGCAGAAGAGATGCCAAGGAAAAAAAGGACACAATGCCATTTGCAGCACCGTAGATGAGTCTAGAAGTAATCACGTGACTTGTAGTAAGTCAGAAAGTGAAAGACACATATCATATCATATCACTTATAGGTGTTACCTAAAAATGGATACCAGGGCAGATATTTCCACGGAGAAGGGCAATCACAGATTCATTAAACAAACTTATGGTTCACCAATGGAAAGGTGTGAGGATTGGTTTCATTACGATATCGGGGTTAACAGACCTATACAAACACAGGTGACATATATAATCACCAAAGACCTACAGAATACCAAGAGAGGACTACTCAACATTCTGTCATAACGTACATGGGAAAAGGATCCCAGGAAGAACAGTCATCTGTATATGTGTAAAAGAACCACATCTTCCACACCTACAACAAGCCAAACATTGTAATCAAACTTGCTGTAATAAAAAATAAAAAATTAAATTAAAAACACGAACAAGAAGTAGTGAGACAAACGTGAGGGGCTTTCTCCTGGTACATTCCATTCTAAACTCCAATCTAGAACACCACTTCCACTGAGGCTCTCTTGCCCTAGTAACCAGATTTGGTAAGGGTGAACTGCTGCCACCTTGTGGCCGTTTCACACAACAGCAGCTTTAATCCCAGCGCTAATGGTCAGTTGATATTCAAAATCATTGCAGGCCTGTAAATGACACCTGCCCTGAAAACAAATCCTGGGGTCACATATCGACCAAAAAATTCAAAGGACGTCCATATTTCAAAACGACCGTTTCAAAAGGCATATTTTAAGCACATCAGTGTTCTGCTTCTTTTCCTTTCTTTCCTTTTTTGTTAAAAAACACGGGAATGGAAAAAGGCATCCCTCAGAATGGGCGAAAATCGTTGCAGACGAATCAATGGACAGAGGTTTAATCTCCAATATATATAAACAGCTCATGCAGCTTAATATTAAAAAAACAAACAACGCAAAAAAAATGGGCAGAAGATCTAAAGAGACGTTTCTTCAAAGGGGACACAGAGATGGCCAAGACGCACATGAAAATCTGCTCAACAGCACTAATTATTAGAGAAATGCAAATCAAAACTACAATGAGGTATCACCTCAGACCTGTTAGAATCGGCATCATCAGGAAATCTACAAACAACCAATTCTGGGGAGGGTGTGGACAAAAGGAGCCCTCTTCCACTATTGGTGGGAATGTAAATTGATACAGTCACTATGGAGAACAGTATGGAGTTTCCTTAAAAAAATTAGAAATAGAATTACCATCTGATCCAGCAATCCCACTTCTGGGCATATACCCAGAGAAAACCGTATTTCAAAAAGGCACATTCACCACAATGTTCGTTGCAGCACTATTTACACTAGCCAGGTAATAGAAGCAAACTAAATGCCCACAGACAGATGAATGGATAAAGATGTGGTACATATATAAAATGGAATATGACTCGGCCATAAAAAGGAATGAAACTGGGTCATTTGTAGAGACATCGATGGATCGAGAGACTGTCATACAGAATGAAGTAAGTCAGAAAGAGGAAAACAAATATTGTATATTAATGCATATATGTGGAGCCTAAAAATGGTACAGATGAACTGGTTTGCACGGAAGAAATAGATACAGAGAGGTAGAGAACAAACGTATGGACACCAAGTGTGGGAGGCCATGGGGTGGTGGTGGTGGGATGACTTTGGAATTTGGGATTGCCTGTATACATGTATATGCATAAAATACATAACTAATAATAAAGTGCTGTATAAAAAAATAAATAAAATTAAATTTCAAAATTTAAAAAAATAAAATTTAAAAATAAAACAGAAAAAAGTTCTTCCCGTCACACAGATGTATTTATAGGAATGAATTATTTCCATGCTTATATCTGTAAATACATAAAAGAGGAATAAAATCTAACTTGAACGATAAAAGAAAAAAAAAGTGAACCCACGAGTTTTACAGAGGAAAACCCTATCACGGCACTTGCTCCAACGGTAAACAATTCTGAAATTGGTCAGAGGTGGGAAACCATCTCCCATACAGCCAGCAACCCACCCCCCACGCAAGGAGCGTCCTCATTGCAAAGCTGGGGGACCGTGCTGAGGCATCTGTGAGTAAAAGTGAGCTGAGCCCCAGGCCAGCTGCTGCTGAACTGTCCCAACGCTTTCCAGGTAAAACACCTGAATATGTACAAGGGCTTGAAAGCCTAGAGGAAGGACCGTGGAGCCACACCAGCGACAGCACGCAGGCCAACTTGGTGCCTGCAGGCCAGCCAGTGTGGTCCTGTACCCTGGCGCTCTACCAGAAGTTTTCCATTGCCCTGCCTGAGATATCCCTCCTGTCCCGGCCCCCACTGATTTTTTCCTTCGTCACCTCTGTCCGCAGAGAAATTCCAGCGGAAGGTATGGGTGACACATCCTCTTCTTTACAGGCGGCAGCCTGGCAACTCCTGCAGAAAGGCCAGCAGGACCCCACTCACACCGGGCCACCCACAAAGCTGTGGCCCCTCACTCCCTCCCACCAGCACAGCGCCGAGACTGCTGACGGGGCAGAGAATATGGAGTCAGGCACAGCTTCAGGGGCTATTGCTGCCTGCAGCTCTGTTTATATTGACCTCAACGAGGCACACCTGGGGAGGGTGGGGCGGCAGGGTAAGGCTGCCCAGGTCAGCTAATCCACAACCCTCAGGGAATCACATTGTTGAAAATGGACCCCGCTAAGGCAGAAGAGAAGCCAAGGGAAAAAAGGACACAATGCCATTTGCAGCACCGTAGATGAGTCTAGAAGTAATCACGTGACTTGTAGTAAGTCAGAAAGTGAAAGACACATATCATATCATATCACTTATAGGTGTTACCTAAAAATGGATACCAGGGCAGATATTTCCACGGAGAAGGGCAATCACAGATTCATTAAACAGACTTATGGTTCACCAATGGAAAGGTGTGAGGATTGGTTTCATTACGATATCGGGGTTAACAGACATATACAAACACAGGTGACCTATATAATCACCAAAGACCTACAGAATACCAAGAGAGGACTACTCAACATTCTGTCATAACGTACATGGGAAAAGGATCCCAGGAAGAACAGTCATCTGTATATGTGTAAAAGAACCACATCTTCCACACCTACAAGAAGCCAAACATTGTAATCAAACTTGCTGTAATAAAAAATAAAAAAAAATAAATTAAAAACACGAACAAGAAGTAGTGAGACAAACTTGAGGGGCTTTCTCCTGGCACATTCCATTCTAAACTCCAATCTAGAACACCACTTCCACTGAGGCTCTCTTGCCCTAGTAAGGAGATTTGGTAAGGGTGAACTGCTGCAACCTTGTGGCCGTTTCACACAACAGCAGCTTTAATCCCAGCGCTAATGGTCAGTTGATATTCAAAATCATTGCAGGCCTGTAAATGACACCTGCCCTGAAAACAAATCCTGGGGTCACATATCGACCAAAAAATTCAAAGGACGTCCATATTTCAAAACGACCATTTCAAAAGGCATATTTTACGCACATTAGTGTTCTGCTTCTTTTCCTTTCTTTCCTTTTTTGTTAAAAAACACGGGAATGGAAAAAGGCATCCCTAAGAATGGGCGAAAATCGTTGCGGATGAATTAATGGACAGAGGTTTAATATCCAATATATATAAACAGCTCATGCAGCTTAATATTAAAAAATTAACAACCCCCCAAAAATGGGAAGAAGATCTAAAGGGACGTTTCTTCAAAGGAGACACAGAGATGGCCAAGACACACATGAAAAGCTGCTCAACAGCACTAATTATTAGAGAAATGCAAATCAAAACTACAATGTGGTATCACCTCACACCTGTTAGAATCGGCATCATCAGGAAATCTACAAACAACCAATTCTGGGGAGGGTGTGGACAAAAGGAGCCCTCTTCCACTATTGGTGGGAATGTAAATTGATACAGTCACTATGGAGAACAGTATGGAGTTTCCTTAAAAAAACTAGAAATAGAATTACCATCTGATCCAGCAATCCCACTTCTGGGCATATACCCAGAGAAAACCGTATTACAAAAAGGCACATTCACCACAATGTTCGTTGCAGCACTATTTACAATAGCCAGGTAATGGAAGCAACCTAAATGCCCACAGACAGATGAATGGATAAATATGTGGTACATATATCAAATGGAATATGACTCGGCCATAAAAAGGAATGAAACTGGGTCATTTGTAGAGACATCGATGGATCGAGAGACTGTCATACAGAATGAAGTAAGTCAGAAAGAGGAAAACAAATATTGTATATTAATGCATATATGTGGAGCCTAAAAATGGTACAGATGAACTGGTTTGCAGGGAAGAAATAGAGACACAGAGGTAGAGAACAAACGTATGGACACCAAGTGTGGGAAGCCATGGGGTGGTGGTGGTGGGATGAGTTGGGAGTTTGGGATTGACCTGTATACATGTATATGCATAAAATTCATAACTAATAATAACGTGCTCTTTAAAAAAATAAATAAAATTAAATTTCAAAATTTTAAAAAATAAAATTTAAAAATAAAACAGAAAAAAGTTCTTCCCGTCACACAGATGTATTTATAGGAATGAATTATTTCCATGCTTATATCTATAAATACATAAAAGAGGAATAAAATCTAACTTGAACCATAAAAGAAAAAAAAAGTGAACCCACGAGTTATACAGAGGAAATCACTATCACGGCACTTGCTCCAACGGTAAACAATTCTGAAATTGGTCAGAGGTGGGGAACCATCTCCCATACAGCCACAAACCCACCACCCACGCTAGGAGCGTCCTCATTGCAAAGCTGGGGGACCGTGCTGAGGCATCTGTGAGTAAACGTGAGCTGAGCCCCAGGCCAGCTGCTGCTGAACTGTCCCCAACCTTTCCAGGTAAAACACCTGAATATGTACAAGGGCTTGAAAGCCTAGAGGAAGGACCGTGGAGCCACACCAGCGACAGCACGCAGGCCAACTTGGTGCCTGCAGGCCAGCCAGGGTGGTCCTGGACCCTGGCGCTCTTCCAGAAGCTTTCCATTGCCCTGCCTGAGATACCCCTCCTGTCCCGGCCCCCACTGCTTTTTTCCTTCCTCACCTCTGTCCGGAGAGAAATTCCAGCGGAAGGTATGGGTGACACATCCTCTTCTTTACAGGTGGCAACCTGGCAACTCCTGCAGAAAGGCCAGCAGAACCCCACTCACACCGGGCCACCCACAAAGCTGTGGCCCCTCACTTCCTCCCACCAGCACAGCCCCGAGATTGCTAACGGGGCAGAGAATATGGAGTCAGGCACAGCTTCAGGGGCTATTGCTGCCTGGAGCTCTGTTTATATTGACCTCAACGAGGCACACCTGGGGAGGGCGGGCCGGCAGGGCAAGGCTGCCCAGGTCAGCTAATCCACAACCCTCAGGGAATCACATTGTTGAAAATGGACCCCGCTAAGGCAGAAGAGATGCCAAGGAAAAAAAGGTCACAATGCCATTTGCAGCACCGTAGATGAGTCTAGAAGTAATCACGTGACTTGTAGTAAGTCAGAAAGTGAAAGACACATATCATATCATATCACTTATAGGTGTTACCTAAAAATGGATACCAGGGCAGATATTTCCACGGAGAAGGGCAATCACAGATTCATTAAACAAACTTATGGTTCACCAATGGAAAGGTGTGAGGATTGGTTTCATTACGATATCGGGGTTAACAGACATATACAAACACAGGTGACATATATAATCACCAAAGACCTACAGAATACCAAGAGAGGACTACTCAACATTCTGTCATAACGTACATGGGAAAAGGATCCCAGGAAGAACAGTCATCTGTATATGTGTTAAAGAACCACATCTTCCACACCTACAAGAAGACAAACATTGTAATCAAACTTGCTGTAATAAAAAATAAAAAAAAAAATAAATTAAAAACACGAACAAGAAGTAGTGAGACAAACATGAGGGGCTTTCTCCTGGCACATTCCATTCTAAACTCCAATCTAGAACACCACTTCCACTGAGGCTCTCTTGCCCTAGTAACCAGATTTGGTAAGGGTGAACTGCTGCCACCTTGTGGCCGTTTCACACAACAGCAGCTTTAATCCCAACGCTAATGGTCAGTTGATATTCAAAATCATTGCAGGCCTGTAAATGACACCTGCCCTGAAAACAAATCCTGGGGTCACATATCGACCAAAAAATTCCAAGGACGTCCATATTTCAACACCACCGTTTCAAAAGGCATATTTTACGCACATTAGTGTTCTGCTTCTTTTCCTTTCTTTCCTTTTTTGTTAAAAAACCCGGGAATGGAAAAAGGCATCCCTCAGAATAGGCGAAAATCCTTGCAGACGAATCAATGGACAGAGGTTTAATCTCCAATATATATAAACAGCTCATGCAGCTTAATATTAAAAAATTAACAACCCCCCAAAAATGGGAAGAAGATCTAAAGGGACGTTTCTTCAAAGGAGACACAGAGATGGCCAAGACACACATGAAAAGCTGCTCACCAGCACTAATTATTAGAGAAATGCAAATCAAAACTACAATGAGGTATCACCTCACACCTGTTAGAATCGGCATCATCAGGAAATCTACAAACAACCAATTCTGGGGAGGGTGTGGACAAAAGGAGCCCTCTTCCACTATTGGTGGGAATGTAAATTGATACAGTCACTATGGAGAACAGTATGGAGTTTCCTTTAAAAATCTAGAAAGAGAATTACCATCTGATCCAGCAATCCCACTTCTGGGCATATACCCAGAGAAAACCGTATTTCAAAAAGGCACTTTCACCACAATGTTCGTTGCAGCACTATTTACAATAGCCAGGTAATGGAAGCCACCTAAATGCCCACAGACAGATGAATGGATAAAGATGTGGTACATATATCAAATGGAATATTACTCGGCCATAAAAAGGAATGAAACTGGGTCATTTGTAGAGACATCGATGGATCGAGAGACTGTCATACAGAATGAAGTAAGTCAGAAAGAGGAAAACAA
The DNA here is from genome assembly GCF_964341445.2 of Mesoplodon mirus. NCBI lineage: Eukaryota > Metazoa > Chordata > Mammalia > Artiodactyla > Ziphiidae > Mesoplodon > Mesoplodon mirus. Next base: position 105,845,360 of record NC_138987.1, on the reverse strand, counting down.
ATATTGTATATTAATGCATATATGTGGAGCCTAAAAATGGTACAGATGAACTGGTTTGCAGGGAAGAAATAGAGACACAGAGGTAGAGAACAAACGTATGGACACCAAGTGTGGGAAGCCATGGGGTGGTGGTGGTGGGATGAGTTGGGAGTTTGGGATTGACCTGTATACATGTATATGCATAAAATTCATAACTAATAATAACGTGCTCTTTAAAAAAATAAATAAAATTAAATTTCAAAATTTTAAAAAATAAAATTTAAAAATAAAACAGAAAAAAGATCTTCCCGTCACACAGATGTATTTATAGGAAAGAATTATTTCCATGCTTATATCTATAAATACATAAAAGAGGAATAAAATCTAACTTGAATGATAAAAGAAAAAAAAAGTGAACCCACGAGTTATACAGAGGAAAACCCTATCAGGGCACTTGCTCCAGCGGTAAACAATTCTGAAATTGGTCAGAGGTGGGGAACCATCTCCCATACAGCCAGCAACCCACCCCGCATGCAAGGAGCGTCCTCATTGCAAAGCTGGGGCTCCGTGCCAAGGCATCTGTGAGTAAACGTGAGCTGAGCCCCAGGCCAGCTGCTGCTGATCTGTTCCCACCCTTTCCAGGTAAAACACCTGAATATGTACAAGGGCTTGAAAGCCTAGAAGAAGGACCGTGGAGCCACACCAGCGACAGCACGCAGGCCAACTTGGTGCCTGCAGGCCAGCCAGGGTGGTTCTGGACCCTGGCGCTCTTCCAGAAGCTTTCCATTGCCCTGCCTGAGATAACCGTCTTGTTCCGGCCCCCACTGCTTTTTTCCTTCCTCACCTCTGTCCGGAGAGAAATTCCAGCGGAAGGTATGGGTGACACATCCTCTTCTTTACAGGCGGCAGCCTGGCAACTCCTGCAGAAAGGCCAGCAGAACCCCACTCACACCGGGCCATCCACAAAGCTGTGTCCCCTCACTCCCTCCCACCAGCACAGCCCCGAGACTGCTGACGGGGCAGAGAATATGGAGTCAGGCACAGCTTCAGGGGCTATTGCTGCCTGGAGCTCTGTTTATATTGACCTCAAGGAGGCACACCTGGGGAGGGCGGGCCGGCAGGGTAAGGCTGCCCAGGTCAGCTAATCCACAACCCTCAGGGAATCACATTGTTGAAAATGGACCCCGCTAAGGCATAAGAGATGCCAAGGAAAAAAAGGACACAATGCCATTTGCAGCACCGTAGATGAGTCTAGAAGTAATCACGTGACTTGTAGTAAGTCAGAAAGTGAAAGACACATATCATATCATATCACTTATAGGTGTTACCTAAAAATGGATACCAGGGCAGATATTTCCACGGAGAAGGGCAATCACAGATTCATTAAACAAACTTATGGTTCACCAATGGAAAGGTGTGAGGATTGGTTTCATTACGATATCGGGGTTAACAGACCTATACAAACACAGGTGACATATATAATCACCAAAGACCTACAGAATACCAAGAGAGGACTACTCAACATTCTGTCATAACGTACATGGGAAAAGGATCCCAGGAAGAACAGTCATCTGTATATGTGTAAAAGAACCACATCTTCCACACCTACAACAAGCCAAACATTGTAATCAAACTTGCTGTAATAAAAAATAAAAAATTAAATTAAAAACACGAACAAGAAGTAGTGAGACAAACGTGAGGGGCTTTCTCCTGGCACATTCCATTCTAAACTCCAATCTAGAACACCACTTCCACTGAGGCTCTCTTGCCCTAGTAAGGAGATTTGGTAAGGGTGAACTGCTGCCACCTTGTGGCCGTTTCACACAACAGCAGCTTTAATCCCAGCGCTAATGGTCAGTTGATATTCAAAATCATTGCAGGCCTGTAAATGACACCTGCCCTGAAAACAAATCCTGGGGTCACATATCGACCAAAAAATTCAAAGGACGTCCATATTTCAAAACGACCGTTTCAAAAGGCATATTTTAAGCACATCAGTGTTCTGCTTCTTTTCCTTTCTTTCCTTTTTTGTTAAAAAACACGGGAATGGAAAAAGGCATCCCTCAGAATGGGCGAAAATCGTTGCAGACGAATCAATGGACAGAGGTTTAATCTCCAATATATATAAACAGCTCATGCAGCTTAATATTAAAAAAACAAACAACGCAAAAAAAATGGGCAGAAGATCTAAAGAGACGTTTCTTCAAAGGGGACACAGAGATGGCCAAGACGCACATGAAAATCTGCTCAACAGCACTAATTATTAGAGAAATGCAAATCAAAACTACAATGAGGTATCACCTCAGACCTGTTAGAATCGGCATCATCAGGAAATCTACAAACAACCAATTCTGGGGAGGGTGTGGACAAAAGGAGCCCTCTTCCACTATTGGTGGGAATGTAAATTGATACAGTCACTATGGAGAACAGTATGGAGTTTCCTTAAAAAAATTAGAAATAGAATTACCATCTGATCCAGCAATCCCACTTCTGGGCATATACCCAGAGAAAACCGTATTTCAAAAAGGCACATTCACCACAATGTTCGTTGCAGCACTATTTACAATAGCCAGGTAATGGAAGCCACCTAAATGCCCACAGACAGATGAATGGATAAAGATGTGGTACATATATCAAATGGAATATGACTCGGCCATAAAAAGGAATGAAACTGGGTCATTTGTAGAGACATCGATGGATCGAGAGACTGTCATACAGAATGAAGTAAGTCAGAAAGAGGAAAACAAATATTGTATATTAATGCATATATGTGGAGCCTAAAAATGGTACAGATGAACTGGTTTGCAGGGAAGAAATAGAGACACAGAGGTAGAGAACAAACGTATGGACACCAAGTGTGGGAAGCCATGGGGTGGTGGTGGTGGGATGAGTTGGGAGTTTGGGATTGACCTGTATACATGTATATGCATAAAATTCATAACTAATAATAACGTGCTCTTTAAAAAAATAAATAAAATTAAATTTCAAAATTTTAAAAAATAAAATTTAAAAATAAAACAGAAAAAAGATCTTCCCGTCACACAGATGTATTTATAGGAAAGAATTATTTCCATGCTTATATCTATAAATACATAAAAGAGGAATAAAATCTAACTTGAATGATAAAAGAAAAAAAAAGTGAACCCACGAGTTATACAGAGGAAAACCCTATCAGGGCACTTGCTCCAGCGGTAAACAATTCTGAAATTGGTCAGAGGTGGGGAACCATCTCCCATACAGCCACAAACCCACCCCCCACGCTAGGAGCGTCCTCATTGCAAAGCTGGGGGACCGTGCTGAGGCATCTGTGAGTAAACGTGAGCTGAGCCCCAGGCCAGCTGCTGCTGAACTGTCCCCAACCTTTCCAGGTAAAACACCTGAATATGTACAAGGGCTTGAAAGCCTAGAGGAAGGACCGTGGAGCCACACCAGCGACAGCACGCAGGCCAACTTGGTGCCTGCAGGCCAGCCAGGGTGGTCCTGGACCCTGGCGCTCTTCCAGAAGCTTTCCATTGCCCTGCCTGAGATACCCCTCCTGTCCCGGCCCCCACTGCTTTTTTCCTTCCTCACCTCTGTCCGGAGAGAAATTCCAGCGGAAGGTATGGGTGACACATCCTCTTCTTTACAGGTGGCAACCTGGCAACTCCTGCAGAAAGGCCAGCAGAACCCCACTCACACCGGGCCACCCACAAAGCTGTGGCCCCTCACTTCCTCCCACCAGCACAGCCCCGAGATTGCTAACGGGGCAGAGAATATGGAGTCAGGCACAGCTTCAGGGGCTATTGCTGCCTGGAGCTCTGTTTATATTGACCTCAACGAGGCACACCTGGGGAGGGCGGGCCGGCAGGGCAAGGCTGCCCAGGTCAGCTAATCCACAACCCTCAGGGAATCACATTGTTGAAAATGGACCCCGCTAAGGCAGAAGAGATGCCAAGGAAAAAAAGGTCACAATGCCATTTGCAGCACCGTAGATGAGTCTAGAAGTAATCACGTGACTTGTAGTAAGTCAGAAAGTGAAAGACACATATCATATCATATCACTTATAGGTGTTACCTAAAAATGGATACCAGGGCAGATATTTCCACGGAGAAGGGCAATCACAGATTCATTAAACAAACTTATGGTTCACCAATGGAAAGGTGTGAGGATTGGTTTCATTACGATATCGGGGTTAACAGACATATACAAACACAGGTGACATATATAATCACCAAAGACCTACAGAATACCAAGAGAGGACTACTCAACATTCTGTCATAACGTACATGGGAAAAGGATCCCAGGAAGAACAGTCATCTGTATATGTGTTAAAGAACCACATCTTCCACACCTACAAGAAGACAAACATTGTAATCAAACTTGCTGTAATAAAAAATAAAAAAAAAAATAAATTAAAAACACGAACAAGAAGTAGTGAGACAAACATGAGGGGCTTTCTCCTGGCACATTCCATTCTAAACTCCAATCTAGAACACCACTTCCACTGAGGCTCTCTTGCCCTAGTAACCAGATTTGGTAAGGGTGAACTGCTGCCACCTTGTGGCCGTTTCACACAACAGCAGCTTTAATCCCAACGCTAATGGTCAGTTGATATTCAAAATCATTGCAGGCCTGTAAATGACACCTGCCCTGAAAACAAATCCTGGGGTCACATATCGACCAAAAAATTCCAAGGACGTCCATATTTCAACACCACCGTTTCAAAAGGCATATTTTACGCACATTAGTGTTCTGCTTCTTTTCCTTTCTTTCCTTTTTTGTTAAAAAACCCGGGAATGGAAAAAGGCATCCCTCAGAATAGGCGAAAATCCTTGCAGACGAATCAATGGACAGAGGTTTAATCTCCAATATATATAAACAGCTCATGCAGCTTAATATTAAAAAATTAACAACCCCCCAAAAATGGGAAGAAGATCTAAAGGGACGTTTCTTCAAAGGAGACACAGAGATGGCCAAGACACACATGAAAAGCTGCTCACCAGCACTAATTATTAGAGAAATGCAAATCAAAACTACAATGAGGTATCACCTCACACCTGTTAGAATCGGCATCATCAGGAAATCTACAAACAACCAATTCTGGGGAGGGTGTGGACAAAAGGAGCCCTCTTCCACTATTGGTGGGAATGTAAATTGATACAGTCACTATGGAGAACAGTATGGAGTTTCCTTTAAAAATCTAGAAAGAGAATTACCATCTGATCCAGCAATCCCACTTCTGGGCATATACCCAGAGAAAACCGTATTTCAAAAAGGCACTTTCACCACAATGTTCGTTGCAGCACTATTTACAATAGCCAGGTAATGGAAGCCACCTAAATGCCCACAGACAGATGAATGGATAAAGATGTGGTACATATATCAAATGGAATATTACTCGGCCATAAAAAGGAATGAAACTGGGTCATTTGTAGAGACATCGATGGATCGAGAGACTGTCATACAGAATGAAGTAAGTCAGAAAGAGGAAAACAAATATTGTATATTAATGCATATATGTGGAGCCTAAAAATGGTACAGATGAACTGGTTTGCAGGGAAGAAATAGAGACACAGAGGTAGAGAACAAACGTATGGACACCAAGTGTGGGAAGCCATGGGGTGGTGGTGGTGGGATGAGTTGGGAGTTTGGGATTGACCTGTATACATGTATATGCATAAAATTCATAACTAATAATAACGTGCTCTTTAAAAAAATAAATAAAATTAAATTTCAAAATTTTAAAAAATAAAATTTAAAAATAAAACAGAAAAAAGATCTTCCCGTCACACAGATGTATTTATAGGAAAGAATTATTTCCATGCTTATATCTATAAATACATAAAAGAGGAATAAAATCTAACTTGAATGATAAAAGAAAAAAAAAGTGAACCCACGAGTTATACAGAGGAAAACCCTATCAGGGCACTTGCTCCAGCGGTAAACAATTCTGAAATTGGTCAGAGGTGGGGAACCATCTCCCATACAGCCAGCAACCCACCCCGCATGCAAGGAGCGTCCTCATTGCAAAGCTGGGGCTCCGTGCCAAGGCATCTGTGAGTAAACGTGAGCTGAGCCCCAGGCCAGCTGCTGCTGATCTGTTCCCACCCTTTCCAGGTAAAACACCTGAATATGTACAAGGGCTTGAAAGCCTAGAAGAAGGACCGTGGAGCCACACCAGCGACAGCACGCAGGCCAACTTGGTGCCTGCAGGCCAGCCAGGGTGGTTCTGGACCCTGGCGCTCTTCCAGAAGCTTTCCATTGCCCTGCCTGAGATAACCGTCTTGTTCCGGCCCCCACTGCTTTTTTCCTTCCTCACCTCTGTCCGGAGAGAAATTCCAGCGGAAGGTATGGGTGACACATCCTCTTCTTTACAGGCGGCAGCCTGGCAACTCCTGCAGAAAGGCCAGCAGAACCCCACTCACACCGGGCCATCCACAAAGCTGTGTCCCCTCACTCCCTCCCACCAGCACAGCCCCGAGACTGCTGACGGGGCAGAGAATATGGAGTCAGGCACAGCTTCAGGGGCTATTGCTGCCTGGAGCTCTGTTTATATTGACCTCAAGGAGGCACACCTGGGGAGGGCGGGCCGGCAGGGTAAGGCTGCCCAGGTCAGCTAATCCACAACCCTCAGGGAATCACATTGTTGAAAATGGACCCCGCTAAGGCATAAGAGATGCCAAGGAAAAAAAGGACACAATGCCATTTGCAGCACCGTAGATGAGTCTAGAAGTAATCACGTGACTTGTAGTAAGTCAGAAAGTGAAAGACACATATCATATCATATCACTTATAGGTGTTACCTAAAAATGGATACCAGGGCAGATATTTCCACGGAGAAGGGCAATCACAGATTCATTAAACAAACTTATGGTTCACCAATGGAAAGGTGTGAGGATTGGTTTCATTACGATATCGGGGTTAACAGACCTATACAAACACAGGTGACATATATAATCACCAAAGACCTACAGAATACCAAGAGAGGACTACTCAACATTCTGTCATAACGTACATGGGAAAAGGATCCCAGGAAGAACAGTCATCTGTATATGTGTAAAAGAACCACATCTTCCACACCTACAACAAGCCAAACATTGTAATCAAACTTGCTGTAATAAAAAATAAAAAATTAAATTAAAAACACGAACAAGAAGTAGTGAGACAAACGTGAGGGGCTTTCTCCTGGCACATTCCATTCTAAACTCCAATCTAGAACACCACTTCCACTGAGGCTCTCTTGCCCTAGTAAGGAGATTTGGTAAGGGTGAACTGCTGCCACCTTGTGGCCGTTTCACACAACAGCAGCTTTAATCCCAGCGCTAATGGTCAGTTGATATTCAAAATCATTGCAGGCCTGTAAATGACACCTGCCCTGAAAACAAATCCTGGGGTCACATATCGACCAAAAAATTCAAAGGACGTCCATATTTCAAAACGACCGTTTCAAAAGGCATATTTTAAGCACATCAGTGTTCTGCTTCTTTTCCTTTCTTTCCTTTTTTGTTAAAAAACACGGGAATGGAAAAAGGCATCCCTCAGAATGGGCGAAAATCGTTGCAGACGAATCAATGGACAGAGGTTTAATCTCCAATATATATAAACAGCTCATGCAGCTTAATATTAAAAAAACAAACAACCCAAAAAAAAATGGGCAGAAGATCTAAAGAGACGTTTCTTCAAAGGAGACACAGAGATGGCCAAGACGCACATGAAAATCTGCTCAACAGCACTAATTATTAGAGAAATGCAAATCAAAACTACAATGAGGTATCACCTCACACCTGTTAGAATCGGCATCATCAGGAAATCTACAAACAACCAATTCTGGGGAGGGTGTGGACAAAAGGAGCCCTCTTCCACTATTGGTGGGAATGTAAATTGATACAGTCACTATGGAGAACAGTATGGAGTTTCCTTAAAAAAATTAGAAATAGAATTACCATCTGATCCAGCAATCCCACTTCTGGGCATATACCCAGAGAAAACCGTATTTCAAAAAGGCACATTCACCACAATGTTCGTTGCAGCACTATTTACAATAGCCAGGTAATGGAAGCCACCTAAATGCCCACAGACAGATGAATGGATAAAGATGTGGTACATATATAAAATGGAATATGACTCGGCCATAAAAAGGAATGAAACTGGGTCATTTGTAGAGACATCGATGGATCGAGAGACTGTCATACAGAATGAAGTAAGTCAGAAAGAGGAAAACAAATATTGTATATTAATGCATATATGTGGAGCCTAAAAATGGTACAGATGAACTGGTTTGCAGGGAAGAAATAGAGACACAGAGGTAGAGAACAAACGTATGGACACCAAGTGTGGGAAGCCATGGGGTGGTGGTGGTGGGATGAGTTGGGAGTTTGGGATTGACCTGTATACATGTATATGCATAAAATTCATAACTAATAATAACGTGCTCTTTAAAAAAATAAATAAAATTAAATTTCAAAATTTTAAAAAATAAAATTTAAAAATAAAACAGAAAAAAGATCTTCCCGTCACACAGATGTATTTATAGGAAAGAATTATTTCCATGCTTATATCTATAAATACATAAAAGAGGAATAAAATCTAACTTGAATGATAAAAGAAAAAAAAAGTGAACCCACGAGTTATACAGAGGAAAACCCTATCAGGGCACTTGCTCCAGCGGTAAACAATTCTGAAATTGGTCAGAGGTGGGGAACCATCTCCCATACAGCCACAAACCCACCCCCCACGCTAGGAGCGTCCTCATTGCAAAGCTGGGGGACCGTGCTGAGGCATCTGTGAGTAAACGTGAGCTGAGCCCCAGGCCAGCTGCTGCTGAACTGTCCCCAACCTTTCCAGGTAAAACACCTGAATATGTACAAGGGCTTGAAAGCCTAGAGGAAGGACCGTGGAGCCACACCAGCGACAGCACGCAGGCCAACTTGGTGCCTGCAGGCCAGCCAGGGTGGTCCTGGACCCTGGCGCTCTTCCAGAAGCTTTCCATTGCCCTGCCTGAGATACCCCTCCTGTCCCGGCCCCCACTGCTTTTTTCCTTCCTCACCTCTGTCCGGAGAGAAATTCCAGCGGAAGGTATGGGTGACACATCCTCTTCTTTACAGGTGGCAACCTGGCAACTCCTGCAGAAAGGCCAGCAGAACCCCACTCACACCGGGCCACCCACAAAGCTGTGGCCCCTCACTTCCTCCCACCAGCACAGCCCCGAGATTGCTAACGGGGCAGAGAATATGGAGTCAGGCACAGCTTCAGGGGCTATTGCTGCCTGGAGCTCTGTTTATATTGACCTCAACGAGGCACACCTGGGGAGGGCGGGCCGGCAGGGCAAGGCTGCCCAGGTCAGCTAATCCACAACCCTCAGGGAATCACATTGTTGAAAATGGACCCCGCTAAGGCAGAAGAGATGCCAAGGAAAAAAAGGTCACAATGCCATTTGCAGCACCGTAGATGAGTCTAGAAGTAATCACGTGACTTGTAGTAAGTCAGAAAGTGAAAGACACATATCATATCATATCACTTATAGGTGTTACCTAAAAATGGATACCAGGGCAGATATTTCCACGGAGAAGGGCAATCACAGATTCATTAAACAAACTTATGGTTCACCAATGGAAAGGTGTGAGGATTGGTTTCATTACGATATCGGGGTTAACAGACATATACAAACACAGGTGACATATATAATCACCAAAGACCTACAGAATACCAAGAGAGGACTACTCAACATTCTGTCATAACGTACATGGGAAAAGGATCCCAAGAAGAACAGTCATCTGTATATGTGTTAAAGAACCACATCTTCCACACCTACAAGAAGACAAACATTGTAATCAAACTTGCTGTAATAAAAAATAAAAAAAAAAATAAATTAAAAACACGAACAAGAAGTAGTGAGACAAACATGAGGGGCTTTCTCCTGGCACATTCCATTCTAAACTCCAATCTAGAACACCACTTCCACTGAGGCTCTCTTGCCCTAGTAACCAGATTTGGTAAGGGTGAACTGCTGCCACCTTGTGGCCGTTTCACACAACAGCAGCTTTAATCCCAACGCTAATGGTCAGTTGATATTCAAAATCATTGCAGGCCTGTAAATGACACCTGCCCTGAAAACAAATCCTGGGGTCACATATCGACCAAAAAATTCCAAGGACGTCCATATTTCAACACCACCGTTTCAAAAGGCATATTTTACGCACATTAGTGTTCTGCTTCTTTTCCTTTCTTTCCTTTTTTGTTAAAAAACCCGGGAATGGAAAAAGGCATCCCTCAGAATAGGCGAAAATCCTTGCAGACGAATCAATGGACAGAGGTTTAATCTCCAATATATATAAACAGCTCATGCAGCTTAATATTAAAAAATTAACAACCCCCCAAAAATGGGAAGAAGATCTAAAGGGACGTTTCTTCAAAGGAGACACAGAGATGGCCAAGACACACATGAAAAGCTGCTCACCAGCACTAATTATTAGAGAAATGCAAATCAAAACTACAATGAGGTATCACCTCACACCTGTTAGAATCGGCATCATCAGGAAATCTACAAACAACCAATTCTGGGGAGGGTGTGGACAAAAGGAGCCCTCTTCCACTATTGGTGGGAATGTAAATTGATACAGTCACTATGGAGAACAGTATGGAGTTTCCTTTAAAAATCTAGAAAGAGAATTACCATCTGATCCAGCAATCCCACTTCTGGGCATATACCCAGAGAAAACCGTATTTCAAAAAGGCACTTTCACCACAATGTTCGTTGCAGCACTATTTACAATAGCCAGGTAATGGAAGCCACCTAAATGCCCACAGACAGATGAATGGATAAAGATGTGGTACATATATCAAATGGAATATTACTCGGCCATAAAAAGGAATGAAACTGGGTCATTTGTAGAGACATCGATGGATCGAGAGACTGTCATACAGAATGAAGTAAGTCAGAAAGAGGAAAACAAATATTGTATATTAATGCATATATGTGGAGCCTAAAAATGGTACAGATGAACTGGTTTGCAGGGAAGAAATAGAGACACAGAGGTAGAGAACAAACGTATGGACACCAAGTGTGGGAAGCCATGGGGTGGTGGTGGTGGGATGAGTTTGGAGTTTGGGATTGACCTGTATACATGTATATGCATAAAATTCATAACTAATAATAACGTGCTCTTTAAAAAAATAAATAAAATTAAATTTCAAAATTTTAAAAAATAAAATTTAAAAATAAAACAGAAAAAAGATCTTCCCGTCACACAGATGTATTTATAGGAAAGAATTATTTCCATGCTTATATCTATAAATACATAAAAGAGGAATAAAATCTAACTTGAATGATAAAAGAAAAAAAAAGTGAACCCACGAGTTATACAGAGGAAAACCCTATCAGGGCACTTGCTCCAGCGGTAAACAATTCTGAAATTGGTCAGAGGTGGGGAACCATCTCCCATACAGCCAGCAACCCACCCCGCATGCAAGGAGCGTCCTCATTGCAAAGCTGGGGCTCCGTGCCAAGGCATCTGTGAGTAAACGTGAGCTGAGCCCCAGGCCAGCTGCTGCTGATCTGTTCCCACCCTTTCCAGGTAAAACACCTGAATATGTACAAGGGCTTGAAAGCCTAGAAGAAGGACCGTGGAGCCACACCAGCGACAGCACGCAGGCCAACTTGGTGCCTGCAGGCCAGCCAGGGTGGTTCTGGACCCTGGCGCTCTTCCAGAAGCTTTCCATTGCCCTGCCTGAGATAACCGTCTTGTTCCGGCCCCCACTGCTTTTTTCCTTCCTCACCTCTGTCCGGAGAGAAATTCCAGCGGAAGGTATGGGTGACACATCCTCTTCTTTACAGGCGGCAGCCTGGCAACTCCTGCAGAAAGGCCAGCAGAACCCCACTCACACCGGGCCATCCACAAAGCTGTGTCCCCTCACTCCCTCCCACCAGCACAGCCCCGAGACTGCTGACGGGGCAGAGAATATGGAGTCAGGCACAGCTTCAGGGGCTATTGCTGCCTGGAGCTCTGTTTATATTGACCTCAAGGAGGCACACCTGGGGAGGGCGGGCCGGCAGGGTAAGGCTGCCCAGGTCAGCTAATCCACAACCCTCAGGGAATCACATTGTTGAAAATGGACCCCGCTAAGGCATAAGAGATGCCAAGGAAAAAAAGGACACAATGCCATTTGCAGCACCGTAGATGAGTCTAGAAGTAATCACGTGACTTGTAGTAAGTCAGAAAGTGAAAGACACATATCATATCATATCACTTATAGGTGTTACCTAAAAATGGATACCAGGGCAGATATTTCCACGGAGAAGGGCAATCACAGATTCATTAAACAAACTTATGGTTCACCAATGGAAAGGTGTGAGGATTGGTTTCATTACGATATCGGGGTTAACAGACCTATACAAACACAGGTGACATATATAATCACCAAAGACCTACAGAATACCAAGAGAGGACTACTCAACATTCTGTCATAACGTACATGGGAAAAGGATCCCAGGAAGAACAGTCATCTGTATATGTGTAAAAGAACCACATCTTCCACACCTACAACAAGCCAAACATTGTAATCAAACTTGCTGTAATAAAAAATAAAAAATTAAATTAAAAACACGAACAAGAAGTAGTGAGACAAACGTGAGGGGCTTTCTCCTGGCACATTCCATTCTAAACTCCAATCTAGAACACCACTTCCACTGAGGCTCTCTTGCCCTAGTAAGGAGATTTGGTAAGGGTGAACTGCTGCCACCTTGTGGCCGTTTCACACAACAGCAGCTTTAATCCCAGCGCTAATGGTCAGTTGATATTCAAAATCATTGCAGGCCTGTAAATGACACCTGCCCTGAAAACAAATCCTGGGGTCACATATCGACCAAAAAATTCAAAGGACGTCCATATTTCAAAACGACCGTTTCAAAAGGCATATTTTAAGCACATCAGTGTTCTGCTTCTTTTCCTTTCTTTCCTTTTTTGTTAAAAAACACGGGAATGGAAAAAGGCATCCCTCAGAATGGGCGAAAATCGTTGCAGACGAATCAATGGACAGAGGTTTAATCTCCAATATATATAAACAGCTCATGCAGCTTAATATTAAAAAAACAAACAACCCAAAAAAAATGGGCAGAAGATCTAAAGAGACGTTTCTTCAAAGGAGACACAGAGATGGCCAAGACGCACATGAAAATCTGCTCAACAGCACTAATTATTAGAGAAATGCAAATCAAAACTACAATGAGGTATCACCTCACACCTGTTAGAATCGGCATCATCAGGAAATCTACAAACAACCAATTCTGGGGAGGGTGTGGACAAAAGGAGCCCTCTTCCACTATTGGTGGGAATGTAAATTGATACAGTCACTATGGAGAACAGTATGGAGTTTCCTTAAAAAAATTAGAAATAGAATTACCATCTGATCCAGCAATCCCACTTCTGGGCATATACCCAGAGAAAACCGTATTTCAAAAAGGCACATTCACCACAATGTTCGTTGCAGCACTATTTACAATAGCCAGGTAATGGAAGCCACCTAAATGCCCACAGACAGATGAATGGATAAAGATGTGGTACATATATAAAATGGAATATGACTCGGCCATAAAAAGGAATGAAACTGGGTCATTTGTAGAGACATCGATGGATCGAGAGACTGTCATACAGAATGAAGTAAGTCAGAAAGAGGAAAACAAATATTGTATATTAATGCATATATGTGGAGCCTAAAAATGGTACAGATGAACTGGTTTGCAGGGAAGAAATAGAGACACAGAGGTAGAGAACAAACGTATGGACACCAAGTGTGGGAAGCCATGGGGTGGTGGTGGTGGGATGAGTTTGGAGTTTGGGATTGACCTGTATACATGTATATGCATAAAATTCATAACTAATAATAACGTGCTCTTTAAAAAAATAAATAAAATTAAATTTCAAAATTTTAAAAAATAAAATTTAAAAATAAAACAGAAAAAAGATCTTCCCGTCACACAGATGTATTTATAGGAAAGAATTATTTCCATGCTTATATCTATAAATACATAAAAGAGGAATAAAATCTAACTTGAATGATAAAAGAAAAAAAAAGTGAACCCACGAGTTATACAGAGGAAAACCCTATCAGGGCACTTGCTCCAGCGGTAAACAATTCTGAAATTGGTCAGAGGTGGGGAACCATCTCCCATACAGCCAGCAACCCACCCCGCATGCAAGGAGCGTCCTCATTGCAAAGCTGGGGCTCCGTGCCAAGGCATCTGTGAGTAAACGTGAGCTGAGCCCCAGGCCAGCTGCTGCTGATCTGTTCCCACCCTTTCCAGGTAAAACACCTGAATATGTACAAGGGCTTGAAAGCCTAGAAGAAGGACCGTGGAGCCACACCAGCGACAGCACGCAGGCCAACTTGGTGCCTGCAGGCCAGCCAGGGTGGTTCTGGACCCTGGCGCTCTTCCAGAAGCTTTCCATTGCCCTGCCTGAGATAACCGTCTTGTTCCGGCCCCCACTGCTTTTTTCCTTCCTCACCTCTGTCCGGAGAGAAATTCCAGCGGAAGGTATGGGTGACACATCCTCTTCTTTACAGGCGGCAGCCTGGCAACTCCTGCAGAAAGGCCAGCAGAACCCCACTCACACCGGGCCATCCACAAAGCTGTGTCCCCTCACTCCCTCCCACCAGCACAGCCCCGAGACTGCTGACGGGGCAGAGAATATGGAGTCAGGCACAGCTTCAGGGGCTATTGCTGCCTGGAGCTCTGTTTATATTGACCTCAAGGAGGCACACCTGGGGAGGGCGGGCCGGCAGGGTAAGGCTGCCCAGGTCAGCTAATCCACAACCCTCAGGGAATCACATTGTTGAAAATGGACCCCGCTAAGGCATAAGAGATGCCAAGGAAAAAAAGGACACAATGCCATTTGCAGCACCGTAGATGAGTCTAGAAGTAATCACGTGACTTGTAGTAAGTCAGAAAGTGAAAGACACATATCATATCATATCACTTATAGGTGTTACCTAAAAATGGATACCAGGGCAGATATTTCCACGGAGAAGGGCAATCACAGATTCATTAAACAAACTTATGGTTCACCAATGGAAAGGTGTGAGGATTGGTTTCATTACGATATCGGGGTTAACAGACCTATACAAACACAGGTGACATATATAATCACCAAAGACCTACAGAATACCAAGAGAGGACTACTCAACATTCTGTCATAACGTACATGGGAAAAGGATCCCAGGAAGAACAGTCATCTGTATATGTGTAAAAGAACCACATCTTCCACACCTACAACAAGCCAAACATTGTAATCAAACTTGCTGTAATAAAAAATAAAAAATTAAATTAAAAACACGAACAAGAAGTAGTGAGACAAACGTGAGGGGCTTTCTCCTGGCACATTCCATTCTAAACTCCAATCTAGAACACCACTTCCACTGAGGCTCTCTTGCCCTAGTAAGGAGATTTGGTAAGGGTGAACTGCTGCCACCTTGTGGCCGTTTCACACAACAGCAGCTTTAATCCCAGCGCTAATGGTCAGTTGATATTCAAAATCATTGCAGGCCTGTAAATGACACCTGCCCTGAAAACAAATCCTGGGGTCACATATCGACCAAAAAATTCAAAGGACGTCCATATTTCAAAACGACCGTTTCAAAAGGCATATTTTAAGCACATCAGTGTTCTGCTTCTTTTCCTTTCTTTCCTTTTTTGTTAAAAAACACGGGAATGGAAAAAGGCATCCCTCAGAATGGGCGAAAATCGTTGCAGACGAATCAATGGACAGAGGTTTAATCTCCAATATATATAAACAGCTCATGCAGCTTAATATTAAAAAAACAAACAACGCAAAAAAAATGGGCAGAAGATCTAAAGAGACGTTTCTTCAAAGGGGACACAGAGATGGCCAAGACGCACATGAAAATCTGCTCAACAGCACTAATTATTAGAGAAATGCAAATCAAAACTACAATGAGGTATCACCTCAGACCTGTTAGAATCGGCATCATCAGGAAATCTACAAACAACCAATTCTGGGGAGGGTGTGGACAAAAGGAGCCCTCTTCCACTATTGGTGGGAATGTAAATTGATACAGTCACTATGGAGAACAGTATGGAGTTTCCTTAAAAAAATTAGAAATAGAATTACCATCTGATCCAGCAATCCCACTTCTGGGCATATACCCAGAGAAAACCGTATTTCAAAAAGGCACATTCACCACAATGTTCGTTGCAGCACTATTTACAATAGCCAGGTAATGGAAGCCACCTAAATGCCCACAGACAGATGAATGGATAAAGATGTGGTACATATATAAAATGGAATATGACTCGGCCATAAAAAGGAATGAAACTGGGTCATTTGTAGAGACATCGATGGATCGAGAGACTGTCATACAGAATGAAGTAAGTCAGAAAGAGGAAAACAAATATTGTATATTAATGCATATATGTGGAGCCTAAAAATGGTACAGATGAACTGGTTTGCAGGGAAGAAATAGATACAGAGAGGTAGAGAACAAACGTATGGACACCAAGTGTGGGAGGCCATGGGGTGGTGGTGGTGGGATGACTTTGGAATTTGGGATTGCCTGTATACATGTATATGCATAAAATACATAACTAATAATAAAGTGCTGTATAAAAAAATAAATAAAATTAAATTTCAAAATTTAAAAAAATAAAATTTAAAAATAAAACAGAAAAAAGTTCTTCCCGTCACACAGATGTATTTATAGGAATGAATTATTTCCATGCTTATATCTGTAAATACATAAAAGAGGAATAAAATCTAACTTGAACGATAAAAGAAAAAAAAAGTGAACCCACGAGTTTTACAGAGGAAAACCCTATCACGGCACTTGCTCCAACGGTAAACAATTCTGAAATTGGTCAGAGGTGGGGAACCATCTCCCATACAGCCAGCAACCCACCCCCCACGCAAGGAGCGTCCTCATTGCAAAGGTGGGGGACCGTGCTGAGGCATTTGTGAGTAAACGTGAGCTGAGCCCCAGGCCAGCTGCTGCTGAACTGTCCCAACCCTTTCCAGGTAAAACACCTGAATATGTACAAGGGCTTGAAAGCCTAGAGGAAGGACCGTGGAGCCACACCAGCGACAGCACGCAGGCCAACTTGGTGCCTGCCGGCCAGCCAGTGTAGTCCTGTACCCTGGCGCTCTACCAGAAGTTTTCCATTGCCCTGCCTGAGATATCCCTCCTGTCCCGGCCCCCACTGATTTTTTCCTTCGTCACCTCTGTCCGCAGAGAAATTCCAGCGGAAGGTATGGGTGACACATCCTCTTCTTTACAGGCGGCAGCCTGGCAACTCCTGCAGAAAGGCCAGCAGGACCCCACTCACACCGGGCCACCCACAAAGCTGTGGCCCCTCACTCCCTCCCACCAGCACAGCGCCGAGACTGCTGACGGGGCAGAGAATATGGAGTCAGGCACAGCTTCAGGGGCTATTGCTGCCTGCAGCTCTGTTTATATTGACCTCAACGAGGCACACCTGGGGAGGGTGGGGCGGCAGGGTAAGGCTGCCCAGGTCAGCTAATCCACAACCCTCAGGGAATCACATTGTTGAAAATGGACCCCGCTAAGGCAGAAGAGAAGCCAAGGGAAAAAAGGACACAATGCCATTTGCAGCACCGTAGATGAGTCTAGAAGTAATCACGTGACTTGTAGTAAGTCAGAAAGTGAAAGACACATATCATATCATATCACTTATAGGTGTTACCTAAAAATGGATACCAGGGCAGATATTTCCACGGAGAAGGGCAATCACAGATTCATTAAACAGACTTATGGTTCACCAATGGAAAGGTGTGAGGATTGGTTTCATTACGATATCGGGGTTAACAGACATATACAAACACAGGTGACATATATAATCACCAAAGACCTACAGAATACCAAGAGAGGACTACTCAACATTCTGTCATAACGTACATGGGAAAAGGATCCCAGGAAGAACAGACATCTGTATATGTGTAAAAGAACCACATCTTCCACACCTACAAGAAGCCAAACATTGTAATCAAACTTGCTGTAATAAAAAATAAAAAAAAATAAATTAAAAACACGAACAAGAAGTAGTGAGACAAACTTGAGGGGCTTTCTCCTGGCACATTCCATTCTAAACTCCAATCTAGAACACCACTTCCACTGAGGCTCTCTTGCCCTAGTAACCAGATTTGGTAAGGGTGAACTGCTGCCACCTTGTGGCCGTTTCACACAACAGGAGCTTTAATCCCAGCGCTAATGGTCAGTTGATATTCAAAATCATTGCAGGCCTGTAAATGACACCTGCCCTGAAAACAAATCCTGGGGTCACATATCGACCAAAAAATTCAAAGGACGTCCATATTTCAAAACGACCGTTTCAAAAGGCATATTTTACGCACATTCGTGTTCTGCTTCTTTTCCTTTCTTTCCTTTTTTGTTAAAAAACACGGTAATGGAAAAAGGCATCCCTCAGAATGGGCGAAAATCGTTGCGGATTAATTAATGGACAGAGGTTTAATCTCCAATATATATAAACAGCTCATGCAGCTTAATATTAAAAAATTAACAACCCCCCAAAAATGGGAAGAAGATCTAAAGGGACGTTTCTTCAAAGGAGACACAGAGATGGCCAAGAAGCACATGAAAAGCTGCTCAACAGCACTAATTATTAGAGAAATGCAAATCAAAACTACAATGAGGTATCACCTCACACCTTTTAGAATCGGCATCATCAGAAAATCGACAAACAACCAATTCTGGGGAGGGTGTGGACAAAAGGAGCCCTCTTCCACTATTGGTGGGAATGTAAATTGATACAGTCACTATGGAGAACAGTATGGAGTTTCCTTAAAAAAACTAGAAATAGAATTACCATCTGATCCAGCAATCCCACTTCTGGGCATATACCCAGAGAAAACCGTATTTCAAAAAGGCACATTCACCACAATGTTCGTTGCAGCACTATTTACAATAGCCAGGTAATGGAAGCAACCTAAATGCCCACAGACAGATGAATGGATAAAGATGTAGTACATATATAAAATGGAATATGACTCGGCCATAAAAAGGAATGAAACTGGGTCATTTGTAGAGACATCGATGGATCGAGAGAGTGTCATACAGAATGAAGGAAGTCAGAAAGAGGAAAACAAATATTGTATATTAATGCATATATGTGGAGCCTAAAAATGGTACAGATGAACTGGTTTGCAGGGAAGAAATAGAGACACAGAGGTAGAGAACAAACGTATGGACACCAAGTGTGGGGATCCATGGGGGGGTGGTGGTGGTATGAGTTGGGAGTTTGGGATTGACCTGTATACATGTATATGCATAAAATACATAACTAATAATAACGTGCTGTATAAAAAAATAAATAAAATTTCAAAATTTTAAAAAATAAAATTTAAAAATAAAACAGAAAAAAGTTCTTCCCGTCACACAGATGTATTTATAGGAATGAATTATTTCCATGCTTATATCTATAAATACATAAAAGAGGAATAACATCTAACTTGAAACATAAAAGAAAAAAAAATTGAACCCACGAGTTATACAGAGGAAAACCCTATCACGGCACTTGCTCCAGTGTTAAACAATTCTGAAATTGGTCAGAGGTGGGGAACCATCTCCCATACAGCCAGCAACCCAACCACCACGCAAGGAGCGTCCTCATTGCAAAGCTGGGGGACCGTGCCGAGGCATCTCTGAGTAAACGTGAGCTTAGCCCCAGGCCAGCTGCTGCTGAACTGTTCCCACCCTTTCCAGGTAAAACACCTGAATATGTACAAGGGCTTGAAAGCCTAGAGGAAGGACCGTGGAGCCACACCAGCGACAGCACGCAGGCCAACTTGGTGCCTGCAGGCCAGCCAGCGTGGTCCTGGACCCTGGCGCTCTTCCAGAAGCTTTCCATTGCCCTGCCTGAGATACCCCTCCTGTTCCGGCCCCCATTGCTTTTTTCCTTCCTCATCTCTGTCCGGAGAGAAATTCCAGCGGAAGGTATGGGTGACACATCCTCTTCTTTACAGGCGGCAGCCTGGCAACTCCTGCAGAAAGGCCAGCAGAACCCCACTCACACCGGGCCACCCACAAAGCTGTGGCCCCTCCCTCCCTCCCACCAGCACAGCCCCGAGACTGCTGACGGGGCAGAGAATATGGAGTCAGGCACAGCTTCAGGGGCTATTGCTGCCTGGAGCTCTGTTTATATTGACCTCAACGAGGCATACCTGGGGAGGGCGGGCCGGCAGGGTAAGGCTGCCCAGGTCAGCTAATCCACAACCCTCAGGGAATCACATTGTTGAAAATGGACCCCGCTAAGGCAGAAGAGAAGCCAAGGGAAAAAAGGACACAATGCCATTTGTAGCACCGTAGATGAGTCTAGAAGTAATCACGTTACTTGTAGTAAGTCAGAAAGTGAAAGACACATATCATATCATATCACTTAGAGGTGTTACCTAAAAATGGATACCAGGGCAGATATTTCCACGGAGAAGGGCAATCACAGATTCATTAAACAAACTTATGGTTCACCAATGGAAAGGTGTGAGGATTGGTTTCATTACGATATCGGGGTTAACAGACATATACAAACACAGGTGACATATATAATCACCAAAGACATACAGAATACCAAGAGAGGACTACTCAACATTCTGTCATAACGTACATGGGAAAAGGATCCCAGGAAGAACAGTCATCTGTATATGTGTAAAAGAACCACATCTTCCACACCTACAACAAGCCAAACATTGTAATCAAACTTGCTGTAATAAAAAATAAAAACTTAAATTAAAAACACGAACAAGAAGTAGTGAGACAAACGTGAGGGGCTTTCTCCTGGTACATTCCATTCTAAACTCCAATCTAGAACACCACTTCCACTGAGGCTCTCTTGCCCTAGTAACCAGATTTGGTAAGGGTGAACTGCTGCCACCTTGTGGCCGTTTCACACAACAGCAGCTTTAATCCCAACGCTAATGGTCAGTTGATATTCAAAATCATTGCAGGCCTGTAAATGACACCTGCCCTGAAAACAAATCCTGGGGTCACATATCGACCAAAAAATTCAAAGGACGTCCATATTTCAAAACGACCGTTTCAAAAGGCATATTTTACGCACATTAGTGTTCTGCTTCTTTTCCTTTCTTTCCTTTTTTGATAAAAAAAACGGGAATGGAAAAAGGCATCCCTCAGGATGGGTGAAAATCGTTGCAAACGAATCAATGGACACAGGTTTAATCTCCAATATATATAAACAGCTCATGCAGCTTAATATTAAAAAAACAAACAACCCCCCAAAAATGGGCAGAACATCTAAAGAGACGATTCTTCAAAGGAGACACAGAGATGGCCAAGACGCACATGAAAAGCTGCTCAACAGCACTAATTATTAGAGAAATGCAAATCAAAACTACAATGAGGTATCACCTCACACCTGTTAGAATCGGCATCATCAGAAAATCTACAAACAACCAATTCTGGGGAGGGTGTGGACAAAAGGAGCCCTCTTCCACTATTGGTGGGAATGTAAATTGATACAGTCACTATGGAGAACAGTATGGAGTTTCCTTAAAAAAACTAGAAATAGAATTACCATCTGATCCAGCAATCCCACTTCTGGGCATATACCCAGAGAAAACCGTATTTCAAAAAGGCACATTCACCACAATGTTCGTTGCAGCACTATTTACAATAGCCAGGTAATGGAAGCAACCTAAATGCCCACAGACAGATGAATGGATAAAGATGTGGTACATATATAAAATGGAATATGACTCGGCCATAAAAAGGAATGAAACTGGGTCATTTGTAGAGACATCGATGGATCGAGAGACTGTCATACAGAAAGAAGTAAGTCAGAAAGAGGAAAACAAATATTGTATATTAATGCATATATGTGGAGCTTAAAAATGGTACAGATGAACTGGTTTGCAGGGAAGAAATAGAGACACAGAGGTAGAGAACAAACGTATGGACACCAACTGTGGGAATCCATGGGGTGGTGGTGGTGGGATGAGTTGGGAGTTTGGGATTGACCAGTATACATTTATATGCATAAAATACATAACTAATAATAACGTGCTGTATAAAAACATAAATAAAATTAAATTTCAAAATTTGAAAAAATAAAATTTAAAAATAAAACAGAAAAAATTCTTCCCGTCACACAGATGTATTTATAGGAATGAATTATTTCCATGCTTATATTTATAAATACATAAAAGAGGAATAAAATCTAACTTGAACCAAAAAAGAAAAAAAAATTGAACCCACGAGTTATACAGAGGAAAACCCTATCACGGCACTTGCTCCAGCGGTAAACAATTCTGAAATTGGTCAGAGGTGGGGTACCATCTCCCATACAGCCAGCCACCCACCCCCCACACAAGGAGCGTCCTCATTGAAAAGATGGGGGACCGTGCCGAGGCATCTGTGAGTAAACGTGAGCTGAGCCCCAGGCCAGCTGCTTCTGATCTGTTCCCACCCTTTCCAGGTAAAACACCTGAATATGTACAAGGGCTTGAAAGCCTAGAGGAAGGACCGTGGAGCCACACCAGCGACAGCACGCAGGCCAACTTGGTGCCTGCAGGCCAGCCAGCGTGGTCCTGGCCCCGGGCGCTCTTCCAGAAGCTTTCCATTGCCCTGCCTGAGATACCCCTCCTGTCCCGGCCCCCACTGCTTTTTTCCTTCCTCACCTCTGTCCGGAGAGAAATTCCAGCGGAAGGTATGGGTGACACATCCTCTTCTTTACAGGCGGCAGCCTGGCAACTCCTGCAGAAAGGCCAGCAGAACCCCACTCACACCGGGCCACCCACAAAGCTGTGGCCCCTCACTCCCTCCCACCAGCACAGCCCCGAGACTGCTGACGGGGCAGAGAATATGGAGTCAGGCACAGCTTCAGGGGCTATTGCTGCCTGCAGCTCTGTTTATATTGATCTCAACGAGGCACACCTGGGGAGGGCGGGCCGGCAGGGTAAGGCTGCCCAGGTCAGCTAATCCACAACCCTCAGGTAATCACATTGTTGAAAATGGACCCCGCTAAGGCAGAAGAGAAGCCAAGGGAAAAAAGGACACAATGCCATTTGCAGCACCGTAGATGAGTCTAGAAGTAATCACGTGACTTGTAGTAAGTCAGAAAGTGAAAGACACATATCATATCATATCACTTATAGGTGTTACCTAAAAATGGATACCAGGGCAGATACTTCCACGGAGAAGGGCAATCACAGATTCATTAAACAAACTTATGGTTCACCAATGGAAAGGTGTGAGGATTGGTTTCATTATGATATCGGGGTTAACAGACATATACAAACACAGGTGACATATATAATCACCAAAGACCTACAGAATACCAAGAGAGGACTACTCAACATTCTGTCATAACGTACATGGGAAAAGGATCCCAAGAAGAACAGTCATCTGTATATGTGTAAAAGAACCACATCTTCCACACCTACAACAAGCCAAACATTGTAATCAAACTTGCTGTAATAAAAAATAAAAACTTAAATTAAAAACATGAACAAGAAATAGTGAGACAAACGTGAGGGGCTTTCTCCTGGCACATTCCATTCTAAACTCCAATCTAGAACACCACTTCCACTGAGGCTCTCTTGCCCTAGTAACCAGATTTGGTAAGGGTGAACTGCTGCCACCTTGTGGCCGTGTCACACAACAGCAGCTTTAATCCCAACGCTAATGGTCAGTTGATATTCAAAATCATTGCAGGCCTGTAAATGACACCTGCCCTGAAAACAAATCCTGGGGTCACATATCGACCAAAAAATTCAAAGGACGTCCATATTTCAAAATGACCGTTTCAAAAGGCATATTTTACGCACATTAGTGTTCTGCTTCTTTTCCTTTCTTTCCTTTTTTGTTAAAAAAAACGGGAATGGAAAAAGGCATCCCTCAGGATGGGTGAAAATCGTTGCAAACGAATCAATGGACACAGGTTTAATCTCCAATATATATAAACAGCTCATGCAGCTTAATATTAAAAAAACAAACAACCCCCAAAAAAATGGGCAGAAGATCTAAAGAGACGTTTCTTCAAAGGAGACACAGAGATGGCCAAGACGCACATGAAAAGCTGCTCAACAGCACTAATTATTAGAGAAATGCAAATCAAAACTACAATGAGGTATCACCTCACACCTGTTAGAATCGGCATCATCAGAAAATCTACAAACAACCAATTCTGGGGAGGGTGTGGACAAAAGGAGCCCTCTTCCACTATTGGTGGGAATGTAACTTGATACAGTCACTATGGAGAACAGTATGGAGTTTCCTTAAAAAAACTAGAAATAGAATTACCATCTGATCCAGCAATCCCACTTCTGGGCATATACCCAGAGAAAACCGTATTTCAAAAAGGCACATTCACCACAATGTTCTTTGCAGCACTATTTACAATAGCCAGGTAATGGAAGCCACCTAAATGCCCACAGACAGATGAATGGATAAAGATGTGGTACATATATCAAATGGAATATGACTCGGCCATAAAAAGGAATGAAACTGGGTCATTTGTAGAGACATCGATGGATCGAGAGACTGTCATACAGAATGAAGTAAGTCAGAAAGAGGAAAACAAATATTGTATATTAATGCATATATGTGGAGCCTAAAAATGGTACAGATGAACTGGTTTGCAGGGAAGAAATAGAGACACAGAGGTAGAGAACAAACGTATGGACACCAAGTGTGGGAAGCCATGGGGTGGTGGTGGTGGGATGAGTTGGGAGTTTGAGATTGACCTGTATACATGTATATGCATAAAATACATAACTAATAATAACGTGCTGTATAAAAACATAAATAAAATTAAATTTCAAAATTTTAAAAAATAAAATTTAAAAATAAAACAGAAAAAATTCTTCCCGTCACACAGATGTATTTATAGGAATGAATTATTTCCATGCTTATATTTATAAATACATAAAAGAGGAATAAAATCTAACTTGAACCAAAAAAGAAAAAAAAATTGAACCCATGAGTTATACAGAGGAAAACCCTATCACGGCACTTGCTCCAGCGGTAAACAATTCTGAAATTGGTCAGAGGTGGGGAACCATCTCCCATACAGCCAGCCACCCACCCCCCACACAAGGAGCGTCCTCATTGAAAAGCTGGGGGACCGTGCCGAGGCATCTGTGAGTAAACGTGAGCTGAGCCCCAGGCCAGCTGCTGCTGATCTGTTCCCACCCTTTCCAGGTAAAACACCTGAATATGTACAAGGGCTTGAAAGCCTAGAGGAAGGACCGTGGAGCCACACCAGTGACAGCACGCAGGCCAACTTGGTGCCTGCAGGCCAGCCAGCGTGGTCCTGGCCCCGGGCACTCTTCCGGAAGCTTTCCATTGCTCTGCCTGAGATACCCCTCCTGTCCCGGCCCCCACTGCTTTTTTCCTTCCTCACCTCTGTCCGGAGAGAAATTCCAGCGGAAGGTATGGGTGACACATCCTCTTCTTTACAGGCGGCAGCCTGGCAACTCCTGCAGAAAGGCCAGCAGAACCCCACTCACACCGGGACACCCACAAAGCTGTGGCCCCTCACTCCCTCCCACCAGCACAGCCCCGAGACTGCTGACGGGGCAGAGAATATGGAGTCAGGCACAGCTTCAGGGGCTATTGCTCCCTGGAGCTCTGTTTATATTGACCTCAAGGAGGCACACCTGGGGAGGGCGGGCCGGCAGGGTAAGGCTGCCCAGGTCAGCTAATCCACAACCCTCAGGGAATCACATTGTTGAAAATGGACCCCGCTAAGGCAGAAGAGAAGCCAAGGGAAAAAAGGACACAATGCCATTTGCAGCACCGTAGATGAGTCTAGAAGTAATCACGTGACTTGTAGTAAGTCAGAAAGTGAAAGACACATATCATATCATATCACTTATAGGTGTTACCTAAAAATGGATACCAGGGCAGATATTTCCACGGAGAAGGGCAATCACTGATTCATTAAACAAACTTATGGTTCACCAATGGAAAGGTGTGAGGATTGGTTTCATTACGATATCGGGGTTAACAGACATATACAAACACAGGTGACATATATAATCACCAAAGACCTACAGAATACCAAGAGAGGACTACTCAACATTCTGTCATAACGTACATGGGAAAAGGATCCCAAGAAGAACAGTCATCTGTATATGTGTAAAAGAACCACATCTTCCACACCTACAACAAGCCAAACATTGTAATCAAACTTGCTGTAATAAAAAATAAAAACTTAAATTAAAAACACGAACAAGAAGTAGTGAGACAAACGTGAGGGGCTTTCTCCTGGTACATTCCATTCTAAACTCCAATCTAGAACACCACTTCCACTGAGGCTCTCTTGCCCTAGTAACCAGATTTGGTAAGGGTGAACTGCTGCCACCTTGTGGCCGTTTCACACAACAGCAGCTTTAATCCCAGCGCTAATGGTCAGTTGATATTCAAAATCATTGCAGGCCTGTAAATGACACCTGCCCTGAAAACAAATCCTGGGGTCACATATCGACCAAAAAATTCAAAGGACGTCCATATTTCAAAATGACCGTTTCAAAAGGCATATTTTACGCACATTAGTGTTCTGCTTCTTTTCCTTTCTTTCCTTTTTTGTTAAAAAAAACGGGAATGGAAAAAGGCATCCCTCAGGATGGGTGAAAATCGTTGCAAACGAATCAATGGACACAGGTTTAATCTCCAATATATATAAACAGCTCATGCAGCTTAATATTAAAAAAACAAACAACCCCCAAAAAAATGGGCAGAAGATCTAAAGAGACGTTTCTTCAAAGGAGACACAGAGATGGCCAAGACGCACATGAAAAGCTGCTCAACAGCACTAATTATTAGAGAAATGCAAATCAAAACTACAATGAGGTATCACCTCACACCTGTTAGAATCGGCATCATCAGAAAATCTACAAACAACCAATTCTGGGGAGGGTGTGGACAAAAGGAGCCCTCTTCCACTATTGGTGGGAATGTAACTTGATACAGTCACTATGGAGAACAGTATGGAGTTTCCTTAAAAAAACTAGAAATAGAATTACCATCTGATCCAGCAATCCCACTTCTGGGCATATACCCAGAGAAAACCGTATTTCAAAAAGGCACATTCACCACAATGTTCGTTGCAGCACTATTTACAATAGCCAGGTAATGGAAGCCACCTAAATGCCCACAGACAGATGAATGGATAAAGATGTGGTACATATATCAAATGGAATATGACTCGGCCATAAAAAGGAATGAAACTGGGTCATTTGTAGAGACATCGATGGATCGAGAGACTGTCATACAGAATGAAGTAAGTCAGAAAGAGGAAAACAAATATTGTATATTAATGCATATATGTGGAGCCTAAAAATGGTACAGATGAACTGGTTTGCAGGGAAGAAATAGAGACACAGAGGTAGAGAACAAACGTATGGACACCAAGTGTGGGAAGCCATGGGGTGGTGGTGGTGGGATGAGTTGGGAGATTGGGATTGACCTGTATACATGTATATGCATAAAATACATAACTAATAATAACGTGCTGTATAAAAACATAAATAAAATTAAATTTCAAAATTTTAAAAAATAAAATTTAAAAATAAAACAGAAAAAATTCTTCCCGTCACACAGATGTATTTATAGGAATGAATTATTTCCATGCTTATATTTATAAATACATAAAAGAGGAATAAAATCTAACTTGAACCAAAAAAGAAAAAAAAATTGAACCCATGAGTTATACAGAGGAAAACACTATCACGGCACTTGCTCCAGCGGTAAACAATTCTGAAATTGGTCAGAGGTGGGGAACCATCTCCCATACAGCCAGCCACCCACCCCCCACACAAGGAGCGTCCTCATTGAAAAGCTGGGGGACCGTGCCGAGGCATCTGTGAGTAAACGTGAGCTGAGCCCCAGGCCAGCTGCTGCTGATCTGTTCCCACCCTTTCCAGGTAAAACACCTGAATATGTACAAGGGCTTGAAAGCCTAGAGGAAGGATCGTGGAGCCACACCAGCGACAGCACGCAGGCCAACTTGGTGCCTGCAGGCCAGCCAGCGTGGTCCTGGCCCCGGGCGCTCTTCCGGAAGCTTTCCATTGCCCTGCCTGAGATACCCCTCCTGTCCCGGCCCCCACTGCTTTTTTCCTTCCTCACCTCTGTCCGGAGAGAAATTCCAGCGGAAGGTATGGGTGACACATCCTCTTCTTTACAGGCGGCAGCCTGGCAACTCCTGCAGAAAGGCCAGCAGAACCCCACTCACACCAGGACACCCACAAAGCTGTGGCCCCTCACTCCCTCCCACCAGCACAGCCCCGAGACTGCTGACGGGGCAGAGAATATGGAGTCAGGCACAGCTTCAGGGGCTATTGCTGCCTGGAGCTCTGTTTATATTGACCTCAAGGAGGCACACCTGGGGATGGCGGGCCGGCAGGGTAAGGCTGCCCAGGTCAGCTAATCCACAACCCTCAGGGAATCACATTGTTGAAAATGGACCGCGCTAAGGCAGAAGAGAAGCCAAGGGAAAAAAGGACACAATGCCATTTGCAGCACCGTAGATGAGTCTAGAAGTAATCACTTGACTTGTAGTAAGTCAGAAAGTGAAAGACACATATCATATCATATCACTTATAGGTGTTACCTAAAAATGGATACCAGGGCAGATATTTCCACGGAGAAGGGCAATCACAGATTCATTAAACAAACTTATGGTTCACCAATGGAAAGGTGTGAGGATTGGTTTCATTACGATATCGGGGTTAACAGACATATACAAACACAGGTGACATATATAATCACCAAAGACATACAGAATACCAAGAGAGGACTACTCAACATTCTGTCATAACGTACATGGGAAAAGGATCCCAAGAAGAACAGTCATCTGTATATGTGTAAAAGAACCACATCTTCCACACCTACAACAAGCCAAACATTGTAATCAAACTTGCTGTAATAAAAAATAAAAACTTAAATTAAAAACACGAACAAGAAGTAGTGAGACAAACGTGAGGGGATTTCTCCTGGCACATTCCATTCTAAACTCCAATCTAGAACACCACTTCCACTGAGGCTCTCTTGCCCTAGTAACCAGATTTGGTAAGGGTGAACTGCTGCCACCTTGTGGCCGTTTCACACAACAGCAGCTTTAATCCCAACGCTAATGGTCAGTTGATATTCAAAATCATTGCAGGCCTGTAAATGACACCTGCCCTGAAAACAAATCCTGGGGTCACATATCGACCAAAAAATTCAAAGGACGTCCATATTTCAAAACGACCGTTTCAAAAGGCATATTTTACGCACATTAGTGTTCTGCTTCTTTTCCTTTCTTTCCTTTTTTGTTAAAAAAAACGGGAATGGAAAAAGGTATCCCTCAGGATGGGTGAAAATCGTTGCAAACGAATCACTGGACACAGGTTTAATCTCCAATATATATAAACAGCTCATGCAGCTTAATATTAAAAAAACAAACAACCCCCCAAAAAATGGGCAGAAGATCTAAAGAGACGTTTCTTCAAAGGAGACACAGAGATGGCCAAGACGCACATGAAAAGCTGCTCAACAGCACTAATTATTAGAGAAATGCAAATCAAAACTACAATGAGGTATCACCTCACACCTGTTAGAATCGGCATCATCAGAAAATCTACAAACAACCAATTCTGGGGAGGGTGTGGACAAAAGGAGCCCTCTTCCACTATTGGTGGGAATGTAAATTGATACAGTCACTATGGAGTACAGTATGGAGTTTCCTTAAAAAAATTAGAAATAGAATTACCATCTGATCCAGCAATCCCACTTCTGGGCATATACCCAGAGAAAACCGTATTTCAAAAAGGCACATTCACCACAATGTTCGTTGCAGCACTATTTACAATAGCCAGGTAATGGAAGCCACCTAAATGCCCACAGACAGATGAATGGATAAAGATGTGGTACATATATCAAATGGAATATGACTCGGCCATAAAAAGGAATGAAACTGGGTCATTTGTAGAGACATCGATGGATCGAGAGACTGTCATACAGAATGAAGTAAGTCAGAAAGAGGAAAACAAATATTGTATATTAATGCATATATGTGGAGCCTAAAAATGGTACAGATGAACTGGTTTGCAGGGAAGAAATAGAGACACAGAGGTAGAGAACAAACGTATGGACACCAAGTGTGGGAAGCCATGGGGTGGTGGTGGTGGGATGAGTTGGGAGATTGGGATTGACCTGTATACATGTATATGCATAAAATACATAACTAATAATAACGTGCTGTATAAAAACATAAATAAAATTAAATTTCAAAATTTTAAAAAATAAAATTTAAAAATAAAACAGAAAAAATACTTCCCGTCACACAGATGTATTTATAGGAATGAATTATTTCCATGCTTATATTTATAAATACATAAAAGAGGAATAAAATCTAACTTGAACCAAAAAAGAAAAAAAAATTAAACCCACGAGTTATACAGAGGAAAACCCTATCATGGCACTTGCTCCAGCGGTAAACAATTCTGAAATTGGTCAGAGGTGGGGAACCATCTCCCATACAGCCAGCCACCCACCCCCCACACAAGGAGCGTCCTCATTGAAAAGCTGGGGGACCGTGCCGAGGCATCTGTGAGTAAACGTGAGCTGAGCCCCAGGCCAGCTGCTGCTGACCTGTTCCCACCCTTTCCAGGTAAATCACCTGAATATGTACAATGGCTTGAAAGCCTAGAGGAAGGTCTGTGGAGCCACACCAGCGACAGCACGCAGGCCAACTTGGTGCCTGCAGGCCAGCCAGTGTGGTCCAGGCCCCGGGCACTCTTCCAGAAGCTTTCCATTGCCCTGCCTGAGATACCCCTCCTGTCCCGGACCCCACTGCTTTTTTCCTTCCTCACCTCTGTCCGGAGAGAAATTCCAGCGGACGGTATGGGTGACACATCATCTTCTTTACAGGCGGCAGCCTGGCAACTCCTGCAGAAAGGCCAGCAGAACCCCACTCACCCAGGGCGACCCACAAAGCTGTGGCCCCTCACTCCCTCCCACCAGCACAGCCCCGAGACTGCTGACGGGGCAGAGAATATGGAGTCAGGCACAGCTTCAGGGGCTATTGCTCCCTGGAGCTCTGTTTATATTGACCTCAAGGAGGCACACCTGGGGAGGGCGGGCCGGCAGGGTAAGGCTGCCCAGGTCAGCTAATCCACAACCCTCAGGGAATCACATTGTTGAAAATGGACCCCGCTAAGGCAGAAGAGAAGCCAAGGGAAAAGAGGACACAATGCCATTTGCAGCACCGTAGATGAGTCTAGAAGTAATCACGTGACTTGTAGTAAGTCAGAAAGTGAAAGACACATATCATATCATATCACTTAGAGGTGTTACCTAAAAATGGATACCAGGGCAGATATTTCCACGGAGAAGGGCAATCACAGATTCATTAAACAAACTTATGGTTCACCAATGGAAACGTGTGAGGATTGGTTTCATTACGATATCGGGGTTAACAGACATATACAAACACAGGTGACATATATAATCACCAAAGACCTACAGAATACCAAGAGAGGACTACTCAACATTCTGTCATAACGTACATGGGAAAAGGATCCCAGGAAGAACAGACATCTGTATATGTGTAAAAGAACCACATCTTCCACACCTACAACAAGCCAAACATTGTAATCAAACTTGCTGTAATAAAAAATAAAAAATTAAATTAAAAACACGAACAAGAAGTAGTGAGACAAACGTGAGGGGCTTTCTCCTGGCACATTCCATTCTAAACTCCAATCTAGAACACCACTTCCACTGAGGCTCTCTTGCCCTAGTAACCAGATTTGGTAAGGGTGAACTGCTGCCACCTTGTGGCCGTTTCACACAACATCAGCTTTAATCCCAACGCTAATGGTCAGTTGATATTCAAAATCATTGCAGGCCTGTAAATGACACCTGCCTTGAAAACCAATCCTGGGGTCACATATCGACCAAAAAATTCAAAGGACGTCCATATTTCAAAACGACCGTTTCAAAAGGCATATTTTACGCACATTAGTGTTCTGCTTCTTTTCCTTTCTTTCCTTTTTTGTTAAAAAACACCGGAATGGAAAAAGGCATCCCTCAGAATGGGCGAAAATCGTTGCAGACGAATCAATGGACAGAGGTTTAATCTCCAGTATATATAAACAGCTCATGCAGCTTAATATTAAAAAAAACAAACCACCCAAAAAAAAAATGGGCAGAAGATCTAAAGAGACGTTTCTTCAAAGGAGACACAGAGATGGCCAAGACGCACATGAAAAGCTGCTCAACAGCACTAATTATTAGAGAAATGCAAATCAAAACTACAATGAGGTATCACCTCACACCTGTTAGAATCGGCATCATCAGAAAATCTACAAACAACCAATTCTGGGGAGGGTGTGGACAAAAGGAGCCCTCTTCCACTATTGGTGGGAATGTAAATTGATACAGTCACTATGGAGAACAGTATGGAGTTTCCTTAAAAAAACTAGAAATAGAATTACCATCTGATCCAGCAATCCCACTTCTGGGCATATACCCAGAGAAAACCGTATTTCAAAAAGGCACATTCACCACAATGTTTGTTGCAGCACTATTTACAATAGCCAGGTAATGGAAGCAACCTAAATGCCCACAGACAGATGAATGGATAAAGATGTGGTACATATATAAAATGGAATATGACTCGGCCATAAAAAGGAATGAAACTGGGTCATTTGTAGAGACATCGATGGATCGAGAGACTGTCATACAGAATGAAGTAAGTCAGAAAGAGGAAAACAAATATTGTATATTAATGCATATATGTGGAGCCTAAAAATGGTACAGATGAACTGGTTTGCAGGGAAGAAATAGAGACACAGAGGTAGAGAACAAACGTATGGACACCAAGTGTGGGAAGCCATGGGGTGGTGGTGGTGGGATGAGTTGGGAGTTTGGGATTGACCTGTATACATGTATATGCATAAAATACATAACTAATAATAACGTGCTGTATAAAAAAATAAATAAAATTTCAAAATTTTAAAAAATAAAATTTAAAAATAAAACAGAAAAAAGTTCTTCCCGTCACACAGATGTATTTATAGGAATGAATTATTTCCATGCTTATATCTATAAATACATAAAAGAGGAATAACATCTAACTTGAAACATAAAAGAAAAAAAAAGTGAACCCACGAGTTATACAGAGGAAAACACTATCACGGCACTTGCTCCAGTGGTAAACAATTGTGAAATTGGTCAGAGGTGGGGAACTATCTCCCATACAGCCAGCAACCCAACCCCCACGCAAGGAGCGTCCTCATTGGAAAGCTGGGGGACCGTGCTGAGGCATCTGTGAGTAAACGTGAGCTGAGCCCCAGGCCAGCTGCTGCTGAACTGTTCCCACCCTTTCCAGGTAAAACACCTGAATATGTACAAGGGCTTGAAAGCCTAGAGGAAGGACCGTGGAGCCACACCAGCGACAGCACGCAGGCCAACTTGGTGCCTGCAGGCCAGCCAGCATGGTCCTGGACCCTGGCACTCTTCCAGAAGCTTTCCATTGCCCTGCCTGAGATACCCCTCCTGTCCCGGCCCCCACTGCTTTTTTCCTTCCTCACCTCTGTCCGGAGAGAAATTCCAGCGGAAGGTATGGGTGACACATCCTCTTCTTTACAGGCGGCAGCCTGGCAACTCCTGCAGAAAGGCCAGCAGAACCCCACTCACACCGGGCAACCCACAAAGCTGTGGCCCCTCACTCCCTCCCACCAGCACAGCCCCGAGACTGCTGACGGGGCTGAGAATATGGAGTCAGGCACAGCTTCAGGAGCTATTGCTGCCTGGAGCTCTGTTTATATTGACCTCAACGAGGCACACCTGGGGAGGGCGGGCCGGCAGGGTAAGGCTGCCCAGGTCAGCTAATCCACAACCCTCAGGGAATCACATTGTTGAAAATGGACCCCGCTAAGGCAGAAGAGAAGCCAAGGGAAAAAAGGACACAATGCCATTTGCAGCACCGTAGATGAGTCTAGAAGTAATCACTTGACTTGTAGTAAGTCAGAAAGTGAAAGACACATATCATATCATATCACTTATAGGTGTTACCTAAAAATGGATACCAGGGCAGATATTTCCACGGAGAAGGGCAATCACAGATTCATTAAACAAACTTATGGTTCACCAATGGAAAGGTGTGAGGATTGGTTTCATTACGATATCGGGGTTAACAGACATATACAAACACAGGTGACATATATAATCACCAAAGACATACAGAATACCAAGAGAGGACTACTCAACATTCTGTCATAACGTACATGGGAAAAGGATCCCAAGAAGAACAGTCATCTGTATATGTGTAAAAGAACCACATCTTCCACACCTACAACAAGCCAAACATTGTAATCAAACTTGCTGTAATAAAAAATAAAAAATTAAATTAAAAACACGAACAAGAAATAGTGAGACAAACGTGAGGGGCTTTCTCCTGGCACATTCCATTCTAAATTCGAATCTAGAACACCACTTCCACTGAGGCTCTCTTGCCCTAATAACCAGATTTGGTAAGGATGAACTGTTGCCACCTTGTGGCCGTTTCACACAACAGCAGCTTTAATCCCAACGCTAATGGTCAGTTGATATTCAAAATCATTGCAGGCCTATAAATGACACCTGCCCTGAAAACAAATCCTGGGGTCACATATCGACCAAAAAATTCAAAGGACGTCCATATTTCAAAACGACCGTTTCAAAAGGCATATTTTACGCACATTAGTGTTCTGCTTCTTTTCCTTTCTTTCCTTTTTTGTTAAAAAACCCGGGAATGGAAAAAGGCATCCCTCAGAATGGGCGAAAATCGTTGCAGACGAATCAATGGACAGAGGTTTAATCTCCAATATATATAAACAGCTCATGCAGCTTAATATTAAAAAAACAAACAACCCAAAATAAATGGGCAGAAGATCTAAAGAGACGTTTCTTCAAAGGAGACACAGAGATGGCCAAGACGCACATGAAAAGCTGCTCAACAGCACTAATTATTAGAGAAATGCAAATCAAAACTACAATGAGGTATCACCTCACACCTGTTAGAATCGGCATCATCAGAAAATCTACAAACAACCAATTCTGGGGAGGGTGTGGACAAAAGGAGCCTTCTTCCACTGTTGGTGGGAATGTAACTTGATACAGTCACTATGGAGAACAGTATGGAGTTTCCTTAAAAAAACTAGAAATAGAATTACCATCTGATCCAGCAATCCCACTTCTGGGCATATACCCAGAGAAAACCGTATTTCAAAAAGGCACATTCACCACAATGTTCGTTGCAGCACTATTTACAATAGCCAGGTAATGGAAGCAACCTAAATGCCCACAGACAGAAGAATGGATAAAGATGTGGTACATATATAAAATGGAATATGACTCGGCCATAAAAAGGAATGAAACTGGGTCATTTGTAGAGACATCGATGGATCGAGAGACTGTCATACAGAATGAAGTAAGTCAGAAAGAGGAAAACAAATATTGTCTATTAATGCATATATGTGGAGCCTAAAAATGGTACAGATGAACTGGTTTGCAGGGAAGAAATAGAGACACAGAGGTAGAGAACAAACGTATGGACACCAAGTGTGGGAAGCCATGGGGTGGTGGTGGTGGGATGAGTTGGGAGTTTGGGATTGACCTGTATACATGTATATACATAAAATACATAACTAATAATAACGTGCTGTATAAAAAAATAAATAAAATAAAATTTCAAAATTTTAAAAAATAAAATTTAAAAATAAAACAGAAAAAATTCTTCCCATCACACAGATGTATTTATAGGAAAGAATTATTTCCATGCTTATATCTAAAAATACATAAAAGGGGAATAAAATCTAACTTGAACCATAAAAGAAAAAAAAAACCTGAACCCAGGAGTTATACAGAGGAAAACCCTATCAGGGCACTTGCTCCAGTGGTAAACAATTCTGAAATTGGTCAGAGGTGGGGAACCATCTCCCATACAGCCAGCAACCCACCCCCCACGCAAGGAGCGTCCTCATTGCAAAGCTGGGGGACCGTGCCGAGGCATCTGTGAGTAAACGTGAGCTGAGCCCCAGGCCAGCTGCTGCTGAACTGTTCCCACCCTTTCCAGGTAAAACACCTGAATATGTACAAGGGCTTGAAAGCCTAGAGGAAGGACCGTGGAGCCACACCAGCGACAGCACACAGGCCAACTTGGTGCCTGCAGGCCAGCCAGTGTGGTCCTGGCCCCGGCGCTCTTCCAGAAGCTTTCCATTGCCCTGCCTGAGATACCCATCCTTTCCCGGCCCCCACTGCTTTTTTCCTTCCTCACCTCTGTCCGGAGAGAAATTCCAGCGGAAGGTATGGGTGACACATCCTCTTCTTTACAGGCGGCAGCCTGGCAACTCCTGCAGAAAGGCCAGCAGAACCCCACTCACACAGGGCCACCCACAAAGCTGTGGCCCCTCACTCCCTCCCACCAGCACAGCCCCGAGACTGCTGACGGGGCAGAGAATATGGAGTCAGGCACAGCTTCAGAGGCTACTGCTGCCTGGAGCGCTGTTTATATTGACCTCAACGAGGCACACCTGAGGAGGGCAGGCCGGCAGTGTAAGGCTGTCCAGGTCAGCTAATCCACAACCCTCAGGGAATCACATTGTTGAAAATGGACCCCGCAAAGGCAGAAGAAGAGCCAAGGAGAAAAAGGACAAAATGCCATTTGCAGCCCCGTAGATGAGTCTAGAAGTAATCACGTGACTTGTAGTAAGTCAGAAAGTGAAAGACACATATCATATCACTTAGAGGTGTTACCTAAAAATGGATACCAGGGCAGATATATCCACGGAGAAGGGCAATCACAGATTCATTAAACAAACTTATGGTTCACCAATGGAAACGTGTGAGGATTGGTTTCATTACGATATCGGGGTTAACAGACATATACAAATACAGGTGACATATATAATCACCAAAGACCTACAGAATACCAAGAGAGGACTACTCAACATTCTGTCATAACGTACATGGGAAAAGGATCCCAAGAAGAACAGTCATCTGTATATGTGTAAAAGAACCACATCTTCCACACCTACAACAAGCCAAACATTGTAATCAAACTTGCTGTAATAAAAAATAGAAACTTAAATTAAAAACACGAACAAGAAGTAGTGAGACAAACGTGAGGGGCTTTCTCCTGGTACATTCCATTCTAAACTCCAATCTAGAACACCACTTCCACTGAGGCTCTCTTGCCCTAGTAACCAGATTTGGTAAGGGTGAACTGCTGCCACCTTGTGGCCGTTTCACACAACAGCAGCTTTAATCCCAACGCTAATGGTCAGTTGATATTCAAAATCATTGCAGGCCTGTAAATGACACCTGCCCTGAAAACAAATCCTGGGGTCACATATCGACCAAAAAATTCAAAGGACGTCCATATTTCAAAACGACCGTTTCAAAAGGCATATTTTACGCACATTAGTGTTCTGCTTCTTTTCCTTTCTTTCCTTTTTTGTTAAAAAACACGGGAATGGAAAAAGGTATCCCTCAGGATGGGTGAAAATCGTTGCAAACGAATCACTGGACACAGGTTTAATCTCCAATATATATAAACAGCTCATGCAGCTTAATATTAAAAAAACAAACAACCCCCCAAAAAATGGGCAGGAGATCTAAGGAGACGTTTCTTCAAAGGAGACACAGTGATGGCCAAGATGCACATGAAAAGCTGCTCAACAGCACTAATTATTAGAGAAATGCAAATCAAAACTACAATGAGGTATCACCTCACACCTGTTAGAATCGGCATCATCAGAAAATCTACAAACAACCAATTCTGGGGAGGGTGTGGACAAAAGGAGCCCTCTTCCACTATTGGTGGGAATGTAAATTGATACAGTCACTATGGAGAACAGTATGGAGTTTCCTTAAAAAAACTAGAAATAGAATTACCATCTGATCCAGCAATCCCACTTCTGGGCATATACCCAGAGAAAACCGTATTTCAAAAAGGCACATTCACCACAATGTTCGTTGCAGCACTATTTACAATAGCCAGGTAATGGAAGCCACCTAAATGCCCACAGACAGATGAATGGATAAAGATGTGGTACATATATAAAATGGAATATGACTCGGCCATAAAAAGGAATGAAACTGGGTCATTTGTAGAGACATCGATGGATCGAGAGACTGTCATACAGAAAGAAGTAAGTCAGAAAGAGGAAAACAAATATTGTATATTAATGCATATATGTGGAGCTTAAAAATGGTACAGATGAACTGGTTTGCAGGGAAGAAATAGAGACACAGAGGTAGAGAACAAACGTATGGACACCAAGTGTGGGAATCCATGGGGTGGTGGTGGTGGGATGAGTTGGGAGTTTGGGATTGACCAGTATACATGTATATGCATAAAATACATAACTAATAATAACGTGCTGTATAAAAACATAAATAAAATTAAATTTCAAAATTTGAAAAAATAAAATTTAAAAATAAAACAGAAAAAATTCTTCCCGTCACACAGATGTATTTATAGGAATGAATTATTTCCATGCTTATATTTATAAATACATAAAAGAGGAATAAAATCTAACTTGAACCAAAAAAGAAAAAAAAAATTGAACCCACGAGTTATACAGAGGAAAACCCTATCACGGCACTTGCTCCAGCGGTAAACAATTCTGAAATTGGTCAGAGGTGGGGAACCATCTCCCATACAGCCAGCCACCCACCCCCCACACAAGGAGCGTCCTCATTGAAAAGATGGGGGACCGTGCCGAGGCATCTGTGAGTAAACGTGAGCTGAGCCCCAGGCCAGCTGCTTCTGATCTGTTCCCACCCTTTCCAGGTAAAACACCTGAATATGTACAAGGGCTTGAAAGCCTAGAGGAAGGACCGTGGAGCCACACCAGCGACAGCACGCAGGCCAACTTGGTGCCTGCAGGCCAGCCAGCGTGGTCCTGGCCCCGGGCGCTCTTCCAGAAGCTTTCCATTGCCCTGCCTGAGATACCCCTCCTGTCCCGGCCCCCACTGCTTTTTTCCTTCCTCACCTCGGTCCGGAGAGAAATTCCAGCGGAAGGTATGGGTGACACATCCTCTTCTTTACAGGCGGCAGCCTGGCAACTCCTGCAGAAAGGCCAGCAGAACCCCACTCACACCGGGCCACCCACAAAGCTGTGGCCCCTCACTCCCTCCCACCAGCACAGCCCCGAGACTGCTGACGGGGCAGAGAATATGGAGTCAGGCACAGCTTCAGGGGCTATTGCTGCCTGGAGCTCTCTTTATATTGATCTCAACGAGGCACACCTGGGGAGGGCGGGCCGGCAGGGTAAGGCTGCCCAGGTCAGCTAATCCACAACCCTCAGGGAATCACATTGTTGAAAATGGACCCCGCTAAGGCAGAAGAGAAGCCAAGGGAAAAAAGGACACAATGCCATTTGCAGCACCGTAGATGAGTCTAGAAGTAATCACGTGACTTGTAGTAAGTCAGAAAGTGAAAGACACATATCATATCATATCACTTATAGGTGTTACCTAAAAATGGATACCAGGGCAGATACTTCCACGGAGAAGGGCAATCACAGATTCATTAAACAAACTTATGGTTCACCAATGGAAAGGTGTGAGGATTGGTTTCATTATGATATCGGGGTTAACAGACATATACAAACACAGGTGACATATATAATCACCAAAGACCTACAGAATACCAAGAGAGGACTACTCAACATTCTGTCATAACGTACATGGGAAAAGGATCCCAAGAAGAACAGTCATCTGTATATGTGTAAAAGAACCACATCTTCCACACCTACAACAAGCCAAACATTGTAATCAAACTTGCTGTAATAAAAAATAAAAAATTAAATTAAAAACACGAACAAGAAATAGTGAGACAAACGTGAGGGGCTTTCTCCTGGCACATTCCATTCTAAACTCCAATCTAGAACACCACTTCCACTGAGGCTCTCTTGCCCTAGTAACCAGATTTGGTAAGGGTGAACTGCTGCCACCTTGTGGCCGTTTCACACAACAGCAGCTTTAATCCCAACGCTAATGGTCAGTTGATATTCAAAATCATTGCAGGCCTGTAAATGACACCTGCCTTGAAAACCAATCCTGGGGTCACATATCGACCAAAAAATTCAAAGGACGTCCATATTTCAAAAGGACCGTTTCAAAAGGCATATTTTACGCACATTAGTGTTCTGCTTCTTTTCCTTTCTTTCCTTTTTTGTTAATAAACACGGGAATGGAAAAAGGAATCCCTCAGAATGGGCGAAAATCGTTGCAGACGAATCAATGGACAGAGGTTTAATCTCCAGTATATATAAACAGCTCATGCAGCTTAATATTAAAAAAAACAAACCACCCAAAAAAAAAATGGGCAGAAGATCTAAAGAGACGTTTCTTCAAAGGAGACACAGAGATGGCCAAGACGCACATGAAAAGCTGCTCAACAGCACTAATTATTAGAGAAATGCAAATCAAAACTACAATGAGGTATCACCTCACACCTGTTAGAATCGGCATCATCAGAAAATCTACAAACAACAAATTCTGGGGAGGGTGTGGACCAAAGGAGCCCTCTTCCACTATTGGTGGGAATGTAAATTGATACAGTCACTATGGAGAACAGTATGGAGTTTCCTTAAAAAAACTAGAAATAGAATTACCATCTGATCCAGCAATCCCACTTCTGGGCATATACCCAGAGAAAACCGTATTTCAAAAAGGCACATTCACCACAATGTTCGTTGCAGCACTATTTACAATAGCCAGGTAATGGAAGCCACCTAAATGCCCACAGACAGATGAATGGATAAAGATGTGGTACATATATAAAATGGAATATGACGCGGCCATAAAAAGGAATGAAACTGGGTCATTTGTAGAGACATCGATGGATCGAGAGACTGTCATACAGAATGAAGTAAGTCAGAAAGAGGAAAACAAATACTGTATATTAATGCATATATGTGGAACCTTAAAAATGGTATAGATGAACTGGTTTGCAGGGAAGAAATAGAGACACAGAGGTAGAGAACAAACGTATGGACACCAAGGGTGGGAAGCCATGGGGTGGTGGTGGTGGGATGAGTTGGGAGATTGGGATTGACCTGTATACATGTATATGCATAAAATACATAACTAATAATAACGTGCTGTATAAAAAAATAAAATTAAATTTCAAAATTTTAAAAAATAAAATTTAAAAATAAAACAGAAAAAATTTCTTCCCGTCACACAGATGTATTTATAGGAATGAATTATTTCCATGCTTATATCTATAAATATATAAAAGAGGAATAAAATCTAACTTGAAGCATAAAAGAAAAAAACACCTGAACCCATGAGTTATACAGAGGAAAACCCTATCAGCGCACTTGCTCCAGCGGTAAACAATTCTGAAATTGGTCAGAGGTGGGAAACCATCTCCCATACAGCCAGCAACCCACACCCCACGCAAGGAGCGTCCTCATTGCA
The DNA here is from genome assembly GCF_964341445.2 of Mesoplodon mirus. Classification (NCBI taxonomy): domain Eukaryota; kingdom Metazoa; phylum Chordata; class Mammalia; order Artiodactyla; family Ziphiidae; genus Mesoplodon; species Mesoplodon mirus. The sequence continues at coordinate 105,803,941 of NC_138987.1, read as the reverse complement.
AAGCTGGGGGACCGTGCCGAGGCATCTGTGAGTAAACGTGAGCTGAGCCCCAGGCCAGCTGCTGCTGAACTGTTCCCACCCTTCCCAGGTAAAACACCTGAATATGTACAAGGGCTTGAAAGCCTAGAGGAAGGGCCGTCGAGCCACACCTGCGACAGCACGCAGGCCAACTTGGTGCCTGCAGGCCAGCCAGTGTGGTCTTGGCCCCGGGCGCTCTTCCGGAAGCTTTCCATTGCCCTGCCTGAGATACCCCTCCTGTCCCGGCCCCCACTGCTTTTTTCCTTCCTCACCTCTGTCCGGAGAGAAATTCAAGCGGAAGGATGGGTGACACATCCTCTTCTTTACAGTTGGCAGCCTGGCAACTCCTGCAGAAAGGCCAGCAGAGTCCCACTCACACCGGGCCACACACAAAGCTGTGGCCCCTCACTCCCTCCCACCAGCACAGCCCCGAGACTGCTGACGGGGCAGAGAATATGGTGTCAGGCAGAGCTTCAGGGGCTATTGCTGCCTGGAGCGCTGTTTATATTGACCTCAACGAGGCACACCTGGGGAGGGCAGGCCGGCAGGGTAAGGCTGCCCAGGTCAGCTAATCCACAACCCTCAGGGAATCACATTGTTGAAAATGGACCTCACTAAGGCAGAATAGAAGCCAAGGAAAAAAGGACACAATGCCATTTGCAGCACCGTAGATGAGTCTAGAAGTAATCACGTGACATGTAGTAAGTCAGAAAGTGAAAGACACATATCATATCATATCACTTATAGGTGTTAACTAAAAATGGATACCAGGGCAGATATTTCCACGAAGAAGGGCAATCACAGATTCATTAAACAAACTTATGGTTCACCAATGGAAAGGTGTGAGGATTGGTTTCATTACAATATTGGGGTTAACAGACATATACAAACACAGGTGACATATATAATCACCAAAGACCTACAGAATACCAAGAGAGGACTACTCAACATTCTGTCATAACGTACATGGGAAAAGGATCCCAGGAAGAAAAGACATCTGTATATGTGTAAAAGAACCACATCTTCCACACCTACAACAAGCCAAATATTGTAATCAAACTTGCTGTAATGAAAAATAAAAAAAATATTAAATTAAAAACACGAACAAGAAGTAGTGAGACAAACTTGAGGGGATTTCTCCTGGCACATTCCATTCTAAATTACAATGTAGAACGCGACATCCATTGAGGCTCTGTTGCCCTACAAACCAGATTTGGTAAGGGAGAACTGCTGCCACCTTGTGGCCGTTTCACACAACAGCAACTTTAATCCCAGCGCTAATGGTCCATTAATATTCAAAATCATTGCAGGCCTGTAAATGACACCTGCCCTGAAAACAAATCCTTGGGTCACATGTCGACCAAAAAATTCAAAGGACGTCCATATTTCAAAACGACCGTTTCAAAAGGCATATTTTACGCACATTAGTGTTCTGCTTCTTTTCCTTTCTTTCCTTTATTGTTAAAAAAACGGGAATTGAAAAAGGAATCCCTTTGAATGGGCGAAAATCGTTGCAAACGAATCAATGGACAGAGGTTTAATCTCCAATATATATAAACAGCTCATGCATCTTAATATTAAAAAAACCAACAACCCAATACAAAAATGGGCAGAAGATCTAAAGAGACGTTTCTTCAAAGAAGACACAGAGATGGCCAAGACGCCCATGAAAAGCTGCTCAACAGCACTAATTATTAGAGAAATGCAAATCAAAACTACAATGAGGTATGACGTCACACCCATTAGAGTCGGCATCATCAGAAAATCTACAAACAAAAATTCTGGGGAGGGTGTGGACATAAGGAACCCTCTTCCACTATTGGTGGGAATGTAAATTGATACTGTCACTATGGAGAACAGTATGGAGGTTCCTTTAAAAAACTAAAAAGAGGAGAACCATCTGATCCAGCAATCCCACTTCTGAGCATATACCCAGAGAAAAACAAAAATCAAAGAGACACATTCACCACAATGTTCATTGCAGCACTATTTACAATAGCCAGGTAATGGAAGCAACCTAAATGCCCACAGACAGATGAATGGATAAAGATGTGGTACATATATAAAATGGAGTATTACTCAACCATATAAAGGAATGAAACTGGGTCATTTGTAGAGAACTCGATGTATCTAGAGACTGTCATACAGAGTGGAGTAAGTCAGAAACAGAAAAACAAATATTGTATATTAATGCCTATATTTGGTACCTAGAAAAGTGGTACAGATGAACTTGTTTGCAGGGCAGAAATAGAGACACACAGGTAGAGAACAAACGTATGGACACAAATAGGGGGAAGCCATGGGGTGGTGGTGGTGGTGGGATGAGTTGGGAGATTGGGATTGACCTGTATACATGTAAATGCATAAAATACATAACTAATAATAACCTGCTGTATAAGAAAATAAATTTAAATTTCAAAATTTTTAAAAATAAAACAGAAAAATGTTCTTGCATTCACACAGATGTATTTATATGAATGACTTATTTCCATGCTTATATCTATAAATACATAAAAGAGGAATAAAATTTAACTTGAAACAATGGAGAAAAAAAAATAACCTGAACCCAACAGTTATACAGAGGAAAACCCTATCAAGGCACTTACTCCAGCGGTAAACAATTCTGAAATTGGTCAGATGTGGAGAATCATCTCCAATACAGCCAGCAGCCCCACCCCACGCAAGGAGGGTCCTCATTGCAAAGCTGCGCGACCGTGCCGAGGCTTCTGTGAGTAAACGTGAGCTGAGCCCCAGGCCAGCTGCTGCTGAACTGTTCCCACCCTTCCCAGGTAAAACACCTGAATATGTACAAGGGCTTGAAAGCCTAGAGGAAGGGCAGTGGAGTCACACCAGCGACAGCACACAGGCCCACTTGGTGCCTACAGGCCAGCCAGGATGGTCCTGGCCACAGGCGCTCTTCTGGAAGCTTTCCATTTTCCTGCCTGAGATACCCCTCCTATCCCGGCCCCCACTCCTTTTTTTCCTTCCTCACCTCAGCCCGGAGAGAAATTTCATCAGACGTTATGGGTGACGCATCCTCTTCTTTACAGGTGGCAGCCTGGCAACTCCTAAGCCTTGCCGTTACCTAACCCTAACCCTAGCCCGGAATGGAAACCCACCACCAGCCCTATACCTTTCCCTACGCCGTAGCCTATTCCTGGCCCGTACGCAGGCACTGAACCTTTCATCAGCACGTATCCTGACCCTGCCATTTTGCCGTACCCTCACCTGTGCCCTAAGCCTTGCCGTTCCCTAACCCTAACCCTAGCCCGGAACGGAAACCCACCACAAGACCTACACCTTACCCCCAAGCCGTAGCCTACTCCTGGTCCATACGAGGGCACTGATTTGTGCGTCAGCACGTAGCCTGACCTTCCCACATTACCATAACGTCACCTGTGCCCTAAGCCTTGCTGTTCCCTTACACTAACCCTAGCCCGGAATGGAAACCCACCACCAGCCCTACACCTAACCCCCAACCCGTGGCTTACACCTGGCCGGTACGCTGGCACTGACCCGTGCGTCAGCACGTAGCCTGACCCTCCCACGTTTCCGTACCCTCACCTGTGCCCAAAGCCTTGCCGTTCCCTAACCCTAACCCTAGCCCGGAACGGAAACCCACCACCAGCCCTAGACCTTACCCTACGACATAGCCTACTCCTGGCCTGTACGCTGGCACTGGCCCATCCGTCAGCACGTAGACTGACGCTCCCACGTTTCCGTACCCTCACCTGTGCCTTAAGCCTTGCCGTTCCCTAACACTAACCCTAGCCCCCAACTGAAATGCCCCACCAGCCCTACAACTTACCCCCAGGCCGTAGCCTACTCCTGGCCCGTATTCTGGCACTGACACGTGCGTCAGCACATAGCCTGACCCTTCCACGTTTCCGTATCCTCACCTGTGCCCTTAGCCTTGCCGTTCCCTAATCCTAACCCTAGTACGGAACGGAAACCCACCACCAGCCCTACACCTAACACCCAAGCCATAGCCTAATCCTGGCCTGTACGCTGGCACTGACCCATGCGTCAGCACGTAGCCTGACCCTCCCACGTTTCCGTAACCTCACCTGTGCCCTAAGCCTTTGGGTTCCCTATCCCTAACCCTAGCCCAGAAAGGAAACCCACCACCAGCCATACACCTTTCTCTACGACGTAGCCTACTCCTGGCCCGTACGCTAGCATTGACACGTGCATTAGCACGTAGCCTGAACCTCCAACTTTTCTGTACCCTCACCTGAGCCCTAAGCCTTGCCGTTCCCTAACACTAACCCTAGCCCGGAACGGAAACCCATGACAAGCCCTAGATCTTACCCTACCCCGTAGCCTACTCCTTGCCCGTACGCTGGCACTGACACGTGCGTTAGCACGTAGCCTGACCCTCCCACGTTTCCGTACCCTCACCTGTGCCCTAAGCATTGACGTTCGCTAACCCTAACCCTAGCCCGGAACAGAAACCCACCACCAGTCCTACAACTTACCACCACGCGGTAGCCTACTCCTGGCCCATATGCTGGCACTGACCCATGCGTCAGCACGTAGGCTGACCCTCCCACGTTTCCGTAACCTCAACTGTGCCCTAAGCCTTGCCGTTCCCTAACCCTAACCCTAGCCCGGAGCAAAAACCCACCACCAGCCCTACACCTTACCCTATGCCGTAGCCTACACCTGGCCCATACGCGGGTAATGACCTGTGCTTCATCACGTAGCCAAACCCTCCCATGTTACCGTACCCTCACCTGTGCCCTAAGCCTTGCCGTTCCCTAATCCTAACCCTAGCCCAGAACGGAAACCCACCACAAACCCTAAAACTTACCCACAAGCAGTAGCCTATTCCTGGCCCGTACGCTGGCACTGACACGTGCGTCAGCACTTAGCCTGACCCTCCCACGTTTCCGTACCCTCACCTGTGCCCTAAGTCTTGCCATTCCCTAACCCTAACCGTAGCCCAGAACGAAAACCCACCACCAGCCTTACACCTTACCCTACGCCGTAGCCTACTCCTGGCCCATACGCTGGCAGTGAACCGTACGTCAGCACATAGCTTGACCCTCCCACGTTTCCGTACCCTCACCTGGGCCCTAAGCCTTGCCGTTCCCTAACCCTATCCCTAGCCCGGAACGGAAAACCACCACCAGCCCTAAACCTTTCCCTACTCCGTAGCCTACTCCTCGCCCGAACGCTCGCACTAACCTGTGCGTCAGCATGTAGTTTGACACTCCCACGTTTCCGTACCCTCACCTGGGCCCTAAGCCTTGCCGTTCTCTAACACTAACCGTAGCCTGGAACGGAAACCCACCACCAGCCCTATACTTTACCCTACGCCGTAGCCTACTCCTGGCCCGTACACTGGCTCTGACCCGTGCGTCAGCACATAGCCTGACCTTCCCACATTTCCGTACCCTCACCTGCGCCCTAAGCCTTGCCGTTCCCTAACCCTAAACCTAGTACAGAACGGAAACCCACCAACAGCCCTAAAACTTACCCCCATGCCATAGCCTACTCCTGGCCCGTACACAGGCACTGACCCGTGCGTCAGCACGTAGCCTGACCCTCCCACTTTTCCGTACCCTCAGCTAAGCCCTAAGCCTTGGCCTTCCCTAACTCTAACCCAAGCCCGGAACGGAATCCCACCACCAGCCCTACACCTTAACATATGCCGTAGCCTATTCCTGGCCCGTATGCTGGCACTGACACGTGCGTCAGCACGTAGCCTGACCCTCCCACGTTTCCGTACCCTCACCTGTGCCCTAAGACTTGCCATTCCCTAACCCTAACCCTAGGCAGGAACGGAAACCCACCAGAAGCCCTAAACCTTACCATACGCCGGAGCCCAATCATGGCCCGTACGCTGGCACTGACCCGTGAGTCAGCACGTAGCCTGACCCTCCCACGTTTCCGTACCCTCACCTGTGCCCTAAGCCTTGCCATTCCCTCACCATAACCCTAGCCAGGAACGGAAATCCACCAGCAGCCCTAAACCTTACCCTACGCCGTAGCCTACTCCTGGCCCGTACACTGGCACTGACCCATGCGTCAGCACGTAGCCTGACCCTCACAAATTTCCGTACCCTCACCTGTGCCCTAAGCCTTGCCGTTCCCTAACCCTAACCCTAGTCCGGAACAGAAACACACCACCAACCCTACAGGTTACCCCCAAGCCATAGACTATTCCTGGCCCGTACGCTGGCACTGACCCGTGCGTAAACATGTAGCCTGACCCTCCCACGTTTCCGTACCCTCACCTGTGCCCTAAGCCTTGCAGTTCCCTAACCCCAACCCTAGCCCGGAACGGAAACCCACCACCAGCCCTACACCTAACCCCCAAGCCGTAGCCTACTCCTAGACGGTACGCTGGCACTGACCCATGCATCTGCACATAGCCTGACCCACCCACGTTTCTGTACCCTCACCTGTGCCCTAAGACTTGCCGTTCCCTTACCCTAATCCTAGCCAGTAACGGAAACCCACCACCAGCCCTACAACTTACCCCCAAGCCGTAGGCTACTCCTGGACCTTACGCTGGCACTGACCTGTGTGTCAGCACGTAACCTGACCCTCCCACGTTTGTGGACCCTCACATGTGCCCTAAGCCTTGCCATTCCCTAACCCTAACCCTAGCCCGGAACGGAAACCCACCACCAGCCCTACACCTTTCCCTACGCCGTAGCCTATTCCGGCCCGTACGCAGGCACTGACCCTTTCATCAGCACGTAGCCTGACCCTCCCACGTTTCCGTACCCTCACCTGTGCCCTAAGCCTTGCCGTTCCCTAACCTTAACCCTAGCCCAGAACGGAAACCCACCACCAGCCCTACACCTGACCCCCAAGCCATAGCCTACTCCTGGCCCATACGCTGGCACTGACCCTTGCGTCAGCACGTAGCCTGACCCTCCCACATTTCAGTACCCTCACCTGTGCCCTAAGCCTTGCTGTACCCTAACACTAACCCTAGCCTGGAACGGAAACACACCACCAACCCTACACCTAACCACCAAGCCGTAGCCTACTCCTGGCCGGTACGCTGGCACTGACACGTGCATCAGCATGTAGACTGACCCTCCCACGTTTCCGTAACCTCACCTGTGCCCTACGCTTTGCCATCCCCTAACCCTAACTGTAGCCCGAAAGGGAAACAGCCCTACACATTACCCTACGCCGTAGCCTACTCCTGGCCGGTACGCTGGCACTGACACGTGCATCAGCATGAAGCCTGACACTCCCACGTTTCCGTACCCTCACCTGTGCCCTAAGCCTTGCCGTTCCCTCACCCTAACCCTAGCCAGGAACGGAAACCCACCAGCAACCCTAAACCTTACCCTACGCCGTAGCCTACTCCTGGCCCTTACGCTGGCACTGACCCGTGCGTCAGCACGTAGCCTGACCCTCACACGTTTCCGTACCCTCACCTGTGCCCTAAGCGTTGCCGTTCCCTAACCCTAACCCTAGTCCGGAACGGAAACCCACCACCAGCCCGACAGCTTACCACCAAGCCATAGCCTATTCCTTGCCCGTACGCTGGCACTGACCCGTGTGTCAGCATGTAGCCTGAACCTCCCACGTTTCCGTACCCTCGCCTGTGCCCTAAGCCTTGCCGTTCCCTAACCCTAACCCTAGCCCCGAACGGAAACCCAACACCAACCCTACACCTAACCCCGAAGCCGTAGCCTACTCCTGGCTGGTACGCTGGCACTGACCCGTGCATCGACACATAACCTGACCCTCACCCGTTTCCGTACCCTCACCTGTGCCCTAAGCCTTGCCGTTCCCTAACCCTAACCCTAGCCATGAACGGAAACCCACCATCAGCCCTACACCTTACCCCCAAGCCGTAGGCTACTCCTGGACCTTACGTTGGCACTGACCCGTGCGTCAGCACGTAGCCTGACCCTCCCACGTTTGCGGACCCTCACCTGTGCCCTAAGCCTTGCCATTCCCTAACCCTAACCCTAGCCCGGAACGGAAACCCACCACCAGCCCTACACCGTTCCCTACGCCGTAGCCTATTCCTGGCCCATACGCAGGCACTGACCCTTTCATCAGCACGTAGCCTGACACTCCCACGTTTCCGTACCCTCACCTGTGCCCTAAGCCTTGCCGTTCCCTAACCCTAACCCTAGTCCGGAACAGAAACACACCACCAACCCTACAGGTTACCCCCAAGCCATAGACTATTCCTGGCCCGTACGCTGGCACTGACCCGTGCGTAAACATGTAGCCTGACCCTCCCACGTTTCCGTACCCTCACCTGTGCCCTAAGCCTTGCAGTTCCCTAACCCCAACCCTAGCCCGGAACGGAAACCCACCACCAGCCCTACACCTAACCCCCAAGCCGTAGCCTACTCCTAGACGGTACGCTGGCACTGACCCATGCATCTGCACATAGCCTGACCCACCCACGTTTCTGTACCCTCACCTGTGCCCTAAGACTTGCCGTTCCCTTACCCTAATCCTAGCCAGTAACGGAAACCCACCACCAGCCCTACAACTTACCCCCAAGCCGTAGGCTACTCCTGGACCTTACGCTGGCACTGACCTGTGTGTCAGCACGTAACCTGACCCTCCCACGTTTGTGGACCCTCACATGTGCCCTAAGCCTTGCCATTCCCTAACCCTAACCCTAGCCCGGAACGGAAACCCACCACCAGCCCTACACCTTTCCCTACGCCGTAGCCTATTCCGGCCCGTACGCAGGCACTGACCCTTTCATCAGCACGTAGCCTGACCCTCCCACGTTTCCGTACCCTCACCTGTGCCCTAAGCCTTGCCGTTCCCTAACCTTAACCCTAGCCCAGAACGGAAACCCACCACCAGCCCTACACCTGACCCCCAAGCCATAGCCTACTCCTGGCCCATACGCTGGCACTGACCCTTGCGTCAGCACGTAGCCTGACCCTCCCACATTTCGGTACCCTCACCTGTGCCCTAAGCCTTGCTGTACCCTAACACTAACCCTAGCCTGGAACGGAAACACACCACCAACCCTACACCTAACCACCAAGCCGTAGCCTACTCCTGGCCGGTACGCTGGCACTGACACGTGCATCAGCATGTAGACTGACCCTCCCACGTTTCCGTAACCTCACCTGTGCCCTACGCTTTGCCATCCCCTAACCCTAACTGTAGCCCGAAAGGGAAACAGCCCTACACATTACCCTACGCCGTAGCCTACTCCTGGCCGGTACGCTGGCACTGACACGTGCATCAGCATGAAGCCTGACACTCCCACGTTTCCGTACCCTCACCTGTGCCCTAAGCCTTGCCGTTCCCTCACCCTAACCCTAGCCAGGAACGGAAACCCACCAGCAACCCTAAACCTTACCCTACGCCGTAGCCTACTCCTGGCCCTTACGCTGGCACTGACCCGTGCGTCAGCACGTAGCCTGACCCTCACACGTTTCCGTACCCTCACCTGTGCCCTAAGCGTTGCCGTTCCCTAACCCTAACCCTAGTCCGGAACGGAAACCCACCACCAGCCCGACAGCTTACCACCAAGCCATAGCCTATTCCTTGCCCGTACGCTGGCACTGACCCGTGTGTCAGCATGTAGCCTGAACCTCCCACGTTTCCGTACCCTCGCCTGTGCCCTAAGCCTTGCCGTTCCCTAACCCTAACCCTAGCCCCGAACGGAAACCCAACACCAACCCTACACCTAACCCCGAAGCCGTAGCCTACTCCTGGCTGGTACGCTGGCACTGACCCGTGCATCGACACATAACCTGACCCTCACCCGTTTCCGTACCCTCACCTGTGCCCTAAGCCTTGCCGTTCCCTAACCCTAACCCTAGCCATGAACGGAAACCCACCATCAGCCCTACACCTTACCCCCAAGCCGTAGGCTACTCCTGGACCTTACGTTGGCACTGACCCGTGCGTCAGCACGTAGCCTGACCCTCCCACGTTTGCGGACCCTCACCTGTGCCCTAAGCCTTGCCATTCCCTAACCCTAACCCTAGCCCGGAACGGAAACCCACCACCAGCCCTACACCGTTCCCTACGCCGTAGCCTATTCCTGGCCCATACGCAGGCACTGACCCTTTCATCAGCACGTAGCCTGACACTCCCACGTTTCCGTACCCTCACCTGTGCCCTAAGCCTTGCCGTTCCCTAACCCTAACCCTAGCCCGGAACGGAAACCCAACACCAGCCCTACACCTTACCCTACGCCGTAGCCTACTCCTGGCCCGTACCCTGGCACTGACCCGTGCGTCAATAAGTAGCCTGACCCTCCCACGTTTCCGTACCCTCACCTGTGCCCTATGCCTTGCCGTTCCCTAACCCTAACCCTAGCACAGAACGGAAACCCACCTCCAGCCCTACACCTTACCCTATGCCGTAGCCTACACCTGGCCCGTACGTTGGCACTGACCCGTGCGTCAGCACGTAGCCTGACCCGGCCACGTTTCCGTACCCTCACCTGTGCCCTAAGCCCTGACGTTCCCTTACCCTAACCCTAGCCCGGAACGGAAACCCACCACCAGCCCTACACCTTACCCCCAAGCTGTAGCCTACTCCTGGCCCGTATGCTGGCACTGACCCGTGCGTCAGCACGTAGCCTGACCCTCCCAGGTTTCCGTACCCTCACCTGTGCCCTAAGCCTTGACGTTCCCTAACCATAACCCTAGCCCAGAACGGAAAACCACCACCAGCCCTAGACCTTTCCCTACACCGTAGCCTACTCCTGGCCCGTACGCTGGCAATGACCCGTGCGTCAGCATGTAGACTGACACCCCACGTTTCCATACCCTCACCTGGGCCCTAAACCTTGCCGTTCCCCAACACTAACCCTAGCCCGGCATGGAAACCCACCACCAGCCCTAAAACTTACCCCCATGCCATAGCCTACTCCTGGCCCGTACACAGGCACTGACCCGTGCGTCAGCACGTAGCCTGACCCTCCCACTTTTCCGTACCCTCAGCTAAGCCCTAAGCCTTGGCCTTCCCTAACTCTAACCCAAGCCCGGAACGGAATCCCACCACCAGCCCTACACCTTAACATATGCCGTAGCCTATTCCTGGCCCGTATGCTGGCACTGACACGTGCGTCAGCACGTAGCCTGACCCTCCCACGTTTCCGTACCCTCACCTGTGCCCTAAGCCTTGCCGTTCCCTAACCCTAACCCTAGCCAGGAACGGAAACCCACCAGAAGCCCTAAACCTTAACATATGCCGGAGCCCAATCATGGCCCGTACGCTGGCACTGACCCGTGAGTCAGCACGTAGCCTGACCCTCCCACGTTTCCGTACCCTCACCTGTGCCCTAAGCCTCGCCATTCCCTCACCATAACCCTAGCCAGGAACGGAAATCCACCAGCAGCCCTAAACCTTACCCTACGCCGTAGCCTACTCCTGGCCCGTACGCTGGCACTGACCCATGCGTAAGCACGTAGCCTGACCCTCACAAATTTCCGTACCCTCACCTGGGCCCTAAGCCTTGCCGTTCCCTAACCCTAACCCTAGTCCGGAACAGAAACACACCACCAACCGTACAGCTTACCCCCAAGCCATAGACTATTCCTGGCCCGTACGCTGGCACTGACCCGTGCGTAAACATGTAGCCTGACCCTCCCACGTTTCCGTACCCTCACCTGTGCCCTAAGCCTTGCAGTTCCCTAACCCTAACCCTAGCCCGGAACGGAAACCCACCACCAGCCCTACACCTAACCCCCAAGCCGTAGCCTACTCCTAGACGGTACACTGGCACTGACCCATGCATCTGCACATAGCCTGACCCACCCACGTTTCTGTACCCTCACCTGTGCCCTAAGACTTGCCGTTCCCTTACCCTAATCCTAGCCAGTAACGGAAACCCACCACCAGCCCTACAACTTACCCCCAAGCCGTAGGCTACTCCTGGACCTTACGCTGGCACTGACCTGTGTGTCAGCACGTAACCTGACCCTCCCACGTTTGTGGACCCTCACATGTGCCCTAAGCCTTGCCATTCCCTAACCCTAACCCTAGCCCGGAACGGAAACCCACCACCAGCCCTACACCTTTCCCTACGCCGTAGCCTATTCCGGCCCGTACGCAGGCACTGACCCTTTCATCAGCACGTAGCCTGACCCTCCCACGTTTCCGTACCCTCACCTGTGCCCTAAGCCTTGCCGTTCCCTAACCCTAACGCTAGCCCAGAACGGAAACCCACCACCAGCCCTACACCTGACCCCCAAGCCATAGCCTACTCCTGGCCCGTACGCTGGCACTGACCCTTGCGTCAGCACGTAGCCTGACCCTCCCACATTTCCGTACCCTCACCTGTGCCCTAAGCCTTGCTGTACCCTAACACTAACCCTAGCCTGGAACGGAAACACACCACCAACCCTACACCTAACCACCAAGCCGTAGCCTACTCCTGGCCGGTACGCTGGCACTGACACGTGCATCAGCATGTAGACTGACCCTCCCACGTTTCCGTAACCTCACCTGTGCCCTACGCTTTGCCATCCCCTAACCATAACTGTAGCCCGAAAGGGAAACAGACCTACACATTACCCTACGCCGTAGCCTACTCCTGGCCGGTACGCTGGAACTGACACGTGCATCAGCATGAAGCCTGACCCTCCCACGTTTCCGTACCCTCACCTGTGCCCTAAGCCTTGCCGTTCCCTCACCCTAACCCTAGCCAGGAACGGAAACCCACCAGCAGCCCTAAACCTTACCCTACGCCGTAGCCTACTCCTGGCCCTTACGCTGGCACTGACCCGTGCGTCAGCACGTAGCCTGACCCTCACACGTTTCCGTACCCTCACCTGTGCCCAAAGCGTTGCCGTTCCCTAACCCTAACCCTACTCCGGAACGGAAACCCACCACCAGCCCTACAGCTTACCACCAAGCCATAGCCTATTCCTGGCCCGTACGCTGGCACTGACCCGTGTGTCAGCATGTAGCCTGAACCTCCCACGTTTCCGTACCCTCGCCTGTGCCCTAAGCCTTGCCGTTCCCTAACCCTAACCCTAGCCCCGAACGGAAACCCAACACCAACCCTACACCTAACCCCCAAGCCGTAGCCTACTCCTGGCTGGTACGCTGGCACTGACCCGTGCATCGACACATAACCTGACCCTCACCCGTTTCCGTACCCTCACCTGTGCCCTAAGCCTTGCCGTTCCCTAACCCTAACCCTAGCCCCGAACGGAAACCCAACACCAACCCTACACCTAATCCCCAAGCCGTAGCCTACTCCTGGCTGGTACGCTGGCACTGACCCGTGCATCGACACATAACCTGACCCTCACCCGTTTCCGTACCCTCACCTGTGCCCTAAGCCTTGCCGTTCCCTAACCCTAACCCTAGCCATGAACGGAAACCCACCACCAGCCCTACACCTTACCCCCAAGCCGTAGGCTACTCCTGGACCTTACGCTGGCACTGACCCGTGCATCAGCACGTAGCCTGACCCTCCCACGTTTGCGGACCCTCACCTGTGCCCTAAGCCTTGCCATTCCCTAACCCTAACCCTAGCCCGGAACGGAAACCCACCACCAGCCCTACACCGTTCCCTACGCCGTAGCCTATTCCTGGCCCATACGCAGGCACTGACCCTTTCATCAGCACGTAGCCTGACACTCCCACGTTTCCGTACCCTCACCTGTGCCCTAAGCCTTGCCGTTCCCTAACCCTAACCCTAGGCCGGAACGGAAACCCAACACCAGCCCTACACCTTACCCCCAAGCCGTAGCCTATTCCTGGTCCATACGCTGGCACTGACCTGTGCGTCAGCACGTAGCCTGAACTTCCCACATTACCGTACCCTCACCTGTGCCCTAAGCCTTGCCGTTCCCTAACCCTAACCCTAGTGTGGAACGGAAACACACCACAAGCCCTACACCTAACCCCCAAGCCATAGCCTAATGCTGGCCCGTACGCTGGCACTGACCCGTGCGTCAGCACGAAGCCTGCCCCTCCCACGTTTCCGTACCCTCACATGTGCCCTAAGCCTTGCTGTTCCCTAACACTAAACCTTGCCTGGAACGGAAACCCACCACCAGCCCTACACCTAACCACCAAGCCGTAGCCTACTCCTGGCCCGTACGCTGGCACTGACCCGTGCGTCAGCACGTATCCTGACCCTCCCACGTTTCCGTATCCTCACCTGTGCCCTAAGCCTTGCCGTTCCCTAACCCTAACCATAGCCCGGAACGGAAACCCACCGCGAGCCCTAGACCTTACCCTACGCCGTAGCCTATTGCTGGCCTGTACGCTGGCACTGACCCATGCGTCAGAAGGTAGCCTGACACTCCCACGTTTCTGTACCCTCACCTGTGCCCTAAGACTTGCCGTTCCGTATCCCTAACCCTAGCCCGGAACGGAAACCCACCACCAGCCCTACACCTTACCCTACGCCGTAGCCTACTCCTGGCCCAAACGCTGGCACTGACCCATGCGTCAGCACATAACCTGACCCACCCACGTTTCCGTACCCTCACCTGTTCCCTAAGCCTTGCCGTTCCCTAAACCTAACCCTAGCCCGAAACGGAAACCCACCACCAGCCCTATACCTTACCCTACACCGTAGCCTACTCCTGTCCCGTACGCTGGCACTGACCCATGCGTCTGCACGTAGCCTGACCTTCCCACATTTCCATACCCTCACCTGTGCCCTAAGCCTTGCTGTTCCCTAACCCTATCCGTAGTACGGAACGGAAACCCTCCACCAGCCCTACAACTAACGCCCAAGACATAGCCTACTCCTGGCCCGTACGCTGGCACTGACCCGTGCGGCCGCACGTAGCCTGACCCTCCCACGTTTCCGTACACTCACCTGTGCCCTAAGCCTTACCGTTACCTAACCCTAACCCTAGCCCGGAACGGAAACCCACCACCAGCCCTAAACCTTTCCCTACGCCGTAGCCTATTCCTGGCCCGTACGCAGGCACTGACCCTTTCATCAGCACGTAGCCTGACCCTCCCACGTTTCCGTACCCACACCTGTGCCCTAAGCCTTGCCGTTCCCTAACCCTAACCCTAGCCCGGAACGGAAACCCACCACCAACCCTAAACCTTTCCCTATGCCGTAGCCTACTCCTGGCCCGTACGCTGGCACTGACCCGTGCGTCAGCATGTAGACAGACACCCCCAAGTTTCCATACCCTCACCTGGGCCCTAAACCTTTCCGTTCCCTAACCCTAACCCTAGCCCGGAACGGAAACCCACCACCAGCCCTACAACTAACGCACAAGCCATAGCCTAGTCCGGGCCCGTACGCTGGCACTGACCCATGCGGCAGTACGTAGCCTGACCCTCCCACGTTTCCGTACCCTCAACTGTGCCCTAAGCCTTGCCGTTGCCTAACCCTAACCCTAGCCCGAAACGGAAAACCACCACCAGCCCTACAACTTACCCCCAAGCCGTAGCCTACTCCTGGTCCGTACACTGGCACTGACCCGAGCGTCAGCACGTAGCCTGACCCTCCCACCTTTCCGTACCCTCACCTGTGCCCTAAACCTTGCCTTTCCCTAACCCTAACCCTAGCCCGGAACGGAAACCCACCACCAGCCCTAGACCATTCCCTACACCGTAGGTACTCCTGGCCCGTACGCTGGCACTGACCCATGTGTCAGCACGTAGCCTGACCCTCCCACGTTTCCGTACCCTCACCTGTGCCCTATGCCTTGCCGTTCCCTAACCCTAACCCTAGCACAGAACGGAAACCCACCTCCAGCCCTACACCTTACCCTATGCCGTAGCCTACACCTGCCCCGTACGTTGGCACTGACCCGTGCGTCAGCACGTAGCCTGACCATCCCACGTTTCCGTACCCTCACCTGTGCCCTAAGCCTTGACGTTCCCTTACCCTAACCCTAGCCCGGAACGGAAACCCACCACCAGCCCTACAACTTACCCCCAAGCTGTAGCCTACTCCTGGCCCGTATGCTGGCACTGACCCGTGCGTCAGCACGTAGCCTGACCCTCCCACGTTTCCGTACCCTCACCTGTGCCCTATGCCTTGCCGTTCCCTAACCCTAACCCTAGCACAGAACGGAAACCCACCTCCAGCCCTATACCTTACCCTACGCTGTAGCCTACTGCTGGCCCGTATGCTGGCACTGACCCATGCGTAAGCACGTAGCCTGACCCTCCCATGTTTCCGTACCCTCACCTGTGCCCTAAGCCTTGACGTTCCCTAACCATAACCCTAGCCCAGAACGGAAAACCACCACCAGCCCTAGACCTTACCCTACGGTGTAGCCTACTCCTGGCCTGTACGCTGACACTGACACGTGCGTCAGCATGTAGCCTGACCCTCCCACGTTTCCGTACCCTCACCTGTGCCCTAAGCTTTGCCGTTCCCTAACCCTAACCCTAGCCCGGAACGGAAACCCACCATCAGCCCTAAACCTTTCCCTACGCCGTAGCCTACTCCTGGCCCGTACGCTGGCACTGACCCGTGCGTCAGCATGTAGACTGACACCCCACGTTTCCATACCCTCACCTGGGCCCTAAACCTTGCCGTTCCCCAACACTAACCCTAGCCCGGAATGGAAACCCACTTCCAGCCCTAAAACTTACCCCCATGCCATAGCCTACTCCTGGCCCGTACACAGGCACTGACCTGTGCGTCAGCACGTAGCCTGACCCTCCCACTTTTCCGTACCCTCAGCTAAGCCCTAAGCCTTGGCCTTCCCTAACTCTAACCCAAGCCCGGAATGGAATCCCACCACCAGCCCTACACTTTAACGTATGCCGTAGCCTATTCCTGGCCCGTACGCTGGCACTGACACGTGCGTCAGCACATAGCCTGACCCTCCCACGTTTCTGTACCCTCACCTGTGCCCTAAGCCTTGCCGTTCCCTTACCCTAATCCTAGCCAGGAACGGAAACCCACCACCAGCCCTACAACTTACCCCCAAGCCGTAGGCTACTCCTCGACCTTACGCTGGCACTGACCTGTGTGTCAGCACGTAGCCTGACCCTCCCACGTTTGTGGACCCTCACATGTGCCCTAAGCCTTGGCATTCCCTAACCCTAACCCAAGCCCGGAACGGAAACCCACCACCAGCCCTACACCTTTTCCTACACCGTAGCCTATTCCTGGCCCGTACGCAGGCACTGACCCTTTCATCAGCACGTAGCCTGATCCTCCCACGTTTCCGTACACTCACCTGTGCCCTAAGCCTTACCGTTCCCTATCCCTAACCCTAGCCCGGAACGGAAACCCACCAGCAGCCCTAAACCTTACCCTACGCCGTAGCCTACTCCTGGCCCTTACGCTGGCACTGACCCGTGCGTCAGCACGTAGCCTGACCCTCACACGTTTCCGTACCCTCACCTGTGCCCAAAGCGTTGCCGTTCCCTAACCCTAACCCTACTCCGGAACGGAAACCCACCACCAGCCCTACAGCTTACCACCAAGCCATAGCCTATTCCTGGCCCGTACGCTGGCACTGACCCGTGTGTCAGCATGTAGCCTGAACCTCCCACGTTTCCGTACCCTCGCCTGTGCCCTAAGCCTTGCCGTTCCCTAACCCTAACCCTAGCCCCGAACGGAAACCCAACACCAACCCTACACCTAACCCCCAAGCCGTAGCCTACTCCTGGCTGGTACGCTGGCACTGACCCGTGCATCGACACATAACCTGACCCTCACCCGTTTCCGTACCCTCACCTGTGCCCTAAGCCTTGCCGTTCCCTAACCCTAACCCTAGCCCCGAACGGAAACCCAACACCAACCCTACACCTAACCCCCAAGCCGTAGCCTACTCCTGGCTGGTACGCTGGCACTGACCCGTGCATCGACACATAACCTGACCCTCACCCGTTTCCGTACCCTCACCTGTGCCCTAAGCCTTGCCGTTCCCTAACCCTAACCCTAGCCATGAACGGAAACCCACCACCAGCCCTACACCTTACCCCCAAGCCGTAGGCTACTCCTGGACCTTACGCTGGCACTGACCCGTGCATCAGCACGTAGCCTGACCCTCCCACGTTTGCGGACCCTCACCTGTGCCCTAAGCCTTGCCATTCCCTAACCCTAACCCTAGCCCGGAACGGAAACCCACCACCAGCCCTACACCGTTCCCTACGCCGTAGCCTATTCCTGGCCCATACGCAGGCACTGACCCTTTCATCAGCACGTAGCCTGACACTCCCACGTTTCCGTACCCTCACCTGTGCCCTAAGCCTTGCCGTTCCCTAACCCTAACCCTAGGCCGGAACGGAAACCCAACACCAGCCCTACACCTTACCCCCAAGCCGTAGCCTATTCCTGGTCCATACGCTGGCACTGACCTGTGCGTCAGCACGTAGCCTGAACTTCCCACATTACCGTACCCTCACCTGTGCCCTAAGCCTTGCCGTTCCCTAACCCTAACCCTAGTGTGGAACGGAAACACACCACAAGCCCTACACCTAACCCCCAAGCCATAGCCTAATGCTGGCCCGTACGCTGGCACTGACCCGTGCGTCAGCACGAAGCCTGCCCCTCCCACGTTTCCGTACCCTCACATGTGCCCTAAGCCTTGCTGTTCCCTAACACTAAACCTTGCCTGGAACGGAAACCCACCACCAGCCCTACACCTAACCACCAAGCCGTAGCCTACTCCTGGCCCGTACGCTGGCACTGACCCGTGCGTCAGCACGTATCCTGACCCTCCCACGTTTCCGTATCCTCACCTGTGCCCTAAGCCTTGCCGTTCCCTAACCCTAACCATAGCCCGGAACGGAAACCCACCGCGAGCCCTAGACCTTACCCTACGCCGTAGCCTATTGCTGGCCTGTACGCTGGCACTGACCCATGCGTCAGAAGGTAGCCTGACACTCCCACGTTTCTGTACCCTCACCTGTGCCCTAAGACTTGCCGTTCCGTATCCCTAACCCTAGCCCGGAACGGAAACCCACCACCAGCCCTACACCTTACCCTACGCCGTAGCCTACTCCTGGCCCAAACGCTGGCACTGACCCATGCGTCAGCACATAACCTGACCCACCCACGTTTCCGTACCCTCACCTGTTCCCTAAGCCTTGCCGTTCCCTAAACCTAACCCTAGCCCGAAACGGAAACCCACCACCAGCCCTAGACCATTCCCTACACCGTAGGTACTCCTGGCCCGTACGCTGGCACTGACCCATGTGTCAGCACGTAGCCTGACCCTCCCACGTTTCCGTACCCTCACCTGTGCCCTATGCCTTGCCGTTCCCTAACCCTAACCCTAGCACAGAACGGAAACCCACCTCCAGCCCTACACCTTACCCTATGCCGTAGCCTACACCTGCCCCGTACGTTGGCACTGACCCGTGCGTCAGCACGTAGCCTGACCATCCCACGTTTCCGTACCCTCACCTGTGCCCTAAGCCTTGACGTTCCCTTACCCTAACCCTAGCCCGGAACGGAAACCCACCACCAGCCCTACAACTTACCCCCAAGCTGTAGCCTACTCCTGGCCCGTATGCTGGCACTGACCCGTGCGTCAGCACGTAGCCTGACCCTCCCACGTTTCCGTACCCTCACCTGTGCCCTATGCCTTGCCGTTCCCTAACCCTAACCCTAGCACAGAACGGAAACCCACCTCCAGCCCTATACCTTACCCTACGCTGTAGCCTACTGCTGGCCCGTATGCTGGCACTGACCCATGCGTAAGCACGTAGCCTGACCCTCCCATGTTTCCGTACCCTCACCTGTGCCCTAAGCCTTGACGTTCCCTAACCATAACCCTAGCCCAGAACGGAAAACCACCACCAGCCCTAGACCTTACCCTACGGTGTAGCCTACTCCTGGCCTGTACGCTGACACTGACACGTGCGTCAGCATGTAGCCTGACCCTCCCACGTTTCCGTACCCTCACCTGTGCCCTAAGCTTTGCCGTTCCCTAACCCTAACCCTAGCCCGGAACGGAAACCCACCATCAGCCCTAAACCTTTCCCTACGCCGTAGCCTACTCCTGGCCCGTACGCTGGCACTGACCCGTGCGTCAGCATGTAGACTGACACCCCACGTTTCCATACCCTCACCTGGGCCCTAAACCTTGCCGTTCCCCAACACTAACCCTAGCCCGGAATGGAAACCCACTTCCAGCCCTAAAACTTACCCCCATGCCATAGCCTACTCCTGGCCCGTACACAGGCACTGACCTGTGCGTCAGCACGTAGCCTGACCCTCCCACTTTTCCGTACCCTCAGCTAAGCCCTAAGCCTTGGCCTTCCCTAACTCTAACCCAAGCCCGGAATGGAATCCCACCACCAGCCCTACACTTTAACGTATGCCGTAGCCTATTCCTGGCCCGTACGCTGGCACTGACACGTGCGTCAGCACATAGCCTGACCCTCCCACGTTTCTGTACCCTCACCTGTGCCCTAAGCCTTGCCGTTCCCTTACCCTAATCCTAGCCAGGAACGGAAACCCACCACCAGCCCTACAACTTACCCCCAAGCCGTAGGCTACTCCTCGACCTTACGCTGGCACTGACCTGTGTGTCAGCACGTAGCCTGACCCTCCCACGTTTGTGGACCCTCACATGTGCCCTAAGCCTTGGCATTCCCTAACCCTAACCCAAGCCCGGAACGGAAACCCACCACCAGCCCTACACCTTTTCCTACACCGTAGCCTATTCCTGGCCCGTACGCAGGCACTGACCCTTTCATCAGCATGTAGCCTGATCCTCCCACGTTTCCGTACACTCACCTGTGCCCTAAGCCTTACCGTTCCCTATCCCTAACCCTAGCCCGGAACGGAAACCCACCACCAGCCCTACACCTTACCCCCAAGCCGTAGCCTACTCCTGGTCCATACGCTGGCACTGACCTGTGCGTCAGCACGTAGCCTGAACTTCCCACATTACCGTACCCTCACCTGTGCCCTAAGCCTTGCCGTTCCCTAACTGTAACCCTAGTACGGAACGGAAACACACCACCAGCCCTACACCTAACCCCCAAGCCATAGACTACTCCTGGCCCGTACGCTGGCACTGACCCGTGTGTCAGCACGTAGCCTGACCCTCCCAACTTTCCGTACCCTCACCTGTGCCCTAAGCCTTGCTGTTCCCTAACACTAACCCTAGCCTGGAACGGAAACACACCACCAACCCTACACCTAACCACCAAGCCGTAGCCTACTCCTGGCCGGTACGCTGGCACTGACACGTGCATCAGCATGTAGCCTGACCCTCCCACGTTTCCGTAACCTCACCTGTGCCCTACGCTTTGCCATTCCCTAACCATAACTGTAGCCCGAAAGGGAAACAGCCCTACACATTACCCTACGCCGTAGCCTACTCCTGGCCGGTACGCTGGCACTGACACGTGCATCAGCATGAAGCCTGACCCTCCCACGTTTCCGTACCCTCACCTGTGCCCTAAGCCTTGCCGTTCCCTAACCATAACCCAAGCCGGAACGGAATCCCACCACCAGCCCTACACATTACCGTATGCCGTAGCCTATTCCTGGCCCGTACGCTGGCACTGACACGTGCGTCAGCCTGTAGCCTGACCCTCACACGTTTCCGTACCCTCACCTGTGCCCTAAGCCTTGCCGTTCCCTAACCCTAACACTAGCCCGGAACGGAAACCCACCACAAGCCCTACACCTTACCATACGTCATAGCCTACTCCTGGACCGTACGCTGGCACTGACCCGTGAGTCAGCACGTAGCCTGACCCTCCCACGTTTCCGTACCCTCACCTGTGCCCTAAGCCTTGCTGTTCCCTCACCCTATCCCTAGCCAGGAACGGAACCCCACCAGCAGCCCTAAACCTTACCCTACGCCGTAGCCTACTCCTGGCCCGTACGCTGGCACTGACCCGTGCGTCAGCACGTAGCCTGACCCTCACACGTTTCCGTACCCTCACCTGTGCCCTAAGCGTTGCCGTTCCCTAACCCTAACCCTAGTCCGGAACGGAAACCCACCACCAGCCCTACAGCTTACCACCAAGCCATAGGCTATTCCTGGCCCGTACGCTGGCACTGACCCGTGCGTCAGCATGTAGCCTGAACCTCCCACGTTTCCGTACCCTCACCTGTGCCCTAAGCCTTGCGTTCCCTAACCCTAACCCTAGCCCCGAACGGAAACCCAACACCAACCCTACACCTAACCCCCAAGCCGTAGCCTACTCCTGGCTGGTACGCTGACACTGACCCGTGCATCGACACATAACCTGACCCTCCCCCGTTTCCGTACCCTCACCTGTGCCCTAAGCCTTGCCGTTCCCTAACCCTAACCCTAGCCATGAACGGAAACCCACCACCAGCCCTACACCTTACCCCCAAGCCGTAGGCTACTCCTGGACCTTACGCTGGCACTGACCCGTGCGTCAGCACGTAGCCTGACCCTCCCACGTTTGCGGACCCTCACCTGTGCCCTAAGCCTTGCCATTCCCTAACCCTAACCCTAGCCCGGAACGGAAACCCACCACAAGCCCTACACCGTTCCCTACGCCGTAGCCTATTCCTGGCCCATACGCACGCACTGACCGTTTCATCAGCACGTAGCCTGACCCTCCCATGTTTCCGTACCCTCACCTGTGCCCTAAGCCTTGCCGTTCCTTAACCCTAACCCTAGCCCGGAACGGAAACACAACACCAGCCCTACACCTTACCCCCAAGCCGTAGCCTACTCCTGGTCCATACGCTGGCACTGACCTGTGCGTCAGCACGTAGCCTGAACTTCCCACATTACCGTACCCTCACCTGTGCCCTAAGCCTTGCCGTTCCCTAACCCTAACCCTAGTAGGGAACGGAAACACACCACAAGCCCTACAACTAACCCCCAAGCCATAGCCTAATGCTGGCCCGTACGCTGGCACTGACCCGTGCGTCAGCACGTAGCCTGCCCCTCCCACGTTTCCGTACCCTCACCTGTGCCCCAAGCCTTGCTGTTCCCTAACACTAAACCTTGCCTTGAACGGAAACCCACCACCAGACCTACACCTAACCACCAAGCCGTAGCCTACTCCTGGCCCGTACGCTGGCACTGACCCGTGCGTCAGCACGTAGCCTGACCCTCCCACGTTTCCGTATCCTCACCTGTGCCCTAAGCCTTGCCGTTCCCTAACCCTAACCCTAGCCCAGAACAGAAACCCACCACCAGCCCTACAACTTACCCCCAAGCCGTAGCCTACTCCTGGTCCATACGCTGGCACTGACCCGTGCGTCAGAACGTATCCTGACCCTGCCACGTTGCCGTACCCTCACCTGTGCCCTAAGCCTTGCCGTTCCCTAACCCTAACCCTAGCCCGGAATGGAAAAGCACCACAAGCCCTACAGCTTACCCCCAAGCCGTAGCCCACTCCTGGTCCATACGCTGGCACTGACCCGTGCGTCAGCATGTAGACAGACACCCCCAAGTTTCCATACCCTCACCTGGGCCCTAAACCTTGCCGTTACCTAACGCTAACCCTAGCCCGGAACGGAAACCCACCACCAGCCCTACAACTAACGCACAAGCCATAGCCTAGTCCGGGCCCGTACGCTGACACTGACCCATGCGGCAGCACGTAGCCTGACCTTCCCACGTTTCTGTACCCTCACCTGTGCCCTAAGCCTTGCCGTTGCCTAACCCTAACCCTAGCCCGAAACGGAAAACCACCACCAGCCCTACAACTTACCCCCAAGACGTAGCCTACTCCTGGTCCGTACACTGGCACTGACCCGTGCGTCAGCACGTAGCCTGACCCTCCCACCTTTCCATAACCTCACCTGTGCCCTAAAGCTTGCCTTTCCCTAACCCTAACCCTAGCCCGCAACGGAAACCCACCACCAGCCCTAGACCATTCCCTACACCGTAGCCTACTCCTGGCCCGTACGCTGGCACTGACCCATGCGTCAGCACGTAGCCTGACCCTCCCACGTTTCCGTACCCTCACCTGTGCCCTATGCCTTGCCGTTCCCTAACCCTAACCCTAGCACAGAACGGAAACCCACCTCCAGCCCTACACCTTACCCTATGCCGTAGCCTACACCTGGCCCGTACGTTGGCACTGACCCGTGCGTCAGCACGTAGCCTGACCCTCACACGTTTACGTACCCTCACCTGTGCCCTAAGCGTTGCCGTTCCCTAACGCTAACCCTAGTCCGGAACGGAAACCCACCACCAGCCCTACAGCTTACCACCAAGCCATAGGCTATTCCTGGCCCGTACGCTGGCACTGACCCGTGTGTCCGCATGTAGCCTGAACCTCCCACGTTTCCGTACCCTCATCTGTGCCCTAAGCCTTGCCGTTCCCTATCCCTAACCCTAGCCCCGAAAGGAAACCCAACACCAACCCTACACCTAACCCCCAAGCCGTAGCGTACTCCTGGCTGGTACGCTGGCACTGACCCGTGCATCGACACATAACCTTACCCTCACCCGTTTCCGTACCCTCACCTGTGCCCTAAGCCTTGCCGTTCCCTAACCCTAACCCTAGCCCGGAACGGAAACCCACCACCAGCCCTACACCTTACCCCCAAGCCGTAGGCTACTCCTGGACCTTACGCTGGCACTGACCCGTGCGTCAGCACGTAGCCTGACCCTCCCACGTTTGCGGACCCTCACCTGTGCCCTAAGCCTTTCCATTCCCTAACCCTAACCCTAGCCCGGAACGGAAACCCACCACCAGCCCTACACCGTTCCCTACGCCGTAGCCTATTCCTGGCCCATACGCAGGCACTGACCCTTTCATCAGCACGTAGCCTGACACTCCCACGTTTCCGTACCCTCACCTGTGCCCTAAGCCTTGCCGTTCCCTAACCCTAACCCTAGCCCGGAACGGAAACCCAACACCAGCCCTACACCTTACCCCCAAGCCGTAGCCTACTCCTGGTCCATACGCTGGCACTGACCTGTGCGTCAGCACGTAGCCTGAACTTCCCACATTACCGTACCCTCACCTGTGCCCTAAGCCTTGCCGTTCCCTAACCCTAACCCTAGTGTGGAACGGAAACACACCACAAGCCCTACACCTAACCCCCAAGCCATAGCCTAATGCTGGCCCGTACGCTGGCACTGACCCGTGCGTCAGCACGAAGCCTGCCCCTCCCACGTTTCCGTACCCTCACCTGTGCCCTAAGCCTTGCTGTTCCCTAACACTAAACCTTGCCTGGAACGGAAACCCACCACCAGCCCTACAACTAACCACCAAGCCGTAGCCTACTCCTGGCCCGTACGCTGGCACTGACCCTTGCGTCAGCACGTAGCCTTACCCTCCCACGTTTCCGTACACTCACCTGTGCCCTAAGACTTGCCATTCCCTAACCCTAACCCTAGCCCGGAACGGAAACCCACCGCGAGCCCTAGACCTTACCCTACGCCGTAGCCTATTGCTGGCCTGTACGCTGGCACTGACCCATGCGTCAGAAGGTAGCCTGACACTCCCACGTTTCTGTACCCTCACCTGTGCCCTAAGACTTGCCGTTCCGTATCCCTAACCCTAGCCCGGAACGGAAACCCACCACCAGCCCTACACCTTACCCTACGACATAGCCTACTCCTGGCCCGAACGCTGGCACTGACCCATGCGTCAGCACATAGCCTGACCCACCCACGTTTCCGTACCCTCACCTGTTCCCTAAGCCTTGCCGTTCCCTAACCCTAACCCTAGCCCGAAACGGAAACCCACCACCAGCCCTATACCTTACCCTACTCCGTAGCCTACTCCTGTCCCGTACGCTGGCACTGACCCATGCGTCTGCACGTAGCCTGACCTTCCCACATTTCCGTACCCTCACCTGTGCCCTAAGCCTTGCTGTTCCCTAACCCTATCCCTAGTATGGAACGGAAACCCTCCACCAGCCCTACAACTAACGCCCAAGCCACAGCCTACTCCTGGCCCGTACGCTGGCACTGACCCGTGCGGCCGCACGTAGCCTGACCCTCCCACGTTTCCGTACACTCACCTGTGCCCTAAGCCTTACCGTTACCTAACCCTAACCCTAGCCTGGAACGGAAACCCACCACCAGCCCTAAACCATTCCCTACGCCGTAGCCTATTCCTGGCCCGTACGCAGGCACTGACCCTTTCATCAGCATGTAGCCTGACCCTCCCACGTTTCCGTACCCACACCTGTGCCCTAAGCCTTGCCGTTCCCTAACCCTAACCCTAGCCCGGAACGGAAACCCACCACCAGCCCTAAACCTTTCCCTACGCCGTAGCCTACTCCTGGCCCGTACGGTGGCACTGACCCATGCGTCAGCATGTAGACAGACACCCCCAAGTTTCCATACCCTCACCTGGGCCCTAAACCTTGCCGTTTCCTAACCCTAACCCTAGCCCGGAACGGAAAACCACCACCAGCCCTACAACTAACGCACAAGCCATAGCCTAGTCCAGGCCCGTACGCTGGCACTGACCCATGCGGCAGTACGTAGCCTGACCCTCCCACGTTTCCGTACCCTCACCTGTGCCCTAAGCCTTGCCGTTGCCTAACCCTAACCCTAGCCCGAAACGGAAACCCACCACCAGCCCTACAACTTACCCCCAAGCCGTAGCCTACTCCTGGTCCGTACACTGGCACTGACCCGTGCGTCAGCACGTAGCCTGACCCTCCCACCTTTCCGTACCCTCACCTGTGCCCTAAACCTTGCCTTTCCCGTACCCTAACCCTAGCCCGGAACGGAAACCCACCACCAGCCCTAGACCATACCCTACACCGTAGCCTACTCCTGGCCCGTACGCTGGCACTGACCCGTGAGTCAGCACGTAGACTGACCCTCCCACGTTTCCGTACCCTCACCTGTGCCCTATGCCTTGCCGTTCCCTAACCCTAACCCTAGCACAGAACGGAAACCCACCTCCAGCCCTACACCTTACCCTATGCCGTAGCCTACACCTGCCCCGTACGTTGGCACTGACCCGTGCGTCAGCACGTAGCCTGACCCGGCCACGGTTCCATACCCTCACCTGTGCCCTAAGCCTTGACGTTCCCTTACCCTAACCCTAGCCCGGAACGGAAACCCACCACCAGCCCTACACCTTACCCCCAAGCTGTAGCCTACTCCTGGCCCGTATGCTGGCACTGACCCGTGCGTCAGCACGTAGCCTGACCCTCCCACGTTTCCGTACCCTCACCTGTGCCCTATGCCTTGCCGTTCCCTAACCCTAACCCTAGCACAGAACGGAAACCCACCTCCAGCCCTATACCTTACCCTACGCTGTAGCCTACTGCTGGCCCGTATGCTGGCACTGACCCATGCGTAAGCACGTAGCCTGACCCTCCCACGTTTCCGTACCCTCACCTGTGCCCTAAGCCTTGACGTTCCCTAACCATAACCCTAGCCCAGAACGGAAAACCACCACCAGCCCTAGACCTTACCCTACGGTGTAGCCTACTCCTGGCCTGTACGCTGACACTGACATGTGCGTCAGCATGTAGCCTGACCCTCCCACGTTTCCGTACCCTCTCCTGTGCCCTAAGCTTTGCCGTTCCCTAACCCTAACCCTAGCCCGGAACGGAAACCCACCACCAGCCCTAAACCTTTCCCTATGCCGTAGCCTACTCCTGGCCCGTACGCTGGCACTGACACGTGCGTCAGCATGTAGACTGACACCCCACGTTTCCATACCCTCACCTGGGCCCTAAACCTTGCCGTTCCCCAACACTAACCCTAGCCCGGAATGGAAACCCACCACCAGCCCTAAAACATACCCCCATGCCATAGCCTACTCCTGGCCCGTACACAGGCACTGACCCGTGCGTCAGCACGTAGCCTGACCCTCCCACTTTTCCGTACCCTCAGCTAAGCCCTAAGCCTTGGCCTTCCCTAACTCTAACCCAAGCCCGGAACGGAATCCCACCACCAGCCCTACACCTTAACGTATGCCGTAGCCTATTCCTGGCCCGTATGCTGGCACTGACACGTGCGTCAGCACGTAGCCTGACCCTCCCACGTTTCCGTACCCTCACCTGTGCCCTAAGCCTTGCAGTTCCCTAACCCTAACCCTAGCCAGGAACGGAAACCCACCAGAAACCCTAAACCTTACCATACGCCGTAGCCCAATCCTGGCCCGTACGCTGGCACTGACCCGTGAGTCAGCACGTAGCCTGACCCTCCCACGTTTCCGTACCCTCACCTGTGCCCTAAGCCTTGCCGTTCCCTCACCATAACCCTAGCCAGGAACGGAAATCCACCAGCAGCCCTACACCTTACCCTACGCCGTAGCCTACTCCTGGCCCGTACGCTGGCACTGACCCGTGCGTCAGCACGTAGCCTGACCCTCACACATTTCCGTACCCTCACCTGTGCCCTAAGCCTTGCCGTTCCCTAACCCTAACCCTAGTCTGGAACAGAAACCCACCACCAGCCCTACAGCTTACCCCCAAGCCATAGACTATTCCTGGCCCGTACGCTGGCACTGACCCGTGCGTCAGCATGTAGCCTGACCCTCCCACGTTTCCGTACCCTCACCTGTGCCCTAAGCCTTGCAGTCCCCTAACCCTAACCCTAGCCCAGAACGGAAACCCACCACCAGCCCTTCACCTAACCCCCAAGCCGTAGCCTACTCCTAGCCGGTACGCTGCCACTGACCCATGCATCAGCACATAGCCTGACCCTCCCACGTTTCTGTACCCTCACCTGTGCCCTAAGCCTTGCCGTTCCCTTACCCTAATCCTAGCCAGGAACGGAAACCCACCACCAGCCCTACAACTTACCCCCAAGCCGTAGGCTACTCCTGGACCTTACGCTGGCACTGACCTGTGTGTCAGCACGTAGCGTGACCCTCCCACGTTTGTGGACCCTCACATGTGCCCTAAGCCTTGGCATTCCCTAACCCTAACCCTAGCCCAGAACGGAAACCCACCACCAGCCCTACACCTTTTCCTACGCCGTAGCCTATTCCTGGCCCGTACGCAGGCACTGACCCTTTCATCAGCACGTAGCCTGATCCTCCCACGTTTCCGTACACTCACCTGTGCCCTAAGCCTTACCGTTCCCTATCCCTAACCCTAGCCCGGAACGGAAACCCACCACCAGCCCTACACCTTACCCCCAAGCCGTAGCCTACTCCTGGTCCATACGCTGGCACTGACCTGTGCGTCAGCACGTAGCCTGAACTTCCCATATTACCGTACCCTCACCTGTGCCCTAAGCCTTGCCGTTCCCTAACTCTAACCCTAGGACGGAAAGGAAACACACCACCAGCCCTACACCTAACCCCCAAGCCATAGACTACTCCTGGCCCGTACGCTGGCACTGACCCGTGCGTCAGCACGTAGCCTGACCCTCCCACATTTCCGTACCCTCACCTGTGCCCTAAGCCTTGCTGTTCCCTAACACTAACCCTAGCCTGGAACGGAAACACACCACCAACCCTACACCTAACCACCAAGCCGTAGCCTACTCCTGGCCGGTACGCTGGCACTGACACGTGCATCAGCATGTAGCCTGACCCTCCCACGTTTCCGTAACCTCACCTGTGCCCTACGCTTTGCCATTCCCTAACCATAACTGTAGCCCGAAAGGGAAACAGCCCTACACATTACCCTACGCCGTAGCCTACTCCTGGCCGGTACGCTGGCACTGACACGTGCATCAGCATGAAGCCAGACCCTCCCACGTTTCCGTACCCTCACCTGTGCCCTAAGCCTTGCCGTTCCCTAACCATAACCCAAGCCGGAACGGAATCCCACCACCAGCCCTACACATTACCGTATGCCGTAGCCTATTCCTGGCCCGTAGGCTGGCACTGACACGTGCGTCAGCATGTAGCCTGACCCTCACACGTTTCCGTACCCTCACCTGTGCCCTAAGCCTTGCCGTTCCCTAACCCTAACACTAGCCCGGAACGGAAACCCACCACAAGCCCTACACCTTACCATACGTCATAACCTACTCCTGGACCGTACTCTGGCACTGACCCGTGAGTCAGCACGTAGCCTGACCCTCCCACGATTCCGTACCCTCACCTGTGCCCTAAGCCTTGCTGTTCCCTCACCCTATCCCTAGCCAGGAACGGAACCCCACCAGCAGCCCTAAACCTTACCCTACGCCGTAGCCTACTCCTGGCCCGTACGCTGGCACTGACCCGTGCGTCAGCACGTAGCCTGACCCTCCCACGTTTCCGTACCCTCACCTGTGCCCTAAGCCTTGCGGTTCCCTCACCCTATCCCTAGCCAGGAACGGAACCCCACCAGCAGCCCTAAACCTTACCCTACGCCGTAGCCTACTCCTGGCCCGTACGCTGGCACTGACCCGTGCGTCAGCACGTAGCCTGACCCTCACACGTTTCCGTACCCTCACCTGTGCCCTAAGCGTTGCTGTTCCCTAACCCTAACCCTAGTCCGGAACGGAAACCCACCACCAGCCCTACAGCTTACCACCAAGCCATAGGCTATTCCTGGCCCGTACGCTGGCACTGACCCGTGCGTCAGCATGTAGCCTGAACCTCCCACGTTTCCGTACCCTCACTTGTGCCCTAAGCCTTGCCGTTCCCTAAACCTAACCCTAGCCCCGAACGGAAACCCAACACCAACCCTACACCTAACCCCCAAGCCGTAGCCTACTCCTGGCTGGTACGCTGGCACTGACCCGTGCATCGACACATAACCTGACCCTCCCCCGTTTCCGTACCCTCACCTGTGCCCTAAGCCTTGCCATTCCCTAACCCTAACCCTAGCCCGGAACGGAAACCCACAACCAGCCCTACACCTTTCCCTACGCCGTAGCCTATTCCGGCCCGTACGCAGGCACTGACCCTTTCATCAGCACGTAGCCTGACCCTCCCACGTTTCCGTACCCTCACCTGTGCCCTAAGCCTTGCCGTTCCCTAACCCTAACCCTAGCCCAGAACGGAAACCCACAACCAGCCCTACACCTGACCCCCAAGCCATAGCCTACTCCTGGCCCGTACGCTGGCACTGACCCGTGCGTCAGCACGTAGCCTGACCCTCCCACATTTCCGTACCCTCACCTGTGCCCTAAGCCTTGCTGTACCCTAACACTAACCCTAGCCTGGAACGGAAACACACCACCAACCCTACACCTAACCACCAAGCCGTAGCCTACTCCTGGCCGGTACGCTGGCACTGACACGTGCATCAGCAGGTAGACTGACCCTCCCACGTTTCCGTAACCTCACCTGTGCCCTACGCTTTGCCATCCCCTAACCCTAACTGTAGCCCGAAAGGGAAACAGCCCTACACATTACCCTACGCCGTAGCCTACTCCTGGCCGGTACGCTGGCACTGACACGTGCATCAGCATGAAGCCTGACCCTCCCACGTTTCCGTACCCTCACCTGTGCCCTAAGCCTTGCCGTTCCCTCACCCTAACCCTAGCCAGGAACGGAAACCCACCAGCAGCCCTAAACCTTACCCTACGCCGTAGCCTAATCCTGGCCCTTACGCTGGCACTGACACGTGCGTCAGCACGTAGCCTGACCCTCACACGTTTCCGTACCCTCACCTGTGCCCTAAGCGTTGCCGTTCCCTAACCCTAACCCTAGTCCGGAACGGAAACCCACCACCAGCCCTACAGCTTACCACCAAGCCATAGCCTATTCCTGGCCCGTACGCTGGCACTGACCCGTGCTTCAGCATGGAGCCTGACCCTCCCACGTTTCCGTACCCTCACCTGTGCCCTAAGCCTTGCCGTTCACTAAACCTAACCCTAGCCCCGAACGGAAACCCAACACCAACCCTACACCTAACCCCCAAGCCGTAGCCTACTCCTGGCTGGTACGCTGGCACTGACCCGTGCATCGACACATAACCTGACCCTCACCCGTTTCCGTGCACTCACCTGTGCCCTAAGCCTTGCCGTTCCCTAACCCTAACCCTAGCCATGAACGGAAACCCACCACCAGCCCTACACCTTACCCCCAAGCCGTAGGCTACTCCTGGACCTTACGCTGGCACTGACGCGTGCGTCAGCACGTAGCCTGACCCTCCCACGTTTGCGGAACCTCACCTGTGCCCTAAGCCTTGCCATTCCCTAACCCTAACCCTAGCCCGGAACGGAAACCCACCACCAGCCCTACACCGTTCCCTACGCCGTAGCCTATTCCTGGCCCATACGCAGGCACTGACCCTTTCATCAGCACGTAGCCTGACACTCCCACGTTTCCGTACCCTCACCTGTGCCCTAAGCCTTGCCATTCCCTAACCCTAAGCCTAGCCCGGAACGGAAACCCAACACCAGCCCTACACCTTACCCCCAAGCCGTAGCCTACTCCTGGTCCATACGCTGGCACTGACCTGTGCGTCAGCACGTAGCCTGAACTTCCCACATTACCGTACCCTCACCTGTGCCCTAAGCCTTGCCGTTCCCTAACCCTAACCCTAGTGTGGAACGGAAACACACCACAAGCCCTACACCTAACCCCCAAGCCATAGCCTAATGCTGGCCCGTACGCTGGCACTGACCCGTGCGTCAGCACGAAGCCTGCCCCTCCCACGTTTCCGTACCCTCACCTGTGCCCTAAGCCTTGCTATTCCCTAACACTAAACCTTGCCTGGAACGGAAACCCACCACCAGCCCTACACCTAACCACCAAGCCGTAGCCTACTCCTGGCCCGTACGCTGGCACTGACCCGTGCGTCAGCACGTAGCCTTACCCTCCCACGTTTCCGTATCCTCACCTGTGCCCTAAGCCTTGCCGTTCCCTAACCCTAACCCTAGCCCGGAACGGAAACCCACCGCGAGCCCTAGACCTTACCCTACGCTGTAGCCTATTGCTGGCCTGTACGCTGGCACTGACCCATGCGTCAGAAGGTAGCCTGACACTCCCACGTTTCTGTACCCTCACCTGTGCCCTAAGACTTGCCGTTCCGTATCCCTAACCCTAGCCCGGAACGGAAACCCACCACCAGCCCTACACCTTACCCTACGCCGTAGCCTACTCCTGGCCCGAACGCTGGCACTGACCCATGCGTCAGCACATAGCCTGACCCACCCACGTTTCCGTACCCTCACCTGTTCCCTAAGCCTTGCCGTTACCTAACCCTAACCCTAGCCCGAAACGGAAACCCACCACCAGCCCTATACCTTACCCTACTCCGTAGCCTACTCCTGTCCCGTACGCTGGCACTGACCCATGCGTCTGCACGTAGCCTGACCTTCCCACATTTCCGTACCCTCACCTGTGCCCTAAGCCTTGCTGTTCCCTAACCCTATCCCTAGTACGGAACGGAAAACCTCCACCAGCCCTACAACTAACGCCCAAGCCATAGCCTACTCCTGGCCCGTACGCTGGCACTGACCCGTGCGGCAGCACGTAGCCTGACCCTCCCACGTTTCCGTACACTCACCTGTGCCCTAAGCCTTACCGTTACCTAACCGTAACCCTAGCCCGGAACGGAAACCCACCACCAGCCCTAAACCTTTCCCTACGCCGTAGCTTATTCCTGGCCCGTACGCAGGCACTGACCATTTCATCAGCACGTAGCCTGACCCTCCCACGTTTCCGTACCCACACCTGTGCCCTAAGCCTTGCCGTTCCCTAACCCTAACCCTAGCCCGGAACGGAAACCCACCACCAGCCGTAAACCTTTCCCTACGCCGTAGCCTACTCCTGGCCCGTACGGTGGCACTGACCCGTGCGTCAGCATGTAGACAGACACCCCCAAGTTTCCATACCCTCACCTGGGCCCTAAACCTTGCCGTTCCCTAACCCTAACCCTAGCCCGGAACGGAAACCCACCACCAGCCCTACAACTAACGCACAAGCCATAGCCTAGTCCGGGCCCGTACGCTGGCACTGACCCATGCGGCAGTACGTAGCCTGACCCTCCCACGTTTCCGTACCCTCACCTGTGCCCTAAGCCTTGCCGTTGCCTAACCCTAACCCTAGCCCGAAACGGAAACCCACCACCAGCCCTACAACTTACCCCCAAGCCGTAGCCTACTCCTGGTCCGTACACTGGCACTGACCCGTGCGTCAGCACGTAGCCTGACCCTCCCACCTTTCCGTACCCTCACCTGTGCCCTAAACCTTGCCTTTCCCTAACCCTAACCCTAGCCCGGAACGGAAACCCACCACCAGCCCTAGACCATTCCCTACACCGTAGCCTACTCCTGGCCCGTACGCTGGCACTGACCCATGCGTCAGCACGTAGCCTGACCCTCCCACGTTTCCGTACCCTCACCTGTGCCCTATGCCTTGCTGTTCCCTAACCCTAACCCTAGCACAGAACGGAAACCCACCTCCAGCCCTACACCTTACCCTATGCCGTAGCCTACACCTGCCCCGTACGTTGGCACTGACCCGTGCGTCAGCACGTAGCCTGACCCGGCCACGTTTCCGTACCCTCACCTGTGCCCTAAGCCTTGACGTTCCCTTACCCTAACCCTAGCCCGGAACGGAAACCCACCACCAGCCCTACACCTTACCCCCAAGCTGTAGCCTACTCCTGGCCCGTATGCTGGCACTGACCCGTGCGTCAGCACGTAGCCTGACCCTCCCACGTTTCCGTACCCTCACCTGTGCCCTATGCCTTGCCGTTCCCTAACCCTAACCCTAGCACAGAACGGAAACCCACCTCCAGCCCTATACCTTACCCTACGCTGTAGCCTACTGCTGGCCCGTATGCTGGCACTGACCCATGCGTAAGCACGTAGCCTGACCCTCCCACGTTTCCGTACCCTCACCTGTGCCCTAAGCCTTGACGTTCCCTAACCATAACCCTAGCCCAGAACGGAAAACCACCACCAGCCCTAGACCTTACCCTACGGTGTAGCCTACTCCTGGCCTGTACGCTGACACTGACACGTGCGTCAGCATGTAGCCTGACCCTCCCACGTTTCCGTACCCTCTCCTGTGCCCTAACCTTTGCCGTTCCCTAACCCTAACCCTAGCCCGGAATGGAAACCCACCACCAGCCCTAAACTTTTCCCTATGCCGTAGCCTACTCCTGGCCCGTACGCTGGCACTGACCCGTGCGTCAGCATGTAGACTGACACCCCACGTTTCCATACCCTCACCTGGGCCCTAAACCTTGCCGTTCCCCAACACTAACCCTAGCCCGGAATGGAAACCCACCACCAGCCCTAAAACTTACCCCCATGCCATAGCCTACTCCTGGCCCATACACAGGCACTGACCCGTGCGTCAGCACGTAGCCTGACCCTCCCACTTTTCCGTACCCTCAGCTAAGCCCTAAGCCTTGGCCTTCCCTAAATCTAACCCAAGCCCGGAACGGAATCCCACCACCAGCCCTACACCTTAACGTATGCAGTAGCCTATTCCTGGCCCGTACGCTGGCACTGACACGTGCGTCAGCACGTAGCCTGACTCTCCCACGTTTCCGTACCCTAACCTGTGCCCTAAGCCTTGCCGTTCCCTAACCCTAACCCTAGCCAGGAACGGAAACACACAAGAAGCCCTAAACCTTACCATACGCCGTAGCCCAATCCTGGCCCGTACGCTGGCACTGACCCGTGAGTCAGCACGTAGCCTGACCCTCCCACGTTTCCGTACCCTCACCTGTGCCCTAAGACTTGCCGTTCCCTCACCATAACCCTAGCCAGGAACGGAAATCCACCAGCAGCCCTACACCTTACCCTACGCCGTAGCCTATTCCTGGCCCGTACGCTGGCACTGACCCGTGCATCAGCACGTAGCCTGACCCTCACACATTTCCGTACCCTCACCTGTGCCCTAAGCCTTGCCGTTCCCTAACCCTAACCCTAGTCTGGAACAGAAACCCTCCACCAGCCCTACAGCTTACCCCCAAGCCATAGACTATTCCTGGCCCATACGCTGGCACTGACCCGTGCGTCAGCATGTAGCCTAACCCTCCCACGTTTCCGTACCCTCACCTGTGCCCTAAGCCTTGCAGTCCCCTAACCCTAACCCTAGCCCGGAACGGAAACCCACCACCAGCCCTACACCTAACCCCCAAGCCGTAGCCTACTCCTAGCCGGTACGCTGGCACTGACCCATGCATCAGCACATAGCCTGACCCTCCCACGTTTCTGTACCCTCACCTGTGCCCTAAGCCTTGCCGTTCCCTAACCCTAACACTAGCCCGGAACGGAAACCCACCACAAGCCCTACACCTTACCATACGCCGTAGCCTACTCCTGGCCCGTACGCTGGCACTGACACGTGCATCAGCATGAAGCCTGACCCTCCCACGTTTCCGTACCCTCACCTATGCCCTAAGCCTTGCCGTTCCCTAACCATAACCCAAGCCGGAACGGAATCCCACCACCAGCCCTACACATTACCGTATGTCGTAGCCTATTCCTGGCCCGTACGCTGGCACTGACACGTGCGTCAGCATGTAGCCTGACCCTCACACGTTTCCGTACCCTCACCTGTGCCCTAAGCCTTGCCGTTCCCTAACCCTAACACTAGCCCGGAACGGAAACCCACCACAAGCCCTACACCTTACCATACGTCATAGCCTACTCCTGGAGCGTACGCTGGCACTGACCCGTGAGTCAGCATGTAGCCTGAACCTCCCACGTTTCCGTACCCTCACCTGTGCCCTAAGCCTTGCTGTTCCCTCACCCTATCCCTAGCCAGGAACGGAACCCCACCAGCAGCCCTAAACCTTACCCTACGACGTAGCCTACTCCTGGCCCGTACGCTGGCACTGACCCGTGCGTCAGCACGTAGCCTGACCCTCACACGTTTCCGTACCCTCACCTTTGCCCTAAGCGTTGCCGTTCCCTAACCCTAACCCTAGTCCGGAACGGAAACCCACTACCAGCCCTACAGCTTACCACCAAGCCATAGCCTATTCCTGGCCCGTACGCTGGCACTGACCCGTGCGTCAGCATGTAGCCTGAACCTCCCACGTTTCCGTACCCTCACCTGTGCCCTAAGCCTTGCCGTTCCCTAACCCTAACCCTAGCCCCGAACGGAAACCCAACACCAACCCTACACCTAACCCCCAAGCCGTAGCCTACTCCTGGCTGGTACGCTGGCACTGACCCGTGCATCGACACATAACCTGACCCTCCCCCGTTTCCGTAACCTCACCTGTGCCCTAACCCTTGCCGTTCCCTAACACTAACCCTAGCCATGAACGGAAACCCACCACCAGCCCTACACCTTTCCCTACGCCGTAGCCTATTCCTGGCTCGTACGCAGGCACTGACACTTTCATCAGCACTTAGCCTGAACCTCCCAGGTTTCTGTACCCTCACCTGTGCCCTAAGCCTTGCCGTTCACTAATCCTAACCCTAGCCCTGAATGGAAACCCACCACCAGCCCTACAACTTACCCCCAAGCCGTAGCCTACTCCTGGCCGGTACGCTGGCACTGACACGTGCGTCAGCACGTAGCCTGACCCTCACACGTTTCCGTACCCTCACCTGTGCCCTAAGACTTGCCGTTTCCTATCCCTAACCCTAGCCCGGAACAGAAACCCACCACCAGCCCTACAATCTACCCTACGCC
The DNA here is from genome assembly GCF_964341445.2 of Mesoplodon mirus. Classification (NCBI taxonomy): domain Eukaryota; kingdom Metazoa; phylum Chordata; class Mammalia; order Artiodactyla; family Ziphiidae; genus Mesoplodon; species Mesoplodon mirus. The sequence continues at coordinate 105,766,669 of NC_138987.1, read as the reverse complement.
ATAGCCTATTCCTGGCCCGTACACTGGCACTGAGCCGTGCGTCAGCACGTAGCCTGACCCTCCCACGTTTCCGTACCCTCACCTGTGCCCTAAGCCTTGAGGTTCCCTAACCCTAACTCTAGCCCGGAACAGAAAACCACCAACAGCCCTACAACTTACGACCACGCCGTAGCCTACTCCTGGCCCATATGCTGGCACTGACACGTGCGTCAGCACGTAGCCTGTCCCTCCCACGTTTCCGTAACCTCACCTGTGCCCTAAGCCTTGCCGTTTCCTAACCTTAACCCTAGCCCTGAACGGAAACCGACCACCAGCCCTACACCTTACACTATGCCGTAGCCTACACCTGGCCCGTACGCGGGCACTGACCTGTGCTTCAGCACGTAGCCTGACCCTCCCATGTTACTGTACTCTCACCTGGGCCCTAAGCCTTGCCGTTCCCTAACCCTAACCCGAGCCTGGCACGGAATCCCACCCCCAGCCCTACACCTTATCGTATGCCGTAGCCTAGTCCTGGCCCGTACGCTGGCACTGACCCGTGCGTCAACATATAGCCTGACCCTCCCACGTTTCCGTACCCTCACCTGTGCCCTAAGCCTTGCCTTTCCCTAACCCTAACCCTAGCCCGGAACGGAAACCCACCACAATCCCTACACCTTACCATACGCCGTAGCCTACTCCTGGCCCGTACGCTGGCACTGACCCGTGAGTCAGCACGTAGACTGACCCTCCCACATTTCCGTACCCTCACCTGTGCCCTAAGCCTTGCCGTTCCCTCACCCTAACCCTAGCCAAGAACGGAAACCCACCAGCAGCCCTAAACCTTACCCTACACCATAGCCTACTCCTGGCCCATACGGTGGCACTGACCAGTGCGTCAGCACGTAGCCTGACCCTCACACGTTTCCGTACCCTCACCTGTGCCCTAAGCCTTGTCGTTCCCTAACCCTAACCCTAGTCCGGAACGGAAGCCCACCACCAGCCCTACAGCTTACCCCCGATCCATAGCCTATTCCTGGCCCATACGCTGGCACTGACCCGTGCTTCAGCATGTAGCCTGACCCTCCCACGTTTCCGTACCCTCACCTGTGCCCTAAGCCTTGCCATTCCCTAACCCTAACCCTAGCCCGGAACGGAAACCCACCACCAGCCCTACACCTTTCCCTACGCCGTAGCCTATTCCTGGCCCGTACGCAGGCACTGACCCTTTCATCAGCACGTAGCCTGACACTCCCACGTTTCCGTACCCTCACCTGTGCCCTAAGCCTTGCCGTTCCCTAACCCTAACCCTAGCCCGGAACGGAAACCCACCACCAGCCCTAAAACTTACCCCCAAGCCGTAGCCTACTCCTGGTCCATACGCTGGCAATGACCTGTGCGTCAGCACGTAGCCTGAACTTCCCACATTACCGTACCCTCACCTGTGCCCTAAGCCTTGCCGTTCCCTAACCCTAACCCTAGTACGGAACGGAAACACACCACAAGCCCTACAACTAACCCCCAAGCCGTAGCCTACTCCTGGCCGGTACGCTGGCACTGACCCGTGCGTCAGCACGTAGCCTGACCCTCCCACGTTTCCGTACCCTCACCTGTGCCCTAAGACTTGCTGTTCACTAACACTAAACCTAGCCTGGAACGGAAACCCACCACCAGCGCTACACCATACTCTATGCCGCAGCCTACACCTGGCCCGTACGCGGGCACTGACTTGTGCTTCAGCACGGAGCCTGACCCTCCCATGTTACCGTACGCTCACCTGTGCCCTAAGCCTTGTCGTTCCCTAACCCTAACCCTAGCCCGGCACAGAATCTCACCACCAGCTCTACAGCTTATCGTATGCCGTAGCCTAGTCCTGGCCCATACGCTGGCAGTGACCTGTGCGTCAGCACGTAGCCTGACCCTCCCACGTTTGCGGACCCTCACCTGTGCCCTAAGCCTTGCCATTCCCTAACCCTAACCCTAGACCGGAACGGAAACCCACCACCAGCCCTACACCTTTCCCTACGCCGTAGCCTATTCCTGGCCCGTACGCAGGCACTGAACCTTTCATCAGCACGTAGCCTGACCCTCCCACGTTTCCGTACCCTCACCTGTGCCCTAAGCCTTGCCGTTCCCTAACCCTAACCCTAGCCCAGAACGGAAACCCACCACCAGCCCTAAACCTTACCCCCAAGCCGTAGCCTACTCCTGGTCCATACGCTGGCACTGACCTGTGCGTCAGCACGTAGCCTGAACTTCCCACATTACCGTACCCTCACCTGTGCCCTAAGCCTTGCTGATCCCTAACCCTAACCCTAGCCCGGAACGGAAACCCACCACCAGCCTTACACCTTATCCTACGCCGTAGCCTAGTCCTGGCCTGTACGGTGGCACTGACCCTTGCGTCAGCATGTAGCCTGACCCTCCCACGTTTCCGTACCCTCACCTGTGCCCTAAGCCTTGCCGTTCCGAAACCCTAACCCTAGCCCGGAACGGAAACCCACCACCAGCCCTACACTTACCCCCAAGCCATAGCCTACTCCTGGCCCGTTCGGTGGCACTAACCCTAGCATCAGCAAGTAGCCTGACACTCCCACGTTTCTGTACCCTCACACGTGCCCTAAGCCTTGCCGTTCTGTAACCCTAACCCTAGACCGGAACGGAAAGCCACCACCAGCCCTACACCATTCCCTACGCCGTAGCCTATTCCTGGCTCGTACGCAGGCACTGAGACTTTCATCAGCACTTAGCCTGAACCTCCCAGGTTTCTGTACCCTCACCTGTGCCCTAAGCCTTGCCGTTCACTAACCCTAACCCTAGCCCGGAATGGAAACCCACCACCAGCCCTGCAACTTACCCCCAAGCCGTAGCCTACTCCTGGCCGGTACGCTGGCACTGACACGTGCGTCAGCACGTAGCCTGACCCTCACACGTTTCCGTACCCTCACCTGTGCCCTAAGCCTTGCCGTTTCCTAACCCTAACCCTAGCCTGGAACAGAAACCCACCACCAGCCCTACACTCTACCCTACGCCATAGCCTATTCCTGGCCCGTACACTGGCACTGAGCCGTGCGTCAGCACGTAGCCTGACCCTCCCACGTTTCCGTACCCTCACCTGTGCCCTAAGCCTTGAGGTTCCCTAACCCTAACTCTAGCCCGGAACAGAAAACCACCAACAGCCCTACAACTTACGACCACGCCGTAGCCTACTCCTGGCCCATATGCTGGCACTGACACGTGCGTCAGCACGTAGCCTGTCCCTCCCACGTTTCCGTAACCTCACCTGTGTCCTAAGCCTTGCCGTTTCCTAACCTTAACCCTAGCCAGGAACGGAAACCCACCACCAGCCCTACACATTACACTATGCCGTAGCCTACACCTGGCCCATACGCGGGCACTGACCTGTGCTTCAGCACGTAGCCTGACCCTCCCATGTTACTGTACTCTCACCTGGGCCCTAAGCCTTGCCGTTCCCTAACCCTAACCCGAGCCTGGCACGGAATCCCACCCCCAGCCCTACAACTTATCGTATGCCGTAGCCTAGTCCTGGCCCGTACGCTGGCACTGACCCGTGCGTCAACATATAGCCTGACCCTCCCACGTTTCCGTACCCTCACCTGTGCCCTAAGCCTTGCCTTTCCCTAACCCTAACCCTAGCCCGGAACGGAAACCCACCACAATCCCTACACCTTACCATACGCCGTAGCCTACTCCTGGCCCGTACGCTGGCACTGACCCGTGAGTCAGCACGTAGACTGACCCTCCCACATTTCCGTACCCTCACCTGTGCCCTAAGCCTTGCCGTTCCCTAACCCTAACCCTAGTACGGAACGGAAACACACCACAAGCCCTCCACCTAACCCCCAAGCCGTAGCCTACTCCTGGCCGGTACGCTGGCACTGACCCGTGCGTCAGCACGTAGCCTGACCCTCCCACGTTTCCGTACCCTCACCTGTGCCCTAAGACTTGCTGTTCCCTAACACTAAACCTAACCTGGAACGGAAACCCACCACCAGCCCTACACCTTACTCTATGCCGTAGCCTACACCTGACCCGTACGCGGGCACTGACCTGTGCTTCAGCACGTAGCCTGACCCTCCCACGTTACCGTATGCTCACCTGTGCCCTAAGCCTTGTCGTTCCCTAACCCTAACCCTAGCCCGGCACGGAATCTCACCACCAGCTCTACAGCTTATCGTATGCCGTAGCCTAGTCCTGGCCCGTACACTGGCACTGACCCGTGTGTCAGCATGTAGCCTGACCCTCCCACGTTTCCGTAACCTCACCTGTGCGCTAAGCATTGCCGTTCCCTAACCCTAACCCTAGCCCGGAACAGAAAACCACCACCAGCCCTACACCTTACCCCAAGCCGTAGCCTATTCCTGGCCCGTACGCAGGCACTGACCCTTTCATCAGCACGTAGCCTGACCCTCCCACGTTTCCGTACCCTCATCTGTGCCCTAAGCCTTGCCGTTCCCTAACCCTAACCCTAGCGCGGAACGGAAACCCACCACCAGCCCTACACCTTACCCCCAAGCCGTAGCCTACTCCTGGCCCGTTCGGTGGCAGTAACCCTAGCATCAGCAAGTAGCCTGACCCTCCCACGTTTCTGTACCCTCACACGTGCCCTAAGCCTTGCCGTTCTGTAACCCTAACCCTAGACCGGAACGGAAACCCACCACCAGCCCTACACCTTTCCCTACGCCGTAGCCTATTCCTGGCTCGTACGCAGGCACTGACACTTTCATCAGCACTTAGCCTGAACCTCCCAGGTTTCTGTAACCTCACCTGTGCCCTAAGCCTTGCCGTTCACTAACCCTAACCCTAGCCCGGAACGGAAACCCACCACCAGCCCTACAACTTACCCCCAAGCCGTAGCCTACTCCTGGCCGGTACGCTGGCACTGACACGTGCGTCAGCACGTAGCCTGACCCTCACACGTTTCCGTACCCTCACTTGTGCCCTAAGCCTTGCCGTTTCCTAACCCTAACACTAGCCCGGAACAGAAACCCACCACCAGCCCTACACTCTACCCTACGCCATAGCCTATTCCTGGCCCGTACACTGGCACTGAGCCGTGCGTCAGCACGTAGCCTGACCCTCCCACGTTTCCGTACCCTCACCTGTGCCCAAAGCCTTGAGGTTCCCTAACCCTAACTCTAGCCCGGAACAGAAAACCACCAACAGCCCTACAACTTACGACCACGCCGTAGCCTACTCCTGGCCCATATGCTGGCACTGACACGTGCGTCAGCACGTAGCCTGTCCCTCCCACGTTTCCGTAACCTCACCTGTGCCCTAAGCCTTGCCGTTTCCTAACCTTAACCCTAGCCCTGAACGGAAACCCACCACCAGCCCTACACCTTACACTATGCCGTAGCCTACACCTGGCCCGTAGGCGGGCACTGACCTGTGCTTCAGCACGTAGCCTGACCCTCCCATGTTACTGTACTCTCACCTGGGCCCTAAGCCTTGCCGTTCCCTAACCCTAACCCAAGCCTGGCACGGAATCCCACCCCCAGCCCTACACCTTATCGTATGCCGTAGCCTAGTCCTGGCCCGTACGCTGGCACTGACCCGTGCGTCAACATATAGCATGACCCTCCCACGTTTCCGTACCCTCACCTGTGCCCTAAGCATTGCCGTTCCCTAACCCTAACCCTAGCCCGGAACGGAAACCCACCACAATCCCTACACCTTACCATACGCCGTAGCCTACTCCTGGCCAGTACGCTGGCACTGACCCGTGAGTCAGCACGTAGACTGACCCTCCCATATTTCCGTACCCTCACCCGTGCCTTAAGCCTTGCCGTTCCCTCACCCTAACCCTAGCCAAGAACGGAAACCCACCAGCAGCCCTAAACCTTACCCTACACCATAGCCTAATCCTGGCCCGTACGGTGGCACTGACCAGTGCGTCAGCACGTAGCCTGACCCTCACACGTTTCCGTACCCTCACCTGTGCCCTAAGCCTTGTCGTTCCCTCACCCTAACCCTAGTCCGGAACGGAAGCCCACCACCAGCCCTACAGCTTACCCCCGATCCATAGCCTATTCCTGGCCCGTACGCTGGCACTGACACGTGCTTCAGCATGTACGCTGACCCTCCCACGTTTCCGTACCCTCACCTGTGCCCTAAGCCTTGCCATTCCCTAACCCTAACCGTAGCCCGGAACGGAAACCCACGACCAGCCCTACAACTAACCCCCAAGCCGTAGCCGACTCCTGGCTGGTACGCTGGCACTGACCCGTTCATCAGCACGTAGCCTGACCCTCCCACGTTTCCGTACCCTCACCTGTGCCCTAAGCCTTGCCGTTCCCTATCCCTAACCCTAGCCCGGAACGGAAACCCACCACCAGCCCTAAAACTTACCCCAAAGCCGTAGCCTATTCCTGGACCTTATGCTGGCACTGACCCGTGTGTCAGCACGTAGCCTGACCCTCCCACGTTTGCGGACCCTCACCTGTGCCCTAAGCCTTGCCATTCCCTAACCCTAACCCTAGACCGGAACGGAAACCCACCACCAGCCCTACACCTTTCCCTACGCTGTAGCCTATTCCTGGCCCGTACGCAGGCACTGACCCTTTCATCAGCACGTAGCCTGACCCTCCCACGTTTCCGTACCCTCACCTGTGCCCTAAGCCTTGCCGTTCCCTAACCCTAACCCTAGCCTGGAACGGAAACCCACCACCAGCCCTAAACCTTACCCCTAAGCCGTAGCCTACTCCTGGTCCATACGCTGGCACTGACCTGTGCGTCATCACGTAGCCTTAACTTCCCACATTACCGTACACTCACCTGTGCCCTAAGCCTTGCCGTTCCCTAACCCTAACCCTAGCCCGGAACAGAAACCCACCACCAGCCCTACACCTTATCCTACGCCGTAGCCTAGTCCTGGCATGTACGGTGGCACTAACCCTAGCATCAGCAAGTAGCCTGACCCTCCCACGTTTCTGTACCCTCACACGTGCCCTAAGCCTTGCCGTTCCGAAACCATAACCCTAGCCCTGAACGGAAACCCACCACCAGCCCTACACCTTACCCCCAAGCCATAGCCTACTCCTGGCCCGTTCGGTGGCACTAAACCTAGCATCAGCAAGTAGCCTGACCCTCCCACGTTTCTGTACCCTCACACGTGCCCTAAGCCTTGCCGTTCTGTAACCATAACCCTAGAACGGAACGGAAACCCACCACCAGCCCTACACCTTTCCCTACGCTGTAGCCTATTCCTGGCTCGTACGCAGGCACTGACACTTTCATCAGCACTTAGCCTGAACCTCCCAGGTTTCTGTACCCTCACCTGTGCCCTAAGCCTTGCCGTTCACTAACCCTAACCCTAGCCCGGAATGGAAACCCACCACCAGCCCTACAACTTACCCCCAAGCCGTAGCCTACTCCTGGCCGGTACGCTGGCACTGACACGTGCGTCAGCACGTAGCCTGACCCTCACACGTTTCCATACCCTCACCTGTGCCCTAAGCCTTGCCGTTTCCTATCCCTAACCCTAGCCCGGAACAGAAACCCACCACCAGCCCTACACTCTACCCTACGCCATAGCCTATTCCTGGCCCGTACACTGGCACTGAGCCGTGCGTCAGCACGTAGCCTGACCCTCCCACGTTTCCGTACCCTCACCTGTGCCCTAAGCCTTGAGGTTCCCTAACCCTAACTCTAGCCCGGAACAGAAAACCACCAACAGCCCTACAACTTACGACCACGCCGTAGCCTACTCCTGGCCCATATGCTGGCACTGACACGTGCGTCAGCACGTAGCCTGTCCCTCCAACGTTTCTGTAACCTCACCTGTGCCCTAAGCCTTGCCGTTTCCTAACCTTAACCCTAGCCCTGAACGGAAACCGACCACCAGCCCTACACCTTACACTATGCCGTAGCCTACACCTGGCCCGTACGCGGGCACTGACCTGTGCTTCAGCACGTAGCCTGACCCTCCCATGTTACTGTACTCTCACCTGGGCCCTAAGCCTTGCCGTTCCCTAACCCTAACCCGAGCCTGGCACGGAATCCCACCCCCAGCCCTACACCTTATCGTATGCCGTAGCCTAGTCCTGGCCCGTACGCTGGCACTGACCCGTGCGTCAACATATAGCCTGACCCTCCCACGTTTCCGTACCCTCACCTGTGCCCTAAGCCTTGCCTTTCCCTAACCCTAACCCTAGCCCGGAACGGAAACCCACCACAATCCCTACACCTTACCATACGCCGTAGCCTACTCCTGGCCCGTACGCTGGCACTGACCCGTGAGACAGCACGTAGACTGACCCTCCCACATTTCCGTAACCTCACCTGTGCCCTAAGCCTTGCCGTTCCATCACCCTAACCCTAGCCAAGAACGGAAACCCACCAGCAGCCCTAAACCTTACCCTACACCATAGCCTACTCCTGGCCCGTACGGTGGCACTGACCAGTGCGTCAACACGTAGCCTGACCCTCACACGTTTCCGTACCCTCACCTGTGCCCTAAGCCTTGTCGTTCCCTAACCCTAACCCTAGTCCGGAACGGAAGCCCACCACCAGCCCTACAGCTTACCCCCGATCCATAGCCTATTCCTGGCCCGTACGCTGGCACTGACCCGTGCTTCAGCATGGAGCCTGACCCTCCCACGTTTCCGTACCCTCACCTGTGCCCTAAGCCTTGCCATTCCCTAACCCTAACCCTATCCCGGAACGGAAACCCACCACCAGCCCTACACCTAACCCCCAAGCCGTAGCCTACTCCTGGCTGGTACGCGGGCACTGACCCGTTCATCAGCACGTAGCCTGACCCTCCCACGTTTCCGTACCCTCACCTGTGCCCTAAGCCTTGCCGTTCCCTATCCCTAACCCTAGCCCGGAACGGAAACCCACCACCAGCCCTAAATCTTACCCCAAAGCCGTAGCCTATTCCTGGACCTTATGCTGGCACTGACCCGTGCGTCAGCACGTAGCCTGACCCTCCCACGTTTGCGAACCTTCACCTGTGCCCTAAGCCTTGCCATTCCCTAACCCTAACCCTAGACCGGAACGGAAACCCACCACCAGCCCTAAACCTTTCCCTACGCCGTAGCCTATTCCTGGCCCGTACGCAGGCACTGACCCTTTCATCAGCACGTAGCCTGACCCTCCCATGTTTCCGTACCCTCACCTGTGCCCTAAGCCTTGCCGTTCCCTAACCCTAACGCTAGCCCAGAACGGAAACCCACCACCAGCCCTACACCTTACCCCCAAGCCGTAGCCTACTCCTGGTCCATACGCTGGCACTGACCTGTGCGTCAGCACGTAGCCTGAACTTCCCACATTACCGTACCCTCACCTGTGCCCAAAGCCTTGCCGTTCCCTAACCCTAACCCTACTACGGAACGGAAACACACCACAAGCCCTACACCTAACCCCCAAGCCGTAGCCTACTCCTGGCCGGTACGCTGGCACTGACCCGTGCGTCAGCACATAGCCTGACCCTCCCACGTTTCCGTACCCTCACCTGTGCCCTAAGACTTCCTGTTCCCTAACACTAAACCTAGCCTGGAACGGAAACCCACCACCAGCCCTACACCTTACTCTATGCCGTAGCCTACACCTGGCCCGTACGCGGGCACTGACCTGTGCTTCAGCACGTAGCCTGACCCTCCCATGTTACCGTACGCTCACCTGTGCCCTAAGCCTTGTCGTTCCCTAACCCTAACCCTAGCCCGGCACGGAATCTCACCACCAGCTCTACAGCTTATCGTATGCCGTAGCCTAGTCCTGGCCCGTACGCTGGCACTGACCCGTGAGTCAGCATGTAGCCTGACCCTCCCACGTTTGTGGACCCTCACCTGTGCCCTAAGCCTTGCCATTCCCTAACCCTAACCCTAGACCGGAACGGAAACCCACCACTAGCCCTACACCTTTCCCTACGCCGTAGCCTATTCCTGGCCCGTACGCAGGCACTGACCCTTTCATCAGCACGTAGCCTGACCCTCCCACGTTTCCGTACCCTCACCTGTGCCCTAAGACTTGCTGTTCCCTAACACTAAACCTAGCCTGGAATGGAAACACACCATCAGCCCTACACCTAACCACCAAGCCGTAGCCTACTCCTGGCCGGTACGCTGGCACTGACCCATGCGTCAGCACGTAGCCTGACTCTCCCACGTTTCCGTACCCTCACCTGTTCCCTAAGCCTTGCCTTTCCCTAACCCTAACCCTAGCCCGGAACGGAAACCCACCACTAGCCCTAAACCTTTCCCTACGCCGTAGCCTACACCTGGCCCGTATGCTGGCACTGACCCATGCGTCAGCACGTTGTCTGACCCTCCCACGTTTCCGTACCCTCACCTGGGCCCTAAGCCTTGCCGTTTCCTAACCCTAACCCTAGCCCATGAACGGAAACCCACCACCAGCCCTACACCTTACCCTACGCCGTAGCATACTCCTGGCCCGTACGCTGGCACTGACCCGTGCGTCAGCACGTAGCCTAACCCTCTCACGTTTCCGTACCCTCACCTGTGCTGTAAGCCTTGCCGTTCCCTAACCCTAAACCTAGCCCTGAACGGAAACCCACCACCAGCCCTACACCTTACCCCCAAGCCGTAGCCTACTCCTGGCCGGTACGCTGGCACTGACCCGTGCGTCAGCATGTAGCCTGAACCTCCCTCGTTTCCGTACCCTCACCTGTGCCCAAAGCCTTGCCGTTCCCTAACCCTAACCCTAGTCCGGAACGGAAACACACCACCAGCCCTACACCGAACCCCCAAGCCGTAGCTTACTCCCGGCCAGTACGCTGGCACTGACCCGTGCATCATCACGTAGCCTGACCCTCCCCCGTTTCCGTACAATCACCTGTGCCCTAAGCCTTGCCGTTCCCTAACCCTAACCGTAGCCCGGAACGGAAACCCACCACCAGCCCTACACCTTACCCCCAAGCCGTAGCCTACTCCTGGCCCGTACGCTGGCACAGACCCGTGCGTCAGCACGAAGCCTGACCCTCCCACGTTTGCGGACACTCACCTGTGCCCTAAGCCTTGCCGTTCCCTAACCCTAACCCTAGCCCGGAACCGAAACCCACCACCAGCCCTACACCTTTCCCTACGCCATAGCCTATTCCTGGCTCATACCCAGGCACTGACCCTATCATCAGCAAGTAGACTGACCCTCCCACGTTTCCGTACCCTCACCTGTGCCCTAAGCCTTGCCATTCACTAACCCTAACCCTAGCCCGGAACGGAAACCCACCACCAGCCCTACACCTTACTCTATGCCGTAGCCTACACCTGGCCCGTACGCGGGCACTGACCTGTGCTTCAGCACGTAGCCTGACCCTCCCATGTTACCGTACGCTCACCTGTGCCCTAAGCCTTGTCGTTCCCTAACCCTAACCCTAGCCCGGCACGGAATCTCACCACCAGCTCTACAGCTTATCGTATGCCGTAGCCTAGTCCTGGCCCGTACGCTGGCACTGACCCGTGTGTCAGCATGTAGCCTGACCCTCCCACGTTTCCGTAACCTCACCTGTGCCCTAAGCATTGCCGTTCCCTAACCCTAACCCTAGCCCGGAACAGAAACCCACCACCAGCCCTACACCTTACCATACGCCGTAGCCTACTCCTGGCCCATACGCTGGCACTGACCCGTGAGTCAGCACGTAGACTGACCCTCCCACATTTCCGTACCCTCACCTGTGCCCTAAGCCTTGCCGTTCCCTCACCCTAACCCTAGCCAAGAACGGAAACCCAACAGCAGCCCTAAACCTTACCCTACACCATAGCCTACTCCTGGCCCGTACGGTGGCACTGACCAGTGCGTCAGCACGTAGCCTGACCCTCACACGTTTCCGTACCCTCACCTGTGCCCTAAGCCTTGTCGTTCCCTAACCCTAACCCTAGTCCGGAACGGAAGCCCACCACCAGCCCTACAGCTTACCCCCGATCCATAGCCTATTCCTGGCCCGTACGCTGGCACTGACCGGTGCTTCAGCATGTAGCCTGACCCTCCCTCGTTTCCGTACCCTCACCTGTGCCCTAAGCCTTGCCATTCCCTAACCCTAACCCTAGCCCGGAACGGAAACCCACCACCAGCCCTACACCTAACCCCCAAGCCGTAGCCTACTCCTGGCTGGTACGCTGGCACTGACCCGTTCATCATCACGTAGCCTGACCCTCCCAAGTTTCCGTACCCTCACCTGTGCCCTAAGCCTTGCCGTTCCCTATCCCTAACCCTAGCCCGGAACGGAAACCCACCACCAGCCCTAAAACTTACCCCAAAGCCGTAGCCTATTCCTGGCCTGTTCGGTGGCACTAACCCTAGCATCAGCAAGTAACCTGACCCTCCCACGTTTCTGTACCCTCACACGTGCCCTAAGCCTTGCCGTTCTGTAACCCTAACCCTAGCCCGGAACGGAAACCCACCACCAGCCCTACACCTTTCCCTACGCCGTAGCCTATTCCTGGCTCGTACGCAGGCACTGACACTTTCATCAGCACTTAGCCTGACCCTCCCACGTTTCTGTACCCTCACCTGTGCCCTAAGCCTTGCCGTTCACTAACCCTAACCCTAGCCCGGAACGGAAACCCACCACCAGCCCTACAACTTACCCCCAAGCCGTAGCCTACTCCTGGCCGGTACGCTGGCACTGACACGTGCGTCAGCACGTAGCCTGACCCTCACACGTTTCCGTACCCTCACCTGTGCCCTAAGCCTTGCCGTTTCCTAACCCTAACCCTAGCCTGGAACAGAAACCCACCACCAGCCCTACACTCTACCCTACGCCATAGCCTATTCCTGGCCCGTACACTGGCACTGAGCCGTGCGTCAGCACGTAGCCTGACCCTCCCACGTTTCCGTACCATCACCTGTGCCCTAAGCCTTGAGGTTCCCTAACCCTAACTCTAGCCCGGAACAGAAAACCACCAACAGCCCTACAACTTACGACCACGCCGTAGCCTACTCCTGGCCCATATGCTGGCACTGACACGTGCGTCAGCACGTAGCCTGTCCCTCCCACGTTTCCGTAACCTCACCTGTGCCCTAAGCCTTGCCGTTTCCTAACCTTAACCCTAGCCCGGAACGGAAACCCACCACCAGCCCTACACCTTACACTATGCCGTAGCCTACACCTTGCCCGTACGCGGGCACTGACCTGTGCTTCAGCACGTAGCCTGACCCTCCCATGTTACTGTACTCTCACCTGGGCCCTAAGCCTTGCCGTTCCCTAACCCTAACCCGAGCCTGGCACGGAATCCCACCCCCAGCCCTACACCTTATCGTATGCCGTAGCCTAGTCCTGGCCCGTACGCTGGCACTGACCCGTGCGTCAACATATAGCCTGACCCTCCCACGTTTCCGTACCCTCACCTGTGCCCTAAGCCTTGCCGTTCCCTAACCCTAACCCTAGCCCGGAACGGAAACCCACCACCAGCCCTAAACCTTACCCCCAAGCCGTAGCCTACTCCTGGTCCATACGCTGGCACTGAACTGTGCGTCAGCACGTAGCCTGAACTTCCCACATTACCGTACCCTCACCTGTGCCCTAAGCCTTGCCGTTCCCTAACCCTAACCCTAGTACGGAACGGAAACCCACCACCAGCCCTACACCTTTCCCTACGCCGTAGCCTATTCCTGGCTCATACGCAGGCACTGACCCTATCATCAGCAAGTAGACTGACCCTCCCACGTTTCCGTACCCTCACCTGTGCCCTAAGCCTTGCCATTCACTAACACTAACCCTAGCCCGGAACGGAAACCCACCACCAGCCCTACACCTTACTCTATGCCGTAGCCTACACCTGGCCCGTACGCGGGCACTGACCTGTGCTTCAGCACATAGCCTGACCCTCCCATGTTACCGTACGCTCACCTGTGCCCTAAGCCTTGTCGTTCCCTAACCCTAACCCTAGCCCGGCACGGAATCTCACCACCAGCTCTACAGCATATCGTATGCCGTAGCCTAGTCCTGGCCCGTACGCTGGCACTGACCCGTGTGTCAGCATGTAGCCTGACCCTCCCACGTTTCCGTAACCTCACCTGTGCCCTAAGCATTGCCGTTCCCTAACCCTAACCCTAGCCCGGAACAGAAACCCACCACCAGCCCTACACCTTACCATACGCCGTAGCCTACTCCTGGCCCGTACGCTGGCACTGACCCGTGAGTCAGCATGTAGACTGACCCTCCCACATTTCCGTACCCTCACCTGTGCCCTAAGCCTTGCCGTTCCCTCACCCTAACCCTAGCCAAGAACGGAAACCCACCAGCAGCCCTAAACCTTACCCTACACCATAGCCTACTCCTGGCCCGTACGGTGGCACTGACCAGTGCGTCAGCACGTAGCCTGACCCTCACACGTTTCCGTACCCTCACCTGTGCCCTAAGCCTTGTCGTTCCCTAACCCTAACCCTAGTCCGGAACGGAAGCCCACCACCAGCCCTACAGCTTACCCCCGATCCATAGCCTATTCCTGGCCCGTACGCTGGCACTGACCCGTGCTTCAGCATGTAGCCTGACCCTCCCACGTTTCCGTACCCTCACCTGTGCCCTAAGCCTTGCCATTCCCTAACCCTAACCCTAGCCCGGAACGGAAACCCACCACCAGCCCTACACCTAACCCCCAAGCCGTAGCCTACTCCTGGCTGGTACGCTGGCACTGACCCGTTCATCAGCACGTAGCCTGACCCTCCCAAGTTTCCGTACCCTCACCTGTGCCCTAAGCCTTGCCGTTCCCTATCCCTAACCCTAGCCCGGAACGGAAACCCACCACCAGCCCTAAAACTTACCCCAAAGCCGTAGCCTATTCCTGGACCTTATGCTGGCACTGACAGGTGCGTCAGCACGTAGCCTGACCCTCCCACGTTTGCGGACCCTCACCTGTGCCCTAAGCCTTGCCATTCCCTAACCCTAACCCTAGACCGGAACGGAAACCCACCACCAGCCCTACACCTTTCCCTACGCCGTAGCCTATTCCTGGCCCGTACGCAGGCACTGACCCTTTCATCAGCACGTAGCCTGACCCTCCCACGTTTCCGTACCCTCACCTGTGCCCTAAGCCTTGCCGTTCCCTAACCCTAACCCTAGCCCGGAACCGAAACCCACCACCAGCCCTACACCTTACCCCCAAGCCGTAGCCTACTCCTGGTCCATACGCTGGCACTGACCTGTGCGTCAGCACGTAGCCTGAACTTCCCACATTACCGTACCCTCACCTGTGCCCTAAGCCTTGCCGTTCCCTAACCCTAACCCTAGTACGGAACGGAAACACACCACAAGCCCTACACCTAACCCACAAGCCGTAGCCTACTCCTGGCCGGTACGCTGGCACTGACCCGTGCGTCAGCACGTAGCCTGACCCTCCCACGTTTCCGTACCCTCACCTGTGCCCTAAGACTTGCTGTTCCCTAACACTCAACCTAGCCTGGAACGGAAACCCACCACCAGCCCTTCACCTTACTCTATGCCGTAGCCTACACCTGGCTCGTACGCGGGCACTGACCTGTGCTTCAGCACGTAGCCTGACCCTCCCATGTTACCGTACGCTCACCTGTGCCCTAAGCCTTGTCGTTCCCTAACCCTAACCCTAGCCCGGCACGGAATCTCACCACCAGCTCTACAGCTTATCGTATGCCGTAGCCTAGTCCTGGCCCGTACGCTGGCACTGACCCGTGTGTCAGCATGTAGCCTGACCCTCCCACGTTTCCATAACCTCACCTGTGCCCTAAGCATTGCTGTTCCCTAACCCTAACCCTAGCCCGGAACAGAAACCCACCACCAGCCCTACACCTTACCCCAAGCCGTAGCCTATTCCTGGCCCGTACGCAGGCACTGACCCTTTCATCAGCACGTAGCCTGACTCTCCCACGTTTCCGTACCCTCATCTCTGCCCTAAGCCTTGCCGTTCCCTAACCCTAACCCTAGCACGGAACGGAAACCCACCACCAGCCTTACACCTTAACCTACGCCGTAGCCTACTCCTGGCCTGTACGGTGGCACTGACCCTTGCGTCAGCATGTAGCCTGACCCTCCCACGTTTCCGTACCCTCACCTGGGCCCTAAACCTTGCCGTTCTGTAACCCTAACCCTAACCCGGAACGGAAACCCACCACGAGCCCTACACCTTACCCCCAAGCCGTAGCCTACTCCTGGCCCGTTCGGTGGCACTAACCCTAGCATCAGCAAGTAGCCTGACCCTCCCACATTTCTGTACCCTCACACGTGCCCTAAGCCTTGCCGTTCTGTAACCCTAACCCTAGACTGGAACGGAAACCCACCAGCAGCCCTACACCTTTCCCTACGCCGTAGCCTATTCCTGGCTCGTACACAGGCACTGACACTTTCATCAGCACTTAGCCTGAATCTCCCAGGTTTCTGTACCCTCACCTGTGCCCTAAGCCTTGCCGTTCACTAACCCTAACCCTAGCCCGGAACGGAAACCCACCACCAGCCCTACAACTTACCCCCAAGCCGTAGCCTACTCCTGGCCGGTACGCTGGCACTGACACGTGCGTCAGCACGTAGCCTGACCCTCACACGTTTCCGTACCCTCACCTGTGCCCTAAGCCTTGCCGTTTCCTAACCCTAACCCTAGCCTGGAACAGAAACCCACCACCAGCCCTACACTATACCCTGCGCCATAGCCTATTCCTGGCCCGTACACTGGCACTGAGCCGTGCGTCAGCACGTAGCCTGACCCTCCCACGTTTCCGTACCCTCACCTGTGCCCTAAGCCTTGAGGTTCCCTAACCCTAACTCTAGCCCGGAACAGAAAACCACCAACAGCCCTACAACTTACGACCACGCCGTAGCCTACTCCTGGCCCATATGCTGGCACTGACACGTGCGTCAGCACGTAGCCTGTCCCTCCCACGTTTCCGTAACCTCACCTGTGCCCTAAGCCTTGCCGTTTCCTAACCTTAACCCTAGCCCGGAACGGAAACCCACCACCAGCCCTACACCTTACACTATGCCGTAGCCTACACCTGGCCCATACGCGGGCACTGACCTGTGCTTCAGCACGTAGCCTGACCCTCCCATCTTACTGTACTCTCACCTGGGCCCTAAGCCTTGCCGTTCCCTAACCCTAACCCGAGCCTGGCACGGAATCCCACCCCCAGCCCTACACCTTATCGTATGCCGTAGCCTAGTCCTGGCCCGTACGCTGGCACTGACACGTGCGTCAACATATAGCCTGACCCTCCCACGTTTCCGTACCCTCACCTGTGCCCTAAGCCTTGCCGTTCCCTAACCCTAACCCTAGCCCGGAACGGAAACCCACCACAATCCCTACACCTTACCATACGCCGTAGCCTACTCCTGGCCCATACGCTGGCAATGACCCGTGAGTCAGCACGTAGACTGACCCACCCACATTTCCGTACCCTCACCTGTGCCCTAAGCCTTGCCGTTCCCTCACCCTAACCCTAGCCAAGAACGGAAACCCACCAGCAGCCCTAAACCTTACCCTACACCATAGCCTACTCCTGGCCCGTACGCAGGCACTGACGCTTTCATCAGCACGTAGCCTGACCCTCCCACGTTTCTGTACCCTCACCTGTGCCCTAAGCCTTGCCGTTCCCTAACCCTAACCCTAGCCCGGAACGGAAACCCACGACCAGCCCTACACCTAACCCCCAAGCCGTAGCCTACTCCTGGCTGGTACGCTGGCACTGACCCGTTCATCAGCACGTAGCCTGACCCTCCCAAGTTTCCGTACCCTAACCTGTGCCCTAAGCCTTGCCGTTCCCTATCCCTAACCCTAGCCCGGAACGGAAACCCACCACCAGCCCTAAAACTTACCCCAAAGCCGTAGCCTATTCCTGGACCTTATGCTGGCACTGACCCGTTCGTCAGCACGTAGCCTGACCCTCCCACGTTTGCGGACCCTCACCTGTGCCCTAAGCCTTGCCATTCCCTAACCCTAACCCTAGACCGGAACGGAAACCCACCACCAGCCCTACACATTTCCCTACGCCGTAGCCTATTCCTGGCCCGTACGCAGGCACTGACCCTTTCATCAGCACGTAGCCTGACCCTCCCACGTTTCCGTACCCTCACCTGTGCCCTAAGCCTTGCCGTTCCCTAACCCTAACCCTAGCCCGGAACGGAAACCCACCACCAGCCCTAAACCTTACCCCCAAGCCGTAGCCTACTCCTGGTCCATACGCTGGCACTGACCTGTGCGTCAGCACGTAGCCTGAACTTCCCACATTACCGTACCCTCACCTGTGCCCTAAGCATTGCCGTTCCCTAACCCTAACCCTAGTACGGAACGGAAACACACCACCAGCCCTACACCTAACCCCCAAGCCGTAGCTTACTCCCGGCCAGTACGCTTTCACTGACCCGTGCATCATCACGTAGCCTGACCCTCCCACGTTTCCGTACACTCACCTGTGCCCTAAGCCTTGCCGTTCCCTAACCCTAACCGTAGCCCAGAACGGAAACCCACCACCAGCCCTACACCTTACCCCCAAGCCGTAGCCTATTCCTGGCCCGTACGCTGGCACAGACCCGTGCGTCAGCACGAAGCCTGACCCTCCCACGTTTGCGGACACTCACCTGTGCCCTAAGCCTTGCCGTTCCCTAACCCTAACCCTAGCCCGGAACCGAAACCCACCACCAGCCCTACACCTTTCCCTACGCCGTAGCCTATTCCTGGCTCATACGCAGGCACTGACCCTTTCATCAGCAAGTAGACTGACGCTCCCATGTTTCCGTACCCTCACCTGTGCCCTAAGCCTTGCCATTCACTAACACTAACCCTAGCCCGGAACGGAAACCCACCACCAGCCCTACACCTTACTCTATGCCGTAGCCTACACCTGGCCCGTACGCGGGCACTGACCTGTGCTTCAGCACGTAGCCTGACCCTCCCATGTTACCGTACGCTCACATGTGCCCTAAGCCTTGTCGTTCCCTAACCCTAACCCTAGCCCGGCACGGAATCTCACCACCAGCTCTACAGCTTATCGTATGCCATAGCCTAGTCCTGGCCCGTACGCTGGCACTGACCCGTGTGTCAGCATGTAGCCTAACCCTCCCACGTTTCCGTAACCTCACCTGTGCCCTAAGCATTGCCGTTCCCTAACCCTAACCCTAGCCCGGAACAGAAACCCACCACCAGCCCTACACCTTACCATACGCCGTAGCCAACTCCTGGCCCGTACGCTGGCACTGACCCGTGAGTCAGCATGTAGACTGACCCTCCCACATTTCCGTACCCTCACCTGTGCCCTAAGCCTTGCCGTTCCCTCACCCTAACCCTAGCCAAGAACGGAAACCCACCAGCAGCCCTAAACCTTACCCTACACCATAGCCTACTCCTGGCCCGTACGGTGGCACTGACCAGTGCGTCAGCACGTAGCCTGACCCTCACACGTTTCCGTACCCTCACCTGTGCCCTAAGCCTTGTCGTTCCCTAACCCTAACCCTAGTCCGGAACGGAAGCCCACCACCAGCCCTACAGCTTACCCCCGATCCATAGCCTATTCCTGGCCCGTACGCTGGCACTGACCCGTGCTTCAGCATGGAGCCTGACCCTCCCACGTTTCCGTACCCTCACCTGTGCCCTAAGCCTTGCCATTCCCTAACCCTAACCCTAGCCCGGAACGGAAACCCACCACCAGCCCTACACCTAACCCCCAAACTGTAGCCTACTCCTGGCTGGTACGCTGGCACTGACCCGTTCATCAGCACGTAGCCCGACCCTCCCACGTTTCCGTACAATCACCTGTGCCCTAAGCCTTGCCGTTCCCTATCCCTAACCCTAGCCCGGAACGGAAACCCACCACCAGCCCTAAAACTTACCCCAAAGCCGTAGCCTATTCCTGGACCTTATGCTGGCACTGACCCGTGCGTCAGCACGTAGCCTGACCCTCCCACGTTTGCGGACCCTCACCTGTGCCCTAAGCCTTGCCATTCCCTAACCCTAACCCTAGACCGGAACGGAAACCCACCACCAGCCCTACACCTTTCCCTACGCCGTAGCCTATTCCTGGCCCGTACGCAGGCACTGACCCTTTCATCAGCACGTAGCCTGACCCTCCCACGTTTCCGTACCCTCACCTGTGCCCTAAGCCTTGCCGTTCCCTAACCCTAACCCTAGCCCGGAACGGAAACTCACCACCAGCCCTACACCTTACCCCTAAGCCGTAGCCTACTCCTGGTCCATACGCTGGCACTGACCTGTGCGTCAGCACGTAGCCTGAACTTCCCACATTACCGTACCCTCACCTGTGCCCTAAGCCTTGCCGTTCCCTAACCCTAACCCTAGTACGGAACGGAAACACACCACAAGCCCTACACCTAACCCACAAGCCGTAGCCTACTCCTGGCCGGTACGCTGGCACTGACGCGTGCGTCAGCACGTAGCCTGACCCTCCCATGTTTCCGTACCCTCACCTGTGCCCTAAGACTTGCTGTTCCCTAACACTAAACCTAGCCTGGAACGGAAACCCACCACCAGCCCTACACCTTACTCTATGCCGTAGCCTACACCTGGCCCGTACGCGGGCACTGACCTGTGCGTCAGCACGTAGCCTGACCCTCCCATGTTACCGTACGCTCACCTGTGCCCTAAGCCTTGTCGTTCCCTAACCCTAACCCTAGCCCGGCACGGAATCTCACCACCAGCTCTACCATTTATCGTATGCCGTAGCATAGTCCTGGCCCGTACGCTGGCACTGACCCGTGTGTCAGCATGTAGCCTGACCCTCCCACGTTTCCGTAACCTCACCTGTGCCCTAAGCATTGCCGTTCCCTAACCCTAACCATAGCCCGGAACAGAAACCCACCACCAGCCCTACACCTTACCCCAAGCCGTAGCCTATTCCTGGCCCGTACGCAGGCACTGACCCTTTCATCAGCACGTAGCCTGACCCTCCCACTTTCCGTACCCTCATCTATGCCCTAAGCCTTGCCGTTCCCTAACCCTAAACCTAGCCCGGAACGGAAACCCACCACCAGCCCTACACCTTAACCTACGCCGTAGCATACTCCTGGCCTGTACGGTGGCACTGACCCTTGCGTCAGCATGTAGCCTGACACTCCCACGTTTCCGTACCCTCACCTGTGCCCTAAACCTTGCCGTTCTGTAACCCTAACCCTAGCCCGGAACGGAAACCCACCACCAGCCCTACACCTTTCCCTACGCCGTAGCCTATTCCTGGCTCGTACGCAGGCACTGACACTTTCATCAGCACTTAGCCTGAACCTCCCAGGTTTCTGTACCCTCACCTGTGCCCTAAGCCTTGAGGTTCCCTAACCCTAACTCTAGCCCGGAACAGAAAACCACCAACAGCCCTACACCTTGCGACCATGCCGTAGCCTACTCCTGGCCCATATGCTGGCACTGACACGTGCGTCAGCACGTAGCCTGTCCCTCCCACGTTTCTGTAACCTCACCTGTGCCCTAAGCCTTGCCGTTTCCTAACCTTAACCCTAGCCCGGAATGGAAACCCACCACCAGCCCTACACCTTACACTATGCCGTAGCCTACACTTGGCCCGTACGCGGGCACTGACCTGTGCTTCAGCACGTAGCCTGACCCTCCCATGTTACTGTACTCTCACCTGGGCCCTAAGGCTTGCCGTTCCCTAACCCTAACCCGAGCCTGGCACGGAATCCCACCCCCAGCCCTACACCTTATCGTATGCCGTAGCCTAGTCCTGGCCCGTACGCTGGCACTGACCCGTGCGTCAACATATAGCCTGACCCTCCCACGTTTCCGTACCCTCACCTGTGCCCTAAGCCTTGCCGTTCCCTAACCCTAACCCTAGCCTGGAACGGAAACCCACCACAATCCCTACACCTTACCATACGCCGTAGCCTACTCCTGGCCCGTACGCTGGCACTGACCCGTGAGTCAGCACGTAGACTGACCCTCCCACATTTCCGTACCCTCACCTGTGCCCTAAGCCTTGCCGTTCCCTCACCCTAACCCTAGCCAAGAACGGAAACCCACTAGCAGCCCTAAACCTTACCCTACACCATAGCCTACTCCTGGCCCGTACGGTGGCACTGACCAGTGCGTCAGCACGTAGCCTGACCCTCACACGTTTCCGTACCCTCACCTGTGCCCTAATCCTTGTCGTTCCCTAACCCTAACCCTAGTCTGGAACGGAAGCCCACCACCAGCCCTACAGCTTACCCCCGATCCATAGCCTATTCCTGGCCCGTACGCTGGCACTGACCCGTGCTTCAGCATGTAGCCTGACCCTCCCACATTTCCGTACCCTCACCTGTGCCCTAAGCCTTGCCATTCCCTAACCCTAACCCTAGCCCGGAACGGAAACCCACCACCAGCCCTACACCTAACCCCCAAGCCGTAGCCTACTCCTGGCTGGTACGCTGGCACTGACCCGTTCATCAGCACGTAGCCTGACCCTCCCACGTTTCCGTACCCTCACCTGTGCCCTAAGCCTTGCCGTTCCCTATCCCTAACCCTAGCCCGGAACGGAAACCCACCACCAGCCCTAAAACTTACCCCAAAGCCGTAGCCTATTCCTGGACCTTATGCTGGCACTGACCCGTGCGTCAGCACGTAGCCTGACCCTCCCACGTTTGCTGACCCTCACCTGTGCCCTAAGCCTTGCCATTCCCTAACCCTAACCCTAGACCAGAACGGAAACCCACCACCAGCCCTACACCTTTCCCTACGCCGTAGCCTCTTCCTGGGCCGTACGCAGGCACTGACCCTTTCATCAGCACGTAGCCTGACCCTCCCACGTTTCCGTACCCTCACCTGTGCCCTAAGCCTTGCCGTTCCCTAACCCTAACCCTAGCCGAAACGGAAACCCACCACCAGCCCTAAACCTTACCCCCAAGCCGTAGCCTACTACTGGTCCATACGCTGGCACTGACCTGTGCGTCAGCACGTAGCCTGAACTTCCCACATTACCGTACCCTCACCTGTGCCCTAAGCCTTGCCGTTCCCTAACCCTAACCCTAGTACGGAACGGAAACACACCACCAGCCCTACACCTAACCCCTAAGCCGTAGCTTACTCCCGGCCAGTACGCTGGCACTGACCTGTGCATCATCACGTAGCCTGACCCTCCCACGTTTCCGTACAATCACCTGTGCCCTAAGCCTGCCGTACCCTAACCCTAACCGTAGCCCGGAACGGAAACCCACCACCAGCCCTACACCTTACCCCCAAGCCGTAGCCTACTCCTAGACCGTACGCTGGCACAGACCCGTGCGTCAGCACGAAGCCTGACCCTCCCACGTTTGCGGACACTCACCTGTGCCCTAAGCCTTGCCGTTCCCTAACCCTAACCCTAGCCCGGAACCGAAACCCACCACCAGCCCTACACCTTTCCCTACGCCGTAGCCTATTCCTGGCTCATACGCAGGCACTGACCCTTTCATCAGCAAGTAGACTAACCCTCCCACGTTTCCGTACCCTCACCTGTGCCCTAAGCCTTGCCATTCACTAACCCTAACCCTAGCCCGGAACGGAAACCCACCACCAGCCCTACACCTTACTCTATGCCGTAGCCTACACCTGGCCCGTACGCGGGCACTGACCTGTGCTTCAGCACGTAGCCTGACCCTCCCATGTTACCGTACGCTCACCTGTGCCCTAAGCCTTGTCGTTCCCTAACCCTAACCCTAGCCCGGCACGGAATCTCACCACCAGCTCTACAGCTTATCGTATGCCGTAGCCTAGTCCTGGCCCGTACGCTGGCACTGACCCGTGTGTCAGCATGTAGCCTGACCCTCCCACGTTTCCGTAACCTCACCTGTGCCCTAAGCATTGCCGTTCCCTAACCCTAACCCTAGCCCGGAACAGAAACCCACCACCAGCCCTACACCTTACCATACGCCGTAGCCAACTCCTGGCCCGTACGCTGGCACTGACCCGTGAGTCAGCACGTAGACTGACCCTCCCACATTTCCGTACCCTCACCTGTGCCCTAAGCCTTGCCGTTCCCTCACCCTAACCCTAGCCAAGAACAGAAACCCACCAGCAGCCCTAAACCTTACCCTACACCATAGCCTACTCCTGGCCCGTACGGTGGCACTGACCAGTGCGTCAGCACGTAGCCTTACCCTCACACGTTTCCGTACCCTCACCTGCGCCCTAAGCCTTGTCGTTCCCTAACCCTAACCCTAGTCCGGAACGGAAGCCCACCACCAGCCCTACAGCTTACCCCCGATCCATAGCCTATTCCTGGCCCGTACGCTGGCACTGACCCGTGCTTCAGCATGTAGCCTGACCCTCCCACGTTTCCGTACCCTCACCTGTGCCCTAAGCCTTGCCATTCCCTAACCCTAACCCTAGCCCGGAACGGAAACCCACCACCAGCCCTACACCTAACCCCCAAGAC
Source organism: Mesoplodon mirus (assembly GCF_964341445.2). Classification (NCBI taxonomy): domain Eukaryota; kingdom Metazoa; phylum Chordata; class Mammalia; order Artiodactyla; family Ziphiidae; genus Mesoplodon; species Mesoplodon mirus. The sequence goes on along the minus strand of NC_138987.1, from coordinate 105,742,396 downwards.
GTAGCCTACTCCTGGCTGGTACGCTGGCACTGACCCGTTCATCAGCACGTAGCCTGACCCTCCCACGTTTCCGTACCCTCACCAGTGTCCTAAGCCTTGCAGTTCCCTCACCCTAACCCTAGCCCGGAACGGAAACCCACCACCAGCCCTACAGCTTACCCCCAAGCCATAGCCTACTCGTGACCCATACGCTGGCACTGACCGGAGTGTCAGCATATAGCCTGACGAGGCACACCAGGGGAGGGCGGGCCAGCAGGTTAAGGCTACCCAGGTCAGCTAATCCACAACCCTCAGGAAATCACATTGGTGAAAATGGACCTCGCTAAGGCAGAAGAGAAGCCAAGGGAAAAAAGGACACGGTGCCATTTGCAGCACCGTAGATGAGTCTAGAAATAATCACGTGACTTGTAGTAATTCAGAAAGTGAAAGACACATATCATATCATATCACTTATAGGTGTTACCTAAAAATGGATACTAGGGCAGATATTTCCACGGAGAAGGGCAATCACAGATTCATTAAACAAACTTATGGTTCACCAATGGAAAGGTGTGAGGATTGGTTTCATTACGATATCGGGGTTAACACACATATACAAACACAGGTGACATATATAATCACAAAAGAACTACAGAATACCAAGAGAGGACTACTTAACTCTGTCATAACGTACATGGGAAAAGGATCCCAGGAAGAACAGACATCTGTATATGTGTAAAAGAACCACATCTTCCACACCTACAACAAGCCAAACATTGTAATCAAACTTGCTGTAATAAAAAATATAAAAAATTAAATTAAAAACACGAACAAGAAGTAGTGAGACAAACTTGAGGGGCTTTCTCCTGGCACATTCCATTCTAAATTCCAATCTAGAACACCACTTCCACTGAGGCTCTCTTGCCCTAGTAACCAGATTTGGTAAGGGAGAACTGCTGCCACCTTGTGGCCGTTTCACACAACAGCAGCTTTAATCCCAGTGCTAATGGTCAGTTGATATTCAAAATCATTGCAGGCCTGTAAATGACACCTGCCCTGAAAACAAATCCTGGGGTCACATATCGACCAAAAAATTCAAAGGACGTCCATATTTCAAAACGACCGTTTCAAAAGGCATATTTTACGCACATTAGTGTTCTGCTTCTTTTCCTTTCTTTCCTTTTTTTGTTAAAAAACACGGGAATGGAAAAAGGCATCCCTCAGAATGGGCGAAAATCGTTGCAAACGAATCAATGGACAGAGGTTTTATCTCCAATATATATAAAGAGCTCATGCAGCTTAATATTAAAAAAACAAACAACCCAAAAAAAATGGGCAGAAGATCTAAAGAGACGTTTCTTCAAAGGAGACACAGAGATGGCCAAGACGCACATGAAAAGCTGCTCAACAGCACTAATTATTAGAGAAATGCAAATCAAAACTACAATGAGGTATCACCTCACACCTGTTAGAATCGGCATCATCAGAAAATCTACAAACAACAAATTCTGGGGAGGGTGTGGACAAAAGGAGCCCTCTTCCACTATTGGTGGGAATGTAACTTGATACAGTCACTATGGAGAACAGTATGGAGTTTCCTTAAAAAAACTAGAAATAGAATTACCATCTGATCCAGCAATCCCACTTCTGGGCATATACCCAGAGAAAACCGTAAATCAAAAAGGCACATTCACCACAATGTTCATTGCAGCACTATTTACAATAGCCAGGTAATGGAAGCAACCTAAATGCCCACAGACAGATGAATGGATAAAGATGTGGTACATATATAAAATGGAATATGACTCGGCCATAAAAAGGAATGAAACTGGGTCATTTGTAGAGACATCGATGGATCGAGAGACTGTCATACAGAATGAAGTAAGTCAGAAAGAGGAAAACAAATATTGTATATAAATGCATATATGTGGAGCCTAAAAAATGGTACAGATGAACTGGTTTGCAGGGAAGAAATAGAGACACAGAGGTAGAGAACAAACGTATGGACAACAAGTGTGGGAAGCCATGGGGTGGTGGTGGTAGGATGAGTTGGGAGATTGGGATTGACCTGAATACATATATATGCATAAAATACATTACTAATAATAACGTGCTGTATAAAAAAAATAAATAAAATTATATTTCAAAATTTAAAAAAAATAGAATTTAACAATAAAACAGAAAAAAGTTCTTCCCGTCACACAGATGTATTTATAGGAATGAATTATTTCCATGCTTATATCTATAAATACATAAAAGAGGAATAAAATCTAACTTGAACCATAAAAGAAAAAAAAACCTGAACCCACGAGTTATACAGAGGAAAACCCTATCAGGGCACAATTGTTCCAGCGGTAAACAATTCTGAAATTGGTCAGAGGTGGGGAACCATCTCCCATACAGTCAGCAACCCACCCCCCACGCAAGGAGCGTCCTCATTGCAAAGCTGGGGGACCGTGCCGTGGCATCTGTGAGTAAACGTGAGCTGAGCCCCAGGCCAGCTGCTGCTGAACTGTTCCCAACCTTTCCAGGTAAAACACCTGAATATGTACAAGGGCTTGAAAGCCTAGAGGAAGGACCGTGGAGCCACACCAGTGACAGCACGCAGGCCAACTTGGTGCCTGCAGGCCAGCCAGGGTGGTCCTGGACCCGGGCGCTCCTCCAGAAGCTTTCCATTGCCCTGCCTGTGATACCCCTCCTGTCCCGGCCCCCACTGCTTTTTTCCTTCCTCATCTCTGTCCGGAGAGAAATTCCAGCGGAAGGTATGGGTGACACATCCTCTTCTTTACAGGCGGCAGCCTGGCAACTCCTGCAGAAAGGCCAGCAGAACCCCACTCACACCGGGCCACCCACAATGCTGTGGCACCTCTCTCCCTCCCACCAGCACAGCCCCGAGACTGCTGATGGGGCAGAGAATATGGAGTCAGGCACAGCTTCAGGGGCTATTGCTGCCTGGAGCTCTGTTTATATTGACCTCAACGAGGCACACCTGGGGAGGGCGGGCCGGCAGGGTAAGGCTGCCCAGGTCAGCTAATCCACAACCCTCAGGGAATCACATTGTTGAAAATGGACCCCGCTAAGGCAGAAGAGAAGCCAAGGGAAAAAAGGACACAATGCCATTTGCAGCACCGTAGATGAGTCTAGAAGTAATCACGTGACTTGTAGTAAGTCAGAAAGTGAAAGACACATATCATATCATATCACTTATAGGTGTTACCTAAAAATGGATATCAGGGCAGATATTTCCACGGAGAAGGGCAATCACAGATTCATTAAACAATCTTATGGTTCACCATTGGAAAGGTGTGAGGATTGGTTTCATTATGATATCGGCGTTAACACACATATACAAACACAGGTGACATATATAATCACCAAAGACCTACAGAATACCAAGAGAGGACTACTTAACTCTGTCATAACGTACATGGGAAAAGGATCCCAGGAAGAACAGACATCTGTATATGTGTAAAAGAACCACATCTTCCACACCTACAAGAAGCCAAACATTGTAATCAAACTTGCTGTAATAAAAAATAAAAAAATTAAATTAAAAACACGAACAAGAAGTAGTGAGACAAACTTGAGGGGCTTTCTCCTGGCACATTCCATTCTAAACTCCAATCTAGAACACCACTTCCACTGAGGCTCTCTTGCCCTAGTAACCAGATTTGGTAAGGGTGAAATGCTGCCACCTTGTGGCCGTTTCACACAACAGCAGCTTTAATCCCAACGCTAATGGTCAGTTGATATTCAAAATCATTGCAGGCCTGTAAATGACACCTGCCCTGAAAACAAATCCTGGGGTCACATATCGACCAAAAAATTCAAAGGACGTCCATATTTCAAAACGACCGTTTCAAAAGGCATATTTTACGCACATTAGTGTTCTGCTTCTTTTCCTTTCTTTCCTTTTTTGTTAAAAAACACGGGAATGGAAAAAGGCATCCCTCAGAATGGGCGAAAATCATTGCAGACGAATCAATGGACAGAGGTTTAATCTCCTATATATATAAACAGCTCATGCAGCTTAATATTAAAAAAACAAACAACCCAAAAAAAATGGGCAGAAGAAATAAAGAGACGTTTCTTCAAAGGAGACACAGAGATGGCCAAGACGCACATGAAAAGCTGCTCAACAGCACTAATTATTAGAGAAATGCAAATCAAAACTACAATGAGGTATCACCTCACACCTGTTAGAATCGGCATCATCAGAAAATCTACAAACAACCAATTCTGGGGAGGGTGTGGACAAAAGGAGCCCTCTTCCACTATTGGTGGGAATGTAAATTGATACAGTCACTATGGAGAACAGTATGGAGTTTCCTTAAAAAAATTAGAAATAAAATTACCATCTGATCCAGCAATCCCACTTCTGGGCATATACCCAGAGAAAACCGTATTTCAAAAAGGCACATTCACCACAATGTTCGTTGCAGCACTATTTACAATAGCCAGGTAATAGAAGCAACCTAAATGCCCACAGACAGATGAATGGATAAAGATGTGGTACATATATAAAATGGAATATGACTCGGCCATAAAAAGGAATGAAACTGGGTCATTTGTAGAGACATCGATGGATCGAGAGACTGTCATACAGAATGAAGTAAGTCAGAAAGAGGAAAACAAATATTGTATATTAATGCATATATGTGGAGCCTAAAAATGGTACAGATGAACTCGTTTGCAGGGAAGAAATAGAGACACAGAGGTAGAGAACAAACGTATGGACACCAAGTGTGGGAAGCCATGGGGTGGTGGTGGTGGGATGAGTTGGGAGTTTGGGATTGACCTGTATACATGTATATGCATAAAATACATAACTAATAAAAACATGCTGTATAAAAACATAAATAAAATTATTTTTGAAATTTTAAAAAAAATAGAATTTAACAATAAAACAGAAAAAAGTTCTTCCCGTCACACAGATGTATTTATAGGAATGAATTATTTCAATGCTTATATCTATAAATTCATAAAAGAGGAATAAAATATAACTTGAACCATAAAAGAAAAAGAAAACCTGAACTCACGAGTTTTACAGAGGAAAACCCAATCTGGGCACTTGCTCCAGCGGTAAACAATTCTGAAATTGGTCAGAGGTGGGGAACCATCTCCCATACAGCCAGCAACCCACCCCCCACGCAAGGAGTGTCCTCATTGCAAAGCTGGGGGATCGTGCCGAGGCATCTGTGAGTAAACATGAGCTGAGCCCCAGGCCAGCTGCTGCTGAACTGTTCCCACCATTCCCAGGTAAAACACCTGAATAAGTACAAGGGCTTGAAAGCCTAGAGGAAGGGCCGTGGAGCCACACCAGCGACAGCACGCAGGCCAACTTGGTGCCTGCAGGCCAGCCAGGGTGGTCCTGGGCCCGGGATCTCTTCCAGAAGCTTTCCATTGCCCTGCCTGAGATACCCCTCCTCTCCCGGCACCCACTGCTTTTTTCCTTCCTCACCTCTGTCCGGAGAGAAATTCCAGCGGAAGGTATGGGTGACACATCCTCTTCGTTACAGGCGGCAGCCTGGCAACTCCTGCAGAAAGGCCAGCAGAGCCCCACTCACACCGGGCCACCCACAACGCTGTGGCCCCTCACTCCCTCCCACCAGCACAGCCCCGAGACTGCTGACGGGGCAGAGAATATGGAGTCAGGCACAGCTTCAGGGGCTATTGCTGCCTGGAGCTCTCTTTATATTGACCTCAACCAGGCACACCTGGGGAGGGCGGGCCGGCAGGGTAAGGCTGCCCAGGTCAGCTAATCCACAACCCTCAGGGAATCACATTGTTGAAAATGGACCTCGCTAAGGCAGAAGAGAAGCCAAGGGAAAAAAGGACACAATGCCATTTGCAGCACCGTACATGAGTCTAGAAGTAATCACGTGACTTGTAGTAAGTGAGAAATTGAAAGACACATATCATATCATATCACTTATAGGTGTTACCTAAAAATGGATATCAGGGCAGATATTTCCACGGAGAAGGGCAATCACAGATTCATTAAACAAACTTATGGTTCACCAATGGAAAGGTGTGAGGATTGGTTTCATTACGATATCGGGGTTAACACACATATACAAACATAGGTGACATATATAATCACCAAAGACCTACAGAATACCAAGAGAGGACTACTCAACTCTGTCATAACGTACATGGGAAAAGGATCCCAGGAAGAACAGTCATCTGTATATGTGTAAAAGAACCACATCTTCCACACCTACAACAAGCCAAACATTGTAATCAAACTTGCTGTAATAAAAAATATAAAAAATTAAATTAAAAACACGAACAAGAATTCGTGAGACAAACTTGAGGGGCTTTCTCCTGGCACATTCCATTCTAAATTCCAATCTAGAGCACCACTTCCACTGAGGCTCTCTTGCAGTAGTAACCAGATTTGGCAAGGGAGAACTGCTGCCACCTTGTGCCCGTTTCACACAACAGCAGCTTTAATCCCAGTGCTAATGGTCAGTTGATATTCAAAATCATTGCAGGCCTGTAAATGACACCTGACCTGAAAACAAATCCTGGGGTCACATATCGACCAAAAAATTCAAAGCACTTCCATATTTCAAAAAGACCGTTTCAAAAGGCATATTTTACGCACATTAGTGTTCTGCTTCTTTTCCTTTCTTTCCTTTTTTGTTAAAAAAAACGGGAATGGAAAAAGGCATCCCTCAGAATGGGCGAAAATCGTTGCAAACGAATCAATGGACAGAGGTTTAAACTCCAATATATATAAACAGCTCATGCAGCTTAATATTAAAAAAACAAACAACCCAATACAAAAATGGGCAGAAGATCTAAAGAGACGTTTCTTCAAAGGAGACACAGAGATGGCCAAGACGCACATGAAAAGCTGCTCAACAGCACTAATTATTAGAGAAATGCAAATCAAAACTACAATGAGTATCACCTCACACCTGTTAGAATCGGCATCATCAGGAAATCTACAAACAACCAATTCTGGGGAGGGTGTTGACAAAAGGAGCCCTCTTCCACTATTGGTGGGAATGTAAATTGATACAGTCACTATGGAGAACAGTATGGAGTATCCTTAAAAAAACTAGAAATACAATTACCATCTGATCCAGCAATCCCACTTCTGGGCATATACCCAGAGAAAACCTTATTTCAAAAAGGCACATTCACCACACTGTTCATTGCAGCACTATTTACAATAGCCAGGTAATGGAAGCATCCTAAATGCCCACAGACAGATGAATGGATAAAGATGTGGTACATATATGAAATGGAATATTACTCGGCCATAAAAAGGAATGAAACTGGGTCATTTGTAGAGACATCGATGGATCGAGAGACTGTCATACAGAATGAAGTAAGTCAGAAAGAGGAAAACAAATATTGTATATTAATGCATATATGTGGAGCCTAAAAATGGTACAGATGAACTCGTTTGCAGGGAAGAAATAGAGACACAGAGGTAGAGAACAAACGTATGGACACCAAGTGTGGGAAGCCATGGGGTGGTGGTGGTGGGATGAGTTGGGAGATTGGGATTGACCTGAATACATGTATATGCATAAAATACATAACTAATAATAACGTGCTGTATAAAAAAATAAATTTATATTTCAAAATTTTAAAAAATAAAATTTAAAAATAAAACAGAAAAAAGTGCTTCCCGTCACACAGATGTATTTATAGGAATGAATTATTTCCATGCTTATATCTATAAATACATAAAAGAGGAATAAAATCTAACTTGAACCACAAAAGAAAAAAAATGTGAACCCACGAGTTATACAGAGGAAAAACCTATCAGGGCACTTGCTCCAGCGGTAAACAATTCTGAATTTGGTCAGAGGTGGGGAACCATCTCCCATACAGCCAGCAACCCACCCCCCACGCAAGGAGCGTCCTCATTGCAAAGCTGGGGGACCGTGCCGAGGCATCTGTGAGTAAACGTGAGCTGAGCCCCAGGCCAGCTGCTGCTGAACTGTTCCCACCCTTTCCAGGTAAAACACCTGAATATGTACAAGGGCTTGAAAGCCTAGGGGAAAGACCGTGGAGCCACACCAGTGACAGCACGCAGTGCAACTTGGTGCCTGCAGGCCAGCCAGGGTTGTCCTGGCCCCGGGCACTCTTCCAGAATCTTTCCACTGCACTGCCTGAAATACCCCACCTGTCCCGGCCCCCACTGCTTTTTTCCTTCCTCACCTCTGTCCGGAGAGAAATTCCAGCGGAAGGTATGGGTGACACAACCTCTTCTTTACAGGCGGCAGCCTGGCAACTCCTGCAGAAAGGCCAGCAGAACCCCACTCACACTGGGCCACCCACAAAGCTGTGGCCCCTCACTCCCTCCCACCAGCACAGCCCCGAGACTGCTGACGGGGCAGAGAATATGGAGGCAGGCACAACTTCAGGGGCTATTGCTGCCTGGAGCGCTGTTTATATTGACCTCAACGAGGCACACCTGGGGAGGGCGGGCCGGCAGGGTAAGGCTGCCCAGGTCAGCTAATCCACAACCCTCAAGGAATCACATTGTTGAAAATGGACCTCGCTAGGGCAGAAGAGAAGCCAAGGGAAAAAAGGACACAATGCCATTTGCAGCACCGTAGATGAGTCTAGAAGTAATCACGTGACTTGTAGTAAGTGAGAAATTGAAAGACACATATCATATCATATCACTTATAGGTGTTACCTAAAAATGGATACCAGGGCAGATATTTCCACGGAGAAGGGCAATCACAGATTCATTAAACAAACTTATGGTTCACCAATGGAAAGGTGTGAGGATTGGTTTCATTACGATATCGGGGTTAACAGACATATACAAACACAGGTGACATATATAATCACCAAAGACCTACAGAATACCAAGAGAGGACTACTCAACATTCTGTCATAACGTACATGGGAAAAGGATCGCAGGAAGAACAGACATGTGTATATGTGTAAAAGAACCACATCTTCCACACCTACAACAAGCCAAACATTGTAATCAAACTTGCTGTAATAAAAAATAAAAAATTAAATTAAAAACACGAACAAGAAGTAGTGAGACAAACGTGAGGGGCTTTCTCCTGGCACATTCCATTCTAAACTCCAATCTAGAACACCACTTCCACTGAGGCTCTCTTGCCCTAGTAACCAGATTTGGTAAGGGTGAACTGCTGCCACCTTGTGGCCGTTTCACACAACAGCAGCTTTAATCCCAACGCTAATGGTCAGTTGATATTCAAAATCATTGCAGGCCTGTAAATGACACCTGCCCTGAAAACATATCCTGGGGTCACATATCGACCAAAATATTCAAAGGACGTCCATATTTCAAAACGACCATTTCAAAAGGCATATTTTACGCACATTAGTGTTCTGCTTCTTCTCCTTTCTTTCCTTTTTTTGTTAAAAAAAGCGGGAATGGAAAAAAGCATCCCTCAGAATGGGCGAAAATCGTTGCAGACGAATCAATGGACAGAGGTTTAATCTCCAATATATATAAACAGCTCATGCAGCTTAATATTAAAAAAACAAACAACCCCAAAAAAATGGGCAGAAGATCTAAAGAGACGTTTCTTCAAAGGAGACACAGAGATGGCTAAGACGCACATGAAAAGCTGCTCAACAGCACTAATTATTAGAGAAATACAAATCAAAACTACAATGAGGTTTCACCTCACACCTGTAAGAATCGGCATCATCAGAAAATCTACAAACAACCAATTCTGGGTAGGGTGTGGACAAAAGGAGCCCTCTTCCACTATTGGTGGGAATGTAAATTGATACAGTCACTATGGAGAACAGTATGGAGTATCCTTAAAAAAACTAGAAATAGAATTACCATCTGATCCAGCAATCCCACTTCTGGGCATATACCCAGAGAAAACCGTAAATCAAAAAGGCACATTCACCACAATGTTCATTGCAGCACTATTTACAATAGCCAGGTAATGGAAGCATCCTAAATGCCCACAGACAGATGAATGGATAAAGATGTGGTACATATATGAAATGGAATATTACTCGGCCATAAAAAGGAATGAAACTGGGTCATTTGTAGAGACATCGATGGATCGAGAGACTGTCATAGAGAATGAAGTAAGTCAGAAAGAGGAAAACAAATATTGTATATTAATGCATATATGTGGAGCCTAAAGATGGTACAGATGAACTGGTTTGCAGGGAAGAAATAGAGACACAGAGGTAGAGAACACACGTAAGGACACCAAGTGTGGGAAGCCATGGGGTGGTGGTGGTGGGATGAGTTGGGAGTTTGGGATTGAACTGTGTACATGTATATGCATAAAATACATAACTAATAATAATGTGCTGTATAAAAAAAATAAATAAAATTAAATTTCAAAATTTTAAAAAATAAAATTTAAAAATAAAACAGAAAAAAGTTCTTCCCGTCACACAGATGTATTTATAGGAATGAATTATTTCCATGCTTATATCTATAAATACATAAAAGAGGAATAAAATCTAACTTGAACCATAAAAGAAAAAAAAATCCTGAACCCACGAGTTATACAGAGGAAAACCCTATCAGGGCACTTGCTCCAGTGGTAAACAATTATGAAATTGGTAAGAGGTGGGGAAGCATCTCCCATACAGCCATCAACCCACCCCCCACGCAAGAGCGACCTCATTGCAAAGCTTGGGGACCGTGCCGAGGCATCTGTGAGTAAACGTGAGCTGAGCCCCTGGCCAGCTGCTGCTGAACTGTTCCCACCCTTTCCAGGTAAAACACCTGAATATGTACAAGGGCTTGAAAGCCTAGAGGAAGGACCGTGGAGCCACACCAGCGACAGCACGCAGGCCAACTTGGTGCCTGCAGGCCAGCCAGGGTGGTCTTGGCCCCGGGCGCTCTTCCAGAAGCTTTCCATTGCCCTGCCTGAGATACCCCACCTGTCCCGGCCCCCACTGCTTTTTTCCTTCCTCACCTCTGTCCGGAGAGAAATTCCAGCGGAAGGTATGGGTGACACATCCTCTTCTTTACAGGCGGCAGCCTGGCAACTCCTGCAGAAAGGCCAGAAGAACCCCACTCACACCGGGCCACCCACAAAGCTGTGGCCCCTCACTCCCTCCCACCAGCACAGCCCCGAGACTGCTGACGGGGCAGAGAATATGGAGGCAGGCACAGCTTCAGGGGCTATTGCTGCCTGGAGCGCTGTTTATATTGACCTCAACGAGGCACACCTGGGGAGGGCGGGCCGGCAGGGTAAGGCTGCCCAGGTCAGCTAATCCACAACCCTCAGGGAATCACATTGTTGAAAATGGACCGCGCTAAGGCAGAAGAGAAGCCATGGGAAAAAAGGACACAATGCCATTTGCAGCACCGTAGATGAGTCTAGAAGTAATCACGTGACTTGTAGTAAGTCAGAAAATGGAAGACACATATCATATCATATCACTTATAGGTGTTAAATAAAAATGGATACCAGGGCAGATATTTCCACGGAGAAGGGCAATCACAGATTCATTAAACAGACTTATGGTTCACCAATGGAAAGGTGTGAGGATTGGTTTCATTACGATATCGGGGTTAACAGACATATACAAACACAGGTGACATATATAATCACCAAAGACCTACAGAATACCAAGAGAGGACTACTCAATATTCTGTCATAACATACATGGGAAAAGGATCCCAGGAAGAACAGACATCTGTATATGTGTAAAAGAACCACATCTTCCACACCTACAACAAGCCAAACATTGTAATCAAAATTGCTGTAATAAAAAATAAGAAATTAAATTAAAAACACGAACAAGAAGTAGTGAGACAAACGTGAGGGGCTTTCTCCTGGCACATTCCATTCTAAACTCCAATCTAGAACACCACTTCCACTGAGGCTCTCTTGCCCTAGTAACCAGATTTGGTAAGGGTGAACTGCTGCCACCTTGTGGCCTTTTCACACAACAGCAGCTTTAATCCCAACGCTAATGGTCAGTTGATATTCAAAATCATTGCAGGCCTGTAAATGACACCTGCCCTGAAAACAAATCCTGGGGTCACATATCGACCAAAAAATTCAAAGGACGTCCATATGTCAAAACGACCGTTTCAAAAGGCATATTTTAGGCACATTAGTGTTCTGCTTCTTTTCCTTTCTTTCCTTTTTTGTGAAAAAACTCGGGAATGGAAAAAGGCATCCCTCAGAATGGGCGAAAATCGTTGCAGACGAATCAATGGACAGAGGTTTAATCTCCAATATATATAAACAGCTCATGCAGCTTAATATTAAAAAAACAAACAACCCAAAAAAATGGGCAGAAGATCTAAAGAGACGTTTCTTCAAAGGAGACACAGAGATGGCCAAGACGCACATGAAAAGCTGCTCAACAGCACTAATTATCAGAGAAATGCAAATCAAAACTACAATGAGATTTCACCTCACACCTGTTAGAATCGGCATCATCAGAAAATCTACAAACAACCAATTCTGGGGAGGGTGTGGACAAAAGGAGCCCTCTTCCACTATTGGTGGGAATGTAAATTGATACAGTCACTATGGAGAACAGTATGGAGTTTTCTTAAAAAAACTAGAAATAGAATTACCATCTGATCCAGCAATCCCACTTCTGGGCATATACCCAGAGAAAACCGTATTTCAAAAAGGCACATTCACCACAATGTTCATTGCAGCACTATTTACAATAGCCAGGTAATGGAAGCAACCTAAATGCCCACAGACAGATGAATGGATAAAGATGTGGTACATATATGAAATGGAATATTACTCGGCCATAAAAAGGAATGAAATTGGGTCATTTGTAGAGACATCGATGGATCGAGAGACTGTCATACAGAATGAAGTAAGTCAGAAAGAGGAAAACAAATATTGTATATTAATGCATATATGTGGAGCCTAAAAATGGTACAGATGAACTGGTTTGCAGGGAAGAAATAGAGACACAGAGGTAGAGAACAAACGTATGGACACCAAGTGTGGGAAGCCATGGGGTGGTGGTGGTGGGATGAGTTGGGAGATTGGGATTGACCTGTGTACATGTATATGCATAAAATACATAACTAATAATAATGTGCTCTATAAAAAAAATAAATAAAATTAAATTTCAAAATTTTAAAAAATAAAATTGAAAAATAAAACAGAAAAAAGTTCTTCCCATCACACAGATGTATTTATAGGAATGAATTATTTCCATGCTTATATCTATAAATACATAAAAGAGGAATAAAATCTAACTTGAACAATAAAAGAAAAAAAAAACCTGAACCCACGAGTTATACAGAGGAAAACCCTATCAGGGCACTTGCTCCAGTGGTAAACAATTCTGAAATTGGTCAGAGGTGGGGAACCATCTCCCATACAGCCATCAACCCACCCCCCACGCAAGGAGCGTCCTCATTGCAAAGCTGGGGGACCGTGCCGAGGCATCTGTGAGTAAACGTGAGCTGAGCCCCAGGCCAGATGCTGCTGAACTGTTCCCACCCTTTCCAGGTAAAACACCTGAATATGTACAAGGGCTTGAAAGCCTAGAGGAAGGACCATGGAGCCACACCAGCGACAGCACGCAGGCCAACTTGGTGCCTGCAGGCCAGCCAGGGTGGTCCTGGCCCCGGGCGCTCTTCCAGAAGCTTTCCATTGCCCTGCCTGAGATACCCCTCCTGTCCCGTCCCCCACTGCTTTTTTCCTTCCTCACCTCTGTCCGGAGAGAAATTCCAGCGGAAGGTATGTGTGACACAGCCTCTTCTTTACAGGCGGCAGCCTGGCAACTCCTGCAGAAAGGCCAGCAGAACCCCACTCACACCGGGCCACCCACAAAGCTGTGGCCCCTCACTCCCTCCCACCAGCACAGCCCCGAGACTGCTGACGGGGCAGAGAATATGGAGTCAGGCACAGCTTCAGGGGCTATTGCTGCCTGGAGCGCTGTTTATATTGACCTCAACGAGGCACACCTGGGGAGGGCGGGCTGGCAGTTTAAGGCTGCCCAGGTCAGCTAATCCACAACCCTCAGGGAATCACATTGTTGAAAATGGACCCCGCTCAGGCAGAAGAGAAGCCAAGGGAAAAAAGGACACAATGCCATTTGCAGCACCGTAGATGTGTATAGAAGTAATCACGTGACTTGTAGTAAGTCAGAAAGTGAAAGACACATATCATATCATATCACTTATAGGTGTTACCTAAAAATGGATACCAGGGCAGATATTTCCTCGGAGAAGGGCAATCACAGATTCATTAAACAAACTTATGGTTCACCAATGGAAAGGTGTGAGGATTGGTTTCATTACGATATCGGGGTTAACAGACATATACAAACACAGGCGACATATATAATCACCAAAGACCTACAGAATACCAAGAGAGGACTACTCAACATTCTGTCATAACGTACATGGGAAAAGGATCCCAGGAAGAACAGACATGTGTATATGTGTAAAAGAACCACATCTACCACACCTACAACAAGCCAAACATTTTAATCAAACTTGTTGTAATAAAAAATGAAAAAATAATTTAAAAACACGATCAAGAAGTAGTGAGACAAACGTGAGGGGCTGTCTCCTGGCACATTCCATTCTAAACTCCAATCTAGAACACCACTTCCACTGAGGCTCTCTTGCCCTAGTAACCAGATTTGGTAAGGGTGAACTGCTGCCACCTTGTGGCCGTTTCACACAACAGCAGCTTTAATCTCAACGCTAATGGTCAGTTGATATTCAAAATCATTGCAGGCCTGTAAATGACACCTGCCCTGAAAACAAATCCTGGGGTCACATATCGACCAAAATATTCAAAGGACGTCCATATTTCAAAACGACCGTTTCAAAAGGCATATTTTAGGCACATTAGTGTTCTGCTTCTTTTCCTTTCTTTCCTTTTTTGTTAAAAAACACGGGAATGGAAAAAAGCATCCCTCAGAATGTGCGAAAATCGTTGCAGACGAATCAATGGACAGAGGTTTAATCTCCAATATATATAAACTGCTCATGCAGCTTAATATTAAAAAAACAAACAACCCAAAATAAATGGGCAGAAGATCTAAAGAGACGTTTCTTCAAAGGAGACACAGAGATGGCCAAGACGCACATGAAAAGCTGCTCAACAGCACTAATTATTAGAGAAATGCAAATCAAAACTACAATGAGGTTTCACCTCACACCTGTTAGAATCGGCATCATCAGAAAATCTACAAACAACCAATTCTGGGGAGGGTGTGGACAAAAGGAGCCCTCTTCCACTATTGGTGGGAATGTAAATTGATACAGTCACTATGGAGAACAGTATGGAGTTTCCTTAAAAAAACTAGAAATAGAATTACCATCTGATCCAGCAATCCCACTTCTGGGCATATACCCAGAGAAAACCGTATTTCAAAAAGGCACATTCCCCACAATGTTCGTTGCAACACTATTTACAATAGCCAGGTAATGGAAGCAACCTAAATGCCCACAGACAGATGAGTGGATAAAGATGTGGTACATATATAAAATGGAATATTACTCGGCCATAAAAAGGAATGAAACTGGGTCATTTGTAGAGACATCGATGGATCGAGAGACTGTCATACAGAATGAAGTAAGTCAGAAAGAGGAAAACAAATATTGTATATTAATGCATATATGTGGAGCCTAAAAATGGTACAGATGAACTGGTTTGCAGGGAAGAAATAGAGACACAGAGGTAGAGAACAAACGTATGGACACCAAGTGTGGGAAGCCATGGGGTGGTGATGGTGGGATGAGTTGAGAGATTGGGATTGACCTGTATACATGTATATTCATAAAATACATAACTAATAATAATGTGCTGTTTAAAAACATAAATAAAATTAAATTTCAAAATTTTAAAAAATAAAATTTAAAAATAAAACAGAAAAAAATTCTTCTCGTCACACAGATGTATTTATAGGAATGAATTATTTCCATGCTTATATCTATAAATACATAAAAGAGGAATGAAATCTAACTTGAACCATAAAAGAAAAAAAAAACCTGAACCCACCAGTTATACACAGGAAAACCCTAGCAGGGCACTTGCTCCAGTGGTAAACAATTCTGAAATTGGTCAGAGGTGGGGAATCATCGCCCATACAGCCAGCAACCCACCCCCCACGCAAGGAGCGTCCTCATTGCAAAGCTGGGGGACCGTGCCGAGGCATCTGTGAGTAAACGTGAGCTGAGCCCCAGGCCAGCTGCTGCTGAACTGTTCCCACCCTATCCAGGTAAAACACCTGAATATGTACAAGGGCTTGAAAGCCTAGAGGAAGGACCGTGGAGCCACACCAGCGACAGCACGCAGGCCAACTTGGTGCCTGCCGGCCAGCCAGGGTGGTCGTCGCATGTAAAGCACAGTAAGAGGGGCACAATTTCGACAATGATGCACTTGGCCAAAAAGGGCGTATGCGTTTTCTCCTAAATATATTAAGGAGAAAACGCATACGCCCTTTTTGGCCAAGCAAGCAAGCGGGCAATGCAAATCTGCACTACAAAGAAGTATCACTTCCCACGGGTCAAAAGGGATATCCACAAAATGAGTAAAAACCAGAAAGACAAGACAGGCCCTGGAGAACAGGGAGCCTTGTTATGCTGATGGGCGGGATGTAAGTTGCCAACTGCCTCACTGGAGGAGTGCATTGTGTTCCCTAAAACAAGTAAACAACAGAGCTACAGAGCCAAGGGCACTTCCAGTCTAGGGAATATACCTTGGGAAAACTGAAAATCAATAAGACAGAGCCACCACCAAATTGAGGGCTGCACTGCTTACAAGAACCTCAACCTGGGTACACCTGAAATATCCCAGGAAATATAAAAATGGTTCAAAACATTGTGGAACTTACGAACGATGGAATATCCCTCAGCCATGAAATCAATGTCATAAGACCAGTAGCAGCAAAATGAGTGGATTCAGGTACGATGATTCTAAGTGAAATAAGTCACACAGAAAAAGAAACTTATCATAAGATATCACTTAGGAAGATCCTGTAAACATGGCTACACATGAACTGAGTCTTGAAAGAGAACAGAGTCTCACATTTAGAAAACACTCTTATGCCTGCTTAAGGGGGAAGGAGAGGTGGGGTGATGCATCAAACCAGAGTTTGATATAAGCACAGGTACCATTCCAAAAACCAACTATGGAATAGACAAGACCTACACCTTCCTCAGTGAAAGGGACTCAAAACCCCATATTTCCCACAGAGGAATAGATCTGACTAGTAAGAATCTTAAAACCTATGTATTGATATGTCTCCGTAAGGGGATCAATTGTGTCTAGACTGGCATAAACAGGGCAGCGAGAATCAGCTCAAACCCACGATAAAAAGGAATTTCAAAAACAAAACAAAGAAATAGGGAAATTCTTTACAATTCCTTCAGGGTCACTGATGCAACCTGGAATGACCCTATCTACGATGACAGCTGGATTCGGCATGAGGCTGGACACTTGGGACTGAGAGGATTGGTGAGATTGGGGGAGCAAATGCAGACCCTTTAAAGCAATAATGCATGGCACCCATTCCATGGTTCCCAACTGTCCAGGTTGTAGGGAATATTTCTAAAGCTATAACATGTACGGGAAACCTAGAGAATGGACACACTGTGAATACAAAAGGTTTCTAAAACTCAACGAAGAGTCCCTCTCCTTGTGCTCCGGTTTGATTTTCAAACTGCTTTCCTATCAATCTCCCAACTTGGAGAGACAGCCCCTTTAAGCTCCTGGTTCACACAGGTTGCCAATTTGGCCGAGGATGAAAGGGAAGAGGGAGAACCAATGAGAGAGTAGCTGTTAGGCATTTGGATGGGCACATGTCACTCTAATTTCCCGGCAGGAAGAAGAATTAACCAAAGTCTCAGCCACCCACCGGGAATCAGTATAGATCCTGAACCAAAAGTTTGGACTTGCGTTCAGCTCACAAAAAACGAGTTGAAAAATGGAGCTCAGGGGCACAGCAATTCACAAACTGGCAGAGTAATCAAGGCCAACTATCGTCCAAAAATCTGTTGAGGGAAGGCAACGAGGCGGACTTGAATGTGAGGCAGAATAGCAGGAAACAGATTTCAAGAGGTACGTTAGAATCGCCTGTAAAGCACAGGAAGAGGGGCACAACTTCGACAATGATGCACTTGGCCAAAAAGGGCGTATGCGTTTTCTCCTGAATATATTCAGGAGAAAACGCATATGCCCTTTTTGGCCAAGCAAGCAAGCGGGCAATGCAAATCTGCACTACAAAGAAGTATCACTTCCCACGGGTCAAAAGGGACATCCACAAAATGTGTAAAAACCAGAAAGGCAAGACAGGCCGTGGCGAAATGGGAGCCTTGTTATGCTGATGGGCAGGATGTAAGTTGCCAACTGCCTCACTGGAGGAGTGCATTGTGCTCCCTAAAACAAGTAAACAACAGAGCTACAGAGCCAAGGGAACTTCCAGTCTAGGGAATATACCTTGGGAAAACTGAAAATCAATAAGACAG
Organism: Mesoplodon mirus; assembly: GCF_964341445.2. Taxonomy (NCBI): domain Eukaryota; kingdom Metazoa; phylum Chordata; class Mammalia; order Artiodactyla; family Ziphiidae; genus Mesoplodon; species Mesoplodon mirus. The sequence continues at coordinate 105,724,002 of NC_138987.1, read as the reverse complement.
AGCCACCCCCAAATTGAGGGCTGCACTGCTTACAAGAACCTCAACCTGGGTACACCGGAAATATCCCAGGAAATATAAAAATGGTTCAAAAAATTGTGGAAATTACATACGATGGAATATCCCTCAGCCATGAAATCAATTTCGTAAGACCAGTAACAGCAAAATGAGTGGATTCAGGTACGATGATTCTAAGTGAAATAAGTCACACAGAAAAAGAAACTTATCATAAGATATCACTTAGGAAGATCCTGTAAACATGGCTACACATGAACTGAGTTAGGAAAGAGAACAGAGTCTCACATTTAGAAAACACTCTTATGCCTGCTTAAGGGGGAAGGAGAGGTGGGGTGATGCATCAAACCAGAGTTTGATATAAGCACAGGTACTGTTCCAAAAACCAACTATGGAATAGACAAGACCTAAACCTTCCTCAGTGAAAGGGACTCAAAACCCCATATTTCCCACAGAGGAATAGATCTGACTAGTAAGAATCTTAAAACCTATGTATTGATATGTCTCCGTAAGGGAATCAAGTGTGTCTAGACTGGCATAAACATGGCAGCGAGAATCAGCTCAAACCCACTCTAAAAAGGAATTTCAAAAACAGAACAAAGAAACAGGGAAATTCTTTACAATTCCTTCAGGGTCTCTGATGCAACCTGGAATGACCCTATCTAAGATGACAGCTGGATGTGGCATGAGGCTGGACACTTGGGACTGAGAGGATTGGTGAGATTGGGTGAGCAAATGCAGACCCTTTAAAGCAAGAATGCATGGCAACCATTCCATGGGTCCCACCTCTCCAGGTTGAAGGAAATATTACTACAGCAATAACATGTACGGGAAACCTAGAGAATGGACACACTGTGAATACGAAAGGTTTCTAAAACTCAACGAAGAGTCCCTCTCCTGGTGCTCCGGTTTGACTTTCCAACAGCTTTACTATCAATCTCCCAAATTGGAGAGACAGCCCCTTTAAGCTCCTGGTTCACACAGGTTGCCCATTTGGCAGAGGAGGAAAGGGAAGAGGGAGAACCAATGAGAGAGTAGCTGTTAGGCATTTGGATGGGCACATGTCACTCTAATTTCCCGGCAGGAAGAAGAATTAACCAAAGTCTCAGCCACCCACCGGGAACCAGTATAGGTCCTGAACCAAATGTTTGGACTTGCGTACAGCTCACAAAAACGAGTTGAAAAATGGAGCTCAGGGGCACAGCAATTCACAAACTGGCAGAGTAATCAAGGCCAACTATCGTCCAAAAATCTGTTGAGGGAAGGCAACGAGGCGGACTTGAATGTGAGGCAGAATAGCAGGAAACAGATTTCAAGAGGTACGTTAGAATCGCCTGTAAAGCACAGGAAGAGGGGCACAACTTCGACAATGATGCACTTGGCCAAAAAGGGCGTATGCGTTTTCTCCTGAATATATTCAGGAGAAAACGCATACGCCCTTTTTGGCCAAGCAAGCAAGCGGGCAATGCAAATCTGCACTACAAAGATGTATCACTTCCCAACGGTCAAAAGGGACATCCACAAAATGTGTAAAAACCAGAAAGGCAAGACAGGCCCTGGAGAACAGGGAGCCTTGTTATGCTGATGGGCGGGATGTATGTTGCCAACTGCCGCACTGGAGGAGTGCATTGTGTTCCCTAAAACAAGTAAACAACAGAGCTACAGAGCCAAGGGCACTTCCAGTCTAGGGAATATACCTTGGGAAAACTGAAAATCAATAAGACAGAGCCACCCCCAAATTGAGGGCTGCACTGCTTACAAGAACCTCAACCTGGGTACACCGGAAATATCCCAGGAAATATAAAAATGGTTCAAAACATTGTGGAACTTACGTACGACGGAATATCCCTCAGCCATGAAATCAATGTCATAAGACCAGTAGCAGCAAAATGAGTGGATTCAGGTACGATGATTCTAAGTGAAAGAAGTCACACAGAAAAAGAAACTTATCATAAGATATCACTTAGGAAGATCCTGTAAACATGGCTACACATGAACTGAGTTAGGAAAGAGAACAGAGTCTCACATTTAGAAAACACTCTTATGCCTGCTTAAGGGGGAAGGAGAGGTGGGGTGATGCATCAAACCAGAGTTTGATATAAGCACAGGTACCGTTCCAAAAACGAACTATGGAATAGACAAGACCTACACCTTCCTCAGTGAAAGGGACTCAAAACCCCATATTTCCCGCAGAGGAATAGATCTGACTAGTAAGAATCTTAAAACCTATGTATTGATATGTCTCCGTAAGGGAATCAAGTGTGTCTAGACTGGCATAAACATGGCAGCGAGAATCAGCTCAAACCCACTCTAAAAAGGAATTTCAAAAACAGAACAAAGAAACAGGGAAATTCTTTACAATTCCTTCAGGGTCTCTGATGCAACCTGGAATGACCCTATCTACGATGACAGCTGGATGCGGCATGAGGCTGGACACTTGGGACTGAGAGGATTGGAGAGATTGGGTGAGCAAAGGCAGACCCTTTATAGCAATAATGCATGGCACCCATTCCATGATTCCCAACTCTCCAGGTTGAAGGGAATATTAATACAGCTTTAACATGTACGGGAAACCTAGAGAATGGACACACTGTGAATACGAAAGGTTTCTAAAACTCAAAGAAGAGTCCCTCTCCTGGTGCTCCGGTTTGACTTTCCAACTGCTTTACTATCAATCTCCCAACTTGGAGAGACAGCCCCTTTAAGCTCCTGGTTCACACAGGTTGCCAATTTGGCAGAGGATGAAAGGGAAGAGGGAGAACCAATGAGAGAGTCGCTGTTAGGCATTTGGATGGGCACATGTCACTCTAATTTCCCGGCAGGAAGAAGAATTAACCAAAGACTCAGCCACCCACCGGGAACCAGTATAGGTCCTGAACCAAATGTTTGGACTTGCGTTCAGCTCACAAAAAACGAGTTGAAAAATGGAGCTCAGGGGCACAGCAATTCACAAACTGGCAGAGTAATCAAGGCCAACTATCGTCCAAAAATCTGTTGAGGGAAGGCAACGAGGCGGACTTGAATGCGAGGCAGAATAGCAGGAAACAGATTTCAAGAGGTACGTTAGAATCGCCTGTAAAGCACAGGAAGAGGGGCACAACTTCGACAATGATGCACTTGGCCAAAAAGGGCGTATGCGTTTTCTCCTGAATATATTCAGGAGAACACGCATACGCCCTTTTTGGCCAAGCAAGCAAGCGGGCAATGCAAATCTGCACTACAAAGAAGTATCACTTCCCACGGGTCAAAAGGGACATCCTCAAAATGTGTAAAAACCAGAAAGGCAAGACAGGCCGTGGCGAAATGGGAGCCTTGTTATGCTGATGGGCAGGATGTAAGTTGCCAACTGCCTCACTGGAGGAGTGCATTGTGCTCCCTAAAACAAGTAAACAACAGAGCTACAGAGCCAAGGGCACTTCCAGTCTAGGGAATATACCTTGGGAAAACTGAAAATCAATAAGACAGAGCCACCCCAAAATTGAGGGCTGCACTGCTTACAAGAACCTCAACCTGGGTACACCGGAAATATCCCAGGAAATATAAAAATGGTTCAAAAAATTGTGGAAATTACATACGATGGAATATCCCTCAGCGATGAAATCAATGTCATAAGACCAGTAGCAGCAAAATGAGTGGATTCAGGTACGATGATTCTAAGTGAAAGAAGTCACACAGAAAAAGAAACTTATCATAAGATATCACTTAGGAAGATCCTGTAAACTTGGCTACACATGAACTGAGTTAGGAAAGTGAACAGAGTCTCACATTTAGAAAACACTCTTATGCCTGCTTAAGGGGGAAGGAGAGGTGGGGTGATGCATCAAACCAGAGTTTGATATAAGCACAGGTACCGTTCCAAAAACCAACTATGGAATAGACAAGACCTACACCTTCCTCAGTGAAAGGGACTCAAAACCCCATATTTCCCACAGAGGAATAGATCTGACTAGTAAGAATCTTAAAACCTATGTATTGATATGTCTCCGTAAGGGAATCAAGTGTGTCTAGACTGGCATAAACATGGCAGCGAGAATCAGCTCAAACCCACTCTAAAAAGGAATTTCAAAACCAAAACAAAGAAACAGGGAAATTCTTTACAATTCCTTCAGGGTCTCTGATGCAACCTGGAATGACCCTATCTACAATGACAGCTGGATGTGGCATGAGGCTGGACACTTGGGACTGAGAGGATTGGTGAGATTGGGTGAGCAAATGCAGACCCTTTAAAGCAAGAATGCATGGCACCCATTCTATGGGTCCCAACTCTCCAGGTTGAAGGGAATATTACTACAGCTATAACATGTACGGGAAACCTAGAGAATGGACACACTGTGAATACGAAAGGTTTCTAAAACTCAACGAAGAGGCCCTCTCCTGGTGCTCCGGTTTGACTTTCCAACTGCTTTCCTATCAATCTCCCAACTTGGAGAGACAGCCCCTTTAAGCTCTAGGTTCCCACAGGTTGCCAATTTGGCAGAGGATGAAAGGGAAGACGGAGAAGCAATGAGAGAGTAGCTGTTAGGCATTTGGATGGGCACATGTCACTCTAATTTCCCGGCAGGAAGAAGAATTAACCAAAGTCTCAGCCACCCACCGGGAACCAGTATAGGTCCTGAACCAAAAGTTTGGACTTGCGTTCAGCTCACAAAAAACGAGTTGAAAAATGGAGCTCAGGGGCAGAGCAATTCACAAACTGGCAGAGTAATCAAGGCCAACTCTCGTCCAAAAATCTGTTGAGGGAAGGCAACGAGGCGGACTTGAAAGCGAGGCAGAATAGCAGGAAACAGATTTCAAGAGGTACGTTGGAATCGCCTGTAAAGCACAGGAACAGGGGCACAACTTCGACAATGACGCACTTGGCCAAAAAGGGCGTATGTGTTTTCTCCTGAATATATTCAGGAGAAAACGCATACGCCCTTTTTGGCCAAGCAAGCAAGCGGGTAATGCAAATCTGCACTACAAAGAAGTATCACTTCCCACCGGTCAAAAGGGACATCTACAAAATGTGTAAAAACCAGAAAGGCAAGACAGGCCCTGGAGAACAGGGAGCCTTGTTATGCTGATGGGCGTGATGTAAGTTGCCAACTGCCTCACTGGAGGAGTGCATTGTGTTCCCTAAAACAAGGAAACAACAGAGCTACAGAGCCAAGGGCACTTCCAGTCTAGGGAATATACCTTGGGAAAACTGAAAATCAATAAGACAGAGCCACCCCCAAATTGAGGGCTGCACTGCTTACAAGAACCTCAACCTGGGTGCACCTGAAATATCCCAGAAAATATAAAAATGGTTCAAAAAATTGTGGAACTTACGTATGATGGAATATCCCTCAGCCATGAAATCAATGTCATAAGACCAGTAGCAGCAAAATGAGTGGATTCAGGTACTATGATTCTAAGTGAAATAAGTCACACAGAAAAAGAAACTTATCATAAGATATCATTTAGGAAGATCCTGTAAACATGGCTACACATGAACTGAGTTAGGAAAGAGAACAGAGTCTCACATTTAGAAAACACTCTTATGCCTGCTTAAGGGGGAAGGAGAGGTGGGGTGATGCATCAAACCAGAGTTTGATATAAGCACAGGTACCGTTCCAAAAACCAACTATGGAATAGACAAGACCTACACCTTCCTCAGTGAAAGGGACTCAAAATCCCATATTTCCCACAGAGGAATAGATCTGACTAGAAAGAATCTTAAAACCTATGTATTGATATGTCTCCGTAAGGGAATCAAGTGTGTCTAGACTGGCATAAACATGGCAGCGAGAATCAGCTCAAACCCACTCTAAAAAGGAATTTCAAAAACAAAACAAAGAAACAGGGAAATTCTTTACAATTCCTTCAGGGTCTCTGATGCAACCTGGAATGACCCTATCTACAATGACAGCTGGATGTGGCATGAGGCTGGACACTTGGGACTGAGAGGATTGGTGAGATTGGGTGAGCAAATGCAGACCCTTTAAAGCAATAATGCATGGCACCCATTCCATGGGTCCCAGCTCTCCAGGTGGAAGGGAATATTACTACAGCTATAACGTGTACGGGAAACCTAGAGAATGGACACACTGTGAATACGAAAGGTTTCTAAAACTCAACGAAGAGTCCCTCTCCTGGTGCTCCGGTTTGACTTTCCAACTGCTTTCCTATCAATCTCCCAACTTGGAGAGACAGCCCCTTTAAGCTCCTGGTTCGCACAGGTTGCCAATTTGGCAGAGGATGAAAGGGAAGACGGAGAACCAATGAGAGAGTAGCTGTTAGGCATTTGGATGGGCACATGTCACTCTAATTTCCCGGCAGGAAGAAGAATGAACCAAAGTCTCAGCCACCCACCGGGAACCAGTAGAGGTCCTGAACCAAAAGTTTGGACTTGCGTTCAGCTCACAAAAGACGAGTTGAGAAATGGAGCTCAGGGGCACAGCAATTCACAAACTGGCAGAGTAATCAAGGCCAACTCTCATCCAAAATTCTGTTGAGGGAAGGCAACGAGGCGGACTTGAAAGCGAGGCAGAATAGCAGGAAACAGATTTCAAGAGGTACGTTGGAATCGCCTGTAAAGCACAGGAAGAGGGGCACAACTTCGACAATGACGCACTTGGTCAAAAAGGGCGTATGCGTTTTCTCCTGAATATATTCAGGAGAAAACGCATACGCCCTTTTTGGCCAAGCAAGCAAGCGGGCAATGCAAATCTGCACTACAAAGAAGTATCACTTCCCACCAGTCAAAAGGGACATCCACAAAATGTGTAAAAACCAGAAAGGCAAGACAGGCCCTGGAGAACAGGGAGCCTTGTTATGCTGATGGGCGGGATGTAAGTTGCCAACTGCCTCACTGGAGGAGTGCATTGTGTTCCCTAAAACAAGGAAACAACAGAGCTACAGAGCCAAGGGCACTTCCAGTCTAGGGAATATACCTTGGGAAAACTGAAAATCCATAAGACAGAGCCACCCCCAAATTGAGGGCTGCACTGCTTACAAGAACCTCAACCTGGGTACACCTGAAATATCCCAGGAAATACAAAAATGGTTCAAAAAATTGTGGAACTTACGTACGATGGAATATCCCTCAGCCATGAAATCAATGTCATAAGACCAGTAACAGCAAAATGAGTGGATTCAGGTACGATGATTCTAAGTGAAATAATTCACACAGAAAAAGAAACTTATCATAAGATATCACTTAGGAAGATCCTGTAAACATGGCTACACATGAACTGATTTAGGAAAGTGAACAGAGTCTCACATTTAGAAAACACTCTTATGCCTGCTTAAGGGGGAAGGAGAGGTGGGGTGATGCATCAAACCAGAGTTTGATATAAGCACAGGTACCGTTCCAAAAACCAACTATGGAATAGACAAGACCTACACCTTCCTCAGTGAAAGGGACTCAAAACCCCATATTTCCCGCAGAGGAATAGATCTGACTAGTAAGAATCTTAAAACCTATGTATTGATATGTCTCCGTAAGGGAATCAAGTGTGTCTAGACTGGCATAAACATGGCAGCGAGAATCAGCTCAAACCCACTCTAAAAAGGAATTTCAAAAACAAAACAAAGAAACAGGGAAATTCTTTACAATTCCTTCAGGGTCTCTGATGCAACGTGGAATGACCCTATCTACAATGACAGCTGGATGTGGCATGAGGCTGGACACTTGGGACTGAGAGGATTGGTGAGATTGGGTGAGCAAATGCAGACCCTTTAAAGCAAGAATGCATGGCACCCATTCCATGGGTCCCAACTCTCCAGGTTGAAGGGAATATTACTACAGCTATAACATGTACGGGAAACCTAGAGAATGGACACACTGTGAATACGAAAGGTTTCTAAAACTCAAAGAAGAGTCCCTCTCCTGGTGCTCCGGTTTGACTTTCCAACTGCTTTCCTATCAATCTCCCAAATTGGAGAGACAGCCCCTTTAAGCTCCTGGTTCGCACAGGTTGCCAATTTGGCAGAGGATGATAGGGAAGACGGAGAACCAATGAGAGAGTAGCTGTTAGGCATTTGGATGGGCACATGTCACTCTAATTTCCCGGCAGGAAGAAGAATTAACCAAAGTCTCAGCCACCCACCGGGAACCAGTATAGGTCCTGAACCAAAAGTTTGGACTTGCGTTCAGCTCACAAAAAACGAGTTGAAAAATGGAGCTCAGGGGCACAGCAATTCACAAACTGGCAGAGTAATCAAGGCCAACTCTCGTCCAAAAATCTGTTGAGGGAAGGCAACGAGGCGGACTTGAAAGCGAGGCAGAATAGCAGGAAACAGATTTCAAGAGGTACGTTGGAATCGCCTGTAAAGCACAGGAAGAGGGGCACAACTTCGACAATGACGCACTTGGCTAAAAAGGGCGTATGCGTTTTCTCCTGAATATATTCAGGAGAAAACGCATACGCCCTTTTTGGCCAAGCAAGCAAGCGGGCAATGCAAATCTGCACTACAAAGAAGTATCACTTCCCACCGGTCAAAAGGGACATCCACAAAATGTGTAAAAACCAGAAAGGTAAGACAGGCCCTGGAGAACAGGGAGCCTTGTTATGCTGATGGGCGGGATGTAAGTTGCCAACTGCCTCACTGGAGGAGTGCATTGTGTTCCCTAAAACAAGGAAACAACAGAGCTACAGAGCCAAGGGCACTTCCAGTCTAGGGAATATACCTTGGGAAAACTGAAAATCAATAAGACAGAGCCACCCCCAAATTGAGGGCTGCACTGCTTACAAGAACCTCAACCTGGGTACACCTGAAATATCCCAGGAAATATAAAAATGGTTCAAAAAATTGTGGAACTTACGTACGATGGAATATCCCTCAGCCATGAAATCAATGTCATAAGACCAGTAACAGCAAAATGAGTGGATTCAGGTACGATGATTCTAAGTGAAATAATTCACACAGAAAAAGAAACTTATCATAAGATATCACTTAGGAACATCCTGTAAACATGGCTACACATGAACTGATTTAGGAAAGTGAACAGAGTCTCACATTTAGAAAACACTCTTATGCCTGCTTAAGGGGGAAGGAGAGGTGGGGTGATGCATCAAACCAGAGTTTGATATAAGCACAGGTACCGTTCCAAAAACCAACTATGGAATAGACAAGACCTACACCTTCCTCAGTGAAAGGGACTCAAAACCCCATATTTCCCGCAGAGGAATAGATCTGACTAGTAAGAATCTTAAAACCTATGTATTGATATGTCTCCGTAAGGGAATCAAGTGTGTCTAGACTGGCATAAACATGGCAGCGAGAATCAGCTCAAACCCACTCTAAAAAGGAATTTCAAAAACAAAACAAAGAAACAGGGAAATTCTTTACAATTCCTTCAGGGTCTCTGATGCAACCTGGAATGACCCTATCTACAATGACAGCTGGATGTGGCATGAGGCTGGACACTTGGGACTGAGAGGATTGGTGAGATTGGGTGAGCAAATGCAGACCCTTTAAAGCAAGAATGCATGGCACCCATTCCATGGGTCCCAACTCTCCAGGTTGAAGGGAATATTACTACAGCTATAACATGTACGGGAAACCTAGAGAATGGACACACTGTGAATACGAAAGGTTTCTAAAACTCAAAGAAGAGTCCCTCTCCTGGTGCTCCGGTTTGACTTTCCAACTGCTTTCCTATCAATCTCCCAAATTGGAGAGACAGCCCCTTTAAGCTCCTGGTTCGCACAGGTTGCCAATTTGGCAGAGGATGAAAGGGAAGACGGAGAACCAATGAGAGAGTAGCTGTTAGGCATTTGGATGGGCACATGTCACTCTAATTTCCCGGCAGGAAGAAGAATTAACCAAAGTCTCAGCCACCCACCGGGAACCAGTATAGGTCCTGAACCAAAAGTTTGGACTTGCGTTCAGCTCACAAAAAACGAGTTGAAAAATGGAGCTCAGGGGCACAGCAATTCACAAACTGGCAGAGTAATCAAGGCCAACTCTCGTCCAAAAATCTGTTGAAGGAAGGCAACGAGGCAGACTTGAAAGCGAGGCAGAATAGCAGGAAAGAGATTTCAAGAGGTACGTTGGAATCGCCTGTAAAGCACAGGAAGAGGGGCACAACTTCGACAATGACGCACTTGGCCAAAAAGGGCGTACGCATTTTCTCCTGAATATATTCAGGAGAAAACGCATACGCCCTTTTTGGCCAAGCAAGCAAGCGGGCAATGCAAATCTGCACTACAAAGAAGTATCACTTCCCACCGGTCAAAAGGGACATCCACAAAATGTGTAAAAACCAGAAAGGCAAGACAGGCCCTGGAGAACAGGGAGCCTTGTTATGCTGATGGGCGGGATGTAAGTTGCCAACTGCCTCACTGGAGGAGTGCATTGTGTTCCCTAAAACAAGGAAACAACAGAGCTACAGAGCCAAGGGCACTTCCAGTCTAGGGAATATACCTTGGGAAAACTGAAAATCCATAAGACAGAGCCACCCCCAAATTGAGGGCTGCACTGCTTACAAGAACCTCAACCTGGGTACACCTGAAATATCCCAGGAAATATAAAAATGGTTCAAAAAATTGTGGAACTTACGTACGATGGAATATCCCTCAGCCATGAAATCAATGTCATAAGACCAGTAGCAGCAAAATGAGTGGATTCAGGTACGATGATTCTAAGTGAAATAAGTCACACAGAAAAAGAAACTTATCATAAGATATCACTTAGGAAGATCCTGTAAACATGGCTACACATGAACTGAGTTAGGAAAGAGAACAGAGTCTCACATTTAGAAAACACTCTTATGCCTGCTTAAGGGGGAAGGAGAGGTGGGGTGATGCATCAAACCAGAGTTTGATATAAGCACAGGTACCGTTCCAAAAACCAACTATGGAATAGACAAGACCTACACCTTCCTCAGTGAAAGGGACTCAAAACCCCATATTTCCCGCAGAGGAATAGATCTGACTAGTAAGAATCTTAAAACCTATGTATTGATATGTCTCCGTAAGGGAATCAAGTGTGTCTAGACTGGCATAAACATGGCAGCGAGAATCAGCTCAAACCCACTCTAAAAAGGAATTTCAAAAACAAAACAAAGAAACAGGGAAATTCTTTACAATTCCTTCAGGGTCTCTGATGCAACCTGGAATGACCCTATCTACAATGACAGCTGGATGTGGCATGAGGCTGGACACTTGGGACTGAGAGGATTGGTGAGATTGGGTGAGCAAATGCAGACCCTTTAAAGCAAGAATGCATGGCACCCATTCCATGGGTCCCAACTCTCCAGGTTGAAGGGAATATTACTACAGCTATAACATGTACGGGAAACCTAGAGAATGGACACACTGTGAATACGAAAGGTTTCTAAAACTCAAAGAAGAGTCCCTCTCCTGGTGCTCCGGTTTGACTTTCCAACTGCTTTCCTATCAATCTCCCAAATTGGAGAGACAGCCCCTTTAAGCTCCTGGTTCGCACAGGTTGCCAATTTGGCAGAGGATGAAAGGGAAGACGGAGAACCAATGAGAGAGTAGCTGTTAGGCATTTGGATGGGCACATGTCACTCTAATTTCCCGGCAGGAAGAAGAATTAACCAAAGTCTCAGCCACCCACCGGGAACCAGTATAGGTCCTGAACCAAAAGTTTGGACTTGCGTTCAGCTCACAAAAAACGAGTTGAAAAATGGAGCTCAGGGGCACAGCAATTCACAAACTGGCAGAGTAATCAAGGCCAACTCTCGTCCAAAAATCTGTTGAAGGAAGGCAACGAGGCAGACTTGAAAGCGAGGCAGAATAGCAGGAAAGAGATTTCAAGAGGTACGTTGGAATCGCCTGTAAAGCACAGGAAGAGGGGCACAACTTCGACAATGACGCACTTGGCCAAAAAGGGCGTACGCATTTTCTCCTGAATATATTCAGGAGAAAACGCATACGCCCTTTTTGGCCAAGCAAGCAAGCGGGCAATGCAAATCTGCACTACAAAGAAGTATCACTTCCCACCGGTCAAAAGGGACATCCACAAAATGTGTAAAAACCAGAAAGGCAAGACAGGCCCTGGAGAACAGGGAGCCTTGTTATGCTGATGGGCGGGATGTAAGTTGCCAACTGCCTCACTGGAGGAGTGCATTGTGTTCCCTAAAACAAGGAAACAACAGAGCTACAGAGCCAAGGGCACTTCCAGTCTAGGGAATATACCTTGGGAAAACTGAAAATCCATAAGACAGAGCCACCCCCAAATTGAGGGCTGCACTGCTTACAAGAACCTCAACCTGGGTACACCTGAAATATCCCAGGAAATATAAAAATGGTTCAAAAAATTGTGGAACTTACGTACGATGGAATATCCCTCAGCCATGAAATCAATGTCATAAGACCAGTAGCAGCAAAATGAGTGGATTCAGGTACGATGATTCTAAGTGAAATAAGTCACACAGAAAAAGAAACTTATCATAAGATATCACTTAGGAAGATCCTGTAAACATGGCTACACATGAACTGAGTTAGGAAAGAGAACAGAGTCTCACATTTAGAAAACACTCTTATGCCTGCTTAAGGGGGAAGGAGAGGTGGGGTGATGCATCAAACCAGAGTTTGATATAAGCACAGGTACCGTTCCAAAAAACAACTATGGAATAGACAAGACCTACACCTTCCTCAGTGAAAGGGACTCAAAACCCCATATTTCCCGCAGAGGAATAGATCTGACTAGTAAGAATCTTAAAACCTATGTATTGATATGTCTCCGTAAGGGAATCAAGTGTGTCTAGACTGGCATAAACATGGCAGCGAGAATCAGCTCAAACCCACTCTAAAAAGGAATTTCAAAAACAAAACAAAGAAACAGGGAAATTCTTTACAATTCCTTCAGGGTCTCTGATGCAACCTGGAATGACCCTATCTACAATGACAGCTGGATGTGGCATGAGGCTGGACACTTGGGACTGAGAGGATTGGTGAGATTGGGTGAGCAAATGCAGACCCTTTAAAGCAAGAATGCATGGCACCCATTCCATGGGTCCCAACTCTCCAGGTTGAAGGGAATATTACTACAGCTATAACATGTACGGGAAACCTAGAGAATGGACACACTGTGAATACGAAAGGTTTCTAAAACTCAAAGAAGAGTCCCTCTCCTGGTGCTCCGGTTTGACTTTCCAACTGCTTTCCTATCAATCTCCCAACTTGGAGAGACAGCCCCTTTAAGCTCCTGGTTCGCACAGGTTGCCAATTTGGCAGAGGATGAAAGGGAAGACGGAGAAGCAATGAGAGAGTAGCTGTTAGGCATTTGGATGGGCACATGTCACTCTAATTTCCCGGCAGGAAGAAGAATTAACCAAAGTCTCAGCCACCCACCGGGAACCAGTATAGGTCCTGAACCAAAAGTTTGGACTTGCGTTCAGCTCACAAAAAACGAGTTGAAAAATGGAGCTCAGGGGCACAGCAATTCACAAACGGGCAGAGTAATCAAGGCCAACTCTCGTCCAAAAATCTGTTGAGGGAAGGCAACGAGGCGGACTTGAAAGCGAGGCAGAATAGCAGGAAACAGATTTCAAGAGGTACGTTGGAATCGCCTGTAAAGCACAGGAAGAGGGGCACAACTTCGACAATGACGCACTTGGCTAAAAAGGGCGTATGCGTTTTCTCCTGAATATATTCAGGAGAAAACGCATACGCCCTTTTTGGCCAAGCAAGCAAGCGGGCAATGCAAATCTGCACTACAAAGAAGTATCACTTCCCACCGGTCAAAAGGGACATCCACAAAATGTGTAAAAACCAGAAAGGTAAGACAGGCCCTGGAGAACAGGGAGCCTTGTTATGCTGATGGGCGGGATGTAAGTTGCCAACTGCCTCACTGGAGGAGTGCGTTGTGTTCCCTAAAACGAGGAAACAACAGAGCTACAGAGCCAAGGGCACTTCCAGTCTAGGGAATATACCTTGGGAAAACTGAAAATCAATAAGACAGAGCCACCCCCAAATTGAGGGCTGCACTGCTTACAAGAACCTCAACCTGGGTACACCTGAAATATCCCAGGAAATATAAAAATGGTTCAAAAAATTGTGGAACTTACGTACGATGGAATATCCCTCAGCCATGAAATCAATGTCATAAGACCAGTAGCAGCAAAATGAGTGGATTCAGGTACGATGATTCTAAGTGAAAGAAGTCACACAGAAAAAGAAACTTATCATAAGATATCACTTAGGAAGATCCTGTAAACATGGCTACACATGAACTGAGTTAGGCAAGAGAACAGAGTCTCACATTTAGAAAACACTCTTATGCCTGCTTAAGGGGGAAGGAGAGGTGGGGTGATGCATCAAACCAGAGTTTGATATAAGCACAGGTACCGTTCCAAAAACCAACTATGGAATAGACAAGACCTACACCTTCCTCAGTGAAAGGGACTCAAAACCCCATATTTCCCGCAGAGGAATAGATCTGACTAGTAAGAATCTTAAAACCTATGTATTGATATGTCTCCGTAAGGGAATCAAGTGTGTCTAGACTGGCATAAACATGGCAGCGAGAATCAGCTCAAACCCACTCTAAAAAGGAATTTCAAAAATAAAACAAAGAAACAGGGAAATTCTTTACAATTCCTTCAGGGTCTCTGATGCAACCTGGAATGACCCTATCTACAATGACAGCTGGATGTGGCATGAGGCTGGACACTTGGGACTGAGAGGATTGGTGAGATTGGGTGAGCAAATGCAGACCCTTTAAAGCAAGAATGCATGGTACCCATTCCATGGGTCCCAACTCTCCAGGTTGAAGGGAATATTACTACAGCTATAACATGTACGGGAAACCTAGAGAATGGACACACTATGAATACGAAAGGTTTCGAAAATTCAACGAAGAGTCCCTCTCCCGGTGCTCCGGTTTGACTTTCCAACTGCTTTCCTATCAATCTCCCAACTTGGAGAGACAGCCCCTTTAAGCTCCTGGTTCGCACAGGTTGACAATTTGGCAGAGGATGAAAGGGAAGAGGGAGAACCAATGAGAGAGTAGCTGTTAGGCATTTGGATGGGCACATGTCGCTCTAATTTCCCGGTAAGAAGAAGAATTAACCAAAGTCTCAGCCACCCACCGCGAACCAGTATAGGTCCTGAACCAAAAGTTTGGACTTGCGTTCAGCTCACAAAAAACTAGTTGAAAAATGGAGCTCAGGGGCACAGCAATTCACAAACTGGCAGAGTAATCAAGGCCAACTCTCGTCCAAAAATCTGTTGAGGGAAGGCAACGAGGCGGACTTGAAAGCGAGGCAGAATAGCAGGAAACAGATTTCACGAGGTACGTTGGAATCGCCTGTAAAGCACAGGAAGAGGGGCACAACTTCGACAATGACGCACTTGGCCCAAAAGGGCGTACGCGTTTTCTCCTGAATATATTCAGGAGAAAACGCATACGCCCTTTTTGGCCAAGCAAGCAAGCGGGCAATGCAAATCTGCACTACAAAGAAGTATCACTTCCCACCGGTCAAAAGGGACATCCACAAAATGTGTAAAAACCAGAAAGGCAAGACAGGCCCTGGAGAACAGGGAGCCTTGTTATGCTGATGGGCGGGATGTAAGTTGCCAACTGCCTCACTGGAGGAGTGCATTGTGTTCCCTAAAACAAGGAAACAACAGAGCTACAGAGCCAAGGGCAATTCCAGTCTAGGGAATATACCTTGGGAAAACTGAAAATCAATAAGACAGAGCCACCCCCAAATTGAGGGCTGCACTGCTTACAAGAACCTCAACCTGGTTGCACCTGAAATATCCCAGGAAATATAAAAATGGTTCAAAAAATTGTGGAACTTACATACGATGGAATATCCCTCAGCCATGAAATCAATGTCATAAGACCAGTAGCAGCAAAATGAGTGGATTCAGGTACGATGATTCTAAGTGAAATAAGTCACAGAGAAAAAGAAACTTATCATAAGATATCACTTAGGAAGATCCTGTAAACATGGCTACACATGAACTGAGTTAGGAAAGAGAACAGAGTCTCACATTTAGAAAACACTCTTATGCCTGCTTAAGGGGGAAGGAGAGGTGGGGTGATGCATCAAACCAGAGTTTGATATAAGCACAGGTACCGTTCCAAAAACCAACTATGGAATAGACAAGACCTACACCTTCCTCAGTGAAAGGGACTCAAAACCCCATATTTCCCGCAGAGGAATAGATCTGACTAGTAAGAATCTTAAAACCTATGTATTGATATGTCTCCGTAAGGGAATCAAGTGTGTCTAGACTGGCATAAACATGGCAGCGAGAATCAGCTCAAACCCACTCTAAAAAGGAATTTCAAAAACAAAACAAAGAAACAGGGAAATTCTTTACAATTCCTTCAGGGTCTCTGATGCAACCTGGAATGACCCTATCTACAATGACAGCTGGATGTGGCATGAGGCTGGACACTTGGGACTGAGAGGATTGGTGAGATTGGGTGAGCAAATGCAGACCCTTTAAAGCAATAATGCATGGCACCCATTCCATGGGTCCCAGCTCTCCAGGTGGAAGGGAATATTACTACAGCTATAATGTGTACGGGAAACCTAGAGAATGGACACACTGTGAATACGAAAGGTTTCTAAAACTCAAAGAAGAGTCCCTCTCCTGGTGCTCCGGTTTGACTTTCCAACTGCTTTCCTATCAATCTCCCAACTTGGAGAGACAGCCCCTTTAAGCTCCTGGTTCGCACAGGTTGCCAATTTGGCAGAGGATGAAAGGGAAGACGGAGAACCAATGAGAGAGTAGCTGTTAGGCATTTGGATGGGCACATGTCACTGTAATTTCCCGGCAGGAAGAAGAATTAACCAAAGTCTCAGCCACCCACCGGGAACCAGTAGAGGTCCTGAACCAAAAGTTTGGACTTGCGTTCAGCTCACAAAAGACGAGTTGAAAAATGGAGTTCAGGGGCACAGCAATTCACAAACTGGCAGAGTAATCAAGGCCAACTCTCATCCAAAATTCTGTTGAGGGAAGGCAACGAGGCGGACTTGAAAGCGAGGCAGAATAGCAGGAAACAGATTTCAAGAGGTACGTTGGAATCGCCTGTAAAGCACAGGAAGAGGGGCACAACTTCGACAATGACGCACTTGGTCAAAAAGGGCGTATGCGTTTTCTCCTGAATATATTCAGGAGAAAACGCATACGCCCTTTTTGGCCAAGCAAGCAAGCGGGCAATGCAAATCTGCACTACAAAGAAGTATCACTTCCCACCAGTCAAAAGGGACATCCACAAAATGTGTAAAAACCAGAAAGGCAAGACAGGCCCTGGAGAACAGGGAGCCTTGTTATGCTGATGGGCGGGATGTAAGTTGCCAACTGCCTCACTGGAGGAGTGCATTGTGTTCCCTAAAACAAGGAAACAACAGAGCTACAGAGCCAAGGGCACTTCCAGTCTAGGGAATATACCTTGGGAAAACTGAAAATCCATAAGACAGAGCCACCCCCAAATTGAGGGCTGCACTGCTTACAAGAACCTCAACCTGGGTACACCTGAAATATCCCAGGAAATACAAAAATGGTTCAAAAAATTGTGGAACTTACGTACGATGGAATATCCCTCAGCCATGAAATCAATGTCATAAGACCAGTAACAGCAAAATGAGTGGATTCAGGTACGATGATTCTAAGTGAAATAATTCACACAGAAAAAGAAACTTATCATAAGATATCACTTAGGAACATCCTGTAAACATGGCTACACATGAACTGATTTAGGAAAGTGAACAGAGTCTCACATTTAGAAAACACTCTTATGCCTGCTTAAGGGGGAAGGAGAGGTGGGGTGATGCATCAAACCAGAGTTTGATATAAGCACAGGTACCGTTCCAAAAAACAACTATGGAATAGACAAGACCTACACCTTCCTCAGTGAAAGGGACTCAAAACCCCATATTTCCCGCAGAGGAATAGATCTGACTAGTAAGAATCTTAAAACCTATGTATTGATATGTCTCCGTAAGGGAATCAAGTGTGTCTAGACTGGCATAAACATGGCAGCGAGAATCAGCTCAAACCCACTCTAAAAAGGAATTTCAAAAACAAAACAAAGAAACAGGGAAATTCTTTACAATTCCTTCAGGGTCTCTGATGCAACGTGGAATGACCCTATCTACAATGACAGCTGGATGTGGCATGAGGCTGGACACTTGGGACTGAGAGGATTGGTGAGATTGGGTGAGCAAATGCAGACCCTTTAAAGCAAGAATGCATGGCACCCATTCCATGGGTCCCAACTCTCCAGGTTGAAGGGAATATTACTACAGCTATAACATGTACGGGAAACCTAGAGAATGGACACACTGTGAATACGAAAGGTTTCTAAAACTCAAAGAAGAGTCCCTCTCCTGGTGCTCCGGTTTGACTTTCCAACTGCTTTCCTATCAATCTCCCAAATTGGAGAGACAGCCCCTTTAAGCTCCTGGTTCGCACAGGTTGCCAATTTGGCAGAGGATGAAAGGGAAGACGGAGAACCAATGAGAGAGTAGCTGTTAGGCATTTGGATGGGCACATGTCACTCTAATTTCCCGGCAGGAAGAAGAATTAACCAAAGTCTCAGCCACCCACCGGGAACCAGTATAGGTCCTGAACCAAAAGTTTGGACTTGCGTTCAGCTCACAAAAAACGAGTTGAAAAATGGAGCTCAGGGGCACAGCAATTCACAAACTGGCAGAGTAATCAAGGCCAACTCTCGTCCAAAAATCTGTTGAAGGAAGGCAACGAGGCAGACTTGAAAGCGAGGCAGAATAGCAGGAAAGAGATTTCAAGAGGTACGTTGGAATCGCCTGTAAAGCACAGGAAGAGGGGCACAACTTCGACAATGACGCACTTGGCCAAAAAGGGCGTACGCATTTTCTCCTGAATATATTCAGGAGAAAACGCATACGCCCTTTTTGGCCAAGCAAGCAAGCGGGCAATGCAAATCTGCACTACAAAGAAGTATCACTTCCCACCGGTCAAAAGGGACATCCACAAAATGTGTAAAAACCAGAAAGGCAAGACAGGCCCTGGAGAACAGGGAGCCTTGTTATGCTGATGGGCGGGATGTAAGTTGCCAACTGCCTCACTGGAGGAGTGCATTGTGTTCCCTAAAACAAGGAAACAACAGAGCTACAGAGCCAAGGGCACTTCCAGTCTAGGGAATATACCTTGGGAAAACTGAAAATCCATAAGACAGAGCCACCCCCAAATTGAGGGCTGCACTGCTTACAAGAACCTCAACCTGGGTACACCTGAAATATCCCAGGAAATATAAAAATGGTTCAAAAAATTGTGGAACTTACGTACGATGGAATATCCCTCAGCCATGAAATCAATGTCATAAGACCAGAAACAGCAAAATGAGTGGATTCAGGTACGATGATTCTAAGTGAAATAAGTCACAGAGAAAAAGAAACTTATCATAAGATATCACTTAGGAAGATCCTGTAAACATGGCTACACATGAACTCAGTTAGGAAAGAGAACAGAGTCTCACATTTAGAAAACACTCTTATGCCTGCTTAAGGGGGAAGGAGAGGTGGGGTGATGCATCAAACCAGAGTTTGATATAAGCACAGGTACCATTCCAAAAAACAACTATGGAATAGACAAGACCTACACCTTCCTCAGTGAAAGGGACTCAAAACCCCATATTTCCCGCAGAGGAATAGATCTGACTAGTAAGAATCTTAAAACCTATGTATTGATATGTCTCCGTAAGGGAATCAAGTGTGTCTAGACTGGCATAAACATGGCAGCGAGAATCAGCTCAAACCCACTCTAAAAAGGAATTTCAAAAACAAAACAAAGAAACAGGGAAATTCTTTACAATTCCTTCAGGGTCTCTGATGCAACCTGGAATGACCCTATCTACAATGACAGCTGGATGTGGCATGAGGCTGGACACTTGGGACTGAGAGGATTGGTGAGATTGGGTGAGCAAATGCAGACCCTTTAAAGCAAGAATGCATGGCACCCATTCCATGGGTCCCAACTCTCCAGGTTGAAGGGAATATTACTACAGCTATAACATGTACGGGAAACCTAGAGAATGGACACACTCTGAATACGAAAGGTTTCTAAAACTCAAAGAAGAGTCCCTCTCCTGGTGCTCCGGTTTGACTTTCCAACTGCTTTCCTATCAATCTCCCAACTTGGAGAGACAGCCCCTTTAAGCTCCTGGTTCGCACAGGTTGACAATTTGGCAGAGGATGAAAGGGAAGACGGAGAACCAATGAGAGAGTAGCTGTTAGGCATTTGGATGGGCACATGTCACTCTAATTTCCCGGCAGGAAGAAGAATTAACCAAAGTCTCAGCCACCCACCGGGAACCAGTATAGGTCCTGAACCAAAAGTTTGGACTTGCGTTCAGCTCACAAAAAACGAGTTGAAAAATGGAGCTCAGGGGCACAGCAATTCACAAACTGGCAGAGTAATCAAGGCCAACTCTCGTCCAAAAATCTGTTGAGGGAAGGCAACGAGGCGGACTTGAAAGCGAGGCAGAATAGCAGGAAACAGATTTCAAGAGGTACGTTGGAATCGCCTGTAAAGCACAGGAAGAGGGGCACAACTTCGACAATGACGCACTTGGCTAAAAAGGGCGTATGCGTTTTCTCCTGAATATATTCAGGAGAAAACGCATACGCCCTTTTTGGCCAAGCAAGCAAGCGGGCAATGCAAATCTGCACTACAAAGAAGTATCACTTCCCACCGGTCAAAAGGGACATCCACAAAATGTGTAAAAACCAGAAAGGTAAGACAGGCCCTGGAGAACAGGGAGCCTTGTTATGCTGATGGGCGGGATGTAAGTTGCCAACTGCCTCACTGGAGGAGTGCGTTGTGTTCCCTAAAATGAGGAAACAACAGAGCTACAGAGCCAAGGGCACTTCCAGTCTAGGGAATATACCTTGGGAAAACTGAAAATCCATAAGACAGAGCCACCCCCAAATTGAGGGCTGCACTGCTTACAAGAACCTCAACCTGGGTACACCTGAAATATCCCAGGAAATATAAAAATGGTTCAAAAAATTGTGGAACTTACGTACGATGGAATATCCCTCAGCCATGAAATCAATGTCATAAGACCAGTAGCAGCAAAATGAGTGGATTCAGGTACGATGATTCTAAGTGAAATAAGTCACACAGAAAGAGAAACTTATCATAAGATATCACTTAGGAAGATCCTGTAAACATGGCTACACATGAACTGAGTTAGGAAAGAGAACAGAGTCTCACATTTAGAAAACACTCTTATGCCTGCTTAAGGGGGAAGGAGAGGTGGGGTGATGCATCAAACCAGAGTTTGATATAAGCACAGGTACCGTTCCAAAAACCAACTATGGAATAGACAAGACCTACACCTTCCTCAGTGAAAGGGACTCAAAACCCCATATTTCCCGCAGAGGAATAGATCTGACTAGTAAGAATCTTAAAACCTATGTATTGATATGTCTCCGTAAGGGAATCAAGTGTGTCTAGACTGGCATAAACATGGCAGCGAGAATCAGCTCAAACCCACTCTAAAAAGGAATTTCAAAAATAAAACAAAGAAACAGGGAAATTCTTTACAATTCCTTCAGGGTCTCTGATGCAACCTGGAATGACCCTATCTACAATGACAGCTGGATGTGGCATGAGGCTGGACACTTGGGACTGAGAGGATTGGTGAGATTGGGTGAGCAAATGCAGACCCTTTAAAGCAAGAATGCATGGTACCCATTCCATGGGTCCCAACTCTCCAGGTTGAAGGGAATATTACTACAGCTATAACATGTACGGGAAAATAGTGAATGGACACACTATGAATACGAAAGGTTTCGAAAATTCAACGAAGAGTCCCTCTCCCGGTGCTCCGGTTTGACTTTCCAACTGCTTTCCTATCAATCTCCCAACTTGGAGAGACAGCCCCTTTAAGCTCCTGGTTCGCACAGGTTGACAATTTGGCAGAGGATGAAAGGGAAGAGGGAGAACCAATGAGAGAGTAGCTGTTAGGCATTTGGATGGGCACATGTCGCTCTAATTTCCCGGTAAGAAGAAGAATTAACCAAAGTCTCAGCCACCCACCGGGAACCAGTATAGGTCCTGAACCAAAAGTTTGGACTTGCGTTCAGCTCACAAAAAACTAGTTGAAAAATGGAGCTCAGGGGCACAGCAATTCACAAACTGGCAGAGTAATCAAGGCCAACTCTCGTCCAAAAATCTGTTGAGGGAAGGCAACGAGGCGGACTTGAAAGCGAGGCAGAATAGCAGGAAACTGATTTCACGAGGTACGTTGGAATCGCCTGTAAAGCACAGGAAGAGGGGCACAACTTCGACAATGACGCACTTGGCCAAAAAGGGCGTACGCGTTTTCTCCTGAATATATTCAGGAGAAAACGCATACGCCCTTTTTGGCCAAGCAAGCAAGCGGGCAATGCAAATCTGCACTACAAAGAAGTATCACTTCCCACCGGTCAAAAGGGACATCCACAAAATGTGTAAAAACCAGAAAGGCAAGACAGGCCCTGGAGAACAGGGAGCCTTGTTATGCTGATGGGCGGGATGTAAGTTGCCAACTGCCTCACTGGAGGAGTGCATTGTGTTCCCTAAAACAAGGAAACAACAGAGCTACAGAGCCAAGGGCAATTCCAGTCTAGGGAATATACCTTGGGAAAACTGAAAATCAATAAGACAGAGCCACCCCCAAATTGAGGGCTGCACTGCTTACAAGAACCTCAACCTGGTTGCACCTGAAATATCCCAGGAAATATAAAAATGGTTCAAAAAATTGTGGAACTTACATACGATGGAATATCCCTCAGCCATGAAATCAATGTCATAAGACCAGTAGCAGCAAAATGAGTGGATTCAGGTACGATGATTCTAAGTGAAATAAGTCACAGAGAAAAAGAAACTTATCATAAGATATCACTTAGGAAGATCCTGTAAACATGGCTACACATGAACTGAGTTAGGAAAGAGAACAGAGTCTCACATTTAGAAAACACTCTTATGCCTGCTTAAGGGGGAAGGAGAGGTGGGGTGATGCATCAAACCAGAGTTTGATATAAGCACAGGTACCGTTCCAAAAACCAACTATGGAATAGACAAGACCTACACCTTCCTCAGTGAAAGGGACTCAAAACCCCATATTTCCCGCAGAGGAATAGATCTGACTAGTAAGAATCTTAAAACCTATGTATTGATATGTCTCCGTAAGGGAATCAAGTGTGTCTAGACTGGCATAAACATGGCAGCGAGAATCAGCTCAAACCCACTCTAAAAAGGAATTTCAAAAACAAAACAAAGAAACAGGGAAATTCTTTACAATTCCTTCAGGGTCTCTGATGCAACCTGGAATGACCCTATCTACAATGACAGCTGGATGTGGCATGAGGCTGGACACTTGGGACTGAGAGGATTGGTGAGATTGGGTGAGCAAATGCAGACCCTTTAAAGCAAGAATGCATGGCACCCATTCCATGGGTCCCAACTCTCCAGGTTGAAGGGAATATTACTACAGCTATAACATGTACGGGAAACCTAGAGAATGGACACACTGTGAATACGAAAAGTTTCTAAAACTCAACGAAGAGTCCCTCTCCCGGTGCTCCGGTTTGACTTTCCAACTGCTTTCCTATCAATCTCCCAACTTGGAGAGACAGCCCCTTTTAGCTCCTGGTTCGCACAGGTTGACAATTTGGCAGAGGATGAAAGGGAAGAGGGAGAACCAATGAGAGAGTAGCTGTTAGGCATTTGGATGGGCACATGTCGCTCTAATTTCCCGGTAAGAAGAAGAATTAACCAAAGTCTCAGCCACCCACCGGGAACCAGTATAGGTCCTGAACCAAAAGTTTGGACTTGCGTTCAGCTCACAAAAAACTAGTTGAAAAATGGAGCTCAGGGGCACAGCAATTCACAAACTGGCAGAGTAATCAAGGCCAACTCTCGTCCAAAAATCTGTTGAGGGAAGGCAACGAGGCGGACTTGAAAGCGAGGCAGAATAGCAGGAAACAGATTTCACGAGGTACGTTGGAATCGCCTGTAAAGCACAGGAAGAGGGGCACAACTTCGACAATGACGCACTTGGCCAAAAAGGGCGTACGCGTTTTCTCCTGAATATATTCAGGAGAAAACGCGTACGCCCTTTTTGGCCAAGCAAGCAAGCGGGCAATGCAAATCTGCACTACAAAGAAGTATCACTTCCCACCGGTCAAAAGGGACATCCACAAAATGTGTAAAAACCAGAAAGGCAAGACAGGCCCTGGAGAACAGGGAGCCTTGTTATGCTGATGGGCGGGATGTAAGTTGCCAACTGCCTCACTGGAGGAGTGCATTGTGTTCCCTAAAACAAGGAAACAACAGAGCTACAGAGCCAAGGGCAATTCCAGTCTAGGGAATATACCTTGGGAAAACTGAAAATCAATAAGACAGAGCCACCCCCAAATTGAGGGCTGCACTGCTTACAAGAACCTCAACCTGGTTGCACCTGAAATATCCCAGGAAATATAAAAATGGTTCAAAAAATTGTGGAACTTACATACGATGGAATATCCCTCAGCCATGAAATCAATGTCATAAGACCAGTAGCAGCAAAATGAGTGGATTCAGGTACGATGATTCTAAGTGAAAGAAGTCACACAGAAAAAGAAACTTATCATAAGATATCACTTAGGAAGATCCTGTAAACATGGCTACACATGAACTGAGTTAGGAAAGAGAACAGAGTCTCACATTTAGAAAACACTCTTATGCCTGCTTAAGGGGGAAGGAGAGGTGGGGTGATGCATCAAACCAGAGTTTGATATAAGCACAGGTACCGTTCCAAAAACCAACTATGGAATAGACAAGACCTACACCTTCCTCAGTGAAAGGGACTCAAAACCCCATATTTCCCGCAGAGGAATAGATCTGACTAGTAAGAATCTTAAAACCTATGTATTGATATGTCTCCGTAAGGGAATCAAGTGTGTCTAGACTGGCATAAACATGGCAGCGAGAATCAGCTCAAACCCACTCTAAAAAGGAATTTCAAAAACAAAACAAAGAAACAGGGAAATTCTTTACAATTCCTTCAGGGTCTCTGATGCAACCTGGAATGACCCTATCTACAATGACAGCTGGATGTGGCATGAGGCTGGACACTTGGGACTGAGAGGATTGGTGAGATTGGGTGAGCAAATGCAGACCCTTTAAAGCAAGAATGCATGGCACCCATTCCATGGGTCCCAACTCTCCAGGTTGAAGGGAATATTACTACAGCTATAACATGTACGGGAAACCTAGAGAATGGACACACTGTGAATACGAAAGGTTTCTAAAACTCAACGAAGAGTCCCTCTCCTGGTGCTCCGGTTTGACTTTCCAACTGCTTTCCTATCAATCTCCCAACTTGGAGAGACAGCCCCTTTAAGCTCCTGGTTCGCACAGGTTGCCAATTTGGCAGAGGATGAAAGGGAAGACGGAGAACCAATGAGAGAGTAGCTGTTAGGCATTTGGATGGGCACATGTCACTCTAATTTCCCGGCAGGAAGAAGAATTAACCAAAGTCTCAGCCACCCAACGGAACCAGTATAGGTCCTGAACCAAAAGTTTGGACTTGCGTTCAGCTCACAAAAAACGAGTTGAAAAATGGAGCTCAGGGGCACAGCAATTCACAAACTGGCAGAGTAATCAAGGCCAACTCTCGTCCAAAATTCTGTTGCGGGAAGGCAACGAGGCGGACTTGAAAGCGAGGCAGAATAGCAGGAAACAGATTTCAAGAGGTACGTTGGAATCGCCTGTAAAGCACAGGAAGAGGGGCACAACTTCGACAATGACGCACTTGGCCAAAATGGGCGTATGCGTTTTCTCCTGAATATATTCAGGAGAAAACGCATACGCCCTTTTTGGCCAAGCAAGCAAGCGGGCAATGCAAATCTGCACTACGAAGAAGTATCACTTCCCACCGGTCAAAAGGGACATCCACAAAATGTGTAAAAACCAGAAAGGCAAGACAGGCCCTGGAGAACAGGGAGCCTTGTTATGCTGATGGGCGGGATGTAAGTTGCCAACTGCCTCACTGGAGGAGTGCATTGTGTTCCCTAAAACAAGGAAACAACAGAGCTACAGAGCCAAGGGCACTTCCTAGTCTAGGGAATATACCTTGGGAAAACTGAAAATCAATAAGACAGAGCCACCCCCAAATTGAGGGCTGCACTGCTTACAAGAACCTCAACCTGGGTGCACCTGAAATATCCCAGGAAATATATAAATGGTTCAAAAAATTGTGGAACTTACGTACGATGGAATATCCCTCAGCCATGAAATCAATGTCATAAGACCAGTAGCAGCAAAATGAGTGGATTCAGGTACGATGATTCTAAGGGAAATAAGTCACACAGAAAAAGAAACTTATCATAAGATATCACTTAGGAAGATCCTGTAAACATGGCTACACATGAACTGAGTTAGGAAAGAGAACAGAGTCTCACATTTAGAAAACACTCTTATGCCTGCTTAAGGGGGAAGGAGAGGTGGGGTGATGCATCAAACCAGAGTTTGATATAAGCACAGGTACCGTTCCAAAAACCAACTATGGAATAGACAAGACCTACACCTTCCTCAGTGAAAGGGACTCAAAACCCCATATTTCCCGCAGAGGAATAGATCTGACTAGTAAGAATCTTAAAACCTATGTATTGATATGTCTCCGTAAGGGAATCAAGTGTGTCTAGACTGGCATAAACATGGCAGCGAGAATCAGCTCAAACCCACTCTAAAAAGGAATTTCAAAAACAAAACAAAGAAACAGGGAAATTCTTTACAATTCCTTCAGGGTCTCTGATGCAACCTGGAATGACCCTATCTACAATGACAGCTGGATGTGGCATGAGGCTGGACACTTGGGACTGAGAGGATTGGTGAGATTGGGTGAGCAAATGCAGACCCTTTAAAGCAAGAATGCATGGCACCCATTCCATGGGTCCCAACTCTCCAGGTTGAAGGGAATATTACTACAGCTATAACATGTACGGGAAACCTAGAGAATGGACACACTGTGAATACGAAAGGTTTCTAAAACTCAACGAAGAGTCCCTCTCCTGGTGCTCCTGTTTGACTTTCCAACTGCTTTCCTATCAATCTCCCAACTTGGAGAGACAGCCCCTTTAAGCTCCTGGTTCGCACAGGTTGCCAATTTGGCAGAGGATGAAAGGGAAGACGGAGAACCAATGAGAGAGTAGCTGTTAGGCATTTGGATGGGCACATGTCACTCTAATTTCCCGGCAGGAAGAAGAATTAACCAAAGTCTCAGCCACCCACCGGGAACCAGTATAGGTCCTGAACCAAAAGTTTGGACTTGCGTTCAGCTCACAAAAAACGAGTTGAAAAATGGAGCTCAGGGGCACAGCAATTCACAAACTGGCAGAGTAAGCAAGGCCAACTCTCGTCCAAAATTCTGTTGAGGGAAGGCAACGAGGCGGACTTGAAAGCGAGGCAGAATAGGAGGAAACAGATTTCAAGAGGTACGTTGGAATCGCCTGTAAAGCACAGGAAGAGGGGCACAACTTCGACAATGACGCACTTGGCCAAAAAGGGCGTATGCGTTTTCTCCTGAATATATTCAGGAGAAAACGCATACGCCCTTTTTGGCCAAGCAAGCAAGCGGGCAATGCAAATCTGCACTACAAAGAAGTATCACTTCCCACCGGTCAAAAGGGACATCCACAAAATGTGTAAAAACCAGAAAGGCAAGACAGGCCCTGGAGAACAGGGAGCCTTGTTATGCTGATGTGGGGGATGTAAGTTGCCAACTGCCTCACTGGAGGAGTGCATTGTGTTCCCTAAAACAAGGAAACAACAGAGCTACAGAGCCACAGAGCCAAGGGCACTTCCAGTCTAGGGAATATACCTTGGGAAAACTGAAAATCAATAAGACAGAGCCACCCCCAAATTGAGGGCTGCACTGCTTACAAGAACCTCAACCTGGGTACACCTGAAATATCCCAGGAAATATAAAAATGGTTCAAAAAATTGTGGAACTTACGTACGATGGAATATCCCTCAGCCATGAAATCAATGTCATAAGACCAGTAGCAGCAAAATGAGTGGATTCAGGTACGATGATTCTAAGTGAAATAAGTCACACAGAAAAAGAAACTTATCATAAGATATCACTTAGGAAGATCCTGTAAACATGGCTACACATGAACTGAGTTAGGAAAGAGAACAGAGTCTCACATTTAGAAAACACTCTTATGCCTGCTTAAGGGGGAAGGAGAGGTGGGGTGATGCATCAAACCAGAGTTTGATATAAGCACAGGTACCGTTCCAAAAACCAACTATGGAATAGACAAGACCTACACCTTCCTCAGTGAAAGGGACTCAAAACCCCATATTTCCCGCAGAGGAATAGATCTGACTAGTAAGAATCTTAAAACCTATGTATTGATATGTCTCCGTAAAGGAATCAAGTGTGTCTAGACTGGCATAAACATGGCAGCGAGAATCAGCTCAAACCCACTCTAAAAAGGAATTTCAAAAACAAAACAAAGAAACAGGGAAATTCTTTACAATTCCTTCAGGGTCTCTGATGCAACCTGGAATGACCCTATCTACAATGACAGCTGGATGTGGCATGAGGCTGGACACTTGGGACTGAGAGGATTGGTGAGATTGGGTGAGCAAATGCAGACCCTTTAAAGCAAGAATGCATGGCACCCATTCCATGGGTCCCAACTCTCCAGGTTGAAGGGAATATTACTACAGCTATAACATGTACGGGAAACCTAGAGAATGGACACACTGTGAATTTGGAAGGTTTCTAAAACTCAACGAAGAGTCCCTCTCCTGGTGCTCTGGTTTGAATTTCCAACTGCTTTCCTATCAATCTCCCAACTTGGAGAGACAGCCCCTTTAAGCTCCTGGTTCGCACAGGTTGCCAATTTGGCAGAGGATGAAAGGGAAGATGGAGAACCAATGAGAGAGTAGCTGTTAGGCATTTGGATGGGCACATGTCACTCTAATTTCCCGGCAGGAAGAAGAATTAACCAAAGTCTCAGCCACCCACCGGGAACCAGTATAGGTCCTGAACCAAAAGTTTGGACTTGCGTTCAGCTCACAAAAAACGAGTTGAAAAATGGAGCTCAGGGGCACAGCAATTCACAAACTGGCAGAGTAATCAAGGCCAACTCTCGTCCAAAATTCTGTTGAGGGAAGGCAACGAGGCGGACTTGAAAGCGAGGCAGAATAGGAGGAAACAGATTTCAAGAGGTACGTTGGAATCGCCTGTAAAGCACAGGAAGAGGGGCACAACTTCGACAATGACGCACTTGGCCAAAAATGGCGTATGCGTTTTCTCCTGAATATATTCAGGAGAAAACGCATACGCCCTTTTTGGCCAAGCAAGCAAGCGGGCAATGCAAATCTGCACTACAAAGAAGTATCACTTCCCACCGGTCAAAAGGGACATCCACAAAATGTGTAAAAACCAGAAAGGCAAGACAGGCCCTGGAGAACAGGGAGCCTTGTTATGCTGATGTGCGGGATGTAAGTTGCCAACTGCCTCACTGGAGGAGTGCATTGTGTTCCCTAAAACAAGGAAACAACAGAGCTACAGAGCCACAGAGCCAAGGGCACTTCCAGTCTAGGGAATATACCTTGGGAAAACTGAAAATCAATAAGACAGAGCCACCCCCAAATTGAGGGCTGCACTGCTTACAAGAACCTCAACCTGGGTACACCTGAAATATCCCAGGAAATATAAAAATGGTTCAAAAAATTGTGGAACTTACGTACGATGGAATATCCCTCAGCCATGAAATCAATGTCATAAGACCAGTAGCAGCAAAATGAGTGGATTCAGGTACGATGATTCTAAGTGAAATAAGTCACACAGAAAAAGAAACTTATCATAAGATATCACTTAGGAAGATCCTGTAAACATGGCTACACATGAACTGAGTTAGGAAAGTGAACAGAGTCTCACATTTAGAAAACACTCTTATGCCTGCTTAAGGGGGAAGGAGAGGTGGGGTGATGCATCAAACCAGAGTTTGATATAAGCACAGGTACCGTTCCAAAAACCAACTATGGAATAGACAAGACCTACACCTTCCTCAGTGAAAGGGACTCAAAACCCCATATTTCCCGCAGAGGAATAGATCTGACTAGTAAGAATCTTAAAACCTATGTATTGATATGTCTCCGTAAGGGAATCAAGTGTGTCTAGACTGGCATAAACATGGCAGCGAGAATCAGCTCAAACCCACTCTAAAAAGGAATTTCAAAAACAAAACAAAGAAACAGGGAAATTCTTTACAATTCCTTCAGGGTCTCTGATGCAACCTGGAATGACCCTATCTACAATGACAGCTGGATGTGGCATGAGGCTGGACACTTGGGACTGAGAGGATTGGTGAGATTGGGTGAGCAAATGCAGACCCTTTAAAGCAAGAATGCATGGCACCCATTCCATGGGTCCCAACTCTCCAGGTTGAAGGGAATATTACTACAGCTATAACATGTACGGGAAACCTAGAGAATGGACACACTGTGAATACGAAAGGTTTCTAAAACTCAACGAAGAGTCCCTCTCCTGGTGCTCCTGTTTGACTTTCCAACTGCTTTCCTATCAATCTCCCAACTTGGAGAGACAGCCCCTTTAAGCTCCTGGTTCGCACAGGTTGCCAATTTGGCAGAGGATGAAAGGGAAGACGGAGAACCAATGAGAGAGTAGCTGTTAGGCATTTGGATGGGCACATGTCACTCTAATTTCCCGGCAGGAAGAAGAATTAACCAAAGTCTCAGCCACCCACCGGGAACCAGTATAGGTCCTGAACCAAAAGTTTGGACTTGCGTTCAGCTCACAAAAAACGAGTTGAAAAATGGAGCTCAGGGGCACAGCAATTCACAAACTGGCAGAGTAATCAAGGCCAACTCTCGTCCAAAAATCTGTTGAGGGAAGGCAACGAGGCGGACTTGAAAGCGAGGCAGAATAGCAGGAAACAGATTTCAAGAGGTACGTTGGAATCGCCTGTAAAGCACAGGAAGAGGGGCACAACTTCGACAATGACGCACTTGGCCAAAAAGGGCGTATGCGTTTTCTCCTGAATATATTCAGGAGAAAACGCATACGCCCTTTTTGGCCAAGCAAGCAAGCGGGCAATGCAAATCTGCACTACAAAGAAGTATCACTTCCCACCGGTCAAAAGGGACATCCACAAAATGTGTAAAAACCAGAAAGGTAAGACAGGCCCTGGAGAACAGGGAGCCTTTTTTTGCTGATGGGCGGGATGTAAGTTGCCAACTGCCTCACTGGAGGAGTGCATTGTGTTCCCTAAAACGAGGAAACAACAGAGCTACAGAGCCAAGGGCACTTCCAGTCTAGGGAATATACCTTGGGAAAACTGAAAATCAATAAGACAGAGCCACCCCCAAATTGAGGGCTGCACTGCTTACAAGAACCTCAACCTGGGTGCACCTGAAATATCCCAGGAAATATAAAAATGGTTCAAAAAATTGTGGAACTTACGTACGATGGAATATCCCTCAGCCATGAAATCAATGTCATAAGACCAGTAGCAGCAAAATGAGTGGATTCAGGTACGATGATTCTAAGTGAAATAAGTCACACAGAAAAAGAAACTTATCATAAGATATCACTTAGGAAGATCCTGTAAACATGGCTACACATGAACTGAGTTAGGAAAGAGAACAGAGTCTCACATTTAGAAAACACTCTTATGCCTGCTTAAGGGGGAAGGAGAGGTGGGGTGATGCATCAAACCAGAGTTTGATATAAGCCCAGGTACCGTTCCAAAAACCAACTATGGAATAGACAAGACCTACACCTTCCTCAGTGAAAGGGACTCAAAATCCCATATTTCCCGCAGAGGAATAGATCTGACTAGTAAGAATCTTAAAACCTATGTATTGATATGTCTCCGTAAGGGAATCAAGTGTGTCTAGATTGGCATAAACATGGCAGCGAGAATCAGCTCAAACCCACTCTAAAAAGGAATTTCAAAAACAAAACAAAGAAACAGGGAAATTCTTTACAATTCCTTCAGGGTCTCTGATGCAACCTGGAATGACCCTATCTACAATGACAGCTGGATGTGGCATGAGGCTGGCCACGTGGGACTGAGAGGATTGGTGAGATTGGGTGAGCAAATGCAGACCCTTTAAACCAAGAATGCATGGCACCCATTCCATGGGTCCCAACTCTCCAGGTTGAAGGGAATATTACTACAGCTATAACATGTACGGGAAACCTAGAGAATGGACACACTGTGAATATGAAAGATTTCTAAAACTCAACGAAGAGTCCCTCTCCTGGTGCTCCGGTTTGCCTTTCCAACTGCTTTCCTATCAATCTCCCAACTTGGAGAGACAGCCCCTTTAAGCTCCTGGTTCGCACAGGTTGCCAATTTGGCAGAGGATGAAAGGGAAGACGGAGAACCAATGAGAGAGTAGCTGTTAGGCATTTGGATGGGCACATGTCACTCTAATTTCCCGGCAGGAAGAAGAATTAACCAAAGTCTCAGCAACCCACCGGGAACCAGTAGAGGTCCTGAACCAAAAGTTTGGACTTGCGTTCAGCTCACAAAAAACGAGTTGAAAAATGGAGCTCAGGGGCACAGCAATTCACAAACTGGCAGAGTAATCAAGGCCAACTCTCATCCAAAATTCTGTTGAGGGAAGGCAACGAGGCGGACTTGAAAGCGAGGCAGAATAGGAAGAAACAGATTTCAAGAGATACGTTGGAATCGCCTGTAAAGCACAGGAAGAGGGGCACAACTTCGACAATGACGCACTTGGCCAAAAAGGGCGTATGCGTTTTCTCCTGAATATATTCAGGAGAAAACGCATACGCCCTTTTTGGCCAAGCAAGCAAGCGGGCAATGCAAATCTGCACTACAAAGAAGTATCACTTCCCACCGGTCAAAAGGGACATCCACAAAATGTGTAAAAACCAGAAAGGCAAGACAGGCCCTGGAGAACAGGGAGCCTTGTTATGCTGATGGGCAGGATGTAAGTTGCCAACTGCCTCACTGGAGGAGTGCATTGTGTTCCCTAAAACAAGGAAACAACAGAGCTACAGAGCCAAGGGCACTTCCAGTCTAGGGAATATACCTTGGGAAAACTGAAAATCAATAAGACAGAGCCACCCCCAAATTGAGGGCTGCACTGCTTACAAGAACCTCAACCTGGGTACACCTGAAATATCCCAGGAAATATAAAAATGGTTCAAAAAATTGTGGAACTTACGTACGATGGAATATCCCTCAGCCATGAAATCAATGTCATAAGACCAGTAGCAGCAAAATGAGTGGATTCAGGTACGATGATTCTAAGTGAAATAAGTCACACAGAAAAAGAAACTTATCATAAGATATCACTTAGGAAGATCCTGTAAACATGGCTACACATGAACTGAGTTAGGAAAGAGAACAGAGTCTCACATTTAGAAAACACTCTTATGCCTGCTTAAGGGGGAAGGAGAGGTGGGGTGATGCATCAAACCAGAGTTTGATATAAGCACAGGTACCGTTCCAAAAACCAACTATGGAATAGACAAGACCTACACCTTCCTCAGTGAAAGGGACTCAAAACCCCATATTTCCCGCAGAGGAATAGATCTGACTAGTAAGAATCTTAAAACCTATGTATTGATATGTCTCCGTAAGGGAATCAAGTGTGTCTAGACTGGCATAAACATGGCAGCGAGAATCAGCTCAAACCCACTCTAAAAAGGAATTTCAAAAACAAAACAAAGAAACAGGGAAATTCTTTACAATTCCTTCAGGGTCTCTGATGCAACCTGGAATGACCCTATCTACAATGACAGCTGGATGTGGCATGAGGCTGGACACTTGGGACTTAGAGGATTGGTGAGATTGGGTGAGCAAATGCAGACCATTTAAAGCAAGAATGCATGGCACCCATTCCATGGGTCCCAACTCTCCAGGTTGAAGGGAATATTACTACAGCTATAACATGTACGGGAAACCTAGAGAATGGACACACTGTGAATATGAAAGGTTTCTAAAACTCAACGAAGAGTCCCTCTCCTGGTGCTCTGGTTTGACTTTCCAACTGCTTTCCTATCAATCTCCCAACTTGGAGAGACAGCCCCTTTAAGCTCCTGGTTCGCACAGGTTGCCAATTTGGCAGAGGATGAAAGGGAAGAGGGAGAACCAATGAGAGAGTAGCTGTTAGGCATTTGGATGGGCACATGTCACTCTAATTTCCCGGCAGGAAGAAGAATTAACCAAAGTCTCAGCCACCCACCGGGAACCAGTATAGGTCCTGAACCAAAAGTTTGGACTTGCGTTCAGCTCACAAAAAACGAGTTGAAAAATCGAGCTCAGGGGCACAGCAATTCACAAACTGGCAGAGTAATCAAGGCCAACTCTCGTCCAAAATTCTGTTGAGGGAAGGCAACGAGGCGGACTTGAAAGCGAGGCAGAATAGGAGGAAACAGATTTCAAGAGGTACGTTGGAATCGCCTGTAAAGCACAGGAAGAGGGGCACAACTTCGACAATGACGCACTTGGCCAAAAAGGGCGTATGCGTTTTCTCCTGAATATATTCAGGAGAAAACGCATACAACCTTTTTGGCCAAGCCAGCAAGCGGGCAATGCAAATCTGCACTACAAAGAAGTATCACTTCCCACCGGTCAAAAGGGACATCCACAAAATGTGTAAAAACCAGAAAGGCAAGACAGGCCCTGGAGAACAGGGAGCCTTGTTATGCTGATGGGCGGGATGTAAGTTGCCAACTGCCTCACTGGAGGAGTGCATTGTGTTCCCTAAAACAAGGAAACAACAGAGCTACAGAGCCAAGGGCACTTCCAGTCTAGGGAATATACCTTGGGAAAACTGAAAATCAATAAGACAGAGCCACCCCCAAATTGAGGGCTGCACTGCTTACAAGAACCTCAACCTGGGTGCACCTGAAATATCCCAGGAAATATATAAATGGTTCAAAAAATTGTGGAACTTACGTACGATGGAATATCCCTCAGCCATGAAATCAATGTCATAAGACCAGTAGCAGCAAAATGAGTGGATTCAGGTACGATGATTCTAAGTGAAATAAGTCACACAGAAAAAGAAACTTATCATAAGATATCACTTAGGAAGATCCTGTAAACATGGCTACACATGAACTGAGTTAGGAAAGAGAACAGAGTCTCACATTTAGAAAACACTCTTATGCCTGCTTAAGGGGGAAGGAGAGGTGGGGTGATGCATCAAACCAGAGTTTGATATAAGCACAGGTACCGTTCCAAAAACCAACTATGGAATAGACAAGACCTACACCTTCCTCAGTGAAAGGGACTCAAAACCCCATATTTCCCGCAGAGGAATAGATCTGACTAGTAAGAATCTTAAAACCTATGTATTGATATGTCTCCGTAAGGGAATCAAGTGTGTCTAGACTGGCATAAACATGGCAGCGAGAATCAGCTCAAACCCACTCTAAAAAGGAATTTCAAAAACAAAACAAAGAAACAGGGAAATTCTTTACAATTCCTTCAGGGTCTCTGATGCAACCTGGAATGACCCTATCTACAATGACAGCTGGATGTGGCATGAGGCTGGACACTTGGGACTGAGAGGATTGGTGAGATTGGGTGAGCAAATGCAGACCCTTTAAAGCAAGAATGCATGGCACCCATTCCATGGGTCCCAACTCTCCAGGTTGAAGGGAATATTACTACAGCTATAACATGTACGGGAAACCTAGAGAATGGACACACTGTGAATATGAAAGGTTTCTAAAACTCAACGAAGAGTCCCTCTCCTGGTGCTCTGGTTTGACTTTCCAACTGCTTTCCTATCAATCTCCCAACTTGGAGAGACAGCCCCTTTAAGCTCCTGGTTCGCACAGGTTGCCAATTTGGCAGAGGATGAAAGGGAAGACGGAGAACCAATGAGAGAGTAGCTGTTAGGCATTTGGATGGGCACATGTCACTCTAATTTCCCGGCAGGAAGAAGAATTAACCAAAGTCTCAGCCACCCACCGGGAACCAGTATAGGTCCTGAACCAAAAGTTTGGACTTGCGTTCAGCTCACAAAAAACGAGTTGAAAAATCGAGCTCAGGGGCACAGCAATTCACAAACTGGCAGAGTAATCAAGGCCAACTCTCGTCCAAAATTCTGTTGAGGGAAGGCAACGAGGCGGACTTGAAAGCGAGGCAGAATAGGAGGAAACAGATTTCAAGAGGTACGTTGGAATCGCCTGTAAAGCACAGGAAGAGGGGCACAACTTCGACAATGACGCACTTGGCCAAAAAGGGCGTATGCGTTTTCTCCTGAATATATTCAGGAGAAAACGCATACGCCCTTTTTGGCCAAGCCAGCAAGCGGGCAATGCAAATCTGCACTACAAAGAAGTATCACTTCCCACCGGTCAAAAGGGACATCCACAAAATGTGTAAAAACCAGAAAGGCAAGACAGGCCCTGGAGAACAGGGAGCCTTGTTATGCTGATGGGCGGGATGTAAGTTGCCAACTGCCTCACTGGAGGAGTGCATTGTGTTCCCTAAAACAAGGAAACAACAGAGCTACAGAGCCAAGGGCACTTCCAGTCTAGGGAATATACCTTGGGAAAACTGAAAATCAATAAGACAGAGCCACCCCCAAATTGAGGGCTGCACTGCTTACAAGAACCTCAACCTGGGTGCACCTGAAATATCCCAGGAAATATATAAATGGTTCAAAAAATTGTGGAACTTACGTACGATGGAATATCCCTCAGCCATGAAATCAATGTCATAAGACCAGTAGCAGCAAAATGAGTGGATTCAGGTACGATGATTCTAAGTGAAATAAGTCACACAGAAAAAGAAACTTATCATAAGATATCACTTAGGAAGATCCTGTAAACATGGCTACACATGAACTGAGTTAGGAAAGAGAACAGAGTCTCACATTTAGAAAACACTCTTATGCCTGCTTAAGGGGGAAGGAGAGGTGGGGTGATGCATCAAACCAGAGTTTGATATAAGCACAGGTACCGTTCCAAAAACCAACTATGGAATAGACAAGACCTACACCTTCCTCAGTGAAAGGGACTCAAAACCCCATATTTCCCGCAGAGGAATAGATCTGACTAGTAAGAATCTTAAAACCTATGTATTGATATGTCTCCGTAAGGGAATCAAGTGTGTCTAGACTGGCATAAACATGGCAGCGAGAATCAGCTCAAACCCACTCTAAAAAGGAATTTCAAAAACAAAACAAAGAAACAGGGAAATTCTTTACAATTCCTTCAGGGTCTCTGATGCAACCTGGAATGACCCTATCTACAATGACAGCTGGATGTGGCATGAGGCTGGACACTTGGGACTGAGAGGATTGGTGAGATTGGGTGAGCAAATGCAGACCCTTTAAAGCAAGAATGCATGGCACCCATTCCATGGGTCCCAACTCTCCAGGTTGAAGGGAATATTACTACAGCTATAACATGTACGGGAAACCTAGAGAATGGACACACTGTGAATATGAAAGGTTTCTAAAACTCAACGAAGAGTCCCTCTCCTGGTGCTCTGGTTTGACTTTCCAACTGCTTTCCTATCAATCTCCCAACTTGGAGAGACAGCCCCTTTAAGCTCCTGGTTCGCACAGGTTGCCAATTTGGCAGAGGATGAAAGGGAAGACGGAGAACCAATGAGAGAGTAGCTGTTAGGCATTTGGATGGGCACATGTCACTCTAATTTCCCGGCAGGAAGAAGAATTAACCAAAGTCTCAGCCACCCACCGGGAACCAGTATAGGTCCTGAACCAAAAGTTTGGACTTGCGTTCAGCTCACAAAAAACGAGTTGAAAAATCGAGCTCAGGGGCACAGCAATTCACAAACTGGCAGAGTAATCAAGGCCAACTCTCGTCCAAAATTCTGTTGAGGGAAGGCAACGAGGCGGACTTGAAAGCGAGGCAGAATAGGAGGAAACAGATTTCAAGAGGTACGTTGGAATCGCCTGTAAAGCACAGGAAGAGGGGCACAACTTCGACAATGACGCACTTGGCCAAAAAGGGCGTATGCGTTTTCTCCTGAATATATTCAGGAGAAAACGCATACGCCCTTTTTGGCCAAGCAAGCAAGCGGGCAATGCAAATCTGCACTACAAAGAAGTATCACTTCCCACCGGTCAAAAGGGACATCCACAAAATGTGTAAAAACCAGAAAGGCAAGACAGGCCCTGGAGAACAGGGAGCCTTGTTATGCTGATGGGCGGGATGTAAGTTGCCAACTGCCTCACTGGAGGAGTGCATTGTGTTCCCTAAAACAAGGAAACAACAGAGCTACAGAGCCAAGGGCACTTCCAGTCTAGGGAATATACCTTGGGAAAACTGAAAATCAATAAGACAGAGCCACCCCCAAATTGAGGGCTGCACTGCTTACAAGAACCTCAACCTGGGTACACCTGAAATATCCCAGGAAATATAAAAATGGTTCAAAAAATTGTGGAACTTACGTACGATGGAATATCCCTCAGCCATGAAATCAATGTCATAAGACCAGTAGCAGCAAAATGAGTGGATTCAGGTACGATGATTCTAAGTGAAATAAGTCACACAGAAAAAGAAACTTATCATAAGATATCACTTAGGAAGATCCTGTAAACATGGCTACACATGAACTGAGTTAGGAAAGAGAACAGAGTCTCACATTTAGAAAACACTCTTATGCCTGCTTAAGGGGGAAGGAGAGGTGGGGTGATGCATCAAACCAGAGTTTGATATAAGCACAGGTACCGTTCCAAAAACCAACTATGGAATAGACAAGACCTACACCTTCCTCAGTGAAAGGGACTCAAAACCCCATATTTCCCGCAGAGGAATAGATCTGACTAGTAAGAATCGTAAAACCTATGTATTGATATGTCTCCGTAAAGGAATCAAGTGTGTCTAGACTGGCATAAACATGGCAGCGAGAATCAGCTCAAACCCACTCTAAAAAGGAATTTCAAAAACAAAACAAAGAAACAGGGAAATTCTTTACAATTCCTTCAGGGTCTCTGATGCAACCTGGAATGACCCTATCTACAATGACAGCTGGATGTGGCATGAGGCTGGACACTTGGGACTGAGAGGATTGGTGAGATTGGGTGAGCAAATGCAGACCCTTTAAAGCAAGAATGCATGGCACCCATTCCATGGGTCCCAACTCTCCAGGTTGAAGGGAATATTACTACAGCTATAACATGTACGGGAAACCTAGAGAATGGACACACTGTGAATTTGAAAGGTTTCTAAAACTCAACGAAGAGTCCCTCTCCTGGTGCTCTGGTTTGAATTTCCAACTGCTTTCCTATCAATCTCCCAACTTGGAGAGACAGCCCCTTTAAGCTCCTGGTTCGCACAGGTTGCCAATTTGGCAGAGGATGAAAGGGAAGATGGAGAACCAATGAGAGAGTAGCTGTTAGGCATTTGGATGGGCACATGTCACTCTAATTTCCCGGCAGGAAGAAGAATTAACCAAAGTCTCAGCCACCCACCGGGAACCAGTATAGGTCCTGAACCAAAAGTTTGGACTTGCGTTCAGCTCACAAAAAACGAGTTGAAAAATGGAGCTCAGGGGCACAGCAATTCACAAACTGGCAGAGTAATCAAGGCCAACTCTCGTCCAAAATTCTGTTGAGGGAAGGCAACGAGGCGGACTTGAAAGCGAGGCAGAATAGGAGGAAACAGATTTCAAGAGGTACGTTGGAATCGCCTGTAAAGCACATGAAGAGGGGCACAACTTCGACAATGACGCACTTGGCCAAAAAGGGCGTATGTGTTTTCTCCTGAATATATTCAGGAGAAAACGCATACGCCCTTTTTGGCCAAGCAAGCAAGCGGGCAATGCAAATCTGCACTACAAAGAAGTATCACTTCCCACCGGTCAAAAGGGACATCCACAAAATGTGTAAAAACCAGAAAGGCAAGACAGGCCCTGGAGAACAGGGAGCCTTGTTATGCTGATGTGCGGGATGTAAGTTGCCAACTGCCTCACTGGAGGAGTGCATTGTGTTCCCTAAAACAAGGAAACAACAGAGCTACAGAGCCACAGAGCCAAGGGCACTTCCAGTCTAGGGAATATACCTTGGGAAAACTGAAAATCAATAAGACAGAGCCACCCCCAAATTGAGGGCTGCACTGCTTACAAGAACCTCAACCTGGGTACACCTGAAATATCCCAGGAAATATAAAAATGGTTCAAAAAATTGTGGAACTTACGTACGATGGAATATCCCTCAGCCATGAAATCAATGTCATAAGACCAGTAGCAGCAAAATGAGTGGATTCAGGTACGATGATTCTAAGTGAAATAAGTCACACAGAAAAAGAAACTTATCATAAGATATCACTTAGGAAGATCCTGTAAACATGGCTACACATGAACTGAGTTAGGAAAGAGAACAGAGTCTCACATTTAGAAAACACTCTTATGCCTGCTTAAGGGGGAAGGAGAGGTGGGGTGATGCATCAAACCAGAGTTTGATATAAGCACAGGTACCGTTCCAAAAACAAACTATGGAATAGACAAGACCTACACCTTCCTCAGTGAAAGGGACTCAAAACCCCATATTTCCCGCAGAGGAATAGATCTGACTAGTAAGAATCTTAAAACCTATGTATTGATATGTCTCCGTAAGGGAATCAAGTGTGTCTAGACTGGCATAAACATGGCAGCGAGAATCAGCTCAAACCCACTCTAAAAAGGAATTTCAAAAACAAAACAAAGAAACAGGGAAATTCTTTACAATTCCTTCAGGGTCTCTGATGCAACCTGGAATGACCCTATCTACAATGACAGCTGGATGTGGCATGAGGCTGGACACTTGGGACTGAGAGGATTGGTGAGATTGGGTGAGCAAATGCAGACCCTTTAAAGCAAGAATGCATGGCACCCATTCCATGGGTCCCAACTCTCCAGGTTGAAGGGAATATTACTACAGCTATAACATGTACGGGAAACCTAGAGAATGGACACACTGTGAATAAGAAAGGTTTCTAAAACTCAACGAAGTGTCCCTCTCCTGGTGCTCCGGTTTGACTTTCCAACTGCTTTCCTATCAATCTCCCAACTTGGAGAGACAGCCCCTTTAAGCTCCTGGTTCGCACAGGTTGCCAATTTGGCAGAGGATGAAAGGGAAGACGGAGAACCAATGAGAGAGTAGCTGTTAGGCATTTGGATGGGCACATGTCACTCTAATTTCCCGGCAGGAAGAAGAATTAACCAAAGTCTCAGCCACCCACCGGGAACCAGTATAGGTCCTGAACCAAAAGTTTGGACTTGCGTTCAGCTCACAAAAAACGAGTTGAAAAATGGAGCTCAGGGGCACAGCAATTCACAAACTGGCAGAGTAATCAAGGCCAACTCTCGTCCAAAAATCTGTTGAGGGAAGGCAACGAGGCGGACTTGAAAGCGAGGCAGAATAGGAGGAAACAGATTTCAAGAGGTACGTTGGAATCGCCTGTAAAGCACAGGAAGAGGGGCACAACTTCGACAATGACGCACTTGGCCAAAAAGGGCGTATGCGTTTTCTCCTGAATATATTCAGGAGAAAACGCATACGCCCTTTCTGGCCAAGCAAGCAAGCGGGCAATGCAAATCTGCACTACAAAGAAGTATCACTTCCCACCGGTCAAAAGGGACATCCACAAAATGTGTAAAAACCAGAAAGGCAAGACAGGCCCTGGAGAACAGGGAGCCTTGTTATGCTGATGGGCGGGATGTAAGTTGCCAACTGCCTCACTGGAGGAGTGCATTGTGTTCCCTAAAACAAGGAAACAACAGAGCTACAGAGCCAAGGGCGCTTCCAGTCTAGGGAATATACCTTGGGAAAACTGAAAATCAATAAGACAGAGCCACCCCCAAATTGAGGGCTGCACTGCTTACAAGAACCTCAACCTGGGTGCACCTGAAATATCCCAGGAAATATAAAAATGGTTCAAAAAATTGTGGAACTTACGTACGATGGAATATCCCTCAGCCATGAAATCAATGTCATAAGACCAGTAGCAGCAAATTGAGTGGATTCAGGTACGATGATTCTAAGTGAAATAATTCACACAGATAAAGAAACTTATCATAAGAT
Source organism: Mesoplodon mirus (assembly GCF_964341445.2). Classification (NCBI taxonomy): domain Eukaryota; kingdom Metazoa; phylum Chordata; class Mammalia; order Artiodactyla; family Ziphiidae; genus Mesoplodon; species Mesoplodon mirus. Next base: position 105,682,012 of record NC_138987.1, on the reverse strand, counting down.
ATCACTTAGGAAGATCCTGTAAACATGGCTACACATGAACTGAGTTAGGAAAGAGAACAGAGTCTCACATTTAGAAAACACTCTTATGCCTGCTTAAGGGGGAAGGAGAGGTGGGGTGATGCATCAAACCAGAGTTTGATATAAGCCCAGGTACCGTTCCAAAAACCAACTATGGAATAGACAAGACCTACACCTTCCTCAGTGAAAGGGACTCAAAACCCCATATTTCCCGCAGAGGAACAGATCTGACTAGTAAGAATCTTAAAACCTATGTATTGATATGTCTCCGTAAGGGAATCAAGTGTGTCTAGATTGGCATAAACATGGCAGCGAGAATCAGCTCAAACCCACTCTAAGAAGGAATTTCAAAAACAAACCAAGAAACAGGGAAATTCTTTACAATTCCTTCAGGGTCTCTGATGCAACCTGGAATGACCCTATCTACAATGACAGCTGGATGTGGCATGAGGCTGGACACTTGGGACTGAGAGGATTGGTGAGATTGGGTGAGCAAATGCAGACCCTTTAAAGCAAGAATGCATGGCACCCATTCCATGGGTCCCAACTCTCCAGGTTGAAGGGAATATTACTACAGCTATAACATGTACGGGAAACCTAGAGAATGGACACACCGTGAATACGAAAGGTTTCTAAAACTCAACGAAGAGTCCCTCTCCTGGTGCTCCGGTTTGACTTTCCAACTGCTTTCCTATCAATCTCCCAACTTGGAGAGACAGCCCCTTTAAGCTCCTGGTTCGCACAGGTTGCCAATTTGGCAGAGGAAGAAAGGGAAGACGGAGAACCAATGAGAGAGTAGCTGTTAGGCATTTGGATGGGCACATGTCACTCTAATTTCCCGGCAGGAAGAAGAATTAACCATAGTATCAGCCACCCACCGGGAACCAGTATAGGTCCTGAACCAAAAGTTTGGACTTGCGTTCAGCTCACAAAAAACGAGTTGAAAAATGGAGCTCAGGGGCACAGCAATTCACAAACTGGCAGAGTAATCAAGGCCAACTCTCGTCCAAAAATCTGTTGAGGGAAGGCAACGAGGCGGACTTGAAAGCGAGGCAGAATAGCAGGAAACAGATTTCAAGAGGTACGTTGGAATCGTCTGTAAAGCACAGGAAGAGGGGCACAACTTCGACAATGATGCACTTGGCCAAAAAGGGCATATGCGTTTTCTCCTGAATATATTCAGGAGAAAACGCATACGCCCTTTTTGGCCAAGCAAGCAAGCGGGCAATGCAAATCTGCACTACAAAGAAGTATCACTTCCCACCGGTCAAAAGGGACATCCACAAAATGTGTAAAAACCAGAAAGGCAAGACAGGCCCTGGAGAACAGGGAGCCTTGTTATGCTGATGGGCGGGATGTAAGTTGCCAACTGCCTCACTGGAGGAGTGCATTGTGTTCCCTAAAACAAGGAAACAACAGAGCTACAGAGCCAAGGGCACTTCCAGTCTAGGGAATATACCTTGGGAAAACTGAAAATCAATAAGACAGAGCCACCCCCAAATTGAGGGCTGCACTGCTTACAAGAACCTCAACCTGGGTACACCTGAAATATCCCAGGAAATATAAAAATGGTTCAAAATATTGTGGAACTTACGTACGATGGAATATCCCTCAGCCATGAAATCAATGTCATAAGACCAGTAGCAGCAAAATGAGTGTATTCAGGTACGATGATTCTAAGTGAAATAAGTCACACAGAAATAGAAACTTATCATAAGATATCACTTAGGAAGATCCTGTAAACATGGCTACACATGAACTGAGTTAGGAAAGAGAACAGAGTCTCACATTTAGAAAACACTCTTATGCCTGCTTAAGGGGGAAGGAGAGGTGGGGTGATGCATCAAACCAGAGTTTGATATAAGCCCAGGTACCGTTCCAAAAACCAACTATGGAATAGACAAGACCTACACCTTCCTCAGTGAAAGGGACTCAAAACCCCATATTTCCCGCAGAGGAACAGATCTGACTAGTAAGAATCTTAAAATCTATGTATTGATATGTCTCCGTAAGGGAATCAAGTGTGTCTAGACTGGCATAAACATGGCAGCGAGAATCAGCTCAAACCCACTCTAAGAAGGAATTTCAAAAACAAACCAAGAAACAGGGAAATTCTTTACAATTCCTTCAGGGTCTCTGATGCAACCTGGAATGACCCTATCTACAATGACAGCTGGATGTGGCATGAGGCTGGACACTTGGGACTGAGAGGATTGGTGAGATTGGGTGAGCAAATGCAGACCCTTTAAAGCAAGAATGCATGGCACCCATTCCATGGGTCCCAACTCTCCAGGTTGAAGGGAATATTACTACAGCTATAACATGTACGGGAAACCTAGAGAATGGACACACCGTGAATACGAAAGGTTTCTAAAACTCAACGAAGTGTCCCTCTCCTGGTGCTCCGGTTTGACTTTCCAACTGCTTTCCTATCAATCTCCCAACTTGGAGAGACAGCCCCTTTAAGCTCCTGGTTCGCACAGGTTGCCAATTTGGCAGAGGAAGAAAGGGAGGACGGAGAACCAATGAGAGAGTAGCTGTTAGGCATTTGGATGGGCACATGTCACTCTAATTTCCCGGCAGGAAGAAGAGTTAACCATAGTATCAGCCACCCACCGGGAACCAGTATAGGTCCTGAACCAAAAGTTTGGACTTGCGTTCAGCTCACAAAAAACGAGTTGAAAAATGGAGCTCAGGGGCACAGCAATTCACAAACTGGCAGAGTAATCAAGGCCAACTCTCGTCCAAAATTCTGTTGAGGGAAGGCAACGAGGCGGACTTGAAAGCGAGGCAGAATAGCAGGAAACAGATTTCAAGAGGTACGTTGGAATCGTCTGTAAAGCACAGGAAGAGGGGCACAACTTCGACAATGATGCACTTGGCCAAAAAGGGCGTATGCGTTTTCTCCTGAATATATTCAGGAGAAAACGCATACGCCCTTTTTGGCCAAGCAAGCAAGCGGGCAATGCAAAACTGCACTACAAAGAAGTATCACTTCCCACCGGTCAAAAGGGACATCCACAAAATGTGTAAAAACCAGAAAGGCAAGACAGGCCCTGGAGAACAGGGAGCCTTGTTATGCTGATGGGCAGGATGTAAGTTGCCAACTGCCTCACTGGAGGAGTGCATTGTGTTCCCTAAAACAAGGAAACAACAGAGCTACAGAGCCAAGGGCACTTCCAGTCTAGGGAATATACCTTGGGAAAACTGAAAATCAATAAGACAGAGCCACCCCCAAATTGAGGGCTGCACTGCTTACAAGAACCTCAACCTGGGTACACCTGAAATATCCCAGGAAATATAAAAATGGTTCAAAATATTGTGGAACTTACGTACGATGGAATATCCCTCAGCCATGAAATCAATGTCATAAGACCAGTAGCAGCAAAATGAGTGGATTCAGGTACGATGATTCTAAGTGAAATAAGTCACACAGAAAAAGAAACTTATCATAAGATATCACTTAGGAAGATCCTGTGAACATGGCTACACATGAACTGAGTTAGGAAAGAGAACAGAGTCTCACATTTAGAAAACACTCTTATGCCTGCTTAAGGGGGAAGGAGAGGTGGGGTGATGCATCAAACCAGAGTTTGATATAAGCCCAGGTACCGTTCCAAAAACCAACTATGGAATAGACAAGACCTACACCTTCCTCAGTGAAAGGGACTCAAAACCCCATATTTCCCGCAGAGGAATAGATCTGACTAGTAAGAATCTTAAAACCTATGTATTGATATGTCTCCGTAAGGGAATCAAGTGTGTCTAGACTGGCATAAACATGGCAGCGAGAATCAGCTCAAACCCACTCTAAAAAGGAATTTCAAAAACAAAACAAAGAAACAGGGAAATTCTTTACAATTCCTTCAGGGTCTCTGATGCAACCTGGAATGACCCTATCTACAATGACAGCTGGATGTGGCATGAGGCTGGACACTTGGGACTGAGAGGATTGGTGAGATTGGGTGAGCAAATGCAGACCCTTTAAAGCAAGAATGCATGGCACCCATTCCATGGGTCCCAACTCTCCAGGTTGAAGGGAATATTACTACAGCTATAACATGTATGGGAAACCTAGAGAATGGACACACTGTGAATACGAAAGGTTTCTAAAACTCAACGAAGTGTCCCTCTCCTGGTGCTCCGGTTTGACTTTCCAACTGCTTTCCTATCAATCTCCCAACTTGGAGAGACAGCCCCTTTTAGCTCCTGGTTCGCACAGGTTGCCAATTTGGCAGAGGATGAAAGGGAAGAGGGAGAACCAATGAGAGAGTAGCTGTTAGGCATTTGGATGGGCACATGTCACTCTAATTTCCCGGCAGGAAGAAGAATTAACCAAAGTCTCAGCCACCCACCGGGAACCAGTATAGGTCCTGAACCAAAAGTTTGGACTTGCGTTCAGCTCACAAAAAACGAGTTGAATAATGGAGCTCAGGGGCACAGCAATTCACAAACTGGCAGAGTAATCAAGGCCATCTCTCGTCCAAAAATCTGTTGAGGGAAGGCAACGAGGCGGACTTGAAAGCAAGGCAGAATAGCAGGAAACAGATTTCAAGAGGTACGTTGGAATCGCCTGTAAAGCACAGGAAGAGGGGCACAACTTCGACAATGACGCACTTGGCCAAAAAGGGCGTATGTGTTTTCTCCTGAATATATTCAGGAGAAAACGCATACGCCCTTTTTGGCCAAGCAAGCAAGCGGGCAATGCAAATCTGCACTACAAAGAAGTATCACTTCCCACCGGTCAAAAGGGACATCCACAAAATGTGTAAAAACCAGAAAGGCAAGACAGGCCCTGGAGAACAGGGAGCCTTGTTATGCTGATGGGCGGGATGTAAGTTGCCAACTGCCTCACTGGAGGAGTGCATTGTGTTCCCTAAAACAAGGAAACAACAGAGCTACAGAGCCAAGGGCACATCCAGTCTAGGGAATATACCTTGGGAAAACTGAAAATCAATAAGACAGAGCCACCCCCAAATTGAGGGCTGCACTGCTTACAAGAACCTCAACCTGGGTACACCTGAAATATCCCAGGAAATATAAAAATGGTTCAAAATATTGTGGAACTTACGTACGATGGAATATCCCTCAGCCATGAAATCAATGTCATAAGACCAGTAGCAGCAAAATGAGTGGATGCAGGTACGATGATTCTAAGTGAAATAAGTCACACAGAAAAAGAAACTTATCATAAGATATCACTTAGGAAGATCCTGTAAACATGGCTACACATGAACTGAGTTAGGAAAGAGAACAGAGCCTCACAATTAGGAAACACTCTTAAGCCTGCTTAAGGGGGAAGGAGAGGTGGGGTGATGCATCAAACCAGAGTTTGATATAAGCCCAGGTACCGTTCCAAAAACCAACTATGGAATAGACAAGACCTACACCTTCCTCAGTGAAAGGGACTCAAAACCCCATATTTCCCGCAGAGGAATAGATCTGACTAGTAAGAATCTTAAAACCTATGTATTGATATGTCTCCGTAAGGGAATCAAGTGTGTCTAGACTGGCATAAACATGGCAGCGAGAATCAGCTCAAACCCACTCTAAAAAGGAATTTCAAAAGCAAAACCAAGAAACAGGGAAATTCTTTACAATTCCTTCAGGGTCTCTGATGCAACCTGGAATGACCCTATCTACAATGACAGCTGGATGTGGCATGAGGCTGGACACTTGGGACTGAGAGGATTGGTGAGATTGGGTGAGCAAATGCAGACCCTTTAAAGCAAGAATGCATGGCACCCATTCCATGGGTCCCAACTCTCCAGGTTGAAGGGAATATTACTACAGCTATAACATGTACGGGAAACCTAGAGAATGGACACACTGTGAATACGAAAGGTTTCTAAAACTCAACGAAGAGTCCCTCTCCTGGTGCTCCGGTTTGACTTTCCAACTGCTTTCCTATCAATCTCCCAACTTGGAGAGACAGCCCCTTTAAGCTCCTGGTTCGCACAGGTTGCCAATTTGGCAGAGGATGAAAGGGAAGACGGAGAACCAATGAGAGAGTAGCTGTTAGGCATTTGGATGGGCACATGTCACTCTAATTTCCCGGCAGGAAGAAGAATTAACCAAAGTCTCAGCCACCCACCGGAAACCAGTATAGGTCCTGAACCAAAAGTTTGGACTTGCGTTCAGCTCACAAAAAACGAGTTGAAAAATGGAGCTCAGGGGCACAGCAATTCACAAACTGGCAGAGTAATCAAGGCCAACTCTCGTCCAAAAATCTGTTGAGGGAAGGCAACGAGGCGGACTTGAAAGCAAGGCAGAATAGCAGGAAACAGATTTCAAGAGGTACGTTGGAATCGTCTGTAAAGCACAGGAAGAGGGGCACAACTTCGACAATGATGCACTTGGCCAAAAAGGGCATATGCGTTTTCTCCTGAATATATTCAGGAGAAAACGCATACGCCCTTTTTGGCCAAGCAAGCAAGCGGGCAATGCAAATCTGCACTACAAAGAAGTATCACTTCCCACCGGTCAAAAGGGACATCCACAAAATGTGTAAAAACCAGAAAGGCAAGACAGGCCCTGGAGAACAGGGAGCCTTGTTATGCTGATGGGCGGGATGTAAGTTGCCAACTGCCTCACTGGAGGAGTGCATTGTGTTCCCTAAAACAAGGAAACAACAGAGCTACAGAGCCAAGGGCACTTCCAGTCTAGGGAATATACCTTGGGAAAACTGAAAATCAATAAGACAGAGCCACCCCCAAATTGAGGGCTGCACTGCTTACAAGAACCTCAACCTGGGTACACCTGAAATATCCCAGGAAATATAAAAATGGTTCAAAAAATTGTGGAACTTACGTACGATGGAATATCCCTCAGCCATGAAATCAATGTCATAAGACCAGTAGCAGCAAAATGAGTGGATTCAGGTACGATGATTCTAAGTGAAATAAGTCACACAGAAAAAGAAACTTATCATAAGATATCACTTAGGAAGATCCTGTAAACATGGCTACACATGAACTGAGTTAGGAAAGAGAACAGAGTCTCACATTTAGAAAACACTCTTATGCCTGCTTAAGGGGGAAGGAGAGGTGGGGTGATGCATCAAACCAGAGTTTGATATAAGCCCAGGTACCGTTCCAAAAACCAACTATGGAATAGACAAGACCTACACCTTCCTCAGTGAAAGGGACTCAAAACCCCATATTTCCCGCAGAGGAACAGATCTGACTAGTAAGAATCTTAAAACCTATGTATTGATATGTCTCCGTAAGGGAATCAAGTGTGTCTAGACTGGCATAAACATGGCAGCGAGAATCAGCTCAAACCCACTCTAAAAAGGAATTTCAAAAGCAAAACAAAGAAACAGGGAAATTCTTTACAATTCCTTCAGGGTCTCTGATGCAACCTGGAATGACCCTATCTACAATGACAGCTGGATGTGGCATGAGGCTGGACACTTGGGACTGAGAGGATTGGTGAGATTGGGTGAGCAAATGCAGACCCTTTAAAGCAAGAATGCATGGCACCCATTCCATGGGTCCCAACTCTCCAGGTTGAAGGGAATATTACTACAGCTATAACATGTACGGGAAACCTAGAGAATGGACACACCGTGAATACGAAAGGTTTCTAAAACTCAACGAAGAGTCCCTCTCCTGGTGCTCCGGTTTGACTTTCCAACTGCTTTCCTATCAATCTCCCAACTTGGAGAGACAGCCCCTTTAAGCTCCTGGTTCGCACAGGTTGCCAATTTGGCAGAGGATGAAAGGGAAGAGGGAGAACCAATGAGAGAGTAGCTGTTAGGCATTTGGATGGGCACATGTCACTCTAATTTCCCGGCAGGAAGAAGAATTAACCAAAGTCTCAGCCACCCACCGGAAACCAGTATAGGTCCTGAACCAAAAGTTTGGACTTGCGTTCAGCTCACAAAAAACGAGTTGAAAAATGGAGCTCAGGGGCACAGCAATTCACAAACTGGCAGAGTAATCAAGGCCAACTCGCGTCCAAAATTCTGTTGAGGGAAGGCAACGAGGCGGACTTGAAAGCGAGGCAGAATAGCAGGAAACAGATTTCAAGAGGTACGTTGGAATCGCCTGTAAAGCACAGGAAGAGGGGCACAACTTCGACAATGACGCACTTGGCCAAAAAGGGCGTATGTGTTTTCTCCTGAATATATTCAGGAGAAAACGCATACGTCCTTTTTGGCCAAGCAAGCAAGCGGGCAATGCAAATCTGCACTACAAAGAAGTATCACTTCCCACCGGTCAAAAGGGACATCCACAAAATGTGTAAAAACCAGAAAGGCAAGACAGGCCCTGGAGAACAGGGAGCCTTGTTATGCTGATGGGCGGGATGTAAGTTGCCAACTGCCTCACTGGAGGAGTGCATTGTGTTCCCTAAAACAAGTAATCAACAGAATTACAGAGCCAAGGGCACTTCCTGTCTAGGGAATATACCTTGGGAAAACTGAAAATCAATAAGACAGAGCCACCCCCAAATTGAGGGCTGCACTGCTTACAAGAACCTCAACCTGGGTGCACCTGAAATATCCCAGGAAATATAAAAATGGTTCAAAAAAATGTGGAACTTACGTACGATGGAATATCCCTCAGCCATGAAATCAATGTCATAAGACCAGTAGCAGCAAAATGAGTGGATTCAGGTACGATGATTCTAAGTGAAATAAGTCACACAGAAAAAGAAACTTATCATAAGATATCACTTAGGAAGATCCTGTAAACATGGCTACACATGAACTGAGTTAGGAAAGAGAACAGAGTCTCACATTTAGAAAACACTCTTATGCCTGCTTAAGGGGGAAGGAGAGGTGGGGTGATGCATCAAACCAGAGTTTGATATAAGCCCAGGTACCGTTCCAAAAACCAACTATGGAATAGAAAAAACCTACACCTTCCTCAGTGAAAGGGACTCAAAACCCCATATTTCCCGCAGAGGAATAGATCTGACTAGTAAGAATCTTAAAACCTATGTATTGATATGTCTCCGTAAGGGAATCAAGTGTCTCTAGACTGGCATAAACATGGCAGCGAGAATCAGCTCAAACCCACTCTAAAAAGGAATTTCAAAAGCAAAACAAAGAAACAGGGAAATTCTTTACAATTCCTTCAGGGTCTCTGATGCAACCTGGAATGACCCTATCTACAATGACAGCTGGATGTGGCATGAGGCTGGACACTTGGGACTGAGAGGATTGGTGAGATTGGGTGAGCAAATGCAGACCCTTTAAAGCAAGAATGCATGGAACCCATTCCATGGGTCCCAACTCTCCAGGTTGAAGGGAATATTACTACAGCTATAACATGTACGGGAAACCTAGAGAATGGACACACCGTGAATACGAAAGGTTTCTAAAACTCAACGAAGAGTCCCTCTCCTGGTGTTCCGGTTTGACTTTCCAACTGCTTTCCTATCAATCTCCCAACTTGGAGAGACAGCCCCTTTAAGCTCCTGGTTCGCACAGGTTGCCAATTTGGCAGAGGATGAAAGGGAAGACGGAGAACCAATGAGTGAGTAGCTGTTAGGCATTTGGATGGGCACATGTCACTCTAATTTCCCGGCAGGAAGAAGAATTAACCAAAGTATCAGCCACCCACCGGGAACCAGTATAGGTCCTGAACCAAAAGTTTGGACTTGCGTTCAGCTCACAAAAAACGAGTTGAAAAATGGAGCTCAGGGGCACAGCAATTCACAAACTGGCAGAGTAATCAAGGCCAACTCTCGTCCAAAAATCTGTTGAGGGAAGGCAACGAGGCGGACTTGAAAGCGAGGCAGAATAGCAGGAAACAGATTTCAAGAGGTACGTTGGAATCGCCTGTAAAGCACAGGAAGAGGGGCACAACTTCGACAATGACGCACTTGGCCAAAAAGGGCGTATGCGTTTTCTCCTGAATATATTCAGGAGAAAACGCATACGCCCTTTTTGGCCAAGCAAGCAAGCGGGCAATGCAAATCTGCACTACAAAGAAGTATAACTTCCCACCGGTCAAAAGGGACATCCACAAAATGTGTAAAAACCAGAAAGGCAAGACAGGCCCTGGAGAACAGGGAGCCTTGTTATGCTGATGGGCGGGATGTAAGTTGCCAACTGCCTCACTGGAGGAGTGCATTGTGTTCCCTAAAACAAGGAAACAACAGAGCTACAGAGCCAAGGGCACATCCAGTCTAGGGAATATACCTTGGGAAAACTGAAAATCAATAAGACAGAGCCACCCCCAAATTGAGGGCTGCACTGCTTACAAGAACCTCAACCTGGGTACACCTGAAATATCCCAGGAAATATAAAAATGGTTCAAAATATTGTGGAACTTACGTACGATGGAATATCCCTCAGCCATGAAATCAATGTCATAAGACCAGTAGCAGCAAAATGAGTGGATGCAGGTACGATGATTCTAAGTGAAATAAGTCACACAGAAAAAGAAACTTATCATAAGATATCACTTAGGAAGATCCTGTAAACATGGCTACACATGAACTGAGTTAGGAAAGAGAACAGAGCCTCACAATTAGGAAACACTCTTAAGCCTGCTTAAGGGGGAAGGAGAGGTGGGGTGATGCATCAAACCAGAGTTTGATATAAGCCCAGGTACCGTTCCAAAAACCAACTATGGAATAGACAAGACCTACACCTTCCTCAGTGAAAGGGACTCAAAACCCCATATTTCCCGCAGAGGAATAGATCTGACTAGTAAGAATCTTAAAACCTATGTATTGATATGTCTCCGTAAGGGAATCAAGTGTGTCTAGACTGGCATAAACATGGCAGCGAGAATCAGCTCAAACCCACTCTAAAAAGGAATTTCAAAAGCAAAACCAAGAAACAGGGAAATTCTTTACAATTCCTTCAGGGTCTCTGATGCAACCTGGAATGACCCTATCTACAATGACAGCTGGATGTGGCATGAGGCTGGACACTTGGGACTGAGAGGATTGGTGAGATTGGGTGAGCAAATGCAGACCCTTTAAAGCAAGAATGCATGGCACCCATTCCATGGGTCCCAACTCTCCAGGTTGAAGGGAATATTACTACAGCTATAACATGTACGGGAAACCTAGAGAATGGACACACTGTGAATACGAAAGGTTTCTAAAACTCAACGAAGAGTCCCTCTCCTGGTGCTCCGGTTTGACTTTCCAACTGCTTTCCTATCAATCTCCCAACTTGGAGAGACAGCCCCTTTAAGCTCCTGGTTCGCACAGGTTGCCAATTTGGCAGAGGATGAAAGGGAAGACGGAGAACCAATGAGAGAGTAGCTGTTAGGCATTTGGATGGGCACATGTCACTCTAATTTCCCGGCAGGAAGAAGAATTAACCAAAGTCTCAGCCACCCACCGGAAACCAGTATAGGTCCTGAACCAAAAGTTTGGACTTGCGTTCAGCTCACAAAAAACGAGTTGAAAAATGGAGCTCAGGGGCACAGCAATTCACAAACTGGCAGAGTAATCAAGGCCAACTCGCGTCCAAAATTCTGTTGAGGGAAGGCAACGAGGCGGACTTGAAAGCGAGGCAGAATAGCAGGAAACAGATTTCAAGAGGTACGTTGGAATCGCCTGTAAAGCACAGGAAGAGGGGCACAACTTCGACAATGACGCACTTGGCCAAAAAGGGTGTATGTGTTTTCTCCTGAATATATTCAGGAGAAAACGCATACGTCCTTTTTGGCCAAGCAAGCAAGCGGGCAATGCAAATCTGCACTACAAAGAAGTATCACTTCCCACCGGTCAAAAGGGACATCCACAAAATGTGTAAAAACCAGAAAGGCAAGACAGGCCCTGGAGAACAGGGAGCCTTGTTATGCTGATGGGCGGGATGTAAGTTGCCAACTGCCTCACTGGAGGAGTGCATTGTGTTCCCTAAAACAAGTAATCAACAGAATTACAGAGCCAAGGGCACTTCCAGTCTAGGGAATATACCTTGGGAAAACTGAAAATCAATAAGACAGAGCCACCCCCAAATTGAGGGCTGCACTGCTTACAAGAACCTCAACCTGGGTGCACCTGAAATATCCCAGGAAATATAAAAATGGTTCAAAAAATTGTGGAACTTACGTACGATGGAATATCCCTCAGCCATGAAATCAATGTCATAAGACCAGTAGCAGCAAAATGAGTGGATTCAGGTACGATGATTCTAAGTGAAATAAGTCACACAGAAAAAGAAACTTATCATAAGATATCACTTAGGAAGATCCTGTAAACATGGCTACACATGAACTGATTTAGGAAAGAGAACAGAGTCTCACATTTAGAAAACACTCTTATGCCTGCTTAAGGGGGAAGGAGAGGTGGGGTGATGCATCAAACCAGAGTTTGATATAAGCCCAGGTACCGTTCCAAAAACCAACTATGGAATAGACAAGACCTACACCTTCCTCAGTGAAAGGGACTCAAAACCCCATATTTCCCGCAGAGGAATAGATCTGACTAGTAAGAATCTTAAAACCTATGTATTGATATGTCTCCGTAAGGGAATCAAGTGTGTCTAGACTGGCATAAACATGGCAGCGAGAATCAGCTCAAACCCACTCTAAAAAGGAATTTCAAAAGCAAAACAAAGAAACAGGGAAATTCTTTACAATTCCTTCAGGGTCTCTGATGCAACCTGGAATGACCCTATCTACAATGACAGCTGGATGTGGCATGAGGCTGGACACTTGGGACTGAGAGGATTGGTGAGATTGGGTGAGCAAATGCAGACCCTTTAAAGCAAGAATGCATGGCACCCATTCCATGGGTCCCAACTCTCCAGGTTGAAGGGAATATTACTACAGCTATAACATGTACGGGAAACCTAGAGAATGGACACACCGTGAATACGAAAGGTTTCTAAAACTCAACGAAGAGTCCCTCTCCTGGTGCTCCGGTTTGACTTTCCAACTGCTTTCCTATCAATCTCCCAACTTGGAGAGACAGCCCCTTTAAGCTCCTGGTTCGCACAGGTTGCCAATTTGGCAGAGGATGAAAGGGAAGAGGGAGAACCAATGAGAGAGTAGCTGTTAGGCATTTGGATGGGCACATGTCACTCTAATTTCCCGGCAGGAAGAAGAATTAACCAAAGTCTCAGCCACCCACCGGAAACCAGTATAGGTCCTGAACCAAAAGTTTGGACTTGCGTTCAGCTCACAAAAAACGAGTTGAAAAATGGAGCTCAGGGGCACAGCAATTCACAAACTGGCAGAGTAATCAAGGCCAACTCGCGTCCAAAATTCTGTTGAGGGAAGGCAACGAGGCGGACTTGAAAGCGAGGCAGAATAGCAGGAAACAGATTTCAAGAGGTACGTTGGAATCGCCTGTAAAGCACAGGAAGAGGGGCACAACTTCGACAATGACGCACTTGGCCAAAAAGGGTGTATGTGTTTTCTCCTGAATATATTCAGGAGAAAACGCATACGTCCTTTTTGGCCAAGCAAGCAAGCGGGCAATGCAAATCTGCACTACAAAGAAGTATCACTTCCCACCGGTCAAAAGGGACATCCACAAAATGTGTAAAAACCAGAAAGGCAAGACAGGCCCTGGAGAACAGGGAGCCTTGTTATGCTGATGGGCGGGATGTAAGTTGCCAACTGCCTCACTGGAGGAGTGCATTGTGTTCCCTAAAACAAGTAATCAACAGAATTACAGAGCCAAGGGCACTTCCAGTCTAGGGAATATACCTTGGGAAAACTGAAAATCAATAAGACAGAGCCACCCCCAAATTGAGGGCTGCACTGCTTACAAGAACCTCAACCTGGGTGCACCTGAAATATCCCAGGAAATATAAAAATGGTTCAAAAAATTGTGGAACTTACGTACGATGGAATATCCCTCAGCCATGAAATCAATGTCATAAGACCAGTAGCAGCAAAATGAGTGGATTCAGGTACGATGATTCTAAGTGAAATAAGTCACACAGAAAAAGAAACTTATCATAAGATATCACTTAGGAAGATCCTGTAAACATGGCTACACATGAACTGAGTTAGGAAAGAGAACAGAGTCTCACATTTAGAAAACACTCTTATGCCTGCTTAAGGGGGAAGGAGAGGTGGGGTGATGCATCAAACCAGAGTTTGATATAAGCCCAGGTACCGTTCCAAAAACCAACTATGGAATAGAAAAAACCTACACCTTCCTCAGTGAAAGGGACTCAAAACCCCATATTTCCCGCAGAGGAATAGATCTGACTAGTAAGAATCTTAAAACCTATGTATTGATATGTCTCCGTAAGGGAATCAAGTGTCTCTAGACTGGCATAAACATGGCAGCGAGAATCAGCTCAAACCCACTCTAAAAAGGAATTTCAAAAGCAAAACAAAGAAACAGGGAAATTCTTTACAATTCCTTCAGGGTCTCTGATGCAACCTGGAATGACCCTATCTACAATGACAGCTGGATGTGGCATGAGGCTGGACACTTGGGACTGAGAGGATTGGTGAGATTGGGTGAGCAAATGCAGACCCTTTAAAGCAAGAATGCATGGCACCCATTCCATGGGTCCCAACTCTCCAGGTTGAAGGGAATATTACTACAGCTATAACATGTACGGGAAACCTAGAGAATGGACACACTGTGAATACGAAAGGTTTCTAAAACTCAACGAAGAGTCCCTCTCCTGGTGCTCCGGTTTGACTTTCCAACTGCTTTCCTATCAATCTCCCAACTTGGAGAGACAGCCCCTTTAAGCTCCTGGTTCGCACAGGTTGCCAATTTGGCAGAGGATGAAAGGGAAGACGGAGAACCAATGAGAGAGTAGCTGTTAGGCATTTGGATGGGCACATGTCACTCTAATTTCCCGGCAGGAAGAAGAATTAACCAAAGTCTCAGCCACCCACCGGAAACCAGTATAGGTCCTGAACCAAAAGTTTGGACTTGCGTTCAGCTCACAAAAAACGAGTTGAAAAATGGAGCTCAGGGGCACAGCAATTCACAAACTGGCAGAGTAATCAAGGCCAACTCGCGTCCAAAATTCTGTTGAGGGAAGGCAACGAGGCGGACTTGAAAGCGAGGCAGAATAGCAGGAAACAGATTTCAAGAGGTACGTTGGAATCGCCTGTAAAGCACAGGAAGAGGGGCACAACTTCGACAATGACGCACTTGGCCAAAAAGGGTGTATGTGTTTTCTCCTGAATATATTCAGGAGAAAACGCATACGTCCTTTTTGGCCAAGCAAGCAAGCGGGCAATGCAAATCTGCACTACAAAGAAGTATCACTTCCCACCGGTCAAAAGGGACATCCACAAAATGTGTAAAAACCAGAAAGGCAAGACAGGCCCTGGAGAACAGGGAGCCTTGTTATGCTGATGGGCGGGATGTAAGTTGCCAACTGCCTCACTGGAGGAGTGCATTGTGTTCCCTAAAACAAGTAATCAACAGAATTACAGAGCCAAGGGCACTTCCAGTCTAGGGAATATACCTTGGGAAAACTGAAAATCAATAAGACAGAGCCACCCCCAAATTGAGGGCTGCACTGCTTACAAGAACCTCAACCTGGGTGCACCTGAAATATCCCAGGAAATATAAAAATGGTTCAAAAAATTGTGGAACTTACGTACGATGGAATATCCCTCAGCCATGAAATCAATGTCATAAGACCAGTAGCAGCAAAATGAGTGGATTCAGGTACGATGATTCTAAGTGAAATAAGTCACACAGAAAAAGAAACTTATCATAAGATATCACTTAGGAAGATCCTGTAAACATGGCTACACATGAACTGAGTTAGGAAAGAGAACAGAGTCTCACATTTAGAAAACACTCTTATGCCTGCTTAAGGGGGAAGGAGAGGTGGGGTGATGCATCAAACCAGAGTTTGATATAAGCCCAGGTACCGTTCCAAAAACCAACTATGGAATAGACAAGACCTACACCTTCCTCAGTGAAAGGGACTCAAAACCCCATATTTCCCGCAGAGGAATAGATCTGACTAGTAAGAATCTTAAAACCTATGTATTGATATGTCTCCGTAAGGGAATCAAGTGTGTCTAGACTGGCATAAACATGGCAGCGAGAATCAGCTGAAACCCACTCTAAAAAGGAATTTCAAAAGCAAAACAAAGAAACAGGGAAATTCTTTACAATTCCTTCAGGGTCTCTGATGCAACCTGGAATGACCCTATCTACAATGACAGCTGGATGTGGCATGAGGCTGGACACTTGGGACTGAGAGGATTGGTGAGATTGGGTGAGCAAATGCAGACCCTTTAAAGCAAGAATGCATGGCACCCATTCCATGGGTCCCAACTCTCCAGGTTGAAGGGAATATTACTACAGCTATAACATGTACGGGAAACCTAGAGAATGGACACACCGTGAATACGAAAGGTTTCTAAAACTCAACGAAGAGTCCCTCTCCTGGTGCTCCGGTTTGACTTTCCAACTGCTTTCCTATCAATCTCCCAACTTGGAGAGACAGCCCCTTTAAGCTCCTGGTTCGCACAGGTTGCCAATTTGGCAGAGGATGAAAGGGAAGACAGAGAACCAATGAGAGAGTAGCTGTTAGGCATTTGGATGGGCACATGTCACTCTAATTTCCCGGCAGGAAGAAGAATTAACCAAAGTCTCAGCCACCCACCGGAAACCAGTATAGGTCCTGAACCAAAAGTTTGGACTTGCGTTCAGCTCACAAAAAACGAGTTGAAAAATGGAGCTCAGGGGCACAGCAATTCACAAACTGGCAGAGTAATCAAGGCCAACTCGCGTCCAAAATTCTGTTGAGGGAAGGCAACGAGGCGGACTTGAAAGCGAGGCAGAATAGCAGGAAACAGATTTCAAGAGGTACGTTGGAATCGCCTGTCAAGCACAGGAAGAGGGGCACAACTTCGACAATGACGCACTTGGCCAAAAAGGGCGTATGTGTTTTCTCCTGAATATATTCAGGAGAAAACGCATACGTCCTTTTTGGCCAAGCAAGCAAGCGGGCAATGCAAATCTGCACTACAAAGAAGTATCACTTCCCACCGGTCAAAAGGGACATCCACAAAATGTGTAAAAACCAGAAAGGCAAGACAGGCCCTGGAGAACAGGGAGCCTTGTTATGCTGATGGGCGGGATGTAAGTTGCCAACTGCCTCACTGGAGGAGTGCATTGTGTTCCCTAAAACAAGTAATCAACAGAATTACAGAGCCAAGGGCACTTCCTGTCTAGGGAATATACCTTGGGAAAACTGAAAATCAATAAGACAGAGCCACCCCCAAATTGAGGGCTGCACTGCTTACAAGAACCTCAACCTGGGTGCACCTGAAATATCCCAGGAAATATAAAAATGGTTCAAAAAAATGTGGAACTTACGTACGATGGAATATCCCTCAGCCATGAAATCAATGTCATAAGACCAGTAGCAGCAAAATGAGTGGATTCAGGTACGATGATTCTAAGTGAAATAAGTCACACAGAAAAAGAAACTTATCATAAGATATCACTTAGGAAGATCCTGTAAACATGGCTACACATGAACTGAGTTAGGAAAGAGAACAGAGTCTCACATTTAGAAAACACTCTTATGCCTGCTTAAGGGGGAAGGAGAGGTGGGGTGATGCATCAAACCAGAGTTTGATATAAGCCCAGGTACCGTTCCAAAAACCAACTATGGAATAGAAAAAACCTACACCTTCCTCAGTGAAAGGGACTCAAAACCCCATATTTCCCGCAGAGGAATAGATCTGACTAGTAAGAATCTTAAAACCTATGTATTGATATGTCTCCGTAAGGGAATCAAGTGTCTCTAGACTGGCATAAACATGGCAGCGAGAATCAGCTCAAACCCACTCTAAAAAGGAATTTCAAAAGCAAAACAAAGAAACAGGGAAATTCTTTACAATTCCTTCAGGGTCTCTGATGCAACCTGGAATGACCCTATCTACAATGACAGCTGGATGTGGCATGAGGCTGGACACTTGGGACTGAGAGGATTGGTGAGATTGGGTGAGCAAATGCAGACCCTTTAAAGCAAGAATGCATGGCACCCATTCCATGGGTCCCAACTCTCCAGGTTGAAGGGAATATTACTACAGCTATAACATGTACGGGAAACCTAGAGAATGGACACACCGTGAATACGAAAGGTTTCTAAAACTCAACGAAGAGTCCCTCTCCTGGTGTTCCGGTTTGACTTTCCAACTGCTTTCCTATCAATCTCCCAACTTGGAGAGACAGCCCCTTTAAGCTCCTGGTTCGCACAGGTTGCCAATTTATCAGAGGATGAAAGGGAAGACGGAGAACCAATGAGTGAGTAGCTGTTAGGCATTTGGATGGGCACATGTCACTCTAATTTCCCGGCAGGAAGAAGAATTAACCAAAGTATCAGCCACCCACCGGGAACCAGTATAGGTCCTGAACCAAAAGTTTGGACTTGCGTTCAGCTCACAAAAAACGAGTTGAAAAATGGAGCTCAGGGGCACAGCAATTCACAAACTGGCAGAGTAATCAAGGCCAACTCTCGTCCAAAAATCTGTTGAGGGAAGGCAACGAGGCGGACTTGAAAGCGAGGCAGAATAGCAGGAAACAGATTTCAAGAGGTACGTTGGAATCGCCTGTAAAGCACAGGAAGAGGGGCACAACTTCGACAATGACGCACTTGGCCAAAAAGGGCGTATGCGTTTTCTCCTGAATATATTCAGGAGAAAACGCATACGCCCTTTTTGGCCAAGCAAGCAAGCGGGCAATGCAAATCTGCACTACAAAGAAGTATCACTTCCCACCGGTCAAAAGGGACATCCACAAAATGTGTAAAAACCAGAAAGGCAAGACAGGCCCTGGAGAACAGGGAGCCTTGTTATGCTGATGGGCGGGATGTAAGTTGCCAACTGCCTCACTGGAGGAGTGCATTGTGTTCCCTAAAACAAGGAAACAACAGAGCTACAGAGCCAAGGGCACATCCAGTCTAGGGAATATACCTTGGGAAAACTGAAAATCAATAAGACAGAGCCACCCCCAAATTGAGGGCTGCACTGCTTACAAGAACCTCAACCTGGGTACACCTGAAATATCCCAGGAAATATAAAAGTGGTTCAAAAAATTGTGGAACTTACGTACGATGGAATATCCCTCAGCCATGAAATCAATGTCATAAGACCAGTAGCAGCAAAATGAGTGGATTCAGGTACGATGATTCTAAGTGAAATAAGTCACACAGAAAAAGAAACTTATCATAAGATATCACTTAGGAAGATCCTGTAAACATGGCTACACATGAACTGAGTTAGGAAAGAGAACAGAGTCTCACATTTAGAAAACACTCTTATGCCTGCTTAAGGGGGAAGGAGAGGTGGGGTGATGCATCAAACCAGAGTTTGATATAAGCACAGGTACCGTTCCAAAAACCAACTATGGAATAGACAAGACCTACACCTTCCTCAGTGAAAGGGACTCAAAACCCCATATTTCCCGCAGAGGAATAGATCTGACTAGTAAGAATCTTAAAACCTATGTATTGATATGTCTCCGTAAGGGAATCAAGTGTGTCTAGACTGGCATAAACATGGCAGCGAGAATCAGCTC
The DNA here is from genome assembly GCF_964341445.2 of Mesoplodon mirus. Classification (NCBI taxonomy): domain Eukaryota; kingdom Metazoa; phylum Chordata; class Mammalia; order Artiodactyla; family Ziphiidae; genus Mesoplodon; species Mesoplodon mirus. Next base: position 105,662,542 of record NC_138987.1, on the reverse strand, counting down.
AAACCCACTCTAAAAAGGAATTTCAAAAGCAAAACAAAGAAACAGGGAAATTCTTTACAATTCCTTCAGGGTCTCTGATGCAACCTGGAATGACCCTATCTACAATGACAGCTGGATGTGGCATGAGGCTGGATACTTGGGACTGAGAGGATTGGTGAGATTGGGTGAGCAAATGCAGACCCTTTAAAGCAAGAATGCATGGCACCCATTCCATGGGTCCCAACTCTCCAGGTTGAAGGGAATATTACTACAGCTATAACATGTACGGGAAACCTAGAGAATGGACACACCGTGAATACGAAAGGTTTCTAAAACTCAACGAAGAGTCCCTCTCCTGGTGTTCCGGTTTGACTTTCCAACTGCTTTCCTATCAATCTCCCAACTTGGAGAGACAGCCCCTTTAAGCTCCTGGTTCGCACAGGTTGCCAATTTAGCAGAGGATGAAAGGGAAGACGGAGAACCAATGAGTGAGTAGCTGTTAGGCATTTGGATGGGCACATGTCACTCTAATTTCCCGGCAGGAAGAAGAATTAACCAAAGTATCAGCCACCCACCGGGAACCAGTATAGGTCCTGAACCAAAAGTTTGGACTTGCGTTCAGCTCACAAAAAACGAGTTGAAAAATGGAGCTCAGGGGCACAGCAATTCACAAACTGGCAGAGTAATCAAGGCCAACTCTCGTCCAAAAATCTGTTGAGGGAAGGCAACGAGGCGGACTTGAAAGCGAGGCAGAATAGCAGGAAACAGATTTCAAGAGGTACGTTGGAATCGCCTGTAAAGCACAGGAAGAGGGGCACAACTTCGACAATGACGCACTTGGCCAAAAAGGGCGTATGCGTTTTCTCCTGAATATATTCAGGAGAAAACGCATACGCCCTTTTTGGCCAAGCAAGCAAGCGGTCAATGCAAATCTGCACTACAAAGAAGTATCACTTCCCACCGGTCAAAAGGGACATCCACAAAATGTGTAAAAACCAGAAAGGCAAGACAGGCCCTGGAGAACAGGGAGCCTTGTTATGCTGATGGGCGGGATGTAAGTTGCCAACTGCCTCACTGGAGGAGTGCATTGTGTTCCCTAAAACAAGGAAACAACAGAGCTACAGAGCCAAGGGCACATCCAGTCTAGGGAATATACCTTGGGAAAACTGAAAATCAATAAGACAGAGCCACCCCCAAATTGAGGGCTGCACTGCTTACAAGAACCTCAACCTGGGTACACCTGAAATATCCCAGGAAATATAAAAGTGGTTCAAAAAATTGTGGAACTTACGTACGATGGAATATCCCTCAGCCATGAAATCAATGTCATAAGACCAGTAGCAGCAAAATGAGTGGATTCAGGTACGATGATTCTAAGTGAAATAAGTCACACAGAAAAAGAAACTTATCATAAGATATCACTTAGGAAGATCCTGTAAACATGGCTACACATGAACTGAGTTAGGAAAGAGAACAGAGTCTCACATTTAGAAAACACTCTTATGCCTGCTTAAGGGGGAAGGAGAGGTGGGGTGATGCATCAAACCAGAGTTTGATATAAGCACAGGTACCGTTCCAAAAACCAACTATGGAATAGACAAGACCTACACCTTCCTCAGTGAAAGGGACTCAAAACCCCATATTTCCCGCAGAGGAATAGATCTGACTAGTAAGAATCTTAAAACCTATGTATTGATATGTCTCCGTAAGGGAATCAAGTGTGTCTAGACTGGCATAAACATGGCAGCGAGAATCAGCTCAAACCCACTCTAAAAAGGAATTTCAAAAGCAAAACAAAGAAACAGGGAAATTCTTTACAATTCCTTCAGGGTCTCTGATGCAACCTGGAATGACCCTATCTACAATGACAGCTGGATGTGGCATGAGGCTGGATACTTGGGACTGAGAGGATTGGTGAGATTGGGTGAGCAAATGCAGACCCTTTAAAGCAAGAATGCATGGCACCCATTCCATGGGTCCCAACTCTCCAGGTTGAAGGGAATATTACTACAGCTATAACATGTACGGGAAACCTAGAGAATGGACACACTGTGAATACGAAAGGTTTCTAAAACTCAACGAAGAGTCCCTCTCCTGGTGCTCCGGTTTGACTTTCCAACTGCTTTCTTATCAATCTCCCAACTTGGAGAGACAGCCCCTTTAAGCTCCTGGTTCGCACAGGTTGCCAATTTGGCAGAGGATGAAAGGGAAGACGGAGAACCAATGAGAGAGTAGCTGTTAGGCATTTGGATGGGCACATGTCACTCTAATTTCCCGGCAGGAAGAAGAATTAACCAAAGTCTCAGCCACCCACCGGGAACCAGTATAGGTCCTGAACCAAAAGTTTGGACTTGCGTTCAGCTCACAAAAAACGAGTTGAAAAATGGAGCTCAGGGGCACAGCAATTCACAAACTGGCAGAGTAATCAAGGCCAACTCTCGTCCAAAATTCTGTTGAGGGAAGGCAACGAGGCGGACTTGAAAGCGAGGCAGAATAGCAGGAAACAGATTTCAAGAGGTACGTTGGAATCGCCTGTAAAGCACAGGAAGAGGGGCACAACTTCGACAATGACGCACTTGGCCAAAAAGGGCGTATGCGTTTTCTCCTGAATATATTCAGGAGAAAACGCATACGCCCTTTTTGGCCAAGCAAGCAAGCGGGCAATGCAAATCTGCACTACAAAGAAGTATCACTTCCCACCGGTCAAAAGGGACATCCACAAAATGTGTAAAAACCAGAAAGGCAAGACAGGCCCTGGAGAACAGGGAGCCTTGTTATGCTGATGGGCGGGATGTAAGTTGCCAACTGCCTCACTGGAGGAGTGCATTGTGTTCCCTAAAACAAGGAAACAACAGAGCTACAGAGCCAAGGGCACTTCCAGTCTAGGGAATATACCTTGGGAAAACTGAAAATCAATAAGACAGAGCCACCCCCAAATTGAGGGCTGCACTGCTTACAAGAACCTCAACCTGGGTACACCTGAAATATCCCAGGAAATATAAAAATGGTTCAAAAAATTGTGGAACTTACGTACGATGGAATATCCCTCAGCCATGAAATCAATGTCATAAGAACAGTAGCAGCAAAATGAGTGGATTCAGGTACGATGATTCTAAGTGAAATAAGTCACACAGAAAAAGAAACTTATCATAAGATATCACTTAGGAAGATCCTGTAAACATGGCTACACATGAACTGAGTTAGGAAAGAGAACAGAGTCTCACATTTAGAAAACACTCTTATGCCTGCTTAAGGGGGAAGGAGAGGTGGGGTGATGCATCAAACCAGAGTTTGATATAAGCCCAGGTACCTTTCCAAAAACCAACTATGGAATAGACAAGACCTACACCTTCCTCAGTGAAAGGGACTCAAAACCCCATATTTCCCGCAGAGGAATAGATCTGACTAGTAAGAATCTTAAAACCTATGTATTGATATGTCTCCGTAAGGGAATCAAGTGTGTCTAGACTGGCATAAACATGGCAGCGAGAATCAGCTCAAACCCACTCTAAAAAGGAATTTCAAAAACAAAACAAAGAAACAGGGAAATTCTTTACAATTCCTTCAGGGTCTCTGATGCAACCTGGAATGACCCTATGTACAATGACAGCTGGATGTGGCATGAGGCTGGACACTTGGGACTGAGAGGATTGGTGAGATTGGGTGAGCAAATGCAGACCCTTTAAAGCAAGAATGCATGGCACCCATTCCATGGGTCCCAACTCTCCAGGTTGAAGGGAATATTACTACAGCTATAACATGTACGGGAAACCTAGAGAATGGACACACTGTGAATTTGAAAGGTTTCTAAAACTCAACGAAGAGTCCCTCTCCTGGTGCTCTGGTTTGAATTTCCAACTGCTTTCCTATCAATCTCCCAACTTGGAGAGACAGCCCCTTTAAGCTCCTGGTTCGCACAGGTTGCCAATTTGGCAGAGGATGAAAGGGAAGACGGAGAACCAATGAGAGAGTAGCTGTTAGGCATTTGGATGGGCACATGTCACTCTAATTTCCCGGCAGGAAGAAGAATTAACCAAAGTCTCAGCCACCCACCGGGAACCAGTATAGGTCCTGAACCAAAAGTTTGGACTTGCGTTCAGCTCACAAAAAACGAGTTGAAAAATGGAGCTCAGGGGCACAGCAATTCACAAACTGGCAGAGTAATCAAGGCCAACTCTCGTCCAAAATTCTGTTGAGGGAAGGCAACGAGGCGGACTTGAAAGCGAGGCAGAATAGCAGGAAACAGATTTCAAGAGGTACGTTGGAATCACCTGTAAAGCACAGGAAGAGGGGCACAACTTCGACAATGACGCACTTGGCCAAAAAGGGCGTATGCGTTTTCTCCTGAATATACTCAGGAGAAAACGCATACGCCCTTTTTGGCCAAGCAAGCAAGCGGGCAATGCAAATCTGCACTACAAAGAAGTATCAATTCCCACCGGTCAAAAGGGACATCCACAAAATGTGTAAAATCCAGAAAAGCAAGACAGGCCCTGGAGAACAGGGAGCCTTGTTATGCTGATGGGCGGGATGTAAGTTGCCAACTGCCTCACTGGAGGAGTGCATTGTGTTCCCTAAAACAAGGAAACAACAGAGCTACAGAGCCACAGAGCCAAGGGCACTTCCAGTCTAGGGAATATACCTTGGGAAAACTGAAAATCAATAAGACAGAGCCACCCCCAAATTGAGGGCTGCACTGCTTACAAGAACCTCAACCTGGGTGCACCTGAAATATCCCAGGAAATATAAAAATGGTTCAAAAAATTGTGGAACTTACGTACGATGGAATATCCCTCAGCCATGAAATCAACGTCATAAGACCAGTAGCAGCAAAATGAGTGGATTCAGGTACGATGATTCTAAGTGAAATAAGTCACACAGAAAAAGAAACTTATCATAAGATATCACTTAGGAAGATCCTGTAAACATGGCTACACATGAACTGAGTTAGGAAAGAGAACAGAGTCTCACATTTAGAAAACACTCTTATGCCTGCTTAAGGGGGAAGGAGAGGTGGGGTGATGCATCAAACCAGAGTTTGATATAAGCCCAGGTACCGTTCCAAAAACCAACTATGGAATAGACAAGACCTACACCTTCCTCAGTGAAAGGGACTCAAAACCCCATATTTCCCGCAGAGGAATAGATCTGACTAGTAAGAATCTTAAAACCTATGTATTGATATGTCTCCGTAAGGGAATCAAGTGGGTCTAGACTGGCATAAACATGGCAGCGAGAATCAGCTCAAACACACTCTAAAAAGGAATTTCAAAAGCAAAACAAAGAAACAGGGAAATTCTTTACAATTCCTTCAGGGTCTCTGATGCAACCTGGAATGACCCTATCTACAATGACAGCTGGATGTGGCATGAGGCTGGACACTTGGGACTGAGAGGATTGGTGAGATTGGGTGAGCAAATGCAGACCCTTTAAAGCAAGAATGCATGGCACCCATTCCATGGGTCCCAACTCTCCAGGTTGAAGGGAATATTACTACAGCTATAACATGTACGGGAAACCTAGAGAATGGACACACCGTGAATACGAAAGGTTTCTAAAACTCAACGAAGAGTCCCTCTCCTGGTGCTCCGGTTTGACTTTCCAACTGCTTTCCTATCAATCTCCCAACTTGGAGAGACAGCCCCTTTAAGCTCCTGGTTCGCACAGGTTGCCAATTTGGCAGAGGATGAAAGGGAAGACGGAGAACCAATGAGAGAGTAGCTGTTAGGCATTTGGATGGGCACATGTCACTCTAATTTCCCGGCAGGAAGAAGAATTAACCAAAGTCTCAGCCACCCACCGGGAACCAGTATAGGTCCTGAACCAAAAGTTTGGACTTGCGTTCAGCTCACAAAAAACGAGTTGAAAAATGGAGCTCAGGGGCACAGCAATTCACAAACTGGCAGAGTAATCAAGGCCAACTCTCGTCCAAAATTCTGTTGAGGGAAGGCAACGAGGCGGACTTGAAAGCGAGGCAGAATAGCAGGAAACAGATTTCAAGAGGTACGTTGGAATCGCCTGTAAAGCACAGGAAGAGGGGCACAACTTCGACAATGACGCACTTGGCCAAAAAGGGCGTATGCGTTTTCTCCTGAATATATTCAGGAGAAAACGCATACGCCCTTTTTGGCCAAGCAAGCAAGCGGGCAATGCAAAACTGCACTACAAAGAAGTATCACTTCCCACCGGTCAAAAGGGACATCCACAAAATGTGTAAAAACCAGAAAGGCAAGACAGGCCCTGGAGAACAGGGAGCCTTGTTATGCTGATGGGCGGGATGTAAGTTGCCAACTGCCTCACTGGAGGAGTGCATTGTGTTCCCTAAAACAAGGAAACAACAGAGCTACAGAGCCAAGGGCGCTTCCAGTCTAGGGAATATACCTTGGGAAAACTGAAAATCAATAAGACAGAGCCACCCCCAAATTGAGGGCTGCACTGCTTACAAGAACCTCAACCTGGGTGCACCTGAAATATCCCAGGAAATATAAAAATGGTTCAAAAAATTGTGGAACTTACGTACGATGGAATATCCCTCAGCCATGAAATCAATGTCATAAGACCAGTAGCAGCAAAATGAGTGGATTCAGGTACGATGATTCTAAGTGAAATAAGTCACACAGAAAAAGAAACTTATCATAAGATATCACTTAGGAAGATCCTGTAAACATGGCTACACATGAACTGAGTTAGGAAAGAGAACAGAGTCTCACATTTAGAAAACACTCTTATGCCTGCTTAAGGGGGAAGGAGAGGTGGGGTGATGCATCAAACCAGAGTTTGATATAAGCACAGGTACCGTTCCAAAAACCAACTATGGAATAGACAAGACCTACACCTTCCTCAGTGAAAGGGACTCAAAACCCCATATTTCCCGCAGAGGAATAGATCTGACTAGTAAGAATCTTAAAACCTATGTATTGATATGTCTCCGTAAGGGAATCAAGTGTGTCTAGACTGGCATAAACATGGCAGCGAGAATCAGCTCAAACCCACTCTAAAAAGGAATTTCAAAAACAAAACAAAGAAACAGGGAAATTCTTTACAATTCCTTCAGGGTCTCTGATGCAACCTGGAATGACCCTATCTACAATGACAGCTGGATGTGGCATGAGGCTGGACACTTGGGACTGAGAGGATTGGTGAGATTGGGTGAGCAAATGCAGACCCTTTAAAGCAAGAATGCATGGCACCCATTCCATGGGTCCCAACTCTCCAGGTTGAAGGGAATATTACTACAGCTATAACATGTACGGGAAACCTAGAGAATGGACACACTGTGAATACGAAAGGTTTCTAAAACTCAACGAAGAGTCCCTCTCCTGGTGCTCCTGTTTGACTTTCCAACTGCTTTCCTATCAATCTCCCAACTTGGAGAGACAGCCCCTTTAAGCTTCTGGTTCGCACAGGTTGCCAATTTGGCAGAGGATGAAAGGGAAGACGGAGAACCAATGAGAGAGTAGCTGTTAGGCATTTGGATGGGCACATGTCACTCTAATTTCCCGGCAGGAAGAAGAATTAACCAAAGTCTCAGCCACCCACCGGGAACCAGTATAGGTCCTGAACCAAAAGTTTGGACTTGCGTTCAGCTCACAAAAAACGAGTTGAAAAATGGAGCTCAGGGGCACAGCAATTCACAAACTGGCAGAGTAATCAAGGCCAACTCTCGTCCAAAAATCTGTTGAGGGAAGGCAACGAGGCGGACTTGAAAGCGAGGCAGAATAGCAGGAAACAGATTTCAAGAGGTACGTTGGAATCGCCTGTAAAGCACAGGAAGAGGGGCACAACTTCGACAATGACGCACTTGGCCAAAAAGGGCGTATGCGTTTTCTCCTGAATATATTCAGGAGAAAACGCATACGCCCTTTTTGGCCAAGCAAGCAAGCGGGCAATGCAAATCTGCACTACAAAGAAGTATCACTTCCCACCGGTCAAAAGGGACATCCACAAAATGTGTAAAAACCAGAAAGGCAAGACAGGCCCTGGAGAACAGGGAGCCTTGTTATGCTGATGGGCGGGATGTAAGTTGCCAACTGCCTCACTGGAGGAGTGCATTGTGTTCCCTAAAACAAGGAAACAACAGAGCTACAGAGCCAAGGGCGCTTCCAGTCTAGGGAATATACCTTGGGAAAACTGAAAATCAATAAGACAGAGCCACCCCCAAATTGAGGGCTGCACTGCTTACAAAAACCTCAACCTGGGTGCACCTGAAATATCCCAGGAAATATAAAAATGGTTCAAAAAATTGTGGAACTTACGTACGATGGAATATCCCTCAGCCATGAAATCAATGTCATAAGACCAGTAGCAGCAAAATGAGTGGATTCAGGTACGATGATTCTAAGTGAAATAAGTCACACAGAAAAAGAAACTTATCATAAGATATCACTTAGGAAGATCCTGTAAACATGGCTACACATGAACTGAGTTAGGAAAGAGAACAGAGTCTCACATTTAGAAAACACTCTTATGCCTGCTTAAGGGGGAAGGAGAGGTGGGGTGATGCATCAAACCAGAGTTTGATATAAGCACAGGTACCGTTCCAAAAACCAACTATGGAATAGACAAGACCTACACCTTCCTCAGTGAAAGGGACTCAAAACCCCATATTTCCCGCAGAGGAATAGATCTGACTAGTAAGAATCTTAAAACCTATGTATTGATATGTCTCCGTAAGGGAATCAAGTGTGTCTAGACTGGCATAAACATGGCAGCGAGAATCAGCTCAAACCCACTCTAAAAAGGAATTTCAAAAACAAAACAAAGAAACAGGGAAATTCTTTACAATTCCTTCAGGGTCTCTGATGCAACCTGGAATGACCCTATCTACAATGACAGCTGGATGTGGCATGAGGCTGGACACTTGGGACTGAGAGGATTGGTGAGATTGGGTGAGCAAATGCAGACCCTTTAAAGCAAGAATGCATGGCACCCATTCCATGGGTCCCAACTCTCCAGGTTGAAGGGAATATTACTACAGCTATAACATGTACGGGAAACCTAGAGAATGGACACACTGTGAATACGAAAGGTTTCTAAAACTCAACGAAGAGTCCCTCTCCTGGTGCTCCGGTTTGACTTTCCAACTGCTTTCCTATCAATCTCCCAACTTGGAGAGACAGCCCCTTTAAGCTCCTGGTTCGCACAGGTTGCCAATTTGGCAGAGGATGAAAGGGAAGACGGAGAACCAATGAGAGAGTAGCTGTTAGGCATTTGGATGGGCACATGTCACTCTAATTTCCCGGCAGGAAGAAGAATTAACCAAAGTCTCAGCCACCCACCGGGAACCAGTATAGGTCCTGAACCAAAAGTTTGGACTTGCGTTCAGCTCACAAAAAACGAGTTGAAAAATGGAGCTCAGGGGCACAGCAATTCACAAACTGGCAGAGTAATCAAGGCCAACTCTCGTCCAAAAATCTGTTGAGGGAAGGCAACGAGGCGGACTTGAAAGCGAGGCAGAATAGCAGGAAACAGATTTCAAGAGGTACGTTGGAATTGCCTGTAAAACACAGGAAGAGGGGCACAACTTCGACAATGACGCACTTGGCCAAAAAGGGTGTATGCGTTTTCTCCTGAATATATTCAGGAGAAAACGCATACGCCCTTTTTGGCCAAGCAAGCAAGCGGGCAATGCAAAACTGCACTACAAAGAAGTATCACTTCCCACCGGTCAAAAGGGACATCCACAAAATGTGTAAAAACCAGAAAGGCAAGACAGGCCCTGGAGAACAGGGAGCCTTGTTATGCTGATGGGCGGGATGTAAGTTGCCAACTGCCTCACTGGAGGAGTGCATTGTGTTCCCTAAAACAAGGAAACAACAGAGCTACAGAGCCAAGGGCGCTTCCAGTCTAGGGAATATACCTTGGGAAAACTGAAAATCAATAAGACAGAGCCACCCCCAAATTGAGGGCTGCACTGCTTACAAGAACCTCAACCTGGGTGCACCTGAAATATCCCAGGAAATATAAAAATGGTTCAAAAAATTGTGGAACTTACGTACGATGGAATATCCCTCAGCCATGAAATCAATGTCATAAGACCAGTAGCAGCAAAATGAGTGGATTCAGGTACGATGATTCTAAGTGAAATAAGTCACACAGAAAAAGAAACTTATCATAAGATATCACTTAGGAAGATCCTGTAAACATGGCTACACATGAACTGAGTTAGGAAAGAGAACAGAGTCTCACATTTAGAAAACACTCTTATGCCTGCTTAAGGGGGAAGGAGAGGTGGGGTGATGCATCAAACCAGAGTTTGATATAAGCACAGGTACCGTTCCAAAAACCAACTATGGAATAGACAAGACCTACACCTTCCTCAGTGAAAGGGACTCAAAACCCCATATTTCCCGCAGAGGAATAGATCTGACTAGTAAGAATCTTAAAACCTATGTATTGATATGTCTCCGTAAGGGAATCAAGTGTGTCTAGACTGGCATAAACATGGCAGCGAGAATCAGCTCAAACCCACTCTAAAAAGGAATTTCAAAAACAAAACAAAGAAACAGGGAAATTCTTTACAATTCCTTCAGGGTCTCTGATGCAACCTGGAATGACCCTATCTACAATGACAGCTGGATGTGGCATGAGGCTGGACACTTGGGACTGAGAGGATTGGTGAGATTGGGTGAGCAAATGCAGACCCTTTAAAGCAAGAATGCATGGCACCCATTCCATGGGTCCCAACTCTCCAGGTTGAAGGGAATATTACTACAGCTATAACATGTACGGGAAACCTAGAGAATGGACACACTGTGAATACGAAAGGTTTCTAAAACTCAACGAAGAGTCCCTCTCCTGGTGCTCCGGTTTGACTTTCCAACTGCTTTCCTATCAATCTCCCAACTTGGAGAGACAGCCCCTTTAAGCTCCTGGTTCGCACAGGTTGCCAATTTGGCAGAGGATGAAAGGGAAGACGGAGAACCAATGAGAGAGTAGCTGTTAGGCATTTGGATGGGCACATGTCACTCTAATTTCCTGGCAGGAAGAAGAATTAACCAAAGTCTCAGCCACCCACCGGGAACCAGTATAGGTCCTGAACCAAAAGTTTGGACTTGCGTTCAGCTCACAAAAAACGAGTTGAAAAATGGAGCTCAGGGGCACAGCAATTCACAAACTGGCAGAGTAATCAAGGCCAACTCTCGTCCAAAATTCTGTTGAGGGAAGGCAACGAGGCGGACTTGAAAGCGAGGCAGAATAGGAGGAAACAGATTTCAAGAGGTACGTTGGAATCGCCTGTAAAGCACAGGAAGAGGGGCACAACTTCGACAATGACGCACTTGGCCAAAAAGGGCGTATGCGTTTTCTCCTGAATATATTCAGGAGAAAACGCATACGCCCTTTTTGGCCAAGCAAGCAAGCGGGCAATGCAAATCTGCACTACAAAGAAGTATCACTTCCCACCGGTCAAAAGGGACATCCACAAAATGTGTAAAAACCAGAAAGGCAAGACAGGCCCTGGAGAACAGGGAGCTTTGTTATGCTGATAGGCGGGATGTAAGTTGCAACTGCCTCACTGGAGGAGTGCATTGTGTTCCCTAAAACAAGGAAACAACAGAGCTACAGAGCCACAGAGCCAAGGGCACTTCCAGTCTAGGGAATATACCTTGGGAAAACTGAAAATCAATAAGACAGAGCCACCCCCAAATTGAGGGCTGCACTGCCTACAAGAACCTCAACCTGGGTGCACCTGAAATATCCCAGGAAATATAAAAATGGTTCAAAAAATTGTGGAACTTACGTACGATGGAATATCCGTCAGCCATGAAATCAATGTCATAAGACCAATAGCAGCAAAATGAGTGGATTCATGTACGATGATTCTAAGTGAAATAAGTCACACAGAAAAAGAAACTTATCATAAGATATCACTTAGGAAGATCCTGTAAACATGGCTACACATGAACTGAGTTAGGAAAGAGAACAGAGTCTCACATTTAGAAAACACTCTTATGCCTGCTTAAGGGGGAAGGAGAGGTGGGGTGATGCATCAAACCAGAGTTTGATATAAGCACAGGTACCGTTCCAAAAACCAACTATGGAATAGACAAGACCTACACCTTCCTCAGTGAAAGGGACTCAAAACCCCATATTTCCCGCAGAGGAATAGATCTGACTAGTAAGAATCTTAAAACCTATGTATTGATATGTCTCCGTAAGGGAATCAAGTGTGTCTAGACTGGCATAAACATGGCAGCGAGAATCAGCTCAAACCCACTCTAAAAAGGAATTCCAAAACAAAACAAAGAAACAGGGAAATTCTTTACAATTCCTTCAGGGTCTCTGATGCAACCTGGAATGACCCTATCTACAATGACAGCTGGATGTGGCATGAGGCTGGACACTTGGGACTGAGAGGATTGGTGAGATTGGGTGAGCAAATGCAGACCCTTTAAAGCAAGAATGCATGGCACCCATTCCATGGGTCCCAACTCTCCAGGTTGAAGGGAATATTACTACAGCTATAACATGTACGGGAAACCTAGAGAATGGACACACTGTGAATATGAAAGGTTTCTAAAACTCAACGAAGAGTCCCTCTCCTGGTGCTCTGGTTTGACTTTCCAACTGCTTTCCTATCAATCTCCCAACTTGGGGAGACAGCCCCTTTAAGCTCCTGGTTCGCACAGGTTGCCAATTTGGCAGAGGATGAAAGGGAAGACGGAGAACCAATGAGAGAGTAGCTGTTAGGCATTTGGATGGGCACATGTCACTCTAATTTCCCGGCAGGTAGAAGAATTAACCAAAGTCTCAGCCACCCACCGGGAACCAGTATAGGTCCTGAACCAAAAGTTTGGACTTGCGTTCAGCTCACAAAAAACGAGTTGAAAAATGGAGCTCAGGGGCACAGCAATTCACAAACTGGCAGAGTAATCAAGGCCAACTCTCGTCCAAAATTCTGTTGAGGGAAGGCAACGAGGCGGACTTGAATGCGAGGCAGAATAGCAGGAAACAGATTTCAAGAGGTACGTTGGAATCGCCTGTAAAGCACAGGAAGAGGGGCACAACTTCGACAATGACGCACTTGGCCAAAAAGGACGTATGCGTTTTCTCCTGAATATATTCAGGAGAAAACGCATACGCCCTTTTTGGCCAAGCAAGCAAGCGGGCAATGCAAATCTGCACTACAAAGAAGTATCACTTCCCACCGGTCAAAAGGGACATCCACAAAATGTGTAAAAACCAGAAAGGAAAGACAGGCCCTGGAGAACAGGGAGCCTTGTTATGCTGATGGGCGGGATGTAAGTTGCCAACTGCCTCACTGGAGGAGTGCATTGTGTTCCATAAAACAAGGAAACAACAGAGCTACAGAGCCAAGGGCGCTTCCAGTCTAGGGAATATACCTTGGGAAAACTGAAAATCAATAAGACAGAGCCACCCCCAAATTGAGGGCTGCACTGCTTACAAGAACCTCAACCTGGGTGCACCTGAAATATCCCAGGAAATATAAAAATGGTTCAAAAAATTGTGGAACTTACGTACGATGGAATATCCCTCAGCCATGAAATCAATGTCATAAGACCAGTAGCAGCAAAATGAGTGGATTCAGGTACGATGATTCTAAGTGAAATAAGTCACACAGAAAAAGAAACTTATCATAAGATATCACTTAGGAAGATCCTGTAAACATGGCTACACATGAACTGAGTTAGGAAAGAGAACAGAGTCTCACATTTAGAAAACACTCTTATGCCTGCTTAAGGGGGAAGGAGAGGTGGGGTGATGCATCAAACCAGAGTTTGATATAAGCACAGGTACCGTTCCAAAAACCAACTATGGAATAGACAAGACCTACACCTTCCTCAGTGAAAGGGACTCAAAACCCCATATTTCCCGCAGAGGAATAGATCTGACTAGTAAGAATCTTAAAACCTATGTATTGATATGTCTCCGTAAGGGAATCAAGTGTGTCTAGACTGGCATAAACATGGCAGCGAGAATCAGCTCAAACCCACTCTAAAAAGGAATTTCAAAAACAAAACAAAGAAACAGGGAAATTCTTTACAATTCCTTCAGGGTCTCTGATGCAACCTGGAATGACCCTATCTACAATGACAGCTGGATGTGGCATGAGGCTGGACACTTGGGACTGAGAGGATTGGTGAGATTGGGTGAGCAAATGCAGACCCTTTAAAGCAAGAATGCATGGCACCCATTCCATGGGTCCCAACTCTCCAGGTTGAAGGGAATATTACTACAGCTATAACATGTACGGGAAACCTAGAGAATGGACACACTGTGAATACGAAAGGTTTCTAAAACTCAACGAAGAGTCCCTCTCCTGGTGCTCCGGTTTGACTTTCCAACTGCTTTCCTATCAATCTCCCAACTTGGAGAGACAGCCCCTTTAAGCTCCTGGTTCGCACAGGTTGCCAATTTGGCAGAGGATGAAAGGGAAGAGGGAGAACCAATGAGAGAGTAGCTGTTAGGCATTTGGATGGGCACATGTCACTCTAATTTCCCGGCAGGAAGAAGAATTAACCAAAGTCTCAGCCACCCACCGGAAACCAGTATAGGTCCTGAACCAAAAGTTTGGACTTGCGTTCAGCTCACAAAAAACGAGTTGAAAAATGGAGCTCAGGGGCACAGCAATTCACAAACTGGCAGAGTAATCAAGGCCAACTCTCGTCCAAAATTCTGTTGAGGGAAGGCAACGAGGCGGACTTGAAAGCGAGGCAGAATAGCAGGAAACAGATTTCAAGAGGTACGTTGGAATCGCCTGTAAAGCACAGGAAGAGGGGCACAACTTCGACAATGACGCACTTGGCCAAAAAGGACGTATGCGTTTTCTCCTGAATATATTCAGGAGAAAACGCATACGCCCTTTTTGGCCAAGCAAGCAAGCGGGCAATGCAAATCTGCACTACAAAGAAGTATCACTTCCCACCGGTCAAAAGGGACATCCACAAAATGTGTAAAAACCAGAAAGGCAAGACAGGCCCTGGAGAACAGGGAGCCTTGTTATGCTGATGGGCGGGATGTAAGTTGCCAACTGCCTCACTGGAGGAGTGCATTGTGTTCCCTAAAACAAGGAAACAACAGAGCTACAGAGCCAAGGGCACTTCCAGTCTAGCTAATATACCTTGGGAAAACTGAAAATCAATAAGACAGAGCCACCCCCAAATTGAGGGCTGCACTGCTTACAAGATCCTCAACCTGGGTGCACCTGAAATATCCCAGGAAATATAAAAATGGTTCAAAAAATTGTGGAACTTACGTACGATGGAATATCCCTCAGCCATGAAATCAATGTCATAAGACCAGTAGCAGCAAAATGAGTGGATTCAGGTACGATGATTCTAAGTGAAATAAGTCACACAGAAAAAGAAACTTATCATAAGATATCACTTAGGAAGATCCTGTAAACATGGCTACACATGAACTGAGTTAGGAAAGAGAACAGAGTCTCACATTTAGAAAACACTCTTATGCCTGCTTAAGGGGGAAGGAGAGGTGGGGTGATGCATCAAACCAGAGTTTGATATAAGCCCAGGTACCGTTCCAAAAACCAACTATGGAATAGACAAGACCTACACCTTCCTCAGTGAAAGGGACTCAAATCCCCATATTTCCCGCAGAGGAATAGATCTGACTAGTAAGAATCTTAAAACCTATGTATTGATATGTCTCCGTAAGGGAATCAAGTGTGTCTAGACTGGCATAAACATGGCAGCGAGAATCAGCTCAAACCCACTCTAAAAAGGAATTTCAAAAGCAAAACAAAGAAACAGGGAAATTCTTTACAATTCCTTCAGGGTCTCTGATGCAACCTGGAATGACCCTATCTACAATGACAGCTGGATGTGGCATGAGGCTGGACACTTGGGACTGAGAGGATTGGTGAGATTGGGTGAGCAAATGCAGACCCTTTAAAGCAAGAATGCATGGCACCCATTCCATGGGTCCCAACTCTCCAGGTTGAAGGGAATATTACTACAGCTATAACATGTACGGGAAACCTAGAGAATGGACACACTGTGAATACGAAAGGTTTCTAAATCTCAACGAAGAGTCCCTCTCCTGGTGCTCCGGTTTGACTTTCCAACTGCTTTCCTATCAATCTCCCAACTTGGAGAGACAGCCCCTTTAAGCTCCTGGTTCGCACAGGTTGCCAATTTGGCAGAGGATGAAAGGGAAGACGGAGAACCAATGAGAGCATAGCTGTTAGGCATTTGGATGGGCACATGTCACTCTAATTTCCCGGCAGGAAGAAGAATTAACCAAAGTCTCAGCCACCCACCGGGAACCAGTATAGGTCCTGAACCAAAAGTTTGGACTTGCGTTCAGCTCACAAAAAACGAGTTGAAAAATGGAGCTCAGGGGCACAGCAATTCACAAACTGGCAGAGTAATCAAGGCCAACTCTCGTCCAAAAATCTGTTGAGGGAAGGCAACGAGGCGGACTTGAAAGCAAGGCAGAATAGCAGGAAACAGATTTCAAGAGGTACGTTGGAATCGCCTGTAAAGCACAGGAAGAGGGGCACAACTTCGACAATGACGCACTTGGCCAAAAAGGGCGTATGCGTTTTCTCCTGAATATATTCAGGAGAAAACGCATACGCCCTTTTTGGCCAAGCAAGCAAGCGGGCAATGCAAATCTGCACTACAAAGAAGTATCACTTCCCACCGGTCAAAAGGGACATCCACAAAATGTGTAAAAACCAGAAAGGCAAGACAGGCCCTGGAGAACAGGGAGCCTTGTTATGCTGATGGGCGGGATGTAAGTTGCCAACTGCCTCACTGGAGGAGTGCATTGTGTTCCCTAAAACAAGGAAACAACAGAGCTACAGAGCCAAGGGCACTTCCAGTCTAGGGAATATACCTTGGGAAAACTGAAAATCAATAAGACAGAGCCACCCCCAAATTGAGGGCTGCACTGCTTACAAGAACCTCAACCTGTGTACACCTGTAATATCCCAGGAAATATAAAAATGGTTCAAAAAATTGTGGAACTTACGTACAATGGAATATCCCTCAGCCATGAAATCAATGTCATAAGACCAGTAGCAGCAAAATGAGTGGATTCAGGTACGATGATTCTAAGTGAAATAAGTCACACAGAAAAAGAAACTTATCATAAGATATCACTTAGGAAGATCCTGTAAACATGGCTACACATGAACTGAGTTAGGAAAGAGAACAGAGTCTCACATTTAGAAAACACTCTTATGCCTGCTTAAGGGGGAAAGAGAGGTGGGGTGATGCATCAAACCAGAGTTTGATATAAGCCCAGGTACCGTTCCAAAAACCAACTATGGAATAGACAAGACCTACACCTTCCTCAGTGAAAGGGACTCAAAACCCCATATTTCCCGCAGAGGAATAGATCTGACTAGTAAGAATCTTAAAACCTATGTAATGATATGTCTCCGTAAGGGAATCAAGTGTGTCTAGACTGGCATAAACATGGCAGCGAGAATCAGCTCAAACCCACTCTAAAAAGGAATTTCAAAAACAAAACAAAGAAACAGGGAAATTCTTTACAATTCCTTCAGGGTCTCTGATGCAACCTGGAATGACCCTATCTACAATGACAGCTGGATGTGACATGAGGCTGGACACTTGGGACTGAGAGGATTGGTGAGATTGGGTGAGCAAATGCAGACCCTTTAAAGCAAGAATGCATGGCACCCATTCCATGGGTCCCAACTCTCCAGGTTGAAGGGAATATTACTACAGCTATAACATGTACGGGAAACCTAGAGAATGGACACACTGTGAATACGAAAGGTTTCTAAAACTCAACGAAGAGTCCCTCTCCTGGTGCTCCGGTTTGACTTTCCAACTGCTTTCCTATCAATCTCCCAACTTGGAGAGACAGCCCCTTTAAGCTCTTGGTTCGCACAAGTTGCCAATTTGGCAGAGGATGAAAGGGAAGAGGGAGAACCAATGAGAGAGTAGCTGTTAGGCATTTGGATGGGCACATGTCACTCTAATTTCCCGGCAGGAAGAAGAATTAACCAAAGTCTCAGCCACCCACCGGGAACCAGTATAGGTCCTGAACCAAAAGTTTGGACTTGCGTTCAGCTCACAAAAAACGAGTTGAAAAATGGAGCTCAGGGGCACAGCAATTCACAAACTGGCAGAGTAATCAAGGCCAACTCTCGTCCAAAAATCTGTTGAGGGAAGGCAACGAGGCGGACTTGAAAGCGAGGCAGAATAGCAGGAAACAGATTTCAAGAGGTACGTTGGAATCGCCTGTAAAGCACAGGAAGAGGGGCACAACTTCGACAATGACGCACTTGGCCAAAAAGGGCGTATGCGTTTTCTCCTGAATATATTCAGGAGAAAACGCATACGCCCTTTTTGGCCAAGCAAGCAAGCGGGCAATGCAAATCTGCACTACAAAGAAGTATCACTTCCCACCGGTCAAAAGGGACATCCACAAAATGTGTAAATACCAGAAAGGCAAGACTGGCCCTGGAGAACAGGGAGCCTTGTTATGCTGATGGGCAGGATGTAAGTTGCCAACTGCCTCACTGGAGGAGTGCATTGTGTTCCCTAAAACAAGGAAACAACAGAGCTACAGAGCCAAGGGCACTTCCAGTCTAGGGAATATACCTTGGGAAAACTGAAAATCAATAAGACAGAGCCACCCCCAAATTGAGGGCTGCACTGCTTACAAGAACCTCAACCTGGGTGCACCTGAAATATCCCAGGAAATATAAAAATGGTTCAAAAAATTGTGGAACTTACGTACGATGGAATATCCCTCAGCCATGAAATCAATGTCATAAGACCAGTAGCAGCAAAATGAGTGGATTCAGGTACGATGATTCTAAGTGAAATAAGTCACACAGAAAAAGAAACTTATCATAAGATATCACTTAGGAAGATCCTGTAAACATGGCTACACATGAACTGAGTTAGGAAAGAGAACAGAGTCTCACATTTAGAAAACACTCTTATGCCTGCTTAAGGGGGAAGGAGAGGTGGGGTGATGCATCAAACCAGAGTTTGATATAAGCCCAGGTACCGTTCCAAAAACCAACTATGGAATAGACAAGACCTACACCTTCCTCAGTGAAAGGGACTCAAAACCCCATATTTCCCGCAGAGGAATAGATCTGACTAGTAAGAATCTTAAAACCTATGTATTGATATGTCTCCGTAAGGGAATCAAGTGTGTCTAGACTGGCATAAACATGGCAGCGAGAATCAGCTCAAACCCACTCTAAAAAGGAATTTCAAAAACAAAACAAAGAAACAGGGAAATTCTTTACAATTCCTTCAGGGTCTCTGATGCAACCTGGAATGACCCTATCTACAATGACAGCTGGATGTGGCATGAGGCTGGACACTTGGGACTGAGAGGATTGGTGAGATTGGGTGAGCAAATGCAGACCCTTTAAAGCAAGAATGCATGGCACCCATTCCATGGGTCCCAACTCTCCAGGTTGAAGGGAATATTACTACAGCTATAACATGTACGGGAAACCTAGAGAATGGACACACTGTGAATACGAAAGGTTTCTAAAACTCAACGAAGAGTCCCTCTCCTGGTGCTCCGGTTTGACTTTCCAACTGCTTTCCTATCAATCTCCCAACTTGGAGAGACAGCCCCTTTAACTCTTGGTTCGCAAAAGTTGCCAATTTGGCAGAGGATGAAAGGGAAGACGGAGAACCAATGAGAGAGTAGCTGTTAGGCCTTTGGATGGGCAAATGTCACTCTAATTTCCCGGCAGGAAGAAGAATTAACCAAAGTCTCAGCCACCCACCGGGAACCAGTATAGGTCCTGAACCAAAAGTTTGGACTTGCGTTCAGCTCACAAAAAACGAGTTGAAAAATGGAGCTCAGGGGCACAGCAATTCACAAACTGGCAGAGTAATCAAGGCCAACTCTCGTCCAAAAATCTGTTGAGGGAAGGCAACGAGGCGGACTTGAAAGCGAGGCAGAATAGCAGGAAACAGATTTCAAGAGGTACGTTGGAATCGCCTGTAAAGCACAGGAAGAGGGGCACAACTTCGACAATGACGCACTTGGCCAGAAAGGGCGTATGCGTTTTCTCCTGAATATATTCAGGAGAAAACGCATACGCCCTTTTTGGCCAAGCAAGCAAGCGGGCAATGCAAATCTGCACTACAAAGAAGTATCACTTCCCACCGGTCAAAACGGACATCCACAAAATGTGTAAATACCAGAAAGGCAAGACTGGCCCTGGAGAACAGGGAGCCTTGTTATGCTGATGGGCGGGATGTAAGTTGCCAACTGCCTCACTGGAGGAGTGCATTGTGTTCCCTAAAACAAGGAAACAACAGAGCTACAGAGCCAAGGGCACTTCCAGTCTAGGGAATATACCTTGGGAAAACTGAAAATCAATAAGACAGAGCCACCCCCAAATTGAGGGCTGCACTGCTTACAAGAACCTCAACCTGGGTGCACCTGAAATATCCCAGGAAATATAAAAATGGTTCCAAACATTGTGGAACTTACGTACGATGGAATATCCCTCAGCCACGAAATCAATGTCATAAGACCAGTAGCAGCAAAATGAGTGGATTCAGGTACGATGATTCTAAGGGAAAGAAGTCACACAGAAAAAGAAACTTATCATAAGATATCACTTAGGAAGATCCTGTAAACATGGCTACACATGAACTGAGTTAGGAAAGAGAACAGAGTCTCACATTTAGAAAACACTCTTATGCCTGCTTAAGGGGGAATGAGAGGTGGGGTGATGCATCAAACCAGAGTTTGATATAAGCCCATGTACCGTTCCAAAAACCAACTACGGAATAGACAAGACCTACACCTTCCTCAGTGAAAGGGACTCAAAACCCCATATTTCCCGCAGAGGAATAGATCTGACTAGTAAGAATCTTAAAACCTATGTATTGATATGTCTCCTTAAGGGAATCAAGTGTGTCTAGACTGGCATAAACATGGCAGCGAGAATCAGCTCAAACCCACTCTAAAAAGGAATTTCAAAAACAAAACAAAGAAACAGGGAAATTCTTTACAATTCCTTCAGGGTCTCTGATGCAACCTGGAATGACCCTATCTACAATGACAGCTGGATGTGGCATGAGGCTGGACACTTGGGACTGAGAGGATTGGTGAGATTGGGTGAGCAATTGCAGACCCTTTAAAGCAAGAATGCATGGCACCCATTCCATGGGTCCCAACTCTCCAGGTTGAAGGGAATATTACTACAGCTATAACATGTACGGGAAACCTAGAGAATGGACACACTGTGAATACGAAAGGTTTCTAAAACTCAACGAAGAGTCCCTCTCCTGGTGCTCCGGTTTGACTTTCCAACTGCTTTCCTATCAATCTCCCAACTTGGAGAGACAGCCCCTTTAAGCTCCTGGTTCGCACAGGTTGCCAATTTGGCAGAGGATGAAAGGGAAGACGGAGAACCAATGAGAGAGTAGCTGTTAGGCATTTGGATGGGCACATGTCACTCTAATTTCCCGGCAGGAAGAAGAATTAACCAAAGTCTCAGCCACCCACCGGGAACCAGTATAGGTCCTGAACCAGAAGTTTGGACTTGCGTTCAGCTCACAAAAAACGAGTTGAAAAATGGAGCTCAGGGGCACAGCAATTCACAAACTGGCAGAGTAATCAAGGCCAACTCTCGTCCAAAAATCTGTTGAGGGAAGGCAACGAGGCGGACTTGAAAGCGAGGCAGAATAGCAGGAAACAGATTTCACGAGGTACGTTGGAATCGCCTGTAAAGCACAGGAAGAGGGGCACAACTTCGACAATGACGCACTTGGCCAAAAAGGGCGTATGCGTTTTCTCCTGAATATATTCAGGAGAAAACGCATACGCCCTTTTTGGCCAAGCAAGCAAGCGGGCAATGCAAATCTGCACTACAAAGAAGTATCACTTCCCACCGGTCAAAAGGGACATCCACAAAATGTGTAAAAACCAGAAAGGCAAGACAGGCCCTGGAGAACAGGGAGCCTTGTTATGCTGATGGGCGGGATGTAAGTTGCCAACTGCCTCACTGGAGGAGTGCATTGTGTTCCCTAAAACAAGGAAACAACAGAGCTACAGAGCCAAGGGCACTTCCAGTCTAGGGAATATACCTTGGGAAAACTGAAAATCCATAAGACAGAGCCACCCCCAAATTGAGGGCTACACTGCTTACAAGAACCTCAACCTGGGTGCACCTGAAATATCCCAGGAAATATAAAAATGGTTCAAAAAATTGTGGAACTTACGTACGATGGAATACCCCTCAGCCATGAAATCAATGTCATAAGACCAGTAGCAGCAAAATGAGTGGATTCAGGTACGATGATTCTAAGTGAAATAAGTCACACAGAAAAAGAAACTTATCATAAGATATCACTTAGGAAGATCCTGTAAACATGGCTACACATGAACTGAGTTAGGAAAGAGAACAGAGTCTCACATTTAGAAAACACTCTTATGCCTGCTTAAGGGGGAAAGAGAGGTGGGGTGATGCATCAAACCAGAGTTTGATATAAGCCCAGGTACCGTTCCAAAAACCAACTATGGAATAGACAAGACCTACACCTTCCTCAGTGAAAGGGACTCAAAACCCCATATTTCCCGCAGAGGAATAGATCTGAATAGTAAGAATCTTAAAACCTATGTAATGATATGTCTCCGTAAGGGAATCAAGTGTGTCTAGACTGGCATAAACATGGCAGCGAGAATCAGCTCAAACCCACTCTAAAAAGGAATTTCAAAAACAAAACAAAGAAACAGGGAAATTCTTTACAATTCCTTCAGGGTCTCTGATGCAACCTGGAATGACCCTATCTACAATGACAGCTGGATGTGGCATGAGGCTGGACACTTGGGACTGAGAGGATTGGTGAGATTGGGTGAGCAAATGCAGACCCTTTAAAGCAAGAATGCATGGCACCCATTCCATGGGTCCCAACTCTCCAGGTTGAAGGGAATATTACTACAGCTATAACATGTACGGGAAACCTAGAGAATGGACACACTGTGAATACGAAAGGTTTCTAAAACTCAACGAAGAGTCCCTCTCCTGGTGCTCCGGTTTGACTTTCCAACTGCTTTCCTATCAATCTCCCAACTTGGAGAGACAGCCCCTTTAAGCTCCTGATTCGCACAGGTTGCCAATTTGGCAGAGGATGAAAGGGAAGACGGAGAACCAATGAGAGAGTAGCTGTTAGGCATTTGGATGGGCACATGTCACTCTAATTTCCCGGCAGGAAGAAGAATTAACCAAAGTCTCAGCCACCCACCGGGAACCAGTATAGGTCCTGAACCAGAAGTTTGGACTTGCGTTCAGCTCACAAAAAACGAGTTGAAAAATGGAGCTCAGGGGCACAGCAATTCACAAACTGGCAGAGTAATCAAGGCCAACTCTCGTCCAAAAATCTGTTGAGGGAAGGCAACGAGGCGGACTTGAAAGCCAGGCAGAATAGCAGGAAACAGATTTCACGAGGTACGTTGGAATCGCCTGTAAAGCACAGGAAGAGGGGCACAACTTCGACAATGACGCACTTGGCCAAAAAGGGCGTATGCGTTTTCTCCTGAATATATTCAGGAGAAAACGCATACGCCCTTTTTGGCCAAGCAAGCAAGCGGGCAATGCAAATCTGCACTACAAAGAAGTATCACTTCCCACCGGTCAAAAGGGACATCCACAAAATGTGTAAAAACCAGAAAGGCAAGACAGGCCCTGGAGAACAGGGAGCCTTGTTATGCTGATGGGCGGGATGTAAGTTTCCAACTGCCTCACTGGAGGAGTGCATTGTGTTCCCTAAAACAAGGAAACAACAGAGCTACAGAGCCAAGGGCACTTCCAGTCTAGGGAATATACCTTGGGAAAACTGAAAATCAATAAGACAGAGCCACCCCCAAATTGAGGGCTGCACTGCTTACAAGAACCTCAACCTGGGTGCACCTGAAATATCCCAGGAAATATAAAAATGGTTCAAAAAATTGTGGAACTTACGTACGATGGAATATCCCTCAGCCATGAAATCAATGTCATAAGACCAGTAGCAGCAAAATGAGTGGATTCAGGTACGATGATTCTAAGTGAAATAAGTCACACAGAAAAAGAAACTTATCATAAGATATCACTTAGGAAGATCCTGTAAACATGGCTACACATGAAATGAGTTAGGAAAGAGAACAGAGTCTCACATTTAGAAAACACTCTTAGGCCTGCTTAAGGGGGAAGGAGAGGTGGGGTGATGCATCAAACCAGAGTTTGATATAAGCCCAGGTACCGTTCCAAAAACCAACTATGGAATAGACAAGACCTACACCTTCCTCAGTGAAAGGGACTCAAAACCCCATATTTCCCGCAGAGGAATAGATCTGACTAGTAAGAATCTTAAAACCTATGTATTGATATGTCTCCGTAAGGGAATCAAGTGTGTCTAGACTGGCATAAACATGGCAGCGAGAATCAGCTCAAACCCACTCTAAAAAGGAATTTCAAAAACAAAACAAAGAAACAGGGAAATTCTTTACAATTCCTTCAGGGTCTCTGATGCAACCTGGAATGACCCTATCTACAATGACAGCTGGATGTGGCATGAGGCTGGACACTTGGGACTGAGAGGATTGGTGAGATTGGGTGAGCAAATGCAGACCCTTTAAAGCAAGAATGCATGGCACCCATTCCATGGGTCCCAACTCTCCAGGTTGAAGGGAATATTACTACAGCTATAACATGTACGGGAAACCTAGAGAATGGACACACTGTGAATACGAAAGGTTTCTAAAACTCAACGAAGAGTCCCTCTCCTGGTGCTCTGGTTTGACTTTCCAACTGCTTTCCTATCAATCTCCCAACTTGGAGAGACAGCCCCTTTAAGCTCCTGGTTCGCACAGGTTGCCAATTTGGCAGAGGATGAAACGGAAGAGGGAGAACCAATGAGAGAGTAGCTGTTAGGCATTTGGATGGGCACATGTCACTCTAATTTCCCGGCAGGAAGAAGAATTAACCAAAGTCTCAGCCACCCACCGGGAACCAGTATAGGTCCTGAACCAAAAGTTTGGACTTGCGTTCAGCTCACAAAAAACGAGTTGAAAAATGGAGCTCAGGGGCACAGCAATTCACAAACTGGCAGAGTAATCAAGGCCAACTCTCGTCCAAAAATCTGTTGAGGGAAGGCAACGAGGCGGACTTGAAAGCGAGGCAGAATAGCAGGAAACAGATTTCACGAGGTACGTTGGAATCGCCTGTAAAGCACAGGAAGAGGGGCACAACTTCGACAATGACGCACTTGGCCAAAAAGGGCGTATGCGTTTTCTCCTGAATATATTCAGGAGAAAACGCATACGCCCTTTTTGGCCAAGCAAGCAAGCGGGCAATGCAAATCTGCACTACAAAGATGTATCACTTCCCACCGGTCAAAAGGGACATCCACAAAATGTGTAAAAACCAGAAAGGCAAGACAGGCCCTGGAGAACAGGGAGCCTTGTTATGCTGATGGGCGGGATGTAAGTTGCCAACTGCCTCACTGGAGGAGTGCATTGTGTTCCCTAAAACAAGGAAACAACAGAGCTACAGAGCCAAGGGCACTTCCAGTCTAGGGAATATACCTTGGGAAAACTGAAAATCAATAAGACAGAGCCACCCCCAAATTGAGGGCTACACTGCTAACAGAACCTCAACCTGGGTGCACCTGAAATATCCCAGGAAATATAAAAATGGTTCAAAAAATTGTGGAACTTACGTACGATGGAATATCCCTCAGCCATGAAATCAATGTCATAAGACCAGTAGCAGCAAAATGAGTGGATTCAGGTACGATGATTCTAAGTGAAATAAGTCACAGAGAAAAAGAAACTTATCATAAGATATCACTTAGGAAGATCCTGTAAACATGGCTACACATGAACTGAGTTAGGAAAGAGAACAGAGTCTCACATTTAGAAAACACTCTTATGCCTGCTTAAGGGGGAAAGAGAGTTGGGGTGATGCATCAAACCAGAGTTTGATATAAGCCCAGGTACCGTTCCAAAAACCAACTATGGAATAGACAAGACCTACACCTTCCTCAGTGAAAGGGACTCAAAACCCCATATTTCCCGCAGAGGAATAGATCTGACTAGTAAGAATCTTAAAACCTATGTAATGATATGTCTCCGTAAGGGAATCAAGTGTGTCTAGACTGGCATAAACATGGCAGCGAGAATCAGCTCAAACCCACTCTAAAAAGGAATTTCAAAAACAAAACAAAGAAACAGGGAAATTCTTTACAATTCCTTCAGGGTCTCTGATGCAACCTGGAATGACCCTATCTACAATGACAGCTGGATGTGGCATGAGGCTGGACACTTGGGACTGAGAGGATTGGTGAGATTGGGTGAGCAAATGCAGACCCTTTAAAGCAAGAATGCATGGCACCCATTCCATGGGTCCCAACTCTCCAGGTTGAAGGGAATATTACTACAGCTATAACATGTACGGGAAACCTAGAGAATGGACACACTGTCAATACGAAAGGTTTCTAAAACTCAACGAAGAGTCCCTCTCCTGGTGCTCCGGTTTGACTTTCCAACTGCTTTCCTATCAATCTCCCAACTTGGAGAGACAGCCCCTTTAAGCTCCTGGTTCGCACAAGTTGCCAATTTGGCAGAGGATGAAAGGGAAGAGGGAGAACCAATGAGAGAGTAGCTGTTAGGCATTTGGATGGGCACATGTCACTCTAATTTCCCGGCAGGAAGAAGAATTAACCAAAGTCTCAGCCACCCACCGGGAACCAGTATAGGTCCTGAACCAAAAGTTTGGACTTGCGTTCAGCTCACAAAAAACGAGTTGAAAAATGGAGCTCAGGGGCACAGCAATTCACAAACTGGCAGTGTAATCAAGGCCAACTCTCGTCCAAAAATCTGTTGAGGGAAGGCAACGAGGCGGACTTGAAAGCGAGGCAGAATAGCAGGAAACAGATTTCACGAGGTACGTTGGAATCGCCTGTAAAGCACAGGAAGAGGGGCACAACTTCGACAATGATGCACTTGGCCAAAAAGGGCGTATGCGTTTTCTCCTGAATATATTCAGGAGAAAACGCATACGCCCTTTTTGGCCAAGCAAGCAAGCGGGCAATGCAAATCTGCACTACAAAGAAGTATCACTTCCCACGGGTCAAAAGGGACATCCACAAAATGTGTAAAAACCAGAAAGGCAAGACAGGCCCTGGAGAACAGGGAGCCTTGTTATGCTGATGGGCGGGATGTAAGTTGCCAGCTGCCTCACTGGAGGAGTGCATTGTGTTCCCTAAAACAAGGAAACAACAGAGCTACAGAGCCAAGGGCACTTCCAGTCTAGGGAATATACCTTGGGAAAACTGAAAATCAATAAGACAGAGCCACCCCCAAATTGAGGGCTGCACTGCTTACAAGAACCTCAACCTGGGTGCACCTGAAATATCCCAGGAAATATAAAAATGGTTCAAAAAATTGTGGAAATTACGTACGATGGAATATCCCTCAGCCATGAAATCAATGTCATAAGACCAGTAGCAGCAAAATGAGTGGATTCAGGTACGATGATTCTAAGTGAAATAAGTCACACAGAAAAAGAAACTTATCATAAGATATCACTTAGGAAGACCCTGTAAACATGGCTACACATGAACTGAGTTAGGAAAGAGAACAGAGTCTCACATTTAGAAAACACTCTTATGCCTGCTTAAGGAGGAAGCAGAGGTGGGGTGATGCATCAAACCAGAGTTTGATATAAGCCCATGTACCGTTCCAAAAACCAACTACGGAATAGACAAGACCTACACCTTCCTCAGTGAAAGGGACTCAAAACCCCATATTTCCCGCAGAGGAATAGATCTGACTAGTAAGAATCTTAAAACCTATGTATTGATATGTCTCCGTAAGGGAATCAAGTGTGTCTAGACTGGCATAAACATGGCAGCGAGAATCAGCTCAAACCCACTCTAAAAAGGAATTTCAAAAGCAAAACAAAGAAACAGGGAAATTCTTTACAATTCCTTCAGGGTCTCTGATGCAACCTGGAATGACCCTGTCTACAATGACAGCTGGATGTGGCATGAGGCTGGACACTTGGGACTGAGAGGATTGGTGAGATTGGGTGAGCAAATGCAGACCCTTTAAAGCAAGAATGCATGGCACCCATTCCATGGGTCCCAACTCTCCAGGTTGAAGGGAATATTACTACAGCTATAACATGTACGGGAAACCTAGAGAATGGACACACTGTGAATACGAAAGGTTTCTAAAACTCAACGAAGAGTCCCTCTCCTGGTGCTCCGGTTTGACTTTCCAACTGCTTTCCTATCAATCTCCTAACTTGGAGAGACAGCCCCTTTAAGCTCCTGGTTCGCACAGGTTGCCAATTTGGCAGAGGATGAAAGGGAAGAGGGAGAACCAATGAGAGAGTAGCTGTTAGGCATTTGGATGGGCACATGTCACTCTAATTTCCCGGCAGGAAGAAGAATTAACCAAAGTCTCAGCCACCCACCGGGAACCAGTATAGGTCCTGAACCAAAAGTTTGGACTTGCGTTCAGCTCACAAAAAACGAGTTGAAAAATGGAGCTCAGGGGCACAGCAATTCACAAACTGGCAGAGTAATCAAGGCCAACTCTCGTCCAAAAATCTGTTGAGGGAAGGCAACGAGGCGGACTTGAAAGCGAGGCAGAATAGCAGGAAACAGATTTCACGAGGTACGTTGGAATCGCCTGTAAAGCACAGGAAGAGGGGCACAACTTCGACAATGACGCACTTGGCCAAAAAGGGCGTATGCGTTTTCTCCTGAATATATTCAGGAGAAAACGCATACGCCCTTTTTGGCCAAGCAAGCAAGCGGGCAATGCAAATCTGCACTACAAAGATGTATCACTTCCCACCGGTCAAAAGGGACATCCACAAAATGTGTAAAAACCAGAAAGGCAAGACAGGCCCTGGAGAACAGGGAGCCTTGTTATGCTGATGGGCGGGATGTAAGTTGCCAACTGCCTCACTGGAGGAGTGCATTGTGTTCCCTAAAACAAGGAAACAACAGAGCTACAGAGCCAAGGGCACTTCCAGTCTAGGGAATATACCTTGGGAAAACTGAAAATCAATAAGACAGAGCCACCCCCAAATTGAGGGCTACACTGCTTACAAGAACCTCAACCTGGGTGCACCTGAAATATCCCAGGAAATATAAAAATGGTTCAAAAAATTGTGGAACTTACGTACGATGGAATATCCCTCAGCCATGAAATCAATGTCATAAGACCAGTAGCAGCAAAATGAGTGGATTCAGGTACGATGATTCTAAGTGAAATAAGTCACACAGAAAAAGAAACTTATCATAAGATATCACTTAGGAAGATCCTGTAAACATGGCTACACATGAACTGAGTTAGGAAAGAGAACAGAGTCTCACATTTAGAAAACACTCTTATGCCTGCTTAAGGGGGAAAGAGAGTTGGGGTGATGCATCAAACCAGAGTTTGATATAAGCCCAGGTACCGTTCCAAAAACCAACTATGGAATAGACAAGACCTACACCTTCCTCAGTGAAAGGGACTCAAAACCCCATATTTCCCGCAGAGGAATAGATCTGACTAGTAAGAATCTTAAAACCTATGTAATGATATGTCTCCGTAAGGGAATCAAGTGTGTCTAGACTGGCATAAACATGGCAGCGAGAATCAGCTCAAACCCACTCTAAAAAGGAATTTCAAAAACAAAACAAAGAAACAGGGAAATTCTTTACAATTCCTTCAGGGTCTCTGATGCAACCTGGAATGACCCTATCTACAATGACAGCTGGATGTGGCATGAGGCTGGACACTTGGGACTGAGAGGATTGGTGAGATTGGGTGAGCAAATGCAGACCCTTTAAAGCAAGAATGCATGGCACCCATTCCATGGGTCCCAACTCTCCAGGTTGAAGGGAATATTACTACAGCTATAACATGTACGGGAAACCTAGAGAATGGACACACTGTCAATACGAAAGGTTTCTAAAACTCAACGAAGAGTCCCTCTCCTGGTGCTCCGGTTTGACTTTCCAACTGCTTTCCTATCAATCTCCCAACTTGGAGAGACAGCCCCTTTAAGCTCCTGGTTCGCACAAGTTGCCAATTTGGCAGAGGATGAAAGGGAAGAGGGAGAACCAATGAGAGAGTAGCTGTTAGGCATTTGGATGGGCACATGTCACTCTAATTTCCCGGCAGGAAGAAGAATTAACCAAAGTCTCAGCCACCCACCGGGAACCAGTATAGGTCCTGAACCAAAAGTTTGGACTTGCGTTCAGCTCACAAAAAACGAGTTGAAAAATGGAGCTCAGGGGCACAGCAATTCACAAACTGGCAGAGTAATCAAGGCCAACTCTCGTCCAAAAATCTGTTGAGGGAAGGCAACGAGGCGGACTTGAAAGCGAGGCAGAATAGCAGGAAACAGATTTCACGAGGTACGTTGGAATCGCCTGTAAAGCACAGGAAGAGGGGCACAACTTCGACAATGATGCACTTGGCCAAAAAGGGCGTATGCGTTTTCTCCTGAATATATTCAGGAGAAAACGCATACGCCCTTTTTGGCCAAGCAAGCAAGCGGGCAATGCAAATCTGCACTACAAAGAAGTATCACTTCCCACGGGTCAAAAGGGACATCCACAAAATGTGTAAAAACCAGAAAGGCAAGACAGGCCCTGGAGAACAGGGAGCCTTGTTATGCTGATGGGCGGGATGTAAGTTGCCAGCTG
The DNA here is from genome assembly GCF_964341445.2 of Mesoplodon mirus. Lineage (NCBI taxonomy): Eukaryota > Metazoa > Chordata > Mammalia > Artiodactyla > Ziphiidae > Mesoplodon > Mesoplodon mirus. Next base: position 105,631,919 of record NC_138987.1, on the reverse strand, counting down.
CCTCACTGGAGGAGTGCATTGTGTTCCCTAAAACAAGGAAACAACAGAGCTACAGAGCCAAGGGCACTTCCAGTCTAGGGAATATACCTTGGGAAAACTGAAAATCAATAAGACAGAGCCACCCCCAAATTGAGGGCTGCACTGCTTACAAGAACCTCAACCTGGGTGCACCTGAAATATCCCAGGAAATATAAAAATGGTTCAAAAAATTGTGGAAATTACGTACGATGGAATATCCCTCAGCCATGAAATCAATGTCATAAGACCAGTAGCAGCAAAATGAGTGGATTCAGGTACGATGATTCTAAGTGAAATAAGTCACACAGAAAAAGAAACTTATCATAAGATATCACTTAGGAAGACCCTGTAAACATGGCTACACATGAACTGAGTTAGGAAAGAGAACAGAGTCTCACATTTAGAAAACACTCTTATGCCTGCTTAAGGGGGAAGCAGAGGTGGGGTGATGCATCAAACCAGAGTTTGATATAAGCCCATGTACCGTTCCAAAAACCAACTACGGAATAGACAAGACCTACACCTTCCTCAGTGAAAGGGACTCAAAACCCCATATTTCCCGCAGAGGAATAGATCTGACTAGTAAGAATCTTAAAACCTATGTATTGATATGTCTCCGTAAGGGAATCAAGTGTGTCTAGACTGGCATAAACATGGCAGCGAGAATCAGCTCAAACCCACTCTAAAAAGGAATTTCAAAAGCAAAACAAAGAAACAGGGAAATTCTTTACAATTCCTTCAGGGTCTCTGATGCAACCTGGAATGACCCTGTCTACAATGACAGCTGGATGTGGCATGAGGCTGGACACTTGGGACTGAGAGGATTGGTGAGATTGGGTGAGCAATTGCAGACCCTTTAAAGCAAGAATGCATGGCTCCCATTCCATGGGTCCCAACTCTCCAGGTTGAAGGGAATATTACTACAGCTATAACATGTACGGGAAACCTAGAGAATGGACACACTGTGAATACGAAAGGTTTCTAAAACTCAACGAAGAGTCCCTCTCCTGGTGCTCCGGTTTGACTTTCCAACTGCTTTCCTATCAATCTCCCAACTTGGAGAGACAGCCCCTTTAAGCTCCTGGTTCGCACAGGTTGCCAATTTGGCAGAGGATGAAAGGGAAGAGGGAGAACCAATGAGAGAGTAGCTGTTAGGCATTTGGATGGGCACATGTCACTCTAATTTCCCGGCAGGAAGAAGAATTAACCAAAGTCTCAGCCACCCACCGGGAACCAGTATAGGTCCTGAACCAGAAGTTTGGACTTGCGTTCAGCTCACAAAAAACGAGTTGAAAAATGGAGCTCAGGGGCACAGCAATTCACAAACTGGCAGAGTAATCAAGGCCAACTCTCGTCCAAAATTCTGTTGAGGGAAGGCAACGAGGTGGACTTGAAAGCGAGGCAGAATAGCAGGAAATAGATTTCAAGAGGTACGTTGGAATCGCCTGTAAAGCACAGGAAGAGGGGCACAACTTCGACAATGACGCACTTGGCCAAAAAGGGCGTATGCGTTTTCTCCTGAATATATTCAGGAGAAAACGCATACGCCCTTTTTGGCCAAGCAAGCAAGCGAGCAATGCAAATCTGCACTACAAAGAAGTATCACTTCCCACCGGTCAAAAGGGACATCCACAAAATGTGTAAAAACCAGAAAGGCAAGACAGGCCCTGGAGAACAGGGAGCCTTGTTATGCTGATGGGCGGGACGGAAGTTGCCAACTGCCTCACTGGAGGAGTGCATTGTGTTCCCTAAAACAAGGAAACAACAGAGCTACAGAGCCAAGGGCACTTCCAGTCTAGGGAATATACCTTGGGAAAACTGAAAATCAATAAGACAGAGCCACCCCCAAATTGAGGGCTGCACTGCCTACAAGAACCTCAACCTGGGTGCACCTGAAATATCCCAGGAAATATAAAAATGGTTCAAAATATTGTGGAACTTACGTACGATGGAATATCCCTCAGCCATGAAATCAATGTCATAAGACCAGTATCAGCAAAATGAGTGGATTCAGGTACGATGATTCTAAGTGAAATAAGTCACACAGAAAAAGAAACTTATCATAAGATATCACTTAGGAAGACCCTGTAAACATGGCTACACATGAACTGAGTTAGGAAAGAGAACAGAGTCTCACATTTAGAAAACACTCTTATGCCTGTTTAAGGGGGAAGCAGAGGTGGGGTGATGCATCAAACCAGAGTTTGATATAAGCCCATGTACCGTTCCAAAAACCAACTACGGAATAGACAAGACCTACACCTTCCTCAGTGAAAGGGACTCAAAACCCCATATTTCCCGCAGAGGAATAGATCTGACTAGTAAGAATCTTAAAACCTATGTATTGATATGTCTCCGTAAGGGAATCAAGTGTGTCTAGACTGGCATAAACATGGCAGCGAGAATCAGCTCAAACCCACTCTAAAAAGGAATTTCAAAAGCAAAACAAAGAAACAGGGAAATTCTTTACAATTCCTTCAGGGTCTCTGATGCAACCTGGAATGACCCTATCTACAATGACAGCTGGATGTGGCATGAGGCTGGACACTTGGGACTGAGAGGATTGGTGAGATTGGGTGAGCAATTGCAGACCCTTTAAAGCAAGAATGCATGGCTCCCATTCTATGGGTCCCAACTCTCCAGGTTGAAGGGAATATTACTACAGCTATAACATGTACGGGAAACCTAGAGAATGGACACACTGTGAATATGAAAGGTTTCTAAAACTCAACGAAGAGTCCCTCTCCTGGTGCTCCGGTTTAACTTTCAAACTGCTTTCCTATCAATCTCCCAACTTGGACAGACAGCCCCTTTAAGCTCCTGGTTCGCACAGGTTGCCAATTTGGCAGAGGATGAAAGGGAAGACGGAGAACCAATGAGAGAGTAGCTGTTAGGCATTTGGATGGGCACATGTCACTCTAATTTCCCGGCAGGAAGAAGAATTAACCAAAGTCTCAGCCACCCACCGGGAACCAGTATAGGTCCTGAACCAGAAGTTTGGACTTGCGTTCAGCTCACAAAAAACGAGTTGAAAAATGGAGCTCAGGGGCACAACAATTCACAAACTGGCAGAGTAATCAAGGCCAACTCTCGTCCAAAAATCTGTTGAGGGAAGGCAACGAGGTGGACTTGAAAGCGAGGCAGAATAGCAGGAAATAGATTTCAAGAGGTACGTTGGAATCGCCTGTAAAGCACAGGAAGAGGGGCACAACTTCGACAATGACGCACTTGGCCAAAAAGGGCGTATGCGTTTTCTCCTGAATATATTCAGGAGAAAACGCATACGCCCTTTTTGGCCAAGCAAGCAAGCGGGCAATACAAAACTGCACTACAAAGATGTATCACTTCCCACCGGTCAAAAGGGACATCCACAAAATGTGTAAAAACCAGAAAGGCAAGACAGGCCCTGGAGAACAGGGAGCCTTGTTATGCTGATGGGCGGGATGTAAGTTGCCAACTGCCTCACTGGAGGAGTGCATTGTGTTCCCTAAAACAAGGAAACAACAGAGCTACAGAGCCAAGGGCACTTCCAGTCTAGGGAATATACCTTGGGAAAACTGAAAATCAATAAGACAGAGCCACCCCCAAATTGAGGGCTGCACTGCCTACAAGAACCTCAACCTGGGTGCACCTGAAATATCCCAGGAAATATAAAAATGGTTCAAAAAATTGTGGAACTTACGTACGATGGAATATCCCTCAGCCATGAAATCAATGTCATAAGACCAGTAGCAGCAAAATGAGTGGATTCAGGTACGATGATTCTAAGTGAAATAAGTCACACAGAAAAAGAAACTTATCACAAGATATCACTTAGGAAGATCCTGTAAACATGGCTACACATGAACTGAGTTAGGAAAGAGAACAGAGTCTCACATTTAGAAAACACTCTTATGCCTGCTTAAGGGGGAAGGAGAGGTGGGGTGATGCATCAAACCAGAGTTTGATATAAGCCCAGGTACCGTTCCAAAAACCAACTATGGAATAGACAAGACCTACACCTTCCTCAGTGAAAGGGACTCAAAACCCCATATTTCCCGCAGAGGAATAGATCTGACTAGTAAGAATCTTAAAACCTATGTATTGATATGTCTCCGTAAGGGAATCAAGTGTGTCTAGACTGGCATAAACATGGCAGCGAGAATCAGCTCAAACCCACTCTAAAAAGGAATTTCAAAAGCAAAACAAAGAAACAGGGAAATTCTTTACAATTCCTTCAGGGTCTCTGATGCAACCTGGAATGACCCTATCTACAATGACAGCTGGATGTGGCATGAGGCTGGACACTTGGGACTGAGAGGATTGGTGAGATTGGGTGAGCAATTGCAGACCCTTTAAAGCAAGAATGCATGGCACCCATTCCATGGGTCCCAAATCTCCAGGTTGAAGGGAATATTACTACAGCTATAACATGTACGGGAAACCTAGAGAATGGACACACTGTGAATACGAAAGGTTTCTAAAACTCAACGAAGAGTCCCTCTCCTAGTGCTCCGGTTTGACTTTCCAACTGCTTTCCTATCAATCTCCCAACTTGGAGAGACAGCCCCTTTAAGCTCCTGGTTCGCACAAGTTGCCAATTTGGCAGAGGATGAAAGGGAAGAGGGAGAACCAATGAGAGAGTAGCTGTTAGGCATTTGGATGGGCACATGTCACTCTAATTTCCCGGCAGGAAGAAGAATTAACCAAAGTCTCAGCCACCCACCGGGAACCAGTATAGGTCCTGAACCAGAAGTTTGGACTTGCGTTCAGCTCACAAAAAACGAGTTGAAAAATGGAGCTCAGGGGCACAGCAATTCACAAACTGGCAGAGTAATCAAGGCCAACTCTCGTCCAAAAATCTGTTGAGGGAAGGCAACGAGGCGGACTTGAAAGCGAGGCAGAATAGCAGGAAACAGATTTCACGAGGTACGTTGGAATCGCCTGTAAAGCACAGGAAGAGGGGCACAACTTCGACAATGACGCACTTGGCCAAAAAGGGCGTATGCGTTTTCTCCTGAATATATTCAGGAGAAAACGCATACGCCCTTTTTGGCCAAGCAAGCAAGCGGGCAATGCAAATCTGCACTACAAAGAAGTATCACTTCCCACCGGTCAAAAGGGACATCCACAAAATGTGTAAAAACCAGAAAGGCAAGACAGGCCCTGGAGAACAGGGAGCCTTGTTATGCTGATGGGCGGGATGTAAGTTGCCAACTGCCTCACTGGAGGAGTGCATTGTGTTCCCTAAAACAAGGAAACAACAGAGCTACAGAGCCAAGGGCACTTCCAGTCTAGGGAATATACCTTGGGAAAACTGAAAATCAATAAGACAGAGCCACCCCCAAATTGAGGGCTGCACTGCTTACAAGAACCTCAACCTGGGTGCACCTGAAATATCCCAGGAAATATAAAAATGGTTCAAAAAATTGTGGAACTTACGTACGATGGAATATCCCTCAGCCATGAAATCAATGTCATAAGACCAGTAGCAGCAAAATGAGTGGATTCAGGTACGATGATTCTAAGTGAAATAAGTCACACAGAAAAAGAAACTTATCATAAGATATCACTTAGGAAGATCCTGTAAACATGGCTACACATGAACTGAGTTAGGAAAGAGAACAGAGTCTCACATTTAGAAAACACTCTTATGCCTGCTTAAGGGGGAAGGAGAGGTGGGGTGATGCATCAAACCAGAGTTTGATATAAGCCCAGGTACCGTTCCAAAAACCAACTATGGAATAGACAAGACCTACACCTTCCTCAGTGAAAGGGACTCAAAACCCCATATTTCCCGCAGAGGAATAGATCTGACTAGTAAGAATCTTAAAACCTATGTATTGATATGTCTCCGTAAGGGAATCAAGTGTGTCTAGACTGGCATAAACATGGCAGCGAGAATCAGCTCAAACCCACTCTAAAAAGGAATTTCAAAAGCAAAACAAAGAAACAGGGAAATTCTTTACAATTCCTTCAGGGTCTCTGATGCAACCTGGAATGACCCTATCTACAATGACAGCTGGATGTGGCATGAGGCTGGACACTTGGGACTGAGAGGATTGGTGAGATTGGGTGAGCAATTGCAGACCCTTTAAAGCAAGAATGCATGGCACCCATTCCATGGGTCCCAACTCTCCAGGTTGAAGGGAATATTACTACAGCTATAACATGTACGGGAAACCTAGAGAATGGACACACTGTGAATACGAAAGGTTTCTAAAACTCAACGAAGAGTCCCTCTCCTGGTGCTCCGGTTTGACTTTCCAACTGCTTTCCTATCAATCTCCCAACTTGGAGAGACAGCCCCTTTAAGCTCCTGGTTCGCACAGGTTGCCAATTTGGCAGAGGATGAAAGGGAAGACGGAGAACCAATGAGAGAGTAGCTGTTAGGCATTTGGATGGGCACATGTCACTCTAATTTCCCGGCAGGAAGAAGAATTAACCAAAGTCTCAGCCACCCACCGGGAACCAGTATAGGTCCTGAACCAGAAGTTTGGACTTGCGTTCAGCTCACAAAAAACGAGTTGAAAAATGGAGCTCAGGGGCACAGCAATTCACAAACTGGCAGAGTAATCAAGGCCAACTCTCGTCCAAAAATCTGTTGAGGGAAGGCAACGAGGCGGACTTGAAAGCCAGGCAGAATAGCAGGAAACAGATTTCACGAGGTACGTTGGAATCGCCTGTAAAGCACAGGAAGAGGGGCACAACTTCGACAATGACGCACTTGGCCAAAAAGGGCGTATGCGTTTTCTCCTGAATATATTCAGGAGAAAACGCATACGCCCTTTTTGGCCAAGCAAGCAAGCGGGCAATGCAAATCTGCACTACAAAGAAGTATCACTTCCCACCGGTCAAAAGGGACATCCACAAAATGTGTAAAAACCAGAAAGGCAAGACAGGCCCTGGAGAACAGGGAGCCTTGTTATGCTGATGGGCGGGATGTAAGTTGCCAACTGCCTCACTGGAGGAGTGCATTGTGTTCCCTAAAACAAGGAAACAACAGAGCTACAGAGCCAAGGGCACTTCCAGTCTAGGGAATATACCTTGGGAAAACTGAAAATCAATAAGACAGAGCCACCCCCAAATTGAGGGCTGCACTGCTTACAAGAACCTCAACCTGGGTGCACCTGAAATATCCCAGGAAATATAAAAATGGTTCAAAAAATTGTGGAACTTACGTACGATGGAATATCCCTCAGCCATGAAATCAATGTCATAAGACCAGTAGCAGCAAAATGAGTGGATTCAGGTACGATGATTCTAAGTGAAATAAGTCACACAGAAAAAGAAACTTATCATAAGATATCACTTAGGAAGGTCCTGTAAACATGGCTACACATGAACTGAGTTAGGAAAGAGAACAGAGTCTCACATTTAGAAAACACTCTTATGCCTGCTTAAGGGGGAAGGAGAGGTGGGGTGATGCATCAAACCAGAGTTTGATATAAGCCCAGGTACCGTTCCAAAAACCAACTACGGAATAGACAAGACCTACACCTTCCTCAGTGAAAGGGACTCAAAACCCCATATTTCCCGCAGAGGAATAGATCTGACTAGTAAGAATCTTAAAACCTACGTAATGATATGTCTCCGTAAGGGAATCAAGTGTGTCTAGACTGGCATAAACATGGCAGCGAGAATCAGCTCAAACCCACTCTAAAAAGGAATTTCAAAAGCAAAACAAAGAAACAGGGAAATTCTTTACAATTCCTTCAGGGTCTCTGATGCAACCTGGAATGACCCTATCTACAATGACAGCTGGATGTGGCATGAGGCTGGACACTTGGGACTGAGAGGATTGGTGAGATTGGGTGAGCAATTGCAGACCCTTTAAAGCAAGAATGCATGGCACCCATTCCATGGGTCCCAACTCTCCAGGTTGAAGGGAATATTACTACAGCTATAACATGTACGGGAAACCTAGAGAATGGACACACTGTGAATACGAAAGGTTTCTAAAACTCAACGAAGAGTCCCTCTCCTGGTGCTCCGGTTTGACTTTCCAACTGCTTTCCTATCAATCTCCCAACTTGGAGAGACAGCCCCTTTAAGCTCCTGGTTCGCACAGGTTGCCAATTTGGCAGAGGATGAAAGGGAAGAGGGAGAACCAATGAGAGAGTAGCTGTTAGGCATTTGGATGGGCACATGTCACTCTAATTTCCCGGCAGGAAGAAGAATTAACCAAAGTCTCAGCCACCCACCGGGAACCAGTATAGGTCCTGAACCAGAAGTTTGGACTTGCGTTCAGCTCACAAAAAACGAGTTGAAAAATGGAGCTCAGGGGCACAGCAATTCACAAACTGGCAGAGTAATCAAGGCCAACTCTCGTCCAAAAATCTGTTGAGGGAAGGCAACGAGGCGGACTTGAAAGCGAGGCAGAATAGCAGGAAACAGATTTCACAAGGTACGTTGGAATCGCCTGTAAAGCACAGGAAGAGGGGCACAACTTCGACAATGACGCACTTGGCCAAAAAGGGCGTATGCGTTTTCTCCTGAATATATTCAGGAGAAAACGCATACGCCCTTTTTGGCCAAGCAAGCAAGCGGGCAATGCAAATCTGCACTACAAAGAAATATCACTTCCCACCGGTCAAAAGGGACATCCACAAAATGTGTAAAAACCAGAAAGGCAAGACAGGCCCTGGAGAACAGGGAGCCTTGTTATGCTGATGGGCGGGATGTAAGTTGCCAACTGCCTCACTGGAGGAGTGCATTGTGTTCCCTAAAACAAGGAAACAACAGAGCTACAGAGCCAAGGGCACTTCCAGTCTAGGGAATATACCTTGGGAAAACTGAAAATCAATAAGACAGAGCCACCCCCAAATTGAGGGCTGCACTGCTTACAAGAACCTCAACCTGGGTGCACCTGAAATATCCCAGGAAATATAAAAATGGTTCAAAAAATTGTGGAACTTACGTACGATGGAATATCCCTCAGCCATGAAATCAATGTCATAAGACCAGTAGCAGCAAAATGAGTGGATTCAGGTACGATGATTCTAAGTGAAATAAGTCACACAGAAAAAGAAACTTATCATAAGATATCACTTAGGAAGATCCTGTAAACATGGCTACACATGAACTGAGTTAGGAAAGAGAACAGAGTCTCACATTTAGAAAACACTCTTATGCCTGCTTAAGGGGGAAGGAGAGGTGGGGTGATGCATCAAACCAGAGTTTGATATAAGCCCAGGTACCGTTCCAAAAACCAACTATGGAATAGACAAGACCTACACCTTCCTCTGTGAAAGGGACTCAAAACCCCATATTTCCCGCAGAGGAATAGATCTGACTAGTAAGAATCTTAAAACCTATGTAATGATATGTCTCCGTAAGGGAATCAAGTGTGTCTAGACTGGCATAAACATGGCAGCGAGAATCAGCTCAAACCCACTCTAAAAAGGAATTTTAAAAGCAAAACAAAGAAACAGGGAAATTCTTTACAATTCCTTCAGGGTCTCTGATGCAACCTGGAATGACCCTATCTACAATGACAGCTGGATGTGGCATGAGGCTGGACACTTGGGACTGAGAGGATTGGTGAGATTGGGTGAGCAATTGCAGACCCTTTAAAGCAAGAATGCATGGCACCCATTCCATGGGTCCCAACTCTCCAGGTTGAAGGGAATATTACTACATCTATAACATGTACGGGAAACCTAGAGAATGGACACACTGTGAATACGAAAGGTTTCTAAAACTCAACGAAGAGTCCCTCTCCTGGTGCTCCGGTTTGACTTTCCAACTGCTTTCCTATCAATCTCCCAACTTGGAGAGACAGCCCCTTTAAGCTCCTGGTTCGCACAGGTTGCCAATTTGGCAGAGGATGAAAGGGAAGACGGAGAACCAATGAGAGAGTAGCTGTTAGGCATTTGGATGGGCACATGTCACTCTAATTTCCCGGCAGGAAGAAGAATTAACCAAAGTCTCAGCCACCCACCGGGAACCAGTATAGGTCCTGAACCAGAAGTTTGGACTTGCGTTCAGCTCACAAAAAACGAGTTGAAAAATGGAGCTCAGGGGCACAGCAATTCACAAACTGGCAGAGTAATCAAGGCCAACTCTCGTCCAAAAATCTGTTGAGGGAAGGCAACGAGGCGGACTTGAAAGCCAGGCAGAATAGCAGGAAACAGATTTCACGAGGTACGTTGGAATCGCCTGTAAAGCACAGGAAGAGGGGCACAACTTCGACAATGACGCACTTGGCCAAAAAGGGCGTATGCGTTTTCTCCTGAATATATTCAGGAGAAAACGCATACGCCCTTTTTGGCCAAGCAAGCAAGCGGGCAATGCAAATCTGCACTACAAAGAAGTATCACTTCCCACCGGTCAAAAGGGACATCCACAAAATGTGTAAAAACCAGAAAGGCAAGACAGGCCCTGGAGAACAGGGAGCCTTGTTATGCTGATGGGCGGGATGTAAGTTGCCAACTGCCTCACTGGAGGAGTGCATTGTGTTCCCTAAAACAAGGAAACAACAGAGATACAGAGCCAAGGGCACTTCCAGTCTAGGGAATATACCTTGGGAAAACTGAAAATCAATAAGACAGAGCCACCCCCAAATTGAGGGCTGCACTGCTTACAAGAACCTCAACCTGGGTGCACCTGAAATATCCCAGGAAATATAAAAATGGTTCAAAAAATTGTGGAACTTACGTACGATGGAATATCCCTCAGCCATGAAATCAATGTCATAAGACCAGTAGCAGCAAAATGAGTGGATTCAGGTACGATGATTCTAAGTGAAATAAGTCACACAGAAAAAGAAACTTATCATAAGATATCACTTAGGAAGATCCTGTTAACATGGCTACACATGAACTGAGTTAGGAAAGAGAACAGAGTCTCACATTTAGAAAACACTCTTATGCCTGCTTAAGGGGGAAGGAGAGGTGGGGTGATGCATCAAACCAGAGTTTGATATAAGCCCATGTACCGTTCCAAAAACCAACTACGGAATAGAAAAGACCTACACCTTCCTCAGTGAAAGGGACTCAAAACCCCATATTTCCCGCAGAGGAACAGATCTGACTAGTAAGAATCTTAAAACCTATGTATTGATATGTCTCCGTAAGGGAATCAAGTGTGTCTAGACTGGCATAAACATGGCAGCGAGAATCAGCTCAAACCCACTCTAAAAAGGAATTTCTAAAACAAAACAAAGAAACAGGGAAATTCTTTACAATTCCTTCAGGGTCTCTGATGCAACCTGGAATGACCCTATCTACAATGACAGCTGGATGTGGCATGAGGCTGGACACTTGGGACTGAGAGGATTGGTGAGATTGGGTGAGCAATTTCAGACCCTTTAAAGCAAGAATGCATGGCACCCATTCCATGGGTCCCAACTCTCCAGGTTGAAGGGAATATTACTACATCTATAACATGTACGGGAAACCTAGAGAATGGACACACTGTGAATACGAAAGGTTTCTAAAACTCAACGAAGAGTCCCTCTCCTGGTGCTCCGGTTTGACTTTCCAACTGCTTTCCTATCAATCTCCCAACTTGGAGAGACAGCCCCTTTAAGCTCCTGGTTCGCACAGGTTGCCAATTTGGCAGAGGATGAAAGGGAAGAGGGAGATCCAATGAGAGAGTAGCTGTTAGGCATTTGGATGGGCACATGTCACTCTAATTTCCCGGCAGGAAGAAGAATTAACCAAAGTCTCAGCCACCCACCGGGAACCAGTATAGGTCCTGAACCAGAAGTTTGGACTTGCGTTCAGCTCACAAAAAACGAGTTGAAAAATGGAGCTCAGGGGCACAGCAATTCACAAACTGGCAGAGTAATCAAGGCCAACTCGCGTCCAAAATTCTGTTGAGGGAAGGCAACGAGGCGGACTTGAAAGCGAGGCAGAATAGCAGGAAACAGATTTCACGAGGTACGTTGGAATCGCCTGTAAAGCACAGGAAGAGGGGCACAACTTCGACAATGACGCACTTGGCCAAAAAGGGCGTATGCGTTTTCTCCTGAATATATTCAGGAGAAAACGCATACGCCCTTTTTGGCCAAGCAAGCAAGCGGGCAATGCAAATCTGCACTACAAAGAAGTATCACTTCCCACCGGTCAAAAGGGACATCCACAAAATGTGTAAAAACCAGAAAGGCAAGACAGGCCCTGGAGAACAGGGAGCCTTGTTATGCTGATGGGCGGGATGTAAGTTGCCAACTGCCTCACTGGAGGAGTGCATTGTGTTCCCTAAAACAAGGAAACAACAGAGCTACAGAGCCAAGGGCACTTCCAGTCTAGGGAATATACCTTGGGAAAACTGAAAATCAATAAGACAGAGCCACCCCCAAATTGAGGGCTGCACTGCTTACAAGAACCTCAACCTGGGTGCACCTGAAATATCCCAGGAAATATAAAAATGGTTCAAAAAATTGTGGAACTTACGTACGATGGAATATCCCTCAGCCATGAAATCAATGTCATAAGACCAGTAGCAGCAAAATGAGTGGATTCAGGTACGATGATTCTAAGTGAAATAAGTCACACAGAAAAAGAAACTTATCATAAGATATCACTTAGGAAGATCCTGTAAACATGGCTACACATGAACTGAGTTAGGAAAGAGAACAGAGTCTCACATTTAGAAAACACTCTTATGCCTGCTTAAGGGGGAAGGAGAGGTGGGGTGATGCATCAAACCAGAGTTTGATATAAGCCCATGTACCATTCCAAAAACCAACTACGGAATAGACAAGATCTACACCTTCCTCAGTGAAAGGGACTCAAAACCCCATATTTCCCGCAGAGGAATAGATCTGACTAGTACGAATCTTAAAACCTATGTATTGATATGTCTCCGTAAGGGAATCAAGTGTGTCTAGACTGGCATAAACATGGCAGCGAGAATCAGCTCAAACCCACTCTAAAAAGGAATTTCAAAAGCAAAACAAAGAAACAGGGAAACTCTTTACAATTCCTTCAGGGTCTCTGATGCAACCTGGAATGGCCCTATCTACAATGACAGCTGGATGTGGCATGAGGCTGGACACTTGGGACTGAGAGGATTGGTGAGATTGGGTGAGCAATTGCAGACCCTTTAAAGCAAGAATGCATGGCACCCATTCCATGGGTCCCAACTCTCCAGGTTGAAGGGAATATTACTACAGCTATAACATGTACGGGAAACCTAGAGAATGGACACACTGTGAATACGAAAGGTTTCTAAAACTCAACGAAGAGTCCCTCTCCTGGTGCTCCGGTTTGACTTTCCAACTGCTTTCCTATCAATCTCCCAACTTGGAGAGACAGCCCCTTTAAGCTCCTGGTTCGCACAGGTTGCCAATTTGGCAGAGGATGAAAGGGAAGACGGAGAACCAATGAGAGAGTAGCTGTTAGGCATTTGGATGGGCACATGTCACTCTAATTTCCCGGCAGGAAGAAGAATTAACCAAAGTCTCAGCCACCCACCGGGAACCAGTATAGGTCCTGAACCAGAAGTTTGGACTTGCGTTCAGCTCACAAAAAACGAGTTGAAAAATGGAGCTCAGGGGCACAGCAATTCACAAACTGGCAGAGTAATCAAGGCCAACTCTCGTCCAAAATTCTGTTGAGGGAAGGCAACGAGGCAGACTTGAAAGCGAGGCAGAATAGCAGGAAACAGATTTCACGAGGTACGTTGGAATCGCCTGTAAAGCACAGGAAGAGGGGCACAACTTCGACAATGACGCACTTGGCCAAAAAGGGCGTATGCGTTTTCTCCTGAATATATTCAGGAGAAAACGCATACGCCCTTTTTGGCCAAGCAAGCAAGCGGGCAATGCAAATCTGCACTACAAAGAAGTATCACTTCCCACCGGTCAAAAGGGACATCCACAAAATGTGTAAAAACCAGAAAGGCAAGACAGGCCCTGGAGAACAGGGAGCCTTGTTATGCTGATGGGCGGGATGTAAGTTGCCAACTGCCTCACTGGAGGAGTGCATTGTGTTCCCTAAAACAAGGAAACAACAGAGCTACAGAGCCAAGGGCACTTCCAGTCTAGGGAATATACCTTGGGAAAACTGAAAATCAATAAGACAGAGCCACCCCCAAATTGAGGGCTGCACTGCTTACAAGAACCTCAACCTGGGTGCACCTGAAATATCCCAGGAAATATAAAAATGGTTCAAAAAATTGTGGAACTTACGTACGATGGAATATCCCTCAGCCATGAAATCAATGTCATAAGACCAGTAGCAGCAAAATGAGTGGATTCAGGTACGATGATTCTAAGTGAAATAAGTCACACAGAAAAAGAAACTTATCATAAGATATCACTTAGGAAGATCCTGTAAACATGGCTACACATGAACTGAGTTAGGAAAGAGAACAGAGTCTCACATTTAGAAAACACTCTTATGCCTGCTTAAGGGGGAAGGAGAGGTGGGGTGATGCATCAAACCAGAGTTTGATATAAGCCCATGTACCGTTCCAAAAACCAACTACGGAATAGACAAGACCTACACCTTCCTCAGTGAAAGGGACTCAAAACCCCATATTTCCCGCAGAGGAATAGATCTGACTAGTAAGAATCTTAAAACCTATGTATTGATATGTCTCCGTAAGGGAATCAAGTGTGTCTAGACTGGCATAAACATGGCAGCGAGAATCAGCTCAAACCCACTCTAAAAAGGAATTTCAAAAGCAAAACAAAGAAACAGGGAAACTCTTTACAATTCCTTCAGGGTCTCTGATGCAACCTGGAATGACCCTATCTACAATGACAGCTGGATGTGGCATGAGGCTGGACACTTGGGACTGAGAGGATTGGTGAGATTGGGTGAGCAATTGCAGACCCTTTAAAGCAAGAATGCATGGCACCCATTCCATGGGTCCCAACTCTCCAGGTTGAAGGGAATATTACTACAGCTATAACATGTACGGGAAACCTAGAGAATGGACACACTGTGAATACGAAAGGTTTCTAAAACTCAACGAAGAGTCCCTCTCCTGGTGCTCCGGTTTGACTTTCCAACTGCTTTCCTATCAATCTCCCAACTTGGAGAGACAGCCCCTTTAAGCTCCTGGTTCGCACAGGTTGCCAATTTGGCAGAGGATGAAAGGGAAGACGGAGAACCAATGAGAGAGTAGCTGTTAGGCATTTGGATGGGCACATGTCACTCTAATTTCCCGGCAGGAAGAAGAATTAACCAAAGTCTCAGCCACCCACCGGGAACCAGTATAGGTCCTGAACCAGAAGTTTGGACTTGCGTTCAGCTCACAAAAAACGAGTTGAAAAATGGAGCTCAGGTGCACAGCAATTCACAAACTGGCAGAGTAATCAAGGCCAACTCTCGTCCAAAAATCTGTTGAGGGAAGGCAACGAGGCGGACTTGAAAGCCAGGCAGAATAGCAGGAAACAGATTTCACGAGGTACGTTGGAATCGCCTGTAAAGCACAGGAAGAGGGGCACAACTTCGACAATGACGCACTTGGCCAAAAAGGGCGTATGCGTTTTCTCCTGAATATATTCAGGAGAAAACGCATACGCCCTTTTTGGCCAAGCAAGCAAGCGGGCAATGCAAATCTGCACTACAAAGAAGTATCACTTCCCACCGGTCAAAAGGGACATCCACAAAATGTGTAAAAACCAGAAAGGCAAGACAGGCCCTGGAGAACAGGGAGCCTTGTTATGCTGATGGGCGGGATGTAAGTTGCCAACTGCCTCACTGGAGGAGTGCATTGTGTTCCCTAAAACAAGGAAACAACAGAGATACAGAGCCAAGGGCACTTCCAGTCTAGGGAATATACCTTGGGAAAACTGAAAATCAATAAGACAGAGCCACCCCCAAATTGAGGGCTGCACTGCTTACAAGAACCTCAACCTGGGTGCACCTGAAATATCCCAGGAAATATAAAAATGGTTCAAAAAATTGTGGAACTTACGTACGATGGAATATCCCTCAGCCATGAAATCAATGTCATAAGACCAGTAGCAGCAAAATGAGTGGATTCAGGTACGATGATTCTAAGTGAAATAAGTCACACAGAAAAAGAAACTTATCATAAGATATCACTTAGGAAGATCCTGTTAACATGGCTACACATGAACTGAGTTAGGAAAGAGAACAGAGTCTCACATTTAGAAAACACTCTTATGCCTGCTTAAGGGGGAAGGAGAGGTGGGGTGATGCATCAAACCAGAGTTTGATATAAGCCCAGGTACCGTTCCAAAAACCAACTACGGAATAGACAAGACCTACACCTTCCTCAGTGAAAGGGACTCAAAACCCCATATTTCCCGCAGAGGAATAGATCTGACTAGTAAGAATCTTAAAACCTATGTATTGATATGTCTCCGTAAGGGAATCAAGTGTGTCTAGACTGGCATAAACATGGCAGCGAGAATCAGCTCAAACCCACTCTAAAAAGGAATTTCAAAAGCAAAACAAAGAAACAGGGAAACTCTTTACAATTCCTTCAGGGTCTCTGATGCAACCTGGAATGACCCTATCTACAATGACAGCTGGATGTGGCATGAGGCTGGACACTTGGGACTGAGAGGATTGGTGAGATTGGGTGAGCAATTGCAGACCCTTTAAAGCAAGAATGCATGGCACCCATTCCATGGGTCCCAACTCTCCAGGTTGAAGGGAATATTACTACAGCTATAACATGTACGGGAAACCTAGAGAATGGACACACTGTGAATACGAAAGGTTTCTAAAACTCAACGAAGAGTCCCTCTCCTGGTGCTCCGGTTTGACTTTCCAACTGCTTTCCTATCAATCTCCCAACTTGGAGAGACAGCCCCTTTAAGCTCCTGGTTCGCACAGGTTGCCAATTTGGCAGAGGATGAAAGGGAAGACGGAGAACCAATGAGAGAGTAGCTGTTAGGCATTTGGATGGGCACATGTCACTCTAATTTCCCGGCAGGAAGAAGAATTAACCAAAGTCTCAGCCACCCACCGGGAACCAGTATAGGTCCTGAACCAGAAGTTTGGACTTGCGTTCAGCTCACAAAAAACGAGTTGAAAAATGGAGCTCAGGGGCACAGCAATTCACAAACTGGCAGAGTAATCAAGGCCAACTCTCGTCCAAAAATCTGTTGAGGGAAGGCAACGAGGCGGACTTGAAAGCCAGGCAGAATAGCAGGAAACAGATTTCACGAGGTACGTTGGAATCGCCTGTAAAGCACAGGAAGAGGGGCACAACTTCGACAATGACGCACTTGGCCAAAAAGGGCGTATGCGTTTTCTCCTGAATATATTCAGGAGAAAACGCATACGCCCTTTTTGGCCAAGCAAGCAAGCGGGCAATGCAAATCTGCACTACAAAGAAGTATCACTTCCCACCGGTCAAAAGGGACATCCACAAAATGTGTAAAAACCAGAAAGGCAAGACAGGCCCTGGAGAACAGGGAGCCTTGTTATGCTGATGGGCGGGATGTAAGTTGCCAACTGCCTCACTGGAGGAGTGCATTGTGTTCCCTAAAACAAGGAAACAACAGAGATACAGAGCCAAGGGCACTTCCAGTCTAGGGAATATACCTTGGGAAAACTGAAAATCAATAAGACAGAGCCACCCCCAAATTGAGGGCTGCACTGCTTACAAGAACCTCAACCTGGGTGCACCTGAAATATCCCAGGAAATATAAAAATGGTTCAAAAAATTGTGGAACTTACGTACGATGGAATATCCCTCAGCCATGAAATCAATGTCATAAGACCAGTAGCAGCAAAATGAGTGGATTCAGGTACGATGATTCTAAGTGAAATAAGTCACACAGAAAAAGAAACTTATCATAAGATATCACTTAGGAAGATCCTGTTAACATGGCTACACATGAACTGAGTTAGGAAAGAGAACAGAGTCTCACATTTAGAAAACACTCTTATGCCTGCTTAAGGGGGAAGGAGAGGTGGGGTGATGCATCAAACCAGAGTTTGATATAAGCCCAGGTACCGTTCCAAAAACCAACTACGGAATAGACAAGACCTACACCTTCCTCAGTGAAAGGGACTCAAAACCCCATATTTCCCGCAGAGGAATAGATCTGACTAGTAAGAATCGTAAAACCTATGTATTGATATGTCTCCGTAAGGGAATCAAGTGTGTCTAGACTGGCATAAACATGGCAGCGAGAATCAGCTCAAACCCACTCTAAAAAGGAATTTCAAAAACAAAACAAAGAAACAGGGAAATTCTTTACAATTCCTTCAGGGTCTCTGATGCAACCTGGAATGACCCTATCTACAATGACAGCTGGATGTGGCATGAGGCTGGACACTTGGGACTGAGGGGATTGGTGAGATTGGGTGAGCAAATGCAGACCCTTTAAAGCAAGAATGCATGGCACCCATTCCATGGGTCCCAACTCTCCAGGTTGAAGGGAATATTACTACAGCTATAACATGTACGGGAAACCTAGAGAATGGACACACTGTGAATACGAAAGGTTTCTAAAACTCAACGAAGAGTCCCTCTCCTGGTGCTCCGGTTTGACTTTCCAACTGCTTTCCTATCAATCTCCCAACTTGGAGAGACAGCCCCTTTAAGCTCCTGGTTCGCACAGGTTGCCAATTTGGCAGAGGATGAAAGGGAAGACGGAGAACCAATGAGAGAGTAGCTGTTAGGCATTTGAATGGGCACATGTCACTCTAATTTCCCGGCAGGAAGAAGAATTAACCAAAGTCTCAGCCACCCACCGGGAACCAGTATAGGTCCTGAACCAGAAGTTTGGACTTTCGTTCAGCTCACAAAAAACGAGTTGAAAAATGGAGCTCAGGGGCACAGCAATTCACAAACTGGCAGAGTAATCAAGGCCAACTCTCGTCCAAAATTCTGTTGAGGGAAGGCAACGAGGCAGACTTGAAAGCGAGGCAGAATAGCAGGAAACAGATTTCACGAGGTACGTTGGTATCGCCTGTAAAGCACAGGAAGAGGGGCACAACTTCGACAATGACGCACTTGGCCAAAAAGGGCGTATGCGTTTTCTCCTGAATATATTCAGGAGAAAACGCATACGCCCTTTTTGGCCAAGCAAGCAAGCGGGCAATGCAAATCTGCACTACAAAGAAGTATCACTTCCCACCGGTCAAAAGGGACATCCACAAAATGTGTAAAAACCAGAAAGGCAAGACAGGCCCTGGAGAACAGGGAGCCTTGTTATGCTGATGGGCGGGATGTAAGTTGCCAACTGCCTCACTGGAGGAGTGCATTGTGTTCCCTAAAACAAGGAAACAACAGAGCTACAGAGCCAAGGGCACTTCCAGTCTAGGGAATATACCTTGGGAAAACTGAAAATCAATAAGACAGAGCCACCCCCAAATTGAGGGCTGCACTGCTTACAAGAACCTCAACCTGGGTGCACCTGAAATATCCCAGGAAATATAAAAATGGTTCAAAAAATTGTGGAACTTACGTACGATGGAATATCCCTCAGCCATGAAATCAATGTCATAAGACCAGTAGCAGCAAAATGAGTGGATTCAGGTACGATGATTCTAAGTGAAATAAGTCACACAGAAAAAGAAACTTATCATAAGATATCACTTAGGAAGATCCTGTAAACATGGCTACACATGAACTGAGTTAGGAAAGAGAACAGAGTCTCACATTTAGAAAACACTCTTATGCCTGCTTAAGGGGGAAGGAGAGGTGGGGTGATGCATCAAACCAGAGTTTGATATAAGCCCATGTACCATTCCAAAAACCAACTACGGAATAGACAAGACCTACACCTTCCTCAGTGAAAGGGATTCAAAACCCCATATTTCCCACAGAGGAATAGATCTGACTAGTAAGAATCTTAAAACCTATGTATTGATATGTCTCCGTAAGGGAATCAAGTGTGTCTAGACTGGCATAAACATGGCAGCGAGAATCAGCTCAAACCCACTCTAAAAAGGAATTTCAAAAGCAAAACAAAGAAACAGGGAAACTCTTTACAATTCCTTCAGGGTCTCTGATGCAACCTGGAATGACCCTATCTACAATGACAGCTGGATGTGGCATGAGGCTGGACACTTGGGACTGAGAGGATTGGTGAGATTGGGTGAGCAATTGCAGACCCTTTAAAGCAAGAATGCATGGCACCCATTCCATGGGTCCCAACTCTCCAGGTTGAAGGGAATATTACTACATCTATAACATGTACGGGAAACCTAGAGAATGGACACACTGTGAATACGAAAGGTTTCTAAAACTCAACGAAGAGTCCCTCTCCTGGTGCTCCGGTTTGACTTTCCAACTGCTTTCCTATCAATCTCCCAACTTGGAGAGACAACCCCTTTAAGCTCCTGGTTCGCACAGGTTGCCAATTTGGCAGAGGATGAAAGGGAAGACGGAGAACCAATGAGAGAGTAGCTGTTAGGCATTTGGATGGGCACATGTCACTCTAATTTCCCGGCAGGAAGAAGAATTAACCAAAGTCTCAGCCACCCACCGGGAACCAGTATAGGTCCTGAACCAGAAGTTTGGACTTGCGTTCAGCTCACAAAAAACGAGTTGAAAAATGGAGCTCAGGGGCACAGCAATTCACAAACTGGCAGAGTAATCAAGGCCAACTCTCGTCCAAAATTCTGTTGAGGGAAGGCAACGAGGCGGACTTGAAAGCGAGGCAGAATAGCAGGAAACAGATTTCACGAGGTACGTTGGAATCGCCTGTAAAGCACAGGAAGAGGGGCACAACTTCGACAATGACGCACTTGGCCAAAAAGGGCGTATGCGTTTTCTCCTGAATATATTCAGGAGAAAACGCATACGCCCTTTTTGGCCAAGCAAGCAAGCGGGCAATGCAAATCTGCACTACAAAGAAGTATCACTTCCCACCGGTCAAAAGGGACATCCACAAAATGTGTAAAAACCAGAAAGGCAAGACAGGCCCTGGAGAACAGGGAGCCTTGTTATGCTGATGGGCGGGATGTAAGTTGCCAACTGCCTCACTGGAGGAGTGCATTGTGTTCCCTAAAACAAGGAAACAACAGAGCTACAGAGCCAAGGGCACTTCCAGTCTAGGGAATATACCTTGGGAAAACTGAAAATCAATAAGACAGAGCCACCCCCAAATTGAGGGCTGCACTGCTTACAAGAACCTCAACCTGGGTGCACCTGAAATATCCCAGGAAATATAAAAATGGTTCAAAAAATTGTGGAACTTACGTACGATGGAATATCCCTCAGCCATGAAATCAATGTCATAAGACCAGTAGCAGCAAAATGAGTGTATTCAGGTACGATGATTCTAAGTGAAATAAGTCACACAGAAAAAAAAACTTATCATAAGATATCACTTAGGACGATCCTGTTAACATGGCTACACATGAACTGAGTTAGGAAAGGGAACAGAGTCTCACATTTAGAAAACACTCTTATGCCTGCTTAAGGGGGAAGGAGAGGTGGGGTGATGCATCAAACCAGAGTTTGATATAAGCCCATGTACCGTTCCAAAAACCAACTACGGAATAGACAAGACCTACACCTTCCTCAGTGAAAGGGACTCAAAACCCCATATTTCCCGCAGAGGAATAGATCTGACTAGTAAGAATCGTAAAACCTATGTATTGATATGTCTCCGTAAGGGAATCAAGTGTGTCTAGACTGGCATAAACATGGCAGCGAGAATCAGCTCAAACCCACTCTAAAAAGGAATTTCAAAAGCAAAACAAAGAAACAGGGAAATTCTTTACAATTCCTTCAGGGTCTCTGATGCAACCTGGAATGACCCTATCTACAATGACAGCTGGATGTGGCATGAGGCTGGACACTTGGGACTGAGAGGATTGGTGAGATTGGGTGAGCAATTGCAGACCCTTTAAAGCAAGAATGCATGGCACCCATTCCATGGGTCCCAACTCTCCAGGTTGAAGGGAATATTACTACAGCTATACCATGTACGGGAAACCTAGAGAATGGACACACTGTGAATACGAAAGGTTTCTAAAACTCAACGAAGAGTCCCTCTCCTGGTGCTCCGGTTTGACTTTCCAACTGCTTTCCTATCAATCTCCCAACTTGGAGAGACAGCCCCTTTAAGCTCCTGGTTCGCACAGGTTGCCAATTTGTCAGAGGATGAAAGGGAAGACGGAGAACCAATGAGAGAGTAGCTGTTAGGCATTTGGATGGGCACATGTCACTCTAATTTCCCGGCAGGAAGAAGAATTAACCAAAGTCTCAGCCACCCACCGGGAACCAGTATAGGTCCTGAACCAGAAGTTTGGACTTGCGTTCAGCTCACAAAAAACGAGTTGAAAAATGGAGCTCAGGGGCACAGCAATTCACAAACTGGCAGAGTAATCAAGGCCAACTCTCGTCCAAAAATCTGTTGAGGGAAGGCAACGAGGCGGACTTGAAAGCGAGGCAGAATAGCAGGAAACAGATTTCACGAAGTACGTTGGAATCGCCTGTAAAGCACAGGAAGAGGGGCACAACTTCGACAATGACGCACTTGGCCAAAAAGGGCGTATGCGTTTTCTCCTGAATATATTCAGGAGAAAACGCATACGCCCTTTTTGGCCAAGCAAGCAAGCGGGCAATGCAAATCTGCACTACAAAGAAGTATCACTTCCCACCGGTCAAAAGGGACATCCACAAAATGTGTAAAAACCAGAAAGGCAAGACAGGCCCTGGAGAACAGGGAGCCTTGTTATGCTGATGGGCGAGATGTAAGTTGCCAACTGCCTCACTGGAGGAGTGCATTGTGTTCCCTAAAACAAGGAAACAACAGAGCTACAGAGCCAAGGGCACTTCCAGTCTAGGGAATATACCTTGGGAAAACTGAAAATCAATAAGACAGAGCCACCCCCAAATTGAGGGCTGCACTGCTTACAAGAACCTCAACCTGGGTGCACCTGAAATATCCCAGGAAATATAAAAATGGTTCAAAAAATTGTGGAACTTACGTACGATGGAATATCCCTCAGCCATGAAATCAATGTCATAAGACCAGTAGCAGCAAAATGAGTGGATTCAGGTACGATGATTCTAAGTGAAATAAGTCACACAGAAAAAGAAACTTATCATAAGATATCACTTAGGAAGATCCTGTAAACATGGCTACACATGAACTGAGTTAGGAAAGAGAACAGAGTCTCACATTTAGAAAACACTCTTATGCCTGCTTAAGGGGGAAGGAGAGGTGGGGTGATGCATCAAACCAGAGTTTGATATAAGCACAGGTACCGTTCCAAAAACCAACTACGGAATAGACAAGACCTACACCTTCCTCAGTGAAAGGGACTCAAAACCCCATATTTCCCGCAGAGGAATAGATCTGACTAGTAAGAATCTTAAAACCTATGTATTGATATGTCTCCGTAAGGGAATCAAGTGTGTCTAGACTGGCATAAACATGGCAGCGAGAATCAGCTCAAACCCACTCTAAAAAGGAATTTCAAAAACAAAACAAAGAAACAGGGAAATTCTTTACAATTCCTTCAGGGTCTCTGATGCAACCTGGAATGACCCTATCTACAATGACAGCTGGATGTGGCATGAGGCTGGACACTTGGGACTGAGGGGATTGGTGAGATTGGGTGAGCAAATGCAGACCCTTTAAAGCAAGAATGCATGGCACCCATTCCATGGGTCCCAACTCTCCAGGTTGAAGGGAATATTACTACAGCTATAACATGTACGGGAAACCTAGAGAATGGACACACTGTGAATACGAAAGGTTTCTAAAACTCAACGAAGAGTCCCTCTCCTGGTGCTCCGGTTTGACTTTCCAACTGCTTTCCTATCAATCTCCCAACTTGGAGAGACAGCCCCTTTAAGCTCCTGGTTCGCACAGGTTGCCAATTTGGCAGAGGATGAAAGGGAAGACGGAGAACCAATGAGAGAGTAGCTGTTAGGCATTTGGATGGGCACATGTCACTCTAATTTCCCGGCAGGAAGAAGAATTAACCAGAAGTTTGGACTTGCGTTCAGCTCACCAAAAACGAGTTGAAAAATGGAGCTCAGGGGCACAGCAATTCACAAACTGGCAGAGTAATCAAGGCCAACTCTCGTCCAAAAATCTGTTGAGGGAAGGCAACGAGGCGGACTTGAAATCGAGGCAGAATAGCAGGAAACAGATTTCACGAGGTACGTTGGAATCGCCTGTAAAGCACAGGAAGAGGGGCACAACTTCGACAATGACGCACTTGGCCAAAAAGGGCGTATGCGTTTTCTCCTGAATATATTCAGGAGAAAACGCATACGCCCTTTTTGGCCAAGCAAGCAAGCGGGCAATGCAAATCTGCACTACAAAGAAGTATCACTTCCCACCGGTCAAAAGGGACATCCACAAAATGTGTAAAAACCAGAAAGGCAAGACAGGCCCTGGAGAACAGGGAGCCTTGTTATGCTGATGGGCGGGATGTAAGTTGCCAACTGCCTCACTGGAGGAGTGCATTGTGTTCCCTAAAACAAGGAAACAACAGAGCTACAGAGCCAAGGGCACTTCCAGTCTAGGGAATATACCTTGGGAAAACTGAAAATCAATAAGACAGAGCCACCCCCAAATTGAGGGCTGCACTGCTTACAAGAACCTCAACCTGGGTGCACCTGAAATATCCCAGGAAATATAAAAATGGTTCAAAAAATTGTGGAACTTACGTACGATGGAATATCCCTCAGCCATGAAATCAATGTCATAAGACCAGTAGCAGCAAAATGAGTGGATTCAGGTACGATGATTCTAAGTGAAATAAGTCACACAGAAAAAGAAACTTATCATAAGATATCACTTAGGAAGATCCTGTTAACATGGCTACACATGAACTGAGTTAGGAAAGAGAACAGAGTCTCACATTTAGAAAACACTCTTATGCCTGCTTAAGGGGGAAGGAGAGGTGGGGTGATGCATCAAACCAGAGTTTGATATAAGCCCAGGTACCGTTCCAAAAACCAACTACGGAATAGACAAGACCTACACCTTCCTCAGTGAAAGGGACTCAAAACCCCATATTTCCCGCAGAGGAATAGATCTGACTAGTAAGAATCTTAAAACCTATGTATTGATATGTCTCCGTAAGGGAATCAAGTGTGTCTAGACTGGCATAAACATGGCAGCGAGAATCAGCTCAAACCCACTCTAAAAAGGAATTTCAAAAGCAAAACAAAGAAACAGGGAAATTCTTTACAATTCCTTCAGGGTCTCTGATGCAACCTGGAATGACCCTATCTACAATGACAGCTGGATGTGGCATGAGGCTGGACACTTGGGACTGAGAGGATTGGTGAGATTGGGTGAGCAATTGCAGACCCTTTAAAGCAAGAATGCATGGCACCCATTCCATGGGTCCCAACTCTCCAGGTTGAAGGGAATATTACTACAGCTATAACATGTACGGGAAACCTAGAGAATGGACACACTGTGAATACGAAAGGTTTCTAAAACTCAACGAAGAGTCCCTCTCCTGGTGCTCCGGTTTGACTTTCCAACTGCTTTCCTATCAATCTCCCAACTTGGAGAGACAGCCCCTTTAAGCTCCTGGTTCGCACAGGTTGCCAATTTGGCAGAGGATGAAAGGGAAGACGGAGAACCAATGAGAGAGTAGCTGTTAGGCATTTGGATGGGCACATGTCACTCTAATTTCCCGGCAGGAAGAAGAATTAACCAAAGTCTCAGCCACCCACCGGGAACCAGTATAGGTCCTGAACCAGAAGTTTGGACTTGCGTTCAGCTCACCAAAAACGAGTTGAAAAATGGAGCTCAGGGGCACAGCAATTCACAAACTGGCAGAGTAATCAAGGCCAACTCTCGTCCAAAAATCTGTTGAGGGAAGGCAACGAGGCGGACTTGAAATCGAGGCAGAATAGCAGGAAACAGATTTCACGAGGTACGTTGGAATCGCCTGTAAAGCACAGGAAGAGGGGCACAACTTCGACAATGACGCACTTGGCCAAAAAGGGCGTATGCGTTTTCTCCTGAATATATTCAGGAGAAAACGCATACGCCCTTTTTGGCCAAGCAAGCAAGCGGGCAATGCAAATCTGCACTACAAAGAAGTATCACTTCCCACCGGTCAAAAGGGACATCCACAAAATGTGTAAAAACCAGAAAGGCAAGACAGGCCCTGGAGAACAGGGAGCCTTGTTATGCTGATGGGCGGGATGTAAGTTGCCAACTGCCTCACTGGAGGAGTGCATTGTGTTCCCTAAAACAAGGAAACAACAGAGCTACAGAGCCAAGGGCACTTCCAGTCTAGGGAATATACCTTGGGAAAACTGAAAATCAATAAGACAGAGCCACCCCCAAATTGAGGGCTGCACTGCTTACAAGAACCTCAACCTGGGTGCACCTGAAATATCCCAGGAAATATAAAAATGGTTCAAAAAATTGTGGAACTTACGTACGATGGAATATCCCTCAGCCATGAAATCAATGTCATAAGACCAGTAGCAGCAAAATGAGTGGATTCAGGTACGATGATTCTAAGTGAAATAAGTCACACAGAAAAAGAAACTTATCATAAGATATCACTTAGGAAGATCCTGTAAACATGGCTACACATGAACTGAGTTAGGAAAGAGAACAGAGTCTCACATTTAGAAAACACTCTTATGCCTGCTTAAGGGGGAAGGAGAGGTGGGGTGATGCATCAAACCAGAGTTTGATATAAGCCCATGTACCGTTCCAAAAACCAACTACGGAATAGACAAGACCTACACCTTCCTCAGTGAAAGGGACTCAAAACCCCATATTTCCCGCAGAGGAATAGATCTGACTAGTAAGAATCTTAAAACCTATGTATTGATATGTCTCCGTAAGGGAATCAAGTGTGTCTAGACTGGCATAAACATGGCAGCGAGAATCAGCTCAAACCCACTCTAAAAAGGAATTTCAAAAGCAAAACAAAGAAACAGGGAAACTCTTTACAATTCCTTCAGGGTCTCTGATGCAACCTGGAATGACCCTATCTACAATGACAGCTGGATGTGGCATGAGGCTGGACACTTGGGACTGAGAGGATTGGTGAGATTGGGTGAGCAATTGCAGACCCTTTAAAGCAAGAATGCATGGCACCCATTCCATGGGTCCCAACTCTCCAGGTTGAAGGGAATATTACTACAGCTATAACATGTACGGGAAACCTAGAGAATGGACACACTGTGAATACGAAAGGTTTCTAAAACTCAACGAAGAGTCCCTCTCCTGGTGCTCCGGTTTGACTTTCCAACTGCTTTCCTATCAATCTCCCAACTTGGAGAGACAGCCCCTTTAAGCTCCTGGTTCGCACAGGTTGCCAATTTGGCAGAGGATGAAAGGGAAGACGGAGAACCAATGAGAGAGTAGCTGTTAGGCATTTGGATGGGCACATGTCACTCTAATTTCCCGGCAGGAAGAAGAATTAACCAAAGTCTCAGCCACCCACCGGGAACCAGTATAGGTCCTGAACCAGAAGTTTGGACTTGCGTTCAGCTCACAAAAAACGAGTTGAAAAATGGAGCTCAGGGGCACAGCAATTCACAAACTGGCAGAGTAATCAAGGCCAACTCTCGTCCAAAAATCTGTTGAGGGAAGGCAACGAGGCGGACTTGAAAGCGAGGCAGAATAGCAGGAAACAGATTTCACGAGGTACGTTGGAATCGCCTGTAAAGCACAGGAAGAGGGGCACAACTTCGACAATGACGCACTTGGCCAAAAAGGGCGTATGCGTTTTCTCCTGAATATATTCAGGAGAAAACGCATACGCCCTTTTTGGCCAAGCAAGCAAGCGGGCAATGCAAATCTGCACTACAAAGAAGTATCACTTCCCACCGGTCAAAAGGGACATCCACAAAATGTGTAAAAACCAGAAAGGCAAGACAGGCCCTGGAGAACAGGGAGCCTTGTTATGCTGATGGGCGGGATGTAAGTTGCCAACTGCCTCACGGGAGGAGTGCATTGTGTTCCCTAAAACAAGGAAACAACAGAGCTACAGAGCCAAGGGCACTTCCAGTCTAGGGAATATACCTTGGGAAAACTGAAAATCAATAAGACAGAGCCACCCCCAAATTGAGGGCTGCACTGCTTACAAGAACCTCAACCTGGGTGCACCTGAAATATCCCAGGAAATATAAAAATGGTTCAAAAAATTGTGGAACTTACGTACGATGGAATATCCCTCAGCCATGAAATCAATGTCATAAGACCAGTAGCAGCAAAATGAGTGTATTCAGGTACGATGATTCTAAGTGAAATAAGTCACACAGAAAAAAAAACTTATCATAAGATATCACTTAGGAAGATCCTGTTAACATGGCTACACATGAACTGAGTTAGGAAAGGGAACAGAGTCTCACATTTAGAAAACACTCTTATGCCTGCTTAAGGGGGAAGGAGAGGTGGGGTGATGCATCAAACCAGAGTTTGATATAAGCCCATGTACCGTTCCAAAAACCAACTACGGAATAGACAAGACCTACACCTTCCTCAGTGAAAGGGACTCAAAACCCCATATTTCCCGCAGAGGAATAGATCTGACTAGTAAGAATCGTAAAACCTATGTATTGATATGTCTCCGTAAGGGAATCAAGTGTGTCTAGACTGGCATAAACATGGCAGCGAGAATCAGCTCAAACCCACTCTAAAAAGGAATTTCAAAAGCAAAACAAAGAAACAGGGAAATTCTTTACAATTCCTTCAGGGTCTCTGATGCAACCTGGAATGACCCTATCTACAATGACAGCTGGATGTGGCATGAGGCTGGACACTTGGGACTGAGAGGATTGGTGAGATTGGGTGAGCAATTGCAGACCCTTTAAAGCAAGAATGCATGGCACCCATTCCATGGGTCCCAACTCTCCAGGTTGAAGGGAATATTACTACAGCTATAACATGTACGGGAAACCTAGAGAATGGACACACTGTGAATACGAAAGGTTTCTAAAACTCAACGAAGAGTCCCTCTCCTGGTGCTCCGGTTTGACTTTCCAACTGCTTTCCTATCAATCTCCCAACTTGGAGAGACAGCCCCTTTAAGCTCCTGGTTCGCACAGGTTGCCAATTTGTCAGAGGATGAAAGGGAAGACGGAGAACCAATGAGAGAGTAGCTGTTAGGCATTTGGATGGGCACATGTCACTCTAATTTCCCGGCAGGAAGAAGAATTAACCAAAGTCTCAGCCACCCACCGGGAACCAGTATAGGTCCTGAACCAGAAGTTTGGACTTGCGTTCAGCTCACAAAAAACGAGTTGAAAAATGGAGCTCAGGGGCACAGCAATTCACAAACTGGCAGAGTAATCAAGGCCAACTCTCGTCCAAAAATCTGTTGAGGGAAGGCAACGAGGCGGACTTGAAAGCGAGGCAGAATAGCAGGAAACAGATTTCACGAAGTACGTTGGAATCGCCTGTAAAGCACAGGAAGAGGGGCACAACTTCGACAATGACGCACTTGGCCAAAAAGGGCGTATGCGTTTTCTCCTGAATATATTCAGGAGAAAACGCATACGCCCTTTTTGGCCAAGCAAGCAAGCGGGCAATGCAAATCTGCACTACAAAGAAGTATCACTTCCCACCGGTCAAAAGGGACATCCACAAAATGTGTAAAAACCAGAAAGGCAAGACAGGCCCTGGAGAACAGGGAGCCTTGTTATGCTGATGGGCGAGATGTAAGTTGCCAACTGCCTCACTGGAGGAGTGCATTGTGTTCCCTAAAACAAGGAAACAACAGAGCTACAGAGCCAAGGGCACTTCCAGTCTAGGGAATATACCTTGGGAAAACTGAAAATCAATAAGACAGAGCCACCCCCAAATTGAGGGCTGCACTGCTTACAAGAACCTCAACCTGGGTGCACCTGAAATATCCCAGGAAATATAAAAATGGTTCAAAAAATTGTGGAACTTACGTACGATGGAATATCCCTCAGCCATGAAATCAATGTCATAAGACCAGTAGCAGCAAAATGAGTGGATTCAGGTACGATGATTCTAAGTGAAATAAGTCACACAGAAAAAGAAACTTATCATAAGATATCACTTAGGAAGATCCTGTAAACATGGCTACACATGAACTGAGTTAGGAAAGAGAACAGAGTCTCACATTTAGAAAACACTCTTATGCCTGCTTAAGGGGGAAGGAGAGGTGGGGTGATGCATCAAACCAGAGTTTGATATAAGCACAGGTACCGTTCCAAAAACCAACTACGGAATAGACAAGACCTACACCTTCCTCAGTGAAAGGGACTCAAAACCCCATATTTCCCGCAGAGGAATAGATCTGACTAGTAAGAATCTTAAAACCTATGTATTGATATGTCTCCGTAAGGGAATCAAGTGTGTCTAGACTGGCATAAACATGGCAGCGAGAATCAGCTCAAACCCACTCTAAAAAGGAATTTCAAAAACAAAACAAAGAAACAGGGAAATTCTTTACAATTCCTTCAGGGTCTCTGATGCAACCTGGAATGACCCTATCTACAATGACAGCTGGATGTGGCATGAGGCTGGACACTTGGGACTGAGGGGATTGGTGAGATTGGGTGAGCAAATGCAGACCCTTTAAAGCAAGAATGCATGGCACCCATTCCATGGGTCCCAACTCTCCAGGTTGAAGGGAATATTACTACAGCTATAACATGTACGGGAAACCTAGAGAATGGACACACTGTGAATACGAAAGGTTTCTAAAACTCAACGAAGAGTCCCTCTCCTGGTGCTCCGGTTTGACTTTCCAACTGCTTTCCTATCAATCTCCCAACTTGGAGAGACAGCCCCTTTAAGCTCCTGGTTCGCACAGGTTGCCAATTTGGCAGAGGATGAAAGGGAAGACGGAGAACCAATGAGAGAGTAGCTGTTAGGCATTTGGATGGGCACATGTCACTCTAATTTCCCGGCAGGAAGAAGAATTAACCAGAAGTTTGGACTTGCGTTCAGCTCACCAAAAACGAGTTGAAAAATGGAGCTCAGGGGCACAGCAATTCACAAACTGGCAGAGTAATCAAGGCCAACTCTCGTCCAAAAATCTGTTGAGGGAAGGCAACGAGGCGGACTTGAAATCGAGGCAGAATAGCAGGAAACAGATTTCACGAGGTACGTTGGAATCGCCTGTAAAGCACAGGAAGAGGGGCACAACTTCGACAATGACGCACTTGGCCAAAAAGGGCGTATGCGTTTTCTCCTGAATATATTCAGGAGAAAACGCATACGCCCTTTTTGGCCAAGCAAGCAAGCGGGCAATGCAAATCTGCACTACAAAGAAGTATCACTTCCCACCGGTCAAAAGGGACATCCACAAAATGTGTAAAAACCAGAAAGGCAAGACAGGCCCTGGAGAACAGGGAGCCTTGTTATGCTGATGGGCGGGATGTAAGTTGCCAACTGCCTCACTGGAGGAGTGCATTGTGTTCCCTAAAACAAGGAAACAACAGAGCTACAGAGCCAAGGGCACTTCCAGTCTAGGGAATATACCTTGGGAAAACTGAAAATCAATAAGACAGAGCCACCCCCAAATTGAGGGCTGCACTGCTTACAAGAACCTCAACCTGGGTGCACCTGAAATATCCCAGGAAATATAAAAATGGTTCAAAAAATTGTGGAACTTACGTACGATGGAATATCCCTCAGCCATGAAATCAATGTCATAAGACCAGTAGCAGCAAAATGAGTGGATTCAGGTACGATGATTCTAAGTGAAATAAGTCACACAGAAAAAGAAACTTATCATAAGATATCACTTAGGAAGATCCTGTAAACATGGCTACACATGAACTGAGTTAGGAAAGAGAACAGAGTCTCACATTTAGAAAACACTCTTATGCCTGCTTAAGGGGGGAGGAGAGGTGGGGTGATGCATCAAACCAGAGTTTGATATAAGCCCATGTACCGTTCCAAAAACCAACTACGGAATAGACAAGACCTACACCTTCCTCAGTGAAAGGGACTCAAAATCCCATATTTCCCGCAGAGGAATAGATCTGACTAGTAAGAATCTTAAAACCTATGTATTGATATGTCTCCGTAAGGGAATCAAGTGTGTCTAGACTGGCATAAACATGGCAGCGAGAATCAGCTCAAACCCACTCTAAAAAGGAATTTCAAAAGCAAAACAAAGAAACAGGGAAATTCTTTACAATTCCTTCAGGGTCTCTGATGCAACCTGGAATGACCCTATCTACAATGACAGCTGGATGTGGCATGAGGCTGGACACTTGGGACTGAGAAGATTGGTGAGATTGGGTGAGCAATTGCAGACCCTTTAAAGCAAGAATGCATGGCACCCATTCCATGGGTCCCAACTCTCCAGGTTGAAGGGAATATTACTACAGCTATAACATGTACGGGAAACCTAGAGAATGGACACACTGTGAATACGAAAGGTTTCTAAAACTCAACGAAGAGTCCCTCTCCTGGTGCTCCGGTTTGACTTTCCAACTGCTTTCCTATCAATCTCCCAACTTGGAGAGACAGCCCCTTTAAGCTCCTGGTTCGCACAGGTTGCCAATTTGGCAGAGGATGAAAGGGAAGAGGGAGAACCAATGAGAGAGTAGCTGTTAGGCATTTGGATGGGCACATGTCACTCTAATTTCCCGGCAGGAAGAAGAATTAACCAAAGTCTCAGCCACCCACCGGGAACCAGTATAGGTCCTGAACCAGAAGTTTGGACTTGCGTTCAGCTCACCAAAAACGAGTTGAAAAATGGAGCTCAGGGGCACAGCAATTCACAAACTGGCAGAGTAATCAAGGCCAACTCTCGTCCAAAAATCTGTTGAGGGAAGGCAACGAGGCGTACTTGAAATCGAGGCAGAATAGCAGGAAACAGATTTCACGAGGTACGTTGGAATCGCCTGTAAAGCACAGGAAGAGGGGCACAACTTCGACAATGACGCACTTGGCCAAAAAGGGCGTATGCGTTTTCTCCTGAATATATTCAGGAGAAAACGCATAGGCCCTTTTTGGCCAAGCAAGCAAGCGGGCAATGCAAATCTGCACTACAAAGAAGTATCACTTCCCACCGGTCAAAAGGGACATCCACAAAATGTGTAAAAACCAGAAAGGCAAGACAGGCCCTGGAGAACAGGGAGCCTTGTTATGCTGATGGGCGGGATGTAAGTTGCCAACTGCCTCACTGGAGGAGTGCATTGTGTTCCCTAAAACAAGGAAACAACAGAGCTACAGAGCCAAGGGCACTTCCAGTCTAGGGAATATACCTTGGGAAAACTGAAAATCAATAAGACAGAGCCACCCCCAAATTGAGGGCTGCACTGCTTACAAGAACCTCAACCTGGGTGCACCTGAAATATCCCAGGAAATATAAAAATGGTTCAAAAAATTGTGGAACTTACGTACGATGGAATATCCCTCAGCCATGAAATCAATGTCATAAGACCAGTAGCAGCAAAATGAGTGGATTCAGGTACGATGATTCTAAGTGAAATAAGTCACACAGAAAAAGAAACTTATCATAAGATATCACTTAGGAAGATCCTGTAAACATGGCTACACATGAACTGAGTTAGGAAAGAGAACAGAGTCTCACATTTAGAAAACACTCTTATGCCTGCTTAAGGGGGAAGGAGAGGTGGGGTGATGCATCAAACCAGAGTTTGATATAAGCCCATGTACCATTCCAAAAACCAACTACGGAATAGACAAGACCTACACCTTCCTCAGTGAAAGGGACTCAAAACCCCATATTTCCCGCAGAGGAATAGATCTGACTAGTAAGAATCTTAAAACCTATGTATTGATATGTCTCCGTAAGGGAATCAAGTGTGTCTAGACTGGCATAAACATGGCAGCGAGAATCAGCTCAAACCCACTCTAAAAAGGAATTTCAAAAGCAAAACAAAGAAACAGGGAAATTCTTTACAATTCCTTCAGGGTCTCTGATGCAACCTGGAATGACCCTATCTACAATGACAGCTGGATGTGGCATGAGGCTGGACACTTGGGACTGAGGGGATTGGTGAGATTGGGTGAGCAAATGCAGACCCTTTAAAGCAAGAATGCATGGCACCCATTCCATGGGTCCCAACTCTCCAGGTTGAAGGGAATATTACTACAGCTATAACATGTACGGGAAACCTAGAGAATGGACACACTGTGAATACGAAAGGTTTCTAAAACTCAACGAAGTGTCCCTCTCCTGGTGCTCCGGTTTGACTTTCCAACTGCTTTCCTATCAATCTCCCAACTTGGAGAGACAGCCCCTTTAAGCTCCTGGTTCGCACAGATTGCCAATTTGGCAGAGGATGAAAGGGAAGACGGAGAACCAATGAGAGAGTAGCTGTTAGGCATTTGGATGGGCACATGTCACTCTAATTTCCCGGCAGGAAGAAGAATTAACCAAAGTCTCAGCCACCCACCGGCAACCAGTATAGGTCCTGAACCAGAAGTTTGGACTTGCGTTCAGCTCACAAAAAACGAGTTGAAAAATGGAGCTCAGGGGCACAGCAATTCACAAACTGGCAGAGTAATCAAGGCCAACTCTCGTCCAAAATTCTGTTGAGGGAAGGCAACGAGGCGGACTTGAAAGCGAGGCAGAATAGCAGGAAACAGATTTCACGAGGTACGTTGGAATCGCCTGTAAAGCACAGGAAGAGGGGCACAACTTCGACAATGACGCACTTGGCCAAAAAGGGCGTATGCGTTTTCTCCTGAATATATTCAGGAGAAAACGCATACGCCCTTTTTGGCCAAGCAAGCAAGCGGGCAATGCAAATCTGCACTACAAAGAAGTATCACTTCCCACCGGTCAAAAGGGACATCCACAAAATGTGTAAAAACCAGAAAGGCAAGACAGGCCCTGGAGAACAGGGAGCCTTGTTATGCTGATGGGCGGGATGTAAGTTGCCAACTGCCTCACTGGAGGAGTGCATTGTGTTCCCTAAAACAAGGAAACAACAGAGCTACAGAGCCAAGGGCACTTCCAGTCTAGGGAATATACCTTGGGAAAACTGAAAATCAATAAGACAGAGCCACCCCCAAATTGAGGGCTGCACTGCTTACAAGAACCTCAACCTGGGTGCACCTGAAATATCCCAGGAAATATAAAAATGGTTCAAAAAATTGTGGAACTTACGTACGATGGAATATCCCTCAGCCATGAAATCAATGTCATAAGACCAGTAGCAGCAAAATGAGTGGATTCAGGTACGATGATTCTAAGTGAAATAAGTCACACAGAAAAAGAAACTTATCATAAGATATCACTTAGGAAGATCCTGTAAACATGGCTACACATGAACTGAGTTAGGAAAGAGAACAGAGTCTCACATTTAGAAAACACTCTTATGCCTGCTTAAGGGGGAAGGAGAGGTGGGGTGATGCATCAAACCAGAGTTTGATATAAGCCCAAGTACCATTCCAAAAACTAACTACGGAATAGACAAGACCTACACCTTCCTCAGTGAAAGGGACTCAAAACCCCATATTTCCCGCAGAGGAATAGATGTGACTAGTAAGAATCTTAAAACCTATGTATTGATATGTCTCCGTAAGGGAATCAAGTGTGTCTAGACTGGCATAAACATGGCAGCGAGAATCAGCTCAAACCCACTCTAAAAAGGAATTTCAAAAGCAAAACAAAGAAACAGGGAAATTCTTTACAATTCCTTCAGGGTCTCTGATGCAACCTGGAATGACCCTATCTACAATGACAGCTGGATGTGGCATGAGGCTGGACACTTGGGACTGAGAGGATTGGTGAGATTGGGTGAGCAATTGCAGACCCTTTAAAGCAAGAATGCATGGCACCCATTCCATGGGTCCCAACTCTCCAGGTTGAAGGGAATATTACTACAGCTATAACATGTACGGGAAACCTAGAGAATGGACACACTGTGAATACGAAAGGTTTCTAAAACTCAACGAAGAGTCCCTCTCCTGGTGCTCCGGTTTGACTTTCCAACTGCTTTCCTATCAATCTCCCAACTTGGAGAGACAGCCCCTTTAAGCTCCTGGTTCGCACAGGTTGCCAATTTGGCAGAGGATGAAAGGGAAGACGGAGAACCAATGAGAGAGTAGCTGTTAGGCATTTGGATGGGCACATGTCACTCTAATTTCCCGGCAGGAAGAAGAATTAACCAAAGTCTCAGCCACCCACCGGCAACCAGTATAGGTCCTGAACCAGAAGTTTGGACTTGCGTTCAGCTCACAAAATACGAGTAGAAAAATGGAGCTCAGGGGCACAGCAATTCACAAACTGGCAGAGTAATCAAGGCCAACTCTCGTCCAAAAATCTGTTGAGGGAAGGCAACGAGGCGGACTTGAAAGCGAGGCAGAATAGCAGGAAACAGATTTCACGAGGTACGTTGGAATCGCCTGTAAAGCACAGGAAGAGGGGCACAACTTCGACAATGACGCACTTGGCCAAAAAGGGCGTATGCGTTTTCTCCTGAATATATTCAGGAGAAAACGCATACGCCCTTTTTGGCCAAGCAAGCAAGCGGGCAATGCAAATCTGCACTACAAAGAAGTATCACTTCCCACCGGTCAAAAGGGACATCCACAAAATGTGTAAAAACCAGAAAGGCAAGACAGGCCCTGGAGAACAGGGAGCCTTGTTATGCTGATGGGCGGGATGTAAGTTGCCAACTGCCTCACTGGAGGAGTGCATTGTGTTCCCTAAAACAAGGAAACAACAGAGCTACAGAGCCAAGGGCACATCCAGTCTAGGGAATATACCTGGGGAAAACTGAAAATCAATAAGACAGAGCCACCCCCAAATTGAGGGCTGCACTGCTTACAAGAACCTCAACCTGGGTGCACCTGAAATATCCCAGGAAATATAAAAATGGTTCAAAAAATTGTGGAACTTACGTACGATGGAATATCCCTCAGCCATGAAATCAATGTCATAAGACCAGTAGCAGCAAAATGAGTGGATTCAGGTACGATGATTCTAAGTGAAATAAGTCACACAGAAAAAGAAACTTATCATAAGATATCACTTAGGAAGATCCTGTAAACATGGCTACACATGAACTGAGTTAGGAAAGAGAACAGAGTCTCACATTTAGAAAACACTCTTATGCCTGCTTAAGGGGGAAGGAGAGGTGGGGTGATGCATCAAACCAGAGTTTGATATAAGCCCATGTACCATTCCAAAAACCAACTACGGAATAGACAAGACCTACACCTTCCTCAGTGAAAGGGACTCAAAACCCCATATTTCCCGCAGAGGAATAGATCTGACTAGTAAGAATCTTAAAACCTATGTATTGATATGTCTCCGTAAGGGAATCAAGTGTGTCTAGACTGGCATAAACATGGCAGCGAGAATCAGCTCAAACCCACACCAAAAAGGAATTTCAAAAGCAAAACAAAGAAACAGGGAAATTCTTTACAATTCCTTCAGGGTCTCTGATGCAACCTGGAATGACCCTATCTACAATGACAGCTGGATGTGGCATGAGGCTGGACACTTGGGACTGAGAGGATTGGTGAGATTGGGTGAGCAATTGCAGACCCTTTAAAGCAAGAATGCATGGCACCC
This sequence comes from Mesoplodon mirus, assembly GCF_964341445.2. Lineage (NCBI taxonomy): Eukaryota > Metazoa > Chordata > Mammalia > Artiodactyla > Ziphiidae > Mesoplodon > Mesoplodon mirus. Next base: position 105,594,588 of record NC_138987.1, on the reverse strand, counting down.
ATTCCATGGGTCCCAACTCTCCAGGTTGAAGGGAATATTACTACAGCTATAACATGTACGGGAAACCTAGAGAATGGACACACTGTGAATACGAAAGGTTTCTAAAACTCAACGAAGAGTCCCTCTCCTGGTGCTCCGGTTTGACTTTCCAACTGCTTTCCTATCAATCTCCCAACTTGGAGAGACAGCCCCTTTAAGCTCCTGGTTCGCACAGGTTGCCAATTTGGCAGAGGATGAAAGGGAAGAGGGAGAACCAATGAGAGAGTAGCTGTTAGGCATTTGGATGGGCACATGTCACTCTAATTTCCCGGCAGGAAGAAGAATTAACCAAAGTCTCAGCCACCCACCGGGAACCAGTATAGGTCCTGAACCAAAAGTTTGGACTTGCGTTCAGCTCACAAAAAACGGGTTGAAAAATGGAGCTCAGGGGCACAGCAATTCACAAACTGGCAGAGTAATCAAGGCCAACTCTCGTCCAAAATTCTGTTGAGGGAAGGCAACGAGGCGGACTTGAAAGCGAGGCAGAATAGCAGGAAACAGATTTCAAGAGGTACGTTGGAATCGCCTGTAAAGCACAGGAAGAGGGGCACAACTTTGACAATGACGCACTTGGCCAAAAAGGGCGTATGCGTTTTCTCCTGAATATATTCAGGAGAAAACGCATACGCCCTTTTTGGCCAAGCAAGCAAGCGGGCAATGCAAATCTGCACTACAAAGAAGTATCACTTCCCACCGGTCAAAAGGGACATCCACAAAATGTGTAAAAACCAGAAAGGCAAGACAGGCCCTGGAGAACAGGGAGCCTTGTTATGCTGATGGGCCGGATGTAAGTTGCCAACTGCCTCACTGGAGGAGTGCATTGTGTTCCCTAAAACAAGGAAACAACAGAGCTACAGAGCCAAGGGCACTTCCAGTCTAGGGAATATACCTTGGGAAAACTGAAAATCAATAAGACAGAGCCACCCCCAAATTGAGGGCTGCACTGCTTACAAGAACCTCAACCTGGGTGCACCTGAAATATCCCAGGAAATATAAAAATGGTTCAAAAAATTGTGGAACTTACGTACGATGGAATATCCCTCAGCCATGAAATCAATGTCATAAGACCAGTAGCAGCAAAATGAGTGGATTCAGGTACGATGATTCTAAGTGAAATAAGTCACACAGAAAAAGAAACTTATCATAAGATATCACTTAGGAAGATCCTGTAAACATGGCTACACATGAACTGAGTTAGGAAAGAGAACAGAGTCTCACATTTAGAAAACACTCTTATGCCTGCTTAAGGGGGAAGGAGAGGTGGGGTGATGCATCAAACCAGAGTTTGATATAAGCCCATGTACCGTTCCAAAAACCAACTACGGAATAGACAAGACCTACACCTTCCTCAGTGAAAGGGACTCAAAACCCCATATTTCCCGCAGAGGAATAGATCTGACTAGTAAGAATCCTAAAACCTATGTATTGATATGTCTCCGTAAGGGAATCAAGTGTGTCTAGACTGGCATAAACATGGCAGCGAGAATCAGCTCAAACCCACTCTAAAAAGGAATTTCAAAAACAAAACAAAGAAACAGGGAAATTCTTTACAATTCCTTCAGGGTCTCTGATGCAACCTGGAATGACCCTATCTACAATGACAGCTGGATATGGCATGAGGCTGGACACTTGGGACTGAGAGGATTGGTGAGATTGGGTGAGCAAATGCAGACCCTTTAAAGCAAGAATGCATGGCACCCATTCCATGGGTCCCAACTCTCCAGGTTGAAGGGAATATTACTACAGCTATAACATGTACGGGAAACCTAGAGAATGGACACACTGTGAATACGAAAGGTTTCTAAAACTCAACGAAGAGTCCCTCTCCTGGTGCTCCGGTTTGACTTTCCAACTGCTTTCCTATCAATCTCCCAACTTGGAGAGACAGCCCCTTTAAGCTCCTGGTTCGCACAGGTTGCCAATTTGGCAGAGGATGAAAGGGAAGACGGAGAACCAATGAGAGAGTAGCTGTTAGGCATTTGGATGGGCACATGTCACTCTAATTTCCCGGCAGGAAGAAGAATTAACCAAAGTCTCAGCCACCCACCGGGAACCAGTATAGGTCCTGAACCAGAAGTTTGGACTTGCGTTCAGCTCACAAAAAACGAGTTGAAAAATGGAGCTCAGGGGCACAGCAATTCACAAACTGGCAGAGTAATCAAGGCCAACTCTCGTCCAAAAATCTGTTGAGGGAAGGCAACGAGGCGGACTTGAAAGCGAGGCAGAATAGCAGGAAACAGATTTCACGAGGTACGTTGGAATCGCCTGCAAAGCACAGGAAGAGGGGCACAACTTCGACAATGACGCACTTGGCCAAAAAGGGCGTATGCGTTTTCTCCTGAATATATTCAGGAGAAAACGCATACGCCCTTTTTGGCCAAGCAAGCAAGCGGGCAATGCAAATCTGCACTACAAAGAAGTATCACTTCCCACCGGTCAAAAGGGACATCCACAAAATGTGTAAAAACCAGAAAGGCAAGACAGGCCCTGGAGAACAGGGAGCCTTGTTATGCTGATGGGCGGGATGTAAGTTGCCAACTGCCTCACTGGAGGAGTGCATTGTGTTCCCTAAAACAAGGAAACAACAGAGCTACAGAGCCAAGGGCACATCCAGTCTAGGGAATATACCTGGGGAAAACTGAAAATCAATAAGACAGAGCCACCCCCAAATTGAGGGCTGCACTGCTTACAAGAACCTCAACCTGGGTGCACCTGAAATATCCCAGGAAATATAAAAATGGTTCAAAAAATTGTGGAACTTACGTACGATGGAATATCCCTCAGCCATGAAATCAATGTCATAAGACCAGTAGCAGCAAAATGAGTGGATTCAGGTACGATGATTCTAAGTGAAATAAGTCACACAGAAAAAGAAACTTATCATAAGATATCACTTAGGAAGATCCTGTAAACATGGCTACACATGAACTGAGTTAGGAAAGAGAACAGAGTCTCACATTTAGAAAACACTCTTATGCCTGCTTAAGGGGGAAGGAGAGGTGGGGTGATGCATCAAACCAGAGTTTGATATAAGCCCATGTACCATTCCAAAAACCAACTACGGAATAGACAAGACCTACACCTTCCTCAGTGAAAGGGACTCAAAACCCCATATTTCCCGCAGAGGAATAGATCTGACTAGTAAGAATCTTAAAACCTATGTATTGATATGTCTCCGTAAGGGAATCAAGTGTGTCTAGACTGGCATAAACATGGCAGCGAGAATCAGCTCAAACCCACACCAAAAAGGAATTTCAAAAGCAAAACAAAGAAACAGGGAAATTCTTTACAATTCCTTCAGGGTCTCTGATGCAACCTGGAATGACCCTATCTACAATGACAGCTGGATGTGGCATGAGGCTGGACACTTGGGACTGAGAGGATTGGTGAGATTGGGTGAGCAATTGCAGACCCTTTAAAGCAAGAATGCATGGCACCCATTCCATGGGTCCCAACTCTCCAGGTTGAAGGGAATATTACTACAGCTATAACATGTACGGGAAACCTAGAGAATGGACACACTGTGAATACGAAAGGTTTCTAAAACTCAACGAAGAGTCCCTCTCCTGGTGCTCCGGTTTGACTTTCCAACTGCTTTCCTATCAATCTCCCAACTTGGAGAGACAGCCCCTTTAAGCTCCTGGTTCGCACAGGTTGCCAATTTGGCAGAGGATGAAAGGGAAGACAGAGAACCAATGAGAGAGTAGCTGTTAGGCATTTGGATGGGCACATGTCACTCTAATTTCCCGGCAGGAAGAAGAATTAACCAAAGTCTCAGCCACCCACCGGGAACCAGTATAGGTCCTGAACCAGAAGTTTGGACTTGCGTTCAGCTCACAAAAAACGAGTTGAAAAATGGAGCTCAGGGGCACAGCAATTCACAAACTGGCAGAGTAATCAAGGCCAACTCTCGTCCAAAATTCTGTTGAGGGAAGGCAACGAGGCGGACTTGAAAGCGAGGCAGAATAGCAGGAAACAGATTTCACGAGGTACGTTGGAATCGCCTGTAAAGCACAGGAAGAGGGGCACAACTTCGACAATGACGCACTTGGTCAAAAAGGGCGTATGCGTTTTCTCCTGAATATATTCAGGAGAAAACCCATATGCCCTTTTTGGCCAAGCAAGCAAGCGGGCAATGCAAATCTGCACTACAAAGAAGTATCACTTCCCACCGGTCAAAAGGGACATCCACAAAATGTGTAAAAACCAGAAAGGCAAGACAGGCCCTGGAGAACAGGGAGCCTTGTTATGCTGATGGGCGGGATGTAAGTTGCCAACTGCCTCACTGGAGGAGTGCATTGTGTTCCCTAAAACAAGGAAACAACAGAGCTACAGAGCCAAGGGCACTTCCAGTCTAGGGAATATACCTTGGGAAAACTGAAAATCAATAAGACAGAGCCACCCCCAAATTGAGGGCTGCACTGCTTACAAGAACCTCAACCTGGGTGCACCTGAAATATCCCAGGAAATATAAAAATGGTTCAAAAAATTGTGGAACTTACGTACGATGGAATATCCCTCAGCCATGAAATCAATGTCATAAGACCAGTAGCAGCAAAATGAGTGGATTCAGGTACGATGATTCTAAGTGAAGTAAGTCACACAGAAAAAGAAACTTATCATAAGATATCACTTAGGAAGATCCTGTAAACATGGCTACACATGAACTGAGTTAGGAAAGAGAACAGAGTCTCACATTTAGAAAACACTCTTATGCCTGCTTAAGGGGGAAGGAGAGGTGGGGTGATGCATCAAACCAGAGTTTGATATAAGCCCAGGTACCGTTCCAAAAACCAACTATGGAATAGACAAGACCTACACCTTCCTCAGTGAAAGGGACTCAAAACCCCATATTTCCCGCAGAGGAATAGATCTGACTAGTAAGAATCTTAAAACCTATGTATTGATATGTCTCCGTAAGGGAATCAAGTGTGTCTAGACTGGCATAAACATGGCAGCGAGAATCAGCTCAAACCCACTCTAAAAAGGAATTTCAAAAACAAAACAAAGAAACAGGGAAATTCTTTACAATTCCTTCAGGGTCTCTGATGCAACCTGGAATGACCCTATCTACAATGACAGCTGGATGTGGCATGAGGCTGGACACTTGGGACTGAGAGGATTGGTGAGATTGGGTGAGCAAATGCAGACCCTTTAAAGCAAGAATGCATGGCACCTATTCCATGGGTCCCAACTCTCCAGGTTGAAGGGAATATTACTACAGCTATAACATGTACGGGAAACCTAGAGAATGGACACACTGTGAATACGAAAGGTTTCTAAAACTCAACGAAGAGTCCCTCTCCTGGTGCTCCGGTTTGACTTTCCAACTGCTTTCCTATCAATCTCCCAACTTGGAGAGACAGCCCCTTTAAGCTCCTGGTTCGCACAGGTTGCCAATTTGGCAGAGGATGAAAGGGAAGAGGGAGAACCAATGAGAGAGTAGCTGTTAGGCATTTGGATGGGCACATGTCACTCTAATTTCCCGGCAGGAAGAAGAATTAACCAAAGTCTCAGCCACCCACCGGGAACCAGTATAGGTCCTGAACCAAAAGTTTGGACTTGCGTTCAGCTCACAAAAAACGGGTTGAAAAATGGGGCTCAGGGGCACAGCAATTCACAAACTGGCAGAGTAATCAAGGCCAACTCTCGTCCAAAATTCTGTTGAGGGAAGGCAACGAGGCGGACTTGAAAGCGAGGCAGAATAGCAGGAAACAGATTTCAAGAGGTACGTTGAAATCGCCTGTAAAGCACAGGAAGAGGGGCACAACTTCGACAATGACACACTTGGCCAAAAAGGGCGTATGCGTTTTCTCCTGAATATATTCAGGAGAAAACGCATACGCCCTTTTTGGCCAAGCAAGCAAGCGGGCAATGCAAATCTGCACTACAAAGAAGTATCACTTCCCACCGGTCAAAAGGGACATCCACAAAATGTGTAAAAACCAGAAAGGCAAGACAGGCCCTGGAGAACAGGGAGCCTTGTTATGCTGATGGGCGGGATGTAAGTTGCCAACTGCCTCACTGGAGGAGTGCATTGTGTTCCCTAAAACAAGGAAACAACAGAGCTACAGAGCCAAGGGCACATCCAGTCTAGGGAATATACCTGGGGAAAACTGAAAATCAATAAGACAGAGCCACCCCCAAATTGAGGGCTGCACTGCTTACAAGAACCTCAACCTGGGTGCACCTGAAATATCCCAGGAAATATAAAAATGGTTCAAAAAATTGTGGAACTTACGTACGATGGAATATCCCTCAGCCATGAAATCAATGTCATAAGACCAGTAGCAGCAAAATGAGTGGATTCAGGTACGATGATTCTAAGTGAAATAAGTCACACAGAAAAAGAAACTTATCATAAGATATCACTTAGGAAGATCCTGTAAACATGGCTACACATGAACTGAGTTAGGAAAGAGAACAGAGTCTCACATTTAGAAAACACTCTTATGCCTGCTTAAGGGGGAAGGAGAGGTGGGGTGATGCATCAAACCAGAGTTTGATATAAGCCCATGTACCATTCCAAAAACCAACTACGGAATAGACAAGACCTACACCTTCCTCAGTGAAAGGGACTCAAAACCCCATATTTCCCGCAGAGGAATAGATCTGACTAGTAAGAATCTTAAAACCTATGTATTGATATGTCTCCGTAAGGGAATCAAGTGTGTCTAGACTGGCATAAACATGGCAGCGAGAATCAGCTCAAACCCACACCAAAAAGGAATTTCAAAAGCAAAACAAAGAAACAGGGAAATTCTTTACAATTCCTTCAGGGTCTCTGATGCAACCTGGAATGACCCTATCTACAATGACAGCTGGATGTGGCATGAGGCTGGACACTTGGGACTGAGAGGATTGGTGAGATTGGGTGAGCAATTGCAGACCCTTTAAAGCAAGAATGCATGGCACCCATTCCATGGGTCCCAACTCTCCAGGTTGAAGGGAATATTACTACAGCTATAACATGTACGGGAAACCTAGAGAATGGACACACTGTGAATACGAAAGGTTTCTAAAACTCAACGAAGAGTCCCTCTCCTGGTGCTCCGGTTTGACTTTCCAACTGCTTTCCTATCAATCTCCCAACTTGGAGAGACAGCCCCTTTAAGCTCCTGGTTCGCACAGGTTGCCAATTTGGCAGAGGATGAAAGGGAAGACAGAGAACCAATGAGAGAGTAGCTGTTAGGCATTTGGATGGGCACATGTCACTCTAATTTCCCGGCAGGAAGAAGAATTAACCAAAGTCTCAGCCACCCACCGGGAACCAGTATAGGTCCTGAACCAGAAGTTTGGACTTGCGTTCAGCTCACAAAAAACGAGTTGAAAAATGGAGCTCAGGGGCACAGCAATTCACAAACTGGCAGAGTAATCAAGGCCAACTCTCGTCCAAAATTCTGTTGAGGGAAGGCAACGAGGCGGACTTGAAAGCGAGGCAGAATAGCAGGAAACAGATTTCACGAGGTACGTTGGAATCGCCTGTAAAGCACAGGAAGAGGGGCACAACTTCGACAATGACGCACTTGGCCAAAAAGGGCGTATGCGTTTTCTCCTGAATATATTCAGGAGAAAACCCATATGCCCTTTTTGGCCAAGCAAGCAAGCGGGCAATGCAAATCTGCACTACAAAGAAGTATCACTTCCCACCGGTCAAAAGGGACATCCACAAAATGTGTAAAAACCAGAAAGGCAAGACAGGCCCTGGAGAACAGGGAGCCTTGTTATGCTGATGGGCGGGATGTAAGTTGCCAACTGCCTCACTGGAGGAGTGCATTGTGTTCCCTAAAACAAGGAAACAACCGAGCTACAGAGCCAAGGGCACTTCCAGTCTAGGGAATATACCTTGGGAAAACTGAAAATCAATAAGACAGAGCCACCCCCAAATTGAGGGCTGCACTGCTTACAAGAACCTCAACCTGGGTGCACCTGAAATATCCCAGGAAATATAAAAATGGTTCAAAAAATTGTGGAACTTACGTACGATGGAATATCCCTCAGCCATGAAATCAATGTCATAAGACCAGTAGCAGCAAAATGAGTGGATTCAGGTACGATGATTCTAAGTGAAGTAAGTCACACAGAAAAAGAAACTTATCATAAGATATCACTTAGGAAGATCCTGTAAACATGGCTACACATGAACTGAGTTAGGAAAGAGAACAGAGTCTCACATTTAGAAAACACTCTTATGCCTGCTTAAGGGGGAAGGAGAGGTGGGGTGATGCATCAAACCAGAGTTTGATATAAGCCCAGGTACCGTTCCAAAAACCAACTATGGAATAGACAAGACCTACACCTTCCTCAGTGAAAGGGACTCAAAACCCCATATTTCCCGCAGAGGAATAGATCTGACTAGTAAGAATCTTAAAACCTATGTATTGATATGTCTCCGTAAGGGAATCAAGTGTGTCTAGACTGGCATAAACATGGCAGCGAGAATCAGCTCAAACCCACTCTAAAAAGGAATTTCAAAAACAAAACAAAGAAACAGGGAAATTCTTTACAATTCCTTCAGGGTCTCTGATGCAACCTGGAATGACCCTATCTACAATGACAGCTGGATGTGGCATGAGGCTGGACACTTGGGACTGAGAGGATTGGTGAGATTGGGTGAGCAAATGCAGACCCTTTAAAGCAAGAATGCATGGCACCCATTCCATGGGTCCCAACTCTCCAGGTTGAAGGGAATATTACTACAGCTATAACATGTACGGGAAACCTAGAGAATGGACACACTGTGAATACGAAAGGTTTCTAAAACTCAACGAAGAGTCCCTCTCCTGGTGCTCCGGTTTGACTTTCCAACTGCTTTCCTATCAATCTCCCAACTTGGAGAGACAGCCCCTTTAAGCTCCTGGTTCGCACAGGTTGCCAATTTGGCAGAGGATGAAAGGGAAGAGGGAGAACCAATGAGAGAGTAGCTGTTAGGCATTTGGATGGGCACATGTCACTCTAATTTCCCGGCAGGAAGAAGAATTAACCAAAGTCTCAGCCACCCACCGGGAACCAGTATAGGTCCTGAACCAAAAGTTTGGACTTGCGTTCAGCTCACAAAAAACGGGTTGAAAAATGGGGCTCAGGGGCACAGCAATTCACAAACTGGCAGAGTAATCAAGGCCAACTCTCGTCCAAAATTCTGTTGAGGGAAGGCAACGAGGCGGACTTGAAAGCGAGGCAGAATAGCAGGAAACAGATTTCAAGAGGTACGTTGAAATCGCCTGTAAAGCACAGGAAGAGGGGCACAACTTCGACAATGACACACTTGGCCAAAAAGGGCGTATGCGTTTTCTCCTGAATATATTCAGGAGAAAACGCATACGCCCTTTTTGGCCAAGCAAGCAAGCGGGGAATGCAAATCTGCACTACAAAGAAGTATCACTTCCCACCGGTCAAAAGGGACATCCACAAAATGTGTAAAAACCAGAAAGGCAAGACAGGCCCTGGAGAACAGGGAGCCTTGTTATGCTGATGGGCGGGATGTAAGTTGCCAACTGCCTCACTGGAGGAGTGCATTGTGTTCCCTAAAACAAGGAAACAACAGAGCTACAGAGCCAAGGGCGCTTCCAGTCTAGGGAATATACCTTGGGAAAACTGAAAATCAATAAGACAGAGCCACCCCCAAATTGAGGGCTGCACTGCTTACAAGAACCTCAACCTGGGTACACCTGAAATATCCCAGGAAATATAAAAATGGTTCAAAAAATTGTGGAACTTACGTACGATGGAATATCCCTCAGCCATGAAATCAATGTCATAAGACCAGTAGCAGCAAAATGAGTGGATTCAGGTACGATGATTCTAAGTGAAATAAGTCACACAGAAAAAGAAACTTATCATAAGATATCACTTAGGAAGATCCTGTAAACATGGCTACACATGAACTGAGTTAGGAAAGAGAACAGAGTCTCACATTTAGAAAACACTCTTATGCCTGCTTAAGGGGGAAGGAGAGGTGGGGTGATGCATCAAACCAGAGTTTGATATAAGCACAGGTACCGTTCCAAAAACCAACTACGGAATAGACAAGACCTACACCTTCCTCAGTGAAAGGGACTCAAAACCCCATATTTCCCGCAGAGGAATAGATCTGACTAGTAAGAATCTTAAAACCTATGTATTGATATGTCTCCGTAAGGGAATCAAGTGTGTCTAGACTGGCATAAACATGGCAGCGAGAATCAGCTCAAACCCACTCTAAAAAGGAATTTCAAAAACAAAACAAAGAAACAGGGAAATTCTTTACAATTCCTTCAGGGTCTCTGATGCAACCTGGAATGACCCTATCTACAATGACAGCTGGATGTGGCATGAGGCTGGACACTTGGGACTGAGAGGATTGGTGAGATTGGGTGAGCAAATGCAGACCCTTTAAAGCAAGAATGCATGGCACCCATTCCATGGGTCCCAACTCTCCAGGTTGAAGGGAATATTACTACAGCTATAACATGTACGGGAAACCTAGAGAATGGACACACTGTGAATACGAAAGGTTTCTAAAACTCAACGAAGAGTCCCTCTCCTGGTGCTCCGGTTTGACTTTCCAACTGCTTTCCTATCAATCTCCCAACTTGGAGAGACAGCCCCTTTAAGCTCCTGGTTCGCACAGGTTGCCAATTTGGCAGAGGATGAAAGGGAAGAGGGAGAACCAATGAGAGAGTAGCTGTTAGGCATTTGGATGGGCACATGTCACTCTAATTTCCCGGCAGGAAGAAGAATTAACCAAAGTCTCAGCCACCCACTGGGAACCAGCATAGGTCCTGAACCAAAAGTTTGGACTTGCGTTCAGCTCACAAAAAACGAGTTGAAAAATGGAGCTCAGGGGCACAGCAATTCACAAACTGGCAGAGTAATCAAGGCCAACTCTCGTCCAAAAATCTGTTGAGGGAAGGCAACGAGGCGGACTTGAAAGCGAGGCAGAATAGCAGGAAACAGATTTCAAGAGGTACGTTGGAATCGCCTGTAAAGCACAGGAAGAGGGGCACAACTTCGACAATGACGCACTTGGCCAAAAAGGGCGTATGCGTTTTCTCCTGAATATATTCAGGAGAAAACGCATACGCCCTTTTTGGCCAAGCAAGCAAGCCGGCAATGCAAATCTGCACTACAAAGAAGTATCACTTCCCACCGGTCAAAAGGGACATCCACAAAATGTGTAAAAACCAGAAAGGCAAGACAGGCCCTGGAGAACAGGGAGCCTTGTTATGCTGATGGGCGGGATGTAAGTTGCCAACTGCCTCACTGGAGGAGTGCATTGTGTTCCCTAAAACAAGGAAACAACAGAGCTACAGAGCCAAGGGCACTTCCAGTCTAGGGAATATACCTTGGGAAAACTGAAAATCAATAAGACAGAGCCACCCCCAAATTGAGGGCTGCACTGCTTACAAGAACCTCAACCTGGGTGCACCTGAAATATCCCAGGAAATATAAAAATGGTTCAAAAAATTGTGGAACTTACGTACGATGGAATATCCCTCAGCCATGAAATCAATGTCATAAGACCAGTAACAGCAAAATGAGTGGATTCAGGTACGATGATTCTAAGTGAAATAAGTCACACAGAAAAAGAAACTTATCATAAGATATCACTTAGGAAGATCCTGTAAACATGGCTACACATGAACTGAGTTAGGAAAGAGAACAGAGTCTCACATTTAGAAAACACTCTTATGCCTGCTTAAGGGGGAAGGAGAGGTGGGGTGATGCATCAAACCAGAGTTTGATATAAGCCCAGGTACCGTTCCAAAAACCAACTATGGAATAGACAAGACCTACACCTTCCTCAGTGAAAGGGACTCAAAACCCCATATTTCCCGCAGAGGAATAGATCTGACTAGTAAGAATCTTAAAACCTATGTATTGATATGTCTCCGTAAGGGAATCAAGTGTGTCTAGACTGGCATAAACATGGCAGCGAGAATCAGCTCAAACCCACTCTAAAAAGGAATTTCAAAAACAAAACAAAGAAACAGGGAAATTCTTTACAATTCCTTCAGGGTCTCTGATGCAACCTGGAATGACCCTATCTACAATGACAGCTGGATGTGGCATGAGGCTGGACACTTGGGACTGAGAGGATTGGTGAGATTGGGTGAGCAATTGCAGACCCTTTAAAGCAAGAATGCATGGCACCCATTCCATGGGTCCCAACTCTCCAGGTTGAAGGGAATATTACTACAGCTATAACATGTACGGGAAACCTAAAGAATGGACACACTGTAAATACGAAAGGTTTCTAAAACTCAACGAAGAGTCCCTCTCCTGGTGCTCCGGTTTGACTTTCCAACTGCTTTCCTATCAATCTCCCAACTTGGAGAGACAGCCCCTTTAAGCTCCTGGTTCGCACAGGTTGCCAATTTGGCAGAGGATGAAAGGGAAGAGGGGGAACCAATGAGAGAGTAGCTGTTAGGCATTTGGATGGGCACATGTCACTCTAATTTCCCGGCAGGAAGAAGAATTAACCAAAGTCTCAGCCACCCACCGGGAACCAGTATAGGTCCTGAACCAGAAGTTTGGACTTGCGTTCAGCTCACAAAAAACGAGTTGAAAAATGGAGCTCAGGGGCACAGCAATTCACAAACTGGCAGAGTAATCAAGGCCAACTCTCGTCCAAAAATCTGTTGAGGGAAGGCAACGAGGCGGACTTGAAAGCGAGGCAGAATAGCAGGAAACAGATTTCAAGAGGTACGTTGGAATCGCCTGTAAAGCACAGGAAGAGGGGCACAACTTCGACAATGACGCACTTGGCCAAAAAGGGCGTATGCGTTTTCTCCTGAATATATTCAGGAGAAAACGCATACGCCCTTTTTGGCCAAGCAAGCAAGCGGGCAATGCAAATCTGCACTACAAAGAAGTATCACTTCCCACCGGTCAAAAGGGACATCCACAAAATGTGTAAAAACCAGAAAGGCAAGACAGGCCCTGGAGAACAGGGAGCCTTGTTATGCTGATGGGCGGGATGTAAGTTGCCAACTGCCTCACTGGAGGAGTGCATTGTGTTCCCTAAAACAAGGAAACAACAGAGCTACAGAGCCAAGGGCGCTTCCAGTCTAGGGAATATACCTTGGGAAAACTGAAAATCAATAAGACAGAGCCACCCCCAAATTGAGGGCTGCACTGCTTACAAGAACCTCAACCTGGGTACACCTGAAATATCCCAGGAAATATAAAAATGGTTCAAAAAATTGTGGAACTTACGTACGATGGAATATCCCTCAGCCATGAAATCAATGTCATAAGACCAGTAGCAGCAAAATGAGTGGATTCAGGTACGATGATTCTAAGTGAAATAAGTCACACAGAAAAAGAAACTTATCATAAGATATCACTTAGGAAGATCCTGTAAACATGGCTACACATGAACTGAGTTAGGAAAGAGAACAGAGTCTCACATTTAGAAAACACTCTTATGCCTGCTTAAGGGGGAAGGAGAGGTGGGGTGATGCATCAAACCAGAGTTTGATATAAGCACAGGTACCGTTCCAAAAACCAACTATGGAATAGACAAGACCTACACCTTCCTCAGTGAAAGGGACTCAAAACCCCATATTTCCCGCAGAGGAATAGATCTGACTAGTAAGAATCTTAAAACCTATGTATTGATATGTCTCCGTAAGGGAATCAAGTGTGTCTAGACTGGCATAAACATGGCAGCGAGAATCAGCTCAAACCCACTCTAAAAAGGAATTTCAAAAACAAAACAAAGAAACAGGGAAATTCTTTACAATTCCTTCAGGGTCTCTGATGCAACCTGGAATGACCCTATCTACAATGACAGCTGGATGTGGCATGAGGCTGGACACTTGGGACTGAGAGGATTGGTGAGATTGGGTGAGCAAATGCAGACCCTTTAAAGCAAGAATGCATGGCACCCATTCCATGGGTCCCAACTCTCCAGGTTGAAGGGAATATTACTACAGCTATAACATGTACGGGAAACCTACAGAATGGACACACTGTGAATACGAAAGGTTTCTAAAACTCAACGAAGAGTCCCTCTCCTGGTGCTCCGGTTTGACTTTCCAACTGCTTTCCTATCAATCTCCCAACTTGGAGAGACAGCCCCTTTAAGCTCCTGGTTCGCACAGGTTGCCAATTTGGCAGAGGATGAAAGGGAAGAGGGAGAACCAATGAGAGAGTAGCTGTTAGGCATTTGGATGGGCACATGTCACTCTAATTTCCCGGCAGGAAGAAGAATTAACCAAAGTCTCAGCCACCCACCGGGAACCAGTATAGGTCCTGAACCAAAAGTTTGGACTTGCGTTCAGCTCACAAAAAACGAGTTGAAAAATGGAGCTCAGGGGCACAGCAATTCACAAACTGGCAGAGTAATCAAGGCCAACTCTCGTCCAAAAATCTGTTGAGGGAAGGCAACGAGGCGGACTTGAAAGCGAGGCAGAATAGCAGGAAACAGATTTCAAGAGGTACGTTGGAATCGCCTGTAAAGCACAGGAAGAGGGGCACAACTTCGACAATGACGCACTTGGCCAAAAAGGGCGTATGCGTTTTCTCCTGAATATATTCAGGAGAAAACGCATACGCCCTTTTTGGCCAAGCAAGCAAGCGGGCAATGCAAATCTGCACTACAAAGAAGTATCACTTCCCACCGGTCAAAAGGGACATCCACAAAATGTGTAAAAACCAGAAAGGCAAGACAGGCCCTGGAGAACAGGGAGCCTTGTTATGCTGATGGGCGGGATGTAAGTTGCCAACTGCCTCACTGGAGGAGTGCATTGTGTTCCCTAAAACAAGGAAACAACAGAGCTACAGAGCCAAGGGCACTTCCAGTCTAGGGAATATACCTTGGGAAAACTGAAAATCAATAAGACAGAGCCACCCCCAAATTGAGGGCTGCACTGCTTACAAGAACCTCAACCTGGGTGCACCTGAAATATCCCAGGAAATATAAAAATGGTTCAAAAAATTGTGGAACTTACGTACGATGGAATATCCCTCAGCCATGAAATCAATGTCATAAGACCAGTAACAGCAAAATGAGTGGATTCAGGTACGATGATTCTAAGTGAAATAAGTCACACAGAAAAAGAAACTTATCATAAGATATCACTTAGGAAGATCCTGTAAACATGGCTACACATGAACTGAGTTAGGAAAGAGAACAGAGTCTCACATTTAGAAAACACTCTTATGCCTGCTTAAGGGGGAAGGAGAGGTGGGGTGATGCATCAAACCAGAGTTTGATATAAGCCCAGGTACCGTTCCAAAAACCAACTATGGAATAGACAAGACCTACACCTTCCTCAGTGAAAGGGACTCAAAACCCCATATTTCCCGCAGAGGAATAGATCTGACTAGTAAGAATCTTAAAACCTATGTATTGATATGTCTCCGTAAGGGAATCAAGTGTGTCTAGACTGGCATAAACATGGCAGCGAGAATCAGCTCAAACCCACTCTAAAAAGGAATTTCAAAAACAAAACAAAGAAACAGGGAAATTCTTTACAATTCCTTCAGGGTCTCTGATGCAACCTGGAATGACCCTATCTACAATGACAGCTGGATGTGGCATGAGGCTGGACACTTGGGACTGAGAGGATTGGTGAGATTGGGTGAGCAATTGCAGACCCTTTAAAGCAAGAATGCATGGCACCCATTCCATGGGTCCCAACTCTCCAGGTTGAAGGGAATATTACTACAGCTATAACATGTACGGGAAACCTAAAGAATGGACACACTGTAAATACGAAAGGTTTCTAAAACTCAACGAAGAGTCCCTCTCCTGGTGCTCCGGTTTGACTTTCCAACTGCTTTCCTATCAATCTCCCAACTTGGAGAGACAGCCCCTTTAAGCTCCTGGTTCGCACAGGTTGCCAATTTGGCAGAGGATGAAAGGGAAGAGGGGGAACCAATGAGAGAGTAGCTGTTAGGCATTTGGATGGGCACATGTCACTCTAATTTCCTGGCAGGAAGAAGAATTAACCAAAGTCTCAGCCACCCACCGGGAACCAGTATAGGTCCTGAACCATAAGTTTGGACTTGCGTTCAGCTCACAAAAAACGAGTTGAAAAATGGAGCTCAGGGGCACAGCAATTCACAAACTGGCAGAGTAATCAAGGCCAACTCTCGTCCAAAAATCTGTTGAGGGAAGGCAACGAGGCGGACTTGAAAGCGAGGCAGAATAGCAGGAAACAGATTTCAAGAGGTACGTTGGAATCGCCTGTAAAGCACAGGAAGAGGGGCACAACTTCGACAATGACGCACTTGGCCAAAAAGGGCGTATGCGTTTTCTCCTGAATGTATTCAGGAGAAAACGCATACGCCCTTTTTGGCCAAGCAAGCAAGCGGGCAATGCAAATCTGCACTACAAAGAAGTATCACTTCCCACCGGTCAAAAGGGACATCCACAAAATGTGTAAAAACCAGAAAGGCAAGACAGGCCCTGGAGAACAGGGAGCCTTGTTATGCTGATGGGCGGGATGTAAGTTGCCAACTGCCTCACTGGAGGAGTGCATTGTGTTCCCTAAAACAAGGAAACAACAGAGCTACAGAGCCAAGGGCGCTTCCAGTCTAGGGAATATACCTTGGGAAAACTGAAAATCAATAAGACAGAGCCACCCCCAAATTGAGGGCTGCACTGCTTACAAGAACCTCAACCTGGGTACACCTGAAATATCCCAGGAAATATAAAAATGGTTCAAGAAATTGTGGAACTTACGTACGATGGAATATCCCTCAGCCATGAAATCAATGTCATAAGACCAGTAGCAGCAAAATGAGTGGATTCAGGTACGATGATTCTAAGTGAAATAAGTCACACAGAAAAAGAAACTTATCATAAGATATCACTTAGGAAGATCCTGTAAACATGGCTACACATGAACTGAGTTAGGAAAGAGAACAGAGTCTCACATTTAGAAAACACTCTTATGCCTGCTTAAGGGGGAAGGAGAGGTGGGGTGATGCATCAAACCAGAGTTTGATATAAGCCCAGGTACCGTTCCAAAAACCAACTATGGAATAGACAAGACCTACACCTTCCTCAGTGAAAGGGACTCAAAACCCCATATTTCCCACAGAGGAATAGATCTGACTAGTAAGAATCTTAAAACCTATGTATTGATATGTCTCCGTAAGGGAATCAAGTGTGTCTAGACTGGCATAAACATGGCAGCGAGAATCAGCTCAAACCCACTCTAAAAAGGAATTTCAAAAACAAAACAAAGAAACAGGGAAATTCTTTACAATTCCTTCAGGGTCTCTGATGCAACCTGGAATGACCCTATCTACAATGACAGCTGGATGTGGCATGAGGCTGGACACTTGGGACTGAGAGGATTGGTGAGATTGGGTGAGCAATTGCAGACCCTTTAAAGCAAGAATGCATGGCACCCATTCCATGGGTCCCAACTCTCCAGGTTGAAGGGAATATTACTACAGCTATAACATGTACGGGAAACCTAAAGAATGGACACACTGTAAATACGAAAGGTTTCTAAAACTCAACGAAGAGTCCCTCTCCTGGTGCTCCGGTTTGACTTTCCAACTGCTTTCCTATCAATCTCCCAACTTGGAGAGACAGCCCCTTTAAGCTCCTGGTTCGCACAGGTTGCCAATTTGGCAGAGGATGAAAGGGAAGAGGGGGAACCAATGAGAGAGTAGCTGTTAGGCATTTGGATGGGCACATGTCACTCTAATTTCCCGGCAGGAAGAAGAATTAACCAAAGTCTCAGCCACCCACCGGGAACCAGTATAGGTCCTGAACCATAAGTTTGGACTTGCGTTCAGCTCACAAAAAACGAGTTGAAAAATGGAGCTCAGGGGCACAGCAATTCACAAACTGGCAGAGTAATCAAGGCCAACTCTCGTCCAAAAATCTGTTGAGGGAAGGCAACGAGGCGGACTTGAAAGCGAGGCAGAATAGCAGGAAACAGATTTCAAGAGGTACGTTGGAATCGCCTGTAAAGCACAGGAAGAGGGGCACAACTTTGACAATGACGCACTTGGCCAAAAAGGGCGTATGCGTTTTCTCCTGAATATATTCAGGAGAAAACGCATACGCCCTTTTTGGCCAAGCAAGCAAGCGGGCAATGCAAATCTGCACTACAAAGAAGTATCACTTCCCACCGGTCAAAAGGGACATCCACAAAATGTGTAAAAACCAGAAAGGCAAGACAGGCCCTGGAGAAGAGGGAGCCTTGTTATGCTGATGGGCGGGATGTAAGTTGCCAACTGCCTCACTGGAGGAGTGCATTGTGTTCCCTAAAACAAGGAAACAACAGAGCTACAGAGCCAAGGGCGCTTCCAGTCTAGGGAATATACCTTGGGAAAACTGAAAATCAATAAGACAGAGCCACCCCCAAATTGAAGGCTGCACTGCTTACAAGAACCTCAACCTGGGTACACCTGAAATATCCCAGGAAATATAAAAATGGTTCAAAAAATTGTGGAACTTACGTACGATGGAATATCCCTCAGCCATGAAATCAATGTCATAAGACCAGTAGCAGCAAAATGAGTGGATTCAGGTACGATGATTCTAAGTGAAATAAGTCACACAGAAAAAGAAACTTATCATAAGATATCACTTAGGAAGATCCTGTAAACATGGCTACACATGAACTGAGTTAGGAAAGAGAACAGAGTCTCACATTTAGAAAACACTCTTATGCCTGCTTAAGGGGGAAGGAGAGGTGGGGTGATGCATCAAACCAGAGTTTGATATAAGCACAGGTACCGTTCCAAAAACCAACTACGGAATAGACAAGACCTACACCTTCCTCAGTGAAAGGGACTCAAAACCCCATATTTCCCGCAGAGGAATAGATCTGACTAGTAAGAATCTTAAAACCTATGTATTGATATGTCTCCGTAAGGGAATCAAGTGTGTCTAGACTGGCATAAACATGGCAGCGAGAATCAGCTCAAACCCACTCTAAAAAGGAATTTCAAAAACAAAACAAAGAAACAGGGAAATTCTTTACAATTCCTTCAGGGTCTCTGATGCAACCTGGAATGACCCTATCTACAATGACAGCTGGATGTGGCATGAGGCTGGACACTTGGGACTGAGAGGATTGGTGAGATTGGGTGAGCAAATGCAGACCCTTTAAAGCAAGAATGCATGGCACCCATTCCATGGGTCCCAACTCTCCAGGTTGAAGGGAATATTACTACAGCTATAACATGTACGGGAAACCTAGAGAATGGACACACTGTGAATACGAAAGGTTTCTAAAACTCAACGAAGAGTCCCTCTCCTGGTGCTCCGGTTTGACTTTCCAACTGCTTTCCTATCAATCTCCCAACTTGGAGAGACAGCCCCTTTAAGCTCCTGGTTCGCACAGGTTGCCAAATTGGCAGAGGATGAAAGGGAAGAGGGAGAACCAATGAGAGAGTAGCTGTTAGGCATTTGGATGGGCACATGTCACTCTAATTTCCCGGCAGGAAGAAGAATTAAACAAAGTCTCAGCCACCCACCGGGAACCAGTATAGGTCCTGAACCAAAAGTTTGGACTTGCGTTCAGCTCACAAAAAACGAGTTGAAAAATGGAGCTCAGGGGCACAGCAATTCACAAACTGGCAGAGTAATCAAGGCCAACTCTCGTCCAAAAATCTGTTGAGGGAAGGCAACGAGGCGGACTTGAAAGCGAGGCAGAATAGCAGGAAACAGATTTCAAGAGGTACGTTGGAATCGCCTGTAAAGCACAGGAAGAGGGGCACAACTTTGACAATGACGCACTTGGCCAAAAAGGGCGTATGCGTTTTCTCCTGAATATATTCAGGAGAAAACGCATACGCCCTTTTTGGCCAAGCAAGCAAGCGGGCAATGCAAATCTGCACTACAAAGAAGTATCACTTCCCACCGGTCAAAAGGGACATCCACAAAATGTGTAAAAACCAGAAAGGCAAGACAGGCCCTGGAGAACAGGGAGCCTTGTTATGCTGATGGGCGGGATGTAAGTTGCCAACTGCCTCACTGGAGGAGTGCATTGTGTTCCCTAAAACAAGGAAACAACAGAGCTACAGAGCCAAGGGCACTTCCAGTCTAGGGAATATACCTTGGGAAAACTGAAAATCAATAAGACAGAGCCACCCCCAAATTGAGGGCTGCACTGCTTACAAGAACCTCAACCTGGGTACACCTGAAATATCCCAGGAAATATAAAAATGGTTCAAAAATTTGTGGAACTTACGTACGATTGAATATCCCTCAGCCATGAAATCAATGTCATAAGACCAGTAGCAGCAAAATGAGTGGATTCAGGTACGATGATTCTAAGTGAAATAAGTCACACAGAAAAAGAAACTTATCATAAGATATCACTTAGGAAGATCCTGTAAACATGGCTACACATGAACTGAGTTAGGAAAGAGAACAGAGTCTCACATTTAGAAAACACTCTTATGCCTGCTTAAGGGGGAAGGAGAGGTGGGGTGATGCATCAAACCAGAGTTTGATATAAGCCCAGGTACCGTTCCAAAAACCAACTATGGAATAGACAAGACCTACACCTTCCTCAGTGAAAGGGACTCAAAACCCCATATTTCCCACAGAGGAATAGATCTGACTAGTAAGAATCTTAAAACCTATGTATTGATATGTCTCCGTAAGGGAATCAAGTGTGTCTAGACTGGCATAAACATGGCAGCGAGAATCAGCTCAAACCCACTCTAAAAAGGAATTTCAAAAACAAAACAAAGAAACAGGGAAATTCTTTACAATTCCTTCAGGGTCTCTGATGCAACCTGGAATGACCCTATCTACAATGACAGCTGGATGTGGCATGAGGCTGGACACTTGGGACTGAGAGGATTGGTGAGATTGGGTGAGCAAATGCAGACCCTTTAAAGCAAGAATGCATGGCACCCATTCCATGGGTCCCAACTCTCCAGGTTGAAGGGAATATTACTACAGCTATAACATGTACGGGAAACCTAGAGAATGGACACACTGTGAATACGAAAGGTTTCTAAAACTCAACGAAGAGTCCCTCTCCTGGTGCTCCGGTTTGACTTTCCAACTGCTTTCCTATCAATCTCCCAACTTGGAGAGACAGCCCCTTTAAGCTCCTGGTTCGCACAAGTTGCCAAATTGGCAGAGGATGAAAGGGAAGAGGGAGAACCAATGAGAGAGTAGCTGTTAGGCATTTGGATGGGCACATGTCACTCTAATTTCCCGGCAGGAAGAAGAATTAACCAAAGTCTCAGCCACCCACCGGGAACCAGTATAGGTCCTGAACCAAAAGTTTGGACTTGAATTCTGCTCACAAAAAACGAGTTGAAAAATGGAGCTCAGGGGCACAGCAATTCACAAACTGGCAGAGTAATCAAGGCCAACTCTCGTCCAAAATTCTGTTGAGGGAAGGCAACGAGGCGGACTTGAAAGCGAGGCAGAATAGCAGGAAACAGATTTCAAGAGGTACGTTGGAATCGCCTGTAAAGCACAGGAAGAGGGGCACAACTTCGACAATGACGCACTTGGCCAAAAAGGGCGTATGCGTTTTCTCCTGAATATATTCAGGAGAAAACGCATACGCCCTTTTTGGCCAAGCAAGCAAGCGGGCAATGCAAATCTGCACTACAAAGAAGTATCACTTCCCACCGGTCAAAAGGGACATCCACAAAATGTGTAAAAACCAGAAAGGCAAGACAGGCCCTGGAGAACAGGGAGCCTTGTTATGCTGATGGGCGGGATGTAAGTTGCCAACTGCCTCACTGGAGGAGTGCATTGTGTTCCCTAAAACAAGGAAACAACAGAGCTACAGAGCCAAGGGCGCTTCCAGTCTAGGGAATATACCTTGGGAAAACTGAAAATCAATAAGACAGAGCCACCCCCAAATTGAGGGCTGCACTGCTTACAAGAACCTCAACCTGGGTACACCTGAAATATCCCAGGAAATATAAAAATGGTTCAAAAAATTGTGGAACTTACGTACGATGGAATATCCCTCAGCCATGAAATCAATGTCATAAGACCAGTAGCAGCAAAATGAGTGGATTCAGGTACGATGATTCTAAGTGAAATAAGTCACACAGAAAAAGAAACTTATCATAAGATATCACTTAGGAAGATCCTGTAAACATGGCTACACATGAACTGAGTTAGGAAAGAGAACAGAGTCTCACATTTAGAAAACACTCTTATGCCTGCTTAAGGGGGAAGGAGAGGTGGGGTGATGCATCAAACCAGAGTTTGATATAAGCACAGGTACCGTTCCAAAAACCAACTATGGAATAGACAAGACCTACACCTTCCTCAGTGAAAGGGACTCAAAACCCCATATTTCCCGCAGAGGAATAGATCTGACTAGTAAGAATCTTAAAACCTATGTATTGATATGTCTCCGTAAGGGAATCAAGTGTGTCTAGACTGGCATAAACATGGCAGCGAGAATCAGCTCAAACCCACTCTAAAAAGGAATTTCAAAAACAAAACAAAGAAACAGGGAAATTCTTTACAATTCCTTCAGGGTCTCTGATGCAACCTGGAATGACCCTATCTACAATGACAGCTGGATGTGGCATGAGGCTGGACACTTGGGACTGAGAGGATTGGTGAGATTGGGTGAGCAAATGCAGACCCTTTAAAGCAAGAATGCATGGCACCCATTCCATGGGTCCCAACTCTCCAGGTTGAAGGGAATATTACTACAGCTATAACATGTACGGGAAACCTAGAGAATGGACACACTGTGAATACGAAAGGTTTCTAAAACTCAACGAAGAGTCCCTCTCCTGGTGCTCCGGTTTGACTTTCCAACTGCTTTCCTATCAATCTCCCAACTTGGAGAGACAGCCCCTTTAAGCTCCTGGTTCGCACAGGTTGCCAATTTGGCAGAGGATGAAAGGGAAGAGGGAGAACCAATGAGAGAGTAGCTGTTAGGCATTTGGATGGGCACATGTCACTCAAATTTCCCGGCAGGAAGAAGAATTAACCAAAGTCTCAGCCACCCACCGGGAACCAGTATAGGTCCTGAACCAAAAGTTTGGACTTGCGTTCAGCTCACAAAAAACGAGTTGAAAAATGGAGCTCAGGGGCACAGCAATTCACAAACTGGCAGAGTAATCAAGGCCAACTCTCGTCCAAAAATCTGTTGAGGGAAGGCAACGAGGCGGACTTGAAAGCGAGGCAGAATAGCAGGAAACAGATTTCACGAGGTACGTTGGAATCGCCTGTAAAGCACAGGAAGAGGGGCACAACTTCGACAATGACGCACTTGGCCAAAAAGGGCGTATGCGTTTTCTCCTGAATATATTCAGGAGAAAACGCATACGCCCTTTTGGCCAAGCAAGCAAGCGGGCAATGCAAATCTGCACTACAAAGAAGTATCACTTCCCACCGGTCAAAAGGGACATCCACAAAATGTGTAAAAACCAGAAAGGCAAGACAGGCCCTGGAGAACAGGGAGCCTTGTTATGCTGATGGGCGGGATGTAAGTTGCCAACTGCCTCACTGGAGGAGTGCATTGTGTTCCCTAAAACAAGGAAACAACAGAGCTACAGAGCCAAGGGCACTTCCAGTCTAGGGAATATACCTTGGGAAAACTGAAAATCAATAAGACAGAGCCACCCCCAAATTGAGGGCTGCACTGCTTACAAGAACCTCAACCTGGGTGCACCTGAAATATCCCAGGAAATATAAAAATGGTTCAAAAAATTGTGGAACTTACGTACGATGGAATATCCCTCAGCCATGAAATCAATGTCATAAGACCAGTAGCAGCAAAATGAGTGGATTCAGGTACGATGATTCTAAGTGAAATAAGTCACACAGAAAAAGAAACTTATCATAAGATATCACTTAGGAAGATCCTGTAAACATGGCTACACATGAACTGAGTTAGGAAAGAGAACAGAGTCTCACATTTAGAAAACACTCTTATGCCTGCTTAAGGGGGAAGGAGAGGTGGGGTGATGCATCAAACCAGAGTTTGATATAAGCCCAGGTACCGTTCCAAAAACCAACTATGGAATAGACAAGACCTACACCTTCCTCAGTGAAAGGGACTCAAAACCCCATATTTCCCGCAGAGGAATAGATCTGACTAGTAAGAATCTTAAAACCTATGTAATGATATGTCTCCGTAAGGGAATCAAGTGTGTCTAGACTGGCATAAACATGACAGCGAGAATCAGCTCAAACCCACTCTAAAAAGGAATTTCAAAAACAAAACAAAGAAACAGGGAAATTCTTTACAATTCCTTCAGGGTCTCTGATGCAACCTGGAATGACCCTATCTACAATGACAGCTGGATGTGGCATGAGGCTGGACACTTGGGACTGAGAGGATTGGTGAGATTGGGTGAGCAAATGCAGACCCTTTAAAGCAAGAATGCATGGCACCCATTCCATGGGTCCCAACTCTCCAGGTTGAAGGGAATATTACTACAGCTATAACATGTACGGGAAACCTAGAGAATGGACACACTGTGAATACGAAAGGTTTCTAAAACTCAACGAAGAGTCCCTCTCCTGGTGCTCCGGTTTGACTTTCCAACTGCTTTCCTATCAATCTCCCAACTTGGAGAGACAGCCCCTTTAAGCTCCTGGTTCGCACAAGTTGCCAAATTGGCAGAGGATGAAAGGGAAGAGGGAGAACCAATGAGAGAGTAGCTGTTAGGCATTTGGATGGGCACATGTCACTCTAATTTCCCGGCAGGAAGAAGAATTAACCAAAGTCTCAGCCACCCACCGGGAACCAGTATAGGTCCTGAACCAAAAGTTTGGACTTGCATTCTGCTCACAAAAAACGAGTTGAAAAATGGAGCTCAGGGGCACAGCAATTCACAAACTGGCAGAGTAATCAAGGCCAACTCTCGTCCAAAAATCTGTTGAGGGAAGGCAACGAGGCGGACTTGAAAGCGAGGCAGAATAGCAGGAAACAGATTTCAAGAGGTACGTTGGAATCTCCTGTAAAGCACAGGAAGAGGGGCACAACTTCGACAATGACGCACTTGGCCAAAAAGGGCGTATGCGTTTTCTCCTGAATATATTCAGGAGAAAACGCATACGCCCTTTTTGGCCAAGCAAGCAAGCGGGCAATGCAAATCTGCACTACAAAGAAGTATCACTTCCCACCGGTCAAAAGGGACATCCACAAAATGTGTAAAAACCAGAAAGGCAAGACAGGCCCTGGAGAACAGGGAGCCTTGTTATGCTGATGGGCGGGATGTAAGTTGCCAACTGCCTCACTGGAGGAGTGCATTGTGTTCCCTAAAACAAGGAAACAACAGAGCTACAGAGCCAAGGGCGCTTCCAGTCTAGGGAATATACCTTGGGAAAACTGAAAATCAATAAGACAGAGCCACCCCCAAATTGAGGGCTGCACTGCTTACAAGAACCTCAACCTGGGTACACCTGAAATATCCCAGGAAATATAAAAATGGTACAAAAAATTGTGGAACTTACGTACGATGGAATATCCCTCAGCCATGAAATCAATGTCATAAGACCAGTAGCAGCAAAATGAGTGGATTCAGGTACGATGATTCTAAGTGAAATAAGTCACACAGAAAAAGAAACTTATCATAAGATATCACTTAGGAAGATCCTGTAAACATGGCTACACATGAACTGAGTTAGGAAAGAGAACAGAGTCTCACATTTAGAAAACACTCTTATGCCTGCTTAAGGGGGAAGGAGAGGTGGGGTGATGCATCAAACCAGAGTTTGATATAAGCCCAGGTACCGTTCCAAAAACCAACTATGGAATAGACAAGACCTACACCTTCCTCAGTGAAAGGGACTCAAAACCCCATATTTCCCGCAGAGGAATAGATCTGACTAGTAAGAATCTTAAAACCTATGTATTGATATGTCTCCGTAAGGGAACCAAGTGTGTCTAGACTGGCATAAACATGGCAGCGAGAATCAGCTCAAACCCACTCTAAAAAGGAATTTCAAAAACAAAACAAAGAAACAGGGAAATTCTTTACAATTCCTTCAGGGTCTCTGATGCAACCTGGAATGACCCTATCTACAATGACAGCTGGATGTGGCATGAGGCTGGACACTTGGGACTGAGAGGATTGGTGAGATTGGGTGAGCAAATGCAGACCCTTTAAAGCAAGAATGCATGGCACCCATTCCATGGGTCCCAACTCTCCAGGTTGAAGGGAATATTACTACAGCTATAACATGTACGGGAAACCTAGAGAATGGACACACTGTGAATACGAAAGGTTTCTAAAACTCAACGAAGAGTCCCTCTCCTGGTGCTCCGGTTTGACTTTCCAACTGCTTTCCTATCAATCTCCCAACTTGGAGAGACAGCCCCTTTAAGCTCCTGGTTCGCACAGGTTGCCAATTTGGCAGAGGATGAAAGGGAAGACAGAGAACCAATGAGAGAGTAGCTGTTAGGCATTTGGATGGGCACATGTCACTCTAATTTCCCGGCAGGAAGAAGAATTAACCAAAGTCTCAGCCACCCACCGGGAACCAGTATAGGTCCTGAACCAAAAGTTTGGACTTGCGTTCAGCTCACAAAAAACGAGTTGAAAAATGGAGCTCAGGGGCACAGCAATTCACAAACTGGCAGAGTAATCAAGGCCAACTCTCGTCCAAAAATCTGTTGAGGGAAGGCAACGAGGCGGACTTGAAAGCGAGGGAGAATAGCAGGAAACAGATTTCAAAAGGTACGTTGGAATCGCCTGTAAAGCACAGGAAGAGGGGCACAACTTCGACAATGACGCACTTGGCCAAAAAGGGCGTATGCGTTTTCTCCTGAATATATTCAGGAGAAAACGCATACGCCCTTTTTGGCCAAGCAAGCAAGCGGGCAATGCAAATCTGCACTACAAAGAAGTATCACTTCCCACCGGTCAAAAGGGACATCCACAAAATGTGTAAAAACCAGAAAGGCAAGACAGGCCCTGGAGAACAGGGAGCCTTGTTATGCTGATGGGCGGGATGTAAGTTGCCAACTGCCTCACTGGAGGAGTGCATTGTGTTCCCTAAAACAAGGAAACAACAGAGCTACAGAGCCAAGGGCACTTCCAGTCTAGGGAATATACCTTGGGAAAACTGAAAATCAATAAGACAGAGCCACCCCCAAATTGAGGGCTGCACTGCTTACAAGAACCTCAACCTGGGTGCACCTGAAATATCCCAGGAAATATAAAAATGGTTCAAAAAATTGTGGAACTTACGTACGATGGAATATCCCTCAGCCATGAAATCAATGTCATAAGACCAGTAGCAGCAAAATGAGTGGATTCAGGTACGATGATTCTAAGTGAAATAAGTCACACAGAAAAAGAAACTTATCATAAGATATCACTTAGGAAGATCCTGTAAACATGGCTACACATGAACTGAGTTAGGAAAGAGAACAGAGTCTCACATTTAGAAAACACTCTTATGCCTGCTTAAGGGGGAAGGAGAGGTGGGGTGATGCATCAAACCAGAGTTTGATATAAGCCCAGGTACCGTTCCAAAAACCAACTATGGAATAGACAAGACCTACACCTTCCTCAGTGAAAGGGACTCAAAACCCCATATTTCCCGCAGAGGAATAGATCTGACTATTAAGAATCTTAAAACCTATGTAATGATATGTCTCCGTAAGGGAATCAAGTGTGTCTAGACTGGCATAAACATGGCAGCGAGAATCAGCTCAAACCCACTCTAAAAAGGAATTTCAAAAACAAAACAAAGAAACAGGGAAATTCTTTACAATTCCTTCAGGGTCTCTGATGCAACCTGGAATGACCCTATCTACAATGACAGCTGGATGTGGCATGAGGCTGGACACTTGGGACTGAGAGGATTGGTGAGATTGGGTGAGCAAATGCAGACCCTTTAAAGCAAGAATGCATGGCACCCATTCCATGGGTCCCAACTCTCCAGGTTGAAGGGAATATTACTACAGCTATAACATGTACGGGAAACCTAGAGAATGGACACACTGTGAATACGAAAGGTTTCTAAAACTCAACGAAGAGTCCCTCTCCTGGTGCTCCGGTTTGACTTTCCAACTGCTTTCCTATCAATCTCCCAACTTGGAGAGACAGCCCCTTTAAGCTCCTGGTTCGCACAAGTTGCCAAATTGGCAGAGGATGAAAGGGAAGAGGGAGAACCAATGAGAGAGTAGCTGTTAGGCATTTGGATGGGCACATGTCACTCTAATTTCCCGGCAGGAAGAAGAATTAACCAAAGTCTCAGCCACCCACCGGGAACCAGTATAGGTCCTGAACCAAAAGTTTGGACTTGCATTCTGCTCACAAAAAACGAGTTGAAAAATGGAGCTCAGGGGCACAGCAATTCACAAACTGGCAGAGTAATCAAGGCCAACTCTCGTCCAAAAATCTGTTGAGGGAAGGCAACGAGGCGGACTTGAAAGCGAGGCAGAATAGCAGGAAACAGATTTCAAGAGGTACGTTGGAATCGCCTGTAAAGCACAGGAAGAGGGGCACAACTTCGACAATGACGCACTTGGCCAAAAAGGGCGTATGCGTTTTCTCCTGAATATATTCAGGAGAAAACGCATACGCCCTTTTTGGCCAAGCAAGCAAGCGGGCAATGCAAATCTGCACTACAAAGAAGTATCACTTCCCACCGGTCAAAAGGGACATCCACAAAATGTGTAAAAACCAGAAAGGCAAGACAGGCCCTGGAGAACAGGGAGCCTTGTTATGCTGATGGACGGGATGTAAGTTGCCAACTGCCTCACTGGAGGAGTGCATTGTGTTCCCTAAAACAAGGAAACAACAGAGCTACAGAGCCAAGGGCGCTTCCAGTCTAGGGAATATACCTTGGGAAAACTGAAAATCAATAAGACAGAGCCACCCCCAAATTGAGGGCTGCACTGCTTACAAGAACCTCAACCTGGGTGCACCTGAAATATCCCAGGAAATATAAAAATGGTTCAAAAAATTGTGGAACTTACGTACGATGGAATATCCCTCAGCCATGAAATCAATGTCATAAGACCAGTAGCAGCAAAATGAGTGGATTCAGGTACGATGATTCTAAGTGAAATAAGTCACACAGAAAAAGAAACTTATCATAAGATATCACTTAGGAAGATCCTGTAAACATGGCTACACATGAACTGAGTTAGGAAAGAGAACAGAGTCTCACATTTAGAAAACACTCTTATGCCTGCTTAAGGGGGAAGGAGAGGTGGGGTGATGCATCAAACCAGAGTTTGATATAAGCCCAGGTACCGTTCCAAAAACCAACTATGGAATAGACAAGACCTACACCTTCCTCAGTGAAAGGGACTCAAAACCCCATATTTCCCGCAGAGGAATAGATCTGACTATTAAGAATCTTAAAACCTATGTAATGATATGTCTCCATAAGGGAATCAAGTGTGTCTAGACTGGCATAAACATGGCAGCGAGAATCAGCTCAAACCCACTCTAAAAAGGAATTTCAAAAACAAAACAAAGAAACAGGGAAATTCTTTACAATTCCTTCAGGGTCTCTGATGCAACCTGGAATGACCCTATCTACAATGACAGCTGGATGTGGCATGAGGCTGGACACTTGGGACTGAGAGGATTGGTGAGATTGGGTGAGCAAATGCAGACCCTTTAAAGCAAGAATGCATGGCACCCATTCCATGGGTCCCAACTCTCCAGGTTGAAGGGAATATTACTACAGCTATAACATGTACGGGAAACCTAGAGAATGGACACACTGTGAATACGAAAGGTTTCTAAAACTCAACGAAGAGTCCCTCTCCTGGTGCTCCGGTTTGACTTTCCAACTGCTTTCCTATCAATCTCCCAACTTGGAGAGACAGCCCCTTTAAGCTCCTGGTTCGCACAAGTTGCCAAATTGGCAGAGGATGAAAGGGAAGAGGGAGAACCAATGAGAGAGTAGCTGTTAGGCATTTGGATGGGCACATGTCACTCTAATTTCCCGGCAGGAAGAAGAATTAACCAAAGTCTCAGCCACCCACCGGGAACCAGTATAGGTCCTGAACCAAAAGTTTGGACTTGCATTCTGCTCACAAAAAACGAGTTGAAAAATGGAGCTCAGGGGCACAGCAATTCACAAACTGGCAGAGTAATCAAGGCCAACTCTCGTCCAAAAATCTGTTGAGGGAAGGCAACGAGGCGGACTTGAAAGCGAGGCAGAATAGCAGGAAACAGATTTCAAGAGGTACGTTGGAATCGCCTGTAAAGCACAGGAAGAGGGGCACAACTTCGACAATGACGCACTTGGCCAAAAAGGGCGTATGCGTTTTCTCCTGAATATATTCAGGAGAAAACGCATACGCCCTTTTTGGCCAAGCAAGCAAGCGGGCAATGCAAATCTGCACTACAAAGAAGTATCACTTCCCACCGGTCAAAAGGGACATCCACAAAATGTGTAAAAACCAGAAAGGCAAGACAGGCCCTGGAGAACAGGGAGCCTTGTTATGCTGATGGACGGGATGTAAGTTGCCAACTGCCTCACTGGAGGAGTGCATTGTGTTCCCTAAAACAAGGAAACAACAGAGCTACAGAGCCAAGGGCGCTTCCAGTCTAGGGAATATACCTTGGGAAAACTGAAAATCAATAAGACAGAGCCACCCCCAAATTGAGGGCTGCACTGCTTACAAGAACCTCAACCTGGGTGCACCTGAAATATCCCAGGAAATATAAAAATGGTTCAAAAAATTGTGGAACTTACGTACGATGGAATATCCCTCAGCCATGAAATCAATGTCATAAGACCAGTAGCAGCAAAATGAGTGGATTCAGGTACGATGATTCTAAGTGAAATAAGTCACACAGAAAAAGAAACTTATCATAAGATATCACTTAGGAAGATCCTGTAAACATGGCTACACATGAACTGAGTTAGGAAAGAGAACAGAGTCTCACATTTAGAAAACACTCTTATGCCTGCTTAAGGGGGAAGGAGAGGTGGGGTGATGCATCAAACCAGAGTTTGATATAAGCCCAGTTACCGTTCCAAAAACCAACTATGGAATAGACAAGACCTACACCTTCCTCAGTGAAAGGGACTCAAAACCCCATATTTCCCGCAGAGGAATAGATCTGACTAGTAAGAATCTTAAAACCTATGTATTGATATGTCTCCGTAAGGGAACCAAGTGTGTCTAGACTGGCATAAACATGGCAGCGAGAATCAGCTCAAACCCACTCTAAAAAGGAATTTCAAAAACAAAACAAAGAAACAGGGAAATTCTTTACAATTCCTTCAGGGTCTCTGATGCAACCTGGAATGACCCTATCTACAATGACAGCTGGATGTGGCATGAGGCTGGACACTTGGGACTGAGAGGATTGGTGAGATTGGGTGAGCAATTGCAGACCCTTTAAAGCAAGAATGCATGGCACCCATTCCATGGGTCCCAACTCTCCAGGTTGAAGGGAATATTACTACAGCTATAACATGTACGGGAAACCTAGAGAATGGACACACTGTGAATACGAAAGGTTTCTAAAACTCAACGAAGAGTCCCTCTCCTGGTGCTCCGGTTTGACTTTCCAACTGCTTTCCTATCAATCTCCCAACTTGGAGAGACAGCCCCTTTAAGCTCCTGGTTCGCACAGGTTGCCAATTTGGCAGAGGATGAAAGGGAAGACGGAGAACCAATGAGAGAGTAGCTGTTAGGCATTTGGATGGGCACATGTCACTCTAATTTCCCGGCAGGAAGAAGAATTAACCAAAGTCTCAGCCACCCACCGGGAACCAGTATAGGTCCTGAACCAAAAGTTTGGACTTGCGTTCAGCTCACAAAAAACGAGTTGAAAAATGGAGCTCAGGGGCACAGCAATTCACAAACTGGCAGAGTAATCAAGGCCAACTCTCGTCCAAAAATCTGTTGAGGGAAGGCAACGAGGCGGACTTGAAAGCGAGGGAGAATAGCAGGAAACAGATTTCAAAAGGTACGTTGGAATCGCCTGTAAAGCACAGGAAGAGGGGCACAACTTCGACAATGACGCACTTGGCCAAAAAGGGCGTATGCGTTTTCTCCTGAATATATTCAGGAGAAAACGCATACGCCCTTTTTGGCCAAGCAAGCAAGCGGGCAATGCAAATCTGCACTACAAAGAAGTATCACTTCCCACCGGTCAAAAGGGACATCCACAAAATGTGTAAAAACCAGAAAGGCAAGACAGGCCCTGGAGAACAGGGAGCCTTGTTATGCTGATGGGCGGGATGTAAGTTGCCAACTGCCTCACTGGAGGAGTGCATTGTGTTCCCTAAAACAAGGAAACAACAGAGCTACAGAGCCAAGGGCACTTCCAGTCTAGGGAATATACCTTGGGAAAACTGAAAATCAATAAGACAGAGCCACCCCCAAATTGAGGGCTGCACTGCTTACAAGAACCTCAACCTGGGTGCACCTGAAATATCCCAGGAAATATAAAAATGGTTCAAAAAATTGTGGAACTTACGTACGATGGAATATCCCTCAGCCATGAAATCAATGTCATAAGACCAGTAGCAGCAAAATGAGTGGATTCAGGTACGATGATTCTAAGTGAAATAAGTCACACAGAAAAAGAAACTTATCATAAGATATCACTTAGGAAGATCCTGTAAACATGGCTACACATGAACTGAGTTAGGAAAGAGAACAGAGTCTCACATTTAGAAAACACTCTTATGCCTGCTTAAGGGGGAAGGAGAGGTGGGGTGATGCATCAAACCAGAGTTTGATATAAGCCCAGGTACCGTTCCAAAAACCAACTATGGAATAGACAAGACCTACACCTTCCTCAGTGAAAGGGACTCAAAACCCCATATTTCCCGCAGAGGAATAGATCTGACTATTAAGAATCTTAAAACCTATGTAATGATATGTCTCCGTAAGGGAATCAAGTGTGTCTAGACTGGCATAAACATGGCAGCGAGAATCAGCTCAAACCCACTCTAAAAAGGAATTTCAAAAACAAAACAAAGAAACAGGGAAATTCTTTACAATTCCTTCAGGGTCTCTGATGCAACCTGGAATGACCCTATCTACAATGACAGCTGGATGTGGCATGAGGCTGGACACTTGGGACTGAGAGGATTGGTGAGATTGGGTGAGCAAATGCAGACCCTTTAAAGCAAGAATGCATGGCACCCATTCCATGGGTCCCAACTCTCCAGGTTGAAGGGAATATTACTACAGCTATAACATGTACGGGAAACCTAGAGAATGGACACACTGTGAATACGAAAGGTTTCTAAAACTCAACGAAGAGTCCCTCTCCTGGTGCTCCGGTTTGACTTTCCAACTGCTTTCCTATCAATCTCCCAACTTGGAGAGACAGCCCCTTTAAGCTCCTGGTTCGCACAAGTTGCCAAATTGGCAGAGGATGAAAGGGAAGAGGGAGAACCAATGAGAGAGTAGCTGTTAGGCATTTGGATGGGCACATGTCACTCTAATTTCCCGGCAGGAAGAAGAATTAACCAAAGTCTCAGCCACCCACCGGGAACCAGTATAGGTCCTGAACCAAAAGTTTGGACTTGCATTCTGCTCACAAAAAACGAGTTGAAAAATGGAGCTCAGGGGCACAGCAATTCACAAACTGGCAGAGTAATCAAGGCCAACTCTCGTCCAAAAATCTGTTGAGGGAAGGCAACGAGGCGGACTTGAAAGCGAGGCAGAATAGCAGGAAACAGATTTCACGAGGTACGTTGGAATCGCCTGTAAAGCACAGGAAGAGGGGCACAACTTCGACAATGACGCACTTGGCCAAAAAGGGCGTATGCGTTTTCTCCTGAATATATTCAGGAGAAAACGCATACGCCCTTTTTGGCCAAGCAAGCAAGCGGGCAATGCAAATCTGCACTACAAAGAAGTATCACTTCCCACCGGTCAAAAGGGACATCCACAAAATGTGTAAAAACCAGAAAGGCAAGACAGGCCCTGGAGAACAGGGAGCCTTGTTATGCTGATGGACGGGATGTAAGTTGCCAACTGCCTCACTGGAGGAGTGCATTGTGTTCCCTAAAACAAGGAAACAACAGAGCTACAGAGCCAAGGGCGCTTCCAGTCTAGGGAATATACCTTGGGAAAACTGAAAATCAATAAGACAGAGCCACCCCCAAATTGAGGGCTGCACTGCTTACAAGAACCTCAACCTGGGTGCACCTGAAATATCCCAGGAAATATAAAAATGGTTCAAAAAATTGTGGAACTTACGTACGATGGAATATCCCTCAGCCATGAAATCAATGTCATAAGACCAGTAGCAGCAAAATGAGTGGATTCAGGTACGATGATTCTAAGTGAAATAAGTCACACAGAAAAAGAAACTTATCATAAGATATCACTTAGGAAGATCCTGTAAACATGGCTACACATGAACTGAGTTAGGAAAGAGAACAGAGTCTCACATTTAGAAAACACTCTTATGCCTGCTTAAGGGGGAAGGAGAGGTGGGGTGATGCATCAAACCAGAGTTTGATATAAGCCCAGGTACCGTTCCAAAAACCAACTATGGAATAGACAAGACC
Organism: Mesoplodon mirus; assembly: GCF_964341445.2. Classification (NCBI taxonomy): domain Eukaryota; kingdom Metazoa; phylum Chordata; class Mammalia; order Artiodactyla; family Ziphiidae; genus Mesoplodon; species Mesoplodon mirus. The sequence continues at coordinate 105,560,171 of NC_138987.1, read as the reverse complement.
TACACCTTCCTCAGTGAAAGGGACTCAAAACCCCATATTTCCCGCAGAGGAATAGATCTGACTAGTAAGAATCTTAAAACCTATGTATTGATATGTCTCCGTAAGGGAATCAAGTGTGTCTAGACTGGCATAAACATGGCAGCGAGAATCAGCTCAAACCCACTCTAAAAAGGAATTTCAAAAACAAAACAAAGAAACAGGGAAATTCTTTACAATTCCTTCAGGGTCTCTGATGCAACCTGGAATGACCCTATCTACAATGACAGCTGGATGTGGCATGAGGCTGGACACTTGGGACTGAGAGGATTGGTGAGATTGGGTGAGCAATTGCAGACCCTTTAAAGCAAGAATGCATGGCACCCATTCCATGGGTCCCAACTCTCCAGGTTGAAGGGAATATTACTACAGCTATAACATGTACGGGAAACCTAGAGAATGGACACACTGTGAATACGAAAGGTTTCTAAAACTCAACGAAGAGTCCCTCTCCTGGTGCTCCGGTTTGACTTTCCAACTGCTTTCCTATCAATCTCCCAACTTGGAGAGACAGCCCCTTTAAGCTCCTGGTTCGCACAGGTTGCCAATTTGGCAGAGGATGAAAGGGAAGACGGAGAACCAATGAGAGAGTAGCTGTTAGGCATTTGGATGGGCACATGTCACTCTAATTTCCCGGCAGGAAGAAGAATTAACCAAAGTCTCAGCCACCCACCGGGAACCAGTATAGGTCCTGAACCAAAAGTTTGGACTTGCGTTCAGCTCACAAAAAACGAGTTGAAAAATGGAGCTCAGGGGCACAGCAATTCACAAACTGGCAGAGTAATCAAGGCCAACTCTCGTCCAAAAATCTGTTGAGGGAAGGCAACGAGGCGGACTTGAAAGCCAGGCAGAATAGCAGGAAACAGATTTCAAGAGGTACGTTGGAATCGCCTGTAAAGCACAGGAAGAGGGGCACAACTTCGACAATGACGCACTTGGCCAAAAAGGGCGTATGCGTTTTCTCCTGAATATATTCAGGAGAAAACGCATACGCCCTTTTTGGCCAAGCAAGCAAGCGGGCAATGCAAATCTGCACTACAAAGAAGTATCACTTCCCACCGGTCAAAAGGGACATCCACAAAATGTGTAAAAACCAGAAAGGCAAGACAGGCCCTGGAGAACAGGGAGCCTTGTTATGCTGATGGGCGGGATGTAAGTTGCCAACTGCCTCACTGGAGGAGTGCATTGTGTTCCCTAAAACAAGGAAACAACAGAGCTACAGAGCCAAGGGCGCTTCCAGTCTAGGGAATATACCTTGGGAAAACTGAAAATCAATAAGACAGAGCCACCCCCAAATTGAGGGCTGCACTGCTTACAAGAACCTCAACCTGGGTGCACCTGAAATATCCCAGGAAATATAAAAATGGTTCAAAAAATTGTGGAACTTATGTACGATGGAATATCCCTCAGCCATGAAATCAATGTCATAAGACCAGTAGCAGCAAAATGAGTGGATTCAGGTACGATGATTCTAAGTGAAATAAGTCACACAGAAAAAGAAACTTATCATAAGATATCACTTAGGAAGATCCTGTAAACATGGCTACACATGAACTGAGTTAGGAAAGAGAACAGAGTCTCACATTTAGAAAACACTCTTATGCCTGCTTAAGGGGGAAGGAGAGGTGGGGTGATGCATCAAACCAGAGTTTGATATAAGCCCAGGTACCGTTCCAAAAACCAACTATGGAATAGACAAGACCTACAACTTCCTCAGTGAAAGGGACTCAAAACCCCATATTTCCCGCAGAGGAATAGATCTGACTAGTAAGAATCTTAAAACCTATGTATTGATATGTCTCCGTAAGGGAATCAAGTGTGTCTAGACTGGCATAAACATGGCAGCGAGAATCAGCTCAAACCCACTCTAAAAAGGAATTTCAAAAACAAAACAAAGAAACAGAGAAATTCTTTACAATTCCTTCAGGGTCTCTGATGCAACCTGGAATGACCCTATCTACAATGACAGCTGGATGTGGCATGAGGCTGGACACTTGGGACTGAGAGGATTGGTGAGATTGGGTGAGCAAATGCAGACCCTTTAAAGCAAGAATGCATGGCACCCATTCCATGGGTCCCAACTCTCCAGGTTGAAGGGAATATTACTACAGCTATAACATGTACGGGAAACCTAGAGAATGGACACACTGTGAATACGAAAGGTTTCTAAAACTCAATGAAGAGTCCCTCTCCTGGTGCTCCGGTTTGACTTTCCAACTGCTTTCCTATCAATCTCCCAACTTGGAGAGACAGCCCCTTTAAGCTCCTGGTTCGCACAGGTTGCCAATTTGGCAGAGGATGAAAGGGAAGACGGAGAACCAATGAGAGAGTAGCTGTTAGGCATTTGGATGGGCACATGTCACTCTAATTTCCCGGCAGGAAGAAGAATTAACCAAAGTCTCAGCCACCCACCGGGAACCAGTATAGGTCCTGAACCAGAAGTTTGGACTTGCATTCTGCTCACAAAAAACGAGTTGAAAAATGGAGCTCAGGGGCACAGCAATTCACAAACTGGCAGAGTAATCAAGGCCAACTCTCGTCCAAAATTCTGTTGAGGGAAGGCAACGAGGCGGACTTGAAAGCGAGGCAGAATAGCAGGAAACAGATTTCACGAGGTACGTTGGAATCGCCTGTAAAGCACAGGAAGAGGGGCACAACTTCGACAATGACGCACTTGGCCAAAAAGGGCGTATGCGTTTTCTCCTGAATATATTCAGGAGAAAACGCATATGCCCTTTTTGGCCAAGCAAGCAAGCGGGCAATGCAAATCTGCACTACAAAGAAGTATCACTTCCCACCGGTCAAAAGGGACATCCACAAAATGTGTAAAAACCAGAAAGGCAAGACAGGCCCTGGAGAACAGGGAGCCTTGTTATGCTGATGGGCGGGATGTAAGTTGCCAACTGCCTCACTGGAGGAGTGCATTGTGTTCCCTAAAACAAGGAAACAACAGAGCTACAGAGCCAAGGGCACTTCCAGTCTAGGGAATATACCTTGGGAAAACTGAAAATCAATAAGACAGAGCCACCCCCAAATTGAGGGCTGCACTGCTTACAAGAACCTCAACCTGGGTGCACCTGAAATATCCCAGGAAATATAAAAATGGTTCAAAAAATTGTGGAACTTACGTACGATGGAATATCCCTCAGCCATGAAATCAATGTCATAAGACCAGTAGCAGCAAAATGAGTGGATTCAGGTACGATGATTCTAAGTGAAATAAGTCACACAGAAAAAGAAACTTATCATAAGATATCACTTAGGAAGATCCTGTAAACATGGCTACACATGAACTGAGTTAGGAAAGAGAACAGAGTCTCACATTTAGAAAACACTCTTATGCCTGCTTAAGGGGGAAGGAGAGGTGGGGTGATGCATCAAACCAGAGTTTGATATAAGCCCAGGTACCGTTCCAAAAACCAACTATGGAATAGACAAGACCTACACCTTCCTCAGTGAAAGGGACTCAAAACCCCATATTTCCCGCAGAGGAATAGATCTGACTAGTAAGAATCTTAAAACCTATGTATTGATATGTCTCCGTAAGGGAATCAAGTGTGTCTAGACTGGCATAAACATGGCAGCGAGAATCAGCTCAAACCCACTCTAAAAAGGAATTTCAAAAACAAAACAAAGAAACAGGGAAATTCTTTACAATTCCTTCAGGGTCTCTGATGCAACCTGGAATGACCCTATCTACAATGACAGCTGGATGTGGCATGAGGCTGGACACTTGGGACTGAGAGGATTGGTGAGATTGGGTGAGCAAATGCAGACCCTTTAAAGCAAGAATGCATGGCACCCATTCCATGGGTCCCAACTCTCCAGGTTGAAGGGAATATTACTACAGCTATAACATGTACGGGAAACCTAGAGAATGGACACACTGTGAATACGAAAGGTTTCTAAAACTCAACGAAGAGTCCCTCTCCTGGTGCTCCGGTTTGACTTTCCAACTGCTTTCCTATCAATCTCCCAACTTGGAGAGACAGCCCCTTTAAGCTCCTGGTTCGCACAGGTTGCCAATTTGGCAGAGGATGAAAGGGAAGAGGGAGAACCAATGAGAGAGTAGCTGTTAGGCATTTGGATGGGCACATGTCACTCTAATTTCCCGGCAGGAAGAAGAATTAACCAAAGTCTCAGCCACCCACTGGGAACCAGCATAGGTCCTGAACCAAAAGTTTGGACTTGCGTTCAGCTCACAAAAAACGAGTTGAAAAATGGAGCTCAGGGGCACAGCAATTCACAAACTGGCAGAGTAATCAAGGCCAACTCTCGTCCAAAAATCTGTTGAGGGAAGGCAACGAGGCGGACTTGAAAGCAAGGCAGAATAGCAGGAAACAGATTTCAAGAGGTACGTTGGAATCGCCTGTAAAGCACAGGAAGAGGGGCACAACTTCGACAATGACGCACTTGGCCAAAAAGGGCGTATGCGTTTTCTCCTGAATATATTCAGGAGAAAACGCATACGCCCTTTTTGGCCAAGCAAGCAAGCCGGCAATGCAAATCTGCACTACAAAGAAGTATCACTTCCCACCGGTCAAAAGGGACATCCACAAAATGTGTAAAAACCAGAAAGGCAAGACAGGCCCTGGAGAACAGGGAGCCTTGTTATGCTGATGGGCGGGATGTAAGTTGCCAACTGCCTCACTGGAGGAGTGCATTGTGTTCCCTAAAACAAGGAAACAACAGAGCTACAGAGCCAAGGGCACTTCCAGTCTAGGGAATATACCTTGGGAAAACTGAAAATCAATAAGACAGAGCCACCCCCAAATTGAGGGCTGCACTGCTTACAAGAACCTCAACCTGGGTGCACCTGAAATATCCCAGGAAATATAAAAATGGTTCAAAAAATTGTGGAACTTACGTACGATGGAATATCCCTCAGCCATGAAATCAATGTCATAAGACCAGTAACAGCAAAATGAGTGGATTCAGGTACGATGATTCTAAGTGAAATAAGTCACACAGAAAAAGAAACTTATCATAAGATATCACTTAGGAAGATCCTGTAAACATGGCTACACATGAACTGAGTTAGGAAAGAGAACAGAGTCTCACATTTAGAAAACACTCTTATGCCTGCTTAAGGGGGAAGGAGAGGTGAGGTGATGCATCAAACCAGAGTTTGATATAAGCCCAGGTACCGTTCCAAAAACCAACTATGGAATAGACAAGACCTACACCTTCCTCAGTGAAAGGGACTCAAAACCCCATATTTCCCGCAGAGGAATAGATCTGACTAGTAAGAATCTTAAAACCTATGTATTGATATGTCTCCGTAAGGGAATCAAGTGTGTCTAGACTGGCATAAACATGGCAGCGAGAATCAGCTCAAACCCACTCTAAAAAGGAATTTCAAAAACAAAACAAAGAAACAGGGAAATTCTTTACAATTCCTTCAGGGTCTCTGATGCAACCTGGAATGACCCTATCTACAATGACAGCTGGATGTGGCATGAGGCTGGACACTTGGGACTGAGAGGATTGGTGAGATTGGGTGAGCAATTGCAGACCCTTTAAAGCGAGAATGCATGGCACCCATTCCATGGGTCCCAACTCTCCAGGTTGAAGGGAATATTACTACAGCTATAACATGTACGGGAAACCTAAAGAATGCACACACTGTAAATACGAAAGGTTTCTAAAACTCAACGAAGAGTCCCTCTCCTGGTGCTCCGGTTTGACTTTCCAACTGCTTTCCTATCAATCTCCCAACTTGGAGAGACAGCCCCTTTAAGCTCCTGGTTCGCACAGGTTGCCAATTTGGCAGAGGATGAAAGGGAAGAGGGGGAACCAATGAGAGAGTAGCTGTTAGGCATTTGGATGGGCACATGTCACTCTAATTTCCCGGCAGGAAGAAGAATTAACCAAAGTCTCAGCCACCCACCGGGAACCAATATAGGTCCTGAACCATAAGTTTGGACTTGCGTTCAGCTCACAAAAAACGAGTTGAAAAATGGAGCTCAGGGGCACAGCAATTCACAAACTGGCAGAGTAATCAAGGCCAACTCTCGTCCAAAAATCTGTTGAGGGAAGGCAACGAGGCGGACTTGAAAGCGAGGCAGAATAGCAGGAAACAGATTTCAAGAGGTACGTTGGAATCGCCTGTAAAGCACAGGAAGAGGGGCACAACTTCGACAATGACGCACTTGGCCAAAAAGGGCGTATGCATTTTCTCCTGAATATATTCAGGAGAAAACGCATACGCCCTTTTTGGCCAAGCAAGCAAGCGGGCAATGCAAATCTGCACTACAAAGAAGTATCACTTCCCACCGGTCAAAAGGGACATCCACAAAATGTGTAAAAACCAGAAAGGCAAGACAGGCCCTGGAGAACAGGGAGCCTTGTTATGCTGATGGGCGGGATGTAAGTTGCCAACTGCCTCACTGGAGGAGTGCATTGTGTTCCCTAAAACAAGGAAACAACAGAGCTACAGAGCCAAGGGCACTTCCAGTCTAGGGAATATACCTTGGGAAAACTGAAAATCAATAAGACAGAGCCACCCCCAAATTGAGGGCTGCACTGCTTACAAGAACCTCAACCTGGGTACACCTGAAATATCCCAGGAAATATAAAAATGGTTCAAGAAATTGTGGAACTTACGTACGATGGAATATCCCTCAGCCATGAAATCAATGTCATAAGACCAGTAGCAGCAAAATGAGTGGATTCAGGTACGATGATTCTAAGTGAAATAAGTCACACAGAAAAAGAAACTTATCATAAGATATCACTTAGGAAGATCCTGTAAACATGGCTACACATGAACTGAGTTAGGAAAGAGAACAGAGTCTCACATTTAGAAAACACTCTTATGCCTGCTTAAGGGGGAAGGAGAGGTGGGGTGATGCATCAAACCAGAGTTTGATATAAGCCCAGGTACCGTTCCAAAAACCAACTATGGAATAGACAAGACCTACACCTTCCTCAGTGAAAGGGACTCAAAACCCCATATTTCCCACAGAGGAATAGATCTGACTAGTAAGAATCTTAAAACCTATGTATTGATATGTCTCCGTAAGGGAATCAAGTGTGTCTAGACTGGCATAAACATGGCAGCGAGAATCAGCTCAAACCCACTCTAAAAAGGAATTTCAAAAACAAAACAAAGAAACAGGGAAATTCTTTACAATTCCTTCAGGGTCTCTGATGCAACCTGGAATGACCCTATCTACAATGACAGCTGGATGTGGCATGAGGCTGGACACTTGGGACTGAGAGGATTGGTGAGATTGGGTGAGCAATTGCAGACCCTTTAAAGCAAGAATGCATGGCACCCATTCCATGGGTCCCAACTCTCCAGGTTGAAGGGAATATTACTACAGCTATAACATGTACGGGAAACCTAAAGAATGGACACACTGTAAATACGAAAGGTTTCTAAAACTCAACGAAGAGTCCCTCTCCTGGTGCTCCGGTTTGACTTTCCAACTGCTTTCCTATCAATCTCCCAACTTGGAGAGACAGCCCCTTTAAGCTCCTGGTTCGCACAGGTTGCCAATTTGGCAGAGGATGAAAGGGAAGAGGGGGAACCAATGAGAGAGTAGCTGTTAGGCATTTGGATGGGCACATGTCACTCTAATTTCCCGGCAGGAAGAAGAATTAACCAAAGTCTCAGCCACCCACCGGGAACCAGTATAGGTCCTGAACCATAAGTTTGGACTTGCGTTCAGCTCACAAAAAACGAGTTGAAAAATGGAGCTCAGGGGCACAGCAATTCACAAACTGGCAGAGTAATCAAGGCCAACTCTCGTCCAAAAATCTGTTGAGGGAAGGCAACGAGGCGGACTTGAAAGCGAGGCAGAATAGCAGGAAACAGATTTCAAGAGGTACGTTGGAATCGCCTGTAAAGCACAGGAAGAGGGGCACAACTTTGACAATGACGCACTTGGCCAAAAAGGGCGTATGCGTTTTCTCCTGAATATATTCAGGAGAAAACGCATACGCCCTTTTTGGCCAAGCAAGCAAGCGGGCAATGCAAATCTGCACTACAAAGAAGTATCACTTCCCACCGGTCAAAAGGGACATCCACAAAATGTGTAAAAACCAGAAAGGCAAGACAGGCCCTGGAGAAGAGGGAGCCTTGTTATGCTGATGGGCGGGATGTAAGTTGCCAACTGCCTCACTGGAGGAGTGCATTGTGTTCCCTAAAACAAGGAAACAACAGAGCTACAGAGCCAAGGGCGCTTCCAGTCTAGGGAATATACCTTGGGAAAACTGAAAATCAATAAGACAGAGCCACCCCCAAATTGAGGGCTGCACTGCTTACAAGAACCTCAACCTGGGTACACCTGAAATATCCCAGGAAATATAAAAATGGTTCAAAAAATTGTGGAACTTACGTACGATGGAATATCCCTCAGCCATGAAATCAATGTCATAAGACCAGTAGCAGCAAAATGAGTGGATTCAGGTACGATGATTCTAAGTGAAATAAGTCACACAGAAAAAGAAACTTATCATAAGATATCACTTAGGAAGATCCTGTAAACATGGCTACACATGAACTGAGTTAGGAAAGAGAACAGAGTCTCACATTTAGAAAACACTCTTATGCCTGCTTAAGGGGGAAGGAGAGGTGGGGTGATGCATCAAACCAGAGTTTGATATAAGCACAGGTACCGTTCCAAAAACCAACTATGGAATAGACAAGACCTACACCTTCCTCAGTGAAAGGGACTCAAAACCCCATATTTCCCGCAGAGGAATAGATCTGACTAGTAAGAATCTTAAAACCTATGTATTGATATGTCTCCGTAAGGGAATCAAGTGTGTCTAGACTGGCATAAACATGGCAGCGAGAATCAGCTCAAACCCACTCTAAAAAGGAATTTCAAAAACAAAACAAAGAAACAGGGAAATTCTTTACAATTCCTTCAGGGTCTCTGATGCAACCTGGAATGACCCTATCTACAATGACAGCTGGATGTGGCATGAGGCTGGACACTTGGGACTGAGAGGATTGGTGAGATTGGGTGAGCAAATGCAGACCCTTTAAAGCAAGAATGCATGGCACCCATTCCATGGGTCCCAACTCTCCAGGTTGAAGGGAATATTACTACAGCTATAACATGTACGGGAAACCTAGAGAATGGACACACTGTGAATACGAAAGGTTTCTAAAACTCAACGAAGAGTCCCTCTCCTGGTGCTCCGGTTTGACTTTCCAACTGCTTTCCTATCAATCTCCCAACTTGGAGAGACAGCCCCTTTAAGCTCCTGGTTCGCACAGGTTGCCAATTTGGCAGAGGATGAAAGGGAAGAGGGAGAACCAATGAGAGAGTAGCTGTTAGGCATTTGGATGGGCACATGTCACTCTAATTTCCCGGCAGGAAGAAGAATTAAACAAAGTCTCAGCCACCCACCGGGAACCAGTATAGGTCCTGAACCAAAAGTTTGGACTTGCATTCTGCTCACAAAAAACGAGTTGAAAAATGGAGCTCAGGGGCACAGCAATTCACAAACTGGCAGAGTAATCAAGGCCAACTCTCGTCCAAAAATCTGTTGAGGGAAGGCAACGAGGCGGACTTGAAAGCGAGGCAGAATAGCAGGAAACAGATTTCAAGAGGTACGTTGGAATCGCCTGTAAAGCACAGGAAGAGGGGCACAACTTTGACAATGACGCACTTGGCCAAAAAGGGCGTATGCGTTTTCTCCTGAATATATTCAGGAGAAAACGCATACGCCCTTTTTGGCCAAGCAAGCAAGCGGGCAATGCAAATCTGCACTACAAAGAAGTATCACTTCCCACCGGTCAAAAGGGACATCCACAAAATGTGTAAAAACCAGAAAGGCAAGACAGGCCCTGGAGAAGAGGGAGCCTTGTTATGCTGATGGGCGGGATGTAAGTTGCCAACTGCCTCACTGGAGGAGTGCATTGTGTTCCCTAAAACAAGGAAACAACAGAGCTACAGAGCCAAGGGCGCTTCCAGTCTAGGGAATATACCTTGGGAAAACTGAAAATCAATAAGACAGAGCCACCCCCAAATTGAGGGCTGCACTGCTTACAAGAACCTCAACCTGGGTACACCTGAAATATCCCAGGAAATATAAAAATGGTTCAAAAAATTGTGGAACTTACGTACGATGGAATATCCCTCAGCCATGAAATCAATGTCATAAGACCAGTAGCAGCAAAATGAGTGGATTCAGGTACGATGATTCTAAGTGAAATAAGTCACACAGAAAAAGAAACTTATCATAAGATATCACTTAGGAAGATCCTGTAAACATGGCTACACATGAACTGAGTTAGGAAAGAGAACAGAGTCTCACATTTAGAAAACACTCTTATGCCTGCTTAAGGGGGAAGGAGAGGTGGGGTGATGCATCAAACCAGAGTTTGATATAAGCACAGGTACCGTTCCAAAAACCAACTATGGAATAGACAAGACCTACACCTTCCTCAGTGAAAGGGACTCAAAACCCCATATTTCCCGCAGAGGAATAGATCTGACTAGTAAGAATCTTAAAACCTATGTATTGATATGTCTCCGTAAGGGAATCAAGTGTGTCTAGACTGGCATAAACATGGCAGCGAGAATCAGCTCAAACCCACTCTAAAAAGGAATTTCAAAAACAAAACAAAGAAACAGGGAAATTCTTTACAATTCCTTCAGGGTCTCTGATGCAACCTGGAATGACCCTATCTACAATGACAGCTGGATGTGGCATGAGGCTGGACACTTGGGACTGAGAGGATTGGTGAGATTGGGTGAGCAAATGCAGACCCTTTAAAGCAAGAATGCATGGCACCCATTCCATGGGTCCCAACTCTCCAGGTTGAAGGGAATATTACTACAGCTATAACATGTACGGGAAACCTAGAGAATGGACACACTGTGAATACGAAAGGTTTCTAAAACTCAACGAAGAGTCCCTCTCCTGGTGCTCCGGTTTGACTTTCCAACTGCTTTCCTATCAATCTCCCAACTTGGAGAGACAGCCCCTTTAAGCTCCTGGTTCGCACAGGTTGCCAATTTGGCAGAGGATGAAAGGGAAGAGGGAGAACCAATGAGAGAGTAGCTGTTAGGCATTTGGATGGGCACATGTCACTCTAATTTCCCGGCAGGAAGAAGAATTAACCAAAGTCTCAGCCACCCACCGGGAACCAGTATAGGTCCTGAACCAAAAGTTTGGACTTGCATTCTGCTCACAAAAAACGAGTTGAAAAATGGAGCTCAGGGGCACAGCAATTCACAAACTGGCAGAGTAATCAAGGCCAACTCTCGTCCAAAAATCTGTTGAGGGAAGGCAACGAGGCGGACTTGAAAGCGAGGCAGAATAGCAGGAAACAGATTTCAAGAGGTACGTTGGAATCGCCTGTAAAGCACAGGAAGAGGGGCACAACTTTGACAATGACGCACTTGGCCAAAAAGGGCGTATGCGTTTTCTCCTGAATATATTCAGGAGAAAACGCATACGCCCTTTTTGGCCAAGCAAGCAAGCGGGCAATGCAAATCTGCACTACAAAGAAGTATCACTTCCCACCGGTCAAAAGGGACATCCACAAAATGTGTAAAAACCAGAAAGGCAAGACAGGCCCTGGAGAACAGGGAGCCTTGTTATGCTGATGGGCGGGATGTAAGTTGCCAACTGCCTCACTGGAGGAGTGCATTGTGTTCCCTAAAACAAGGAAACAACAGAGCTACAGAGCCAAGGGCGCTTCCAGTCTAGGGAATATACCTTGGGAAAACTGAAAATCAATAAGACAGAGCCACCCCCAAATTGAGGGCTGCACTGCTTACAAGAACCTCAACCTGGGTGCACCTGAAATATCCCAGGAAATATAAAAATGGTTCAAAAAATTGTGGAACTTACGTACGATGGAATATCCCTCAGCCATGAAATCAATGTCATAAGACCAGTAGCAGCAAAATGAGTGGATTCAGGTACGATGATTCTAAGTGAAATAAGTCACACAGAAAAAGAAACTTATCATAAGATATCACTTAGGAAGATCCTGTAAACATGGCTACACATGAACTGAGTTAGGAAAGAGAACAGAGTCTCACATTTAGAAAACACTCTTATGCCTGCTTAAGGGGGAAGGAGAGGTGGGGTGATGCATCAAACCAGAGTTTGATATAAGCACAGGTACCGTTCCAAAAACCAACTATGGAATAGACAAGACCTACACCTTCCTCAGTGAAAGGGACTCAAAACCCCATATTTCCCGCAGAGGAATAGATCTGACTAGTAAGAATCTTAAAACCTATGTATTGATATGTCTCCGTAAGGGAATCAAGTGTGTCTAGACTGGCATAAACATGGCAGCGAGAATCAGCTCAAACCCACTCTAAAAAGGAATTTCAAAAACAAAACAAAGAAACAGGGAAATTCTTTACAATTCCTTCAGGGTCTCTGATGCAACCTGGAATGACCCTATCTACAATGACAGCTGGATGTGGCATGAGGCTGGACACTTGGGACTGAGAGGATTGGTGAGATTGGGTGAGCAAATGCAGACCCTTTAAAGCAAGAATGCATGGCACCCATTCCATGGGTCCCAACTCTCCAGGTTGAAGGGAATATTACTACAGCTATAACATGTACGGGAAACCTAGAGAATGGACACACTGTGAATACGAAAGGTTTCTAAAACTCAACGAAGAGTCCCTCTCCTGGTGCTCCGGTTTGACTTTCCAACTGCTTTCCTATCAATCTCCCAACTTGGAGAGACAGCCCCTTTAAGCTCCTGGTTCGCACAAGTTGCCAAATTGGCAGAGGATGAAAGGGAAGAGGGAGAACCAATGAGAGAGTAGCTGTTAGGCATTTGGATGGGCACATGTCACTCTAATTTCCCGGCAGGAAGAAGAATTAACCAAAGTCTCAGCCACCCACCGGGAACCAGTATAGGTCCTGAACCAAAAGTTTGGACTTGCATTCTGCTCACAAAAAACGAGTTGAAAAATGGAGCTCAGGGGCACAGCAATTCACAAACTGGCAGAGTAATCAAGGCCAACTCTCGTCCAAAAATCTGTTGAGGGAAGGCAACGAGGCGGACTTGAAAGCGAGGCAGAATAGCAGGAAACAGATTTCAAGAGGTACGTTGGAATCGCCTGTAAAGCACAGGAAGAGGGGCACAACTTCGACAATGACGCACTTGGCCAAAAAGGGCGTATGCGTTTTCTCCTGAATATATTCAGGAGAAAACGCATACGCCCTTTTTGGCCAAGCAAGCAAGCGGGCAATGCAAATCTGCACTACAAAGAAGTATCACTTCCCACCGGTCAAAAGGGACATCCACAAAATGTGTAAAAACCAGAAAGGCAAGACAGGCCCTGGAGAACAGGGAGCCTTGTTATGCTGATGGGCGGGATGTAAGTTGCCAACTGCCTCACTGGAGGAGTGCATTGTGTTCCCTAAAACAAGGAAACAACAGAGCTACAGAGCCAAGGGCGCTTCCAGTCTAGGGAATATACCTTGGGAAAACTGAAAATCAATAAGACAGAGCCACCCCCAAATTGAGGGCTGCACTGCTTACAAGAACCTCAACCTGGGTACACCTGAAATATCCCAGGAAATATAAAAATGGTTCAAAAAATTGTGGAACTTACGTACGATGGAATATCCCTCAGCCATGAAATCAATGTCATAAGACCAGTAGCAGCAAAATGAGTGGATTCAGGTACGATGATTCTAAGTGAAATAAGTCACACAGAAAAAGAAACTTATCATAAGATATCACTTAGGAAGATCCTGTAAACATGGCTACACATGAACTGAGTTAGGAAAGAGAACAGAGTCTCACATTTAGAAAACACTCTTATGCCTGCTTAAGGGGGAAGGAGAGGTGGGGTGATGCATCAAACCAGAGTTTGATATAAGCCCAGGTACCGTTCCAAAAACCATCTATGGAATAGACAAGACCTACACCTTCCTCAGTGAAAGGGACTCAAAACCCCATATTTCCCGCAGAGGAATAGATCTGACTAGTAAGAATCTTAAAACCTATGTATTGATATGTCTCCGTAAGGGAATCAAGTGTGTCTAGACTGGCATAAACATGGCAGCGAGAATCAGCTCAAACCCACTCTAAAAAGGAATTTCAAAAACAAAACAAAGAAACAGGGAAATTCTTTACAATTCCTTCAGGGTCTCTGATGCAACCTGGAATGACCCTATCTACAATGACAGCTGGATGTGGCATGAGGCTGGACACTTGGGACTGAGAGGATTGGTGAGATTGGGTGAGCAAATGCAGACCCTTTAAAGCAAGAATGCATGGCACCCATTCCATGGGTCCCAACTCTCCAGGTTGAAGGGAATATTACTACAGCTATAACATGTACGGGAAACCTAGAGAATGGACACACTGTGAATACGAAAGGTTTCTAAAACTCAACGAAGAGTCCCTCTCCTGGTGCTCCGGTTTGACTTTCCAACTGCTTTCCTATCAATCTCCCAACTTGGAGAGACAGCCCCTTTAAGCTCCTGGTTCGCACAGGTTGCCAATTTGGCAGAGGATGAAAGGGAAGAGGGAGAACCAATGAGAGAGTAGCTGTTAGGCATTTGGATGGGCACATGTCACTCTAATTTCCCGGCAGGAAGAAGAATTAACCAAAGTCTCAGCCACCCACCGGGAACCAGTATAGGTCCTGAACCAAAAGTTTGGACTTGCGTTCAGCTCACAAAAAACGAGTTGAAAAATGGAGCTCAGGGGCACAGCAATTCACAAACTGGCAGAGTAATCAAGGCCAACTCTCGTCCAAAAATCTGTTGAGGGAAGGCAACGAGGCGGACTTGAAAGCCAGGCAGAATAGCAGGAAACAGATTTCAAGAGGTACGTTGGAATCGCCTGTAAAGCACAGGAAGAGGGGCACAACTTCGACAATGACGCACTTGGCCAAAAAGGGCGTATGCGTTTTCTCCTGAATATATTCAGGAGAAAACGCATACGCCCTTTTTGGCCAAGCAAGCAAGCGGGCAATGCAAATCTGCACTACAAAGAAGTATCACTTCCCACCGGTCAAAAGGGACATCCACAAAATGTGTAAAAACCAGAAAGGCAAGACAGGCCCTGGAGAACAGGGAGCCTTGTTATGCTGATGGGCGGGATGTAAGATGCCAACTGCCTCACTGGAGGAGTGCATTGTGTTCCCTAAAACAAGCAAACAACAGAGCTACAGAGCCAAGGGCACTTCCAGTCTAGGGAATATACCTTGGGAAAACTGAAAATCAATAAGACAGAGCCACCCCCAAATTGAGGGCTGCACTGCTTACAAGAACCTCAACCTGGGTACACCTGAAATATCCCAGGAAATATAAAAATGGTTCAAAAAATTGTGGAACTTACGTACGATGGAATATCCCTCAGCCATGAAATCAATGTCATAAGACCAGTAGCAACAAAATGAGTGGATTCAGGTACGATGATTCTAAGTGAAATAAGTCACACAGAAAAAGAAACTTATCATAAGATATCACTTAGGAAGATCCTGTAAACATGGCTACACATGAACTGAGTTAGGAAAGAGAACAGAGTCTCACATTTAGAAAACACTCTTATGCCTGCTTAAGGGGGAAGGAGAGGTGGGGTGATGCATCAAACCAGAGTTTGATATAAGCCCAGGTACCGTTCCAAAAACCAACTATGGAATAGACAAGACCTACACCTTCCTCAGTGAAAGGGACTCAAAACCCCATATTTCCCGCAGAGGAATAGATCTGACTAGTAAGAATCTTAAAACCTATGTATTGATATGTCTCCGTAAGGGAATCAAGTGTGTCTAGACTGGCATAAACATGGCAGCGAGAATCAGCTCAAACCCACTCTAAAAAGGAATTTCAAAAACAAAACAAAGAAACAGGGAAATTCTTTACAATTCCTTCAGGGTCTCTGATGCAACCTGGAATGACCCTATCTACAATGACAGCTGGATGTGGCATGAGGCTGGACACTTGGGACTGAGAGGATTGGTGAGATTGGGTGAGCAAATGCAGACCCTTTAAAGCAAGAATGCATGGCACCCATTCCATGGGTCCCAACTCTCCAGGTTGAAGGGAATATTACTACAGCTATAACATGTACGGGAAACCTAGAGAATGGACACACTGTGAATACGAAAGGTTTCTAAAACTCAACGAAGAGTCCCTCTCCTGGTGCTCCGGTTTGACTTTCCAACTGCTTTCCTATCAATCTCCCAACTTGGAGAGACAGCCCCTTTAAGCTCCTGGTTCGCACAGGTTGCCAATTTGGCAGAGGATGAAAGGGAAGAGGGAGAACCAATGAGAGAGTAGCTGTTAGGCATTTGGATGGGCACATGTCACTCTAATTTCCCGGCAGGAAGAAGAATTAAACAAAGTCTCAGCCACCCACCGGGAACCAGTATAGGTCCTGAACCAAAAGTTTGGACTTGCGTTCAGCTCACAAAAAACGAGTTGAAAAATGGAGCTCAGGGGCACAGCAATTCACAAACTGGCAGAGTAATCAAGGCCAACTCTCGTCCAAAATTCTGTTGAGGGAAGGCAACGAGGCGGACTTGAAAGAGAGGCAGAATAGCAGGAAACAGATTTCACGAGGTACGTTGGAATCGCCTGTAAAGCACAGGAAGAGGGGCACAACTTCGACAATGACGCACTTGGCCAAAAAGGGCGTATGCGTTTTCTCCTGAATATATTCAGGAGAAAACGCATACGCCCTTTTGGCCAAGCAAGCAAGCGGGCAATGCAAATCTGCACTACAAAGAAGTATCACTTCCCACCGGTCAAAAGGGACATCCACAAAATGTGTAAAAACCAGAAAGGCAAGACAGGCCCTGGAGAACAGGGAGCCTTGTTATGCTGATGGGCGGGATGTAAGTTGCCAACTGCCTCACTGGAGGAGTGCATTGTGTTCCCTAAAACAAGGAAACAACAGAGCTACAGAGCCAAGGGCACTTCCAGTCTAGGGAATATACCTTGGGAAAACTGAAAATCAATAAGACAGAGCCACCCCCAAATTGAGGGCTGCACTGCTTACAAGAACCTCAACCTGGGTGCACCTGAAATATCCCAGGAAATATAAAAATGGTTCAAAAAATTGTGGAACTTACGTACGATGGAATATCCCTCAGCCATGAAATCAATGTCATAAGACCAGTAGCAGCAAAATGAGTGGATTCAGGTACGATGATTCTAAGTGAAATAAGTCACACAGAAAAAGAAACTTATCATAAGATATCACTTAGGAAGATCCTGTAAACATGGCTACACATGAACTGAGTTAGGAAAGAGAACAGAGTCTCACATTTAGAAAACACTCTTATGCCTGCTTAAGGGGGAAGGAGAGGTGGGGTTATGCATCAAACCAGAGTTTGATATAAGCACAGGTACCGTTCCAAAAACCAACTATGGAATAGACAAGACCTACACCTTCCTCAGTGAAAGGGACTCAAAACCCCATATTTCCCGCAGAGGAATAGATCTGACTATTAAGAATCTTAAAACCTATGTAATGATATGTCTCCGTAAGGGAATCAAGTGTGTCTAGACTGGCATAAACATGGCAGCGAGAATCAGCTCAAACCCACTCTAAAAAGGAATTTCAAAAACAAAACAAAGAAACAGGGAAATTCTTTACAATTCCTTCAGGGTCTCTGATGCAACCTGGAATGACCCTATCTACAATGACAGCTGGATGTGGCATGAGGCTGGACACTTGGGACTGAGAGGATTGGTGAGATTGGGTGAGCAAATGCAGACCCTTTAAAGCAAGAATGCATGGCACCCATTCCATGGGTCCCAACTCTCCAGGTTGAAGGGAATATTACTACAGCTATAACATGTACGGGAAACCTAGAGAATGGACACACTGTGAATACGAAAGGTTTCTAAAACTCAACGAAGAGTCCCTCTCCTGGTGCTCCGGTTTGACTTTCCAACTGCTTTCCTATCAATCTCCCAACTTGGAGAGACAGCCCCTTTAAGCTCCTGGTTCGCACAAGTTGCCAAATTGGCAGAGGATGAAAGGGAAGAGGGAGAACCAATGAGAGAGTAGCTGTTAGGCATTTGGATGGGCACATGTCACTCTAATTTCCCGGCAGGAAGAAGAATTAACCAAAGTCTCAGCCACCCACCGGGAACCAGTATAGGTCCTGAACCAAAAGTTTGGACTTCCATTCTGCTCACAAAAAACGAGTTGAAAAATGGAGCTCAGGGGCACAGCAATTCACAAACTGGCAGAGTAATCAAGGCCAACTCTCGTCCAAAAATCTGTTGAGGGAAGGCAACGAGGCGGACTTGAAAGCGAGGCAGAATAGCAGGAAACAGATTTCAAGAGGTACGTTGGAATCGCCTGTAAAGCACAGGAAGAGGGGCACAACTTCGACAATGACGCACTTGGCCAAAAAGGGCGTATGCGTTTTCTCCTGAATATATTCAGGAGAAAACGCATAGGCCCTTTTTGGCCAAGCAAGCAAGCGGGCAATGCAAATCTGCACTACAAAGAAGTATCACTTCCCACCGGTCAAAAGGGACATCCACAAAATGTGTAAAAACCAGAAAGGCAAGACAGGCCCTGGAGAACAGGGAGCCTTGTTATGCTGATGGACGGGATGTAAGTTGCCAACTGCCTCACTGGAGGAGTGCATTGTGTTCCCTAAAACAAGGAAACAACAGAGCTACAGAGTCAAGGGCGCTTCCAGTCTAGGGAATATACCTTGGGAAAACTGAAAATCAATAAGACAGAGCCACCCCCAAATTGAGGGCTGCACTGCTTACAAGAACCTCAACCTGGGTGCACCTGAAATATCCCAGGAAATATAAAAATGGTTCAAAAAATTGTGGAACTTACGTACGATGGAATATCCCTCAGCCATGAAATCAATGTCATAAGACCAGTAGCAGCAAAATGAGTGGATTCAGGTACGATGATTCTAAGTGAAATAAGTCACACAGAAAAAGAAACTTATCATAAGATATCACTTAGGAAGATCCTGTAAACATGGCTACACATGAACTGAGTTAGGAAAGAGAACAGAGTCTCACATTTAGAAAACACTCTTATGCCTGCTTAAGGGGGAAGGAGAGGTGGGGTGATGCATCAAACCAGAGTTTGATATAAGCCCAGGTACCGTTCCAAAAACCAACTATGGAATAGACAAGACCTACACCTTCCTCAGTGAAAGGGACTCAAAACCCCATATTTCCCGCAGAGGAATAGATCTGACTATTAAGAATCTTAAAACCTATGTAATGATATGTCTCCGTAAGGGAATCAAGTGTGTCTAGACTGGCATAAACATGGCAGCGAGAATCAGCTCAAACCCACTCTAAAAAGGAATTTCAAAAACAAAACAAAGAAACAGGGAAATTCTTTACAATTCCTTCAGGGTCTCTGATGCAACCTGGAATGACCCTATCTACAATGACAGCTGGATGTGGCATGAGGCTGGACACTTGGGACTGAGAGGATTGGTGAGATTGGGTGAGCAAATGCAGACCCTTTAAAGCAAGAATGCATGGCACCCATTCCATGGGTCCCAACTCTCCAGGTTGAAGGGAATATTACTACAGCTATAACATGTACGGGAAACCTAGAGAATGGACACACTGTGAATACGAAAGGTTTCTAAAACTCAACGAAGAGTCCCTCTCCTGGTGCTCCGGTTTGACTTTCCAACTGCTTTCCTATCAATCTCCCAACTTGGAGAGACAGCCCCTTTAAGCTCCTGGTTCGCACAAGTTGCCAAATTGGCAGAGGATGAAAGGGAAGAGGGAGAACCAATGAGAGAGTAGCTGTTAGGCATTTGGATGGGCACATGTCACTCTAATTTCCCGGCAGGAAGAAGAATTAACCAAAGTCTCAGCCACCCACCGGGAACCAGTATAGGTCCTGAACCAAAAGTTTGGACTTCCATTCTGCTCACAAAAAACGAGTTGAAAAATGGAGCTCAGGGGCACAGCAATTCACAAACTGGCAGAGTAATCAAGGCCAACTCTCGTCCAAAAATCTGTTGAGGGAAGGCAACGAGGCAGACTTGAAAGCGAGGCAGAATAGCAGGAAACAGATTTCAAG
This sequence comes from Mesoplodon mirus, assembly GCF_964341445.2. Taxonomy (NCBI): domain Eukaryota; kingdom Metazoa; phylum Chordata; class Mammalia; order Artiodactyla; family Ziphiidae; genus Mesoplodon; species Mesoplodon mirus. The sequence continues at coordinate 105,540,133 of NC_138987.1, read as the reverse complement.
AGGTACGTTGGAATCGCCTGTAAAGCACAGGAAGAGGGGCACAACTTCGACAATGACGCACTTGGCCAAAAAGGGCGTATGCGTTTTCTCCTGAATATATTCAGGAGAAAACGCATAGGCCCTTTTTGGCCAAGCAAGCAAGCGGGCAATGCAAATCTGCACTACAAAGAAGTATCACTTCCCACCGGTCAAAAGGGACATCCACAAAATGTGTAAAAACCAGAAAGGCAAGACAGGCCCTGGAGAACAGGGAGCCTTGTTATGCTGATGGACGGGATGTAAGTTGCCAACTGCCTCACTGGAGGAGTGCATTGTGTTCCCTAAAACAAGGAAACAACAGAGCTACAGAGTCAAGGGCGCTTCCAGTCTAGGGAATATACCTTGGGAAAACTGAAAATCAATAAGACAGAGCCACCCCCAAATTGAGGGCTGCACTGCTTACAAGAACCTCAACCTGGGTGCACCTGAAATATCCCAGGAAATATAAAAATGGTTCAAAAAATTGTGGAACTTACGTACGATGGAATATCCCTCAGCCATGAAATCAATGTCATAAGACCAGTAGCAGCAAAATGAGTGGATTCAGGTACGATGATTCTAAGTGAAATAAGTCACACAGAAAAAGAAACTTATCATAAGATATCACTTAGGAAGATCCTGTAAACATGGCTACACATGAACTGAGTTAGGAAAGAGAACAGAGTCTCACATTTAGAAAACACTCTTATGCCTGCTTAAGGGGGAAGGAGAGGTGGGGTGATGCATCAAACCAGAGTTTGATATAAGCCCAGGTACCGTTCCAAAAACCAACTATGGAATAGACAAGACCTACACCTTCCTCAGTGAAAGGGACTCAAAACCCCATATTTCCCGCAGAGGAATAGATCTGACTATTAAGAATCTTAAAACCTATGTAATGATATGTCTCCGTAAGGGAATCAAGTGTGTCTAGACTGGCATAAACATGGCAGCGAGAATCAGCTCAAACCCACTCTAAAAAGGAATTTCAAAAACAAAACAAAGAAACAGGGAAATTCTTTACAATTCCTTCAGGGTCTCTGATGCAACCTGGAATGACCCTATCTACAATGACAGCTGGATGTGGCATGAGGCTGGACACTTGGGACTGAGAGGATTGGTGAGATTGGGTGAGCAAATGCAGACCCTTTAAAGCAAGAATGCATGGCACCCATTCCATGGGTCCCAACTCTCCAGGTTGAAGGGAATATTACTACAGCTATAACATGTACGGGAAACCTAGAGAATGGACACACTGTGAATACGAAAGGTTTCTAAAACTCAACGAAGAGTCCCTCTCCTGGTGCTCCGGTTTGACTTTCCAACTGCTTTCCTATCAATCTCCCAACTTGGAGAGACAGCCCCTTTAAGCTCCTGGTTCGCACAAGTTGCCAAATTGGCAGAGGATGAAAGGGAAGAGGGAGAACCAATGAGAGAGTAGCTGTTAGGCATTTGGATGGGCACATGTCACTCTAATTTCCCGGCAGGAAGAAGAATTAACCAAAGTCTCAGCCACCCACCGGGAACCAGTATAGGTCCTGAACCAAAAGTTTGGACTTCCATTCTGCTCACAAAAAACGAGTTGAAAAATGGAGCTCAGGGGCACAGCAATTCACAAACTGGCAGAGTAATCAAGGCCAACTCTCGTCCAAAAATCTGTTGAGGGAAGGCAACGAGGCAGACTTGAAAGCGAGGCAGAATAGCAGGAAACAGATTTCAAGAGGTACGTTGGAATCGCCTGTAAAGCACAGGAAGAGGGGCACAACTTCGACAATGACGCACTTGGCCAAAAAGGGCGTATGCGTTTTCTCCTGAATATATTCAGGAGAAAACGCATACGCCCTTTTTGGCCAAGCAAGCAAGCGGGCAATGCAAATCTGCACTACAAAGAAGTATCACTTCCCACCGGTCAAAAGGGACATCCACAAAATGTGTAAAAACCAGAAAGGCAAGACAGGCCCTGGAGAACAGGGAGCCTTGTTATGCTGATGGACGGGATGTAAGTTGCCAACTGCCTCACTGGAGGAGTGCATTGTGTTCCCTAAAACAAGGAAACAACAGAGCTACAGAGTCAAGGGCGCTTCCAGTCTAGGGAATATACCTTGGGAAAACTGAAAATCAATAAGACAGAGCCACCCCCAAATTGAGGGCTGCACTGCTTACAAGAACCTCAACCTGGGTGCACCTGAAATATCCCAGGAAATATAAAAATGGTTCAAAAAATTGTGGAACTTACGTACGATGGAATATCCCTCAGCCATGAAATCAATGTCATAAGACCAGTAGCAGCAAAATGAGTGGATTCAGGTACGATGATTCTAAGTGAAATAAGTCACACAGAAAAAGAAACTTATCATAAGATATCACTTAGGAAGATCCTGTAAACATGGCTACACATGAACTGAGTTAGGAAAGAGAACAGAGTCTCACATTTAGAAAACACTCTTATGCCTGCTTAAGGGGGAAGGAGAGGTGGGGTGATGCATCAAACCAGAGTTTGATATAAGCCCAGGTACCGTTCCAAAAACCAACTATGGAATAGACAAGACCTACACCTTCCTCAGTGAAAGGGACTCAAAACCCCATATTTCCCGCAGAGGAATAGATCTGACTAGTAAGAATCTTAAAACCTATGTATTGATATGTCTCCGTAAGGGAACCAAGTGTGTCTAGACTGGCATAAACATGGCAGCGAGAATCAGCTCAAACCCACTCTAAAAAGGAATTTCAAAAACAAAACAAAGAAACAGGGAAATTCTTTACAATTCCTTCAGGGTCTCTGATGCAACCTGGAATGACCCTATCTACAATGACAGCTGGATGTGGCATGAGGCTGGACACTTGGGACTGAGAGGATTGGTGAGATTGGGTGAGCAAATGCAGACCCTTTAAAGCAAGAATGCATGGCACCCATTCCATGGGTCCCAACTCTCCAGGTTGAAGGGAATATTACTACAGCTATAACATGTACGGGAAACCTAGAGAATGGACACACTGTGAATACGAAAGGTTTCTAAAACTCAACGAAGAGTCCCTCTCCTGGTGCTCCGGTTTGACTTTCCAACTGCTTTCCTATCAATCTCCCAACTTGGAGAGACAGCCCCTTTAAGCTCCTGGTTCGCACAGGTTGCCAATTTGGCAGAGGATGAAAGGGAAGATGGAGAACCAATGAGAGAGTAGCTGTTAGGCATTTGGATGGGCACATGTCACTCTAATTTCCCGGCAGGAAGAAGAATTAACCAAAGTCTCAGCCACCCACCGGGAACCAGTATAGGTCCTGAACCAAAAGTTTGGACTTGCGTTCAGCTCACAAAAAACGAGTTGAAAAATGGAGCTCAGGGGCACAGCAATTCACAAACTGGCAGAGTAATCAAGGCCAACTCTCGTCCAAAAATCTGTTGAGGGAAGGCAACGAGGCGGACTTGAAAGCGAGGGAGAATAGCAGGAAACAGATTTCAAAAGGTACGTTGGAATCGCCTGTAAAGCACAGGAAGAGGGGCACAACTTCGACAATGACGCACTTGGCCAAAAAGGGCGTATGCGTTTTCTCCTGAATATATTCAGGAGAAAACGCATACGCCCTTTTTGGCCAAGCAAGCAAGCGGGCAATGCAAATCTGCACTACAAAGAAGTATCACTTCCCACCGGTCAAAAGGGACATCCACAAAATGTGTAAAAACCAGAAAGGCAAGACAGGCCCTGGAGAACAGGGAGCCTTGTTATGCTGATGGGCGGGATGTAAGTTGCCAACTGCCTCACTGGAGGAGTGCATTGTGTTCCCTAAAACAAGGAAACAACAGAGCTACAGAGCCAAGGGCACTTCCAGTCTAGGGAATATACCTTGGGAAAACTGAAAATCAATAAGACAGAGCCACCCCCAAATTGAAGGCTGCACTGCTTACAAGAACCTCAACCTGGGTGCACCTGAAATATCCCAGGAAATATAAAAATGGTTCAAAAAATTGTGGAACTTACGTACGATGGAATATCCCTCAGCCATGAAATCAATGTCATAAGACCAGTAGCAGCAAAATGAGTGGATTCAGGTACGATGATTCTAAGTGAAATAAGTCACACAGAAAAAGAAACTTATCATAAGATATCACTTAGGAAGATCCTGTAAACATGGCTACACATGAACTGAGTTAGGAAAGAGAACAGAGTCTCACATTTAGAAAACACTCTTATGCCTGCTTAAGGGGGAAGGAGAGGTGGGGTGATGCATCAAACCAGAGTTTGATATAAGCCCAGGTACCGTTCCAAAAACCAACTATGGAATAGACAAGACCTACACCTTCCTCAGTGAAAGGGACTCAAAACCCCATATTTCCCGCAGAGGAATAGATCTGACTATTAAGAATCTTAAAACCTATGTAATGATATGTCTCCGTAAGGGAATCAAGTGTGTCTAGACTGGCATAAACATGGCAGCGAGAATCAGCTCAAACCCACTCTAAAAAGGAATTTCAAAAACAAAACAAAGAAACAGGGAAATTCTTTACAATTCCTTCAGGGTCTCCGATGCAACCTGTAATGACCCTATCTACAATGACAGCTGGATGTGGCATGAGGCTGGACACTTGGGACTGAGAGGATTGGTGAGATTGGGTGAGCAAATGCAGACCCTTTAAAGCAAGAATGCATGGCACCCATTCCATGGGTCCCAACTCTCCAGGTTGAAGGGAATATTACTACAGCTATAACATGTACGGGAAACCTAGAGAATGGACACACTGTGAATACGAAAGGTTTCTAAAACTCAACGAAGAGTCCCTCTCCTGGTGCTCCGGTTTGACTTTCCAACTGCTTTCCTATCAATCTCCCAACTTGGAGAGACAGCCCCTTTAAGCTCCTTGTTCGCACAAGTTGCCAAATTGGCAGAGGATGAAAGGGAAGAGGGAGAACCAATGAGAGAGTAGCTGTTAGGCATTTGGATGGGCACATGTCACTCTAATTTCCCGGCAGGAAGAAGAATTAACCAAAGTCTCAGCCACCCACCGGGAACCAGTATAGGTCCTGAACCAAAAGTTTGGACTTGCATTCTGCTCACAAAAAACGAGTTGAAAAATGGAGCTCAGGGGCACAGCAATTCACAAACTGGCAGAGTAATCAAGGCCAACTCTCGTCCAAAAATCTGTTGAGGGAAGGCAACGAGGCGGACTTGAAAGCGAGGCAGAATAGCAGGAAACAGATTTCAAGAGGTACGTTGGAATCGCCTGTAAAGCACAGGAAGAGGGGCACAACTTCGACAATGACGCACTTGGCCAAAAAGGGCGTATGCGTTTTCTCCTGAATATATTCAGGAGAAAACGCATACGCCCTTTTTGGCCAAGCAAGCAAGCGGGCAATGCAAATCTGCACTACAAAGAAGTATCACTTCCCACCGGTCAAAAGGGACATCCACAAAATGTGTAAAAACCAGAAAGGCAAGACAGGCCCTGGAGAACAGGGAGCCTTGTTATGCTGATGGACGGGATGTAAGTTGCCAACTGCCTCACTGGAGGAGTGCATTGTGTTCCCTAAAACAAGGAAACAACAGAGCTACAGAGTCAAGGGCGCTTCCAGTCTAGGGAATATACCTTGGGAAAACTGAAAATCAATAAGACAGAGCCACCCCCAAATTGAGGGCTGCACTGCTTACAAGAACCTCAACCTGGGTGCACCTGAAATATCCCAGGAAATATAAAAATGGTTCAAAAAATTGTGGAACTTACGTACGATGGAATATCCCTCAGCCATGAAATCAATGTCATAAGACCAGTAGCAGCAAAATGAGTGGATTCAGGTACGATGATTCTAAGTGAAATAAGTCACACAGAAAAAGAAACTTATCATAAGATATCACTTAGGAAGATCCTGTAAACATGGCTACACATGAACTGAGTTAGGAAAGAGAACAGAGTCTCACATTTAGAAAACACTCTTATGCCTGCTTAAGGGGGAAGGAGAGGTGGGGTGATGCATCAAACCAGAGTTTGATATAAGCCCAGGTACCGTTCCAAAAACCAACTATGGAATAGACAAGACCTACACCTTCCTCAGTGAAAGGGACTCAAAACCCCATATTTCCCGCAGAGGAATAGATCTGACTAGTAAGAATCTTAAAACCTATGTATTGATATGTCTCCGTAAGGGAATCAAGTGTGTCTAGACTGGCATAAACATGGCAGCGAGAATCAGCTCAAACCCACTCTAAAAAGGAATTTCAAAAACAAAACAAAGAAACAGGGAAATTCTTTACAATTCCTTCAGGGTCTCTGATGCAACCTGGAATGACCCTATCTACAATGACAGCTGGATGTGGCATGAGGCTGGACACTTGGGACTGAGAGGATTGGTGAGATTGGGTGAGCAAATGCAGACCCTTTAAAGCAAGAATGCATGGCACCCATTCCATGGGTCCCAACTCTCCAGGTTGAAGGGAATATTACTACAGCTATAACATGTACGGGAAACCTAGAGAATGGACACACTGTGAATACGAAAGGTTTCTAAAACTCAATGAAGAGTCCCTCTCCTGGTGCTCCGGTTTGACTTTCCAACTGCTTTCCTATCAATCTCCCAACTTGGAGAGACAGCCCCTTTAAGCTCCTGGTTCGCACAGGTTGCCAATTTGGCAGAGGATGAAAGGGAAGACGGAGAACCAATGAGAGAGTAGCTGTTAGGCATTTGGATGGGCACATGTCACTCTAATTTCCCGGCAGGAAGAAGAATTAACCAAAGTCTCAGCCACCCACCGGGAACCAGTATAGGTCCTGAACCAAAAGTTTGGACTTGCGTTCAGCTCACAAAAAACGAGTTGAAAAATGGAGCTCAGGGGCACAGCAATTCACAAACTGGCAGAGTAATCAAGGCCAACTCTCGTCCAAAAATCTGTTGAGGGAAGGCAACGAGGCGGACTTGAAAGCGAGGCAGAATAGCAGGAAACAGATTTCAAGAGGTACGTTGGAATCGCCTGTAAAGCACAGGAAGAGGGGCACAACTTCGACAATGACGCACTTGGCCAAAAAGGGCGTATGCGTTTTCTCCTGAATATATTCAGGAGAAAACGCATACGCCCTTTTTGGCCAAGCAAGCAAGCGGGCAATGCAAATCTGCACTACAAAGAAGTATCACTTCCCACCGGTCAAAAGGGACATCCACAAAATGTGTAAAAACCAGAAAGGCAAGACAGGCCCTGGAGAACAGGGAGCCTTGTTATGCTGATGGGCGGGATGTAAGTTGCCAACTGCCTCACTGGAGGAGTGCATTGTGTTCCCTAAAACAAGGAAACAACAGAGCTACAGAGCCAAGGGCACATCCAGTCTAGGGAATATACCTTGGGAAAACTGAAAATCAATAAGACAGAGCCACCCCCAAATTGAGGGCTGCACTGCTTACAAGAACCTCAACCTGGGTGCACCTGAAATATCCCAGGAAATATAAAAATGGTTCAAAAAATTGTGGAACTTACGTACGATGGAATATCCCTCAGCCATGAAATCAATGTCATAAGACCAGTAGCAGCAAAATGAGTGGATTCAGGTACGATGATTCTAAGTGAAATAAGTCACACAGAAAAAGAAACTTATCATAAGATATCACTTAGGAAGATCCTGTAAACATGGCTACACATGAACTGAGTTAGGAAAGAGAACAGAGTCTCACATTTAGAAAACACTCTTATGCCTGCTTAAGGGGGAAGGAGAGGTGGGGTGATGCATCAAACCAGAGTTTGATATAAGCCCAGGTACCGTTCCAAAAACCAACTATGGAATAGACAAGACCTACACCTTCCTCAGTGAAAGGGACTCAAAACCCCATATTTCCCGCAGAGGAATAGATCTGACTAGTAAGAATCTTAAAACCTATGTAATGATATGTCTCCGTAAGGGAATCAAGTGTGTCTAGACTGGCATAAACATGGCAGCGAGAATCAGCTCAAACCCACTCTAAAAAGGAATTTCAAAAACAAAACAAAGAAACAGGGAAATTCTTTACAATTCCTTCAGGGTCTCTGATGCAACCTGGAATGACCCTATCTACAATGACAGCTGGATGTGGCATGAGGCTGGACACTTGGGACTGAGAGGATTGGTGAGATTGGGTGAGCAAATGCAGACCCTTTAAAGCAAGAATGCATGGCACCCATTCCATGGGTCCCAACTCTCCAGGTTGAAGGGAATATTACTACAGCTATAACATGTACGGGAAACCTAGAGAATGGACACACTGTGAATACAAAAGGTTTCTAAAACTCAATGAAGAGTCCCTCTCCTGGTGCTCCGGTTTGACTTTCCAACTGCTTTCCTATCAATCTCCCAACTTGGAGAGACAGCCCCTTTAAGCTCCTGGTTCGCACAAGTTGCCAAATTGGCAGAGGATGAAAGGGAAGAGGGAGAACCAATGAGAGATTAGCTGTTAGGCATTTGGATGGGCACATGTCACTCTAATTTCCCGGCAGGAAGAAGAATTAACCAAAGCCTCAGCCACCCACCGGGAACCAGTATAGGTCCTGAACCAAAAGTTTGGACTTGCATTCAGCTCACAAAAAACGAGTTGAAAAATGGAGCTCAGGGGCACAGCAATTCACAAACTGGCAGAGTAATCAAGGCCAACTCTCGTCCAAAAATCTGTTGAGGGAAGGCAACGAGGCGGACTTGAAAGCGAGGCAGAATAGCAGGAAACAGATTTCAAGAGGTACGTTGGAATCACCTGTAAAGCATAGGAAGAGGGACACAACTTCGACAATGACGCACTTGGCCAAAAAGGGCGTATGCGTTTTCTCCTGAATATATTCAGGAGAAAACGCATACGCCCTTTTTGGCCAAGCAAGCAAGCGGGCAATGCAAATCTGCACTACAAAGAAGTATCACTTCCCACCGGTCAAAAGGGACATCCACAAAATGTGTAAAAACCAGAAAGGCAAGACAGGCCCTGGAGAACAGGGAGCCTTGTTATGCTGATGGGCGGGATGTAAGTTGCCAACTGCCTCACTGGAGGAGTGCATTGTGTTCCCTAAAACAAGGAAACAACAGAGCTACAGTGCCAAGGGCACTTCCAGTCTAGGGAATATACCTTGGGAAAACTGAAAATCAATAAGACAGAGCCACCCCCAAATTGAGGGCTGCACTGCTTACAAGAACCTCAACCTGGGTGCACCTGAAATATCCCAGGAAATATAAAAATGGTTCAAAAAATTGTGGAACTTACGTACGATGGAATATCCCTCAGCCATGAAATCAATGTCATAAGACCAGTAGCAGCAAAATGAGTGGATTCAGGTACGATGATTCTAAGTGAAATAAGTCAAACAGAAAAAGAAACTTATCATAAGATATCACTTAGGAAGATCCTGTAAACATGGCTACACATGAACTGAGTTAGGAAAGAGAACAGAGTCTCACATTTAGAAAACACTCTTATGCCTGCTTAAGGGGGAAGGAGAGGTGGGGTGATGCATCAAACCAGAGTTTGATATAAGCCCAGGTACCGTTCCAAAAACCAACTATGGAATAGACAAGACCTACACCTTCCTCAGTGAAAGGGACTCAAAACCCCATATTTCCCGCAGAGGAATAGATCTGACTAGTAAGAATCTTAAAACCTATGTAATGATATGTCTCCGTAAGGGAATCAAGTGTGTCTAGACTGGCATAAACATGGCAGCGAGAATCAGCTCAAACCCACTCTAAAAAGGAATTTCAAAAACAAAACAAAGAAACAGGGAAATTCTTTACAATTCCTTCAGGGTCTCTGATGCAACCTGGAATGACCCTATCTACAATGACAGCTGGATGTGGCATGAGGCTGGACACTTGGAACTGAGAGGATTGGTGAGATTGGGTGAGCAAATGCAGTCCCTTTAAAGCAAGAATGCATGGCACCCATTCCATGGGTCCCAACTCTCCAGGTTGAAGGGAATATTACTACAGCTATAACATGTACGGGAAACCTAGAGAATGGACACACTGTGAATACGAAAGGTTTCTAAAACTCAATGAAGAGTCCCTCTCCTGGTGCTCCGGTTTGACTTTCCAACTGCTTTCCTATCAATCTCCCAACTTGGAGAGACAGCCCCTTTAAGCTCCTTGTTCGCACAAGTTGCCAAATTGGCAGAGGATGAAAGGGAAGAGGGAGAACCAATGAGAGAGTAGCTGTTAGGCATTTGGATGGGCACATGTCACTCTAATTTCCCGGCAGGAAGAAGAATTAACCAAAGTCTCAGCCACCCACCGGGAACCAGTATAGGTCCTGAACCAAAAGTTTGGACTTGCATTCTGCTCACAAAAAACGAGTTGAAAAATGGAGCTCAGGGGCACAGCAATTCACAAACTGGCAGAGTAATCAAGGCCAACTCTCGTCCAAAAATCTGTTGAGGGAAGGCAACGAGGCGGACTTGAAAGCGAGGCAGAATAGCAGGAAACAGATTTCAAGAGGTACGTTGGAATCGCCTGTAAAGCACAGGAAGAGGGGCACAACTTCGACAATGACGCACTTGGCCAAAAAGGGCGTATGCGTTTTCTCCTGAATATATTCAGGAGAAAACGCATACGCCCTTTTTGGCCAAGCAAGCAAGCGGGCAATGCAAATCTGCACTACAAAGAAGTATCACTTCCCACCGGTCAAAAGGGACATCCACAAAATGTGTAAAAACCAGAAAGGCAAGACAGGCCCTGGAGAACAGGGAGCCTTGTTATGCTGATGGACGGGATGTAAGTTGCCAACTGCCTCACTGGAGGAGTGCATTGTGTTCCCTAAAACAAGGAAACAACAGAGCTACAGAGTCAAGGGCGCTTCCAGTCTAGGGAATATACCTTGGGAAAACTGAAAATCAATAAGACAGAGCCACCCCCAAATTGAGGGCTGCACTGCTTACAAGAACCTCAACCTGGGTGCACCTGAAATATCCCAGGAAATATAAAAATGGTTCAAAAAATTGTGGAACTTACGTACGATGGAATATCCCTCAGCCATGAAATCAATGTCATAAGACCAGTAGCAGCAAAATGAGTGGATTCAGGTACGATGATTCTAAGTGAAATAAGTCACACAGAAAAAGAAACTTATCATAAGATATCACTTAGGAAGATCCTGTAAACATGGCTACACATGAACTGAGTTAGGAAAGAGAACAGAGTCTCACATTTAGAAAACACTCTTATGCCTGCTTAAGGGGGAAGGAGAGGTGGGGTGATGCATCAAACCAGAGTTTGATATAAGCCCAGGTACCGTTCCAAAAACCAACTATGGAATAGACAAGACCTACACCTTCCTCAGTGAAAGGGACTCAAAACCCCATATTTCCCGCAGAGGAATAGATCTGACTAGTAAGAATCTTAAAACCTATGTATTGATATGTCTCCGTAAGGGAATCAAGTGTGTCTAGACTGGCATAAACATGGCAGCGAGAATCAGCTCAAACCCACTCTAAAAAGGAATTTCAAAAACAAAACAAAGAAACAGGGAAATTCTTTACAATTCCTTCAGGGTCTCTGATGCAACCTGGAATGACCCTATCTACAATGACAGCTGGATGTGGCATGAGGCTGGACACTTGGGACTGAGAGGATTGGTGAGATTGGGTGAGCAAATGCAGACCCTTTAAAGCAAGAATGCATGGCACCCATTCCATGGGTCCCAACTCTCCAGGTTGAAGGGAATATTACTACAGCTATAACATGTACGGGAAACCTAGAGAATGGACACACTGTGAATACGAAAGGTTTCTAAAACTCAATGAAGAGTCCCTCTCCTGGTGCTCCGGTTTGACTTTCCAACTGCTTTCCTATCAATCTCCCAACTTGGAGAGACAGCCCCTTTAAGCTCCTGGTTCGCACAGGTTGCCAATTTGGCAGAGGATGAAAGGGAAGACGGAGAACCAATGAGAGAGTAGCTGTTAGGCATTTGGATGGGCACATGTCACTCTAATTTCCCGGCAGGAAGAAGAATTAACCAAAGTCTCAGCCACCCACCGGGAACCAGTATAGGTCCTGAACCAAAAGTTTGGACTTGCGTTCAGCTCACAAAAAACGAGTTGAAAAATGGAGCTCAGGGGCACAGCAATTCACAAACTGGCAGAGTAATCAAGGCCAACTCTCGTCCAAAAATCTGTTGAGGGAAGGCAACGAGGCGGACTTGAAAGCGAGGCAGAATAGCAGGAAACAGATTTCAAGAGGTACGTTGGAATCGCCTGTAAAGCACAGGAAGAGGGGCACAACTTCGACAATGACGCACTTGGCCAAAAAGGGCGTATGCGTTTTCTCCTGAATATATTCAGGAGAAAACGCATACGCCCTTTTTGGCCAAGCAAGCAAGCGGGCAATGCAAATCTGCACTACAAAGAAGTATCACTTCCCACCGGTCAAAAGGGACATCCACAAAATGTGTAAAAACCAGAAAGGCAAGACAGGCCCTGGAGAACAGGGAGCCTTGTTATGCTGATGGGCGGGATGTAAGTTGCCAACTGCCTCACTGGAGGAGTGCATTGTGTTCCCTAAAACAAGGAAACAACAGAGCTACAGAGCCAAGGGCACATCCAGTCTAGGGAATATACCTTGGGAAAACTGAAAATCAATAAGACAGAGCCACCCCCAAATTGAGGGCTGCACTGCTTACAAGAACCTCAACCTGGGTGCACCTGAAATATCCCAGGAAATATAAAAATGGTTCAAAAAATTGTGGAACTTACGTACGATGGAATATCCCTCAGCCATGAAATCAATGTCATAAGACCAGTAGCAGCAAAATGAGTGGATTCAGGTACGATGATTCTAAGTGAAATAAGTCACACAGAAAAAGAAACTTATCATAAGATATCACTTAGGAAGATCCTGTAAACATGGCTACACATGAACTGAGTTAGGAAAGAGAACAGAGTCTCACATTTAGAAAACACTCTTATGCCTGCTTAAGGGGGAAGGAGAGGTGGGGTGATGCATCAAACCAGAGTTTGATATAAGCCCAGGTACCGTTCCAAAAACCAACTATGGAATAGACAAGACCTACACCTTCCTCAGTGAAAGGGACTCAAAACCCCATATTTCCCGCAGAGGAATAGATCTGACTAGTAAGAATCTTAAAACCTATGTAATGATATGTCTCCGTAAGGGAATCAAGTGTGTCTAGACTGGCATAAACATGGCAGCGAGAATCAGCTCAAACCCACTCTAAAAAGGAATTTCAAAAACAAAACAAAGAAACAGGGAAATTCTTTACAATTCCTTCAGGGTCTCTGATGCAACCTGGAATGACCCTATCTACAATGACAGCTGGATGTGGCATGAGGCTGGACACTTGGGACTGAGAGGATTGGTGAGATTGGGTGAGCAAATGCAGACCCTTTAAAGCAAGAATGCATGGCACCCATTCCATGGGTCCCAACTCTCCAGGTTGAAGGGAATATTACTACAGCTATAACATGTACGGGAAACCTAGAGAATGGACACACTGTGAATACAAAAGGTTTCTAAAACTCAATGAAGAGTCCCTCTCCTGGTGCTCCGGTTTGACTTTCCAACTGCTTTCCTATCAATCTCCCAACTTGGAGAGACAGCCCCTTTAAGCTCCTGGTTCGCACAAGTTGCCAAATTGGCAGAGGATGAAAGGGAAGAGGGAGAACCAATGAGAGATTAGCTGTTAGGCATTTGGATGGGCACATGTCACTCTAATTTCCCGGCAGGAAGAAGAATTAACCAAAGCCTCAGCCACCCACCGGGAACCAGTATAGGTCCTGAACCAAAAGTTTGGACTTGCATTCAGCTCACAAAAAACGAGTTGAAAAATGGAGCTCAGGGGCACAGCAATTCACAAACTGGCAGAGTAATCAAGGCCAACTCTCGTCCAAAAATCTGTTGAGGGAAGGCAACGAGGCGGACTTGAAAGCGAGGCAGAATAGCAGGAAACAGATTTCAAGAGGTACGTTGGAATCACCTGTAAAGCATAGGAAGAGGGACACAACTTCGACAATGACGCACTTGGCCAAAAAGGGCGTATGCGTTTTCTCCTGAATATATTCAGGAGAAAACGCATACGCCCTTTTTGGCCAAGCAAGCAAGCGGGCAATGCAAATCTGCACTACAAAGAAGTATCACTTCCCACCGGTCAAAAGGGACATCCACAAAATGTGTAAAAACCAGAAAGGCAAGACAGGCCCTGGAGAACAGGGAGCCTTGTTATGCTGATGGGCGGGATGTAAGTTGCCAACTGCCTCACTGGAGGAGTGCATTGTGTTCCCTAAAACAAGGAAACAACAGAGCTACAGTGCCAAGGGCACTTCCAGTCTAGGGAATATACCTTGGGAAAACTGAAAATCAATAAGACAGAGCCACCCCCAAATTGAGGGCTGCACTGCTTACAAGAACCTCAACCTGGGTGCACCTGAAATATCCCAGGAAATATAAAAATGGTTCAAAAAATTGTGGAACTTACGTACGATGGAATATCCCTCAGCCATGAAATCAATGTCATAAGACCAGTAGCAGCAAAATGAGTGGATTCAGGTACGATGATTCTAAGTGAAATAAGTCAAACAGAAAAAGAAACTTATCATAAGATATCACTTAGGAAGATCCTGTAAACATGGCTACACATGAACTGAGTTAGGAAAGAGAACAGAGTCTCACATTTAGAAAACACTCTTATGCCTGCTTAAGGGGGAAGGAGAGGTGGGGTGATGCATCAAACCAGAGTTTGATATAAGCCCAGGTACCGTTCCAAAAACCAACTATGGAATAGACAAGACCTACACCTTCCTCAGTGAAAGGGACTCAAAACCCCATATTTCCCGCAGAGGAATAGATCTGACTAGTAAGAATCTTAAAACCTATGTAATGATATGTCTCCGTAAGGGAATCAAGTGTGTCTAGACTGGCATAAACATGGCAGCGAGAATCAGCTCAAACCCACTCTAAAAAGGAATTTCAAAAACAAAACAAAGAAACAGGGAAATTCTTTACAATTCCTTCAGGGTCTCTGATGCAACCTGGAATGACCCTATCTACAATGACAGCTGGATGTGGCATGAGGCTGGACACTTGGAACTGAGAGGATTGGTGAGATTGGGTGAGCAAATGCAGTCCCTTTAAAGCAAGAATGCATGGCACCCATTCCATGGGTCCCAACTCTCCAGGTTGAAGGGAATATTACTACAGCTATAACATGTACGGGAAACCTAGAGAATGGACACACTGTGAATACGAAAGGTTTCTAAAACTCAATGAAGAGTCCCTCTCCTGGTGCTCCGGTTTGACTTTCCAACTGCTTTCCTATCAATCTCCCAACTTGGAGAGACAGCCCCTTTAAGCTCCTGGTTCGCACAGGTTGCCAATTTGGCAGAGGATGAAAGGGAAGACGGAGAACCAATGAGAGAGTAGCTGTTAGGCATTTGGATGGGCACATGTCACTCTAATTTCCCGGCAGGAAGAAGAATTAACCAAAGTCTCAGCCACCCACCGGGAACCAGTATAGGTCCTGAACCAAAAGTTTGGACTTGCGTTCAGCTCACAAAACACGAGTTGAAAAATGGAGCTCAGGGGCACAGCAATTCACAAACTGGCAGAGTAATCAAGGCCAACTCTCGTCCAAAAATCTGTTGAGGGAAGGCAACGAGGCGGACTTGAAAGCGAGGCAGAATAGCAGGAAACAGATTTCAAGAGGTACGTTGGAATCGCCTGTAAAGCACAGGAAGAGGGGCACAACTTCGACAATGAAGCACTTGGCCAAAAAGGGCGTATGCGTTTTCTCCTGAATATATTCAGGAGAAAACGCATACGCCCTTTTTGGCCAAGCAAGCAAGCGGGCAATGCAAATCTGCACTACAAAGAAGTATCACTTCCCACCGGTCAAAAGGGACATCCACAAAATGTGTAAAAACCAGAAAGGCAAGACAGGCCCTGGAGAACAGGGAGCCTTGTTATGCTGATGGGCGGGATGTAAGTTGCCAACTGCCTCACTGGAGGAGTGCATTGTGTTCCCTAAAACAAGGAAACAACAGAGCTACAGAGCCAAGGGCACTTCCAGTCTAGGGAATATACCTTGGGAAAACTGAAAATCAATAAGACAGAGCCACCCCCAAATTGAGAGCTGCACTGCTTACAAGAACCTCAACCTGGGTACACCTGAAATATCCCAGGAAATATAAAAATGGTTCAAAAAATTGTGGAACTTACGTACGATGGAATATCCCTCAGCCATGAAATCAATGTCATAAGACCAGTAGCAGCAAAATGAGTGGATTCAGGTACGATGATTCTAAGTGAAATAAGTCACACAGAAAAAGAAACTTATCATAAGATATCACTTAGGAAGATCCTGTAAACATGGCTACACATGAACTGAGTTAGGAAAGAGAACAGAGTCTCACATTTAGAAAACACTCTTATGCCTGCTTAAGGGGGAAGGAGAGGTGGGGTGATGCATCAAACCAGAGTTTGATATAAGCCCAGGTACCGTTCCAAAAACCAACTATGGAATAGACAAGACCTACACCTTCCTCAGTGAAAGGGACTCAAAACCCCATATTTCCCGCAGAGGAATAGATCTGACTAGTAAGAATCTTAAAACCTATGTATTGATATGTCTCCGTAAGGGAATCAAGTGTGTCTAGACTGGCATAAATATGGCAGCGAGAATCAGCTCAAACCCACTCTAAAAAGGAATTTCAAAAACAAAACAAAGAAACAGGGAAATTCTTTACAATTCCTTCAGGGTCTCTGATGCAACCTGGAATGACCCTATCTACAATGACAGCTGGATGTGGCATGAGGCTGGACACTTGGGACTGAGAGGATTGGTGAGATTGGGTGAGCAAATGCAGACCCTTTAAAGCAAGAATGCATGGCACCCATTCCATGGGTCCCAACTCTCCAGGTTGAAGGGAATATTACTACAGCTATAACATGTACGGGAAACCTAGAGAATGGACACACTGTGAATACGAAAGGTTTCTAAAACTCAACGAAGAGTCCCTCTCCTGGTGCTCCGGTTTGACTTTCCAACTGCTTTCCTATCAATCTCCCAACTTGGAGAGACAGCCCCTTTAAGCTCCTGGTTCGCACAGGTTGCCAATTTGGCAGAGGATGAAAGGGAAGACGGAGAACCAATGAGAGAGTAGCTGTTAGGCATTTGGATGGGCACATGTCACTCTAATTTCCCGGCAGGAAGAAGAATTAACCAAAGTCTCAGCCACCCACCGGGAACCAGTATAGGTCCTGAACCAAAAGTTTGGACTTGCATTCTGCTCACAAAAAACGAGTTGAAAAATGGAGCTCAGGGGCACAGCAATTCACAAACTGGCAGAGTAATCAAGGCCAACTCTCGTCCAAAAATCTGTTGAGGGAAGGCAACGAGGCGGACTTGAAAGCCAGGCAGAATAGCAGGAAACAGATTTCAAGAGGTACGTTGGAATCGCCTGTAAAGCACAGGAAGAGGGGCACAACTTCGACAATGACGCACTTGGCCAAAAAGGGCGTATGCGTTTTCTCCTGAATATATTCAGGAGAAAACGCATACGCCCTTTTTGGCCAAGCAAGCAAGCGGGCAATGCAAATCTGCACTACAAAGAAGTATCACTTCCCACCGGTCAAAAGGGACATCCACAAAATGTGTAAAAACCAGAAAGGCAAGACAGGCCCTGGAGAACAGGGAGCCTTGTTATGCTGATGGGCGGGATGTAAGTTGCCAACTGCCTCACTGGAGGAGTGCATTGTGTTCCCTAAAACAAGGAAACAACAGAGCTACAGAGCCAAGGGCACTTCCAGTCTAGGGAATATACCTTGGGAAAACTGAAAATCAATAAGACAGAGCCACCCCCAAATTGAGGGCTGCACTGCTTACAAGAACCTCAACCTGGGTGCACCTGAAATATCCCAGGAAATATAAAAATGGTTCAAAAAATTGTGGAACTTACGTACGATGGAATATCCCTCAGCCATGAAATCAATGTCATAAGACCAGTAGCAGCAAAATGAGTGGATTCAGGTACGATGATTCTAAGTGAAATAAGTCACACAGAAAAAGAAACTTATCATAAGATATCACTTAGGAAGATCCTGTAAACATGGCTACACATGAACTGAGTTAGGAAAGAGAACAGAGTCTCACATTTAGAAAACACTCTTATGCCTGCTTAAGGGGGAAGGAGAGGTGGGGTGATGCATCAAACCAGAGTTTGACATAAGCCCAGGTACCGTTCCAAAAACCAACTATGGAATAGACAAGACCTACACCTTCCTCAGTGAAAGGGACTCAAAACCCCATATTTCCCGCAGAGGAATAGATCTGACTAGTAAGAATCTTAAAACCTATGTAATGATATGTCTCCGTAAGGGAATCAAGTGTGTCTAGACTGGCATAAACATGACAGCGAGAATCAGCTCAAACCCACTCTAAAAAGGAATTTCAAAAACAAAACAAAGAAACAGGGAAATTCTTTACAATTCCTTCAGGGTCTCTGATGCAACCTGAAATGACCCTATCTACAATGACAGCTGGATGTGGCATGAGGCTGGACACTTGGGACTGAGAGGATTGGTGAGATTGGGTGAGCAAATGCAGACCCTTTAAAGCAAGAATGCATGGCACCCATTCCATGGGTCCCAACTCTCCAGGTTGAAGGGAATATTACTACAGCTATAACATGTACGGGAAACCTAGAGAATGGACACACTGTGAATACGAAAGGTTTCTAAAACTCAACGAAGAGTCCCTCTCCTGGTGCTCCGGTTTGACTTTCCAACTGCTTTCCTATCAATCTCCCAACTTGGAGAGACAGCCCCTTTAAGCTCCTGGTTCGCACAAGTTGCCAAATTGGCAGAGGATGAAAGGGAAGAGGGAGAACCAATGAGAGAGTAGCTGTTAGGCATTTGGATGGGCACATGTCACTCTAATTTCCCGGCAGGAAGAAGAATTAACCAAAGTCTCAGCCACCCACCGGGAACCAGTATAGGTCCTGAACCAAAAGTTTGGACTTGCATTCAGCTCACAAAAAACGAGTTGAAAAATGGAGCTCAGGGGCACAGCAATTCACAAACTGGCAGAGTAATCAAGGCCAACTCTCGTCCAAAAATCTGTTGAGGGAAGGCAACGAGGCGGACTTGAAAGCGAGGCAGAATAGCAGGAAACAGATTTCAAGAGGTACGTTGGAATCGCCTGTAAAGCACAGGAAGAGGGGCACAACTTCGACAATGACGCACTTGGCCAAAAAGGGTGTATGCGTTTTCTCCTGAATATATTCAGGAGAAAACGCATACGCCCTTTTTGGCCAAGCAAGCAAGCGGGCAATGCAAATCTGCACTACAAAGAAGTATCACTTCCCACCGGTCAAAAGGGACATCCACAAAATGTGTAAAAACCAGAAAGGCAAGACAGGCCCTGGAGAACAGGGAGCCTTGTTATGCTGATGGGCGGGATGTAAGTTGCCAACTGCCTCACTGGAGGAGTGCATTGTGTTCCCTAAAACAAGGAAACAACAGAGCTACAGAGCCAAGTGCACTTCCAGTCTAGGGAATATACCTTGGGAAAACTGAAAATCAATAAGACAGAGCCACCCCCAAATTGAGGGCTGCACTGCTTACAAGAACCTCAACCTGGGTGCACCTGAAATATCCCAGGAAATATAAAAATGGTTCAAAAAATTGCGGAACTTACGTACGATGGAATATCCCTCAGCCATGAAATCAATGTCATAAGACCAGTAGCAGCAAAATGAGTGGATTCAGGTACGATGATTCTAAGTGAAATAAGTCACACAGAAAAAGAAACTTATCATAAGATATCACTTAGGAAGATCCTGTAAACATGGCTACACATGAACTGAGTTAGGAAAGAGAACAGAGTCTCACATTTAGAAAACACTCTTATGCCTGCTTAAGGGGGAAGGAGAGGTGGGGTGATGCATCAAACCAGAGTTTGATATAAGCCCAGGTACCGTTCCAAAAACCAACTATGGAATAGACAAGACCTACACCTTCCTCAGTGAAAGGGACTCAAAACCCCATATTTCCCGCAGAGGAATAGATCTGACTAGTAAGAATCTTAAAACCTATGTAATGATATGTCTCCGTAAGGGAATCAAGTGTGTCTAGACTGGCATAAACATGACAGCGAGAATCAGCTCAAACACACTCTAAAAAGGAATTTCAAAAACAAAACAAAGAAACAGGGAAATTCTTTACAATTCCTTCAGGGTCTCTGATGCAACCTGGAATGACCCTATCTACAATGACAGCTGGATGTGGCATGAGGCTGGACACTTGGGACTGAGAGGATTGGTGAGATTGGGTGAGCAAATGCAGACCCTTTAAAGCAAGAATGCATGGCACCCATTCCATGGGTCCCAACTCTCCAGGTTGAAGGGAATATTACTACAGCTATAACATGTACGGGAAACCTAGAGAATGGACACACTGTGAATACGAAAGGTTTCTAAAACTCAACGAAGAGTCCCTCTCCTGGTGCTCCGGTTTGACTTTCCAACTGCTTTCCTATCAATCTCCCAACTTGGAGAGACAGCCCCTTTAAGCTCCTGGTTCGCACAAGTTGCCAAATTGGCAGAGGATGAAAGGGAAGAGGGAGAACCAATGAGAGATTAGCTGTTAGGCATTTGGATGGGCACATGTCACTCTAATTTCCCGGCAGGAAGAAGAATTAACCAAAGTCTCAGCCACCCACCGGGAACCAGTATAGGTCCTGAACCAAAAGTTTGGACTTGCATTCAGCTCACAAAAAACGAGTTGAAAAATGGAGCTCAGGGGCACAGCAATTCACAAACTGGCAGAGTAATCAAGGCCAACTCTCGTCCAAAAATCTGTTGAGGGAAGGCAACGAGGCGGACTTGAAAGCGAGGCAGAATAGCAGGAAACAGATTTCAAGAGGTACGTTGGAATCGCCTGTAAAGCACAGGAAGAGGGGCACAACTTCGACAATGACGCACTTGGCCAAAAAGGGCGTATGTGTTTTCTCCTGAATATATTCAGGAGAAAACGCATACGCCCTTTTTGGCCAAGCAAGCAAGCGGGCAATGCAAATCTGCACTACAAAGAAGTATCACTTCCCACCGGTCAAAAGGGACATCCACAAAATGTGTAAAAACCAGAAAGGCAAGACAGGCCCTGGAGAACAGGGAGCCTTGTTATGCTGATGGGCGGGATGTAAGTTGCCAACTGCCTCACTGGAGGAGTGCATTGTGTTCCCTAAAACAAGGAAACAACAGAGCTACAGAGCCAAGGGCACTTCCAGTCTAGGGAATATACCTTGGGAAAACTGAAAATCAATAAGACAGAGCCACCCCCAAATTGAGGGCTGCACTGCTTACAAGAACCTCAACCTGGGTGCACCTGAAATATCCCAGGAAATATAAAAATGGTTCAAAAAATTGTGGAACTTACGTACGATGGAATATCCCTCAGCCATGAAATCAATGTCATAAGACCAGTAGCAGCAAAATGAGTGGATTCAGGTACGATGATTCTAAGTGAAATAAGTCACACAGAAAAAGAAACTTATCATAAGATATCACTTAGGAAGATCCTGTAAACATGGCTACACATGAACTGAGTTAGGAAAGAGAACAGAGTCTCACATTTAGAAAACACTCTTATGCCTGCTTAAGGGGGAAGGAGAGGTGGGGTGATGCATCAAACCAGAGTTTGATATAAGCCCAGGTACCGTTCCAAAAACCAACTATGGAATAGACAAGACCTACACCTTCCTCAGTGAAAGGGACTCAAAACCCCATATTTCCCGCAGAGGAATAGATCTGACTAGTAAGAATCTTAAAACCTATGTAATGATATGTCTCCGTAAGGGAATCAAGTGTGTCTAGACTGGCATAAACATGGCAGCGAGAATCAGCTCAAACCCACTCTTAAAAGGAATTTCAAAAACAAAACAAAGAAACAGGGAAATTCTTTACAATTCCTTCAGGGTCTCTGATGCAACCTGGAATGACCCTATCTACAATGACAGCTGGATGTGGCATGAGGCTGGACACTTGGGACTGAGAGGATTGGTGAGATTGGGTGAGCAAATGCAGACCCTTTAAAGCAAGAATGCATGGCACCCATTCCATGGGTCCCAACTCTCCAGGTTGAAGGGAATATTACTACAGCTATAACATGTACGGGAAACCTAGAGAATGGACACACTGTGAATACGAAAGGTTTCTAAAACTCAATGAAGAGTCCCTCTCCTGGTGCTCCGGTTTGACTTTCCAACTGCTTTCCTATCAATCTCCCAACTTGGAGAGACAGCCCCTTTAAGCTCCTGGTTCGCACAAGTTGCCAAATTGGCAGAGGATGAAAGGGAAGAGGGAGAACCAATGAGAGAGTAGCTGTTAGGCATTTGGATGGGCACATGTCACTCTAATTTCCCGGCAGGAAGAAGAATTAACCAAAGTCTCAGCCACCCACCGGGAACCAGTATAGGTCCTGAACCAAAAGTTTGGACTTGCATTCAGCTCACAAAAAACGAGTTGAAAACTGGAGCTCAGGGGCACAGCAATTCACAAACTGGCAGAGTAATCAAGGCCAACTCTCGTCCAAAAATCTGTTGAGGGAAGGCAACGAGGCGGACTTGAAAGCGAGGCAGAATAGCAGGAAACAGATTTCAAGAGGTACGTTGGAATCACCTGTAAAGCACAGGAAGAGGGGCACAACTTCGACAATGACGCACTTGGCCAAAAAGGGCGTATGCGTTTTCTCCTGAATATATTCAGGAGAAAACGCATACGCCCTTTTTGGCCAAGCAAGCAAGCGGGCAATGCAAATCTGCACTACAAAGAAGTATCACTTCCCACCGGTCAAAAGGGACATCCACAAAATGTGTAAAAACCAGAAAGGCAAGACAGGCCCTGGAGAACAGGGAGCCTTGTTATGCTGATGGGCGGGATGTAAGTTGCCAACTGCCTCACTGGAGGAGTGCATTGTGTTCCCTAAAACAAGGAAACAACAGAGCTACAGAGCCAAGGGCACTTCCAGTCTAGGGAATATACCTTGGGAAAACTGAAAATCAATAAGACAGAGCCACCCCCAAATTGAGGGCTGCACTGCTTACAAGAACCTCAACCTGGGTGCACCTGAAATATCCCAGGAAATATAAAAATGGTTCAAAAAATTGTGGAACTTACGTACGATGGAATATCCCTCAGCCATGAAATCAATGTCATAAGACCAGTAGCAGCAAAATGAGTGGATTCAGGTACGATGATTCTAAGTGAAATAAGTCACACAGAAAAAGAAACTTATCATAAGATATCACTTAGGAAGATCCTGTAAACATGGCTACACATGAACTGAGTTAGGAAAGAGAACAGAGTCTCACATTTAGAAAACACTCTTATGCCTGCTTAAGGGGGAAGGAGAGGTGGGGTGATGCATCAAACCAGAGTTTGATATAAGCCCAGGTACCGTTCCAAAAACCAACTATGGAATAGACAAGACCTACACCTTCCTCAGTGAAAGGGACTCAAAACCCCATACTTCCCGCAGAGGAATAGATCTGACTAGTAAGAATCTTAAAACCTATGTAATGATATGTCTCCGTAAGGGAATCAAGTGTGTCTAGACTGGCATAAACATGGCAGCGAGAATCAGCTCAAACCCACTCTTAAAAGGAATTTCAAAAACAAAACAAAGAAACAGGGAAATTCTTTACAATTCCTTCAGGGTCTCTGATGCAACCTGGAATGACCCTATCTACAATGACAGCTGGATGTGGCATGAGGCTGGACACTTGGGACTGAGAGGATTGGTGAGATTGGGTGAGCAAATGCAGACCCTTTAAAGCAAGAATGCATGGCACCCATTCCATGGGTCCCAACTCTCCAGGTTGAAGGGAATATTACTACAGCTATAACATGTACGGGAAACCTAGAGAATGGACACACTGTGAATATGAAAGGTTTCTAAAACTCAATGAAGAGTCCCTCTCCTGGTGCTCCGGTTTGACTTTCCAACTGCTTTCCTATCAATCTCCCAACTTGGAGAGACAGCCCCTTTAAGCTCCTGGTTCGCACAAGTTGCCAAATTGGCAGAGGATGAAAGGGAAGAGGGAGAACCAATGAGAGAGTAGCTGTTAGGCATTTGGATGGGCACATGTCACTCTAATTTCCCGGCAGGAAGAAGAATTAACCAAAGTCTCAGCCACCCACCGGGAACCAGTATAGGTCCTGAACCAAAAGTTTGGACTTGCGTTCAGCTCACAAAAAACGAGTTGAAAAATGGAGCTCAGGGGCACAGCAATTCACAAACTGGCAGAGTAATCAAGGCCAACTCTCGTCCAAAAATCTGTTGAGGGAAGGCAACGAGGCGGACTTGAAAGCGAGGCAGAATAGCAGGAAACAGATTTCAAGAGGTACGTTGGAATCACCTGTAAAGCACAGGAAGAGGGGCACAACTTCGACAATGACGCACTTGGCCAAAAAGGGCGTATGCGTTTTCTCCTGAATATATTCAGGAGAAAACGCATACGCCCTTTTTGGCCAAGCAAGCAAGCGGGCAATGCAAATCTGCACTACAAAGAAGTATCACTTCCCACCGGTCAAAAGGGACATCCACAAAATGTGTAAAAACCAGAAAGGCAAGACAGGCCCTGGAGAACAGGGAGCCTTGTTATGCTGATGGGCGGGATGTAAGTTGCCAACTGCCTCACTGGAGGAGTGCATTGTGTTCCCTAAAACAAGGAAACAACAGAGCTACAGAGCCAAGTGCACTTCCAGTCTAGGGAATATACCTTGGGAAAACTGAAAATCAATAAGACAGAGCCACCCCCAAATTGAGGGCTGCACTGCTTACAAGAACCTCAACCTGGGTGCACCTGAAATATCCCAGGAAATATAAAAATGGTTCAAAAAATTGCGGAACTTACGTACGATGGAATATCCCTCAGCCATGAAATCAATGTCATAAGACCAGTAGCAGCAAAATGAGTGGATTCAGGTACGATGATTCTAAGTGAAATAAGTCACACAGAAAAAGAAACTTATCATAAGATATCACTTAGGAAGATCCTGTAAACATGGCTACACATGAACTGAGTTAGGAAAGAGAACAGAGTCTCACATTTAGAAAACACTCTTATGCCTGCTTAAGGGGGAAGGAGAGGTGGGGTGATGCATCAAACCAGAGTTTGATATAAGCCCAGGTACCGTTCCAAAAACCAACTATGGAATAGACAAGACCTACACCTTCCTCAGTGAAAGGGACTCAAAACCCCATATTTCCCGCAGAGGAATAGATCTGACTAGTAAGAATCTTAAAACCTATGTAATGATATGTCTCCGTAAGGGAATCAAGTGTGTCTAGACTGGCATAAACATGACAGCGAGAATCAGCTCAAACCCACTCTAAAAAGGAATTTCAAAAACAAAACAAAGAAACAGGGAAATTCTTTACAATTCCTTCAGGGTCTCTGATGCAACCTGGAATGACCCTATCTACAATGACAGCTGGATGTGGCATGAGGCTGGACACTTGGGACTGAGAGGATTGGTGAGATTGGGTGAGCAAATGCAGACCCTTTAAAGCAAGAATGCATGGCACCCATTCCATGGGTCCCAACTCTCCAGGTTGAAGGGAATATTACTACAGCTATAACATGTACGGGAAACCTAGAGAATGGACACACTGTGAATACGAAAGGTTTCTAAAACTCAACGAAGAGTCCCTCTCCTGGTGCTCCGGTTTGACTTTCCAACTGCTTTCCTATCAATCTCCCAACTTGGAGAGACAGCCCCTTTAAGCTCCTGGTTCGCACAAGTTGCCAAATTGGCAGAGGATGAAAGGGAAGAGGGAGAACCAATGAGAGATTAGCTGTTAGGCATTTGGATGGGCACATGTCACTCTAATTTCCCGGCAGGAAGAAGAATTAACCAAAGTCTCAGCCACCCACCGGGAACCAGTATAGGTCCTGAACCAAAAGTTTGGACTTGCATTCAGCTCACAAAAAACGAGTTGAAAAATGGAGCTCAGGGGCACAGCAATTCACAAACTGGCAGAGTAATCAAGGCCAACTCTCGTCCAAAAATCTGTTGAGGGAAGGCAACGAGGCGGACTTGAAAGCGAGGCAGAATAGCAGGAAACAGATTTCAAGAGGTACGTTGGAATCGCCTGTAAAGCACAGGAAGAGGGGCACAACTTCGACAATGACGCACTTGGCCAAAAAGGGCGTATGTGTTTTCTCCTGAATATATTCAGGAGAAAACGCATACGCCCTTTTTGGCCAAGCAAGCAAGCGGGCAATGCAAATCTGCACTACAAAGAAGTATCACTTCCCACCGGTCAAAAGGGACATCCACAAAATGTGTAAAAACCAGAAAGGCAAGACAGGCCCTGGAGAACAGGGAGCCTTGTTATGCTGATGGGCGGGATGTAAGTTGCCAACTGCCTCACTGGAGGAGTGCATTGTGTTCCCTAAAACAAGGAAACAACAGAGCTACAGAGCCAAGGGCACTTCCAGTCTAGGGAATATACCTTGGGAAAACTGAAAATCAATAAGACAGAGCCACCCCCAAATTGAGGGCTGCACTGCTTACAAGAACCTCAACCTGGGTGCACCTGAAATATCCCAGGAAATATAAAAATGGTTCAAAAAATTGTGGAACTTACGTACGATGGAATATCCCTCAGCCATGAAATCAATGTCATAAGACCAGTAGCAGCAAAATGAGTGGATTCAGGTACGATGATTCTAAGTGAAATAAGTCACACAGAAAAAGAAACTTATCATAAGATATCACTTAGGAAGATCCTGTAAACATGGCTACACATGAACTGAGTTAGGAAAGAGAACAGAGTCTCACATTTAGAAAACACTCTTATGCCTGCTTAAGGGGGAAGGAGAGGTGGGGTGATGCATCAAACCAGAGTTTGATATAAGCCCAGGTACCGTTCCAAAAACCAACTATGGAATAGACAAGACCTACACCTTCCTCAGTGAAAGGGACTCAAAACCCCATATTTCCCGCAGAGGAATAGATCTGACTAGTAAGAATCTTAAAACCTATGTAATGATATGTCTCCGTAAGGGAATCAAGTGTGTCTAGACTGGCATAAACATGGCAGCGAGAATCAGCTCAAACCCACTCTTAAAAGGAATTTCAAAAACAAAACAAAGAAACAGGGAAATTCTTTACAATTCCTTCAGGGTCTCTGATGCAACCTGGAATGACCCTATCTACAATGACAGCTGGATGTGGCATGAGGCTGGACACTTGGGACTGAGAGGATTGGTGAGATTGGGTGAGCAAATGCAGACCCTTTAAAGCAAGAATGCATGGCACCCATTCCATGGGTCCCAACTCTCCAGGTTGAAGGGAATATTACTACAGCTATAACATGTACGGGAAACCTAGAGAATGGACACACTGTGAATACGAAAGGTTTCTAAAACTCAATGAAGAGTCCCTCTCCTGGTGCTCCGGTTTGACTTTCCAACTGCTTTCCTATCAATCTCCCAACTTGGAGAGACAGCCCCTTTAAGCTCCTGGTTCGCACAAGTTGCCAAATTGGCAGAGGATGAAAGGGAAGAGGGAGAACCAATGAGAGAGTAGCTGTTAGGCATTTGGATGGGCACATGTCACTCTAATTTCCCGGCAGGAAGAAGAATTAACCAAAGTCTCAGCCACCCACCGGGAACCAGTATAGGTCCTGAACCAAAAGTTTGGACTTGCATTCAGCTCACAAAAAACGAGTTGAAAACTGGAGCTCAGGGGCACAGCAATTCACAAACTGGCAGAGTAATCAAGGCCAACTCTCGTCCAAAAATCTGTTGAGGGAAGGCAACGAGGCGGACTTGAAAGCGAGGCAGAATAGCAGGAAACAGATTTCAAGAGGTACGTTGGAATCACCTGTAAAGCACAGGAAGAGGGGCACAACTTCGACAATGACGCACTTGGCCAAAAAGGGCGTATGCGTTTTCTCCTGAATATATTCAGGAGAAAACGCATACGCCCTTTTTGGCCAAGCAAGCAAGCGGGCAATGCAAATCTGCACTACAAAGAAGTATCACTTCCCACCGGTCAAAAGGGACATCCACAAAATGTGTAAAAACCAGAAAGGCAAGACAGGCCCTGGAGAACAGGGAGCCTTGTTATGCTGATGGGCGGGATGTAAGTTGCCAACTGCCTCACTGGAGGAGTGCATTGTGTTCCCTAAAACAAGGAAACAACAGAGCTACAGAGCCAAGGGCACTTCCAGTCTAGGGAATATACCTTGGGAAAACTGAAAATCAATAAGACAGAGCCACCCCCAAATTGAGGGCTGCACTGCTTACAAGAACCTCAACCTGGGTGCACCTGAAATATCCCAGGAAATATAAAAATGGTTCAAAAAATTGTGGAACTTACGTACGATGGAATATCCCTCAGCCATGAAATCAATGTCATAAGACCAGTAGCAGCAAAATGAGTGGATTCAGGTACGATGATTCTAAGTGAAATAAGTCACACAGAAAAAGAAACTTATCATAAGATATCACTTAGGAAGATCCTGTAAACATGGCTACACATGAACTGAGTTAGGAAAGAGAACAGAGTCTCACATTTAGAAAACACTCTTATGCCTGCTTAAGGGGGAAGGAGAGGTGGGGTGATGCATCAAACCAGAGTTTGATATAAGCCCAGGTACCGTTCCAAAAACCAACTATGGAATAGACAAGACCTACACCTTCCTCAGTGAAAGGGACTCAAAACCCCATACTTCCCGCAGAGGAATAGATCTGACTAGTAAGAATCTTAAAACCTATGTAATGATATGTCTCCGTAAGGGAATCAAGTGTGTCTAGACTGGCATAAACATGGCAGCGAGAATCAGCTCAAACCCACTCTTAAAAGGAATTTCAAAAACAAAACAAAGAAACAGGGAAATTCTTTACAATTCCTTCAGGGTCTCTGATGCAACCTGGAATGACCCTATCTACAATGACAGCTGGATGTGGCATGAGGCTGGACACTTGGGACTGAGAGGATTGGTGAGATTGGGTGAGCAAATGCAGACCCTTTAAAGCAAGAATGCATGGCACCCATTCCATGGGTCCCAACTCTCCAGGTTGAAGGGAATATTACTACAGCTATAACATGTACGGGAAACCTAGAGAATGGACACACTGTGAATATGAAAGGTTTCTAAAACTCAATGAAGAGTCCCTCTCCTGGTGCTCCGGTTTGACTTTCCAACTGCTTTCCTATCAATCTCCCAACTTGGAGAGACAGCCCCTTTAAGCTCCTGGTTCGCACAAGTTGCCAAATTGGCAGAGGATGAAAGGGAAGAGGGAGAACCAATGAGAGAGTAGCTGTTAGGCATTTGGATGGGCACATGTCACTCTAATTTCCCGGCAGGAAGAAGAATTAACCAAAGTCTCAGCCACCCACCGGGAACCAGTATAGGTCCTGAACCAAAAGTTTGGACTTGCGTTCAGCTCACAAAAAACGAGTTGAAAAATGGAGCTCAGGGGCACAGCAATTCACAAACTGGCAGAGTAATCAAGGCCAACTCTCGTCCAAAAATCTGTTGAGGGAAGGCAACGAGGCGGACTTGAAAGCGAGGCAGAATAGCAGGAAACAGATTTCAAGAGGTACGTTGGAATCACCTGTAAAGCACAGGAAGAGGGGCACAACTTCGACAATGACGCACTTGGCCAAAAAGGGCGTATGCGTTTTCTCCTGAATATATTCAGGAGAAAACGCATACGCCCTTTTTGGCCAAGCAAGCAAGCGGGCAATGCAAATCTGCACTACAAAGAAGTATCACTTCCCACCGGTCAAAAGGGACATCCACAAAATGTGTAAAAACCAGAAAGGCAAGACAGGCCCTGGAGAAGAGGGAGCCTTGTTATGCTGATGGGCGGGATGTAAGTTGCCAACTGCCTCACTGGAGGAGTGCATTGTGTTCCCTAAAACAAGGAAACAACAGAGCTACAGAGCCAAGGGCGCTTCCAGTCTAGGGAATATACCTTGGGAAAACTGAAAATCAATAAGACAGAGCCACCCCCAAATTGAGGGCTGCACTGCTTACAAGAACCTCAACCTGGGTGCACCTGAAATATCCCAGGAAATATAAAAATGGTTCAAAAAATTGTGGAACTTACGTACGATGGAATATCCCTCAGCCATGAAATCAATGTCATAAGACCAGTAGCAGCAAAATGAGTGGATTCAGGTACGATGATTCTAAGTGAAATAAGTCACACAGAAAAAGAAACTTATCATAAGATATCACTTAGGAAGATCCTGTAAACATGGCTACACATGAACTGAGTTAGGAAAGAGAACAGAGTCTCACATTTAGAAAACACTCTTATGCCTGCTTAAGGGGGAAGGAGAGGTGGGGTGATGCATCAAACCAGAGTTTGATATAAGCCCAGGTACCGTTCCAAAAACCAACTATGGAATAGACAAGACCTACACCTTCCTCAGTGAAAGGGACTCAAAACCCCATATTTCCCGCAGAGGAATAGATCTGACTAGTAAGAATCTTAAAACCTATGTATTGATATGTCTCCGTAAGGGAATCAAGTGTGTCTAGACTGGCATAAACATGGCAGCGAGAATCAGCTCAAACCCACTCTAAAAAGGAATTTCAAAAACAAAACAAAGAAACAGGGAAATTCTTTACAATTCCTTCAGGGTCTCTGATGCAACCTGGAATGACCCTATCTACAATGACAGCTGGATGTGGCATGAGGCTGGACACTTGGGACTGAGAGGATTGGTGAGATTGGGTGAGCAAATGCAGACCCTTTAAAGCAAGAATGCATGGCACCCATTCCATGGGTCCCAACTCTCCAGGTTGAAGGGAATATTACTACAGCTATAACATGTACGGGAAACCTAGAGAATGGACACACTGTGAATACGAAAGGTTTCTAAAACTCAACGAAGAGTCCCTCTCCTGGTGCTCCGGTTTGACTTTCCAACTGCTTTCCTATCAATCTCCCAACTTGGAGAGACAGCCCCTTTAAGCTCCTGGTTCGCACAGGTTGCCAATTTGGCAGAGGATGAAAGGGAAGAGGGAGAACCAATGAGAGAGTAGCTGTTAGGCATTTGGATGGGCACATGTCACTCTAATTTCCCGGCAGGAAGAAGAATTAACCAAAGTCTCAGCCACCCACCGGGAACCAGTATAGGTCCTGAACCAAAAGTTTGGACTTGCGTTCAGCTCACAAAAAACGAGTTGAAAAATGGAGCTCAGGGGCACAGCAATTCACAAACTGGCAGAGTAATCAAGGCCAACTCTCGTCCAAAAATCTGTTGAGGGAAGGCAACGAGGCGGACTTGAAAGCGACGCAGAATAGCAGGAAACAGATTTCAAGAGGTACGTTGGAATCGCCTGTAAAGCACAGGAAGAGGGGCACAACTTCGACAATGACGCACTTGGCCAAAAAGGGCGTATGCGTTTTCTCCTGAATATATTCAGGAGAAAACGCATAGGCCCTTTTTGGCCAAGCAAGCAAGCGGGCAATGCAAATCTGCACTACAAAGAAGTATCACTTCCCACCGGTCAAAAGGGACATCCACAAAATGTGTAAAAACCAGAAAGGCAAGACAGGCCCTGGAGAACAGGGAGCCTTGTTATGCTGATGGGCGGGATGTAAGTTGCCAACTGCCTCACTGGAGGAGTGCATTGTGTTCCCTAAAACAAGGAAACAACAGAGCTACAGAGCCAAGGGCGCTTCCAGTCTAGGGAATATACCTTGGGAAAACTGAAAATCAATAAGACAGAGCCACCCCCAAATTGAGGGCTGCACTGCTTACAAGAACCTCAACCTGGGTGCACCTGAAATATCCCAGGAAATATAAAAATGGTTCAAAAAATTGTGGAACTTACGTACGATGGAATATCCCTCAGCCATGAAATCAATGTCATAAAACCAGTAGCAGCAAAATGAGTGGATTCAGGTACGATGATTCTAAGTGAAATAAGTCACACAGAAAAAGAAACTTATCATAAGATATCACTTAGGAAGATCCTGTAAACATGGCTACACATGAACTGAGTTAGGAAAGAGAACAGAGTCTCACATTTAGAAAAC
Source organism: Mesoplodon mirus (assembly GCF_964341445.2). Lineage (NCBI taxonomy): Eukaryota > Metazoa > Chordata > Mammalia > Artiodactyla > Ziphiidae > Mesoplodon > Mesoplodon mirus. The sequence goes on along the minus strand of NC_138987.1, from coordinate 105,508,111 downwards.
ACTCTTATGCCTGCTTAAGGGGGAAGGAGAGGTGGGGTGATGCATCAAACCAGAGTTTGATATAAGCCCAGGTACCGTTCCAAAAACCAACTATGGAATAGACAAGACCTACACCTTCCTCAGTGAAAGGGACTCAAAACCCCATATTTCCCGCAGAGGAATAGATCTGACTAGTAAGAATCTTAAAACCTATGTATTGATATGTCTCCGTAAGGGAATCAAGTGTGTCTAGACTGGCATAAACATGGCAGCGAGAATCAGCTCAAACCCACTCTAAAAAGGAATTTCAAAAACAAAACAAAGAAACAGGGAAATTCTTTACAATTCCTTCAGGGTCTCTGATGCAACCTGGAATGACCCTATCTACAATGACAGCTGGATGTGGCATGAGGCTGGACACTTGGGACTGAGAGGATTGGTGAGATTGGGTGAGCAAATGCAGACCCTTTAAAGCAAGAATGCATGGCACCCATTCCATGGGTCCCAACTCTCCAGGTTGAAGGGAATATTACTACAGCTATAACATGTACGGGAAACCTAGAGAATGGACACACTGTGAATACGAAAGGTTTCTAAAACTCAACGAAGAGTCCCTCTCCTGGTGCTCCGGTTTGACTTTCCAACTGCTTTCCTATCAATCTCCCAACTTGGAGAGACAGCCCCTTTAAGCTCCTGGTTCGCACAGGTTGCCAAATTGGCAGAGGATGAAAGGGAAGAGGGAGAACCAATGAGAGATTAGCTGTTAGGCATTTGGATGGGCACATGTCACTCTAATTTCCCGGCAGGAAGAAGAATTAACCAAAGTCTCAGCCACCCACCGGGAACCAGTATAGGTCCTGAACCAAAAGTTTGGACTTGCATTCAGCTCACAAAAAACGAGTTGAAAAATGGAGCTCAGGGGCACAGCAATTCACAAACTGGCAGAGTAATCAAGGCCAACTCTCGTCCAAAAATCTGTTGAGGGAAGGCAACGAGGCGGACTTGAAAGCGAGGCAGAATAGCAGGAAACAGATTTCAAGAGGTACGTTGGAATCGCCTGTAAAGCACAGGAAGAGGGGCACAACTTCGACAATGACGCACTTGGCCAAAAAGGGCGTATGTGTTTTCTCCTGAATATATTCAGGAGAAAACGCATACGCCCTTTTTGGCCAAGCAAGCAAGCGGGCAATGCAAATCTGCACTACAAAGAAGTATCACTTCCCACCGGTCAAAAGGGACATCCACAAAATGTGTAAAAACCAGAAAGGCAAGACAGGCCCTGGAGAACAGGGAGCCTTGTTATGCTGATGGGCGGGATGTAAGTTGCCAACTGCCTCACTGGAGGAGTGCATTGTGTTCCCTAAAACAAGGAAACAACAGAGCTACAGAGCCAAGGGCACTTCCAGTCTAGGGAATATACCTTGGGAAAACTGAAAATCAATAAGACAGAGCCACCCCCAAATTGAGGGCTGCACTGCTTACAAGAACCTCAACCTGGGTGCACCTGAAATATCCCAGGAAATATAAAAATGGTTCAAAAAATTGTGGAACTTACGTACGATGGAATATCCCTCAGCCATGAAATCAATGTCATAAGACCAGTAGCAGCAAAATGAGTGGATTCAGGTACGATGATTCTAAGTGAAATAAGTCACACAGAAAAAGAAACTTATCATAAGATATCACTTAGGAAGATCCTGTAAACATGGCTACACATGAACTGAGTTAGGAAAGAGAACAGAGTCTCACATTTAGAAAACACTCTTATGCCTGCTTAAGGGGGAAGGAGAGGTGGGGTGATGCATCAAACCAGAGTTTGATATAAGCCCAGGTACCGTTCCAAAAACCAACTATGGAATAGACAAGACCTACACCTTCCTCAGTGAAAGGGACTCAAAACCCCATATTTCCCGCAGAGGAATAGATCTGACTAGTAAGAATCTTAAAACCTATGTAATGATATGTCTCCGTAAGGGAATCAAGTGTTTCTAGACTGGCATAAACATGGCAGCGAGAATCAGCTCAAACCCACTCTTAAAAGGAATTTCAAAAACAAAACAAAGAAACAGGGAAATTCTTTACAATTCCTTCAGGGTCTCTGATGCAACCTGGAATGACCCTATCTACAATGACAGCTGGATGTGGCATGAGGCTGGACACTTGGGACTGAGAGGATTGGTGAGATTGGGTGAGCAAATGCAGACCCTTTAAAGCAAGAATGCATGGCACCCATTCCATGGGTCCCAACTCTCCAGGTTGAAGGGAATATTACTACAGCTATAACATGTACGGGAAACCTAGAGAATGGACACACTGTGAATACGAAAGGTTTCTAAAACTCAATGAAGAGTCCCTCTCCTGGTGCTCCGGTTTGACTTTCCAACTGCTTTCCTATCAATCTCCCAACTTGGAGAGACAGCCCCTTTAAGCTCCTGGTTCGCACAAGTTGCCAAATTGGCAGAGGATGAAAGGGAAGAGGGAGAACCAATGAGAGAGTAGCTGTTAGGCATTTGGATGGGCACATGTCACTCTAATTTCCCGGCAGGAAGAAGAATTAACCAAAGTCTCAGCCACCCACCGGGAACCAGTATAGGTCCTGAACCAAAAGTTTGGACTTGCATTCAGCTCACAAAAAACGAGTTGAAAAATGGAGCTCAGGGGCACAGCAATTCACAAACTGGCAGAGTAATCAAGGCCAACTCTCGTCCAAAAATCTGTTGAGGGAAGGCAACGAGGCGGACTTGAAAGCGAGGCAGAATAGCAGGAAACAGATTTCAAGAGGTACGTTGGAATCACCTGTAAAGCATAGGAAGAGGGGCACAACTTCGACAATGACGCACTTGGCCAAAAAGGGCGTATGCGTTTTCTCCTGAATATATTCAGGAGAAAACGCATACGCCCTTTTTGGCCAAGCAAGCAAGCGGGCAATGCAAATCTGCACTACAAAGAAGTATCACTTCCCACCGATCAAAAGGGACATCCACAAAATGTGTAAAAACCAGAAAGGCAAGACAGGCCCTGGAGAACAGGGAGCCTTGTTATGCTGATGGGCGGGATGTAAGTTGCCAACTGCCTCACTGGAGGAGTGCATTGTGTTCCCTAAAACAAGGAAACAACAGAGCTACAGAGCCACAGAGCCAAGGGCACTTCCAGTCTAGGGAATATACCTTGGGAAAACTGAAAATCAATAAGACAGAGCCACCCCCAAATTGAGGGCTGCACTGCTTACAAGAACCTCAACCTGGGTGCACCTGAAATATCCCAGGAAATATAAAAATGGTTCAAAAAATTGTGGAACTTACGTACGATGGAATATCCCTCAGCCATGAAATCAATGTCATAAGACCAGTAGCAGCAAAATGAGTGGATTCAGGTACGATGATTCTAAGTGAAATAAGTCACACAGAAAAAGAAACTTATCATAAGATATCACTTAGGAAGATCCTGTAAACATGGCTACACATGAACTGAGTTAGGAAAGAGAACAGAGTCTCACATTTAGAAAACACTCTTATGCCTGCTTAAGGGGGAAGGAGAGGTGGGGTGATGCATCAAACCAGAGTTTGATATAAGCCCAGGTACCGTTCCAAAAACCAACTATGGAATAGACAAGACCTACACCTTCCTCAGTGAAAGGGACTCAAAACCCCATATTTCCCGCAGAGGAATAGATCTGACTAGTAAGAATCTTAAAACCTATGTAATGATATGTCTCCGTAAGGGAATCAAGTGTGTCTAGACTGGCATAAACATGGCAGCGAGAATCAGCTCAAACCCACTCTTAAAAGGAATTTCAAAAACAAAACAAAGAAACAGGGAAATTCTTTACAATTCCTTCAGGGTCTCTGATGCAACCTGGAATGACCCTATCTACAATGACAGCTGGATGTGGCATGAGGCTGGACACTTGGGACTGAGAGGATTGGTGAGATTGGGTGAGCAAATGCAGACCCTTTAAAGCAAGAATGCATGGCACCCATTCCATGGGTCCCAACTCTCCAGGTTGAAGGGAATATTACTACAGCTATAACATGTACGGGAAACCTAGAGAATGGACACACTGTGAATATGAAAGGTTTCTAAAACTCAATGAAGAGTCCCTCCTCTGGTGCTCCGGTTTGACTTTCCAACTGCTTTCCTATCAATCTCCCAACTTGGAGAGACAGCCCCTTTAAGCTCCTGGTTCGCACAAGTTGCCAAATTGGCAGAGGATGAAAGGGAAGAGGGAGAACCAATGAGAGAGTAGCTGTTAGGCATTTGGATGGGCACATGTCACTCTAATTTCCCGGCAGGAAGAAGAATTAACCAAAGTCTCAGCCACCCACCGGGAACCAGTATAGGTCCTGAACCAAAAGTTTGGACTTGCATTCAGCTCACAAAAAACGAGTTGAAAACTGGAGCTCAGGGGCACAGCAATTCACAAACTGGCAGAGTAATCAAGGCCAACTCTCGTCCAAAAATCTGTTGAGGGAAGGCAACGAGGCGGACTTGAAAGCGAGGCAGAATAGCAGGAAACAGATTTCAAGAGGTACGTTGGAATCACCTGTAAAGCACAGGAAGAGGGGCACAACTTCGACAATGACGCACTTGGCCAAAAAGGGCGTATGCGTTTTCTCCTGAATATATTCAGGAGAAAACGCATACGCCCTTTTTGGCCAAGCAAGCAAGCGGGCAATGCAAATCTGCACTACAAAGAAGTATCACTTCCCACCGGTCAAAAGGGACATCCACAAAATGTGTAAAAACCAGAAAGGCAAGACAGGCCCTGGAGAACAGGGAGCCTTGTTATGCTGATGGGCGGGATGTAAGTTGCCAACTGCCTCACTGGAGGAGTGCATTGTGTTCCCTAAAACAAGGAAACAACAGAGCTACAGAGCCAAGGGCACTTCCAGTCTAGGGAATATACCTTGGGAAAACTGAAAATCAATAAGACAGAGCCACCCCCAAATTGAGGGCTGCACTGCTTACAAGAACCTCAACCTGGGTGCACCTGAAATATCCCAGGAAATATAAAAATGGTTCAAAAAATTGTGGAACTTACGTACGATGGAATATCCCTCAGCCATGAAATCAATGTCATAAGACCAGTAGCAGCAAAATGAGTGGATTCAGGTACGATGATTCTAAGTGAAATAAGTCACACAGAAAAAGAAACTTATCATAAGATATCACTTAGGAAGATCCTGTAAACATGGCTACACATGAACTGAGTTAGGAAAGAGAACAGAGTCTCACATTTAGAAAACACTCTTATGCCTGCTTAAGGGGGAAGGAGAGGTGGGGTGATGCATCAAACCAGAGTTTGATATAAGCCCAGGTACCGTTCCAAAAACCAACTATGGAATAGACAAGACCTACACCTTCCTCAGTGAAAGGGACTCAAAACCCCATATTTCCCGCAGAGGAATAGATCTGACTAGTAAGAATCTTAAAACCTATGTAATGATATGTCTCCGTAAGGGAATCAAGTGTGTCTAGACTGGCATAAACATGGCAGCGAGAATCACCTCAAACCCACTCTTAAAAGGAATTTCAAAAACAAAACAAAGAAACAGGGAAATTCTTTACAATTCCTTCAGGGTCTCTGATGCAACCTGGAATGACCCTATCTACAATGACAGCTGGATGTGGCATGAGGCTGGACACTTGGGACTGAGAGGATTGGTGAGATTGGGTGAGCAAATGCAGACCCTTTAAAGCAAGAATGCATGGCACCCATTCCATGGGTCCCAACTCTCCAGGTTGAAGGGAATATTACTACAGCTATAACATGTACGGGAAACCTAGAGAATGGACACACTGTGAATATGAAAGGTTTCTAAAACTCAATGAAGAGTCCCTCTCCTGGTGCTCCGGTTTGACTTTCCAACTGCTTTCCTATCAATCTCCCAACTTGGAGAGACAGCCCCTTTAAGCTCCTGGTTCGCACAAGTTGCCAAATTGGCAGAGGATGAAAGGGAAGAGGGAGAACCAATGAGAGAGTAGCTGTTAGGCATTTGGATGGGCACATGTCACTCTAATTTCCCGGCAGGAAGAAGAATTAACCAAAGTCTCAGCCACCCACCGGGAACCAGTATAGGTCCTGAACCAAAAGTTTGGACTTGCGTTCAGCTCACAAAAAACGAGTTGAAAAATGGAGCTCAGGGGCACAGCAATTCACAAACTGGCAGAGTAATCAAGGCCAACTCTCGTCCAAAAATCTGTTGAGGGAAGGCAACGAGGCGGACTTGAAAGCGAGGCAGAATAGCAGGAAACAGATTTCAAGAGGTACGTTGGAATCACCTGTAAAGCACAGGAAGAGGGGCACAACTTCGACAATGACGCACTTGGCCAAAAAGGGCGTATGCGTTTTCTCCTGAATATATTCAGGAGAAAACGCATACGCCCTTTTTGGCCAAGCAAGCAAGCGGGCAATGCAAATCTGCACTACAAAGAAGTATCACTTCCCACCGGTCAAAAGGGACATCCACAAAATGTGTAAAAACCAGAAAGGCAAGACAGGCCCTGGAGAACAGGGAGCCTTGTTATGCTGATGGGCGGGATGTAAGTTGCCAACTGCCTCACTGGAGGAGTGCATTGTGTTCCCTAAAACAAGGAAACAACAGAGCTACAGAGCCAAGGGCGCTTCCAGTCTAGGGAATATACCTTGGGAAAACTGAAAATCAATAAGACAGAGCCACCCCCAAATTGAGGGCTGCACTGCTTACAAGAACCTCAACCTGGGTGCACCTGAAATATCCCAGGAAATATAAAAATGGTTCAAAAAATTGTGGAACTTACGTACGATGGAATATCCCTCAGCCATGAAATCAATGTCATAAGACCAGTAGCAGCAAAATGAGTGGATTCAGGTACGATGATTCTAAGTGAAATAAGTCACACAGAAAAAGAAACTTATCATAAGATATCACTTAGGAAGATCCTGTAAACATGGCTACACATGAACTGAGTTAGGAAAGAGAACAGAGTCTCACATTTAGAAAACACTCTTATGCCTGCTTAAGGGGGAAGGAGAGGTGGGGTGATGCATCAAACCAGAGTTTGATATAAGCCCAGGTACCGTTCCAAAAACCAACTATGGAATAGACAAGACCTACACCTTCCTCAGTGAAAGGGACTCAAAACCCCATATTTCCCGCAGAGGAATAGATCTGACTAGTAAGAATCTTAAAACCTATGTATTGATATGTCTCCGTAAGGGAATCAAGTGTGTCTAGACTGGCATAAACATGGCAGCGAGAATCAGCTCAAACCCACTCTAAAAAGGAATTTCAAAAACAAAACAAAGAAACAGGGAAATTCTTTACAATTCCTTCAGGGTCTCTGATGCAACCTGGAATGACCCTATCTACAATGACAGCTGGATGTGGCATGAGGCTGGACACTTGGGACTGAGAGGATTGGTGAGATTGGGTGAGCAAATGCAGACCCTTTAAAGCAAGAATGCATGGCACCCATTCCATGGGTCCCAACTCTCCAGGTTGAAGGGAATATTACTACAGCTATAACATGTACGGGAAACCTAGAGAATGGACACACTGTGAATACGAAAGGTTTCTAAAACTCAACGAAGAGTCCCTCTCCTGGTGCTCCGGTTTGACTTTCCAACTGCTTTCCTATCAATCTCCCAACTTGGAGAGACAGCCCCTTTAAGCTCCTGGTTCGCACAGGTTGCCAATTTGGCAGAGGATGAAAGGGAAGAGGGAGAACCAATGAGAGAGTAGCTGTTAGGCATTTGGATGGGCACATGTCACTCTAATTTCCCGGCAGGAAGAAGAATTAACCAAAGTCTCAGCCACCCACCGGGAACCAGTATAGGTCCTGAACCAAAAGTTTGGACTTGCGTTCAGCTCACAAAAAACGAGTTGAAAAATGGAGCTCAGGGGCACAGCAATTCACAAACTGGCAGAGTAATCAAGGCCAACTCTCGTCCAAAAATCTGTTGAGGGAAGGCAACGAGGCGGACTTGAAAGCGACGCAGAATAGCAGGAAACAGATTTCAAGAGGTACGTTGGAATCGCCTGTAAAGCACAGGAAGAGGGGCACAACTTCGACAATGACGCACTTGGCCAAAAAGGGCGTATGCGTTTTCTCCTGAATATATTCAGGAGAAAACGCATAGGCCCTTTTTGGCCAAGCAAGCAAGCGGGCAATGCAAATCTGCACTACAAAGAAGTATCACTTCCCACCGGTCAAAAGGGACATCCACAAAATGTGTAAAAACCAGAAAGGCAAGACAGGCCCTGGAGAACAGGGAGCCTTGTTATGCTGATGGGCGGGATGTAAGTTGCCAACTGCCTCACTGGAGGAGTGCATTGTGTTCCCTAAAACAAGGAAACAACAGAGCTACAGAGCCAAGGGCGCTTCCAGTCTAGGGAATATACCTTGGGAAAACTGAAAATCAATAAGACAGAGCCACCCCCAAATTGAGGGCTGCACTGCTTACAAGAACCTCAACCTGGGTGCACCTGAAATATCCCAGGAAATATAAAAATGGTTCAAAAAATTGTGGAACTTACGTACGATGGAATATCCCTCAGCCATGAAATCAATGTCATAAGACCAGTAGCAGCAAAATGAGTGGATTCAGGTACGATGATTCTAAGTGAAATAAGTCACACAGAAAAAGAAACTTATCATAAGATATCACTTAGGAAGATCCTGTAAACATGGCTACACATGAACTGAGTTAGGAAAGAGAACAGAGTCTCACATTTAGAAAACACTCTTATGCCTGCTTAAGGGGGAAGGAGAGGTGGGGTGATGCATCAAACCAGAGTTTGATATAAGCCCAGGTACCGTTCCAAAAACCAACTATGGAATAGACAAGACCTACACCTTCCTCAGTGAAAGGGACTCAAAACCCCATATTTCCCGCAGAGGAATAGATCTGACTAGTAAGAATCTTAAAACCTATGTATTGATATGTCTCCGTAAGGGAATCAAGTGTGTCTAGACTGGCATAAACATGGCAGCGAGAATCAGCTCAAACCCACTCTAAAAAGGAATTTCAAAAACAAAACAAAGAAACAGGGAAATTCTTTACAATTCCTTCAGGGTCTCTGATGCAACCTGGAATGACCCTATCTACAATGACAGCTGGATGTGGCATGAGGCTGGACACTTGGGACTGAGAGGATTGGTGAGATTGGGTGAGCAAATGCAGACCCTTTAAAGCAAGAATGCATGGCACCCATTCCATGGGTCCCAACTCTCCAGGTTGAAGGGAATATTACTACAGCTATAACATGTACGGGAAACCTAGAGAATGGACACACTGTGAATACGAAAGGTTTCTAAAACTCAACGAAGAGTCCCTCTCCTGGTGCTCCGGTTTGACTTTCCAACTGCTTTCCTATCAATCTCCCAACTTGGAGAGACAGCCCCTTTAAGCTCCTGGTTCGCACAGGTTGCCAATTTGGCAGAGGATGAAAGGGAAGAGGGAGAACCAATGAGAGAGTAGCTGTTAGGCATTTGGATGGGCACATGTCACTCTAATTTCCCGGCAGGAAGAAGAATTAACCAAAGTCTCAGCCACCCACCGGGAACCAGTATAGGTCCTGAACCAAAAGTTTGGACTTGCGTTCAGCTCACAAAAAACGAGTTGAAAAATGGAGCTCAGGGGCACAGCAATTCACAAACTGGCAGAGTAATCAAGGCCAACTCTCGTCCAAAAATCTGTTGAGGGAAGGCAACGAGGCGGACTTGAAAGCGACGCAGAATAGCAGGAAACAGATTTCAAGAGGTACGTTGGAATCGCCTGTAAAGCACAGGAAGAGGGGCACAACTTCGACAATGATGCACTTGGCCAAAAAGGGCGTATGCGTTTTCTCCTGAATATATTCAGGAGAAAACGCATACGTCCTTTTTGGCCAAGCAAGCAAGCGGGCAATGCAAATCTGCACTACAAAGAAGTATCACTTCCCACCGGTCAAAAGGGACATCCACAAAATGTGTAAAAACCAGAAAGGCAAGACAGGCCCTGGAGAACAGGGAGCCTTGTTATGCTGATGGGCGGGATGTAAGTTGCCAACTGCCTCACTGGAGGAGTGCATTGTGTTCCCTAAAACAAGGAAACAACAGAGCTACAGAGCCAAGGGCACTTCCAGTCTAGGGAATATACCTTGGGAAAACTGAAAATCAATAAGACAGAGCCACCCCCAAATTGAGGGCTGCACTGCTTACAAGAACCTCAACCTGGGTACACCTGAAATATCCCAGGAAATATAAAAATGGTTCAAAATATTGTGGAACTTACGTATGATGGAATATCCCTCAGCCATGAAATCAATGTCATAAGACCAGTAGCAGCAAAATGAGTGGATTCAGGTACGATGATTCTAAGTGAAATAAGTCACACAGAAAAAGAAACTTATCATAAGATATCACTTAGGAAGATCCTGTAAACATGGCTACACATGAACTGAGTTAGGAAAGAGAACAGAGTCTCACATTTAGAAAACACTCTTATGCCTGCTTAAGGGGGAAGGAGAGGTGGGGTGATGCATCAAACCAGAGTTTGATATAAGCCCAGGTACCGTTCCAAAAACCAACTATGGAATAGACAAGACCTACACCTTCCTCAGTGAAAGGGACTCAAAACCCCATATTTCCCGCAGAGGAATAGATCTGACTAGTAAGAATCTTAAAACCTATGTATTGATATGTCTCCGTAAGGGAATCAAGTGTGTCTAGACTGGCATAAACATGGCAGCGAGAATCAGCTCAAACCCACTCTAAAAAGGAATTTCAAAAGCAAAACAAAGAAACAGGGAAATTCTTTACAATTCCTTCAGGGTCTCTGATGCAACCTGGAATGACCCTATCTACAATGACAGCTGGATGTGGCATGAGGCTGGACACTTGGGACTGAGGGGATTGGTGAGATTGGGTGAGCAAATGCAGACCCTTTAAAGCAAGAATGCATGGCACCCATTCCATGGGTCCCAACTCTCCAGGTTGAAGGGAATATTACTACAGCTATAACATGTACGGGAAACCTAGAGAATGGACACACTGTGAATACGAAAGGTTTCTAAAACTCAACGAAGAGTCCCTCTCCTGGTGCTCCGGTTTGACTTTCCAACTGCTTTCCTATCAATCTCCCAACTTGGAGAGACAGCCCCTTTAAGCTCCTGGTTCGCACAGGTTGCCAATTTGGCAGAGGATGAAAGGGAAGAGGGAGAACCAATGAGAGAGTAGCTGTTAGGCATTTGGATGGGCACATGTCACTCTAATTTCCCGGCAGGAAGAAGAATTAACCAAAGTCTCAGCCACCCACCGGGAACCAGTATAGGTCCTGAACCAAAAGTTTGGACTTGCGTTCAGCTCACAAAAAACGAGTTGAAAAATGGAGCTCAGGGGCACAGCAATTCACAAACTGGCAGAGTAATCAAGGCCAACTCTCGTCCAAAAATCTGTTGAGGGAAGGCAACGAGGCGGACTTGAAAGCGACGCAGAATAGCAGGAAACAGATTTCAAGAGGTACGTTGGAATCGCCTGTAAAGCACAGGAAGAGGGGCACAACTTCGACAATGACGCACTTGGCCAAAAAGGGCGTATGCGTTTTCTCCTGAATATATTCAGGAGAAAACGCATAGGCCCTTTTTGGCCAAGCAAGCAAGCGGGCAATGCAAATCTGCACTACAAAGAAGTATCACTTCCCACCGGTCAAAAGGGACATCCACAAAATGTGTAAAAACCAGAAAGGCAAGACAGGCCCTGGAGAACAGGGAGCCTTGTTATGCTGATGGGCGGGATGTAAGTTGCCAACTGCCTCACTGGAGGAGTGCATTGTGTTCCCTAAAACAAGGAAACAACAGAGCTACAGAGCCAAGGGCGCTTCCAGTCTAGGGAATATACCTTGGGAAAACTGAAAATCAATAAGACAGAGCCACCCCCAAATTGAGGGCTGCACTGCTTACAAGAACCTCAACCTGGGTGCACCTGAAATATCCCAGGAAATATAAAAATGGTTCAAAAAATTGTGGAACTTACGTACGATGGAATATCCCTCAGCCATGAAATCAATGTCATAAGACCAGTAGCAGCAAAATGAGTGGATTCAGGTACGATGATTCTAAGTGAAATAAGTCACACAGAAAAAGAAACTTATCATAAGATATCACTTAGGAAGATCCTGTAAACATGGCTACACATGAACTGAGTTAGGAAAGAGAACAGAGTCTCACATTTAGAAAACACTCTTATGCCTGCTTAAGGGGGAAGGAGAGGTGGGGTGATGCATCAAACCAGAGTTTGATATAAGCCCAGGTACCGTTCCAAAAACCAACTATGGAATAGACAAGACCTACACCTTCCTCAGTGAAAGGGACTCAAAACCCCATATTTCCCGCAGAGGAATAGATCTGACTAGTAAGAATCTTAAAACCTATGTATTGATATGTCTCCGTAAGGGAATCAAGTGTGTCTAGACTGGCATAAACATGGCAGCGAGAATCAGCTCAAACCCACTCTAAAAAGGAATTTCAAAAACAAAACAAAGAAACAGGGAAATTCTTTACAATTCCTTCAGGGTCTCTGATGCAACCTGGAATGACCCTATCTACAATGACAGCTGGATGTGGCATGAGGCTGGACACTTGGGACTGAGAGGATTGGTGAGATTGGGTGAGCAAATGCAGACCCTTTAAAGCAAGAATGCATGGCACCCATTCCATGGGTCCCAACTCTCCAGGTTGAAGGGAATATTACTACAGCTATAACATGTACGGGAAACCTAGAGAATGGACACACTGTGAATACGAAAGGTTTCTAAAACTCAACGAAGAGTCCCTCTCCTGGTGCTCCGGTTTGACTTTCCAACTGCTTTCCTATCAATCTCCCAACTTGGAGAGACAGCCCCTTTAAGCTCCTGGTTCGCACAGGTTGCCAATTTGGCAGAGGATGAAAGGGAAGAGGGAGAACCAATGAGAGAGTAGCTGTTAGGCATTTGGATGGGCACATGTCACTCTAATTTCCCGGCAGGAAGAAGAATTAACCAAAGTCTCAGCCACCCACCGGGAACCAGTATAGGTCCTGAACCAAAAGTTTGGACTTGCGTTCAGCTCACAAAAAACGAGTTGAAAAATGGAGCTCAGGGGCACAGCAATTCACAAACTGGCAGAGTAATCAAGGCCAACTCTCGTCCAAAATTCTGTTGAGGGAAGGCAACGAGGCGGACTTGAAAGCGAGGCAGAATAGCAGGAAACAGATTTCAAGAGGTACGTTGGAATCGCCTGTAAAGCACAGGAAGAGGGGCACAACTTCGACAATGACGCACTTGGCCAAAAAGGGCGTATGCGTTTTCTCCTGAATATATTCAGGAGAAAACGCATACGCCCTTTTTGGCCAAGCAAGCAAGCGGGCAATGCAAATCTGCACTACAAAGAAGTATCACTTCCCACCGGTCAAAAGGGACATCCACAAAATGTGTAAAAACCAGAAAGGCAAGACAGGCCCTGGAGAACAGGGAGCCTTGTTATGCTGATGGGCGGGATGTAAGTTGCCAACTGCCTCACTGGAGGAGTGCATTGTGTTCCCTAAAACAAGGAAACAACAGAGCTACAGAGCCAAGGGCGCTTCCAGTCTAGGGAATATACCTTGGGAAAACTGAAAATCAATAAGACAGAGCCACCCCCAAATTGAGGGCTGCACTGCTTACAAGAACCTCAACCTGGGTGCACCTGAAATATCCCAGGAAATATAAAAATGGTTCAAAAAATTGTGGAACTTACGTACGATGGAATATCCCTCAGCCATGAAATCAATGTCATAAGACCAGTAGCAGCAAAATGAGTGGATTCAGGTACGATGATTCTAAGTGAAATAAGTCACACAGAAAAAGAAACTTATCATAAGATATCACTTAGGAAGATCCTGTAAACATGGCTACACATGAACTGAGTTAGGAAAGAGAACAGAGTCTCACATTTAGAAAACACTCTTATGCCTGCTTAAGGGGGAAGGAGAGGTGGGGTGATGCATCAAACCAGAGTTTGATATAAGCCCAGGTACCGTTCCAAAAACCAACTATGGAATAGACAAGACCTACACCTTCCTCAGTGAAAGGGACTCAAAACCCCATATTTCCCGCAGAGGAATAGATCTGACTAGTAAGAATCTTAAAACCTATGTATTGATATGTCTCCGTAAGGGAATCAAGTGTGTCTAGACTGGCATAAACATGGCAGCGAGAATCAGCTCAAACCCACTCTAAAAAGGAATTTCAAAAACAAAACAAAGAAACAGGGAAATTCTTTACAATTCCTTCAGGGTCTCTGATGCAACCTGGAATGACCCTATCTACAATGACAGCTGGATGTGGCATGAGGCTGGACACTTGGGACTGAGAGGATTGGTGAGATTGGGTGAGCAAATGCAGACCCTTTAAAGCAAGAATGCATGGCACCCATTCCATGGGTCCCAACTCTCCAGGTTGAAGGGAATATTACTACAGCTATAACATGTACGGGAAACCTAGAGAATGGACACACTGTGAATACGAAAGGTTTCTAAAACTCAACGAAGAGTCCCTCTCCTGGTGCTCCGGTTTGACTTTCCAACTGCTTTCCTATCAATCACCCAACTTGGAGAGACAGCCCCTTTAAGCTCCTGGTTCGCACAGGTTGCCAAATTGGCAGAGGATGAAAGGGAAGAGGGAGAACCAATGAGAGAGTAGCTGTTAGGCATTTGGATGGGCACATGTCACTCTAATTTCCCGGCAGGAAGAAGAATTAACCAAAGTCTCAGCCACCCACCGGGAACCAGTATAGGTCCTGAACCAAAAGTTTGGACTTGCGTTCAGCTCACAAAAAACGAGTTGAAAAATGGAGCTCAGGGGCACAGCAATTCACAAACTGGCAGAGTAATCAAGGCCAACTCTCGTCCAAAATTCTGTTGAGGGAAGGCAACGAGGCGGACTTGAAAGCGAGGCAGAATAGCAGGAAACAGATTTCACGATGTACGTTGGAATCGCCTGTAAAGCACAGGAAGAGGGGCACAACTTCGACAATGACGCACTTGGCCAAAAAGGGCGTATGCGTTTTCTCCTGAATATATTCAGGAGAAAACGCATACGCCCTTTTTGGCCAAGCAAGCAAGCGGGCAATGCAAATCTGCACTACAAAGAAGTATCACTTCCCACCGGTCAAAAGGGACATCCACAAAATGTGTAAAAACCAGAAAGGCAAGACAGGCCCTGGAGAACAGGGAGCCTTGTTATGCTGATGGGCGGGATGTAAGTTGCCAACTGCCTCACTGGAGGAGTGCATTGTGTTCCCTAAAACAAGGAAACAACAGAGCTACAGAGCCAAGGGCGCTTCCAGTCTAGGGAATATACCTTGGGAAAACTGAAAATCAATAAGACAGAGCCACCCCCAAATTGAGGGCTGCACTGCTTACAAGAACCTCAACCTGGGTGCACCTGAAATATCCCAGGAAATATAAAAATGGTTCAAAAAATTGTGGAACTTACGTACGATGGAATATCCCTCAGCCATGAAATCAATGTCATAAGACCAGTAGCAGCAAAATGAGTGGATTCAGGTACGATGATTCTAAGTGAAATAAGTCACACAGAAAAAGAAACTTATCATAAGATATCACTTAGGAAGATCCTGTAAACATAGCTACACATGAACTGAGTTAGGAAAGAGAACAGAGTCTCACATTTAGAAAACACTCTTATGCCTGCTTAAGGGGGAAGGAGAGGTGGGGTGATGCATCAAACCAGAGTTTGATATAAGCCCAGGTACCGTTCCAAAAACCAACTATGGAATAGACAAGACCTACACCTTCCTCAGTGAAAGGGACTCAAAACCACATATTTCCCGCAGAGGAATAGATCTGACTAGTAAGAATCTTAAAACCTATGTATTGATATGTCTCCGTAAGGGAATCAAGTGTGTCTAGACTGGCATAAACATGGCAGCGAGAATCAGCTCAAACCCACTCTAAAAAGGAATTTCAAAAACAAAACAAAGAAACAGGGAAATTCTTTACAATTCCTTCAGGGTCTCTGATGCAACCTGGAATGACCCTATCTACAATGACAGCTGGATGTGGCATGAGGCTGGACACTTGGGACTGAGAGGATTGGTGAGATTGGGTGAGCAAATGCAGACCCTTTAAAGCAAGAATGCATGGCACCCATTCCATGGGTCCCAACTCTCCAGGTTGAAGGGAATATTACTACAGCTATAACATGTACGGGAAACCTAGAGAATGGACACACTGTGAATACGAAAGGTTTCTAAAA
Source organism: Mesoplodon mirus (assembly GCF_964341445.2). Lineage (NCBI taxonomy): Eukaryota > Metazoa > Chordata > Mammalia > Artiodactyla > Ziphiidae > Mesoplodon > Mesoplodon mirus. Next base: position 105,491,874 of record NC_138987.1, on the reverse strand, counting down.
CTCAACAAAGAGTCCCTCTCCTGGTGCTCCGGTTTGACTTTCCAACTGCTTTCCTATCAATCTCCCAACTTGGAGAGACAGCCCCTTTAAGCTCCTGGTTCGCACAGGTTGCCAATTTGGCAGAGGATGAAAGGGAAGAGGGAGAACCAATGAGAGAGTAGCTGTTAGGCATTTGGATGGGCACATGTCACTCTAATTTCCCGGCAGGAAGAAGAATTAACCAAAGTCTCAGCCACCCACCGGGAACCAGTATAGGTCCTGAACCAAAAGTTTGGACTTGCGTTCAGCTCACAAAAAACGAGTTGAAAAATGGAGCTCAGGGGCACAGCAATTCACAAACTGGCAGAGTAATCAAGGCCAACTCTCGTCCAAAAATCTGTTGAGGGAAGGCAACGAGGCGGACTTGAAAGCGAGGCAGAATAGCAGGAAACAGATTTCAAGAGGTACGTTGGAATCGCCTGTAAAGCACAGGAAGAGGGGCACAACTTCGACAATGACGCACTTGGCCAAAAAGGGCGTATGCGTTTTCTCCTGAATATATTCAGGAGAAAACGCATACGCCCTTTTTGGCCAAGCAAGCAAGCGGGCAATGCAAATCTGCACTACAAAGAAGTATCACTTCCCACCGGTCAAAAGGGACATCCACAAAATGTGTAAAAACCAGAAAGGCAAGACAGGCCCTGGAGAACAGGGAGCCTTGTTATGCTGATGGGCGGGATGTAAGTTGCCAACTGCCTCACTGGAGGAGTGCATTGTGTTCCCTAAAACAAGGAAACAACAGAGCTACAGAGCCAAGGGCGCTTCCAGTCTAGGGAATATACCTTGGGAAAACTGAAAATCAATAAGACAGAGCCACCCCCAAATTGAGGGCTGCACTGCTTACAAGAACCTCAACCTGGGTGCACCTGAAATATCCCAGGAAATATAAAAATGGTTCAAAAAATTGTGGAACTTACGTACGATGGAATATCCCTCAGCCATGAAATCAATGTCATAAGACCAGTAGCAGCAAAATGAGTGGATTCAGGTACGATGATTCTAAGTGAAATAAGTCACACAGAAAAAGAAACTTATCATAAGATATCACTTAGGAAGATCCTGTAAACATAGCTACACATGAACTGAGTTAGGAAAGAGAACAGAGTCTCACATTTAGAAAACACTCTTATGCCTGCTTAAGGGGGAAGGAGAGGTGGGGTGATGCATCAAACCAGAGTTTGATATAAGCCCAGGTACCGTTCCAAAAACCAACTATGGAATAGACAAGACCTACACCTTCCTCAGTGAAAGGGACTCAAAACCCCATATTTCCCGCAGAGGAATAGATCTGACTAGTAAGAATCTTAAAACCTATGTATTGATATGTCTCCGTAAGGGAATCAAGTGTGTCTAGACTGGCATAAACATGGCAGCGAGAATCAGCTCAAACCCACTCTAAAAAGGAATTTCAAAAACAAAACAAAGAAACAGGGAAATTCTTTACAATTCCTTCAGGGTCTCTGATGCAACCTGGAATGACCCTATCTACAATGACAGCTGGATGTGGCATGAGGCTGGACACTTGGGACTGAGAGGATTGGTGAGATTGGGTGAGCAAATGCAGACCCTTTAAAGCAAGAATGCATGGCACCCATTCCATGGGTCCCAACTCTCCAGGTTGAAGGGAATATTACTACAGCTATAACATGTACGGGAAACCTAGAGAATGGACACACTGTGAATACGAAAGGTTTCTAAAACTCAACGAAGAGTCCCTCTCCTGGTGCTCCGGTTTGACTTTCCAACTGCTTTCCTATCAATCTCCCAACTTGGAGAGACAGCCCCTTTAAGCTCCTGGTTCGCACAGGTTGCCAATTTCGCAGAGGATGAAAGGGAAGACGGAGAACCAATGAGAGAGTAGCTGTTAGGCATTTGGATGGGCACATGTCACTCTAATTTCCCGGCAGGAAGAAGAATTAACCAAAGTCTCAGCCACCCACCGGGAACCAGTATAGGTCCTGAACCAAAAGTTTGGACTTGCGTTCAGCTCACAAAAAACGAGTTGAAAAATGGAGCTCAGGGGCACAGCAATTCACAAACTGGCAGAGTAATCAAGGCCAACTCTCGTCCAAAAATCTGTTGAGGGAAGGCAACGAGGCGGACTTGAAAGCGAGGCAGAATAGCAGGAAACAGATTTCAAGAGGTACGTTGGAATCGCCTGTAAAGCACAGGAAGAGGGGCACAACTTCGACAATGACGCACTTGGCCAAAAAGGGCGTATGCGTTTTCTCCTGAATATATTCAGGAGAAAACGCATACGCCCTTTTTGGCCAAGCAAGCAAGCGGGCAATGCAAATCTGCACTACAAAGAAGTATCACTTCCCACCGGTCAAAAGGGACATCCACAAAATGTGTAAAAACCAGAAAGGCAAGACAGGCCCTGGAGAACAGGGAGCCTTGTTATGCTGATGGGCGGGATGTAAGTTGCCAACTGCCTCACTGGAGGAGTGCATTGTGTTCCCTAAAACAAGGAAACAACAGAGCTACAGAGCCAAGGGCACTTCCAGTCTAGGGAATATACCTTGGGAAAACTGAAAATCAATAAGACAGAGCCACCCCCAAATTGAGGGCTGCACTGCTTACAAGAACCTCAACCTGGGTACACCTGAAATATCCCAGGAAATATAAAAATGGTTCAAAAAATTGTGGAACTTACGTACGATGGAATATCCCTCAGCCATGAAATCAATGTCATAAGACCAGTAGCAGCAAAATGAGTGGATTCAGGTACGATGATTCTAAGTGAAATAAGTCACACAGAAAAAGAAACTTATCATAAGATATCAGTTAGGATGATCCTGTAAACATGGCTACACATGAACTGAGTTAGGAAAGAGAACAGAGTCTCACATTTAGAAAACACTCTTATGCCTGCTTAAGGGGGAAGGAGAGGTGGGGTGATGCATCAAACCAGAGTTTGATATAAGCCCAGGTACCGTTCCAAAAACCAACTATGGAATAGACAAGACCTACACCTTCCTCAGTGAAAGGGACTCAAAACCCCATATTTCCCGCAGAGGAATAGATCTGACTAGTAAGAATCTTAAAACCTATGTATTGATATGTCTCCGTAAGGGAATCAAGTGTGTCTAGACTGGCATAAACATGGCAGCGAGAATCAGCTCAAACCCACTCTAAAAAGGAATTTCAAAAACAAAACAAAGAAACAGGGAAATTCTTTACAATTCCTTCAGGGTCTCTGATGCAACCTGGAATGACCCTATCTACAATGACAGCTGGATGTGGCATGAGGCTGGACACTTGGGACTGAGAGGATTGGTGAGATTGGGTGAGCAAATGCAGACCCTTTAAAGCAAGAATGCATGGCACCCATTCCATGGGTCCCAACTCTCCAGGTTGAAGGGAATATTACTACAGCTATAACATGTACGGGAAACCTAGAGAATGGACACACTGTGAATAAGAAAGGTTTCTAAAACTCAACGAAGTGTCCCTCTCCTGGTGCTCCGGTTTGACTTTCCAACTGCTTTCCTATCAATCTCCCAACTTGGAGAGACAGCCCCTTTAAGCTCCTGGTTCGCACAGGTTGCCAATTTGGCAGAGGATGAAAGGGAAGACGGAGAACCAATGAGAGAGTAGCTGTTAGGCATTTGTATGGGCACATGTCACTCTAATTTCCCGGCAGGAAGAAGAATTAACCAAAGTCTCAGCCACCCACCGGGAACCAGTATAGGTCCTGAACCAAAAGTTTGGACTTGTGTTCAGCTCACAAAAAACGAGTTGAAAAATGGAGCTCAGGGGCACAGCAATTCACAAACTGGCAGAGTAATCAAGGCCAACTCTCGTCCAAAAATCTGTTGAGGGAAGGCAACGAGGCAGACTTGAAAGCGAGGCAGAATAGCAGGAAACAGATTTCACGAGGTACGTTGGAATCGCCTGTAAAGCACAGGAAGAGGGGCACAACTTCGACAATGACACACTTGGCCAAAATGGGCGTATGCGTTTTCTCCTGAATATATTCAGGAGAAAACGCATACGCCCTTTTTGGCCAAGCAAGCAAGCGGGCAATGCAAATCTGCACTACAAAGTTGTATCTCTTCCCACCGGTCAAAAGGGACATCCACAAAATGTGTAAAAACCAGAAAGGCAAGACAGGCCCTGGAGAACAGGGAGCCTTGTTATGCTGATGGGCGGGATGTAAGTTGCCAACTGCCTCACTGGAGGAGTGCATTGTGTTCCCTAAAACAAGGAAACAACAGAGCTACAGAGCCAAGGGCACTTCCAGTCTAGGGAATATACCTTGGGAAAACTGAAAATCAATAAGACAGAGCCACCCCCAAATTGAGGGCTGCACTGCTTACAAGAACCTCACCCTGGGTGCACCTGAAATATCCCAGGAATTATAAAAATGGTTCAAAAAATTGTGGAACTTACGTACGATGGAATATCCCTCAGGCATGAAATCAATGTCATAAGACCAGTAGCAGCAAAATGAGTGGATTCAGGTACGATGATTCTAAGTGAAATAAGTCACACAGAAAAAGAAACTTATCATAAGATATCACTTAGGAAGATCCTGTAAACATGGCTACACATGAACTGAGTTAGGAAAGAGAACAGAGTCTCACATTTAGAAAACACTCTTATGCCTGCTTAAGGGGGAAGGAGAGGTGGGGTGATGCATCAAACCAGAGTTTGATATAAGCCCAGGTACCGTTCCAAAAACCAACTATGGAATAGACAAGACCTACACCTTCCTCAGTGAAAGGGACTCAAAACCCCATATTTCCCGCAGAGGAATAGATCTGACTAGTAAGAATCTTAAAACCTATGTATTGATATGTCTCCGTAAGGGAATCAAGTGTGTCTAGACTGGCATAAACATGGCAGCGAGAATCAGCTCAAACCCACTCTAAAAAGGAATTTCAAAAACAAAACAAAGAAACAGGGAAATTCTTTACAATTCCTTCAGGGTCTCTGATGCAACCTGGAATGACCCTATCTACAATGACAGCTGGATGTGGCATGAGGCTGGACACTTGGGACTGAGAGGATTGGTGAGATTGGGTGAGCAAATGCAGACCCTTTAAAGCAAGAATGCATGGCACCCATTCCATGGGTCCCAACTCTCCAGGTTGAAGGGAATATTACTACAGCTATAACATGTACGGGAAACCTAGAGAATGGACACACTGTGAATACGAAAGGTTTCTAAAACTCAACGAAGAGTCCCTCTCCTGGTGCTCCGGTTTGACTTTCCAACTGCTTTCCTATCAATCTCCCAACTTGGAGAGACAGCCCCTTTAAGCTCCTGGTTCGCACAGGTTGCCAATTTGGCAGAGGATGAAAGGGAAGAGGGAGAACCAATGAGAGAGTAGCTGTTAGGCATTTGGATGGGCACATGTCACTCTAATTTCCCGGCAGGAAGAAGAATTAACCAAAGTCTCAGCCACCCACCGGGAACCAGTATAGGTCCTGAACCAAAAGTTTGGACTTGCGTTCAGCTCACAAAAAACGAGTTGAAAAATGGAGCTCAGGGGCACAGCAATTCACAAACTGGCAGAGTAATCAAGGCCAACTCTCGTCCAAAAATCTGTTGAGGGAAGGCAACGAGGCGGACTTGAAAGCGAGGCAGAATAGCAGGAAACAGATTTCAAGAGGTACGTTGGAATCGCCTGTAAAGCACAGGAAGAGGGGCACAACTTCGACAATGACGCACTTGGCCAAAAAGGGCGTATGCGTTTTCTCCTGAATATATTCAGGAGAAAACGCATACGCCCTTTTTGGCCAAGCAAGCAAGCGGGCAATGCAAATCTGCACTACAAAGAAGTATCACTTCCCACCGGTCAAAAGGGACATCCACAAAATGTGTAAAAACCAGAAAGGCAAGACAGGCCCTGGAGAACAGGGAGCCTTGTTATGCTGATGGGCGGGATGTAAGTTGCCAACTGCCTCACTGGAGGAGTGCATTGTGTTCCCTAAAACAAGGAAACAACAGAGCTACAGAGCCAAGGGCACTTCCAGTCTAGGGAATATACCTTGGGAAAACTGAAAATCAATAAGACAGAGCCACCCCCAAATTGAGGGCTGCACTGCTTACAAGAACCTCAACCTGGGTGCACCTGAAATATCCCAGGAAATATAAAAATGGTTCAAAAAATTGTGGAACTTACGTACGATGGAATATCCCTCAGCCATGAAATCAATGTCATAAGACCAGTAGCAGCAAAATGAGTGGATTCAGGTACGATGATTCTAAGTGAAATAAGTCACACAGAAAAAGAAACTTATCATAAGATATCACTTAGGAACATCCTGTAAACATGGCTACACATGAACTGAGTTAGGAAAGAGAACAGAGTCTCACATTTAGAAAACACTCTTATGCCTGCTTAAGGGGGAAGGAGAGGTGGGGTGATGCATCAAACCAGAGTTTGATATAAGCCCAGGTACCGTTCCAAAAACCAACTATGGAATAGACAAGACCTACACCTTCCTCAGTGAAAGGGACTCAAAACCCCATATTTCCCGCAGAGGAATAGATCTGACTAGTAAGAATCTTAAAACCTATGTATTGATATGTCTCCGTAAGGGAATCAAGTGTGTCTAGACTGGCATAAACATGGCAGCGAGAATCAGCTCAAACCCACTCTAAAAAGGAATTTCAAAAACAAAACAAAGAAACAGGGAAATTCTTTACAATTCCTTCAGGGTCTCTGATGCAACCTGGAATGACCCTATCTACAATGACAGCTGGATGTGGCATGAGGCTGGACACTTGGGACTGAGAGGATTGGTGAGATTGGGTGAGCAAATGCAGACCCTTTAAAGCAAGAATGCATGGCACCCATTCCATGGGTCCCAACTCTCCAGGTTGAAGGGAATATTACTACAGCTATAACATGTACGGGAAACCTAGAGAATGGACACACTGTGAATACGAAAGGTTTCTAAAACTCAACGAAGAGTCCCTCTCCTGGTGCTCCGGTTTGACTTTCCAACTGCTTTCCTATCAATCTCCCAACTTGGAGAGACAGCCCCTTTAAGCTCCTGGTTCGCACAGGTTGCCAATTTGGCAGAGGATGAAAGGGAAGACGGAGAACCAATGAGAGAGTAGCTGTTAGGCATTTGGATGGGCACATGTCACTCTAATTTCCCGGCAGGAAGAAGAATTAACCAAAGTCTCAGCCACCCACCGGGAACCAGTATAGGTCCTGAACCAAAAGTTTGGACTTGCGTTCAGCTCACAGAAAACGAGTTGAAAAATGGAGCTCAGGGGCACAGCAATTCACAAACTGGCAGAGTAATCAAGGCCAACTCTCGTCCAAAAATCTGTTGAGGGAAGGCAACGAGGCGGACTTGAAAGCGAGGCAGAATAGCAGGAAACAGATTTCAAGAGGTACGTTGGAATCGCCTGTAAAGCACAGGAAGAGGGGCACAACTTCGACAATAACACACTTGGCCAAAAAGGGCGTATGCGTTTTCTCCTGAATATATTCAGGAGAAAACGCATACGCCCTTTTTGGCCAAGCAAGCAAGCGGGCAATGCAAATCTGCACTACAAAGAAGTATCACTTCCCACCGGTCAAAAGGGACATCCACAAAATGTGTAAAAACCAGAAAGGCAAGACAGGCCCTGGAGAACAGGGAGCCTTGTTATGCTGATGGGCGGGATGTAAGTTGCCAACTGCCTCACTGGAGGAGTGCATTGTGTTCCCTAAAACAAGGAAACAACAGAGCTACAGAGCCAAGGGCACTTCCAGTCTAGGGAATATACCTTGGGAAAACTGAAAATCAATAAGACAGAGCCACCCCCAAATTGAGGGCTGCACTGCTTACAAGAACCTCAACCTGGGTGCACCTGAAATATCCCAGGAATTATAAAAATGTTTCAAAAAATTGTGGAACTTACGTACGATGGAATATCCCTCAGCCATGAAATCAATGTCATAAGACCAGTAGCAGCAAAATGAGTGGATTCAGGTACGATGATTCTAAGTGAAATAAGTCACACAGAAAAAGAAACTTATCATAAGATATCACTTAGGAAGATCCTGTAAACATGGCTACACATGAACTGAGTTAGGAAAGAGAACAGAGTCTCACATTTAGAAAACACTCTTATGCCTGCTTAAGGGGGAAGGAGAGGTGGGGTGATGCATCAAACCAGAGTTTGATATAAGCCCAGGTACCGTTCCAAAAACCAACTATGGAATAGACAAGACCTACACCTTCCTCAGTGAAAGGGACTCAAAACCCCATATTTCCCGCAGAGGAATAGATCTGACTAGTAAGAATCTTAAAACCTATGTATTGATATGTCTCCGTAAGGGAATCAAGTGTGTCTAGACTGGCATAAACATGGCAGCGAGAATCAGCTCAAACCCACTCTAAAAAGGAATTTCAAAAACAAAACAAAGAAACAGGGAAATTCTTTACAATTCCTTCAGGGTCTCTGATGCAACCTGGAATGACCCTATCTACAATGACAGCTGGATGTGGCATGAGGCTGGACACTTGGGACTGAGAGGATTGGTGAGATTGGGTGAGCAAATGCAGACCCTTTAAAGCAAGAATGCATGGCACCCATTCCATGGGTCCCAACTCTCCAGGTTGAAGGGAATATTACTACAGCTATAACATGTACGGGAAACCTAGAGAATGGACACACTGTGAATACGAAAGGTTTCTAAAACTCAACGAAGAGTCCCTCTCCTGGTGCTCCGGTTTGACTTTCCAACTGCTTTCCTATCAATCTCCCAACTTGGAGAGACAGCCCCTTTAAGCTCCTGGTTCGCACAGGTTGCCAATTTGGCAGAGGATGAAAGGGAAGAGGGAGAACCAATGAGAGAGTAGCTGTTAGGCATTTGGATGGGCACATGTCACTCTAATTTCCCGGCAGGAAGAAGAATTAACCAAAGTCTCAGCCACCCACCGGGAACCAGTATAGGTCCTGAACCAAAAGTTTGGACTTGCGTTCAGCTCACAAAAAACGAGTTGAAAAATGGAGCTCAGGGGCACAGCAATTCACAAACTGGCAGAGTAATCAAGGCCAACTCTCGTCCAAAAATCTGTTGAGGGAAGGCAACGAGGCGGACTTGAAAGCGAGGCAGAATAGCAGGAAACAGATTTCAAGAGGTACGTTGGAATCGCCTGTAAAGCACAGGAAGAGGGGCACAACTTCGACAATGACGCACTTGGCCAAAAAGGGCGTATGCGTTTTCTCCTGAATATATTCAGGAGAAAACGCATACGCCCTTTTTGGCCAAGCAAGCAAGCGGGCAATGCAAATCTGCACTACAAAGAAGTATCACTTCCCACCGGTCAAAAGGGACATCCACAAAATATGTAAAAACCAGAAAGGCAAGACAGGCCCTGGAGAACAGGGAGCCTTGTTATGCTGATGGGCGGGATGTAAGTTGCCAACTGCCTCACTGGAGGAGTGCATTGTGTTCCCTAAAACAAGGAAACAACAGAGCTACAGAGCCAAGGGCACATCCAGTCTAGGGAATATACCTTGGGAAAACTGAAAATCAATAAGACAGAGCCACCCCCAAATTGAGGGCTGCACTGCTTACAAGAACCTCAACCTGGGTACACCTGAAATATCCCAGGAAATATAAAAATGGTTCAAAATATTGTGGAACTTACGTACGATGGAATATCCCTCAGCCATGAAATCAATGTCATAAGACCAGTAGCAGCAAAATGAGTGGATTCAGGTACGATGATTCTAAGTGAAATAAGTCACACAGAAAAAGAAACTTATCATAAGATATCACTTAGGAAGATCCTGTAAACATGGCTACACATGAACTGAGTTAGGAAAGAGAACAGAGTCTCACATTTAGAAAACACTCTTATGCCTGCTTAAGGGGGAAGGAGAGGTGGGGTGATGCATCAAACCAGAGTTTGATATAAGCACAGGTACCGTTCCAAAAACCAACTATGGAATAGACAAGACCTACACCTTCCTCAGTGAAAGGGACTCAAAACCCCATATTTCCCGCAGAGGAATAGATCTGACTAGTAAGAATCTTAAAACCTATGTATTGATATGTCTCCGTAAGGGAATCAAGCGTGTCTAGACTGGCATAAACATGGCAGCGAGAATCAGCTCAAACCCACTCTAAAAAGGAATTTCAAAAACAAAACAAAGAAACAGGGAAATTCTTTACAATTCCTTCAGGGTCTCTGATGCAACCTGGAATGACCCTATCTACAATGACAGCTGGATGTGGCATGAGGCTGGACACTTGGGACTGAGAGGATTGGTGAGATTGGGTGAGCAAATGCAGACCCTTTAAAGCAAGAATGCATGGCACCCATTCCATGGGTCCCAACTCTCCAGGTTGAAGGGAATATTACTACAGCTATAACATGTACGGGAAACCTAGAGAATGGACACACTGTGAATACGAAAGGTTTCTAAAACTCAACGAAGAGTCCCTCTCCTGGTGCTCCGGTTTGACTTTCCAACTGCTTTCCTATCAATCTCCCAACTTGGAGAGACAGCCCCTTTAACCTCCTGGTTCGCACAGGTTGCCAATTTGGCAGAGGATGAAAGGGAAGACGGAGAACCAATGAGAGAGTAGCTGTTAGGCATTTGGATGGGCACATGTCACTCTAATTTCCCGGCAGGAAGAAGAATTAACCAAAGTCTCAGCCACCCACCGGGAACCAGTATAGGTCCTGAACCAAAAGTTTGGACTTGCGTTCAGCTCACAAAAAACGAGTTGAAAAATGGAGCTCAGGGGCACAGCAATTCACAAACTGGCAGAGTAATCAAGGCCAACTCTCGTCCAAAAATCTGTTGAGGGAAGGCAACGAGGCGGACTTGAAAGCGAGGCAGAATAGCAGGAAACAGATTTCAAGAGGTACGTTGGAATCGCCTGTAAAGCACAGGAAGAGGGGCACAACTTCGACAATGACGCACTTGGCCAAAAAGGGCGTATGCGTTTTCTCCTGAATATATTCAGGAGAAAACGCATACGCCCTTTTTGGCCAAGCAAGCAAGCGGGCAATGCAAATCTGCACTACAAAGAAGTATCACTTCCCACCGGTCAAAAGGGACATCCACAAAATGTGTAAAAACCAGAAAGGCAAGACAGGCCCTGGAGAACAGGGAGCCTTGTTATGCTGATGGGCGGGATGTAAGTTGCCAACTGCCTCACTGGAGGAGTGCATTGTGTTCCCTAAAACAAGGAAACAACAGAGCTACAGAGCCAAGGGCACTTCCAGTCTAGGGAATATACCTTGGGAAAACTGAAAATCAATAAGACAGAGCCACCCCCAAATTGAGGGCTGCACTGCTTACAAGAACCTCAACCTGGGTACACCTGAAATATCCCAGGAAATATAAAAATGGTTCAAAAAATTGTGGAACTTACGTACGATGGAATATCCCTCAGCCATGAAATCAATGTCATAAGACCAGTAGCAGCAAAATGAGTGGATTCAGGTACGATGATTCTAAGTGAAATAAGTCACACAGAAAAAGAAACTTATCATAAGATATCACTTAGGAAGATCCTGTAAACATGGCTACACATGAACTGAGTTAGGAAAGAGAACAGAGTCTCACATTTAGAAAACACTCTTATGCCTGCTTAAGGGGGAAGGAGAGGTGGGGTGATGCATCAAACCAGAGTTTGATATAAGCCCAGGTACCGTTCCAAAAACCAACTATGGAATAGACAAGACCTACACCTTCCTCAGTGAAAGGGACTCAAAACCCCATATTTCCCGCAGAGGAATAGATCTGACTAGTAAGAATCTTAAAACCTATGTATTGATATGTCTCCGTAAGGGAATCAAGTGTGTCTAGACTGGCATAAACATGGCAGCGAGAATCAGCTCAAACCCACTCTAAAAAGGAATTTCAAAAACAAAACAAAGAAACAGGGAAATTCTTTACAATTCCTTCAGGGTCTCTGATGCAACCTGGAATGACCCTATCTACAATGACAGCTGGATGTGGCATGAGGCTGGACACTTGGGACTGAGAGGATTGGTGAGATTGGGTGAGCAAATGCAGACCCTTTAAAGCAAGAATGCATGGCACCCATTCCATGGGTCCCAACTCTCCAGGTTGAAGGGAATATTACTACAGCTATAACATGTACGGGAAACCTAGAGAATGGACACACTGTGAATACGAAAGGTTTCTAAAACTCAACGAAGAGTCCCTCTCCTGGTGCTCCGGTTTGACTTTCCAAATGCTTTCCTATCAATCTCCCAACTTGGAGAGACAGCCCCTTTAAGCTCCTGGTTCGCACAGGTTGCCAATTTGCCAGAGGATGAAAGGGAAGAGGGAGAACCAATGAGAGAGTAGCTGTTAGGCATTTGGATGGGCACATGTCACTCTAATTTCCCGGCAGGAAGAAGAATTAACCAAAGTCTCAGCCACCCACCGGGAACCAGTATAGGTCCTGAACCAAAAGTTTGGACTTGCGTTCAGCTCACAAAAAACGAGTTGAAAAATGGAGCTCAGGGGCACAGCAATTCACAAACTGGCAGAGTAATCAAGGCCAACTCTCGTCCAAAAATCTGTTGAGGGAAGGCAACGAGGCGGACTTGAATGCGAGGCAGAATAGCAGGAAACAGATTTCAAGAGGTACGTTGGAATCGCCTGTAAAGCACAGGAAGAGGGGCACAACTTCGACAATGACGCACTTGGCCAAAAACGGCGTATGCGTTTTCTCCTGAATATATTCAGGAGAAAACGCATACGCCCTTTTTGGCCAAGCAAGCAAGAGGGCAATGCAAATCTGCACTACAAAGAAGTATCACTTCCCACCGGTCAAAAGGGACATCCACAAAATGTGTAAAAACCAGAAAGGCAAGACAGGCCCTGGAGAACAGGGAGCCTTGTTATGCTGATGGGCGGGATGTAAGTTGCCAACTGCCTCACTGGAGGAGTGCATTGTGTTCCCTAAAACAAGGAAACAACAGAGCTACAGAGCCAAGGGCGCTTCCAGTCTAGGGAATATACCTTGGGAAAACTGAAAATCAATAAGACAGAGCCACCCCCAAATTGAGGGCTGCACTGCTTACAAGAACCTCAACCTGGGTGCACCTGAAATATCCCAGGAAATATAAAAATGGTTCAAAAAATTGTGGAACTTACGTACGATGGAATATCCCTCAGCCATGAAATCAATGTCATAAGACCAGTAGCAGCAAAATGAGTGGATTCAGGTACGATGATTCTAAGTGAAATAAGTCACACAGAAAAAGAAACTTATCATAAGATATCACTTAGGAAGATCCTGTAAACATGGCTACACATGAACTGAGTTAGGAAAGAGAACAGAGTCTCACATTTAGAAAACACTCTTATGCCTGCTTAAGGGGGAAGGAGAGGTGGGGTGATGCATCAAACCAGAGTTTGATATAAGCCCAGGTACCGTTCCAAAAACCAACTATGGAATAGACAAGACCTACACCTTCCTCAGTGAAAGGGACTCAAAACCCCATATTTCCCGCAGAGGAATAGATCTGACTAGTAAGAATCTTAAAACCTATGTATTGATATGTCTCCGTAAGGGAATCAATTGTGTCTAGACTGGCATAAACATGGCAGCGAGAATCAGCTCAAACCCACTCTAAAAAGGAATTTCAAAAACAAAACAAAGAAACAGGGAAATTCTTTACAATTCCTTCAGGGTCTCTGATGCAACCTGGAATGACCCTATCTACAATGACAGCTGGATGTGGCATGAGGCTGGACACTTGGGACTGAGAGGATTGGTGAGATTGGGTGAGCAAATGCAGACCCTTTAAAGCAAGAATGCATGGCACCCATTCCATGGGTCCCAACTCTCCAGGTTGAAGGGAATATTACTACAGCTATAACATGTACGGGAAACCTAGAGAATGGACACACTGTGAATACGAAAGGTTTCTAAAACTCAACGAAGAGTCCCTCTCCTGGTGCTCCTGTTTGACTTTCCAAATGCTTTCCTATCAATCTCCCAACTTGGAGAGACAGCCCCTTTAAGCTCCTGGTTCGCACAGGTTGCCAATTTGGCAGAGGATGAAAGGGAAGAGGGAGAACCAATGAGAGAGTAGCTGTTAGGCATTTGGATGGGCACATGTCACTCTAATTTCCCGGCAGGAAGAAGAATTAACCAAAGTCTCAGCCACCCACCGGGAACCAGTATAGGTCCTGAACCAAAAGTTTGGACTTGCGTTCAGCTCACAAAAAACGAGTTGAAAAATGGAGCTCAGGGGCACAGCAATTCACAAACTGGCAGAGTAATCAAGGCCAACTCTCGTCCAAAAATCTGTTGAGGGAAGGCAACGAGGCGGACTTGAATGCGAGGCAGAATAGCAGGAAACAGATTTCAAGAGGTACGTTGGAATCGCCTGTAAAGCACAGGAAGAGGGGCACAACTTCGACAATGACGCACTTGGCCAAAAACGGCGTATGCGTTTTCTCCTGAATATATTCAGGAGAAAACGCATACGCCCTTTTTGGCCAAGCAAGCAAGAGGGCAATGCAAATCTGCACTACAAAGAAGTATCACTTCCCACCGGTCAAAAGGGACATCCACAAAATGTGTAAAAACCAGAAAGGCAAGACAGGCCCTGGAGAACAGGGAGCCTTGTTATGCTGATGGGCGGGATGTAAGTTGCCAACTGCCTCACTGGAGGAGTGCATTGTGTTCCCTAAAACAAGGAAACAACAGAGCTACAGAGCCAAGGGCGCTTCCAGTCTAGGGAATATACCTTGGGAAAACTGAAAATCAATAAGACAGAGCCACCCCCAAATTGAGGGCTGCACTGCTTACAAGAACCTCAACCTGGGTGCACCTGAAATATCCCAGGAAATATAAAAATGGTTCAAAAAATTGTGGAACTTACGTACGATGGAATATCCCTCAGCCATGAAATCAATGTCATAAGACCAGTAGCAGCAAAATGAGTGGATTCAGGTACGATGATTCTAAGTGAAATAAGTCACACAGAAAAAGAAACTTATCATAAGATATCACTTAGGAAGATCCTGTAAACATGGCTACACATGAACTGAGTTAGGAAAGAGAACAGAGTCTCACATTTAGAAAACACTCTTATGCCTGCTTAAGGGGGAAGGAGAGGTGGGGTGATGCATCAAACCAGAGTTTGATATAAGCCCAGGTACCGTTCCAAAAACCAACTATGGAATAGACAAGACCTACACCTTCCTCAGTGAAAGGGACTCAAAACCCCATATTTCCCGCAGAGGAATAGATCTGACTAGTAAGAATCTTAAAACCTATGTATTGATATGTCTCCGTAAGGGAATCAAGTGTGTCTAGACTGGCATAAACAGGGCAGCGAGAATCAGCTCAAACCCACTCTAAAAAGGAATTTCAAAAACAAAA
The DNA here is from genome assembly GCF_964341445.2 of Mesoplodon mirus. Lineage (NCBI taxonomy): Eukaryota > Metazoa > Chordata > Mammalia > Artiodactyla > Ziphiidae > Mesoplodon > Mesoplodon mirus. Next base: position 105,476,503 of record NC_138987.1, on the reverse strand, counting down.
CAAAGAAACAGGGAAATTCTTTACAATTCCTTCAGGGTCTCTGATGCAACCTGGAATGACCCTATCTACAATGACAGCTGGATGTGGCATGAGGCTGGACACTTGGGACTGAGAGGATTGGTGAGATTGGGTGAGCAAATGCAGACCCTTTAAAGCAAGAATGCATGGCACCCATTCCATGGGTCCCAACTCTCCAGGTTGAAGGGAATATTACTACAGCTATAACATGTACGGGAAACCTAGAGAATGGACACACTGTGAATACGAAAGGTTTCTAAAACTCAACGAAGAGTCCCTCTCCTGGTGCTCCGGTTTGACTTTCCAACTGCTTTCCTATCAATCTCCCAACTTGGAGAGACAGCCCCTTTAAGCCCCTGGTTTGCACAGGTTGCCAATTTGGCAGAGGATGAAAGGGAAGAGGGAGAACCAATGAGAGAGTAGCTGTTAGGCATTTGGATGGGCACATGTCACTCTAATTTCCCGGCAGGAAGAAGAATTAACCAAAGTCTCAGCCATCCACCAGGAACCAGTATAGGTCCTGAACCAAAAGTTTGGACTTGTGTTCAGCTCACAAAAAACGAGTTGAAAAATGGAGCTCAGGGGCACAGCAATTCACAAACTGGCAGAGTAATCAAGGCCAACTCTCGTCCAAAAATCTGTTGAGGGAAGGCAACGATGCAGACTTGAAAGCCAGGCAGAATAGCAGGAAACAGATTTCAAGAGGTACGTTGGAATCGCCTGTAAAGCACAGGAAGAGGGGCACAACTTCGACAATGACGCACTTGGCCAAAAAGGGCGTATGCGTTTTCTCCTGAATATATTCAGGAGAAAACGCATACGCCCTTTTTGGCCAAGCAAGCAAGCGGGCAATGCAAATCTGCACTACAAAGAAGTATCACTTCCCACCGGTCAAAAGGGACATCCACTAAATGTGTAAAAACCAGAAAGGCAAGACAGGCCCTGGAGAACAGGGAGCCTTGTTATGCTGATGGGCGGGATGTAAGTTGCCAACTGCCTCACTGGAGGTGTGCATTGTGTTCCCTAAAACAAGGAAACAACAGAGCTACAGAGCCAAGGGCACTTCCAGTCTAGGGAATATACCTTGGGAAAACTGAAAATCAATAAGACAGAGCCACCCCCAAATTGAGGGCTGCACTGCTTACAAGAACCTCAACCTGGGTGCACCTGAAATATCCCAGGAAATATAAAAATGGTTCAAAAAATTGTGGAACTTACGTACGATGGAATATCCCTCAGCCATGAAATCAATGTCATAAGACCAGTAGCAGCAAAATGAGTGGATTCAGGTACGATGATTCTAAGTGAAATAAGTCACACAGAAAAAGAAACTTATCATAAGATATCACTTAGGAAGATCCTGTAAACATGGCTACACATGAACTGAGTTAGGAAAGTGAACAGAGTCTCACATTTAGAAAACACTCTTATGCCTGCTTAAGGGGGAAGGAGAGGTGGGGTGATGCATCAAACCAGAGTTTGATATAAGCACAGGTACCGTTCCAAAAACCAACTATGGAATAGACAAGACCTACACCTTCCTCAGTGAAAGGGACTCAAAACCCCATATTTCCCGCAGAGGAATAGATCTGACTAGTAAGAATCTTAAAACCTATGTATTGATATGTCTCCGTAAGGGAATCAAGTGTGTCTAGACTGGCATAAACATGGCAGCGAGAATCAGCTCAAACCCACTCTAAAAAGGAATTTCAAAAACAAAACAAAGAAACAGGGAAATTCTTTACAATTCCTTCAGGGTCTCTGATGCAACCTGGAATGACCCTATCTACAATGACAGCTGGATGTGGCATGAGGCTGGACACTTGGGACTGAGAGGATTGGTGAGATTGGGTGAGCAAATGCAGACCCTTTAAAGCAAGAATGCATGGCACCCATTCCATGGGTCCCAACTCTCCAGGTTGAAGGGAATATTACTACACCTATAACATGTACGGGAAACCTAGAGAATGGACACACTGTGAATACGAAAGGTTTCTAAAACTCAACGAAGAGTCCCTCTCCTGGTGCTCCGGTTTGACTTTCCAACTGCTTTCCTATCAATCTCCCAACTTGGAGAGACAGCCCCTTTAAGCTTCTGGTTCGCACAGGTTGCCAATTTGGCAGAGGATGAAAGGGAAGAGGGAGAACCAATGAGAGAGTAGCTGTTAGGCATTTGGATGGGCACATGTCACTCTAATTTCCCGGCAGGAAGAAGAATTAACCAAAGTCTCAGCCACCCACCGGGAACCAGTATAGGTCCTGAACCAAAAGTTTGGACTTGCGTTCAGCTCACAAAAAACGAGTTGAAAAATGGAGCTCAGGGGCACAGCAATTCACAAACTGGCAGAGTAATCAAGGCCAACTCTCGTCCAAAAATCTGTTGAGGGAAGGCAACGAGGCGGACTTGAAAGCGAGGCAGAATAGCAGGAAACAGATTTCAAGAGGTACATTGGAATTGCCTGTAAAGCACAGGAAGAGGGGCACAACTTCGACAATGACGCACTTGGCCAAAAAGGGCGTATGCGTTTTCTCCTGAATATATTCAGGAGAAAACGCATACGCCCTTTTTGGCCAAGCAAGCAAGCGGGCAATGCAAATCTGCACTACAAAGAAGTATCACTTCCCACCGGTCAAAAGGGACATCCACAAAATGTGTAAAAACCAGAAAGGCAAGACAGGCCCTGGAGAACAGGGAGCCTTGTTATGCTGATGGACGGGATGTAAGTTGCCAACTGCCTCACTGGAGGAGTGCATTGTGTTCCCTAAAACAAGGAAACAACAGAGCTACAGAGCCAAGGGCGCTTCCAGTCTAGGGAATATACCTTGGGAAAACTGAAAATCAATAAGACAGAGCCACCCCCAAATTGAGGGCTGCACTGCTTACAAGAACCTCAACCTGGGTGCACCTGAAATATCCCAGGAAATATAAAAATGGTTCAAAAAATTGTGGAACTTATGTACGATGGAATATCCCTCAGCCATGAAATCAATGTCATAAGACCAGTAGCAGCAAAATGAGTGGATTCAGGTACGATGATTCTAAGTGAAATAAGTCACACAGAAAAAGAAACTTATCATAAGATATCACTTAGGAAGATCCTGTAAACATGGCTACACATGAACTGAGTTAGGAAAGAGAACAGAGTCTCACATTTAGAAAACACTCTTATGCCTGCTTAAGGGGGAAGGAGAGGTGTGGTGATGCATCAAACCAGAGTTTGATATAAGCACAGGTACCGTTCCAAAAACCAACTATGGAATAGACAAGACCTACACCTTCCTCAGTGAAAGGGACTCAAAACCCCATATTTCCCGCAGAGGAATAGATCTGACTAGTAAGAATCTTAAAACCTATGTATTGATATGTCTCCGTAAGGGAATCAAGTGTGTCTAGACTGGCATAAACATGGCAGCGAGAATCAGCTCAAACCCACTCTAAAAAGGAATTTCAAAAACAAAACAAAGAAACAGGGAAATTCTTTACAATTCCTTCAGGGTCTCTGATGCAACCTGGAATGACCCTATCTACAATGACAGCTGGATGTGGCATGAGGCTGGACACTTGGGACTGAGAGGATTGGTGAGATTGGGTGAGCAAATGCAGACCCTTTAAAGCAAGAATGCATGGCACCCATTCCATGGGTCCCAACTCTCCAGGTTGAAGGGAATATTACTACACCTATAACATGTACGGGAAACCTAGAGAATGGACACACTGTGAATACGAAAGGTTTCTAAAACTCAACGAAGAGTCCCTCTCCTGGTGCTCCGGTTTGACTTTCCAACTGCTTTCCTATCAATCTCCCAACTTGGAGAGACAGCCCCTTTAAGCTTCTGGTTCGCACAGGTTGCCAATTTGGCAGAGGATGAAAGGGAAGAGGGAGAACCAATGAGAGAGTAGCTGTTAGGCATTTGGATGGGCACATGTCACTCTAATTTCCCGGCAGGAAGAAGAATTAACCAAAGTCTCAGCCACCCACCGGGAACCAGTATAGGTCCTGAACCAAAAGTTTGGACTTGCGTTCAGCTCACAAAAAACGAGTTGAAAAATGGAGCTCAGGGGCACAGCAATTCACAAACTGGCAGAGTAATCAAGGCCAACTCTCGTCCAAAAATCTGTTGAGGGAAGGCAACGAGGCGGACTTGAAAGCGAGGCAGAATAGAAGGAAACAGATTTCAAGAGGTACATTGGAATTGCCTGTAAAGCACAGGAAGAGGGGCACAACTTCGACAATGACGCACTTGGCCAAAAAGGGCGTATGCGTTTTCTCCTGAATATATTCAGGCGAAAACGCATACGCCCTTTTTGGCCAAGCAAGCAAGCGGGCAATGCAAATCTGCACTACAAAGAAGTATCACTTCCCACCGGTCAAAAGGGACATCCACAAAATGTGTAAAAACCAGAAAGGCAAGACAGGCCCTGGAGAACAGGGAGCCTTGTTATGCTGATGGGCGGGATGTAAGTTGCCAACTGCCTCACTGGAGGAGTGCATTGTGTTCCCTAAAACAAGGAAACAACAGAGCTACAGAGCCAAGGGCACTTCCAGTCTAGGGAATATACCTTGGGAAAACTGAAAATCAATAAGACAGAGCCACCCCCAAATTGAGGGCTGCACTGCTTACAAGAACCTCAACCTGGGTGCACCTGAAATATCCCAGGAAATATAAAAATGGTTCAAAAAATTGTGGAACTTACGTACGATGGAATATCCCTCAGCCATGAAATCAATGTCATAAGACCAGTAGCAGCAAAATGAGTGGATTCAGGTACGATGATTCTAAGTGAAATAAGTCACACAGAAAAAGAAACTTATCATAAGATATCACTTAGGAAGATCCTGTAAACATGGCTACACATGAACTGAGTTAGGAAAGAGAACAGAGTCTCACATTTAGAAAACACTCTTATGCCTGCTTAAGGGGGAAGGAGAGGTGGGGTGATGCATCAAACCAGAGTTTGATATAAGCCCAGGTACCGTTCCAAAAACCAACTATGGAATAGACAAGACCTACACCTTCCTCAGTGAAAGGGACTCAAAACCGCATATTTCCCGCAGAGGAATAGATCTGACTAGTAAGAATCTTAAAACCTATGTATTGATATGTCTCCGTAAGGGAATCAAGTGTGTCTAGACTGGCATAAACATGGCAGCGAGAATCAGCTCAAACCCACTCTAAAAAGGAATTTCAAAAATAAAACAAAGAAACAGGGAAATTCTTTACAATTCCTTCAGGGTCTCTGATGCAACCTGGAATGACCCTATCTACAATGACAGCTGGATGTGGCATGAGGCTGGACACTTGGGACTGAGAGGATTGGTGAGATTGGGTGAGCAAATGCAGACCCTTTAAAGCAAGAATGCATGGCACCCATTCCATGGGTCCCAACTCTCCAGGTTGAAGGGAATATTACTACAGCTATAACATGTACGGGAAACCTAGAGAATGGACACACTGTGAATACGAAAGGTTTCTAAAACTCAACGAAGAGTCCCTCTCCTGGTGCTCCGGTTTGACTTTCCAACTGCTTTCCTATCAATCTCCCAACTTGGAGAGACAGCCCCTTTAAGCTCCTGGTTCGCACAGGTTGCCAATGTGGCAGAGGATGAAAGGGAAGACGGAGAACCAATGAGAGAGTAGCTGTTAGGCATTTGGATGGGCACATGTCACTCTAATTTCCCGGCAGGAAGAAGAATTAACCAAAGTCTCAGCCACCCACCGGGAACCAGTATAGGTCCTGAACCAAAAGTTTGGACTTGCGTTCAGCTCACAAAAAACGAGTTGAAAAATGGAGCTCAGGGGCACAGCAATTCACAAACTGGCAGAGTAATCAAGGCCAACTCTCGTCCAAAAATCTGTTGAGGGAAGGCAACGAGGCGGACTTGAAAGCGAGGCAGAATAGCAGGAAACAGATTTCAAGAGGTACGTTGGAATCGCCTGTAAAGCACAGGAAGAGGGGCACAACTTCGAAAATGACGCACTTGGCCAAAAAGGGCGTATGCGTTTTCTCCTGAATATATTCAGGAGAAAACGCATACGCCATTTTTGGCCAAGCAAGCAAGCGGGCAATGCAAATCTGCACTACAAAGAAGTATCACTTCCCACCGGTCAAAAGGGGCATCCACAAAATGTGTAAAAACCAGAAAGGCAAGACAGGCCCTGGAGAACAGGGAGCCTTGTTATGCTGATGGGCGGGATGTAAGTTGCCAACTGCCTCACTGGAGGAGTGCATTGTGTTCCCTAAAACAAGGAAACAACAGAGCTACAGAGCCAAGGGCGCTTCCAGTCTAGGGAATATACCTTGGGAAAACTGAAAATCAATAAGACAGAGCCACCCCCAAATTGAGGGCTGCACTGCTTACAAGAACCTCAACCTGGGTGCACCTGAAATATCCCAGGAAATATAAAAATGGTTCAAAAAATTGTGGAACTTACGTACGATGGAATATCCCTCAGCCATGAAATCAATGTCATAAGACCAGTAGCAGCAAAATGAGTGGATTCAGGTACGATGATTCTAAGTGAAATAAGTCACACAGAAAAAGAAACTTATCATAAGATATCACTTAGGAAGATCCTGTAAACATGGCTACACATGAACTGAGTTAGGAAAGAGAACAGAGTCTCACATTTAGAAAACACTCTTATGCCTGCTTAAGGGGGAAGGAGAGGTGGGGTGATGCATCAAACCAGAGTTTGATATAAGCACAGGTACCGTTCCAAAAACCAACTATGGAATAGACAAGACCTACACCTTCCTCAGTGAAAGGGACTCAAAACCCCATATTTCCCGCAGAGGAATAGATCTGACTAGTAAGAATCTTAAAACCTATGTATTGATATGTCTCCGTAAGGGAATCAAGTGTGTCTAGACTGGCATAAACATGGCAGCGAGAATCAGCTCAAACCCACTCTAAAAAGGAATTTCAAAAACAAAACAAAGAAACAGGGAAATTCTTTACAATTCCTTCAGGGTCTCTGATGCAACCTGGAATGACCCTATCTACAATGACAGCTGGATGTGGCATGAGGCTGGACACTTGGGACTGAGGGGATTGCTGAGATTGGGTGAGCAATTGCAGACCCTTTAAAGCAAGAATGCATGGCACCCATTCCATGGGTCCCAACTCTCCAGGTTGAAGGGAATATTACTCCAGCTATAACATGTACGGGAAACCTAGAGAATGGACACACTGTGAATACGAAAGGTTTCTAAAACTCAACGAAGAGTCCCTCTCCTGGTGCTCCGGTTTGACTTTCCAACTGCTTTCCTATCAATCTCCCAACTTGGAGAGACAGCCCCTTTAAGCTCCTGGTTCGCACAGGTTGCCAATTTGGCAGAGGATGAAAGGGAAGACGGAGAACCAATGAGAGAGTAGCTGTTAGGCATTTGGATGGGCACATGTCACTCTAATTTCCCGGCAGGAAGAAGAATTAACCAAAGTCTCAGCCACCCACCGGGAACCAGTATAGGTCCTGAACCAAAAGTTTGGACTTGCGTTCAGCTCACAAAAAACGAGTTGAAAAATGGAGCTCAGGGGCACAGCAATTCACAAACTGGCAGAGTAAGCAAGGCCAACTCTCGTCCAAAATTCTGTTGAGGGAAGGCAACGAGGCGGACTTGAAAGCGAGGCAGAATAGCAGGAAACAGATTTCAAGAGGTACGTTGGAATCGCCTGTAAAGCACAGGAAGAGGGGCACAACTTCGACAATGACGCACTTGGCCAAAAAGGGCGTATGCGTTTTCTCCTGAATATATTCAGGAGAAAACGCATACGCCATTTTTGGCCAAGCAAGCAAGCGGGCAATGCAAATCTGCACTACAAAGAAGTATCACTTCCCACCGGTCAAAAGGGGCATCCACAAAATGTGTAAAAACCAGAAAGGCAAGACAGGCCCTGGAGAACAGGGAGCCTTGTTATGCTGATGGGCGGGATGTAAGTTGCCAACTGCCTCACTGGAGGAGTGCATTGTGTTCCCTAAAACAAGGAAACAACAGAGCTACAGAGCCAAGGGCGCTTCCAGTCTAGGGAATATACCTTGGGAAAACTGAAAATCAATAAGACAGAGCCACCCCCAAATTGAGGGCTGCACTGCTTACAAGAACCTCAACCTGGGTGCACCTGAAATATCCCAGGAAATATAAAAATGGTTCAAAAAATTGTGGAACTTACGTATGATGGAATATCCCTCAGCCATGAAATCAATGTCATAAGACCAGTAGCAGCAAAATGAGTGGATTCAGGTACGATGATTCTAAGTGAAATAAGTCACACAGAAAAAGAAACTTATCATAAGATATCACTTAGGAAGATCCTGTAAACATGGCTACACATGAACTGAGTTAGGAAAGAGAACAGAGTCTCACATTTAGAAAACACTCTTATGCCTGCTTAAGGGGGAAGGAGAGGTGGGGTGATGCATCAAACCAGAGTTTGATATAAGCCCAGGTACCGTTCCAAAAACCAACTATGGAATAGACAAGACCTACACCTTCCTCAGTGAAAGGGACTCAAAACCCCATATTTCCCGCAGAGGAATAGATCTGACTAGTAAGAATCTTAAAACCTATGTATTGATATGTCTCCGTAAGGGAATCAAGTGTGTCTAGACTGGCATAAACATGGCAGCGAGAATCAGCTCAAACCCACTCTAAAAAGGAATTTCAAAAACAAAACAAAGAAACAGGGAAATTCTTTACAATTCCTTCAGGGTCTCTGATGCAACCTGGAATGACCCTATCTACAATGACAGCTGGATGTGGCATGAGGCTGGACACTTGGGACTGAGAGGATTGGTGAGATTGGGTGAGCTAATGCAGACCCTTTAAAGCAAGAATGCATGGCACCCATTCCATGGGTCCCAACTCTCCAGGTTGAAGGGAATATTACTACAGCTATAACATGTACGGGAAACCTAGAGAATGGACACACTGTGAATACGAAAGGTTTCTAAAACTCAACGAAGAGTCCCTCTCCTGGTGCTCCGGTTTGACTTTCCAACTGCTTTCCTATCAATCACCCAACTTGGAGAGACAGCCCCTTTAAGCTCCTGGTTCGCACAGGTTGCCAAATTGGCAGAGGATGAAAGGGAAGAGGGAGAACCAATGAGAGAGTAGCTGTTAGGCATTTGGATGGGCACATGTCACTCTAATTTCCCGGCAGGAAGAAGAATTAACCAAAGTCTCAGCCACCCACCGGGAACCAGTATAGGTCCTGAACCAAAAGTTTGGACTTGTGTTCAGCTCACAAAAAACGAGTTGAAAAATGGAGCTCAGGGGCACAGCAATTCACAAACTGGCAGAGTAATCAAGGCCAACTCTCGTCCAAAATTCTGTTGAGGGAAGGCAACGAGGCGGACTTGAAAGCGAGGCAGAATAGCAGGAAACAGATTTCACGAGGTACGTTGGAATCGCCTGTAAAGCACAGGAAGAGGGGCACAACTTCGACAATGACGCACTTGGCCAAAAAGGGTGTATGCGTTTTCTCCTGAATATATTCAGGAGAAAACGCATACGCCCTTTTTGGCCAAGCAAGCAAGCGGGCAATGCAAATCTGCACTACAAAGAAGTATCACTTCCCACCGGTCAAAAGGGACATCCACAAAATGTGTAAAAACCAGAAAGGCAAGACAGGCCCTGGAGAACAGGGAGCCTTGTTATGCTGATGGGCGGGATGTAAGTTGCCAACTGCCTCACTGGAGGAGTGCATTGTGTTCCCTAAAACAAGGAAACAACAGAGCTACAGAGCCAAGGGCGCTTCCAGTCTAGGGAATATACCTTGGGAAAACTGAAAATCAATAAGACAGAGCCACCCCCAAATTGAGGGCTGCACTGCTTACAAGAACCTCAACCTGGGTGCACCTGAAATATCCCAGGAAATATAAAAATGGTTCAAAAAATTGTGGAACTTACGTATGATGGAATATCCCTCAGCCATGAAATCAATGTCATAAGACCAGTAGCAGCAAAATGAGTGGATTCAGGTACGATGATTCTAAGTGAAATAAGTCACACAGAAAAAGAAACTTATCATAAGATATCACTTAGGAAGATCCTGTAAACATGGCTACACATGAACTGAGTTAGGAAAGAGAACAGAGTCTCACATTTAGAAAACACTCTTATGCCTGCTTAAGGGGGAAGGAGAGGTGGGGTGATGCATCAAACCAGAGTTTGATATAAGCCCAGGTACCGTTCCAAAAACCAACTATGGAATAGACAAGACCTACACCTTCCTCAGTGAAAGGGACTCAAAACCCCATATTTCCCGCAGAGGAATAGATCTGACTAGTAAGAATCTTAAAACCTATGTATTGATATGTCTCCGTAAGGGAATCAAGTGTGTCTAGACTGGCATAAACATGGCAGCGAGAATCAGCTCAAACCCACTCTAAAAAGGAATTTCAAAAACAAAACAAAGAAACAGGGAAATTCTTTACAATTCCTTCAGGGTCTCTGATGCAACCTGGAATGACCCTATCTACAATGACAGCTGGATGTGGCATGAGGCTGGACACTTGGGACTGAGAGGATTGGTGAGATTGGGTGAGCAAATGCAGACCCTTTAAAGCAAGAATGCATGGCACCCATTCCATGGGTCCCAACTCTCCAGGTTGAAGGGAATATTACTACAGCTATAACATGTACGGGAAACCTAGAGAATGGACACACTGTGAATACGAAAGGTTTCTAAAACTCAACGAAGAGTCCCTCTCCTGGTGCTCCGGTTTGACTTTCCAACTGCTTTCCTATCAATCACCCAACTTGGAGAGACAGCCCCTTTAAGCTCCTGGTTCGCACAGGTTGCCAAATTGGCAGAGGATGAAAGGGAAGAGGGAGAACCAATGAGAGAGTAGCTGTTAGGCATTTGGATGGGCACATGTCACTCTAATTTCCCGGCAGGAAGAAGAATTAACCAAAGTCTCAGCCACCCACCGGGAACCAGTATAGGTCCTGAACCAAAAGTTTGGACTTGTGTTCAGCTCACAAAAAACGAGTTGAAAAATGGAGCTCAGGGGCACAGCAATTCACAAACTGGCAGAGTAATCAAGGCCAACTCTCGTCCAAAATTCTGTTGAGGGAAGGCAACGAGGCGGACTTGAAAGCGAGGCAGAATAGCAGGAAACAGATTTCACGAGGTACGTTGGAATCGCCTGTAAAGCACAGGAAGAGGGGCACAACTTCGACAATGACGCACTTGGCCAAAAAGGGCGTATGCGTTTTCTCCTGAATATATTCAGGAGAAAACGCATACGCCCTTTTTGGCCAAGCAAGCAAGCGGGCAATGCAAATCTGCACTACAAAGAAGTATCACTTCCCACCGGTCAAAAGGGACATCCACAAAATGTGTAAAAACCAGAAAGGCAAGACAGGCCCTGGAGAACAGGGAGCCTTGTTATGCTGATGGGCGGGATGTAAGTTGCCAACTGCCTCACTGGAGGAGTGCATTGTGTTCCCTAAAACAAGGAAACAACAGAGCTACAGAGCCAAGGGCGCTTCCAGTCTAGGGGAATATACCTTGGGAAAACTGAAAATCAATAAGACAGAGCCACCCCCAAATTGAGGGCTGCACTGCTTACAAGAACCTCAACCTGGGTGCACCTGAAATATCCCAGGAAATATAAAAATGGTTCAAAAAATTGTGGAACTTACGTACGATGGAATATCCCTCAGCCATGAAATCAATGTCATAAGACCAGTAGCAGCAAAATGAGTGGATTCAGGTACGATGATTCTAAGTGAAATAAGTCACACAGAAAAAGAAACTTATCATAAGATATCACTTAGGAAGATCCTGTAAACATGGCTACACATGAACTGAGTTAGGAAAGAGAACAGAGTCTCACATTTAGAAAACACTCTTAGGCCTGCTTAAGGGGGAAGGAGAGGTGGGGTGATGCATCAAACCAGAGTTTGATATAAGCCCAGGTACCGTTCCAAAAACCAACTATGGAATAGACAAGACCTACACCTTCCTCAGTGAAAGGGACTCAAAACCCCATATTTCCCGCAGAGGAATAGATCTGACTAGTAAGAATCTTAAAACCTATGTAATGATATGTCTCCGTAAGGGAATCAAGTGTGTCTAGACTGGCATAAACATGGCAGCGAGAATCAGCTCAAACCCACTCTAAAAAGGAATTTCAAAAACAAAACAAAGAAACAGGGAAATTCTTTACAATTCCTTCAGGGTCTCTGATGCAACCTGGAATGACCCTATCTACAATGACAGCTGGATGTGGCATGAGGCTGGACACTTGGGACTGAGAGGATTGGTGAGATTGGGTGAGCAAATGCAGACCCTTTAAAGCAAGAATGCATGGCACCCATTCCATGGGTCCCAACTCTCCAGGTTGAAGGGAATATTACTACAGCTATAACATGTACGGGAAACCTAGAGAATGGACACACTGTGAATACGAAAGGTTTCTAAAACTCAACGAAGAGTCCCTCTCCTGGTGCTCCGGTTTGACTTTCCAACTGCTTTCCTATCAATCTCCCAACTTAGAGAGACAGCCCCTTTAAGCTCCTGGTTCGCACAGGTTGCCAATTTGGCAGAGGATGAAAGGGAAGAGGGAGAACCAATGAGAGAGTAGCTGTTAGGCATTTGGATGGGCACATGTCACTCTAATTTCCCGGCAGGAAGAAGAATTAACCAAAGTCTCAGCCACCCACCGGGAACCAGTATAGGTCCTGAACCAAAAGTTTGGACTTGCGTTCAGCTCACAAAAAACGAGTTGAAAAATGGAGCTCAGGGGCACAGCAATTCACAAACTGGCAGAGTAATCAAGGCCAACTCTCGTCCAAAAATCTGTTGAGGGAAGGCAACGAGGCGGACTTGAAAGCGAGGCAGAATAGCAGGAAACAGATTTCAAGAGGTACGTTGGAATCGCCTGTAAAGCACAGGAAGAGGGGCACAACTTCGACAATGACGCACTTGGCCAAAAAGGGCGTATGCATTTTCTCCTGAATATATTCAGGAGAAAACGCATACGCCCTTTTTGGCCAAGCAAGCAAGCGGGCAATGCAAATCTGCACTACAAAGAAGTATCACTTCCCACCGGTCAAAAGGGGCATCCACAAAATGTGTAAAAACCAGAAAGGCAAGACAGGCCCTGGAGAACAGGGAGCCTTGTTATGCTGATGGGCGGGATGTAAGTTGCCAACTGCCTCACTGGAGGAGTGCATTGTGTTCCCTAAAACAAGGAAACAACAGAGCTACAGAGCCAAGGGCGCTTCCAGTCTAGGGAATATACCTTGGGAAAACTGAAAATCAATAAGACAGAGCCACCCCCAAATTGAGGGCTGCACTGCTTACAAGAACCTCAACCTGGGTGCACCTGAAATATCCCAGGAAATATAAAAATGGTTCAAAAAATTGTGGAACTTACGTACGATGGAATATCCCTCAGCCATGAAATCAATGTCATAAGACCAGTAGCAGCAAAATGAGTGGATTCAGGTACGATGATTCTAAGTGAAATAAGCCACACAGAAAAAGAAACTTATCATTAGATATCACTTAGGAAGATCCTGTAAACATGGCTACACATGAACTGAGTTAGGAAAGAGAACAGAGTCTCACATTTAGAAAACACTCTTATGCCTGCTTAAGGGGGAAGGAGAGGTGGGGTGATGCATCAAACCAGAGTTTGATATAAGCCCAGGTACCGTTCCAAAAACCAACTATGGAATAGACAAGACCTACACCTTCCTCAGTGAAAGGGACTCAAAACCCCATATTTCCCGCAGAGGAATAGATCTGACTAGTAAGAATCTTAAAACCTATGTATTGATATGTCTCCGTAAGGGAATCAAGTGTGTCTAGACTGGCATAAACATGGCAGCGAGAATCAGCTCAAACCCACTCTAAAAAGGAATTTCAAAAACAAAACAAAGAAACAGGGAAATTCTTTACAATTCCTTCAGGGTCTCTGATGCAACCTGGAATGACCCTATCTACAATGACAGCTGGATGTGGCATGAGGCTGGACACTTGGGACTGAGAGGATTGGTGAGATTGGGTGAGCAAATGCAGACCCTTTAAAGCAAGAATGCATGGCACCCATTCCATGGGTCCCAACTCTCCAGGTTGAAGGGAATATTACTACAGCTATAACATGTACGGGAAACCTAGAGAATGGACACACTGTGAATACGAAAGGTTTCTAAAACTCAAAGAAGAGTCCCTCTCCTGGTGCTCCGGTTTGAATTTCCAACTGCTTTCCTATCAATCTCCCAACTTGGAGAGACAGCCCCTTTAAGCTCCTGGTTCGCACAGGTTGCCAATTTGGCAGAGGATGAAAGGGAAGACGGAGAACCAATGAGAGATTAGCTGTTAGGCATTTGGATGGGCACATGTCACTCTAATTTCCCGGCAGGAAGAAGAATTAACCAAAGTCTCAGCCACCCACCGGGAACCAGTATAGGTCCTGAACCAAAAGTTTGGACTTGCGTTCAGCTCACAAAAAACGAGTTGAAAAATGGAGCTCAGGGGCACAGCAATTCACAAACTGGCAGAGTAATCAAGGCCAACTCTCGTCCAAAAATCTGTTGAGGGAAGGCAACGAGGCGGACTTGAAAGCGAGGCAGAATAGCAGGAAACAGATTTCAAGAGGTACGTTGGAATCGCCTGTAAAGCACAGGAAGAGGGGCACAACTTCGACAATGATGCACTTGGCCAAAAAGGGCGTATGCGTTTTCTCCTGAATATATTCAGGAGAAAACGCATACGCCCTTTTTGGCCAAGCAAGCAAGCGGGCAATGCAAATCTGCACTACAAAGAAGTATCACTTCCCACCGGTCAAAAGGGACATCCACAAAATGTGTAAAAACCAGAAAGGCAAGACAGGCCCTGGAGAACAGGGAGCCTTGTTATGCTGATGGGCGGGATGTAAGTTGCCAACTGCCTCACTGGAGGAGTGCATTGTGTTCCCTAAAACAAGGAAACAACAGAGCTACAGAGCCAAGGGCACTTCCAGTCTAGGGAATATACCTTGGGAAAACTGAAAATCAATAAGACAGAGCCACCCCCAAATTGAGGGCTGCACTGCTTACAAGAACCTCAACCTGGGTGCACCTGAAATATCCCAGGAAATATAAAAATGGTTCAAAAAATTGTGGAACTTACGTACGATGGAATATCCCTCAGCCATGAAATCAATGTCATAAGACCAGTAGCAGCAAAATGAGTGGATTCAGATACGATGATTCTAAGTGAAATAAGTCACACAGAAAAAGAAACTTATCATAAGATATCACTTAGGAAGATCCTGTAAACATGGCTACACATGAACTGAGTTAGGAAAGAGAACAGAGTCTCACATTTAGAAAACACTCTTATGCCTGCTTAAGGGGGAAGGAGAGGTGGGGTGATGCATCAAACCAGAGTTTGATATAAGCACAGGTACCGTTCCAAAAACCAACTATGGAATAGACAAGACCTATACCTTCCTCAGTGAAAGGGACTCAAAACCCCATATTTCCCGCAGAGGAATAGATCTGACTAGTAAGAATCTTAAAACCTATGTATTGATATGTCTCCGTAAGGGAATCAAGTGTGTCTAGACTGGCATAAACATGGCAGCGAGAATCAGCTCAAACCCACTCTAAAAAGGAATTTCTAAAACAAAACAAAGAAACAGGGAAATTCTTTACAATTCCTTCAGGGTCTCTGATGCAACCTGGAATGACCCTATCTACAATGACAGCTGGATGTGGCATGAGGCTGGACACTTGGGACTGAGAGGATTGGTGAGATTGGGTGAGCAAATGCAGACCCTTTAAAGCAAGAATGCATGGCACCCATTCCATGGGTCCCAACTCTCCAGGTTGAAGGGAATATTACTACAGCTATAACATGTACGGGAAACCTAGAGAATGGACACACTGTGAATACGAAAGGTTTCTAAAACTCAAAGAAGAGTCCCTCTCCTGGTGCTCCGGTTTGAATTTCCAACTGCTTTCCTATCAATCTCCCAACTTGGAGAGACAGCCCCTTTAAGCTCCTGGTTCGCACAGGTTGCCAATTTGGCAGAGGATGAAAGGGAAGACGGAGAACCAATGAGAGATTAGCTGTTAGGCATTTGGATGGGCACATGCCACTCTAATTTCCCGGCAGGAAGAAGAATTAACCAAAGTCTCAGCCACCCACCGGGAACCAGTATAGGTCCTGAACCAAAAGTTTGGACTTGCGTTCAGCTCACAAAAAACGAGTTGAAAAATGGAGCTCAGGGGCACAGCAATTCACAAACTGGCAGAGTAATCAAGGCCAACTCTCGTCCAAAAATCTGTTGAGGGAAGGCAACGAGGCGGACTTGAAAGCGAGGCAGAATAGCAGGAAACAGATTTCAAGAGGTACGTTGGAATCGCCTGTAAAGCACAGGAAGAGGGGCACAACTTCGACAATGATGCACTTGGCCAAAAAGGGCGTATGCGTTTTCTCCTGAATATATTCAGGAGAAAACGCATACGCCCTTTTTGGCCAAGCAAGCAAGCGGGCAATGCAAATCTGCACTACAAAGAAGTATCACTTCCCACCGGTCAAAAGGGACATCCACAAAATGTGTAAAAACCAGAAAGGCAAGACAGGCCCTGGAGAACAGGGAGCCTTGTTATGCTGATGGGCGGGATGTAAGTTGCCAACTGCCTCACTGGAGGAGTGCATTGTGTTCCCTAAAACAAGGAAACAACAGAGCTACAGAGCCAAGGGCACTTCCAGTCTAGGGAATATACCTTGGGAAAACTGAAAATCAATAAGACAGAGCCACCCCCAAATTGAGGGCTGCACTGCTTACAAGAACCTCAACCTGGGTGCACCTGAAATATCCCAGGAAATATAAAAATGGTTCAAAAAATTGTGGAACTTACGTACGATGGAATATCCCTCAGCCATGAAATCAATGTCATAAGACCAGTAGCAGCAAAATGAGTGGATTCAGATACGATGATTCTAAGTGAAATAAGTCACACAGAAAAAGAAACTTATCATAAGATATCACTTAGGAAGATCCTGTAAACATGGCTACACATGAACTGAGTTAGGAAAGAGAACAGAGTCTCACATTTAGAAAACACTCTTATGCCTGCTTAAGGGGGAAGGAGAGGTGGGGTGATGCATCAAACCAGAGTTTGATATAAGCACAGGTACCGTTCCAAAAACCAACTATGGAATAGACAAGACCTATACCTTCCTCAGTGAAAGGGACTCAAAACCCCATATTTCCCGCAGAGGAATAGATCTGACTAGTAAGAATCTTAAAACCTATGTATTGATATGTCTCCGTAAGGGAATCAAGTGTGTCTAGACTGGCATAAACATGGCAGCGAGAATCAGCTCAAACCCACTCTAAAAAGGAATTTCTAAAACAAAACAAAGAAACAGGGAAATTCTTTACAATTCCTTCAGGGTCTCTGATGCAACCTGGAATGACCCTATCTACAATGACAGCTGGATGTGGCATGAGGCTGGACACTTGGGACTGAGAGGATTGGTGAGATTGGGTGAGCAAATGCAGACCCTTTAAAGCAAGAATGCATGGCACCCATTCCATGGGTCCCAACTCTCCAGGTTGAAGGGAATATTACTACAGCTATAACATGTACGGGAAACCTAGAGAATGGACACACTGTGAATACGAAAGGTTTCTAAAACTCAAAGAAGAGTCCCTCTCCTGGTGCTCCGGTTTGAATTTCCAACTGCTTTCCTATCAATCTCCCAACTTGGAGAGACAGCCCCTTTAAGCTCCTGGTTCGCACAGGTTGCCAATTTGGCAGAGGATGAAAGGGAAGACGGAGAACCAATGAGAGATTAGCTGTTAGGCATTTGGATGGGCACATGCCACTCTAATTTCCCGGCAGGAAGAAGAATTAACCAAAGTCTCAGCCACCCACCGGGAACCAGTATAGGTCCTGAACCAAAAGTTTGGACTTGCGTTCAGCTCACAAAAAACGAGTTGAAAAATGGAGCTCAGGGGCACAGCAATTCACAAACTGGCAGAGTAATCAAGGCCAACTCTCGTCCAAAAATCTGTTGAGGGAAGGCAACGAGGCGGACTTGAAAGCGAGGCAGAATAGCAGGAAACAGATTTCAAGAGGTACGTTGGAATCGCCTGTAAAGCACAGGAAGAGGGGCACAACTTCGACAAGACGCACTTGGCCAAAAAGGGCGTATGCGTTTTCACCTGAATATATTCAGGAGAAAATGCATACGCCCTTTTTGGCCAAGCAAGCAAGCGGGCAATGCAAATCTGCACTACAAAGAAGTATCACTTCCCACCGGTCAAAAGGGACATCCACAAAATGTGTAAAAACCAGAAAGGCAAGACAGGCCCTGGAGAACAGGGAGCCTTGTTATGCTGATGGGCGGGATGTAAGTTGCCAACTGCCTCACTGGAGGAGTGCATTGTGTTCCCTAAAACAAGGAAACAACAGAGCTACAGAGCCAAGGGCACTTCCAGTCTAGGGAATATACCTTGGGAAAACTGAAAATCAATAAGACAGAGCCACCCCCAAATTGAGGGCTGCACTGCTTACAAGAACCTCAACCTGGGTGCACCTGAAATATCCCAGGAATTATAAAAATGGTTCAAAAAATTGTGGAACTTACGTACGATGGAATATCCCTCAGCCATGAAATCAATGTCATAAGACCAGTAGCAGCAAAATGAGTGGATTCAGGTACGATGATTCTAAGTGAAATAAGTCACACAGAAAAAGAAACTTATCATAAGATATCACTTAGGAAGATCCTGTAAACATGGCTACACATGAACTGAGTTAGGAAAGAGAACAGAGTCTCACATTTAGAAAACACTCTTATGCCTGCTTAAGGGGGAAGGAGAGGTGGGGTGATGCATCAAACCAGAGTTTGATATAAGCCCAGGTACCGTTCCAAAAACCAACTATGGAATAGACAAGACCTACACCTTCCTCAGTGAAAGGGACTCAAAACCCCATATTTCCCGCAGAGGAATAGATCTGACTAGTAAGAATCTTAAAACCTATGTATTGATATGTCTCCGTAAGGGAATCAAGTGTGTCTAGACTGGCATAAACATGGCAGCGAGAATCAGCTCAAACCCACTCTAAAAAGGAATTTCAAAAACAAAACAAAGAAACAGGGAAATTCTTTACAATTCCTTCAGGGTCTCTGATGCAACCTGGAATGACCCTATCTACAATGACAGCTGGATGTGGCATGAGGCTGGACACTTGGGACTGAGAGGATTGGTGAGATTGGGTGAGCAAATGCAGACCCTTTAAAGCAAGAATGCATGGCACCCATTCCATGGGTCCCAACTCTCCAGGTTGAAGGGAATATTACTACAGCTATAACATGTACGGGAAACCTAGAGAATGGACACACTGTGAATACGAAAGGTTTCTAAAACTCAAAGAAGAGTCCCTCTCCTGGTGCTCCGGTTTGACTTTCCAACTGCTTTCCTATCAATCTCCCAACTTGGAGAGACAGCCCCTTTAAGCTCCTGGTTCACACAGGTTGCCAATTTGGCAGAGGATGAAAGGGAAGATGGAGAACCAATGAGAGAGTAGCTGTTAGGCATTTGGATGGGCACATGTCACTCTAATTTCCCGGCAGGAAGAAGAATTAACCAAAGTCTCAGCCACCCACCGGGAACCAGTATAGGTCCTGAACCAAAAGTTTGGACTTGCGTTCAGCTCACAAAAAACGAGTTGAAAAATGGAGCTCAGGGGCACAGCAATTCACAAAGTGGCAGAGTAATCAAGGCCAACTCTCGTCCAAAATTCTGTTGAGGGAAGGCAACGAGGCGGACTTGAAAGCGAGGCAGAATAGCAGGAAACAGATTTCAAGAGGCACGTTGGAATCGCCTGTAAAGCACAGGAAGAGGGGCACAACTTCGACAATGACGCACTTGTCCAAAAAGGGCGTATGCGTTTTCTCCTGAATATATTCAGGAGAAAACGCATACGCCCTTTTTGGCCAAGCAAGCAAGCGGGCAATGCAAATCTGCACTACAAAGAAGTATCACTTCCCACCGGTCAAAAGGGACATCCACAAAATGTGTAAAAACCAGAAAGGCAAGACAGGCCCTGGAGAACAGGGAGCCTTGTTATGCTGATGGGCGGGATGTAAGTTGCCAACTGCCTCACTGGAGGAGTGCATTGTGTTCCCTAAAACAAGGAAACAACAGAGCTACAGAGCCAAGGGCGCTTCCAGTCTAGGGAATATACCTTGGGAAAACTGAAAATCAATAAGACAGAGCCACCCCCAAATTGAGGGCTGCACTGCTTACAAGAACCTCAACCTGGGTGCACCTGAAATATCCCAGGAAATATAAAAATGGTTCAAAAAATTGTGGAACTTACGTACGATGGAATATCCCTCAGCCATGAAATCAATGTCATAAGACCAGTAGCAGCAAAATGAGTGGATTCAGGTACGATGATTCTAAGTGAAATAAGTCACACAGAAAAAGAAACTTATCATAAGATATCACTTAGGAAGATCCTGTAAACATGGCTACACATGAACTGAGTTAGGAAAGAGAACAGAGTCTCACATTTAGAAAACACTCTTATGCCTGCTTAAGGGGGAAGGAGAGGTGGGGTGATGCATCAAACCAGAGTTTGATATAAGCACAGGTACCGTTCCAAAAACCAACTATGGAATAGACAAGACCTACACCTTCCTCAGTGAAAGCGACTCAAAACCCCATATTTCCCGCAGAGGAATAGATCTGACTAGTAAGAATCTTAAAACCTATGTATTGATATGTCTCCGTAAGGGAATCAAGTGTGTCTAGACTGGCATAAACATGGCAGCGAGAATCAGCTCAAACCCACTCTAAAAAGGAATTTCAAAAACAAAACAAAGAAACAGGGAAATTCTTTACAATTCCTTCAGGGTCTCTGATGCAACCTGGAATGACCCTATCTACAATGACAGCTGGATGTGGCATGAGGCTGGACACTTGGGACTGAGAGGATTGGTGAGATGGGGTGAGCAAATGCAGACCCTTTAAAGCAAGAATGCATGGCACCCATTCCATGGGTCCCAACTCTCCAGGTTGAAGGGAATATTACTACAGCTATAACATGTACGGGAAACCTAGAGAATGGACACACTGTGAATACGAAAGGTTTCTAAAACTCAACGAAGAGTCCCTCTCCTGGTGCTCCGGTTTGACTTTCCAACTGCTTTCCTATCAATCTCCCAACTTGGAGAGACAGCCCCTTTAAGCTCCTGGTTCGCACAGGTTGCCAATTTGGCAGAGGATGAAAGGGAAGAGGGAGAACCAATGAGAGAGTAGCTGTTAGGCATTTGGATGGGCACATGTCACTCTAATTTCCCGGCAGGAAGAAGAATTAACCAAAGTCTCAGCCACCCACCGGGAACCAGTATAGGTCCTGAACCAAAAGTTTGGACTTGCGTTCAGCTCACAAAAAACGAGTTGAAAAATGGAGCTGAGGGGCACAGCAATTCACAAACTGGCAGAGTAATCAAGGCCAACTCTCGTCCAAAAATCTGTTGAGGGAAGGCAACGAGGCGGACTTGAAAGCGAGGCAGAATAGCAGGAAACAGATTTCAAGAGGTACGTTGGAATCGCCTGTAAAGCACAGGAAGAGGGGCACAACTTCGACAATGACGCACTTGGCCAAAAAGGGCGTATGCGTTTTCACCTGAATATATTCAGGAGAAAATGCATACGCCCTTTTTGGCCAAGCAAGCAAGCGGGCAATGCAAATCTGCACTACAAAGAAGTATCACTTCCCACCGGTCAAAAGGGACATCCACAAAATGTGTAAAAACCAGAAAGGCAAGACAGGCCCTGGAGAACAGGGAGCCTTGTTATGCTGATGGGCGGGATGTAAGTTGCCAACTGCCTCACTGGAGGAGTGCATTGTGTTCCCTAAAACAAGGAAACAACAGAGCTACAGAGCCAAGGGCACTTCCAGTCTAGGGAATATACCTTGGGAAAACTGAAAATCAATAAGACAGAGCCACCCCCAAATTGAGGGCTGCACTGCTTACAAGAACCTCAACCTGGGTGCACCTGAAATATCCCAGGAATTATAAAAATGGTTCAAAAAATTGTGGAACTTACGTACGATGGAATATCCCTCAGCCATGAAATCAATGTCATAAGACCAGTAGCAGCAAAATGAGTGGATTCAGGTACGATGATTCTAAGTGAAATAAGTCACACAGAAAAAGAAACTTATCATAAGATATCACTTAGGAAGATCCTGTAAACATGGCTACACATGAACTGAGTTAGGAAAGAGAACAGAGTCTCACATTTAGAAAACACTCTTATGCCTGCTTAAGGGGGAAGGAGAGGTGGGGTGATGCATCAAACCAGAGTTTGATATAAGCCCAGGTACCGTTCCAAAAACCAACTATGGAATAGACAAGACCTACACCTTCCTCAGTGAAAGGGACTCAAAACCCCATATTTCCCGCAGAGGAATAGATCTGACTAGTAAGAATCTTAAAACCTATGTATTGATATGTCTCCGTAAGGGAATCAAGTGTGTCTAGACTGGCATAAACATGGCAGCGAGAATCAGCTCAAACCCACTCTAAAAAGGAATTTCAAAAACAAAACAAAGAAACAGGGAAATTCTTTACAATTCCTTCAGGGTCTCTGATGCAACCTGGAATGACCCTATCTACAATGACAGCTGGATGTGGCATGAGGCTGGACACTTGGGACTGAGAGGATTGGTGAGATTGGGTGAGCAAATGCAGACCCTTTAAAGCAAGAATGCATGGCACCCATTCCATGGGTCCCAACTCTCCAGGTTGAAGGGAATATTACTACAGCTATAACATGTACGGGAAACCTAGAGAATGGACACACTGTGAATACGAAAGGTTTCTAAAACTCAAAGAAGAGTCCCTCTCCTGGTGCTCCGGTTTGACTTTCCAACTGCTTTCCTATCAATCTCCCAACTTGGAGAGACAGCCCCTTTAAGCTCCTGGTTCACACAGGTTGCCAATTTGGCAGAGGATGAAAGGGAAGATGGAGAACCAATGAGAGAGTAGCTGTTAGGCATTTGGATGGGCACATGTCACTCTAATTTCCCGGCAGGAAGAAGAATTAACCAAAGTCTCAGCCACCCACCGGGAACCAGTATAGGTCCTGAACCAAAAGTTTGGACTTGCGTTCAGCTCACAAAAAACGAGTTGAAAAATGGAGCTCAGGGGCACAGCAATTCACAAAGTGGCAGAGTAATCAAGGCCAACTCTCGTCCAAAATTCTGTTGAGGGAAGGCAACGAGGCGGACTTGAAAGCGAGGCAGAATAGCAGGAAACAGATTTCAAGAGGCACGTTGGAATCGCCTGTAAAGCACAGGAAGAGGGGCACAACTTCGACAATGACGCACTTGTCCAAAAAGGGCGTATGCGTTTTCTCCTGAATATATTCAGGAGAAAACGCATACACCCTTTTTGGCCAAGCAAGCAAGCGGGCAATGCAAATCTGCACTACAAAGAAGTATCACTTCCCACCGGTCAAAAGGGACATCCACAAAATGTGTAAAAACCAGAAAGGCAAGACAGGCCCTGGAGAACAGGGAGCCTTGTTATGCTGATGGGCGGGATGTAAGTTGCCAACTGCCTCACTGGAGGAGTGCATTGTGTTCCCTAAAACAAGGAAACAACAGAGCTACAGAGCCAAGGGCACTTCCAGTCTAGGGAATATACCTTGGGAAAACTGAAAATCAATAAGACAGAGCCACCCCCAAATTGAGGGCTGCACTGCTTACAAGAACCTCAACCTGGGTGCACCTGAAATATCCCAGGAATTATAAAAATGGTTCAAAAAATTGTGGAACTTACGTACGATGGAATATCCCTCAGCCATGAAATCAATGTCATAAGACCAGTAGCAGCAAAATGAGTGGATTCAGGTACGATGATTCTAAGTGAAATAAGTCACACAGAAAAAGAAACTTATCATAAGATATCACTTAGGAAGATCCTGTAAACATGGCTACACATGAACTGAGTTAGGAAAGAGAACAGAGTCTCACATTTAGAAAACACTCTTATGCCTGCTTAAGGGGGAAGGAGAGGTGGGGTGATGCATCAAACCAGAGTTTGATATAAGCCCAGGTACCGTTCCAAAAACCAACTATGGAATAGACAAGACCTACACCTTCCTCAGTGAAAGGGACTCAAAACCCCATATTTCCCGCAGAGGAATAGATCTGACTAGTAAGAATCTTAAAACCTATGTATTGATATGTCTCCGTAAGGGAATCAAGTGTGTCTAGACTGGCATAAACATGGCAGCGAGAATCAGCTCAAACCCACTCTAAAAAGGAATTTCAAAAACAAAACAAAGAAACAGGGAAATTCTTTACAATTCCTTCAGGGTCTCTGATGCAACCTGGAATGACCCTATCTACAATGACAGCTGGATGTGGCATGAGGCTGGACACTTGGGACTGAGAGGATTGGTGAGATTGGGTGAGCAAATGCAGACCCTTTAAAGCAAGAATGCATGGCACCCATTCCATGGGTCCCAACTCTCCAGGTTGAAGGGAATATTACTACAGCTATAACATGTACGGGAAACCTAGAGAATGGACACACTGTGAATACGAAAGGTTTCTAAAACTCAAAGAAGAGTCCCTCTCCTGGTGCTCCGGTTTGACTTTCCAACTGCTTTCCTATCAATCTCCCAACTTGGAGAGACAGCCCCTTTAAGCTCCTGGTTCACACAGGTTGCCAATTTGGCAGAGGATGAAAGGGAAGATGGAGAACCAATGAGAGAGTAGCTGTTAGGCATTTGGATGGGCACATGTCACTCTAATTTCCCGGCAGGAAGAAGAATTAACCAAAGTCTCAGCCACCCACCGGGAACCAGTATAGGTCCTGAACCAAAAGTTTGGACTTGCGTTCAGCTCACAAAAAACGAGTTGAAAAATGGAGCTCAGGGGCACAGCAATTCACAAAGTGGCAGAGTAATCAAGGCCAACTCTCGTCCAAAATTCTGTTGAGGGAAGGCAACGAGGCGGACTTGAAAGCGAGGCAGAATAGCAGGAAACAGATTTCAAGAGGCACGTTGGAATCGCCTGTAAAGCACAGGAAGAGGGGCACAACTTCGACAATGACGCACTTGTCCAAAAAGGGCGTATGCGTTTTCTCCTGAATATATTCAGGAGAAAACGCATACGCCCTTTTTGGCCAAGCAAGCAAGCGGGCAATGCAAATCTGCACTACAAAGAAGTATCACTTCCCACCGGTCAAAAGGGACATCCACAAAATGTGTAAAAACCAGAAAGGCAAGACAGGCCCTGGAGAACAGGGAGCCTTGTTATGCTGATGGGCGGGATGTAAGTTGCCAACTGCCTCACTGGAGGAGTGCATTGTGTTCCCTAAAACAAGGAAACAACAGAGCTACAGAGCCAAGGGCGCTTCCAGTCTAGGGAATATACCTTGGGAAAACTGAAAATCAATAAGACAGAGCCACCCCCAAATTGAGGGCTGCACTGCTTACAAGAACCTCAACCTGGGTGCACCTGAAATATCCCAGGAAATATAAAAATGGTTCAAAAAATTGTGGAACTTACGTACGATGGAATATCCCTCAGCCATGAAATCAATGTCATAAGACCAGTAGCAGCAAAATGAGTGGATTCAGGTACGATGATTCTAAGTGAAATAAGTCACACAGAAAAAGAAACTTATCATAAGATATCACTTAGGAAGATCCTGTAAACATGGCTACACATGAACTGAGTTAGGAAAGAGAACAGAGTCTCACATTTAGAAAACACTCTTATGCCTGCTTAAGGGGGAAGGAGAGGTGGGGTGATGCATCAAACCAGAGTTTGATATAAGCACAGGTACCGTTCCAAAAACCAACTATGGAATAGACAAGACCTACACCTTCCTCAGTGAAAGGGACTCAAAACCCCATATTTCCCGCAGAGGAATAGATCTGACTAGTAAGAATCTTAAAACCTATGTATTGATATGTCTCCGTAAGGGAATCAAGTGTGTCTAGACTGGCATAAACATGGCAGCGAGAATCAGCTCAAACCCACTCTAAAAAGGAATTTCAAAAACAAAACAAAGAAACAGGGAAATTCTTTACAATTCCTTCAGGGTCTCTGATGCAACCTGGAATGACCCTATCTACAATGACAGCTGGATGTGGCATGAGGCTGGACACTTGGGACTGAGAGGATTGGTGAGATGGGGTGAGCAAATGCAGACCCTTTAAAGCAAGAATGCATGGCACCCATTCCATGGGTCCCAACTCTCCAGGTTGAAGGGAATATTACTACAGCTATAACATGTACGGGAAACCTAGAGAATGGACACACTGTGAATACGAAAGGTTTCTAAAACTCAACGAAGAGTCCCTCTCCTGGTGCTCCGGTTTGACTTTCCAACTGCTTTCCTATCAATCTCCCAACTTGGAGAGACAGCCCCTTTAAGCTCCTGGTTCGCACAGGTTGCCAATTTGGCAGAGGATGAAAGGGAAGAGGGAGAACCAATGAGAGAGTAGCTGTTAGGCATTTGGATGGGCACATGTCACTCTAATTTCCCGGCAGGAAGAAGAATTAACCAAAGTCTCAGCCACCCACCGGGAACCAGTATAGGTCCTGAACCAAAAGTTTGGACTTGCGTTCAGCTCACAAAAAACGAGTTGAAAAATGGAGCTCAGGGGCACAGCAATTCACAAACTGGCAGAGTAATCAAGGCCAACTCTCGTCCAAAAATCTGTTGAGGGAAGGCAACGAGGCGGACTTGAAAGCGAGGCAGAATAGCAGGAAACAGATTTCAAGAGGTACGTTGGAATCGCCTGTAAAGCACAGGAAGAGGGGCACAACTTCGACAATGACGCACTTGGCCAAAAAGGGCGTATGCGTTTTCACCTGAATATATTCAGGAGAAAATGCATACGCCCTTTTTGGCCAAGCAAGCAAGCGGGCAATGCAAATCTGCACTACAAAGAAGTATCACTTCCCACCGGTCAAAAGGGACATCCACAAAATGTGTAAAAACCAGAAAGGCAAGACAGGCCCTGGAGAACAGGGAGCCTTGTTATGCTGATGGGCGGGATGTAAGTTGCCAACTGCCTCACTGGAGGAGTGCATTGTGTTCCCTAAAACAAGGAAACAACAGAGCTACAGAGCCAAGGGCACTTCCAGTCTAGGGAATATACCTTGGGAAAACTGAAAATCAATAAGACAGAGCCACCCCCAAATTGAGGGCTGCACTGCTTACAAGAACCTCAACCTGGGTGCACCTGAAATATCCCAGGAATTATAAAAATGGTTCAAAAAATTGTGGAACTTACGTACGATGGAATATCCCTCAGCCATGAAATCAATGTCATAAGACCAGTAGCAGCAAAATGAGTGGATTCAGGTACGATGATTCTAAGTGAAATAAGTCACACAGAAAAAGAAACTTATCATAAGATATCACTTAGGAAGATCCTGTAAACATGGCTACACATGAACTGAGTTAGGAAAGAGAACAGAGTCTCACATTTAGAAAACACTCTTATGCCTGCTTAAGGGGGAAGGAGAGGTGGGGTGATGCATCAAACCAGAGTTTGATATAAGCCCAGGTACCGTTCCAAAAACCAACTATGGAATAGACAAGACCTACACCTTCCTCAGTGAAAGGGACTCAAAACCCCATATTTCCCGCAGAGGAATAGATCTGACTAGTAAGAATCTTAAAACCTATGTATTGATATGTCTCCGTAAGGGAATCAAGTGTGTCTAGACTGGCATAAACATGGCAGCGAGAATCAGCTCAAACCCACTCTAAAAAGGAATTTCAAAAACAAAACAAAGAAACAGGGAAATTCTTTACAATTCCTTCAGGGTCTCTGATGCAACCTGGAATGACCCTATCTACAATGACAGCTGGATGTGGCATGAGGCTGGACACTTGGGACTGAGAGGATTGGTGAGATTGGGTGAGCAAATGCAGACCCTTTAAAGCAAGAATGCATGGCACCCATTCCATGGGTCCCAACTCTCCAGGTTGAAGGGAATATTACTACAGCTATAACATGTACGGGAAACCTAGAGAATGGACACACTGTGAATACGAAAGGTTTCTAAAACTCAAAGAAGAGTCCCTCTCCTGGTGCTCCGGTTTGACTTTCCAACTGCTTTCCTATCAATCTCCCAACTTGGAGAGACAGCCCCTTTAAGCTCCTGGTTCACACAGGTTGCCAATTTGGCAGAGGATGAAAGGGAAGATGGAGAACCAATGAGAGAGTAGCTGTTAGGCATTTGGATGGGCACATGTCACTCTAATTTCCCGGCAGGAAGAAGAATTAACCAAAGTCTCAGCCACCCACCGGGAACCAGTATAGGTCCTGAACCAAAAGTTTGGACTTGCGTTCAGCTCACAAAAAACGAGTTGAAAAATGGAGCTCAGGGGCACAGCAATTCACAAAGTGGCAGAGTAATCAAGGCCAACTCTCGTCCAAAATTCTGTTGAGGGAAGGCAACGAGGCGGACTTGAAAGCGAGGCAGAATAGCAGGAAACAGATTTCAAGAGGCACGTTGGAATCGCCTGTAAAGCACAGGAAGAGGGGCACAACTTCGACAATGACGCACTTGTCCAAAAAGGGCGTATGCGTTTTCTCCTGAATATATTCAGGAGAAAACGCATACACCCTTTTTGGCCAAGCAAGCAAGCGGGCAATGCAAATCTGCACTACAAAGAAGTATCACTTCCCACCGGTCAAAAGGGACATCCACAAAATGTGTAAAAACCAGAAAGGCAAGACAGGCCCTGGAGAACAGGGAGCCTTGTTATGCTGATGGGCGGGATGTAAGTTGCCAACTGCCTCACTGGAGGAGTGCATTGTGTTCCCTAAAACAAGGAAACAACAGAGCTACAGAGCCTAGGGCGCTTCCAGTCTAGGGAATATACCTTGGGAAAACTGAAAATCAATAAGACAGAGCCACCCCCAAATTGAGGGCTGCACTGCTTACAAGAACCTCAACCTGGGTGCACCTGAAATATCCCAGGAAATATAAAAATGGTTCAAAAAATTGTGGAACTTACGTACGATGGAATATCCCTCAGCCATGAAATCAATGTCATAAGACCAGTAGCAGCAAAATGAGTGGATTCAGGTACGATGATTCTAAGTGAAATAAGTCACACAGAAAAAGAAACTTATCATAAGATATCACTTAGGAAGATCCTGTAAACATGGCTACACATGAACTGAGTTAGGAAAGAGAACAGAGTCTCACATTTAGAAAACACTCTTAGGCCTGCTTAAGGGGGAAGGAGAGGTGGGGTGATGCATCAAACCAGAGTTTGATATAAGCACAGGTACCGTTCCAAAAACCAACTATGGAATAGACAAGACCTACACCTTCCTCAGTGAAAGGGACTCAAAACCCCATATTTCCCGCAGAGGAATAGATCTGACTAGTAAGAATCTTAAAACCTATGTATTGATATGTCTCCGTAAGGGAATCAAGTGTGTCTAGACTGGCATAAACATGGCAGCGAGAATCAGCTCAAACCCACTCTAAAAAGGAATTTCAAAAACAAAACAAAGAAACAGGGAAATTCTTTACAATTCCTTCAGGGTCTCTGATGCAACCTGGAATGACCCTATCTACAATGACAGCTGGATGTGGCATGAGGCTGGACACTTGGGACTGAGAGGATAGGTGAGATGGGGTGAGCAAATGCAGACCCTTTAAAGCAAGAATGCATGGCACCCATTCCATGGGTCCCAACTCTCCAGGTTGAAGGGAATATTACTACAGCTATAACATGTACGGGAAACCTAGAGAATGGACACACTGTGAATACGAAAGGTTTCTAAAACTCAACGAAGAGTCCCTCTCCTGGTGCTCCGGTTTGACTTTCCAACTGCTTTCCTATCAATCTCCCAACTTGGAGAGACAGCCCCTTTAAGCTCCTGGTTCGCACAGGTTGCCAATTTGGCAGAGGATGAAAGGGAAGAGGGAGAACCAATGAGAGAGTAGCTGTTAGGCATTTGGATGGGCACATGTCACTCTAATTTCCCGGCAGGAAGAAGAATTAACCAAAGTCTCAGCCACCCACCGGGAACCAGTATAGGTCCTGAACCAAAAGTTTGGACTTGCGTTCAGCTCACAAAAAACGAGTTGAAAAATGGAGCTCAGGGGCACAGCAATTCACAAACTGGCAGAGTAATCAAGGCCATCTCTCGTCCAAAATTCTGTTGAGGGAAAGCAACGAGGCGGACTTGAAAGCGAGGCAGAATAGCAGGAAACAGATTTCAAGAGGTACGTTGGAATCGCCTGTAAAGCACAGGAAGAGGGGCACAACTTCGACAATGACGCACTTGGCCAAAAAGGGCGTATGTGTTTTCTCCTGAATATATTCAGGAGAAAACGCATACGCCCTTTTTGGCCAAGCAAGCAAGCGGGCAATGCAAATCTGCACTACAAAGAAGTATCACTTCCCACCGGTCAAAAGGGACATCCACAAAATGTGTAAAAACCAGAAAGGCAAGACAGGCCCTGGAGAACAGGGAGCCTTGTTATGCTGATGGGCGGGATGTAAGTTGCCAACTGCCTCACTGGAGGAGTGCATTGTGTTCCCTAAAACAAGGAAACAACAGAGCTACAGAGCCAAGGGCACTTCCAGTCTAGGGATTATACCTTGGGAAAACTGAAAATCAATAAGACAGAGCCACCCCCAAATTGAGGGCTGCACTGCTTACAAGAACCTCAACCTGGGTACCCCTGAAATATCCCAGGAAATATAAAAATGGTTCAAAATATTGTGGAACTTACGTACGATGGAATATCCCTCAGCCATGAAATCAATGTCATAAGACCAGTAGCAGCAAAATGAGTGGATTCAGGTACGATGATTCTAAGTGAAATAAGTCACACAGAAAAAGAAACTTATCATAAGATATCACTTAGGAAGATCCTGTAAACATGGCTACACATGAACTGAGTTAGGAAAGAGAACAGAGTCTCACATTTAGAAAACACTCTTATGCCTGCTTAAGGGGGAAGGAGAGGTGGGGTGATGCATCAAACCAGAGTTTGATATAAGCCCAGGTACCGTTCCAAAAACCAACTATGGAATAGACAAGACCTACACCTTCCTCAGTGAAAGGGACTCAAAACCCCATATTTCCCGCAGAGGAATAGATCTGACTAGTAAGAATCTTAAAACCTATGTATTGATATGTCTCCGTAAGGGAATCAAGTGTGTCTAGACTGGCATAAACATGGCAGCGAGAATCAGCTCAAACCCACTCTAAAAAGGAATTTCAAAAATAAAACAAAGAAATAGGGAAATTCTTTACAATTCCTTCAGGGTCTCTGATGCAACCTGGAATGACCCTATCTACAATGACAGCTGGATGTGGCATGAGGCTGGACACTTGGGACTGAGAGGATTGGTGAGATTGGGTGAGCAAATGCAGACCCTTTAAAGCAAGAATGCATGGCACCCATTCCATGGGTCCCAACTCTCCAGGTTGAAGGGAATATTACTACAGCTATAACATGTACGGGAAACCTAGAGAATGGACACACTGTGAATAAGAAAGGTTTCTAAAACTCAACGAAGTGTCCCTCTCCTGGTGCTCCGGTTTGACTTTCCAACTGCTTTCCTATCAATCTCCCAACTTGGAGAGACAGCCCCTTTAAGCTCCTGGTTCGCACAGGTTGCCAATTTGGCAGAGGATGAAAGGGAAGACGGAGAACCAATGAGAGAGTAGCTGTTAGGCATTTGGATGGGCACATGTCACTCTAATTTCCCGGCAGGAAGAAGAATTAACCAAAGTCTCAGCCACCCACCGGGAACCAGTATAGGTCCTGAACCAAAAGTTTGGACTTGTGTTCAGCTCACAAAAAACGAGTTGAAAAATGGAGCTCAGGGGCACAGCAATTCACAAACTGGCAGAGTAATCAAGGCCAACTCTCGTCCAAAAATCTGTTGAGGGAAGGCAACGAGGCGGACTTGAAAGCGAGGCAGAATAGCAGGAAACAGATTTCAAGAGGTACGTTGGAATCGCCTGTAAAGCACAGGAAGAGGGGCACAACTTCGACAATGACGCACTTGTCCAAAAAGGGCGTATGCGTTTTCTCCTGAATATATTCAGGAGAAAACGCATACGCCCTTTTTGGCCAAGCAAGCAAGCGGGCAATGCAAATCTGCACTACAAAGAAGTATCACTTCCCACCAGTCAAAAGGGACATCCACAAAATGTGTAAAAACCAGAAAGGCAAGACAGGCCCTGGAGAACAGGGAGCCTTGTTATGCTGATGGGCGGGATGTAAGTTGCCAACTGCCTCACTGGAGGAGTGCATTGTGTTCCCTAAAACAAGGAAACAACAGAGCTACAGAGCCAAGGGCACTTCAAGTCTAGGGAATATACCTTGGGAAAACTGAAAATCAATAAGACAGAGCCACCCCCAAATTGAGGGCTGCACTGCTTACAAGAACCTCAACCTGGGTGCACCTGAAATATCCCAGGAAATATAAAAATGGTTCAAAAAATTGTGGAACTTACGTACGATGGAATATCCCTCAGCCATGAAATCAATGTCATAAGACCAGTAGCAGCAAAATGAGTGGATTCAGGTACGATGATTCTAAGTGAAATAAGTCACACAGAAAAAGAAACTTATCATAAGATATCACTTAGGAAGATCCTGTAAACATGGCTACACATGAACTGAGTTAGGAAAGAGAACAGAGTCTCACATTTAGAAAACACTCTTAGGCCTGCTTAAGGGGGAAGGAGAGGTGGGGTGATGCATCAAACCAGAGTTTGATATAAGCACAGGTACCGTTCCAAAAACCAACTATGGAATAGACAAGACCTACACCTTCCTCAGTGAAAGGGACTCAAAACCCCATATTTCCCGCAGAGGAATAGATCTGACTAGTAAGAATCTTAAAACCTATGTATTGATATGTCTCCGTAAGGGAATCAAGTGTGTCTAGACTGGCATAAACATGGCAGCGAGAATCAGCTCAAACCCACTCTAAAAAGGAATTTCAAAAACAAAACAAAGAAACAGGGAAATTCTTTACAATTCCTTCAGGGTCTCTGATGCAACCTGGAATGACCCTATCTACAATGACAGCTGGATGTGGCATGAGGCTGGACACTTGGGACTGAGAGGATAGGTGAGATGGGGTGAGCAAATGCAGACCCTTTAAAGCAAGAATGCATGGCACCCATTCCATGGGTCCCAACTCTCCAGGTTGAAGGGAATATTACTACAGCTATAACATGTACGGGAAACCTAGAGAATGGACACACTGTGAATACGAAAGGTTTCTAAAACTCAACGAAGAGTCCCTCTCCTGGTGCTCCGGTTTGACTTTCCAACTGCTTTCCTATCAATCTCCCAACTTGGAGAGACAGCCCCTTTAAGCTCCTGGTTCGCACAGGTTGCCAATTTGGCAGAGGATGAAAGGGAAGAGGGAGAACCAATGAGAGAGTAGCTGTTAGGCATTTGGATGGGCACATGTCACTCTAATTTCCCGGCAGGAAGAAGAATTAACCAAAGTCTCAGCCACCCACCGGGAACCAGTATAGGTCCTGAACCAAAAGTTTGGACTTGCGTTCAGCTCACAAAAAACGAGTTGAAAAATGGAGCTCAGGGGCACAGCAATTCACAAACTGGCAGAGTAATCAAGGCCAACTCTCGTCCAAAATTCTGTTGAGGGAAAGCAACGAGGCGGACTTGAAAGCGAGGCAGAATAGCAGGAAACAGATTTCAAGAGGTACGTTGGAATCGCCTGTAAAGCACAGGAAGAGGGGCACAACTTCGACAATGACGCACTTGGCCAAAAAGGGCGTATGTGTTTTCTCCTGAATATATTCAGGAGAAAACGCATACGCCCTTTTTGGCCAAGCAAGCAAGCGGGCAATGCAAATCTGCACTACAAAGAAGTATCACTTCCCACCGGTCAAAAGGGACATCCACAAAATGTGTAAAAACCAGAAAGGCAAGACAGGCCCTGGAGAACAGGGAGCCTTGTTATGCTGATGGGCGGGATGTAAGTTGCCAACTGCCTCACTGGAGGAGTGCATTGTGTTCCCTAAAACAAGGAAACAACAGAGCTACAGAGCCAAGGGCACTTCCAGTCTAGGGATTATACCTTGGGAAAACTGAAAATCAATAAGACAGAGCCACCCCCAAATTGAGGGCTGCACTGCTTACAAGAACCTCAACCTGGGTACCCCTGAAATATCCCAGGAAATATAAAAATGGTTCAAAATATTGTGGAACTTACGTACGATGGAATATCCCTCAGCCATGAAATCAATGTCATAAGACCAGTAGCAGCAAAATGAGTGGATTCAGGTACGATGATTCTAAGTGAAATAAGTCACACAGAAAAAGAAACTTATCATAAGATATCACTTAGGAAGATCCTGTAAACATGGCTACACATGAACTGAGTTAGGAAAGAGAACAGAGTCTCACATTTAGAAAACACTCTTATGCCTGCTTAAGGGGGAAGGAGAGGTGGGGTGATGCATCAAACCAGAGTTTGATATAAGCCCAGGTACCGTTCCAAAAACCAACTATGGAATAGACAAGACCTACACCTTCCTCAGTGAAAGGGACTCAAAACCCCATATTTCCCGCAGAGGAATAGATCTGACTAGTAAGAATCTTAAAACCTATGTATTGATATGTCTCCGTAAGGGAATCAAGTGTGTCTAGACTGGCATAAACATGGCAGCGAGAATCAGCTCAAACCCACTCTAAAAAGGAATTTCAAAAATAAAACAAAGAAATAGGGAAATTCTTTACAATTCCTTCAGGGTCTCTGATGCAACCTGGAATGACCCTATCTACAATGACAGCTGGATGTGGCATGAGGCTGGACACTTGGGACTGAGAGGATTGGTGAGATTGGGTGAGCAAATGCAGACCCTTTAAAGCAAGAATGCATGGCACCCATTCCATGGGTCCCAACTCTCCAGGTTGAAGGGAATATTACTACAGCTATAACATGTACGGGAAACCTAGAGAATGGACACACTGTGAATACGAAAGGTTTCTAAAACTCAACGAAGTGTCCCTCTCCTGGTGCTCCGGTTTGACTTTCCAACTGCTTTCCTATCAATCTCCCAACTTGGAGAGACAGCCCCTTTAAGCTCCTGGTTCGCACAGGTTGCCAATTTGGCAGAGGATGAAAGGGAAGACGGAGAACCAATGAGAGAGTAGCTGTTAGGCATTTGGATGGGCACATGTCACTCTAATTTCCCGGCAGGAAGAAGAATTAACCAAAGTCTCAGCCACCCACCGGGAACCAGTATAGGTCCTGAACCAAAAGTTTGGACTTGTGTTCAGCTCACAAAAAACGAGTTGAAAAATGGAGCTCAGGGGCACAGCAATTCACAAACTGGCAGAGTAATCAAGGCCAACTCTCGTCCAAAAATCTGTTGAGGGAAGGCAACGAGGCGGACTTGAAAGCGAGGCAGAATAGCAGGAAACAGATTTCAAGAGGTACGTTGGAATCGCCTGTAAAGCACAGGAAGAGGGGCACAACTTCGACAATGACGCACTTGTCCAAAAAGGGCGTATGCGTTTTCTCCTGAATATATTCAGGAGAAAACGCATACGCCCTTTTTGGCCAAGCAAGCAAGCGGGCAATGCAAATCTGCACTACAAAGAAGTATCACTTCCCACCAGTCAAAAGGGACATCCACAAAATGTGTAAAAACCAGAAAGGCAAGACAGGCCCTGGAGAACAGGGAGCCTTGTTATGCTGATGGGCGGGATGTAAGTTGCCAACTGCCTCACTGGAGGAGTGCATTGTGTTCCCTAAAACAAGGAAACAACAGAGCTACAGAGCCAAGGGCACTTCAAGTCTAGGGAATATACCTTGGGAAAACTGAAAATCAATAAGACAGAGCCACCCCCAAATTGAGGGCTGCACTGCTTACAAGAACCTCAACCTGGGTACACCTGAAATATCCCAGGAAATATAAAAATGGTTCAAAAAATTGTGGAACTTACGTACGATGGAATATCCCTCAGCCATGAAATCAATGTCATAAGACCAGTAGCAGCAAAATGAGTGGATTCAGGTACGATGATTCTAAGTGAAATAAGTCACACAGAAAAAGAAACTTATCATAAGATATCACTTAGGAAGATCCTGTAAACATGGCTACACATGAACTGAGTTAGGAAAGAGAACAGAGTCTCACATTTAGAAAACACTCTTATGCCTGCTTAAGGGGGAAGGAGAGGTGGGGTGATGCATCAAACCAGAGTTTGATATAAGCACAGGTACCGTTCCAAAAACCAACTATGGAATAGACAAGACCTACACCTTCCTCAGTGAAAGGGACTCAAAACCCCATATTTCCCGCAGAGGAATAGATCTGACTAGTAAGAATCTTAAAACCTATGTATTGATATGTCTCCGTAAGGGAATCAAGTGTGTCTAGACTGGCATAAACATGGCAGCGAGAATCAGCTCAAACCCACTCTAAAAAGGAATTTCAAAAACAAAACAAAGAAACAGGGAAATTCTTTACAATTACTTCAGGGTCTCTGATGCAACCTGGAATGACCCTATCTACAATGACAGCTGGATGTGGCATGAGGCTGGACACTTGGGACTGAGAGGATTGGTGAGATTGGGTGAGCAAATGCAGACCCTTTAAAGCAAGAATGCATGGCACCCATTCCATGGGTCCCAACTCTCCAGGTTGAAGGGAATATTACTACAGCTATAACATGTACGGGAAACCTAGAGAATGGACACACTGTGAATACGAAAGGTTTCTAAAACTCAACGAAGAGTCCCTCTCCTGGTGCTCCGGTTTGACTTTCCAACTGCTTTCCTATCAATCTCCCAACTTGGAGAGACAGCCCCTTTAAGCTGCTGGTTCGCACAGGTTGCCAATTTGGCAGAGGATGAAAGGGAAGACGGAGAACCAATGAGAGAGTAGCTGTTAGGCATTTGGATGGGCACATGTGACTCTAATTTCCCGGCAGGAAGAAGAATTAACCAAAGTCTCAGCCACCCACCGGGAACCAGTATAGGTCCTGAACCAAAAGTTTGGACTTGCGTTCAGCTCACAAAAAACGAGTTGAAAAATGGAGCTCAGGGGCACAGCAATTCACAAACTGGCAGAGTAATCAAGGCCAACTCTCGTCCAAAATTCTGTTGAGGGAAGGCAACGAGGCGGACTTGAAAGCGAGGCAGAATACCAGGAAACAGATTTCAAGAGGTACGTTGGAATCGCCTGTAAAGCACAGGAAGAGGGGCACAACTTCGACAATGATGCACTTGGCCAAAAAGGGCGTATGCGTTTTCTCCTGAATATATTCAGGAGAAAACGCATACGCCCTTTTTGGCCAAGCAAGCAAGCGGGCAATGCAAATCTGCACTACAAAGAAGTATCACTTCCCACCGGTCAAAAGGGACATCCACAAAATGTGTAAAAACCAGAAAGGCAAGACAGGCCCTGGAGAACAGGGAGCCTTGTTATGCTGATGGGCGGGATGTAAGTTGCCAACTGCCTCACTGGAGGAGTGCATTGTGTTCCCTAAAACAAGGAAACAACAGAGCTACAGAGCCAAGGGCACATCCAGTCTAGGGAATATACCTTGGGAAAACTGAAAATCAATAAGACAGAGCCACCCCCAAATTGAGGGCTGCACTGCTTACAAGAACCTCAACCTGGGTACACCTGAAATATCCCAGGAAATATAAAAATGGTTCAAAAATTGTGGAACTTACGTACGATGGAATATCCCTCAGCCATGAAATCAATGTCATAAGACCAGTAGCAGCAAAATGAGTGGATTCAGGTACGATGATTCTAAGTGAAATAAGTCACACAGAAAATGAAACTTATCATAAGATATCACTTAGGAAGATCCTGTAAACATGGCTACACATGAACTGAGTTAGGAAAGAGAACAGAGTCTCACATTTAGAAAACACTCTTATGCCTGATTAAGGGGGAAGGAGAGGTGGGGTGATGCATCAAACCAGAGTTTGATATAAGCCCAGGTACCGTTCCAAAAACCAACTATGGAATAGACAAGACCTACACCTTCCTCAGTGAAAGGGACTCAAAACCCCATATTTCCCGCAGAGGAATAGATCTGACTAGTAAGAATCTTAAAACCTATGTATTGATATGTCTCCGTAAGGGAATCAAGTGTGTCTAGACTGGCATAAACATGGCAGCGAGAATCAGCTCAAACCCACTCTAAAAAGGAATTTCAAAAACAAAACAAAGAAACAGGGAAATTCTTTACAATTCCTTCAGGGTCTCTGATGCAACCTGGAATGACCCTATCTACAATGACAGCTGGATGTGGCATGAGGCTGGACACTTGGGACTGAGAGGATTGGTGAGATTGGGTGAGCAAATGCAGACCCTTTAAAGCAAGAATGCATGGCACCCATTCCATGGGTCCCAACTCTCCAGGTTGAAGGGAATATTACTACAGCTATAACATGTACGGGAAACCTAGAGAATGGACACACTGTGAATACGAAAGGTTTCTAAAACTCAACGAAGAGTCCCTCTCCTGGTGCTCCGGTTTGACTTTCCAACTGCTTTCCTATCAATCTCCCAACTTGGAGAGACAGCCCCTTTAAGCTCCTGGTTCGCACAGGTTGCCAATTTGGCAGAGGATGAAAGGGAAGAGGGAGAACCAATGAGAGAGTAGCTGTTAGGCATTTGGATGGGCACATGTCACTCTAATTTCCCGGCAGGAAGAAGAATTAACCAAAGTCTCAGCCACCCACCGGGAACCAGTATAGGTCCTGAACCAAAAGTTTGGACTTGCGTTCAGCTTACAAAAAACGAGTTGAAAAATGGAGCTCAGGGGCACAGCAATTCACAAACTGGCAGAGTAATCAAGGCCAACACTCGTCCAAAAATCTGTTGAGGGAAGGCAAAGAGGCGGACTTGAAAGCGAGGCAGAATAGCAGGAAACAGATTTCAAGAGGTACGTTGGAATCGCCTGTAAAGCACAGGAAGAGGGGCACAACTTCGACAATGACGCACTTGGCCAAAAATGGCGTATGTGTTTTATCCTGAATATATTCAGGAGAAAACGCATACGTCCTTTTTGGCCAAGCTAGCAAGCGGGCAATGCAAATCTGCACTACAAATAAGTATCACTTCCCACCGGTCAAAAGGGACATCCACAAAATGTGTAAAAACCAGAAAGGCAAGACAGGCCCTGGAGAACAGGGAGCCTTGTTATGCTGATGGGCGGGATGTAAGTTGCCAACTGCCTCACTGGAGGAGTGCATTGTGTTCCCTAAAACAAGGAAACAACAGAGCTACAGAGCCAAGGGCACATCCAGTCTAGGGAATATACCTTGGGAAAACTGAAAATCAATAAGACAGAGCCACCCCCAAATTGAGGGCTGCACTGCTTAAAAGAACCTCAACCTGGGTACACCTGAAATATCCCAGGAAATATAAAAATGGTTCAAAAATTGTGGAACTTACGTACGATGGAATATCCCTCAGCCATGAAATCAATGTCATAAGACCAGTAGCAGCAAAATGAGTGGATTCAGGTACGATGATTCTAAGTGAAATAAGTCACACAGAAAATGAAACTTATCATAAGATATCACTTAGGAAGATCCTGTAAACATGGCTACACATGAACTGAGTTAGGAAAGAGAACAGAGTCTCACATTTAGAAAACACTCTTATGCCTGATTAAGGGGGAAGGAGAGGTGGGGTGATGCATCAAACCAGAGTTTGATATAAGCCCAGGTACCGTTCCAAAAACCAACTATGGAATAGACAAGACCTACACCTTCCTCAGTGAAAGGGACTCAAAACCCCATATTTCCCGCAGAGGAATAGATCTGACTAGTAAGAATCTTAAAGCCTATGTATTGATATGTCT
This sequence comes from Mesoplodon mirus, assembly GCF_964341445.2. Taxonomy (NCBI): domain Eukaryota; kingdom Metazoa; phylum Chordata; class Mammalia; order Artiodactyla; family Ziphiidae; genus Mesoplodon; species Mesoplodon mirus. Next base: position 105,436,599 of record NC_138987.1, on the reverse strand, counting down.
CCGTAAGGGAATCAAGTGTGTCTAGACTGGCATAAACATGGCAGCGAGAATCAGCTCAAACCCACTCTAAAAAGGAATTTCAAAAACAAAACAAAGAAACAGGGAAATTCTTTACAATTCCTTCAGGGTCTCTGATGCAACCTGGAATGACCCTATCTACAATGACAGCTGGATGTGGCATGAGGCTGGACACTTGGGACTGAGAGGATTGGTGAGATTGGGTGAGCCAATGCAGACCCTTTAAAGCAAGAATGCATGGCACCCATTCCATGGGTCCCAACTCTCCAGGTTGAAGGGAATATTACTACAGCTATAACATGTACGGGAAACCTAGAGAATGGACACACTGTGAATACGAAAGGTTTCTAAAACTCAACGAAGAGTCCCTCTCCTGGTGCTCCGGTTTGACTTTCCAACTGCTTTCCTATCAATCTCCCAACTTGGAGAGACAGCCCCTTTAAGCTCCTGGTTCGCACAGGTTGCCAATTTGGCAGAGGATGAAAGGGAAGAGGGAGAACCAATGAGAGAGTAGCTGTTAGGCATTTGGATGGGCACATGTCACTCTAATTTCCCGGCAGGAAGAAGAATTAACCAAAGTCTCAGCCACCCACCGGGAACCAGTATAGGTCCTGAACCAAAAGTTTGGACTTGCGTTCAGCTTACAAAAAACGAGTTGAAAAATGGAGCTCAGGGGCACAGCAATTCACAAACTGGCAGAGTAATCAAGGCCAACACTCGTCCAAAAATCTGTTGAGGGAAGGCAAAGAGGCGGACTTGAAAGCGAGGCAGAATAGCAGGAAACAGATTTCAAGAGGTACGTTGGAATCGCCTGTAAAGCACAGGAAGAGGGGCACAACTTCGACAATGACGCACTTGGCCAAAAACGGCGTATGTGTTTTATCCTGAATATATTCAGGAGAAAACGCATACGTCCTTTTTGGCCAAGCTAGCAAGCGGGCAATGCAAATCTGCACTACAAATAAGTATCACTTCCCACCGGTCAAAAGGGACATCCACAAAATGTGTAAAAACCAGAAAGGCAAGACAGGCCCTGGAGAACAGGGAGCCTTGTTATGCTGATGGGCGGGATGTAAGTTGCCAACTGCCTCACTGGAGGAGTGCATTGTGTTCCCTAAAACAAGGAAACAACAGAGCTACAGAGCCAAGGGCACATCCAGTCTAGGGAATATACCTTGGGAAAACTGAAAATCAATAAGACAGAGCCACCCCCAAATTGAGGGCTGCACTGCTTACAAGAACCTCAACCTGGGTACACCTGAAATATCCCAGGAAATATAAAAATGGTTCAAAAATTGTGGAACTTACGTACGATGGAATATCCCTCAGCCATGAAATCAATGTCATAAGACCAGTAGCAGCAAAATGAGTGGATTCAGGTACGATGATTCTAAGTGAAATAAGTCACACAGAAAATGAAACTTATCATAAGATATCACTTAGGAAGATCCTGTAAACATGGCTACACATGAACTGAGTTAGGAAAGAGAACAGAGTCTCACATTTAGAAAACACTCTTATGCCTGCTTAAGGGGGAAGGAGAGGTGGGGTGATGCATCAATCCAGAGTTTGATATAAGCCCAGGTACCGTTCCAAAAACCAACTATGGAATAGACAAGACCTACACCTTCTTCAGTGAAAGGGACTCAAAACCCCATATTTCCCACAGAGGAATAGATCTGACTAGTAAGAATCTTAAAACCTATGTATTGATATGTCTCCGTAAGGGAATCAAGTGTGTCTAGACTGGCATAAACATGGCAGCGAGAATCAGCTCAAACCCACTCTAAAAAGGAATTTCAAAAACAAAACAAAGAAACAGGGAAATTCTTTACAATTCCTTCAGGGTCTCTGATGCAACCTGGAATGACCCTATCTACAATGACAGCTGGATGTGGCATGAGGCTGGACACTTGGGACTGAGAGGATTGGTGAGATTGGGTGAGCCAATGCAGACCCTTTAAAGCAAGAATGCATGGCACCCATTCCATGGGTCCCAACTCTCCAGGTTGAAGGGAATATTACTACAGCTATAACATGTACGGGAAACCTAGAGAATGGACACACTGTGAATACGAAAGGTTTCTAAAACTCAACGAAGAGTCCCTCTCCTGGTGCTCCGGTTTGACTTTCCAACTGCTTTCCTATCAATCTCCCAACTTGGAGAGACAGCCCCTTTAAGCTCCTGGTTCGCACAGGTTGCCAATTTGGCAGAGGATGAAAGGGAAGAGGGAGAACCAATGAGAGAGTAGCTGTTAGGCATTTGGATGGGCACATGTCACTCTAATTTCCCGGCAGGAAGAAGAATTAACCAAAGTCTCAGCCACCCACCGGGAACCAGTATAGGTCCTGAACCAAAAGTTTGGACTTGCGTTCAGCTCACAAAAAACGAGTTGAAAAATGGAGCTCAGGGGCACAGCAATTCACAAACTGGCAGAGTAATCAAGGCCAACTCTCGTCCAAAAATCTGTTGAGGGAAGGCAACGAGGCGGACTTGAAAGCGAGGCAGAATAGCAGGAAACAGATTTCAAGAGGTACGTTAGAATCGCCTGTAAAGCACAGGAAGAGGGGCACAACTTCGACAATGACGCACTTAGCCAAAAGGGCGTATGCGTTTTCTCCTGAATATATTCAGGAGAAAACGCATACGTCCTTTTTGGCCAAGCAAGCAAGCGGGCAATGCAAATCTGCACTACAAAGAAGTATCACTTCCCACCGGTCAAAAGGGACATCCACAAAATGTGTAAAAACCAGAAAGGCAAGACAGGCCCTGGAGAACAGGGAGCCTTGTTATGCTGATGGGCGGGATGTAAGTTGCCAACTGCCTCACTGGAGGAGTGCATTGTGTTCCCTAAAACAAGGAAACAACAGAGCTACAGAGCCAAGGGCACATCCAGTCTAGGGAATATACCTTGGGAAAACTGAAAATCAATAAGACAGAGCCACCCCCAAATTGAGGGCTGCACTGCTTACAAGAACCTCAACCTGGGTACACCTGAAATATCCCAGGAAATATAAAAATGGTTCAAAAAATTGTGGAACTTACGTACGATGGAATATCCCTCAGCCATGAAATCAATGTCATAAGACCAGTAGCAGCAAAATGAGTGGATTCAGGTACGATGATTCTAAGGGAAAGAAGTCACACAGAAAAAGAAACTTATCATAAGATATCACTTAGGAAGATCCTGTAAACATGGCTACACATGAACTGAGTTAGGAAAGAGAACAGAGTCTCACATTTAGAAAACACTCTTATGCCTGCTTAAGGGGGAAGGAGAGGTGGGGTGATGCATCAAACCAGAGTTTGATATAAGCACAGGTACCGTTCCAAAAACCAACTATGGAATAGACAAGACCTACACCTTCCTCAGTGAAAGGGACTCAAAACCCCATATTTCCTGCAGAGGAATAGATCTGACTAGTAAGAATCTTAAAACCTATGTATTGATATGTCTCCGTAAGGGAATCAAGTGTGTCTAGACTGGCATAAACATGGCAGCGAGAATCACCTCAAACCCACTCTAAAAAGGAATTTCAAAAACAAAACAAAGAAACAGGGAAATTCTTTACAATTCCTTCAGGGTCTCTGATGCAACCTGGAATGACCCTATCTACAATGACAGCTGGATGTGGCATGAGGCTGGACACTTGGGACTGAGAGGATTGGTGAGATTGGGTGAGCAAATGCAGACCCTTTAAAGCAAGAATGCATGGCACCCATTCCATGGGTCCCAACTCTCCAGGTTGAAGGGAATATTACTACAGCTATAACATGTACGGGAAACCTAGAGAATGGACACACTGTGAATACGAAAGGTTTCTAAAACTCAACGAAGAGTCCCTCTCCTGGTGCTCCGGTTTGACTTTCCAACTGCTTTCCTATCAATCTCCCAACTTGGAGAGACAGCCCCTTTAAGCTCCTGGTTCGCACAGGTTGCCAATTTGGCAGAGGATGAAAGGGAAGAGGGAGAACCAATGAGAGAGTAGCTGTTAGGCATTTGGATGGGCACATGTCACTCTAATTTCCCGGCAGGAAGAAGAATTAACCAAAGTCTCAGCCACCCACCGGGAACCAGTATAGGTCCTGAACCAAAAGTTTGGACTTGCGTTCAGCTTACAAAAAACGAGTTGAAAAATGGAGCTCAGGGGCACAGCAATTCACAAACTGGCAGAGTAATCAAGGCCAACACTCGTCCAAAAATCTGTTGAGGGAAGGCAAAGAGGCGGACTTGAAAGCGAGGCAGAATAGCAGGAAACAGATTTCAAGAGGTACGTTGGAATCGCCTGTAAAGCACAGGAAGAGGGGCACAACTTCGACAATGACGCACTTGGCCAAAAACGGCGTATGTGTTTTATCCTGAATATATTCAGGAGAAAACGCATACGTCCTTTTTGGCCAAGCAAGCAAGCGGGCAATGCAAATCTGCACTACAAAGAAGTATCACTTCCCACCGGTCAAAAGGGACATCCACAAAATGTGTAAAAACCAGAAAGGCAAGACAGGCCCTGGAGAACAGGGAGCCTTGTTATGCTGATGGGCGGGATGTAAGTTGCCAACTGCCTCACTGGAGGAGTGCATTGTGTTCCCTAAAACAAGGAAACAACAGAGCTACAGAGCCAAGGGCACATCCAGTCTAGGGAATATACCTTGGGAAAACTGAAAATCAATAAGACAGAGCCACCCCCAAATTGAGGGCTGCACTGCTTACAAGAACCTCAACCTGGGTACACCTGAAATATCCCAGGAAATATAAAAATGGTTCAAAAATTGTGGAACTTACGTACGATGGAATATCCCTCAGCCATGAAATCAATGTCATAAGACCAGTAGCAGCAAAATGAGTGGATTCAGGTACGATGATTCTAAGTGAAATAAGTCACACAGAAAATGAAACTTATCATAAGATATCACTTAGGAAGATCCTGTAAACATGGCTACACATGAACTGAGTTAGGAAAGAGAACAGAGTCTCACATTTAGAAAACACTCTTATGCCTGATTAAGGGGGAAGGAGAGGTGGGGTGATGCATCAATCCAGAGTTTGATATAAGCCCAGGTACCGTTCCAAAAACCAACTATGGAATAGACAAGACCTACACCTTCTTCAGTGAAAGGGACTCAAAACCCCATATTTCCCACAGAGGAATAGATCTGACTAGTAAGAATCTTAAAACCTATGTATTGATATGTCTCCGTAAGGGAATCAAGTGTGTCTAGACTGGCATAAACATGGCAGCGAGAATCAGCTCAAACCCACTCTAAAAAGGAATTTCAAAAACAAAACAAAGAAACAGGGAAATTCTTTACAATTCCTTCAGGGTCTCTGATGCAACCTGGAATGACCCTATCTACAATGACAGCTGGATGTGGCATGAGGCTGGACACTTGGGACTGAGAGGATTGGTGAGATTGGGTGAGCAAATGCAGACCCTTTAAAGCAAGAATGCATGGCACCCATTCCATGGGTCCCAACTCTCCAGGTTGAAGGGAATATTACTACAGCTATAACATGTACGGGAAACCTAGAGAATGGACACACTGTGAATACGAAAGGTTTCTAAAACTCAATGAAGAGTCCCTCTCCTGGTGCTCCGGTTTGACTTTCCAACTGCTTTCCTATCAATCTCCCAACTTGGAGAGACAGCCCCTTTAAGCTCCTGGTTCGCACAGGTTGCCAATTTGGCAGAGGATGAAAGGGAAGAGGGAGAACCAATGAGAGAGTAGCTGTTAGGCATTTGGATGGGCACATGTCACTCTAATTTCCCGGCAGGAAGAAGAATTAACCAAAGTCTCAGCCACCCACCGGGAACCAGTATAGGTCCTGAACCAAAAGTTTGGACTTGCGTTCAGCTCACAAAAAACGAGTTGAAAAATGGAGCTCAGGGACACAGCAATTCATAAACTGGCAGAGTAATCAAGGCCAACTCTCGTCCAAAATTCTGTTGAGGGAAGGCAACAAGGCGGACTTGAAAGCGAGGCAGAATAGCAGGAAACAGATTTCAAGAGGCACGTTGGAATCGCCTGTAAAGCACAGGAAGAGGGGCACAACTTCGACAATGACGCACTTGGCCAAAAAGGGCGTATGCGTTTTCTCCTGAATATATTCAGGAGAAAACGCATACGCCCTTTTTGGCCAAGCAAGCAAGCGGGCAATGCAAATCTGCACTACAAAGAAGTATCACTTCCCACCGGTCAAAAGGGACATCCACAAAATGTGTAAAAACCAGAAAGGCAAGACAGGCCCTGGAGAACAGGGAGCCTTGTTATGCTGATGGGCGGGATGTAAGTTGCCAACTGCCTCACTGGAGGAGTGCATTGTGTTCCCTAAAACAAGGAAACAACAGAGCTACAGAGCCAAGGGCGCTTCCAGTCTAGGGAATATACCTTGGGAAAACTGAAAATCAATAAGACAGAGCCACCCCCAAATTGAGGGCTGCACTGCTTACAAGAACCTCAACCTGGGTGCACCTGAAATATCCCAGGAAATATAAAAATGGTTCAAAAAATTGTGGAACTTACGTACGATGGAATATCCCTCAGCCATGAAATCAATGTCATAAGACCAGTAGCAGCAAAATGAGTGGATTCAGGTACGATGATTCTAAGTGAAATAAGTCACACAGAAAAAGAAACTTATCATAAGATATCACTTAGGAAGATCCTGTAAACATGGCTACACATGAACTGAGTTAGGAAAGAGAACAGAGTCTCACATTTAGAAAACACTCTTATGCCTGCTTAAGGGGGAAAGAGAGGTGGGGTGATGCATCAAACCAGAGTGTGATATAAGCCCAGGTACCGTTCCAAAAACCAACTATGGAATAGACAAGACCTACACCTTCCTCAGTGAAAGGGACTCAAAACCCCATATTTCCCGCAGAGGAATAGATCTGACTAGTAAGAATCTTAAAACCTATGTATTGATATGTCTCCGTAAGGGAATCAAGTGTGTCTAGACTGGCATAAACATGGCAGCGAGAATCAGCTCAAACCCACTCTAAAAAGGAATTTCAAAAACAAAACAAAGAAACAGGGAAATTCTTTACAATTCCTTCAGGGTCTCTGATGCAACCTGGAATGACCCTATCTACAATGACAGCTGGATGTGGCATGAGGCTGGACACTTGGGACTGAGAGGATTGGTGAGATTGGGTGAGCAAATGCAGACCCTTTAAAGCAAGAATGCATGGCACCCATTCCATGGGTCCTAACTCTCCAGGTTGAAGGGAATATTACTACAGCTATAACATGTACGGGAAACCTAGAGAATGGACACACTGTGAATACGAAAGGTTTCTAAAACTCAACGAAGAGTCCCTCTCCTGGTGCTCCGGTTTGACTTTCCAACTGCTTTCCTATCAATCTCCCAACTTGGAGAGACAGCCCCTTTAAGCTCCTGGTTCGCACAGGTTGCCAATTTGGCAGAGGATGAAAGGGAAGAGGGAGAACCAATGAGAGAGTAGCTGTTAGGCATTTGGATGGGCACATGTCACTCTAATTTCCCGGCAGGAAGAAGAATTAACCAAAGTCTCAGCCACCCACCGGGAACCAGTATAGGTCCTGAACCAAAAGTTTGGACTTGCGTTCAGCTCACAAAAAACGAGTTGAAAAATGGAGCTCAGGGGCACAGCAATTCACAAACTGGCAGAGTAATCAAGGCCAACTCTCGTCCAAAATTCTGTTGAGGGAAGGCAACGAGGCGGACTTGAAAGCGAGGCAGAATAGCAGGAAACAGATTTCAAGAGGTACGTTGGATTCGCCTGTAAAGCACAGGAAGAGGGGCACAACTTCGACAATGACACACTTGGCCAAAAAGGGCGTATGCGTTTTCTCCTGAATATATTCAGGAGAAAACGCATACGCCCTTTTTGGCCAAGCAAGCAAGCGGGCAATGCAAATCTGCACTACAAAGAAGTATCACTTCCCACCGGTCAAAAGGGACATCCACAAAATGTGTAAAAACCAGAAAGGCAAGACAGGCCCTGGAGAACAGGGAGCCTTGTTATGCTGATGGGCGGGATGTAAGTTGCCAACTGCCTCACTGGAGGAGTGCATTGTGTTCCCTAAAACAAGGAAACAACAGAGCTACAGAGCCAAGGGCACTTCCAGTCTAGGGAATATACCTTGGGAAAACTGAAAATCAATAAGACAGAGCCACCCCCAAATTGAGGGCTGCACTGCTTACAAGAACCTCAACCTGGGTACACCTGAAATATCCCAGGAAATATAAAAATGGTTCAAAAAATTGTGGAACTTACGTACGATGGAATATCCCTCAGCCATGAAATCAATGTCATAAGACCAGTAGCAGCAAAATGAGTGGATTCAGGTACGATGATTCTAAGTGAAATAAGTCACACAGAAAAAGAAACTTATCATAAGATATCACTTAGGAAGATCCTGTAAACATGGCTACACATGAACTGAGTTAGGAAAGAGAACAGAGTCTCACATTTAGAAAACACTCTTATGCCTGATTAAGGGGGAAGGAGAGGTGGGGTGATGCATCAATCCAGAGTTTGATATAAGCCCAGGTACCGTTCCAAAAACCAACTATGGAATAGACAAGACCTACACCTTCTTCAGTGAAAGGGACTCAAAACCCCATATTTCCCACAGAGGAATAGATCTGACTAGTAAGAATCTTAAAACCTATGTATTGATATGTCTCCGTAAGGGAATCAAGTGTGTCTAGACTGGCATAAACATGGCAGCGAGAATCAGCTCAAACCCACTCTAAAAAGGAATTTCAAAAACAAAACAAAGAAACAGGGAAATTCTTTACAATTCCTTCAGGGTCTCTGATGCAACCTGGAATGACCCTATCTACAATGACAGCTGGATGTGGCATGAGGCTGGACACTTGGGACTGAGAGGATTGGTGAGATTGGGTGAGCAAATGCAGACCCTTTAAAGCAAGAATGCATGGCACCCATTCCATGGGTCCCAACTCTCCAGGTTGAAGGGAATATTACTACAGCTATAACATGTACGGGAAACCTAGAGAATGGACACACTGTGAATACGAAAGGTTTCTAAAACTCAATGAAGAGTCCCTCTCCTGGTGCTCCGGTTTGACTTTCCAACTGCTTTCCTATCAATCTCCCAACTTGGAGAGACAGCCCCTTTAAGCTCCTGGTTCGCACAGGTTGCCAATTTGGCAGAGGATGAAAGGGAAGAGGGAGAACCAATGAGAGAGTAGCTGTTAGGCATTTGGATGGGCACATGTCACTCTAATTTCCCGGCAGGAAGAAGAATTAACCAAAGTCTCAGCCACCCACCGGGAACCAGTATAGGTCCTGAACCAAAAGTTTGGACTTGCGTTCAGCTCACAAAAAACGAGTTGAAAAATGGAGCTCAGGGGCACAGCAATTCACAAACTGGCAGAGTAATCAAGGCCAACTCTCGTCCAAAATTCTGTTGAGGGAAGGCAACGAGGCGGACTTGAAAGCGAGGCAGAATAGCAGGAAACAGATTTCAAGAGGCACGTTGGAATCGCCTGTAAAGCACAGGAAGAGGGGCACAACTTCGACAATGACGCACTTGGCCAAAAAGGGCGTATGCGTTTTCTCCTGAATATATTCAGGAGAAAACGCATACGCCCTTTTTGGCCAAGCAAGCAAGCGGGCAATGCAAATCTGCACTACAAAGAAGTATCACTTCCCACCGGTCAAAAGGGACATCCACAAAATGTGTAAAAACCAGAAAGGCAAGACAGGCCCTGGAGAACAGGGAGCCTTGTTATGCTGATGGGCGGGATGTAAGTTGCCAACTGCCTCACTGGAGGAGTGCATTGTGTTCCCTAAAACAAGGAAACAACAGAGCTACAGAGCCAAGGGCGCTTCCAGTCTAGGGAATATACCTTGGGAAAACTGAAAATCAATAAGACAGAGCCACCCCCAAATTGAGGGCTGCACTGCTTACAAGAACCTCAACCTGGGTGCACCTGAAATATCCCAGGAAATATAAAAATGGTTTAAAAAATTGTGGAACATACGTACGATGGAATATCCCTAGGCCATGAAATCAATGTCATAAGACCAGTAGCAGCAAAATGAGTGGATTCAGGTACGATGATTCTAAGTGAAATAAGTCACACAGAAAAAGAAACTTATCATAAGATATCACTTAGGAAGATCCTGTAAACATGGCTACACATGAACTGAGTTAGGAAAGAGAACAGAGTCTCACATTTAGAAAACACTCTTATGCCTGCTTAAGGGGGAAAGAGAGGTGGGGAGATGCATCAAACCAGAGTGTGATATAAGCCCAGGTACCGTTCCAAAAACCAACTATGGAATAGACAAGACCTACACCTTCCTCAGTGAAAGGGACTCAAAACCCCATATTTCCCGCAGAGGAATAGATCTGACTAGTAAGAATCTTAAAACCTATGTATTGATATGTCTCCGTAAGGGAATCAAGTGTGTCTAGACTGGCATAAACATGGCAGCGAGAATCAGCTCAAACCCACTCTAAAAAGGAATTTCAAAAACAAAACAAAGAAACAGGGAAATTCTTTACAATTCCTTCAGGGTCTCTGATGCAACCTGGAATGACCCTATCTACAATGACAGCTGGATGTGGCATGAGGCTGGACACTTGGGACTGAGAAGATTGGTGAGATTGGGTGAGCAAATGCAGACCCTTTAAAGCAAGAATGCATGGCACCCATTCCATGGGTCCCAACTCTCCAGGTTGAAGGGAATATTACTACAGCTATAACATGTACGGGAAACCTAGAGAATGGACACACTGTGAATACGAAAGGTTTCTAAAACTCAACGAAGAGTCCCTCTCCTGGTGCTCCGGTTTGACTTTCCAACTGCTTTCCTATCAATCTCCCAACTTGGAGAGACAGCCCCTTTAAGCTCCTGGTTCGCACAGGTTGCCAATTTGCCAGAGGATGAAAGGGAAGACGGAGAACCAATGAGAGAGTAGCTGTTAGGCATTTGGATGGGCACATGTCACTCTAATTTCCCGGCAGGAAGAAGAATTAACCAAAGTCTCAGCCACCCACCGGGAACCAGTATAGGTCCTGAACCAAAAGTTTGGACTTGCGTTCAGCTCACAAAAAACGAGTTGAAAAATGGAGCTCAGGGGCACAGCAATTCACAAACTGGCAGAGTAATCAAGGCCAACTCTCGTCCAAAATTCTGTTGAGGGAAGGCAACGAGGCGGACTTGAAAGCGAGGCAGAATAGCAGGAAACAGATTTCAAGAGGCACGTTGGAATCGCCTGTAAAGCACAGGAAGAGGGGCACAACTTCGACAATGACGCACTTGGCCAAAAAGGGCGTATGCGTTTTCTCCTGAATATATTCAGGAGAAAACGCATACGCCCTTTTTGGCCAAGCAAGCAAGCGGGCAATGCAAATCTGCACTACAAAGAAGTATCACTTCCCACCGGTCAAAAGGGACATCCACAAAATGTGTAAAAACCAGAAAGGCAAGACAGGCCCTGGAGAACAGGGAGCCTTGTTATGCTGATGGGCGGGATGTAAGTTGCCAACTGCCTCACTGGAGGAGTGCATTGTGTTCCCTAAAACAAGGAAACAACAGAGCTACAGAGCCAAGGGCGCTTCCAGTCTAGGGAATATACCTTGGGAAAACTGAAAATCAATAAGACAGAGCCACCCCCAAATTGAGGGCTGCACTGCTTACAAGAACCTCAACCTGGGTGCACCTGAAATATCCCAGGAAATATAAAAATGGTTTAAAAAATTGTGGAACATACGTACGATGGAATATCCCTAGGCCATGAAATCAATGTCATAAGACCAGTAGCAGCAAAATGAGTGGATTCAGGTACGATGATTCTAAGTGAAATAAGTCACACAGAAAAAGAAACTTATCATAAGATATCACTTAGGAAGATCCTGTAAACATGGCTACACATGAACTGAGTTAGGAAAGAGAACAGAGTCTCACATTTAGAAAACACTCTTATGCCTGCTTAAGGGGGAAGGAGAGGTGGGGTGATGCATCAAACCAGAGTTTGATATAAGCCCAGGTACCGTTCCAAAAACCAACTATGGAATAGACAAGACCTACACCTTCCTCAGTGAAAGGGACTCAAAACCCCATATTTCCCGCAGAGGAATAGATCTGACTAGTAAGAATCTTAAAACCTATGTATTGATATGTCTCCGTAAGGGAATCAAGTGTGTCTAGATTGGCATAAACATGGCAGCGAGAATCAGCTCAAACCCACTCTAAAAAGGAATTTCAAAAACAAAACAAAGAAACAGGGAAATTCTTTACAATTCCTTCAGGGTCTCTGATGCAACCTGGAATGACCCTATCTACAATGACAGCTGGATGTGGCATGAGGCTGGACACTTGGGACTGAGAGGATTGGTGAGATTGGGTGAGCAAATGCAGACCCTTTAAAGCAAGAATGCATGGCACCCATTCCATGGGTCCCAACTCTCCAGGTTGAAGGGAATATTACTACAGCTATAACATGTACGGGAAACCTAGAGAATGGACACACTGTGAATACGAAAGGTTTCTAAAACTCAAAGAAGAGTCCCTCTCCTGGTGCTCCGGTTTGACTTTCCAACTGCTTTCCTATCAATCTCCCAACTTGGAGAGACAGCCCCTTTAAGCTCCTGGTTCGCACAGGTTGCCAATTTGGCAGAGGATGAAAGGGAAGACGGACAACCAATGAGAGAGTAGCTGTTAGGCATTTGGATGGGCACATGTCACTCTAATTTCCCGGCAGGAAGAAGAATTAACCAAAGTCTCAGCCACCCACCGGGAACCAGTATAGGTCCTGAACCAAAAGTTTGGACTTGCGTTCAGCTCACAAAAAACGAGTTGAAAAATGGAGCTCAGGGGCACAGCAATTCACAAAGTGGCAGAGTAATCAAGGCCAACTCTCGTCCAAAATTCTGTTGAGGGAAGGCAACGAGGCGGACTTGAAAGCGAGGCAGAATAGCAGGAAACAGATTTCAAGAGGTACGTTGGAATCGCCTGTAAAGCACAGGAAGAGGGGCACAACTTCGACAATGACGCACTTGGCCAAAAAGGGCGTATGCGTTTTCTCCTGAATATATTCAGGAGAATACGCATACGCCCTTTTTAGCCAAGCAAGCAAGCGGGCAATGCAAATCTGCACTACAAAGAAGTATCACTTCCCACCGGTCAAAAGGGACATCCACAAAATGTGTAAAAACCAGAAAGGCAAGACAGGCCCTGGAGAACAGGGAGCCTTGTTATGCTGATGGGCGGGATGTAAGTTTCCAACTGCCTCACTGGAGGAGTGCATTGTGTTCCCTAAAACAAGGAAACAACAGAGCTACAGAGCCAAGGGCACATCCAGTCTAGGGAATATACCTTGGGAAAACTGAAAATCAATAAGACAGAGCCACCCCCAAATTGAGGGCTGCACTGCTTACAAGAACCTCAACCTGGGTACACCTGAAATATCCCAGGAAATATAAAAATGGTTCAAAAAATTGTGGAACTTACGTACGATGGAATATCCCTCAGCCATGAAATCAATGTCATAAGACCAGTAGCAGCAAAATGAGTGGATTCAGGTACGATGATTCTAAGTGAAATAAGTCACACAGAAAAAGAAACTTATCATAAGATATCACTTAGGAAGATCCTGTAAACATGGCTACACATGAACTGAGTTAGGAAAGAGAACAGAGTCTCACATTTAGAAAACACTCTTATGCCTGCTTAAGGGGGAAGGAGAGGTGGGGTGATGCATCAAACCAGAGTTTGATATAAGCCCAGGTACCGTTCCAAAAACCAACTATGGAATAGACAAGACCTACACCTTCTTCAGTGAAAGGGACTCAAAACCCGATATTTCCCACAGAGGAATAGATCTGACTAGTAAGAATCTTAAAACCTATGTATTGATATGTCTCCGTAAGGGAATCAAGTGTGTCTAGACTGGCATAAACATGGCAGCGAGAATCAGCTCAAACCCACTCTAAAAAGGAATTTCAAAAACAAAACAAAGAAACAGGGAAATTCTTTACAATTCCTTCAGGGTCTCTGATGCAACCTGGAATGACCCTATCTACAATGACAGCTGGATGTGGCATGAGGCTGGACACTTGGGACTGAGAGGATTGGTGAGATTGGGTGAGCAAATGCAGACCCTTTAAAGCAAGAATGCATGGCACCCATTCCATGGGTCCCAACTCTCCAGGTTGAAGGGAATATTACTACAGCTATAACATGTACGGGAAACCTAGAGAATGGACACACTGTGAATACGAAAGGTTTCTAAAACTCAATGAAGAGTCCCTCTCCTGGTGCTCCGGTTTGACTTTCCAACTGCTTTCCTATCAATCTCCCAACTTGGAGAGACAGCCCCTTTAAGCTCCTGGTTCGCACAGGTTGCCAATTTGGCAGAGGATGAAAGGGAAGAGGGAGAACCAATGAGAGAGTAGCTGTTAGGCATTTGGATGGGCACATGTCACTCTAATTTCCCGGCAGGAAGAAGAATTAACCAAAGTCTCAGCCACCCACCGGGAACCAGTATAGGTCCTGAACCAAAAGTTTGGACTTGCGTTCAGCTCACAAAAAACGAGTTGAAAAATGGAGCTCAGGGGCACAGCAATTCACAAAGTGGCAGAGTAATCAAGGCCAACTCTCGTCCAAAATTCTGTTGAGGGAAGGCAACGAGGCGGACTTGAAAGCGAGGCAGAATAGCAGGAAACAGATTTCAAGAGGCACGTTGGAATCGCCTGTAAAGCACAGGAAGAGGGGCACAACTTCGACAATGACGCACTTGGCCAAAAAGGGCGTATGCGTTTTCTCCTGAATATATTCAGGAGAAAACGCATACGCCCTTTTTGGCCAAGCAAGCAAGCGGGCAATGCAAATCTGCACTACAAAGAAGTATCACTTCCCACCGGTCAAAAGGGACATCCACAAAATGTGTAAAAACCAGAAAGGCAAGACAGGCCCTGGAGAACAGGGAGCCTTGTTATGCTGATGGGCGGGATGTAAGTTGCCAACTGCCTCACTGGAGGAGTGCATTGTGTTCCCTAAAACAAGGAAACAACAGAGCTACAGAGCCAAGGGCGCTTTCAGTCTAGGGAATATACCTTGGGAAAACTGAAAATCAATAAGACAGAGCCACCCCCAAATTGAGGGCTGCACTGCTTACAAGAACCTCAACCTGGGTGCACCTGAAATATCCCAGGAAATATAAAAATGGTTCAAAAAATTGTGGAACTTACGTACGATGGAATATCCCTCAGCCATGAAATCAATGTCATAAGACCAGTAGCAGCAAAATGAGTGGATTCAGGTACGATGATTCTAAGTGAAATAAGTCACACAGAAAAAGAAACTTATCATAAGATATCACTTAGGAAGATCCTGTAAACATGGCTACACATGAACTGAGTTAGGAAAGAGAACAGAGTCTCACATTTAGAAAACACTCTTATGCCTGCTTAAGGGGGAAAGAGAGGTGGGGAGATGCATCAAACCAGAGTGTGATATAAGCCCAGGTACCGTTCCAAAAACCAACTATGGAATAGACAAGACCTACACCTTCCTCAGTGAAAGGGACTCAAAACCCCATATTGCCCGCAGAGGAATAGATCTGACTAGTAAGAATCTTAAAACCTATGTATTGATATGTCTCCGTAAGGGAATCAAGTGTGTCTAGACTGGCATAAACATGGCAGCGAGAATCAGCTCAAACCCACTCTAAAAAGGAATTTCAAAAACAAAACAAAGAAACAGGGAAATTCTTTACAATTCCTTCAGGGTCTCTGATGCAACCTGGAATGACCCTATCTACAATGACAGCTGGATGTGGCATGAGGCTGGACACTTGGGACTGAGAGGATTGGTGAGATTGGGTGAGCAAATGCAGACCCTTTAAAGCAAGAATGCATGGCACCCATTCCATGGGTCCCAACTCTCCAGGTTGAAGGGAATATTACTACAGCTATAACATGTACGGGAAACCTAGAGAATGGACACACTGTGAATACGAAAGGTTTCTAAAACTCAACGAAGAGTCCCTCTCCTGGTGCTCCGGTTTGACTTTCCAACTGCTTTCCTATCAATCTCCCAACTTGGAGAGACAGCCCCTTTAAGCTCCTGGTTCGCACAGGTTGCCAATTTGGCAGAGGATGAAAGGGAAGACGGAGAACCAATGAGAGAGTAGCTGTTAGGCATTTGGATGGGCACATGTCACTCTAATTTCCCGGCAGGAAGAAGAATTAACCAAAGTCTCAGCCACCCACCGGGAACCAGTATAGGTCCTGAACCAAAAGTTTGGACTTGCGTTCAGCTCACAAAAAACGAGTTGAAAAATGGAGCTCAGGGGCACAGCAATTCACAAAGTGGCAGAGTAATCAAGGCCAACTCTCGTCCAAAATTCTGTTGAGGGAAGGCAACGAGGCGGACTTGAAAGCGAGGCAGAATAGCAGGAAACAGATTTCAAGAGGCACGTTGGAATCGCCTGTAAAGCACAGGAAGAGGGGCACAACTTCGACAATGACGCACTTGGCCAAAAAGGGCGTATGCGTTTTCTCCTGAATATATTCAGGAGAAAACGCATACGCCCTTTTTGGCCAAGCAAGCAAGCGGGCAATGCAAATCTGCACTACAAAGAAGTATCACTTCCCACCGGTCAAAAGGGACATCCACAAAATGTGTAAAAACCAGAAAGGCAAGACAGGCCCTGGAGAACAGGGAGCCTTGTTATGCTGATGGGCGGGATGTAAGTTGCCAACTGCCTCACTGGAGGAGTGCATTGTGTTCCCTAAAACAAGGAAACAACAGAGCTACAGAGCCAAGGGCGCTTCCAGTCTAGGGAATATACCTTGGGAAAACTGAAAATCAATAAGACAGAGCCACCCCCAAATTGAGGGCTGCACTGCTTACAAGAACCTCAACCTGGGTGCACCTGAAATATCCCAGGAAATATAAAAATGGTTTAAAAAATTGTGGAACATACGTACGATGGAATATCCCTAGGCCATGAAATCAATGTCATAAGACCAGTAGCAGCAAAATGAGTGGATTCAGGTACGATGATTCTAAGTGAAATAAGTCACACAGAAAAAGAAACTTATCATAAGATATCACTTAGGAAGATCCTGTAAACATGGCTACACATGAACTGAGTTAGGAAAGAGAACAGAGTCTCACATTTAGAAAACACTCTTATGCCTGCTTAAGGGGGAAGGAGAGGTGGGGTGATGCATCAAACCAGAGTTTGATATAAGCCCAGGTACCGTTCCAAAAACCAACTATGGAATAGACAAGACCTACACCTTCCTCAGTGAAAGGGACTCAAAACCCCATATTTCCCGCAGAGGAATAGATCTGACTAGTAAGAATCTTAAAACCTATGTATTGATATGTCTCCGTAAGGGAATCAAGTGTGTCTAGATTGGCATAAACATGGCAGCGAGAATCAGCTCAAACCCACTCTAAAAAGGAATTTCAAAAACAAAACAAAGAAACAGGGAAATTCTTTACAATTCCTTCAGGGTCTCTGATGCAACCTGGAATGACCCTATCTACAATGACAGCTGGATGTGGCATGAGGCTGGACACTTGGGACTGAGAGGATTGGTGAGATTGGGTGAGCAAATGCAGACCCTTTAAAGCAAGAATGCATGGCACCCATTCCATGGGTCCTAACTCTCCAGGTTGAAGGGAATATTACTACAGCTATAACATGTACGGGAAACCTAGAGAATGGACACACTGTGAATACGAAAGGTTTCTAAAACTCAACGAAGAGTCCCTCTCCTGGTGCTCCGGTTTGACTTTCCAACTGCTTTCCTATCAATCTCCCAACTTGGAGAGACAGCCCCTTTAAGCTCCTGGTTCGCACAGGTTGCCAATTTGGCAGAGGATGAAAGGGAAGAGGGAGAACCAATGAGAGAGTAGCTGTTAGGCATTTGGATGGGCACATGTCACTCTAATTTCCCGGCAGGAAGAAGAATTAACCAAAGTCTCAGCCACCCACCGGGAACCAGTATAGGTCCTGAACCAAAAGTTTGGACTTGCGTTCAGCTCACAAAAAACGAGTTGAAAAATGGAGCTCAGGGGCACAGCAATTCACAAACTGGCAGAGTAATCAAGGCCAACTCTCGTCCAAAATTCTGTTGAGGGAAGGCAACGAGGCGGACTTGAAAGCGAGGCAGAATAGCAGGAAACAGATTTCAAGAGGTACGTTGGAATCGCCTGTAAAGCACAGGAAGAGGGGCACAACTTCGACAATGACACACTTGGCCAAAAAGGGCGTATGCGTTTTCTCCTGAATATATTCAGGAGAAAACGCATACGCCCTTTTTAGCCAAGCAAGCAAGCGGGCAATGCAAATCTGCACTACAAAGAAGTATCACTTCCCACCGGTCAAAAGGGACATCCACAAAATGTGTAAAAACCAGAAAGGCAAGACAGGCCCTGGAGAACAGGGAGCCTTGTTATGCTGATGGGCGGGATGTAAGTTTCCAACTGCCTCACTGGAGGAGTGCATTGTGTTCCCTAAAACAAGGAAACAACAGAGCTACAGAGCCAAGGGCACATCCAGTCTAGGGAATATACCTTGGGAAAACTGAAAATCAATAAGACAGAGCCACCCCCAAATTGAGGGCTGCACTGCTTACAAGAACCTCAACCTGGGTACACCTGAAATATCCCAGGAAATATAAAAATGGTTCAAAAAATTGTGGAACTTACGTACGATGGAATATCCCTCAGCCATGAAATCAATGTCATAAGACCAGTAACAGCAAAATGAGTGGATTCAGGTACGATGATTCTAAGTGAAATAAGTCACACAGAAAAAGAAACTTATCATAAGATATCACTTAGGAAGATCCTGTAAACATGGCTACACATGAACTGAGTTAGGAAAGAGAACAGAGTCTCACATTTAGAAAACACTCTTATGCCTGCTTAAGGGGGAAGGAGAGGTGGGGTGATGCATCAAACCAGAGTTTGATATAAGCCCATGTACCGTTCCAAAAACCAACTATGGAATAGACAAGACCTACACCTTCTTCAGTGAAAGGGACTCAAAACCCCATATTTCCCGCAGAGGAATAGATCTGACTAGTAAGAATCTTAAAACCTATGTATTGATATGTCTCCGTAAGGGAATCAACTGTGTCTAGACTGGCATAAACATGGTAGCGAGAATCAGCTCAAACCCACTCTAAAAAGGAATTTCAAAAACAAAACAAAGAAACAGGGAAATTCTTTACAATTCCTTCAGGGTCTCTGATGCAACCTGGAATGACCCTATCTACAATGACAGCTGGATGTGGCATGAGGCTGGACACTTGGGACTGAGAGGATTGGTGAGATTGGGTGAGCAAATGCAGACCCTTTAAAGCAAGAATGCATGGCACCCATTCCATGGGTCCCAACTCTCCAGGTTGAAGGGAATATTACTACAGCTATAACATGTACGGGAAACCTAGAGAATGGACACACTGTGAATACGAAAGGTTTCTAAAACTCAAAGAAGAGTCCCTCTCCTGGTGCTCCGGTTTGACTTTCCAACTGCTTTCCTATCAATCTCCCAACTTGGAGAGACAGCCCCTTTAAGCTCCTGGTTCGCACAGGTTGCCAATTTGGCAGAGGATGAAAGGGAAGACGGACAACCAATGAGAGAGTAGCTGTTAGGCATTTGGATGGGCACATGTCACTCTAATTTCCCGGCAGGAAGAAGAATTAACCAAAGTCTCAGCCACCCACCGGGAACCAGTATAGGTCCTGAACCAAAAGTTTGGACTTGCGTTCAGCTCACAAAAAACGAGTTGAAAAATGGAGCTCAGGGGCACAGCAATTCACAAAGTGGCAGAGTAATCAAGGCCAACTCTCGTCCAAAATTCTGTTGAGGGAAGGCAACGAGGCGGACTTGAAAGCGAGGCAGAATAGCAGGAAACAGATTTCAAGAGGCACGTTGGAATCGCCTGTAAAGCACAGGAAGAGGGGCACAACTTCGACAATGACGCACTTGGCCAAAAAGGGCGTATGCGTTTTCTCCTGAATATATTCAGGAGAAAACGCATACGCCCTTTTTGGCCAAGCAAGCAAGCGGGCAATGCAAATCTGCACTACAAAGAAGTATCACTTCCCACCGGTCAAAAGGGACATCCACAAAATATGTAAAAACCAGAAAGGCAAGACAGGCCCTGGAGAACAGGGAGCCTTGTTATGCTGATGGGCGGGATGTAAGTTGCCAACTGCCTCACTGGAGGAGTGCATTGTGTTCCCTAAAACAAGGAAACAACAGAGCTACAGAGCCAAGGGCGCTTCCAGTCTAGGGAATATACCTTGGGAAAACTGAAAATCAATATGACAGAGCCACCCCCAAATTGAGGGCTGCACTGCTTACAAGAACCTCAACCTGGGTACACCTGAAATATCACAGGAAATATAAAAATGGTTCAAAAAATTGTGGAACTTACGTACGATGGAATATCCCTCAGCCATGAAATCAATGTCATAAGACCAGTAGCAGCAAAATGAGTGGATTCAGGTACGATGATTCTAAGTGAAATAAGTCACACAGAAAAAGAAACTTATCATAAGATATCACTTAGGAAGATCCTGTAAACATGGCTACACATGAACTGAGTTAGGAAAGAGAACAGAGTCTCACATTTAGAAAACACTCTTATGCCTGCTTAAGGGGGAAGGAGAGGTGGGGTGATGCATCAAACCAGAGTTTGATATAAGCCCAGGTACCGTTCCAAAAACCAACTATGGAATAGACAAGACCTACACCTTCCTCAGTGAAAGGGACTCAAAACCCCATATTTCCCGCAGAGGAATAGATCTGACTAGTAAGAATCTTAAAACCTATGTATTGATATGTCTCCGTAAGGGAATCAAGTGTGTCTAGACTGGCATAAACATGGCAGCGAGAATCAGCTCAAACCCACTCTAAAAAGGAATTTCAAAAACAAAACAAAGAAACAGGGAAATTCTTTACAATTCCTTCAGGGTCTCTGATGCAACCTGGAATGACCCTATCTACAATGACAGCTGGATGTGGCATGAGGCTGGACACTTGGGACTGAGAGGATTGGTGAGATTGGGTGAGCAAATGCAGACCCTTTAAAGCAAGAATGCATGGCACCCATTCCATGGGTCCCAACTCTCCAGGTTGAAGGGAATATTACTACAGCTATAACATGTACGGGAAACCTAGAGAATGGACACACTGTGAATACGAAAGGTTTCTAAAACTCAACGAAGAGTCCCTCTCCTGGTGCTCCGGTTTGACTTTCCAACTGCTTTCCTATCAATCTCCCAACTTGGAGAGACAGCCCCTTTAAGCTCCTGGTTCGCACAGGTTGCCAATTTGGCAGAGGATGAAAGGGAAGAGGGAGAACCAATGAGAGCGTAGCTGTTAGGCATTTGGATGGGCACATGTCACTCTAATTTCCCGGCAGGAAGAAGAATTAACCAAAGTCTCAGCCACCCACCGGGAACCAGTATAGGTCCTGAACCAAAAGTTTGGACTTGCGTTCAGCTCACAAAAAACGAGTTGAAAAATGGAGCTCAGGGGCACAGCAATTCACAAACTGGCAGAGTAATCAAGGCCAACTCTCGTCCAAAAATCTGTTGAGGGAAGGCAACGAGGCGGACTTGAAAGCGAGGCAGAATAGCAGGAAACAGATTTCAAGAGGTACGTTGGAATCACCTGTAAAGCACAGGAAGAGGGGCACAACTTCGACAATGACGCACTTGGCCAAAAAGGGCATATGCGTTTTCTCCTGAATATATTCAGGAGAAAACGCATACGCCCTTTTTGGCCAAGCAAGCAAGCGGGCAATGCAAATCTGCACTACAAAGAAGTATCACTTCCCACCGGTCAAAAGGGACATCCACAAAATGTGTAAAAACCAGAAAGGCAAGACAGGCCCTGGAGAACAGGGAGCCTTGTTATGCTGATGGGCGGGATGTAAGTTGCCAACTGCCTCACTGGAGGAGTGCATTGTGTTCCCTAAAACAAGGAAACAACAGAGCTACAGAGCCAAGGGCACTTCCAGTCTAGGGAATATACCTTGGGAAAACTGAAAATCAATAAGACAGAGCCACCCCCAAATTGAGGGCTGCACTGCTTACAAGAACCTCAACCTGGGTACACCTGAAATATCACAGGAAATATAAAAATGGTTCAAAAAATTGTGGAACTTACGTACGATGGAATATCCCTCAGCCATGAAATCAATGTCATAAGACCAGTAGCAGCAAAATGAGTGGATTCAGGTACGATGATTCTAAGTGAAATAAGTCACACAGAAAAAGAAACTTATCATAAGATATCACTTAGGAAGATCCTGTAAACATGGCTACACATGAACTGAGTTAGGAAAGAGAACAGAGTCTCACATTTAGAAAACACTCTTATGCCTGCTTAAGGGGGAAGGAGAGGTGGGGTGATGCATCAAACCAGAGTTTGATATAAGCCCAGGTACCGTTCCAAAAACCAACTATGGAATAGACAAGACCTACACCTTCCTCAGTGAAAGGGACTCAAAACCCCATATTTCCCGCAGAGGAATAGATCTGACTAGTAAGAATCTTAAAACCTATGTATTGATATGTCTCCGTAAGGGAATCAAGTGTGTCTAGACTGGCATAAACATGGCAGCGAGAATCAGCTCAAACCCACTCTAAAAAGGAATTTCAAAAACAAAACAAAGAAACAGGGAAATTCTTTACAATTCCTTCAGGGTCTCTGATGCAACGTGGAATGACCCTATCTACAATGACAGCTGGATGTGGCATGAGGCTGGACACTTGGGACTGAGAGGATTGGTGAGATTGGGTGAGCAAATGCAGACCCTTTAAAGCAAGAATGCATGGCACCCATTCCATGGGTCCCAACTCTCCAGGTTGAAGGGAATATTACTACAGCTATAACATGTACGGGAAACCTAGAGAATGGACACACTGTGAATACGAAAGGTTTCTAAAACTCAAAGAAGAGTCCCTCTCCTGGTGCTCCGGTTTGACTTTCCAACTGCTTTCCTATCAATCTCCCAACTTGGAGAGACAGCCCCTTTAAGCTCCTGGTTCGCACAGGTTGCCAATTTGGCAGAGGATGAAAGGGAAGACGGACAACCAATGAGAGAGTAGCTGTTAGGCATTTGGATGGGCACATGTCACTCTAATTTCCCGGCAGGAAGAAGAATTAACCAAAGTCTCAGCCACCCACCGGGAACCAGTATAGGTCCTGAACCAAAAGTTTGGACTTGCGTTCAGCTCACAAAAAACGAGTTGAAAAATGGAGCTCAGGGGCACAGCAATTCACAAAGTGGCAGAGTAATCAAGGCCAACTCTCGTCCAAAATTCTGTTGAGGGAAGGCAACGAGGCGGACTTGAAAGCGAGGCAGAATAGCAGGAAACAGATTTCAAGAGGCACGTTGGAATCGCCTGTAAAGCACAGGAAGAGGGGCACAACTTCGACAATGACGCACTTGGCCAAAAAGGGCGTATGCGTTTTCTCCTGAATATATTCAGGAGAAAACGCATACGCCCTTTTTGGCCAAGCAAGCAAGCGGGCAATGCAAATCTGCACTACAAAGAAGTATCACTTCCCACCGGTCAAAAGGGACATCCACAAAATATGTAAAAACCAGAAAGGCAAGACAGGCCCTGGAGAACAGGGAGCCTTGTTATGCTGATGGGCGGGATGTAAGTTGCCAACTGCCTCACTGGAGGAGTGCATTGTGTTCCCTAAAACAAGGAAACAACAGAGCTACAGAGCCAAGGGCGCTTCCAGTCTAGGGAATATACCTTGGGAAAACTGAAAATCAATAAGACAGAGCCACCCCCAAATTGAGGGCTGCACTGCTTACAAGAACCTCAACCTGGGTACACCTGAAATATCCCAGGAAATATAAAAATGGTTCAAAAAATTGTGGAACTTACGTACGATGGAATATCCCTCAGCCATGAAATCAATGTCATAAGACCAGTAGCAGCAAAATGAGTGGATTCAGGTACGATGATTCTAAGTGAAATAAGTCACACAGAAAAAGAAACTTATCATAAGATATCACTTAGGAAGATCCTGTAAACATGGCTACACATGAACTGAGTTAGGAAAGAGAACAGAGTCTCACATTTAGAAAACACTCTTATGCCTGCTTAAGGGGGAAGGAGAGGTGGGGTGATGCATCAAACCAGAGTTTGATATAAGCCCAGGTACCGTTCCAAAAACCAACTATGGAATAGACAAGACCTACACCTTCCTCAGTGAAAGGGACTCAAAACCCCATATTTCCCGCAGAGGAATAGATCTGACTAGTAAGAATCTTAAAACCTATGTATTGATATGTCTCCGTAAGGGAATCAAGTGTGTCTAGACTGGCATAAACATGGCAGCGAGAATCAGCTCAAACCCACTCTAAAAAGGAATTTCAAAAACAAAACAAAGAAACAGGGAAATTCTTTACAATTCCTTCAGGGTCTCTGATGCAACCTGGAATGACCCTATCTACAATGACAGCTGGATGTGGCATGAGGCTGGACACTTGGGACTGAGAGGATTGGTGAGATTGGGTGAGCAAATGCAGACCCTTTAAAGCAAGAATGCATGGCACCCATTCCATGGGTCCCAACTCTCCAGGTTGAAGGGAATATTACTACAGCTATAACATGTACGGGAAACCTAGAGAATGGACACACTGTGAATACGAAAGGTTTCTAAAACTCAACGAAGAGTCCCTCTCCTGGTGCTCCGGTTTGACTTTCCAACTGCTTTCCTATCAATCTCCCAACTTGGAGAGACAGCCCCTTTAAGCTCCTGGTTCGCACAGGTTGCCAATTTGGCAGAGGATGAAAGGGAAGAGGGAGAACCAATGAGAGCGTAGCTGTTAGGCATTTGGATGGGCACATGTCACTCTAATTTCCCGGCAGGAAGAAGAATTAACCAAAGTCTCAGCCACCCACCGGGAACCAGTATAGGTCCTGAACCAAAAGTTTGGACTTGCGTTCAGCTCACAAAAAACGAGTTGAAAAATGGAGCTCAGGGGCACAGCAATTCACAAACTGGCAGAGTAATCAAGGCCAACTCTCGTCCAAAAATCTGTTGAGGGAAGGCAACGAGGCGGACTTGAAAGCGAGGCAGAATAGCAGGAAACAGATTTCAAGAGGTACGTTGGAATCGCCTGTAAAGCACAGGAAGAGGGGCACAACTTCGACAATGACGCACTTGGCCAAAAAGGGCGTATGCGTTTTCTCCTGAATATATTCAGGAGAAAACGCATACGCCCTTTTTGGCCAAGCAAGCAAGCGGGCAATGCAAATCTGCACTACAAAGAAGTATCACTTCCCACCGGTCAAAAGGGACATCCACAAAATGTGTAAAAACCAGAAAGGCAAGACAGGCCCTGGAGAACAGGGAGCCTTGTTATGCTGATGGGCGGGATATAAGTTTCCAACTGCCTCACTGGAGGAGTGCATTGTGTTCCCTAAAACAAGGAAACAACAGAGCTACAGAGCCAAGGGCACATCCAGTCTAGGGAATATACCTTGGGAAAACTGAAAATCAATAAGACAGAGCCACCCCCAAATTGAGGGCTGCACTGCTTACAAGAACCTCAACCTGGGTACACCTGAAATATCCCAGGAAATATAAAAATGGTTCAAAAAATTGTGGAACTTACGTACGATGGAATATCCCTCAGCCATGAAATCAATGTCATAAGACCAGTAGCAGCAAAATGAGTGGATTCAGGTACGATGATTCTAAGTGAAATAAGTCACACAGAAAAAGAAACTTATCATAAGATATCACTTAGGAAGATCCTGTAAACATGGCTACACATGAACTGAGTTAGGAAAGAGAACAGAGTCTCACATTTAGAAAACACTCTTATGCCTGCTTAAGGGGGAAGGAGAGGTGGGGTGATGCATCAAACCAGAGTTTGATATAAGCCCAGGTACCGTTCCAAAAACCAACTATGGAATAGACAAGACCTACACCTTCTTCAGTGAAAGGGACTCAAAACCCCATATTTCCCACAGAGGAATAGATCTGACTAGTAAGAATCTTAAAACCTATGTATTGATATGTCTCCGTAAGGGAATCAAGTGTGTCTAGACTGGCATAAACATGGCAGCGAGAATCAGCTCAAACCCACTCTAAAAAGGAATTTCAAAAACAAAACAAAGAAACAGGGAAATTCTTTACAATTCCTTCAGGGTCTCTGATGCAACCTGGAATGACCCTATCTACAATGACAGCTGGATGTGGCATGAGGCTGGACACTTGGGACTGAGAGGATTGGTGAGATTGGGTGAGCAAATGCAGACCCTTTAAAGCAAGAATGCATGGCACCCATTCCATGGGTCCCAACTCTCCAGGTTGAAGGGAATATTACTACAGCTATAACATGTACGGGAAACCTAGAGAATGGACACACTGTGAATACGAAAGGTTTCTAAAACTCAATGAAGAGTCCCTCTCCTGGTGCTCCGGTTTGACTTTCCAACTGCTTTCCTATCAATCTCCCAACTTGGAGAGACAGCCCCTTTAAGCTCCTGGTTCGCACAGGTTGCCAATTTGGCAGAGGATGAAAGGGAAGAGGGAGAACCAATGAGAGAGTAGCTGTTAGGCATTTGGATGGGCACATGTCACTCTAATTTCCCGGCAGGAAGAAGAATTAACCAAAGTCTCAGCCACCCACCGGGAACCAGTATAGGTCCTGAACCAAAAGTTTGGACTTGCGTTCAGCTCACAAAAAACGAGTTGAAAAATGGAGCTCAGGGGCACAGCAATTCACAAACTGGCAGAGTAATCAAGGCCAACTCTCGTCCAAAATTCTGTTGAGGGAAGGCAACGAGGCGGACTTGAAAGCGAGGCAGAATAGCAGGAAACAGATTTCAAGAGGCACGTTGGAATCGCCTGTAAAGCACAGGAAGAGGGGCACAACTTCGACAATGACGCACTTGGCCAAAAAGGGCGTATGCGTTTTCTCCTGAATATATTCAGGAGAAAACGCATACGCCCTTTTTGGCCAAGCAAGCAAGCGGGCAATGCAAATCTGCACTACAAAGAAGTATCACTTCCCACCGGTCAAAAGGGACATCCACAAAATGTGTAAAAACCAGAAAGGCAAGACAGGCCCTGGAGAACAGGGAGCCTTGTTATGCTGATGGGCGGGATGTAAGTTGCCAACTGCCTCACTGGAGGAGTGCATTGTGTTCCCTAAAACAAGGAAACAACAGAGCTACAGAGCCAAGGGCGCTTCCAGTCTAGGGAATATACCTTGGGAAAACTGAAAATCAATAAGACAGAGCCACCCCCAAATTGAGGGCTGCACTGCTTACAAGAACCTCAACCTGGGTGCACCTGAAATATCCCAGGAAATATAAAAATGGTTCAAAAAATTGTGGAACTTACGTACGATGGAATATCCCTCAGCCATGAAATCAATGTCATAAGACCAGTAGCAGCAAAATGAGTGGATTCAGGTACGATGATTCTAAGTGAAATAAGTCACACAGAAAAAGAAACTTATCATAAGATATCACTTAGGAAGATCCTGTAAACATGGCTACACATGAACTGAGTTAGGAAAGAGAACAGAGTCTCACATTTAGAAAACACTCTTATGCCTGCTTAAGGGGGAAAGAGAGGTGGGGAGATGCATCAAACCAGAGTGTGATATAAGCCCAGGTACCGTTCCAAAAACCAACTATGGAATAGACAAGACCTACACCTTCCTCAGTGAAAGGGACTCAAAACCCCATATTTCCCGCAGAGGAATAGATCTGACTAGTAAGAATCTTAAAACCTATGTATTGATATGTCTCCGTAAGGGAATCAAGTGTGTCTAGATTGGCATAAACATGGCAGCGAGAATCAGCTCAAACCCACTCTAAAAAGGAATTTCAAAAACAAAACAAAGAAACAGGGAAATTCTTTACAATTCCTTCAGGGTCTCTGATGCAACCTGGAATGACCCTATCTACAATGACAGCTGGATGTGGCATGAGGCTGGACACTTGGGACTGAGAGGATTGGTGAGATTGGGTGAGCAAATGCAGACCCTTTAAAGCAAGAATGCATGGCACCCATTCCATGGGTCCTAACTCTCCAGGTTGAAGGGAATATTACTACAGCTATAACATGTACGGGAAACCTAGAGAATGGACACACTGTGAATACGAAAGGTTTCTAAAACTCAACGAAGAGTCCCTCTCCTGGTGCTCCGGTTTGACTTTCCAACTGCTTTCCTATCAATCTCCCAACTTGGAGAGACAGCCCCTTTAAGCTCCTGTTTCGCACAGGTTGCCAATTTGGCAGAGGATGAAAGGGAAGAGGGAGAACCAATGAGAGAGTAGCTGTTAGGCATTTGGATGGGCACATGTCACTCTAATTTCCCGGCAGGAAGAAGAATTAACCAAAGTCTCAGCCACCCACCGGGAACCAGTATAGGTCCTGAACCAAAAGTTTGGACTTGCGTTCAGCTCACAAAAAACGAGTTGAAAAATGGAGCTCAGGGGCACAGCAATTCACAAACTGGCAGAGTAATCAAGGCCAACTCTCGTCCAAAATTCTGTTGAGGGAAGGCAACGAGGCGGACTTGAAAGCGAGGCAGAATAGCAGGAAACAGATTTCAAGAGGTACGTTGGAATCGCCTGTAAAGCACAGGAAGAGGGGCACAACTTCGACAATGACACACTTGGCCAAAAAGGGCGTATGCGTTTTCTCCTGAATATATTCAGGAGAAAACGCATACGCCCTTTTTAGCCAAGCAAGCAAGCGGGCAATGCAAATCTGCACTACAAAGAAGTATCACTTCCCACCGGTCAAAAGGGACATCCACAAAATGTGTAAAAACCAGAAAGGCAAGACAGGCCCTGGAGAACAGGGAGCCTTGTTATGCTGATGGGCGGGATGTAAGTTTCCAACTGCCTCACTGGAGGAGTGCATTGTGTTCCCTAAAACAAGGAAACAACAGAGCTACAGAGCCAAGGGCACATCCAGTCTAGGGAATATACCTTGGGAAAACTGAAAATCAATAAGACAGAGCCACCCCCAAATTGAGGGCTGCACTGCTTACAAGAACCTCAACCTGGGTACACCTGAAATATCCCAGGAAATATAAAAATGGTTCAAAAAATTGTGGAACTTACGTACGATGGAATATCCCTCAGCCATGAAATCAATGTCATAAGACCAGTAGCAGCAAAATGAGTGGATTCAGGTACGATGATTCTAAGTGAAATAAGTCACACAGAAAAAGAAACTTATCATAAGATATCACTTAGGAAGATCCTGTAAACATGGCTACACATGAACTGAGTTAGGAAAGAGAACAGAGTCTCACATTTAGAAAACACTCTTATGCCTGCTTAAGGGGGAAGGAGAGGTGGGGTGATGCATCAAACCAGAGTTTGATATAAGCACAGGTACCGTTCCAAAAACCAACTATGGAATAGACAAGACCTACACCTTCCTCAGTGAAAGGGACTCAAAACCCCATATTTCCCGCAGAGGAATAGATCTGACTAGTAAGAATCTTAAAACCTATGTATTGATATGTCTCCGTAAGGGAATCAAGTGTGTCTAGACTGGCATAAACATGGCAGCGAGAATCAGCTCAAACCCACTCTAAAAAGGAATTTCAAAAACAAAACAAAGAAACAGGGAAATTCTTTACAATTCCTTCAGGGTCTCTGATGCAACCTGGAATGACCCTATCTACAATGACAGCTGGATGTGGCATGAGGCTGGACACTTGGGACTGAGAGGATTGGTGAGATTGGGTGAGCCAATGCAGACCCTTTAAAGCAAGAATGCATGGCACCCATTCCATGGGTCCCAACTCTCCAGGTTGAAGGGAATATTACTACAGCTATAACATGTACGGGAAACCTAGAGAATGGACACACTGTGAATACGAAAGGTTTCTAAAACTCAAAGAAGAGTCCCTCTCCTGGTGCTCCGGTTTGACTTTCCAACTGCTTTCCTATCAATCTCCCAACTTGGAGAGACAGCCCCTTTAAGCTCCTGGTTCGCACAGGTTGCCAATTTGGCAGAGGATGAAAGGGAAGACGGAGAACCAATGAGAGAGTAGCTGTTAGGCATTTGGATGGGCACATGTCACTCTAATTTCCCGGCAGGAAGAAGAATTAACCAAAGTCTCAGCCACCCACCGGGAACCAGTATAGGTCCTGAACCAAAAGTTTGGACTTGCGTTCAGCTCACAAAAAACGAGTTGAAAAATGGAGCTCAGGGGCACAGCAATTCACAAACTGGCAGAGTAATCAAGGCCAACTCTCGTCCAAAATTCTCTTGAGGGAAGGCAACGAGGCGGACTTGAAAGCGAGGCAGAATAGCAGGAAACAGATTTCACGATGTACGTTGGAATCGCCTGTAAAGCACAGGAAGAGGGGCACAACTTCGACAATGACGCACTTGGCCAAAAAGGGCGTATGTGTTTTCTCCTGAATATATTCAGGAGAAAACGCATACGCCCTTTTTGGCCAAGCAAGCAAGCGGGCAATGCAAATCTGCACTACAAAGAAGTATCACTTCCCACCGGTCAAAAGGGACATCCACAAAATGTGTAAAAACCAGAAAGGCAAGACAGGCCCTGGAGAACAGGGAGCCTTGTTATGCTGATGGGCGGGATGTAAGTTGCCAACTGCCTCACTGGAGGAGTGCATTGTGTTCCCTAAAACAAGGAAACAACAGAGCTACAGAGCCAAGGGCACTTCCAGTCTAGGGAATATACCTTGGGAAAACTGAAAATCAATAAGACAGAGCCACCCCCAAATTGAGGGCTGCACTGCTTACAAGAACCTCAACCTGGGTACACCTGAAATATCCCAGGAAATATAAAAATGGTTCAAAAAATTGTGGAACTTACGTACGATGGAATATCCCTCAGCCATGAAATCAATGTCATAAGACCAGTAACAGCAAAATGAGTGGATTCAGGTACGATGATTCTAAGTGAAATAAGTCACACAGAAAAAGAAACTTATCATAAGATATCACTTAGGAAGATCCTGTAAACATGGCTACACATGAACTGAGTTAGGAAAGAGAACAGAGTCTCACATTTAGAAAACACTCTTATGCCTGCTTAAGGGGGAAGGAGAGGTGGGGTGATGCATCAAACCAGAGTGTGATATAAGCCCAGGTACCGTTCCAAAAACCAACTATGGAATAGACAAGACCTACACCTTCCTCAGTGAAAGGGACTCAAAACCCCATATTTCCCGCAGAGGAATAGATCTGACTAGTAAGAATCTTAAAACCTATGTATTGATATGTCTCCGTAAGGGAATCAAGTGTGTCTAGACTGGCATAAACATGGCAGCGAGAATCAGCTCAAACCCACTCTAAAAAGGAATTTCAAAAACAAAACAAAGAAACAGGGAAATTCTTTACAATTCCTTCAGGGTCTCTGATGCAACCTGGAATGACCCTATCTACAATGACAGCTGGATGTGGCATGAGGCTGGACACTTGGGACTGAGAGGATTGGTGAGATTGGGTGAGCAAATGCAGACCCTTTAAAGCAAGAATGCATGGCACCCATTCCATGGGTCCCAACTCTCCAGGTTGAAGGGAATATTACTACAGCTATAACATGTACGGGAAACCTAGAGAATGGACACACTGTGAATACGAAAGGTTTCTAAAACTCAACGAAGAGTCCCTCTCCTGGTGCTCCGGTTTGACTTTCCAACTGCTTTCCTATCAATCTCCCAACTTGGAGAGACAGCCCCTTTAAGCTCCTGGTTCGCACAGGTTGCCAATTTGGCAGAGGATGAAAGGGAAGACGGAGAACCAATGAGAGAGTAGCTGTTAGGCATTTGGATGGGCACATGTCACTCTAATTTCCCGGCAGGAAGAAGAATTAACCAAAGTCTCAGCCACCCACCGGGAACCAGTATAGGTCCTGAACCAAAAGTTTGGACTTGCGTTCAGCTCACAAAAAACGAGTTGAAAAATGGAGCTCAGGGGCACAGCAATTCACAAAGTGGCAGAGTAATCAAGGCCAACTCTCGTCCAAAATTCTGTTGAGGGAAGGCAACGAGGCGGACTTGAAAGCGAGGCAGAATAGCAGGAAACAGATTTCAAGAGGCACGTTGGAATCGCCTGTAAAGCACAGGAAGAGGGGCACAACTTCGACAATGACGCACTTGGCCAAAAAGGGCGTATGCGTTTTCTCCTGAATATATTCAGGAGAAAACGCATACGCCCTTTTTGGCCAAGCAAGCAAGCGGGCAATGCAAATCTGCACTACAAAGAAGTATCACTTCCCACCGGTCAAAAGGGACATCCACAAAATATGTAAAAACCAGAAAGGCAAGACAGGCCCTGGAGAACAGGGAGCCTTGTTATGCTGATGGGCGGGATGTAAGTTGCCAACTGCCTCACTGGAGGAGTGCATTGTGTTCCCTAAAACAAGGAAACAACAGAGCTACAGAGCCAAGGGCGCTTCCAGTCTAGGGAATATACCTTGGGAAAACTGAAAATCAATAAGACAGAGCCACCCCCAAATTGAGGGCTGCACTGCTTACAAGAACCTCAACCTGGGTACACCTGAAATATCCCAGGAAATATAAAAATGGTTCAAAAAATTGTGGAACTTACGTACGATGGAATATCCCTCAGCCATGAAATCAATGTCATAAGACCAGTAGCAGCAAAATGAGTGGATTCAGGTACGATGATTCTAAGTGAAATAAGTCACACAGAAAAAGAAACTTATCATAAGATATCACTTAGGAAGATCCTGTAAACATGGCTACACATGAACTGAGTTAGGAAAGAGAACAGAGTCTCACATTTAGAAAACACTCTTATGCCTGCTTAAGGGGGAAGGAGAGGTGGGGTGATGCATCAAACCAGAGTTTGATATAAGCCCAGGTACCGTTCCAAAAACCAACTATGGAATAGACAAGACCTACACCTTCCTCAGTGAAAGGGACTCAAAACCCCATATTTCCCGCAGAGGAATAGATCTGACTAGTAAGAATCTTAAAACCTATGTATTGATATGTCTCCGTAAGGGAATCAAGTGTGTCTAGACTGGCATAAACATGGCAGCGAGAATCAGCTCAAACCCACTCTAAAAAGGAATTTCAAAAACAAAACAAAGAAACAGGGAAATTCTTTACAATTCCTTCAGGGTCTCTGATGCAACCTGGAATGACCCTATCTACAATGACAGCTGGATGTGGCATGAGGCTGGACACTTGGGACTGAGAGGATTGGTGAGATTGGGTGAGCAAATGCAGACCCTTTAAAGCAAGAATGCATGGCACCCATTCCATGGGTCCCAACTCTCCAGGTTGAAGGGAATATTACTACAGCTATAACATGTACGGGAAACCTAGAGAATGGACACACTGTGAATACGAAAGGTTTCTAAAACTCAACGAAGAGTCCCTCTCCTGGTGCTCCGGTTTGACTTTCCAACTGCTTTCCTATCAATCTCCCAACTTGGAGAGACAGCCCCTTTAAGCTCCTGGTTCGCACAGGTTGCCAATTTGGCAGAGGATGAAAGGGAAGAGGGAGAACCAATGAGAGAGTAGCTGTTAGGCATTTGGATGGGCACATGTCACTCTAATTTCCCGGCAGGAAGAAGAATTAACCAAAGTCTCAGCCACCCACCGGGAACCAGTATAGGTCCTGAACCAAAAGTTTGGACTTGCGTTCAGCTCACAAAAAACGAGTTGAAAAATGGAGCTCAGGGGCACAGCAATTCACAAACTGGCAGAGTAATCAAGGCCAACTCTCGTCCAAAAATCTGTTGAGGGAAGGCAACGAGGCGGACTTGAAAGCGAGGCAGAATAGCAGGAAACAGATTTCAAGAGGTACGTTGGAATCACCTGTAAAGCACAGGAAGAGGGGCACAACTTCGACAATGACGCACTTGGCCAAAAAGGGCATATGCGTTTTCTCCTGAATATATTCAGGAGAAAACGCATACGCCCTTTTTGGCCAAGCAAGCAAGCGGGCAATGCAAATCTGCACTACAAAGAAGTATCACTTCCCACCGGTCAAAAGGGACATCCACAAAATGTGTAAAAACCAGAAAGGCAAGACAGGCCCTGGAGAACAGGGAGCCTTGTTATGCTGATGGGCGGGATGTAAGTTGCCAACTGCCTCACTGGAGGAGTGCATTGTGTTCCCTAAAACAAGGAAACAACAGAGCTACAGAGCCAAGGGCACTTCCAGTCTAGGGAATATACCTTGGGAAAACTGAAAATCAATAAGACAGAGCCACCCCCAAATTGAGGGCTGCACTGCTTACAAGAACCTCAACCTGGGTACACCTGAAATATCACAGGAAATATAAAAATGGTTCAAAAAATTGTGGAACTTACGTACGATGGAATATCCCTCAGCCATGAAATCAATGTCATAAGACCAGTAGCAGCAAAATGAGTGGATTCAGGTACGATGATTCTAAGTGAAATAAGTCACACAGAAAAAGAAACTTATCATAAGATATCACTTAGGAAGATCCTGTAAACATGGCTACACATGAACTGAGTTAGGAAAGAGAACAGAGTCTCACATTTAGAAAACACTCTTATGCCTGCTTAAGGGGGAAGGAGAGGTGGGGTGATGCATCAAACCAGAGTTTGATATAAGCCCAGGTACCGTTCCAAAAACCAACTATGGAATAGACAAGACCTACACCTTCCTCAGTGAAAGGGACTCAAAACCCCATATTTCCCGCAGAGGAATAGATCTGACTAGTAAGAATCTTAAAACCTATGTATTGATATGTCTCCGTAAGGGAATCAAGTGTGTCTAGACTGGCATAAACATGGCAGCGAGAATCAGCTCAAACCCACTCTAAAAAGGAATTTCAAAAACAAAACAAAGAAACAGGGAAATTCTTTACAATTCCTTCAGGGTCTCTGATGCAACGTGGAATGACCCTATCTACAATGACAGCTGGATGTGGCATGAGGCTGGACACTTGGGACTGAGAGGATTGGTGAGATTGGGTGAGCAAATGCAGACCCTTTAAAGCAAGAATGCATGGCACCCATTCCATGGGTCCCAACTCTCCAGGTTGAAGGGAATATTACTACAGCTATAACATGTACGGGAAACCTAGAGAATGGACACACTGTGAATACGAAAGGTTTCTAAAACTCAACGAAGAGTCCCTCTCCTGGTGCTCCGGTTTGACTTTCCAACTGCTTTCCTATCAATCTCCCAACTTGGAGAGACAGCCCCTTTAAGCTCCTGGTTCGCACAGGTTGCCAATTTGGCAGAGGATGAAAGGGAAGACGGAGAACCAATGAGAGAGTAGCTGTTAGGCATTTGGATGGGCACATGTCACTCTAATTTCCCGGCAGGAAGAAGAATTAACCAAAGTCTCAGCCACCCACCGGGAACCAGTATAGGTCCTGAACCAAAAGTTTGACTTGCGTTCAGCTCACAAAAAACGAGTTGAAAAATGGAGCTCAGGGGCACAGCAATTCACAAACTGGCAGAGTAATCAAGGCCAACTCTCGTCCAAAATTCTGTTGAGGGAAGGCAACGAGGCGGACTTGAAAGCGAGGCAGAATAGCAGGAAACAGATTTCAAGAGGCACGTTGGAATCGCCTGTAAAGCACAGGAAGAGGGGCACAACTTCGACAATGACGCACTTGGCCAAAAAGGGCGTATGTGTTTTCTCCTGAATATATTCAGGAGAAAACGCATACGCCCTTTTTGGCCAAGCAAGCAAGCGGGCAATGCAAATCTGCACTACAAAGAAGTATCACTTCCCACCGGTCAAAAGGGACATCCACAAAATGTGTAAAAACCAGAAAGGCAAGACAGGCCCTGGAGAACAGGGAGCCTTGTTATGCTGATGGGCGGGATGTAAGTTGCCAACTGCCTCACTGGAGGAGTGCATTGTGTTCCCTAAAACAAGGAAACAACAGAGCTACAGAGCCAAGGGCACTTCCAGTCTAGGGAATATACCTTGGGAAAACTGAAAATCAATAAGACAGAGCCACCCCCAAATTGAGGGCTGCACTGCTTACAAGAACCTCAACCTGGGTACACCTGAAATATCCCAGGAAATATAAAAATGGTTCAAAAAATTGTGGAACTTACGTACGATGGAATATCCCTCAGCCATGAAATCAATGTCATAAGACCAGTAGCAGCAAAATGAGTGGATTCAGGTACGATGATTCTAAGTGAAATAAGTCACACAGAAAAAGAAACTTATCATAAGATATCACTTAGGAAGATCCTGTAAACATGGCTACACATGAACTGAGTTAGGAAAGAGAACAGAGTCTCACATTTAGAAAACACTCTTATGCCTGCTTAAGGGGGAAGGAGAGGTGGGGTGATGCATCAAACCAGAGTTTGATATAAGCCCATGTACCGTTCCAAAAACCAACTATGGAATAGACAAGACCTACACCTTCTTCAGTGAAAGGGACTCAAAACCCCATATTTCCCGCAGAGGAATAGATCTGACTAGTAAGAATCTTAAAACCTATGTATTGATATGTCTCCGTAAGGGAATCAAGTGTGTCTAGACTGGCATAAACATGGCAGCGAGAATCAGCTCAAACCCACTCTAAAAAGGAATTTCAAAAACAAAACAAAGAAACAGGGAAATTCTTTACAATTCCTTCAGGGTCTCTGATGCAACCTGGAATGACCCTATCTACAATGACAGCTGGATGTGGCATGAGGCTGGACACTTGGGACTGAGAGGATTGGTGAGATTGGGTGAGCAAATGCAGACCCTTTAAAGCAAGAATGCATGGCACCCATTCCATGGGTCCCAACTCTCCAGGTTGAAGGGAATATTACTACAGCTATAACATGTACGGGAAACCTAGAGAATGGACACACTGTGAATACGAAAGGTTTCTAAAACTCAAAGAAGAGTCCCTCTCCTGGTGCTCCGGTTTGACTTTCCAACTGCTTTCCTATCAATCTCCCAACTTGGAGAGACAGCCCCTTTAAGCTCCTGGTTCGCACAGGTTGCCAATTTGGCAGAGGATGAAAGGGAAGACGGAGAACCAATGAGAGAGTAGCTGTTAGGCATTTGGATGGGCACATGTCACTCTAATTTCCCGGCAGGAAGAAGAATTAACCAAAGTCTCAGCCACCCACCGGGAACCAGTATAGGTCCTGAACCAAAAGTTTGGACTTGCGTTCAGCTCACAAAAAACGAGTTGAAAAATGGAGCTCAGGGGCACAGCAATTCACAAAGTGGCAGAGTAATCAAGGCCAACTCTCGTCCAAAATTCTGTTGAGGGAAGGCAACGAGGCGGACTTGAAAGCGAGGCAGAATAGCAGGAAACAGATTTCAAGAGGCACGTTGGAATCGCCTGTAAAGCACAGGAAGAGGGGCACAACTTCGACAATGACGCACTTGGCCAAAAAGGGCGTATGCGTTTTCTCCTGAATATATTCAGGAGAAAACGCATACGCCCTTTTTGGCCAAGCAAGCAAGCGGGCAATGCAAATCTGCACTACAAAGAAGTATCACTTCCCACCGGTCAAAAGGGACATCCACAAAATATGTAAAAACCAGAAAGGCAAGACAGGCCCTGGAGAACAGGGAGCCTTGTTATGCTGATGGGCGGGATGTAAGTTTCCAACTGCCTCACTGGAGGAGTGCATTGTGTTCCCTAAAACAAGGAAACAACAGAGCTACAGAGCCAAGGGCGCTTCCAGTCTAGGGAATATACCTTGGGAAAACTGAAAATCAATAAGACAGAGCCACCCCCAAATTGAGGGCTGCACTGCTTACAAGAACCTCAACCTGGGTACACCTGAAATATCCCAGGAAATATAAAAATGGTTCAAAAAATTGTGGAACTTACGTACGATGGAATATCCCTCAGCCATGAAATCAATGTCATAAGACCAGTAGCAGCAAAATGAGTGGATTCAGGTACGATGATTCTAAGTGAAATAAGTCACACAGAAAAAGAAACTTATCATAATATATCACTTAGGAAGATCCTGTAAACATGGCTACACATGAACTGAGTTAGGAAAGAGAACAGAGTCTCACATTTAGAAAACACTCTTATGCCTGCTTAAGGGGGAAGGAGAGGTGGGGTGATGCATCAAACCAGAGTTTGATATAAGCCCAGGTACCGTTCCAAAAACCAACTATGGAATAGACAAGACCTACACCTTCCTCAGTGAAAGGGACTCAAAACCCCATATTTCCCGCAGAGGAATAGATCTGACTAGTAAGAATCTTAAAACCTATGTATTGATATGTCTCCGTAAGGGAATCAAGTGTGTCTAGACTGGCATAAACATGGCAGCGAGAATCAGCTCAAACCCACTCTAAAAAGGAATTTCAAAAACAAAACAAAGAAACAGGGAAATTCTTTACAATTCCTTCAGGGTCTCTGATGCAACCTGGAATGACCCTATCTACAATGACAGCTGGATGTGGCATGAGGCTGGACACTTGGGACTGAGAGGATTGGTGAGATTGGGTGAGCAAATGCAGACCCTTTAAAGCAAGAATGCATGGCACCCATTCCATGGGTCCCAACTCTCCAGGTTGAAGGGAATATTACTACAGCTATAACATGTACGGGAAACCTAGAGAATGGACACACTGTGAATACGAAAGGTTTCTAAAACTCAACGAAGAGTCCCTCTCCTGGTGCTCCGGTTTGACTTTCCAACTGCTTTCCTATCAATCGCCCAACTTGGAGAGACAGCCCCTTTAAGCTCCTGGTTCGCACAGGTTGCCAATTTGGCAGAGGATGAAAGGGAAGACGGAGAACCAATGAGAGAGTAGCTGTTAGGCATTTGGATGGGCACATGTCACTCTAATTTCCCGGCAGGAAGAAGAATTAACCAAAGTCTCAGCCACCCACCGGGAACCAGTATAGGTCCTGAACCAAAAGTTTGGACTTGCGTTCAGCTCACAAAAAACGAGTTGAAAAATGGAGCTCAGGGGCACAGCAATTCACAAACTGGCAGAGTAATCAAGGCCAACTCTCGTCCAAAATTCTGTTGAGGGAAGGCAACGAGGCGGACTTGAAAGCGAGGCAGAATAGCAGGAAACAGATTTCAAGAGGCACGTTGGAATCGCCTGTAAAGCACAGGAAGAGGGGCACAACTTCGACAATGACGCACTTGGCCAAAAAGGGCGTATGTGTTTTCTCCTGAATATATTCAGGAGAAAACGCATACGCCCTTTTTGGCCAAGCAAGCAAGCGGGCAATGCAAATCTGCACTACAAAGAAGTATCACTTCCCACCGGTCAAAAGGGACATCCACAAAATGTGTAAAAACCAGAAAGGCAAGACAGGCCCTGGAGAACAGGGAGCCTTGTTATGCTGATGGGCGGGATGTAAGTTGCCAACTGCCTCACTGGAGGAGTGCATTGTGTTCCCTAAAACAAGGAAACAACAGAGCTACAGAGCCAAGGGCACTTCCAGTCTAGGGAATATACCTTGGGAAAACTGAAAATCAATAAGACAGAGCCACCCCCAAATTGAGGGCTGCACTGCTTACAAGAACCTCATCCTGGGTACACCTGAAATATCCCAGGAAATATAAAAATGGTTCAAAAAATTGTGGAACTTACGTACGATGGAATATCCCTCAGCCATGAAATCAATGTCATAAGACCAGTAACAGCAAAATGAGTGGATTCAGGTACGATGATTCTAAGTGAAATAAGTCACACAGAAAAAGAAACTTATCATAAGATATCACTTAGGAAGATCCTGTAAACATGGCTACACATGAACTGAGTTAGGAAAGAGAACAGAGTCTCACATTTAGAAAACACTCTTATGCCTGCTTAAGGGGGAAGGAGAGGTGGGGTGATGCATCAAACCAGAGTTTGATATAAGCCCATGTACCGTTCCAAAAACCAACTATGGAATAGACAAGACCTACACCTTCTTCAGTGAAAGGGACTCAAAACCCCATATTTCCCGCAGAGGAATAGATCTGACTAGTAAGAATCTTAAAACCTATGTATTGATATGTCTCCGTAAAGGAATCAAGTGTGTCTAGACTGGCATAAACATGGCAGCGAGAATCAGCTCAAACCCACTCTAAAAAGGAATTTCAAAAACAAAACAAAGAAACAGGGAAATTCTTTACAATTCCTTCAGGGTCTCTGATGCAACCTGGAATGACCCTATCTACAATGACAGCTGGATGTGGCATGAGGCTGGACACTTGGGACTGAGAGAATTGGTGAGATTGGGTGAGCAAATGCAGACCCTTTAAAGCAAGAATGCATGGCACCCATTCCATGGGTCCCAACTCTCCAGGTTGAAGGGAATATTACTACAGCTATAACATGTACGGGAAACCTAGAGAATGGACACACTGTGAATACGAAAGGTTTCTAAAACTCAAAGAAGAGTCCCTCTCCTGGTGCTCCGGTTTGACTTTCCAACTGCTTTCCTATCAATCTCCCAACTTGGAGAGACAGCCCCTTTAAGCTCCTGGTTCGCACAGGTTGCCAATTTGGCAGAGGATGAAAGGGAAGACGGAGAACCAATGAGAGAGTAGCTGTTAGGCATTTGGATGGGCACATGTCACTCTAATTTCCCGGCAGGAAGAAGAATTAACCAAAGTCTCAGCCACCCACCGGGAACCAGTATAGGTCCTGAACCAAAAGTTTGGACTTGCGTTCAGCTCACAAAAAACGAGTTGAAAAATGGAGCTCAGGGGCACAGCAATTCACAAACTGGCAGAGTAATCAAGGCCAACTCTCGTCCAAAAATCTGTTGAGGGAAGGCAACGAGGCGGACTTGAAAGCGAGGCAGAATAGCAGGAAACAGATTTCAAGAGGTACGTTGGAATCGCCTGTAAAGCACAGGAAGAGGGGCACAACTTCGACAATGACGCACTTGGCCAAAAAGGGCGTATGCGTTTTCTCCTGAATATATTCAGGAGAAAACGCATACGCCCTTTTTGGCCAAGCAAGCAAGCGGGCAATGCAAATCTGCACTACAAAGAAGTATCACTTCCCACCGGTCAAAAGGGACATCCACAAAATGTGTAAAAACCAGAAAGGCAAGACAGGCCCTGGAGAACAGGGAGCCTTGTTATGCTGATGGGAGGGATGTAAGTTTCCAACTGCCTCACTGGAGGAGTGCATTGTGTTCCCTAAAACAAGGAAACAACAGAGCTACAGAGCCAAGGGCGCTTCCAGTCTAGGGAATATACCTTGGGAAAACTGAAAATCAATAAGACAGAGCCACCCCCAAATTGAGGGCTGCACTGCTTACAAGAACCTCAACCTGGGTACACCTGAAATATCCCAGGAAATATAAAAATGGTTCAAAAAATTGTGGAACTTACGTACGATGGAATATCCCTCAGCCATGAAATCAATGTCATAAGACCAGTAGCAGCAAAATGAGTGGATTCTGGTACGATGATTCTAAGTGAAATAAGTCACACAGAAAAAGAAACTTATCATAAGATATCACTTAGGAAGATCCTGTAAACATGGCTACACATGAACTGAGTTAGGAAAGAGAACAGAGTCTCACATTTAGAAAACACTCTTATGCCTGCTTAAGGGGGAAGGAGAGGTGGGGTGATGCATCAAACCAGAGTTTGATATAAGCCCAGGTACCGTTCCAAAAACCAACTATGGAATAGACAAGACCTACACCTTCCTCAGTGAAAGGGACTCAAAACACCATATTTCCCGCAGAGGAATAGATCTGACTAGTAAGAATCTTAAAACCTATGTATTGATATGTCTCCGTAAGGGAATCAAGTGTGTCTAGACTGGCATAAACATGGCAGCGAGAATCAGCTCAAACCCACTCTAAAAAGGAATTTCAAAAACAAAACAAAGAAACAGGGAAATTCTTTACAATTCCTTCAGGGTCTCTGATGCAACCTGGAATGACCCTATCTACAATGACAGCTGGATGTGGCATGAGGCTGGACACTTGGGACTGAGAGGATTGGTGAGATTGGGTGAGCAAATGCAGACCCTTTAAAGCAAGAATGCATGGCACCCATTCCATGGGTCCCAACTCTCCAGGTTGAAGGGAATATTACTACAGCTATAACATGTACGGGAAACCTAGAGAATGGACACACTGTGAATACGAAAGGTTTCTAAAACTCAAAGAAGGGTCCCTCTCCTGGTGCTCCGGTTTGACTTTCCAACTGCTTTCCTATCAATCTCCCAACTTGGAGAGACAGCCCCTTTAAGCTCCTGGTTCGCACAGGTTGCCAATTTGGCAGAGGATGAAAGGGAAGACGGAGAACCAATGAGAGAGTAGCTGTTAGGCATTTGGATGGGCACATGTCACTCTAATTTCCCGGCAGGAAGAAGAATTAACCAAAGTCTCAGCCACCCACCGGGAACCAGTATAGGTCCTGAACCAAAAGTTTGGACTTGCGTTCAGCTCACAAAAAACGAGTTGAAAAATGGAGCTCAGGGGCACAGCAATTCACAAAGTGGCAGAGTAATCAAGGCCAACTCTCGTCCAAAATTCTGTTGAGGGAAGGCAACGAGGCGGACTTGAAAGCGAGGCAGAATAGCAGGAAACAGATTTCAAGAGGCACGTTGGAATCGCCTGTAAAGCACAGGAAGAGGGGCACAACTTCAACAATGACGAACTTGGCCAAAAAGGGTGTATGCGTTTTCTCCTGAATATATTCAGGAGAAAACGCATACGCCCTTTTTGGCCAAGCAAGCAAGCGGGCAATGCAAATCTGCACTACAAAGAAGTATCACTTCCCACCGGTCAAAAGGGACATCCACAAAATGTGTAAAAACCAGAAAGGCAAGACAGGCCCTGGAGAACAGGGAGCCTTGTTATGCTGATGGGCGGGATGTAAGTTTCCAACTGCCTCACTGGAGGAGTGCATTGTGTTCCCTAAAACAAGGAAACAACAGAGCTACAGAGCCAAGGGCGCTTCCAGTCTAGGGAATATACCTTGGGAAAATTGAAAATCAATAAGACAGAGCCACCCCCAAATTGAGGGCTGCACTGCTTACAAGAACCTCAACCTGGGTACACCTGAAATATCCCAGGAAATATAAAAATGGTTCAAAAAATTGTGGAACTTACGTACGATGGAATATCCCTCAGCCATGAAATCAATGTCATAAGACCAGTAGCAGCAAAATGAGTGGATTCAGGTACGATGATTCTAAGTGAAATAAGTCACACAGAAAAAGAAACTTATCATAAGATATCACTTAGGAAGATCCTGTAAACATGGCTACACATGAACTGAGTTAGGAAAGAGAACAGAGTCTCACATTTAGAAAACACTCTTATGCCTGCTTAAGGGGGAAGGAGAGGTGGGGTGATGCATCAAACCAGAGTTTGATATAAGCCCAGGTACCGTTCCAAAAACCAACTATGGAATAGACAAGACCTACACCTTCCTCAGTGAAAGGGACTCAAAACCCCATATTTCCCGCAGAGGAATAGATCTGACTAGTAAGA
This sequence comes from Mesoplodon mirus, assembly GCF_964341445.2. Classification (NCBI taxonomy): domain Eukaryota; kingdom Metazoa; phylum Chordata; class Mammalia; order Artiodactyla; family Ziphiidae; genus Mesoplodon; species Mesoplodon mirus. Next base: position 105,393,156 of record NC_138987.1, on the reverse strand, counting down.
ATCTTAAAACCTATGTATTGATATGTCTCCGTAAGGGAATCAAGTGTGTCTAGACTGGCATAAACATGGCAGCGAGAATCAGCTCAAACCCACTCTAAAAAGGAATTTCAAAAACAAAACAAAGAAACAGGGAAATTCTTTAAAATTCCTTCAGGGTCTCTGATGCAACGTGGAATGACCCTATCTACAATGACAGCTGGATGTGGCATGAGGCTGGACACTTGGGACTGAGAGGATTGGTGAGATTGGGTGAGCAAATGCAGACCCTTTAAAGCAAGAATGCATGGCACCCATTCCATGGGTCCCAAATCTCCAGGTTGAAGGGAATATTACTACAGCTATAATATGTACGGGAAACCTAGAGAATGGACACACTGTGAATACGAAAGGTTTCTAAAACTCAACGAAGAGTCCCTCTCCTGGTGCTCCGGTTTGACTTTCCAACTGCTTTCCTATCAATCTCCCAACTTGGAGAGACAGCCCCTTTAAGCTCCTGGTTCGCACAGGTTGCCAATTTGGCATAGGATGAAAGGGAAGAGGGAGAACCAATGAGAGAGTAGCTGTTAGGTATTTGGATAGGCACATGTCACTCTAATTTCCCGGCAGGAAGAAGAATTAACCAAAGTCTCAGCCACCCACCGGGAACCAGTATAGGTCCTGAACCAAAAGTTTGGACTTGCGTTCAGCTCACAAAAAACCAGTTGAAAAATGGAGCTCAGGGGCACAGCAATTCACAAACTGGCAGAGTAATCAAGGCCAACTCTCGTCCAAAAATCTGTTGAGGGAAGGCAACGAGGCGGACTTGAAAGCGAGGCAGAATAGCAGGAAACAGATTTCAAGAGGTACGTTGGAATCGCCTGTAAAGCACAGGAAGAGGGGCACAACTTCGACAATGACGCACTTGGCCAAAAAGGGCGTATGCGTTTTCTCCTGAATATATTCAGGAGAAAACGCATACGCCCTTTTTGGCCAAGCAAGCAAGCGGGCAATGCAAATCTGCACTACAAAGAAGTATCACTTCCCACCGGTCAAAAGGGACATCCACAAAATGTGTAAAAACCAGAAAGGCAAGACAGGCCCTGGAGAACAGGGAGCCTTGTTATGCTGATGGGCGGGATGTAAGTTGCCAACTGCCTCACTGGAGGAGTGCATTGTGTTCCCTAAAACAAGGAAACAACAGAGCTACAGAGCCAAGGGCACTTCCAGTCTAGGGAATATACCTTGGGAAAACTGAAAATCAATAAGACAGAGCCACCCCCAAATTGAGGGCTGCACTGCTTACAAGAACCTCAACCTGGGTACACCTGAAATATCCCAGGAAATATAAAAATGGTTCAAAAAATTGTGGAACTTACGTACGATGGAATATCCCTCAGCCATGAAATCAATGTCATAAGACCAGTAGCAGCAAAATGAGTGGATTCAGGTACGATGATTCTAAGTGAAATAAGTCACACAGAAAAAGAAACTTATCATAAGATATCACTTAGGAAGATCCTGTAAACATGGCTACACATGAACTGAGTTAGGAAAGTGAACAGAGTCTCACATTTAGAAAACACTCTTATGCCTGCTTAAGGGGGAAGGAGAGGTGGGGTGATGCATCAAACCAGAGTGTGATATAAGCCCATGTACCGTTCCAAAAACCAACTATGGAATAGACAAGACCTACACCTTCCTCAGTGAAAGGGACTCAAAACCCCATATTTCCCGCAGAGGAATAGATCTGACTAGTAAGAATCTTAAAACCTATGTATTGATATGTCTCCGTAAGGGAATCAAGTGTGTCTAGACTGGCATAAACATGGCAGCGAGAATCAGCTCAAACCCACTCTAAAAAGGAATTTCAAAAACAAAACAAAGAAACAGGGAAATTCTTTACAATTCCTTCAGGGTCTCTGATGCAACCTGGAATGACCCTATCTACAATGACAGCTGGATGTGGCATGAGGCTGGACACTTGGGACTGAGAGGATTGGTGAGATTGGGTGAGCAAATGCAGACCCTTTAAAGCAAGAATGCATGGCACCCATTCCATGGGTCCCAACTCTCCAGGTTGAAGGGAATATTACTACAGCTATAACATGTACGGGAAACCTAGAGAATGGACACACTGTGAATACGAAAGGTTTCTAAAACTCAACGAAGAGTCCCTCTCCTGGTGCTCCGGTTTGACTTTCCAACTGCTTTCCTATCAATCTCCCAACTTGGAGAGACAGCCCCTTTAAGCTCCTGGTTCGCACAGGTTGCCAATTTGGCAGAGGATGAAAGGGAAGAGAGAGAACCAATGAGAGAGTAGCTGTTAGGCATTTGGATGGGCACATGTCACTCTAATTTCCCGGCAGGAAGAAGAATTAACCAAAGTCTCAGCCACCCACCGGGAACCAGTATAGGTCCTGAACCAAAAGTTTGGACTTGCGTTCAGCTCACAAAAAACGAGTTGAAAAATGGAGCTCAGGGGCACAGCAATTCACAAACTGGCAGAGTAATCAAGGCCAACTCTCGTCCAAAATTCTGTTGAGGGAAGGCAACGAGGCGGACTTGAAAGCGAGGCAGAATAGCAGGAAACAGATTTCAAGAGGCACGTTGGAATCGCCTGTAAAGCACAGGAAGAGGGGCACAACTTCGACAATGACGCACTTGGCCAAAAAGGGCGTATGCGTTTTCTCCTGAATATATTCAGGAGAAAACGCATACGCCCTTTTTGGCCAAGCAAGCAAGCGGGCAATGCAAATCTGCACTACAAAGAAGTATCACTTCCCACCGGTCAAAAGGGACATCCACAAAATGTGTAAAAACCAGAAAGGCAAGACAGGCCCTGGAGAACAGGGAGCCTTGTTATGCTGATGGGCGGGATGTAAGTTGCCAACTGCCTCCCTGGAGGAGTGCATTGTGTTCCCTAAAACAAGGAAACAACAGAGCTACAGAGCCAAGGGCACTTCCAGTCTAAGGAATATACCTTGGGAAAACTGAAAATCAATAAGACAGAACCACCCCCAAATTGAGGGCTGCACTGCTTACAAGAACCTCAACCTGGGTACACCTGAAATATCCCAGGAAATATAAAAATGGTTCAAAAAATTGTGGAACTTACGTACGATGGAATATCCCTCAGCCATGAAATCAATGTCATAAGACCAGTAGCAGCAAAATGAGTGGATTCAGGTACGATGATTCTAAGTGAAATAATTCACACAGAAAAATAAACTTATCATAAGATATCACTTAGGAACATCCTGTAAACATGGCTACACATGAACTGAGTTAGGAAAGAGAACAGAGTCTCACATTTAGAAAACACTCTTATGCCTGCTTAAGGGGGAAGGAGAGGTGGGGTGATGCATCAAACCAGAGTTTGATATAAGCACAGGTACCGTTCCAAAAACCAACTATGGAATAGACAAGACCTACACCTTCCTCAGTGAAAGGGACTCAAAACCCCATATTTCCCGCAGAGGAATAGATCTGACTAGTAAGAATCTTAAAACCTATGTATTGATATGTCTCCGTAAGGGAATCAAGTGTGTCTAGACTGGCATAAACATGGCAGCGAGAATCAGCTCAAACCCACTCTAAAGAGGAATTTCAAAAACAAAACAAAGAAACAGGGAAATTCTTTACAGTTCCTTCAGGGTCTCTGATGCAACCTGGAATGACCCTATCTACAATGACAGCTGGATGTGGCATGAGGCTGGACACTTGGGACTGAGAGGATTGGTGAGATTGGGTGAGCCAATGCAGACCCTTTAAAGCAAGAATGCATGGCACCCATTCCATGGGTCCCAACTCTCCAGGTTGAAGGGAATATTACTACAGCTATAACATGTACGGGAAACCTAGAGAATGGACACACTGTGAATACGAAAGGTTTCTAAAACTCAACGAAGAGTCCCTCTCCTGGTGCTCCGGTTTGACTTTCCAACTGCTTTCCTATCAATCTCCCAACTTGGAGAGACAGCCCCTTTAAGCTCCTGGTTCGCACAGGTTGCCAATTTGGCAGAGGATGAAAGGGAAGACGGAGAAGCAATGAGAGAGTAGCTGTTAGGCATTTGGATGGGCACATGTCACTCTAATTTCCCGGCAGGAAGAAGAATTAACCAAAGTCTCAGCCACCCACCGGGAACCAGTATAGGTCCTGAACCAAAAGTTTGGACTTGCGTTCAGCTCACAAAAAACGAGTTGAAAAATGGAGCTCAGGGGCACAGCAATTCACAAACTGGCAGAGTAATCAAGGCCAACTCTCGTCCAAAATTCTGTTGAGGGAAGGCAACGAGGCGGACTTGAAAGCGAGGCAGAATAGCAGGAAACAGATTTCAAGAGGTACGTTGGAATCGCCTGTAAAGCACAGGAAGAGGGGCACAACTTCGACAATGACGCACTTGGCCAAAAAGGGCGTATGCGTTTTCTCCTGAATATATTCAGGAGAAAACGCATACGCCCTTTTTGGCCAAGCAAGCAAGCGGGCAATGCAAATCTGCACTACAAAGAAGTATCACTTCCCACCGGTCAAAAGGGACATCCACTAAATGTGTAAAAACCAGAAAGGCAAGACAGGCCCTGGAGAATAGGGAGCCTTGTTATGCTGATGGGCGGGATGTAAGTTGCCAACTGCCTCCCTGGAGGAGTGCATTGTGTTCCCTAAAACAAGGAAACAACAGAGCTACAGAGCCAAGGGCACTTCCAGTCTAGGGAATATACCTTGGGAAAACTGAAAATCAATAAGACAGAGCCACCCCCAAATTGAGGGCTGCACTGCTTACAAGAACCTCAACCTGGGTACACCTGAAATATCCCAGGAAATATAAAAATGGTTCAAAAAATTGTGGAACTTACGTACGATGGAATATCCCTCAGCCATGAAATCAATGTCATAAGACCAGTAGCAGCAAAATGAGTGGATTCAGGTACGATGATTCTAAGTGAAATAAGTCACACAGAAAAAGAAACTTATCATAAGATATCACTTAGGAAGATCCTGTAAACATGGCTACACATGAACTGAGTTAGGAAAGAGAACAGAGTCTCACATTTAGAAAACACTCTTATGCCTGCTTAAGGGGGAAGGAGAGGTGGGGTGATGCATCAAACCAGAGTTTGATATAAGCCCAGGTACCGTTCCAAAAACCAACTATGGAATAGACAAGACCTACACCTTCCTCAGTGAAAGGGACTCAAAACACCATATTTCCCGCAGAGGAATAGATCTGACTAGTAAGAATCTTAAAACCTATGTATTCATATGTCTCCGTAAGGGAATCAAGTGTGTCTAGACTGGCATAAACATGGCAGCGAGAATCAGCTCAAACCCACTCTAAAAAGGAATTTCAAAAACAAAACAAAGAAACAGGGAAATTCTTTACAATTCCTTCAGGGTCTCTGATGCAACGTGGAATGACCCTATCTACAATGACAGCTGGATGTGGCATGAGGCTGGACACTTGGGACTGAGAGGATTGGTGAGATTGGGTGAGCAAATGCAGACCCTTTAAAGCAAGAATGCATGGCACCCATTCCATGGGTCCCAACTCTCCAGGTTGAAGGGAATATTACTACAGCTATACCATGTACGGGAAACCTAGAGAATGGACACACTGTGAATACGAAAGGTTTATAAAACTCAACGAAGAGTCCCTCTCCTGGTGCTCCGGTTTGACTTTCCAACTGCTTTCCTATCAATCTCCCAACTTGGAGAGACAGCCCCTTTAAGCTCCTGGTTCGCACAGGTTGCCAATTTGGCAGAGGATGAAAGGGAAGAGGGAGAACCAATGAGAGAGTAGCTGTTAGGCATTTGGATGGGCACATGTCACTCTAATTTCCCGGCAGGAAGAAGAATTAACCAAAGTCTCAGCCACCCACCGGGAACCAGTATAGGTCCTGAACCAAAAGTTTGGACTTGCGTTCAGCTCACAAAAAACGAGTTGAAAAATGGAGCTCAGGGGCACAGCAATTCACAAACTGGCAGAGTAATCAAGGCCAACTCTCGTCCAAAAATCTGTTGAGGGAAGGCAACGAGGCGGACTTGAAAGCGAGGCAGAATAGCAGGAAACAGATTTCAAGAGGTACGTTGGAATCGCCTGTAAAGCACAGGAAGAGGGGCACAACTTCGACAATGACGCACTTGGCCAAAAAGGGCGTATGCGTTTTCTCCTGAATATATTCAGGAGAAAACGCATACGCCCTTTTTGGCCAAGCAAGCAAGCGGGCAATGCAAATCTGCACTACAAAGAAGTATCACTTCCCACCGGTCAAAAGGGACATCCACAAAATGTGTAAAAACCAGAAAGGCAAGACAGGCCCTGGAGAACAGGGAGCCTTGTTATGCTGATGGGCGGGATGTAAGTTGCCAACTGCCTCACTGGAGGAGTGCATTGTGTTCCCTAAAACAAGGAAACAACAGAGCTACAGAGCCAAGGGCACATCCAGTCTAGGGAATATACCTTGGGAAAACTGAAAATCAATAAGACAGAGCCACCCCCAAATTGAGGGCTGCACTGCTTACAAGAACCTCAACCTGGGTACACCTGAATTATCCCAGGAAATATAAAAATGGTTCAAAAATTGTGGAACTTACGTACGATGGAATATCCCTCAGCCATGAAATCAATGTCATAAGACCAGTAGCAGCAAAATGAGTGGATTCAGATACGATGATTCTAAGTGAAATAAGTCACACAGAAAAAGAAACTTATCATAAGATATCACTTAGGAAGATCCTGTAAACATGGCTACACATGAACTGAGTTAGGAAAGAGAACAGAGTCTCACATTTAGAAAACACTCTTATGCCTGCTTAAGGGGGAAGGAGAGGTGGGGTGATGCATCAAACCAGAGTTTGATATAAGCCCAGGTACCGTTCCAAAAACCAACTATGGAATAGACAAGACCTACACCTTCTTCAGTGAAAGGGACTCAAAACCCCATATTTCCCGCAGAGGAATAGATCTGACTAGTAAGAATCTTAAAACCTATGTATTGATATGTCTCCGTAAGGGAATCAAGTGTGTCTAGACTGGCATAAACATGGCAGCGAGAATCAGCTCAAACCCACTCTAAAAAGGAATTTCAAAAACAAAACAAAGAAACAGGGAAATTCTTTACAATTCCTTCAGGGTCTCTGATGCAACCTGGAATGACCCTATCTACAATGACAGCTGGATGTGGCATGAGGCTGGACACTTGGGACTGAGAGGATTGGTGAGATTGGGTGAGCAAATGCAGACCCTTTAAAGCAAGAATGCATGGCACCCATTCCATGGGTCCCAACTCTCCAGGTTGAAGGGAATATTACTACAGCTATAACATGTACGGGAAACCTAGAGAATGGACACACTGTGAATACGAAAGGTTTCTAAAACTCAACGAAGAGTCCCTCTCCTGGTGCTCCGGTTTGACTTTCCAACTGCTTTCCTATCAATCTCCCAACTTGGAGAGACAGCCCCTTTAAGCTCCTGGTTCGCACAGGTTGCCAATTTGGTAGAGGATGAAAGGGAAGAGGGAGAACCAATGAGAGAGTAGCTGTTAGGCATTTGGATGGGCACATGTCACTCTAATTTCCCGGCAGGAAGAAGAATTAACCAAAGTCTCAGCCACCCACCGGGAACCAGTATAGGTCCTGAACCAAAAGTTTGGACTTGCGTTCAGCTCACAAAAAACGAGTTGAAAAATGGAGCTCAGGGGCACAGCAATTCACAAACTGGCAGAGTAATCAAGGCCAACTCTCGTCCAAAATTCTGTTGAGGGAAGGCAACGAGGCGGACTTGAAAGCGAGGCAGAATAGCAGGAAACAGATTTCAAGAGGTACGTTGGAATCGCCTGTAAAGCACAGGAAGAGGGGCACAACTTCGACAATGACGCACTTGGCCAAAAAGGGCGTATGCGTTTTCTCCTGAATATATTCAGGAGAAAACGCATACGCCCTTTTTGGCCAAGCAAGCAAGCGGGCAATGCAAATCTGCACTACAAAGAAGTATCACTTCCCACCGGTCAAAAGGGACATCCACAAAATGTGTAAAAACCAGAAAGGCAAGACAGGCCCTGGAGAACAGGGAGCCTTGTTATGCTGATGGGCGGGATGTAAGTTGCCAACTGCCTCACTGGAGGAGTGCATTGTGTTCCCTAAAACAAGGAAACAACAGAGCTACAGAGCCAAGGGCGCTTCCAGTCTAGGGAATATACCTTGGGAAAACTGAAAATCAATAAGACAGAGCCACCCCCAAATTGAGGGCTGCACTGCTTACAAGAACCTCAACCTGGGTACACCTGAAATATCCCAGGAAATATAAAAATGGTTCAAAAAATTGTGGAACTTACGTACGATGGAATATCCCTCAGCCATGAAATCAATGTCATAAGACCAGTAGCAGCAAAATGAGTGGATTCAGGTACGATGATTCTAAGTGAAATAAGTCACACAGAAAAAGAAACTTATCATAAGATATCACTTAGGAAGATCCTGTAAACATGGCTACACATGAACTGAGTTAGGAAAGAGAACAGAGTCTCACATTTAGAAAACACTCTTATGCCTGCTTAAGGGGGAAGGAGAGGTGGGGTGATGCATCAAACCAGAGTTTGATATAAGCCCAGGTACCGTTCCAAAAACCAACTATGGAATAGACAAGACCTACACCTTCCTCAGTGAAAGGGACTCAAAACCCCATATTTCCCGCAGAGGAATAGATCTGACTAGTAAGAATCTTAAAACCTATGTATTGATATGTCTCCGTAAGGGAATCAAGTGTGTCTAGACTGGCATAAACATGGCAGCGAGAATCAGCTCAAACCCACTCTAAAAAGGAATTTCAAAAACAAAACAAAGAAACAGGGAAATTCTTTACAATTCCTTCAGGGTCTCTGATGCAACCTGGAATGACCCTATCTACAATGACAGCTGGATGTGGCATGAGGCTGGACACTTGGGACTGAGAGGATTGGTGAGATGGGGTGAGCAAATGCAGACCCTTTAAAGCAAGAATGCATGGCACCCATTCCATGGGTCCCAACTCTCCAGGTTGAAGGGAATATTACTACAGCTATAACATGTACGGGAAACCTAGAGAATGGACACACTGTGAATACGAAAGGTTTCTAAAACTCAAAGAAGAGTCCCTCTCCTGGTGCTCCGGTTTGACTTTCCAACTGCTTTCCTATCAATCTCCCAACTTGGAGAGACAGCCCCTTTAAGCTCCTGGTTCGCACAGGTTGCCAATTTGGCAGAGGATGAAAGGGAAGAGGGAGAACCAATGAGAGAGTAGCTGTTAGGCATTTGGATGGGCACATGTCACTCTAATTTCCCGGCAGGAAGAAGAATTAACCAAAGTCTCAGCCACCCACCGGGAACCAGTATAGGTCCTGAACCAAAAGTTTGGACTTGCGTTCAGCTCACAAAAAACGAGTTGAAAAATGGAGCTCAGGGGCACAGCAATTCACAAACTGGCAGAGTAATCAAGGCCAACTCTCGTCCAAAAATCTGTTGAGGGAAGGCAACGAGGCGGACTTGAAAGCGAGGCAGAATAGCAGGAAACAGATTTCAAGAGGCACGTTGGAATCGCCTGTAAAGCACAGGAAGAGGGGCACAACTTCGACAATGACGCACTTGGCCAAAAAGGGCGTATGCGTTTTCTCCTGAATATATTCAGGAGAAAACGCATACGCCCTTTTTGGCCAAGCAAGCAAGCGGGCAATGCAAATCTGCACTACAAAGAAGTATCACTTCCCACCGGTCAAAAGGGACATCCACAAAATGTGTAAAAACCAGAAAGGCAAGACAGGCCCTGGAGAACAGGGAGCCTTGTTATGCTGATGGGCGGGATGTAAGTTGCCAACTGCCTCACTGGAGGAGTGCATTGTGTTCCCTAAAACAAGGAAACAACAGAGCTACAGAGCCAAGGGCGCTTCCAGTCTAGGGAATATACCTTGGGAAAACTGAAAATCAATAAGACAGAGCCACCCCCAAATTGAGGGCTGCACTGCTTACAAGAACCTCAACCTGGGTACACCTGAAATATCCCAGGAAATATAAAAATGGTTCAAAAAATTGTGGAACTTACGTACGATGGAATATCCCTCAGCCATGAAATCAATGTCATAAGACCAGTAGCAGCAAAATGAGTGGATTCAGGTACGATGATTCTAAGTGAAATAAGTCACACAGAAAAAGAAACTTATCATAAGATATCACTTAGGAAGATCCTGTAAACATGGCTACACATGAACTGAGTTAGGAAAGAGAACAGAGTCTCACATTTAGAAAACACTCTTATGCCTGCTTAAGGGGGAAGGAGAGGTGGGGTGATGCATCAAACCAGAGTTTGATATAAGCACAGGTACCGTTCCAAAAACCAACTATGGAATAGTCAAGACCTACACCTTCCTCAGTGAAAGGGACTCAAAACCCCATATTTCCCGCAGAGGAATAGATCTGACTAGTAAGAATCTTAAAACCTATGTATTGATATGTCTCCGTAAGGGAATCAAGTGTGTCTAGACTGGCATAAACATGGCAGCGAGAATCAGCTCAAACCCACTCTAAAGAGGAATTTCAAAAACAAAACAAAGAAACAGGGAAATTCTTTACAGTTCCTTCAGGGTCTCTGATGCAACCTGGAATGACCCTATCTACAATGACAGCTGGATGTGGCATGAGGCTGGACACTTGGGACTGAGAGGATTGGTGAGATTGGGTGAGCCAATGCAGACCCTTTAAAGCAAGAATGCATGGCACCCATTCCATGGGTCCCAACTCTCCAGGTTGAAGGGAATATTACTACAGCTATAACATGTACGGGAAACCTAGAGAATGGACACACTGTGAATACGAAAGGTTTCTAAAACTCAACGAAGAGTCCCTCTCCTGGTGCTCCGGTTTGACTTTCCAACTGCTTTCCTATCAATCTCCCAACTTGGAGAGACAGCCCCTTTAAGCTCCTGGTTCGCACAGGTTGCCAATTTGGCAGAGGATGAAAGGGAAGACGGAGAACCAATGAGAGAGTAGCTGTTAGGCATTTGGATGGGCACATGTCACTCTAATTTCCCGGCAGGAAGAAGAATTAACCAAAGTCTCAGCCACCCACCGGGAACCAGTATAGGTCCTGAACCAAAAGTTTGGACTTGCGTTCAGCTCACAAAAAACGAGTTGAAAAATGGAGCTCAGGGGCACAGCAATTCACAAACTGGCAGAGTAATCAAGGCCAACTCTCGTCCAAAATTCTGTTGAGGGAAGGCAACGAGGCGGACTTGAAAGCGAGGCAGAATAGCAGGAAACAGATTTCAAGAGGTACGTTGGAATCGCCTGTAAAGCACAGGAAGAGGGGCACAACTTCGACAATGACGCACTTGGCCAAAAAGGGCGTATGCGTTTTCTCCTGAATATATTCAGGAGAAAACGCATACGCCCTTTTTGGCCAAGCAAGCAAGCGGGCAATGCAAATCTGCACTACAAAGAAGTATCACTTCCCACCGGTCAAAAGGGACATCCACTAAATGTGTAAAAACCAGAAAGGCAAGACAGGCCCTGGAGAATAGGGAGCCTTGTTATGCTGATGGGCGGGATGTAAGTTTCCAACTGCCTCACTGGAGGAGTGCATTGTGTTCCCTAAAACAAAGAAACAACAGAGCTACAGAGCCAAGGGCACTTCCAGTCTAGGGAATATACCTTGGGAAAACTGAAAATCAATAAGACAGAGCCACCCCCAAATTGAGGGCTGCACTGCTTACAAGAACCTCAACCTGGGTACACCTGAAATATCCCAGGAAATATAAAAATGGTTCAAAAAATTGTGGAACTTACGTACGATGGAATATCCCTCAGCCATGAAATCAATGTCATAAGACCAGTAGCAGCAAAATGAGTGGATTCAGGTACGATGATTCTAAGTGAAATAAGTCACACAGAAAAAGAAACTTATCATAAGATATCACTTAGGAAGATCCTGTAAACATGGCTACACATGAACTGAGTTAGGAAAGAGAACAGAGTCTCACATTTAGAAAACACTCTTATGCCTGCTTAAGGGGGAAGGAGAGGTGGGGTGATGCATCAAACCAGAGTTTGATATAAGCCCAGGTACCGTTCCAAAAACCAACTATGGAATAGACAAGACCTACACCTTCCTCAGTGAAAGGGACTCAAAACACCATATTTCCCGCAGAGGAATAGATCTGACTAGTAAGAATCTTAAAACCTATGTATTCATATGTCTCCGTAAGGGAATCAAGTGTGTCTAGACTGGCATAAACATGGCAGCGAGAATCAGCTCAAACCCACTCTAAAAAGGAATTTCAAAAACAAAACAAAGAAACAGGGAAATTCTTTACAATTCCTTCAGGGTCTCTGATGCAACCTGGAATGACCCTATCTACAATGACAGCTGGATGTGGCATGAGGCTGGACACTTGGGACTGAGAGGATTGGTGAGATTGGGTGAGCAAATGCAGACCCTTTAAAGCAAGAATGCATGGCACCCATTCCATGGGTCCCAACTCTCCAGGTTGAAGGGAATATTACTACAGCTATACCATGTACGGGAAACCTAGAGAATGGACACACTGTGAATACGAAAGGTTTATAAAACTCAACGAAGAGTCCCTCTCCTGGTGCTCCGGTTTGACTTTCCAACTGCTTTCCTATCAATCTCCCAACTTGGAGAGACAGCCCCTTTAAGCTCCTGGTTCGCACAGGTTGCCAATTTGGCAGAGGATGAAAGGGAAGAGGGAGAACCAATGAGAGAGTAGCTGTTAGGCATTTGGATGGGCACATGTCACTCTAATTTCCCGGCAGGAAGAAGAATTAACCAAAGTCTCAGCCACCCACCGGGAACCAGTATAGGTCCTGAACCAAAAGTTTGGACTTGCGTTCAGCTCACAAAAAACGAGTTGAAAAATGGAGCTCAGGGGCACAGCAATTCACAAACTGGCAGAGTAATCAAGGCCAACTCTCGTCCAAAATTCTGTTGAGGGAAGGCAACGAGGCGGACTTGAAAGCGAGGCAGAATAGCAGGAAACAGATTTCAAGAGGTACGTTGGAATCGCCTGTAAAGCACAGGAAGAGGGGCACAACTTCGACAATGACGCACTTGGCCAAAAAGGGCGTATGCGTTTTCTCCTGAATATATTCAGGAGAAAACGCATACGCCCTTTTTGGCCAAGCAAGCAAGCGGGCAATGCAAATCTGCACTACAAAGAAGTATCACTTCCCACCGGTCAAAAGGGACATCCACAAAATGTGTAAAAACCAGAAAGGCAAGACAGGCCCTGGAGAACAGGGAGCCTTGTTATGCTGATGGGCGGGATGTAAGTTGCCAACTGCCTCACTGGAGGAGTGCATTGTGTTCCCTAAAACAAGGAAACAACAGAGCTACAGAGCCAAGGGCACATCCAGTCTAGGGAATATACCTTGGGAAAACTGAAAATCAATAAGACAGAGCCACCCCCAAATTGAGGGCTGCACTGCTTACAAGAACCTCAACCTGGGTACACCTGAATTATCCCAGGAAATATAAAAATGGTTCAAAAATTGTGGAACTTACGTACGATGGAATATCCCTCAGCCATGAAATCAATGTCATAAGACCAGTAGCAGCAAAATGAGTGGATTCAGATACGATGATTCTAAGTGAAATAAGTCACACAGAAAAAGAAACTTATCATAAGATATCACTTAGGAAGATCCTGTAAACATGGCTAAACATGAACTGAGTTAGGAAAGAGAACAGAGTCTCACATTTAGAAAACACTCTTATGCCTGCTTAAGGGGGAAGGAGAGGTGGGGTGATGCATCAAACCAGAGTTTGATATAAGCCCAGGTACCGTTCCAAAAACCAACTATGGAATAGACAAGACCTACACCTTCTTCAGTGAAAGGGACTCAAAACCCCATATTTCCCGCAGAGGAATAGATCTGACTAGTAAGAATCTTAAAACCTATGTATTGATATGTCTCCGTAAGGGAATCAAGTGTGTCTAGACTGGCATAAACATGGCAGCGAGAATCAGCTCAAACCCACTCTAAAAAGGAATTTCAAAAACAAAACAAAGAAACAGGGAAATTCTTTACAATTCCTTCAGGGTCTCTGATGCAACCTGGAATGACCCTATCTACAATGACAGCTGGATGTGGCATGAGGCTGGACACTTGGGACTGAGAGGATTGGTGAGATTGGGTGAGCAAATGAAGACCCTTTAAAGCAAGAATGCATGGCACCCATTCCATGGGTCCCAACTCTCCAGGTTGAAGGGAATATTACTACAGCTATAACATGTACGGGAAACCTAGAGAATGGACACACTGTGAATACGAAAGGTTTCTAAAACTCAACGAAGAGTCCCTCTCCTGGTGCTCCGGTTTGACTTTCCAACTGCTTTCCTATCAATCTCCCAACTTGGAGAGACAGCCCCTTTAAGCTCCTGGTTCGCACAGGTTGCCAATTTGGTAGAGGATGAAAGGGAAGAGGGAGAACCAATGAGAGAGTAGCTGTTAGGCATTTGGATGGGCACATGTCACTCTAATTTCCCGGCAGGAAGAAGAATTAACCAAAGTCTCAGCCACCCACCGGGAACCAGTATAGGTCCTGAACCAAAAGTTTGGACTTGCGTTCAGCTCACAAAAAACGAGTTGAAAAATGGAGCTCAGGGGCACAGCAATTCACAAACTGGCAGAGTAATCAAGGCCAACTCTCGTCCAAAATTCTGTTGAGGGAAGGCAACGAGGCGGACTTGAAAGCGAGGCAGAATAGCAGGAAACAGATTTCAAGAGGTACGTTGGAATCGCCTGTAAAGCACAGGAAGAGGGGCACAACTTCGACAATGACGCACTTGGCCAAAAAGGGCGTATGCGTTTTCTCCTGAATATATTCAGGAGAAAACGCATACGCCCTTTTTGGCCAAGCAAGCAAGCGGGCAATGCAAATCTGCACTACAAAGAAGTATCACTTCCCACCGGTCAAAAGGGACATCCACAAAATGTGTAAAAACCAGAAAGGCAAGACAGGCCCTGGAGAACAGGGAGCCTTGTTATGCTGATGGGCGGGATGTAAGTTTCCAACTGCCTCACTGGAGGAGTGCATTGTGTTCCCTAAAACAAGGAAACAACAGAGCTACAGAGCCAAGGGCGCTTCCAGTCTAGGGAATATACCTTGGGAAAACTGAAAATCAATAAGACAGAGCCACCCCCAAATTGAGGGCTGCACTGCTTACAAGAACCTCAACCTGGGTACACCTGAAATATCCCAGGAAATATAAAAATGGTTCAAAAAATTGTGGAACTTACGTACGATGGAATATCCCTCAGCCATGAAATCAATGTCATAAGACCAGTAGCAGCAAAATGAGTGGATTCAGGTACGATGATTCTAAGTGAAATAAGTCACACAGAAAAAGAAACTTATCATAAGATATCACTTAGGAAGATCCTGTAAACATGGCTACACATGAACTGAGTTAGGAAAGAGAACAGAGTCTCACATTTAGAAAACACTCTTATGCCTGCTTAAGGGGGAAGGAGAGGTGGGGTGATGCATCAAACCAGAGTTTGATATAAGCCCAGGTACCGTTCCAAAAACCAACTATGGAATAGACAAGACCTACACCTTCCTCAGTGAAAGGGACTCAAAACCCCATATTTCCCGCAGAGGAATAGATCTGACTAGTAAGAATCTTAAAACCTATGTATTGATATGTCTCCGTAAGGGAATCAAGTGTGTCTAGACTGGCATAAACATGGCAGCGAGAATCAGCTCAAACCCACTCTAAAAAGGAATTTCAAAAACAAAACAAAGAAACAGGGAAATTCTTTACAATTCCTTCAGGGTCTCTGATGCAACCTGGAATGACCCTATCTACAATGACAGCTGGATGTGGCATGAGGCTGGACACTTGGGACTGAGAGGATTGGTGAGATTGGGTGAGCAAATGCAGACCCTTTAAAGCAAGAATGCATGGCACCCATTCCATGGGTCCCAACTCTCCAGGTTGAAGGGAATATTACTACAGCTATAACATGTACGGGAAACCTAGAGAATGGACACACTGTGAATACGAAAGGTTTCTAAAACTCAACGAAGAGTCCCTCTCCTGGTGCTCCGGTTTGACTTTCCAACTGCTTTCCTATCAATCTCCCAACTTGGAGAGACAGCCCCTTTAAGCTCCTGGTTCGCACAGGTTGCCAATTTGGCAGAGGATGAAAGGGAAGAGGGAGAACCAATGAGAGAGTAGCTGTTAGGCATTTGGATGGGCACATGTCACTCTAATTTCCCGGCAGGAAGAAGAATTAACCAAAGTCTCAGCCACCCACCGGGAACCAGTATAGGTCCTGAACCAAAAGTTTGGACTTGCGTTCAGCTCACAAAAAACGAGTTGAAAAATGGAGCTCAGGGGCACAGCAATTCACAAACTGGCAGAGTAATCAAGGCCAACTCTCGTCCAAAATTCTGTTGAGGGAAGGCAACGAGGCGGACTTGAAAGCGAGGCAGAATAGCAGGAAACAGATTTCAAGAGGTACGTTGGAATCGCCTGTAAAGCACAGGAAGAGGGGCACAACTTCGACAGTGATGCACTTGGCCAAAAAGGGCGTATGCGTTTTCTCCTGAATATATTCAGGAGAAAACGCATACGCCCTTTTTGGCCAAGCAAGCAAGCGGGCAATGCAAATCTGCACTACAAAGAAGTATCACTTCCCACCGGTCAAAAGGGACATCCACAAAATGTGTAAAAACCAGAAAGGCAAGACAGGCCCTGGAGAACAGGGAGCCTTGTTATGCTGATGGGCGGGATGTAAGTTGCCAACTGCCTCACTGGAGGAGTGCATTGTGTTCCCTAAAACAAGGAAACAACAGAGCTACAGAGCCAAGGGCGCTTCCAGTCTAGGGAATATACCTTGGGAAAACTGAAAATCAATAAGACAGAGCCACCCCCAAATTGAGGGCTGCACTGCTTACAAGAACCTCAACCTGGGTACACCTGAAATATCCCAGGAAATATAAAAATGGTTCAAAAAATTGTGGAACTTACGTACGATGGAATATCCCTCAGCCATGAAATCAATGTCATAAGACCAGTAGCAGCAAAATGAGTGGATTCAGGTACGATGATTCTAAGTGAAATAAGTCACACAGAAAAAGAAACTTATCATAAGATATCACTTAGGAAGATCCTGTAAACATGGCTACACATGAACTGAGTTAGGAAAGAGAACAGAGTCTCACATTTAGAAAACACTCTTATGCCTGCTTAAGGGGGAAGGAGAGGTGGGGTGATGCATCAAACCAGAGTTTGATATAAGCCCAGGTACCGTTCCAAAAACCAACTATGGAATAGACAAGACCTACACCTTCCTCAGTGAAAGGGACTCAAAACCCCATATTTCCCGCAGAGGAATAGATCTGACTAGTAAGAATCTTAAAACCTATGTATTGATATGTCTCCGTAAGGGAATCAAGTGTGTCTAGACTGGCATAAACATGGCAGCGAGAATCAGCTCAAACCCACTCTAAAAAGGAATTTCAAAAACAAAACAAAGAAACAGGGAAATTCTTTACAATTCCTTCAGGGTCTCTGATGCAACCTGGAATGACCCTATCTACAATGACAGCTGGATGTGGCATGAGGCTGGACACTTGGGACTGAGAGGATTGGTGAGATTGGGTGAGCAAATGCAGACCCTTTAAAGCAAGAATGCATGGCACCCATTCCATGGGTCCCAACTCTCCAGGTTGAAGGGAATATTACTACAGCTATAACATGTACGGGAAACCTAGAGAATGGACACACTGTGAATACGAAAGGTTTCTAAAACTCAACGAAGAGTCCCTCTCCTGGTGCTCCGGTTTGACTTTCCAACTGCTTTCCTATCAATCTCCCAACTTGGAGAGACAGCCCCTTTAAGCTCCTGGTTCGCACAGGTTGCCAATTTGGCAGAGGATGAAAGGGAAGAGGGAGAACCAATGAGAGAGTAGCTGTTAGGCATTTGGATGGGCACATGTCACTCTAATTTCCCGGCAGGAAGAAGAATTAACCAAAGTCTCAGCCACCCACCGGGAACCAGTATAGGTCCTGAACCAAAAGTTTGGACTTGCGTTCAGCTCACAAAAAACGAGTTGAAAAATGGAGCTCAGGGGCACAGCAATTCACAAACTGGCAGAGTAATCAAGGCCAACTCTCGTCCAAAAATCTGTTGAGGGAAGGCAACGAGGCAGACTTGAAAGCGAGGCAGAATAGCAGGAAACAGATTTCAAGAGGTACGTTGGAATCGCCTGTAAAGCACAGGAAGAGGGGCACAACTTCGACAATGACGCACTTGGCCAAAAAGGGCGTATGCGTTTTCTCCTGAATATATTCAGGAGAAAACGCATACGTCCTTTTGGGCCAAGCAAGCAAGCGGGCAATGCAAATCTGCACTACAAAGAAGTATCACTTCCCACCGGTCAAAAGGGACATCCACAAAATGTGTAAAAACCAGAAAGGCAAGACAGGCCCTGGAGAACAGGGAGCCTTGTTATGCTGATGGGCGGGATGTAAGTTGCCAACTGCCTCACTGGAGGAGTGCATTGTGTTCCCTAAAACAAGGAAACAACAGAGCTACAGAGCCAAGGGCACATCCAGTCTAGGGAATATACCTTGGGAAAACTGAAAATCAATAAGACAGAGCCACCCCCAAATTGAGGGCTGCACTGCTTACAAGAACCTCAACCTGGGTACACCTGAAATATCCCAGGAAATATAAAAATGGTTCAAAAATTGTGGAACTTACGTACGATGGAATATCCCTCAGCCATGAAATCAATGTCATAAGACCAGTAGCAGCAAAATGAGTGGATTCAGATACGATGATTCTAAGTGAAATAAGTCACACAGAAAAAGAAACTTATCATAAGATATCACTTAGGAAGATCCTGTAAACATGGCTACACATGAACTGAGTTAGGAAAGAGAACAGAGTCTCACATTTAGAAAACACTCTTATGCCTGCTTAAGGGGGAAGGAGAGGTGGGGTGATGCATCAAACCAGAGTTTGATATAAGCCCAGGTACCGTTCCAAAAACCAACTATGGAATAGACAAGACCTACACCTTCCTCAGTGAAAGGGACTCAAAACCCCATATTTCCCGCAGAGGAATAGATCTGACTAGTAAGAATCTTAAAACCTATGTATTGATATGTCTCCGTAAGGGAATCAAGTGTGTCTAGACTGGCATAAACATGGCAGCGAGAATCAGCTCAAACCCACTCTAAAAAGGAATTTCAAAAACAAAACAAAGAAACAGGGAAATTCTTTACAATTCCTTCAGGGTCTCTGATGCAACCTGGAATGACCCTATCTACAATGACAGCTGGATGTGGCATGAGGCTGGACACTTGGGACTGAGAGGATTGGTGAGATGGGGTGAGCAAATGCAGACCCTTTAAAGCAAGAATGCATGGCACCCATTCCATGGGTCCCAACTCTCCAGGTTGAAGGGAATATTACTACAGCTATAACATGTACGGGAAACCTAGAGAATGGACACACTGTGAATACGAAAGGTTTCTAAAACTCAAAGAAGAGTCCCTCTCCTGGTGCTCCGGTTTGACTTTCCAACTGCTTTCCTATCAATCTCCCAACTTGGAGAGACAGCCCCTTTAAGCTCCTGGTTCGCACAGGTTGCCAATTTGGCAGAGGATGAAAGGGAAGAGGGAGAACCAATGAGAGAGTAGCTGTTAGGCATTTGGATGGGCACATGTCACTCTAATTTCCCGGCAGGAAGAAGAATTAATCAAAGTCTCAGCCACCCACCGGGAACCAGTATAGGTCCTGAACCAAAAGTTTGGACTTGCGTTCAGCTCACAAAAAACGAGTTGAAAAATGGAGCTCAGGGGCACAGCAATTCACAAACTGGCAGAGTAATCAAGGCCAACTCTCGTCCAAAAATCTGTTGAGGGAAGGCAACGAGGCGGACTTGAAAGCGAGGCAGAATAGCAGGAAACAGATTTCAAGAGGTACGTTGGAATCGCCTGTAAAGCACAGGAAGAGGGGCACAACTTCGACAATGACGCACTTGGCCAAAAAGGGCGTATGCGTTTTCTCCTGAATATATTCAGGAGAAAACGCATACGCCCTTTTTGGCCAAGCAAGCAAGCGGGCAATGCAAATCTGCACTACAAAGAAGTATCACTTCCCACCGGTCAAAAGGGACATCCACAAAATGTGTAAAAACCAGAAAGGCAAGACAGGCCCTGGAGAACAGGGAGCCTTGTTATGCTGATGGGCGGGATGTAAGTTGCCAACTGCCTCACTGGAGGAGTGCATTGTGTTCCCTAAAACAAGGAAACAACAGAGCTACAGAGCCAAGGGCACTTCCAGTCTAGGGAATATACCTTGGGAAAACTGAAAATCAATAAGACAGAGCCACCCCCAAATTGAGGGCTGCACTGCTTACAAGAACCTCAACCTGGGTACACCTGAAATATCCCAGGAAATATAAAAATGGTTCAAAATATTGTGGAACTTACGTATGATGGAATATCCCTCAGCCATGAAATCAATGTCATAAGACCAGTAGCAGCAAAATGAGTGGATTCAGGTACGATGATTCTAAGTGAAATAAGTCACACAGAAAAAGAAACTTATCATAAGATATCACTTAGGAAGATCCTGTAAACATGGCTACACATGAACTGAGTTAGGAAAGAGAACAGAGTCTCACATTTAGAAAACACTCTTATGCCTGCTTAAGGGGGAAGGAGAGGTGGGGTGATGCATCAAACCCGAGTTTGATATAAGCACAGGTACCATTCCAAAAACCAACTATGGAATAGACAAGACCTACACCTTCCGCAGTGAAAGGGACTCAAAACCCCATATTTCCCGCAGAGGAATAGATCTGACTAGTAAGAATCTTAAAACCTATGTATTGATATGTCTCCGTAAGGGAATCAAGTGTGTCTAGACTGGCATAAACATGGCAGCGAGAATCAGCTCAAACCCACTCTAAAAAGGAATTTCAAAAACAAAACAAAGAAACAGGGAAATTCTTTACAATTCCTTCAGGGTCTCTGATGCAACCTGGAATGACCCTATCTACAATGACAGCTGGATGTGGCATGAGGCTGGACACTTGGGACTGAGAGGATTGGTGAGATTGGGTGAGCAAATGCAGACCCTTTAAAGCAAGAATGCATGGCACCCATTCCATGGGTCCCAACTCTCCAGGTTGAAGGGAATATTACTACAGCTATAACATGTACGGGAAACCTAGAGAATGGACACACTGTGAATACGAAAGGTTTCTAAAACTCAACGAAGAGTCCCTCTCCTGGTGCTCCGGTTTGACTTTCCAACTGCTTTCCTATCAATCGCCCAACTTGGAGAGACAGCCCCTTTAAGCTCCTGGTTCGCACAGGTTGCCAATTTGGCAGAGGATGAAAGGGAAGAGGGAGAACCAATGAGAGAGTAGCTGTTAGGCATTTGGATGGGCACATGTCACTCTAATTTCCCGGCAGGAAGAAGAATTAACCAAAGTCTCAGCCACCCACCGGGAACCAGTATAGGTCCTGAACCAAAAGTTTGGACTTGCGTTCAGCTCACAAAAAACGAGTTGAAAAATGGAGCTCAGGGGCACAGCAATTCACAAAGTGGCAGAGTAATCAAGGCCAACTCTCGTCCAAAATTCTGTTGAGGGAAGGCAACGAGGCGGACTTGAAAGCGAGGCAGAATAGCAGGAAACAGATTTCAAGAGGCACGTTGGAATCGCCTGTAAAGCACAGGAAGAGGGGCACAACTTCGACAATGACGCACTTGGCCAAAAAGGGCGTATGCGTTTTCTCCTGAATATATTCAGGAGAAAACGCATACGCCCTTTTTGGCCAAGCAAGCAAGCGGGCAATGCAAATCTGCACTACAAAGAAGTATCACTTCCCACCGGTCAAAAGGGACATCCACAAAATGTGTAAAAACCAGAAAGGCAAGACAGGCCCTGGAGAACAGGGAGCCTTGTTATGCTGATGGGCGGGATGTAAGTTTCCAACTGCCTCACTGGAGGAGTGCATTGTGTTCCCTAAAACAAGGAAACAACAGAGCTACAGAGCCAAGGGCGCTTCCAGTCTAGGGAATATACCTTGGGAAAACTGAAAATCAATAAGACAGAGCCACCCCTAAATTGAGGGCTGCACTGCTTACAAGAACCTCAACCTGGGTACACCTGAAATATCCCAGGAAATATAAAAATGGTTCAAAAAATTGTGGAACTTACGTACGATGGAATATCCCTCAGCCATGAAATCAATGTCATAAGACCAGTAGCAGCAAAATGAGTGGATTCAGGTACGATGATTCTAAGTGAAATAAGTCACACAGAAAAAGAAACTTATCATAAGATATCACTTAGGAAGATCCTGTAAACATGGCTACACATGAACTGAGTTAGGAAAGAGAACAGAGTCTCACATTTAGAAAACACTCTTATGCCTGCTTAAGGGGGAAGGAGAGGTGGGGTGATGCATCAAACCAGAGTTTGATATAAGCCCAGTTACCGTTCCAAAAACCAACTATGGAATAGACAAGACCTACACCTTCCTCAGTGAAAGGGACTCAAAACACCATATTTCCCGCAGAGGAATAGATCTGACTAGTAAGAATCTTAAAACCTATGTATTGATATGTCTCCGTAAGGGAATCAAGTGTGTCTAGACTGGCATAAACATGGCAGCGAGAATCAGCTCAAACCCACTCTAAAAAGGAATTTCAAAAACAAAACAAAGAAACAGGGAAATTCTTTACAATTCCTTCAGGGTCTCTGATGCAACCTGGAATGACCCTATCTACAATGACAGCTGGATGTGGCATGAGGCTGGACACTTGGGACTGAGAGGATTGGTGAGATTGGGTGAGCAAATGCAGACCCTTTAAAGCAAGAATGCATGGCACCCATTCCATGGGTCCCAACTCTCCAGGTTGAAGGGAATATTACTACAGCTATAACATGTACGGGAAACCTAGAGAATGGACACACTGTGAATACGAAAGGTTTCTAAAACTCAACGAAGAGTCCCTCTCCTGGTGCTCCGGTTTGACTTTCCAACTGCTTTCCTATCAATCTCCCAACTTGGAGAGACAGCCCCTTTAAGCTCCTGGTTCGCACAGGTTGCCAATTTGGCAGAGGATGAAAGGGAAGAGGGAGAACCAATGAGAGAGTAGCTGTTAGGCATTTGGATGGGCACATGTCACTCTAATTTCCCGGCAGGAAGAAGAATTAACCAAAGTCTCAGCCACCCACCGGGAACCAGTATAGGTCCTGAACCAAAAGTTTGGACTTGCGTTCAGCTCACAAAAAACGAGTTGAAAAATGGAGCTCAGGGGCACAGCAATTCACAAACTGGCAGAGTAATCAAGGCCAACTCTCGTCCAAAATTCTGTTGAGGGAAGGCAACGAGGCGGACTTGAAAGCGAGGCAGAATAGCAGGAAACAGATTTCAAGAGGTACGTTGGAATCGCCTGTAAAGCACAGGAAGAGGGGCACAACTTCGACAATGACGCACTTGGCCAAAAAGGGCGTATGCGTTTTCTCCTGAATATATTCAGGAGAAAACGCATACGCCCTTTTTGGCCAAGCAAGCAAGCGGGCAATGCAAATCTGCACTACAAAGAAGTATCACTTCCCACCGGTCAAAAGGGACATCCACAAAATGTGTAAAAACCAGAAAGGCAAGACAGGCCCTGGAGAACAGGGAGCCTTGTTATGCTGATGGGCGGGATGTAAGTTTCCAACTGCCTCACTGGAGGAGTGCATTGTGTTCCCTAAAACAAGGAAACAACAGAGCTACAGAGCCAAGGGCGCTTCCAGTCTAGGGAATATACCTTGGGAAAACTGAAAATCAATAAGACAGAGCCACCCCCAAATTGAGGGCTGCACTGCTTACAAGAACCTCAACCTGGGTACACCTGAAATATCCCAGGAAATATAAAAATGGTTCAAAAAATTGTGGAACTTACGTACGATGGAATATCCCTCAGCCATGAAATCAATGTCATAAGACCAGTAGCAGCAAAATGAGTGGATTCAGGTACGATGATTCTAAGTGAAAGAAGTCACACAGAAAAAGAAACTTATCATAAGATATCACTTAGGAAGATCCTGTAAACATGGCTACACATGAACTGAGTTAGGAAAGAGAACAGAGTCTCACATTTAGAAAACACTCTTATGCCTGCTTAAGGGGGAAGGAGAGGTGGGGTGATGCATCAAACCAGAGTTTGATATAAGCCCAGGTACCGTTCCAAAAACCAACTATGGAATAGACAAGACCTACACCTTCCTCACTGAAAGGGACTCAAAACCCCATATTTCCCGCAGAGGAATAGATCTGACTAGTAAGAATCTTAAAACCTATGTATTGATATGTCTCCGTAAGGGAATCAAGTGTGTCTAGACTGGCATAAACATGGCAGCGAGAATCAGCTCAAACCCACTCTAAAAAGGAATTTCAAAAACAAAACAAAGAAACAGGGAAATTCTTTACAATTCCTTCAGGGTCTCTGATGCAACCTGGAATGACCCTATCTACAATGACAGCTGGATGTGGCATGAGGCTGGACACTTGGGACTGAGAGGATTGGTGAGATTGGGTGAGCAAATGCAGACCCTTTAAAGGAAGAATGCATGGCACCCATTCCATGGGTCCCAACTCTCCAGGTTGAAGGGAATATTACTACAGCTATAACATGTACGGGAAACCTAGAGAATGGACACACTGTGAATACGAAAGGTTTCTAAAACTCAAAGAAGAGTCCCTCTCCTGGTGCTCCGGTTTGACTTTCCAACTGCTTTCCTATCAATCTCCCAACTTGGAGAGACAGCCCCTTTAAGCTCCTGGTTCGCACAGGTTGCCAATTTGGCAGAGGATGAAAGGGAAGAGGGAGAACCAATGAGAGAGTAGCTGTTAGGCATTTGGATGGGCACATGTCACTCTAATTTCCCGGCAGGAAGAAGAATTAACCAAAGTCTCAGCCACCCACCGGGAACAAGTATAGGTCCTGAACCAAAAGTTTGGACTTGCGTTCAGCTCACAAAAAACGAGTTGAAAAATGGAGCTCAGGGGCACAGCAATTCACAAACTGGCAGAGTAATCAAGGCCAACTCTCGTCCAAAAATCTGTTGAGGGAAGGCAATGAGGCGGACTTGAAAGCGAGGCAGAATAGCAGGAAACAGATTTCAAGAGGTACGTTGGAATCGCCTGTAAAGCACAGGAAGAGGGGCACAACTTCGACAATGACGCACTTGGCCAAAAAGGGCGTATGCGTTTTCTCCTGAATATATTCAGGAGAAAACGCATACGCCCTTTTTGGCCAAGCAAGCAAGCGGGCAATGCAAATCTGCACTACAAAGAAGTATCACTTCCCACCGGTCAAAAGGGACATCCACAAAATGTGTAAAAACCAGAAAGGCAAGACAGGCCCTGGAGAACAGGGAGCCTTGTTATGCTGATGGGCGGGATGTAAGTTGCCAACTGCCTCACTGGAGGAGTGCATTGTGTTCCCTAAAACAAGGAAACAACAGAGCTACAGAGCCAAGGGCACATCCAGTCTAGGGAATATACCTTGGGAAAACTGAAAATCAATAAGACAGAGCCACCCCCAAATTGAGGGCTGCACTGCTTACAAGAACCTCGACCTGGGTACACCTGAAATATCCCAGGAAATATAAAAATGGTTCAAAATATTGTGGAACTTACGTACGATGGAATATGCCTCAGCCATGAAATCAATGTCATAAGACCAGTAGCAGCAAAATGAGTGGATTCAGGTACGATGATTCTAAGTGAAATAAGTCACACAGAAAAAGAAACTTATCATAAGATATCACTTAGGAAGATCCTGTAAACATGGCTACACATGAACTGAGTTAGGAAAGAGAACAGAGTCTCACATTTAGAAAACACTCTTATGCCTGCTTAAGGGGGAAGGAGAGGTGGGGTGATGCATCAAACCCGAGTTTGATATAAGCACAGGTACCATTCCAAAAACCAACTATGGAATAGACAAGACCTACACCTTCCGCAGTGAAAGGGACTCAAAACCCCATATTTCCCGCAGAGGAATAGATCTGACTAGTAAGAATCTTAAAACCTATGTATTGATATGTCTCCGTAAGGGAATCAAGTGTGTCTAGACTGGCATAAACATGGCAGCGAGAATCAGCTCAAACCCACTCTAAAAAGGAATTTCAAAAACAAAACAAAGAAACAGGGAAATTCTTTACAATTCCTTCAGGGTCTCTGATGCAACCTGGAATGACCCTATCTACAATGACAGCTGGATGTGGCATGAGGCTGGACACTTGGGACTGAGAGGATTGGTGAGATTGGGTGAGCAAATGCAGACCCTTTAAAGCAAGAATGCATGGCACCCATTCCATGGGTCCCAACTCTCCAGGTTGAAGGGAATATTACTACAGCTATAACATGTACGGGAAACCTAGAGAATGGACACACTGTGAATACGAAAGGTTTCTAAAACTCAACGAAGAGTCCCTCTCCTGGTGCTCCGGTTTGACTTTCCAACTGCTTTCCTATCAATCGCCCAACTTGGAGAGACAGCCCCTTTAAGCTCCTGGTTCGCACAGGTTGCCAATTTGGCAGAGGATGAAAGGGAAGAGGGAGAACCAATGAGAGAGTAGCTGTTAGGCATTTGGATGGGCACATGTCACTCTAATTTCCCGGCAGGAAGAAGAATTAACCAAAGTCTCAGCCACCCACCGGGAACCAGTATAGGTCCTGAACCAAAAGTTTGGACTTGCGTTCAGCTCACAAAAAACGAGTTGAAAAATGGAGCTCAGGGGCACAGCAATTCACAAAGTGGCAGAGTAATCAAGGCCAACTCTCGTCCAAAATTCTGTTGAGGGAAGGCAACGAGGCGGACTTGAAAGCGAGGCAGAATAGCAGGAAACAGATTTCAAGAGGCACGTTGGAATCGCCTGTAAAGCACAGGAAGAGGGGCACAACTTCGACAATGACGCACTTGGCCAAAAAGGGCGTATGCGTTTTCTCCTGAATATATTCAGGAGAAAACGCATACGCCCTTTTTGGCCAAGCAAGCAAGCGGGCAATGCAAATCTGCACTACAAAGAAGTATCACTTCCCACCGGTCAAAAGGGACATCCACAAAATGTGTAAAAACCAGAAAGGCAAGACAGGCCCTGGAGAACAGGGAGCCTTGTTATGCTGATGGGCGGGATGTAAGTTTCCAACTGCCTCACTGGAGGAGTGCATTGTGTTCCCTAAAACAAGGAAACAACAGAGCTACAGAGCCAAGGGCGCTTCCAGTCTAGGGAATATACCTTGGGAAAACTGAAAATCAATAAGACAGAGCCACCCCTAAATTGAGGGCTGCACTGCTTACAAGAACCTCAACCTGGGTACACCTGAAATATCCCAGGAAATATAAAAATGGTTCAAAAAATTGTGGAACTTACGTACGATGGAATATCCCTCAGCCATGAAATCAATGTCATAAGACCAGTAGCAGCAAAATGAGTGGATTCAGGTACGATGATTCTAAGTGAAATAAGTCACACAGAAAAAGAAACTTATCATAAGATATCACTTAGGAAGATCCTGTAAACATGGCTACACATGAACTGAGTTAGGAAAGAGAACAGAGTCTCACATTTAGAAAACACTCTTATGCCTGCTTAAGGGGGAAGGAGAGGTGGGGTGATGCATCAAACCAGAGTTTGATATAAGCCCAGTTACCGTTCCAAAAACCAACTATGGAATAGACAAGACCTACACCTTCCTCAGTGAAAGGGACTCAAAACACCATATTTCCCGCAGAGGAATAGATCTGACTAGTAAGAATCTTAAAACCTATGTATTGATATGTCTCCGTAAGGGAATCAAGTGTGTCTAGACTGGCATAAACATGGCAGCGAGAATCAGCTCAAACCCACTCTAAAAAGGAATTTCAAAAACAAAACAAAGAAACAGGGAAATTCTTTACAATTCCTTCAGGGTCTCTGATGCAACCTGGAATGACCCTATCTACAATGACAGCTGGATGTGGCATGAGGCTGGACACTTGGGACTGAGAGGATTGGTGAGATTGGGTGAGCAAATGCAGACCCTTTAAAGCAAGAATGCATGGCACCCATTCCATGGGTCCCAACTCTCCAGGTTGAAGGGAATATTACTACAGCTATAACATGTACGGGAAACCTAGAGAATGGACACACTGTGAATACGAAAGGTTTCTAAAACTCAACGAAGAGTCCCTCTCCTGGTGCTCCGGTTTGACTTTCCAACTGCTTTCCTATCAATCTCCCAACTTGGAGAGACAGCCCCTTTAAGCTCCTGGTTCGCACAGGTTGCCAATTTGGCAGAGGATGAAAGGGAAGAGGGAGAACCAATGAGAGAGTAGCTGTTAGGCATTTGGATGGGCACATGTCACTCTAATTTCCCGGCAGGAAGAAGAATTAACCAAAGTCTCAGCCACCCACCGGGAACCAGTATAGGTCCTGAACCAAAAGTTTGGACTTGCGTTCAGCTCACAAAAAACGAGTTGAAAAATGGAGCTCAGGGGCACAGCAATTCACAAACTGGCAGAGTAATCAAGGCCAACTCTCGTCCAAAATTCTGTTGAGGGAAGGCAACGAGGCGGACTTGAAAGCGAGGCAGAATAGCAGGAAACAGATTTCAAGAGGTACGTTGGAATCGCCTGTAAAGCACAGGAAGAGGGGCACAACTTCGACAATGACGCACTTGGCCAAAAAGGGCGTATGCGTTTTCTCCTGAATATATTCAGGAGAAAACGCATACGCCCTTTTTGGCCAAGCAAGCAAGCGGGCAATGCAAATCTGCACTACAAAGAAGTATCACTTCCCACCGGTCAAAAGGGACATCCACAAAATGTGTAAAAACCAGAAAGGCAAGACAGGCCCTGGAGAACAGGGAGCCTTGTTATGCTGATGGGCGGGATGTAAGTTTCCAACTGCCTCACTGGAGGAGTGCATTGTGTTCCCTAAAACAAGGAAACAACAGAGCTACAGAGCCAAGGGCGCTTCCAGTCTAGGGAATATACCTTGGGAAAACTGAAAATCAATAAGACAGAGCCACCCCCAAATTGAGGGCTGCACTGCTTACAAGAACCTCAACCTGGGTACACCTGAAATATCCCAGGAAATATAAAAATGGTTCAAAAAATTGTGGAACTTACGTACGATGGAATATCCCTCAGCCATGAAATCAATGTCATAAGACCAGTAGCAGCAAAATGAGTGGATTCAGGTACGATGATTCTAAGTGAAAGAAGTCACACAGAAAAAGAAACTTATCATAAGATATCACTTAGGAAGATCCTGTAAACATGGCTACACATGAACTGAGTTAGGAAAGAGAACAGAGTCTCACATTTAGAAAACACTCTTATGCCTGCTTAAGGGGGAAGGAGAGGTGGGGTGATGCATCAAACCAGAGTTTGATATAAGCCCAGGTACCGTTCCAAAAACCAACTATGGAATAGACAAGACCTACACCTTCCTCAGTGAAAGGGACTCAAAACCCCATATTTCCCGCAGAGGAATAGATCTGACTAGTAAGAATCTTAAAACCTATGTATTGATATGTCTCCGTAAGGGAATCAAGTGTGTCTAGACTGGCATAAACATGGCAGCGAGAATCAGCTCAAACCCACTCTAAAAAGGAATTTCAAAAACAAAACAAAGAAACAGGGAAATTCTTTACAATTCCTTCAGGGTCTCTGATGCAACCTGGAATGACCCTATCTACAATGACAGCTGGATGTGGCATGAGGCTGGACACTTGGGACTGAGAGGATTGGTGAGATTGGGTGAGCAAATGCAGACCCTTTAAAGGAAGAATGCATGGCACCCATTCCATGGGTCCCAACTCTCCAGGTTGAAGGGAATATTACTACAGCTATAACATGTACGGGAAACCTAGAGAATGGACACACTGTGAATACGAAAGGTTTCTAAAACTCAAAGAAGAGTCCCTCTCCTGGTGCTCCGGTTTGACTTTCCAACTGCTTTCCTATCAATCTCCCAACTTGGAGAGACAGCCCCTTTAAGCTCCTGGTTCGCACAGGTTGCCAATTTGGCAGAGGATGAAAGGGAAGAGGGAGAACCAATGAGAGAGTAGCTGTTAGGCATTTGGATGGGCACATGTCACTCTAATTTCCCGGCAGGAAGAAGAATTAACCAAAGTCTCAGCCACCCACCGGGAACAAGTATAGGTCCTGAACCAAAAGTTTGGACTTGCGTTCAGCTCACAAAAAACGAGTTGAAAAATGGAGCTCAGGGGCACAGCAATTCACAAACTGGCAGAGTAATCAAGGCCAACTCTCGTCCAAAAATCTGTTGAGGGAAGGCAATGAGGCGGACTTGAAAGCGAGGCAGAATAGCAGGAAACAGATTTCAAGAGGTACGTTGGAATCGCCTGTAAAGCACAGGAAGAGGGGCACAACTTCGACAATGACGCACTTGGCCAAAAAGGGCGTATGCGTTTTCTCCTGAATATATTCAGGAGAAAACGCATACGCCCTTTTTGGCCAAGCAAGCAAGCGGGCAATGCAAATCTGCACTACAAAGAAGTATCACTTCCCACCGGTCAAAAGGGACATCCACAAAATGTGTAAAAACCAGAAAGGCAAGACAGGCCCTGGAGAACAGGGAGCCTTGTTATGCTGATGGGCGGGATGTAAGTTGCCAACTGCCTCACTGGAGGAGTGCATTGTGTTCCCTAAAACAAGGAAACAACAGAGCTACAGAGCCAAGGGCACATCCAGTCTAGGGAATATACCTTGGGAAAACTGAAAATCAATAAGACAGAGCCACCCCCAAATTGAGGGCTGCACTGCTTACAAGAACCTCGACCTGGGTACACCTGAAATATCCCAGGAAATATAAAAATGGTTCAAAATATTGTGGAACTTACGTACGATGGAATATGCCTCAGCCATGAAATCAATGTCATAAGACCAGTAGCAGCAAAATGAGTGGATTCAGGTACGATGATTCTAAGTGAAATAAGTCACACAGAAAAAGAAACTTATCATAAGATATCACTTAGGAAGATCCTGTAAACATGGCTACACATGAACTGAGTTAGGAAAGAGAACAGAGTCTCACATTTAAAAACACTCTTATGCCTGCTTAAGGGGGAAGGAGAGGTGGGGTGATGCATCAAACCCGAGTTTGATATAAGCACAGGTACCATTCCAAAAACCAACTATGGAATAGACAAGACCTACACCTTCCTCAGTGAAAGGGACTCAAAACCCCATATTTCCCGCAGAGGAATAGATCTGACTAGTAAGAATCTTAAAACCTATGTATTGATATGTCTCCGTAAGGGAATCAAGTGTGTCTAGACTGGCATAAACATGGCAGCGAGAATCAGCTCAAACCCACTCTAAAAAGGAATTTCAAAAACAAAACAAAGAAACAGGGAAATTCTTTACAATTCCTTCAGGGTCTCTGATGCAACCTGGAATGACCCTATCTACAATGACAGCTGGATGTGGCATGAGGCTGGACACTTGGGACTGAGAGGATTGGTGAGATTGGGTGAGCAAATGCAGACCCTTTAAAGCAAGAATGCATGGCACCCATTCCATGGGTCCCAACTCTCCAGGTTGAAGGGAATATTACTACAGCTATAACATGTACGGGAAACCTAGAGAATGGACACACTGTGAATACGAAAGGTTTCTAAAACTCAACGAAGAGTCCCTCTCCTGGTGCTCCGGTTTGACTTTCCAACTGCTTTCCTATCAATCGCCCAACTTGGAGAGACAGCCCCTTTAAGCTCCTGGTTCGCACAGGTTGCCAATTTGGCAGAGGATGAAAGGGAAGACGGAGAACCAATGAGAGAGTAGCTGTTAGGCATTTGGATGGGCACATGTCACTCTAATTTCCCGGCAGGAAGAAGAATTAACCAAAGTCTCAGCCACCCACCGGGAACCAGTATAGGTCCTGAACCAAAAGTTTGGACTTGCGTTCAGCTCACAAAAAACGAGTTGAAAAATGGAGCTCAGGGGCACAGCAATTCACAAACTGGCAGAGTAATCAAGGCCAACTCTCGTCCAAAAATCTGTTGAGGGAAGGCAACGAGGTGGACTTGAAAGCGAGGCAGAATAGCAGGAAACAGATTTCAAGAGGTACGTTGGAATCGCCTGTAAAGCACAGGAAGAGGGGCACAACTTCGACAATGACGCACTTGGCCAAAAAGGGCGTATGCGTTTTCTCCTGAATATATTCAGGAGAAAACGCATACGCCCTTTTTGGCCAAGCAAGCAAGCGGGCAATGCAAATCTGCACTACAAAGAAGTATCACTTCCCACCGGTCAAAAGGGACATCCACAAAATGTGTAAAAACCAGAAAGGCAAGACAGGCCCTGGAGAACAGGGAGCCTTGTTATGCTGATGGGCGGGATGTAAGTTGCCAACTGCCTCACTGGAGGAGTGCATTGTGTTCCCTAAAACAAGGAAACAACAGAGCTACAGAGCCAAGGGCACATCCAGTCTAGGGAATATACCTTGGGAAAACTGAAAATCAATAAGACAGAGCCACCCCCAAATTGAGGGCTGCACTGCTTACAAGAACCTCGACCTGGGTACACCTGAAATATCCCAGGAAATATAAAAATGGTTCAAAATATTGTGGAACTTACGTACGATGGAATATGCCTCAGCCATGAAATCAATGTCATAAGACCAGTAGCAGCAAAATGAGTGGATTCAGGTACGATGATTCTAAGTGAAATAAGTCACACAGAAAAAGAAACTTATCATAAGATATCACTTAGGAAGATCCTGTAAACATGGCTACACATGAACTGAGTTAGGAAAGAGAACAGAGTCTCACATTTAGAAAACACTCTTATGCCTGCTTAAGGGGGAAGGAGAGGTGGGGTGATGCATCAAACCAGAGTTTGATATAAGCACAGGTACCATTCCAAAAACCAACTATGGAATAGACAAGACCTACACCTTCCTCAGTGAAAGGGACTCAAAACCCCATATTTCCCGCAGAGGAATAGATCTGACTAGTAAGAATCTTAAAACCTATGTATTGATATGTCTCCGTAAGGGAATCAAGTGTGTCTAGACTGGCATAAACATGGCAGCGAGAATCAGCTCAAACCCACTCTAAAAAGGAATTTCAAAAACAAAACAAAGAAACAGGGAAATTCTTTACAATTCCTTCAGGGTCTCTGATGCAACCTGGAATGACCCTATCTACAATGACAGCTGGATGTGGCATGAGGCTGGACACTTGGGACTGAGAGGATTGGTGAGATTGGGTGAGCAAATGCAGACCCTTTAAAGCAAGAATGCATGGCACCCATTCCATGGGTCCCAACTCTCCAGGTTGAAGGGAATATTACTACAGCTATAACATGTACGGGAAACCTAGAGAATGGACACACTGTGAATACGAAAGGTTTCTAAAACTCAACGAAGAGTCCCTCTCCTGGTGCTCCGGTTTGACTTTCCAACTGCTTTCCTATCAATCTCCCAACTTGGAGAGACAGCCCCTTTAAGCTCCTGGTTCGCACAGGTTGCCAATTTGGCAGAGGATGAAAGGGAAGAGGGAGAACCAATGAGAGAGTAGCTGTTAGGCATTTGGATGGGCACATGTCACTCTAATTTCCCGGCAGGAAGAAGAATTAACCAAAGTCTCAGCCACCCACCGGGAACCAGTATAGGTCCTGAACCAAAAGTTTGGACTTGCGTTCAGCTCACAAAAAACGAGTTGAAAAATGGAGCTCAGGGGCACAGCAATTCACAAAATGGCAGAGTAATCAAGGCCAACTCTCGTCCAAAATTCTGTTGAGGGAACGCAACGAGGCGGACTTGAAAGCGAGGCAGAATAGCAGGAAACAGATTTCAAGAGGTACGTTGGAATCGCCTGTAAAGCACAGGAAGAGGGGCACAACTTCGACAATGACGCACTTGGCCAAAAAGGGCGTATGCGTTTTCTCCTGAATATATTCAGGAGAAAACGCATACGCCCTTTTTGGCCAAGCAAGCAAGCGGGCAATGCAAATCTGCACTACAAAGAAGTATCACTTCCCACCGGTCAAAAGGGACATCCACAAAATGTGTAAAAACCAGAAAGGCAAGACAGGCCCTGGAGAACAGGGAGCCTTGTTATGCTGATGGGCGGGATGTAAGTTGCCAACTGCCTCACTGGAGGAGTGCATTGTGTTCCCTAAAACAAGGAAACAACAGAGCTACAGAGCCAAGGGCACATCCAGTCTAGGGAATATACCTTGGGAAAACTGAAAATCAATAAGACAGAGCCACCCCCAAATTGAGGGCTGCACTGCTTACAAGAACCTCGACCTGGGTACACCTGAAATATCCCAGGAAATATAAAAATGGTTCAAAATATTGTGTAACTTACATACGATGGAATATGCCTCAGCCATGAAATCAATGTCATAAGACCAGTAGCAGCAAAATGAGTGGATTCAGGTACGATGATTCTAAGTGAAATAAGTCACACAGAAAAAGAAACTTATCATAAGATATCACTTAGGAAGATCCTGTAAACATGGCTACACATGAACTGAGTTAGGAAAGAGAACAGAGTCTCACATTTAGAAAACACTCTTATGCCTGCTTAAGGGGGAAGGAGAGGTGGGGTGATGCATCAAACCCGAGTTTGATATAAGCACAGGTACCATTCCAAAAACCAACTATGGAATAGACAAGACCTACACCTTCCTCAGTGAAAGGGACTCAAAACCCCATATTTCCCGCAGAGGAATAGATCTGACTAGTAAGAATCTTAAAACCTATGTATTGATATGTCTCCGTAAGGGAATCAAGTGTGTCTAGACTGGCATAAACATGGCAGCGAGAATCAGCTCAAACCCACTCTAAAAAGGAATTTCAAAAACAAAACAAAGAAACAGGGAAATTCTTTACAATTCCTTCAGGGTCTCTGATGCAACCTGGAATGACCCTATCTACAATGACAGCTGGATGTGGCATGAGGCTGGACACTTGGGACTGAGAGGATTGGTGAGATTGGGTGAGCAAATGCAGACCCTTTAAAGCAAGAATGCATGGCACCCATTCCATGGGTCCCAACTCTCCAGGTTGAAGGGAATATTACTACAGCTATAACATGTACGGGAAACCTAGAGAATGGACACACTGTGAATACGAAAGGTTTCTAAAACTCAACGAAGAGTCCCTCTCCTGGTGCTCCGGTTTGACTTTCCAACTGCTTTCCTATCAATCGCCCAACTTGGAGAGACAGCCCCTTTAAGCTCCTGGTTCGCACAGGTTGCCAATTTGGCAGAGGATGAAAGGGAAGACGGAGAACCAATGAGAGAGTAGCTGTTAGGCATTTGGATGGGCACATGTCACTCTAATTTCCCGGCAGGAAGAAGAATTAACCAAAGTCTCAGCCACCCACCGGGAACCAGTATAGGTCCTGAACCAAAAGTTTGGACTTGCGTTCAGCTCACAAAAAACGAGTTGAAAAATGGAGCTCAGGGGCACAGCAATTCACAAACTGGCAGAGTAATCAAGGCCAACTCTCGTCCAAAAATCTGTTGAGGGAAGGCAACGAGGTGGACTTGAAAGCGAGGCAGAATAGCAGGAAACAGATTTCAAGAGGTACGTTGGAATCGCCTGTAAAGCACAGGAAGAGGGGCACAACTTCGACAATGACGCACTTGGCCAAAAAGGGCGTATGCGTTTTCTCCTGAATATATTCAGGAGAAAACGCATACGCCCTTTTTGGCCAAGCAAGCAAGCGGGCAATGCAAATCTGCACTACAAAGAAGTATCACTTCCCACCGGTCAAAAGGGACATCCACAAAATGTGTAAAAACCAGAAAGGCAAGACAGGCCCTGGAGAACAGGGAGCCTTGTTATGCTGATGGGCGGGATGTAAGTTGCCAACTGCCTCACTGGAGGAGTGCATTGTGTTCCCTAAAACAAGGAAACAACAGAGCTACAGAGCCAAGGGCACATCCAGTCTAGGGAATATACCTTGGGAAAACTGAAAATCAATAAGACAGAGCCACCCCCAAATTGAGGGCTGCACTGCTTACAAGAACCTCGACCTGGGTACACCTGAAATATCCCAGGAAATATAAAAATGGTTCAAAATATTGTGGAACTTACGTACGATGGAATATGCCTCAGCCATGAAATCAATGTCATAAGACCAGTAGCAGCAAAATGAGTGGATTCAGGTACGATGATTCTAAGTGAAATAAGTCACACAGAAAAAGAAACTTATCATAAGATATCACTTAGGAAGATCCTGTAAACATGGCTACACATGAACTGAGTTAGGAAAGAGAACAGAGTCTCACATTTAGAAAACACTCTTATGCCTGCTTAAGGGGGAAGGAGAGGTGGGGTGATGCATCAAACCAGAGTTTGATATAAGCACAGGTACCATTCCAAAAACCAACTATGGAATAGACAAGACCTACACCTTCCTCAGTGAAAGGGACTCAAAACCCCATATCTCCCGCAGAGGAATAGATCTGACTAGTAAGAATCTTAAAACCTATGTATTGATATGTCTCCGTAAGGGAATCAAGTGTGTCTAGACTGGCATAAACACGGCAGCGAGAATCAGCTCAAACCCACTCTAAAAAGGAATTTCAAAAACAAAACAAAGAAACAGGGAAATTCTTTACAATTCCTTCAGGGTCTCTGATGCAACCTGGAATGACCCTATCTACAATGACAGCTGGATGTGGCATGAGGCTGGACACTTGGGACTGAGAGGATTGGTGAGATTGGGTGAGCAAATGCAGACCCTTTAAAGCAAGAATGCATGGCACCCATTCCATGGGTCCCAACTCTCCAGGTTGAAGGGAATATTACTACAGCTATAACATGTACGGGAAACCTAGAGAATGGACACACTGTGAATACGAAAGGTTTCTAAAACTCAACGAAGAGTCCCTCTCCTGGTGCTCCGGTTTGACTTTCCAACTGCTTTCCTATCAATCTCCCAACTTGGAGAGACAGCCCCTTTAAGCTCCTGGTTCGCACAGGTTGCCAATTTGGCAGAGGATGAAAGGGAAGAGGGAGAACCAATGAGAGAGTAGCTGTTAGGCATTTGGATGGGCACATGTCACTCTAATTTCCCGGCAGGAAGAAGAATTAACCAAAGTCTCAGCCACCCACCGGGAACCAGTATAGGTCCTGAACCAAAAGTTTGGACTTGCGTTCAGCTCACAAAAAACGAGTTGAAAAATGGAGCTCAGGGGCACAGCAATTCACAAACTGGCAGAGTAATCAAGGCCAACTCTCGTCCAAAAATCTGTTGAGGGAAGGCAACGAGGCGGACTTGAAAGCGAGGCAGAATAGCAGGAAACAGATTTCAAGAGGTACGTTGGAATCGCCTGTAAAGCACAGGAAGAGGGGCACAACTTCGACAATGACGCACTTGGCCAAAAAGGGCGTATGCGTTTTCTCCTGAATATATTAAGGAGAAAACGCATACGCCCTTTTTGGCCAAGCAAGCAAGCGGGCAATGCAAATCTGCACTACAAAGAAGTATCACTTCCCACCGGTCAAAAGGGACATCCACAAAATGTGTAAAAACCAGAAAGGCAAGACAGGCCCTGGAGAACAGGGAGCCTTGTTATGCTGATGGGCGGGATGTAAGTTGCCAACTGCCTCACTGGAGGAGTGCATTGTGTTCCCTAAAACAAGGAAACAACAGAGCTACAGAGCCAAGGGCACTTCCAGTCTAGGGAATATACCTTGGGAAAACTGAAAATCAATAAGACAGAGCCACCCCCAAATTGAGGGCTGCACTGCTTACAAGAACCTCAACCTGGGTGCACCTGAAATATCCCAGGAAATATAAAAATGGTTCAAAAAATTGTGGAACTTACGTACGATGGAATATCCCTCAGCCATGAAATCAATGTCATAAGACCAGTAGCAGCAAAATGAGTGGATTCAGGTACGATGATTCTAAGTGAAATAAGTCACACAGAAAAAGAAACTTATCATAAGATATCACTTAGGAAGATCCTGTAAACATGGCTACACATGAACTGAGTTAGGAAAGAGAACAGAGTCTCACATTTAGAAAACACTCTTATGCCTGCTTAAGGGGGAAGGAGAGGTGGGGTGATGCATCAAACCAGAGTTTGATATAAGCCCAGGTACCGTTCCAAAAACCAACTATGGAATAGACAAGACCTACACCTTCCTCAGTGAAAGGGACTCAAAACCCCATATTTCCCGCAGAGGAATAGATCTGACTAGTAAGAATCTTAAAACCTATGTATTGATATGTCTCCGTAAGGGAATCAAGTGTGTCTAGACTGGCATAAACATGGCAGCGAGAATCAGCTCAAACCCACTCTAAAAAGGAATTTCAAAAATAAAACAAAGAAACAGGGAAATTCTTTACAATTCCTTCAGGGTCTCTGATGCAACCTGGAATGACCCTATCTACAATGACAGCTGGATGTGGCATGAGGCTGGACACTTGGGATTGAGAGGATTGGTGAGATTGGGTGAGCAAATGCAGACCCTTTAAAGCAAGAATGCATGGCACCCATTCCATGGGTCCCAACTCTCCAGGTTGAAGGGCATATTACTACAGCTATAACATGTACGGGAAACCTAGAGAATGGACACACTGTGAATACGAAAGGTTTCTAAAACTCAACGAAGTGTCCCTCTCCTGGTTCTCCGGTTTGACTTTCCAACTGCTTTCCTATCAATCTCCCAACTTGGAGAGACAGCCCCTTTAAGCTCCTGGTTCGCACAGGTTGCCAATTTGGCAGAGGATGAAAGGGAAGAGGGAGAACCAATGAGAGAGTAGCTGTTAGGCATTTGGATGGGCACATGTCACTCTAATTTCCCGGCAGTAAGAAGAATTAACCAAAGTCTCAGCCACCCACCGGGAACCAGTATAGGTCCTGAACCAAAAGTTTGGACTTGCGTTCAGCTCACAAAAAACGAATTGAAAAATGGAGCTCACGGGCACAGCAATTCACAAACTGGCAGAGTAATCAAGGCCAACTCTCGTCCAAAATTCTGTTGAGGGAAGGCAACGAGGCGGACTTGAAAGCGAGGCAGAATAGCAGGAAACAGATTTCAAGAGGTACGTTGGAATCGCCTGTAAAGCACAGGAAGAGGGGCACAACTTCGACAATGACGCACTTGGCCAAAAAGGGCGTATGCGTTTTCTCCTGAATATATTCAGGAGAAAACGCATACGCCCTTTTTGGCCAAGCAAGCAAGCGGGCAATGCAAATCTGCACTACAAAGAAGTATCACTTCCCACCGGTCAAAAGGGACATCCACAAAATGTGTAAAAACCAGAAAGGCAAGACAGGCCCTGGAGAACAGGGAGCCTTGTTATGCTGATGGGCGGGATGTAAGTTGCCAACTGCCTCACTGGAGGCGTGCATTGTGTTCCCTAAAACAAGGAAACAACAGAGCTACAGAGCCAAGGGCACTTCCAGTCTAGGGAATATACCTTGGGAAAACTGAAAATCAATAAGACAGAGCCACCCCCAAATTGAGGGTTGCACTGCTTACAAGAACCTCAACCTGGGTGCACCTGAAATATCCCAGGAATTATAAAAATGGTTCAAAAAATTGTGGAACTTACGTACGATGGAATATCCCTCAGCCATGAAATCAATGTCATAAGACCAGTAGCAGCAAAATGAGTGGATTCAGGTACGATGATTCTAAGTGAAATAAGCCACACAGAAAAAGAAACTTATCATTAGATATCACTTAGGAAGATCCTGTAAACATGGCTACACATGAACTGAGTTAGGAAAGAGAACAGAGTCTCACATTTAGAAAACACTCTTATGCCTGCTTAAGGGGGAAGGAGAGGTGGGGTGATGCATCAAACCAGAGTTTGATATAAGCCCAGGTACCGTTCCAAAAACCAACTATGGAATAGACAAGACCTACACCTTCCTCAGTGAAAGGGACTCAAAACCCCATATTTCCCGCAGAGGAATAGATCTGACTAGTAAGAATCTTAAAACCTATGTATTGATATGTCTCCGTAAGGGAATCAAGTGTGTCTAGACTGGCATAAACATGGCAGCGAGAATCAGCTCAAACCCACTCTAAAAAGGAATTTCAAAAACAAAACAAAGAAACAGGGAAATTCTTTACAATTCCTTCAGGGTCTCTGATGCAACCTGGAATGACCCTATCTACAATGACAGCTGGATGTGGCATGAGGCTGGACACTTGGGACTGAGAGGAT
Organism: Mesoplodon mirus; assembly: GCF_964341445.2. Taxonomy (NCBI): domain Eukaryota; kingdom Metazoa; phylum Chordata; class Mammalia; order Artiodactyla; family Ziphiidae; genus Mesoplodon; species Mesoplodon mirus. The sequence goes on along the minus strand of NC_138987.1, from coordinate 105,352,926 downwards.
TGGTGAGATGGGGTGAGCAAATGCAGACCCTTTAAAGCAAGAATGCATGGCACCCATTCCATGGGTCCCAACTCTCCAGGTTGAAGGGAATATTACTACAGCTATAACATGTACGGGAAACCTAGAGAATGGACACACTGTGAATACGAAAGGTTTCTAAAACTCAACGAAGAGTCCCTCTCCTGGTGCTCCGGTTTGACTTTCCAACTGCTTTCCTATCAATCGCCCAACTTGGAGAGACAGCCCCTTTAAGCTCCTGGTTCGCACAGGTTGCCAATTTGGCAGAGGATGAAAGGGAAGACGGAGAACCAATGAGAGAGTAGCTGTTAGGCATTTGGATGGGCACATGTCACTCTAATTTCCCGGCAGGAAGAAGAATTAACCAAAGTCTCAGCCACCCACCGTGAACCAGTATAGGTCCTGAACCAAAAGTTTGGACTTGCGTTCAGCTCACAAAAAACGAGTTGAAAAATGGAGCTCAGGGGCACAGCAATTCACAAACTGGCAGAGTAATCAAGGCCAACTCTCGTCCAAAAATCTGTTGAGGGAAGGCAATGAGGCGGACTTGAAAGCGAGGCAGAATAGCAGGAAACAGATTTCAAGAGGTACGTTGGAATCGCCTGTAAAGCACAGGAAGAGGGGCACAACATCGACAATGACGCACTTGGCCAAAAAGGGCGTATGCGTTTTCTCCTGAATTTATTAAGGAGAAAACGCATACGCCCTTTTTGGCCAAGCAAGCAAGCGGGCAATGCAAATCTGCACTACAAAGAAGTATCACTTCCCACCGGTCAAAAGGGACATCCACAAAATGTGTAAAAACCAGAAAGGCAAGACAGGCCCTGGAGAACAGGGAGCCTTGTTATGCTGATGGGCGGGATGTAAGTTGCCAACTGCCTCACTGGAGGAGTGCATTGTGTTCCCTAAAACAAGGAAACAACAGAGCTACAGAGCCAAGGGCACTTCCAGTCTAGGGAATATACCTTGGGAAAACTGAAAATCAATAAGACAGAGCCACCCCCAAATTGAGGGCTGCACTGCTTACAAGAACCTCAACCTGGGTGCACCTGAAATATCCCAGGAAATATAAAAATGGTTCAAAAAATTGTGGAACTTACGTACGATGGAATATCCCTCAGCCATGAAATCAATGTCATAAGACCAGTAGCAGCAAAATGAGTGGATTCAGGTACGATGATTCTAAGTGAAATAAGTCACACAGAAAAAGAAACTTATCATAAGATATCACTTAGGAAGATCCTGTAAACATGGCTACACATGAACTGAGTTAGGAAAGAGAACAGAGTCTCACATTTAGAAAACACTCTTATGCCTGCTTAAGGGGGAAGGAGAGGTGGGGTGATGCATCAAACCAGAGTTTGATATAAGCCCAGGTACCGTTCCAAAAACCAACTATGGAATAGACAAGACCTACACCTTCCTCAGTGAAAGGGACTCAAAACCCCATATTTCCCGCAGAGGAATAGATCTGACTAGTAAGAATCTTAAAACCTATGTATTGATATGTCTCCGTAAGGGAATCAAGTGTGTCTAGACTGGCATAAACATGGCAGCGAGAATCAGCTCAAACCCACTCTAAAAAGGAATTTCAAAAACAAAACAAAGAAACAGGGAAATTCTTTACAATTCCTTCAGGGTCTCTGATGCAACCTGGAATGACCCTATCTACAATGACAGCTGGATGTGGCATGAGGCTGGACACTTGGGACTGAGAGGATTGGTGAGATTGGGTGAGCAAATGCAGACCCTTTAAAGCAAGAATGCATGGCACCCATTCCATGGGTCCCAACTCTCCAGGTTGAAGGGAATATTACTACAGCTATAACATGTACGGGAAACCTAGAGAATGGACACACTGTGAATACGAAAGGTTTCTAAAACTCAACGAAGAGTCCCTCTCCTGGTGCTCCGGTTTGACTTTCCAACTGCTTTCCTATCAATCGCCCAACTTGGAGAGACAGCCCCTTTAAGCTCCTGGTTCGCACAGGTTGCCAATTTGGCAGAGGATGAAAGGGAAGACGGAGAACCAATGAGAGAGTAGCTGTTAGGCATTTGGATGGGCACATGTCACTCTAAATTCCCGGCAGGAAGAAGAATTAACCAAAGTCTCAGCCACCCACCGGGAACCAGTATAGGTCCTGAACCAAAAGTTTGGACTTGCGTTCAGCTCACAAAAAACGAGTTGAAAAATGGAGCTCAGGGGCACAGCAATTCACAAACTGGCAGAGTAATCAAGGCCAACTCTCGTCCAAAAATCTGTTGAGGGAAGGCAACGAGGCGGACTTGAAAGCGAGGCAGAATAGCAGGAAACAGATTTCAAGAGGTACGTTGGAATCGCCTGTAAAGCACAGGAAGAGGGGCACAACTTCGACAATGACGCACTTGGCCAAAAAGGGCGTATGCGTTTTCTCCTGAATATATTCAGGAGAAAACGCATACGCCCTTTTTGGCCAAGCAAGCAAGCGGGCAATGCAAATCTGCACTACAAAGAAGTATCTCTTCCCACCGGTCAAAAGGGACATCCACAAAATGTGTAAAAACCAGAAAGGCAAGACAGGCCCTGGAGAACAGGGAGCCTTGTTATGCTGATGGGCGGGATGTAAGTTGCCAACTGCCTCACTGGAGGAGTGCATTGTGTTCCCTAAAACAAGGAAACAACAGAGCTACAGAGCCAAGGGCACATCCAGTCTAGGGAATATACCTTGGGAAAACTGAAAATCAATAAGACAGAGCCACCCCCAAATTGAGGGCTGCACTGCTTACAAGAACCTCGACCTGGTTACACCTGAAATATCCCAGGAAATATAAAAATGGTTCAAAATATTGTGGAACTTACGTACGATAGAATATCCCTCAGCCATGAAATCAATGTCATAAGACCAGTAGCAGCAAAATGAGTGGATTCAGGTACGATGATTCTAAGTGAAATAAGTCACACAGAAAAAGAAACTTATCATAAGATATCACTTAGGAAGATCCTGTAAACATGGCTACACATGAACTGAGTTAGGAAAGAGAACAGAGTCTCACATTTAGAAAACACTCTTATGCCTGCTTAAGGGGGAAGGAGAGGTGGGGTGATGCATCAAACCCGAGTTTGATATAAGCACAGGTACCATTCCAAAAACCAACTATGGAATAGACAAGACCTACACCTTCCTCAGTGAAAGGGACTCAAAACCCCATATTTCCCGCAGAGGAATAGATCTGACTAGTAAGAATCTTAAAACCTATGTATTGATATGTCTCCGTAAGGGAATCAAGTGTGTCTAGACTGGCATAAACATGGCAGCGAGAATCAGCTCAAACCCACTCTAAAAAGGAATTTCAAAAACAAAACAAAGAAACAGGGAAATTCTTTACAATTCCTTCAGGGTCTCTGATGCAACCTGGAATGACCCTATCTACAATGACAGCTGGATGTGGCATGAGGCTGGACACTTGGGACTGAGAGGATTGGTGAGATTGGGTGAGCAAATGCAGACCCTTTAAAGCAAGAATGCATGGCACCCATTCCATGGGTCCCAACTCTCCAGGTTGAAGGGAATATTACTACAGCTATAACATGTACGGGAAACCTAGAGAATGGACACACTGTGAATACGAAAGGTTTCTAAAACTCAACGAAGAGTCCCTCTCCTGGTGCTCCGGTTTGACTTTCCAACTGCTTTCCTATCAATCGCCCAACTTGGAGAGACAGCCCCTTTAAGCTCCTGGTTCGCACAGGTTGCCAATTTGGCAGAGGATGAAAGGGAAGAGGGAGAACCAATGAGAGAGTAGCTGTTAGGCATTTGGATGGGCACATGTCACTCTAATTTCCCGGCAGGAAGAAGAATTAACCAAAGTCTCAGCCACCCACCGTGAACCAGTATAGGTCCTGAACCAAAAGTTTGGACTTGCGTTCAGCTCACAAAAAACGAGTTGAAAAATGGAGCTCAGGGGCACAGCAATTCACAAACTGGCAGAGTAATCAAGGCCAACTCTCGTCCAAAAATCTGTTGAGGGAACGCAACGAGGCGGACTTGAAAGCGAGGCAGAATAGCAGGAAACAGATTTCAAGAGGTACGTTGGAATCGCCTGTAAAGCACAGGAAGAGGGGCACAACTTCGACAATGACGCACTTGGCCAAAAAGGGCGTATGCGTTTTCTCCTGAATATATTCAGGAGAAAACGCATACGCCCTTTTTGGCCAAGCAAGCAAGCGGGCAATGCAAATCTGCACTACAAAGAAGTATCACTTCCCACCGGTCAAAAGGGACATCCACAAAATGTGTAAAAACCAGAAAGGCAAGACAGGCCCTGGAGAACAGGGAGCCTTGTTATGCTGATGGGCGGGATGTAAGTTGCCAACTGCCTCACTGGAGGAGTGCATTGTGTTCCCTAAAACAAGGAAACAACAGAGCTACAGAGCCAAGGGCACATCCAGTCTAGGGAATATACCTTGGGAAAACTGAAAATCAATAAGACAGAGCCACCCCCAAATTGAGGGCTGCACTGCTTACAAGAACCTCGACCTGGGTACACCTGAAATATCCCAGGAAATATAAAAATGGTTCAAAATATTGTGTAACTTACGTACGATGGAATATGCCTCAGCCATGAAATCAATGTCATAAGACCAGTAGCAGCAAAATGAGTGGATTCAGGTACGATGATTCTAAGTGAAATAAGTCACACAGAAAAAGAAACTTATCATAAGATATCACTTAGGAAGATCCTGTAAACATGGCTACACATGAACTGAGTTAGGAAAGAGAACAGAGTCTCACATTTAGAAAACACTCTTATGCCTGCTTAAGGGGGAAGGAGAGGTGGGGTGATGCATCAAACCAGAGTTTGATATAAGCACAGGTACCATTCCAAAAACCAACTATGGAATAGACAAGACCTACACCTTCCTCAGTGAAAGGGACTCAAAACCCCATATTTCCCGCAGAGGAATAGATCTGACTAGTAAGAATCTTAAAACCTATGTATTGATATGTCTCCGTAAGGGAATCAAGTGTGTCTAGACTGGCATAAACATGGCAGCGAGAATCAGCTCAAACCCACTCTAAAAAGGAATTTCAAAAACAAAACAAAGAAACAGGGAAATTCTTTACAATTCCTTCAGGGTCTCTGATGCAACCTGGAATGACCCTATCTACAATGACAGCTGGATGTGGCATGAGGCTGGACACTTGGGACTGAGAGGATTGGTGAGATTGGGTGAGCAAATGCAGACCCTTTAAAGCAAGAATGCATGGCACCCATTCCATGGGTCCCAACTCTCCAGGTTGAAGGGAATATTACTACAGCTATAACATGTACGGGAAACCTAGAGAATGGACACACTGTGAATACGAAAGGTTTCTAAAACTCAACGAAGAGTCCCTCTCCTGGTGCTCCGGTTTGACTTTCCAACTGCTTTCCTATCAATCTCCCAACTTGGAGAGACAGCCCCTTTAAGCTCCTGGTTCGCACAGGTTGCCAATTTGGCAGAGGATGAAAGGGAAGAGGGAGAACCAATGAGAGAGTAGCTGTTAGGCATTTGGATGGGCACATGTCACTCTAATTTCCCGGCAGGAAGAAGAATTAACCAAAGTCTCAGCCACCCACCGTGAACCAGTATAGGTCCTGAACCAAAAGTTTGGACTTGCGTTCAGCTCACAAAAAACGAGTTGAAAAATGGAGCTCAGGGGCACAGCAATTCACAAACTGGCAGAGTAATCAAGGCCAACTCTCGTCCAAAAATCTGTTGAGGGAAGGCAATGAGGCGGACTTGAAAGCGAGGCAGAATAGCAGGAAACAGATTTCAAGAGGTACGTTGGAATCGCCTGTAAAGCACAGGAAGAGGGGCACAACTTCGACAATGACGCACTTGGCCAAAAAGGGCGTATGCGTTTTCTCCTGAATATATTAAGGAGAAAACGCATACGCCCTTTTTGGCCAAGCAAGCAAGCGGGCAATGCAAATCTGCACTACAAAGAAGTATCACTTCCCACCGGTCAAAAGGGACATCCACAAAATGTGTAAAAACCAGAAAGGCAAGACAGGCCCTGGAGAACAGGGAGCCTTGTTATGCTGATGGGCGGGATGTAAGTTGCCAACTGCCTCACTGGAGGAGTGCATTGTGTTCCCTAAAACAAGGAAACAACAGAGCTACAGAGCCAAGGGCACTTCCAGTCTAGGGAATATACCTTGGGAAAACTGAAAATCAATAAGACAGAGCCACCCCCAAATTGAGGGCTGCACTGCTTACAAGAACCTCAACCTGGGTACACCTGAAATATCCCAGGAAATATAAAAATGGTTCAAAAAATTGTGGAACTTACGTACGATGGAATATCCCTCAGCCATGAAATCAATGTCATAAGACCAGTAGCAGCAAAATGAGTGGATTCAGGTACGATGATTCTAAGTGAAATAAGTCACACAGAAAAAGAAACTTATCATAAGATATCACTTAGGAAGATCCTGTAAACATGGCTACACATGAACTGAGTTAGGAAAGTGAACAGAGTCTCACATTTAGAAAACACTCTTATGCCTGCTTAAGGGGGAAGGAGAGGTGGGGTGATGCATCAAACCAGAGTGTGATATAAGCCCATGTACCGTTCCAAAAACCAACTATGGAATAGACAAGACCTACACCTTCCTCAGTGAAAGGGACTCAAAACCCCATATTTCCCGCAGAGGAATAGATCTGACTAGTAAGAATCTTAAAACCTATGTATTGATATGTCTCCGTAAGGGAATCAAGTGTGTCTAGACTGGCATAAACATGGCAGCGAGAATCAGCTCAAACCCACTCTAAAAAGGAATTTCAAAAACAAAACAAAGAAACAGGGAAATTCTTTACAATTCCTTCAGGGTCTCTGATGCAACCTGGAATGACCCTATCTACAATGACAGCTGGATGTGGCATGAGGCTGGACACTTGGGACTGAGAGGATTGGTGAGATTGGGTGAGCAAATTCAGACCCTTTAAAGCAAGAATGCATGGCACCCATTCCATGGGTCCCAACTCTCCAGGTTGAAGGGAATATTACTACAGCTATAACATGTACGGGAAACCTAGAGAATGGACACACTGTGAATACGAAAGGTTTCTAAAACTCAACGAAGAGTCCCTCTCCTGGTGCTCCGGTTTGACTTTCCAACTGCTTTCCTATCAATCTCCCAACTTGGAGAGACAGCCCCTTTAAGCTCCTGGTTCGCACAGGTTGCCAATTTGGCAGAGGATGAAAGGGAAGAGGGAGAACCAATGAGAGAGTAGCTGTTAGGCATTTGGATGGGCACATGTCACTCTAATTTCCCGGCAGGAAGAAGAATTAACCAAAGTCTCAGCCACCCACCGTGAACCAGTATAGGTCCTGAACCAAAAGTTTGGACTTGCGTTCAGCTCACAAAAAACGAGTTGAAAAATGGAGCTCAGGGGCACAGCAATTCACAAACTGGCAGAGTAATCAAGGCCAACTCTCGTCCAAAAATCTGTTGAGGGAAGGCAATGAGGCGGACTTGAAAGCGAGGCAGAATAGCAGGAAACAGATTTCAAGAGGTACGTTGGAATCGCCTGTAAAGCACAGGAAGAGGGGCACAACTTCGACAATGACGCACTTGGCCAAAAAGGGCGTATGCGTTTTCTCCTGAATATATTAAGGAGAAAACGCATACGCCCTTTTTGGCCAAGCAAGCAAGCGGGCAATGCAAATCTGCACTACAAAGAAGTATCACTTCCCACCGGTCAAAAGGGACATCCACAAAATGTGTAAAAACCAGAAAGGCAAGACAGGCCCTGGAGAACAGGGAGCCTTGTTATGCTGATGGGCGGGATGTAAGTTGCCAACTGCCTCACTGGAGGAGTGCATTGTGTTCCCTAAAACAAGGAAACAACAGAGCTACAGAGCCAAGGGCACTTCCAGTCTAGGGAATATACCTTGGGAAAACTGAAAATCAATAAGACAGAGCCACCCCCAAATTGAGGGCTGCACTGCTTACAAGAACCTCAACCTGGGTACACCTGAAATATCCCAGGAAATATAAAAATGGTTCAAAAAATTGTGGAACTTACGTACGATGGAATATCCCTCAGCCATGAAATCAATGTCATAAGACCAGTAGCAGCAAAATGAGTGGATTCAGGTACGATGATTCTAAGTGAAATAAGTCACACAGAAAAAGAAACTTATCATAAGATATCACTTAGGAAGATCCTGTAAACATGGCTACACATGAACTGAGTTAGGAAAGAGAACAGAGTCTCACATTTAGAAAACACTCTTATGCCTGCTTAAGGGGGAAGGAGAGGTGGGGTGATGCATCAAACCAGAGTTTGATATAAGCCCAGGTACCGTTCCAAAAACCAACTATGGAATAGACAAGACCTACACCTTCCTCAGTGAAAGGGACTCAAAACCCCATATTTCCCGCAGAGGAATAGATCTGACTAGTAAGAATCTTAAAACCTATGTATTGATATGTCTCCGTAAGGGAATCAAGTGTGTCTAGACTGGCATAAACATGGCAGCGAGAATCAGCTCAAACCCACTCTAAAAAGGAATTTCAAAAACAAAACAAAGAAACAGGGAAATTCTTTACAATTCCTTCAGGGTCTCTGATGCAACCTGGAATGACCCTATCTACAATGACAGCTGGATGTGGCATGAGGCTGGACACTTGGGACTGAGAGGATTGGTGAGATTGGGTGAGCAAATGCAGACCCTTTAAAGCAAGAATGCATGGCACCCATTCCATGGGTCCCAACTCTCCAGGTTGAAGGGAATATTACTACAGCTATAACATGTACGGGAAACCTAGAGAATGGACACACTGTGAATACGAAAGGTTTCTAAAACTCAACGAAGAGTCCCTCTCCTGGTGCTCCGGTTTGACTTTCCAACTGCTTTCCTATCAATCTCCCAACTTGGAGAGACAGCCCCTTTAAACTCCTGGTTCGCACAAGTTGCCAATTTGGCAGAGGATGAAAGGGAAGAGGGAGAACCAATGAGAGAGTAGCTGTTAGGCATTTGGATGGGCACATGTCACTCTAATTTCCCGGCAGGAAGAAGAATTAACCAAAGTCTCAGCCACCCACCGGGAACCAGTATAGGTCCTGAACCAAAAGTTTGGACTTGCATTCAGCTCACAAAATACGAGTTGAAAAATGGAGCTCAGGGGCACAGCAATTCACAAACTGGCAGAGTAATCAAGGCCAACTCTCGTCCAAAAATCTGTTGAGGGAAGGCAACGAGGCGGACTTGAAAGCGAGGCAGAATAGCAGGAAACAGATTTCAAGAGGTACGTTGGAATCGCCTGTAAAGCACAGGAAGAGGGGCACAACTTCGACAATGATGCACTTGGCCAAAAAGGGCGTATGCGTTTTCTCCTGAATATATTCAGGAGAAAACGCATACGCCCTTTTTGGCCAAGCAAGCAAGCGGGCAATGCAAATCTGCACTACAAAGAAGTATCACTTCCCACCGGTCAAAAGGGACATCCACAAAATGTGTAAAAACCAGAAAGGCAAGACAGGCCCTGGAGAACAGGGAGCCTTGTTATGCTGATGGGCGGGATGTAAGTTGCCAACTGCCTCACTGGAGGAGTGCATTGTGTTCCCTAAAACGAGGAAACAACAGAGCTACAGAGCCAAGGGCACTTCCAGTCTAGGGAATATACCTTGGGAAAACTGAAAATCAATAAGACAGAGCCACCCCCAAATTGAGGGCTGCACTGCTTACAAGAACCTCAACCTGGGTACACCTGAAATATCCCAGGAAATATAAAAATGGTTCAAAAAATTGTGGAACTTACGTACGATGGAATATCCCTCAGCCATGAAATCAATGTCATAAGACCAGTAGCAGCAAAATGAGTGGATTCAGGTACGATGATTCTAAGTGAAATAAGTCACACAGAAAAAGAAACTTATCATAAGATATCACTTAGGAAGATCCTGTAAACATGGCTACACATGAACTGAGTTAGGAAAGAGAACAGAGTCTCACATTTAGAAAACACTCTTATGCCTGCTTAAGGGGGAAGGAGAGGTGGGGTGATGCATCAAACCAGAGTTTGATATAAGCACAGGTACCGTTCCAAAAACCAACTATGGAATAGACAAGACCTACACCTTCCTCAGTGAAAGGGACTCAAAACCCCATATTTCCCGCAGAGGAATAAATCTGACTAGTAAGAATCTTAAAACCTATGTATTGATATGTCTCCGTAAGGGAATCAAGTGTGTCTAGACTGGCATAAACATGGCAGCGAGAATCAGCTCAAACCCACTCTAAAAAGGAATTTCAAAAACAAAACAAAGAAACAGGGAAATTCTTTACAATTCCTTCAGGGTCTCTGATGCAACCTGGAATGACCCTATCTACAATGACAGCTGGATGTGGCATGAGGCTGGACACTTGGGACTGAGAGGATTGGTGAGATTGGGTGAGCAAATGCAGACCCTTTAAAGCAAGAATGCATGGCACCCATTCCATGGGTCCCAACTCTCCAGGTTGAAGGGAATATTACTACAGCTATAACATGTACGGGAAACCTAGAGAATGGACACACTGTGAATACGAAAGGTTTCTAAAACTCAACGAAGAGTCCCTCTCCTGGTGCTCTGGTTTGACTTTCCAACTGCTTTCCTATCAATCTCCCAACTTGGAGAGACAGCCCCTTTAAGCTCCTGGTTCGCACAGGTTGCCAATTTGGCAGAGGATGAAAGGGAAGACGGAGAACCAATGAGAGAGTAGCTGTTAGGCATTTGGATGGGCACATGTCACTCTAATTTCCCGGCAGGAAGAAGAATTAACCAAAGTCTCAGCCACCCACCGGGAACCAGTATAGGTCCTGAACCAAAAGTTTGGACTTGCGTTCAGCTCACAGAAAACGAGTTGAAAAATGGAGCTCAGGGGCACAGCAATTCACAAACTGGCAGAGTAATCAAGGCCAACTCTCGTCCAAAAATCTGTTGAGGGAAGGCAACGAGGCGGACTTGAAAGTGAGGCAGAATAGCAGGAAACAGATTTCAAGAGGTACGTTGGAATCGCCTGTAAAGCACAGGAAGAGGGGCACAACTTCGACAATGACGCACTTGGCCAAAAAGGGCGTATGCGTTTTCTCCTGAATATATTCAGGAGAAAACGCATACGCCCTTTTTGGCCAAGCAAGCAAGCGGGCAATGCAAATCTGCACTACAAAGAAGTATCTCTTCCCACCGGTCAAAAGGGACATCCACAAAATGTGTAAAAACCAGAAAGGCAAGACAGGCCCTGGAGAACAGGGAGCCTTGTTATGCTGATGGGCGGGATGTAAGTTGCCAACTGCCTCACTGGAGGAGTGCATTGTGTTCCCTAAAACAAGGAAACAACAGAGCTACAGAGCCAAGGGCACATCCAGTCTAGGGAATATACCTTGGGAAAACTGAAAATCAATAAGACAGAGCCACCCCCAAATTGAGGGCTGCACTGCTTACAAGAACCTCGACCTGGTTACACCTGAAATATCCCAGGAAATATAAAAATGGTTCAAAATATTGTGGAACTTACGTACGATAGAATATCCCTCAGCCATGAAATCAATGTCATAAGACCAGTAGCAGCAAAATGAGTGGATTCAGGTACGATGATTCTAAGTGAAATAAGTCACACAGAAAAAGAAACTTATCATAAGATATCACTTAGGAAGATCCTGTAAACATGGCTACACATGAACTGAGTTAGGAAAGAGAACAGAGTCTCACATTTAGAAAACACTCTTATGCCTGCTTAAGGGGGAAGGAGAGGTGGGGTGATGCATCAAACCCGAGTTTGATATAAGCACAGGTACCATTCCAAAAACCAACTATGGAATAGACAAGACCTACACCTTCCTCAGTGAAAGGGACTCAAAACCCCATATTTCCCGCAGAGGAATAGATCTGACTAGTAAGAATCTTAAAACCTATGTATTGATATGTCTCCGTAAGGGAATCAAGTGTGTCTAGACTGGCATAAACATGGCAGCGAGAATCAGCTCAAACCCACTCTAAAAAGGAATTTCAAAAACAAAACAAAGAAACAGGGAAATTCTTTACAATTCCTTCAGGGTCTCTGATGCAACCTGGAATGACCCTATCTACAATGACAGCTGGATGTGGCATGAGGCTGGACACTTGGGACTGAGAGGATTGGTGAGATTGGGTGAGCAAATGCAGACCCTTTAAAGCAAGAATGCATGGCACCCATTCCATGGGTCCCAACTCTCCAGGTTGAAGGGAATATTACTACAGCTATAACATGTACGGGAAACCTAGAGAATGGACACACTGTGAATACGAAAGGTTTCTAAAACTCAACGAAGTGTCCCTCTCCTGGTGCTCCGGTTTGACTTTCCAACTGCTTTCCTATCAATCGCCCAACTTGGAGAGACAGCCCCTTTAAGCTCCTGGTTCGCACAGGTTGCCAATTTGGCAGAGGATGAAAGGGAAGAGGGAGAACCAATGAGAGAGTAGCTGTTAGGCATTTGGATGGGCACATGTCACTCTAATTTCCCGGCAGGAAGAAGAATTAACCAAAGTCTCAGCCACCCACCGGGAACCAGTATAGGTCCTGAACCAAAAGTTTGGACTTGCGTTCAGCTCACAAAAAACGAGTTGAAAAATGGAGCTCAGGGGCACAGCAATTCACAAACTGGCAGAGTAATCAAGGCCAACTCTCGTCCAAAAATCTGTTGAGGGAACGCAACGAGGCGGACTTGAAAGCGAGGCAGAATAGCAGGAAACAGATTTCAAGAGGTACGTTGGAATCGCCTGTAAAGCACAGGAAGAGGGGCACAACTTCGACAATGACGCACTTGGCCAAAAAGGGCGTATGCGTTTTCTCCTGAATATATTCAGGAGAAAACGCATACGCCCTTTTTGGCCAAGCAAGCAAGCGGGCAATGCAAATCTGCACTACAAAGAAGTATCACTTCCCACCGGTCAAAAGGGACATCCACAAAATGTGTAAAAACCAGAAAGGCAAGACAGGCCCTGGAGAACAGGGAGCCTTGTTATGCTGATGGGCGGGATGTAAGTTGCCAACTGCCTCACTGGAGGAGTGCATTGTGTTCCCTAAAACAAGGAAACAACAGAGCTACAGAGCCAAGGGCACATCCAGTCTAGGGAATATACCTTGGGAAAACTGAAAATCAATAAGACAGAGCCACCCCCAAATTGAGGGCTGCACTGCTTACAAGAACCTCGACCTGGGTACACCTGAAATATCCCAGGAAATATAAAAATGGTTCAAAATATTGTGGAACTTACGTACGATGGAATATGCCTCAGCCATGAAATCAATGTCATAAGACCAGTAGCAGCAAAATGAGTGGATTCAGGTACGATGATTCTAAGTGAAATAAGTCACACAGAAAAAGAAACTTATCATAAGATATCACTTAGGAAGATCCTGTAAACATGGCTACACATGAACTGAGTTAGGAAAGAGAACAGAGTCTCACATTTAGAAAACACTCTTATGCCTGCTTAAGGGGGAAGGAGAGGTGGGGTGATGCATCAAACCAGAGTTTGATATAAGCACAGGTACCATTCCAAAAACCAACTATGGAATAGACAAGACCTACACCTTCCTCAGTGAAAGGGACTCAAAACCCCATATTTCCCGCAGAGGAATAGATCTGACTAGTAAGAATCTTAAAACCTATGTATTGATATGTCTCCGTAAGGGAATCAAGTGTGTCTAGACTGGCATAAACATGGCAGCGAGAATCAGCTCAAACCCACTCTAAAAAGGAATTTCAAAAACAAAACAAAGAAACAGGGAAATTCTTTACAATTCCTTCAGGGTCTCTGATGCAACCTGGAATGACCCTATCTACAATGACAGCTGGATGTGGCATGAGGCTGGACACTTGGGACTGAGAGGATTGGTGAGATTGGGTGAGCAAATGCAGACCCTTTAAAGCAAGAATGCATGGCACCCATTCCATGGGTCCCAACTCTCCAGGTTGAAGGGAATATTACTACAGCTATAACATGTACGGGAAACCTAGAGAATGGACACACTGTGAATACGAAAGGTTTCTAAAACTCAACGAAGAGTCCCTCTCCTGGTGCTCCGGTTTGACTTTCCAACTGCTTTCCTATCAATCTCCAAACTTGGAGAGACAGCCCCTTTAAGCTCCTGGTTCGCACAGGTTGCCAATTTGGCAGAGGATGAAAGGGAAGAGGGAGAACCAATGAGAGAGTAGCTGTTAGGCATTTGGATGGGCACATGTCACTCTAATTTCCCGGCAGGAAGAAGAATTAACCAAAGTCTCAGCCACCCACCGTGAACCAGTATAGGTCCTGAACCAAAAGTTTGGACTTGCGTTCAGCTCACAAAAAACGAGTTGAAAAATGGAGCTCAGGGGCACAGCAATTCACAAACTGGCAGAGTAATCAAGGCCAACTCTCGTCCAAAAATCTGTTGAGGGAAGGCAATGAGGCGGACTTGAAAGCGAGGCAGAATAGCAGGAAACAGATTTCAAGAGGTACGTTGGAATCGCCTGTAAAGCACAGGAAGAGGGGCACAACTTCGACAATGACGCACTTGGCCAAAAAGGGCGTATGCGTTTTCTCCTGAATATATTAAGGAGAAAACGCATACGCCCTTTTTGGCCAAGCAAGCAAGCGGGCAATGCAAATCTGCACTACAAAGAAGTATCACTTCCCACCGGTCAAAAGGGACATCCACAAAATGTGTAAAAACCAGAAAGGCAAGACAGGCCCTGGAGAACAGGGAGCCTTGTTATGCTGATGGGCGGGATGTAAGTTGCCAACTGCCTCACTGGAGGAGTGCATTGTGTTCCCTAAAACAAGGAAACAACAGAGCTACAGAGCCAAGGGCACTTCCAGTCTAGGGAATATACCTTGGGAAAACTGAAAATCAATAAGACAGAGCCACCCCCAAATTGAGGGCTGCACTGCTTACAAGAACCTCAACCTGGGTACACCTGAAATATCCCAGGAAATATAAAAATGGTTCAAAAAATTGTGGAACTTACGTACGATGGAATATCCCTCAGCCATGATATCAATGTCATAAGACCAGTAGCAGCAAAATGAGTGGATTCAGGTACGATGATTCTAAGTGAAATAAGTCACACAGAAAAAGAAACTTATCATAAGATATCACTTAGGATGATCCTGTAAACATGGCTACACATGAACTGAGTTAGGAAAGAGAACAGAGTCTCACATTTAGAAAACACTCTTATGCCTGCTTAAGGGGGAAGGAGAGGTGGGGTGATGCATCAAACCAGAGTTTGATATAAGCCCAGGTACCGTTCCTAAAACCAACTATGGAATAGACAAGACCTACACCTTCCTCAGTGAAAGGGACTCAAAACCCCATATTTCCCGCAGAGGAATAGATCTGACTAGTAAGAATCTTAAAACCTATGTATTGATATGTCTCCGTAAGGGAATCAAGTGTGTCTAGACTGGCATAAACATGGCAGCGAGAATCAGCTCAAACCCACTCTAAAAAGGAATTTCAAAAATAAAACAAAGAAACAGGGAAATTCTTTACAATTCCTTCAGGGTCTCTGATGCAACCTGGAATGACCCTATCTACAATGACAGCTGGATGTGGCATGAGGCTGGACACTTGGGATTGAGAGGATTGGTGAGATTGGGTGAGCAAATGCAGACCCTTTAAAGCAAGAATGCATGGCACCCATTCCATGGGTCCCAACTCTCCAGGTTGAAGGGAATATTACTACAGCTATAACATGTACGGGAAACCTAGAGAATGGACACACTGTGAATACGAAAGGTTTCTAAAACTCAACGAAGTGTCCCTCTCCTGGTGCTCCGGTTTGACTTTCCAACTGCTTTCCTATCAATCTCCCAACTTGGAGAGACAGCCCCTTTAAGCTCCTGGTTCGCACAGGTTGCCAATTTGGCAGAGGATGAAAGGGAAGACGGAGAACCAATGAGAGAGTAGCTGTTAGGCATTTGGATGGGCACATGTCACTCTAATTTCCCGGCAGGAAGAAGAATTAACCAAAGTCTCAGCCACCCACCGGGAACCAGTATAGGTCCTGAACCAAAAGTTTGGACTTGCGTTCAGCTCACAAAAAACGAATTGAAAAATGGAGCTCAGGGGCACAGCAATTCACAAACTGGCAGAGTAATCAAGGCCAACTCTCGTCCAAAATTCTGTTGAGGGAAGGCAACGAGGCGGACTTGAAAGCGAGGCAGAATAGCAGGAAACAGATTTCACGAGGTACGTTGGAATCGCCTGTAAAGCACAGGAAGAGGGGCACAACTTCGACAATGACGCACTTGGCCAAAAAGGGCGTATGCGTTTTCTCCTGAATATATTCAGGAGAAAACGCATACGCCCTTTTTGGCCAAGCAAGCAAGCGGGCAATGCAAATCTGCACTACAAAGAAGTATCACTTCCCACCGGTCAAAAGGGACATCCACAAAATGTGTAAAAACCAGAAAGGCAAGACAGGCCCTGGAGAACAGGGAGCCTTGTTATGCTGATGGGCGGGATGTAAGTTGCCAACTGCCTCACTGGAGGCGTGCATTGTGTTCCCTAAAACAAGGAAACAACAGAGCTACAGAGCCAAGGGCACTTCCAGTCTAGGGAATATACCTTGGGAAAACTGAAAATCAATAAGACAGAGCCACCCCCAAATTGAGGGCTGCACTGCTTACAAGAACCTCAACCTGGGTGCACCTGAAATATCCCAGGAATTATAAAAATGGTTCAAAAAATTGTGGAACTTACGTACGATGGAATATCCCTCAGCCATGAAATCAATGTCATAAGACCAGTAGCAGCAAAATGAGTGGATTCAGGTACTATGATTCTAAGTGAAATAAGCCACACAGAAAAAGAAACTTATCATTAGATATCACTTAGGAAGATCCTGTAAACATGGCTACACATGAACTGAGTTAGGAAAGAGAACAGAGTCTCACATTTAGAAAACACTCTTATGCCTGCTTAAGGGGGAAGGAGAGGTGGGGTGATGCATCAAACCAGAGTTTGATATAAGCCCAGGTACCGTTCCAAAAAACAACTATGGAATAGACAAGACCTACACCTTCCTCAGTGAAAGGGACTCAAAACCCCATATTTCCCGCAGAGGAATAGATCTGACTAGTAAGAATCTTAAAACCTATGTATTGATATGTCTCCGTAAGGGAATCAAGTGTGTCTAGACTGGCATAAACATGGCAGCGAGAATCAGCTCAAACCCACTCTAAAAAGGAATTTCAAAAACAAAACAAAGAAACAGGGAAATTCTTTACAATTCCTTCAGGGTCTCTGATGCAACCTGGAATGACCCTATCTACAATGACAGCTGGATGTGGCATGAGGCTGGACACTTGGGACTGAGAGGATTGGTGAGATTGGTTGAGCAAATGCAGACCCTTTAAAGCAAGAATGCATGGCACCCATTCCATGGGTCCCAACTCTCCAGGTTGAAGGGAATATTACTACAGCTATAACATGTACGGGAAACCTAGAGAATGGACACACTGTGAATACAAAAGGTTTCTAAAACTCAACGAAGAGTCCCTCTCCTGGTGCTCCGGTTTGACTTTCCAACTGCTTTCCTATCAATCTCCCAACTTGGAGAGACAGCCCCTTTAAACTCCTGGTTCGCACAAGTTGCCAATTTGGCAGAGGATGAAAGGGAAGAGGGAGAACCAATGAGAGAGTAGCTGTTAGGCATTTGGATGGGCACATGTCACTCTAATTTCCCGGCAGGAAGAAGAATTAACCAAAGTCTCAGCCACCCACCGGGAACCAGTATAGGTCCTGAACCAAAAGTTTGGACTTGCGTTCAGCTCACAAAAAACGAGTTGAAAAATGGAGCTCAGGGGCACAGCAATTCACAAACTGGCAGAGTAATCAAGGCCAACTCTCGTCCAAAAATCTGTTGAGGGAAGGCAACGAGGCGGACTTGAAAGCGAGGCAGAATAGCAGGAAACAGATTTCAAGAGGTACGTTGGAATCGCCTGTAAAGCACAGGAAGAGGGGCACAACTTCGACAATGACGCACTTGGCCAAAAAGGGCGTATGCGGTTTCTCCTGAATATATTCAGGAGAAAACGCATACGCCCTTTTTGGCCAAGCAAGCAAGCGGGCAATGCAAATCTGCACTACAAAGAAGTATCACTTCCCACCGGTCAAAAGGGACATCCACAAAATGTGTAAAAACCAGAAAGGCAAGACAGGCCCTGGAGAACAGGGAGCCTTGTTATGCTGATGGGCGGGATGTAAGTTGCCAACTGCCTCACTGGAGGAGTGCATTGTGTTCCCTAAAACAAGGAAACAACAGAGCTACAGAGCCAAGGGCACTTCCAGTCTAGGGAATATACCTTGGGAAAACTGAAAATCAATAAGACAGAGCCACCCCCAAATTGAGGGCTGCACTGCTTACAAGAACCTCAACCTGGGTGCACCTGAAATATCCCAGGAAATATAAAAATGGTTCAAAAAATTGTGGAACTTACGTACGATGGAATATCCCTCAGCCATGAAATCAATGTCATAAGACCAGTAGCAGCAAAATGAGTGGATTCAGGTACGATGATTCTAAGTGAAATAAGTCACACAGAAAAAGAAACTTATCATAAGATATCACTTAGGAAGATCCTGTAAACATGGCTACACATGAACTGAGTTAGGAAAGAGAACAGAGTCTCACATTTAGAAAACACTCTTATGCCTGCTTAAGGGGGAAGGAGAGGTGGGGTGATGCATCAAACCAGAGTTTGATATAAGCCCAGGTACCGTTCCAAAAACCAACTATGGAATAGACAAGACCTACACCTTCCTCAGTGAAAGGGACTCAAAACCCCATATTTCCCGCAGAGGAATAGATCTGACTAGTAAGAATCTTAAAACCTATGTATTGATATGTCTCCGTAAGGGAATCAAGTGTGTCTAGACTGGCATAAACATGGCAGCGAGAATCAGCTCAAACCCACTCTAAAAAGGAATTTCAAAAACAAAACAAAGAAACAGGGAAATTCTTTACAATTCCTTCAGGGTCTCTGATGCAACCTGGAATGACCCTATCTACAATGACAGCTGGATGTGGCATGAGGCTGGACACTTGGGACTGAGAGGATTGGTGAGATTGGGTGAGCAAATGCAGACCCTTTAAAGCAAGAATGCATGGCACCCATTCCATGGGTCCCAACTCTCCAGGTTGAAGGGAATATTACTACAGCTATAACATGTACGGGAAACCTAGAGAATGGACACACTGTGAATACGAAAGGTTTCTAAAACTCAACGAAGTGTCCCTCTCCTGGTGCTCCGGTTTGACTTTCCAACTGCTTTCCTATCAATCTCCCAACTTGGAGAGACAGCCCCTTTAAGCTCCTGGTTCGCACAGGTTGCCAATTTGGCAGAGGATGAAAGGGAAGAGGGAGAACCAATGAGAGAGTAGCTGTTAGGCATTTGGATGGGCACATGTCACTCTAATTTCCCGGCAGGAAGAAGAATTAACCAAAGTCTCAGCCACCCACCGGGAACCAGTATAGGTCCTGAACCAAAAGTTTGGACTTGCGTTCAGCTCACAAAAAACGAGTTGAAAAATGGAGCTCAGGGGCACAGCAATTCACAAACTGGCAGAGTAATCAAGGCCAACTCTCGTCCAAAAATCTGTTG
This sequence comes from Mesoplodon mirus, assembly GCF_964341445.2. Taxonomy (NCBI): domain Eukaryota; kingdom Metazoa; phylum Chordata; class Mammalia; order Artiodactyla; family Ziphiidae; genus Mesoplodon; species Mesoplodon mirus. The sequence goes on along the minus strand of NC_138987.1, from coordinate 105,333,253 downwards.
AGGAAACGCAACGAGGCGGACTTGAAAGCGAGGCAGAATAGCAGGAAACAGATTTCAAGAGGTACGTTGGAATTGCCTGTAAAGCACAGGAAGAGGGGCACAACTTCGACAATGACGCACTTGGCCAAAATGGGCGTATGCGTTTTCTCCTGAATATATTCAGGAGAAAACGCATACGCCATTTTTGGCCAAGCAAGCAAGCGGGCAATGCAAATCTGCACTACAAAGAAGTATCACTTCCCACCGGTCAAAAGGGACATCCACAAAATGTGTAAAAACCAGAAAGGCAAGACAGGCCCTGGAGAACAGGGAGCCTTGTTATGCTGATGGGCGGGATGTAAGTTGCCAACTGCCTCACTGGAGGAGTGCATTGTGTTCCCTAAAACAAGGAAACAACAGAGCTACAGAGCCAAGGGCACATCCAGTCTAGGGAATATACCTTGGGAAAACTGAAAATCAATAAGACAGAGCCACCCCCAAATTGAGGGCTGCACTGCTTACAAGAACCTCAACCTGGTTGCACCTGAAATATCCCAGGAATTATAATAATGGTTCAAAAAATTGTGGAACTTACGTACGATGGAATATCCCTCAGCCATGAAATCAATGTCATAAGACCAGTAGCAGCAAAAGGAGTGGATTCAGGTACGATGATTCTAAGTGAAATAAGTCACACAGAAAAAGAAACTTATCATAAGATATCACTTAGGAAGATCCTGTAAACATGGCTACACATGAACTGAGTTAGGAAAGAGAACAGAGTCTCACATTTAGAAAACACTCTTATGCCTGCTTAAGGGGGAAGGAGAGGTGGGGTGATGCATCAAACCAGAGTTTGATATAAGCACAGGTACCGTTCCAAAAACCAACTATGGAATAGACAAGACCTACACCTTCCTCAGTGAAAGGGACTCAAAACCCCATATTTCCCGCAGAGGAATAGATCTGACTAGTAAGAATCTTAAAACCTATGTATTGATATGTCTCCGTAAGGGAATCAAGTGTGTCTAGACTGGCATAAACATGGCAGCGAGAATCAGCTCAAACCCACTCTAAAAAGGAATTTCAAAAACAAAACAAAGAAACAGGGAAATTCTTTACAATTCCTTCAGGGTCTCTGATGCAACCTGGAATGACCCTATCTACAATGACAGCTGGATGTGGCATGAGGCTGGACACTTGGGACTGAGAGGATTGGTGAGATTGGGTGAGCAAATGCAGACCCTTTAAAGCAAGAATGCATGGCACCCATTCCATGGGTCCCAACTCTCCAGGTTGAAGGGAATATTACTACAGCTATAACATGTACGGGAAACCTAGAGAATGGACACACTGTGAATAGGAAAGGTTTCTAAAACTCAACGAAGAGTCCCTCTCCTGGTGCTCCGGTTTGACTTTCCAACTGCTTTCCTATCAATCTCCCAACTTGGAGAGACAGCCCCTTTAAGCTCCTGGTTCGCACAGGTTGCCAATTTGGCAGAGGATGAAAGGGAAGAGGGAGAACCAATGAGAGAGTAGCTGTTAGGCATTTGGATGGGCACATGTCACTCTAATTTCCCGGCAGGAAGAAGAATTAACCAAAGTCTCAGCCACCCACCGGGAACCAGTATAGGTCCTGAACCAAAAGTTTGGACTTGCGTTCAGCTCACAAAAAACGAATTGAAAAATGGAGCTCAGGGGCACAGCAATTCACAAACTGGCAGAGTAATCAAGGCCAACTCTCGTCCAAAATTCTGTTGAGGGAAGGCAACGAGGCGGACTTGAAAGCGAGGCAGAATAGCAGGAAACAGATTTCACGAGGTACGTTGGAATCGCCTGTAAAGCACAGGAAGAGGGGCACAACTTCGACAATGACGCACTTGGCCAAAAAGGGCGTATGCGTTTTCTCCTGAATATATTCAGGAGAAAACGCATACGCCCTTTTTGGCCAAGCAAGCAAGCGGGCAATGCAAATCTGCACTACAAAGAAGTATCACTTCCCACCGGTCAAAAGGGACATCCACAAAATGTGTAAAAACCAGAAAGGCAAGACAGGCCCTGGAGAACAGGGAGCCTTGTTATGCTGATGGGCGGGATGTAAGTTGCCAACTGCCTCACTGGAGGCGTGCATTGTGTTCCCTAAAACAAGGAAACAACAGAGCTACAGAGCCAAGGGCACTTCCAGTCTAGGGAATATACCTTGGGAAAACTGAAAATCAATAAGACAGAGCCACCCCCAAATTGAGGGCTGCACTGCTTACAAGAACCTCAACCTGGGTGCACCTGAAATATCCCAGGAATTATAAAAATGGTTCAAAAAATTGTGGAACTTACGTACGATGGAATATCCCTCAGCCATGAAATCAATGTCATAAGACCAGTAGCAGCAAAATGAGTGGATTCAGGTACGATGATTCTAAGTGAAATAAGCCACACAGAAAAAGAAACTTATCATTAGATATCACTTAGGAAGATCCTGTAAACATGGCTACACATGAACTGAGTTAGGAAAGAGAACAGAGTCTCACATTTAGAAAACACTCTTATGCCTGCTTAAGGGGGAAGGAGAGGTGGGGTGATGCATCAAACCAGAGTTTGATATAAGCCCAGGTACCGTTCCAAAAACCAACTATGGAATAGACAAGACCTACACCTTCCTCAGTGAAAGGGACTCAAAACCCCATATTTCCCGCAGAGGAATAGATCTGACTAGTAAGAATCTTAAAACCTATGTATTGATATGTCTCCGTAAGGGAATCAAGTGTGTCTAGACTGGCATAAACATGGCAGCGAGAATCAGCTCAAACCCACTCTAAAAAGGAATTTCAAAAACAAAACAAAGAAACAGGGAAATTCTTTACAATTCCTTCAGGGTCTCTGATGCAACCTGGAATGACCCTATCTACAATGACAGCTGGACGTGGCATGAGGCTGGACACTTGGGACTGAGAGGATTGGTGAGATTGGGTGAGCAAATGCAGACCCTTTAAAGCAAGAATGCATGGCACCCATTCCATGGGTCCCAACTCTCCAGGTTGAAGGGAATATTACTACAGCTATAACATGTACGGGAAACCTAGAGAATGGACACACTGTGAATACGAAAGGTTTCTAAAACTCAACGAAGTGTCCCTCTCCTGGTGCTCCGGTTTGACTTTCCAACTGCTTTCCTATCAATCTCCCAACTTGGAGAGACAGCCCCTTTAAGCTCCTGGTTCGCACAGGTTGCCAATTTGGCAGAGGATGAAAGGGAAGAGGGAGAACCAATGAGAGAGTAGCTGTTAGGCATTTGGATGGGCACATGTCACTCTAATTTCCCGGCAGGAAGAAGAATTAACCAAAGTCTCAGCCACCCACCGGGAACCAGTATAGGTCCTGAACCAAAAGTTTGGACTTGCGTTCAGCTCACAAAAAACGAGTTGAAAAATGGAGCTCAGGGGCACAGCAATTCACAAACTGGCAGAGTAATCAAGGCCAACTCTCGTCCAAAAATCTGTTGAGGGAAGGCAACGAGGCGGACTTGAAAGCGAGGCAGAATAGCAGGAAACAGATTTCAAGAGGTACGTTGGAATCGCCTGTAAAGCACAGGAAGAGGGGCACAACTTCGACAATGACGCACTTGGCCAAAAAGGGCGTATGCGTTTTCTCCTGAATATATTCAGGAGAAAACGCATACGCCCTTTTTGGCCAAGCAAGCAAGCGGGCAATGCAAATCTGCACTACAAAGAAGTATCACTTCCCACCGGTCAAAAGGGACATCCACAAAATGTGTAAAAACCAGAAAGGCAAGACAGGCCCTGGAGAACAGGGAGCCTTGTTATGCTGATGGGCGGGATGTAAGTTGCCAACTGCCTCACTGGAGGAGTGCATTGTGTTCCCTAAAACAAGGAAACAACAGAGCTACAGAGCCAAGGGCACTTCCAGTCTAGGGAATATACCTTGGGAAAACTGAAAATCAATAAGACAGAGCCACCCCCAAATTGAGGGCTGCACTGCTTACAAGAACCTCAACCTGGGTGCACCTGAAATATCCCAGGAAATATAAAAATGGTTCAAAAAATTGTGGAACTTACGTACGATGGAATATCCCTCAGCCATGAAATCAATGTCATAAGACCAGTAGCAGCAAAATGAGTGGATTCAGGTACGATGATTCTAAGTGAAATAAGTCACACAGAAAAAGAAACTTATCATAAGATATCACTTAGGAAGATCCTGTAAACATGGCTACACATGAACTGAGTTAGGAAAGAGAACAGAGTCTCACATTTAGAAAACACTCTTATGCCTGCTTAAGGGGGAAGGAGAGGTGGGGTGATGCATCAAACCAGAGTTTGATATAAGCCCAGGTACCGTTCCAAAAACCAACTATGGAATAGACAAGACCTACACCTTCCTCAGTGAAAGGGACTCAAAACCCCATATTTCCCGCAGAGGAATAGATCTGACTAGTAAGAATCTTAAAACCTATGTATTGATATGTCTCCGTAAGGGAATCAAGTGTGTCTAGACTGGCATAAACATGGCAGCGAGAATCAGCTCAAACCCACTCTAAAAAGGAATTTCAAAAACAAAACAAAGAAACAGGGAAATTCTTTACAATTCCTTCAGGGTCTCTGATGCAACCTGGAATGACCCTATCTACAATGACAGCTGGATGTGGCATGAGGCTGGACACTTGGGACTGAGAGGATTGGTGAGATTGGTTGAGCAAATGCAGACCCTTTAAAGCAAGAATGCATGGCACCCATTCCATGGGTCCCAACTCTCCAGGTTGAAGGGAATATTACTACAGCTATAACATGTACGGGAAACCTAGAGAATGGACACACTGTGAATACAAAAGGTTTCTAAAACTCAACGAAGAGTCCCTCTCCTGGTGCTCCGGTTTGACTTTCCAACTGCTTTCCTATCAATCTCCCAACTTGGAGAGACAGCCCCTTTAAACTCCTGGTTCGCACAAGTTGCCAATTTGGCAGAGGATGAAAGGGAAGAGGGAGAACCAATGAGAGAGTAGCTGTTAGGCATTTGGATGGGCACATGTCACTCTAATTTCCCGGCAGGAAGAAGAATTAACCAAAGTCTCAGCCACCCACCGGGAACCAGTATAGGTCCTGAACCAAAAGTTTGGACTTGCGTTCAGCTCACAAAAAACGAGTTGAAAAATGGAGCTCAGGGGCACAGCAATTCACAAACTGGCAGAGTAATCAAGGCCAACTCTCGTCCAAAAATCTGTTGAGGGAAGGCAACGAGGCGGACTTGAAAGCGAGGCAGAATAGCAGGAAACAGATTTCAAGAGGTACGTTGGAATCGCCTGTAAAGCACAGGAAGAGGGGCACAACTTCGACAATGACGCACTTGGCCAAAAAGGGCGTATGCGTTTTCTCCTGAATATATTCAGGAGAAAACGCATACGCCCTTTTTGGCCAAGCAAGCAAGCGGGCAATGCAAATCTGCACTACAAAGAAGTATCACTTCCCACCGGTCAAAAGGGACATCCACAAAATGTGTAAAAACCAGAAAGGCAAGACAGGCCCTGGAGAACAGGGAGCCTTGTTATGCTGATGGGCGGGATGTAAGTTGCCAACTGCCTCACTGGAGGAGTGCATTGTGTTCCCTAAAACAAGGAAACAACAGAGCTACAGAGCCAAGGGCACTTCCAGTCTAGGGAATATACCTTGGGAAAACTGAAAATCAATAAGACAGAGCCACCCCCAAATTGAGGGCTGCACTGCTTACAAGAACCTCAACCTGGGTGCACCTGAAATATCCCAGGAAATATAAAAATGGTTCAAAAAATTGTGGAACTTACGTACGATGGAATATCCCTCAGCCATGAAATCAATGTCATAAGACCAGTAGCAGCAAAATGAGTGGATTCAGGTACGATGATTCTAAGTGAAATAAGTCACACAGAAAAAGAAACTTATCATAAGATATCACTTAGGAAGATCCTGTAAACATGGCTACACATGAACTGAGTTAGGAAAGAGAACAGAGTCTCACATTTAGAAAACACTCTTATGCCTGCTTAAGGGGGAAGGAGAGGTGGGGTGATGCATCAAACCAGAGTTTGATATAAGCCCAGGTACCGTTCCAAAAACCAACTATGGAATAGACAAGACCTACACCTTCCTCAGTGAAAGGGACTCAAAACCCCATATTTCCCGCAGAGGAATAGATCTGACTAGTAAGAATCTTAAAACCTATGTATTGATATGTCTCCGTAAGGGAATCAAGTGTGTCTAGACTGGCATAAACATGGCAGCGAGAATCAGCTCAAACCCACTCTAAAAAGGAATTTCAAAAACAAAACAAAGAAACAGGGAAATTCTTTACAATTCATTCAGGGTCTCTGATGCAACCTGGAATGACCCTATCTACAATGACAGCTGGATGTGGCATGAGGCTGGACACTTGGGACTGAGAGGATTGGTGAGATTGGGTGAGCAAATGCAGACCCTTTAAAGCAAGAATGCATGGCACCCATTCCATGGGTCCCAACTCTCCAGGTTGAAGGGAATATTACTACAGCTATAACATGTACGGGAAACCTAGAGAATGGACACACTGTGAATACGAAAGGTTTCTAAAACTCAACGAAGTGTCCCTCTCCTGGTGCTCCGGTTTGACTTTCCAACTGCTTTCCTATCAATCTCCCAACTTGGAGAGACAGCCCCTTTAAGCTCCTGGTTCGCACAGGTTGCCAATTTGGCAGAGGATGAAAGGGAAGAGGGAGAACCAATGAGAGAGTAGCTGTTAGGCATTTGGATGGGCACATGTCACTCTAATTTCCCGGCAGGAAGAAGAATTAACCAAAGTCTCAGCCACCCACCGGGAACCAGTATAGGTCCTGAACCAAAAGTTTGGACTTGCGTTCAGCTCACAAAAAACGAGTTGAAAAATGGAGCTCAGGGGCACAGCAATTCACAAACTGGCAGAGTAATCAAGGCCAACTCTCGTCCAAAAATCTGTTGAAGAAACGCAACGAGGCGGACTTGAAAGCGAGGCAGAATAGCAGGAAACAGATTTCAAGAGGTACGTTGGAATCGCCTGTAAAGCACAGGAAGAGGGGCACAACTTCGACAATGACGCACTTGGCCAAAATGGGCGTATGCGTTTTCTCCTGAATATATTCAGGAGAAAACGCATACGCCATTTTTGGCCAAGCAAGCAAGCGGGCAATGCAAATCTGCACTACAAAGAAGTATCACTTCCCACCGGTCAAAAGGGACATCCACAAAATGTGTAAAAACCAGAAAGGCAAGACAGGCCCTGGAGAACAGGGAGCCTTGTTATGCTGATGGGCGGGATGTAAGTTGCCAACTGCCTCACTGGAGGAGTGCATTGTGTTCCCTAAAACAAGGAAACAACAGAGCTACAGAGCCAAGGGCACATCCAGTCTAGGGAATATACCTTGGGAAAACTGAAAATCAATAAGACAGAGCCACCCCCAAATTGAGGGCTGCACTGCTTACAAGAACCTCAACCTGGGTGCACCTGAAATATCCCAGGAATTATAATAATGGTTCAAAAAATTGTGGAACTTACGTATGATGGAATATCCCTCAGCCATGAAATCAATGTCATAAGACCAGTAGCAGCAAAAGGAGTGGATTCAGGTACGATGATTCTAAGTGAAATAAGTCACACAGAAAAAGAAACTTATCATAAGATATCACTTAGGAAGATCCTGTAAACATGGCTACACATGAACTGAGTTAGGAAAGAGAACAGAGTCTCACATTTAGAAAACACTCTTATGCCTGCTTAAGGGGGAAGGAGAGGTGGGGTGATGCATCAAACCAGAGTTTGATATAAGCACAGGTACCGTTCCAAAAACCAACTATGGAATAGACAAGACCTACACCTTCCTCAGTGAAAGGGACTCAAAACCCCATATTTCCCGCAGAGGAATAGATCTGACTAGTAAGAATCTTAAAACCTATGTATTGATATGTCTCCGTAAGGGAATCAAGTGTGTCTAGACTGGCATAAACATGGCAGCGAGAATCAGCTCAAACCCACTCTAAAAAGGAATTTCAAAAACAAAACAAAGAAACAGGGAAATTCTTTACAATTCCTTCAGGGTCTCTGATGCAACCTGGAATGACCCTATCTACAATGACAGCTGGATGTGGCATGAGGCTGGACACTTGGGACTGAGAGGATTGGTGAGATTGGGTGAGCAAATGCAGACCCTTTAAAGCAAGAATGCATGGCACCCATTCCATGGGTCCCAACTCTCCAGGTTGAAGGGAATATTACTACAGCTATAACATGTACGGGAAACCTAGAGAATGGACACACTGTGAATAGGAAAGGTTTCTAAAACTCAACGAAGAGTCCCTCTCCTGGTGCTCCGGTTTGACTTTCCAACTGCTTTCCTATCAATCTCCCAACTTGGAGAGACAGCCCCTTTAAGCTCCTGGTTCGCACAGGTTGCCAATTTGGCAGAGGATGAAAGGGAAGAGGGAGAACCAATGAGAGAGTAGCTGTTAGGCATTTGGATGGGCACATGTCACTCTAATTTCCCGGCAGGAAGAAGAATTAACCAAAGTCTCAGCCACCCACCGTGAACCAGTATAGGTCCTGAACCAAAAGTTTGGACTTGCGTTCAGCTCACAAAAAACGAATTGAAAAATGGAGCTCAGGGGCACAGCAATTCACAAACTGGCAGAGTAATCAAGGCCAACTCTCGTCCAAAAATCTGTTGAGGGAAGGCAACGAGGCGGACTTGAAAGCGAGGCAGAATAGCAGGAAACAGATTTCAAGAGGTACGTTGGAATCGCCTGTAAAGCACAGGAAGAGGGGCACAACTTCGACAATGACGCACTTGGCCAAAAAGGGCGTATGCGTTTTCTCCTGAATATATTCAGGAGAAAACGCATACGCCCTTTTTGGCCAAGCAAGCAAGCGGGCAATGCAAATCTGCACTACAAAGAAGTATCACTTCCCACCGGTCAAAAGGGACATCCACAAAATGTGTAAAAACCAGAAAGGCAAGACAGGCCCTGGAGAACAGGGAGCCTTGTTATGCTGATGGGCGGGATGTAAGTTGCCAACTGCCTCACTGGAGGAGTGCATTGTGTTCCCTAAAACAAGGAAACAACAGAGCTACAGAGCCAAGGGCACTTCCAGTCTAGGGAATATACCTTGGGAAAACTGAAAATCAATAAGACAGAGCCACCCCCAAATTGAGGGCTGCACTGCTTACAAGAACCTCAACCTGGGTACCCCTGAAATATCCCAGGAAATATAAAAATGGTTCAAAATATTGTGGAACTTACGTACGATGGAATATCCCTCAGCCATGAAATCAATGTCATAAGACCAGTAGCAGCAAAATGAGTGGATTCAGGTACGATGATTCTAAGTGAAATAAGTCACACAGAAAAAGAAACTTATCATAAGATATCACTTAGGAAGATCCTGTAAACATGGCTACACATGAACTGAGTTAGGAAAGAGAACAGAGTCTCACATTTAGAAAACACTCTTATGCCTGCTTAAGGGGGAAGGAGAGGTGGGTTGATGCATCAAACCAGAGTTTGATATAAGCCCAGGTACCGTTCCAAAAACCAACTATGGAATAGACAAGACCTACTCCTTCCTCAGTGAAAGGGACTCAAAACCCCATATTTCCCGCAGAGGAATAGATCTGACTAGTAAGAATCTTAAAACCTATGTATTGATATGTCTCCATAAGGGAATCAAGTGTGTCTAGACTGGCATAAACATGGCAGCGAGAATCAGCTCAAACCCACTCTAAAAAGGAATTTCAAAAATAAAACAAAGAAATAGGGAAATTCTTTACAATTCCTTCAGGGTCTCTGATGCAACCTGGAATGACCCTATCTACAATGACAGCTGGATGTGGCATGAGGCTGGACACTTGGGACTGAGAGGATTGGTGAGATTGGGTGAGCAAATGCAGACCCTTTAAAGCAAGAATGCATGGCACCCATTCCATGGGTCCCAACTCTCCAGGTTGAAGGGAATATTACTACAGCTATAACATGTACGGGAAACCTAGAGAATGGACACACTTTTAATAAGAAAGGTTTCTAAAACTCAACGAAGTGTCCCTCTCCTGGTGCTCCGGTTTGACTTTCCAACTGCTTTCCTATCAATCTCCCAACTTGGAGAGACAGCCCCTTTAAGCTCCTGGTTCGCACAGGTTGCCAATTTGGCAGAGGATGAAAGGGAAGACGGAGAACCAATGAGAGAGTAGCTGTTAGGCATTTGGATGGGCACATGTCACTCTAATTTCCCGGCAGGAAGAAGAATTAACCAAAGTCTCAGCCACCCACCGGGAACCAGTATAGGTCCTGAACCAAAAGTTTGGACTTGTGTTCAGCTCACAAAAAACGAGTTGAAAAATGGAGCTCAGGGGCACAGCAATTCACAAACTGGCAGAGTAATCAAGGCCAACTCTCGTCCAAAAATCTGTTGAGGGAAGGCAACGAGGCGGACTTGAAAGCGAGGCAGAATAGCAGGAAACAGATTTCAAGAGGTACGTTGGAATCGCCTGTAAAGCACAGGAAGAGGGGCACAACTTCGACAATGACGCACTTGGCCAAAAAGGGTGTATGCGTTTTCTCCTGAATATATTCAGGAGAAAACTCATACGCCCTTTTTGGCCAAGCAAGCAAGCGGGCAATGCAAATCTGCACTACAAAGAAGTATCACTTCCCACCGGTCAAAAGGGACATCCACAAAATGTGTAAAAACCAGAAAGGCAAGACAGGCCCTGGAGAACAGGGAGCCTTGTTATGCTGATGGGCGGGATGTAAGTTGCCAACTGCCTCACTGGAGGAGTGCATTGTGTTCCCTAAAACAAGGAAACAACAGAGCTACAGAGCCAAGGGCACTTCCAGTCTAGGGAATATACCTTGGGAAAACTGAAAATCAATAAGACAGAGCCACCCCCAAATTGAGGGCTGCACTGCTTACAAGAACCTCAACCTGGGTGCACCTGAAATATCCCAGGAATTATAAAAATGGTTCAAAAAATTGTGGAACTTACGTACGATGGAATATCCCTCAGCCATGAAATCAATGTCATAAGACCAGTAGCAGCAAAATGAGTGGATTCAGGTACGATGATTCTAAGTGAAATAAGTCACACAGAAAAAGAAACTTATCATAAGATATCACTTAGGAAGATCCTGTAAACATGGCTACACATGAACTGAGTTAGGAAAGAGAACAGAGTCTCACATTTAGAAAACACTCTTATGCCTGCTTAAGGGGGAAGGAGAGGTGGGGTGATGCATCAAACCAGAGTTTGATATAAGCACAGGTACCGTTCCAAAAACCAACTATGGAATAGACAAGACCTACACCTTCCTCAGTGAAAGGGACTCAAAACCCCATATTTCCCGCAGAGGAATAGATCTGACTAGTAAGAATCTTAAAACCTATGTATTGATATGTCTCCGTAAGGGAATCAAGTGTGTCTAGACTGGCATAAACATGGCAGCGAGAATCAGCTCAAACCCACTCTAAAAAGGAATTTCAAAAACAAAACAAAGAAACAGGGAAATTCTTTACAATTCCTTCAGGGTCTCTGATGCAACCTGGAATGACCCTATCTACAATGACAGCTGGATGTGGCATGAGGCTGGACACTTGGGACTGAGAGGATTGGTGAGATTGGGTGAGCAAATGCAGACCCTTTAAAGCAAGAATGCATGGCACCCATTCCATGTGTCCCAACTCTCCAGGTTGAAGGGAATATTACTACAGCTATAACATGTACGGGAAACCTAGAGAATGGACACACTGTGAATACGAAAGGTTTCTAAAACTCAACGAAGAGTCCCTCTCCTGGTGCTCCGGTTTGACTTTCCAACTGCTTTCCTATCAATCTCCCAAATTGGAGAGACAGCCCCTTTAAGCTCCTGGTTCGCACAGGTTGCCAATTTGGCAGAGGATGAAAGGGAAGACGGAGAACCAATGAGAGATTAGCTGTTAGGCATTTGGATGGGCACATGCCACTCTAATTTCCCGGCAGGAAGAAGAATTAACCAAAGTCTCAGCCACCCACCGGGAACCAGTATAGGTCCTGAACCAAAAGTTTGGACTTGCGTTCAGCTCACAAAAAACGAGTTGAAAAATGGAGCTCAGGGGCACAGCAATTCACAAACTGGCAGAGTAATCAAGGCCAACTCTCGTCCAAAATTCTGTTGAGGGAAGGCAACGAGGCGGACTTGAAAGCGAGGCAGAATAGCAGGAAACAGATTTCAAGAGGTACGTTGGAATCGCCTGTAAAGCACAGGAAGAGGGGCACAACTTCGACAATGACGCACTTGGCCAAAAAGGGCGTATGTGTTTTCTCCTGAATATATTCAGGAGAAAACGCATACGCCCTTTTTGGCCAAGCAAGCAAGCGGGCAATGCAAATCTGCACTACAAAGAAGTATCACTTCCCACCGGTCAAAAGGGACATCCACAAAATGTGTAAAAACCAGAAAGGCAAGACAGGCCCTGGAGAACAGGGAGCCTTGTTATGCTGATGGGCGGGATGTAAGTTGCCAACTGCCTCACTGGAGGAGTGCATTGTGTTCCCTAAAACAAGGAAACAACAGAGCTACAGAGCCAAGGGCACTTCCAGTCTAGGGAATATACCTTGGGAAAACTGAAAATCAATAAGACAGAGCCACCCCCAAATTGAGGGCTGCACTGCTTACAAGAACCTCAACCTGGGTGCACCTGAAATATCCCAGGAAATATAAAAATGGTTCAAAAAATTGTGGAACTTACGTACGATGGAATATCCCTCAGCCATGAAATCAATGTCATAAGACCAGTAGCAGCAAAATGAGTGGATTCAGGTACGATGATTCTAAGTGAAATAAGTCACACAGAAAAAGAAACTTATCATAAGATATCACTTAGGAAGATCCTGTAAACATGGCTACACATGAACTGAGTTAGGAAAGAGAACAGAGTCTCACATTTAGAAAACACTCTTATGCCTGCTTAAGGGGGAAGGAGAGGTGGGGTGATGCATCAAACCAGAGTTTGATATAAGCCCAGGTACCGTTCCAAAAACCAACTATGGAATAGACAAGACCTACACCTTCCTCAGTGAAAGGGACTCAAAACCCCATATTTCCCGCAGAGGAATAGATCTGACTAGTAAGAATCTTAAAACCTATGTATTGATATGTCTCCGTAAGGGAATCAAGTGTGTCTAGACTGGCATAAACATGGCAGTGAGAATCAGCTCAAACCCACTCTAAAAAGGAATTTCAAAAACAAAACAAAGAAACAGGGAAATTCTTTACAATTCCTTCAGGGTCTCTGATGCAACCTGGAATGACCCTATCTACAATGACAGCTGGATGTGGCATGAGGCTGGACACTTGGGACTGAGAGGATTGGTGAGATTGGGTGAGCAAATGCAGACCCTTTAAAGCAAGAATGCATGGCACCCATTCCATGGGTCCCAACTCTCCAGGTTGAAGGGAATATTACTACAGCTATAACATGTACGGGAAACCTAGAGAATGGACACACTGTGAATACGAAAGGTTTCTAAAACTCAACGAAGAGTCCCTCTCCTGGTGCTCTGGTTTGACTTTCCAACTGCTTTCCTATCAATCTCCCAACTTGGAGAGACAGCCCCTTTAAGCTCCTGGTTCGCACAGGTTGCCAATTTGGCAGAGGATGAAAGGGAAGACGGAGAACCAATGAGAGAGTAGCTGTTAGGCATTTGGATGGGCACATGTCACTCTAATTTCCCGGCAGGAAGAAGAATTAACCAAAGTCTCAGCCACCCACCGGGAACCAGTATAGGTCCTGAACCAAAAGTTTGGACTTGCGTTCAGCTCACAAAAAACGAGTTGAAAAATGGAGCTGAGGGGCACAGCAATTCACAAACTGGCAGAGTAATCAAGGCCAACTCTCGTCCAAAATTCTGTTGAGGGAAGGCAACGAGGCGGACTTGAAAGCGAGGCAGAATAGCAGGAAACAGATTTCAAGAGGTACGTTGGAATCGCCTGTAAAGCACAGGAAGAGGGGCACAACTTCGACAATGACGCACTTGGCCAAAAAGGGCGTATGCGTTTTCTCCTGAATATATTCAGGAGAAAACGCATACGCCCTTTTTGGCCAAGCAAGCAAGCGGGCAATGCAAATCTGCACTACAAAGAAGTATCACTTCCCACCGGTCAAAAGGGACATCCACAAAATGTGTAAAAACCAGAAAGGCAAGACAGGCCCTGGAGAACAGGGAGCCTTGTTATGCTGATGGGCGGGATGTAAGTTGCCAACTGCCTCACTGGAGGAGTGCATTGTGTTCCCTAAAACAAGGAAACAACAGAGCTACAGAGCCAAGGGCACATCCAGTCTAGGGAATATACCTTGGGAAAACTGAAAATCAATAAGACAGAGCCACCCCCAAATTGAGGGCTGCACTGCTTACAAGAACCTCAACCTGGGTACACCTGAAATATCCCAGGAAATATAAAAATGGTTCAAAATATTGTGGAACTTACGTACGATGGAATATCCCTCAGCCATGAAATCAATGTCATAAGACCAGTAGCAGCAAAATGAGTGGATTCAGGTACGATGATTCTAAGTGAAATAAGTCACACAGAAAAAGAAACTTATCATAAGATATCACTTAGGAAGATCCTGTAAACATGGCTACACATGAACTGAGTTAGGAAAGAGAACAGAGTCTCACATTTAGAAAACACTCTTATGCCTGCTTAAGGGGGAAGGAGAGGTGGGGTGATGCATCAAACCAGAGTTTGATATAAGCCCAGGTACCGTTCCAAAAACCAACTATGGAATAGACAAGACCTACACCTTCCTCAGTGAAAGGGACTCAAAACCCCATATTTCCCGCAGAGGAATAGATCTGACTAGTAAGAATCTTAAAACCTATGTATTGATATGTCTCCGTAAGGGAATCAAGTGTGTCTAGACTGGCATAAACATGGCAGCGAGAATCAGCTCAAACCCACTCTAAAAAGGAATTTCAAAAACAAAACAAAGAAACAGGGAAATTCTTTACAATTCCTTCAGGGTCTCTGATGCAACCTGGAATGACCCTATCTACAATGACAGCTGGATGTGGCATGAGGCTGGACACTTGGGACTGAGAGGATTGGTGAGATTGGGTGAGCAAATGCAGACCCTTTAAAGCAAGAATGCATGGCACCCATTCCATGTGTCCCAACTCTCCAGGTTGAAGGGAATATTACTACAGCTATAACATGTACGGGAAACCTAGAGAATGGACACACTGTGAATACGAAAGGTTTCTAAAACTCAACGAAGAGTCCCTCTCCTGGTGCTCCGGTTTGACTTTCCAACTGCTTTCCTATCAATCTCCCAACTTGGAGAGACAGCCCCTTTAAGCTCCTGGTTCGCACAGGTTGCCAATTTGGCAGAGGATGAAAGGGAAGACGGAGAACCAATGAGAGAGTAGCTGTTAGGCATTTGGATGGGCACATGTCACTCTAATTTCCCGGCAGGAAGAAGAATTAACCAAAGTCTCAGCCACCCACCGGGAACCAGTATAGGTCCTGAACCAAAAGTTTGGACTTGCGTTCAGCTCACAAAAAACGAGTTGAAAAATGGAGCTCAGGGGCACAGCAATTCACAAACTGGCAGAGTAATCAAGGCCAACTCTCGTCCAAAAATCTGTTGAGGGAAGGCAAAGAGGCGGACTTGAAAGCGAGGCAGAATAGCAGGAAACAGATTTCAAGAGGTACGTTGGAATCGCCTGTAAAGCACAGGAAGAGGGGCACAACTTCGACAATGACGCACTTGGCCAAAAACGGAGTATGTGTTTTATCCTGAATATATTCAGGAGAAAACGCATACGTCCTTTTTGGCCAAGCAAGCAAGCGGGCAATGCAAATCTGCACTACAAAGAAGTATCACTTCCCACCGGTCAAAAGGGACATCCACAAAATGTGTAAAAACCAGAAAGGCAAGACAGGCCCTGGAGAACAGGGAGCCTTGTTATGCTGATGGGTGGGATGTAAGTTGCCAACTGCCTCACTGGAGGAGTGCATTGTGTTCCCTAAAACAAGGAAACAACAGAGCTACAGAGCCAAGGGCACATCCAGTCTAGGGAATATACCTTGGGAAAACTGAAAATCAATAAGACAGAGCCACCCCAAAATTGAGGGCTGCACTGCTTACAAGAACCTCAACCTGGGTACACCTGAAATATCCCAGGAAATATAAAAATGGTTCAAAAATTGTGGAACTTACGTACGATGGAATGTCCCTCAGCCATGAAATCAATGTCATAAGACCAGTAGCAGCAAAATGAGTGGATTCAGGTACGATGATTCTAAGTGAAATAAGTCACACAGAAAATGAAACTTATCATAAGATATCACTTAGGAAGATCCTGTAAACATGGCTACACATGAACTGAGTTAGGAAAGAGAACAGAGTCTCACATTTAGAAAACACTCTTTGCCTGATTAAGGGGGAAGGAGAGGTGGGGTGATGCATCAATCCAGAGTTTGATATAAGCCCAGGTACCGTTCCAAAAACCAACTATGGAATAGACAAGACCTACACCTTCTTCAGTGAAAGGGACTCAAAACCCCATATTTCCCGCAGAGGAATAGATCTGACTAGTAAGAATCTTAAAACCTATGTATTGATATGTCTCCGTAAGGGAATCAAGTGTGTCTAGACTGGCATAAACATGGCAGCGAGAATCAGCTCAAACCCACTCTAAAAAGGAATTTCAAAAACAAAACAAAGAAACAGGGAAATTCTTTACAATTCCTTCAGGGTCTCTGATGCAACCTGGAATGACCCTATCTACAATGACAGCTGGATGTGGCATGAGGCTGGACACTTGGGACTGAGAGGATTGGTGAGATTGGGTGAGCAAATGCAGACCCTTTAAAGCAAGAATGCATGGCACCCATTCCATGGGTCCCAACTCTCCAGGTTGAAGGGAATATTACTACAGCTATAACATGTACGGGAAACCTAGAGAATGGACACACTGTGAATACGAAAGGTTTCTAAAACTCAACGAAGAGTCCCTCTCCTGGTGCTCCGGTTTGACTTTCCAACTGCTTTCCTATCAATCTCCCAACTTGGAGAGACAGCCCCTTTAAGCTCCTGGTTCGCACAGGTTGCCAATTTGGCAGAGGATGAAAGGGAAGAGGGAGAACCAATGAGAGAGTAGCTGTTAGGCATTTGGATGGGCACATGTCACTCTAATTTCCCGGCAGGAAGAAGAATTAACCAAAGTCTCAGCCACCCACCGGGAACCAGTATAGGTCCTGAACCAAAAGTTTGGACTTGCGTTCAGCTCACAAAAAACGAGTTGAAAAATGGAGCTCAGGGGCACAGCAATTCACAAACTGGCAGAGTAATCAAGGCCAACTCTCGTCCAAAAATCTGTTGAGGGAAGGCAACGAGGCGGACTTGAAAGCGAGGCAGAATAGCAGGAAACAGATTTCAAGAGGCACGTTGGAATCGCCTGTAAAGCACAGGAAGAGGGGCACAACTTCGACAATGACGCACTTGGCCAAAAAGGGCGTATGCGTTTTCTCCTGAATATATTCAGGAGAAAACGCATACGCCCTTTTTGGCCAAGCAAGCAAGCGGGCTATGCAAATCTGCACTACAAAGAAGTATCACTTCCCACCGGTCAAAAGGGACATCCACAAAATGTGTAAAAACCAGAAAGGCAAGACAGGCCCTGGAGAACAGGGAGCCTTGTTATGCTGATGGGCGGGATGTAAGTTGCCAACTGCCTCACTGGAGGAGTGCATTGTGTTCCCTAAAACAAGGAAACAACAGAGCTACAGAGCCAAGGGCGCTTCCAGTCTAGGGAATATACCTTGGGAAAACTGAAAATCAATAAGACAGAGCCACCCCCAAATTGAGGGCTGCACTGCTTACAAGAACCTCAACCTGGGTGCACCTGAAATATCCCAGGAAATATAAAAATGGTTCAAAAAATTGTGGAACTTACGTACGATGGAATATCCCTAGGCCATGAAATCAATGTCATAAGACCAGTAGCAGCAAAATGAGTGGATTCAGGTACGATGATTCTAAGTGAAATAAGTCACACAGAAAAAGAAACTTATCATAAGATATCACTTAGGAAGATCCTGTAAACATGGCTACACATGAACTGAGTTAGGAAAGAGAACAGAGTCTCACATTTAGAAAACACTCTTATGCCTGCTTAAGGGGGAAGGAGAGGTGGGGTGATGCATCAAACCAGAGTTTGATATAAGCCCAGGTACCGTTCCAAAAACCAACTATGGAATAGACAAGACCTACACCTTCCTCAGTGAAAGGGACTCAAAACCCCATATTTCCCGCAGAGGAATAGATCTGACTAGTAAGAATCTTAAAACCTATGTATTGATATGTCTCCGTAAGGGAATCAAGTGTGTCTAGACTGGCATAAACATGGCAGTGAGAATCAGCTCAAACCCACTCTAAAAAGGAATTTCAAAAACAAAACAAAGAAACAGGGAAATTCTTTACAATTCCTTCAGGGTCTCTGATGCAACCTGGAATGACCCTATCTACAATGACAGCTGGATGTGGCATGAGGCTGGACACTTGGGACTGAGAGGATTGGTGAGATTGGGTGAGCAAATGCAGACCCTTTAAAGCAAGAATGCATGGCACCCATTCCATGGGTCCCAACTCTCCAGGTTGAAGGGAATATTACTACAGCTATAACATGTACGGGAAACCTAGAGAATGGACACACTGTGAATACGAAAGGTTTCTAAAACTCAACGAAGTGTCCCTCTCCTGGTTCTCCGGTTTGACTTTCCAACTGCTTTCCTATCAATCTCCCAACTTGGAGAGACAGCCCCTTTAAGCTCCTGGTTCGCACAGGTTGCCAATTTGGCAGAGGATGAAAGGGAAGAGGGAGAACCAATGAGAGAGTAGCTGTTAGGCATTTGGATGGGCACATGTCACTCTAATTTCCCGGCAGGAAGAAGAATTAACCAAAGTCTCAGCCACCCACCGGGAACCAGTATAGGTCCTGAACCAAAAGTTTGGACTTGCGTTCAGCTCACAAAAAACGAATTGAAAAATGGAGCTCACGGGCACAGCAATTCACAAACTGGCAGAGTAATCAAGGCCAACTCTCGTCCAAAATTCTGTTGAGGGAAGGCAACGAGGCGGACTTGAAAGCGAGGCAGAATAGCAGGAAACAGATTTCAAGAGGTACGTTGGAATCGCCTGTAAAGCACAGGAAGAGGGGCACAACTTCGACAATGACGCACTTGGCCAAAAAGGGCGTATGCGTTTTCTCCTGAATATATTCAGGAGAAAACGCATACGCCCTTTTTGGCCAAGCAAGCAAGCGGGCAATGCAAATCTGCACTACAAAGAAGTATCACTTCCCACCGGTCAAAAGGGACATCCACAAAATGTGTAAAAACCAGAAAGGCAAGACAGGCCCTGGAGAACAGGGAGCCTTGTTATGCTGATGGGCGGGATGTAAGTTGCCAACTGCCTCACTGGAGGCGTGCATTGTGTTCCCTAAAACAAGGAAACAACAGAGCTACAGAGCCAAGGGCACTTCCAGTCTAGGGAATATACCTTGGGAAAACTGAAAATCAATAAGACAGAGCCACCCCCAAATTGAGGGTTGCACTGCTTACAAGAACCTCAACCTGGGTGCACCTGAAATATCCCAGGAATTATAAAAATGGTTCAAAAAATTGTGGAACTTACGTACGATGGAATATCCCTCAGCCATGAAATCAATGTCATAAGACCAGTAGCAGCAAAATGAGTGGATTCAGGTACGATGATTCTAAGTGAAATAAGCCACACAGAAAAAGAAACTTATCATTAGATATCACTTAGGAAGATCCTGTAAACATGGCTACACATGAACTGAGTTAGGAAAGAGAACAGAGTCTCACATTTAGAAAACACTCTTATGCCTGCTTAAGGGGGAAGGAGAGGTGGGGTGATGCATCAAACCAGAGTTTGATATAAGCCCAGGTACCGTTCCAAAAACCAACTATGGAATAGACAAGACCTACACCTTCCTCAGTGAAAGGGACTCAAAACCCCATATTTCCCGCAGAGGAATAGATCTGACTAGTAAGAATCTTAAAACCTATGTATTGATATGTCTCCGTAAGGGAATCAAGTGTGTCTAGACTGGCATAAACATGGCAGCGAGAATCAGCTCAAACCCACTCTAAAAAGGAATTTCAAAAACAAAACAAAGAAACAGGGAAATTCTTTACAATTCCTTCAGGGTCTCTGATGCAACCTGGAATGACCCTATCTACAATGACAGCTGGATGTGGCATGAGGCTGGACACTTGGGACTGAGAGGATTGGTGAGATGGGGTGAGCAAATGCAGACCCTTTAAAGCAAGAATGCATGGCACCCATTCCATGGGTCCCAACTCTCCAGGTTGAAGGGAATATTACTACAGCTATAACATGTACGGGAAACCTAGAGAATGGACACACTGTGAATACGAAAGGTTTCTAAAACTCAACGAAGAGTCCCTCTCCTGGTGCTCCGGTTTGACTTTCCAACTGCTTTCCTATCAATCGCCCAACTTGGAGAGACAGCCCCTTTAAGCTCCTGGTTCGCACAGGTTGCCAATTTGGCAGAGGATGAAAGGGAAGACGGAGAACCAATGAGAGAGTAGCTGTTAGGCATTTGGATGGGCACATGTCACTCTAATTTCCCGGCAGGAAGAAGAATTAACCAAAGTCTCAGCCACCCACCGTGAACCAGTATAGGTCCTGAACCAAAAGTTTGGACTTGCGTTCAGCTCACAAAAAACGAGTTGAAAAATGGAGCTCAGGGGCACAGCAATTCACAAACTGGCAGAGTAATCAAGGCCAACTCTCGTCCAAAAATCTGTTGAGGGAAGGCAATGAGGCGGACTTGAAAGCGAGGCAGAATAGCAGGAAACAGATTTCAAGAGGTACGTTGGAATCGCCTGTAAAGCACAGGAAGAGGGGCACAACATCGACAATGACGCACTTGGCCAAAAAGGGCGTATGCGTTTTCTCCTGAATTTATTAAGGAGAAAACGCATACGCCCTTTTTGGCCAAGCAAGCAAGCGGGCAATGCAAATCTGCACTACAAAGAAGTATCACTTCCCACCGGTCAAAAGGGACATCCACAAAATGTGTAAAAACCAGAAAGGCAAGACAGGCCCTGGAGAACAGGGAGCCTTGTTATGCTGATGGGCGGGATGTAAGTTGCCAACTGCCTCACTGGAGGAGTGCATTGTGTTCCCTAAAACAAGGAAACAACAGAGCTACAGAGCCAAGGGCACTTCCAGTCTAGGGAATATACCTTGGGAAAACTGAAAATCAATAAGACAGAGCCACCCCCAAATTGAGGGCTGCACTGCTTACAAGAACCTCAACCTGGGTGCACCTGAAATATCCCAGGAAATATAAAAATGGTTCAAAAAATTGTGGAACTTACGTACGATGGAATATCCCTCAGCCATGAAATCAATGTCATAAGACCAGTAGCAGCAAAATGAGTGGATTCAGGTACGATGATTCTAAGTGAAATAAGTCACACAGAAAAAGAAACTTATCATAAGATATCACTTAGGAAGATCCTGTAAACATGGCTACACATGAACTGAGTTAGGAAAGAGAACAGAGTCTCACATTTAGAAAACACTCTTATGCCTGCTTAAGGGGGAAGGAGAGGTGGGGTGATGCATCAAACCAGAGTTTGATATAAGCCCAGGTACCGTTCCAAAAACCAACTATGGAATAGACAAGACCTACACCTTCCTCAGTGAAAGGGACTCAAAACCCCATATTTCCCGCAGAGGAATAGATCTGACTAGTAAGAATCTTAAAACCTATGTATTGATATGTCTCCGTAAGGGAATCAAGTGTGTCTAGACTGGCATAAACATGGCAGCGAGAATCAGCTCAAACCCACTCTAAAAAGGAATTTCAAAAACAAAACAAAGAAACAGGGAAATTCTTTACAATTCCTTCAGGGTCTCTGATGCAACCTGGAATGACCCTATCTACAATGACAGCTGGATGTGGCATGAGGCTGGACACTTGGGACTGAGAGGATTGGTGAGATTGGGTGAGCAAATGCAGACCCTTTAAAGCAAGAATGCATGGCACCCATTCCATGGGTCCCAACTCTCCAGGTTGAAGGGAATATTACTACAGCTATAACATGTACGGGAAACCTAGAGAATGGACACACTGTGAATACGAAAGGTTTCTAAAACTCAACGAAGAGTCCCTCTCCTGGTGCTCCGGTTTGACTTTCCAACTGCTTTCCTATCAATCGCCCAACTTGGAGAGACAGCCCCTTTAAGCTCCTGGTTCGCACAGGTTGCCAATTTGGCAGAGGATGAAAGGGAAGACGGAGAACCAATGAGAGAGTAGCTGTTAGGCATTTGGATGGGCACATGTCACTCTAAATTCCCGGCAGGAAGAAGAATTAACCAAAGTCTCAGCCACCCACCGGGAACCAGTATAGGTCCTGAACCAAAAGTTTGGACTTGCGTTCAGCTCACAAAAAACGAGTTGAAAAATGGAGCTCAGGGGCACAGCAATTCACAAACTGGCAGAGTAATCAAGGCCAACTCTCGTCCAAAAATCTGTTGAGGGAAGGCAACGAGGCGGACTTGAAAGCGAGGCAGAATAGCAGGAAACAGATTTCAAGAGGTACGTTGGAATCGCCTGTAAAGCACAGGAAGAGGGGCACAACTTCGACAATGACGCACTTGGCCAAAAAGGGCGTATGCGTTTTCTCCTGAATATATTCAGGAGAAAACGCATACGCCCTTTTTGGCCAAGCAAGCAAGCGGGCAATGCAAATCTGCACTACAAAGAAGTATCTCTTCCCACCGGTCAAAAGGGACATCCACAAAATGTGTAAAAACCAGAAAGGCAAGACAGGCCCTGGAGAACAGGGAGCCTTGTTATGCTGATGGGCGGGATGTAAGTTGCCAACTGCCTCACTGGAGGAGTGCATTGTGTTCCCTAAAACAAGGAAACAACAGAGCTACAGAGCCAAGGGCACATCCAGTCTAGGGAATATACCTTGGGAAAACTGAAAATCAATAAGACAGAGCCACCCCCAAATTGAGGGCTGCACTGCTTACAAGAACCTCGACCTGGGTACACCTGAAATATCCCAGGAAATATAAAAATGGTTCAAAATATTGTGGAACTTACGTACGATGGAATATGCCTCAGCCATGAAATCAATGTCATAAGACCAGTAGCAGCAAAATGAGTGGATTCAGGTACGATGATTCTAAGTGAAATAAGTCACACAGAAAAAGAAACTTATCATAAGATATCACTTAGGAAGATCCTGTAAACATGGCTACACATGAACTGAGTTAGGAAAGAGAACAGAGTCTCACATTTAGAAAACACTCTTATGCCTGCTTAAGGGGGAAGGAGAGGTGGGGTGATGCATCAAACCCGAGTTTGATATAAGCACAGGTACCATTCCAAAAACCAACTATGGAATAGACAAGACCTACACCTTCCTCAGTGAAAGGGACTCAAAACCCCATATTTCCCGCAGAGGAATAGATCTGACTAGTAAGAATCTTAAAACCTATGTATTGATATGTCTCCGTAAGGGAATCAAGTGTGTCTAGACTGGCATAAACATGGCAGCGAGAATCAGCTCAAACCCACTCTAAAAAGGAATTTCAAAAACAAAACAAAGAAACAGGGAAATTCTTTACAATTCCTTCAGGGTCTCTGATGCAACCTGGAATGACCCTATCTACAATGACAGCTGGATGTGGCATGAGGCTGGACACTTGGGACTGAGAGGATTGGTGAGATTGGGTGAGCAAATGCAGACCCTTTAAAGCAAGAATGCATGGCACCCATTCCATGGGTCCCAACTCTCCAGGTTGAAGGGAATATTACTACAGCTATAACATGTACGGGAAACCTAGAGAATGGACACACTGTGAATACGAAAGGTTTCTAAAACTCAACGAAGAGTCCCTCTCCTGGTGCTCCGGTTTGACTTTCCAACTGCTTTCCTATCAATCTCCCAACTTGGAGAGACAGCCCCTTTAAGCTCCTGGTTCGCACAGGTTGCCAATTTGGCAGAGGATGAAAGGGAAGAGGGAGAACCAATGAGAGAGTAGCTGTTAGGCATTTGGATGGGCACATGTCACTCTAATTTCCCGGCAGGAAGAAGAATTAACCAAAGTCTCAGCCACCCACCGTGAACCAGTATAGGTCCTGAACCAAAAGTTTGGACTTGCGTTCAGCTCACAAAAAACGAGTTGAAAAATGGAGCTCAGGGGCACAGCAATTCACAAACTGGCAGAGTAATCAAGGCCAACTCTCGTCCAAAAATCTGTTGAGGGAACGCAACGAGGCGGACTTGAAAGCGAGGCAGAATAGCAGGAAACAGATTTCAAGAGGTACGTTGGAATCGCCTGTAAAGCACAGGAAGAGGGGCACAACTTCGACAATGACGCACTTGGCCAAAAAGGGCGTATGCGTTTTCTCCTGAATATATTCAGGAGAAAACGCATACGCCCTTTTTGGCCAAGCAAGCAAGCGGGCAATGCAAATCTGCACTACAAAGAAGTATCACTTCCCACCGGTCAAAAGGGACATCCACAAAATGTGTAAAAACCAGAAAGGCAAGACAGGCCCTGGAGAACAGGGAGCCTTGTTATGCTGATGGGCGGGATGTAAGTTGCCAACTGCCTCACTGGAGGAGTGCATTGTGTTCCCTAAAACAAGGAAACAACAGAGCTACAGAGCCAAGGGCACATCCAGTCTAGGGAATATACCTTGGGAAAACTGAAAATCAATAAGACAGAGCCACCCCCAAATTGAGGGCTGCACTGCTTACAAGAACCTCGACCTGGGTACACCTGAAATATCCCAGGAAATATAAAAATGGTTCAAAATATTGTGTAACTTACGTACGATGGAATATGCCTCAGCCATGAAATCAATGTCATAAGACCAGTAGCAGCAAAATGAGTGGATTCAGGTACGATGATTCTAAGTGAAATAAGTCACACAGAAAAAGAAACTTATCATAAGATATCACTTAGGAAGATCCTGTAAACATGGCTACACATGAACTGAGTTAGGAAAGAGAACAGAGTCTCACATTTAGAAAACACTCTTATGCCTGCTTAAGGGGGAAGGAGAGGTGGGGTGATGCATCAAACCAGAGTTTGATATAAGCACAGGTACCATTCCAAAAACCAACTATGGAATAGACAAGACCTACACCTTCCTCAGTGAAAGGGACTCAAAACCCCATATTTCCCGCAGAGGAATAGATCTGACTAGTAAGAATCTTAAAACCTATGTATTGATATGTCTCCGTAAGGGAATCAAGTGTGTCTAGACTGGCATAAACATGGCAGCGAGAATCAGCTCAAACCCACTCTAAAAAGGAATTTCAAAAACAAAACAAAGAAACAGGGAAATTCTTTACAATTCCTTCAGGGTCTCTGATGCAACCTGGAATGACCCTATCTACAATGACAGCTGGATGTGGCATGAGGCTGGACACTTGGGACTGAGAGGATTGGTGAGATTGGGTGAGCAAATTCAGACCCTTTAAAGCAAGAATGCATGGCACCCATTCCATGGGTCCCAACTCTCCAGGTTGAAGGGAATATTACTACAGCTATAACATGTACGGGAAACCTAGAGAATGGACACACTGTGAATACGAAAGGTTTCTAAAACTCAACGAAGAGTCCCTCTCCTGGTGCTCCGGTTTGACTTTCCAACTGCTTTCCTATCAATCTCCCAACTTGGAGAGACAGCCCCTTTAAGCTCCTGGTTCGCACAGGTTGCCAATTTGGCAGAGGATGAAAGGGAAGAGGGAGAACCAATGAGAGAGTAGCTGTTAGGCATTTGGATGGGCACATGTCACTCTAATTTCCCGGCAGGAAGAAGAATTAACCAAAGTCTCAGCCACCCACCGTGAACCAGTATAGGTCCTGAACCAAAAGTTTGGACTTGCGTTCAGCTCACAAAAAACGAGTTGAAAAATGGAGCTCAGGGGCACAGCAATTCACAAACTGGCAGAGTAATCAAGGCCAACTCTCGTCCAAAAATCTGTTGAGGGAAGGCAATGAGGCGGACTTGAAAGCGAGGCAGAATAGCAGGAAACAGATTTCAAGAGGTACGTTGGAATCGCCTGTAAAGCACAGGAAGAGGGGCACAACTTCGACAATGACGCACTTGGCCAAAAAGGGCGTATGCGTTTTCTCCTGAATATATTAAGGAGAAAACGCATACGCCCTTTTTGGCCAAGCAAGCAAGCGGGCAATGCAAATCTGCACTACAAAGAAGTATCACTTCCCACCGGTCAAAAGGGACATCCACAAAATGTGTAAAAACCAGAAAGGCAAGACAGGCCCTGGAGAACAGGGAGCCTTGTTATGCTGATGGGCGGGATGTAAGTTGCCAACTGCCTCACTGGAGGAGTGCATTGTGTTCCCTAAAACAAGGAAACAACAGAGCTACAGAGCCAAGGGCACTTCCAGTCTAGGGAATATACCTTGGGAAAACTGAAAATCAATAAGACAGAGCCACCCCCAAATTGAGGGCTGCACTGCTTACAAGAACCTCAACCTGGGTACACCTGAAATATCCCAGGAAATATAAAAATGGTTCAAAAAATTGTGGAACTTACGTACGATGGAATATCCCTCAGCCATGAAATCAATGTCATAAGACCAGTAGCAGCAAAATGAGTGGATTCAGGTACGATGATTCTAAGTGAAATAAGTCACACAGAAAAAGAAACTTATCATAAGATATCACTTAGGAAGATCCTGTAAACATGGCTACACATGAACTGAGTTAGGAAAGAGAACAGAGTCTCACATTTAGAAAACACTCTTATGCCTGCTTAAGGGGGAAGGAGAGGTGGGGTGATGCATCAAACCAGAGTTTGATATAAGCCCAGGTACCGTTCCAAAAACCAACTATGGAATAGACAAGACCTACACCTTCCTCAGTGAAAGGGACTCAAAACCCCATATTTCCCGCAGAGGAATAGATCTGACTAGTAAGAATCTTAAAACCTATGTATTGATATGTCTCCGTAAGGGAATCAAGTGTGTCTAGACTGGCATAAACATGGCAGCGAGAATCAGCTCAAACCCACTCTAAAAAGGAATTTCAAAAACAAAACAAAGAAACAGGGAAATTCTTTACAATTCCTTCAGGGTCTCTGATGCAACCTGGAATGACCCTATCTACAATGACAGCTGGATGTGGCATGAGGCTGGACACTTGGGACTGAGAGGATTGGTGAGATTGGGTGAGCAAATGCAGACCCTTTAAAGCAAGAATGCATGGCACCCATTCCATGGGTCCCAACTCTCCAGGTTGAAGGGAATATTACTACAGCTATAACATGTACGGGAAACCTAGAGAATGGACACACTGTGAATACGAAAGGTTTCTAAAACTCAACGAAGAGTCCCTCTCCTGGTGCTCCGGTTTGACTTTCCAACTGCTTTCCTATCAATCTCCCAACTTGGAGAGACAGCCCCTTTAAACTCCTGGTTCGCACAAGTTGCCAATTTGGCAGAGGATGAAAGGGAAGAGGGAGAACCAATGAGAGAGTAGCTGTTAGGCATTTGGATGGGCACATGTCACTCTAATTTCCCGGCAGGAAGAAGAATTAACCAAAGTCTCAGCCACCCACCGGGAACCAGTATAGGTCCTGAACCAAAAGTTTGGACTTGCATTCAGCTCACAAAATACGAGTTGAAAAATGGAGCTCAGGGGCACAGCAATTCACAAACTGGCAGAGTAATCAAGGCCAACTCTCGTCCAAAAATCTGTTGAGGGAAGGCAACGAGGCGGACTTGAAAGCGAGGCAGAATAGCAGGAAACAGATTTCAAGAGGTACGTTGGAATCGCCTGTAAAGCACAGGAAGAGGGGCACAACTTCGACAATGATGCACTTGGCCAAAAAGGGCGTATGCGTTTTCTCCTGAATATATTCAGGAGAAAACGCATACGCCCTTTTTGGCCAAGCAAGCAAGCGGGCAATGCAAATCTGCACTACAAAGAAGTATCACTTCCCACCGGTCAAAAGGGACATCCACAAAATGTGTAAAAACCAGAAAGGCAAGACAGGCCCTGGAGAACAGGGAGCCTTGTTATGCTGATGGGCGGGATGTAAGTTGCCAACTGCCTCACTGGAGGAGTGCATTGTGTTCCCTAAAACGAGGAAACAACAGAGCTACAGAGCCAAGGGCACTTCCAGTCTAGGGAATATACCTTGGGAAAACTGAAAATCAATAAGACAGAGCCACCCCCAAATTGAGGGCTGCACTGCTTACAAGAACCTCAACCTGGGTACACCTGAAATATCCCAGGAAATATAAAAATGGTTCAAAAAATTGTGGAACTTACGTACGATGGAATATCCCTCAGCCATGAAATCAATGTCATAAGACCAGTAGCAGCAAAATGAGTGGATTCAGGTACGATGATTCTAAGTGAAATAAGTCACACAGAAAAAGAAACTTATCATAAGATATCACTTAGGAAGATCCTGTAAACATGGCTACACATGAACTGAGTTAGGAAAGAGAACAGAGTCTCACATTTAGAAAACACTCTTATGCCTGCTTAAGGGGGAAGGAGAGGTGGGGTGATGCATCAAACCAGAGTTTGATATAAGCACAGGTACCGTTCCAAAAACCAACTATGGAATAGACAAGACCTACACCTTCCTCAGTGAAAGGGACTCAAAACCCCATATTTCCCGCAGAGGAATAAATCTGACTAGTAAGAATCTTAAAACCTATGTATTGATATGTCTCCGTAAGGGAATCAAGTGTGTCTAGACTGGCATAAACATGGCAGCGAGAATCAGCTCAAACCCACTCTAAAAAGGAATTTCAAAAACAAAACAAAGAAACAGGGAAATTCTTTACAATTCCTTCAGGGTCTCTGATGCAACCTGGAATGACCCTATCTACAATGACAGCTGGATGTGGCATGAGGCTGGACACTTGGGACTGAGAGGATTGGTGAGATTGGGTGAGCAAATGCAGACCCTTTAAAGCAAGAATGCATGGCACCCATTCCATGGGTCCCAACTCTCCAGGTTGAAGGGAATATTACTACAGCTATAACATGTACGGGAAACCTAGAGAATGGACACACTGTGAATACGAAAGGTTTCTAAAACTCAACGAAGAGTCCCTCTCCTGGTGCTCTGGTTTGACTTTCCAACTGCTTTCCTATCAATCTCCCAACTTGGAGAGACAGCCCCTTTAAGCTCCTGGTTCGCACAGGTTGCCAATTTGGCAGAGGATGAAAGGGAAGACGGAGAACCAATGAGAGAGTAGCTGTTAGGCATTTGGATGGGCACATGTCACTCTAATTTCCCGGCAGGAAGAAGAATTAACCAAAGTCTCAGCCACCCACCGGGAACCAGTATAGGTCCTGAACCAAAAGTTTGGACTTGCGTTCAGCTCACAGAAAACGAGTTGAAAAATGGAGCTCAGGGGCACAGCAATTCACAAACTGGCAGAGTAATCAAGGCCAACTCTCGTCCAAAAATCTGTTGAGGGAAGGCAACGAGGCGGACTTGAAAGTGAGGCAGAATAGCAGGAAACAGATTTCAAGAGGTACGTTGGAATCGCCTGTAAAGCACAGGAAGAGGGGCACAACTTCGACAATGACGCACTTGGCCAAAAAGGGCGTATGCGTTTTCTCCTGAATATATTCAGGAGAAAACGCATACGCCCTTTTTGGCCAAGCAAGCAAGCGGGCAATGCAAATCTGCACTACAAAGAAGTATCTCTTCCCACCGGTCAAAAGGGACATCCACAAAATGTGTAAAAACCAGAAAGGCAAGACAGGCCCTGGAGAACAGGGAGCCTTGTTATGCTGATGGGCGGGATGTAAGTTGCCAACTGCCTCACTGGAGGAGTGCATTGTGTTCCCTAAAACAAGGAAACAACAGAGCTACAGAGCCAAGGGCACATCCAGTCTAGGGAATATACCTTGGGAAAACTGAAAATCAATAAGACAGAGCCACCCCCAAATTGAGGGCTGCACTGCTTACAAGAACCTCGACCTGGTTACACCTGAAATATCCCAGGAAATATAAAAATGGTTCAAAATATTGTGGAACTTACGTACGATAGAATATCCCTCAGCCATGAAATCAATGTCATAAGACCAGTAGCAGCAAAATGAGTGGATTCAGGTACGATGATTCTAAGTGAAATAAGTCACACAGAAAAAGAAACTTATCATAAGATATCACTTAGGAAGATCCTGTAAACATGGCTACACATGAACTGAGTTAGGAAAGAGAACAGAGTCTCACATTTAGAAAACACTCTTATGCCTGCTTAAGGGGGAAGGAGAGGTGGGGTGATGCATCAAACCAGAGTTTGATATAAGCACAGGTACCATTCCAAAAACCAACTATGGAATAGACAAGACCTACACCTTCCTCAGTGAAAGGGACTCAAAACCCCATATTTCCCGCAGAGGAATAGATCTGACTAGTAAGAATCTTAAAACCTATGTATTGATATGTCTCCGTAAGGGAATCAAGTGTGTCTAGACTGGCATAAACATGGCAGCGAGAATCAGCTCAAACCCACTCTAAAAAGGAATTTCAAAAACAAAACAAAGAAACAGGGAAATTCTTTACAATTCCTTCAGGGTCTCTGATGCAACCTGGAATGACCCTATCTACAATGACAGCTGGATGTGGCATGAGGCTGGACACTTGGGACTGAGAGGATTGGTGAGATTGGGTGAGCAAATGCAGACCCTTTAAAGCAAGAATGCATGGCACCCATTCCATGGGTCCCAACTCTCCAGGTTGAAGGGAATATTACTACAGCTATAACATGTACGGGAAACCTAGAGAATGGACACACTGTGAATACGAAAGGTTTCTAAAACTCAACGAAGAGTCCCTCTCCTGGTGCTCCGGTTTGACTTTCCAACTGCTTTCCTATCAATCGCCCAACTTGGAGAGACAGCCCCTTTAAGCTCCTGGTTCGCACAGGTTGCCAATTTGGCAGAGGATGAAAGGGAAGAGGGAGAACCAATGAGAGAGTAGCTGTTAGGCATTTGGATGGGCACATGTCACTCTAATTTCCCGGCAGGAAGAAGAATTAACCAAAGTCTCAGCCACCCACCGGGAACCAGTATAGGTCCTGAACCAAAAGTTTGGACTTGCGTTCAGCTCACAAAAAACGAGTTGAAAAATGGAGCTCAGGGGCACAGCAATTCACAAACTGGCAGAGTAATCAAGGCCAACTCTCGTCCAAAAATCTGTTGAGGGAACGCAACGAGGCGGACTTGAAAGCGAGGCAGAATAGCAGGAAACAGATTTCAAGAGGTACGTTGGAATCGCCTGTAAAGCACAGGAAGAGGGGCACAACTTCGACAATGACGCACTTGGCCAAAAAGGGCGTATGCGTTTTCTCCTGAATATATTCAGGAGAAAACGCATACGCCCTTTTTGGCCAAGCAAGCAAGCGGGCAATGCAAATCTGCACTACAAAGAAGTATCACTTCCCACCGGTCAAAAGGGACATCCACAAAATGTGTAAAAACCAGAAAGGCAAGACAGGCCCTGGAGAACAGGGAGCCTTGTTATGCTGATGGGCGGGATGTAAGTTGCCAACTGCCTCACTGGAGGAGTGCATTGTGTTCCCTAAAACAAGGAAACAACAGAGCTACAGAGCCAAGGGCACATCCAGTCTAGGGAATATACCTTGGGAAAACTGAAAATCAATAAGACAGAGCCACCCCCAAATTGAGGGCTGCACTGCTTACAAGAACCTCGACCTGGGTACACCTGAAATATCCCAGGAAATATAAAAATGGTTCAAAATATTGTGGAACTTACGTACGATGGAATATGCCTCAGCCATGAAATCAATGTCATAAGACCAGTAGCAGCAAAATGAGTGGATTCAGGTACGATGATTCTAAGTGAAATAAGTCACACAGAAAAAGAAACTTATCATAAGATATCACTTAGGAAGATCCTGTAAACATGGCTACACATGAACTGAGTTAGGAAAGAGAACAGAGTCTCACATTTAGAAAACACTCTTATGCCTGCTTAAGGGGGAAGGAGAGGTGGGGTGATGCATCAAACCAGAGTTTGATATAAGCACAGGTACCATTCCAAAAACCAACTATGGAATAGACAAGACCTACACCTTCCTCAGTGAAAGGGACTCAAAACCCCATATTTCCCGCAGAGGAATAGATCTGACTAGTAAGAATCTTAAAACCTATGTATTGATATGTCTCCGTAAGGGAATCAAGTGTGTCTAGACTGGCATAAACATGGCAGCGAGAATCAGCTCAAACCCACTCTAAAAAGGAATTTCAAAAACAAAACAAAGAAACAGGGAAATTCTTTACAATTCCTTCAGGGTCTCTGATGCAACCTGGAATGACCCTATCTACAATGACAGCTGGATGTGGCATGAGGCTGGACACTTGGGACTGAGAGGATTGGTGAGATTGGGTGAGCAAATGCAGACCCTTTAAAGCAAGAATGCATGGCACCCATTCCATGGGTCCCAACTCTCCAGGTTGAAGGGAATATTACTACAGCTATAACATGTACGGGAAACCTAGAGAATGGACACACTGTGAATACGAAAGGTTTCTAAAACTCAACGAAGAGTCCCTCTCCTGGTGCTCCGGTTTGACTTTCCAACTGCTTTCCTATCAATCTCCAAACTTGGAGAGACAGCCCCTTTAAGCTCCTGGTTCGCACAGGTTGCCAATTTGGCAGAGGATGAAAGGGAAGAGGGAGAACCAATGAGAGAGTAGCTGTTAGGCATTTGGATGGGCACATGTCACTCTAATTTCCCGGCAGGAAGAAGAATTAACCAAAGTCTCAGCCACCCACCGTGAACCAGTATAGGTCCTGAACCAAAAGTTTGGACTTGCGTTCAGCTCACAAAAAACGAGTTGAAAAATGGAGCTCAGGGGCACAGCAATTCACAAACTGGCAGAGTAATCAAGGCCAACTCTCGTCCAAAAATCTGTTGAGGGAAGGCAATGAGGCGGACTTGAAAGCGAGGCAGAATAGCAGGAAACAGATTTCAAGAGGTACGTTGGAATCGCCTGTAAAGCACAGGAAGAGGGGCACAACTTCGACAATGACGCACTTGGCCAAAAAGGGCGTATGCGTTTTCTCCTGAATATATTAAGGAGAAAACGCATACGCCCTTTTTGGCCAAGCAAGCAAGCGGGCAATGCAAATCTGCACTACAAAGAAGTATCACTTCCCACCGGTCAAAAGGGACATCCACAAAATGTGTAAAAACCAGAAAGGCAAGACAGGCCCTGGAGAACAGGGAGCCTTGTTATGCTGATGGGCGGGATGTAAGTTGCCAACTGCCTCACTGGAGGAGTGCATTGTGTTCCCTAAAACAAGGAAACAACAGAGCTACAGAGCCAAGGGCACTTCCAGTCTAGGGAATATACCTTGGGAAAACTGAAAATCAATAAGACAGAGCCACCCCCAAATTGAGGGCTGCACTGCTTACAAGAACCTCAACCTGGGTACACCTGAAATATCCCAGGAAATATAAAAATGGTTCAAAAAATTGTGGAACTTACGTACGATGGAATATCCCTCAGCCATGATATCAATGTCATAAGACCAGTAGCAGCAAAATGAGTGGATTCAGGTACGATGATTCTAAGTGAAATAAGTCACACAGAAAAAGAAACTTATCATAAGATATCACTTAGGATGATCCTGTAAACATGGCTACACATGAACTGAGTTAGGAAAGAGAACAGAGTCTCACATTTAGAAAACACTCTTATGCCTGCTTAAGGGGGAAGGAGAGGTGGGGTGATGCATCAAACCAGAGTTTGATATAAGCCCAGGTACCGTTCCTAAAACCAACTATGGAATAGACAAGACCTACACCTTCCTCAGTGAAAGGGACTCAAAACCCCATATTTCCCGCAGAGGAATAGATCTGACTAGTAAGAATCTTAAAACCTATGTATTGATATGTCTCCGTAAGGGAATCAAGTGTGTCTAGACTGGCATAAACATGGCAGCGAGAATCAGCTCAAACCCACTCTAAAAAGGAATTTCAAAAATAAAACAAAGAAACAGGGAAATTCTTTACAATTCCTTCAGGGTCTCTGATGCAACCTGGAATGACCCTATCTACAATGACAGCTGGATGTGGCATGAGGCTGGACACTTGGGATTGAGAGGATTGGTGAGATTGGGTGAGCAAATGCAGACCCTTTAAAGCAAGAATGCATGGCACCCATTCCATGGGTCCCAACTCTCCAGGTTGAAGGGAATATTACTACAGCTATAACATGTACGGGAAACCTAGAGAATGGACACACTGTGAATACGAAAGGTTTCTAAAACTCAACGAAGTGTCCCTCTCCTGGTGCTCCGGTTTGACTTTCCAACTGCTTTCCTATCAATCTCCCAACTTGGAGAGACAGCCCCTTTAAGCTCCTGGTTCGCACAGGTTGCCAATTTGGCAGAGGATGAAAGGGAAGACGGAGAACCAATGAGAGAGTAGCTGTTAGGCATTTGGATGGGCACATGTCACTCTAATTTCCCGGCAGGAAGAAGAATTAACCAAAGTCTCAGCCACCCACCGGGAACCAGTATAGGTCCTGAACCAAAAGTTTGGACTTGCGTTCAGCTCACAAAAAACGAATTGAAAAATGGAGCTCAGGGGCACAGCAATTCACAAACTGGCAGAGTAATCAAGGCCAACTCTCGTCCAAAATTCTGTTGAGGGAAGGCAACGAGGCGGACTTGAAAGCGAGGCAGAATAGCAGGAAACAGATTTCACGAGGTACGTTGGAATCGCCTGTAAAGCACAGGAAGAGGGGCACAACTTCGACAATGACGCACTTGGCCAAAAAGGGCGTATGCGTTTTCTCCTGAATATATTCAGGAGAAAACGCATACGCCCTTTTTGGCCAAGCAAGCAAGCGGGCAATGCAAATCTGCACTACAAAGAAGTATCACTTCCCACCGGTCAAAAGGGACATCCACAAAATGTGTAAAAACCAGAAAGGCAAGACAGGCCCTGGAGAACAGGGAGCCTTGTTATGCTGATGGGCGGGATGTAAGTTGCCAACTGCCTCACTGGAGGCGTGCATTGTGTTCCCTAAAACAAGGAAACAACAGAGCTACAGAGCCAAGGGCACTTCCAGTCTAGGGAATATACCTTGGGAAAACTGAAAATCAATAAGACAGAGCCACCCCCAAATTGAGGGCTGCACTGCTTACAAGAACCTCAACCTGGGTGCACCTGAAATATCCCAGGAATTATAAAAATGGTTCAAAAAATTGTGGAACTTACGTACGATGGAATATCCCTCAGCCATGAAATCAATGTCATAAGACCAGTAGCAGCAAAATGAGTGGATTCAGGTACTATGATTCTAAGTGAAATAAGCCACACAGAAAAAGAAACTTATCATTAGATATCACTTAGGAAGATCCTGTAAACATGGCTACACATGAACTGAGTTAGGAAAGAGAACAGAGTCTCACATTTAGAAAACACTCTTATGCCTGCTTAAGGGGGAAGGAGAGGTGGGGTGATGCATCAAACCAGAGTTTGATATAAGCCCAGGTACCGTTCCAAAAAACAACTATGGAATAGACAAGACCTACACCTTCCTCAGTGAAAGGGACTCAAAACCCCATATTTCCCGCAGAGGAATAGATCTGACTAGTAAGAATCTTAAAACCTATGTATTGATATGTCTCCGTAAGGGAATCAAGTGTGTCTAGACTGGCATAAACATGGCAGCGAGAATCAGCTCAAACCCACTCTAAAAAGGAATTTCAAAAACAAAACAAAGAAACAGGGAAATTCTTTACAATTCCTTCAGGGTCTCTGATGCAACCTGGAATGACCCTATCTACAATGACAGCTGGATGTGGCATGAGGCTGGACACTTGGGACTGAGAGGATTGGTGAGATTGGTTGAGCAAATGCAGACCCTTTAAAGCAAGAATGCATGGCACCCATTCCATGGGTCCCAACTCTCCAGGTTGAAGGGAATATTACTACAGCTATAACATGTACGGGAAACCTAGAGAATGGACACACTGTGAATACAAAAGGTTTCTAAAACTCAACGAAGAGTCCCTCTCCTGGTGCTCCGGTTTGACTTTCCAACTGCTTTCCTATCAATCTCCCAACTTGGAGAGACAGCCCCTTTAAACTCCTGGTTCGCACAAGTTGCCAATTTGGCAGAGGATGAAAGGGAAGAGGGAGAACCAATGAGAGAGTAGCTGTTAGGCATTTGGATGGGCACATGTCACTCTAATTTCCCGGCAGGAAGAAGAATTAACCAAAGTCTCAGCCACCCACCGGGAACCAGTATAGGTCCTGAACCAAAAGTTTGGACTTGCGTTCAGCTCACAAAAAACGAGTTGAAAAATGGAGCTCAGGGGCACAGCAATTCACAAACTGGCAGAGTAATCAAGGCCAACTCTCGTCCAAAAATCTGTTGAGGGAAGGCAACGAGGCGGACTTGAAAGCGAGGCAGAATAGCAGGAAACAGATTTCAAGAGGTACGTTGGAATCGCCTGTAAAGCACAGGAAGAGGGGCACAACTTCGACAATGACGCACTTGGCCAAAAAGGGCGTATGCGGTTTCTCCTGAATATATTCAGGAGAAAACGCATACGCCCTTTTTGGCCAAGCAAGCAAGCGGGCAATGCAAATCTGCACTACAAAGAAGTATCACTTCCCACCGGTCAAAAGGGACATCCACAAAATGTGTAAAAACCAGAAAGGCAAGACAGGCCCTGGAGAACAGGGAGCCTTGTTATGCTGATGGGCGGGATGTAAGTTGCCAACTGCCTCACTGGAGGAGTGCATTGTGTTCCCTAAAACAAGGAAACAACAGAGCTACAGAGCCAAGGGCACTTCCAGTCTAGGGAATATACCTTGGGAAAACTGAAAATCAATAAGACAGAGCCACCCCCAAATTGAGGGCTGCACTGCTTACAAGAACCTCAACCTGGGTGCACCTGAAATATCCCAGGAAATATAAAAATGGTTCAAAAAATTGTGGAACTTACGTACGATGGAATATCCCTCAGCCATGAAATCAATGTCATAAGACCAGTAGCAGCAAAATGAGTGGATTCAGGTACGATGATTCTAAGTGAAATAAGTCACACAGAAAAAGAAACTTATCATAAGATATCACTTAGGAAGATCCTGTAAACATGGCTACACATGAACTGAGTTAGGAAAGAGAACAGAGTCTCACATTTAGAAAACACTCTTATGCCTGCTTAAGGGGGAAGGAGAGGTGGGGTGATGCATCAAACCAGAGTTTGATATAAGCCCAGGTACCGTTCCAAAAACCAACTATGGAATAGACAAGACCTACACCTTCCTCAGTGAAAGGGACTCAAAACCCCATATTTCCCGCAGAGGAATAGATCTGACTAGTAAGAATCTTAAAACCTATGTATTGATATGTCTCCGTAAGGGAATCAAGTGTGTCTAGACTGGCATAAACATGGCAGCGAGAATCAGCTCAAACCCACTCTAAAAAGGAATTTCAAAAACACAACAAAGAAACAGGGAAATTCTTTACAATTCCTTCAGGGTCTCTGATGCAACCTGGAATGACCCTATCTACAATGACAGCTGGATGTGGCATGAGGCTGGACACTTGGGACTGAGAGGATTGGTGAGATTGGGTGAGCAAATGCAGACCCTTTAAAGCAAGAATGCATGGCACCCATTCCATGGGTCCCAACTCTCCAGGTTGAAGGGAATATTACTACAGCTATAACATGTACGGGAAACCTAGAGAATGGACACACTGTGAATACGAAAGGTTTCTAAAACTCAACGAAGTGTCCCTCTCCTGGTGCTCCGGTTTGACTTTCCAACTGCTTTCCTATCAATCTCCCAACTTGGAGAGACAGCCCCTTTAAGCTCCTGGTTCGCACAGGTTGCCAATTTGGCAGAGGATGAAAGGGAAGAGGGAGAACCAATGAGAGAGTAGCTGTTAGGCATTTGGATGGGCACATGTCACTCTAATTTCCCGGCAGGAAGAAGAATTAACCAAAGTCTCAGCCACCCACCGGGAACCAGTATAGGTCCTGAACCAAAAGTTTGGACTTGCGTTCAGCTCACAAAAAACGAGTTGAAAAATGGAGCTCAGGGGCACAGCAATTCACAAACTGGCAGAGTAATCAAGGCCAACTCTCGTCCAAAAATCTGTTGAGGAAACGCAACGAGGCGGACTTGAAAGCGAGGCAGAATAGCAGGAAACAGATTTCAAGAGGTACGTTGGAATTGCCTGTAAAGCACAGGAAGAGGGGCACAACTTCGACAATGACGCACTTGGCCAAAATGGGCGTATGCGTTTTCTCCTGAATATATTCAGGAGAAAACGCATACGCCATTTTTGGCCAAGCAAGCAAGCGGGCAATGCAAATCTGCACTACAAAGAAGTATCACTTCCCACCGGTCAAAAGGGACATCCACAAAATGTGTAAAAACCAGAAAGGCAAGACAGGCCCTGGAGAACAGGGAGCCTTGTTA
Source organism: Mesoplodon mirus (assembly GCF_964341445.2). NCBI lineage: Eukaryota > Metazoa > Chordata > Mammalia > Artiodactyla > Ziphiidae > Mesoplodon > Mesoplodon mirus. The sequence continues at coordinate 105,294,676 of NC_138987.1, read as the reverse complement.
TGCTGATGGGCGGGATGTAAGTTGCCAACTGCCTCACTGGAGGAGTGCATTGTGTTCCCTAAAACAAGGAAACAACAGAGCTACAGAGCCAAGGGCACATCCAGTCTAGGGAATATACCTTGGGAAAACTGAAAATCAATAAGACAGAGCCACCCCCAAATTGAGGGCTGCACTGCTTACAAGAACCTCAACCTGGTTGCACCTGAAATATCCCAGGAATTATAATAATGGTTCAAAAAATTGTGGAACTTACGTACGATGGAATATCCCTCAGCCATGAAATCAATGTCATAAGACCAGTAGCAGCAAAAGGAGTGGATTCAGGTACGATGATTCTAAGTGAAATAAGTCACACAGAAAAAGAAACTTATCATAAGATATCACTTAGGAAGATCCTGTAAACATGGCTACACATGAACTGAGTTAGGAAAGAGAACAGAGTCTCACATTTAGAAAACACTCTTATGCCTGCTTAAGGGGGAAGGAGAGGTGGGGTGATGCATCAAACCAGAGTTTGATATAAGCACAGGTACCGTTCCAAAAACCAACTATGGAATAGACAAGACCTACACCTTCCTCAGTGAAAGGGACTCAAAACCCCATATTTCCCGCAGAGGAATAGATCTGACTAGTAAGAATCTTAAAACCTATGTATTGATATGTCTCCGTAAGGGAATCAAGTGTGTCTAGACTGGCATAAACATGGCAGCGAGAATCAGCTCAAACCCACTCTAAAAAGGAATTTCAAAAACAAAACAAAGAAACAGGGAAATTCTTTACAATTCCTTCAGGGTCTCTGATGCAACCTGGAATGACCCTATCTACAATGACAGCTGGATGTGGCATGAGGCTGGACACTTGGGACTGAGAGGATTGGTGAGATTGGGTGAGCAAATGCAGACCCTTTAAAGCAAGAATGCATGGCACCCATTCCATGGGTCCCAACTCTCCAGGTTGAAGGGAATATTACTACAGCTATAACATGTACGGGAAACCTAGAGAATGGACACACTGTGAATAGGAAAGGTTTCTAAAACTCAACGAAGAGTCCCTCTCCTGGTGCTCCGGTTTGACTTTCCAACTGCTTTCCTATCAATCTCCCAACTTGGAGAGACAGCCCCTTTAAGCTCCTGGTTCGCACAGGTTGCCAATTTGGCAGAGGATGAAAGGGAAGAGGGAGAACCAATGAGAGAGTAGCTGTTAGGCATTTGGATGGGCACATGTCACTCTAATTTCCCGGCAGGAAGAAGAATTAACCAAAGTCTCAGCCACCCACCGGGAACCAGTATAGGTCCTGAACCAAAAGTTTGGACTTGCGTTCAGCTCACAAAAAACGAATTGAAAAATGGAGCTCAGGGGCACAGCAATTCACAAACTGGCAGAGTAATCAAGGCCAACTCTCGTCCAAAATTCTGTTGAGGGAAGGCAACGAGGCGGACTTGAAAGCGAGGCAGAATAGCAGGAAACAGATTTCACGAGGTACGTTGGAATCGCCTGTAAAGCACAGGAAGAGGGGCACAACTTCGACAATGACGCACTTGGCCAAAAAGGGCGTATGCGTTTTCTCCTGAATATATTCAGGAGAAAACGCATACGCCCTTTTTGGCCAAGCAAGCAAGCGGGCAATGCAAATCTGCACTACAAAGAAGTATCACTTCCCACCGGTCAAAAGGGACATCCACAAAATGTGTAAAAACCAGAAAGGCAAGACAGGCCCTGGAGAACAGGGAGCCTTGTTATGCTGATGGGCGGGATGTAAGTTGCCAACTGCCTCACTGGAGGCGTGCATTGTGTTCCCTAAAACAAGGAAACAACAGAGCTACAGAGCCAAGGGCACTTCCAGTCTAGGGAATATACCTTGGGAAAACTGAAAATCAATAAGACAGAGCCACCCCCAAATTGAGGGCTGCACTGCTTACAAGAACCTCAACCTGGGTGCACCTGAAATATCCCAGGAATTATAAAAATGGTTCAAAAAATTGTGGAACTTACGTACGATGGAATATCCCTCAGCCATGAAATCAATGTCATAAGACCAGTAGCAGCAAAATGAGTGGATTCAGGTACGATGATTCTAAGTGAAATAAGCCACACAGAAAAAGAAACTTATCATTAGATATCACTTAGGAAGATCCTGTAAACATGGCTACACATGAACTGAGTTAGGAAAGAGAACAGAGTCTCACATTTAGAAAACACTCTTATGCCTGCTTAAGGGGGAAGGAGAGGTGGGGTGATGCATCAAACCAGAGTTTGATATAAGCCCAGGTACCGTTCCAAAAACCAACTATGGAATAGACAAGACCTACACCTTCCTCAGTGAAAGGGACTCAAAACCCCATATTTCCCGCAGAGGAATAGATCTGACTAGTAAGAATCTTAAAACCTATGTATTGATATGTCTCCGTAAGGGAATCAAGTGTGTCTAGACTGGCATAAACATGGCAGCGAGAATCAGCTCAAACCCACTCTAAAAAGGAATTTCAAAAACAAAACAAAGAAACAGGGAAATTCTTTACAATTCCTTCAGGGTCTCTGATGCAACCTGGAATGACCCTATCTACAATGACAGCTGGATGTGGCATGAGGCTGGACACTTGGGACTGAGAGGATTGGTGAGATTGGTTGAGCAAATGCAGACCCTTTAAAGCAAGAATGCATGGCACCCATTCCATGGGTCCCAACTCTCCAGGTTGAAGGGAATATTACTACAGCTATAACATGTACGGGAAACCTAGAGAATGGACACACTGTGAATACAAAAGGTTTCTAAAACTCAACGAAGAGTCCCTCTCCTGGTGCTCCGGTTTGACTTTCCAACTGCTTTCCTATCAATCTCCCAACTTGGAGAGACAGCCCCTTTAAACTCCTGGTTCGCACAAGTTGCCAATTTGGCAGAGGATGAAAGGGAAGAGGGAGAACCAATGAGAGAGTAGCTGTTAGGCATTTGGATGGGCACATGTCACTCTAATTTCCCGGCAGGAAGAAGAATTAACCAAAGTCTCAGCCACCCACCGGGAACCAGTATAGGTCCTGAACCAAAAGTTTGGACTTGCGTTCAGCTCACAAAAAACGAGTTGAAAAATGGAGCTCAGGGGCACAGCAATTCACAAACTGGCAGAGTAATCAAGGCCAACTCTCGTCCAAAAATCTGTTGAGGGAAGGCAACGAGGCGGACTTGAAAGCGAGGCAGAATAGCAGGAAACAGATTTCAAGAGGTACGTTGGAATCGCCTGTAAAGCACAGGAAGAGGGGCACAACTTCGACAATGACGCACTTGGCCAAAAAGGGCGTATGCGTTTTCTCCTGAATATATTCAGGAGAAAACGCATACGCCCTTTTTGGCCAAGCAAGCAAGCGGGCAATGCAAATCTGCACTACAAAGAAGTATCACTTCCCACCGGTCAAAAGGGACATCCACAAAATGTGTAAAAACCAGAAAGGCAAGACAGGCCCTGGAGAACAGGGAGCCTTGTTATGCTGATGGGCGGGATGTAAGTTGCCAACTGCCTCACTGGAGGAGTGCATTGTGTTCCCTAAAACAAGGAAACAACAGAGCTACAGAGCCAAGGGCACTTCCAGTCTAGGGAATATACCTTGGGAAAACTGAAAATCAATAAGACAGAGCCACCCCCAAATTGAGGGCTGCACTGCTTACAAGAACCTCAACCTGGGTGCACCTGAAATATCCCAGGAAATATAAAAATGGTTCAAAAAATTGTGGAACTTACGTACGATGGAATATCCCTCAGCCATGAAATCAATGTCATAAGACCAGTAGCAGCAAAATGAGTGGATTCAGGTACGATGATTCTAAGTGAAATAAGTCACACAGAAAAAGAAACTTATCATAAGATATCACTTAGGAAGATCCTGTAAACATGGCTACACATGAACTGAGTTAGGAAAGAGAACAGAGTCTCACATTTAGAAAACACTCTTATGCCTGCTTAAGGGGGAAGGAGAGGTGGGGTGATGCATCAAACCAGAGTTTGATATAAGCCCAGGTACCGTTCCAAAAACCAACTATGGAATAGACAAGACCTACACCTTCCTCAGTGAAAGGGACTCAAAACCCCATATTTCCCGCAGAGGAATAGATCTGACTAGTAAGAATCTTAAAACCTATGTATTGATATGTCTCCGTAAGGGAATCAAGTGTGTCTAGACTGGCATAAACATGGCAGCGAGAATCAGCTCAAACCCACTCTAAAAAGGAATTTCAAAAACAAAACAAAGAAACAGGGAAATTCTTTACAATTCCTTCAGGGTCTCTGATGCAACCTGGAATGACCCTATCTACAATGACAGCTGGATGTGGCATGAGGCTGGACACTTGGGACTGAGAGGATTGGTGAGATTGGTTGAGCAAATGCAGACCCTTTAAAGCAAGAATGCATGGCACCCATTCCATGGGTCCCAACTCTCCAGGTTGAAGGGAATATTACTACAGCTATAACATGTACGGGAAACCTAGAGAATGGACACACTGTGAATACAAAAGGTTTCTAAAACTCAACGAAGAGTCCCTCTCCTGGTGCTCCGGTTTGACTTTCCAACTGCTTTCCTATCAATCTCCCAACTTGGAGAGACAGCCCCTTTAAACTCCTGGTTCGCACAAGTTGCCAATTTGGCAGAGGATGAAAGGGAAGAGGGAGAACCAATGAGAGAGTAGCTGTTAGGCATTTGGATGGGCACATGTCACTCTAATTTCCCGGCAGGAAGAAGAATTAACCAAAGTCTCAGCCACCCACCGGGAACCAGTATAGGTCCTGAACCAAAAGTTTGGACTTGCGTTCAGCTCACAAAAAACGAGTTGAAAAATGGAGCTCAGGGGCACAGCAATTCACAAACTGGCAGAGTAATCAAGGCCAACTCTCGTCCAAAAATCTGTTGAGGGAAGGCAACGAGGCGGACTTGAAAGCGAGGCAGAATAGCAGGAAACAGATTTCAAGAGGTACGTTGGAATCGCCTGTAAAGCACAGGAAGAGGGGCACAACTTCGACAATGACGCACTTGGCCAAAAAGGGCGTATGCGTTTTCTCCTGAATATATTCAGGAGAAAACGCATACGCCCTTTTTGGCCAAGCAAGCAAGCGGGCAATGCAAATCTGCACTACAAAGAAGTATCACTTCCCACCGGTCAAAAGGGACATCCACAAAATGTGTAAAAACCAGAAAGGCAAGACAGGCCCTGGAGAACAGGGAGCCTTGTTATGCTGATGGGCGGGATGTAAGTTGCCAACTGCCTCACTGGAGGAGTGCATTGTGTTCCCTAAAACAAGGAAACAACAGAGCTACAGAGCCAAGGGCACTTCCAGTCTAGGGAATATACCTTGGGAAAACTGAAAATCAATAAGACAGAGCCACCCCCAAATTGAGGGCTGCACTGCTTACAAGAACCTCAACCTGGGTGCACCTGAAATATCCCAGGAAATATAAAAATGGTTCAAAAAATTGTGGAACTTACGTACGATGGAATATCCCTCAGCCATGAAATCAATGTCATAAGACCAGTAGCAGCAAAATGAGTGGATTCAGGTACGATGATTCTAAGTGAAATAAGTCACACAGAAAAAGAAACTTATCATAAGATATCACTTAGGAAGATCCTGTAAACATGGCTACACATGAACTGAGTTAGGAAAGAGAACAGAGTCTCACATTTAGAAAACACTCTTATGCCTGCTTAAGGGGGAAGGAGAGGTGGGGTGATGCATCAAACCAGAGTTTGATATAAGCCCAGGTACCGTTCCAAAAACCAACTATGGAATAGACAAGACCTACACCTTCCTCAGTGAAAGGGACTCAAAACCCCATATTTCCCGCAGAGGAATAGATCTGACTAGTAAGAATCTTAAAACCTATGTATTGATATGTCTCCGTAAGGGAATCAAGTGTGTCTAGACTGGCATAAACATGGCAGCGAGAATCAGCTCAAACCCACTCTAAAAAGGAATTTCAAAAACAAAACAAAGAAACAGGGAAATTCTTTACAATTCATTCAGGGTCTCTGATGCAACCTGGAATGACCCTATCTACAATGACAGCTGGATGTGGCATGAGGCTGGACACTTGGGACTGAGAGGATTGGTGAGATTGGGTGAGCAAATGCAGACCCTTTAAAGCAAGAATGCATGGCACCCATTCCATGGGTCCCAACTCTCCAGGTTGAAGGGAATATTACTACAGCTATAACATGTACGGGAAACCTAGAGAATGGACACACTGTGAATACGAAAGGTTTCTAAAACTCAACGAAGTGTCCCTCTCCTGGTGCTCCGGTTTGACTTTCCAACTGCTTTCCTATCAATCTCCCAACTTGGAGAGACAGCCCCTTTAAGCTCCTGGTTCGCACAGGTTGCCAATTTGGCAGAGGATGAAAGGGAAGAGGGAGAACCAATGAGAGAGTAGCTGTTAGGCATTTGGATGGGCACATGTCACTCTAATTTCCCGGCAGGAAGAAGAATTAACCAAAGTCTCAGCCACCCACCGGGAACCAGTATAGGTCCTGAACCAAAAGTTTGGACTTGCGTTCAGCTCACAAAAAACGAGTTGAAAAATGGAGCTCAGGGGCACAGCAATTCACAAACTGGCAGAGTAATCAAGGCCAACTCTCGTCCAAAAATCTGTTGAAGAAACGCAACGAGGCGGACTTGAAAGCGAGGCAGAATAGCAGGAAACAGATTTCAAGAGGTACGTTGGAATCGCCTGTAAAGCACAGGAAGAGGGGCACAACTTCGACAATGACGCACTTGGCCAAAATGGGCGTATGCGTTTTCTCCTGAATATATTCAGGAGAAAACGCATACGCCATTTTTGGCCAAGCAAGCAAGCGGGCAATGCAAATCTGCACTACAAAGAAGTATCACTTCCCACCGGTCAAAAGGGACATCCACAAAATGTGTAAAAACCAGAAAGGCAAGACAGGCCCTGGAGAACAGGGAGCCTTGTTATGCTGATGGGCGGGATGTAAGTTGCCAACTGCCTCACTGGAGGAGTGCATTGTGTTCCCTAAAACAAGGAAACAACAGAGCTACAGAGCCAAGGGCACATCCAGTCTAGGGAATATACCTTGGGAAAACTGAAAATCAATAAGACAGAGCCACCCCCAAATTGAGGGCTGCACTGCTTACAAGAACCTCAACCTGGGTGCACCTGAAATATCCCAGGAATTATAATAATGGTTCAAAAAATTGTGGAACTTACGTATGATGGAATATCCCTCAGCCATGAAATCAATGTCATAAGACCAGTAGCAGCAAAAGGAGTGGATTCAGGTACGATGATTCTAAGTGAAATAAGTCACACAGAAAAAGAAACTTATCATAAGATATCACTTAGGAAGATCCTGTAAACATGGCTACACATGAACTGAGTTAGGAAAGAGAACAGAGTCTCACATTTAGAAAACACTCTTATGCCTGCTTAAGGGGGAAGGAGAGGTGGGGTGATGCATCAAACCAGAGTTTGATATAAGCACAGGTACCGTTCCAAAAACCAACTATGGAATAGACAAGACCTACACCTTCCTCAGTGAAAGGGACTCAAAACCCCATATTTCCCGCAGAGGAATAGATCTGACTAGTAAGAATCTTAAAACCTATGTATTGATATGTCTCCGTAAGGGAATCAAGTGTGTCTAGACTGGCATAAACATGGCAGCGAGAATCAGCTCAAACCCACTCTAAAAAGGAATTTCAAAAACAAAACAAAGAAACAGGGAAATTCTTTACAATTCCTTCAGGGTCTCTGATGCAACCTGGAATGACCCTATCTACAATGACAGCTGGATGTGGCATGAGGCTGGACACTTGGGACTGAGAGGATTGGTGAGATTGGGTGAGCAAATGCAGACCCTTTAAAGCAAGAATGCATGGCACCCATTCCATGGGTCCCAACTCTCCAGGTTGAAGGGAATATTACTACAGCTATAACATGTACGGGAAACCTAGAGAATGGACACACTGTGAATAGGAAAGGTTTCTAAAACTCAACGAAGAGTCCCTCTCCTGGTGCTCCGGTTTGACTTTCCAACTGCTTTCCTATCAATCTCCCAACTTGGAGAGACAGCCCCTTTAAGCTCCTGGTTCGCACAGGTTGCCAATTTGGCAGAGGATGAAAGGGAAGAGGGAGAACCAATGAGAGAGTAGCTGTTAGGCATTTGGATGGGCACATGTCACTCTAATTTCCCGGCAGGAAGAAGAATTAACCAAAGTCTCAGCCACCCACCGTGAACCAGTATAGGTCCTGAACCAAAAGTTTGGACTTGCGTTCAGCTCACAAAAAACGAATTGAAAAATGGAGCTCAGGGGCACAGCAATTCACAAACTGGCAGAGTAATCAAGGCCAACTCTCGTCCAAAAATCTGTTGAGGGAAGGCAACGAGGCGGACTTGAAAGCGAGGCAGAATAGCAGGAAACAGATTTCAAGAGGTACGTTGGAATCGCCTGTAAAGCACAGGAAGAGGGGCACAACTTCGACAATGACGCACTTGGCCAAAAAGGGCGTATGCGTTTTCTCCTGAATATATTCAGGAGAAAACGCATACGCCCTTTTTGGTCAAGCAAGCAAGCGGGCAATGCAAATCTGCACTACAAAGAAGTATCACTTCCCACCGGTCAAAAGGGACATCCACAAAATGTGTAAAAACCAGAAAGGCAAGACAGGCCCTGGAGAACAGGGAGCCTTGTTATGCTGATGGGCGGGATGTAACTTGCCAACTGCCTCACTGGAGGAGTGCATTGTGTTCCCTAAAACAAGGAAACAACAGAGCTACAGAGCCAAGGGCACATCCAGTCTAGGGAATATACCTTGGGAAAACTGAAAATCAATAAGACAGAGCCACCCCCAAATTGAGGGCTGCACTGCTTACAAGAACCTCAACCTGGGTACACCTGAAATATCCCAGGAAATATAAAAATGGTTCAAAATATTGTGGAACTTACGTACGATGGAATATCCCTCAGCCATGAAATCAATGTCATAAGACCAGTAGCAGCAAAATGAGTGGATTCAGGTACGATGATTCTAAGTGAAATAAGTCACACAGAAAAAGAAACTTATCATAAGATATCACTTAGGAAGATACTGTAAACATGGCTACACATGAACTGAGTTAGGAAAGAGAACAGAGTCTCACATTTAGAAAACACTCTTATGCCTGCTTAAGGGGGAAGGAGAGGTGGGGTGATGCATCAAACCAGAGTTTGATATAAGCACAGGTACCATTCCAAAAACCAACTATGGAATAGACAAGACCTACACCTTCCTCAGTGAAAGGGACTCAAAACCCCATATTTCCCGCAGAGGAATAGATCTGACTAGTAAGAATTTTAAAACCTATGTATTGATATGTCTCCGTAAGGGAATCAAGTGTGTCTAGACTGGCATAAACATGGCAGCGAGAATCAGCTCAAACCCACTCTAAAAAGGAATTTCAAAAACAAAACAAAGAAACAGGGAAATTCTTTACAATTCCTTCAGGGTCTCTGATGCAACCTGGAATGACCCTATCTACAATGACAGCTGGATGTGGCATGAGGCTGGACACTTGGGACTGAGAGGATTGGTGAGATTGGGTGAGCAAATGCAGACCCTTTAAAGCAAGAATGCATGGCACCCATTCCATGGGTCCCAACTCTCCAGGTTGAAGGGAATATTACTACATCTATAACATGTACGGGAAACCTAGAGAATGGACACACTGTGAATACGAAAGGTTTCTAAAACTCAACGAAGAGTCCCTCTCCTGGTGCTCCGGTTTGACTTTCCAACTGCTTTCCTATCAATCTCCCAACTTGGAGAGACAGCCCCTTTAAGCTCCTGGTTCGCACAGGTTGCCAATTTGGCAGAGGATGAAAGGGAAGACGGAGAACCAATGAGAGAGTAGCTGTTAGGCATTTGGATGGGCACATGTCACTCTAATTTCCCGGCAGGAAGAAGAATTAACCAAAGTCTCAGCCACCCACCGGGAACCAGTATAGGTCCTGAACCAAAAGTTTGGACTTGCGTTCAGCTCACAAAAAACGAATTGAAAAATGGAGCTCAGGGGCACAGCAATTCACAAACTGGCAGAGTAATCAAGGCCAACTCTCGTCCAAAATTCTGTTGAGGAAAGGCAACGAGGCGGACTTGAAAGCGAGGCAGAATAGCAGGAAACAGATTTCAAGAGGTACGTTGGAATCGCCTGTAAAGCACAGGAAGAGGGGCACAACTTCGACAATGACGCACTTGGCCAAAAAGGGCGTATGCGTTTTCTCCTGAATATATTCAGGAGAAAACGCATACGCCCTTTTTGGCCAAGCAAGCAAGCGGGCAATGCAAATCTGCACTACAAAGAAGTATCACTTCCCACCGGTCAAAAGGGACATCCACAAAATGTGTAAAAACCAGAAAGGCAAGACAGGCCCTGGAGAACAGGGAGCCTTGTTATGCTGATGGGCGGGATGTAAGTTGCCAACTGCCTCACTGGAGGAGTGCATTGTGTTCCCTAAAACAAGGAAACAACAGAGCTACAGAGCCAAGGGCACTTCCAGTCTAGGGAATATACCTTGGGAAAACTGAAAATCAATAAGACAGAGCCACCCCCAAATTGAGGGCTGCACTGCTTACAAGAACCTCAACCTGGGTACCCCTGAAATATCCCAGGAAATATAAAAATGGTTCAAAATATTGTGGAACTTACGTACGATGGAATATCCCTCAGCCATGAAATCAATGTCATAAGACCAGTAGCAGCAAAATGAGTGGATTCAGGTACGATGATTCTAAGTGAAATAAGTCACACAGAAAAAGAAACTTATCATAAGATATCACTTAGGAAGATCCTGTAAACATGGCTACACATGAACTGAGTTAGGAAAGAGAACAGAGTCTCACATTTAGAAAACACTCTTATGCCTGCTTAAGGGGGAAGGAGAGGTGGGTTGATGCATCAAACCAGAGTTTGATATAAGCCCAGGTACCGTTCCAAAAACCAACTATGGAATAGACAAGACCTACTCCTTCCTCAGTGAAAGGGACTCAAAACCCCATATTTCCCGCAGAGGAATAGATCTGACTAGTAAGAATCTTAAAACCTATGTATTGATATGTCTCCATAAGGGAATCAAGTGTGTCTAGACTGGCATAAACATGGCAGCGAGAATCAGCTCAAACCCACTCTAAAAAGGAATTTCAAAAATAAAACAAAGAAATAGGGAAATTCTTTACAATTCCTTCAGGGTCTCTGATGCAACCTGGAATGACCCTATCTACAATGACAGCTGGATGTGGCATGAGGCTGGACACTTGGGACTGAGAGGATTGGTGAGATTGGGTGAGCAAATGCAGACCCTTTAAAGCAAGAATGCATGGCACCCATTCCATGGGTCCCAACTCTCCAGGTTGAAGGGAATATTACTACAGCTATAACATGTACGGGAAACCTAGAGAATGGACACACTTTTAATAAGAAAGGTTTCTAAAACTCAACGAAGTGTCCCTCTCCTGGTGCTCCGGTTTGACTTTCCAACTGCTTTCCTATCAATCTCCCAACTTGGAGAGACAGCCCCTTTAAGCTCCTGGTTCGCACAGGTTGCCAATTTGGCAGAGGATGAAAGGGAAGACGGAGAACCAATGAGAGAGTAGCTGTTAGGCATTTGGATGGGCACATGTCACTCTAATTTCCCGGCAGGAAGAAGAATTAACCAAAGTCTCAGCCACCCACCGGGAACCAGTATAGGTCCTGAACCAAAAGTTTGGACTTGTGTTCAGCTCACAAAAAACGAGTTGAAAAATGGAGCTCAGGGGCACAGCAATTCACAAACTGGCAGAGTAATCAAGGCCAACTCTCGTCCAAAAATCTGTTGAGGGAAGGCAACGAGGCGGACTTGAAAGCGAGGCAGAATAGCAGGAAACAGATTTCAAGAGGTACGTTGGAATCGCCTGTAAAGCACAGGAAGAGGGGCACAACTTCGACAATGACGCACTTGGCCAAAAAGGGTGTATGCGTTTTCTCCTGAATATATTCAGGAGAAAACTCATACGCCCTTTTTGGCCAAGCAAGCAAGCGGGCAATGCAAATCTGCACTACAAAGAAGTATCACTTCCCACCAGTCAAAAGGGACATCCACAAAATGTGTAAAAACCAGAAAGGCAAGACAGGCCCTGGAGAACAGGGAGCCTTGTTATGCTGATGGGCGGGATGTAAGTTGCCAACTGCCTCACTGGAGGAGTGCATTGTGTTCCCTAAAACAAGGAAACAACAGAGCTACAGAGCCAAGGGCACTTCCAGTCTAGGGAATATACCTTGGGAAAACTGAAAATCAATAAGACAGAGCCACCCCCAAATTGAGGGCTGCACTGCTTACAAGAACCTCAACCTGGGTGCACCTGAAATATCCCAGGAATTATAAAAATGGTTCAAAAAATTGTGGAACTTACGTACGATGGAATATCCCTCAGCCATGAAATCAATGTCATAAGACCAGTAGCAGCAAAATGAGTGGATTCAGGTACGATGATTCTAAGTGAAATAAGTCACACAGAAAAAGAAACTTATCATAAGATATCACTTAGGAAGATCCTGTAAACATGGCTACACATGAACTGAGTTAGGAAAGAGAACAGAGTCTCACATTTAGAAAACACTCTTATGCCTGCTTAAGGGGGAAGGAGAGGTGGGGTGATGCATCAAACCAGAGTTTGATATAAGCACAGGTACCGTTCCAAAAACCAACTATGGAATAGACAAGACCTACACCTTCCTCAGTGAAAGGGACTCAAAACCCCATATTTCCCGCAGAGGAATAGATCTGACTAGTAAGAATCTTAAAACCTATGTATTGATATGTCTCCGTAAGGGAATCAAGTGTGTCTAGACTGGCATAAACATGGCAGCGAGAATCAGCTCAAACCCACTCTAAAAAGGAATTTCAAAAACAAAACAAAGAAACAGGGAAATTCTTTACAATTCCTTCAGGGTCTCTGATGCAACCTGGAATGACCCTATCTACAATGACAGCTGGATGTGGCATGAGGCTGGACACTTGGGACTGAGAGGATTGGTGAGATTGGGTGAGCAAATGCAGACCCTTTAAAGCAAGAATGCATGGCACCCATTCCATGTGTCCCAACTCTCCAGGTTGAAGGGAATATTACTACAGCTATAACATGTACGGGAAACCTAGAGAATGGACACACTGTGAATACGAAAGGTTTCTAAAACTCAACGAAGAGTCCCTCTCCTGGTGCTCCGGTTTGACTTTCCAACTGCTTTCCTATCAATCTCCCAAATTGGAGAGACAGCCCCTTTAAGCTCCTGGTTCGCACAGGTTGCCAATTTGGCAGAGGATGAAAGGGAAGACGGAGAACCAATGAGAGATTAGCTGTTAGGCATTTGGATGGGCACATGCCACTCTAATTTCCCGGCAGGAAGAAGAATTAACCAAAGTCTCAGCCACCCACCGGGAACCAGTATAGGTCCTGAACCAAAAGTTTGGACTTGCGTTCAGCTCACAAAAAACGAGTTGAAAAATGGAGCTCAGGGGCACAGCAATTCACAAACTGGCAGAGTAATCAAGGCCAACTCTCGTCCAAAATTCTGTTGAGGGAAGGCAACGAGGCGGACTTGAAAGCGAGGCAGAATAGCAGGAAACAGATTTCAAGAGGTACGTTGGAATCGCCTGTAAAGCACAGGAAGAGGGGCACAACTTCGACAATGACGCACTTGGCCAAAAAGGGTGTATGTGTTTTCTCCTGAATATATTCAGGAGAAAACGCATACGCCCTTTTTGGCCAAGCAAGCAAGCGGGCAATGCAAATCTGCACTACAAAGAAGTATCACTTCCCACCGGTCAAAAGGGACATCCACAAAATGTGTAAAAACCAGAAAGGCAAGACAGGCCCTGGAGAACAGGGAGCCTTGTTATGCTGATGGGCGGGATGTAAGTTGCCAACTGCCTCACTGGAGGAGTGCATTGTGTTCCCTAAAACAAGGAAACAACAGAGCTACAGAGCCAAGGGCACTTCCAGTCTAGGGAATATACCTTGGGAAAACTGAAAATCAATAAGACAGAGCCACCCCCAAATTGAGGGCTGCACTGCTTACAAGAACCTCAACCTGGGTGCACCTGAAATATCCCAGGAAATATAAAAATGGTTCAAAAAATTGTGGAACTTACGTACGATGGAATATCCCTCAGCCATGAAATCAATGTCATAAGACCAGTAGCAGCAAAATGAGTGGATTCAGGTACGATGATTCTAAGTGAAATAAGTCACACAGAAAAAGAAACTTATCATAAGATATCACTTAGGAAGATCCTGTAAACATGGCTACACATGAACTGAGTTAGGAAAGAGAACAGAGTCTCACATTTAGAAAACACTCTTATGCCTGCTTAAGGGGGAAGGAGAGGTGGGGTGATGCATCAAACCAGAGTTTGATATAAGCCCAGGTACCGTTCCAAAAACCAACTATGGAATAGACAAGACCTACACCTTCCTCAGTGAAAGGGACTCAAAACCCCATATTTCCCGCAGAGGAATAGATCTGACTAGTAAGAATCTTAAAACCTATGTATTGATATGTCTCCGTAAGGGAATCAAGTGTGTCTAGACTGGCATAAACATGGCAGTGAGAATCAGCTCAAACCCACTCTAAAAAGGAATTTCAAAAACAAAACAAAGAAACAGGGAAATTCTTTACAATTCCTTCAGGGTCTCTGATGCAACCTGGAATGACCCTATCTACAATGACAGCTGGATGTGGCATGAGGCTGGACACTTGGGACTGAGAGGATTGGTGAGATTGGGTGAGCAAATGCAGACCCTTTAAAGCAAGAATGCATGGCACCCATTCCATGGGTCCCAACTCTCCAGGTTGAAGGGAATATTACTACAGCTATAACATGTACGGGAAACCTAGAGAATGGACACACTGTGAATACGAAAGGTTTCTAAAACTCAACGAAGAGTCCCTCTCCTGGTGCTCCGGTTTGACTTTCCAACTGCTTTCCTATCAATCTCCCAACTTGGAGAGACAGCCCCTTTAAGCTCCTGGTTCGCACAGGTTGCCAATTTGGCAGAGGATGAAAGGGAAGACGGAGAACCAATGAGAGAGTAGCTGTTAGGCATTTGGATGGGCACATGTCACTCTAATTTCCCGGCAGGAAGAAGAATTAACCAAAGTCTCAGCCACCCACCGGGAACCAGTATAGGTCCTGAACCAAAAGTTTGGACTTGCGTTCAGCTCACAAAAAACGAGTTGAAAAATGGAGCTGAGGGGCACAGCAATTCACAAACTGGCAGAGTAATCAAGGCCAACTCTCGTCCAAAATTCTGTTGAGGGAAGGCAACGAGGCGGACTTGAAAGCGAGGCAGAATAGCAGGAAACAGATTTCAAGAGGTACGTTGGAATCGCCTGTAAAGCACAGGAAGAGGGGCACAACTTCGACAATGACGCACTTGGCCAAAAAGGGCGTATGCGTTTTCTCCTGAATATATTCAGGAGAAAACGCATACGCCCTTTTTGGCCAAGCAAGCAAGCGGGCAATGCAAATCTGCACTACAAAGAAGTATCACTTCCCACCGGTCAAAAGGGACATCCACAAAATGTGTAAAAACCAGAAAGGCAAGACAGGCCCTGGAGAACAGGGAGCCTTGTTATGCTGATGGGCGGGATGTAAGTTGCCAACTGCCTCACTGGAGGAGTGCATTGTGTTCCCTAAAACAAGGAAACAACAGAGCTACAGAGCCAAGGGCACATCCAGTCTAGGGAATATACCTTGGGAAAACTGAAAATCAATAAGACAGAGCCACCCCCAAATTGAGGGCTGCACTGCTTACAAGAACCTCAACCTGGGTACACCTGAAATATCCCAGGAAATATAAAAATGGTTCAAAATATTGTGGAACTTACGTACGATGGAATATCCCTCAGCCATGAAATCAATGTCATAAGACCAGTAGCAGCAAAATGAGTGGATTCAGGTACGATGATTCTAAGTGAAATAAGTCACACAGAAAAAGAAACTTATCATAAGATATCACTTAGGAAGATCCTGTAAACATGGCTACACATGAACTGAGTTAGGAAAGAGAACAGAGTCTCACATTTAGAAAACACTCTTATGCCTGCTTAAGGGGGAAGGAGAGGTGGGGTGATGCATCAAACCAGAGTTTGATATAAGCCCAGGTACCGTTCCAAAAACCAACTATGGAATAGACAAGACCTACACCTTCCTCAGTGAAAGGGACTCAAAACCCCATATTTCCCGCAGAGGAATAGATCTGACTAGTAAGAATCTTAAAACCTATGTATTGATATGTCTCCGTAAGGGAATCAAGTGTGTCTAGACTGGCATAAACATGGCAGCGAGAATCAGCTCAAACCCACTCTAAAAAGGAATTTCAAAAACAAAACAAAGAAACAGGGAAATTCTTTACAATTCCTTCAGGGTCTCTGATGCAACCTGGAATGACCCTATCTACAATGACAGCTGGATGTGGCATGAGGCTGGACACTTGGGACTGAGAGGATTGGTGAGATTGGGTGAGCAAATGCAGACCCTTTAAAGCAAGAATGCATGGCACCCATTCCATGTGTCCCAACTCTCCAGGTTGAAGGGAATATTACTACAGCTATAACATGTACGGGAAACCTAGAGAATGGACACACTGTGAATACGAAAGGTTTCTAAAACTCAACGAAGAGTCCCTCTCCTGGTGCTCCGGTTTGACTTTCCAACTGCTTTCCTATCAATCTCCCAACTTGGAGAGACAGCCCCTTTAAGCTCCTGGTTCGCACAGGTTGCCAATTTGGCAGAGGATGAAAGGGAAGACGGAGAACCAATGAGAGAGTAGCTGTTAGGCATTTGGATGGGCACATGTCACTCTAATTTCCCGGCAGGAAGAAGAATTAACCAAAGTCTCAGCCACCCACCGGGAACCAGTATAGGTCCTGAACCAAAAGTTTGGACTTGCGTTCAGCTCACAAAAAACGAGTTGAAAAATGGAGCTCAGGGGCACAGCAATTCACAAACTGGCAGAGTAATCAAGGCCAACTCTCGTCCAAAAATCTGTTGAGGGAAGGCAAAGAGGCGGACTTGAAAGCGAGGCAGAATAGCAGGAAACAGATTTCAAGAGGTACGTTGGAATCGCCTGTAAAGCACAGGAAGAGGGGCACAACTTCGACAATGACGCACTTGGCCAAAAACGGAGTATGTGTTTTATCCTGAATATATTCAGGAGAAAACGCATACGTCCTTTTTGGCCAAGCAAGCAAGCGGGCAATGCAAATCTGCACTACAAAGAAGTATCACTTCCCACCGGTCAAAAGGGACATCCACAAAATGTGTAAAAACCAGAAAGGCAAGACAGGCCCTGGAGAACAGGGAGCCTTGTTATGCTGATGGGTGGGATGTAAGTTGCCAACTGCCTCACTGGAGGAGTGCATTGTGTTCCCTAAAACAAGGAAACAACAGAGCTACAGAGCCAAGGGCACATCCAGTCTAGGGAATATACCTTGGGAAAACTGAAAATCAATAAGACAGAGCCACCCCAAAATTGAGGGCTGCACTGCTTACAAGAACCTCAACCTGGGTACACCTGAAATATCCCAGGAAATATAAAAATGGTTCAAAAATTGTGGAACTTACGTACGATGGAATGTCCCTCAGCCATGAAATCAATGTCATAAGACCAGTAGCAGCAAAATGAGTGGATTCAGGTACGATGATTCTAAGTGAAATAAGTCACACAGAAAATGAAACTTATCATAAGATATCACTTAGGAAGATCCTGTAAACATGGCTACACATGAACTGAGTTAGGAAAGAGAACAGAGTCTCACATTTAGAAAACACTCTTTGCCTGATTAAGGGGGAAGGAGAGGTGGGGTGATGCATCAATCCAGAGTTTGATATAAGCCCAGGTACCGTTCCAAAAACCAACTATGGAATAGACAAGACCTACACCTTCTTCAGTGAAAGGGACTCAAAACCCCATATTTCCCGCAGAGGAATAGATCTGACTAGTAAGAATCTTAAAACCTATGTATTGATATGTCTCCGTAAGGGAATCAAGTGTGTCTAGACTGGCATAAACATGGCAGCGAGAATCAGCTCAAACCCACTCTAAAAAGGAATTTCAAAAACAAAACAAAGAAACAGGGAAATTCTTTACAATTCCTTCAGGGTCTCTGATGCAACCTGGAATGACCCTATCTACAATGACAGCTGGATGTGGCATGAGGCTGGACACTTGGGACTGAGAGGATTGGTGAGATTGGGTGAGCAAATGCAGACCCTTTAAAGCAAGAATGCATGGCACCCATTCCATGGGTCCCAACTCTCCAGGTTGAAGGGAATATTACTACAGCTATAACATGTACGGGAAACCTAGAGAATGGACACACTGTGAATACGAAAGGTTTCTAAAACTCAACGAAGAGTCCCTCTCCTGGTGCTCCGGTTTGACTTTCCAACTGCTTTCCTATCAATCTCCCAACTTGGAGAGACAGCCCCTTTAAGCTCCTGGTTCGCACAGGTTGCCAATTTGGCAGAGGATGAAAGGGAAGAGGGAGAACCAATGAGAGAGTAGCTGTTAGGCATTTGGATGGGCACATGTCACTCTAATTTCCCGGCAGGAAGAAGAATTAACCAAAGTCTCAGCCACCCACCGGGAACCAGTATAGGTCCTGAACCAAAAGTTTGGACTTGCGTTCAGCTCACAAAAAACGAGTTGAAAAATGGAGCTCAGGGGCACAGCAATTCACAAACTGGCAGAGTAATCAAGGCCAACTCTCGTCCAAAAATCTGTTGAGGGAAGGCAACGAGGCGGACTTGAAAGCGAGGCAGAATAGCAGGAAACAGATTTCAAGAGGCACGTTGGAATCGCCTGTAAAGCACAGGAAGAGGGGCACAACTTCGACAATGACGCACTTGGCCAAAAAGGGCGTATGCGTTTTCTCCTGAATATATTCAGGAGAAAACGCATACGCCCTTTTTGGCCAAGCAAGCAAGCGGGCTATGCAAATCTGCACTACAAAGAAGTATCACTTCCCACCGGTCAAAAGGGACATCCACAAAATGTGTAAAAACCAGAAAGGCAAGACAGGCCCTGGAGAACAGGGAGCCTTGTTATGCTGATGGGCGGGATGTAAGTTGCCAACTGCCTCACTGGAGGAGTGCATTGTGTTCCCTAAAACAAGGAAACAACAGAGCTACAGAGCCAAGGGCGCTTCCAGTCTAGGGAATATACCTTGGGAAAACTGAAAATCAATAAGACAGAGCCACCCCCAAATTGAGGGCTGCACTGCTTACAAGAACCTCAACCTGGGTGCACCTGAAATATCCCAGGAAATATAAAAATGGTTCAAAAAATTGTGGAACTTACGTACGATGGAATATCCCTAGGCCATGAAATCAATGTCATAAGACCAGTAGCAGCAAAATGAGTGGATTCAGGTACGATGATTCTAAGTGAAATAAGTCACACAGAAAAAGAAACTTATCATAAGATATCACTTAGGAAGATCCTGTAAACATGGCTACACATGAACTGAGTTAGGAAAGAGAACAGAGTCTCACATTTAGAAAACACTCTTATGCCTGCTTAAGGGGGAAGGAGAGGTGGGGTGATGCATCAAACCAGAGTTTGATATAAGCCCAGGTACCGTTCCAAAAACCAACTATGGAATAGACAAGACCTACACCTTCCTCAGTGAAAGGGACTCAAAACCCCATGTTTCCCGCAGAGGAATAGATCTGACTAGTAAGAATCTTAAAACCTATGTATTGATATGTCTCCGTAAGGGAATCAAGTGTGTCTAGACTGGCATAAACATGGCAGCGAGAATCAGCTCAAACCCACTCTAAAAAGGAATTTCAAAAACAAAACAAAGAAACAGGGAAATTCTTTACAATTCCTTCAGGGTCTCTGATGCAACCTGGAATGACCCTATCTACAATGACAGCTGGATGTGGCATGAGGCTGGACACTTGGGACTGAGAGGATTGGTGAGATTGGGTGAGCAAATGCAGACCCTTTAAAGCAAGAATGCATGGCACCCATTCCATGGGTCCCAACTCTCCAGGTTGAAGGGAATATTACTACAGCTATAACATGTACGGGAAACCTAGAGAATGGACACACTGTGAATACGAAAGGTTTCTAAAACTCAACGAAGAGTCCCTCTCCTGGTGCTCCGGTTTGACTTTCCAACTGCTTTCCTATCAATCTCCCAACTTGGAGAGACAGCCCCTTTAAGCTCCTGGTTCGCACAGGTTGCCAATTTGGCAGAGGATGAAAGGGAAGAGGGAGAACCAATGAGAGAGTAGCTGTTAGGCATTTGGATGGGCACATGTCACTCTAATTTCCCGGCAGGAAGAAGAATTAACCAAAGTCTCAGCCACCCACCGGGAACCAGTATAGGTCCTGAACCAAAAGTTTGGACTTGCGTTCAGCTCACAAAAAACGAGTTGAAAAATGGAGCTCAGGGGCACAGCAATTCACAAACTGGCAGAGTAATCAAGGCCAACTCTCGTCCAAAATTCTGTTGAGGGAAGGCAACGAGGCGGACTTGAAAGCGAGGCAGAATAGCAGGAAACAGATTTCAAGAGGCACGTTGGAATCGCCTGTAAAGCACAGGAAGAGGGGCACAACTTCGACAATGACGCACTTGGCCAAAAAGGGCGTATGCGTTTTCTCCTGAATATATTCAGGAGAAAACGCATACGCCCTTTTTGGCCAAGCAAGCAAGCGGGCAATGCAAATCTGCACTACAAAGAAGTATCACTTCCCACCGGTCAAAAGGGACATCCACAAAATGTGTAAAAACCAGAAAGGCAAGACAGGCCCTGGAGAACAGGGAGCCTTGTTATGCTGATGGGCGGGATGTAAGTTGCCAACTGCCTCACTGGAGGAGTGCATTGTGTTCCCTAAAACAAGGAAACAACAGAGCTACAGAGCCAAGGGCGCTTCCAGTCTAGGGAATATACCTTGGGAAAACTGAAAATCAATAAGACAGAGCCACCCCCAAATTGAGGGCTGCACTGCTTACAAGAACCTCAACCTGGGTGCACCTGAAATATCCCAGGAAATATAAAAATGGTTCAAAAAATTGTGGAACTTACGTACGATGGAATATCCCTAGGCCATGAAATCAATGTCATAAGACCAGTAGCAGCAAAATGAGTGGATTCAGGTACGATGATTCTAAGTGAAATAAGTCACACAGAAAAAGAAACTTATCATAAGATATCACTTAGGAAGATCCTGTAAACATGGCTACACATGAACTGAGTTAGGAAAGAGAACAGAGTCTCACATTTAGAAAACACTCTTATGCCTGCTTAAGGGGGAAGGAGAGGTGGGGTGATGCATCAAACCAGAGTTTGATATAAGCCCAGGTACCGTTCCAAAAACCAACTATGGAATAGACAAGACCTACACCTTCCTCAGTGAAAGGGACTCAAAACCCCATGTTTCCCGCAGAGGAATAGATCTGACTAGTAAGAATCTTAAAACCTATGTATTGATATGTCTCCGTAAGGGAATCAAGTGTGTCTAGACTGGCATAAACATGGCAGCGAGAATCAGCTCAAACCCACTCTAAAAAGGAATTTCAAAAACAAAACAAAGAAACAGGGAAATTCTTTACAATTCCTTCAGGGTCTCTGATGCAACCTGGAATGACCCTATCTACAATGACAGCTGGATGTGGCATGAGGCTGGACACTTGGGACTGAGAGGATTGGTGAGATTGGGTGAGCAAATGCAGACCCTTTAAAGCAAGAATGCATGGCACCCATTCCATGGGTCCCAACTCTCCAGGTTGAAGGGAATATTACTACAGCTATAACATGTACGGGAAACCTAGAGAATGGACACACTGTGAATACGAAAGGTTTCTAAAACTCAACGAAGAGTCCCTCTCCTGGTGCTCCGGTTTGACTTTCCAACTGCTTTCCTATCAATCTCCCAACTTGGAGAGACAGCCCCTTTAAGCTCCTGGTTCGCACAGGTTGCCAATTTGGCAGAGGATGAAAGGGAAGAGGGAGAACCAATGAGAGAGTAGCTGTTAGGCATTTGGATGGGCACATGTCACTCTAATTTCCCGGCAGGAAGAAGAATTAACCAAAGTCTCAGCCACCCACCGGGAACCAGTATAGGTCCTGAACCAAAAGTTTGGACTTGCGTTCAGCTCACAAAAAACGAGTTGAAAAATGGAGCTCAGGGGCACAGCAATTCACAAACTGGCAGAGTAATCAAGGCCAACTCTCGTCCAAAATTCTGTTGAGGGAAGGCAACGAGGCGGACTTGAAAGCGAGGCAGAATAGCAGGAAACAGATTTCAAGAGGCACGTTGGAATCGCCTGTAAAGCACAGGAAGAGGGGCACAACTTCGACAATGACGCACTTGGCCAAAAAGGGCGTATGCGTTTTCTCCTGAATATATTCAGGAGAAAACGCATACGCCCTTTTTGGCCAAGCAAGCAAGCGGGCAATGCAAATCTGCACTACAAAGAAGTATCACTTCCCACCGGTCAAAAGGGACATCCACAAAATGTGTAAAAACCAGAAAGGCAAGACAGGCCCTGGAGAACAGGGAGCCTTGTTATGCTGATGGGCGGGATGTAAGTTGCCAACTGCCTCACTGGAGGAGTGCATTGTGTTCCCTAAAACAAGGAAACAACAGAGCTACAGAGCCAAGGGCGCTTCCAGTCTAGGGAATATACCTTGGGAAAACTGAAAATCAATAAGACAGAGCCACCCCCAAATTGAGGGCTGCACTGCTTACAAGAACCTCAACCTGGGTGCACCTGAAATATCCCAGGAAATATAAAAATGGTTTAAAAAATTGTGGAACTTACGTACGATGGAATATCCCTAGGCCATGAAATCAATGTCATAAGACCAGTAGCAGCAAAATGAGTGGATTCAGGTACGATGATTCTAAGTGAAATAAGTCACACAGAAAAAGAAACTTATCATAAGATATCACTTAGGAAGATCCTGTAAACATGGCTACACATGAACTGAGTTAGGAAAGAGAACAGAGTCTCACATTTAGAAAACACTCTTATGCCTGCTTAAGGGGGAAGGAGAGGTGGGGTGATGCATCAAACCAGAGTTTGATATAAGCCCAGGTACCGTTCCAAAAACCAACTATGGAATAGACAAGACCTACACCTTCCTCAGTGAAAGGGACTCAAAACCCCATGTTTCCCGCAGAGGAATAGATCTGACTAGTAAGAATCTTAAAACCTATGTATTGATATGTCTCCGTAAGGGAATCAAGTGTGTCTAGACTGGCATAAACATGGCAGCGAGAATCAGCTCAAACCCACTCTAAAAAGGAATTTCAAAAACAAAACAAAGAAACAGGGAAATTCTTTACAATTCCTTCAGGGTCTCTGATGCAACCTGGAATGACCCTATCTACAATGACAGCTGGATGTGGCATGAGGCTGGACACTTGGGACTGAGAGGATTGGTGAGATTGGGTGAGCAAATGCAGACCCTTTAAAGCAAGAATGCATGGCACCCATTCCATGGGTCCCAACTCTCCAGGTTGAAGGGAATATTACTACAGCTATAACATGTACGGGAAACCTAGAGAATGGACACACTGTGAATACGAAAGGTTTCTAAAACTCAACGAAGAGTCCCTCTCCTGGTGCTCCGGTTTGACTTTCCAACTGCTTTCCTATCAATCTCCCAACTTGGAGAGACAGCCCCTTTAAGCTCCTGGTTCGCACAGGTTGCCAATTTGGCAGAGGATGAAAGGGAAGAGGGAGAACCAATGAGAGAGTAGCTGTTAGGCATTTGGATGGGCACATGTCACTCTAATTTCCCGGCAGGAAGAAGAATTAACCAAAGTCTCAGCCACCCACCGGGAACCAGTATAGGTCCTGAACCAAAAGTTTGGACTTGCGTTCAGCTCACAAAAAACGAGTTGAAAAATGGAGCTCAGGGGCACAGCAATTCACAAACTGGCAGAGTAATCAAGGCCAACTCTCGTCCAAAATTCTGTTGAGGGAAGGCAACGAGGCGGACTTGAAAGCGAGGCAGAATAGCAGGAAACAGATTTCAAGAGGCACGTTGGAATCGCCTGTAAAGCACAGGAAGAGGGGCACAACTTCGACAATGACGCACTTGGCCAAAAAGGGCGTATGCGTTTTCTCCTGAATATATTCAGGAGAAAACGCATACGCCCTTTTTGGCCAAGCAAGCAAGCGGGCAATGCAAATCTGCACTACAAAGAAGTATCACTTCCCACCGGTCAAAAGGGACATCCACAAAATGTGTAAAAACCAGAAAGGCAAGACAGGCCCTGGAGAACAGGGAGCCTTGTTATGCTGATGGGCGGGATGTAAGTTGCCAACTGCCTCACTGGAGGAGTGCATTGTGTTCCCTAAAACAAGGAAACAACAGAGCTACAGAGCCAAGGGCGCTTCCAGTCTAGGGAATATACCTTGGGAAAACTGAAAATCAATAAGACAGAGCCACCCCCAAATTGAGGGCTGCACTGCTTACAAGAACCTCAACCTGGGTGCACCTGAAATATCCCAGGAAATATAAAAATGGTTTAAAAAATTGTGGAACTTACGTACGATGGAATATCCCTCGGCCATGAAATCAATGTCATAAGACCAGTAGCAGCAAAATGAGTGGATTCAGGTACGATGATTCTAAGTGAAATAAGTCACACAGAAAAAGAAACTTATCATAAGATATCACTTAGGAAGATCCTGTAAACATGGCTACACATGAACTGAGTTAGGAAAGAGAACAGAGTCTCACATTTAGAAAACACTCTTATGCCTGCTTAAGGGGGAAGGAGAGGTGGGGTGATGCATCAAACCAGAGTTTGATATAAGCCCAGGTACCGTTCCAAAAACCAACTATGGAATAGACAAGACCTACACCTTCCTCAGTGAAAGGGACTCAAAACCCCATGTTTCCCGCAGAGGAATAGATCTGACTAGTAAGAATCTTAAAACCTATGTATTGATATGTCTCCGTAAGGGAATCAAGTGTGTCTAGACTGGCATAAACATGGCAGCGAGAATCAGCTCAAACCCACTCTAAAAAGGAATTTCAAAAACAAAACAAAGAAACAGGGAAATTCTTTACAATTCCTTCAGGGTCTCTGATGCAACCTGGAATGACCCTATCTACAATGACAGCTGGATGTGGCATGAGGCTGGACACTTGGGACTGAGAGGATTGGTGAGATTGGGTGAGCAAATGCAGACCCTTTAAAGCAAGAATGCATGGCACCCATTCCATGGGTCCCAACTCTCCAGGTTGAAGGGAATATTACTACAGCTATAACATGTACGGGAAACCTAGAGAATGGACACACTGTGAATACGAAAGGTTTCTAAAACTCAACGAAGAGTCCCTCTCCTGGTGCTCCGGTTTGACTTTCCAACTGCTTTCCTATCAATCTCCCAACTTGGAGAGACAGCCCCTTTAAGCTCCTGGTTCGCACAGGTTGCCAATTTGGCAGAGGATGAAAGGGAAGAGGGAGAACCAATGAGAGAGTAGCTGTTAGGCATTTGGATGGGCACATGTCACTCTAATTTCCCGGCAGGAAGAAGAATTAACCAAAGTCTCAGCCACCCACCGGGAACCAGTATAGGTCCTGAACCAAAAGTTTGGACTTGCGTTCAGCTCACAAAAAACGAGTTGAAAAATGGAGCTCAGGGGCACAGCAATTCACAAACTGGCAGAGTAATCAAGGCCAACTCTCGTCCAAAATTCTGTTGAGGGAAGGCAACGAGGCGGACTTGAAAGCGAGGCAGAATAGCAGGAAACAGATTTCAAGAGGCACGTTGGAATCGCCTGTAAAGCACAGGAAGAGGGGCACAACTTCGACAATGACGCACTTGGCCAAAAAGGGCGTATGCGTTTTCTCCTGAATATATTCAGGAGAAAACGCATACGCCCTTTTTGGCCAAGCAAGCAAGCGGGCTATGCAAATCTGCACTACAAAGAAGTATCACTTCCCACCGGTCAAAAGGGACATCCACAAAATGTGTAAAAACCAGAAAGGCAAGACAGGCCCTGGAGAACAGGGAGCCTTGTTATGCTGATGGGCGGGATGTAAGTTGCCAACTGCCTCACTGGAGGAGTGCATTGTGTTCCCTAAAACAAGGAAACAACAGAGCTACAGAGCCAAGGGCGCTTCCAGTCTAGGGAATATACCTTGGGAAAACTGAAAATCAATAAGACAGAGCCACCCCCAAATTGAGGGCTGCACTGCTTACAAGAACCTCAACCTGGGTGCACCTGAAATATCCCAGGAAATATAAAAATGGTTCAAAAAATTGTGGAACTTACGTACGATGGAATATCCCTCGGCCATGAAATCAATGTCATAAGACCAGTAGCAGCAAAATGAGTGGATTCAGGTACGATGATTCTAAGTGAAATAAGTCACACAGAAAAAGAAACTTATCATAAGATATCACTTAGGAAGATCCTGTAAACATGGCTACACATGAACTGAGTTAGGAAAGAGAACAGAGTCTCACATTTAGAAAACACTCTTATGCCTGCTTAAGGGGGAAGGAGAGGTGGGGTGATGCATCAAACCAGAGTTTGATATAAGCCCAGGTACCGTTCCAAAAACCAACTATGGAATAGACAAGACCTACACCTTCCTCAGTGAAAGGGACTCAAAACCCCATATTTCCCGCAGAGGAATAGATCTGACTAGTAAGAATCTTAAAACCTATGTATTGATATGTCTCCGTAAGGGAATCAAGTGTGTCTAGACTGGCATAAACATGGCAGCGAGAATCAGCTCAAACCCACTCTAAAAAGGAATTTCAAAAACAAAACAAAGAAACAGGGAAATTCTTTACAATTCCTTCAGGGTCTCTGATGCAACCTGGAATGACCCTATCTACAATGACAGCTGGATGTGGCATGAGGCTGGACACTTGGGACTGAGAGGATTGGTGAGATTGGGTGAGCAAATGCAGACCCTTTAAAGCAAGAATGCATGGCACCCATTCCATGGGTCCCAACTCTCCAGGTTGAAGGGAATATTACTACAGCTATAACATGTACGGGAAACCTAGAGAATGGACACACTGTGAATACGAAAGGTTTCTAAAACTCAACGAAGAGTCCCTCTCCTGGTGCTCCGGTTTGACTTTCCAACTGCTTTCCTATCAATCTCCCAACTTGGAGAGACAGCCCCTTTAAGCTCCTGGTTCGCACAGGTTGCCAATTTGGCAGAGGATGAAAGGGAAGAGGGAGAACCAATGAGAGAGTAGCTGTTAGGCATTTGGATGGGCACATGTCACTCTAATTTCCCGGCAGGAAGAAGAATTAACCAAAGTCTCAGCCACCCACCGGGAACCAGTATAGGTCCTGAACCAAAAGTTTGGACTTGCGTTCAGCTCACAAAAAACGAGTTGAAAAATGGAGCTCAGGGGCACAGCAATTCACAAACTGGCAGAGTAATCAAGGCCAACTCTCGTCCAAAATTCTGTTGAGGGAAGGCAATGAGGCGGACTTGAAAGCGAGGCAGAATAGCAGGAAACAGATTTCAAGAGGCACGTTGGAATCGCCTGTAAAGCACAGGAAGAGGGGCACAACTTCGACAATGACGCACTTGGCCAAAAAGGGCGTATGCGTTTTCTCCTGAATATATTCAGGAGAAAACGCATACGCCCTTTTTGGCCAAGCAAGCAAGCGGGCAATGCAAATCTGCACTACAAAGAAGTATCACTTCCCACCGGTCAAAAGGGACATCCACAAAATGTGTAAAAACCAGAAAGGCAAGACAGGCCCTGGAGAACAGGGAGCCTTGTTATGCTGATGGGCGGGATGTAAGTTGCCAACTGCCTCACTGGAGGAGTGCATTGTGTTCCCTAAAACAAGGAAACAACAGAGCTACAGAGCCAAGGGCGCTTCCAGTCTAGGGAATATACCTTGGGAAAACTGAAAATCAATAAGACAGAGCCACCCCCAAATTGAGGGCTGCACTGCTTACAAGAACCTCAACCTGGGTGCACCTGAAATATCCCAGGAAATATAAAAATGGTTTAAAAAATTGTGGAACTTACGTACGATGGAATATCCCTAGGCCATGAAATCAATGTCATAAGACCAGTAGCAGCAAAATGAGTGGATTCAGGTACGATGATTCTAAGTGAAATAAGTCACACAGAAAAAGAAACTTATCATAAGATATCACTTAGGAAGATCCTGTAAACATGGCTACACATGAACTGAGTTAGGAAAGAGAACAGAGTCTCACATTTAGAAAACACTCTTATGCCTGCTTAAGGGGGAAGGAGAGGTGGGGTGATGCATCAAACCAGAGTTTGATATAAGCCCAGGTACCGTTCCAAAAACCAACTATGGAATAGACAAGACCTACACCTTCCTCAGTGAAAGGGACTCAAAACCCCATGTTTCCCGCAGAGGAATAGATCTGACTAGTAAGAATCTTAAAACCTATGTATTGATATGTCTCCGTAAGGGAATCAAGTGTGTCTAGACTGGCATAAACATGGCAGCGAGAATCAGCTCAAACCCACTCTAAAAAGGAATTTCAAAAACAAAACAAAGAAACAGGGAAATTCTTTACAATTCCTTCAGGGTCTCTGATGCAACCTGGAATGACCCTATCTACAATGACAGCTGGATGTGGCATGAGGCTGGACACTTGGGACTGAGAGGATTGGTGAGATTGGGTGAGCCAATGCAGACCCTTTAAAGCAAGAATGCATGGCACCCATTCCATGGGTCCCAACTCTCCAGGTTGAAGGGAATATTACTACAGCTATAACATGTACGGGAAACCTAGAGAATGGACACACTGTGAATACGAAAGGTTTCTAAAACTCAACGAAGAGTCCCTCTCCTGGTGCTCCGGTTTGACTTTCCAACTGCTTTCCTATCAATCTCCCAACTTGGAGAGACAGCCCCTTTAAGCTCCTGGTTCGCACAGGTTGCCAATTTGGCAGAGGATGAAAGGGAAGAGGGAGAACCAATGACAGAGTAGCTGTTAGGCATTTGGATGGGCACATGTCACTCTAATTTCCCGGCAGGAAGAAGAATTAACCAAAGTCTCAGCCACCCACCGGGAACCAGTATAGGTCCTGAACCAAAAGTTTGGACTTGCGTTCAGCTCACAAAAAACGAGTTGAAAAATGGAGCTCAGGGGCACAGCAATTCACAAACTGGCAGAGTAATCAAGGCCAACTCTCGTCCAAAAATCTGTTGAGGGAAGGCAACGAGGCGGACTTGAAAGCGAGGCAGAATAGCAGGAAACAGATTTCAAGAGGTACGTTGGAATCGCCTGTAAAGCACAGGAAGAGGGGCACAACTTCGACAATGACGCACTTGGCCAAAAAGGGCGTATGCGTTTTCTCCTGAATATATTCAGGAGAAAACGCATACGCCCTTTTTGGCCAAGCAAGCAAGCGGGCAATGCAAATCTGCACTACAAAGAAGTATCACTTCCCACTGGTCAAAAGGGACATCCACAAAATGTGTAAAAACCAGAAAGGCAAGACAGGCCCTGGAGAACAGGGAGCCTTGTTATGCTGATGGGCGGGATGTAAGTTGCCAACTGCCTCACTGGAGGAGTGCATTGTGTTCCCTAAAACAAGGAAACAACAGAGCTACAGAGCCAAGGGCACTTCCAGTCTAGGGAATATACCTTGGGAAAACTGAAAATCAATAAGACAGAGCCACCCCCAAATTGAGGGCTGCACTGCTTACAAGAACCTCAACCTGGGTGCACCTGAAATATCCCAGGAAATATAAAAATGGTTCAAAACATTGTGGAACTTACGTACAATGGAATATCCCTCAGCCATGAAATCAATGTCATAAGACCAGTAGCAGCAAAATGAGTGGATTCAGGTACGATGATTCTAAGTGAAATAAGTCACACAGAAAAAGAAACTTATCATAAGATATCACTTAGGAAGATCCTGTAAACATGGCTACACATGAACTGAGTTAGGAAAGAGAACAGAGTCTCACATTTAGAAAACACTCTTATGCCTGCTTAAGGGGGAAGGAGAGGTGGGGTGATGCATCAAACCAGAGTTTGATATAAGCCCAGGTACCGTTCCAAAAACCAACTATGGAATAGACAAGACCTACACCTTCCTCAGTGAAAGGGACTCAAAACCCCATATTTCCCGCAGAGGAATAGATCTGACTAGTAAGAATCTTAAAACCTATGTATTGATATGTCTCCGTAAGGGAATCAAGTGTGTCTAGACTGGCATAAACATGGCAGCGAGAATCAGCTCAAACCCACTCTAAAAAGGAATTTCAAAAACAAAACAAAGAAACAGGGAAATTCTTTACAATTCCTTCAGGGTCTCTGATGCAACCTGGAATGACCCTATCTACAATGACAGCTGGATGTGGCATGAGGCTGGACACTTGGGACTGAGAGGATTGGTGAGATTGGGTGAGCAAATGCAGACCCTTTAAAGCAAGAATGCATGGCACCCATTCCATGGGTCCCAACTCTCCAGGTTGAAGGGAATATTACTACAGCTATAACATGTACGGGAAACCTAGAGAATGGACACACTGTGAATACGAAAGGTTTCTAAAACTCAACGAAGAGTCCCTCTCCTGGTGCTCCGCTTTGACTTTCCAACTGCTTTCCTATCAATCTCCCAACTTGGAGAGACAGCCCCTTTAAGCTCCTGGTTCGCACAGGTTGCCAATTTGGCAGAGGATGAAAGGGAAGAGGGAGAACCAATGAGAGAGTAGCTGTTAGGCATTTAGATGGGCACATGCCACTCTAATTTCCCGGCAGGAAGAAGAATTAACCAAAGTCTCAGCCACCCACCGGGAACCAGTATAGGTCCTGAACCAAAAGTTTGGACTTGCGTTCAGCTCACAAAAAACGAGTTGAAAAATGGAGCTCAGGGGCACAGCAATTCACAAACTGGCAGAGTAATCAAGGCCAACTCTCGTCCAAAATTCTGTTGAGGGAAGGCAACGAGGCGGACTTGAAAGCGAGGCAGAATAGCAGGAAACAGATTTCAAGAGGTACGTTGGAATCGCCTGTAAAGCACAGGAAGAGGGGCACAACTTCGACAATGACGCACTTGGCCAAAAAGGGCGTATGCGTTTTCTCCTGAATATATTCAGGAGAAAACGCATACGCCCTTTTTGGCCAAGCAAGCAAGCGGGCAATGCAAATCTGCACTACAAAGAAGTATCACTTCCCACGGGTCAAAAGGGACATCCACAAAATGTGTAAAAACCAGAAAGGCAAGACAGGCCCTGGAGAACAGGGAGCCTTGTTATGCTGATGGGCGGGATGTAAGTTGCCAACTGCCTCACTGGAGGAGTGCATTGTGTTCCCTAAAACAAGGAAACAACAGAGCTACAGAGCCAAGGGCGCTTCCAGTCTAGGGAATATACCTTGGGAAAACTGAAAATCAATAAGACAGAGCCACCCCCAAATTGAGGGCTGCACTGCTTACAAGAACCTCAACCTGGGTGCACCTGAAATATCCCAGGAAATATAAAAATGGTTCAAAAAATTGTGGAACTTACGTACGATGGAATATCCCTAGGCCATGAAATCAATGTCATAAGACCAGTAGCAGCAAAATGAGTGGATTCAGGTACGATGATTCTAAGTGAAATAAGTCACACAGAAAAAGAAACTTATCATAAGATATCACTTAGGAAGATCCTGTAAACATGGCTACACATGAACTGAGTTAGGAAAGAGAACAGAGTCTCACATTTAGAAAACACTCTTATGCCTGCTTAAGGGGGAAGGAGAGGTGGGGTGATGCATCAAACCAGAGTTTGATATAAGCACAGGTACCGTTCCAAAAACCAACTATGGAATAGACAAGACCTACACCTTCCTCAGTGAAAGGGACTCAAAACCCCATATTTCCCGCAGAGGAATAGATCTGACTAGTAAGAATCTTAAAACCTATGTATTGATATGTCTCCGTAAGGGAATCAAGTGTGTCTAGACTGGCATAAACATGGCAGCGAGAATCAGCTCAAACCCACTCTAAAAAGGAATTTCAAAAACAAAACAAAGAAACAGGGAAATTCTTTACAATTCCTTCAGGGTCTCTGATGCAACCTGGAATGACCCTATCTACAATGACAGCTGGATGTGGCATGAGGCTGGACACTTGGGACTGAGAGGATTGGTGAGATTGGGTGAGCAAATGCAGACCCTTTAAAGCAAGAATGCATGGCACCCATTCCATGGGTCCCAACTCTCCAGGTTGAAGGGAATATTACTACAGCTATAACATGTACGGGAAACCTAGAGAATGGACACACTGTGAATACGAAAGGTTTCTAAAACTCAACGAAGAGTCCCTCTCCTGGTGCTCCAGTTTGACTTTCCAACTGCTTTCCTATCAATCTCCCAACTTGGAGAGACAGCCCCTTTAAGCTCCTGGTTCGCACAGGTTGCCAATTTGGCAGAGGATGAAAGGGAAGAGGGAGAACCAATGAGAGAGTAGCTGTTAGGCATTTGGATGGGCACATGTCACTCTAATTTCCCGGCAGGAAGAAGAATTAACCAAAGTCTCAGCCACCCACCGGGAACCAGTATAGGTCCTGAACCAAAAGTTTGGACTTGCGTTCAGCTCACAAAAAACGAGTTGAAAAATGGAGCTGAGGGGCACAGCAATTCACAAACTGGCAGAGTAATCAAGGCCAACTCTCGTCCAAAATTCTGTTGAGGGAAGGCAACGAGGCGGACTTGAAAGCGAGGCAGAATAGCAGGAAACAGATATCAAGAGGTACGTTGGAATCGCCTGTAAAACACAGGAAGAGGGGCACAACTTCGACAATGACGCACTTGGCCAAAAAGGGCGTATGCGTTTTCTCCTGAATATATTCAGGAGAAAACGCATACGCCCTTTTTGGCCAAGCAAGCAAGCGGGCAATGCAAATCTGCACTACAAAGAAGTATCACTTCCCACCGGTCAAAAGGGACATCCACAAAATGTGTAAAAACCAGAAAGGCAAGACAGGCCCTGGAGAACAGGGAGCCTTGTTATGCTGATGGGCGGGATGTAAGTTGCCAACTGCCTCACTGGAGGAGTGCATTGTGTTCCCTAAAACAAGGAAACAACAGAGCTACAGAGCCAAGGGCACTTCCAGTCTAGGGAATATACCTTGGGAAAACTGAAAATCAATAAGACAGAGCCACCCCCAAATTGAGGGCTGCACTGCTTACAAGAACCTCAACCTGGGTACACCTGAAATATCCCAGGAAATATAAAAATGGTTCAAAAAATTGTGGAACTTACGTACGATGGAATATCCCTCAGCCATGAAATCAATGTCATAAGACCAGTAGCAGCAAAATGAGTGGATTCAGGTACGATGATTCTAAGTGAAATAAGTCACACAGAAAAAGAAACTTATCATAAGATATCACTTAGGAAGATCCTGTAAACATGGCTACACATGAACTGAGTTAGGAAAGAGAACAGAGTCTCACATTTAGAAAACACTCTTATGCCTGCTTAAGGGGGAAGGAGAGGTGGGGTGATGCATCAAACCAGAGTTTGATATAAGCCCAGGTACCGTTCCAAAAACCAACTATGGAATAGACAAGACCTACACCTTCCTCAGTGAAAGGGACTCAAAACCCCATATTTCCCGCAGAGGAATAGATCTGACTAGTAAGAATCTTAAAACCTATGTATTGATATGTCTCCGTAAGGGAATCAAGTGTGTCTAGACTGGCATAAACATGGCAGCGAGAATCAGCTCAAACCCACTCTAAAAAGGAATTTCAAAAACAAAACAAAGAAACAGGGAAATTCTTTACAATTCCTTCAGGGTCTCTGATGCAACCTGGAATGACCCTATCTACAATGACAGCTGGATGTGGCATGAGGCTGGACACTTGGGACTGAGAGGATTGGTGAGATTGGGTGAGCAAATGCAGACCCTTTAAAGCAAGAATGCATGGCACCCATTCCATGGGTCCCAACTCTCCAGGTTGAAGGGAATATTACTACAGCTATAACATGTACGGGAAACCTAGAGAATGGACACACTGTGAATACGAAAGGTTTCTAAAACTCAACGAAGAGTCCCTCTCCTGGTGCTCCGGTTTGACTTTCCAACTGCTTTCCTATCAATCTCCCAACTTGGAGAGACAGCCCCTTTAAGCTCCTGGTTCGCACAGGTTGCCAATTTGGCAGAGGATGAAAGGGAAGACGGAGAACCAATGAGAGAGTAGCTGTTAGGCATTTGGATGGGCACATGTCACTCTAATTTCCCGGCAGGAAGAAGAATTAACCAAAGTCTCAGCCACCCACCGGGAACCAGTATAGGTCCTGAACCAAAAGTTTGGACTTGCGTTCAGCTCACAAAAAACGAGTTGAAAAATGGAGCTCAGGGGCACAGCAATTCACAAACTGGCAGAGTAATCAAGGCCAACTCTCGTCCAAAAATCTGTTGAGGGAAGGCAACGAGGCGGACTTGAAAGCGAGGCAGAATAGCAGGAAACAGATTTCAAGAGGTACGTTGGAATCGCCTGTAAAGCACAGGAAGAGGGGCACAACTTCGACAATGACGCACTTGGCCAAAAAGGGCGTATGCGTTTTCTCCTGAATATATTCAGGAGAAAACGCATACACCCTTTTTGGCCAAGCAAGCAAGCGGGCAATGCAAATCTGCACTACAAAGAAGTATCACTTCCCACCGGTCAAAAGGGACATCCACAAAATGTGTAAAAACCAGAAAGGCAAGACAGGCCCTGGAGAACAGGGAGCCTTGTTATGCTGATGGGCGGGATGTAAGTTGCCAACTGCCTCACTGGAGGAGTGCATTGTGTTCCCTAAAACGAGGAAACAACAGAGCTACAGAGCCAAGGGCACTTCCAGTCTAGGGAATATACCTTGGGAAAACTGAAAATCAATAAGACAGAGCCACCCCCAAATTGAGGGCTGCACTGCTTACAAGAACCTCAACCTGGGTGCACCTGAAATATCCCAGGAATTATAAAAATGGTTCAAAAAATTGTGGAACTTACGTACGATGGAATATCCCTCAGCCATGAAATCAATGTCATAAGACCAGTAGCAGCAAAATGAGTGGATTCAGGTACGATGATTCTAAGTGAAATAAGTCACACAGAAAAAGAAACTTATCATAAGATATCACTTAGGAAGATCCTGTAAACATGGCTACACATGAACTGAGTTAGGAAAGAGAACAGAGTCTCACATTTAGAAAACACTCTTATGCCTGCTTAAGGGGGAAGGAGAGGTGGGGTGATGCATCAAACCAGAGTTTGATATAAGCACAGGTACCGTTCCAAAAACCAACTATGGAATAGACAAGACCTACACCTTCCTCAGTGAAAGGGACTCAAAACCCCATATTTCCCGCAGAGGAATAGATCTGACTAGTAAGAATCTTAAAACCTATGTATTGATATGTCTCCGTAAGGGAATCAAGTGTGTCTAGACTGGCATAAACATGGCAGCGAGAATCAGCTCAAACCCACTCTAAAAAGGAATTTCAAAAACAAAACAAAGAAACAGGGAAATTCTTTACAATTCCTTCAGGGTCTCTGATGCAACCTGGAATGACCCTATCTACAATGACAGCTGGATGTGGCATGAGGCTGGACACTTGGGACTGAGAGGATTGGTGAGATTGGGTGAGCAAATGCAGACCCTTTAAAGCAAGAATGCATGGCACCCATTCCATGGGTCCCAACTCTCCAGGTTGAAGGGAATATTACTACAGCTATACCATGTACGGGAAACCTAGAGAATGGACACACTGTGAATACGAAAGGTTTCTAAAACTCAACGAAGAGTCCCTCTCCTGGTGCTCCGCTTTGACTTTCCAACTGCTTTCCTATCAATCTCCCAACTTGGAGAGACAGCCCCTTTAAGCTCCTGGTTCGCACAGGTTGCCAATTTGGCAGAGGATGAAAGGGAAGAGGGAGAACCAATGAGAGAGTAGCTGTTAGGCATTTGGATGGGCACATGTCACTCTAATTTCCCGGCAGGAAGAAGAATTAACCAAAGTCTCAGCCACCCACCGGGAACCAGTATAGGTCCTGAACCAAAAGTTTGGACTTGCGTTCAGCTCACAAAAAACGAGTTGAAAAATGGAGCTCAGGGGCACAGCAATTCACAAACTGGCAGAGTAATCAAGGCCAACTCTCGTCCAAAAATCTGTTGAGGGAAGGCAACGAGGCGGACTTGAAAGCGAGGCAGAATAGCAGGAAACAGATTTCAAGAGGTACGTTGGAATCGCCTGTAAAGCACAGGAAGAGGGGCACAACTTCGACAATGATGCACTTGGCCAAAAAGGGCGTATGCGTTTTCTCCTGAATATATTCAGGAGAAAACGCATACGCCCTTTTTGGCCAAGCAAGCAAGCGGGCAATGCAAATCTGCACTACAAAGAAGTATCACTTCCCACCGGTCAAAAGGGACATCCACAAAATGTGTAAAAACCAGAAAGGCAAGACAGGCCCTGGAGAACAGGGAGCCTTGTTATGCTGATGGGCGGGATGTAAGTTGCCAACTGCCTCACTGGAGGAGTGCATTGTGTTCCCTAAAACAAGGAAACAACAGAGCTACAGAGCCAAGGGCACTTCCAGTCTAGGGAATATACCTTGGGAAAACTGAAAATCAATAAGACAGAGCCACCCCCAAATTGAGGGCTGCACTGCTTACAAGAACCTCAACCTGGGTGCACCTGAAATATCCCAGGAATTATAAAAATGGTTCAAAAAATTGTGGAACTTACGTACGATGGAATATCCCTCAGCCATGAAATCAATGTCATAAGACCAGTAGCAGCAAAATGAGTGGATTCAGGTACGATGATTCTAAGTGAAATAAGTCACACAGAAAAAGAAACTTATCATAAGATATCACTTAGGAAGATCCTGTAAACATGGCTACACATGAACTGAGTTAGGAAAGAGAACAGAGTCTCACATTTAGAAAACACTCTTATGCCTGCTTAAGGGGGAAGGAGAGGTGGGGTGATGCATCAAACCAGAGTTTGATATAAGCACAGGTACCGTTCCAAAAACCAACTATGGAATAGACAAGACCTACACCTTCCTCAGTGAAAGGGACTCAAAACCCCATATTTCCCGCAGAGGAATAGATCTGACTAGTAAGAATCTTAAAACCTATGTATTGATATGTCTCCGTAAGGGAATCAAGTGTGTCTAGACTGGCATAAACATGGCAGCGAGAATCAGCTCAAACCCACTCTAAAAAGGAATTTCAAAAACAAAACAAAGAAACAGGGAAATTCTTTACAATTCCTTCAGGGTCTCTGATGCAACCTGGAATGACCCTATCTACAATGACAGCTGGATGTGGCATGAGGCTGGACACTTGGGACTGAGAGGATTGGTGAGATTGGGTGAGCAAATGCAGACCCTTTAAAGCAAGAATGCATGGCACCCATTCCATGGGTCCCAACTCTCCAGGTTGAAGGGAATATTACTACAGCTATAACATGTACGGGAAACCTAGAGAATGGACACACTGTGAATACGAAAGGTTTCTAAAACTCAACGAAGAGTCCCTCTCCTGGTGCTCCGCTTTGACTTTCCAACTGCTTTCCTATCAATCTCCCAACTTGGAGAGACAGCCCCTTTAAGCTCCTGGTTCGCACAGGTTGCCAATTTGGCAGAGGATGAAAGGGAAGACGGAGAACCAATGAGAGAGTAGCTGTTAGGCATTTAGATGGGCACATGCCACTCTAATTTCCCGGCAGGAAGAAGAATTAACCAAAGTCTCAGCCACCCACCGGGAACCAGTATAGGTCCTGAACCAAAAGTTTGGACTTGCGTTCAGCTCACAAAAAACGAGTTGAAAAATGGAGCTCAGGGGCACAGCAATTCACAAACTGGCAGAGTAATCAAGGCCAACTCTCGTCCAAAAATCTGTTGAGGGAAGGCAATGAGGCGGACTTGAAAGCGAGGCAGAATAGCAGGAAACAGATTTCAAGAGGTACGTTGGAATCGCCTGTAAAGCACAGGAAGAGGGGCACAACTTCGACAATGACGCACTTGGCCAAAAAGGGCGTATGCGTTTTCTCCTGAATATATTCAGGAGAAAACGCATACGCCCTTTTTGGCCAAGCAAGCAAGCGGGCAATGCAAATCTGCACTACAAAGAAGTATCACTTCCCACCGGTCAAAAGGGACATCCACAAAATGTGTAAAAACCAGAAAGGCAAGACAGGCCCTGGAGAACAGGGAGCCTTGTTATGCTGATGGGCGGGATGTAAGTTGCCAACTGCCTCACTGGAGGAGTGCATTGTGTTCCCTAAAACAAGGAAACAACAGAGCTACAGAGCCAAGGGCGCTTCCAGTCTAGGGAATATACCTTGGGAAAACTGAAAATCAATAAGACAGAGCCACCCCCAAATTGAGGGCTGCACTGCTTACAAGAACCTCAACCTGGGTGCACCTGAAATATCCCAGGAAATATAAAAATGGTTCAAAAAATTGTGGAACTTACGTACGATGGAATATCCCTAGGCCATGAAATCAATGTCATAAGACCAGTAGCAGCAAAATGAGTGGATTCAGGTACGATGATTCTAAGTGAAATAAGTCACACAGAAAAAGAAACTTATCATAAGATATCACTTAGGAAGATCCTGTAAACATGGCTACACATGAACTGAGTTAGGAAAGAGAACAGAGTCTCACATTTAGAAAACACTCTTATGCCTGCTTAAGGGGGAAGGAGAGGTGGGGTGATGCATCAAACCAGAGTTTGATATAAGCACAGGTACCGTTCCAAAAACCAACTATGGAATAGACAAGACCTACACCTTCCTCAGTGAAAGGGACTCAAAACCCCATATTTCCCGCAGAGGAATAGATCTGACTAGTAAGAATCTTAAAACCTATGTATTGATATGTCTCCGTAAGGGAATCAAGTGTGTCTAGACTGGCATAAACATGGCAGCGAGAATCAGCTCAAACCCACTCTAAAAAGGAATTTCAAAAACAAAACAAAGAAACAGGGAAATTCTTTACAATTCCTTCAGGGTCTCTGATGCAACCTGGAATGACCCTATCTACAATGACAGCTGGATGTGGCATGAGGCTGGACACTTGGGACTGAGAGGATTGGTGAGATTGGGTGAGCAAATGCAGACCCTTTAAAGCAAGAATGCATGGCACCCATTCCATGGGTCCCAACTCTCCAGGTTGAAGGGAATATTACTACAGCTATAACATGTACGGGAAACCTAGAGAATGGACACACTGTGAATACGAAAGGTTTCTAAAACTCAACGAAGAGTCCCTCTCCTGGTGCTCCAGTTTGACTTTCCAACTGCTTTCCTATCAATCTCCCAACTTGGAGAGACAGCCCCTTTAAGCTCCTGGTTCGCACAGGTTGCCAATTTGGCAGAGGATGAAAGGGAAGAGGGAGAACCAATGAGAGAGTAGCTGTTAGGCATTTGGATGGGCACATGTCACTCTAATTTCCCGGCAGGAAGAAGAATTAACCAAAGTCTCAGCCACCCACCGGGAACCAGTATAGGTCCTGAACCAAAAGTTTGGACTTGCGTTCAGCTCACAAAAAACGAGTTGAAAAATGGAGCTGAGGGGCACAGCAATTCACAAACTGGCAGAGTAATCAAGGCCAACTCTCGTCCAAAATTCTGTTGAGGGAAGGCAACGAGGCGGACTTGAAAGCGAGGCAGAATAGCAGGAAACAGATATCAAGAGGTACGTTGGAATCGCCTGTAAAACACAGGAAGAGGGGCACAACTTCGACAATGACGCACTTGGCCAAAAAGGGCGTATGCGTTTTCTCCTGAATATATTCAGGAGAAAACGCATACGCCCTTTTTGGCCAAGCAAGCAAGCGGGCAATGCAAATCTGCACTACAAAGAAGTATCACTTCCCACCGGTCAAAAGGGACATCCACAAAATGTGTAAAAACCAGAAAGGCAAGACAGGCCCTGGAGAACAGGGAGCCTTGTTATGCTGATGGGCGGGATGTAAGTTGCCAACTGCCTCACTGGAGGAGTGCATTGTGTTCCCTAAAACAAGGAAACAACAGAGCTACAGAGCCAAGGGCACTTCCAGTCTAGGGAATATACCTTGGGAAAACTGAAAATCAATAAGACAGAGCCACCCCCAAATTGAGGGCTGCACTGCTTACAAGAACCTCAACCTGGGTACACCTGAAATATCCCAGGAAATATAAAAATGGTTCAAAAAATTGTGGAACTTACGTACGATGGAATATCCCTCAGCCATGAAATCAATGTCATAAGACCAGTAGCAGCAAAATGAGTGGATTCAGGTACGATGATTCTAAGTGAAATAAGTCACACAGAAAAAGAAACTTATCATAAGATATCACTTAGGAAGATCCTGTAAACATGGCTACACATGAACTGAGTTAGGAAAGAGAACAGAGTCTCACATTTAGAAAACACTCTTATGCCTGCTTAAGGGGGAAGGAGAGGTGGGGTGATGCATCAAACCAGAGTTTGATATAAGCCCAGGTACCGTTCCAAAAACCAACTATGGAATAGACAAGACCTACACCTTCCTCAGTGAAAGGGACTCAAAACCCCATATTTCCCGCAGAGGAATAGATCTGACTAGTAAGAATCTTAAAACCTATGTATTGATATGTCTCCGTAAGGGAATCAAGTGTGTCTAGACTGGCATAAACATGGCAGCGAGAATCAGCTCAAACCCACTCTAAAAAGGAATTTCAAAAACAAAACAAAGAAACAGGGAAATTCTTTACAATTCCTTCAGGGTCTCTGATGCAACCTGGAATGACCCTATCTACAATGACAGCTGGATGTGGCATGAGGCTGGACACTTGGGACTGAGAGGATTGGTGAGATTGGGTGAGCAAATGCAGACCCTTTAAAGCAAGAATGCATGGCACCCATTCCATGGGTCCCAACTCTCCAGGTTGAAGGGAATATTACTACAGCTATAACATGTACGGGAAACCTAGAGAATGGACACACTGTGAATACGAAAGGTTTCTAAAACTCAACGAAGAGTCCCTCTCCTGGTGCTCCGGTTTGACTTTCCAACTGCTTTCCTATCAATCTCCCAACTTGGAGAGACAGCCCCTTTAAGCTCCTGGTTCGCACAGGTTGCCAATTTGGCAGAGGATGAAAGGGAAGACGGAGAACCAATGAGAGAGTAGCTGTTAGGCATTTGGATGGGCACATGTCACTCTAATTTCCCGGCAGGAAGAAGAATTAACCAAAGTCTCAGCCACCCACCGGGAACCAGTATAGGTCCTGAACCAAAAGTTTGGACTTGCGTTCAGCTCACAAAAAACGAGTTGAAAAATGGAGCTCAGGGGCACAGCAATTCACAAACTGGCAGAGTAATCAAGGCCAACTCTCGTCCAAAAATCTGTTGAGGGAAGGCAACGAGGCGGACTTGAAAGCGAGGCAGAATAGCAGGAAACAGATTTCAAGAGGTACGTTGGAATCGCCTGTAAAGCACAGGAAGAGGGGCACAACTTCGACAATGACGCACTTGGCCAAAAAGGGCGTATGCGTTTTCTCCTGAATAT
Source organism: Mesoplodon mirus (assembly GCF_964341445.2). Lineage (NCBI taxonomy): Eukaryota > Metazoa > Chordata > Mammalia > Artiodactyla > Ziphiidae > Mesoplodon > Mesoplodon mirus. Next base: position 105,253,106 of record NC_138987.1, on the reverse strand, counting down.
ATTCAGGAGAAAACGCATACACCCTTTTTGGCCAAGCAAGCAAGCGGGCAATGCAAATCTGCACTACAAAGAAGTATCACTTCCCACCGGTCAAAAGGGACATCCACAAAATGTGTAAAAACCAGAAAGGCAAGACAGGCCCTGGAGAACAGGGAGCCTTGTTATGCTGATGGGCGGGATGTAAGTTGCCAACTGCCTCACTGGAGGAGTGCATTGTGTTCCCTAAAACGAGGAAACAACAGAGCTACAGAGCCAAGGGCACTTCCAGTCTAGGGAATATACCTTGGGAAAACTGAAAATCAATAAGACAGAGCCACCCCCAAATTGAGGGCTGCACTGCTTACAAGAACCTCAACCTGGGTGCACCTGAAATATCCCAGGAATTATAAAAATGGTTCAAAAAATTGTGGAACTTACGTACGATGGAATATCCCTCAGCCATGAAATCAATGTCATAAGACCAGTAGCAGCAAAATGAGTGGATTCAGGTACGATGATTCTAAGTGAAATAAGTCACACAGAAAAAGAAACTTATCATAAGATATCACTTAGGAAGATCCTGTAAACATGGCTACACATGAACTGAGTTAGGAAAGAGAACAGAGTCTCACATTTAGAAAACACTCTTATGCCTGCTTAAGGGGGAAGGAGAGGTGGGGTGATGCATCAAACCAGAGTTTGATATAAGCACAGGTACCGTTCCAAAAACCAACTATGGAATAGACAAGACCTACACCTTCCTCAGTGAAAGGGACTCAAAACCCCATATTTCCCGCAGAGGAATAGATCTGACTAGTAAGAATCTTAAAACCTATGTATTGATATGTCTCCGTAAGGGAATCAAGTGTGTCTAGACTGGCATAAACATGGCAGCGAGAATCAGCTCAAACCCACTCTAAAAAGGAATTTCAAAAACAAAACAAAGAAACAGGGAAATTCTTTACAATTCCTTCAGGGTCTCTGATGCAACCTGGAATGACCCTATCTACAATGACAGCTGGATGTGGCATGAGGCTGGACACTTGGGACTGAGAGGATTGGTGAGATTGGGTGAGCAAATGCAGACCCTTTAAAGCAAGAATGCATGGCACCCATTCCATGGGTCCCAACTCTCCAGGTTGAAGGGAATATTACTACAGCTATACCATGTACGGGAAACCTAGAGAATGGACACACTGTGAATACGAAAGGTTTCTAAAACTCAACGAAGAGTCCCTCTCCTGGTGCTCCGCTTTGACTTTCCAACTGCTTTCCTATCAATCTCCCAACTTGGAGAGACAGCCCCTTTAAGCTCCTGGTTCGCACAGGTTGCCAATTTGGCAGAGGATGAAAGGGAAGACGGAGAACCAATGAGAGAGTAGCTGTTAGGCATTTAGATGGGCACATGCCACTCTAATTTCCCGGCAGGAAGAAGAATTAACCAAAGTCTCAGCCACCCACCGGGAACCAGTATAGGTCCTGAACCAAAAGTTTGGACTTGCGTTCAGCTCACAAAAAACGAGTTGAAAAATGGAGCTCAGGGGCACAGCAATTCACAAACTGGCAGAGTAATCAAGGCCAACTCTCGTCCAAAATTCTGTTGAGGGAAGGCAACGAGGCGGACTTGAAAGCGAGGCAGAATAGCAGGAAACAGATTTCAAGAGGTACGTTGGAATCGCCTGTAAAGCACAGGAAGAGGGGCACAACTTCGACAATGACGCACTTGGCCAAAAAGGGCGTATGTGTTTTCTCCTGAATATATTCAGGAGAAAACGCATACGCCCTTTTTGGCCAAGCAAGCAAGCGGGCAATGCAAATCTGCACTACAAAGAAGTATCACTTCCCACCGGTCAAAAGGGACATCCACAAAATGTGTAAAAACCAGAAAGGCAAGACAGGCCCTGGAGAACAGGGAGCCTTGTTATGCTGATGGGCGGGATGTAAGTTGCCAACTGCCTCACTGGAGGAGTGCATTGTGTTCCCTAAAACAAGGAAACAACAGAGCTACAGAGCCAAGGGCGCTTCCAGTCTAGGGAATATACCTTGGGAAAACTGAAAATCAATAAGACAGAGCCACCCCCAAATTGAGGGCTGCACTGCTTACAAGAACCTCAACCTGGGTGCACCTGAAATATCCCAGGAAATATAAAAATGGTTCAAAAAATTGTGGAACTTACGTACGATGGAATATCCCTCAGCCATGAAATCAATGTCATAAGACCAGTAGCAGCAAAATGAGTGGATTCAGGTACGATGATTCTAAGTGAAATAAGTCACACAGAAAAAGAAACTTATCATAAGATATCACTTAGGAAGATCCTGTAAACATGGCTACACATGAACTGAGTTAGGAAAGAGAACAGAGTCTCACATTTAGAAAACACTCTTATGCCTGCTTAAGGGGGAAGGAGAGGTGGGGTGATGCATCAAACCAGAGTTTGATATAAGCACAGGTACCGTTCCAAAAACCAACTATGGAATAGACAAGACCTACACCTTCCTCAGTGAAAGGGACTCAAAACCCCATATTTCCCGCAGAGGAATAGATCTGACTAGTAAGAATCTTAAAACCTATGTATTGATATGTCTCCGTAAGGGAATCAAGTGTGTCTAGACTGGCATAAACATGGCAGCGAGAATCAGCTCAAACCCACTCTAAAAAGGAATTTCAAAAACAAAACAAAGAAACAGGGAAATTCTTTACAATTCCTTCAGGGTCTCTGATGCAACCTGGAATGACCCTATCTACAATGACAGCTGGATGTGGCATGAGGCTGGACACTTGGGACTGAGAGGATTGGTGAGATTGGGTGAGCAAATGCAGACCCTTTAAAGCAAGAATGCATGGCACCCATTCCATGGGTCCCAACTCTCCAGGTTGAAGGGAATATTACTACAGCTATAACATGTACGGGAAACCTAGAGAATGGACACACTGTGAATACGAAAGGTTTCTAAAACTCAACGAAGAGTCCCTCTCCTGGTGCTCCGCTTTGACTTTCCAACTGCTTTCCTATCAATCTCCCAACTTGGAGAGACAGCCCCTTTAAGCTCCTGGTTCGCACAGGTTGCCAATTTGGCAGAGGATGAAAGGGAAGACGGAGAACCAATGAGAGAGTAGCTGTTAGGCATTTGGATGGGCACATGTCACTCTAATTTCCCGGCAGGAAGAAGAATTAACCAAAGTCTCAGCCACCCACCGGGAACCAGTATAGGTCCTGAACCAAAAGTTTGGACTTGCGTTCAGCTCACAAAAAACGAGTTGAAAAATGGAGCTCAGGGGCACAGCAATTCACAAACTGGCAGAGTAATCAAGGCCAACTCTCGTCCAAAATTCTGTTGAGGGAAGGCAACGAGGCGGACTTGAAAGCGAGGCAGAATAGCAGGAAACAGATTTCAAGAGGTACGTTGGAATCGCCTGTAAAGCACAGGAAGAGGGGCACAACTTCGACAATGACGCACTTGGCCAAAAAGGGCGTATGCGTTTTCTCCTGAATATATTCAGGAGAAAACGCATACGCCCTTTTTGGCCAAGCAAGCAAGCGGGCAATGCAAATCTGCACTACAAAGAAGTATCACTTCCCACCGGTCAAAAGGGACATCCACAAAATGTGTAAAAACCAGAAAGGCAAGACAGGCCCTGGAGAACAGGGAGCCCTGTTATGCTGATGGGCGGGATGTAAGTTGCCAACTGCCTCACTGGAGGAGTGCATTGTGTTCCCTAAAACAAGGAAACAACAGAGCTACAGAGCCAAGGGCACATCCAGTCTAGGGAATATACCTTGGGAAAACTGAAAATCAATAAGACAGAGCCACCCCCAAATTGAGGGCTGCACTGCTTACAAGAACCTCAACCTGGGTACACCTGAAATATCCCAGGAAATATAAAAATGGTTCAAAAAATTGTGGAACTTACGTACGATGGAATATCCCTCAGCCATGAAATCAATGTCATAAGACCAGTAGCAGCAAAATGAGTGGATTCAGGTACGATGATTCTAAGTGAAATAAGTCACACAGAAAAAGAAACTTATCATAAGATATCACTTAGGAAGATCCTGTAAACATGGCTACACATGAACTGAGTTAGGAAAGAGAACAGAGTCTCACATTTAGAAAACACTCTTATGCCTGCTTAAGGGGGAAGGAGAGGTGGGGTGATGCATCAAACCAGAGTTTGATATAAGCCCATGTACCGTTCCAAAAACCAACTATGGAATAGACAAGACCTACACCTTCCTCAGTGAAAGGGACTCAAAACCCCATATTTCCCGCAGAGGAATAGATCTGACTAGTAAGAATCTTAAAACCTATGTATTGATATGTCTCCGTAAGGGAATCAAGTGTGTCTAGACTGGCATAAACATGGCAGCGAGAATCAGCTCAAACCCACTCTAAAAAGGAATTTCAAAAACAAAACAAAGAAACAGGGAAATTCTTTACAATTCCTTCAGGGTCTCTGATGCAACCTGGAATGACCCTATCTACAATGACAGCTGGATGTGGCATGAGGCTGGACACTTGGGACTGAGAGGATTGGTGAGATTGGGTGAGCAAATGCAGACCCTTTAAAGCAAGAATGCATGGCACCCATTCCATGGGTCCCAACTCTCCAGGTTGAAGGGAATATTACTACAGCTATAACATGTACGGGAAACCTAGAGAATGGACACACTGTGAATACCAAAGGTTTCTAAAACTCAACGAAGAGTCCCTCTCCTGGTGCTCCGGTTTGACTTTCCAACTGCTTTCCTATCAATCTCCCAACTTGGAGAGACAGCCCCTTTAAGCTCCTGGTTCGCACAGGTTGCCAATTTGGCAGAGGATGAAAGGGAAGACGGAGAACCAATGAGAGAGTAGCTGTTAGGCATTTGGATGGGCACATGTCACTCTAATTTCCCGGCAGGAAGAAGAATTAACCAAAGTCTCAGCCACCCACTGGGAACCAGTATAGGTCCTGAACCAAAAGTTTGGACTTGCGTTCAGCTCACAAAAAACGAGTTGAAAAATGGAGCTCAGGGGCACAGCAATTCACAAACTGGCAGAGTAATCAAGGCCAACACTCGTCCAAAAATCTGTTGAGGGAAGGCAACGAGGCGGACTTGAAAGCGAGGCAGAATAGCAGGAAACAGATTTCAAGAGGTACGTTGGAATGGCCTGTAAAGCACAGGAAGAGGGGCACAACTTCGACAATGATGCACTTGGCCAAAAACGGCGTATGTGTTTTATCCTGAATATATTCAGGAGAAAACGCATACGTCCTTTTTGGCCAAGCAAGCAAGCGGGCAATGCAAATCTGCACTACAAAGAAGTATCACTTCCCACCGGTCAAAAGGGACATCCACAAAATGTGTAAAAACCAGAAAGGCAAGACAGGCCCTGGAGAACAGGGAGCCTTGTTATGCTAATGGGCGGGATGTAAGTTGCCAACTGCCTCACTGGAGGAGTGCATTGTGTTCCCTAAAACAAGGAAACAACAGAGCTACAGAGCCAAGGGCACTTCCAGTCTAGGGAATATACCTTGGGAAAACTGAAAATCAATAAGACAGAGCCACCCCCAAATTGAGGGCTGCACTGCTTACAAGAACCTCAACCTGGGTACCCCTGAAATATCCCAGGAAATATAAAAATGGTTCAAAATATTGTGGAACTTACGTACGATGGAATATCCCTCAGCCATGAAATCAATGTCATAAGACCAGTAGCAGCAAAATGAGTGGATTCAGGTACGATGATTCTAAGTGAAATAAGTCACACAGAAAAAGAAACTTATCATAAGATATCACTTAGGAAGATCCTGTAAACATGGCTACACATGAACTGAGTTAGGAAAGAGAACAGAGTCTCACATTTAGAAAACACTCTTATGCCTGCTTAAGGGGGAAGGAGAGGTGGGGTGATGCATCAAACCAGAGTTTGATATAAGCCCAGGTACCGTTCCAAAAACCAACTATGGAATAGACAAGACCTACACCTTCCTCAGTGAAAGGGACTCAAAACCCCATATTTCCCGCAGAGGAATAGATCTGACTAGTAAGAATCTTAAAACCTATGTATTGATATGTCTCCGTAAGGGAATCAAGTGTGTCTAGACTGGCATAAACATGGCAGCGAGAATCAGCTCAAACCCACTCTAAAAAGGAATTTCAAAAACAAAACAAAGAAACAGGGAAATTCTTTACAATTCCTTCAGGGTCTCTGATGCAACCTGGAATGACCCTATCTACAATGACAGCTGGATGTGGCATGAGGCTGGACACTTGGGACTGAGAGGATTGGTGAGATTGGGTGAGCAAATGCAGACCCTTTAAAGCAAGAATGCATGGCACCCATTCCATGGGTCCCAACTCTCCAGGTTGAAGGGAATATTACTACAGCTATAACATGTACGGGAAACCTAGAGAATGGACACACTGTGAATACGAAAGGTTTCTAAAACTCAACGAAGAGTCCCTCTCCTGGTGCTCCGGTTTGACTTTCCAACTGCTTTCCTATCAATCTCCCAACTTGGAGAGACAGCCTCTTTAAGCTCCTGGTTCGCACAGGTTGCCAATTTGGCAGAGGATGAAAGGGAAGAGGGAGAACCAATGAGAGAGTAGCTGTTAGGCATTTGGATGGGCACATGTCACTCTAATTTCCCGGCAGGAAGAAGAATTAACCAAAGTCTCAGCCACCCACCGGGAACCAGTATAGGTCCTGAACCAAAAGTTTGGACTTGCGTTCAGCTCACAAAAAACGAGTTGAAAAATGGAGCTCAGGGGCACAGCAATTCACAAACTGGCAGAGTAATCAAGGCCAACTCTCGTCCAAAAATCTGTTGAGGGAAGGCAACGAGGCGGACTTGAAAGCGAGGCAGAATAGCAGGAAACAGATTTCAAGAGGTACGTTGGAATCGCCTGTAAAGCACAGGAAGAGGGGCACAACTTCGACAATGACGCACTTGGCCAAAAAGGGCGTATGCGTTTTCTCCTGAATATATTCAGGAGAAAACGCATACGCCCTTTTTGGCCAAGCAAGCAAGCGGGCAATGCAAATCTGCACTACAAAGAAGTATCACTTCCCACCGGTCAAAAGGGACATCCACAAAATGTGTAAAAACCAGAAAGGCAAGACAGGCCCTGGAGAACAGGGAGCCTTGTTATGCTGATGGGCGGGATGTAAGTTGCCAACTGCCTCACTGGAGGAGTGCATTGTGTTCCCTAAAACAAGGAAACAACAGAGCTACAGAGCCAAGGGCACTTCCAGTCTAGGGAATATACCTTGGGAAAACTGAAAATCAATAAGACAGAGCCACCCCCAAATTGAGGGCTGCACTGCTTACAAGAACCTCAACCTGGGTGCACCTGAAATATCCCAGGAATTATAAAAATGGTTCAAAAAATTGTGGAACTTACGTACGATGGAATATCCCTCAGCCATGAAATCAATGTCATAAGACCAGTAGCAGCAAAATGAGTGGATTCAGGTACGATGATTCTAAGTGAAATAAGTCACACAGAAAAAGAAACTTATCATAAGATATCACTTAGGAAGATCCTGTAAACATGGCTACACATGAACTGAGTTAGGAAAGAGAACAGAGTCTCACATTTAGAAAACACTCTTATGCCTGCTTAAGGGGGAAGGAGAGGTGGGGTGATGCATCAAACCAGAGTTTGATATAAGCCCAGGTACCGTTCCAAAAACCAACTATGGAATAGACAAGACCTACACCTTCCTCAGTGAAAGGGACTCAAAACCCCATATTTCCCGCAGAGGAATAGATCTGACTAGTAAGAATCTTAAAACCTATGTATTGATATGTCTCCGTAAGGGAATCAAGTGTGTCTAGACTGGCATAAACATGGCAGCGAGAATCAGCTCAAACCCACTCTAAAAAGGAATTTCAAAAACAAAACAAAGAAATAGGGAAATTCTTTACAATTCCTTCAGGGTCTCTGATGCAACCTGGAATGACCCTATCTACAATGACAGCTGGATGTGGCATGAGGCTGGACACTTGGGACTGAGAGGATTGGTGAGATTGGGTGAGCAAATGCAGACCCTTTAAAGCAAGAATGCATGGCACCCATTCCATGGGTCCCAACTCTCCAGGTTGAAGGGAATATTACTACAGCTATAACATGTACGGGAAACCTAGAGAATGGACACACTGTGAATACGAAAGGTTTCTAAAACTCAACGAAGAGTCCCTCTCCTGGTGCTCCGGTTTGACTTTCCAACTGCTTTCCTATCAATCTCCCAACTTGGAGAGACAGCCCCTTTAAGCTCCTGGTTCGCACAGGTTGCCAATTTGGCAGAGGATGAAAGGGAAGACGGAGAACCAATGAGAGAGTAGCTGTTAGGCATTTGGATGGGCACATGTCACTCTAATTTCCCGGCAGGAAGAAGAATTAACCAAAGTCTCAGCCACCCACCGGGAACCAGTATAGGTCCTGAACCAAAAGTTTGGACTTGCGTTCAGCTCACAAAAAACGAGTTGAAAAATGGAGCTCAGGGGCACAGCAATTCACAAACTGGCAGAGTAATCAAGGCCAACTCTCGTCCAAAAATCTGTTGAGGGAAGGCAACGAGGCGGACTTGAAAGCGAGGCAGAATAGCAGGAAACAGATTTCAAGAGGTACGTTGGAATCGCCTGTAAAGCACAGGAAGAGGGGCACAACTTCGACAATGACGCACTTGGCCAAAAAGGGCGTATGCGTTTTCTCCTGAATATATTCAGGAGAAAACGCATACACCCTTTTTGGCCAAGCAAGCAAGCGGGCAATGCAAATCTGCACTACAAAGAAGTATCACTTCCCACCGGTCAAAAGGGACATCCACAAAATGTGTAAAAACCAGAAAGGCAAGACAGGCCCTGGAGAACAGGGAGCCTTGTTATGCTGATGGGCGGGATGTAAGTTGCCAACTGCCTCACTGGAGGAGTGCATTGTGTTCCCTAAAACAAGGAAACAACAGAGCTACAGAGCCAAGGGCACTTCCAGTCTAGGGAATATACCTTGGGAAAACTGAAAATCAATAAGACAGAGCCACCCCCAAATTGAGGGCTGCACTGCTTACAAGAACCTCAACCTGGGTGCACCTGAAATATCCCAGGAATTATAAAAATGGTTCAAAAAATTGTGGAACTTACGTACGATGGAATATCCCTCAGCCATGAAATCAATGTCATAAGACCAGTAGCAGCAAAATGAGTGGATTCAGGTACGATGATTCTAAGTGAAATAAGTCACACAGAAAAAGAAACTTATCATAAGATATCACTTAGGAAGATCCTGTAAACATGGCTACACATGAACTGAGTTAGGAAAGAGAACAGAGTCTCACATTTAGAAAACACTCTTATGCCTGCTTAAGGGGGAAGGAGAGGTGGGGTGATGCATCAAACCAGAGTTTGATATAAGCACAGGTACCGTTCCAAAAACCAACTATGGAATAGACAAGACCTACACCTTCCTCAGTGAAAGGGACTCAAAACCCCATATTTCCCGCAGAGGAATAGATCTGACTAGTAAGAATCTTAAAACCTATGTATTGATATGTCTCCGTAAGGGAATCAAGTGTGTCTAGACTGGCATAAACATGGCAGCGAGAATCAGCTCAAACCCACTCTAAAAAGGAATTTCAAAAACAAAACAAAGAAACAGGGAAATTCTTTACAATTCCTTCAGGGTCTCTGATGCAACCTGGAATGACCCTATCTACAATGACAGCTGGATGTGGCATGAGGCTGGACACTTGGGACTGAGAGGATTGGTGAGATTGGGTGAGCAAATGCAGACCCTTTAAAGCAAGAATGCATGGCACCCATTCCATGGGTCCCAACTCTCCAGGTTGAAGGGAATATTACTACAGCTATAACATGTACGGGAAACCTAGAGAATGGACACACTGTGAATACGAAAGGTTTCTAAAACTCAACGAAGAGTCCCTCTCCTGGTGCTCCGCTTTGACTTTCCAACTGCTTTCCTATCAATCTCCCAACTTGGAGAGACAGCCCCTTTAAGCTCCTGGTTCGCACAGGTTGCCAATTTGGCAGAGGATGAAAGGGAAGACGGAGAACCAATGAGAGAGTAGCTGTTAGGCATTTAGATGGGCACATGCCACTCTAATTTCCCGGCAGGAAGAAGAATTAACCAAAGTCTCAGCCACCCACCGGGAACCAGTATAGGTCCTGAACCAAAAGTTTGGACTTGCGTTCAGCTCACAAAAAACGAGTTGAAAAATGGAGCTCAGGGGCACAGCAATTCACAAACTGGCAGAGTAATCAAGGCCAACTCTCGTCCAAAATTCTGTTGAGGGAAGGCAACGAGGCGGACTTGAAAGCGAGGCAGAATAGCAGGAAACAGATTTCAAGAGGTACGTTGGAATCGCCTGTAAAGCACAGGAAGAGGGGCACAACTTCGACAATGACGCACTTGGCCAAAAAGGGCGTATGTGTTTTCTCCTGAATATATTCAGGAGAAAACGCATACGCCCTTTTTGGCCAAGCAAGCAAGCGGGCAATGCAAATCTGCACTACAAAGAAGTATCACTTCCCACCGGTCAAAAGGGACATCCACAAAATGTGTAAAAACCAGAAAGGCAAGACAGGCCCTGGAGAACAGGGAGCCTTGTTATGCTGATGGGCGGGATGTAAGTTGCCAACTGCCTCACTGGAGGAGTGCATTGTGTTCCCTAAAACAAGGAAACAACAGAGCTACAGAGCCAAGGGCGCTTCCAGTCTAGGGAATATACCTTGGGAAAACTGAAAATCAATAAGACAGAGCCACCCCCAAATTGAGGGCTGCACTGCTTACAAGAACCTCAACCTGGGTGCACCTGAAATATCCCAGGAAATATAAAAATGGTTCAAAAAATTGTGGAACTTACGTACGATGGAATATCCCTAGGCCATGAAATCAATGTCATAAGACCAGTAGCAGCAAAATGAGTGGATTCAGGTACGATGATTCTAAGTGAAATAAGTCACACAGAAAAAGAAACTTATCATAAGATATCACTTAGGAAGATCCTGTAAACATGGCTACACATGAACTGAGTTAGGAAAGAGAACAGAGTCTCACATTTAGAAAACACTCTTATGCCTGCTTAAGGGGGAAGGAGAGGTGGGGTGATGCATCAAACCAGAGTTTGATATAAGCACAGGTACCGTTCCAAAAACCAACTATGGAATAGACAAGACCTACACCTTCCTCAGTGAAAGGGACTCAAAACCCCATATTTCCCGCAGAGGAATAGATCTGACTAGTAAGAATCTTAAAACCTATGTATTGATATGTCTCCGTAAGGGAATCAAGTGTGTCTAGACTGGCATAAACATGGCAGCGAGAATCAGCTCAAACCCACTCTAAAAAGGAATTTCAAAAACAAAACAAAGAAACAGGGAAATTCTTTACAATTCCTTCAGGGTCTCTGATGCAACCTGGAATGACCCTATCTACAATGACAGCTGGATGTGGCATGAGGCTGGACACTTGGGACTGAGAGGATTGGTGAGATTGGGTGAGCAAATGCAGACCCTTTAAAGCAAGAATGCATGGCACCCATTCCATGGGTCCCAACTCTCCAGGTTGAAGGGAATATTACTACAGCTATAACATGTACGGGAAACCTAGAGAATGGACACACTGTGAATACGAAAGGTTTCTAAAACTCAACGAAGAGTCCCTCTCCTGGTGCTCCGGTTTGACTTTCCAACTGCTTTCCTATCAATCTCCCAACTTGGAGAGACAGCCCCTTTAAGCTCCTGGTTCGCACAGGTTGCCAATTTGGCAGAGGATGAAAGGGAAGACGGAGAACCAATGAGAGAGTAGCTGTTAGGCATTTGGATGGGCACATGTCACTCTAATTTCCCGGCAGGAAGAAGAATTAACCAAAGTCTCAGCCACCCACCGGGAACCAGTATAGGTCCTGAACCAAAAGTTTGGACTTGCGTTCAGCTCACAAAAAACGAGTTGAAAAATGGAGCTCAGGGGCACAGCAATTCACAAACTGGCAGAGTAATCAAGGCCAACACTCGTCCAAAAATCTGTTGAGGGAAGGCAACGAGGCGGACTTGAAAGCGAGGCAGAATAGCAGGAAACAGATTTCAAGAGGTACGTTGGAATGGCCTGTAAAGCACAGGAAGAGGGGCACAACTTCGACAATGATGCACTTGGCCAAAAACGGCGTATGTGTTTTATCCTGAATATATTCAGGAGAAAACGCATACGTCCTTTTTGGCCAAGCAAGCAAGCGGGCAATGCAAATCTGCACTACAAAGAAGTATCACTTCCCACCGGTCAAAAGGGACATCCACAAAATGTGTAAAAACCAGAAAGGCAAGACAGGCCCTGGAGAACAGGGAGCCTTGTTATGCTGATGGGCGGGATGTAAGTTTCCAACTGCCTCACTGGAGGAGTGCATTGTGTTCCCTAAAACAAGGAAACAACAGAGCTACAGAGCCAAGGGCACTTCAAGTCTAGGGAATATACCTTGGGAAAACTGAAAATCAATAAGACAGAGCCACCCCCAAATTGAGGGCTGCACTGCTTACAAGAACCTCAACCTGGGTACACCTGAAATATCCCAGGAAATATAAAAATGGTTCAAAAAATTGTGGAACTTACGTACGATGGAATATCCCTCAGCCATGAAATCAATGTCATAAGACCAGTAGCAGCAAAATGAGTGGATTCAGGTACGATGATTCTAAGTGAAATAAGTCACACAGAAAAAGAAACTTATCATAAGATATCACTTAGGAAGATCCTGTAAACATGGCTACACATGAACTGAGTTAGGAAAGAGAACAGAGTCTCACATTTAGAAAACACTCTTATGCCTGCTTAAGGGGGAAGGAGAGGTGGGGTGATGCATCAAACCAGAGTTTGATATAAGCACAGGTACCGTTCCAAAAACCAACTATGGAATAGACAAGACCTACACCTTCCTCAGTGAAAGGGACTCAAAACCCCATATTTCCCGCAGAGGAATAGATCTGACTAGTAAGAATCTTAAAACCTATGTATTGATATGTCTCCGTAAGGGAATCAAGTGTGTCTAGACTGGCATAAACATGGCAGCGAGAATCAGCTCAAACCCACTCTAAAAAGGAATTTCAAAAACAAAACAAAGAAACAGGGAAATTCTTTACAATTCCTTCAGGGTCTCTGATGCAACCTGGAATGACCCTATCTACAATGACAGCTGGATGTGGCATGAGGCTGGACACTTGGGACTGAGAGGATTGGTGAGATTGGGTGAGCAAATGCAGACCCTTTAAAGCAAGAATGCATGGCACCCATTCCATGGGTCCCAACTCTCCAGGTTGAAGGGAATATTACTACAGCTATAACATGTACGGGAAACCTAGAGAATGGACACACTGTGAATACGAAAGGTTTCTAAAACTCAACGAAGAGTCCCTCTCCTGGTGCTCCGGTTTGACTTTCCAACTGCTTTCCTATCAATCTCCCAACTTGGAGAGACAGCCCCTTTAAGCTCCTGGTTCGCACAGGTTGCCAATTTGGCAGAGGATGAAAGGGAAGACGGAGAACCAATGAGAGAGTAGCTGTTAGGCATTTGGATGGGCACATGTCACTCTAATTTCCCGGCAGGAAGAAGAATTAACCAAAGTCTCAGCCACCCACCGGGAACCAGTATAGGTCCTGAACCAAAAGTTTGGACTTGCGTTCAGCTCACAAAAAACGAGTTGAAAATGGAGCTCAGGGGCACAGCAATTCACAAACTGGCAGAGTAATCAAGGCCAACTCTCGTCCAAAATTCTGTTGAGGGAAGGCAACGAGGCGGACTTGAAAGCGAGGCAGAATAGCAGGAAACAGATTTCAAGAGGTACGTTGGAATCGCCTGTAAAGCACAGGAAGAGGGGCACAACTTCGACAATGACGCACTTGGCCAAAAAGGGCGTATGCGTTTTCTCCTGAATATATTCAGGAGAAAACGCATACGCCCTTTTTGGCCAAGCAAGCAAGCGGGCAATGCAAATCTGCACTACAAAGAAGTATCACTTCCCACCGGTCAAAAGGGACATCCACAAAATGTGTAAAAACCAGAAAGGCAAGACAGGCCCTGGAGAACAGGGAGCCTTGTTATGCTGATGGGCGGGATGTAAGTTGCCAACTGCCTCACTGGAGGAGTGCATTGTGTTCCCTAAAACAAGGAAACAACAGAGCTACAGAGCCAAGGGCACATCCAGTCTAGGGAATATACCTTGGGAAAACTGAAAATCAATAAGACAGAGCCACCCCCAAATTGAGGGCTGCACTGCTTACAAGAACCTCAACCTGGATACACCTGAAATATCCCAGGAAATATAAAAATGGTTCAAAAAATTGTGGAACTTACGTACGATGGAATATCCCTCAGCCATGAAATCAATGTCATAAGACCAGTAGCAGCAAAATGAGTGGATTCAGGTACGATGATTCTAAGTGAAATAAGTCACACAGAAAAAGAAACTTATCCTAAGATATCACTTAGGAAGATCCTGTAAACATGGCTACACATGAACTGAGTTAGGAAAGAGAACAGAGTCTCACATTTAGAAAACACTCTTATGCCTGCTTAAGGGGGAAGGAGAGGTGGGGTGATGCATCAAACCAGAGTTTGATATAAGCCCAGGTACCGTTCCAAAAACCAACTATGGAATAGACAAGACCTACACCTTCCTCAGTGAAAGGGACTCAAAACCCCATATTTCCCGCAGAGGAATAGATCTGACTAGTAAGAATCTTAAAACCTATGTATTGATATGTCTCCGTAAGGGAATCAAGTGTGTCTAGACTGGCATAAACATGGCAGCGAGAATCAGCTCAAACCCACTCTAAAAAGGAATTTCAAAAACAAAACAAAGAAACAGGGAAATTCTTTACAATTCCTTCAGGGTCTCTGATGCAACCTGGAATGACCCTATCTACAATGAGAGCTGGATGTGGCATGAGGCTGGACACTTGGGACTGAGAGGATTGGTGAGATTGGGTGAGCAAATGCAGACCCTTTAAAGCAAGAATGCATGGCACCCATTCCATGGGTCCCAACTCTCCAGGTTGAAGGGAATATTACTACAGCTATAACATGTACGGGAAACCTAGAGAATGGACACACTGTGAATACGAAAGGTTTCTAAAACTCAATGAAGAGTCCCTCTCCTGGTGCTCCGGTTTGACTTTCCAACTGCTTTCCTATCAATCTCCCAACTTGGAGAGACAGCCCCTTTAAGCTCCTGGTTCGCACAGGTTGCCAATTTGGCAGAGGATGAAAGGGAAGAGGGAGAACCAATGAGAGAGTAGCTGTTAGGCATTTGGATGGGCACATGTCACTCTAATTTCCCGGCAGGAAGAAGAATTAACCAAAGTCTCAGCCACCCACCGGGAACCAGTATAGGTCCTGAACCAAAAGTTTGGACTTGCGTTCAGCTCACAAAAAACGAGTTGAAAAATGGAACTCAGGGGCACAGCAATTCACAAACTGGCAGAGTAATCAAGGCCAACACTCGTCCAAAAATCTGTTGAGGGAAGGCAACGAGGCGGACTTGAAAGCGAGGCAGAATAGCAGGAAACAGATTTCAAGAGGTACGTTGGAATCGCCTGTAAAGCACAGGAAGAGGGGCACAACTTCGACAATGATGCACTTGGCCAAAAACGGCGTATGTGTTTTATCCTGAATATATTCAGGAGAAAACGCATACGTCCTTTTTGGCCAAGCAAGCAAGCGGGCAATGCAAATCTGCACTACAAAGAAGTATCACTTCCCACCGGTCAAAAGGGACATCCACAAAATGTGTAAAAACCAGAAAGGCAAGACAGGCCCTGGAGAACAGGGAGCCTTGTTATGCTGATGGGCGGGATGTAAGTTGCCAACTGCCTCACTGGAGGAGTGCATTGTGTTCCCTAAAACAAGGAAACAACAGAGCTACAGAGCCAAGGGCACATCCAGTCTAGGGAATATACCTTGGGAAAACTGAAAATCAATAAGACAGAGCCACCCCCAAATTGAGGGCTGCACTGCTTACAAGAACCTCAACCTGGGTACACCTGAAATATCCCAGGAAATATAAAAAAGGTTCAAAAATTGTGGAACTTACGTACGATGGAATATCCCTCAGCCATGAAATCAATGTCATAAGACCAGTAGCAGCAAAATGAGTGGATTCAGATACGATGATTCTAAGTGAAATAAGTCACACAGAAAAAGAAACTTATCATAAGATATCACTTAGGAAGATCCTGTAAACATGGCTACACATGAACTGAGTTAGGAAAGAGAACAGAGTCTCACATTTAGAAAACACTCTTATGCCTGCTTAAGGGGGAAGGAGAGGTGGGATGATGCATCAAACCAGAGTTTGATATAAGCCCAGGTACCGTTCCAAAAACCAACTATGGAATAGGCAAGACCTACACCTTCTTCAGAGAAAGGGACTCAAAACCCCATATTTCCCGCAGAGGAATAGATCTGACTAGTAAGAATCTTATAACCTATGTATTGATATGTCTCCGTAAGGGAATCAAGTGTGTCTAGACTGGCATAAACATGGCAGCGAGAATCAGCTCAAACCCACTCTAAAAAGGAATTTCAAAAACAAAACAAAGAAACAGGGAAATTCTTTACAATTCCTTCAGGGTCTCTGATGCAACCTGGAATGACCCTATCTACAATGACAGCTGGATGTGGCATGAGGCTGGACACTTGGGACTGAGAGGATTGGTGAGATTGGGTGAGCAAATGCAGACCCTTTAAAGCAAGAATGCATGGCACCCATTCCATGGGTCCCAACTCTCCAGGTTGAAGGGAATATTACTACAGCTATAACATGTACGGGAAACCTAGAGAATGGACACACTGTGAATACGAAAGGTTTCTAAAACTCAAAGAAGAGTCCCTCTCCTGGTGCTCCGGTTTGACTTTCCAACTGCTTTCCTATCAATCTCCCAACTTGGAGAGACAGCCCCTTTAAGCTCCTGGTTCGCACAGGTTGCCAATTTGGCAGAGGATGAAAGGGAAGATGGAGAACCAATGAGAGAGTAGCTGTTAGGCATTTGGATGGGCACATGTCACTCTAATTTCCCGGCAGGAAGAAGAATTAACCAAAGTCTCAGCCACCCACCGGGAACCAGTATAGGTCCTGAACCAAAAGTTTGGACTTGCGTTCAGCTCACAAAAAACGAGTTGAAAAATGGAGCTCAGGGGCACAGCAATTCACAAAGTGGCAGAGTAATCAAGGCCAACTCTCGTCCAAAATTCTGTTGAGGGAAGGCAACGAGGCGGACTTGAAAGCGAGGCAGAATAGCAGGAAACAGATTTCAAGAGGTACGTTGGAATCGCCTGTAAAGCACAGGAAGAGGGGCACAACTTCGACAATGACGCACTTGGCCAAAAAGGGCGTATGCGTTTTCTCCTGAATATATTCAGGAGAAAACGCATACGCCCTTTTTGGCCAAGCAAGCAAGCGGGCAATGCAAATCTGCACTACAAAGAAGTATCACTTCCCACCGGTCAAAAGGGACATCCACAAAATGTGTAAAAACCAGAAAGGCAAGACAGGCCCTGGAGAATAGGGAGCCTTGTTATGCTGATGAGCGGGATGTAAGTTTCCAACTGCCTCACTGGAGGAGTGCATTGTGTTCCCTAAAACAAGGAAACAACAGAGCTACAGAACCAAGGGCGCTTCCAGTCTAGGGAATATACCTTAGGAAAACTGAAAATCAATAAGACAGAGCCACCCCCAAATTGAGGGCTGCACTGCTTACAAGAACCTCAACCTGGGTACACCTGAAATATCCCAGGAAATATAAAAATGGTTCAAAAAATTGTGGAACTTACGTACGATGGAATATCCCTCAGCCATGAAATCAATGTCATAAGACCAGTAGCAGCAAAATGAGTGGATTCAGGTACGATGATTCTAAGTGAAATAAGTCACACAGAAAAAGAAACTTATCATAAGATATCACTTAGGAAGATCCTGTAAACATGGCTACACATGAACTGAGTTAGGAAAGAGAACAGAGTCTCACATTTAGAAAACACTCTTATGCCTGCTTAAGGGGGAAGGAGAGGTGGGGTGATGCATCAAACCAGAGTTTGATATAAGCCCAGGTACCGTTCCAAAAACCAACTATGGAATAGACAAGACCTACACCTTCCTCAGTGAAAGGGACTCAAAACCCCATATTTCCCGCAGAGGAATAGATCTGACTAGTAAGAATCTTAAAACCTATGTATTGATATGTCTCCGTAAGGGAATCAAGTGTGTCTAGACTGGCATAAACATGGCAGCGAGAATCAGCTCAAACCCACTCTAAAAAGGAATTTCAAAAACAAAACAAAGAAACAGGGAAATTCTTTACAATTCCTTCAGGGTCTCTGATGCAACCTGGAATGACCCTATCTACAATGACAGCTGGATGTGGCATGAGGCTGGACACTTGGGACTGAGAGGATTGGTGAGATTGGGTGAGCAAATGCAGACCCTTTAAAGCAAGAATGCATGGCACCCATTCCATGGGTCCCAACTCTCCAGGTTGAAGGGAATATTACTACAGCTATACCATGTACGGGAAACCTAGAGAATGGACACACTGTGAATACGAAAGGTTTCTAAAACTCAACGAAGAGTCCCTCTCCTGGTGCTCCGGTTTGACTTTCCAACTGCTTTCCTATCAATCTCCCAACTTGGAGAGACAGCCCCTTTAAGCTCCTGGTTCGCACAGGTTGCCAATTTGGCAGAGGATGAAAGGGAAGACGGAGAACCAATGAGAGAGTAGCTGTTAGGCATTTGGATGGGCACATGTCACTCTAATTTCCCGGCAAGAAGAAGAATTAACCAAAGTCTCAGCCACCCACCGGGAACCAGTATAGGTCCTGAACCAAAAGTTTGGACTTGCGTTCAGCTCACAAAAAACGAGTTGAAAAATGGAGCTCAGGGGCACAGCAATTCACAAACTGGCAGAGTAATCAAGGCCAACACTCGTCCAAAAATCTGTTGAGGGAAGGCAACGAGGCGGACTTGAAAGCGAGGCAGAATAGCAGGAAACAGATTTCAAGAGGTACGTTGGAATCGCCTGTAAAGCACAGGAAGAGGGGCACAACTTCGACAATGACGCACTTGGCCAAAAACGGCGTATGTGTTTTATCCTGAATATATTCAGGAGAAAACGCATACGTCCTTTTTGGCCAAGCAAGCAAGCGGGCAATGCAAATCTGCACTACAAAGAAGTATCACTTCCCACCGGTCAAAAGGGACATCCACAAAATGTGTAAAAACCAGAAAGGCAAGACAGGCCCTGGAGAATAGGGAGCCTTGTTATGCTGATGGGCGGGATGTAAGTTTCCAACTGCCTCACTGGAGGAGTGCATTGTGTTCCCTAAAACAAGGAAACAACAGAGCTACAGAACCAAGGGCGCTTCCAGTCTAGGGAATATACCTTGGGAAAACTGAAAATCAATAAGACAGAGCCACCCCCAAATTGAGGGCTGCACTGCTTACAAGAACCTCAACCTGGGTACACCTGAAATATCCCAGGAAATATAAAAATGGTTCAAAAAATTGTGGAACTTACGTACGATGGAATATCCCTCAGCCATGAAATCAATGTCATAAGACCAGTAGCAGCAAAATGAGTGGATTCAGGTACGATGATTCTAAGTGAAATAAGTCACACAGAAAAAGAAACTTATCATAAGATATCACTTAGGAAGATCCTGTAAACATGGCTACACATGAACTGAGTTAGGAAAGAGAACAGAGTCTCACATTTAGAAAACACTCTTATGCCTGCTTAAGGGGGAAGGAGAGGTGGGGTGATGCATCAAACCAGAGTTTGATATAAGCCCAGGTACCGTTCCAAAAACCAACTATGGAATAGACAAGACCTACACCTTCCTCAGTGAAAGGGACTCAAAACCCCATATTTCCCGCAGAGGAATAGATCTGACTAGTAAGAATCTTAAAACCTATGTATTGATATGTCTCCGTAAGGGAATCAAGTGTGTCTAGACTGGCATAAACATGGCAGCGAGAATCAGCTCAAACCCACTCTAAAAAGGAATTTCAAAAACAAAACAAAGAAACAGGGAAATTCTTTACAATTCCTTCAGGGTCTCTGATGCAACCTGGAATGACCCTATCTACAATGACAGCTGGATGTGGCATGAGGCTGGACACTTGGGACTGAGAGGATTGGTGAGATTGGGTGAGCAAATGCAGACCCTTTAAAGCAAGAATGCATGGCACCCATTCCATGGGTCCCAACTCTCCAGGTTGAAGGGAATATTACTACAGCTATAACATGTACGGGAAACCTAGAGAATGGACACACTGTGAATACGAAAGGTTTCTAAAACTCAACGAAGAGTCCCTCTCCTGGTGCTCCGGTTTGACTTTCCAACTGCTTTCCTATCAATCTCCCAACTTGGAGAGACAGCCCCTTTAAGCTCCTGGTTCGCACAGGTTGCCAATTTGGCAGAGGATGAAAGGGAAGACGGAGAACCAATGAGAGAGTAGCTGTTAGGCATTTGGATGGGCACATGTCACTCTAATTTCCCGGCAGGAAGAAGAATTAACCAAAGTCTCAGCCACCCACCGGGAACCAGTATAGGTCCTGAACCAAAAGTTTGGACTTGCGTTCAGCTCACAAAAAACGAGTTGAAAAATGGAGCTCAGGGGCACAGCAATTCACAAACTGGCAGAGTAATCAAGGCCAACACTCGTCCAAAAATCTGTTGAGGGAAGGCAACGAGGCGGACTTGAAAGCGAGGCAGAATAGCAGGAAACAGATTTCAAGAGGTACGTTGGAATCGCCTGTAAAGCACAGGAAGAGGGGCACAACTTCGACAATGACGCACTTGGCCAAAAACGGCGTATGTGTTTTATCCTGAATATATTCAGGAGAAAACGCATACGTCCTTTTTGGCCAAGCAAGCAAGCGGGCAATGCAAATCTGCACTACAAAGAAGTATCACTTCCCACCGGTCAAAAGGGACATCCACAAAATGTGTAAAAACCAGAAAGGCAAGACAGGCCCTGGAGAACAGGGAGCCTTGTTATGCTGATGGGCGGGATGTAAGTTGCCAACTGCCTCACTGGAGGAGTGCATTGTGTTCCCTAAAACAAGGAAACAACAGAGCTACAGAGCCAAGGGCACATCCAGTCTAGGGAATATACCTTGGGAAAACTGAAAATCAATAAGACAGAGCCACCCCCAAATTGAGGGCTGCACTGCTTACAAGAACCTCAACCTGGGTACACCTGAAATATCCCAGGAAATATAAAAATGGTTCAAAAATTGTGGAACTTACGTACGATGGAATATCCCTCAGCCATGAAATCAATGTCATAAGACCAGTAGCAGCAAAATGAGTGGATTCAGGTACGATGATTCTAAGTGAAATAAGTCACACAGAAAATGAAACTTATCATAAGATATCACTTAGGAAGATCCTGTAAACATGGCTACACATGAACTGAGTTAGGAAAGAGAACAGAGTCTCACATTTAGAAAACACTCTTATGCCTGCTTAAGGGGGAAGGAGAGGTGGGGTGATGCATCAAACCAGAGTTTGATATAAGCCCAGGTACCGTTCCAAAAACCAACTATGGAATAGACAAGACCTACACCTTCCTCAGTGAAAGGGACTCAAAACACCATATTTCCTGCAGAGGAATAGATCTGACTAGTAAGAATCTTAAAACCTATGTATTGATATGTCTCCGTAAGGGAATCAAGTGTGTCTAGACTGGCATAAACATGGCAGCGAGAATCAGCTCAAACCCACTCTAAAAAGGAATTTCAAAAACAAAACAAAGAAACAGGGAAATTCTTTACAATTCCTTCAGGGTCTCTGATGCAACCTGGAATGACCCTATCTACAATGACAGCTGGATGTGGCATGAGGCTGGACACTTGGGACTGAGAGGATTGGTGAGATTGGGTGAGCAAATGCAGACCCTTTAAAGCAAGAATGCATGGCACCCATTCCATGGGTCCCAACTCTCCAGGTTGAAGGGAATATTACTACAGCTATAACATGTACGGGAAACCTAGAGAATGGACACACTGTGAATACGAAAGGTTTCTAAAACTCAACGAAGAGTCCCTCTCCTGGTGCTCCGGTTTGACTTTCCAACTGCTTTCCTATCAATCTCCCAACTTGGAGAGACAGCCCCTTTAAGCTCCTGGTTCGCACAGGTTGCCAATTTGGCAGAGGATGAAAGGGAAGAGGGAGAACCAATGAGAGAGTAGCTGTTAGGCATTTGGATGGGCACATGTCACTCTAATTTCCCGGCAGGAAGAAGAATTAACCAAAGTCTCAGCCACCCACCGGGAACCAGTATAGGTCCTGAACCAAAAGTTTGGACTTGCGTTCAGCTCACAAAAAACGAGTTGAAAAATGGAGCTCTGGGGCACAGCAATTCACAAACTGGCAGAGTAATCAAGGCCAACTCTCGTCCAAAATTCTGTTGAGGGAAGGCAACGAGGCGGACTTGAAAGCGAGGCAGAATAGCAGGAAACAGATTTCAAGAGGTACGTTGGAATTGCCTGTAAAGCACAGGAAGAGGGGCACAACTTCGACAATGACGCACTTGGCCAAAAAGGGCGTATGCGTTTTCTCCTGAATATATTCAGGAGAAAACGCATACGCCCTTTTTGGCCAAGCAAGCAAGCGGGCAATGCAAATCTGCACTACAAAGAAGTATCACTTCCCACTGGTCAAAAGGGACATCCACAAAATGTGTAAAAACCAGAAAGGCAAGACAGGCCCTGGAGAACAGGGAGCCTTGTTATGCTGATGGGCGGGATGTAAGTTGCCAACTGCCTCACTGGAGGAGTGCATTGTGTTCCCTAAAACAAGGAAACAACAGAGCTACAGAGCCAAGGGCACATCCAGTCTAGGGAATATACCTTGGGAAAACTGAAAATCAATAAGACAGAGCCACCCCCAAATTGAGGGCTGCACTGCTTACAAGAACCTCAACCTGGGTACACCTGAAATATCCCAGGAAATATAAAAATGGTTCAAAAAATTGTGGAACTTACGTACGATGGAATATCCCTCAGCCATGAAATCAATGTCGTAAGACCAGTAGCAGCAAAATGAGTGGATTCAGGTACGATGATTCTAAGTGAAATAAGTCACACAGAAAAAGAAACTTATCATAAGATATCACTTAGGAAGATCCTGTAAACATGGCTACACATGAACTGAGTTAGGAAAGAGAACAGAGTCTCACATTTAGAAAACACTCTTATGCCTGCTTAAGGGGGAAGGAGAGGTGGGGTGATGCATCAAACCAGAGTTTGATATAAGCCCAGGTACCGTTCCAAAAACCAACTATGGAATAGACAAGACCTACACCTTCCTCAGTGAAAGGGACTCAAAACCCCATATTTCCCGCAGAGGAATAGATCTGACTAGTAAGAATCTTAAAACCTATGTATTGATATGTCTCCGTAAGGGAATCAAGTGTGTCTAGACTGGCATAAACATGGCAGCGAGAATCAGCTCAAACCCACTCTAAAAAGGAATTTCAAAAACAAAACAAAGAAACAGGGAAATTCTTTACAATTCCTTCAGGGTCTCTGATGCAACCTGGAATGACCCTATCTACAATGACAGCTGGATGTGGCATGAGGCTGGACACTTGGGACTGAGAGGATTGGTGAGATTGGGTGAGCAAATGCAGACCCTTTAAAGCAAGAATGCATGGCACCCATTCCATGGGTCCCAACTCTCCAGGTTGAAGGGAATATTACTACAGCTATAACATGTACGGGAAACCTAGAGAATGGACACACTGTGAATACGAAAGGTTTCTAAAACTCAACGAAGAGTCCCTCTCCTGGTGCTCCGGTTTGACTTTCCAACTGCTTTCCTATCAATCTCCCAACTTGGAGAGACAGCCCCTTTAAGCTCCTGGTTCGCACAGGTTGCCAATTTGGCAGAGGATGAAAGGGAAGAGGGAGAACCAATGAGAGAGTAGCTGTTAGGCATTTGGATGGGCACATGTCACTCTAATTTCCCGGCAGGAAGAAGAATTAACCAAAGTCTCAGCCACCCACCGGGAACCAGTATAGGTCCTGAACCAAAAGTTTGGACTTGCGTTCAGCTCACAAAAAACGAGTTGAAAAATGGAGCTCAGGGGCACAGCAATTCACAAACTGGCAGAGTAATCAAGGCCAACACTCGTCCAAAAATCTGTTGAGGGAAGGCAACGAGGCGGACTTGAAAGCGAGGCAGAATAGCAGGAAGCAGATTTCAAGAGGTACGTTGGAATCGCCTGTAAAGCACAGGAAGAGGGGCACAACTTCGACAATGACGCACTTGGCCAAAAACGGCGTATGTGTTTTATCCTGAATATATTCAGGAGAAAACGCATACGTCCTTTTTGGCCAAGCAAGCAAGCGGGCAATGCAAATCTGCACTACAAAGAAGTATCCCTTCCCACCGGTCAAAAGGGACATCCACAAAATGTGTAAAAACCAGAAAGGCAAGACAGGCCCTGGAGAACAGGGAGCCTTGTTATGCTGATGGGCGGGATGTAAGTTTCCAACTGCCTCACTGGAGGAGTGCATTGTGTTCCCTAAAACAAGGAAACAACAGAGCTACAGAGCCAAGGGTGCTTCCAGTCTAGGGAATATACCTTGGGAAAACTGAAAATCAATAAGACAGAGCCACCCCCAAATTGAGGGCTGCACTGCTTACAAGAACCTCAACCTGGGTACACCTGAAATATCCCAGGAAATATAAAAATGGTTCAAAAATTGTGGAACTTACGTACGATGGAATATCCCTCAGCCATGAAATCAATGTCATAAGACCAGTAGCAGCAAAATGAGTGGATTCAGGTACGATGATTCTAAGTGAAATAAGTCACACAGAAAATGAAACTTATCATAAGATATCACTTAGGAAGATCCTGTAAACATGGCTACACATGAACTGAGTTAGGAAAGAGAACAGAGTCTCACATTTAGAAAAAACTCTTATGCCTGATTAAGGGGGAAGGAGAGGTGGGGTGATGCATCAATCCAGAGTTTGATATAAGCCCAGGTACCGTTCCAAAAACCAACTATGGAATAGACAAGACCTACACCTTCCTCAGTGAAAGGGACTCAAAACCCCATATTTCCCACAGAGGAATAGATCTGACTAGTAAGAATCTTAAAACCTATGTATTGATATGTCTCCGTAAGGGAATCAAGTGTGTCTAGACTGGCATAAACATGGCAGCGAGAATCAGCTCAAACCCACTCTAAAAAGGAATTTCAAAAACAAAACAAAGAAACAGGGAAATTCTTTACAATTCCTTCAGGGTCTCTGATGCAACCTGGAATGACCCTATCTACAATGACAGCTGGATGTGGCATGAGGCTGGACACTTGGGACTGAGAGGATTGGTGAGATTGGGTGAGCAAATGCAGACCCTTTAAAGCAAGAATGCATGGCACCCATTCCATGGGTCCCAACTCTCCAGGTTGAAGGGAATATTACTACAGCTATAACATGTACGGGAAACCTAGAGAATGGACACACTGTGAATACGAAAGGTTTCTAAAACTCAATGAAGAGTCCCTCTCCTGGTGCTCCGGTTTGACTTTCCAACTGCTTTCCTATCAATCTCCCAACTTGGAGAGACAGCCCCTTTAAGCTCCTGGTTCGCACAGGTTGCCAATTTGGCAGAGGATGAAAGGGAATAGGGAGAACCAATGAGAGAGTAGCTGTTAGGCATTTGGATGGGCACATGTCACTCTAATTTCCCGGCAGGAAGAAGAATTAACCAAAGTCTCAGCCACCCACCGGGAACCAGTATAGGTCCTGAACCAAAAGTTTGGACTTGCGTTCAGCTCACAAAAAACGAGTTGAAAAATGGAGCTCAGGGGCACAGCAATTCACAAACTGGCAGAGTAATCAAGGCCAACTCTCGTCCAAAATTCTGTTGAGGGAAGGCAACGAGGGGGACTTGAAAGCGAGGCAGAATAGCAATAAACAGATTTCAAGAGGCACGTTGGAATCGCCTGTAAAGCACAGGAAGAGGGGCACAACTTCGACAATGACGCACTTGGCCAAAAAGGGCGTATGCGTTTTCTCCTGAATATATTCAGGAGAAAACGCATACGCCCTTTTTGGCCAAGCAAGCAAGCGGGCAATGCAAATCTGCACTACAAAGAAGTATCACTTCCCACCGGTCAAAAGGGACATCCACAAAATGTGTAAAAACCAGAAAGGCAAGACAGGCCCTGGAGAACAGGGAGCCTTGTTATGCTGATGGGCGGGATGTAAGTTGCCAACTGCCTCACTGGAGGAGTGCATTGTGTTCCCTAAAACAAGGAAACAACAGAGCTACAGAGCCAAGGGCACATCCAGTCTAGGGAATATACCTTGGGAAAACTGAAAATCAATAAGACAGAGCCACCCCCAAATTGAGGGCTGCACTGCTTACAAGAACCTCAACCTGGGTGCACCTGAAATATCCCAGGAAATATAAAAATGGTTCAAAAAATTGTGGAACTTACGTACGATGGAATATCCCTCGGCCATGAAATCAATGTCATAAGACCAGTAGCAGCAAAATGAGTGGATTCAGGTACGATGATTCTAAGTGAAATAAGTCACACAGAAAAAGAAACTTATCATAAGATATCACTTAGGAAGATCCTGTAAACATGGCTACACATGAACTGAGTTAGGAAAGAGAACAGAGTCTCACATTTAGAAAACACTCTTATGCCTGCTTAAGGGGGAAAGAGAGGTGGGGTGATGCATCAAACCAGAGTGTGATATAAGCCCAGGTACCTTTCCAAAAACCAACTATGGAATAGACAAGACCTACACCTTCCTCAGTGAAAGGGACTCAAAACCCCATATTTCCCGCAGAGGAATAGATCTGACTAGTAAGAATCTTAAAACCTATGTATTGATATGTCTCCGTAAGGGAATCAAGTGTGTCTAGACTGGCATAAACATGGCAGCGAGAATCAGCTCAAACCCACTCTAAAAAGGAATTTCAAAAACAAAACAAAGAAACAGGGAAATTCTTTACAATTCCTTCAGGGTCTCTGATGCAACCTGGAATGACCCTATCTACAATGACAGCTGGATGTGGCATGAGGCTGGACACTTGGGACTGAGAGGATTGGTGAGATTGGGTGAGCCAATGCAGACCCTTTAAAGCAAGAATGCATGGCACCCATTCCATGGGTCCCAACTCTCCAGGTTGAAGGGAATATTACTACAGCTATAACATGTACGGGAAACCTAGAGAATGGACACACTGTGAATACGAAAGGTTTCTAAAACTCAACGAAGAGTCCCTCTCCTGGTGCTCCGGTTTGACTTTCCAACTGCTTTCCTATCAATCTCCCAACTTGGAGAGACAGCCCCTTTAAGCTCCTGGTTCGCACAGGTTGCCAATTTGGCAGAGGATGAAAGGGAAGACGGAGAACCAATGAGAGAGTAGCTGTTAGGCATTTGGATGGGCACATGTCACTCTAATTTCCCGGCAGGAAGAAGAATTAACCAAAGTCTCAGCCACCCACCGGGAACCAGTATAGGTCCTGAACCAAAAGTTCGGACTTGCGTTCAGCTCACAAAAAACGAGTTGAAAAATGGAGCTCAGGGGCACAGCAATTCACAAACTGGCAGAGTAATCAAGGCCAACTCTCGTCCAAAAATCTGTTGAGGGAAGGCAACGAGGCGGACTTGAAAGCGAGGCAGAATAGCAGGAAACAGATTTCAAGAGGTACGTTAGAATCGCCTGTAAAGCACAGGAATAGGGGCACAACTTCGACAATGACGCACTTGGCCAAAAAGGGCGTATGCGTTTTCTCCTGAATATATTCAGGAGAAAACGCATACGTCCTTTTTGGCCAAGCAAGCAAGCGGGCAATGCAAATCTGCACTACAAAGAAGTATCACTTCCCACCGGTCAAAAGGGACATCCACAAAATGTGTAAAAACCAGAAAGGCAAGACAGGCCCTGGAGAACAGGGAGCCTTGTTATGCTGATGGGCGGGATGTAAGTTGCCAACTGCCTCACTGGAGGAGTGCATTGTGTTCCCTAAAACAAGGAAACAACAGAGCTACAGAGCCAAGGGCACATCCAGTCTAGGGAATATACCTTGGGAAAACTGAAAATCAATAAGACAGAGCCACCCCCAAATTGAGGGCTGCACTGCTTACAAGAACCTCAACCTGGGTACACCTGAAATATCCCAGGAAATATAAAAAAGGTTCAAAAATTGTGGAACTTACGTACGATGGAATATCCCTCAGCCATGAAATCAATGTCATAAGACCAGTAGCAGCAAAATGAGTGGATTCAGGTACGATGATTCTAAGTGAAATAAGTCACACAGAAAAAGAAACTTATCATAAGATATCACTTAGGAAGATCCTGTAAACATGGCTACACATGAACTGAGTTAGGAAAGAGAACAGAGTCTCACATTTAGAAAACACTCTTATGCCTGCTTAAGGGGGAAGGAGAGGTGGGGTGATGCATCAAACCAGAGTTTGATATAAGCCCAGGTACCGTTCCAAAAACCAACTATGGAATAGGCAAGACCTACACCTTCTTCAGTGAAAGGGACTCAAAACCCCATATTTCCCGCAGAGGAATAGATCTGACTAGTAAGAATCTTAAAACCTATGTATTGATATGTCTCCATAAGGGAATCAAGTGTGTCTAGACTGGCATAAACATGGCAGCGAGAATCAGCTCAAACCCACTCTAAAAAGGAATTTCAAAAACAAAACAAAGAAACAGGGAAATTCTTTACAATTCCTTCAGGGTCTCTGATGCAACCTGGAATGACCCTATCTACAATGACAGCTGGATGTGGCATGAGGCTGGACACTTGGGACTGAGAGGATTGGTGAGATTGGGTGAGCAAATGCAGACCCTTTAAAGCAAGAATGCATGGCACCCATTCCATGGGTCCCAACTCTCCAGGTTGAAGGGAATATTACTACAGCTATAACATGTACGGGAAACCTAGAGAATGGACACACTGTGAATACGAAAGGTTTCTAAAACTCAACGAAGAGTCCCTCTCCTGGTGCTCCGGTTTGACTTTCCAACTGCTTTCCTATCAATCTCCCAACTTGGAGAGACAGCCCCTTTAAGCTCCTGGTTCGCACAGGTTGCCAATTTGGCAGAGGATGAAAGGGAAGAGGGAGAACCAATGAGAGAGTAGCTGTTAGGCATTTGGATGGGCACATGTCACTCTAATTTCCCGGCAGGAAGAAGAATTAACCAAAGTCTCAGCCACCCACCGGGAACCAGTATAGGTCCTGAACCAAAAGTTTGGACTTGCGTTCAGCTCACAAAAAACGAGTTGAAAAATGGAGCTCAGGGGCACAGCAATTCACAAACTGGCAGAGTAATCAAGGCCAACACTCGTCCAAAAATCTGTTGAGGGAAGGCAACGAGGCGGACTTGAAAGCGAGGCAGAATAGCAGGAAGCAGATTTCAAGAGGTACGTTGGAATCGCCTGTAAAGCACAGGAAGAGGGGCACAACTTCGACAATGACGCACTTGGCCAAAAACGGCGTATGTGTTTTATCCTGAATATATTCAGGAGAAAACGCATACGTCCTTTTTGGCCAAGCAAGCAAGCGGGCAATGCAAATCTGCACTACAAAGAAGTATCACTTCCCACCGGTCAAAAGGGACATCCACAAAATGTGTAAAAACCAGAAAGGCAAGACAGGCCCTGGAGAACAGGGAGCCTTGTTATGCTGATGGGCGGGATGTAAGTTGCCAACTGCCTCACTGGAGGAGTGCATTGTGTTCCCTAAAACAAGGAAACAACAGAGCTACAGAGCCAAGGGCACATCCAGTCTAGGGAATATACCTTGGGAAAACTGAAAATCAATAAGACAGAGCCACCCCCAAATTGAGGGCTGCACTGCTTACAAGAACCTCAACCTGGGTACACCTGAAATATCCCAGGAAATATAAAAATGGTTCAAAAATTGTGGAACTTACGTACGATGGAATATCCCTCAGCCATGAAATCAATGTCATAAGACCAGTAGCAGCAAAATGAGTGGATTCAGGTACGATGATTCTAAGTGAAATAAGTCACACAGAAAATGAAACTTATCATAAGATATCACTTAGGAAGATCCTGTAAACATGGCTACACATGAACTGAGTTAGGAAAGAGAACAGAGTCTCACATTTAGAAAAAACTCTTATGCCTGATTAAGGGGGAAGGAGAGGTGGGGTGATGCATCAATCCAGAGTTTGATATAAGCCCAGGTACCGTTCCAAAAACCAACTATGGAATAGACAAGACCTACACCTTCCTCAGTGAAAGGGACTCAAAACCCCATATTTCCCACAGAGGAATAGATCTGACTAGTAAGAATCTTAAAACCTATGTATTGATATGTCTCCGTAAGGGAATCAAGTGTGTCTAGACTGGCATAAACATGGCAGCGAGAATCAGCTCAAACCCACTCTAAAAAGGAATTTCAAAAACAAAACAAAGAAACAGGGAAATTCTTTACAATTCCTTCAGGGTCTCTGATGCAACCTGGAATGACCCTATCTACAATGACAGCTGGATGTGGCATGAGGCTGGACACTTGGGACTGAGAGGATTGGTGAGATTGGGTGAGCAAATGCAGACCCTTTAAAGCAAGAATGCATGGCACCCATTCCATGGGTCCCAACTCTCCAGGTTGAAGGGAATATTACTACAGCTATAACATGTACGGGAAACCTAGAGAATGGACACACTGTGAATACGAAAGGTTTCTAAAACTCAACGAAGAGTCCCTCTCCTGGTGCTCCGGTTTGACTTTCCAACTGCTTTCCTATCAATCTCCCAACTTGGAGAGACAGCCCCTTTAAGCTCCTGGTTCGCACAGGTTGCCAATTTGGCAGAGGATGAAAGGGAAGATGGAGAACCAATGAGAGAGTAGCTGTTAGGCATTTGGATGGGCACATGTCACTCTAATTTCCCGGCAGGAAGAAGAATTAACCAAAGTCTCAGCCACCCACCGGGAACCAGTATAGGTCCTGAACCAAAAGTTTGGACTTGCGTTCAGCTCACAAAAAACGAGTTGAAAAATGGAGCTCAGGGGCACAGCAATTCACAAACTGGCAGAGTAATCAAGGCCAACTCTCGTCCAAAATTCTGTTGAGGGAAGGCAACGAGGCGGACTTGAAAGCGAGGCAGAATAGCAGGAAACAGATTTCAAGAGGTACGTTGGAATCGCCTGTAAAGCACAGGAAGAGGGGCACAACTTCGACAATGACGCACTTGGCCAAAAAGGGAGTATGTGTTTTCTCCTGAATATATTCAGGAGAAAACGCATACGCCCTTTTTGGCCAAGCAAGCAAGCGGGCAATGCAAATCTGCACTACAAAGAAGTATCACTTCCCACCGGTCAAAAGGGACATCCACAAAATGTGTAAAAACCAGAAAGGCAAGACAGGCCCTGGAGAACAGGGAGCCTTGTTATGCTGATGGGCGGGATGTAAGTTGCCAACTGCCTCACTGGAGGAGTGCATTGTGTTCCCTAAAACAAGGAAACAACAGAGCTACAGAGCCAAGGGCACTTCCAGTCTAGGGAATATACCTTGGGAAAACTGAAAATCAATAAGACAGAGCCACCCCCAAATTGAGGGCTGCACTGCTTACAAGAACCTCAACCTGGGTGCACCTGAAATATCCCAGGAAATATAAAAATGGTTTAAAAAATTGTGGAACTTACGTACGATGGAATATCCCTAGGCCATGAAATCAATGTCATAAGACCAGTAGCAGCAAAATGAGTGGATTCAGGTACGATGATTCTAAGTGAAATAAGTCACACAGAAAAAGAAACTTATCATAAGATATCACTTAGGAAGATCCTGTAAACATGGCTACACATGAACTGAGTTAGGAAAGAGAACAGAGTCTCACATTTAGAAAACACTCTTATGCCTGCTTAAGGGGGAAGGAGAGGTGGGGTGATGCATCAAACCAGAGTTTGATATAAGCCCAGGTACCGTTCCAAAAACCAACTATGGAATAGACAAGACCTACACCTTCCTCAGTGAAAGGGACTCAAAACCCCATATTTCCCGCAGAGGAATAGATCTGACTAGTAAGAATCTTAAAACCTATGTATTGATATGTCTCCGTAAGGGAATCAAGTGTGTCTAGACTGGCATAAACATGGCAGCGAGAATCAGCTCAAACCCACTCTAAAAAGGAATTTCAAAAACAAAACAAAGAAACAGGGAAATTCTTTACAATTCCTTCAGGGTCTCTGATGCAACCTGGAATGACCCTATCTACAATGACAGCTGGATGTGGCATGAGGCTGGACACTTGGGACTGAGAGGATTGGTGAGATTGGGTGAGCAAATGCAGACCCTTTAAAGCAAGAATGCATGGCACCCATTCCATGGGTCCCAACTCTCCAGGTTGAAGGGAATATTACTACAGCTATAACATGTACGGGAAACCTAGAGAATGGACACACTGTGAATACGAAAGGTTTCTAAAACTCAACGAAGAGTCCCTCTCCTGGTGCTCCGGTTTGACTTTCCAACTGCTTTCCTATCAATCTCCCAACTTGGAGAGACAGCCCCTTTAAGCTCCTGGTTCGCACAGGTTGCCAATTTGGCAGAGGATGAAAGGGAAGACGGAGAACCAATGAGAGAGTAGCTGTTAGGCATTTGGATGGGCACATGTCACTCTAATTTCCCGGCAGGAAGAAGAATTAACCAAAGTCTCAGCCACCCACCGGGAACCAGTATAGGTCCTGAACCAAAAGTTTGGACTTGCGTTCAGCTCACAAAAAACGAGTTGAAAAATGGAGCTCAGGGGCACAGCAATTCACAAACTGGCAGAGTAATCAAGGCCAACTCTCGTCCAAAATTCTGTTGAGGGAAGGCAACGAGGCGGACTTGAAAGCGAGGCAGAATAGCAGGAAACAGATTTCAAGAGGCACGTTGGAATCGCCTGTAAAGCACAGGAAGAGGGGCACAACTTCGACAATGACACACTTGGCCAAAAAGGGCGTATGCATTTTCTCCTGAATATATTCAGGAGAAAACGCATACGCCCTTTTTGGCCAAGCAAGCAAGCGGGCAATGCAAATCTGCACTACAAAGAAGTATCACTTCCCACCGGTCAAAAGGGACATCCACAAAATGTGTAAAAACCAGAAAGGCAAGACAGGCCCTGGAGAACAGGGAGCCTTGTTATGCTGATGGGCGGGATGTAAGTTGCCAACTGCCTCAGTGGAGGAGTGCATTGTGTTCCCTAAAACAAGGAAACAACAGAGCTACAGAGCCAAGGGCACTTCCAGTCTAGGGAATATACCTTGGGAAAACTGAAAATCAATAAGACAGAGCCACCCCCAAATTGAGGGCTGCACTGCTTACAAGAACCTCAACCTGGGTACACCTGAAATATCCCAGGAAATATAAAAATGGTTCAAAAAATTGTGGAACTTACGTACGATGGAATATCCCTCAGCCATGAAATCAATGTCATAAGACCAGTAGCAGCAAAATGAGTGGATTCAGGTACGATGATTCTAAGTGAAATAAGTCACACAGAAAAAGAAACTTATCATAAGATATCACTTAGGAAGATCCTGTAAACATGGCTACACATGAACTGAGTTAGGAAAGAGAACAGAGTCTCACATTTAGAAAACACTCTTATGCCTGCTTAAGGGGGAAGGAGAGGTGGGGTGATGCATCAAACCAGAGTTTGATATAAGCCCAGGTACCGTTCCAAAAACCAACTATGGAATAGACAAGACCTACACCTTCCTCAGTGAAAGGGACTCAAAACCCCATATTTCCCGCAGAGGAATAGATCTGACTAGTAAGAATCTTAAAACCTATGTATTGATATGTCTCCGTAAGGGAATCAAGTGTGTCTAGACTGGCATAAACATGGCAGCGAGAATCAGCTCAAACCCACTCTAAAAAGGAATTTCAAAAACAAAACAAAGAAACAGGGAAATTCTTTACAATTCCTTCAGGGTCTCTGATGCAACCTGGAATGACCCTATCTACAATGACAGCTGGATGTGGCATGAGGCTGGACACTTGGGACTGAGAGGATTGGTGAGATTGGGTGAGCAAATGCAGACCCTTTAAAGCAAGAATGCATGGCACCCATTCCATGGGTCCCAACTCTCCAGGTTGAAGGGAATATTACTACAGCTATAACATGTACGGGAAACCTAGAGAATGGACACACTGTGAATACGAAAGGTTTCTAAAACTCAACGAAGAGTCCCTCTCCTGGTGCTCCGGTTTGACTTTCCAACTGCTTTCCTATCAATCTCCCAACTTGGAGAGACAGCCCCTTTAAGCTCCTGGTTCGCACAGGTTGCCAATTTGGCAGAGGATGAAAGGGAAGACGGAGAACCAATGAGAGAGTAGCTGTTAGGCATTTGGATGGGCACATGTCACTCTAATTTCCCGGCAGGAAGAAGAATTAACCAAAGTCTCAGCCACCCACCGGGAACCAGTATAGGTCCTGAACCAAAAGTTTGGACTTGCGTTCAGCTCACAAAAAACGAGTTGAAAAATGGAGCTCAGGGGCACAGCAATTCACAAACTGGCAGAGTAATCAAGGCCAACTCTCGTCCAAAAATCTGTTGAGGGAAGGCAACGAGGCGGACTTGAAAGCGAGGCAGAATAGCAGGAAACAGATTTCAAGAGGTACGTTGGAATCGCCTGTAAAGCACAGGAAGAGGGGCACAACTTCGACAATGACGCACTTGGCCAAAAAGGGCGTATGCGTTTTCTCCTGAATATATTCAGGAGAAAACGCATACGCCCTTTTTGGCCAAGCAATCAAGCGGGCAATGCAAATCTGCACTACAAAGAAGTATCACTTCCCACCGGTCAAAAGGGACATCCACAAAATGTGTAAAAACCAGAAAGGCAAGACAGGCCCTGGAGAATAGGGAGCCTTGTTATGCTGATGGGCGGGATGTAAGTTTCCAACTGCCTCACTGGAGGAGTGCATTGTGTTCCCTAAAACAAGGAAACAACAGAGCTACAGAGCCAAGTGCGCTTCCAGTCTAGGGAATATACCTTGGGAAAACTGAAAATCAATAAGACAGAGCCACCCCCAAATTGAGGGCTGCACTGCTTACAAGAACCTCAACCTGGGTACACCTGAAATATCCCAGGAAATATAAAAATGGTTCAAAAAATTGTGGAACTTACGTACGATGGAATATCCCTCAGCCATGAAATCAATGTCATAAGACCAGTAGCAGCAAAATGAGTGGATTCAGGTACGATGATTCTAAGTGAAATAAGTCACACAGAAAAAGAAACTTATCATAAGATATCACTTAGGAAGATCCTGTAAACATGGCTACACATGAACTGAGTTAGGAAAGAGAACAGAGTCTCACATTTAGAAAACACTCTTATGCCTGCTTAAGGGGGAAGGAGAGGTGGGGTGATGCATCAAACCAGAGTTTGATATAAGCCCATGTACCGTTGCAAAAACCAACTATGGAATAGACAAGACCTACACCTTCTTCAGTGAAAGGGACTCAAAACCCCATATTGCCCGCAGAGGAATAGATCTGACTAGTAAGAATCTTAAAACCTATGTATTGATATGTCTCCGTAAGGGAATCAAGTGTGTCTAGACTGGCATAAACATGGCAGCGAGAATCAGCTCAAACCCACTCTAAAAAGGAATTTCAAAAACAAAACAAAGAAACAGGGAAATTCTTTACAATTCCTTCAGGGTCTCTGATGCAACCTGGAATGACCCTATCTACAATGACAGCTGGATGTGGCATGAGGCTGGACACTTGGGACTGAGAGGATTGGTGAGATTGGGTGAGCCAATGCAGACCCTTTAAAGCAAGAATGCATGGCACCCATTCCATGGGTCCCAACTCTCCAGGTTGAAGGGAATATTACTACA
Organism: Mesoplodon mirus; assembly: GCF_964341445.2. NCBI lineage: Eukaryota > Metazoa > Chordata > Mammalia > Artiodactyla > Ziphiidae > Mesoplodon > Mesoplodon mirus. Next base: position 105,217,194 of record NC_138987.1, on the reverse strand, counting down.
GCTATAACATGTACGGGAAACCTAGAGAATGGACACACTGTGAATACGAAAGGTTTCTAAAACTCAACGAAGAGTCCCTCTCCTGGTGCTCCGGTTTGACTTTCCAACTGCTTTCCTATCAATCTCCCAACTTGGAGAGACAGCCCCTTTAAGCTCCTGGTTCGCACAGGTTGCCAATTTGGCAGAAGATGAAAGGGAAGAGGGAGAACCAATGAGAGAGTAGCTGTTAGGCATTTGGATGCGCACATGTCACTCTAATTTCCCGGCAGGAAGAAGAATTAACCAAAGTCTCAGCCACCCACCGGGAACCAGTATAGGTCCTGAACCAAAAGTTTGGACTTGCGTTCAGCTCACAAAAAACGAGTTGAAAAATGGAGCTCAGGGGCACAGCAATTCACAAACTGGCAGAGTAATCAAGGCCAACTCTCGTCCAAAAATCTGTTGAGGGAAGGCAACGAGGCGGACTTGAAAGCGAGGCAGAATAGCAGGAAACAGATTTCAAGAGGTACGTTGGAATCGCCTGTAAAGCACAGGAAGAGGGGCACAACTTCGACAATGACGCACTTGGCCAAAAAGGGCGTATGCGTTTTCTCGTGAATATATTCAGGAGAAAACGCATACGCCCTTTTTGGCCAAGCAAGCAAGCGGGCAATGCAAATCTGCACTACAAAGAAGTATCACTTCCCACCGGTCAAAAGGGACATCCACAAAATGTGTAAAAACCAGAAAGGCAAGACAGGCCCTGGAGAATAGGGAGCCTTGTTATGCTGATGGGCGGGATGTAAGTTGCCAACTGCCTCACTGGAGGAGTGCATTGTGTTCCCTAAAACAAGGAAACAACAGAGCTACAGAGCCAAGGGCGCTTCCAGTCTAGGGAATATACCTTGGGAAAACTGAAAATCAATAAGACAGAGCCACCCCCAAATTGAGGGCTGCACTGCTTACAAGAACCTCAACCTGGGTACACCTGAAATATCCCAGGAAATATAAAAATGGTTCAAAAAATTGTGGAACTTACGTACGATGGAATATCCCTCAGCCATGAAATCAATGTCATAAGACCAGTAGCAGCAAAATGAGTGGATTCAGGTACGATGATTCTAAGTGAAATAAGTCACACAGAAAAAGAAACTTATCATAAGATATCACTTAGGAAGATCCTGTAAACATGGCTACACATGAACTGAGTTAGGAAAGAGAACAGAGTCTCACATTTAGAAAACACTCTTATGCCTGCTTAAGGGGGAAGGAGAGGTGGGGTGATGCATCAAACCAGAGTTTGATATAAGCCCATGTACCGTTCCAAAAACCAACTATGGAATAGACAAGACCTACACCTTCTTCAGTGAAAGGGACTCAAAACCCCATATTTCCCGCAGAGGAATAGATCTGACTAGTAAGAATCTTAAAACCTATGTATTGATATGTCTCCGTAAGGGAATCAAGTGTGTCTAGACTGGCATAAACATGGCAGCGAGAATCAGCTCAAACCCACTCTAAAAACGAATTTCAAAAACAAAACAAAGAAACAGGGAAATTCTTTACAATTCCTTCAGGGTCTCTGATGCAACCTGGAATGACCCTATCTACAATGACAGCTGGATGTGGCATGAGGCTGGACACTTGGGACTGAGAGGATTGGTGAAATTGGGTGAGCCAATGCAGACCCTTTAAAGCAAGAATGCATGGCACCCATTCCATGGGTCCCAACTCTCCAGGTTGAAGGGAATATTACTACAGCTATAACATGTACGGGAAACCTAGAGAATGGACACACTGTGAATACGAAAGGTTTCTAAAACTCAACGAAGAGTCCCTCTCCTGGTGCTCCGGTTTGACTTTCCAACTGCTTTCCTATCAATCTCCCAACTTGGAGAGACAGCCCCTTTAAGCTCCTGGTTCGCACAGGTTGCCAATTTGGCAGAGGATGAAAGGGAAGAGGGAGAACCAATGAGAGAGTAGCTGTTAGGCATTTGGATGGGCACATGTCACTCTAATTTCCCGGCAGGAAGAAGAATTAACCAAAGTCTCAGCCACCCACCGGGAACCAGTATAGGTCCTGAACCAAAAGTTTGGACTTGCGTTCAGCTCACAAAAAACGAGTTGAAAAATGGAGCTCAGGGGCACAGCAATTCACAAACTGGCAGAGTAATCAAGGCCAACTCTCGTCCAAAAATCTGTTGAGGGAAGGCAACGAGGCGGACTTGAAAGCGAGGCAGAATAGCAGGAAACAGATTTCAAGAGGTACGTTGGAATCGCCTGTAAAGCACAGGAAGAGGGGCACAACTTCGACAATGACGCACTTGGCCAAAAAGGGCGTATGCGTTTTCTCCTGAATATATTCAGGAGAAAACGCATACGCCCTTTTTGGCCAAGCAAGCAAGCGGGCAAAGCAAATCTGCACTACAAAGAAGTATCACTTCCCACCGGTCAAAAGGGACATCCACAAAATGTGTAAAAACCAGAAAGGCAAGACAGGCCCTGGAGAATAGGGAGCCTTGTTATGCTGATGGGCGGGATGTAAGTTTCCAACTGCCTCACTGGAGGAGTGCATTGTGTTCCCTAAAACAAGGAAACAACAGAGCTACAGAGCCAAGGGCGCTTCCAGTCTAGGGAATATACCTTGGGAAAACTGAAAATCAATAAGACAGAGCCACCCCCAAATTGAGGGCTGCACTGCTTACAAGAACCTCAACCTGGGTACACCTGAAATATCCCAGGAAATATAAAAATGGTTCAAAAAATTGTGGAACTTACGTACGATGGAATATCCCTCAGCCATGAAATCAATGTCATAAGACCAGTAGCAGCAAAATGAGTGGATTCAGGTACGATGATTCTAAGTGAAATAAGTCACACAGAAAAAGAAACTTATCATAAGATATCACTTAGGAAGATCCTGTAAACATGGCTACACATGAACTGAGTTAGGAAAGAGAACAGAGTCTCACATTTAGAAAACACTCTTATGCCTGCTTAAGGGGGAAGGAGAGGTGGGGTGATGCATCAAACCAGAGTTTGATATAAGCCCATGTACCGTTCCAAAAACCAACTATGGAATAGACAAGACCTACACCTTCTTCAGTGAAAGGGACTCAAAACCCCATATTTCCCGCAGAGGAATAGATCTGACTAGTAAGAATCTTAAAACCTATGTATTGATATGTCTCCGTAAGGGAATCAAGTGTGTCTAGACTGGCATAAACATGGCAGCGAGAATCAGCTCAAACCCACTCTAAAAAGGAATTTCAAAAACAAAACAAAGAAACAGGGAAATTCTTTACAATTCCTTCAGGGTCTCTGATGCAACCTGGAATGACCCTATCTACAATGACAGCTGGATGTGGCATGAGGCTGGACACTTGGGACTGAGAGGATTGGTGAGATTGGGTGAGCAAATGCAGACCCTTTAAAGCAAGAATGCATGGCACCCATTCCATGGGTCCCAACTCTCCAGGTTGAAGGGAATATTACTACAGCTATAACATGTACGGGAAACCTAGAGAATGGACACACTGTGAATACGAAAGGTTTCTAAAACTCAACGAAGAGTCCCTCTCCTGGTGTTCCGGTTTGACTTTCCAACTGCTTTCCTATCAATCTCCCAACTTGGAGAGACAGCCCCTTTAAGCTCCTGGTTCGCACAGGTTGCCAATTTGGCAGAGGATGAAAGGGAAGAGGGAGAACCAATGAGAGAGTAGCTGTTAGGCATTTGGATGGGCACATGTCACTCTAATTTCCCGGCAGGAAGAAGAATTAACCAAAGTCTCAGCCACCCACCGGGAACCAGTATAGGTCCTGAACCAAAAGTTTGGACTTGCGTTCAGCTCACAAAAAACGAGTTGAAAAATGGAGCTCAGGGGCACAGCAATTCACAAACTGGCAGAGTAATCAAGGCCAACTCTCGTCCAAAATTCTGTTGAGGGAAGGCAACGAGGCGGACTTGAAAGCGAGGCAGAATAGCAGGAAACAGATTTCAAGAGGCACGTTGGAATCGCCTGTAAAGCACAGGAAGAGGGGCACAACTTCGACAATGACGCACTTGGCCAAAAAGGGCGTATGCGTTTTCTCCTGAATATATTCAGGAGAAAACGCATACGCCCTTTTTGGCCAAGCAAGCAAGCGGGCAATGCAAATCTGCACTACAAAGAAGTATCACTTCCCACCGGTCAAAAGGGACATCCACAAAATGTGTAAAAACCAGAAAGGCAAGACAGGCCCTGGAGAACAGGGAGCCTTGTTATGCTGATGGGCGGGTTGTAAGTTGCCAACTGCCTCACTGGAGGAGTGCATTGTGTTCCCTAAAACAAGGAAACAACAGAGCTACAGAGCCAAGGGCGCTTCCAGTCTAGGGAATATACCTTGGGAAAACTGAAAATCAATAAGACAGAGCCACCCCCAAATTGAGGGCTGCACTGCTTACAAGAACCTCAACCTGGGTGCACCTGAAATATCCCAGGAAATATAAAAATGGTTCAAAAAATTGTGGAACTTACGTACGATGGAATATCCCTCAGCCATGAAATCAATGTCATAAGACCAGTAGCAGCAAAATGAGTGGATTCAGGTACGATGATTCTAAGTGAAATAAGTCACACAGAAAAAGAAACTTATCATAAGCTATCACTTAGGAAGATCCTGTAAACATGGCTACACATGAACTGAGTCTTGAAAGAGAACAGAGTCTCACATTTAGAAAACACTCTTATGCCTGCTTAAGGGGGAAGGAGAGGTGGGGTGATGCATCAAACCAGAGTTTGATATAAGCCCAGGTACCGTTCCAAAAACCAACTATGGAATAGACAAGACCTACACCTTCCTCAGTGAAAGGGACTCAAAACCCCATATTTCCCACAGAGGAATAGATCTGACTAGTAAGAATCTTAAAACCTATGTATTGATATGTCTCCGTAAGGGAATCAAGTGTGTCTAGACTGGCATAAACATGGCAGCGAGAATCAGCTCAAACCCACTCTAAAAAGGAATTTCAAAAACAAAACAAAGAAACAGGGAAATTCTTTACAATTCCTTCAGGGTCTCTGATGCAACCTGGAATGACCCTATCTACAATGACAGCTGGATGTGTCATGAGGCTGGGCACTTGGGACTGAGAGGATTGGTGAGATTGGGTGAGCAAATGCAGACCCTTTAAAGCAAGAATGCATGGCACCCATTCCATGGGTCCCAACTCTCCAGGTTGAAGGGAATATTACTACAGCTATACCATGTACGGGAAACCTAGAGAATGGACACACTGTGAATACGAAAGGTTTCTAAAACTCAACGAAGAGTCCCTCTCCTGGTGCTCCGGTTTGACTTTCCAACTGCTTTCCTATCAATCTCCCAACTTGGAGAGACAGCCCCTTTAAGCTCCTGGTTCGCACAGGTTGCCAATTTGGCAGAGGATGAAAGGGAAGAGGGAGAACCAATGAGAGAGTCGCTGTTAGGCATTTGGATGGGCACATGTCACTCTAATTTCCCGGCAGGAAGAAGAATTAACCAAAGTCTCAGCCACCCACCGGGAACCAGTATAGGTCCTGAACCAAAAGTTTGGACTTGCGTTCAGCTCACAAAAAACGAGTTGAAAAATGGAGCTCAGGGGCACAGCAATTCACAAACTGGCAGAGTAATCAAGGCCAACTCTCGTCCAAAATTCTGTTGAGGGAAGGCAACGAGGCGGACTTGAAAGCGAGGCAGAATAGCAGGAAACAGATTTCAAGAGGTACGTTGGAATTGCCTGTAAAGCACAGGAAGAGGGGCACAACTTCAACAATGACGCACTTGGCCAAAAAGGGCGTATGCGTTTTCTCCTGAATATATTCAGGAGAAAACGCATACGCCCTTTTTGGCCAAGCAAGCAAGCGGGCAATGCAAATCTGCACTACAAAGAAGTATCACTTCCCACCGGTCAAAAGGGATATCCACAAAATGTGTAAAAACCAGAAAGGCAAGACAGGCCCTGGAGAACAGGGAGCCTTGTTATGCTGATGGGCGGGATGTAAGTTTCCAACTGCCTCACTGGAGGAGTGCATTGTGTTCCCTAAAACAAGGAAACAACAGAGCTACAGAGCCAAGGGCGCTTCCAGTCTAGGGAATATACCTTGGGAAAACTGAAAATCAATAAGACAGAGCCACCCCCAAATTGAGGGCTGCACTGCTTACAAGAACCTCAACCTGGGTACACCTGAAATATCCCAGGAAATATAAAAATGGTTCAAAAAATTGTGGAACTTACGTACGATGGAATATCCCTCAGCCATGAAATCAATGTCATAAGACCAGTAGCAGCAAAATGAGTGGATTCAGGTACGATGATTCTAAGTGAAATAAGTCACACAGAAAAAGAAACTTATCATAAGATATCACTTAGGAAGATCCTGTAAACATGGCTACACATGAACTGAGTTAGGAAAGAGAACAGAGTCTCACATTTAGAAAACACTCTTATGCCTGCTTAAGGGGGAAGGAGAGGTGGGGTGATGCATCAAACCAGAGTTTGATATAAGCCCAGGTACCGTTCCAAAAACCAACTATGGAATAGACAAGACCTACACCTTCCTCAGTGAAAGGGACTCAAAACCCCATATTTCCCGCAGAGGAATAGATCTGACTAGTAAGAATCTTAAAACCTATGTATTGATATGTCTCCGTAAGGGAATCAAGTGTGTCTAGACTGGCATAAACATGGCAGCGAGAATCAGCTCAAACCCACTCTAAAAAGGAATTTCAAAAACAAAACAAAGAAACAGGGAAATTCTTTACAATTCCTTCAGGGTCTCTGATGCAACCTGGAATGACCCTATCTACAATGACAGCTGGATGTGGCATGAGGCTGGACACTTGGGACTGAGAGGATTGGTGAGATTGGGTGAGCAAATGCAGACCCTTTAAAGCAAGAATGCATGGCACCCATTCCATGGGTCCCAACTCTCCAGGTTGAAGGGAATATTACTACAGCTATAACATGTACGGGAAACCTAGAGAATGGACACACTGTGAATACGAAAGGTTTCTAAAACTCAACGAAGAGTCCCTCTCCTGGTGCTCCGGTTTGACTTTCCAACTGCTTTCCTATCAATCTCCCAACTTGGAGAGACAGCCCCTTTAAGCTCCTGGTTCGCACAGGTTGCCAATTTGGCAGAGGATGAAAGGGAAGAGGGAGAACCAATGAGAGAGTAGCTGTTAGGCATTTGGATGGGCACATGTCACTCTAATTTCCCGGCAGGAAGAAGAATTAACCAAAGTCTCAGCCACCCACCGGGAACCAGTATAGGTCCTGAACCAAAAGTTTGGACTTGCGTTCAGCTCACAAAAAACGAGTTGAAAAATGGAGCTCAGGGGCACAGCAATTCACAAACTGGCAGAGTAATCAAGGCCAACTCTCGTCCAAAAATCTGTTGAGGGAAGGCAACGAGGCGGACTTGAAAGCGAGGCAGAATAGCAGGAAACAGATTTCAGGAGGTACGTTGGAATCGCCTGTAAAGCACAGGAAGAGGGGCACAACTTCGACAATGACGCACTTGGCCAAAAAGGGCGTATGCGTTTTCTCCTGAATATATTCAGGAGAAAACGCATACGCCCTTTTTGGCCAAGCAAGCAAGCGGGTAATGCAAATCTGCACTACAAAGAAGTATCACTTCCCACCGGTCAAAAGGGACATCCACAAAATGTGTAAAAACCAGAAAGGCAAGACAGGCCCTGGAGAACAGGGAGCCTTGTTATGCTGATGGGCGGGATGTAAGTTTCCAACTGCCTCACTGGAGGAGTGCATTGTGTTCCCTAAAACAAGGAAACAACAGAGCTACAGAGCCAAGGGCGCTTCCAATCTAGGGAATATACATTGGGAAAACTGAAAATCAATAAGACAGAGCCACCCCCAAATTGAGGGCTGCACTGCTTACAAGAACCTCAACCTGGGTGCACCTGAAATATCCCAGGAAATATAAAAATGGTTCAAAAAATTGTGGAACTTACGTACGATGGAATATCCTTCAGCCATGAAATCAATGTCATAAGACCAGTAGCAGCAAAATGAGTGGATTCAGGTACGATGATTCTAAGTGAAATAAGTCACACAGAAAAAGAAACTTATCATAAGATATCACTTAGGAAGATCCTGTAAACATGGCTACACATGAACTGAGTTAGGAAAGAGAACAGAGTCTCACATTTAGAAAACACTCTTATGCCTGCTTAAGGGGGAAGGAGAGGTGGGGTGATGCATCAAACCAGAGTTTGATATAAGCCCAGGTACCGTTCCAAAAACCAACTATGGAATAGACAAGACCTACACCTTCCTCAGTGAAAGGGACTCAAAACCCCATATTTCCCGCAGAGGAATAGATCTGACTAGTAAGAATCTTAAAACCTATGTATTGATATGTCTCCGTAAGGGAATCAAGTGTGTCTAGACTGGCATAAACATGGCAGCGAGAATCAGCTCAAACCCACTCTAAAAAGGAATTTCAAAAACAAAACAAAGAAACAGGGAAATTCTTTACAATTCCTTCAGGGTCTCTGATGCAACCTGCAATGACCCTATCTACAATGACAGCTGGATGTGGCATGAGGCTGGACACTTGGGACTGAGAGGATTGGTGAGATGGGGTGAGCAAATGCAGACCCTTTAAAGCAAGAATGCATGGCACCCATTCCATGGGTCCCAACTCTCCAGGTTGAAGGGAATATTACTACAGCTATAACATGTACGGGAAACCTAGAGAATGGACACACTGTGAATACGAAAGGTTTCTAAAACTCAACGAAGAGTCCCTCTCCTGGTGCTCCGGTTTGACTTTCCAACTGCTTTCCTATCAATCTCCCAACTTGGAGAGACAGCCCCTTTAAGCTCCTGGTTCGCACAGGTTGCCAATTTGGCAGAGGATGAAAGGGAAGAGGGAGAACCAATGAGAGAGTAGCTGTTAGGCATTTGGATGGGCACATGTCACTCTAATTTCCCGGAAGGAAGAAGAATTAACCAAAGTCTCAGCCACCCACCGGGAACCAGTATAGGTCCTGAACCAAAAGTTTGGACTTGTGTTCAGCTCACAAAAAACGAGTTGAAAAATGGAGCTCAGGGGCACAGCAATTCACAAACTGGCAGAGTAATCAAGGCCAACTCTCGTCCAAAAATCTGTTGAGGGAAGGCAACGAGGCGGACTTGAAAGCGAGGCAGAATAGCAATAAACAGATTTCAAGAGGTACGTTGGAATCGCCTGTAAAGCACAGGAAGAGGGGCACAACTTCGACAATGACGCACTTGGCCAAAAAGGGCGTATGCGTTTTCTCCTGAATATATTCAGGAGAAAACGCATACGCCCTTTTTGGCCAAGCAAGCAAGCGGGCAATGCAAATCTGCACTACAAAGAAGTATCACTTCCCACCGGTCAAAAGGGACATCCACAAAATCTGTAAAAACCAGAAAGGCAAGACAGGCCCTGGAGAACAGGGAGCCTTGTTATGCTGATGGGCGGGATGTAAGTTTCCAACTGCCTCACTGGAGGAGTGCATTGTGTTCCCTAAAACAAGGAAACAACAGAGCTACAGAGCCAAGGGCACTTCCAGTCTAGGGAATATACCTTGGGAAAACTGAAAATCAATGAGACAGAGCCACCCCCAAATTGAGGGCTGCACTGCTTACAAGAACCTCAACCTGGGTACACCTGAAATATCCCAGGAAATATAAAAATGGTTCAAAAAATTGTGGAACTTACGTACGATGGAATATCCCTCAGCCATGAAATCAATGTCATAAGACCAGTAACAGCAAAATGAGTGGATTCAGGTACGATGATTCTAAGTGAAATAAGTCACACAGAAAAAGAAACTTATCATAAGATATCACTTAGGAAGATCCTGTAAACATGGCTACACATGAACTGAGTTAGGAAAGTGAACAGAGTCTCACATTTAGAAAACACTCTTATGCCTGCTTAAGGGGGAAGGAGAGGTGGGGTGATGCATCAAACCAGAGTTTGATATAAGCCCAGGTACCATTCCAAAAACCAACTATGGAATAGACAAGACCTACAGCTTCCTCAGTGAAAGGGACTCAAAACCCCATATTTCCCGCAGAGGAATAGATCTGACTAGTAAGAATCTTAAAACCTATGTATTGATATGTCTCCATATGGGAATCAAGTGTGTCTAGACTGGCATAAACATGGCAGCGAGAATCAGCTCAAACCCACTCTAAAAAGGAATTTCAAAAACAAAACAAAGAAACAGGGAAATTCTTTACAATTCCTTCAGGGTCTCTGATGCAACCTGGAATGACCCTATCTACAATGACAGCTGGATGTGGCATGAGGCTGGACACTTGGGACTGAGAGGATTGGTGAGATTGGGTGAGCAAATGCAGACCCTTTAAAGCAAGAATGCATGGCACCCATTCCATGGGTCCCAACTCTCCAGGTTGAAGGGAATATTACTACAGCTATAACATGTACGGGAAACCTAGAGAATGGACACACTGTGAATACGAAAGGTTTCTAAAACTCAACGAAGTGTCCCTCTCCTGGTGCTCCGGTTTGACTTTCCAACTGCTTTCCTATCAATCTCCCAACTTGGAGAGACAGCCCCTTTAAGCTTCTGGTTCGCACAGGTTGCCAATTTGGCAGAGGATGAAAGAGAAGACAGAGAACCAATGAGAGAGTAGCTGTTAGGCATTTGGATGGGCACATGTCACTCTAATTTCCCGGCAGGAAGAAGAATTAACCAAAGTCTCAGCCACCCACCGGGAACCAGTATAGGTCCTGAACCAAAAGTTTGGACTTGCGTTCAGCTCACAAAAAACGAGTTGAAAAATGGAGCTCAGGGGCACAGCAATTCACAAACTGGCAGAGTAATCAAGGCCAACTCTCGTCCAAAAATCTGTTGAGGGAAGGCAACGAGGCGGACTTGAAAGCGAGGCAGAATAGCAGGAAACAGATTTCAAGAGGTACGTTGGAATCGCCTGTAAAGCACAGGAAGAGGGGCACAACTTCGACAATGACGCACTTGGCCAAAAAGGGCGTATGCATTTTCTCCTGAATATATTCAGGAGAAAACGCATACGCCCTTTTTGGCCAAGCAAGCAAGCGGGCAATGCAAATCTGCACTACAAAGAAGTATCACTTCCCACCGGTCAAAAGGGACATCCACAAAATGTGTAAAAACCAGAAAGGCAAGACAGGCCCTGGAGAACAGGGAGCCTTGTTATGCTGATGGGCGGGATGTAAGTTTCCAACTGCCTCACTGGAGGAGTGCATTGTGTTCCCTAAAACAAGGAAACAACAGAGCTACAGAGCCAAGGGCGCTTCCAATCTAGGGAATATACATTGGGAAAACTGAAAATCAATAAGACAGAGCCACCCCCAAATTGAGGGCTGCACTGCTTACAAGAACCTCAACCTGGGTGCACCTGAAATATCCCAGGAAATATAAAAATGGTTCAAAAAATTGTGGAACTTACGTACGATGGAATATCCTTCAGCCATGAAATCAATGTCATAAGACCAGTAGCAGCAAAATGAGTGGATTCAGGTACGATGATTCTAAGTGAAATAAGTCACACAGAAAAAGAAACTTATCATAAGATATCACTTAGGAAGATCCTGTAAACATGGCTACACATGAACTGAGTTAGGAAAGAGAACAGAGTCTCACATTTAGAAAACACTCTTATGCCTGCTTAAGGGGGAAGGAGAGGTGGGGTGATGCATCAAACCAGAGTTTGATATAAGCCCAGGTACCGTTCCAAAAACCAACTATGGAATAGACAAGACCTACACCTTCCTCAGTGAAAGGGACTCAAAACCCCATATTTCCCGCAGAGGAATAGATCTGACTAGTAAGAATCTTAAAACCTATGTATTGATATGTCTCCGTAAGGGAATCAAGTGTGTCTAGACTGGCATAAACATGGCAGCGAGAATCAGCTCAAACCCACTCTAAAAAGGAATTTCAAAAACAAAACAAAGAAACAGGGAAATTCTTTACAATTCCTTCAGGGTCTCTGATGCAACCTGCAATGACCCTATCTACAATGACAGCTGGATGTGGCATGAGGCTGGACACTTGGGACTGAGAGGATTGGTGAGATTGGGTGAGCAAATGCAGACCCTTTAAAGCAAGAATGTATGGCACCCATTCCATGGGTCCCAACTCTCCAGGTTGAAGGGAATATTACTACAGCTATAACATGTACGGGAAACCTAGAGAATGGACACACTGTGAATACGAAAGGTTTCTAAAACTCAACGAAGAGTCCCTCTCCTGGTGCTCCGGTTTGACTTTCCAACTGCTTTCCTATCAATCTCCCAAATTGGAGAGACAGCCCCTTTAAGCTCCTGGTTCGCACAGGTTGCCAATTTGGCAGAGGATGAAAGGGAAGAGGGAGAACCAATGAGAGAGTAGCTGTTAGGCATTTGGATGGGCACATGTCACTCTAATTTCCCGGAAGGAAGAAGAATTAACCAAAGTCTCAGCCACCCACCGGGAACCAGTATAGGTCCTGAACCAAAAGTTTGGACTTGTGTTCAGCTCACAAAAAACGAGTTGAAAAATGGAGCTCAGGGGCACAGCAATTCACAAACTGGCAGAGTAATCAAGGCCAACTCTCGTCCAAAAATCTGTTGAGGGAAGGCAACGAGGCGGACTTGAAAGCGAGGCAGAATAGCAATAAACAGATTTCAAGAGGTACGTTGGAATCGCCTGTAAAGCACAGGAAGAGGGGCACAACTTCGACAATGACGCACTTGGCCAAAAAGGGCGTATGCGTTTTCTCCTGAATATATTCAGGAGAAAACGCATACGCCCTTTTTGGCCAAGCAAGCAAGCGGGCAATGCAAATCTGCACTACAAAGAAGTATCACTTCCCACCGGTCAAAAGGGACATCCACAAAATCTGTAAAAACCAGAAAGGCAAGACAGGCCCTGGAGAACAGGGAGCCTTGTTATGCTGATGGGCGGGATGTAAGTTTCCAACTGCCTCACTGGAGGAGTGCATTGTGTTCCCTAAAACAAGGAAACAACAGAGCTACAGAGCCAAGGGCACTTCCAGTCTAGGGAATATACCTTGGGAAAACTGAAAATCAATGAGACAGAGCCACCCCCAAATTGAGGGCTGCACTGCTTACAAGAACCTCAACCTGGGTACACCTGAAATATCCCAGGAAATATAAAAATGGTTCAAAAAATTGTGGAACTTACGTACGATGGAATATCCCTCAGCCATGAAATCAATGTCATAAGACCAGTAACAGCAAAATGAGTGGATTCAGGTACGATGATTCTAAGTGAAATAAGTCACACAGAAAAAGAAACTTATCATAAGATATCACTTAGGAAGATCCTGTAAACATGGCTACACATGAACTGAGTTAGGAAAGTGAACAGAGTCTCACATTTAGAAAACACTCTTATGCCTGCTTAAGGGGGAAGGAGAGGTGGGGTGATGCATCAAACCAGAGTTTGATATAAGCCCAGGTACCATTCCAAAAACCAACTATGGAATAGACAAGACCTACAGCTTCCTCAGTGAAAGGGACTCAAAACCCCATATTTCCCGCAGAGGAATAGATCTGACTAGTAAGAATCTTAAAACCTATGTATTGATATGTCTCCATAAGGGAATCAAGTGTGTCTAGACTGGCATAAACATGGCAGCGAGAATCAGCTCAAACCCACTCTAAAAAGGAATTTCAAAAACAAAACAAAGAAACAGGGAAATTCTTTACAATTCCTTCAGGGTCTCTGATGCATCCTGGAATGACCCTATCTACAATGACAGCTGGATGTGGCATGAGGCTGGACACTTGGGACTGAGAGGATTGGTGAGATTGGGTGAGCAAATGCAGACCCTTTAAAGCAAGAATGCATGGCACCCATTCCATGGGTCCCAACTCTCCAGGTTGAAGGGAATATTACTACAGCTATAACATGTACGGGAAACCTAGAGAATGGACACACTGTGAATACGAAAGGTTTCTAAAACTCAACGAAGTGTCCCTCTCCTGGTGCTCCGGTTTGACTTTCCAACTGCTTTCCTATCAATCTCCCAACTTGGAGAGACAGCCCCTTTAAGCTCCTGGTTCGCACAGGTTGCCAATTTGGCAGAGGATGAAAGAGAAGACAGAGAACCAATGAGAGAGTAGCTGTTAGGCATTTGGATGGGCACATGTCACTCTAATTTCCCGGCAGGAAGAAGAATTAACCAAAGTCTCAGCCACCCACCGGGAACCAGTATAGGTCCTGAACCAAAAGTTTGGACTTGCGTTCAGCTCACAAAAAACGAGTTGAAAAATGGAGCTCAGGGGCACAGCAATTCACAAACTGGCAGAGTAATCAAGGCCAACTCTCGTCCAAAAATCTGTTGAGGGAAGGCAACGAGGCGGACTTGAAAGCGAGGCAGAATAGCAGGAAACAGATTTCAAGAGGTACGTTGGAATCGCCTGTAAAGCACAGGAAGAGGGGCACAACTTCGACAATGACGCACTTGGCCAAAAAGGGCGTATGCATTTTCTCCTGAATATATTCAGGAGAAAACGCATACGCCCTTTTTGGCCAAGCAAGCAAGCGGGCAATGCAAATCTGCACTACAAAGAAGTATCACTTCCCACCGGTCAAAAGGGACATCCACAAAATGTGTAAAAACCAGAAAGGCAAGACAGGCCCTGGAGAAGAGGGAGCCTTATTATGCTGATGTGCGGGATGTAAGTTGCCAACTGCCTCACTGGAGGAGTGCATTGTGTTCCCTAAAACAAGGAAACAACAGAGCTACAGAGCCAAGGGCGCTTCCAGTCTATGGAATATACCTTGGGAAAACTGAAAATCAATAAGACAGAGCCACCCCCAAATTGAGGGCTGCACTGCTTACAAGAACCTCAGCCTGGGTGCACCTGAAATATCCCAGGAAATATAAAAATGGTTCAAAAAATTGTGGAACTTACGTACGATGGAATATCCCTCAGCCATGAAATCAATGTCATAAGACCAGTAGCAGCAAAATGAGTGGATTCAGGTACGATGATTCTAAGTGAAATAAGTCACACAGAAAAAGAAACTTATCATAAGATATCACTTAGGAAGATCCTGTAAACATGGCTACACATGAACTGAGTTAGGAAAGAGAACAGAGTCTCACATTTAGAAAACACTCTTATGCCTGCTTAAGGGGGAAGGAGAGGTGGGGTGATGCATCAAACCAGAGTTTGATATAAGCCCAGGTACCGTTCCAAAAACCAACTATGGAATAGACAAGACCTACACCTTCCTCAGTGAAAGGGACTCAAAACCCCGTATTTCCCGCAGAGGAATAGATCTGACTAGTAAGAATCTTCAAACCTATGTATTGATATGTCTCCGTAAAGGAATCAAGTGTGTCTAGACTGGCATAAACATGGCAGCGAGAATCAGCTCAAACCCACTCTAAAAAGGAATTTCAAAAACAAAACAAAGAAACAGGGAAATTCTTTACAATTCCTTCAGGGTCTCTGATGCAACCTGGAATGACCCTATCTACAATGACAGCTGGATGTGGCATGAGGCTGGACACTTGGGACTGAGAGGATTGGTGAGATGGGGTGAGCAAATGCAGACCCTTTAAAGCAAGAATGCATGGCACCCATTCCATGGGTCCCAACTCTCCAGGTTGAAGGGAATATTACTACACCTATAACATGTACGGGAAACCTAGAGAATGGACACACTGTGAATACGAAAGGTTTCTAAAACTCAACGAAGAGTCCCTCTCCTGGTGCTCCGGTTTGACTTTCCAACTGCTTTCCTATCAATCTCCCAACTTGGAGAGACAGCCCCTTTAAGCTCCTGGTTCGCACAGGTTGCCAATTTGGCAGAGGATGAAAGGGAAGAGGGAGAACCAATGAGAGAGTAGCTGTTAGGCATTTGGATGGGCACATGTCACTCTAATTTCCCGGCAGGAAGAAGAATTAACCAAAGTCTCAGCCACCCACTGGGAAACAGTATAGGTCCTGAACCAAAAGTTTGGACTTGTGTTCAGCTCACAAAAAACGAGTTGAAAAATGGAGCTCAGGGGCACAGCAATTCACAAACTGCAGAGTAATCAAGGCCAACTCTCGTCCAAAAATCTGTTGAGGGAAGGCAACGAGGCGGACTTGAAAGCGAGGCAGAATAGCAGGAAACAGATTTCAAGAGGTACGTTGCAATCGCCTGTAAAGCACAGGAAGAGGGGCACAACTTCGACAATGACGCACTTGGCCAAAAAGGGCGTATGCGTTTTCTCCTGAATATATTCAGGAGAAAACGCATTCGCCCTTTTTGGCCAAGCAAGCAAGCGGACAATGCAAATCTGCACTACAAAGAAGTATCACTTCCCACCGGTCAAAAGGGACATCCACAAAATGTGTAAAAACCAGAAAGGCAAGACAGGCCCTGGAGAACAGGGAGCCTTGTTATGCTGATGGGCGGGATGTAAGTTGCCAATTGCCTCACTGGAGGAGTGCATTGTGTTCCCTAAAACAAGGAAACAACAGAGCTACAGAGCCAAGGGCGCTTCCAGTCTAGGGAATATACCTTGGGAAAACTGAAAATCAATAAGACAGAGCCACCCCCAAATTGAGGGCTGCACTGCTTAAAAGAACCTCAGCCTGGGTGCACCTGAAATATCCCAGGAAATATAAAAATGGTTCAAAAAATTGTGGAACTTACGTACGATGGAATATCCCTCAGCCATGAAATCAATGTCATAAGACCAGTAGCAGCAAAATGAGTGGATTCAGGTACGATGATTCTAAGTGAAATAAGTCACACAGAAAAAGAAACTTATCATAAGATATCACTTAGGAAGATCCTGTAAACATGGCTACACATGAACTGAGTTAGGAAAGAGAACAGAGTCTCACATTTAGAAAACACTCTTATGCCTGCTTAAGGGGGAAGGAGAGGTGGGGTGATGCATCAAACCAGAGTTTGATATAAGCCCAGGTACCGTTCCAAAAACCAACTATGGAATAGACAAGACCTACACCTTCCTCAGTGAAAGGGACTCAAAACCCCGTATTTCCCGCAGAGGAATAGATCTGACTAGTAAGAATCTTCAAACCTATGTATTGATATGTCTCCGTAAGGGAATCAAGTGTGTCTAGACTGGCATAAACATGGCAGCGAGAATCAGCTCAAACCCACTCTAAAAAGGAATTTCAAAAACAAAACAAAGAAACAGGGAAATTCTTTACAATTCCTTCAGGGTCTCTGATGCAACCTGGAATGACCCTATCTACAATGACAGCTGGATGTGGCATGAGGCTGGACACTTGGGACTGAGAGGATTGGTGAGATGGGGTGAGCAAATGCAGACCCTTTAAAGCAAGAATGCATGGCACCCATTCCATGGGTCCCAACTCTCCAGGTTGAAGGGAATATTACTACAGCTATAACATGTACGGGAAACCTAGAGAATGGACACACTGTGAATACGAAAGGTTTCTAAAACTCAACGAAGAGTCCCTCTCCTGGTGCTCCGGTTTGACTTTCCAACTGCTTTCCTATCAATCTCCCAACTTGGAGAGACAGCCCCTTTAAGCTCCTGGTTCGCACAGGTTGCCAATTTGGCAGAGGATGAATGGGAAGACGGAGAACCAATGAGAGAGTAGCTGTTAGGCATTTGGATGGGCACATGTCACTCTAATTTCCCGGCAGGAAGAAGAATTAACCAAAGTCTCAGCCACCCACCGGGAACCAGTATAGGTCCTGAACCAAAAGTTTGGACTTGCGTTCAGCTCACTAAAAACGAGTTGAAAAATGGAGCTCAGGGGCACAGCAATTCACAAACTGCAGAGTAATCAAGGCCAACTCTCGTCCAAAAATCTGTTGAGGGAAGGCAACGAGGCGGACTTGAAAGCGAGGCAGAATAGCAGGAAACAGATTTCAAGAGGTACGTTGCAATCGCCTGTAAAGCACAGGAAGAGGGGCACAACTTCGACAATGACGCACTTGGCCAAAAAGGGCGTATGCGTTTTCTCCTGAATATATTCAGGAGAAAACGCATTCGCCCTTTTTGGCCAAGCAAGCAAGCGGGCAATGCAAATCTGCACTACAAAGAAGTATCACTTCCCACCGGTCAAAAGGGACATCCACAAAATGTGTAAAAACCAGAAAGGCAAGACAGGCCCTGGAGAACAGGGAGCCTTGTTATGCTGATGGGCGGGATGTAAGTTGCCAACTGCCTCACTGGAGGAGTGCATTGTGTTCCCTAAAACAAGG
Source organism: Mesoplodon mirus (assembly GCF_964341445.2). Lineage (NCBI taxonomy): Eukaryota > Metazoa > Chordata > Mammalia > Artiodactyla > Ziphiidae > Mesoplodon > Mesoplodon mirus. Next base: position 105,198,972 of record NC_138987.1, on the reverse strand, counting down.
AAACAACAGAGCTACAGAGCCAAGGGCACTTCCAGTCTAGGGAATATACCTTGGGAAAACTGAAAATCAATAAGACAGAGCCACCCCCAAATTGAGGGCTGCACTGCTTACAAGAACCTCAACCTGGGTACCCCTGAAATATCCCAGGAAATATAAAAATGGTTCAAAAAATTGTGGAACTTACGTACGATGGAATATCCCTCAGCCATGAAATCAATGTCATAAGACCAGTAGCAGCAAAATGAGTGGATTCAGGTACGATGATTCTAAGTGAAATAAGTCACACAGAAAAAGAAACTTATCATAAGATATCACTTAGGAAGATCCTGTAAACATGGCTACACATGAACTGAGTTAGGAAAGAGAACAGAGTCTCACATTTAGAAAACACTCTTATGCCTGCTTAAGGGGGAAGCAGAGGTGGGGTGATGCATCAAACCAGAGTTTGATATAAGCACAGGTACCGTTCCAAAAACCAACTATGGAATAGACAAGACCTACACCTTCCTCAGTGAAAGGGACTCAAAACCCCGTATTTCCCGCAGAGGAATAGATCTGACTAGTAAGAATCTTCAAACCTATGTATTGATATGTCTCCGTAAGGGAATCAAGTGTGTCTAGACTGGCATAAACATGGCAGCGAGAATCAGCTCAAACCCACTCTAAAAAGGAATTTCAAAAACAAAACAAAGAAACAGGGAAATTCTTTACAATTCCTTCAGGGTCTCTGATGCAACCTGGAATGACCCTATCTACAATGACAGCTGGATGTGGCATGAGGCTGGACACTTGGGACTGAGAGGATTGGTGAGATGGGGTGAGCAAATGCAGACCCTTTAAAGCAAGAATGCATGGCACCCATTCCATGGGTCCCAACTCTCCAGGTTGAAGGGAATATTACTACAGCTATAACATGTACGGGAAACCTAGAGAATGGACACACTGTGAATACGAAAGGTTTCTAAAACTCAACGAAGAGTCCCTCTCCTGGTGCTCCGGTTTGACTTTCCAACTGCTTTCCTATCAATCTCCCAACTTGGAGAGACAGCCCCTTTAAGCTCCTGGTTCGCACAGGTTGCCAATTTGGCAGAGGATGAAAGGGAAGAGGGAGAACCAATGAGAGAGTAGCTGTTAGGCATTTGGATGGGCACATGTCACTCTAATTTCCCGGCAGGAAGAAGAATTAACCAAAGTCTCAGCCACCCACCGGGAACCAGTATAGGTCCTGAACCAAAAGTTTGGACTTGCGTTCAGCTCACAAAAAACGAGTTGAAAAATGGAGATCAGGGGCACATCAATTCACAAACTGCAGAGTAATCAAGGCCAACTCTCGTCCAAAAATCTGTTGAGGGAAGGCAACGAGGCGGACTTGAAAGCGAGGCAGAATAGCAGGAAACAGATTTCAAGAGGTACGTTGGAATCGCCTGTAAAGCACAGGAAGAGGGGCACAACTTCGACAATGACGCACTTGGCCAAAAAGGGCGTATGCGTTTTCTCCTGAATATATTCAGGAGAAAACGCATACGCCCTTTTTGGCCAAGCAAGCAAGCGGGCAATGCAAATCTGCACTACAAAGAAGTATCACTTCCCACCGGTCAAAAGGGACATCCACAAAATGTGTAAAAACCAGAAAGGCAAGACAGGCCCTGGAGAACAGGGAGCCTTGTTATGCTGATGGGCGGGATGTAAGTTGCCAACTGCCTCACTGGAGGAGTGCATTGTGTTCCCTAAAACAAGGAAACAACAGAGCTACAGAGCCAAGGGCGCTTCCAGTCTAGGGAATATACCTTGTGAAAACTGAAAATCAATAAGACAGAGCCACCCCCAAATTGAGGGCTGCACTGCTTACAAGAACCTCAACCTGGGTGCACCTGAAATATCCCAGGAAATATAAAAATGGTTCAAAAAATTGTGGAACTTACGTATGATGGAATATCCCTCAGCCATGAAATCAATGTCATAAGACCAGTAGCAGCAAAATGAGTGGATTCAGGTACGATGATTCTAAGTGAAATAAGTCACACAGAAAAAGAAACTTATCATAAGATATCACTTAGGAAGATCCTGTAAACATGGCTACACATGAACTGAGTTAGGAAAGAGAACAGAGTCTCACATTTAGAAAACACTCTTATGCCTGCTTAAGGGGGAAGGAGGGGTGGGGTGATGCATCAAACCAGAGTTTGATATAAGCCCAGGTACCGTTCCAAAAACCAACTATGGAATAGACAAGACCTACACCTTCCTCAGTGAAAGGGACTCAAAACCCCGTATTTCCCGCAGAGGAATAGATCTGACTAGTATGAATCTTAAAACCTATGTATTGATATGTCTCCGTAAGGGAATCAAGTGTGTCTAGACTGGCATAAACATGGCAGCGAGAATCAGCTCAAACCCACTCTAAAAAGGAATTTCAAAAACAAAACAAAGAAACAGGGAAATTCTTTACAATTCCTTCAGGGTCTCTGATGCAACCTGGAATGACCCTATCTACAATGACAGCTGGATGTGGCATGAGGCTGGACACTTGGGACTGAGAGGATTGGTGAGATGGGGTGAGCAAATGCAGACCCTTTAAAGCAAGAATGCATGGCACCCATTCCATGGGTCCCAACTCTCCAGGTTGAAGGGAATATTACTACAGCTATAACATGTACGGGAAACCTAGAGAATGGACACACTGTGAATACGAAAGGTTTCTAAAACTCAACGAAGAGTCCCTCTCCTGGTGCTCCGGTTTGACTTTCCAACTGCTTTCCTATCAATCTCCCAACTTGGAGAGACAGCCCCTTTAAGCTCCTGGTTCGCACAGGTTGCCAATTTGGCAGAGGATGAAAGGGAAGAGGGAGAACCAATGAGAGAGTAGCTGTTAGGCATTTGGATGGGCACATGTCACTCTAATTTCCCGGCAGGAAGAAGAATTAACCAAAGTCTCAGCCACCCACTGGGAACCAGTATAGGTCCTGAACCAATAGTTTGGACTTGCGTTCAGCTCACAAAAAACGAGTTGAAAAATGGAGCTCAGGGGCACAGCAATTCACAAACTGGCAGAGTAATCAAGGCCAACTCTCGTCCAAAATTCTGTTGAGGGAAGGCAACGAGGCGGACTTGAAAGCGAGGCAGAATAGCAGGAAACAGATTTCAAGAGGTACGTTGGAATCGCCTGTAAAGCACAGGAAGAGGGGCACAACTTCGACAATGACGCACTTGGCCAAAAAGGGCGTATGCGTTTTCTCCTGAATATATTCAGGAGAAAACGCATACGCCCTTTTTGGCCAAGCAAGCAAGCGGGCAATGCAAATCTGCACTACAAAGAAGTATCACTTCCCACCGGTCAAAAGGGACATCCACAAAATATGTAAAAACCAGAAAGGCAAGACAGGCCCTGGAGAACAGGGAGCCTTGTTATGCTGATGGGCGGGATGTAAGTTGCCAACTGCCTCACTGGAGGAGTGCATTGTGTTCCCTAAAACAAGGAAACAACAGAGCTACAGAGCCAAGGGCGCTTCCAGTCTAGGGAATATACCTTGGGAAAACTGAAAATCAATAAGACAGAGCCACCCCCAAATTGAGGGCTGCACTGCTTACAAGAACCTCAACCTGGGTACCCCTGAAATATCCCAGGAAATATAAAAATGGTTCAAAATATTGTGGAACTTACGTACGATGGAATATCCCTCAGCCATGAAATCAATGTCATAAGACCAGTAGCAGCAAAATGAGTGGATTCAGGTACGATGATTCTAAGTGAAATAAGTCACACAGAAAAAGAAACTTATCATAAGATATCACTTAGGAAGATCCTGTAAACATGGCTACACATGAACTGAGTTAGGAAAGAGAACAGAGTCTCACATTTAGAAAACACTCTTATGCCTGCTTAAGGGGGAAGGAGAGGTGGGGTGATGCATCAAACCAGAGTTTGATATAAGCCCAGGTACCGTTCCAAAAACCAACTATGGAATAGACAAGACCTACACCTTCCTCAGTGAAAGGGACTCAAAACCCCATATTTCCCACAGAGGAATAGATCTGACTAGTAAGAATCTTAAAACCTATGTATTGATATGTCTCCGTAAGGGAATCAAGTGTGTCTAGACTGGCATAAACATGGCAGCGAGAATCAGCTCAAACCCACTCTAAAAAGGAATTTCAAAAACAAAACAAAGAAACAGGGAAATTCTTTACAATTCCTTCAGGGTCTCTGATGCAACCTGGAATGACCCTATCTACAATGACAGCTGGATGTGGCATGAGGCTGGACACTTGGGACTGAGAGGATTGGTGAGATGGGGTGAGCAAATGCAGACCCTTTAAAGCAAGAATGCATGGCACCCATTCCATGGGTCCCAACTCTCCAGGTTGAAGGGAATATTACTACAGCTATACCATGTACGGGAAACCTAGAGAATGGACACACTGTGAATACGAAAGGTTTCTAAAACTCAACGAAGAGTCCCTCTCCTGGTGCTCCGGTTTGACTTTCCAACTGCTTTCCTATCAATCTCCCAACTTGGAGAGACAGCCCCTTTAAGCTCCTGGTTCGCACAGATTGCCAATTTGGCAGAGGATGAAAGGGAAGACGGAGAACCAATGAGAGAGTAGCTGTTAGGCATTTGGATGGGCACATGTGACTCTAATTTCCCGGCAGGAAGAAGAATTAACCAAAGTCTCAGCCACCCACCGGGAACCAGTATAGGTCCTGAACCAAAAGTTTGGACTTGCGTTCAGCTCACAAAAAACGAGTTGAAAAATGGAGCTCAGGGGCACAGCAATTCACAAACTGGCAGAGTAATCAAGGCCAACTCTCGTCCAAAAATCTGTTGAGGGAAGGCAACGAGGCGGACTTGAAAGCGAGGCAGAATAGCAGGAAACAGATTTCAAGAGGTACGTTGGAATCGCCTGTAAAGCACAGGAAGAGGGGTACAACTTCGACAATGACGCACTTGGCCAAAAAGGGCGTATGCGTTTTCTCCTGAATATATTCAGGAGAAAACGCATACGCCCTTTTTGGCCAAGCAAGCAAGCGGGCAATGCAAATCTGCACTACAAAGAAGTATCACTTCCCACCGGTCAAAAGGGACATCCACAAAATGTGTAAAAACCAGAAAGGCAAGACAGGCCCTGGAGAACAGGGAGCCTTGTTATGCTGATGGGCGGGATGTAAGTTGCCAACTGCCTCACTGGAGGAGTGCATTGTGTTCCCTAAAACAAGGAAACAACAGAGCTACAGAGCCAAGGGCACTTCCAGTCTAGGGAATATACCTTGGGAAAACTGAAAATCAATAAGACAGAGCCACCCCCAAATTGAGGGCTGCACTGCTTACAAGAACCTCAACCTGGGTGCACCTGAAATATCCCAGGAATTATAAAAATGGTTCAAAAAATTGTGGAACTTACGTACGATGGAATATCCCTCAGCCATGAAATCAATGTCATAAGACCAGTAGCAGCAAAATGAGTGGATTCAGGTACGATGATTCTAAGTGAAAGAAGTCACACAGAAAAAGAAACTTATCATAAGATATCACTTAGGAAGATCCTGTAAACATGGCTACACATGAACTGAGTTAGGAAAGAGAACAGAGTCTCACATTTAGAAAACACTCTTATGCCTGCTTAAGGGGGAAGGAGAGGTGGGGTGATGCATCAAACCAGAGTTTGATATAAGCCCAGGTACCGTTCCAAAAACCAACTATGGAATAGACAAGACCTACACCTTCCTCAGTGAAAGGGACTCAAAACCCCATATTTCCCGCAGAGGAATAGATCTGACTAGTAAGAATCTTAAAACCTATGTATTGATATGTCTCCGTAAGGGAATCAAGTGTGTCTAGACTGGCATAAACATGGCAGCGAGAATCAGCTCAAACCCACTCTAAAAAGGAATTTCAAAAACAAAACAAAGAAACAGGGAAATTCTTTACAATTCCTTCAGGGTCTCTGATGCAACCTGGAATGACCCTATCTACAATGACAGCTGGATGTGGCATGAGGCTGGACACTTGGGACTGAGAGGATTGGTGAGATGGGGTGAGCAAATGCAGACCCTTTAAAGCAAGAATGCATGGCACCCATTCCATGGGTCCCAACTCTCCAGGTTGAAGGGAATATTACTACAGCTATAACATGTACGGGAAACCTAGAGAATGGACACACTGTGAATACGAAAGGTTTCTAAAACTCAACAAAGAGTCCCTCTCCTGGTGCTCCGGTTTGACTTTCCAACTGCTTTCCTATCAATCTCCCAACTTGGAGAGACAGCCCCTTTAAGCTCCTGGTTCGCACAGGTTGCCAATTTGGCAGAGGATGAAAGGGAAGAGGGAGAACCAATGAGAGAGTAGCTGTTAGGCATTTGGATGGGCACATGTCACTCTAATTTCCCGGCAGGAAGAAGAATTAACCAAAGTCTCAGCCACCCACCGGGAACCAGTATAGGTCCTGAACCAAAAGTTTGGACTTGCGTTCAGCTCACAAAAAACGAGTTGAAAAATGGAGCTCAGGGGCACAGCAATTCACAAACTGGCAGAGTAATCAAGGCCAACTCTCGTCCAAAAATCTGTTGAGGGAAGGCAACGAGGCGGACTTGAAAGCGAGGCAGAATAGCAGGAAACAGATTTCAAGAGGTACGTTGGAATCGCCTGTAAAGCACAGGAAGAGGGGCACAACTTCGACAATGACGCACTTGGCCAAAAAGGGCGTATGCGTTTTCTCATGAATATATTCAGGAGAAAACGCATACGCCCTTTTTGGCCAAGCAAGCAAGCGGGCAATGCAAATCTGCACTACAAAGAAGTATCACTTCCCACCGGTCAAAAGGGACATCCACAAAATGTGTAAAAACCAGAAAGGCAAGACAGGCCCTGGAGAACAGGGAGCCTTGTTATGCTGATGGGCGGGATGTAAGTTGCCAACTGCCTCACTGGAGGGGTGCATTGTGTTCCCTAAAACAAGGAAACAACAGAGCTACAGAGCCAAGGGCGCTTCCAGTCTAGGGAATATACCTTGGGAAAACTGAAAATCAATAAGACAAAGCCACCCCCAAATTGAGGGCTGCACTGCTTACAAGAACCTCAACCTGGGTGCACCTGAAATATCCCAGGAAATATAAAAATGGTTCAAAAAATTGTGGAACTTATGTACGATGGAATATCCCTCAGCCATGAAATCAATGTCATAAGACCAGTAGCAGCAAAATGAGTGGATTCAGGTACGATGATTCTAAGTGAAATAAGTCACACAGAAAAAGAAACTTATCATAAGATATCACTTAGGAAGATCCTGTAAACATGGCTACACATGAACTGAGTTAGGAAAGAGAACAGAGTCTCACATTTAGAAAACACTCTTATGCCTGCTTAAGGGGGAAGGAGAGGTGGGGTGATGCATCAAACCAGAGTTTGATATAAGCACAGGTACCGTTCCAAAAACCAACTATGGAATAGACAAGACCTACACCTTCCTCAGTGAAAGGGACTCAAAAACCCATATTTCCTGCAGAGGAATAGATCTGACTAGTAAGAATCTTAAAACCTATGTATTGATATGTCTCCGTAAGGGAATCATGTGTGTCTAGACTGGCATAAACATGGCAGCGAGAATCAGCTCAAACCCACTCTAAAAAGGAATTTCAAAAACAAAACAAAGAAACAGGGAAATTCTTTACAATTCCTTCAGGGTCTCTGATGCAACCTGGAATGACCCTATCTACAATGACAGCTGGATGTGGCATGAGGCTGGACACTTGGGACTGAGAGGATTGGTGAGATGGGGTGAGCAAATGCAGACCCTTTAAAGCAAGAATGCATGGCACCCATTCCATGGGTCCCAACTCTCCAGGTTGAAGGGAATATTACTACAGCTATACCATGTACGGGAAACCTAGAGAATGGACACACTGTGAATACGAAAGGTTTCTAAAACTCAACGAAGAGTCCCTCTCCTGGTGCTCCGGTTTGACTTTCCAACTGCTTTCCTATCAATCTCCCAACTTGGAGAGACAGCCCCTTTAAGCTCCTGGTTCGCACAGATTGCCAATTTGGCAGAGGATGAAAGGGAAGACGGAGAACCAATGAGAGAGTAGCTGTTAGGCATTTGGATGGGCACATGTGACTCTAATTTCCCGGCAGGAAGAAGAATTAACCAAAGTCTCAGCCACCCACCGGGAACCAGTATAGGTCCTGAACCAAAAGTTTGGACTTGCGTTCAGCTCACAAAAAACGAGTTGAAAAATGGAGCTCAGGGGCACAGCAATTCACAAACTGGCAGAGTAATCAAGGCCAACTCTCGTCCAAAAATCTGTTGAGGGAAGGCAACGAGGCGGACTTGAAAGCGAGGCAGAATAGCAGGAAAGAGATTTCAAGAGGTACGTTGGAATCGCCTGTAAAGCACAGGAAGAGGGGTACAACTTCGACAATGACGCACTTGGCCAAAAAGGGCGTATGCGTTTTCTCCTGAATATATTCAGGAGAAAACGCATACGCCCTTTTTGGCCAAGCAAGCAAGCGGGCAATGCAAATCTGCACTACAAAGAAGTATCACTTCCCACCGGTCAAAAGGGACATCCACAAAATGTGTAAAAACCAGAAAGGCAAGACAGGCCCTGGAGAACAGGGAGCCTTGTTATGCTGATGGGCGGGATGTAAGTTGCCAACTGCCTCACTGGAGGAGTGCATTGTGTTCCCTAAAACAAGGAAACAACAGAGCTACAGAGCCAAGGGCACTTCCAGTCTAGGGAATATACCTTGGGAAAACTGAAAATCAATAAGACAGAGCCACCCCCAAATTGAGGGCTGCACTGCTTACAAGAACCTCAACCTGGGTGCACCTGAAATATCCCAGGAATTATAAAAATGGTTCAAAAAATTGTGGAACTTACGTACGATGGAATATCCCTCAGCCATGAAATCAATGTCATAAGACCAGTAGCAGCAAAATGAGTGGATTCAGGTACGATGATTCTAAGTGAAAGAAGTCACACAGAAAAAGAAACTTATCATAAGATATCACTTAGGAAGATCCTGTAAACATGGCTACACATGAACTGAGTTAGGAAAGAGAACAGAGTCTCACATTTAGAAAACACTCTTATGCCTGCTTAAGGGGGAAGGAGAGGTGGGGTGATGCATCAAACCAGAGTTTGATATAAGCCCAGGTACCGTTCCAAAAACCAACTATGGAATAGACAAGACCTACACCTTCCTCAGTGAAAGGGACTCAAAACCCCATATTTCCCGCAGAGGAATAGATCTGACTAGTAAGAATCTTAAAACCTATGTATTGATATGTCTCCGTAAGGGAATCAAGTGTGTCTAGACTGGCATAAACATGGCAGCGAGAATCAGCTCAAACCCACTCTAAAAAGGAATTTCAAAAACAAAACAAAGAAACAGGGAAATTCTTTACAATTCCTTCAGGGTCTCTGATGCAACCTGGAATGACCCTATCTACAATGACAGCTGGATGTGGCATGAGGCTGGACACTTGGGACTGAGAGGATTGGTGAGATGGGGTGAGCAAATGCAGACCCTTTAAAGCAAGAATGCATGGCACCCATTCCATGGGTCCCAACTCTCCAGGTTGAAGGGAATATTACTACAGCTATAACATGTACGGGAAACCTAGAGAATGGACACACTGTGAATACGAAAGGTTTCTAAAACTCAACAAAGAGTCCCTCTCCTGGTGCTCCGGTTTGACTTTCCAACTGCTTTCCTATCAATCTCCCAACTTGGAGAGACAGCCCCTTTAAGCTCCTGGTTCGCACAGGTTGCCAATTTGGCAGAGGATGAAAGGGAAGAGGGAGAACCAATGAGAGAGTAGCTGTTAGGCATTTGGATGGGCACATGTCACTCTAATTTCCCGGCAGGAAGAAGAATTAACCAAAGTCTCAGCCACCCACCGGGAACCAGTATAGGTCCTGAACCAAAAGTTTGGACTTGCGTTCAGCTCACAAAAAACGAGTTGAAAAATGGAGCTCAGGGGCACAGCAATTCACAAACTGGCAGAGTAATCAAGGCCAACTCTCGTCCAAAAATCTGTTGAGGGAAGGCAACGAGGCGGACTTGAAAGCGAGGCAGAATAGCAGGAAACAGATTTCAAGAGGTACGTTGGAATCGCCTGTAAAGCACAGGAAGAGGGGCACAACTTCGACAATGACGCACTTGGCCAAAAAGGGCGTATGCGTTTTCTCATGAATATATTCAGGAGAAAACGCATACGCCCTTTTTGGCCAAGCAAGCAAGCGGGCAATGCAAATCTGCACTACAAAGAAGTATCACTTCCCACCGGTCAAAAGGGACATCCACAAAATGTGTAAAAACCAGAAAGGCAAGACAGGCCCTGGAGAACAGGGAGCCTTGTTATGCTGATGGGCGGGATGTAAGTTGCCAACTGCCTCACTGGAGGGGTGCATTGTGTTCCCTAAAACAAGGAAACAACAGAGCTACAGAGCCAAGGGCGCTTCCAGTCTAGGGAATATACCTTGGGAAAACTGAAAATCAATAAGACAAAGCCACCCCCAAATTGAGGGCTGCACTGCTTACAAGAACCTCAACCTGGGTGCACCTGAAATATCCCAGGAAATATAAAAATGGTTCAAAAAATTGTGGAACTTATGTACGATGGAATATCCCTCAGCCATGAAATCAATGTCATAAGACCAGTAGCAGCAAAATGAGTGGATTCAGGTACGATGATTCTAAGTGAAATAAGTCACACAGAAAAAGAAACTTATCATAAGATATCACTTAGGAAGATCCTGTAAACATGGCTACACATGAACTGAGTTAGGAAAGAGAACAGAGTCTCACATTTAGAAAACACTCTTATGCCTGCTTAAGGGGGAAGGAGAGGTGGGGTGATGCATCAAACCAGAGTTTGATATAAGCACAGGTACCGTTCCAAAAACCAACTATGGAATAGACAAGACCTACACCTTCCTCAGTGAAAGGGACTCAAAAACCCATATTTCCTGCAGAGGAATAGATCTGACTAGTAAGAATCTTAAAACCTATGTATTGATATGTCTCCGTAAGGGAATCATGTGTGTCTAGACTGGCATAAACATGGCAGCGAGAATCAGCTCAAACCCACTCTAAAAAGGAATTTCAAAAACAAAACAAAGAAACAGGGAAATTCTTTACAATTCCTTCAGGGTCTCTGATGCAACCTGGAATGACCCTATCTACAATGACAGCTGGATGTGGCATGAGGCTGGACACTTGGGACTGAGAGGATTGGTGAGATGGGGTGAGCAAATGCAGACCCTTTAAAGCAAGAATGCATGGCACCCATTCCATGGGTCCCAACTCTCCAGGTTGAAGGGAATATTACTACAGCTATAACATGTACGGGAAACCTAGAGAATGGACACACTGTGAATACGAAAGGTTTCTAAAACTCAACGAAGAGGCCCTCTCCTGGTGCTCCGGTTTGACTTTCCAACTGCTTTCCTATCAATCTCCCAACTTGGAGAGACAGCCCCTTTAAGCTCCTGGTTCGCACAGGTTGCCAATTTGGCAGAGGATGAAAGGGAAGAGGGAGAACCAATGAGAGAGTAGCTGTTAGGCATTTGGATGGGCACATGTCACTCTAATTTCCCGGCAGGAAGAAGAATTAACCAAAGTCTCAGCCACCCACCGGGAACCAGTATAGGTCCTGAACCAAAAGTTTGGACTTGCGTTCAGCTCACAAAAAACGAGTTGAAAAATGGAGCTCAGGGGCACAGCAATTCACAAACTGGCAGAGTAATCAAGGCCAACTCTCGTCCAAAAATCTGTTGAGGGAAGGCAACGAGGCGGACTTGAAAGCGAGGCAGAATAGCAGGAAACAGATTTCAAGAGGTACGTTGGAATCGCCTGTAAAGCACAGGAAGAGGGGCACAACTTCGACAATGACGCACTTGGCCAAAAAGGGCGTATGCGTTTTCTCATGAATATATTCAGGAGAAAACGCATACGCCCTTTTTGGCCAAGCAAGCAAGCGGGCAATGCAAATCTGCACTACAAAGAAGTATCACTTCCCACCGGTCAAAAGGGACATCCACAAAATGTGTAAAAACCAGAAAGGCAAGACAGGCCCTGGAGAACAGGGAGCCTTGTTATGCTGATGGGCGGGATGTAAGTTGCCAACTGCCTCACTGGAGGGGTGCATTGTGTTCCCTAAAACAAGGAAACAACAGAGCTACAGAGCCAAGGGCGCTTCCAGTCTAGGGAATATACCTTGGGAAAACTGAAAATCAATAAGACAAAGCCACCCCCAAATTGAGGGCTGCACTGCTTACAAGAACCTCAACCTGGGTGCACCTGAAATATCCCAGGAAATATAAAAATGGTTCAAAAAATTGTGGAACTTATGTACGATGGAATATCCCTCAGCCATGAAATCAATGTCATAAGACCAGTAGCAGCAAAATGAGTGGATTCAGGTACGATGATTCTAAGTGAAATAAGTCACACAGAAAAAGAAACTTATCATAAGATATCACTTAGGAAGATCCTGTAAACATGGCTACACATGAACTGAGTTAGGAAAGAGAACAGAGTCTCACATTTAGAAAACACTCTTATGCCTGCTTAAGGGGGAAGGAGAGGTGGGGTGATGCATCAAACCAGAGTTTGATATAAGCACAGGTACCGTTCCAAAAACCAACTATGGAATAGACAAGACCTACACCTTCCTCAGTGAAAGGGACTCAAAAACCCATATTTCCTGCAGAGGAATAGATCTGACTAGGAAGAATCTTAAAACCTATGTATTGATATGTCTCCGTAAGGGAATCATGTGTGTCTAGACTGGCATAAACATGGCAGCGAGAATCAGCTCAAACCCACTCTAAAAAGGAATTTCAAAAACAAAACAAAGAAACAGGGAAATTCTTTACAATTCCTTCAGGGTCTCTGATGCAACCTGGAATGACCCTATCTACAATGACAGCTGGATGTGGCATGAGGCTGGACACTTGGGACTGAGAGGATTGGTGAGATGGGGTGAGCAAATGCAGACCCTTTAAAGCAAGAATGCATGGCACCCATTCCATGGGTCCCAACTCTCCAGGTTGAAGGGAATATTACTACACCTATAACATGTACGGGAAACCTAGAGAATGGACACACTGTGAATACGAAAGGTTTCTAAAACTCAACGAAGAGTCCCTCTCCTGGTGCTCCGGTTTGACTTTCCAACTGCTTTCCTATCAATCTCCCAACTTGGAGAGACAGCCCCTTTAAGCTCCTGGTTCGCACAGGTTGCCAATTTGGCAGAGGATGAAAGGGAAGAGGGAGAACCAATGAGAGAGTAGCTGTTAGGCATTTGGATGGGCACATGTCACTCTAATTTCCCGGCAGGAAGAAGAATTAACCAAAGTCTCAGCCACCCACCGGGAACCAGTATAGGTCCTGAACCAAAAGTTTGGACTTGCGTTCAGCTCACAAAAAACGAGTTGAAAAATGGAGCTCAGGGGCACAGCAATTCACAAACTGGCAGAGTAATCAAGGCCAACTCTCGTCCAAAAATCTGTTGAGGGAAGGCAACGAGGCGGACTTGAAAGCGAGGCAGAATAGCAGGAAACAGATTTCAAGAGGTACGTTGGAATCGCCTGTAAAGCACAGGAAGAGGGGCACAACTTCGACAATGACGCACTTGGCCAAAAAGGGCGTATGCGTTTTCTCATGAATATATTCAGGAGAAAACGCATACGCCCTTTTTGGCCAAGCAAGCAAGCGGGCAATGCAAATCTGCACTACAAAGAAGTATCACTTCCCACCGGTCAAAAGGGACATCCACAAAATGTGTAAAAACCAGAAAGGCAAGACAGGCCCTGGAGAACAGGGAGCCTTGTTATGCTGATGGGCGGGATGTAAGTTGCCAACTGCCTCACTGGAGGGGTGCATTGTGTTCCCTAAAACAAGGAAACAACAGAGCTACAGAGCCAAGGGCGCTTCCAGTCTAGGGAATATACCTTGGGAAAACTGAAAATCAATAAGACAAAGCCACCCCCAAATTGAGGGCTGCACTGCTTACAAGAACCTCAACCTGGGTGCACCTGAAATATCCCAGGAAATATAAAAATGGTTCAAAAAATTGTGGAACTTATGTACGATGGAATATCCCTCAGCCATGAAATCAATGTCATAAGACCAGTAGCAGCAAAATGAGTGGATTCAGGTACGATGATTCTAAGTGAAATAAGTCACACAGAAAAAGAAACTTATCATAAGATATCACTTAGGAAGATCCTGTAAACATGGCTACACATGAACTGAGTTAGGAAAGAGAACAGAGTCTCACATTTAGAAAACACTCTTATGCCTGCTTAAGGGGGAAGGAGAGGTGGGGTGATGCATCAAACCAGAGTTTGATATAAGCACAGGTACCGTTCCAAAAACCAACTATGGAATAGACAAGACCTACACCTTCCTCAGTGAAAGGGACTCAAAACCCCATATTTCCCACAGAGGAATAGATCTGACTAGTAAGAATCTTAAAACCTATGTATTGATATGTCTCCGTAAGGGAATCAAGTGTGTCTAGACTGGCATAAACATGGCAGCGAGAATCAGCTCAAACCCACTCTAAAAAGGAATTTCAAAAACAAAACAAAGAAACAGGGAAATTCTTTACAATTCCTTCAGGGTCTCTGATGCAACCTGGAATGACCCTATCTACAATGACAGCTGGATGTGGCATGAGGCTGGACACTTGGGACTGAGAGGATTGGTGAGATGGGGTGAGCAAATGCAGACCCTTTAAAGCAAGAATGCATGGCACCCATTCCATGGGTCCCAACTCTCCAGGTTGAAGGGAATATTACTACAGCTATACCATGTACGGGAAACCTAGAGAATGGACACACTGTGAATACGAAAGGTTTCTAAAACTCAACGAAGAGTCCCTCTCCTGGTGCTCCGGTTTGACTTTCCAACTGCTTTCCTATCAATCTCCCAACTTGGAGAGACAGCCCCTTTAAGCTCCTGGTTCGCACAGATTGCCAATTTGGCAGAGGATGAAAGGGAAGACGGAGAACCAATGAGAGAGTAGCTGTTAGGCATTTGGATGGGCACATGTGACTCTAATTTCCCGGCAGGAAGAAGAATTAACCAAAGTCTCAGCCACCCACCGGGAACCAGTATAGGTCCTGAACCAAAAGTTTGGACTTGCGTTCAGCTCACAAAAAACGAGTTGAAAAATGGAGCTCAGGGGCACAGCAATTCACAAACTGGCAGAGTAATCAAGGCCAACTCTCGTCCAAAAATCTGTTGAGGGAAGGCAACGAGGCGGACTTGAAAGCGAGGCAGAATAGCAGGAAACAGATTTCAAGAGGTACGTTGGAATCGCCTGTAAAGCACAGGAAGAGGGGTACAACTTCGACAATGACGCACTTGGCCAAAAAGGGCGTATGCGTTTTCTCCTGAATATATTCAGGAGAAAACGCATACGCCCTTTTTGGCCAAGCAAGCAAGCGGGCAATGCAAATCTGCACTACAAAGAAGTATCACTTCCCACCGGTCAAAAGGGACATCCACAAAATGTGTAAAAACCAGAAAGGCAAGACAGGCCCTGGAGAACAGGGAGCCTTGTTATGCTGATGGGCGGGATGTAAGTTGCCAACTGCCTCACTGGAGGAGTGCATTGTGTTCCCTAAAACAAGGAAACAACAGAGCTACAGAGCCAAGGGCACTTCCAGTCTAGGGAATATACCTTGGGAAAACTGAAAATCAATAAGACAGAGCCACCCCCAAATTGAGGGCTGCACTGCTTACAAGAACCTCAACCTGGGTGCACCTGAAATATCCCAGGAATTATAAAAATGGTTCAAAAAATTGTGGAACTTACGTACGATGGAATATCCCTCAGCCATGAAATCAATGTCATAAGACCAGTAGCAGCAAAATGAGTGGATTCAGGTACGATGATTCTAAGTGAAAGAAGTCACACAGAAAAAGAAACTTATCATAAGATATCACTTAGGAAGATCCTGTAAACATGGCTACACATGAACTGAGTTAGGAAAGAGAACAGAGTCTCACATTTAGAAAACACTCTTATGCCTGCTTAAGGGGGAAGGAGAGGTGGGGTGATGCATCAAACCAGAGTTTGATATAAGCACAGGTACCGTTCCAAAAACCAACTATGGAATAGACAAGACCTACACCTTCCTCAGTGAAAGGGACTCAAAACCCCATATTTCCCGCAGAGGAATAGATCTGACTAGTAAGAATCTTAAAACCTATGTATTGATATGTCTCCGTAAGGGAATCAAGTGTGTCTAGACTGGCATAAACATGGCAGCGAGAATCAGCTCAAACCCACTCTAAAAAGGAATTTCAAAAACAAAACAAAGAAACAGGGAAATTCTTTACAATTCCTTCAGGGTCTCTGATGCAACCTGGAATGACCCTATCTACAATGACAGCTGGATGTGGCATGAGGCTGGACACTTGGGACTGAGAGGATTGGTGAGATGGGGTGAGCAAATGCAGACCCTTTAAAGCAAGAATGCATGGCACCCATTCCATGGGTCCCAACTCTCCAGGTTGAAGGGAATATTACTACAGCTATACCATGTACGGGAAACCTAGAGAATGGACACACTGTGAATACGAAAGGTTTCTAAAACTCAACGAAGAGTCCCTCTCCTGGTGCTCCGGTTTGACTTTCCAACTGCTTTCCTATCAATCTCCCAACTTGGAGAGACAGCCCCTTTAAGCTCCTGGTTCGCACAGGTTGCCAATTTGGCAGAGGATGAAAGGGAAGAGGGAGAACCAATGAGAGAGTAGCTGTTAGGCATTTGGATGGGCACATGTCACTCTAATTTCCCGGCAGGAAGAAGAATTAACCAAAGTCTCAGCCACCCACCGGGTACCAGTATAGGTCCTGAACCAAAAGTTTGGACTTGCGTTCAGCTCACAAAAAACGAGTTGAAAAATGGAGCTCAGGGGCACAGCAATTCACAAACTGGCAGAGTAATCAAGGCCAACTCTCGTCCAAAAATCTGTTGAGGGAAGGCAACGAGGCGGACTTGAAAGCGAGGCAGAATAGCAGGAAACAGATTTCAAGAGGTACGTTGGAATCGCCTGTAAAGCACAGGAAGAGGGGCACAACTTCGACAATGACGCACTTGGCCAAAAAGGGCGTATGCGTTTTCTCATGAATATATTCAGGAGAAAACGCATACGCCCTTTTTGGCCAAGCAAGCAAGCGGGCAATGCAAATCTGCACTACAAAGAAGTATCACTTCCCACCGGTCAAAAGGGACATCCACAAAATGTGTAAAAACCAGAAAGGCAAGACAGGCCCTGGAGAACAGGGAGCCTTGTTATGCTGATGGGCGGGATGTAAGTTGCCAACTGCCTCACTGGAGGGGTGCATTGTGTTCCCTAAAACAAGGAAACAACAGAGCTACAGAGCCAAGGGCGCTTCCAGTCTAGGGAATATACCTTGGGAAAACTGAAAATCAATAAGACAAAGCCACCCCCAAATTGAGGGCTGCACTGCTTACAAGAACCTCAACCTGGGTGCACCTGAAATATCCCAGGAAATATAAAAATGGTTCAAAAAATTGTGGAACTTATGTACGATGGAATATCCCTCAGCCATGAAATCAATGTCATAAGACCAGTAGCAGCAAAATGAGTGGATTCAGGTACGATGATTCTAAGTGAAATAAGTCACACAGAAAGAGAAACTTATCATAAGATATCACTTAGGAAGATCCTGTAAACATGGCTACACATGAACTGAGTTAGGAAAGAGAACAGAGTCTCACATTTAGAAAACACTCTTATGCCTGCTTAAGGGGGAAGGAGAGGTGGGGTGATGCATCAAACCAGAGTTTGATATAAGCACAGGTACCGTTCCAAAAACCAACTATGGAATAGACAAGACCTACACCTTCCTCAGTGAAAGGGACTCAAAAACCCATATTTCCTGCAGAGGAATAGATCTGACTAGGAAGAATCTTAAAACCTATGTATTGATATGTCTCCGTAAGGGAATCATGTGTGTCTAGACTGGCATAAACATGGCAGCGAGAATCAGCTCAAACCCACTCTAAAAAGGAATTTCAAAAACAAAACAAAGAAACAGGGAAATTCTTTACAATTCCTTCAGGGTCTCTGATGCAACCTGGAATGACCCTATCTACAATGACAGCTGGATGTGGCATGAGGCTGGACACTTGGGACTGAGAGGATTGGTGAGATGGGGTGAGCAAATGCAGACCCTTTAAAGCAAGAATGCATGGCACCCATTCCATGGGTCCCAACTCTCCAGGTTGAAGGGAATATTACTACACCTATAACATGTACGGGAAACCTAGAGAATGGACACACTGTGAATACGAAAGGTTTCTAAAACTCAACGAAGAGTCCCTCTCCTGGTGCTCCGGTTTGACTTTCCAACTGCTTTCCTATCAATCTCCCAACTTGGAGAGACAGCCCCTTTAAGCTCCTGGTTCGCACAGGTTGCCAATTTGGCAGAGGATGAAAGGGAAGAGGGAGAACCAATGAGAGAGTAGCTGTTAGGCATTTGGATGGGCACATGTCACTCTAATTTCCCGGCAGGAAGAAGAATTAACCAAAGTCTCAGCCACCCACCGGGAACCAGTATAGGTCCTGAACCAAAAGTTTGGACTTGCGTTCAGCTCACAAAAAACGAGTTGAAAAATGGAGCTCAGGGGCACAGCAATTCACAAACTGGCAGAGTAATCAAGGCCAACTCTCGTCCAAAAATCTGTTGAGGGAAGGCAACGAGGCGGACTTGAAAGCGAGGCAGAATAGCAGGAAACAGATTTCAAGAGGTACGTTGGAATCGCCTGTAAAGCACAGGAAGAGGGGCACAACTTCGACAATGACGCACTTGGCCAAAAAGGGCGTATGCGTTTTCTCATGAATATATTCAGGAGAAAACGCATACGCCCTTTTTGGCCAAGCAAGCAAGCGGGCAATGCAAATCTGCACTACAAAGAAGTATCACTTCCCACCGGTCAAAAGGGACATCCACAAAATGTGTAAAAACCAGAAAGGCAAGACAGGCCCTGGAGAACAGGGAGCCTTGTTATGCTGATGGGCGGGATGTAAGTTGCCAACTGCCTCACTGGAGGGGTGCATTGTGTTCCCTAAAACAAGGAAACAACAGAGCTACAGAGCCAAGGGCGCTTCCAGTCTAGGGAATATACCTTGGGAAAACTGAAAATCAATAAGACAAAGCCACCCCCAAATTGAGGGCTGCACTGCTTACAAGAACCTCAACCTGGGTGCACCTGAAATATCCCAGGAAATATAAAAATGGTTCAAAAAATTGTGGAACTTATGTACGATGGAATATCCCTCAGCCATGAAATCAATGTCATAAGACCAGTAGCAGCAAAATGAGTGGATTCAGGTACGATGATTCTAAGTGAAATAAGTCACACAGAAAAAGAAACTTATCATAAGATATCACTTAGGAAGATCCTGTAAACATGGCTACACATGAACTGAGTTAGGAAAGAGAACAGAGTCTCACATTTAGAAAACACTCTTATGCCTGCTTAAGGGGGAAGGAGAGGTGGGGTGATGCATCAAACCAGAGTTTGATATAAGCACAGGTACCGTTCCAAAAACCAACTATGGAATAGACAAGACCTACACCTTCCTCAGTGAAAGGGACTCAAAAACCCATATTTCCTGCAGAGGAATAGATCTGACTAGGAAGAATCTTAAAACCTATGTATTGATATGTCTCCGTAAGGGAATCATGTGTGTCTAGACTGGCATAAACATGGCAGCGAGAATCAGCTCAAACCCACTCTAAAAAGGAATTTCAAAAACAAAACAAAGAAACAGGGAAATTATTTACAATTCCTTCAGGGTCTCTGATGCAACGTGGAATGACCCTATCTACAATGACAGCTGGATGTGGCATGAGGCTGGACACTTGGGACTGAGAGGATTGGTGAGATGGGGTGAGCAAATGCAGACCCTTTAAAGCAAGAATGCATGGCACCCATTCCATGGGTCCCAACTCTCCAGGTTGAAGGGAATATTACTACAGCTATAACATGTACGGGAAACCTAGAGAATGGACACACTGTGAATACGAAAGGTTTCTAAAACTCAACGAAGAGTCCCTCTCCTGGTGCTCCGGTTTGACTTTCCAACTGCTTTCCTATCAATCTCCCAACTTGGAGAGACAGCCCCTTTAAGCTCCTGGTTCGCACAGGTTGCCAATTTGGCAGAGGATGAAAGGGAAGACGGAGAACCAATGAGAGAGTAGCTGTTAGGCATTTGGATGGGCACATGTGACTCTAATTTCCCGGCAGGAAGAAGAATTAACCAAAGTCTCAGCCACCCACCGGGAA
Organism: Mesoplodon mirus; assembly: GCF_964341445.2. Taxonomy (NCBI): domain Eukaryota; kingdom Metazoa; phylum Chordata; class Mammalia; order Artiodactyla; family Ziphiidae; genus Mesoplodon; species Mesoplodon mirus. Next base: position 105,178,631 of record NC_138987.1, on the reverse strand, counting down.
CCAGTATAGGTCCTGAACCAAAAGTTTGGACTTGCGTTCAGCTCACAAAAAACGAGTTGAAAAATGGAGCTCAGGGGCACAGCAATTCACAAACTGGCAGAGTAATCAAGGCCAACTCTCGTCCAAAAATCTGTTGAGGGAAGGCAACGAGGCGGACTTGAAAGCGAGGCAGAATAGCAGGAAACAGATTTCAAGAGGTACGTTGGAATCGCCTGTAAAGCACAGGAAGAGGGGCACAACTTCGACAATGACGCACTTGGCCAAAAAGGGCGTATGCGTTTTCTCATGAATATATTCAGGAGAAAACGCATACGCCCTTTTTGGCCAAGCAAGCAAGCGGGCAATGCAAATCTGCACTACAAAGAAGTATCACTTCCCACCGGTCAAAAGGGACATCCACAAAATGTGTAAAAACCAGAAAGGCAAGACAGGCCCTGGAGAACAGGGAGCCTTGTTATGCTGATGGGCGGGATGTAAGTTGCCAACTGCCTCACTGGAGGGGTGCATTGTGTTCCCTAAAACAAGGAAACAACAGAGCTACAGAGCCAAGGGCGCTTCCAGTCTAGGGAATATACCTTGGGAAAACTGAAAATCAATAAGACAAAGCCACCCCCAAATTGAGGGCTGCACTGCTTACAAGAACCTCAACCTGGGTGCACCTGAAATATCCCAGGAAATATAAAAATGGTTCAAAAAATTGTGGAACTTATGTACGATGGAATATCCCTCAGCCATGAAATCAATGTCATAAGACCAGTAGCAGCAAAATGAGTGGATTCAGGTACGATGATTCTAAGTGAAATAAGTCACACAGAAAAAGAAACTTATCATAAGATATCACTTAGGAAGATCCTGTAAACATGGCTACACATGAACTGAGTTAGGAAAGAGAACAGAGTCTCACATTTAGAAAACACTCTTATGCCTGCTTAAGGGGGAAGGAGAGGTGGGGTGATGCATCAAACCAGAGTTTGATATAAGCACAGGTACCGTTCCAAAAACCAACTATGGAATAGACAAGACCTACACCTTCCTCAGTGAAAGGGACTCAAAAACCCATATTTCCTGCAGAGGAATAGATCTGACTAGTAAGAATCTTAAAACCTATGTATTGATATGTCTCCGTAAGGGAATCATGTGTGTCTAGACTGGCATAAACATGGCAGCGAGAATCAGCTCAAACCCACTCTAAAAAGGAATTTCAAAAACAAAACAAAGAAACAGGGAAATTATTTACAATTCCTTCAGGGTCTCTGATGCAACGTGGAATGACCCTATCTACAATGACAGCTGGATGTGGCATGAGGCTGGACACTTGGGACTGAGAGGATTGGTGAGATGGGGTGAGCAAATGCAGACCCTTTAAAGCAAGAATGCATGGCACCCATTCCATGGGTCCCAACTCTCCAGGTTGAAGGGAATATTACTACAGCTATAACATGTACGGGAAACCTAGAGAATGGACACACTGTGAATACGAAAGGTTTCTAAAACTCAACGAAGAGTCCCTCTCCTGGTGCTCCGGTTTGACTTTCCAACTGCTTTCCTATCAATCTCCCAACTTGGAGAGACAGCCCCTTTAAGCTCCTGGTTCGCACAGGTTGCCAATTTGGCAGAGGATGAAAGGGAAGACGGAGAACCAATGAGAGAGTAGCTGTTAGGCATTTGGATGGGCACATGTGACTCTAATTTCCCGGCAGGAAGAAGAATTAACCAAAGTCTCAGCCACCCACCGGGAACCAGTATAGGTCCTGAACCAAAAGTTTGGACTTGCGTTCAGCTCACAAAAAACGAGTTGAAAAATGGAGCTCAGGGGCACAGCAATTCACAAACTGGCAGAGTAATCAAGGCCAACTCTCGTCCAAAAATCTGTTGAGGGAAGGCAACGAGGCGGACTTGAAAGCGAGGCAGAATAGCAGGAAACAGATTTCAAGAGGTACGTTGGAATCGCCTGTAAAGCACAGGAAGAGGGGCACAACTTCGACAATGACGCACTTGGCCAAAAAGGGCGTATGCGTTTTCTCATGAATATATTCAGGAGAAAACGCATACGCCCTTTTTGGCCAAGCAAGCAAGCGGGCAATGCAAATCTGCACTACAAAGAAGTATCACTTCCCACCGGTCAAAAGGGACATCCACAAAATGTGTAAAAACCAGAAAGGCAAGACAGGCCCTGGAGAACAGGGAGCCTTGTTATGCTGATGGGCGGGATGTAAGTTGCCAACTGCCTCACTGGAGGGGTGCATTGTGTTCCCTAAAACAAGGAAACAACAGAGCTACAGAGCCAAGGGCGCTTCCAGTCTAGGGAATATACCTTGGGAAAACTGAAAATCAATAAGACAAAGCCACCCCCAAATTGAGGGCTGCACTGCTTACAAGAACCTCAACCTGGGTGCACCTGAAATATCCCAGGAAATATAAAAATGGTTCAAAAAATTGTGGAACTTATGTACGATGGAATATCCCTCAGCCATGAAATCAATGTCATAAGACCAGTAGCAGCAAAATGAGTGGATTCAGGTACGATGATTCTAAGTGAAATAAGTCACACAGAAAAAGAAACTTATCATAAGATATCACTTAGGAAGATCCTGTAAACATGGCTACACATGAACTGAGTTAGGAAAGAGAACAGAGTCTCACATTTAGAAAACACTCTTATGCCTGCTTAAGGGGGAAGGAGAGGTGGGGTGATGCATCAAACCAGAGTTTGATATAAGCACAGGTACCGTTCCAAAAACCAACTATGGAATAGACAAGACCTACACCTTCCTCAGTGAAAGGGACTCAAAAACCCATATTTCCTGCAGAGGAATAGATCTGACTAGTAAGAATCTTAAAACCTATGTATTGATATGTCTCCGTAAGGGAATCATGTGTGTCTAGACTGGCATAAACATGGCAGCGAGAATCAGCTCAAACCCACTCTAAAAAGGAATTTCAAAAACAAAACAAAGAAACAGGGAAATTCTTTACAATTCCTTCAGGGTCTCTGATGCAACCTGGAATGACCCTATCTACAATGACAGCTGGATGTGGCATGAGGCTGGACACTTGGGACTGAGAGGATTGGTGAGATGGGGTGAGCAAATGCAGACCCTTTAAAGCAAGAATGCATGGCACCCATTCCATGGGTCCCAACTCTCCAGGTTGAAGGGAATATTACTACAGCTATACCATGTACGGGAAACCTAGAGAATGGACACACTGTGAATACGAAAGGTTTCTAAAACTCAACGAAGAGTCCCTCTCCTGGTGCTCCGGTTTGACTTTCCAACTGCTTTCCTATCAATCTCCCAACTTGGAGAGACAGCCCCTTTAAGCTCCTGGTTCGCACAGGTTGCCAATTTGGCAGAGGATGAAAGGGAAGAGGGAGAACCAATGAGAGAGTAGCTGTTAGGCATTTGGATGGGCACATGTCACTCTAATTTCCCGGCAGGAAGAAGAATTAACCAAAGTCTCAGCCACCCACCGGGAACCAGTATAGGTCCTGAACCAAAAGTTTGGACTTGCGTTCAGCTCACAAAAAACGAGTTGAAAAATGGAGCTCAGGGGCACAGCAATTCACAAACTGGCAGAGTAATCAAGGCCAACTCTCGTCCAAAAATCTGTTGAGGGAAGGCAACGAGGCGGACTTGAAAGCGAGGCAGAATAGCAGGAAACAGATTTCAAGAGGTACGTTGGAATCGCCTGTAAAGCACAGGAAGAGGGGCACAACTTCGACAATGACGCACTTGGCCAAAAAGGGCGTATGCGTTTTCTCATGAATATATTCAGGAGAAAACGCATACGCCCTTTTTGGCCAAGCAAGCAAGCGGGCAATGCAAATCTGCACTACAAAGAAGTATCACTTCCCACCGGTCAAAAGGGACATCCACAAAATGTGTAAAAACCAGAAAGGCAAGACAGGCCCTGGAGAACAGGGAGCCTTGTTATGCTGATGGGCGGGATGTAAGTTGCCAACTGCCTCACTGGAGGGGTGCATTGTGTTCCCTAAAACAAGGAAACAACAGAGCTACAGAGCCAAGGGCGCTTCCAGTCTAGGGAATATACCTTGGGAAAACTGAAAATCAATAAGACAAAGCCACCCCCAAATTGAGGGCTGCACTGCTTACAAGAACCTCAACCTGGGTGCACCTGAAATATCCCAGGAAATATAAAAATGGTTCAAAAAATTGTGGAACTTATGTACGATGGAATATCCCTCAGCCATGAAATCAATGTCATAAGACCAGTAGCAGCAAAATGAGTGGATTCAGGTACGATGATTCTAAGTGAAATAAGTCACACAGAAAAAGAAACTTATCATAAGATATCACTTAGGAAGATCCTGTAAACATGGCTACACATGAACTGAGTTAGGAAAGAGAACAGAGTCTCACATTTAGAAAACACTCTTATGCCTGCTTAAGGGGGAAGGAGAGGTGGGGTGATGCATCAAACCAGAGTTTGATATAAGCACAGGTACCGTTCCAAAAACCAACTATGGAATAGACAAGACCTACACCTTCCTCAGTGAAAGGGACTCAAAAACCCATATTTCCTGCAGAGGAATAGATCTGACTAGGAAGAATCTTAAAACCTATGTATTGATATGTCTCCGTAAGGGAATCATGTGTGTCTAGACTGGCATAAACATGGCAGCGAGAATCAGCTCAAACCCACTCTAAAAAGGAATTTCAAAAACAAAACAAAGAAACAGGGAAATTCTTTACAATTCCTTCAGGGTCTCTGATGCAACCTGGAATGACCCTATCTACAATGACAGCTGGATGTGGCATGAGGCTGGACACTTGGGACTGAGAGGATTGGTGAGATGGGGTGAGCAAATGCAGACCCTTTAAAGCAAGAATGCATGGCACCCATTCCATGGGTCCCAACTCTCCAGGTTGAAGGGAATATTACTACACCTATAACATGTACGGGAAACCTAGAGAATGGACACACTGTGAATACGAAAGGTTTCTAAAACTCAACGAAGAGTCCCTCTCCTGGTGCTCCGGTTTGACTTTCCAGCTGCTTTCCTATCAATCTCCCAACTTGGAGAGACAGCCCCTTTAAGCTCCTGGTTCGCACAGGTTGCCAATTTGGCAGAGGATGAAAGGGAAGAGGGAGAACCAATGAGAGAGTAGCTGTTAGGCATTTGGATGGGCACATGTCACTCTAATTTCCCGGCAGGAAGAAGAATTAACCAAAGTCTCAGCCACCCACCGGGAACCAGTATAGGTCCTGAACCAAAAGTTTGGACTTGCGTTCAGCTCACAAAAAACGAGTTGAAAAATGGAGCTCAGGGGCACAGCAATTCACAAACTGGCAGAGTAATCAAGGCCAACTCTCGTCCAAAAATCTGTTGAGGGAAGGCAACGAGGCGGACTTGAAAGCGAGGCAGAATAGCAGGAAACAGATTTCAAGAGGTACGTTGGAATCGCCTGTAAAGCACAGGAAGAGGGGCACAACTTCGACAATGACGCACTTGGCCAAAAAGGGCGTATGCGTTTTCTCATGAATATATTCAGGAGAAAACGCATACGCCCTTTTTGGCCAAGCAAGCAAGCGGGCAATGCAAATCTGCACTACAAAGAAGTATCACTTCCCACCGGTCAAAAGGGACATCCACAAAATGTGTAAAAACCAGAAAGGCAAGACAGGCCCTGGAGAACAGGGAGCCTTGTTATGCTGATGGGCGGGATGTAAGTTGCCAACTGCCTCACTGGAGGGGTGCATTGTGTTCCCTAAAACAAGGAAACAACAGAGCTACAGAGCCAAGGGCACTTCCAGTCTAGGGAATATACCTTGGGAAAACTGAAAATCAATAAGACAAAGCCACCCCCAAATTGAGGGCTGCACTGCTTACAAGAACCTCAACCTGGGTGCACCTGAAATATCCCAGGAAATATAAAAATGGTTCAAAAAATTGTGGAACTTATGTACGATGGAATATCCCTCAGCCATGAAATCAATGTCATAAGACCAGTAGCAGCAAAATGAGTGGATTCAGGTACGATGATTCTAAGTGAAATAAGTCACACAGAAAAAGAAACTTATCATAAGATATCACTTAGGAAGATCCTGTAAACATGGCTACACATGAACTGAGTTAGGAAAGAGAACAGAGTCTCACATTTAGAAAACACTCTTATGCCTGCTTAAGGGGGAAGGAGAGGTGGGGTGATGCATCAAACCAGAGTTTGATATAAGCACAGGTACCGTTCCAAAAACCAACTATGGAATAGACAAGACCTACACCTTCCTCAGTGAAAGGGACTCAAAAACCCATATTTCCTGCAGAGGAATAGATCTGACTAGTAAGAATCTTAAAACCTATGTATTGATATGTCTCCGTAAGGGAATCATGTGTGTCTAGACTGGCATAAACATGGCAGCGAGAATCAGCTCAAACCCACTCTAAAAAGGAATTTCAAAAACAAAACAAAGAAACAGGGAAATTCTTTACAATTCCTTCAGGGTCTCTGATGCAACCTGGAATGACCCTATCTACAATGACAGCTGGATGTGGCATGAGGCTGGACACTTGGGACTGAGAGGATTGGTGAGATGGGGTGAGCAAATGCAGACCCTTTAAAGCAAGAATGCATGGCACCCATTCCATGGGTCCCAACTCTCCAGGTTGAAGGGAATATTACTACACCTATAACATGTACGGGAAACCTAGAGAATGGACACACTGTGAATACGAAAGGTTTCTAAAACTCAACGAAGAGTCCCTCTCCTGGTGCTCCGGTTTGACTTTCCAACTGCTTTCCTATCAATCTCCCAACTTGGAGAGACAGCCCCTTTAAGCTCCTGGTTCGCACAGGTTGCCAATTTGGCAGAGGATGAAAGGGAAGACGGAGAACCAATGAGAGAGTAGCTGTTAGGCATTTGGATGGGCACATGTGACTCTAATTTCCCGGCAGGAAGAAGAATTAACCAAAGTCTCAGCCACCCACCGGGAACCAGTATAGGTCCTGAACCAAAAGTTTGGACTTGCGTTCAGCTCACAAAAAACGAGTTGAAAAATGGAGCTCAGGGGCACAGCAATTCACAAACTGGCAGAGTAATCAAGGCCAACTCTCGTCCAAAAATCTGTTGAGGGAAGGCAACGAGGCGGACTTGAAAGCGAGGCAGAATAGCAGGAAACAGATTTCAAGAGGTACGTTGGAATCGCCTGTAAAGCACAGGAAGAGGGGCACAACTTCGACAATGACGCACTTGGCCAAAAAGGGCGTATGCGTTTTCTCATGAATATATTCAGGAGAAAACGCATACGCCCTTTTTGGCCAAGCAAGCAAGCGGGCAATGCAAATCTGCACTACAAAGAAGTATCACTTCCCACCGGTCAAAAGGGACATCCACAAAATGTGTAAAAACCAGAAAGGCAAGACAGGCCCTGGAGAACAGGGAGCCTTGTTATGCTGATGGGCGGGATGTAAGTTGCCAACTGCCTCACTGGAGGGGTGCATTGTGTTCCCTAAAACGAGGAAACAACAGAGCTACAGAGCCAAGGGCGCTTCCAGTCTAGGGAATATACCTTGGGAAAACTGAAAATCAATAAGACAGAGCCACGCCCAAATTGAGGGCTGCACTGCTTACAAGAACCTCAACCTGGTTGCACCTGAAATATCCCAGGAAATATAAAAATGGTTCAAAAAATTGTGGAACTTACGTACGATGGAATATCCCTCAGCCATGAAATCAATGTCATAAGACCAGTAGCAGCAAAATGAGTGGATTCAGGTACGATGATTCTAAGTGAAATAAGTCACACAGAAAAAGAAACTTATCATAAGATATCACTTAGGAAGATCCTGTAAACATGGCTACACATGAACTGAGTTAGGAAAGAGAACAGAGTCTCACATTTAGAAAACACTCTTATGCCTGCTTAAGGGGGAAGGAGAGGTGGGGTGATGCATCAAACCAGAGTTTGATATAAGCCCAGGTACCGTTCCAAAAACCAACTATGGAATAGACAAGACCTACACCTTCCTCAGTGAAAGGGACTCAAAAACCCATATTTCCTGCAGAGGAATAGATCTGACTAGTAAGAATCTTAAAACCTATGTATTGATATGTCTCCGTAAGGGAATCATGTGTGTCTAGACTGGCATAAACATGGCAGCGAGAATCAGCTCAAACCCACTCTAAAAAGGAATTTCAAAAACAAAACAAAGAAACAGGGAAATTCTTTACAATTCCTTCAGGGTCTCTGATGCAACCTGGAATGACCCTATCTACAATGACAGCTGGATGTGGCATGAGGCTGGACACTTGGGACTGAGAGGATTGGTGAGATGGGGTGAGCAAATGCAGACCCTTTAAAGCAAGAATGCATGGCACCCATTCCATGGGTCCCAACTCTCCAGGTTGAAGGGAATATTACTACACCTATAACATGTACGGGAAACCTAGAGAATGGACACACTGTGAATACGAAAGGTTTCTAAAACTCAACGAAGAGTCCCTCTCCTGGTGCTCCGGTTTGACTTTCCAACTGCTTTCCTATCAATCTCCCAACTTGGAGAGACAGCCCCTTTAAGCTCCTGGTTCGCACAGGTTGCCAATTTGGCAGAGGATGAAAGGGAAGACGGAGAACCAATGAGAGAGTAGCTGTTAGGCATTTGGATGGGCACATGTGACTCTAATTTCCCGGCAGGAAGAAGAATTAACCAAAGTCTCAGCCACCCACCGGGAACCAGTATAGGTCCTGAACCAAAAGTTTGGACTTGCGTTCAGCTCACAAAAAACGAGTTGAAAAATGGAGCTCAGGGGCACAGCAATTCACAAACTGGCAGAGTAATCAAGGCCAACTCTCGTCCAAAAATCTGTTGAGGGAAGGCAACGAGGCGGACTTGAAAGCGAGGCAGAATAGCAGGAAACAGATTTCAAGAGGTACGTTGGAATCGCCTGTAAAGCACAGGAAGAGGGGCACAACTTCGACAATGACGCACTTGGCCAAAAAGGGCGTATGCGTTTTCTCCTGAATATATTCAGGAGAAAACGCATACGCCCTTTTTGGCCAAGCAAGCAAGCGGGCAATGCAAATCTGCACTACAAAGAAGTATCACTTCCCACCGGTCAAAAGGGACATCCACAAAATGTGTAAAAACCAGAAAGGCAAGACAGGCCCTGGAGAACAGGGAGCCTTGTTATGCTGATGGGCGGGATGTAAGTTTCCAACTGCCTCACTGGAGGAGTGCATTGTGTTCCCTAAAACAAGGAAACAACAGAGCTACAGAGACAAGGGCGCTTCCAGTCTAGGGAATATACCTTGGGAAAACTGAAAATCAATAAGACAGAGCCACCCCCAAATTGAGGGCTGCACTGCTTACAAGAACCTCAACCTGGGTGCACCTGAAATATCCCAGGAATTATAAAAATGGTTCAAAAAATTGTGGAACTTACGTACGATGGAATATCCCTCAGCCATGAAATCAATGTCATAAGACCAGTAGCAGCAAAATGAGTGGATTCAGGTACGATGATTCTAAGTGAAAGAAGTCACACAGAAAAAGAAACTTATCATAAGATATCACTTAGGAAGATCCTGTAAACATGGCTACACATGAACTGAGTTAGGCAAGAGAACAGAGTCTCACATTTAGAAAACACTCTTATGCCTGCTTAAGGGGGAAGGAGAGGTGGGGTGATGCATCAAACCAGAGTTTGATATAAGCCCAGGTACCGTTCCAAAAACCAACTATGGAATAGACAAGACCTACACCTTCCTCAGTGAAAGGGACTCAAAACCCCATATTTCCCGCAGAGGAATAGATCTGACTAGTAAGAATCTTAAAACCTATGTATTGATATGTCTCCGTAAGGGAATCAAGTGTGTCTAGACTGGCATAAACATGGCAGCGAGAATCAGCTCAAACCCACTCTAAAAAGGAATTTCAAAAACAAAACAAAGAAACAGGGAAATTCTTTACAATTCCTTCAGGGTCTCTGATGCAACCTGGAATGACCCTTTCTACAATGACAGCTGGATGTGGCATGAGGCTGGACACTTGGGACTGAGAGGATTGGTGAGATTGGGTGAGCAAATGCAGACCCTTTAAAGCAAGAATGCATGGCACCCATTCCATGGGTCCCAACTCTCCAGGTTGAAGGGAATATTACTACAGCTATAACATGTACGGGAAACCTAGAGAATGGACACACTGTGAATACGAAAGGTTTCTAAAACTCAACGAAGAGTCCCTCTCCTGGTGCTCCGGTTTGACTTTCCAACTGCTTTCCTATCAATCTCCCAACTTGGAGAGACAGCCCCTTTAAGCTCCTGGTTCGCACAGGTTGCCAATTTGGCAGAGGATGAAAGGGAAGAGGGAGAACCAATGAGAGAGTAGCTGTTAGGCATTTGGATGGGCACATGTCACTCTAATTTCCCGGCAGGAAGAAGAATTAACCAAAGTCTCAGCCACCCACCGGGAACCAGTATAGGTCCTGAACCAAAAGTTTGGACTTGCGTTCAGCTCACAAAAAACGAGTTGAAAAATGGAGCTCAGGGGCACAGCAATTCACAAACTGGCAGAGTAATCAAGGCCAACTCTCGTCCAAAAATCTGTTGAGGGAAGGCAACGAGGCGGACTTGAAAGCGAGGCAGAATAGCAGGAAACAGATTTCAAGAGGTACGTTGGAATCGCCTGTAAAGCACAGGAAGAGGGGCACAACTTCGACAATGACGCACTTGGCCAAAAAGGGCGTATGCGTTTTCTCATGAATATATTCAGGAGAAAACGCATACGCCCTTTTTGGCCAAGCAAGCAAGCGGGCAATGCAAATCTGCACTACAAAGAAGTATCACTTCCCACCGGTCAAAAGGGACATCCACAAAATGTGTAAAAACCAGAAAGGCAAGACAGGCCCTGGAGAACAGGGAGCCTTGTTATGCTGATGGGCGGGATGTAAGTTGCCAACTGCCTCACTGGAGGGGTGCATTGTGTTCCCTAAAACAAGGAAACAACAGAGCTACAGAGCCAAGGGCGCTTCCAGTCTAGGGAATATACCTTGGGAAAACTGAAAATCAATAAGACAAAGCCACCCCCAAATTGAGGGCTGCACTGCTTACAAGAACCTCAACCTGGGTGCACCTGAAATATCCCAGGAAATATAAAAATGGTTCAAAAAATTGTGGAACTTACGTACGATGGAATATCCCTCAGCCATGAAATCAATGTCATAAGACCAGTAGCAGCAAAATGAGTGGATTCAGGTACGATGATTCTAAGTGAAATAAGTCACACAGAAAAAGAAACTTATCATAAGATATCACTTAGGAAGATCCTGTAAACATGGCTACACATGAACTGAGTTAGGAAAGAGAACAGAGTCTCACATTTAGAAAACACTCTTATGCCTGCTTAAGGGGGAAGGAGAGGTGGGGTGATGCATCAAACCAGAGTTTGATATAAGCACAGGTACCGTTCCAAAAACCAACTATGGAATAGACAAGACCTACACCTTCCTCAGTGAAAGGGACTCAAAAACCCATATTTCCTGCAGAGGAATAGATCTGACTAGTAAGAATCTTAAAACCTATGTATTGATATGTCTCCGTAAGGGAATCATGTGTGTCTAGACTGGCATAAACATGGCAGCGAGAATCAGCTCAAACCCACTCTAAAAAGGAATTTCAAAAACAAAACAAAGAAACAGGGAAATTCTTTACAATTCCTTCAGGGTCTCTGATGCAACCTGGAATGACCCTATCTACAATGACAGCTGGATGTGGCATGAGGCTGGACACTTGGGACTGAGAGGATTGGTGAGATGGGGTGAGCAAATGCAGACCCTTTAAAGCAAGAATGCATGGCACCCATTCCATGGGTCCCAACTCTCCAGGTTGAAGGGAATATTACTACAGCTATACCATGTACGGGAAACCTAGAGAATGGACACACTGTGAATACGAAAGGTTTCTAAAACTCAACGAAGAGTCCCTCTCCTGGTGCTCCGGTTTGACTTTCCAACTGCTTTCCTATCAATCTCCCAACTTGGAGAGACAGCCCCTTTAAGCTCCTGGTTCGCACAGGTTGCCAATTTGGCAGAGGATGAAAGGGAAGAGGGAGAACCAATGAGAGAGTAGCTGTTAGGCATTTGGATGGGCACATGTCACTCTAATTTCCCGGCAGGAAGAAGAATTAACCAAAGTCTCAGCCACCCACCGGGAACCAGTATAGGTCCTGAACCAAAAGTTTGGACTTGCGTTCAGCTCACAAAAAACGAGTTGAAAAATGGAGCTCAGGGGCACAGCAATTCACAAACTGGCAGAGTAATCAAGGCCAACTCTCGTCCAAAAATCTGTTGAGGGAAGGCAACGAGGCGGACTTGAAAGCGAGGCAGAATAGCAGGAAACAGATTTCAAGAGGTACGTTGGAATCGCCTGTAAAGCACAGGAAGAGGGGCACAACTTCGACAATGACGCACTTGGCCAAAAAGGGCGTATGCGTTTTCTCATGAATATATTCAGGAGAAAACGCATACGCCCTTTTTGGCCAAGCAAGCAAGCGGGCAATGCAAATCTGCACTACAAAGAAGTATCACTTCCCACCGGTCAAAAGGGACATCCACAAAATGTGTAAAAACCAGAAAGGCAAGACAGGCCCTGGAGAACAGGGAGCCTTGTTATGCTGATGGGCGGGATGTAAGTTGCCAACTGCCTCACTGGAGGGGTGCATTGTGTTCCCTAAAACAAGGAAACAACAGAGCTACAGAGCCAAGGGCGCTTCCAGTCTAGGGAATATACCTTGGGAAAACTGAAAATCAATAAGACAAAGCCACCCCCAAATTGAGGGCTGCACTGCTTACAAGAACCTCAACCTGGGTGCACCTGAAATATCCCAGGAAATATAAAAATGGTTCAAAAAATTGTGGAACTTATGTACGATGGAATATCCCTCAGCCATGAAATCAATGTCATAAGACCAGTAGCAGCAAAATGAGTGGATTCAGGTACGATGATTCTAAGTGAAATAAGTCACACAGAAAAAGAAACTTATCATAAGATATCACTTAGGAAGATCCTGTAAACATGGCTACACATGAACTGAGTTAGGAAAGAGAACAGAGTCTCACATTTAGAAAACACTCTTATGCCTGCTTAAGGGGGAAGGAGAGGTGGGGTGATGCATCAAACCAGAGTTTGATATAAGCACAGGTACCGTTCCAAAAACCAACTATGGAATAGACAAGACCTACACCTTCCTCAGTGAAAGGGACTCAAAAACCCATATTTCCTGCAGAGGAATAGATCTGACTAGTAAGAATCTTAAAACCTATGTATTGATATGTCTCCGTAAGGGAATCATGTGTGTCTAGACTGGCATAAACATGGCAGCGAGAATCAGCTCAAACCCACTCTAAAAAGGAATTTCAAAAACAAAACAAAGAAACAGGGATATTCTTTACAATTCCTTCAGGGTCTCTGATGCAACCTGGAATGACCCTATCTACAATGACAGCTGGATGTGGCATGAGGCTGGACACTTGGGACTGAGAGGATTGGTGAGATGGGGTGAGCAAATGCAGACCCTTTAAAGCAAGAATGCATGGCACCCATTCCATGGGTCCCAACTCTCCAGGTTGAAGGGAATATTACTACACCTATAACATGTACGGGAAACCTAGAGAATGGACACACTGTGAATACGAAAGGTTTCTAAAACTCAACGAAGAGTCCCTCTCCTGGTGCTCCGGTTTGACTTTCCAACTGCTTTCCTATCAATCTCCCAACTTGGAGAGACAGCCCCTTTAAGCTCCTGGTTCGCACAGATTGCCAATTTGGCAGAGGATGAAAGGGAAGACGGAGAACCAATGAGAGAGTAGCTGTTAGGCATTTGGATGGGCACATGTGACTCTAATTTCCCGGCAGGAAGAAGAATTAACCAAAGTCTCAGCCACCCACCGGGAACCAGTATAGGTCCTGAACCAAAAGTTTGGACTTGCGTTCAGCTCACAAAAAACGAGTTGAAAAATGGAGCTCAGGGGCACAGCAATTCACAAACTGGCAGAGTAATCAAGGCCAACTCTCGTCCAAAAATCTGTTGAGGGAAGGCAACGAGGCGGACTTGAAAGCGAGGCAGAATAGCAGGAAACAGATTTCAAGAGGTACGTTGGAATCGCCTGTAAAGCACAGGAAGAGGGGCACAACTTCGACAATGACGCACTTGGCCAAAAAGGGCGTATGCGTTTTCTCATGAATATATTCAGGAGAAAACGCATACGCCCTTTTTGGCCAAGCAAGCAAGCGGGCAATGCAAATCTGCACTACAAAGAAGTATCACTTCCCACCGGTCAAAAGGGACATCCACAAAATGTGTAAAAACCAGAAAGGCAAGACAGGCCCTGGAGAACAGGGAGCCTTGTTATGCTGATGGGCGGGATGTAAGTTGCCAACTGCCTCACTGGAGGGGTGCATTGTGTTCCCTAAAACAAGGAAACAACAGAGCTACAGAGCCAAGGGCGCTTCCAGTCTAGGGAATATACCTTGGGAAAACTGAAAATCAATAAGACAAAGCCACCCCCAAATTGAGGGCTGCACTGCTTACAAGAACCTCAACCTGGGTGCACCTGAAATATCCCAGGAAATATAAAAATGGTTCAAAAAATTGTGGAACTTATGTACGATGGAATATCCCTCAGCCATGAAATCAATGTCATAAGACCAGTAGCAGCAAAATGAGTGGATTCAGGTACGATGATTCTAAGTGAAATAAGTCACACAGAAAAAGAAACTTATCATAAGATATCACTTAGGAAGATCCTGTAAACATGGCTACACATGAACTGAGTTAGGAAAGAGAACAGAGTCTCACATTTAGAAAACACTCTTATGCCTGCTTAAGGGGGAAGGAGAGGTGGGGTGATGCATCAAACCAGAGTTTGATATAAGCACAGGTACCGTTCCAAAAACCAACTATGGAATAGACAAGACCTACACCTTCCTCAGTGAAAGGGACTCAAAAACCCATATTTCCTGCAGAGGAATAGATCTGACTAGTAAGAATCTTAAAACCTATGTATTGATATGTCTCCGTAAGGGAATCATGTGTGTCTAGACTGGCATAAACATGGCAGCGAGAATCAGCTCAAACCCACTCTAAAAAGGAATTTCAAAAACAAA
Source organism: Mesoplodon mirus (assembly GCF_964341445.2). Taxonomy (NCBI): domain Eukaryota; kingdom Metazoa; phylum Chordata; class Mammalia; order Artiodactyla; family Ziphiidae; genus Mesoplodon; species Mesoplodon mirus. The sequence goes on along the minus strand of NC_138987.1, from coordinate 105,163,507 downwards.
ACAAAGAAACAGGGAAATTCTTTACAATTCCTTCAGGGTCTCTGATGCAACCTGGAATGACCCTATCTACAATGACAGCTGGATGTGGCATGAGGCTGGACACTTGGGACTGAGAGGATTGGTGAGATGGGGTGAGCAAATGCAGACCCTTTAAAGCAAGAATGCATGGCACCCATTCCATGGGTCCCAACTCTCCAGGTTGAAGGGAATATTACTACAGCTATAACATGTACGGGAAACCTAGAGAATGGACACACTGTGAATACGAAAGGTTTCTAAAACTCAACGAAGAGTCCCTCTCCTGGTGCTCCGGTTTGACTTTCCAACTGCTTTCCTATCAATCTCCCAACTTGGAGAGACAGCCCCTTTAAGCTCCTGGTTCGCACAGATTGCCAATTTGGCAGAGGATGAAAGGGAAGACGGAGAACCAATGAGAGAGTAGCTGTTAGGCATTTGGATGGGCACATGTGACTCTAATTTCCCGGCAGGAAGAAGAATTAACCAAAGTCTCAGCCACCCACCGGGAACCAGTATAGGTCCTGAACCAAAAGTTTGGACTTGCCTTCAGCTCACAAAAAACGAGTTGAAAAATGGAGCTCAGGGGCACAGCAATTCACAAACTGGCAGAGTAATCAAGGCCAACTCTCGTCCAAAAATCTGTTGAGGGAAGGCAACGAGGCGGACTTGAAAGCGAGGCAGAATAGCAGGAAACAGATTTCAAGAGGTACGTTGGAATCGCCTGTAAAGCACAGGAAGAGGGGCACAACTTCGACAATGACGCACTTGGCCAAAAAGGGCGTATGCGTTTTCTCCTGAATATATTCAGGAGAAAACGCATACGCCCTTTTTGGCCAAGCAAGCAAGCGGGCAATGCAAATCTGCACTACAAAGAAGTATCACTTCCCACCGGTCAAAAGGGACATCCACAAAATGTGTAAAAACCAGAAAGGCAAGACAGGCCCTGGAGAACAGGGAGCCTTGTTATGCTGATGGGCGGGATGTAAGTTGCCAACTGCCTCACTGGAGGAGTGCATTGTGTTCCCTAAAACAAGGAAACAACAGAGCTACAGAGCCAAGGGCGCTTCCAGTCTAGGGAATATACCTTGGGAAAACTGAAAATCAATAAGACAGAGCCACCCCCAAATTGAGGGCTGCACTGCTTACAAGAACCTCAACCTGGGTGCACCTGAAATATCCCAGGAAATATAAAAATGGTTCAAAAAATTGTGGAACTTACGTACGATGGAATATCCCTCAGCCATGAAATCAATGTCATAAGACCAGTAGCAGCAAAATGAGTGGATTCAGGTACGATGATTCTAAGTGAAATAAGTCACACAGAAAAAGAAACTTATCATAAGCTATCACTTAGGAAGATCCTGTAAACATGGCTACACATGAACTGAGTCTTGAAAGAGAACAGAGTCTCACATTTAGAAAACACTCTTATGCCTGCTTAAGGGGGAAGGAGAGGTGGGGTGATGCATCAAACCAGAGTTTGATATAAGCCCAGGTACCGTTCCAAAAACCAACTATGGAATAGACAAGACCTACACCTTCCTCAGTGAAAGGGACTCAAAACCCCATATTTCCCGCAGAGGAATAGATCTGACTAGTAAGAATCTTAAAACCTATGTATTGATATGTCTCCGTAAGGGAATCAAGTGTGTCTAGACTGGCATAAACATGGCAGCGAGAATCAGCTCAAACCCACTCTAAAAAGGAATTTCAAAAACAAAACAAAGAAACAGGGAAATTCTTTACAATTCCTTCAGGGTCTCTGATGCAACCTGGAATGACCCTATCTACAATGACAGCTGGATGTGGCATGAGGCTGGACACTTGGGACTGAGAGGATTGGTGAGATGGGGTGAGCAAATGCAGACCCTTTAAAGCAAGAATGCATGGCACCCATTCCATGGGTCCCAACTCTCCAGGTGGAAGGGAATATTACTACAGCTATACCATGTACGGGAAACCTAGAGAATGGACACACTGTGAATACGAAAGGTTTCTAAAACTCAACGAAGAGTCCCTCTCCTGGTGCTCCGGTTTGACTTTCCAACTGCTTTCCTATCAATCTCCCAACTTGGAGAGACAGCCCCTTTAAGCTCCTGGTTCGCACAGGTTGCCAATTTGGCAGAGGATGAAAGGGAAGAGGGAGAACCAATGAGAGAGTAGCTGTTAGGCATTTGGATGGGCACATGTCACTCTAATTTCCCGGCAGGAAGAAGAATTAACCAAAGTCTCAGCCACCCACCGGGAACCAGTATAGGTCCTGAACCAAAAGTTTGGACTTGCGTTCAGCTCACAAAAAACGAGTTGAAAAATGGAGCTCAGGGGCACAGCAATTCACAAACTGGCAGAGTAATCAAGGCCAACTCTCGTCCAAAAATCTGTTGAGGGAAGGCAACGAGGCGGACTTGAAAGCGAGGCAGAATAGCAGGAAACAGATTTCAAGAGGTACGTTGGAATCGCCTGTAAAGCACAGGAAGAGGGGCACAACTTCGACAATGACGCACTTGGCCAAAAAGGGCGTATGCGTTTTCTCATGAATATATTCAGGAGAAACCGCATACGCCCTTTTTGGCCAAGCAAGCAAGTGGGCAATGCAAATCTGCACTACAAAGAAGTATCACTTCCCACCGGTCAAAAGGGACATCCACAAAATGTGTAAAAACCAGAAAGGCAAGACAGGCCCTGGAGAACAGGGAGCCTTGTTATGCTGATGGGCGGGATGTAAGTTGCCAACTGCCTCACTGGAGGAGTGCATTGTGTTCCCTAAAACAAGGAAACAACAGAGCTACAGAGCCAAGGGCGCTTCCAGTCTAGGGAATATACCTTGGGAAAACTGAAAATCAATAAGACAGAGCCACCCCCAAATTGAGGGCTGCACTGCTTACAAGAACCTCAACCTGGGTGCACCTGAAATATCCCAGGAAATATAAAAATGGTTCAAAAAATTGTGGAACTTACGTACGATGGAATATCCCTCAGCCATGAAATCAATGTCATAAGACCAGTAGCAGCAAAATGAGTGGATTCAGGTACGATGATTCTAAGTGAAATAAGTCACACAGAAAAAGAAACTTATCATAAGATATCACTTAGGAAGATCCTGTAAACATGGCTACACATGAACTGAGTTAGGAAAGAGAACAGAGTCTCACATTTAGAAAACACTCTTATGCCTGCTTAAGGGGGAAGGAGAGGTGGGGTGATGCATCAAACCAGAGTTTGATATAAGCCCAGGTACCGTTCCAAAAACCAACTATGGAATAGACAAGACCTACACCTTCCTCAGTGAAAGGGACTCAAAACCCCATATTTCCCGCAGAGGAATAGATCTGACTAGTAAGAATCTTAAAACCTATGTATTGATATGTCTCCGTAAGGGAATCAAGTGTGTCTAGACTGGCATAAACATGGCAGCGAGAATCAGCTCAAACCCACTCTAAAAAGGAATTTCAAAAACAAAACAAAGAAACAGGGAAATTCTTTACAATTCCTTCAGGGTCTCTGATGCAACCTGGAATGACCCTATCTACAATGACAGCTGGATGTGGCATGAGGCTGGACACTTGGGACTGAGAGGATTGGTGAGATGGGGTGAGCAAATGCAGACCCTTTAAAGCAAGAATGCATGGCACCCATTCCATGGGTCCCAACTCTCCAGGTGGAAGGGAATATTACTACAGCTATACCATGTACGGGAAACCTAGAGAATGGACACACTGTGAATACGAAAGGTTTCTAAAACTCAACGAAGAGTCCCTCTCCTGGTGCTCCGGTTTGACTTTCCAACTGCTTTCCTATCAATCTCCCAACTTGGAGAGACAGCCCCTTTAAGCTCCTGGTTCGCACAGGTTGCCAATTTGGCAGAGGATGAAAGGGAAGAGGGAGAACCAATGAGAGAGTAGCTGTTAGGCATTTGGATGGGCACATGTCACTCTAATTTCCCGGCAGGAAGAAGAATTAACCAAAGTCTCAGCCACCCACCGGGAACCAGTATAGGTCCTGAACCAAAAGTTTGGACTTGCGTTCAGCTCACAAAAAACGAGTTGAAAAATGGAGCTCAGGGGCACAGCAATTCACAAACTGGCAGAGTAATCAAGGCCAACTCTCGTCCAAAAATCTGTTGAGGGAAGGCAACGAGGCGGACTTGAAAGCGAGGCAGAATAGCAGGAAACAGATTTCAAGAGGTACGTTGGAATCGCCTGTAAAGCACAGGAAGAGGGGCACAACTTCGACAATGACGCACTTGGCCAAAAAGGGCGTATGCGTTTTCTCATGAATATATTCAGGAGAAACCGCATACGCCCTTTTTGGCCAAGCAAGCAAGCGGGCAATGCAAATCTGCACTACAAAGAAGTATCACTTCCCACCGGTCAAAAGGGACATCCACAAAATGTGTAAAAACCAGAAAGGCAAGACAGGCCCTGGAGAACAGGGAGCCTTGTTATGCTGATGGGCGGGATGTAAGTTGCCAACTGCCTCACTGGAGGAGTGCATTGTGTTCCCTAAAACAAGGAAACAACAGAGCTACAGAGCCAAGGGCGCTTCCAGTCTAGGGAATATACCTTGGGAAAACTGAAAATCAATAAGACAGAGCCACCCCCAAATTGAGGGCTGCACTGCTTACAAGAACCTCAACCTGGGTACACCTGAAATATCCCAGGAAATATAAAAATGGTTCAAAAATTGTGGAACTTACGTACGATGGAATATCCCTCAGCCATGAAATCAATGTCATAAGACCAGTAGCAGCAAAATGAGTGGATTCAGGTACGATGATTCTAAGTGAAATAAGTCACACAGAAAATGAAACTTATCATAAGATATCACTTAGGAAGATCCTGTAAACATGGCTACACATGAACTGAGTTAGGAAAGAGAACAGAGTCTCACATTTAGAAAACACTCTTATGCCTGCTTAAGGGGGAAGGAGAGGTGGGGTGATGCATCAAACCAGAGTTTGATATAAGCACAGGTACCGTTCCAAAAACCAACTATGGAATAGACAAGACCTACACCTTCCTCAGTGAAAGGGACTCAAAAACCCATATTTCCTGCAGAGGAATAGATCTGACTAGTAAGAATCTTAAAACCTATGTATTGATATGTCTCCGTAAGGGAATCATGTGTGTCTAGACTGGCATAAACATGGCAGCGAGAATCAGCTCAAACCCACTCTAAAAAGAATTTCAAAAACAAAACAAAGAAACAGGGAAATTCTTTACAATTCCTTCAGGGTCTCTGATGCAACCTGGAATGACCCTATCTACAATGACAGCTGGATGTGGCATGAGGCTGGACACTTGGGACTGAGAGGATTGGTGAGATGGGGTGAGCAAATGCAGACCCTTTAAAGCAAGAATGCATGGCACCCATTCCATGGGTCCCAACTCTCCAGGTTGAAGGGAATATTACTACAGCTATACCATGTACGGGAAACCTAGAGAATGGACACACTGTGAATACGAAAGGTTTCTAAAACTCAACGAAGAGTCCCTCTCCTGGTGCTCCGGTTTGACTTTCCAACTGCTTTCCTATCAATCTCCCAACTTGGAGAGACAGCCCCTTTAAGCTCCTGGTTCGCACAGGTTGCCAATTTGGCAGAGGATGAAAGGGAAGAGGGAGAACCAATGAGAGAGTAGCTGTTAGGCATTTGGATGGGCACATGTCACTCTAATTTCCCGGCAGGAAGAAGAATTAACCAAAGTCTCAGCCACCCACCGGGAACCAGTATAGGTCCTGAACCAAAAGTTTGGACTTGCGTTCAGCTCACAAAAAACGAGTTGAAAAATGGAGCTCAGGGGCACAGCAATTCACAAACTGGCAGAGTAATCAAGGCCAACTCTCGTCCAAAAATCTGTTGAGGGAAGGCAACGAGGCGGACTTGAAAGCGAGGCAGAATAGCAGGAAACAGATTTCAAGAGGTACGTTGGAATCGCCTGTAAAGCACAGGAAGAGGGGCACAACTTCGACAATGACGCAATTGGCCAAAAAGGGCGTATGTGTTTTCTCATGAATATAATCAGGAGAAAACGCATACGCCCTTTTTGGCCAAGCAAGCAAGCGGGCAATGCAAATCTGCACTACAAAGAAGTATCACTTCCCACCGGTCAAAAGGGACATCCACAAAATGTGTAAAAACCAGAAAGGCAAGACAGGCCCTGGAGAACAGGGAGCCTTGTTATGCTGATGGGCGGGATGTAAGTTGCCAACTGCCTCACTGGAGGGGTGCATTGTGTTCCCTAAAACAAGGAAACAACAGAGCTACAGAGCCAAGGGCGCTTCCAGTCTAGGGAATATACCTTGGGAAAACTGAAAATCAATAAGACAAAGCCACCCCCAAATTGAGGGCTGCACTGCTTACAAGAACCTCAACCTGGGTGCACCTGAAATATCCCAGGAAATATAAAAATGGTTCAAAAAATTGTGGAACTTATGTACGATGGAATATCCCTCAGCCATGAAATCAATGTCATAAGACCAGTAGCAGCAAAATGAGTGGATTCAGGTACGATGATTCTAAGTGAAATAAGTCACACAGAAAAAGAAACTTATCATAAGATATCACTTAGGAAGATCCTGTAAACATGGCTACACATGAACTGAGTTAGGAAAGAGAACAGAGTCTCACATTTAGAAAACACTCTTATGCCTGCTTAAGGGGGAAGGAGAGGTGGGGTGATGCATCAAACCAGAGTTTGATATAAGCACAGGTACCGTTCCAAAAACCAACTATGGAATAGACAAGACCTACACCTTCCTCAGTGAAAGGGACTCAAAAACCCATATTTCCTGCAGAGGAATAGATCTGACTAGTAAGAATCTTAAAACCTATGTATTGATATGTCTCCGTAAGGGAATCATGTGTGTCTAGACTGGCATAAACATGGCAGCGAGAATCAGCTCAAACCCACTCTAAAAAGGAATTTCAAAAACAAAACAAAGAAACAGGGAAATTCTTTACAATTCCTTCAGGGTCTCTGATGCAACCTGGAATGACCCTATCTACAATGACAGCTGGATGTGGCATGAGGCTGGACACTTGGGACTGAGAGGATTGGTGAGATGGGGTGAGCAAATGCAGACCCTTTAAAGCAAGAATGCATGGCACCCATTCCATGGGTCCCAACTCTCCAGGTTGAAGGGAATATTACTACACCTATAACATGTACGGGAAACCTAGAGAATGGACACACTGTGAATACGAAAGGTTTCTAAAACTCAACGAAGAGTCCCTCTCCTGGTGCTCCGGTTTGACTTTCCAACTGCTTTCCTATCAATCTCCCAACTTGGAGAGACAGCCCCTTTAAGCTCCTGGTTCGCACAGATTGCCAATTTGGCAGAGGATGAAAGGGAAGACGGAGAACCAATGAGAGAGTAGCTGTTAGGCATTTGGATGGGCACATGTCACTCTAATTTCCCGGCAGGAAGAAGAATTAACCAAAGTCTCAGCCACCCACCGGGAACCAGTATAGGTCCTGAACCAAAAGTTTGGACTTGCGTTCAGCTCACAAAAAACGAGTTGAAAAATGGAGCTCAGGGGCACAGCAATTCACAAACTGGCAGAGTAATCAAGGCCAACTCTCGTCCAAAAATCTGTTGAGGGAAGGCAACGAGGCGGACTTGAAAGCGAGGCAGAATAGCAGGAAACAGATTTCAAGAGGTACGTTGGAATCGCCTGTAAAGCACAGGAAGAGGGGCACAACTTCGACAATGACGCACTTGGCCAAAAAGGGCGTATGCGTTTTCTCCTGAATATATTCAGGAGAAAACGCATACGCCCTTTTTGGCCAAGCAAGCAAGCTGGCAATGCAAATCTGCACTACAAAGAAGTATCACTTCCCACCGGTCAAAAGGGACATCCACAAAATGTGTAAAAACCAGAAAGGCAAGACAGGCCCTGGAGAACAGGGAGCCTTGTTATGCTGATGGGCGGGATGTAAGTTGCCAACTGCCTCACTGGAGGAGTGCATTGTGTTCCCTAAAACAAGGAAACAACAGAGCTACAGAGCCAAGGGCGCTTCCAGTCTAGGGAATATACCTTGGGAAAACTGAAAATCAATAAGACAGAGCCACCCCCAAATTGAGGGCTGCACTGCTTACAAGAACCTCAACCTGGGTGCACCTGAAATATCCCAGGAAATATAAAAATGGTTCAAAAAATTGTGGAACTTACGTACGATGGAATATCCCTCAGCCATGAAATCAATGTCATAAGACCAGTAGCAGCAAAATGAGTGGATTCAGGTACGATGATTCTAAGTGAAATAAGTCACACAGAAAAAGAAACTTATCATAAGATATCACTTAGGAAGATCCTGTAAACATGGCTACACATGAACTGAGTTAGGAAAGAGAACAGAGTCTCACATTTAGAAAACACTCTTATGCCTGCTTAAGGGGGAAGGAGAGGTGGGGTGATGCATCAAACCAGAGTTTGATATAAGCCCAGGTACCGTTCCAAAAACCAACTATGGAATAGACAAGACCTACACCTTCCTCAGTGAAAGGGACTCAAAACCCCATATTTCCCACAGAGGAATAGATCTGACTAGTAAGAATCTTAAAACCTATGTATTGATATGTCTCCGTAAGGGAATCAAGTGTGTCTAGACTGGCATAAACATGGCAGCGAGAATCAGCTCAAACCCACTCTAAAAAGGAATTTCAAAAACAAAACAAAGAAACAGGGAAATTCTTTACAATTCCTTCAGGGTCTCTGATGCAACCTGGAATGACCCTATCTACAATGACAGCTGGATGTGGCATGAGGCTGGACACTTGGGACTGAGAGGATTGGTGAGATGGGGTGAGCAAATGCAGACCCTTTAAAGCAAGAATGCATGGCACCCATTCCATGGGTCCCAACTCTCCAGGTTGAAGGGAATATTACTACAGCTATAACATGTACGGGAAACCTAGAGAATGGACACACTGTGAATACGAAAGGTTTCTAAAACTCAACGAAGAGTCCCTCTCCTGGTGCTCCGGTTTGACTTTCCAACTGCTTTCCTATCAATCTCCCAACTTGGAGAGACAGCCCCTTTAAGCTCCTGGTTCGCACAGGTTGCCAATTTGGCAGAGGATGAAAGGGAAGACGGAGAACCAATGAGAGAGTAGCTGTTAGGCATTTGGATGGGCACATGTCACTCTAATTTCCCGGCAGGAAGAAGAATTAACCAAAGTCTCAGCCACCCACCGGGAACCAGTATAGGTCCTGAACCAAAAGTTTGGACTTGCGTTCAGCTCACAAAAAACGAGTTGAAAAATGGAGCTCAGGGGCACAGCAATTCACAAACTGGCAGAGTAAGCAAGGCCAACTCTCGTCCAAAATTCTGTTGAGGGAAGGCAACGAGGCGGACTTGAAAGCGAGGCAGAATAGCAGGAAACAGATTTCACGAGGTACGTTGGAATCGCCTGTAAAGCACAGGAAGAGGGGCACAACTTCGACAATGACGCACTTGGCCAAAAAGGGCGTATGCGTTTTCTCCTGAATATATTCAGGAGAAAACGCATACGCCCTTTTTGGCCAAGCAAGCAAGCGGGCAATGCAAATCTGCACTACAAAGAAGTATCACTTCCCACCGGTCAAAAGGGACATCCACAAAATGTGTAAAAACCAGAAAGGCAAGACAGGCCCTGGAGAACAGGGAGCCTTGTTATGCTGATGGGCGGGATGTAAGTTGCCAACTGCCTCACTGGAGGAGTGCATTGTGTTCCCTAAAACAAGGAAACAACAGAGCTACAGAGCCAAGGGCACATCCAGTCTAGGGAATATACCTTGGGAAAACTGAAAATCAATAAGACAGAGCCACCCCCAAATTGAGGGCTGCACTGCTTACAAGAACCTCAACCTGGGTACACCTGAAATATCCCAGGAAATATAAAAATAGTTCAAAAATTGTGGAACTTACGTATGATGGAATATCCCTCAGCCATGAAATCAATGTCATAAGACCAGTAGCAGCAAAATGAGTGGATTCAGGTATGATGATTCTAAGTGAAATAAGTCACACAGAAAATGAAACTTATCATAAGATATCACTTAGGAAGATCCTGTAAACATGGCTACACATGAACTGAGTTAGGAAAGAGAACAGAGTCTCACATTTAGAAAACACTCTTATGCCTGCTTAAGGGGGAAGGAGAGGTGGGGTGATGCATCAAACCAGAGTTTGATATAAGCACAGGTACCGTTCCAAAAACCAACTATGGAATAGACAAGACCTACACCTTCCTCAGTGAAAGGGACTCAAAAACCCATATTTCCTGCAGAGGAATAGATCTGACTAGTAAGAATCTTAAAACCTATGTATTGATATGTCTCCGTAAGGGAATCATGTGTGTCTAGACTGGCATAAACATGGCAGCGAGAATCAGCTCAAACCCACTCTAAAAAGGAATTTCAAAAACAAAACAAAGAAACAGGGAAATTCTTTGCAATTCCTTCAGGGTCTCTGATGCAACCTGGAATGACCCTATCTACAATGACAGCTGGATGTGGCATGAGGCTGGACACTTGGGACTGAGAGGATTGGTGAGATGGGGTGAGCAAATGCAGACCCTTTAAAGCAAGAATGCATGGCACCCATTCCATGGGTCCCAACTCTCCAGGTTGAAGGGAATATTACTACACCTATAACATGTACGGGAAACCTAGAGAATGGACACACTGTGAATACGAAAGGTTTCTAAAACTCAACGAAGAGTCCCTCTCCTGGTGCTCCGGTTTGACTTTCCAACTGCTTTCCTATCAATCTCCCAACTTGGAGAGACAGCCCCTTTAAGCTCCTGGTTCGCACAGGTTGCCAATTTGGCAGAGGATGAAAGGGAAGAGGGAGAACCAATGAGAGAGTAGCTGTTAGGCATTTGGATGGGCACATGTCACTCTAATTTCCCGGCAGGAAGAAGAATTAACCAAAGTCTCAGCCACCCACCGGGAACCAGTATAGGTCCTGAACCAAAAGTTTGGACTTGCGTTCAGCTCACAAAAAACGAGTTGAAAAATGGAGCTCAGGGGCACAGCAATTCACAAACTGGCAGAGTAATCAAGGCCAACTCTCGTCCAAAAATCTGTTGAGGGAAGGCAACGAGGCGGACTTGAAAGCGAGGCAGAATAGCAGGAAACAGATTTCAAGAGGTACGTTGGAATCGCCTGTAAAGCACAGGAAGAGGGGCACAACTTCGACAATGACGCACTTGGCCAAAAAGGGCGTATGCGTTTTCTCCTGAATATATTCAGGAGAAAACGCATACGCCCTTTTTGGCCAAGCAAGCAAGCGGGCAATGCAAATCTGCACTACAAAGAAGTATCACTTCCCACCGGTCAAAAGGGACATCCACAAAATGTGTAAAAACCAGAAAGGCAAGACAGGCCCTGGAGAACAGGGAGCCTTGTTATGCTGATGGGCGGGATGTAAGTTGCCAACTGCCTCACTGGAGGGGTGCATTGTGTTCCCTAAAACAAGGAAACAACAGAGCTACAGAGCCAAGGGCGCTTCCAGTCTAGGGAATATACCTTGGGAAAACTGAAAATCAATAAGACAAAGCCACCCCCAAATTGAGGGCTGCACTGCTTACAAGAACCTCAACCTGGGTGCACCTGAAATATCCCAGGAAATATAAAAATGGTTCAAAAAATTGTGGAACTTATGTACGATGGAATATCCCTCAGCCATGAAATCAATGTCATAAGACCAGTAGCAGCAAAATGAGTGGATTCAGGTACGATGATTCTAAGTGAAATAAGTCACACAGAAAAAGAAACTTATCATAAGATATCACTTAGGAAGATCCTGTAAACATGGCTACACATGAACTGAGTTAGGAAAGAGAACAGAGTCTCACATTTAGAAAACACTCTTATGCCTGCTTAAGGGGGAAGGAGAGGTGGGGTGATGCATCAAACCAGAGTTTGATATAAGCACAGGTACCGTTCCAAAAACCAACTATGGAATAGACAAGACCTACACCTTCCTCAGTGAAAGGGACTCAAAAACCCATATTTCCTGCAGAGGAATAGATCTGACTAGTAAGAATCTTAAAACCTATGTATTGATATGTCTCCGTAAGGGAATCATGTGTGTCTAGACTGGCATAAACATGGCAGCGAGAATCAGCTCAAACCCACTCTAAAAAGGAATTTCAAAAACAAAACAAAGAAACAGGGAAATTCTTTACAATTCCTTCAGGGTCTCTGATGCAACCTGGAATGACCCTATCTACAATGACAGCTGGATGTGGCATGAGGCTGGACACTTGGGACTGAGAGGATTGGTGAGATGGGGTGAGCAAATGCAGACCCTTTAAAGCAAGAATGCATGGCACCCATTCCATGGGTCCCAACTCTCCAGGTTGAAGGGAATATTACTACAGCTATACCATGTACGGGAAACCTAGAGAATGGACACACTGTGAATACGAAAGGTTTCTAAAACTCAACGAAGAGTCCCTCTCCTGGTGCTCCGGTTTGACTTTCCAACTGCTTTCCTATCAATCTCCCAACTTGGAGAGACAGCCCCTTTAAGCTCCTGGTTCGCACAGGTTGCCAATTTGGCAGAGGATGAAAGGGAAGACGGAGAACCAATGAGAGAGTAGCTGTTAGGCATTTGGATGGGCACATGTCACTCTAATTTCCCGGCAGGAAGAAGAATTAACCAAAGTCTCAGCCACCCACCGGGAACCAGTATAGGTCCTGAACCAAAAGTTTGGACTTGCGTTCAGCTCACAAAAAACGAGTTGAAAAATGGAGCTCAGGGGCACAGCAATTCACAAACTGGCAGAGTAATCAAGGCCAACTCTCGTCCAAAAATCTGTTGAGGGAAGGCAACGAGGCGGACTTGAAAGCGAGGCAGAATAGCAGGAAACAGATTTCAAGAGGTACGTTGGAATCGCCTGTAAAGCACAGGAAGAGGGGCACAACTTCGACAATGACGCACTTGGCCAAAAAGGGCGTATGCGTTTTCTCCTGAATATATTCAGGAGAAAACGCATACGCCCTTTTTGGCCAAGCAAGCAAGCGGGCAATGCAAATCTGCACTACAAAGAAGTATCACTTCCCACCGGTCAAAAGGGACATCCACAAAATGTGTAAAAACCAGAAAGGCAAGAGAGGCCCTGGAGAACAGGGAGCCTTGTTATGCTGATGGGCGGGATGTAAGTTGCCAACTGCCTCACTGGAGGAGTGCATTGTGTTCCCTAAAACAAGGAAACAACAGAGCTACAGAGCCAAGGGCACATCCAGTCTAGGGAATATACCTTGGGAAAACTGAAAATCAATAAGACAGAGCCACCCCCAAATTGAGGGCTGCACTGCTTACAAGAACCTCAACCTGGGTACACCTGAAATATCCCAGGAAATATAAAAATAGTTCAAAAATTGTGGAACTTACGTACGATGGAATATCCCTCAGCCATGAAATCAATGTCATAAGACCAGTAGCAGCAAAATGAGTGGATTCAGGTATGATGATTCTAAGTGAAATAAGTCACACAGAAAATGAAACTTATCATAAGATATCACTTAGGAAGATCCTGTAAACATGGCTACACATGAACTGAGTTAGGAAAGAGAACAGAGTCTCACATTTAGAAAACACTCTTATGCCTGCTTAAGGGGGAAGGAGAGGTGGGGTGATGCATCAAACCAGAGTTTGATATAAGCACAGGTACCGTTCCAAAAACCAACTATGGAATAGACAAGACCTACACCTTCCTCAGTGAAAGGGACTCAAAAACCCATATTTCCTGCAGAGGAATAGATCTGACTAGTAAGAATCTTAAAACCTATGTATTGATATGTCTCCGTAAGGGAATCATGTGTGTCTAGACTGGCATAAACATGGCAGCGAGAATCAGCTCAAACCCACTCTAAAAAGGAATTTCAAAAACAAAACAAAGAAACAGGGAAATTCTTTACAATTCCTTCAGGGTCTCTGATGCAACCTGGAATGACCCTATCTACAATGACAGCTGGATGTGGCATGAGGCTGGACACTTGGGACTGAGAGGATTGGTGAGATGGGGTGAGCAAATGCAGACCCTTTAAAGCAAGAATGCATGGCACCCATTCCATGGGTCCCAACTCTCCAGGTTGAAGGGAATATTACTACACCTATAACATGTACGGGAAACCTAGAGAATGGACACACTGTGAATACGAAAGGTTTCTAAAACTCAACGAAGAGTCCCTCTCCTGGTGCTCCGGTTTGACTTTCCAACTGCTTTCCTATCAATCTCCCAACTTGGAGAGACAGCCCCTTTAAGCTCCTGGTTCGCACAGGTTGCCAATTTGGCAGAGGATGAAAGGGAAGAGGGAGAACCAATGAGAGAGTAGCTGTTAGGCATTTGGATGGGCACATGTCACTCTAATTTCCCGGCAGGAAGAAGAATTAACCAAAGTCTCAGCCACCCACCGGGAACCAGTATAGGTCCTGAACCAAAAGTTTGGACTTGCGTTCAGCTCACAAAAAACGAGTTGAAAAATGGAGCTCAGGGGCACAGCAATTCACAAACTGGCAGAGTAATCAAGGCCAACTCTCGTCCAAAAATCTGTTGAGGGAAGGCAACGAGGCGGACTTGAAAGCGAGGCAGAATAGCAGGAAACAGATTTCAAGAGGTACGTTGGAATCGCCTGTAAAGCACAGGAAGAGGGGCACAACTTCGACAATGACGCACTTGGCCAAAAAGGGCGTATGCGTTTTCTCCTGAATATATTCAGGAGAAAACGCATACGCCCTTTTTGGCCAAGCAAGCAAGCGGGCAATGCAAATCTGCACTACAAAGAAGTATCACTTCCCACCGGTCAAAAGGGACATCCACAAAATGTGTAAAAACCAGAAAGGCAAGACAGGCCCTGGAGAACAGGGAGCCTTGTTATGCTGATGGGCGGGATGTAAGTTGCCAACTGCCTCACTGGAGGGGTGCATTGTGTTCCCTAAAACAAGGAAACAACAGAGCTACAGAGCCAAGGGCGCTTCCAGTCTAGGGAATATACCTTGGGAAAACTGAAAATCAATAAGACAAAGCCACCCCCAAATTGAGGGCTGCACTGCTTACAAGAACCTCAACCTGGGTGCACCTGAAATATCCCAGGAAATATAAAAATGGTTCAAAAAATTGTGGAACTTATGTACGATGGAATATCCCTCAGCCATGAAATCAATGTCATAAGACCAGTAGCAGCAAAATGAGTGGATTCAGGTACGATGATTCTAAGTGAAATAAGTCACACAGAAAAAGAAACTTATCATAAGATATCACTTAGGAAGATCCTGTAAACATGGCTACACATGAACTGAGTTAGGAAAGAGAACAGAGTCTCACATTTAGAAAACACTCTTATGCCTGCTTAAGGGGGAAGGAGAGGTGGGGTGATGCATCAAACCAGAGTTTGATATAAGCACAGGTACCGTTCCAAAAACCAACTATGGAATAGACAAGACCTACACCTTCCTCAGTGAAAGGGACTCAAAAACCCATATTTCCTGCAGAGGAATAGATCTGACTAGTAAGAATCTTAAAACCTATGTATTGATATGTCTCCGTAAGGGAATCATGTGTGTCTAGACTGGCATAAACATGGCAGCGAGAATCAGCTCAAACCCACTCTAAAAAGGAATTTCAAAAACAAAACAAAGAAACAGGGAAATTCTTTACAATTCCTTCAGGGTCTCTGATGCAACCTGGAATGACCCTATCTACAATGACAGCTGGATGTGGCATGAGGCTGGACACTTGGGACTGAGAGGATTGGTGAGATGGGGTGAGCAAATGCAGACCCTTTAAAGCAAGAATGCATGGCACCCATTCCATGGGTCCCAACTCTCCAGGTTGAAGGGAATATTACTACAGCTATAACATGTACGGGAAACCTAGAGAATGGACACACTGTGAATACGAAAGGTTTCTAAAACTCAACGAAGAGTCCCTCTCCTGGTGCTCCGGTTTGACTTTCCAACTGCTTTCCTATCAATCTCCCAACTTGGAGAGACAGCCCCTTTAAGCTCCTGGTTCGCACAGGTTGCCAATTTGGCAGAGGATGAAAGGGAAGACGGAGAACCAATGAGAGAGTAGCTGTTAGGCATTTGGATGGGCACATGTCACTCTAATTTCCCGGCAGGAAGAAGAATTAACCAAAGTCTCAGCCACCCACCGGGAACCAGTATAGGTCCTGAACCAAAAGTTTGGACTTGCGTTCAGCTCACAAAAAACGAGTTGAAAAATGGAGCTCAGGGGCACAGCAATTCACAAACTGGCAGAGTAATCAAGGCCAACTCTCGTCCAAAAATCTGTTGAGGGAAGGCAACGAGGCGGACTTGAAAGCGAGGCAGAATAGCAGGAAACAGATTTCAAGAGGTACGTTGGAATCGCCTGTAAAGCACAGGAAGAGGGGCACAACTTCGACAATGACGCACTTGGCCAAAAAGGGCGTATGCGTTTTCTCCTGAATATATTCAGGAGAAAACACATACGCCCTTTTTGGCCAAGCAAGCAAGCGGGCAATGCAAATCTGCACTACAAAGAAGTATCACTTCCCATCGGTCAAAAGGGACATCCACAAAATGTGTAAAAACCAGAAAGGCAAGACAGGCCCTGGAGAACAGGGAGCCTTGTTATGCTGATGGGCGGGATGTAAGTTGCCAACTGCCTCACTGGAGGAGTGCATTGTGTTCCCTAAAACAAGGAAACAACAGAGCTACAGAGCCAAGGGCGCTTCCAGTCTAGGGAATATACCTTGGGAAAACTGAAAATCAATAAGACAGAGCCACCCCCAAATTGAGGGCTGCACTGCTTACAAGAACCTCAACCTGGGTGCACCTGAAATATCCCAGGAATTATAAAAATGGTTCAAAAAATTGTGGAACTTACGTACGATGGAATATCCCTCAGCCATGAAATCAATGTCATAAGACCAGTAGCAGCAAAATGAGTGGATTCAGGTACGATGATTCTAAGTGAAAGAAGTCACACAGAAAAAGAAACTTATCATAAGATATCACTTAGGAAGATCCTGTAAACATGGCTACACATGAACTGAGTTAGGAAAGAGAACAGAGTCTCACATTTAGAAAACACTCTTATGCCTGCTTAAGGGGGAAGGAGAGGTGGGGTGATGCATCAAACCAGAGTTTGATATAAGCCCAGGTACCGTTCCAAAAACCAACTATGGAATAGACAAGACCTACACCTTCCTCAGTGAAAGGGACTCAAAACCCCATATTTCCCGCAGAGGAATAGATCTGACTAGTAAGAATCTTAAAACCTATGTATTGATATGTCTCCGTAAGGGAATCAAGTGTGTCTAGACTGGCATAAACATGGCAGCGAGAATCAGCTCAAACCCACTCTAAAAAGGAATTTCAAAAACAAAACAAAGAAACAGGGAAATTCTTTACAATTCCTTCAGGGTCTCTGATGCAACCTGGAATGACCCTATCTACAATGACAGCTGGATGTGGCATGAGGCTGGACACTTGGGACTGAGAGGATTGGTGAGATGGGGTGAGCAAATGCAGACCCTTTAAAGCAAGAATGCATGGCACCCATTCCATGGGTCCCAACTCTCCAGGTTGAAGGGAATATTACTACAGCTATACCATGTACGGGAAACCTAGAGAATGGACACACTGTGAATACGAAAGGTTTCTAAAACTCAACGAAGAGTCCCTCTCCTGGTGCTCCGGTTTGACTTTCCAACTGCTTTCCTATCAATCTCCCAACTTGGAGAGACAGCCCCTTTAAGCTCCTGGTTCGCACAGGTTGCCAATTTGGCAGAGGATGAAAGGGAAGAGGGAGAACCAATGAGAGAGTAGCTGTTAGGCATTTGGATGGGCACATGTCACTCTAATTTCCCGGCAGGAAGAAGAATTAACCAAAGTCTCAGCCACCCACCGGGAACCAGTATAGGTCCTGAACCAAAAGTTTGGACTTGCGTTCAGCTCACAAAAAACGAGTTGAAAAATGGAGCTCAGGGGCACAGCAATTCACAAACTGGCAGAGTAATCAAGGCCAACTCTCGTCCAAAAATCTGTTGAGGGAAGGCAACGAGGCGGACTTGAAAGCGAGGCAGAATAGCAGGAAACAGATTTCAAGAGGTACGTTGGAATCGCCTGTAAAGCACAGGAAGAGGGGCACAACTTCGACAATGACGCACTTGGCCAAAAAGGGCGTATGCGTTTTCTCCTGAATATATTCAGGAGAAAACGCATACGCCCTTTTTGGCCAAGCAAGCAAGCGGGCAATGCAAATCTGCACTACAAAGAAGTATCACTTCCCACCGGTCAAAAGGGACATCCACAAAATGTGTAAAAACCAGAAAGGCAAGACAGGCCCTGGAGAACAGGGAGCCTTGTTATGCTGATGGGCGGGATGTAAGTTGCCAACTGCCTCACTGGAGGGGTGCATTGTGTTCCCTAAAACAAGGAAACAACAGAGCTACAGAGCCAAGGGCGCTTCCAGTCTAGGGAATATACCTTGGGAAAACTGAAAATCAATAAGACAAAGCCACCCCCAAATTGAGGGCTGCACTGCTTACAAGAACCTCAACCTGGGTGCACCTGAAATATCCCAGGAAATATAAAAATGGTTCAAAAAATTGTGGAACTTATGTACGATGGAATATCCCTCAGCCATGAAATCAATGTCATAAGACCAGTAGCAGCAAAATGAGTGGATTCAGGTACGATGATTCTAAGTGAAATAAGTCACACAGAAAAAGAAACTTATCATAAGATATCACTTAGGAAGATCCTGTAAACATGGCTACACATGAACTGAGTTAGGAAAGAGAACAGAGTCTCACATTTAGAAAACACTCTTATGCCTGCTTAAGGGGGAAGGAGAGGTGGGGTGATGCATCAAACCAGAGTTTGATATAAGCACAGGTACCGTTCCAAAAACCAACTATGGAATAGACAAGACCTACACCTTCCTCAGTGAAAGGGACTCAAAAACCCATATTTCCTGCAGAGGAATAGATCTGACTAGTAAGAATCTTAAAACCTATGTATTGATATGTCTCCATAAGGGAATCATGTGTGTCTAGACTGGCATAAACATGGCAGCGAGAATCAGCTCAAACCCACTCTAAAAAGGAATTTCAAAAACAAAACAAAGAAACAGGGAAATTCTTTACAATTCCTTCAGGGTCTCTGATGCAACCTGGAATGACCCTATCTACAATGACAGCTGGATGTGGCATGAGGCTGGACACTTGGGACTGAGAGGATTGGTGAGATTGGGTGAGCCAATGCAGACCCTTTAAAGCAAGAATGCATGGCACCCATTCCATGGGTCCCAACTCTCCAGGTTGAAGGGAATATTACTACAGCTATAACATGTACGGGAAACCTAGAGAATGGACACACTGTGAATACGAAAGGTTTCTAAAACTCAACGAAGAGTCCCTCTCCTGGTGCTCCGGTTTGACTTTCCAACTGTTTTCCTATCAATCTCCCAACTTGGAGAGACAGCCCCTTTAAGCTCCTGGTTCGCACAGGTTGCCAATTTGGCAGAGGATGAAAGGGAAGACGGAGAACCAATGAGAGAGTAGCTGTTAGGCATTTGGATGGGCACATGTCACTCTAATTTCCCGGCAGGAAGAAGAATTAACCAAAGTCTCAGCCACCCACCGGGAACCAGTATAGGTCCTGAACCAAAAGTTTGGACTTGCGTTCAGCTCACAAAAAACGAGTTGAAAAATGGAGCTCAGGGGCACAGCAATTCACAAACTGGCAGAGTAATCAAGGCCAACTCTCGTCCAAAAATCTGTTGAGGGAAGGCAACGAGGCGGACTTGAAAGCGAGGCAGAATAGCAGGAAACAGATTTCAAGAGGTACGTTGGAATCGCCTGTAAAGCACAGGAAGAGGGGCACAACTTCGACAATGACGCACTTGGCCAAAAAGGGCGTATGCGTTTTCTCCTGAATATATTCAGGAGAAAACGCATACGCCCTTTTTGGCCAAGCAAGCAAGCGGGCAATGCAAATCTGCACTACAAAGAAGTATCACTTCCCACCGGTCAAAAGGGACATCCACAAAATGTGTAAAAACCAGAAAGGCAAGACAGGCCCTGGAGAACAGGGAGCCTTGTTATGCTGATGGGCGGGATGTAAGTTGCCAACTGCCTCACTGGAGGAGTGCATTGTGTTCCCTAAAACAAGGAAACAACAGAGCTACAGAGCCAAGGGCGCTTCCAGTCTAGGGAATATACCTTGGGAAAACTGAAAATCAATAAGACAGAGCCACCCCCAAATTGAGGGCTGCACTGCTTACAAGAACCTCAACCTGGGTGCACCTGAAATATCCCAGGAAATATAAAAATGGTTCAAAAAATTGTGGAACTTACGTACGATGGAATATCCCTCAGCCATGAAATCAATGTCATAAAACCAGTAGCAGCAAAATGAGTGGATTCAGGTACGATGATTCTAAGTGAAATAAGTCACACAGAAAAAGAAACTTATCATAAGATATCACTTAGGAAGATCCTGTAAACATGGCTACACATGAACTGAGTTAGGAAAGAGAACAGAGTCTCACATTTAGAAAACACTCTTATGCCTGCTTAAGGGGGAAGGAGAGGTGGGGTGATGCATCAAACCAGAGTTTGATATAAGCCCAGGTACCGTTCCAAAAACCAACTATGGAATAGACAAGACCTACACCTTCCTCAGTGAAAGGGACTCAAAACCCCATATTTCCCGCAGAGGAATAGATCTGACTAGTAAGAATCTTAAAACCTATGTATTGATATGTCTCCGTAAGGGAATCAAGTGTGTCTAGACTGGCATAAACATGGCAGCGAGAATCAGCTCAAACCCACTCTAAAAAGGAATTTCAAAAACAAAACAAAGAAACAGGGAAATTCTTTACAATTCCTTCAGGGTCTCTGATGCAACCTGGAATGACCCTATCTACAATGACAGCTGGATGTGGCATGAGGCTGGACACTTGGGACTGAGAGGATTGGTGAGATTGGGTGAGCAAATGCAGACCCTTTAAAGCAAGAATGCATGGCACCCATTCCATGGGTCCCAACTCTCCAGGTTGAAGGGAATATTACTACAGCTATAACATGTACGGGAAACCTAGAGAATGGACACACTGTGAATACGAAAGGTTTCTAAAACTCAACGAAGAGTCCCTCTCCTGGTGCTCCGGTTTGACTTTCCAACTGTTTTCCTATCAATCTCCCAACTTGGAGAGACAGCCCCTTTAAGCTCCTGGTTCGCACAGGTTGCCAATTTGGCAGAGGATGAAAGGGAAGACGGAGAACCAATGAGAGAGTAGCTGTTAGGCATTTGGATGGGCACATGTCACTCTAATTTCCCGGCAGGAAGAAGAATTAACCAAAGTCTCAGCCACCCACCGGGAACCAGTATAGGTCCTGAACCAAAAGTTTGGACTTGCGTTCAGCTCACAAAAAACGAGTTGAAAAATGGAGCTCAGGGGCACAGCAATTCACAAACTGGCAGAGTAATCAAGGCCAACTCTCGTCCAAAAATCTGTTGAGGGAAGGCAACGAGGCGGACTTGAAAGCGAGGCAGAATAGCAGGAAACAGATTTCAAGAGGTACGTTGGAATCGCCTGTAAAGCACAGGAAGAGGGGCACAACTTCGACAATGACGCACTTGGCCAAAAAGGGCGTATGCGTTTTCTCCTGAATATATTCAGGAGAAAACGCATACGCCCTTTTTGGCCAAGCAAGCAAGCGGGCAATGCAAATCTGCACTACAAAGAAGTATCACTTCCCACCGGTCAAAAGGGACATCCACAAAATGTGTAAAAACCAGAAAGGCAAGACAGGCCCTGGAGAACAGGGAGCCTTGTTATGCTGATGGGCGGGATGTAAGTTGCCAACTGCCTCACTGGAGGAGTGCATTGTGTTCCCTAAAACAAGGAAACAACAGAGCTACAGAGCCAAGGGCGCTTCCAGTCTAGGGAATATACCTTGGGAAAACTGAAAATCAATAAGACAGAGCCACCCCCAAATTGAGGGCTGCACTGCTTACAAGAACCTCAACCTGGGTGCACCTGAAATATCCCAGGAAATATAAAAATGGTTCAAAAAATTGTGGAACTTACGTACGATGGAATATCCCTCAGCCATGAAATCAATGTCATAAAACCAGTAGCAGCAAAATGAGTGGATTCAGGTACGATGATTCTAAGTGAAATAAGTCACACAGAAAAAGAAACTTATCATAAGATATCACTTAGGAAGATCCTGTAAACATGGCTACACATGAACTGAGTTAGGAAAGAGAACAGAGTCTCACATTTAGAAAACACTCTTATGCCTGCTTAAGGGGGAAGGAGAGGTGGGGTGATGCATCAAACCAGAGTTTGATATAAGCCCAGGTACCGTTCCAAAAACCAACTATGGAATAGACAAGACCTACACCTTCCTCAGTGAAAGGGACTCAAAACCCCATATTTCCCGCAGAGGAATAGATCTGACTAGTAAGAATCTTAAAACCTATGTATTGATATGTCTCCGTAAGGGAATCAAGTGTGTCTAGACTGGCATAAACATGGCAGCGAGAATCAGCTCAAACCCACTCTAAAAAGGAATTTCAAAAACAAAACAAAGAAACAGGGAAATTCTTTACAATTCCTTCAGGGTCTCTGATGCAACCTGGAATGACCCTATCTACAATGACAGCTGGATGTGGCATGAGGCTGGACACTTGGGACTGAGAGGATTGGTGAGATTGGGTGAGCAAATGCAGACCCTTTAAAGCAAGAATGCATGGCACCCATTCCATGGGTCCCAACTCTCCAGGTTGAAGGGAATATTACTACAGCTATAACATGTACGGGAAACCTAGAGAATGGACACACTGTGAATACGAAAGGTTTCTAAAACTCAACGAAGAGTCCCTCTCCTGGTGCTCCGGTTTGACTTTCCAACTGCTTTCCTATCAATCTCCCAACTTGGAGAGACAGCCCCTTTAAGCTCCTGGTTCGCACAGGTTGCCAATTTGGCAGAGGATGAAAGGGAAGACGGAGAACCAATGAGAGAGTAGCTGTTAGGCATTTGGATGGGCACATGTCACTCTAATTTCCCGGCAGGAAGAAGAATTAACCAAAGTCTCAGCCACCCACCGGGAACCAGTATAGGTCCTGAACCAAAAGTTTGGACTTGCGTTCAGCTCACAAAAAACGAGTTGAAAAATGGAGCTCAGGGGCACAGCAATTCACAAACTGGCAGAGTAATCAAGGCCAACTCTCGTCCAAAAATCTGTTGAGGGAAGGCAACGAGGCGGACTTGAAAGCGAGGCAGAATAGCAGGAAACAGATTTCAAGAGGTACGTTGGAATCGCCTGTAAAGCACAGGAAGAGGGGCACAACTTCGACAATGACGCACTTGGCCAAAAAGGGCGTATGCGTTTTCTCCTGAATATATTCAGGAGAAAACGCATACGCCCTTTTTGGCCAAGCAAGCAAGCGGGCAATGCAAATCTGCACTACAAAGAAGTATCACTTCCCACCGGTCAAAAGGGACATCCACAAAATGTGTAAAAACCAGAAAGGCAAGACAGGCCCTGGAGAACAGGGAGCCTTGTTATGCTGATGGGCAGGATGTAAGTTGCCAACTGCCTCACTGGAGGAGTGCATTGTGTTCCCTAAAACAAGGAAACAACAGAGCTACAGAGCCAAGGGCACTTCCAGTCTAGGGAATATACCTTGGGAAAACTGAAAATCAATAAGACAGAGCCACCCCCAAATTGAGGGCTGCACTGCTTACAAGAACCTCAACCTGGGTGCACCTGAAATATCCCAGGAATTATAAAAATGGTTCAAAAAATTGTGGAACTTACGTACGATGGAATATCCCTCAGCCATGAAATCAATGTCATAAGACCAGTAGCAGCAAAATGAGTGGATTCAGGTACGATGATTCTAAGTGAAATAAGTCACACAGAAAAAGAAACTTATCATAAGATATCACTTAGGAAGATCCTGTAAACATGGCTACACATGAACTGAGTTAGGAAAGAGAACAGAGTCTCACATTTAGAAAACACTCTTATGCCTGCTTAAGGGGGAAGGAGAGGTGGGGTGATGCATCAAACCAGAGTGTGATATAAGCCCAGGTACCGTTCCAAAAACCAACTATGGATTAGACAAGACCTACACCTTCCTCAGTGAAAGGGACTCAAAACCCCATATTTCCCGCAGAGGAATAGATCTGACTAGTAAGAATCTTAAAACCTATGTATTGATATGTCTCCGTAAGGGAATCTAGTGTGTCTAGACTGGCATAAACATGGCAGCGAGAATCAGCTCAAACCCACTCTAAAAAGGAATTTCAAAAACAAAACAAAGAAACAGGGAAATTCTTTACAATTCCTTCAGGGTCTCTGATGCAACCTGGAATGACCCTATCTACAATGACAGCTGGATGTGGCATGAGGCTGGACACTTGGGACTGAGAGGATTGGTGAGATGGGGTGAGCAAATGCAGACCCTTTAAAGCAAGAATGCATGGCACCCATTCCATGGGTCCCAACTCTCCAGGTTGAAGGGAATATTACTACAGCTATACCATGTACGGGAAACCTAGAGAATGGACACACTGTGAATACGAAAGGTTTCTAAAACTCAACGAAGAGTCCCTCTCCTGGTGCTCCGGTTTGACTTTCCAACTGCTTTCCTATCAATCTCCCAACTTGGAGAGACAGCCCCTTTAAGCTCCTGGTTCGCACAGGTTGCCAATTTGTCAGAGGATGAAAGGGAAGACGGAGAACCAATGAGAGAGTAGCTGTTAGGCATTTGGATGGGCACATGTCACTCTAATTTCCCGGCAGGAAGAAGAATTAACCAAAGTCTCAGTCACCCACCGGGAACCAGTATAGGTCCTGAACCAAAAGTTTGGACTTGCGTTCAGCTCACAAAAAACGAGTTGAAAAATGGAGCTCAGGGGCACAGCAATTCACAAACTGGCAGAGTAATCAAGGCCAACTCTCGTCCAAAAATCTGTTGAGGGAAGGCAACGAGGCGGACTTGAAAGTGAGGCAGAATAGCAGGAAACAGATTTCAAGAGGTACGTTGGAATCGCCTGTAAAGCACAGGAAGAGGGGCACAACTTCGACAATGACGCACTTGGCCAAAAAGGGCGTATGCGTTTTCTCCTGAATATATTCAGGAGAAAACGCATACGCCCTTTTTGGCCAAGCAAGCAAGCGGGCAATGCAAATCTGCACTACAAAGAAGTATCACTTCCCACCGGTCAAAAGGGACATCCACAAAATGTGTAAAAACCAGAAAGGCAAGACAGGCCCTGGAGAACAGGGAGCCTTGTTATGCTGATGGGCGGGATGTAAGTTGCCAACTGCCTCACTGGAGGAGTGCATTGTGTTCCCTAAAACAAGGAAACAACAGAGCTACAGAGCCAAGGGCGCTTCCAGTCTAGGGAATATACCTTGGGAAAACTGAAAATCAATAAGACAGAGCCACCCCCAAATTGAGGGCTGCACTGCTTACAAGAACCTCAACCTGGGTGCACCTGAAATATCCCAGGAATTATAAAAATGGTTCAAAAAATTGTGGAACTTACGTACGATGGAATATCCCTCAGCCATGAAATCAATGTCATAAGACCAGTAGCAGCAAAATGAGTGGATTCAGGTACGATGATTCTAAGTGAAAGAAGTCACACAGAAAAAGAAACTTATCATAAGATATCACTTAGGAAGATCCTGTAAACATGGCTACACATGAACTGAGTTAGGAAAGAGAACAGAGTCTCACATTTAGAAAACACTCTTATGCCTGCTTAAGGGGGAAAGAGAGGTGGGGTGATGCATCAAACCAGAGTGTGATATAAGCCCAGGTACCGTTCCAAAAACCAACTATGGAATAGACAAGACCTACACCTTCCTCAGTGAAAGGGACTCAAAACCCCATATTTCCCGCAGAGGAATAGATCTGACTAGTAAGAATCTTCAAACCTATGTATTGATATGTCTCCGTAAGGGAATCAAGTGTGTCTAGACTGGCATAAACATGGCAGCGAGAATCAGGTCAAACCCACTCTAAAAAGGAATTTCAAAAACAAAACAAAGAAACAGGGAAATTCTTTACAATTCCTTCAGGGTCTCTGATGCAACCTGGAATGACCCTATCTACAATGACAGCTGGATGTGGCATGAGGCTGGACACTTGGGACTGAGAGGATTGGTGAGATTGGGTGAGCAAATGCAGACCCTTTAAAGCAAGAATGCATGGCACCCATTCCATGGGTCCCAACTCTCCAGGTTGAAGGGAATATTACTACAGCTATAACATGTACGGGAAACCTAGAGAATGGACACACTGTGAATACGAAAGGTTTCTAAAACTCAACGAAGAGTCCCTCTCCTGGTGCTCCGGTTTGACTTTCCAACTGCTTTCCTATCAATCTCCCAACTTGGAGAGACAGCCCCTTTAAGCTCCTGGTTCGCACAGGTTGCCAATTTGGCAGAGGATGAAAGGGAAGAGGGAGAACCAATGAGAGAGTAGCTGTTAGGCATTTGGATGGGCACATGTCACTCTAATTTCCCGGCAGGAAGAAGAATTAACCAAAGTCTCAGCCACCCACCGGGAACCAGTATAGGTCCTGAACCAAAAGTTTGGACTTGCGTTCAGCTCACAAAAAACGAGTTGAAAAATGGAGCTCAGGGGCACAGCAATTCACAAACTGGCAGAGTAATCAAGGCCAACTCTCGTCCAAAATTCTGTTGAGGGAAGGCAACGAGGCGGACTTGAAAGTGAGGCAGAATAGCAGGAAACAGATTTCAAGAGGTACGTTGGAATCGCCTGTAAAGCACAGGAAGAGGGGCACAACTTCGACAATGACGCACTTGGCCAAAAAGGGCGTATGCGTTTTCTCCTGAATATATTCAGGAGAAAACGCATACGCCCTTTTTGGCCAAGCAAGCAAGCGGGCAATGCAAATCTGCACTACAAAGAAGTATCACTTCCCACCGGTCAAAAGGGACATCCACAAAATGTGTAAAAACCAGAAAGGCAAGACAGGCCCTGGAGAACAGGGAGCCTTGTTATGCTGATGGGCGGGATGTAAGTTGCCAACTGCCTCACTGGAGGAGTGCATTGTGTTCCCTAAAACAAGGAAACAACAGAGCTACAGAGCCAAGGGCACATCCAGTCTAGGGAATATACCTTGGGAAAACTGAAAATCAATAAGACAGAGCCACCCCCAAATTGAGGGCTGCACTGCTTACAAGAACCTCAACCTGGGTGCACCTGAAATATCCCAGGAAATATAAAAATGGTTCAAAAAATTGTGGAACTTACGTACGATGGAATATCCCTCAGCCATGAAATCAATGTCATAAGACCAGTAGCAGCAAAATGAGTGGATTCAGGTACGATGATTCTAAGTGAAATAAGTCACACAGAAAAAGAAACTTATCATTAGATATCACTTAGGAAGATCCTGTAAACATGGCTACACATGAACTGAGTTAGGAAAGAGAACAGAGTCTCACATTTAGAAAACACTCTTATGCCTGCTTAAGGGGGAAGGAGAGGTGGGGTGATGCATCAAACCAGAGTTTGATATAAGCCCAGGTACCGTTCCAAAAACCAACTATGGAATAGACAAGACCTACACCTTCCTCAGTGAAAGGGACTCAAAACCCCATATTTCCCACAGAGGAATAGATCTGACTAGTAAGAATCTTCAAACCTATGTATTGATATGTCTCCGTAAGGGAATCAAGTGTGTCTAGACTGGCATAAACATGGCAGCGAGAATCAGCTCAAACCCACTCTAAAAAGGAATTTCAAAAACAAAACAAAGAAACAGGGAAATTCTTTACAATTCCTTCAGGGTCTCTGATGCAACCTGGAATGACCCTATCTACAATGACAGCTGGATGTGGCATGAGGCTGGACACTTGGGACTGAGAGGATTGGTGAGATGGGGTGAGCAAATGCAGACCCTTTAAAGCAAGAATGCATGGCACCCATTCCATGGGTCCCAACTCTCCAGGTTGAAGGGAATATTACTACAGCTATACCATGTACGGGAAACCTAGAGAATGGACACACTGTGAATACGAAAGGTTTCTAAAACTCAACGAAGAGTCCCTCTCCTGGTGCTCCGGTTTGACTTTCCAACTGCTTTCCTATCAATCTCCCAACTTGGAGAGACAGCCCCTTTAAGCTCCTGGTTCGCACAGGTTGCCAATTTGGCAGAGGATGAAAGGGAAGAGGGAGAACCAATGAGAGAGTAGCTGTTAGGCATTTGGATGGGCACATGTCACTCTAATTTCCCGGCAGGAAGAAGAATTAACCAAAGTCTCAGCCACCCACCGGGAACCAGTATAGGTCCTGAACCAAAAGTTTGGACTTGCGTTCAGCTCACAAAAAACGAGTTGAAAAATGGAGCTCAGGGGCACAGCAATTCACAAACTGGCAGAGTAATCAAGGCCAACTCTCGTCCAAAATTCTGTTGAGGGAAGGCAACGAGGCGGACTTGAAAGCGAGGCAGAATAGCAGGAAACAGATTTCAAGAGGTACGTTGGAATCGCCTGTAAAGCACAGGAAGAGGGGCACAACTTCGACAATGACGCACTTGGCCAAAAAGGGCGTATGCGTTTTCTCCTGAATATATTCAGGAGAAAACGCATACGCCCTTTTTGGCCAAGCAAGCAAGCGGGCAATGCAAATCTGCACTACAAAGAAGTATCACTTCCCACCGGTCAAAAGGGACATCCACAAAATGTGTAAAAACCAGAAAGGCAAGACAGGCCCTGGAGAACAGGGAGCCTTGTTATGCTGATGGGCGGGATGTAAGTTGCCAACTGCCTCACTGGAGGAGTGCATTGTGTTCCCTAAAACAAGGAAACAACAGAGCTACAGAGCCAAGGGCACATCCAGTCTAGGGAATATACCTTGGGAAAACTGAAAATCAATAAGACAGAGCCACCCCCAAATTGAGGGCTGCACTGCTTACAAGAACCTCAACCTGGGTGCACCTGAAATATCCCAGGAAATATAAAAATGGTTCAAAAAATTGTGGAACTTACGTACGATGGAATATCCCTCAGCCATGAAATCAATGTCATAAGACCAGTAGCAGCAAAATGAGTGGATTCAGGTACGATGATTCTAAGTGAAATAAGTCACACAGAAAAAGAAACTTATCATTAGATATCACTTAGGAAGATCCTGTAAACATGGCTACACATGAACTGAGTTAGGAAAGAGAACAGAGTCTCACATTTAGAAAACACTCTTATGCCTGCTTAAGGGGGAAGGAGAGGTGGGGTGATGCATCAAACCAGAGTTTGATATAAGCCCAGGTACCGTTCCAAAAACCAACTATGGAATAGACAAGACCTACACCTTCCTCAGTGAAAGGGACTCAAAACCCCATATTTCCCGCAGAGGAATAGATCTGACTAGTAAGAATCTTAAAACCTATGTATTGATATGTCTCCGTAAGGGAATCAAGTGTGTCTAGACTGGCATAAACATGGCAGCGAGAATCAGCTCAAACCCACTCTAAAAAGGAATTTCAAAAACAAAACAAAGAAACAGGGAAATTCTTTACAATTCCTTCAGGGTCTCTGATGCAACCTGGAATGACCCTATCTACAATGACAGCTGGATGTGGCATGAGGCTGGACACTTGGGACTGAGAGGATTGGTGAGATGGGGTGAGCAAATGCAGACCCTTTAAAGCAAGAATGCATGGCACCCATTCCATGGGTCCCAACTCTCCAGGTTGAAGGGAATATTACTACAGCTATACCATGTACGGGAAACCTAGAGAATGGACACACTGTGAATACGAAAGGTTTCTAAAACTCAACGAAGAGTCCCTCTCCTGGTGCTCCGGTTTGACTTTCCAACTGCTTTCCTATCAATCTCCCAACTTGGAGAGACAGCCCCTTTAAGCTCCTGGTTCGCACAGGTTGCCAATTTGGCAGAGGATGAAAGGGAAGAGGGAGAACCAATGAGAGAGTAGCTGTTAGGCATTTGGATGGGCACATGTCACTCTAATTTCCCGGCAGGAAGAAGAATTAACCAAAGTCTCAGCCACCCACCGGGAACCAGTATAGGTCCTGAACCAAAAGTTTGGACTTGCGTTCAGCTCACAAAAAACGAGTTGAAAAATGGAGCTCAGGGGCACAGCAATTCACAAACTGGCAGAGTAATCAAGGCCAACTCTCGTCCAAAATTCTGTTGAGGGAAGGCAACGAGGCGGACTTGAAAGCGAGGCAGAATAGCAGGAAACAGATTTCAAGAGGTACGTTGGAATCGCCTGTAAAGCACAGGAAGAGGGGCACAACTTCGACAATGACGCACTTTGCCAAAAAGGGCGTATGCGTTTTCTCCTGAATATATTCAGGAGAAAACGCATACACCCTTTTTGGCCAAGCAAGCAAGCGGGCAATGCAAATCTGCACTACAAAGAAGTATCACTTCCCACCGGTCAAAAGGGACATCCACAAAATGTGTAAAAACCAGAAAGGCAAGACAGGCCCTGGAGAACAGGGAGCCTTGTTATGCTGATGGGCGGGATGTAAGTTGCCAACTGCCTCACTGGAGGAGTGCATTGTGTTCCCTAAAACAAGGAAACAACAGAGCTACAGAGCCAAGGGCGCTTCCAGTCTAGGGAATATACCTTGGGAAAACTGAAAATCAATAAGACAGAGCCACCCCCAAATTGAGGGCTGCACTGCTTACAAGAACCTCAACCTGGGTACGCCTGAAATATCCCAGGAAATATAAAAATGGTTCAAAAAATTGTGGAACTTACGTACGATGGAATATCCCTCAGCCATGAAATCAATGTCATAAGACCAGTAGCAGCAAAATGAGTGGATTCAGGTACGATGATTCTAAGTGAAATAAGTCACACAGAAAAAGAAACTTATCATAAGATATCACTTAGGAAGATCCTGTAAACATGGCTACACATGAACTGAGTTAGGAAAGAGAACAGAGTCTCACATTTAGAAAACACTCTTATGCCTGCTTAAGGGGGAAGGAGAGGTGGGGTGATGCATCAAACCAGAGTTTGATATAAGCCCAGGTACCGTTCCAAAAACCAACTATGGAATAGACAAGACCTACACCTTCCTCAGTGAAAGGGACTCAAAACCCCATATTTCCCGCAGAGGAATAGATCTGACTAGTAAGAATCTTAAAACCTATGTATTGATATGTCTCCGTAAGGGAATCAAGTGTGTCTAGACTGGCATAAACATGGCAGCGAGAATCAGCTCAAACCCACTCTAAAAAGGAATTTCAAAAACAAAACAAAGAAACAGGGAAATTATTTACAATTCCTTCAGGGTCTCTGATGCAACCTGGAATGACCCTATCTAAAATGACAGCTGGATGTGGCATGATGCTGGACACTTGGGACTGAGAGGATTGGTGAGATGGGGTGAGCAAATGCAGACCCTTTAAAGCAAGAATGCATGGCACCCATTCCATGGGTCCCAACTCTCCAGGTTGAAGGGAATATTACTACAGCTATACCATGTACGGGAAACCTAGAGAATGGACACACTGTGAATACGAAAGGTTTCTAAAACTCAACGAAGAGTCCCTCTCCTGGTGCTCCGGTTTGACTTTCCAACTGCTTTCCTATCAATCTCCCAACTTGGAGAGACAGCCCCTTTAAGCTCCTGGTTCGCACAGGTTGCCAATTTGGCAGAGGATGAAAGGGAAGAGGGAGAACCAATGAGAGAGTAGCTGTTAGGCATTTGGATGGGCACATGTCACTCTAATTTCCCGGCAGGAAGAAGAATTAACCAAAGTCTCAGCCACCCACCGGGAACCAGTATAGGTCCTGAACCAAAAGTTTGGACTTGCGTTCAGCTCACAAAAAACGAGTTGAAAAATGGAGCTCAGGGGCACAGCAATTCACAAACTGGCAGAGTAATCAAGGCCAACTCTCGTCCAAAAATCTGTTGAGGGAAGGCAACGAGGCGGACTTGAAAGCGAGGCAGAATAGCAGGAAACAGATTTCAAGAGGTACGTTGGAATCGCCTGTAAAGCACAGGAAGAGGGGCACAACTTCGACAATGACGCACTTGGCCAAAAAGGGCGTATGCGTTTTCTCCTGAATATATTCAGGAGAAAACGCATACGCCCTTTTTGGCCAAGCAAGCAAGCGGGCAATGCAAATCTGCACTACAAAGAAGTATCACTTCCCACCGGTCAAAAGGGACATCCACAAAATGTGTAAAAACCAGAAAGGCAAGACAGGCCCTGGAGAACAGGGAGCCTTGTTATGCTGATGGGCGGGATGTAAGTTGCCAACTGCCTCACTGGAGGAGTGCATTGTGTTCCCTAAAACAAGGAATCAACAGAGCTACAGAGCCAAGGGCGCTTCCAGTCTAGGGAATATACCTTGGGAAAACTGAAAATCAATAAGACAGAGCCACCCCCAAATTGAGGGCTGCACTGCTTACAAGAACCTCAACCTGGGTGCACCTGAAATATCCCAGGAAATATAAAAATGGTTCAAAAAATTTTGGAACTTATGTACGATGGAATATCCCTCAGCCATGAAATCAATGTCATAAGACCAGTAGCAGCAAAATGAGTGGATTCAGGTACGATGATTCTAAGTGAAATAAGTCACACAGAAAAAGAAACTTATCATAAGATATCACTTAGGAAGATCCTGTAAACATGGCTACACATGAACTGAGTTAGGAAAGAGAACAGAGTCTCACATTTAGAAAACACTCTTATGCCTGCTTAAGGGGGAAGGAGAGGTGGGGTGATGCATCAAACCAGAGTTTGATATAAGCACAGGTACCGTTCCAAAAACCAACTATGGAATAGACAAGACCTACACCTTCCTCAGTGAAAGGGACTCAAAACCCCATATTTCCCGCAGAGGAATAGATCTGACTAGTAAGAATCTTAAAACCTATGTATTGATATGTCTCCGTAAGGGAATCAAGTGTGTCTAGACTGGCATAAACATGGCAGCGAGAATCAGCTCAAACCCACTCTAAAAAGGAATTTCAAAAACAAAACAAAGAAACAGGGAAATTCTTTACAATTCCTTCAGGGTCTCTGATGCAACCTGGAATGACCCTATCTACAATGACAGCTGGATGTGGCATGAGGCTGGACACTTGGGACTGAGAGGATTGGTGAGATGGGGTGAGCAAATGCAGACCCTTTAAAGCAAGAATGCATGGCACCCATTCCATGGGTCCCAACTCTCCAGGTTGAAGGGAATATTACTACAGCTATACCATGTACGGGAAACCTAGAGAATGGACACACTGTGAATACGAAAGGTTTCTAAAACTCAACGAAGAGTCCCTCTCCTGGTGCTCCGGTTTGACTTTCCAACTGCTTTCCTATCAATCTCCCAACTTGGAGAGACAGCCCCTTTAAGCTCCTGGTTCGCACAGGTTGCCAATTTGGCAGAGGATGAAAGGGAAGAGGGAGAACCAATGAGAGAGTAGCTGTTAGGCATTTGGATGGGCACATGTCACTCTAATTTCCCGGCAGGAAGAAGAATTAACCAAAGTCTCAGCCACCCACCGGGAACCAGTATAGGTCCTGAACCAAAAGTTTGGACTTGCGTTCAGCTCACAAAAAACGAGTTGAAAAATGGAGCTCAGGGGCACAGCAATTCACAAACTGGCAGAGTAATCAAGGCCAACTCTCGTCCAAAATTCTGTTGAGGGAAGGCAACGAGGCGGACTTGAAAGCGAGGCAGAATAGCAGGAAACAGATTTCAAGAGGTACGTTGGAATCGCCTGTAAAGCACAGGAAGAGGGGCACAACTTCGACAATGACGCACTTGGCCAAAAAGGGCGTATGCGTTTTCTCCTGAATATATTCAGGAGAAAACGCATACGCCCTTTTTGGCCAAGCAAGCAAGCGGGCAATGCAAATCTGCACTACAAAGAAGTATCACTTCCCACCGGTCAAAAGGGACATCCACAAAATGTGTAAAAACCAGAAAGGCAAGACAGGCCCTGGAGAACAGGGAGCCTTGTTATGCTGATGGGCGGGATGTAAGTTGCCAACTGCCTCACTGGAGGAGTGCATTGTGTTCCCTAAAACAAGGAAACAACAGAGCTACAGAGCCAAGGGCGCTTCCAGTCTAGGGAATATACCTTGGGAAAACTGAAAATCAATAAGACAGAGCCACCCCCAAATTGAGGGCTGCACTGCTTACAAGAACCTCAACCTGGGTACGCCTGAAATATCCCAGGAAATATAAAAATGGTTCAAAAAATTGTGGAACTTACGTACGATGGAATATCCCTCAGCCATGAAATCAATGTCATAAGACCAGTAGCAGCAAAATGAGTGGATTCAGGTACGATGATTCTAAGTGAAATAAGTCACACAGAAAAAGAAACTTATCATTAGATATCACTTAGGAAGATCCTGTAAACATGGCTACACATGAACTGAGTTAGGAAAGAGAACAGAGTCTCACATTTAGAAAACACTCTTATGCCTGCTTAAGGGGGAAGGAGAGGTGGGGTGATGCATCAAACCAGAGTTTGATATAAGCCCAGGTACCGTTCCAAAAACCAACTATGGAATAGACAAGACCTACACCTTCCTCAGTGAAAGGGACTCAAAACCCCATATTTCCCGCAGAGGAATAGATCTGACTAGTAAGAATCTTAAAACCTATGTATTGATATGTCTCCGTAAGGGAATCAAGTGTGTCTAGACTGGCATAAACATGGCAGCGAGAATCAGCTCAAACCCACTCTAAAAAGGAATTTCAAAAACAAAACAAAGAAACAGGGAAATTCTTTACAATTCCTTCAGGGTCTCTGATGCAACCTGGAATGACCCTATCTACAATGACAGCTGGATGTGGCATGAGGCTGGACACTTGGGACTGAGAGGATTGGTGAGATTGGGTGAGCAAATTCAGACCCTTTAAAGCAAGAATGCATGGCACCCATTCCATGGGTCCCAACTCTCCAGGTTGAAGGGAATATTACTACAGCTATACCATGTACGGGAAACCTAGAGAATGGACACACTGTGAATACGAAAGGTTTCTAAAACTCAACGAAGAGTCCCTCTCCTGGTGCTCCGGTTTGACTTTCCAACTGCTTTCCTATCAATCTCCCAACTTGGAGAGACAGCCCCTTTAAGCTCCTGGTTCGCACAGGTTGCCAATTTGGCAGAGGATGAAAGGGAAGACGGAGAACCAATGAGAGAGTAGCTGTTAGGCATTTGGATGGGCACATGTCACTCTAATTTCCCGGCAGGAAGAAGAAT
Source organism: Mesoplodon mirus (assembly GCF_964341445.2). Taxonomy (NCBI): domain Eukaryota; kingdom Metazoa; phylum Chordata; class Mammalia; order Artiodactyla; family Ziphiidae; genus Mesoplodon; species Mesoplodon mirus. The sequence continues at coordinate 105,128,233 of NC_138987.1, read as the reverse complement.
TAACCAAAGTCTCAGCCACCCACCGGGAACCAGTATAGGTCCTGAACCAAAAGTTTGGACTTGCGTTCAGCTCACAAAAAACGAGTTGAAAAATGGAGCTCAGGGGCACAGCAATTCACAAACTGGCAGAGTAATCAAGGCCAACTCTCGTCCAAAAATCTGTTGAGGGAAGGCAACGAGGCGGACTTGAAAGCGAGGCAGAATAGCAGGAAACAGATTTCAAGAGGTACGTTGGAATCGCCTGTAAAGCACAGGAAGAGGGTTACAACTTCGACAATGACGCACTTGGCCAAAAAGGGCGTATGCGTTTTCTCCTGAATATATTCAGGAGAAAACGCATACGCCCTTTTTGGCCAAGCAAGCAAGCGGGCAATGCAAATCTGCACTACAAAGAAGTATCACTTCCCACCGGTCAAAAGGGACATCCACAAAATGTGTAAAAACCAGAAAGGCAAGACAGGCCCTGGAGAACAGGGAGCCTTGTTATGCTGATGGGCGGGATGTAAGTTGCCAACTGCCTCACTGGAGGAGTGCATTGTGTTCCCTAAAACAAGGAAACAACAGAGCTACAGAGCCAAGGGCACTTCCAGTCTAGGGAATATACCTTGGGAAAACTGAAAATCAATAAGACAGAGCCACCCCCAAATTGAGGGCTGCACTGCTTACAAGAACCTCAACCTGGGTGCACCTGAAATATCCCAGGAATTATAAAAATGGTTCAAAAAATTGTGGAACTTACGTACGATGGAATATCCCTCAGCCATGAAATCAATGTCATAAGACCAGTAGCAGCAAAATGAGTGGATTCAGGTACGATGATTCTAAGTGAAAGAAGTCACACAGAAAAAGAAACTTATCATTAGATATCACTTAGGAAGATCCTGTAAACATGGCTACACATGAACTGAGTTAGGAAAGAGAACAGAGTCTCACATTTAGAAAACACTCTTATGCCTGCTTAAGGGGGAAGGAGAGGTGGGGTGATGCATCAAACCAGAGTTTGATATAAGCCCAGGTACCGTTCCAAAAACCAACTATGGAATAGACAAGACCTACACCTTCCTCAGTGAAAGGGACTCAAAACCCCATATTTCCCGCAGAGGAATAGATCTGACTAGTAAGAATCTTAAAACCTATGTATTGATATGTCTCCGTAAGGGAATCAAGTGTGTCTAGACTGGCATAAACATGGCAGCGAGAATCAGCTCAAACCCACTCTAAAAAGGAATTTCAAAAACAAAACAAAGAAACAGGGAAATTCTTTACAATTCCTTCAGGGTCTCTGATGCAACCTGGAATGACCCTATCTACAATGACAGCTGGATGTGGCATGAGGCTGGACACTTGGGACTGAGAGGATTGGTGAGATTGGGTGAGCAAATGCAGACCCTTTAAAGCAAGAATGCATGGCACCCATTCCATGGGTCCCAACTCTCCAGGTTGAAGGGAATATTACTACAGCTATACCATGTACGGGAAACCTAGAGAATGGACACACTGTGAATACGAAAGGTTTCTAAAACTCAACGAAGAGTCCCTCTCCTGGTGCTCCGGTTTGACTTTCCAACTGCTTTCCTATCAATCTCCCAACTTGGAGAGACAGCCCCTTTAAGCTCCTGGTTCGCACAGGTTGCCAATTTGGCAGAGGATGAAAGGGAAGAGGGAGAACCAATGAGAGAGTAGCTGTTAGGCATTTGGATGGGCACATGTCACTCTAATTTCCCGGCAGGAAGAAGAATTAACCAAAGTCTCAGCCACCCACCGGGAACCAGTATAGGTCCTGAACCAAAAGTTTGGACTTGCGTTCAGCTCACAAAAAACGAGTTGAAAAATGGAGCTCAGGGGCACAGCAATTCACAAACTGGCAGAGTAATCAAGGCCAACTCTCGTCCAAAATTCTGTTGAGGGAAGGCAACGAGGCGGACTTGAAAGCGAGGCAGAATAGCAGGAAACAGATTTCAAGAGGTACGTTGGAATCGCCTGTAAAGCACAGGAAGAGGGGCACAACTTCGACAATGACGCACTTGGCCAAAAAGGGCATATGCGTTTTCTCCTGAATATATTCAGGAGAAAACGCATACGCCCTTTTTGGCCAAGCAAGCAAGCGGGCAATGCAAATCTGCACTACAAAGAAGTATCACTTCCCACCGGTCAAAAGGGACATCCACAAAATGTGTAAAAACCAGAAAGGCAAGACAGGCCCTGGAGAACAGGGAGCCTTGTTATGCTGATGGGCGGGATGTAAGTTGCCAACTGCCTCACTGGAGGAGTGCATTGTGTTCCCTAAAACAAGGAAACAACAGAGCTACAGAGCCAAGGGCGCTTCCAGTCTAGGGAATATACCTTGGGAAAACTGAAAATCAATAAGACAGAGCCACCCCCAAATTGAGGGCTGCACTGCTTACAAGAACCTCAACCTGGGTACGCCTGAAATATCCCAGGAAATATAAAAATGGTTCAAAAAATTGTGGAACTTACGCACGATGGAATATCCCTCAGCCATGAAATCAATGTCATAAGACCAGTAGCAGCAAAATGAGTGGATTCAGGTACGATGATTCTAAGTGAAATAAGTCACACAGAAAAAGAAACTTATCATAAGATATCACTTAGGAAGATCCTGTAAACATGGCTACACATGAACTGAGTTAGGAAAGAGAACAGAGTCTCACATTTAGAAAACACTCTTATGCCTGCTTAAGGGGGAAGGAGAGGTGGGGTGATGCATCAAACCAGAGTTTGATATAAGCCCAGGTACCGTTCCAAAAACCAACTATGGAATAGACAAGACCTACACCTTCCTCAGTGAAAGGGACTCAAAACCCCATATTTCCCGCAGAGGAATAGATCTGACTAGTAAGAATCTTAAAACCTATGTATTGATATGTCTCCGTAAGGGAATCAAGTGTGTCTAGACTGGCATAAACATGGCAGCGAGAATCAGCTCAAACCCACTCTAAAAAGGAATTTCAAAAACAAAACAAAGAAACAGGGAAATTCTTTACAATTCCTTCAGGGTCTCTGATGCAACCTGGAATGACCCTATCTACAATGACAGCTGGATGTGGCATGAGGCTGGACACTTGGGACTGAGAGGATTGGTGAGATTGGGTGAGCAAATGCAGACCCTTTAAAGCAAGAATGCATGGCACCCATTCCATGGGTCCCAACTCTCCAGGTTGAAGGGAATATTACTACAGCTATACCATGTACGGGAAACCTAGAGAATGGACACACTGTGAATACGAAAGGTTTCTAAAACTCAACGAAGAGTCCCTCTCCTGGTGCTCCGGTTTGACTTTCCAACTGCTTTCCTATCAATCTCCCAACTTGGAGAGACAGCCCCTTTAAGCTCCTGGTTCGCACAGGTTGCCAATTTGGCAGAGGATGAAAGGGAAGAGGGAGAACCAATGAGAGAGTAGCTGTTAGGCATTTGGATGGGCACATGTCACTCTAATTTCCCGGCAGGAAGAAGAATTAACCAAAGTCTCAGCCACCCACCGGGAACCAGTATAGGTCCTGAACCAAAAGTTTGGACTTGCGTTCAGCTCACAAAAAACGAGTTGAAAAATGGAGCTCAGGGGCACAGCAATTCACAAACTGGCAGAGTAATCAAGGCCAACTCTCGTCCAAAATTCTGTTGAGGGAAGGCAACGAGGCGGACTTGAAAGCGAGGCAGAATAGCAGGAAACAGATTTCAAGAGGTACGTTGGAATCGCCTGTAAAGCACAGGAAGAGGGGCACAACTTCGACAATGACGCACTTGGGCAAAAAGGGCGTATGCGTTTTCTCCTGAATATATTCAGGAGAAAACGCATACGCCCTTTTTGGCCAAGCAAGCAAGCGGGCAATGCAAATCTGCACTACAAAGAAGTATCACTTCCCACCGGTCAAAAGGGACATCCACAAAATGTGTAAAAACCAGAAAGGCAAGACAGGCCCTGGAGAACAGGGAGCCTTGTTATGCTGATGGGCGGGATGTAAGTTGCCAACTGCCTCACTGGAGGAGTGCATTGTGTTCCCTAAAACAAGGAAACAACAGAGCTACAGAGCCAAGGGCGCTTCCAGTCTAGGGAATATACCTTGGGAAAACTGAAAATCAATAAGACAGAGCCACCCCCAAATTGAGGGCTGCACTGCTTACAAGAACCTCAACCTGGGTACGCCTGAAATATCCCAGGAAATATAAAAATGGTTCAAAAAATTGTGGAACTTACGTACGATGGAATATCCCTCAGCCATGAAATCAATGTCATAAGACCAGTAGCAGCAAAATGAGTGGATTCAGGTACGATGATTCTAAGTGAAATAAGTCACACAGAAAAAGAAACTTATCATAAGATATCACTTAGGAAGATCCTGTAAACATGGCTACACATGAACTGAGTTAGGAAAGAGAACAGAGTCTCACATTTAGAAAACACTCTTATGCCTGCTTAAGGGGGAAGGAGAGGTGGGGTGATGCATCAAACCAGAGTTTGATATAAGCCCAGGTACCGTTCCAAAAACCAACTATGGAATAGACAAGACCTACACCTTCCTCAGTGAAAGGGACTCAAAACCCCATATTTCCCGCAGAGGAATAGATCTGACTAGTAAGAATCTTAAAACCTATGTATTGATATGTCTCCGTAAGGGAATCAAGTGTGTCTAGACTGGCATAAACATGGCAGCGAGAATCAGCTCAAACCCACTCTAAAAAGGAATTTCCAAAACAAAACAAAGAAACAGGGAAATTCTTTACAATTCCTTCAGGGTCTCTGATGCAACCTGGAATGACCCTATCTACAATGACAGCTGGATGTGGCATGAGGCTGGACACTTGGGACTGAGAGGATTGGTGAGATTGGGTGAGCAAATGCAGACCCTTTAAAGCAAGAATGCATGGCACCCATTCCATGGGTCCCAACTCTCCAGGTTGAAGGGAATATTACTACAGCTATAACATGTACGGGAAACCTAGAGAATGGACACACTGTGAATACGAAAGGTTTCTAAAACTCAACGAAGAGTCCCTCTCCTGGTGCTCCGGTTTGACTTTCCAACTGCTTTCCTATCAATCTCCCAACTTGGAGAGACAGCCCCTTTAAGCTCCTGGTTCGCACAGGTTGCCAATTTGGCAGAGGATGAAAGGGAAGAGGGAGAACCAATGAGAGAGTAGCTGTTAGGCATTTGGATGGGTACATGTCACTCTAATTTCCCGGCAGGAAGAAGAATTAACCAAAGTCTCAGCCACCCACCGGGAACCAGTATAGGTCCTGAACCAAAAGTTTGGACTTGCGTTCAGCTCACAAAAAACGAGTTGAAAAATGGAGCTCAGGGGCACAGCAATTCACAAACTGGCAGAGTAATCAAGGCCAACTCTCGTCCAAAATTCTGTTGAGGGAAGGCAACGAGGCGGACTTGAAAGCGAGGCAGAATAGCAGGAAACAGATTTCAAGAGGTACGTTGGAATCGCCTGTAAAGCACAGGAAGAGGGGCACAACTTCGACAATGACGCACTTGGCCAAAAAGGGCGTATGCGTTTTCTCCTGAATATATTCAGGAGAAAACGCATACGCCCTTTTTGGCCAAGCAAGCAAGCGGGCAATGCAAATCTGCACTACAAAGAAGTATCACTTCCCACCGGTCAAAAGGGACATCCACAAAATGTGTAAAAACCAGAAAGGCAAGACAGGCCCTGGAGAACAGGGAGCCTTGTTATGCTGATGGGCGGGATGTAAGTTGCCAACTGCCTCACTGGAGGAGTGCATTGTGTTCCCTAAAACAAGGAAACAACAGAGCTACAGAGCCAAGGGCGCTTCCAGTCTAGGGAATATACCTTGGGAAAACTGAAAATCAATAAGACAGAGCCACCCCCAAATTGAGGGCTGCACTGCTTACAAGAACCTCAACCTGGGTACGCCTGAAATATCCCAGGAAATATAAAAATGGTTCAAAAAATTGTGGAACTTACGTACGATGGAATATCCCTCAGCCATGAAATCAATGTCATAAGACCAGTAGCAGCAAAATGAGTGGATTCAGGTACGATGATTCTAAGTGAAAGAAGTCACACAGAAAAAGAAACTTATCATTAGATATCACTTAGGAAGATCCTGTAAACATGGCTACACATGAACTGAGTTAGGAAAGAGAACAGAGTCTCACATTTAGAAAACACTCTTATGCCTGCTTAAGGGGGAAGGAGAGGTGGGGTGATGCATCAAACCAGAGTTTGATATAAGCCCAGGTACCGTTCCAAAAACCAACTATGGAATAGACAAGACCTACACCTTCCTCAGTGAAAGGGACTCAAAACCCCATATTTCCCGCAGAGGAATAGATCTGACTAGTAAGAATCTTAAAACCTATGTATTGATATGTCTCCGTAAGGGAATCAAGTGTGTCTAGACTGGCATAAACATGGCAGCGAGAATCAGCTCAAACCCACTCTAAAAAGGAATTTCAAAAACAAAACAAAGAAACAGGGAAATTCTTTACAATTCCTTCAGGGTCTCTGATGCAACCTGGAATGACCCTATCTACAATGACAGCTGGATGTGGCATGAGGCTGGACACTTGGGACTGAGAGGATTGGTGAGATTGGGTGAGCAAATGCAGACCCTTTAAAGCAAGAATGCATGGCACCCATTCCATGGGTCCCAACTCTCCAGGTTGAAGGGAATATTACTACAGCTATACCATGTACGGGAAACCTAGAGAATGGACACACTGTGAATACGAAAGGTTTCTAAAACTCAACGAAGAGTCCCTCTCCTGGTGCTCCGGTTTGACTTTCCAACTGCTTTCCTATCAATCTCCCAACTTGGAGAGACAGCCCCTTTAAGCTCCTGGTTCGCACAGGTTGCCAATTTGGCAGAGGATGAAAGGGAAGAGGGAGAACCAATGAGAGAGTAGCTGTTAGGCATTTGGATGGGCACATGTCACTCTAATTTCCCGGCAGGAAGAAGAATTAACCAAAGTCTCAGCCACCCACCGGGAACCAGTATAGGTCCTGAACCAAAAGTTTGGACTTGCGTTCAGCTCACAAAAAACGAGTTGAAAAATGGAGCTCAGGGGCACAGCAATTCACAAACTGGCAGAGTAATCAAGGCCAACTCTCGTCCAAAATTCTGTTGAGGGAAGGCAACGAGGCGGACTTGAAAGCGAGGCAGAATAGCAGGAAACAGATTTCAAGAGGTACGTTGGAATCGCCTGTAAAGCACAGGAAGAGGGGCACAACTTCGACAATGACGCACTTGGCCAAAAAGGGCGTATGCGTTTTCTCCTGAATATATTCAGGAGAAAACGCATACGCCCTTTTTGGCCAAGCAAGCAAGCGGGCAATGCAAATCTGCACTACAAAGAAGTATCACTTCCCACCGGTCAAAAGGGACATCCACAAAATGTGTAAAAACCAGAAAGGCAAGACAGGCCCTGGAGAACAGGGAGCCTTTTTATGCTGATGGGCGGGATGTAAGTTGCCAACTGCCTCACTGGAGGAGTGCATTGTGTTCCCTAAAACAAGGAAACAACAGAGCTACAGAGCCAAGGGCGCTTCCAGTCTAGGGAATATACCTTGGGAAAACTGAAAATCAATAAGACAGAGCCACCCCCAAATTGAGGGCTGCACTGCTTACAAGAACCTCAACCTGGGTACGCCTGAAATATCCCAGGAAATATAAAAATGGTTCAAAAAATTGTGGAACTTACGTACGATGGAATATCCCTCAGCCATGAAATCAATGTCATAAGACCAGTAGCAGCAAAATGAGTGGATTCAGGTACGATGATTCTAAGTGAAATAAGTCACACAGAAAAAGAAACTTATCATAAGATATCACTTAGGAAGATCCTGTAAACATGGCTACACATGAACTGAGTTAGGAAAGAGAACAGAGTCTCACATTTAGAAAACACTCTTATGCCTGCTTAAGGGGGAAGGAGAGGTGGGGTGATGCATCAAACCAGAGTTTGATATAAGCCCAGGTACCGTTCCAAAAACCAACTATGGAATAGACAAGACCTACACCTTCCTCAGTGAAAGGGACTCAAAACCCCATATTTCCCGCAGAGGAATAGATCTGACTAGTAAGAATCTTAAAACCTATGTATTGATATGTCTCCGTAAGGGAATCAAGTGTGTCTAGACTGGCATAAACATGGCAGCGAGAATCAGCTCAAACCCACTCTAAAAAGGAATTTCAAAAACAAAACAAAGAAACAGGGAAATTCTTTACAATTCCTTCAGGGTCTCTGATGCAACCTGGAATGACCCTATCTACAATGACAGCTGGATGTGGCATGAGGCTGGACACTTGGGACTGAGAGGATTGGTGAGATTGGGTGAGCAAATGCAGACCCTTTAAAGCAAGAATGCATGGCACCCATTCCATGGGTCCCAACTCTCCAGGTTGAAGGGAATATTACTACAGCTATACCATGTACGGGAAACCTAGAGAATGGACACACTGTGAATACGAAAGGTTTCTAAAACTCAACGAAGAGTCCCTCTCCTGGTGCTCCGGTTTGACTTTCCAACTGCTTTCCTATCAATCTCCCAACTTGGAGAGACAGCCCCTTTAAGCTCCTGGTTCGCACAGGTTGCCAATTTGGCAGAGGATGAAAGGGAAGACGGAGAACCAATGAGAGAGTAGCTGTTAGGCATTTGGATGGGCACATGTCACTCTAATTTCCGGGCAGGAAGAAGAATTAACCAAAGTCTCAGCCACCCACCGGGAACCAGTATAGGTCCTGAACCAAAAGTTTGGACTTGCGTTCAGCTCACAAAAAACGAGTTGAAAAATGGAGCTCAGGGGCACAGCAATTCACAAACTGGCAGAGTAATCAAGGCCAACTCTCGTCCAAAATTCTGTTGAGGGAAGGCAACGAGGCGGACTTGAAAGCGAGGCAGAATAGCAGGAAACAGATTTCAAGAGGTACGTTGGAATCGCCTGTAAAGCACAGGAAGAGGGGCACAACTTCGACAATGACGCACTTGGCCAAAAAGGGCGTATGCGTTTTCTCCTGAATATATTCAGGAGAAAACGCATACGCCCTTTTTGGCCAAGCAAGCAAGCGGGCAATGCAAATCTGCACTACAAAGAAGTATCACTTCCCACCGGTCAAAAGGGACATCCACAAAATGTGTAAAAACCAGAAAGGCAAGACAGGCCCTGGAGAACAGGGAGCCTTGTTATGCTGATGGGCGGGATGTGAGTTCCCAACTGCCTCACTGGAGGAGTGCATTGTGTTCCCTAAAACAAGGAAACAACAGAGCTACAGAGCCAAGGGCGCTTCCAGTCTAGGGAATATTCCTTGGGAAAACTGAAAATCAATAAGACAGAGCCACCCCCAAATTGAGGGCTGCACTGCTTACAAGAACCTCAACCTGGGTGCACCTGAAATATCCCAGGAATTATAAAAATGGTTCAAAAAATTGTGGAACTTACGTACGATGGAATATCCCTCAGCCATGAAATCAATGTCATAAGACCAGTAGCAGCAAAATGAGTGGATTCAGGTACGATGATTCTAAGTGAAAGAAGTCACACAGAAAAAGAAACTTATCATAAGATATCACTTAGGAAGATCCTGTAAACATGGCTACACATGAACTGAGTTAGGAAAGAGAACAGAGTCTCACATTTAGAAAACACACTTATGCCTGCTTAAGGGGGAAAGAGAGGTGGGGTGATGCATCAAACCAGAGTGTGATATAAGCCCAGGTACCGTTCCAAAAACCAACTATGGAATAGACAAGACCTACACCTTCCTCAGTGAAAGGGACTCAAAACCCCATATTTCCCGCAGAGGAATAGATCTGACTAGTAAGAATCTTAAAACCTATGTATTGATATGTCTCCGTAAGGGAATCAAGTGTGTCTAGACTGGCATAAACATGGCAGCGAGAATCAGCTCAAACCCACTCTAAAAAGGAATTTCCAAAACAAAACAAAGAAACAGGGAAATTCTTTACAATTCCTTCAGGGTCTCTGATGCAACCTGGAATGACCCTATCTACAATGACAGCTGGATGTGGCATGAGGCTGGACACTTGGGACTGAGAGGATTGGTGAGATGGGGTGAGCAAATGCAGACCCTTTAAAGCAAGAATGCATGGCACCCATTCCATGGGTCCCAACTCTCCAGGTTGAAGGGAATATTACTACAGCTATAACATGTACGGGAAACCTAGAGAATGGACACACTGTGAATACGAAAGGTTTCTAAAACTCAACGAAGAGTCCCTCTCCTGGTGCTCCGGTTTGACTTTCCAACTGCTTTCCTATCAATCTCCCAACTTGGAGAGACAGCCCCTTTAAGCTCCTGGTTCGCACAGGTTGCCAATTTGGCAGAGGATGAAAGGGAAGACGGAGAACCAATGAGAGAGTAGCTGTTAGGCATTTGGATGGGCACATGTCACTCTAATTTCCCGGCAGGAAGAAGAATTAACCAAAGTCTCAGCCACCCACCGGGAACCAGTATAGGTCCTGAACCAAAAGTTTGGACTTGCGTTCAGCTCACAAAAAACGAGTTGAAAAATGGAGCTCAGGGGCACAGCAATTCACAAACTGGCAGAGTAATCAAGGCCAACTCTCGTCCAAAATTCTGTTGAGGGAAGGCAACGAGGCGGACTTGAAAGCGAGGCAGAATAGCAGGAAACAGATTTCAAGAGGTACATTGGAATCGCCTGTAAAGCACAGGAAGAGGGGCACAACTTCGACAATGACGCACTTGGCCAAAAAGGGCGTATGCGTTTTCTCCTGAATATATTCAGGAGAAAACGCATACGCCCTTTTTGGCCAAGCAAGCAAGCGGGCAATGCAAATCTGCACTACAAAGAAGTATCACTTCCCACCGGTCAAAAGGGACATCCACAAAATGTGTAAAAACCAGAAAGGCAAGACAGGCCCTGGAGAACAGGGAGCCTTGTTATGCTGATGGGCGGGATGTGAGTTGCCAACTGCCTCACTGGAGGAGTGCATTGTGTTCCCTAAAACAAGGAAACAACAGAGCTACAGAGCCAAGGGCGCTTCCAGTCTAGGGAATATTCCTTGGGAAAACTGAAAATCAATAAGACAGAGCCACCCCCAAATTGAGGGCTGCACTGCTTACAAGAACCTCAACCTGGGTGCACCTGAAATATCCCAGGAATTATAAAAATGGTTCAAAAAATTGTGGAACTTACGTACGATGGAATATCCCTCAGCCATGAAATCAATGTCATAAGACCAGTAGCAGCAAAATGAGTGGATTCAGGTACGATGATTCTAAGTGAAAGAAGTCACACAGAAAAAGAAACTTATCATAAGATATCACTTAGGAAGATCCTGTAAACATGGCTACACATGAACTGAGTTAGGAAAGAGAACAGAGTCTCACATTTAGAAAACACTCTTATGCCTGCTTAAGGGGGAAGGAGAGGTGGGGTGATGCATCAAACCAGAGTGTGATATAAGCCCAGGTACCGTTCCAAAAACCAACTATGGAATAGACAAGACCTACACCTTCCTCAGTGAAAGGGACTCAAAACCCCATATTTCCCGCAGAGGAATAGATCTGACTAGTAAGAATCTTAAAACCTATGTATTGATATGTCTCCGTAAGGGAATCAAGTGTGTCTAGACTGGCATAAACATGGCAGCGAGAATCAGCTCAAACCCACTCTAAAAAGGAATTTCAAAAACAAAACAAAGAAACAGGGAAATTCTTTACAATTCCTTCAGGGTCTCTGATGCAACCTGGAATGACCCTATCTACAATGACAGCTGGATGTGGCATGAGGCTGGACACTTGGGACTGAGAGGATTGGTGAGATTGGGTGAGCAAATGCAGACCCTTTAAAGCAAGAATGCATGGCACCCATTCCATGGGTCCCAACTCTCCAGGTTGAAGGGAATATTACTACAGCTATAACATGTACGGGAAACCTAGAGAATGGACACACTGTGAATACGAAAGGTTTCTAAAACTCAACGAAGAGTCCCTCTCCTGGTGCTCCGGTTTGACTTTCCAACTGCTTTCCTATCAATCTCCCAACTTGGAGAGACAGCCCCTTTAAGCTCCTGGTTCGCACAGGTTGCCAATTTGGCAGAGGATGAAAGGGAAGAGGGAGAACCAATGAGAGAGTAGCTTTTAGGCATTTGGATGGGCACATGTCACTCTAATTTCCCGGCAGGAAGAAGAATTAACCAAAGTCTCGGCCGCCCACCGGCAACCAGTATAGGTTCTGAACGAAAAGTTTGGACTTGCGTTCAGCTCACAAAAAACGAGTTGAAAAATGGAGCTCAGGGGCACAGCAATTCACAAACTGGCAGAGTAATCAAGGCCAACTCTCGTCCAAAATTCTGTTGAGGGAAGGCAACGAGGCGGACTTGAAAGCGAGGCAGAATAGCAGGAAACAGATTTCAAGAGGTACGTTGGAATTGCCTGTAAAGCACAGGAAGAGGGGCACAACTTCGACAATAACACACTTGGCCAAAAAGGGCGTATGCGTTTTCTCATGAATATATTCAGGAGAAAACGCATACGCCCTTTTTGGCCAAGCAAGCAAGCGGGCAATGCAAATCTGCACTACAAAGAAGTATCACTTCCCACCGGTCAAAAGGGACATCCACAAAATGTGTAAAAACCAGAAAGGCAAGACAGGCCCTGGAGAACAGGGAGCCTTGTTATGCTGATGGGCGGGATGTAAGTTGCCAACTGCCTCACTGGAGGAGTGCATTGTGTTCCCTAAAACAAGGAAACAACAGAGCTACAGAGCCAAGGGCACTTCCAGTCTAGGGAATATACCTTGGGAAAACTGAAAATCAATAAGACAGAGCCACCCCCAAATTGAGGGCTGCACTGCTTACAAGAACCTCAACCTGGGTGCACCTGAAATATCCCAGGAAATATAAAAATGGTTCAAAAAATTGTGGAACTTACGTACGATGGAATATCCCTCAGCCATGAAATCAATGTCATAAGACCAGTAGCAGCAAAATGAGTGGATTCAGGTACGATGATTCTAAGTGAAATAAGTCACACAGAAAAAGAAACTTATCATAAGATATCACTTAGGAAGATCCTGTAAACATGGCTACACATGAACTGAGTTAGGAAAGAGAACAGAGTCTCACATTTAGAAAACACTCTTATGCCTGCTTAAGGGGGAAAGAGAGGTGGGGTGATGCATCAAACCAGAGTTTGATATAAGCCCAGGTACCGTTCCAAAAACCAACTATGGAATAGACAAGACCTACACCTTCCTCAGTGAAAGGGACTCAAAACCCCATATTTCCCGCAGAGGAATAGATCTGACTAGTAAGAATCTTAAAACCTATGTAATGATATGTCTCCGTAAGGGAATCAAGTGTGTCTAGACTGGCATAAACATGGCAGCGAGAATCAGCTCAAACCCACTCTAAAAAGGAATTTCAAAAACAAAACAAAGAAACAGGGAAATTCTTTACAATTCCTTCAGGGTCTCTGATGCAACCTGGAATGACCCTATCTACAATGACAGCTGGATGTGGCATGAGGCTGGACACTTGGGACTGAGAGGATTGGTGAGATTGGGTGAGCAATTGCAGACTCTTTAAAGCAAGAATGCATGGCACCCATTCCATGGGTCCCAACTCTCCAGGTTGAAGGGAATATTACTACAGCTATAACATGTACGGGAAACCTAGAGAATGGACACACTGTGAATACGAAAGGTTTCTAAAACTCAACGAAGAGTCCCTCTCCTGGTGCTCCGATTTGACTTTCCAACTGCTTTCCTATCAATCTCCCAACTTGGAGAGACAGCCCCTTTAAGCTCCTGGTTCGCACAAGTTGCCAATTTGGCAGAGGATGAAAGGGAAGAGGGAGAACCAATGAGAGAGTAGCTGTTAGGCATTTGGATGGGCACATATCACTCTAATTTCCCGGCAGGAAGAAGAATTAACCAAAGTCTCAGCCACCCACCGGGAACCAGTATAGGTCCTGAACCAAAAGTTTGGACTTGCATTCAGCTCACAAAAATCGAGTTGAAAAATGGAGCTCAGGGGCACAGCAATTCACAAACTGGCAGAGTAATCAAGGCCAACTCTCATCCAAAATTCTGTTGAGGGAAGGCAACGAGGCGGACTTGAAAGCGAGGCAGAATAGCAGGAAACAGATTTCAAGAGGTACGTTGGAATCGCCTGTAAAGCACAGGAAGAGGGGCACAACTTCGACAATGACGCACTTGGCCAAAAAGGGCGTATGCGTTTTCTCCTGAATATATTCAGGAGAAAACGCATACGCCCTTTTTGGCCAAGCAAGCAAGCGGGCAATGCAAATCTGCACTACAAAGAAGTATCACTTCCCACCGGTCAAAAGGGACATCCACAAAATGTGTAAAAACCAGAAAGGCAAGACAGGCCCTGGAGAACAGGGAGCCTTGTTATGCTGATGGGCGGGATGTAAGTTGCCAACTGCCTCACTGGAGGAGTGCATTGTGTTCCCTAAAACAAGGAAACAACAGAGCTACAGAGCCAAGGGCGCTTCCAGTCTAGGGAATATACCTTGGGAAAACTGAAAATCAATAAGACAGAGCCACCCCCAAATTGAGGGCTGCACTGCTTACAAGAACCTCAACCTGGGTGCACCTGAAATATCCCAGGAAATATAAAAATGGTTCAAAAAATTGTGGAACTTACGTACGATGGAATATCCCTCAGCCATGAAATCAATGTCATAAGACCAGTAGCAGCAAAATGAGTGGATTCAGGTACGATGATTCTAAGTGAAAGAAGTCACACAGAAAAAGAAACTTATCATAAGATATCACTTAGGAAGATCCTGTAAACATGGCTACACATGAACTGAGTTAGGAAAGAGAACAGAGTCTCACATTTAGAAAACACTCTTATGCCTGCTTAAGGGGGAAGGAGAGGTGGGGTGATGCATCAAACCAGAGTTTGATATAAGCCCAGGTACCGTTCCAAAAACCAACTATGGAATAGAGAAGACCTACACCTTCCTCAGTGAAAGGGACTCAAAACCCCATATTTCCCGCAGAGGAATAGATCTGACTAGTAAGAATCTTAAAACCTATGTATTGATATGTCTCCGTAAGGGAATCAAGTGTGTCTAGACTGGCATAAACATGGCAGCGAGAATCAGGTCAAACCCACTCTAAAAAGGAATTTCAAAAACAAAACAAAGAAACAGGGAAATTCTTTACAATTCCTTCAGGGTCTCTGATGCAACCTGGAATGACCCTATCTACAATGACAGCTGGATGTGGCATGAGGCTGGACACTTGGGACTGAGAGGATTGGTGAGATTGGGTGAGCAAATGCAGACCCTTTAAAGCAAGAATGCATGGCACCCATTCCATGGGTCCCAACTCTCCAGGTTGAAGGGAATATTACTACAGCTATAACATGTACGGGAAACCTAGAGAATGGACACACTGTGAATACGAAAGGTTTCTAAAACTCAACGAAGAGTCCCTCTCCTGGTGCTCCGGTTTGACTTTCCAACTGCTTTCCTATCAATCTCCCAACTTGGAGAGACAGCCCCTTTAAGCTCCTGGTTCGCACAGGTTGCCAATTTGGCAGAGGATGAAAGGGAAGACGGAGAACCAATGAGAGAGTAGCTGTTAGGCATTTGGATGGGCACATGTCACTCTAATTTCCCGGCAGGAAGAAGAATTAACCAAAGTCTCAGCCACCCACCGGGAACCAGTATAGGTCCTGAACCAAAAGTTTGGACTTGCGTTCAGCTCACAAAAAACGAGTTGATAAATGGAGCTGAGGGGCACAGCAATTCACAAACTGGCAGAGTAATCAAGGCCAACTCTCGTCCAAAATTCTGTTGAGGGAAGGCAACGAGGCGGACTTGAAAGCGAGGCAGAATAGCAGGAAACAGATTTCAAGAGGTACGTTGGAATCGCCTGTAAAGCACAGGAAGAGGGGCACAACTTCGACAATGACGCACTTGGCCAAAAAGGGCGTATGCGTTTTCTCCTGAATATATTCAGGAGAAAACGCATACGCCCTTTTTGGCCAAGCAAGCAAGCGGGCAATGCAAATCTGCACTACAAAGAAGTATCACTTCCCACCGGTCAAAAGGGACATCCACAAAATGTGTAAAAACCAGAAAGGCAAGACAGGCCCTGGAGAACAGGGAGCCTTGTTATGCTGATGGGCGGGATGTAAGTTGCCAACTGCCTCACTGGAGGAGTGCATTGTGTTCCCTAAAACAAGGAAACAACAGAGCTACAGAGCCAAGGGCGCTTCCAGTCTAGGGAATATACCTTGGGAAAACTGAAAATCAATAAGACAGAGCCACCCCCAAATTGAGGGCTGCACTGCTTACAAGAACCTCAACCTGGGTGCACCTGAAATATCCCAGGAATTATAAAAATGGTTCAAAAAATTGTGGAACTTACGTACGATGGAATATCCCTCAGCCATGAAATCAATGTCATAAGACCAGTAGCAGCAAAATGAGTGGATTCAGGTACGATGATTCTAAGTGAAAGAAGTCACACAGAAAAAGAAACTTATCATAAGATATCACTTAGGAAGATCCTGTAAACATGGCTACACATGAACTGAGTTAGGAAAGAGAACAGAGTCTCACATTTAGAAAACACTCTTATGCCTGCTTAAGGGGGAAGGAGAGGTGGGGTGATGCATCAAACCAGAGTTTGATATAAGCCCAGGTACCGTTCCAAAAACCAACTATGGAATAGACAAGACCTACACCTTCCTCAGTGAAAGGGACTCAAAACCCCATATTTCCCGCAGAGGAATAGATCTGACTAGTAAGAATCTTAAAACCTATGTATTGATATGTCTCCGTAAGGGAATCAAGTGTGTCTAGACTGGCATAAACATGGCAGCGAGAATCAGCTCAAACCCACTCTAAAAAGGAATTTCAAAAACAAAACAAAGAAACAGGGAAATTCTTTACAATTCCTTCAGGGTCTCTGATGCAACCTGGAATGACCCTATCTACAATGACAGCTGGATGTGGCATGAGGCTGGACACTTGGGACTGAGAGGATTGGTGAGATTGGGTGAGCAAATGCAGACCCTTTAAAGCAAGAATGCATGGCACCCATTCCATGGGTCCCAACTCTCCAGGTTGAAGGGAATATTACTACAGCTATAACATGTACGGGAAACCTAGAGAATGGACACACTGTGAATACGAAAGGTTTCTAAAACTCAGCGAAGAGTCCCTCTCCTGGTGCTCCGGTTTGACTTTCCAACTGCTTTCCTATCAATCTCCCAACTTGGAGAGACAGCCCCTTTAAGCTCCTGGTTCGCACAGGTTGCCAATTTGGCAGAGGATGAAAGGGAAGACGGAGAACCAATGAGAGAGTAGCTGTTAGGCATTTGGATGGGCACATGTCACTCTAATTTCCCGGCAGGAAGAAGAATTAACCAAAGTCTCAGCCACCCACCGGGAACCAGTATAGGTCCTGAACCAAAAGTTTGGACTTGCGTTCAGCTCACAAAAAACGAGTTGATAAATGGAGCTCAGGGGCACAGCAATTCACAAACTGGCAGAGTAATCAAGGCCAACTCTCGTCCAAAATTCTGTTGAGGGAAGGCAACGAGGCGGACTTGAAAGCGAGGCAGAATAGCAGGAAACAGATTTCAAGAGGTACGTTGGAATCGCCTGTAAAGCACAGGAAGAGGGGCACAACTTCGACAATGACGCACTTGGGCAAAAAGGGCGTATGCGTTTTCTCCTGAATTTATTCAGGAGAAAACGCATACACCCTTTTTGGCCAAGCAAGCAAGCGGGCAATGCAAATCTGCACTACAAAGAAGTATCACTTCCCACCGGTCAAAAGGGACATCCACAAAATGTGTAAAAACCAGAAAGGCAAGACAGGCCCTGGAGAACAGGGAGCCTTGTTATGCTGATGGGCGGGATGTGAGTTGCCAACTGCCTCACTGGAGGAGTGCATTGTGTTTCCTAAAACAAGGAAACAACAGAGCTACAGAGCCAAGGGCGCTTCCAGTCTA
Organism: Mesoplodon mirus; assembly: GCF_964341445.2. Classification (NCBI taxonomy): domain Eukaryota; kingdom Metazoa; phylum Chordata; class Mammalia; order Artiodactyla; family Ziphiidae; genus Mesoplodon; species Mesoplodon mirus. Next base: position 105,110,249 of record NC_138987.1, on the reverse strand, counting down.
GGGAATATACCTTGGGAAAACTGAAAATCAATAAGACAGAGCCACCCCCAAATTGAGGGCTGCACTGCTTACAAGAACCTCAACCTGGGTGCACCTGAAATATCCCAGGAAATATAAAAATGGTTCAAAAAATTGTGGAACTTACGTACGATGGAATATCCCTCAGCCATGAAATCAATGTCATAAGACCAGTAGCAGCAAAATGAGTGGATTCAGGTACGATGATTCTAAGTGAAAGAAGTCACACAGAAAAAGAAACTTATCATAATATATCACTTAGGAAGATCCTGTAAACATGGCTACACATGAACTGAGTTAGGAAAGAGAACAGAGTCTCACATTTAGAAAACACTCTTATGCCTGCTTAAGGGGGAAGGAGAGGTGGGGTGATGCATCAAACCAGAGTGTGATATAAGCCCAGGTACCGTTCCAAAAACCAACTATGGAATAGACAAGACCTACACCTTCCTCAGTGAAAGGGACTCAAAACCCCATATTTCCCGCAGAGGAATAGATCTGACTAGTAAGAATCTTAAAACCTATGTATTGATATGTCTCCGTAAGGGAATCAAGTGTGTCTAGACTGGCATAAACATGGCAGCGAGAATCAGCTCAAACCCACTCTAAAAAGGAATTTCAAAAACAAAACAAAGAAACAGGGAAATTCTTTACAATTCCTTCAGGGTCTCTGATGCAACCTGGAATGACCCTATCTACAATGACAGCTGGATGTGGCATGAGGCTGGACACTTGGGACTGAGAGGATTGGTGAGATTGGGTGAGCAAATGCAGACCCTTTATAGCAAGAATGCATGGCACCCATTCCATGGGTCCCAACTCTCCAGGTTGAAGGGAATATTACTACAGCTATAACATGTACGGGAAACCTAGAGAATGGACACACTGTGAATACGAAAGGTTTCTAAAACTCAACGAAGAGTCCCTCTCCTGGTGCTCCGGTTTGCCTTTCCAACTGCTTTCCTATCAATCTCCCAACTTGGAGAGACAGCCCCTTTAAGCTCCTGGTTCGCACAGGTTGCCAATTTGGCAGAGGATGAAAGGGAAGACGGAGAACCAATGAGAGAGTAGCTGTTAGGCATTTGGATGGGCACATGTCACTCTAATTTCCCGGCAGGAAGAAGAATTAACCAAAGTCTCAGCCACCCACCGGGAACCAGTATAGGTCCTGAACCAAAAGTTTGGACTTGCGTTCAGCTCACAAAAAACGAGTTGAAAAATGGAGCTCAGGGGCACAGCAATTCACAAACTGGCAGAGTAATCAAGGCCAACTCTCGTCCAAAATTCTGTTGAGGGAAGGCAACGAGGCGGACTTGAAAGCGAGGCAGAATAGCAGGAAACAGATTTCAAGAGGTACGTTGGAATCGCCTGTAAAGCACAGGAAGAGGGGCACAATTTCGACAATGACGCACTTGGCCAAAAAGGGCGTATGCGTTTTCTCCTGAATTTATTCAGGAGAAAACGCATACACCCTTTTTGGCCAAGCAAGCAAGCGGGCAATGCAAATCTGCACTACAAAGAAGTATCACTTCCCACCGGTCAAAAGGGACATCCACAAAATGTGTAAAAACCAGAAAGGCAAGACAGGCCCTGGAGAACAGGGAGCCTTGTTATGCTGATGGGCGGGATGTGAGTTGCCAACTGCCTCACTGGAGGAGTGCATTGTGTTCCCTAAAACAAGGAAACAACAGAGCTACAGAGCCAAGGGCGCTTCCAGTCTAGGGAATATACCTTGGGAAAACTGAAAATCAATAAGACAGAGCCACCCCCAAATTGAGGGCTGCACTGCTTACAAGAACCTCAACCTGGGTGCACCTGAAATATCCCAGGAAATATAAAAATGGTTCAAAAAATTGTGGAACTTACGTACGATGGAATATCCCTCAGCCATGAAATCAATGTCATAAGACCAGTAGCAGCAAAATGAGTGGATTCAGGTACGATGATTCTAAGTGAAATAAGTCACACAGAAAAAGAAACTTATCATAAGATATCACTTAGGAAGATCCTGTAAACACGGCTACACATGAACTGAGTTAGGAAAGAGAACAGAGTCTCACATTTAGAAAACACTCTTATGCCTGCTTAAGGGGGAAAGAGAGGTGGGGTGATGCATCAAACCAGAGTTTGATATAAGCCCAGGTACCGTTCCAAAAACCAACTATGGAATAGACAAGACCTACACCTTCCTCAGTGAAAGGGACTCAAAACCCCATATTTCCCGCAGAGGAATAGATCTGACTAGTAAGAATCTTAAAACCTATGTAATGATATGTCTCCGTAAGGGAATCAAGTGTGTCTAGACTGGCATAAACATGGCAGCGAGAATCAGCTCAAACCCACTCTAAAAAGGAATTTCAAAAACAAAACAAAGAAACAGGGAAATTCTTTACAATTCCTTCAGGGTCTCTGATGCAACCTGGAATGACCCTATCTACAATGACAGCTGGATGTGGCATGAGGCTGGACACTTGGGACTGAGAGGATTGGTGAGATTGGGTGAGCAATTGCAGACTCTTTAAAGCAAGAATGCATGGCACCCATTCCATGGGTCCCAACTCTCCAGGTTGAAGGGAATATTACTACAGCTATAACATGTACGGGAAACCTAGAGAATGGACACACTGTGAATATGAAAGGTTTCTAAAACTCAACGAAGAGTCCCTCTCCTGGTGCTCCGATTTGACTTTCCAACTGCTTTCCTATCAATCTCCCAACTTGGAGAGACAGCCCCTTTAAGCTCCTGGTTCGCACAAGTTGCCAATTTGGCAGAGGATGAAAGGGAAGAGGGAGAACCAATGAGAGAGTAGCTGTTAGGCATTTGGATGGGCACATATCACTCTAATTTCCCGGCAGGAAGAAGAATTAACCAAAGTCTCAGCCACCCACCGGGAACCAGTATAGGTCCTGAACCAAAAGTTTGGACTTGCGTTCAGCTCACAAAAATCGAGTTGAAAAATGGAGCTCAGGGGCACAGCAATTCACAAACTGGCAGAGTAATCAAGGCCAACTCTCATCCAAAATTCTGTTGAGGGAAGGCAACGAGGCGGACTTGAAAGCGAGGCAGAATAGCAGGAAACAGATTTCAAGAGGTACGTTGGAATCGCCTGTAAAGCACAGGAAGAGGGGCACAACTTCGACAATGACGCACTTGGCCAAAAAGGGCGTATGCGTTTTCTCCTGAATATATTCAGGAGAAAACGCATACGCCCTTTTTGGCCAAGCAAGCAAGCGGGCAATGCAAATCTGCACTACAAAGAAGTATCACTTCCCACCGGTCAAAAGGGACATCCACAAAATGTGTAAAAACCAGAAAGGCAAGACAGGCCCTGGAGAACAGGGAGCCTTGTTATGCTGATGGGCGGGATGTAAGTTGCCAACTGCCTCACTGGAGGAGTGCATTGTGTTCCCTAAAACAAGGAAACAACAGAGCTACAGAGCCAAGGGCGCTTCCAGTCTAGGGAATATACCTTGGGAAAACTGAAAATCAATAAGACAGAGCCACCCCCAAATTGAGGGCTGCACTGCTTACAAGAACCTCAACCTGGGTGCACCTGAAATATCCCAGGAAATATAAAAATGGTTCAAAAAATTGTGGAACTTACGTACGATGGAATATCCCTCAGCCATGAAATCAATGTCATAAGACCAGTAGCAGCAAAATGAGTGGATTCAGGTACGATGATTCTAAGTGAAAGAAGTCACACAGAAAAAGAAACTTATCATAAGATATCACTTAGGAAGATCCTGTAAACATGGCTACACATGAACTGAGTTAGGAAAGAGAACAGAGTCTCACATTTAGAAAACACTCTTATGCCTGCTTAAGGGGGAAGGAGAGGTGGGGTGATGCATCAAACCAGAGTTTGATATAAGCCCAGGTACCGTTCCAAAAACCAACTATGGAATAGACAAGACCTACACCTTCCTCAGTGAAAGGGACTCAAAACCCCATATTTCCCGCAGAGGAATAGATCTGACTAGTAAGAATCTTAAAACCTATGTATTGATATGTCTCCGTAAGGGAATCAAGTGTGTCTAGACTGGCATAAACATGGCAGCGAGAATCAGGTCAAACCCACTCTAAAAAGGAATTTCAAAAACAAAACAAAGAAACAGGGAAATTCTTTACAATTCCTTCAGGGTCTCTGATGCAACCTGGAATGACCCTATCTACAATGACAGCTGGATGTGGCATGAGGCTGGACACTTGGGACTGAGAGGATTGGTGAGATTGGGTGAGCAAATGCAGACCCTTTAAAGCAAGAATGCATGGCACCCATTCCATGGGTCCCAACTCTCCAGGTTGAAGGGAATATTACTACAGCTATAACATGTACGGGAAACCTAGAGAATGGACACACTGTGAATACGAAAGGTTTCTAAAACTCAACGAAGAGTCCCTCTCCTGGTGCTCCGGTTTGACTTTCCAACTGCTTTCCTATCAATCTCCCAACTTGGAGAGACAGCCCCTTTAAGCTCCTGGTTCGCACAGGTTGCCAATTTGGCAGAGGATGAAAGGGAAGACGGAGAACCAATGAGAGAGTAGCTGTTAGGCATTTGGATGGGCACATGTCACTCTAATTTCCCGGCAGGAAGAAGAATTAACCAAAGTCTCAGCCACCCACCGGGAACCAGTATAGGTCCTGAACCAAAAGTTTGGACTTGCGTTCAGCTCACAAAAAACGAGTTGAAAAATGGAGCTCAGGGGCACAGCAATTCACAAACTGGCAGAGTAATCAAGGCCAACTCTCGTCCAAAATTCTGTTGAGGGAAGGCAACGAGGCGGACTTGAAAGCGAGGCAGAATAGCAGGAAACAGATTTCAAGAGGTACGTTGGAATCGCCTGTAAAGCACAGGAAGAGGGGCACAACTTCGACAATGACGCACTTGGCCAAAAAGGGCGTATGCGTTTTCTCCTGAATATATTCAGGAGAAACCGCATACGCCCTTTTTGGCCAAGCAAGCAAGCGGGCAATGCAAATCTGCACTACAAAGAAGTATCACTTCCCACCGGTCAAAAGGGACATCCACAAAATGTGTAAAAACCAGAAAGGCAAGACAGGCCCTGGAGAACAGGGAGCCTTGTTATGCTGATGGGCGGGATGTGAGTTGCCAACTGCCTCACTGGAGGAGTGCATTGTGTTCCCTAAAACAAGGAAACAACAGAGCTACAGAGCCAAGGGCGCTTCCAGCCTAGGGAATATACCTTGGGAAAACTGAAAATCAATAAGACAGAGCCACCCCCAAATTGAGGGCTGCACTGCTTACAAGAACCTCAACCTGGGTGCACCTGAAATATCCCAGGAAATATAAAAATGGTTCAAAAAATTGTGGAACTTACGTACGATGGAATATCCCTCAGCCATGAAATCAATGTCATAAGACCAGTAGCAGCAAAATGAGTGGATTCAGGTACGATGATTCTAAGTGAAATAAGTCACACAGAAAAAGAAACTTATCATAAGATATCACTTAGGAAGATCCTGTAAACATGGCTACACATGAACTGAGTTAGGAAAGAGAACAGAGTCTCACATTTAGAAAACACTCTTATGCCTGCTTAAGGGGGAAGGAGAGGTGGGGTGATGCATCAAACCAGAGTTTGATATAAGCCCAGGTACCGTTCCAAAAACCAACTATGGAATAGACAAGACCTACACATTCCTCAGTGAAAGGGACTCAAAACCCCATATTTCCCGCAGAGGAATAGATCTGACTAGTAAGAATCTTAAAACCTATGTATTGATATGTCTCCGTAAGGGAATCAAGTGTGTCTAGACTGGCATAAACATGGCAGCGAGAATCAGCTCAAACCCACTCTAAAAAGGAATTTCAAAAACAAAACAAAGAAACAGGGAAATTCTTTACAATTCCTTCAGGGTCTCTGATGCAACCTGGAATGACCCTATCTACAATGACAGCTGGATGTGGCATGAGGCTGGACACTTGGGACTGAGAGGATTGGTGAGATTGGGTGAGCAAATGCAGACCCTTTAAAGCAAGAATGCATGGCACCCATTCCATGGGTCCCAACTCTCCAGGTTGAAGGGAATATTACTACAGCTATAACATGTACGGGAAACCTAGAGAATGGACACACTGTGAATACGAAAGGTTTCTAAAACTCAACGAAGAGTCCCTCTCCTGGTGCTCCGCTTTGACTTTCCAACTGCTTTCCTATCAATCTCCCAACTTGGAGAGACAGCCCCTTTAAGCTCCTGGTTCGCACAGGTTGCCAATTTGGCAGAGGATGAAAGGGAAGACGGAGAACCAATGAGAGAGTAGCTTTTAGGCATTTGGATGGGCACATGTCACTCTAATTTCCCGGCAGGAAGAAGAATTAACCAAAGTCTCAGCCGCCCACCGGGAACCAGTATAGGTTCTGAACCAAAAGTTTGGACTTGCGTTCAGCTCACAAAAAACGAGTTGAAAAATGGAGCTCAGGGGCACCGCAATTCACAAACTGGCAGAGTAATCAAGGCCAACTCTCGTCCAAAATTCTGTTGAGGGAAGGCAACGAGGCGGACTTGAAAGCGAGGCAGAATAGCAGGAAACAGATTTCAAGAGGTACGTTGGAATCGCCTGTAAAGCACAGTAAGAGGGGCACAACTTCGACAATAACACACTTGGCCAAAAAGGGCGTATGCGTTTTCTCATGAATATATTCAGGAGAAAACGCATACGCCCTTTTTGGCCAAGCAAGCAAGCGGGCAATGCAAATCTGCACTACAAAGAAGTATCACTTCCCACCGGTCAAAAGGGACATCCACAAAATGTGTAAAAACCAGAAAGGCAAGACAGGCCCTGGAGAACAGGGAGCCTTGTTATGCTGATGGGCGGGATGTAAGTTGCCAACTGCCTCACTGGAGGAGTGCATTGTGTTCCCTAAAACAAGGAAACAACAGAGCTACAGAGCCAAGGGCACTTCCAGTCTAGGGAATATACCTTGGGAAAACTGAAAATCAATAAGACAGAGCCACCCCCAAATTGAGGGCTGCACTGCTTACAAGAACCTCAACCTGGGTGCACCTGAAATATCCCAGGAAATATAAAAATGGTTCAAAAAATTGTGGAACTTACGTACGATGGAATATCCCTCAGCCATGAAATCAATGTCATAAGACCAGTAGCAGCAAAATGAGTGGATTCAGGTACGATGATTCTAAGTGAAATAAGTCACACAGAAAAAGAAACTTATCATAAGATATCACTTAGGAAGATCCTGTAAACATGGCTACACATGAACTGAGTTAGGAAAGAGAACAGAGTCTCACATTTAGAAAACACTCTTATGCCTGCTTAAGGGGGAAAGAGAGGTGGGGTGATGCATCAAACCAGAGTTTGATATAAGCCCAGGTACCGTTCCAAAAACCAACTATGGAATAGACAAGACCTACACCTTCCTCAGTGAAAGGGACTCAAAACCCCATATTTCCCGCAGAGGAATAGATCTGACTAGTAAGAATCTTAAAACCTATGTAATGATATGTCTCCGTAAGGGAATCAAGTGTGTCTAGACTGGCATAAACATGGCAGCGAGAATCAGCTCAAACCCACTCTAAAAAGGAATTTCAAAAACAAAACAAAGAAACAGGGAAATTCTTTACAATTCCTTCAGGGTCTCTGATGCAACCTGGAATGACCCTATCTACAATGACAGCTGGATGTGGCATGAGGCTGGACACTTGGGACTGAGAGGATTGGTGAGATTGGGTGAGCAATTGCAGACTCTTTAAAGCAAGAATGCATGGCACCCATTCCATGGGTCCCAACTCTCCAGGTTGAAGGGAATATTACTACAGCTATAACATGTACGGGAAACCTAGAGAATGGACACACTGTGAATATGAAAGGTTTCTAAAACTCAACGAAGAGTCCCTCTCCTGGTGCTCCGATTTGACTTTCCAACTGCTTTCCTATCAATCTCCCAACTTGGAGAGACAGCCCCTTTAAGCTCCTGGTTCGCACAAGTTGCCAATTTGGCAGAGGATGAAAGGGAAGAGGGAGAACCAATGAGAGAGTAGCTGTTAGGCATTTGGATGGGCACATATCACTCTAATTTCCCGGCAGGAAGAAGAATTAACCAAAGTCTCAGCCACCCACCGGGAACCAGTATAGGTCCTGAACCAAAAGTTTGGACTTGCGTTCAGCTCACAAAAATCGAGTTGAAAAATGGAGCTCAGGGGCACAGCAATTCACAAACTGGCAGAGTAATCAAGGCCAACTCTCGTCCAAAATTCTGTTGAGGGAAGGCAACGAGGCAGACTTGAAAGCGAGGCAGAATAGCAGGAAACAGATTTCACGAGGTACGTTGGAATCGCCTGTAAAGCACAGGAAGAGGGGCACAACTTCGACAATGACGCACTTGGCCAAAAAGGGCGTATGCGTTTTCTCCTGAATATATTCAGGAGAAAACGCATACGCCCTTTTTGGCCAAGCAAGCAAGCGGGCAATGCAAATCTGCACTACAAAGAAGTATCACTTCCCACCGGTCAAAAGGGACATCCACAAAATGTGTAAAAACCAGAAAGGCAAGACAGGCCCTGGAGAACAGGGAGCCTTTTTATGCTGATGGGCGGGATGTAAGTTGCAAACTGCCTCACTGGAGGAGTGCATTGTGTTCCCTAAAACAAGGAAACAACAGAGCTACAGAGCCAAGGGCGCTTCCAGTCTAGGGAATATACCTTGGGAAAACTGAAAATCAATAAGACAGAGCCACCCCCAAATTGAGGGCTGCACTGCTTACAAGAACCTCAACCTGGGTGCTCCTGAAATATCCCAGGAATTATAAAAATGGTTCAAAAAATTGTGGAACTTATGTACGATGGAATATCCCTCAGCCATGAAATCAATGTCATAAGACCAGTAGCAGCAAAATGAGTGGATTCAGGTACGATGATTCTAAGTGAAATAAGTCACACAGAAAAAGAAACTTATCATAAGATATCACTTAGGAAGATCCTGTAAACATGGCTACACATGAACTGAGTTAGGAAAGAGAACAGAGTCTCACATTTAGAAAACACTCTTATGCCTGCTTAAGGGGGAAGGAGAGGTGGGGTGATGCATCAAACCAGAGTTTGATATAAGCCCAGGTACCGTTCCAAAAACCAACTATGGAATAGACAAGACCTACACCTTCCTCAGTGAAAGGGACTCAAAACCCCATATTTCCCGCAGAGGAATAGATCTGACTAGTAAGAATCTTAAAACCTATGTATTGATATGTCTCCGTAAGGGAATCAAGTGTGTCTAGACTGGCATAAACATGGCAGCGAGAATCAGCTCAAACCCACTCTAAAAAGGAATTTCAAAAACAAAACAAAGAAACAGGGAAATTCTTTACAATTCCTTCAGGGTCTCTGATGCAACCTGGAATGACCCTATCTACAATGACAGCTGGATGTGGCATGAGGCTGGACACTTGGGACTGAGAGGATTGGTGAGATTGGGTGAGCAAATGCAGACCCTTTAAAGCAAGAATGCATGGCACCCATTCCATGGGTCCCAACTCTCCAGGTTGAAGGGAATATTACTACAGCTATAACATGTACGGGAAACCTAGAGAATGGACACACTGTGAATATGAAAGGTTTCTAAAACTCAACGAAGAGTCCCTCTCCTGGTGCTCCGGTTTGACTTTCCAACTGCTTTCCTATCAATCTCCCAACTTGGAGAGACAGCCCCTTTAAGCTCCTGGTTCGCACAGGTTGCCAATTTGGCAGAGGATGAAAGGGAAGACGGAGAACCAATGAGAGAGTAGCTGTTAGGCATTTGGATGGGCACATGTCACTCTAATTTCCCGGCAGGAAGAAGAATTAACCAAAGTCTCAGCCGCCCACCGGGAACCAGTATAGGTCCTGAACGAAAAGTTTGGACTTGCGTTCAGCTCACAAAAAACGAGTTGAAAAATGGAGCTCAGGGGCACAGCAATTCACAAACTGGCAGAGTAATCAAGGCCAACTCTCGTCCAAAATTCTGTTGAGGGAAGGCAACGAGGCGGACTTGAAAGCGAGGCAGAATAGCAGGAAACAGATTTCAAGAGGTACGTTGGAATCGCCTGTAAAGCACAGGAAGAGGGGCACAACTTCGACAATAACACACTTGGCCAAAAAGGGCGTATGCGTTTTCTCATGAATATATTCAGGAGAAAACGCATACGCCCTTTTTGGCCAAGCAAGCAAGCGGGCAATGCAAATCTGCACTACAAAGAAGTATCACTTCCCACCGGTCAAAAGGGACATCCACAAAATGTGTAAAAACCAGAAAGGCAAGACAGGCCCTGGAGAACAGGGAGCCTTGTTATGCTGATGGGCGGGATGTAAGTTGCCAACTGCCTCACTGGAGGAGTGCATTGTGTTCCCTAAAACAAGGAAACAACAGAGCTACAGAGCCAAGGGCACTTCCAGTCTAGGGAATATACCTTGGGAAAACTGAAAATCAATAAGACAGAGCCACCCCCAAATTGAGGGCTGCACTGCTTACAAGAACCTCAACCTGGGTGCACCTGAAATATCCCAGGAAATATAAAAATGGTTCAAAAAATTGTGGAACTTACGTACGATGGAATATCCCTCAGCCATGAAATCAATGTCATAAGACCAGTAGCAGCAAAATGAGTGGATTCAGGTACGATGATTCTAAGTGAAATAAGTCACACAGAAAAAGAAACTTATCATAAGATATCACTTAGGAAGATCCTGTAAACATGGCTACACATGAACTGAGTTAGGAAAGAGAACAGAGTCTCACATTTAGAAAACACTCTTATGCCTGCTTAAGGGGGAAGGAGAGGTGGGGTGATGCATCAAACCAGAGTTTGATATAAGCCCAGGTACCGTTCCAAAAACCAACTATGGAATAGACAAGACCTACACCTTCCTCAGTGAAAGGGACTCAAAACCCCATATTTCCCGCAGAGGAATAGATCTGACTAGTAAGAATCTTAAAACCTATGTATTGATATGTCTCCGTAAGGGAATCAAGTGTGTCTAGACTGGCATAAACATGGCAGCGAGAATCAGCTCAAACCCACTCTAAAAAGGAATTTCAAAAACAAAACAAAGAAACAGGGAAATTCTTTACAATTCCTTCAGGGTCTCTGATGCAACCTGGAATGACCCTATCTACAATGACAGCTGGATGTGGCATGAGGCTGGACACTTGGGACTGAGAGGATTGGTGAGATTGGGTGAGCAAATGCAGACCCTTTAAAGCAAGAATGCATGGCACCCATTCCATGGGTCCCAACTCTCCAGGTTGAAGGGAATATTACTACAGCTATAACATGTACGGGAAACCTAGAGAATGGACACACTGTGAATACGAAAGGTTTCTAAAACTCAACGAAGAGTCCCTCTCCTGGTGCTCCGCTTTGACTTTCCAACTGCTTTCCTATCAATCTCTCAACTTGGAGAGACAGCCCCTTTAAGCTCCTGGTTCGCACAGGTTGCCAATTTGGCAGAGGATGAAAGGGAAGAGGGAGAACCAATGAGAGAATAGCTGTTAGGCATTTGGATGGGCACATGTCACTCTAATTTCCCGGCAGGAAGAAGAATTAACCAAAGTCTCAGCCACCCACCGGGAACCAGTATAGGTCCTGAACCAGAAGTTTGGACTTGCGTTCAGCTCACAAAAAACGAGTTGAAAAGTGGAGCTCAGGGGCAAAGCAATTCACAAACTGGCAGAGTAATCAAGGCCAACTCTCGTCCAAAATTCTGTTGAGGGAAGGCAACGAGGCGGACTTGAAAGCGAGGCAGAATAGCAGGAAACAGATTTCACGAGGTACGTTGGAATCGCCTGTAAAGCACAGGAAGAGGGGCACAACTTCGACAATGACGCACTTGGCCAAAAAGGGCGTATGCGTTTTCTCCTGAATATATTCAGGAGAAAACGCATACGCCCTTTTTGGCCAAGCAAGCAAGCGGGCAATGCAAATCTGCACTACAAAGAAGTATCACTTCCCACCGGTCAAAAGGGACATCCACAAAATGTGTAAAAACCAGAAAGGCAAGACAGGCCCTGGAGAACAGGGAGCCTTGTTATGCTGATGGGCGGGATGTAATTTGCCAACTGCCTCACTGGAGGAGTGCATTGTGTTCCCTAAAACAAGGAAACAACAGAGCTACAGAGCCAAGGGCGCTTCCAGTCTAGGGAATATACCTTGGGAAAACTGAAAATCAATAAGACAGAGCCACCCCCAAATTGAGGGCTGCACTGCTTACAAGAACCTCAACCTGGGTGCACCTGAAATATCCCAGGAAATATAAAAATGTTTCAAAAATTTGTGGAACTTACGTACGATGGAATATCCCTCAGCCATGAAATCAATGTCATAAGACCAGTAGCAGCAAAATGAGTGGATTCAGGTACGATGATTCTAAGTGAAATAAGTCACACAGAAAAAGAAACTTATCATAAGATATCACTTAGGAAGATCCTGTAAACATGGCTACACATGAACTGAGTTAGGAAAGAGAACAGAGTCTCACATTTAGAAAACACTCTTATGCCTGCTTAAGGGGGAAGGAGAGGTGGGGTGATGCATCAAACCAGAGTTTGATATAAGCCCAGGTACCGTTCCAAAAACCAACTATGGAATAGACAAGACCTACACATTCCTCAGTGAAAGGGACTCAAAACCCCATATTTCCCGCAGAGGAATAGATCTGACTAGTAAGAATCTTAAAACCTATGTATTGATATGTCTCCGTAAGGGAATCAAGTGTGTCTAGACTGGCATAAACATGGCAGCGAGAATCAGCTCAAACCCACTCTAAAAAGGAATTTCAAAAACAAAACAAAGAAACAGGGAAATTCTTTACAATTCCTTCAGGGTCTCTGATGCAACCTGGAATGACCCTATCTACAATGACAGCTGGATGTGGCATGAGGCTGGACACTTGGGACTGAGAGGATTGGTGAGATTGGGTGAGCAAATGCAGACCCTTTAAAGCAAGAATGCATGGCACCCATTCCATGGGTCCCAACTCTCCAGGTTGAAGGGAATATTACTACAGCTATAACATGTACGGGAAACCTAGAGAATGGACACACTGTGAATACGAAAGGTTTCTAAAACTCAATGAAGAGTCCCTCTCCTGGTGCTCCGCTTTGACTTTCCAACTGCTTTCCTATCAATCTCCCAACTTGGAGAGACAGCCCCTTTAAGCTCCTGGTTCGCACAGGTTGCCAATTTGGCAGAGGATGAAAGGGAAGACGGAGAACCAATGAGAGAGTAGCTGTTAGGCATTTGGATGGGCACATGTCACTCTAATTTCCCGGCAGGAAGAAGAATTAACCAAAGTCTCAGCCGCCCACCGGGAACCAGTATAGGTCCTGAACGAAAAGTTTGGACTTGCGTTCAGCTCACAAAAAACGAGTTAAAAAATGGAGCTCAGGGGCACAGCAATTCACAAACTGGCAGAGTAATCAAGGCCAACTCTCGTCCAAAATTCTGTTGAGGGAAGGCAACGAGGCGGACTTGAAAGCGAGGCAGAATAGCAGGAAACAGATTTCAAGAGGTACGTTGGAATCGCCTGTAAAGCACAGGAAGAGGGGCACAACTTCGACAATGACGCACTTGGCCAAAAAGGGCGTATGCGTTTTCTCCTGAATATATTCAGGAGAAAACGCATACGCCCTTTTTGGCCAAGCAAGCAAGCGGGCAATGCAAATCTGCACTACAAAGAAGTATCACTTCCCACCGGTCAAAAGGGACATCCACAAAATGTGTAAAAACCAGAAAGGCAAGACAGGCCCTGGAGAACAGGGAGCCTTGTTATGCTGATGGGCGGGATGTAAGTTGCCAACTGCCTCACTGGAGGAGTGCATTGTGTTCCCTAAAACAAGGAAACAACAGAGCTACAGAGCCAAGGGCACTTCCAGTCTAGGGAATATACCTTGGGAAAACTGAAAATCAATAAGACAGAGCCACCCCCAAATTGAGGGCTGCACTGCTTACAAGAACCTCAACCTGGGTACACCTGAAATATCCCAGGAAATATAAAAATGGTTCAAAAAATTGTGGAACTTACGTACGATGGAATATCCCTCAGCCATGAAATCAATGTCATAAGACCAGTAGCAGCAAAATGAGTGGATTCAGGTACGATGATTCTAAGTGAAATAAGTCACACAGAAAAAGAAACTTATCATAAGATATCACTTAGGAAGATCCTGTAAACATGGCTACACATGAACTGAGTTAGGAAAGAGAACAGAGTCTCACATTTAGAAAACACTCTTATGCCTGCTTAAGGGGGAAAGAGAGGTGGGGTGATGCATCAAACCAGAGTTTGATATAAGCCCAGGTACCGTTCCAAAAACCAACTATGGAATAGACAAGACCTACACCTTCCTCAGTGAAAGGGACTCAAAACCCCATATTTCCCGCAGAGGAATAGATCTGACTAGTAAGAATCTTAAAACCTATGTAATGATATGTCTCCGTAAGGGAATCAAGTGTGTCTAGACTGGCATAAACATGGCAGCGAGAATCAGCTCAAACCCACTCTAAAAAGGAATTTCAAAAACAAAACAAAGAAACAGGGAAATTCTTTACAATTCCTTCAGGGTCTCTGATGCAACCTGGAATGACCCTATCTACAATGACAGCTGGATGTGGCATGAGGCTGGACACTTGGGACTGAGAGGATTGGTGAGATTGGGTGAGCAATTGCAGACTCTTTAAAGCAAGAATGCATGGCACCCATTCCATGGGTCCCAACTCTCCAGGTTGAAGGGAATATTACTACAGCTATAACATGTACGGGAAACCTAGAGAATGGACACACTGTGAATATGAAAGGTTTCTAAAACTCAACGAAGAGTCCCTCTCCTGGTGCTCCGATTTGACTTTCCAACTGCTTTCCTATCAATCTCCCAACTTGGAGAGACAGCCCCTTTAAGCTCCTGGTTCGCACAAGTTGCCAATTTGGCAGAGGATGAAAGGGAAGAGGGAGAACCAATGAGAGAGTAGCTGTTAGGCATTTGGATGGGCACATATCACTCTAATTTCCCGGCAGGAAGAAGAATTAACCAAAGTCTCAGCCACCCACCGGGAACCAGTATAGGTCCTGAACCAAAAGTTTGGACTTGCGTTCAGCTCACAAAAATCGAGTTGAAAAATGGAGCTCAGGGGCACAGCAATTCACAAACTGGCAGAGTAATCAAGGCCAACTCTCGTCCAAAATTCTGTTGAGGGAAGGCAACGAGGCAGACTTGAAAGCGAGGCAGAATAGCAGGAAACAGATTTCACGAGGTACGTTGGAATCGCCTGTAAAGCACAGGAAGAGGGGCACAACTTCGACAATGACGCACTTGGCCAAAAAGGGCGTATGCGTTTTCTCCTGAATATATTCAGGAGAAAACGCATACGCCCTTTTTGGCCAAGCAAGCAAGCGGGCAATGCAAATCTGCACTACAAAGAAGTATCACTTCCCACCGGTCAAAAGGGACATCCACAAAATGTGTAAAAACCAGAAAGGCAAGACAGGCCCTGGAGAACAGGGAGCCTTGTTATGCTGATGGGCGGGATGTAAGTTGCCAACTGCCTCACTGGAGGAGTGCATTGTGTTCCCTAAAACAAGGAAACAACAGAGCTACAGAGCCAAGGGCACTTCCAGTCTAGGGAATATACCTTGGGAAAACTGAAAATCAATAAGACAGAGCCACCCCCAAATTGAGGGCTGCACTGCTTACAAGAACCTCAACCTGGGTGCACCTGAAATATCCCAGGAAATATAAAAATGGTTCAAAAAATTGTGGAACTTACGTACGATGGAATATCCCTCAGCCATGAAATCAATGTCATAAGACCAGTAGCAGCAAAATGAGTGGATTCAGGTACGATGATTCTAAGTGAAATAAGTCACACAGAAAAAGAAACTTATCATAAGATATCACTTAGGAAGATCCTGTAAACATGGCTACACATGAACTGAGTTAGGAAAGAGAACAGAGTCTCACATTTAGAAAACACTCTTATGCCTGCTTAAGGGGGAAGGAGAGGTGGGGTGATGCATCAAACCAGAGTTTGATATAAGCCCAGGTACCGTTCCAAAAACCAACTATGGAATAGACAAGACCTACACCTTCCTCAGTGAAAGGGACTCAAAACCCCATATTTCCCGCAGAGGAATAGATCTGACTAGTAAGAATCTTAAAACCTATGTATTGATATGTCTCCGTAAGGGAATCAAGTGTGTCTAGACTGGCATAAACATGGCAGCGAGAATCAGCTCAAACCCACTCTAAAAAGGAATTTCAAAAACAAAACAAAGAAACAGGGAAATTCTTTACAATTCCTTCAGGGTCTCTGATGCAACCTGGAATGACCCTATCTACAATGACAGCTGGATGTGGCATGAGGCTGGACACTTGGGACTGAGAGGATTGGTGAGATTGGGTGAGCAAATGCAGACCCTTTAAAGCAAGAATGCATGGCACCCATTCCATGGGTCCCAACTCTCCAGGTTGAAGGGAATATTACTACAGCTATAACATGTACGGGAAACCTAGAGAATGGACACACTGTGAATACGAAAGGTTTCTAAAACTCAACGAAGAGTCCCTCTCCTGGTGCTCCGCTTTGACTTTCCAACTGCTTTCCTATCAATCTCTCAACTTGGAGAGACAGCCCCTTTAAGCTCCTGGTTCGCACAGGTTGCCAATTTGGCAGAGGATGAAAGGGAAGAGGGAGAACCAATGAGAGAATAGCTGTTAGGCATTTGGATGGGCACATGTCACTCTAATTTCCCGGCAGGAAGAAGAATTAACCAAAGTCTCAGCCACCCACCGGGAACCAGTATAGGTCCTGAACCAGAAGTTTGGACTTGCGTTCAGCTCACAAAAAACGAGTTGAAAAGTGGAGCTCAGGGGCAAAGCAATTCACAAACTGGCAGAGTAATCAAGGCCAACTCTCGTCCAAAATTCTGTTGAGGGAAGGCAACGAGGCGGACTTGAAAGCGAGGCAGAATAGCAGGAAACAGATTTCACGAGGTACGTTGGAATCGCCTGTAAAGCACAGGAAGAGGGGCACAACTTCGACAATGACGCACTTGGCCAAAAAGGGCGTATGCGTTTTCTCCTGAATATATTCAGGAGAAAACGCATACGCCCTTTTTGGCCAAGCAAGCAAGCGGGCAATGCAAATCTGCACTACAAAGAAGTATCACTTCCCACCGGTCAAAAGGGACATCCACAAAATGTGTAAAAACCAGAAAGGCAAGACAGGCCCTGGAGAACAGGGAGCCTTGTTATGCTGATGGGCGGGATGTAAGTTGCCAACTGCCTCACTGGAGGAGTGCATTGTGTTCCCTAAAACAAGGAAACAACAGAGCTACAGAGCCAAGGGCGCTTCCAGTCTAGGGAATATACCTTGGGAAAACTGAAAATCAATAAGACAGAGCCACCCCCAAATTGAGGGCTGCACTGCTTACAAGAACCTCAACCTGGGTGCACCTGAAATATCCCAGGAAATATAAAAATGGTTCAAAAATTTGTGGAACTTATGTACGATGGAATATCCCTCAGCCATGAAATCAATGTCATAAGACCAGTAGCAGCAAAATGAGTGGATTCAGGTACGATGATTCTAAGTGAAATAAGTCACACAGAAAAAGAAACTTATCATAAGATATCACTTAGGAAGATCCTGTAAACATGGCTACACATGAACTGAGTTAGGAAAGAGAACAGAGTCTCACATTTAGAAAACACTCTTATGCCTGCTTAAGGGGGAAGGAGAGGTGGGGTGATGCATCAAACCAGAGTTTGATATAAGCCCAGGTACCGTTCCAAAAACCAACTATGGAATAGACAAGACCTACACCTTCCTCAGTGAAAGGGACTCAAAACCCCATATTTCCCGCAGAGGAATAGATCTGACTAGTAAGAATCTTAAAACCTATGTATTGATATGTCTCCGTAAGGGAATCAAGTGTGTCTAGACTGGCATAAACATGGCAGCGAGAATCAGCTCAAACCCACTCTAAAAAGGAATTTCAAAAACAAAACAAAGAAACAGGGAAATTCTTTACAATTCCTTCAGGGTCTCTGATGCAACCTGGAATGACCCTATCTACAATGACAGCTGGATGTGGCATGAGGCTGGACACTTGGGACTGAGAGGATTGGTGAGATTGGGTGAGCAAATGCAGACCCTTTAAAGCAAGAATGCATGGCACCCATTCCATGGGTCCCAACTCTCCAGGTTGAAGGGAATATTACTACAGCTATAACATGTACGGGAAACCTAGAGAATGGACACACTGTGAATACGAAAGGTTTCTAAAACTCAATGAAGAGTCCCTCTCCTGGTGCTCCGCTTTGACTTTCCAACTGCTTTCCTATCAATCTCCCAACTTGGAGAGACAGCCCCTTTAAGCTCCTGGTTCGCACAGGTTGCCAATTTGGCAGAGGATGAAAGGGAAGACGGAGAACCAATGAGAGAGTAGCTGTTAGGCATTTGGATGGGCACATGTCACTCTAATTTCCCGGCAGGAAGAAGAATTAACCAAAGTCTCAGCCGCCCACCGGGAACCAGTATAGGTCCTGAACGAAAAGTTTGGACTTGCGTTCAGCTCACAAAAAACGAGTTGAAAAATGGAGCTCAGGGGCACAGCAATTCACAAACTGGCAGAGTAATCAAGGCCAACTCTCGTCCAAAATTCTGTTGAGGGAAGGCAACGAGGCGGACTTGAAAGCGAGGCAGAATAGCAGGAAACAGATTTCAAGAGGTACGTTGGAATCGCCTGTAAAGCACAGGAAGAGGGGCACAACTTCGACAATAACACACTTGGCCAAAAAGGGCGTATGCGTTTTCTCCTGAATATATTCAGGAGAAAACGCATACGCCCTTTTTGGCCAAGCAAGCAAGCGGGCAATGCAAATCTGCACTACAAAGAAGTATCACTTCCCACCGGTCAAAAGGGACATCCACAAAATGTGTAAAAACCAGAAAGGCAAGACAGGCCCTGGAGAACTGGGAGCCTTGTTATGCTGATGGGCGGGATGTAAGTTGCCAACTGCCTCACTGGAGGAGTGCATTGTGTTCCCTAAAACAAGGAAACAACAGAGCTACAGAGCCAAGGGCACTTCCAGTCTAGGGAATATACCTTGGGAAAACTGAAAATCAATAAGACAGAGCCACCCCCAAATTGAGGGCTGCACTGCTTACAAGAACCTCAACCTGGGTGCACCTGAAATATCCCAGGAAATATAAAAATGGTTCAAAAAATTGTGGAACTTACGTACGATGGAATATCCCTCAGCCATGAAATCAATGTCATAAGACCAGTAGCAGCAAAATGAGTGGATTCAGGTACGATGATTCTAAGTGAAATAAGTCACACAGAAAAAGAAACTTATCATAAGATATCACTTAGGAAGATCCTGTAAACATGGCTACACATGAACTGAGTTAGGAAAGAGAACAGAGTCTCACATTTAGAAAACACTCTTATGCCTGCTTAAGGGGGAAGGAGAGGTGGGGTGATGCATCAAACCAGAGTTTGATATAAGCCCAGGTACCGTTCCAAAAACCAACTATGGAATAGACAAGACCTACACCTTCCTCAGTGAAAGGGACTCAAAACCCCATATTTCCCGCAGAGGAATAGATCTGACTAGTAAGAATCTTAAAACCTATGTATTGATATGTCTCCGTAAGGGAATCAAGTGTGTCTAGACTGGCATAAACATGGCAGCGAGAATCAGCTCAAACCCACTCTAAAAAGGAATTTCAAAAACAAAACAAAGAAACAGGGAAATTCTTTACAATTCCTTCAGGGTCTCTGATGCAACCTGGAATGACCCTATCTACAATGACAGCTGGATGTGGCATGAGGCTGGACACTTGGGACTGAGAGGATTGGTGAGATTGGGTGAGCAAATGCAGACCCTTTAAAGCAAGAATGCATGGCACCCATTCCATGGGTCCCAACTCTCCAGGTTGAAGGGAATATTACTACAGCTATAACATGTACGGGAAACCTAGAGAATGGACACACTGTGAATACGAAAGGTTTCTAAAACTCAACGAAGAGTCCCTCTCCTGGTGCTCCGCTTTGACTTTCCAACTGCTTTCCTATCAATCTCTCAACTTGGAGAGACAGCCCCTTTAAGCTCCTGGTTCGCACAGGTTGCCAATTTGGCAGAGGATGAAAGGGAAGAGGGAGAACCAATGAGAGAATAGCTGTTAGGCATTTGGATGGGCACATGTCACTCTAATTTCCCGGCAGGAAGAAGAATTAACCAAAGTCTCAGCCACCCACCGGGAACCAGTATAGGTCCTGAACCAGAAGTTTGGACTTGCGTTCAGCTCACAAAAAACGAGTTGAAAAGTGGAGCTCAGGGGCAAAGCAATTCACAAACTGGCAGAGTAATCAAGGCCAACTCTCGTCCAAAATTCTGTTGAGGGAAGGCAACGAGGCGGACTTGAAAGCGAGGCAGAATAGCAGGAAACAGATTTCACGAGGTACGTTGGAATCGCCTGTAAAGCACAGGAAGAGGGGCACAACTTCGACAATGACGCACTTGGCCAAAAAGGGCGTATGCGTTTTCTCCTGAATATATTCAGGAGAAAACGCATACGCCCTTTTTGGCCAAGCAAGCAAGCGGGCAATGCAAATCTGCACTACAAAGAAGTATCACTTCCCACCGGTCAAAAGGGACATCCACAAAATGTGTAAAAACCAGAAAGGCAAGACAGGCCCTGGAGAACAGGGAGCCTTGTTATGCTGATGGGCGGGATGTAAGTTGCCAACTGCCTCACTGGAGGAGTGCATTGTGTTCCCTAAAACAAGGAAACAACAGAGCTACAGAGCCAAGGGCGCTTCCAGTCTAGGGAATATACCTTGGGAAAACTGAAAATCAATAAGACAGAGCCACCCCCAAATTGAGGGCTGCACTGCTTACAAGAACCTCAACCTGGGTGCACCTGAAATATCCCAGGAAATATAAAAATGGTTCAAAAATTTGTGGAACTTATGTACGATGGAATATCCCTCAGCCATGAAATCAATGTCATAAGACCAGTAGCAGCAAAATGAGTGGATTCAGGTACGATGATTCTAAGTGAAATAAGTCACACAGAAAAAGAAACTTATCATAAGATATCACTTAGGAAGATCCTGTAAACATGGCTACACATGAACTGAGTTAGGAAAGAGAACAGAGTCTCACATTTAGAAAACACTCTTATGCCTGCTTAAGGGGGAAGGAGAGGTGGGGTGATGCATCAAACCAGAGTTTGATATAAGCCCAGGTACCGTTCCAAAAACCAACTATGGAATAGACAAGACCTACACATTCCTCAGTGAAAGGGACTCAAAACCCCATATTTCCCGCAGAGGAATAGATCTGACTAGTAAGAATCTTAAAACCTATGTATTGATATGTCTCCGTAAGGGAATCAAGTGTGTCTAGACTGGCATAAACATGGCAGCGAGAATCAGCTCAAACCCACTCTAAAAAGGAATTTCAAAAACAAAACAAAGAAACAGGGAAATTCTTTACAATTCCTTCAGGGTCTCTGATGCAACCTGGAATGACCCTATCTACAATGACAGCTGGATGTGGCATGAGGCTGGACACTTGGGACTGAGAGGATTGGTGAGATTGGGTGAGCAAATGCAGACCCTTTAAAGCAAGAATGCATGGCACCCATTCCATGGGTCCCAACTCTCCAGGTTGAAGGGAATATTACTACAGCTATAACATGTACGGGAAACCTAGAGAATGGACACACTGTGAATACGAAAGGTTTCTAAAACTCAATGAAGAGTCCCTCTCCTGGTGCTCCGCTTTGACTTTCCAACTGCTTTCCTATCAATCTCCCAACTTGGAGAGACAGCCCCTTTAAGCTCCTGGTTCGCACAGGTTGCCAATTTGGCAGAGGATGAAAGGGAAGACGGAGAACCAATGAGAGAGTAGCTGTTAGGCATTTGGATGGGCACATGTCACTCTAATTTCCCGGCAGGAAGAAGAATTAACCAAAGTCTCAGCCGCCCACCGGGAACCAGTATAGGTCCTGAACGAAAAGTTTGGACTTGCGTTCAGCTCACAAAAAACGAGTTAAAAAATGGAGCTCAGGGGCACAGCAATTCACAAACTGGCAGAGTAATCAAGGCCAACTCTCGTCCAAAATTCTGTTGAGGGAAGGCAACGAGGCGGACTTGAAAGCGAGGCAGAATAGCAGGAAACAGATTTCACGAGGTACGTTGGAATCGCCTGTAAAGCACAGGAAGAGGGGCACAACTTCGACAATGACGCACTTGGCCAAAAAGGGCGTATGCGTTTTCTCCTGAATATATTCAGGAGAAAACGCATACGCCCTTTTTGGCCAAGCAAGCAAGCGGGCAATGCAAATCTGCACTACAAAGAAGTATCACTTCCCACCGGTCAAAAGGGACATCCACAAAATGTGTAAAAACCAGAAAGGCAAGACAGGCCCTGGAGAACAGGGAGCCTTGTTATGCTGATGGGCGGGATGTAAGTTGCCAACTGCCTCACTGGAGGAGTGCATTGTGTTCCCTAAAACAAGGAAACAACAGAGCTACAGAGCCAAGGGCACTTCCAGTCTAGGGAATATACCTTGGGAAAACTGAAAATCAATAAGACAGAGCCACCCCCAAATTGAGGGCTGCACTGCTTACAAGAACCTCAACCTGGGTGCACCTGAAATATCCCAGGAAATATAAAAATGGTTCAAAAAATTGTGGAACTTACGTACGATGGAATATCCCTCAGCCATGAAATCAATGTCATAAGACCAGTAGCAGCAAAATGAGTGGATTCAGGTACGATGATTCTAAGTGAAATAAGTCACACAGAAAAAGAAACTTATCATAAGATATCACTTAGGAAGATCCTGTAAACATGGCTACACATGAACTGAGTTAGGAAAGAGAACAGAGTCTCACATTTAGAAAACACTCTTATGCCTGCTTAAGGGGGAAAGAGAGGTGGGGTGATGCATCAAACCAGAGTTTGATATAAGCCCAGGTACCGTTCCAAAAACCAACTATGGAATAGACAAGACCTACACCTTCCTCAGTGAAAGGGACTCAAAACCCCATATTTCCCGCAGAGGAATAGATCTGACTAGTAAGAATCTTAAAACCTATGTAATGATATGTCTCCGTAAGGGAATCAAGTGTGTCTAGACTGGCATAAACATGGCAGCGAGAATCAGCTCAAACCCACTCTAAAAAGGAATTTCAAAAACAAAACAAAGAAACAGGGAAATTCTTTACAATTCCTTCAGGGTCTCTGATCCAACCTGGAATGACCCTATCTACAATGACAGCTGGATGTGGCATGAGGCTGGACACTTGGGACTGAGAGGATTGGTGAGATTGGGTGAGCAAATGCAGACCCTTTAAAGCAAGAATGCATGGCACCCATTCCATGGGTCCCAACTCTCCAGGTTGAAGGGAATATTACTACAGCTATAACATGTACGGGAAACCGAGAGAATGGACACACTGTGAATATGAAAGGTTTCTAAAACTCAACGAAGAGTCCCTCTCCTGGTGCTCCGGTTTGACTTTCCAACTGCTTTCCTATCAATCTCCCAACTTGGAGAGACAGCCCCTTTAAGCTCCTGGTTCGCACAGGTTGCCAATTTGGCAGAGGATGAAAGGGAAGACGGAGAACCAATGAGAGAGTAGCTGTTAGGCATTTGGATGGGCACATGTCACTCTAATTTCCCGGCAGGAAGAAGAATTAACCAAAGTCTCAGCCACCCACCGGGAACCAGTATAGGTCCTGAACCAGAAGTTTGGACTTGCGTTCAGCTCACAAAAAACGAGTTGAAAAATGGAGCTCAGGGGCACAGCAATTCACAAACTGGCAGAGTAATCAAGGCCAACTCTCGTCCAAAATTCTGTTGAGGGAAGGCAACGAGGCGGACTTGAAAGCGAGGCAGAATAGCAGGAAACAGATTTCACGAGGTACGTTGGAATCGCCTGTAAAGCACAGGAAGAGGGGCACAACTTCGACAATGACGCACTTGGCCAAAAAGGGCGTATGCGTTTTCTCCTGAATATATTCAGGAGAAAACGCATACGCCCTTTTTGGCCAAGCAAGCAAGCGGGCAATGCAAATCTGCACTACAAAGAAGTATCACTTCCCACCGGTCAAAAGGGACATCCACAAAATGTGTAAAAACCAGAAAGGCAAGACAGGCCCTGGAGAACAGGGAGCCTTGTTATGCTGATGGGCGGGATGTAAGTTGCCAACTGCCTCACTGGAGGTGTGCATTGTGTTCCCTAAAACAAGGAAACAACAGAGCTACAGAGCCAAGGGCACTTCCAGTCTAGGGAATATACCTTGGGAAAACTGAAAATCAATAAGACAGAGCCACCCCCAAATTGAGGGCTGCACTGCTTACAAGAACCTCAACCTGGGTGCACCTGAAATATCCCAGGAAATATAAAAATGGTTCAAAAAATTGTGGAACTTACGTACGATGGAATATCCCTCAGCCATGAAATCAATGTCATAAGACCAGTAGCAGCAAAATGAGTGGATTCAGATACGATGATTCTAAGTGAAATAAGTCACACAGAAAAAGAAACTTATCATAAGATATCACTTAGGAAGATCCTGTAAACATGGCTACACATGAACTGAGTTAGGAAAGAGAACAGAGTCTCACATTTAGAAAACACTCTTATGCCTGCTTAAGGGGGAAAGAGAGGTGGGGTGATGCATCAAACCAGAGTTTGATATAAGCCCAGGTACCGTTCCAAAAACCAACTATGGAATAGACAAGACCTACACCTTCCTCAGTGAAAGGGACTCAAAACCCCATATTTCCCGCAGAGGAATAGATCTGACTAGTAAGAATCTTAAAACCTATGTAATGATATGTCTCCGTAAGGGAATCAAGTGTGTCTAGACTGGCATAAACATGGCAGCGAGAATCAGCTCAAACCCACTCTAAAAAGGAATTTCAAAAACAAAACAAAGAAACAGGGAAATTCTTTACAATTCCTTCAGGGTCTCTGATGCAACCTGGAATGACCCTATCTACAATGACAGCTGGATGTGGCATGAGGCTGGACACTTGGGACTGAGAGGATTGGTGAGATTGGGTGAGCAATTGCAGACTCTTTAAAGCAAGAATGCATGGCACCCATTCCATGGGTCCCAAATCTCCAGGTTGAAGGGAATATTACTACAGCTATAACCTGTACGGGAAAGCTAGAGAATGGACACACTGTGAATACGAAAGGTTTCTAAAACTCAACGAAGAGTCCCTCTCCTGGTGCTCCGGTTTGATATTCCAACTGCTTTCCTATCAATCTCCCAACTTGGAGAGACAGCCCCTTTAAGCTCCTGGTTCGCACAAGTTGCCAATTTGGCAGAGGATGAAAGGGAAGAGGGAGAACCAATGAGAGAGTAGCTGTTAGGCATTTGGATGGGCACATGTCACTCTAATTTCCCGGCAGGAAGAAGAATTAACCAAAGTCTCAGCCACCCACCGGGAACCAGTATAGGTCCTGAACCAAAAGTTTGGACTTGCGTTCAGCTCACAAAAATCGAGTTGAAAAATGGAGCTCAGGGGCACAGCAATTCACAAACTGGCAGAGTAATCAAGGCCAACTCTCGTCCAAAATTCTGTTGAGGGAAGGCAACGAGGCGGACTTGAAAGCGAGGCAGAATAGCAGGAAACAGATTTCACGAGGTACGTTGGAATCGCCTGTAAAGCACAGCAAGAGGGGCACAACATCGACAATGATGCACTTGGCCAAAAAGGGCGTATGCGTTTTCTCCTGAATATATTCAGGAGAAAACGCATACGCCCTTTTTGGCCAAGCAAGCAAGCGGGCAATGCAAATCTGCACTACAAAGAAGTATCACTTCCCACCGGTCAAAAGGGACATCCACAAAATGTGTAAAAACCAGAAAGGCAAGACAGGCCCTGGAGAACAGGGAGCCTTGTTATGCTGATGGGCGGGATGTAAGTTGCCAACTGCCTCACTGGAGGAGTGCATTGTGTTCCCTAAAACAAGTAATCAACAGAGCTACAGAGCCAAGGGCACTTCCAGTCTAGGGAATATACCTTGGGAAAACTGAAAATCAATAAGACAGAGCCACCCCCAAATTGAGGGCTGCACTGCTTACAAGAACCTCAACCTGGGTGCACCTGAAATATCCCAGGAAATATAAAAATGGTTCAAAAAATTGTGGAACTTACGTACGATGGAATATCCCTCAGCCATGAAATCAATGTCATAAGACCAGTAGCAGCAAAATGAGTGGATTCAGGTACGATGATTCTAAGTGAAATAAGTCACACAGAAAAAGAAACTTATCATAAGATATCACTTAGGAAGATCCTGTAAACATGGCTACACATGAACTGAGTTAGGAAAGAGAACAGAGTCTCACATTTAGAAAACACTCTTATGCCTGCTTAAGGGGGAAGGAGAGGTGGGGTGATGCATCAAACCAGAGTTTGATATAAGCCCAGGTACCGTTCCAAAAACCAACTATGGAATAGACAAGACCTACACCTTCCTCAGTGAAAGGGACTCAAAACCCCATATTTCCCGCAGAGGAATAGATCTGACTAGTAAGAATCTTCAAACCTATGTATTGATATGTCTCCGTAAGGGAATCAAGTGTGTCTAGACTGGCATAAACATGGCAGCGAGAATCAGCTCAAACCCACTCTAAAAAGGAATTTCAAAAACAAAACAAAGAAACAGGGAAATTCTTTACAATTCCTTCAGGGTCTCTGATGCAACCTGGAATGACCCTATCTACAATGACAGCTGGATGTGGCATGAGGCTGGACACTTGGGACTGAGAGGATTGGTGAGATTGGGTGAGCAAATGCAGACCCTTTAAAGCAAGAATGCATGGCACCCATTCCATGGGTCCCAACTCTCCAGGTTGAAGGGAATATTACTACAGCTATAACATGTACGGAAAACCTAGAGAATGGACACACTGTGAATACGAAAGGTTTCTAAAACTCAACGAAGAGTCCCTCTCCTGGTGCTCCGCTTTGACTTTCCAACTGCTTTCCTATCAATCTCCCAACTTGGAGAGACAGCCCCTTTAAGCTCCTGGTTCGCACAGGTTGCCAATTTGGCAGAGGATGAAAGGGAAGACGGAGAACCAATGAGAGAGTAGCTGTTAGGCATTTGGATGGGCACATGTCACTCTAATTTCCCGGCAGGAAGAAGAATTAACCAAAGTCTCAGCCACCCACCGGGAACCAGTATAGGTCCTGAACCAGAAGTTTGGACTTGCGTTCAGCTCACAAAAAACGAGTTGAAAAATGGAGCTCAGGGGCACAGCAATTCACAAACTGGCAGAGTAATCAAGGCCAACTCTCGTCCAAAATTCTGTTGAGGGAAGGCAACGAGGCGGACTTGAAAGCGAGGCAGAATAGCAGGAAACAGATTTCACGAGGTACGTTGGAATCACCTGTAAAGCACAGGAAGAGGGGCACAACTTCGACAATGACGCACTTGGCCAAAAAGGGCGTATGCGTTTTCTCCTGAATATATTCAGGAGAAAACGCATACGCCCTTTTTGGCCAAGCAAGCAAGCGGGCAATGCAAATCTGCACTACAAAGAAGTATCACTTCCCACCGGTCAAAAGGGACATCCACAAAATGTGTAAAAACCAGAAAGGCAAGACAGGCCCTGGAGAACAGGGAGCCTTGTTATGCTGATGGGCGGGATGTAAGTTGCCAACTGCCTCACTGGAGGAGTGCATTGTGTTCCCTAAAACAAGGAAACAACAGAGCTACAGAGCCAAGGGCGCTTCCAGTCTAGGGAATATACCTTGGGAAAACTGAAAATCAATAAGACAGAGCCACCCCCAAATTGAGGGCTGCACTGCTTACAAGAACCTCAACCTGGGTGCACCTGAAATATCCCAGGAAATATAAAAATGGTTCAAAAAATTGTGGAACTTATGTACGATGGAATATCCCTCAGCCATGAAATCAATGTCATAAGACCAGTAGCAGCAAAATGAGTGGATTCAGGTACGATGATTCTAAGTGAAATAAGTCACACAGAAAAAGAAACTTATCATAAGATATCACTTAGGAAGATCCTGTAAACATGGCTACACATGAACTGAGTTAGGAAAGAGAACAGAGTCTCACATTTAGAAAACACTCTTATGCCTGCTTAAGGGGGAAGGAGAGGTGGGGTGATGCATCAAACCAGAGTTTGATATAAGCCCAGGTACCGTTCCAAAAACCAACTATGGAATAGACAAGACCTACACATTCCTCAGTGAAAGGGACTCAAAACCCCATATTTCCCGCAGAGGAATAGATCTGACTAGTAAGAATCTTAAAACCTATGTATTGATATGTCTCCGTAAGGGAATCAAGTGTGTCTAGACTGGCATAAACATGGCAGCGAGAATCAGCTCAAACCCACTCTAAAAAGGAATTTCAAAAACAAAACAAAGAAACAGGGAAATTCTTTACAATTCCTTCAGGGTCTCTGATGCAACCTGGAATGACCCTATCTACAATGACAGCTGGATGTGGCATGAGGCTGGACACTTGGGACTGAGAGGATTGGTGAGATTGGGTGAGCAAATGCAGACCCTTTAAAGCAAGAATGCATGGCACCCATTCCATGGGTCCCAACTCTCCAGGTTGAAGGGAATATTACTACAGCTATAACATGTACGGGAAACCTAGAGAATGGACACACTGTGAATACGAAAGGTTTCTAAAACTCAACGAAGAGTCCCTCTCCTGGTGCTCCGCTTTGACTTTCCAACTGCTTTCCTATCAATCTCCCAACTTGGAGAGACAGCCCCTTTAAGCTCCTGGTTCGCACAGGTTGCCAATTTGGCAGAGGATGAAAGGGAAGACGGAGAACCAATGAGAGAGTAGCTGTTAGGCATTTGGATGGGCACATGTCACTCTAATTTCCCGGCAGGAAGAAGAATTAACCAAAGTCTCAGCCGCCCACCGGGAACCAGTATAGGTCCTGAACGAAAAGTTTGGACTTGCGTTCAGCTCACAAAAAACGAGTTGAAAAATGGAGCTCAGGGGCACAGCAATTCACAAACTGGCAGAGTAATCAAGGCCAACTCTCGTCCAAAATTCTGTTGAGGGAAGGCAACGAGGCGGACTTGAAAGCGAGGCAGAATAGCAGGAAACAGATTTCACGAGGTACGTTGGAATCGCCTGTAAAGCACAGGAAGAGGGGCACAACTTCGACAATGACGCACTTGGCCAAAAAGGGCGTATGCGTTTTCTCCTGAATATATTCAGGAGAAAACGCATACGCCCTTTTTGGCCAAGCAAGCAAGCGGGCAATGCAAATCTGCACTACAAAGAAGTATCACTTCCCACCGGTCAAAAGGGACATCCACAAAATGTGTAAAAACCAGAAAGGCAAGACAGGCCCTGGAGAACAGGGAGCCTTGTTATGCTGATGGGCGGGATGTAAGTTGCCAACTGCCTCACTGGAGGAGTGCATTGTGTTCCCTAAAACAAGGAAACAACAGAGCTACAGAGCCAAGGGCACTTCCAGTCTAGGGAATATACCTTGGGAAAACTGAAAATCAATAAGACAGAGCCACCCCCAAATTGAGGGCTGCACTGCTTACAAGAACCTCAACCTGGGTGCACCTGAAATATCCCAGGAAATATAAAAATGGTTCAAAAAATTGTGGAACTTACGTACGATGGAATATCCCTCAGCCATGAAATCAATGTCATAAGACCAGTAGCAGCAAAATGAGTGGATTCAGGTACGATGATTCTAAGTGAAATAAGTCACACAGAAACAGAAACTTATCATAAGATATCACTTAGGAAGATCCTGTAAACATGGCTACACATGAACTGAGTTAGGAAAGAGAACAGAGTCTCACATTTAGAAAACACTCTTATGCCTGCTTAAGGGGGAAGGAGAGGTGGGGTGATGCATCAAACCAGAGTTTGATATAAGCCCAGGTACCGTTCCAAAAACCAACTATGGAATAGACAAGACCTACACATTCCTCAGTGAAAGGGACTCAAAACCCCATATTTCCCGCAGAGGAATAGATCTGACTAGTAAGAATCTTAAAACCTATGTATTGATATGTCTCCGTAAGGGAATCAAGTGTGTCTAGACTGGCATAAACATGGCAGCGAGAATCAGCTCAAACCCACTCTAAAAAGGAATTTCAAAAACAAAACAAAGAAACAGGGAAATTCTTTACAATTCCTTCAGGGTCTCTGATGCAACCTGGAATGACCCTATCTACAATGACAGCTGGATGTGGCATGAGGCTGGACACTTGGGACTGAGAGGATTGGTGAGATTGGGTGAGCAAATGCAGACCCTTTAAAGCAAGAATGCATGGCACCCATTCCATGGGTCCCAACTCTCCAGGTTGAAGGGAATATTACTACAGCTATAACATGTACGGGAAACCTAGAGAATGGACACACTGTGAATACGAAAGGTTTCTAAAACTCAACGAAGAGTCCCTCTCCTGGTGCTCCGCTTTGACTTTCCAACTGCTTTCCTATCAATCTCCCAACTTGGAGAGACAGCCCCTTTAAGCTCCTGGTTCGCACAGGTTGCCAATTTGGCAGAGGATGAAAGGGAAGACGGAGAACCAATGAGAGAGTAGCTGTTAGGCATTTGGATGGGCACATGTCACTCTAATTTCCCGGCAGGAAGAAGAATTAACCAAAGTCTCAGCCGCCCACCGGAAACCAGTATAGGTCCTGAACGAAAAGTTTGGACTTGCGTTCAGCTCACAAAAAACGAGTTGAAAAATGGAGCTCAGGGGCACAGCAATTCACAAACTGGCAGAGTAATCAAGGCCAACTCTCGTCCAAAATTCTGTTGAGGGAAGGCAACGAGGCGGACTTGAAAGCGAGGCAGAATAGCAGGAAACAGATTTCACGAGGTACGTTGGAATCGCCTGTAAAGCACAGGAAGAGGGGCACAACTTCGACAATGACGCACTTGGCCAAAAAGGGCGTATGCGTTTTCTCCTGAATATATTCAGGAGAAAACGCATACGCCCTTTTTGGCCAAGCAAGCAAGCGGGCAATGCAAATGTGCACTACAAAGAAGTATCACTTCCCACCGGTCAAAAGGGACATCCACAAAATGTGTAAAAACCAGAAAGGCAAGACAGGCCCTGGAGAACAGGGAGCCTTGTTATGCTGATGGGCGGGATGTAAGTTGCCAACTGCCTCACTGGAGGAGTGCATTGTGTTCCCTAAAACAAGGAAACAACAGAGCTACAGAGCCAAGGGCACTTCCAGTCTAGGGAATATACCTTGGGAAAACTGAAAATCAATAAGACAGAGCCACCCCCAAATTGAGGGCTGCACTGCTTACAAGAACCTCAACCTGGGTGCACCTGAAATATCCCAGGAAATATAAAAATGGTTCAAAAAATTGTGGAACTTACGTACGATGGAATATCCCTCAGCCATGAAATCAATGTCATAAGACCAGTAGCAGCAAAATGAGTGGATTCAGGTACGATGATTCTAAGTGAAATAAGTCACACAGAAACAGAAACTTATCATAAGATATCACTTAGGAAGATCCTGTAAACATGGCTACACATGAACTGAGTTAGGAAAGAGAACAGAGTCTCACATTTAGAAAACACTCTTATGCCTGCTTAAGGGGGAAGGAGAGGTGGGGTGATGCATCAAACCAGAGTTTGATATAAGCCCAGGTACCGTTCCAAAAACCAACTATGGAATAGACAAGACCTACACATTCCTCAGTGAAAGGGACTCAAAACCCCATATTTCCCGCAGAGGAATAGATCTGACTAGTAAGAATCTTAAAACCTATGTATTGATATGTCTCCGTAAGGGAATCAAGTGTGTCTAGACTGGCATAAACATGGCAGCGAGAATCAGCTCAAACCCACTCTAAAAAGGAATTTCAAAAACAAAACAAAGAAACAGGGAAATTCTTTACAATTCCTTCAGGGTCTCTGATGCAACCTGGAATGACCCTATCTACAATGACAGCTGGATGTGGCATGAGGCTGGACACTTGGGACTGAGAGGATTGGTGAGATTGGGTGAGCAAATGCAGACCCTTTAAAGCAAGAATGCATGGCACCCATTCCATGGGTCCCAACTCTCCAGGTTGAAGGGAATATTACTACAGCTATAACATGTACGGGAAACCTAGAGAATGGACACACTGTGAATACGAAAGGTTTCTAAAACTCAACGAAGAGTCCCTCTCCTGGTGCTCCGCTTTGACTTTCCAACTGCTTTCCTATCAATCTCCCAACTTGGAGAGACAGCCCCTTTAAGCTCCTGGTTCGCACAGGTTGCCAATTTGGCAGAGGATGAAAGGGAAGACGGAGAACCAATGAGAGAGTAGCTGTTAGGCATTTGGATGGGCACATGTCACTCTAATTTCCCGGCAGGAAGAAGAATTAACCAAAGTCTCAGCCGCCCACCGGGAACCAGTATAGGTCCTGAACGAAAAGTTTGGACTTGCGTTCAGCTCACAAAAAACGAGTTGAAAAATGGAGCTCAGGGGCACAGCAATTCACAAACTGGCAGAGTAATCAAGGCCAACTCTCGTCCAAAATTCTGTTGAGGGAAGGCAACGAGGCGGACTTGAAAGCGAGGCAGAATAGCAGGAAACAGATTTCACGAGGTACGTTGGAATCGCCTGTAAAGCACAGGAAGAGGGGCACAACTTCGACAATGACGCACTTGGCCAAAAAGGGCGTATGCGTTTTCTCCTGAATATATTCAGGAGAAAACGCATACGCCCTTTTTGGCCAAGCAAGCAAGCGGGCAATGCAAATGTGCACTACAAAGAAGTATCACTTCCCACCGGTCAAAAGGGACATCCACAAAATGTGTAAAAACCAGAAAGGCAAGACAGGCCCTGGAGAACAGGGAGCCTTGTTATGCTGATGGGCGGGATGTAAGTTGCCAACTGCCTCACTGGAGGAGTGCATTGTGTTCCCTAAAACAAGGAAACAACAGAGCTACAGAGCCAAGGGCACTTCCAGTCTAGGGAATATACCTTGGGAAAACTGAAAATCAATAAGACAGAGCCACCCCCAAATTGAGGGCTGCACTGCTTACAAGAACCTCAACCTGGGTGCACCTGAAATATCCCAGGAAATATAAAAATGGTTCAAAAAATTGTGGAACTTACGTACGATGGAATATCCCTCAGCCATGAAATCAATGTCATAAGACCAGTAGCAGCAAAATGAGTGGATTCAGGTACGATGATTCTAAGTGAAATAAGTCACACAGAAACAGAAACTTATCATAAGATATCACTTAGGAAGATCCTGTAAACATGGCTACACATGAACTGAGTTAGGAAAGAGAACAGAGTCTCACATTTAGAAAACACTCTTATGCCTGCTTAAGGGGGAAAGAGAGGTGGGGTGATGCATCAAACCAGAGTTTGATATAAGCCCAGGTACCGTTCCAAAAACCAACTATGGAATAGACAAGACCTACACCTTCCTCAGTGAAAGGGACTCAAAACCCCATATTTCCCGCAGAGGAATAGATCTGACTAGTAAGAATCTTAAAACCTATGTAATGATATGTCTCCGTAAGGGAATCAAGTGTGTCTAGACTGGCATAAACATGGCAGCGAGAATCAGCTCAAACCCACTCTAAAAAGGAATTTCAAAAACAAAACAAAGAAACAGGGAAATTCTTTACAATTCCTTCAGGGTCTCTGATGCAACCTGGAATGACCCTATCTACAATGACAGCTGGATGTGGCATGAGGCTGGACACTTGGGACTGAGAGGATTGGTGAGATTGGGTGAGCAAATGCAGACCCTTTAAAGCAAGAATGCATGGCACCCATTCCATGGGTCCCAACTCTCCAGGTTGAAGGGAATATTACTACAGCTATAACATGTACGGGAAACCTAGAGAATGGACACACTGTGAATATGAAAGGTTTCTAGAACTCAACGAAGAGTCCCTCTCCTGGTGCTCCGGTTTGACTTTCCAACTGCTTTCCTATCAATCTCCCAACTTGGAGAGACAGCCCCTTTAAGCTCCTGGTTCGCACAGGTTGCCAATTTGGCAGAGGATGAAAGGGAAGATGGAGAACCAATGAGAGAGTAGCTGTTAGGCATTTGGATGGGCACATGTCACTCTAATTTCCCGGCAGGAAGAAGAATTAACCAAAGTCTCAGCCGCCCACCGGGAACCAGTATAGGTCCTGAACGAAAAGTTTGGACTTGCGTTCAGCTCACAAAAAACGAGTTGAAAAATGGAGCTCAGGGGCACAGCAATTCACAAACTGGCAGAGTAATCAAGGCCAACTCTCGTCCAAAATTCTGTTGAGGGAAGGCAACGAGGCGGACTTGAAAGCGAGGCAGAATAGCAGGAAACAGATTTCACGAGGTACGTTGGAATCGCCTGTAAAGCACAGGAAGAGGGGCACAACTTCGACAATGACGCACTTGGCCAAAAAGGGCGTATGCGTTTTCTCCTGAATATATTCAGGAGAAAACGCATACGCCCTTTTTGGCCAAGCAAGCAAGCGGGCAATGCAAATGTGCACTACAAAGAAGTATCACTTCCCACCGGTCAAAAGGGACATCCACAAAATGTGTAAAAACCAGAAAGGCAAGACAGGCCCTGGAGAACAGGGAGCCTTGTTATGCTGATGGGCGGGATGTAAGTTGCCAACTGCCTCACTGGAGGAGTGCATTGTGTTCCCTAAAACAAGGAAACAACAGAGCTACAGAGCCAAGGGCACTTCCAGTCTAGGGAATATACCTTGGGAAAACTGAAAATCAATAAGACAGAGCCACCCCCAAATTGAGGGCTGCACTGCTTACAAGAACCTCAACCTGGGTGCACCTGAAATATCCCAGGAAATATAAAAATGGTTCAAAAAATTGTGGAACTTACGTATGATGGAATATCCCTCAGCCATGAAATCAATGTCATAAGACCAGTAGCAGCAAAATGAGTGGATTCAGGTACGATGATTCTAAGTGAAATAAGTCACACAGAAACAGAAACTTATCATAAGATATCACTTAGGAAGATCCTGTAAACATGGCTACACATGAACTGAGTTAGGAAAGAGAACAGAGTCTCACATTTAGAAAACACTCTTATGCCTGCTTAAGGGGGAAGGAGAGGTGGGGTGATGCATCAAACCAGAGTTTGATATAAGCCCAGGTACCGTTCCAAAAACCAACTATGGAATAGACAAGACCTACACATTCCTCAGTGAAAGGGACTCAAAACCCCATATTTCCTGCAGAGGAATAGATCTGACTAGTAAGAATCTTAAAACCTATGTATTGATATGTCTCCGTAAGGGAATCAAGTGTGTCTAGACTGGCATAAACATGGCAGCGAGAATCAGCTCAAACCCACTCTAAAAAGGAATTTCAAAAACAAAACAAAGAAACAGGGAAATTCTTTACAATTCCTTCAGGGTCTCTGATGCAACCTGGAATGACCCTATCTACAATGACAGCTGGATGTGGCATGAGGCTGGACACTTGGGACTGAGAGGATTGGTGAGATTGGGTGAGCAAATGCAGACCCTTTAAAGCAAGAATGCATGGCACCCATTCCATGGGTCCCAACTCTCCAGGTTGAAGGGAATATTACTACAGCTATAACATGTACGGGAAACCTAGAGAATGGACACACTGTGAATACGAAAGGTTTCTAAAACTCAACGAAGAGTCCCTCTCCTGGTGCTCCGCTTTGACTTTCCAACTGCTTTCCTATCAATCTCCCAACTTGGAGAGACAGCCCCTTTAAGCTCCTGGTTCGCACAGGTTGCCAATTTGGCAGAGGATGAAAGGGAAGACGGAGAACCAATGAGAGAGTAGCTGTTAGGCATTTGGATGGGCACATGTCACTCTAATTTCCCGGCAGGAAGAAGAATTAACCAAAGTCTCAGCCGCCCACCGGGAACCAGTATAGGTCCTGAACGAAAAGTTTGGACTTGCGTTCAGCTCACAAAAAACGAGTTGAAAAATGGAGCTCAGGGGCACAGCAATTCACAAACTGGCAGAGTAATCAAGGCCAACTCTCGTCCAAAATTCTGTTGAGGGAAGGCAACGAGGCGGACTTGAAAGCGAGGCAGAATAGCAGGAAACAGATTTCACGAGGTACGTTGGAATCGCCTGTAAAGCACAGGAAGAGGGGCACAACTTCGACAATGACGCACTTGGCCAAAAAGGGCGTATGCGTTTTCTCCTGAATATATTCAGGAGAAAACGCATACGCCCTTTTTGGCCAAGCAAGCAAGCGGGCAATGCAAATGTGCACTACAAAGAAGTATCACTTCCCACCGGTCAAAAGGGACATCCACAAAATGTGTAAAAACCAGAAAGGCAAGACAGGCCCTGGAGAACAGGGAGCCTTGTTATGCTGATGGGCGGGATGTAAGTTGCCAACTGCCTCACTGGAGGAGTGCATTGTGTTCCCTAAAACAAGGAAACAACAGAGCTACAGAGCCAAGGGCACTTCCAGTCTAGGGAATATACCTTGGGAAAACTGAAAATCAATAAGACAGAGCCACCCCCAAATTGAGGGCTGCACTGCTTACAAGAACCTCAACCTGGGTGCACCTGAAATATCCCAGGAAATATAAAAATGGTTCAAAAAATTGTGGAACTTACGTACGATGGAATATCCCTCAGCCATGAAATCAATGTCATAAGACCAGTAGCAGCAAAATGAGTGGATTCAGGTACGATGATTCTAAGTGAAATAAGTCACACAGAAACAGAAACTTATCATAAGATATCACTTAGGAAGATCCTGTAAACATGGCTACACATGAACTGAGTTAGGAAAGAGAACAGAGTCTCACATTTAGAAAACACTCTTATGCCTGCTTAAGGGGGAAAGAGAGGTGGGGTGATGCATCAAACCAGAGTTTGATATAAGCCCAGGTACCGTTCCAAAAACCAACTATGGAATAGACAAGACCTACACCTTCCTCAGTGAAAGGGACTCAAAACCCCATATTTCCCGCAGAGGAATAGATCTGACTAGTAAGAATCTTAAAACCTATGTAATGATATGTCTCCGTAAGGGAATCAAGTGTGTCTAGACTGGCATAAACATGGCAGCGAGAATCAGCTCAAACCCACTCTAAAAAGGAATTTCAAAAACAAAACAAAGAAACAGGGAAATTCTTTACAATTCCTTCAGGGTCTCTGATGCAACCTGGAATGACCCTATCTACAATGACAGCTGGATGTGGCATGAGGCTGGACACTTGGGACTGAGAGGATTGGTGAGATTGGGTGAGCAAATGCAGACCCTTTAAAGCAAGAATGCATGGCACCCATTCCATGGGTCCCAACTCTCCAGGTTGAAGGGAATATTACTACAGCTATAACATGTACGGGAAACCTAGAGAATGGACACACTGTGAATATGAAAGGTTTCTAAAACTCAACGAAGAGTCCCTCTCCTGGTGCTCCGGTTTGACTTTCCAACTGCTTTCCTATCAATCTCCCAACTTGGAGAGACAGCCCCTTTAAGCTCCTGGTTCGCACAGGTTGCCAATTTGGCAGAGGATGAAAGGGAAGATGGAGAACCAATGAGAGAGTAGCTGTTAGGCATTTGGATGGGCACATGTCACTCTAATTTCCCGGCAGGAAGAAGAATTAACCAAAGTCTCAGCCGCCCACCGGGAACCAGTATAGGTCCTGAACCAAAAGTTTGGACTTGCGTTCAGCTCACAAAAAACGAGTTGAAAAATGGAGCTCAGGGGCACAGCAATTCACAAACTGGCAGAGTAATCAAGGCCAACTCTCGTCCAAAATTCTGTTGAGGGAAGGCAACGAGGCGGACTTGAAAGCGAGGCAGAATAGCAGGAAACAGATTTCAAGAGGTACGTTGGAATCGCCTGTAAAGCACAGGAAGAGGGGCACAACTTCGACAATGACGCACTTGGCCAAAAAGGGCGTATGCGTTTTCTCCTGAATATATTCAGGAGAAAACGCATACGCCCTTTTTGGCCAAGCAAGCAAGCGGGCAATGCAAATCTGCACTACAAAGAAGTATCACTTCCCACCGGTCAAAAGGGACATCCACAAAATGTGTAAAAACCAGAAAGGCAAGACAGGCCCTGGAGAACAGGGAGCCTTGTTATGCTGATGGGCGGGATGTAAGTTGCCAACTGCCTCACTGGAGGAGTGCATTGTGTTCCCTAAAACAAGGAAACAACAGAGCTACAGAGCCAAGGGCACTTCCAGTCTAGGGAATATACCTTGGGAAAACTGAAAATCAATAAGACAGAGCCACCCCCAAATTGAGGGCTGCACTGCTTACAAGAACCTCAACCTGGGTGCACCTGAAATATCCCAGGAAATATAAAAATGGTTCAAAAAATTGTGGAACTTACGTACGATGGAATATCCCTCAGCCATGAAATCAATGTCATAAGACCAGTAGCAGCAAAATGAGTGGATTCAGATACGATGATTCTAAGTGAAATAAGTCACACAGAAAAAGAAACTTATCATAAGATATCACTTAGGAAGATCCTGTAAACATGGCTACACATGAACTGAGTTAGGAAAGAGAACAGAGTCTCACATTTAGAAAACACTCTTATGCCTGCTTAAGGGGGAAAGAGAGGTGGGGTGATGCATCAAACCAGAGTGTGATATAAGCCCAGGTACTGTTCCAAAAACCAACTATGGAATAGACAAGACCTACACCTTCCTCAGTGAAAGGGACTCAAAACCCCATATTTCCCGCAGAGGAATAGATCTGACTAGTAAGAATCTTAAAACCTATGTATTGATATGTCTCCGTAAGGGAATCAAGTGTGTCTAGACTGGCATAAACATGGCAGCGAGAATCAGCTCAAACCCACTCTAAAAAGGAATTTCAAAAACAAAACAAAGAAACAGGGAAATTCTTTACAATTCCTTCAGGGTCTCTGATGCAACCTGGAAAGACCCTATCTACAATGACAGCTGGATGTGGCATGAGGCTGGACACTTGGGACTGAGAGGATTGGTGAGATTGGGTGAGCAAATGCAGACCCTTTAAAGCAAGAATGCATGGCACCCATTCCATGGGTCCCAACTCTCCAGGTTGAAGGGAATATTACTACAGCTATAACATGTACGGGAAACCTAGAGAATGGACACACTGTGAATACGAAAGGTTTCTAAAACTCAATGAAGAGTCCCTCTCCTGGTGCTCCGCTTTGACTTTCCAACTGCTTTCCTATCAATCTCCCAACTTGGAGAGACAGCCCCTTTAAGCTCCTGGTTCGCACAGGTTGCCAAATTGGCAGAGGATGAAAGGGAAGACGGAGAACCAATGACAGAGTAGCTGTTAGGCATTTGGATGGGCACATGTCACTCTAATTTCCCGGCAGGAAGAAGAATTAACCAAAGTCTCAGCCACCCACCGGGAACCAGTATAGGTCCTGAACCAGAAGTTTGGACTTGCGTTCAGCTCACAAAAAACGAGTTGAAAAATGGAGCTCAGGGGCACAGCAATTCACAAACTGGCAGAGTAATCAAGGCCAACTCTCGTCCAAAATTCTGTTGAGGGAAGGCAACGAGGCGGACTTGAAAGCGAGGCAGAATAGCAGGAAACAGATTTCACGAGGTACGTTGGAATCGCCTGTAAAGCACAGGAAGAGGGGCACAACTTCGACAATGACGCACTTGGCCAAAAAGGGCGTATGCGTTTTCTCCTGAATATATTCAGGAGAAAACGCATACGCCCTTTTTGGCCAAGCAAGCAAGCGGGCAATGCAAATCTGCACTACAAAGAAGTATCACTTCCCACCGGTCAAAAGGGACATCCACAAAATGTGTAAAAACCAGAAAGGCAAGACAGGCCCTGGAGAACAGGGAGCCTTGTTATGCTGATGGGCGGGATGTAAGTTGCCAACTGCCTCACTGGAGGAGTGCATTGTGTTCCCTAAAACAAGGAAACAACAGAGCTACAGAGCCAAGGGCGCTTCCAGTCTAGGGAATATACCTTGGGAAAACTGAAAATCAATAAGACAGAGCCACCCCCAAATTGAGGGCTGCACTGCTTACAAGAACCTCAACCTGGGTGCACCTGAAATATCCCAGGAAATATAAAAATGGTTCAAAAAATTGTGTAACTTATGTACGATGGAATATCCCTCAGCCATGAAATCAATGTCATAAGACCAGTAGCAGCAAAATGAGTGGATTCAGGTACGATGATTCTAAGTGAAATAAGTCACACAGAAAAAGAAACTTATCATAAGATATCACTTAGGAAGATCCTGTAAACATGGCTACACATGAACTGAGTTAGGAAAGAGAACAGAGTCTCACATTTAGAAAACACTCTTATGCCTGCTTAAGGGGGAAGGAGAGGTGGGGTGATGCATCAAACCAGAGTTTGATATAAGCCCAGGTACCGTTCCAAAAACCAACTATGGAATAGACAAGACCTACACATTCCTCAGTGAAAGGGACTCAAAACCCCATATTTCCCGCAGAGGAATAGATCTGACTAGTAAGAATCTTAAAACCTATGTATTGATATGTCTCCGTAAGGGAATCAAGTGTGTCTAGACTGGCATAAACATGGCAGCGAGAATCAGCTCAAACCCACTCTAAAAAGGAATTTCAAAAACAAAACAAAGAAACAGGGAAATTCTTTACAATTCCTTCAGGGTCTCTGATGCAACCTGGAATGACCCTATCTACAATGACAGCTGGATGTGGCATGAGGCTGGACACTTGGGACTGAGAGGATTGGTGAGATTGGGTGAGCAAATGCAGACGCTTTAAAGCAAGAATGCATGGCACCCATTCCATGGGTCCCAACTCTCCAGGTTGAAGGGAATATTACTACAGCTATAACATGTACGGGAAACCTAGAGAATGGACACACTGTGAATACGAAAGGTTTCTAAAACTCAACGAAGAGTCCCTCTCCTGGTGCTCCGGTTTGATATTCCAACTGCTTTCCTATCAATCTCCCAACTTGGAGAGACAGCCCCTTTAAGCTCCTGGTTCGCACAAGTTGCCAATTTGGCAGAGGATGAAAGGGAAGAGGGAGAACCAATGAGAGAGTAGCTGTTAGGCATTTGGATGGGCACATGTCACTCTAATTTCCCGGCAGGAAGAAGAATTAACCAAAGTCTCAGCCGCCCACCGGGAACCAGTATAGGTCCTGAACCAAAAGTTTGGACTTGCGTTCAGCTCACAAAAAACGAGTTGAAAAATGGAGCTCAGGGGCACAGCAATTCACAAACTGGCAGAGTAATCAAGGCCAACTCTCGTCCAAAATTCTGTTGAGGGAAGGCAACGAGGCGGACTTGAAAGCGAGGCAGAATAGCAGGAAACAGATTTCAAGAGGTACGTTGGAATCGCCTGTAAAGCACAGGAAGAGGGGCACAACTTCGACAATGACGCACTTGGCCAAAAAGGGCGTATGCGTTTTCTCCTGAATATATTCAGGAGAAAACGCATACGCCCTTTTTGGCCAAGCAAGCAAGCGGGCAATGCAAATCTGCACTACAAAGAAGTATCACTTCCCACCGGTCAAAAGGGACATCCACAAAATGTGTAAAAACCAGAAAGGCAAGACAGGCCCTGGAGAACAGGGAGCCTTGTTATGCTGATGGGCGGGATGTAAGTTGCCAACTGCCTCACTGGAGGAGTGCATTGTGTTCCCTAAAACAAGGAAACAACAGAGCTACAGAGCCAAGGGCACTTCCAGTCTAGGGAATATACCTTGGGAAAACTGAAAATCAATAAGACAGAGCCACCCCCAAATTGAGGGCTGCACTGCTTAC
Source organism: Mesoplodon mirus (assembly GCF_964341445.2). NCBI lineage: Eukaryota > Metazoa > Chordata > Mammalia > Artiodactyla > Ziphiidae > Mesoplodon > Mesoplodon mirus. The sequence continues at coordinate 105,068,441 of NC_138987.1, read as the reverse complement.
AAGAACCTCAACCTGGGTGCACCTGAAATATCCCAGGAAATATAAAAATGGTTCAAAAAATTGTGGAACTTACGTACGATGGAATATCCCTCAGCCATGAAATCAATGTCATAAGACCAGTAGCAGCAAAATGAGTGGATTCAGGTACGATGATTCTAAGTGAAATAAGTCACACAGAAAAAGAAACTTATCATAAGATATCACTTAGGAAGATCCTGTAAACATGGCTACACATGAACTGAGTTAGGAAAGAGAACAGAGTCTCACATTTAGAAAACACTCTTATGCCTGCTTAAGGGGGAAGGAGAGGTGGGGTGATGCATCAAACCAGAGTTTGATATAAGCCCAGGTACCGTTCCAAAAACCAACTATGGAATAGACAAGACCTACACCTTCCTCAGTGAAAGGGACTCAAAACCCCATATTTCCCGCAGAGGAATAGATCTGACTAGTAAGAATCTTAAAACCTATGTATTGATATGTCTCCGTAAGGGAATCAAGTGTGTCTAGACTGGCATAAACATGGCAGCGAGAATCAGCTCAAACCCACTCTAAAAAGGAATTTCAAAAACAAAACAAAGAAACAGGGAAATTCTTTACAATTCCTTCAGGGTCTCTGATGCAACCTGGAATGACCCTATCTACAATGACAGCTGGATGTGGCATGAGGCTGGACACTTGGGACTGAGAGGATTGGTGAGATTGGGTGAGCAAATGCAGACCCTTTAAAGCAAGAATGCATGGCACCCATTCCATGGGTCCCAACTCTCCAGGTTGAAGGGAATATTACTACAGCTATAACATGTACGGGAAACCTAGAGAATGGACACACTGTGAATACGAAAGGTTTCTAAAACTCAATGAAGAGTCCCTCTCCTGGTGCTCCGCTTTGACTTTCCAACTGCTTTCCTATCAATCTCCCAACTTGGAGAGACAGCCCCTTTAAGCTCCTGGTTCGCACAGGTTGCCAAATTGGCAGAGGATGAAAGGGAAGAGGGAGAACCAATGAGAGAGTAGCTGTTAGGCATTTGGATGGGCACATGTCACTCTAATTTCCCGGCAGGAAGAAGAATTAACCAAAGTCTCAGCCACCCACCGGGAACCAGTATAGGTCCTGAACCAGAAGTTTGGACTTGCGTTCAGCTCACAAAAAACGAGTTGAAAAATGGAGCTCAGGGGCACAGCAATTCACAAACTGGCAGAGTAATCAAGGCCAACTCTCGTCCAAAATTCTGTTGAGGGAAGGCAACGAGGCGGACTTGAAAGCGAGGCAGAATAGCAGGAAACAGATTTCACGAGGTACGTTGGAATCGCCTGTAAAGCACAGGAAGAGGGGCACAACTTCGACAATGACGCACTTGGCCAAAAAGGGCGTATGCGTTTTCTCCTGAATATATTCAGGAGAAAACGCATACGCCCTTTTTGGCCAAGCAAGCAAGCGGGCAATGCAAATCTGCACTACAAAGAAGTATCACTTCCCACCGGTCAAAAGGGACATCCACAAAATGTGTAAAAACCAGAAAGGCAAGACAGGCCCTGGAGAACAGGGAGCCTTGTTATGCTGATGGGCGGGATGTAAGTTGCCAACTGCCTCACTGGAGGAGTGCATTGTGTTCCCTAAAACAAGGAAACAACAGAGCTACAGAGCCAAGGGCGCTTCCAGTCTAGGGAATATACCTTGGGTAAACTGAAAATCAATAAGACAGAGCCACCCCCAAATTGAGGGCTGCACTGCTTACAAGAACCTCAACCTGGGTGCACCTGAAATATCCCAGGAAATATAAAAATGGTTCAAAAAATTGTGGAACTTATGTACGATGGAATATCCCTCAGCCATGAAATCAATGTCATAAGACCAGTAGCAGCAAAATGAGTGGATTCAGGTACGATGATTCTAAGTGAAATAAGTCACACAGAAAAAGAAACTTATCATAAGATATCACTTAGGAAGATCCTGTAAACATGGCTACACATGAACTGAGTTAGGAAAGAGAACAGAGTCTCACATTTAGAAAACACTCTTATGCCTGCTTAAGGGGGAAGGAGAGGTGGGGTGATGCATCAAACCAGAGTTTGATATAAGCCCAGGTACCGTTCCAAAAACCAACTATGGAATAGACAAGACCTACACATTCCTCAGTGAAAGGGACTCAAAACCCCATATTTCCCGCAGAGGAATAGATCTGACTAGTAAGAATCTTAAAACCTATGTATTGATATGTCTCCGTAAGGGAATCAAGTGTGTCTAGACTGGCATAAACATGGCAGCGAGAATCAGCTCAAACCCACTCTAAAAAGGAATTTCAAAAACAAAACAAAGAAACAGGGAAATTCTTTACAATTCCTTCAGGGTCTCTGATGCAACCTGGAATGACCCTATCTACAATGACAGCTGGATGTGGCATGAGGCTGGACACTTGGGACTGAGAGGATTGGTGAGATTGGGTGAGCAAATGCAGACCCTTTAAAGCAAGAATGCATGGCACCCATTCCATGGGTCCCAACTCTCCAGGTTGAAGGGAATATTACTACAGCTATAACATGTACGGGAAACCTAGAGAATGGACACACTGTGAATACGAAAGGTTTCTAAAACTCAACGAAGAGTCCCTCTCCTGGTGCTCCGGTTTGATATTCCAACTGCTTTCCTATCAATCTCCCAACTTGGAGAGACAGCCCCTTTAAGCTCCTGGTTCGCACAAGTTGCCAATTTGGCAGAGGATGAAAGGGAAGAGGGAGAACCAATGAGAGAGTAGCTGTTAGGCATTTGGATGGGCACATGTCACTCTAATTTCCCGGCAGGAAGAAGAATTAACCAAAGTCTCAGCCACCCACCGGGAACCAGTATAGGTCCTGAACCAAAAGTTTGGACTTGCGTTCAGCTCACAAAAATCGAGTTGAAAAATGGAGCTCAGGGGCACAGCAATTCACAAACTGGCAGAGTAATCAAGGCCAACTCTCGTCCAAAATTCTGTTGAGGGAAGGCAACGAGGCGGACTTGAAAGCGAGGCAGAATAGCAGGAAACAGATTTCACGAGGTACGTTGGAATCGCCTGTAAAGCACAGCAAGAGGGGCACAACTTCGACAATGATGCACTTGGCCAAAAAGGGCGTATGCGTTTTCTGAATATATTCAGGAGAAAACGCATACGCCCTTTTTGGCCAAGCAAGCAAGCGGGCAATGCAAATCTGCACTACAAAGAAGTATCACTTCCCACCGGTCAAAAGGGACATCCACAAAATGTGTAAAAACCAGAAAGGCAAGACAGGCCCTGGAGAACAGGGAGCCTTGTTATGCTGATGGGCGGGATGTAAGTTGCCAACTGCCTCACTGGAGGAGTGCATTGTGTTCCCTAAAACAAGTAATCAACAGAGCTACAGAGCCAAGGGCACTTCCAGTCTAGGGAATATACCTTGGGAAAACTGAAAATCAATAAGACAGAGCCACCCCCAAATTGAGGGCTGCACTGCTTACAAGAACCTCAACCTGGGTGCACCTGAAATATCCCAGGAAATATAAAAATGGTTCAAAAAATTGTGGAACTTACGTACGATGGAATATCCCTCAGCCATGAAATCAATGTCATAAGACCAGTAGCAGCAAAATGAGTGGATTCAGGTACGATGATTCTAAGTGAAATAAGTCACACAGAAAAAGAAACTTATCATAAGATATCACTTAGGAAGATCCTGTAAACATGGCTACACATGAACTGAGTTAGGAAAGAGAACAGAGTCTCACATTTAGAAAACACTCTTATGCCTGCTTAAGGGGGAAGGAGAGGTGGGGTGATGCATCAAACCAGAGTTTGATATAAGCCCAGGTACCGTTCCAAAAACCAACTATGGAATAGACAAGACCTACACCTTCCTCAGTGAAAGGGACTCAAAACCCCATATTTCCCGCAGAGGAATAGATCTGACTAGTAAGAATCTTAAAACCTATGTATTGATATGTCTCCGTAAGGGAATCAAGTGTGTCTAGACTGGCATAAACATGGCAGCGAGAATCAGCTCAAACCCACTCTAAAAAGGAATTTCAAAAACAAAACAAAGAAACAGGGAAATTCTTTACAATTCCTTCAGGGTCTCTGATGCAACCTGGAATGACCCTATCTACAATGACAGCTGGATGTGGCATGAGGCTGGACACTTGGGACTGAGAGGATTGGTGAGATTGGGTGAGCAAATGCAGACCCTTTAAAGCAAGAATGCATGGCACCCATTCCATGGGTCCCAACTCTCCAGGTTGAAGGGAATATTACTACAGCTATAACATGTACGGGAAACCTAGAGAATGGACACACTGTGAATACGAAAGGTTTCTAAAACTCAACGAAGAGTCCCTCTCCTGGTGCTCCGCTTTGACTTTCCAACTGCTTTCCTATCAATCTCCCAACTTGGAGAGACAGCCCCTTTAAGCTCCTGGTTCGCACAGGTTGCCAATTTGGCAGAGGATGAAAGGGAAGAGGGAGAACCAATGAGAGAGTAGCTGTTAGGCATTTGGATGGGCACATGTCACTCTAATTTCCCGGCAGGAAGAAGAATTAACCAAAGTCTCAGCCACCCACCGGGAACCAGTATAGGTCCTGAACCAGAAGTTTGGACTTGCGTTCAGCTCACAAAAAACGAGTTGAAAAGTGGAGCTCAGGGGCACAGCAATTCACAAACTGGCAGAGTAATCAAGGCCAACTCTCGTCCAAAATTCTGTTGAGGGAAGGCAACGAGGCGGACTTGAAAGCGAGGCAGAATAGCAGGAAACAGATTTCACGAGGTACGTTGGAATCGCCTGTAAAGCACAGGAAGAGGGGCACAACTTCGACAATGACGCACTTGGCCAAAAAGGGCGTATGCGTTTTCTCCTGAATATATTCAGGAGAAAACGCATACGCCCTTTTTGGCCAAGCAAGCAAGCGGGCAATGCAAATCTGCACTACAAAGAAGTATCACTTCCCACCGGTCAAAAGGGACATCCACAAAATGTGTAAAAACCAGAAAGGCAAGACAGGCCCTGGAGAACAGGGAGCCTTGTTATGCTGATGGGCGGGATGTAAGTTGCCAACTGCCTCACTGGAGGAGTGCATTGTGTTCCCTAAAACAAGGAAACAACAGAGCTACAGAGCCAAGGGCGCTTCCAGTCTAGGGAATATACCTTGGGAAAACTGAAAATCAATAAGACAGAGCCACCCCCAAATTGAGGGCTGCACTGCTTACAAGAACCTCAACCTGGGTGCACCTGAAATATCCCAGGAAATATAAAAATGGTTCAAAAAATTGTGGAACTTATGTACGATGGAATATCCCTCAGCCATGAAATCAATGTCATAAGACCAGTAGCAGCAAAATGAGTGGATTCAGGTACGATGATTCTAAGTGAAATAAGTCACACAGAAAAAGAAACTTATCATAAGATATCACTTAGGAAGATCCTGTAAACATGGCTACACATGAACTGAGTTAGGAAAGAGAACAGAGTCTCACATTTAGAAAACACTCTTATGCCTGCTTAAGGGGGAAGGAGAGGTGGGGTGATGCATCAAACCAGAGTTTGATATAAGCCCAGGTACCGTTCCAAAAACCAACTATGGAATAGACAAGACCTACACATTCCTCAGTGAAAGGGACTCAAAACCCCATATTTCCCGCAGAGGAATAGATCTGACTAGTAAGAATCTTAAAACCTATGTATTGATATGTCTCCGTAAGGGAATCAAGTGTGTCTAGACTGGCATAAACATGGCAGCGAGAATCAGCTCAAACCCACTCTAAAAAGGAATTTCAAAAACAAAACAAAGAAACAGGGAAATTCTTTACAATTCCTTCAGGGTCTCTGATGCAACCTGGAATGACCCTATCTACAATGACAGCTGGATGTGGCATGAGGCTGGACACTTGGGACTGAGAGGATTGGTGAGATTGGGTGAGCAAATGCAGACCCTTTAAAGCAAGAATGCATGGCACCCATTCCATGGGTCCCAACTCTCCAGGTTGAAGGGAATATTACTACAGCTATAACATGTACGGGAAACCTAGAGAATGGACACACTGTGAATACGAAAGGTTTCTAAAACTCAACGAAGAGTCCCTCTCCTGGTGCTCCGCTTTGACTTTCCAACTGCTTTCCTATCAATCTCCCAACTTGGAGAGACAGCCCCTTTAAGCTCCTGGTTCGCACAGGTTGCCAATTTGGCAGAGGATGAAAGGGAAGACGGAGAACCAATGAGAGAGTAGCTGTTAGGCATTTGGATGGGCACATGTCACTCTAATTTCCCGGCAGGAAGAAGAATTAACCAAAGTCTCAGCCGCCCACCGGGAACCAGTATAGGTCCTGAACGAAAAGTTTGGACTTGCGTTCAGCTCACAAAAAACGAGTTGAAAAATGGAGCTCAGGGGCACAGCAATTCACAAACTGGCAGAGTAATCAAGGCCAACTCTCGTCCAAAATTCTGTTGAGGGAAGGCAACGAGGCGGACTTGAAAGCGAGGCAGAATAGCAGGAAACAGATTTCACGAGGTACGTTGGAATCGCCTGTAAAGCACAGGAAGAGGGGCACAACTTCGACAATGACGCACTTGGCCAAAAAGGGCGTATGCGTTTTCTCCTGAATATATTCAGGAGAAAACGCATACGCCCTTTTTGGCCAAGCAAGCAAGCGGGCAATGCAAATGTGCACTACAAAGAAGTATCACTTCCCACCGGTCAAAAGGGACATCCACAAAATGTGTAAAAACCAGAAAGGCAAGACAGGCCCTGGAGAACAGGGAGCCTTGTTATGCTGATGGGCGGGATGTAAGTTGCCAACTGCCTCACTGGAGGAGTGCATTGTGTTCCCTAAAACAAGGAAACAACAGAGCTACAGAGCCAAGGGCACTTCCAGTCTAGGGAATATACCTTGGGAAAACTGAAAATCAATAAGACAGAGCCACCCCCAAATTGAGGGCTGCACTGCTTACAAGAACCTCAACCTGGGTGCACCTGAAATATCCCAGGAAATATAAAAATGGTTCAAAAAATTGTGGAACTTACGTACGATGGAATATCCCTCAGCCATGAAATCAATGTCATAAGACCAGTAGCAGCAAAATGAGTGGATTCAGGTACGATGATTCTAAGTGAAATAAGTCACACAGAAACAGAAACTTATCATAAGATATCACTTAGGAAGATCCTGTAAACATGGCTACACATGAACTGAGTTAGGAAAGAGAACAGAGTCTCACATTTAGAAAACACTCTTATGCCTGCTTAAGGGGGAAGGAGAGGTGGGGTGATGCATCAAACCAGAGTTTGATATAAGCCCAGGTACCGTTCCAAAAACCAACTATGGAATAGACAAGACCTACACATTCCTCAGTGAAAGGGACTCAAAACCCCATATTTCCCGCAGAGGAATAGATCTGACTAGTAAGAATCTTAAAACCTATGTATTGATATGTCTCCGTAAGGGAATCAAGTGTGTCTAGACTGGCATAAACATGGCAGCGAGAATCAGCTCAAACCCACTCTAAAAAGGAATTTCAAAAACAAAACAAAGAAACAGGGAAATTCTTTACAATTCCTTCAGGGTCTCTGATGCAACCTGGAATGACCCTATCTACAATGACAGCTGGATGTGGCATGAGGCTGGACACTTGGGACTGAGAGGATTGGTGAGATTGGGTGAGCAAATGCAGACCCTTTAAAGCAAGAATGCATGGCACCCATTCCATGGGTCCCAACTCTCCAGGTTGAAGGGAATATTACTACAGCTATAACATGTACGGGAAACCTAGAGAATGGACACACTGTGAATACGAAAGGTTTCTAAAACTCAACGAAGAGTCCCTCTCCTGGTGCTCCGCTTTGACTTTCCAACTGCTTTCCTATCAATCTCCCAACTTGGAGAGACAGCCCCTTTAAGCTCCTGGTTCGCACAGGTTGCCAATTTGGCAGAGGATGAAAGGGAAGACGGAGAACCAATGAGAGAGTAGCTGTTAGGCATTTGGATGGGCACATGTCACTCTAATTTCCCGGCAGGAAGAAGAATTAACCAAAGTCTCAGCCGCCCACCGGAAACCAGTATAGGTCCTGAACCAAAAGTTTGGACTTGCGTTCAGCTCACAAAAAACGAGTTGAAAAATGGAGCTCAGGGGCACAGCAATTCACAAACTGGCAGAGTAATCAAGGCCAACTCTCGTCCAAAATTCTGTTGAGGGAAGGCAACGAGGCGGACTTGAAAGCGAGGCAGAATAGCAGGAAACAGATTTCACGAGGTACGTTGGAATCGCCTGTAAAGCACAGGAAGAGGGGCACAACTTCGACAATGACGCACTTGGCCAAAAAGGGCGTATGCGTTTTCTCCTGAATATATTCAGGAGAAAACGCATACGCCCTTTTTGGCCAAGCAAGCAAGCGGGCAATGCAAATGTGCACTACAAAGAAGTATCACTTCCCACCGGTCAAAAGGGACATCCACAAAATGTGTAAAAACCAGAAAGGCAAGACAGGCCCTGGAGAACAGGGAGCCTTGTTATGCTGATGGGCGGGATGTAAGTTGCCAACTGCCTCACTGGAGGAGTGCATTGTGTTCCCTAAAACAAGGAAACAACAGAGCTACAGAGCCAAGGGCACTTCCAGTCTAGGGAATATACCTTGGGAAAACTGAAAATCAATAAGACAGAGCCACCCCCAAATTGAGGGCTGCACTGCTTACAAGAACCTCAACCTGGGTGCACCTGAAATATCCCAGGAAATATAAAAATGGTTCAAAAAATTGTGGAACTTACGTACGATGGAATATCCCTCAGCCATGAAATCAATGTCATAAGACCAGTAGCAGCAAAATGAGTGGATTCAGGTACGATGATTCTAAGTGAAATAAGTCACACAGAAACAGAAACTTATCATAAGATATCACTTAGGAAGATCCTGTAAACATGGCTACACATGAACTGAGTTAGGAAAGAGAACAGAGTCTCACATTTAGAAAACACTCTTATGCCTGCTTAAGGGGGAAGGAGAGGTGGGGTGATGCATCAAACCAGAGTTTGATATAAGCCCAGGTACCGTTCCAAAAACCAACTATGGAATAGACAAGACCTACACATTCCTCAGTGAAAGGGACTCAAAACCCCATATTTCCTGCAGAGGAATAGATCTGACTAGTAAGAATCTTAAAACCTATGTATTGATATGTCTCCGTAAGGGAATCAAGTGTGTCTAGACTGGCATAAACATGGCAGCGAGAATCAGCTCAAACCCACTCTAAAAAGGAATTTCAAAAACAAAACAAAGAAACAGGGAAATTCTTTACAATTCCTTCAGGGTCTCTGATGCAACCTGGAATGACCCTATCTACAATGACAGCTGGATGTGGCATGAGGCTGGACACTTGGGACTGAGAGGATTGGTGAGATTGGGTGAGCAAATGCAGACCCTTTAAAGCAAGAATGCATGGCACCCATTCCATGGGTCCCAACTCTCCAGGTTGAAGGGAATATTACTACAGCTATAACATGTACGGGAAACCTAGAGAATGGACACACTGTGAATACGAAAGGTTTCTAAAACTCAACGAAGAGTCCCTCTCCTGGTGCTCCGCTTTGACTTTCCAACTGCTTTCCTATCAATCTCCCAACTTGGAGAGACAGCCCCTTTAAGCTCCTGGTTCGCACAGGTTGCCAATTTGGCAGAGGATGAAAGGGAAGACGGAGAACCAATGAGAGAGTAGCTGTTAGGCATTTGGATGGGCACATGTCACTCTAATTTCCCGGCAGGAAGAAGAATTAACCAAAGTCTCAGCCGCCCACCGGGAACCAGTATAGGTCCTGAACGAAAAGTTTGGACTTGCGTTCAGCTCACAAAAAACGAGTTGAAAAATGGAGCTCAGGGGCACAGCAATTCACAAACTGGCAGAGTAATCAAGGCCAACTCTCGTCCAAAATTCTGTTGAGGGAAGGCAACGAGGCGGACTTGAAAGCGAGGCAGAATAGCAGGAAACAGATTTCACGAGGTACGTTGGAATCGCCTGTAAAGCACAGGAAGAGGGGCACAACTTCGACAATGACGCACTTGGCCAAAAAGGGCGTATGCGTTTTCTCCTGAATATATTCAGGAGAAAACGCATACGCCCTTTTTGGCCAAGCAAGCAAGCGGGCAATGCAAATGTGCACTACAAAGAAGTATCACTTCCCACCGGTCAAAAGGGACATCCACAAAATGTGTAAAAACCAGAAAGGCAAGACAGGCCCTGGAGAACAGGGAGCCTTGTTATGCTGATGGGCGGGATGTAAGTTGCCAACTGCCTCACTGGAGGAGTGCATTGTGTTCCCTAAAACAAGGAAACAACAGAGCTACAGAGCCAAGGGCACTTCCAGTCTAGGGAATATACCTTGGGAAAACTGAAAATCAATAAGACAGAGCCACCCCCAAATTGAGGGCTGCACTGCTTACAAGAACCTCAACCTGGGTGCACCTGAAATATCCCAGGAAATATAAAAATGGTTCAAAAAATTGTGGAACTTACGTACGATGGAATATCCCTCAGCCATGAAATCAATGTCATAAGACCAGTAGCAGCAAAATGAGTGGATTCAGGTACGATGATTCTAAGTGAAATAAGTCACACAGAAACAGAAACTTATCATAAGATATCACTTAGGAAGATCCTGTAAACATGGCTACACATGAACTGAGTTAGGAAAGAGAACAGAGTCTCACATTTAGAAAACACTCTTATGCCTGCTTAAGGGGGAAAGAGAGGTGGGGTGATGCATCAAACCAGAGTTTGATATAAGCCCAGGTACCGTTCCAAAAACCAACTATGGAATAGACAAGACCTACACCTTCCTCAGTGAAAGGGACTCAAAACCCCATATTTCCCGCAGAGGAATAGATCTGACTAGTAAGAATCTTAAAACCTATGTAATGATATGTCGCCGTAAGGGAATCAAGTGTGTCTAGACTGGCATAAACATGGCAGCGAGAATCAGCTCAAACCCACTCTAAAAAGGAATTTCAAAAACAAAACAAAGAAACAGGGAAATTCTTTACAATTCCTTCAGGGTCTCTGATGCAACCTGGAATGACCCTATCTACAATGACAGCTGGATGTGGCATGAGGCTGGACACTTGGGACTGAGAGGATTGGTGAGATTGGGTGAGCAAATGCAGACCCTTTAAAGCAAGAATGCATGGCACCCATTCCATGGGTCCCAACTCTCCAGGTTGAAGGGAATATTACTACAGCTATAACATGTACGGGAAACCTAGAGAATGGACACACTGTGAATATGAAAGGTTTCTAAAACTCAACGAAGAGTCCCTCTCCTGGTGCTCCGGTTTGACTTTCCAACTGCTTTCCTATCAATCTCCCAACTTGGAGAGACAGCCCCTTTAAGCTCCTGGTTCGCACAGGTTGCCAATTTGGCAGAGGATGAAAGGGAAGATGGAGAACCAATGAGAGAGTAGCTGTTAGGCATTTGGATGGGCACATGTCACTCTAATTTCCCGGCAGGAAGAAGAATTAACCAAAGTCTCAGCCGCCCACCGGGAACCAGTATAGGTCCTGAACCAAAAGTTTGGACTTGCGTTCAGCTCACAAAAAACGAGTTGAAAAATGGAGCTCAGGGGCACAGCAATTCACAAACTGGCAGAGTAATCAAGGCCAACTCTCGTCCAAAATTCTGTTGAGGGAAGGCAACGAGGCGGACTTGAAAGCGAGGCAGAATAGCAGGAAACAGATTTCACGAGGTACGTTGGAATCGCCTGTAAAGCACAGGAAGAGGGGCACAACTTCGACAATGACGCACTTGGCCAAAAAGGGCGTATGCGTTTTCTCCTGAATATATTCAGGAGAAAACGCATACGCCCTTTTTGGCCAAGCAAGCAAGCGGGCAATGCAAATGTGCACTACAAAGAAGTATCACTTCCCACCGGTCAAAAGGGACATCCACAAAATGTGTAAAAACCAGAAAGGCAAGACAGGCCCTGGAGAACAGGGAGCCTTGTTATGCTGATGGGCGGGATGTAAGTTGCCAACTGCCTCACTGGAGGAGTGCATTGTGTTCCCTAAAACAAGGAAACAACAGAGCTACAGAGCCAAGGGCACTTCCAGTCTAGGGAATATACCTTGGGAAAACTGAAAATCAATAAGACAGAGCCACCCCCAAATTGAGGGCTGCACTGCTTACAAGAACCTCAACCTGGGTGCACCTGAAATATCCCAGGAAATATAAAAATGGTTCAAAAAATTGTGGAACTTACGTACGATGGAATATCCCTCAGCCATGAAATCAATGTCATAAGACCAGTAGCAGCAAAATGAGTGGATTCAGGTACGATGATTCTAAGTGAAATAAGTCACACAGAAACAGAAACTTATCATAAGATATCACTTAGGAAGATCCTGTAAACATGGCTACACATGAACTGAGTTAGGAAAGAGAACAGAGTCTCACATTTAGAAAACACTCTTATGCCTGCTTAAGGGGGAAGGAGAGGTGGGGTGATGCATCAAACCAGAGTTTGATATAAGCCCAGGTACCGTTCCAAAAACCAACTATGGAATAGACAAGACCTACACATTCCTCAGTGAAAGGGACTCAAAACCCCATATTTCCTGCAGAGGAATAGATCTGACTAGTAAGAATCTTAAAACCTATGTATTGATATGTCTCCGTAAGGGAATCAAGTGTGTCTAGACTGGCATAAACATGGCAGCGAGAATCAGCTCAAACCCACTCTAAAAAGGAATTTCAAAAACAAAACAAAGAAACAGGGAAATTCTTTACAATTCCTTCAGGGTCTCTGATGCAACCTGGAATGACCCTATCTACAATGACAGCTGGATGTGGCATGAGGCTGGACACTTGGGACTGAGAGGATTGGTGAGATTGGGTGAGCAAATGCAGACCCTTTAAAGCAAGAATGCATGGCACCCATTCCATGGGTCCCAACTCTCCAGGTTGAAGGGAATATTACTACAGCTATAACATGTACGGGAAACCTAGAGAATGGACACACTGTGAATACGAAAGGTTTCTAAAACTCAACGAAGAGTCCCTCTCCTGGTGCTCCGCTTTGACTTTCCAACTGCTTTCCTATCAATCTCCCAACTTGGAGAGACAGCCCCTTTAAGCTCCTGGTTCGCACAGGTTGCCAATTTGGCAGAGGATGAAAGGGAAGACGGAGAACCAATGAGAGAGTAGCTGTTAGGCATTTGGATGGGCACATGTCACTCTAATTTCCCGGCAGGAAGAAGAATTAACCAAAGTCTCAGCCGCCCACCGGGAACCAGTATAGGTCCTGAACGAAAAGTTTGGACTTGCGTTCAGCTCACAAAAAACGAGTTGAAAAATGGAGCTCAGGGGCACAGCAATTCACAAACTGGCAGAGTAATCAAGGCCAACTCTCGTCCAAAATTCTGTTGAGGGAAGGCAACGAGGCGGACTTGAAAGCGAGGCAGAATAGCAGGAAACAGATTTCACGAGGTACGTTGGAATCGCCTGTAAAGCACAGGAAGAGGGGCACAACTTCGACAATGACGCACTTGGCCAAAAAGGGCGTATGCGTTTTCTCCTGAATATATTCAGGAGAAAACGCATACGCCCTTTTTGGCCAAGCAAGCAAGCGGGCAATGCAAATGTGCACTACAAAGAAGTATCACTTCCCACCGGTCAAAAGGGACATCCACAAAATGTGTAAAAACCAGAAAGGCAAGACAGGCCCTGGAGAACAGGGAGCCTTGTTATGCTGATGGGCGGGATGTAAGTTGCCAACTGCCTCACTGGAGGAGTGCATTGTGTTCCCTAAAACAAGGAAACAACAGAGCTACAGAGCCAAGGGCACTTCCAGTCTAGGGAATATACCTTGGGAAAACTGAAAATCAATAAGACAGAGCCACCCCCAAATTGAGGGCTGCACTGCTTACAAGAACCTCAACCTGGGTGCACCTGAAATATCCCAGGAAATATAAAAATGGTTCAAAAAATTGTGGAACTTACGTACGATGGAATATCCCTCAGCCATGAAATCAATGTCATAAGACCAGTAGCAGCAAAATGAGTGGATTCAGGTACGATGATTCTAAGTGAAATAAGTCACACAGAAACAGAAACTTATCATAAGATATCACTTAGGAAGATCCTGTAAACATGGCTACACATGAACTGAGTTAGGAAAGAGAACAGAGTCTCACATTTAGAAAACACTCTTATGCCTGCTTAAGGGGGAAAGAGAGGTGGGGTGATGCATCAAACCAGAGTTTGATATAAGCCCAGGTACCGTTCCAAAAACCAACTATGGAATAGACAAGACCTACACCTTCCTCAGTGAAAGGGACTCAAAACCCCATATTTCCCGCAGAGGAATAGATCTGACTAGTAAGAATCTTAAAACCTATGTAATGATATGTCGCCGTAAGGGAATCAAGTGTGTCTAGACTGGCATAAACATGGCAGCGAGAATCAGCTCAAACCCACTCTAAAAAGGAATTTCAAAAACAAAACAAAGAAACAGGGAAATTCTTTACAATTCCTTCAGGGTCTCTGATGCAACCTGGAATGACCCTATCTACAATGACAGCTGGATGTGGCATGAGGCTGGACACTTGGGACTGAGAGGATTGGTGAGATTGGGTGAGCAAATGCAGACCCTTTAAAGCAAGAATGCATGGCACCCATTCCATGGGTCCCAACTCTCCAGGTTGAAGGGAATATTACTACAGCTATAACATGTACGGGAAACCTAGAGAATGGACACACTGTGAATATGAAAGGTTTCTAAAACTCAACGAAGAGTCCCTCTCCTGGTGCTCCGGTTTGACTTTCCAACTGCTTTCCTATCAATCTCCCAACTTGGAGAGACAGCCCCTTTAAGCTCCTGGTTCGCACAGGTTGCCAATTTGGCAGAGGATGAAAGGGAAGATGGAGAACCAATGAGAGAGTAGCTGTTAGGCATTTGGATGGGCACATGTCACTCTAATTTCCCGGCAGGAAGAAGAATTAACCAAAGTCTCAGCCGCCCACCGGGAACCAGTATAGGTCCTGAACCAAAAGTTTGGACTTGCGTTCAGCTCACAAAAAACGAGTTGAAAAATGGAGCTCAGGGGCACAGCAATTCACAAACTGGCAGAGTAATCAAGGCCAACTCTCGTCCAAAATTCTGTTGAGGGAAGGCAACGAGGCGGACTTGAAAGCGAGGCAGAATAGCAGGAAACAGATTTCACGAGGTACGTTGGAATCGCCTATAAAGCACAGGAAGAGGGGCACAACTTCGACAATGACGCACTTGGCCAAAAAGGGCGTATGCGTTTTCTCCTGAATATATTCAGGAGAAAACGCATACGCCCTTTTTGGCCAAGCAAGCAAGCGGGCAATGCAAATCTGCACTACAAAGAAGTATCACTTCCCACCGGTCAAAAGGGACATCCACAAAATGTGTAAAAACCAGAAAGGCAAGACAGGCCCTGGAGAACAGGGAGCCTTGTTATGCTGATGGGCGGGATGTAAGTTGCCAACTGCCTCACTGGAGGAGTGCATTGTGTTCCCTAAAACAAGGAAACAACAGAGCTACAGAGCCAAGGGCACTTCCAGTCTAGGGAATATACCTTGGGAAAACTGAAAATCAATAAGACAGAGCCACCCCCAAATTGAGGGCTGCACTGCTTACAAGAACCTCAACCTGGGTGCACCTGAAATATCCCAGGAAATATAAAAATGGTTCAAAAAATTGTGGAACTTACGTACGATGGAATATCCCTCAGCCATGAAATCAATGTCATAAGACCAGTAGCAGCAAAATGAGTGGATTCAGATACGATGATTCTAAGTGAAATAAGTCACACAGAAAAAGAAACTTATCATAAGATATCACTTAGGAAGATCCTGTAAACATGGCTACACATGAACTGAGTTAGGAAAGAGAACAGAGTCTCACATTTAGAAAACACTCTTATGCCTGCTTAAGGGGGAAAGAGAGGTGGGGTGATGCATCAAACCAGAGTGTGATATAAGCCCAGGTACCGTTCCAAAAACCAACTATGGAATAGACAAGACCTACACCTTCCTCAGTGAAAGGGACTCAAAACCCCATATTTCCCGCAGAGGAATAGATCTGACTAGTAAGAATCTTAAAACCTATGTATTGATATGTCTCCGTAAGGGAATCAAGTGTGTCTAGACTGGCATAAACATGGCAGCGAGAATCAGCTCAAACCCACTCTAAAAAGGAATTTCAAAAACAAAACAAAGAAACAGGGAAATTCTTTACAATTCCTTCAGGGTCTCTGATGCAACCTGGAATGACCCTATCTACAATGACAGCTGGATGTGGCATGAGGCTGGACACTTGGGACTGAGAGGATTGGTGAGATTGGGTGAGCAAATGCAGACCCTTTAAAGCAAGAATGCATGGCACCCATTCCATGGGTCCCAACTCTCCAGGTTGAAGGGAATATTACTACAGCTATAACATGTACGGGAAACCTAGAGAATGGACACACTGTGAATACGAAAGGTTTCTAAAACTCAATGAAGAGTCCCTCTCCTGGTGCTCCGCTTTGACTTTCCAACTGCTTTCCTATCAATCTCCCAACTTGGAGAGACAGCCCCTTTAAGCTCCTGGTTCGCACAGGTTGCCAAATTGGCAGAGGATGAAAGGGAAGACGGAGAACCAATGACAGAGTAGCTGTTAGGCATTTGGATGGGCACATGTCACTCTAATTTCCCGGCAGGAAGAAGAATTAACCAAAGTCTCAGCCACCCACCGGGAACCAGTATAGGTCCTGAACCAGAAGTTTGAACTTGCGTTCAGCTCACAAAAAACGAGTTGAAAAATGGAGCTCAGGGGCACAGCAATTCACAAACTGGCAGAGTAATCAAGGCCAACTCTCGTCCAAAATTCTGTTGAGGGAAGGCAACGAGGCGGACTTGAAAGCGAGGCAGAATAGCAGGAAACAGATTTCACGAGGTACGTTGGAATCGCCTGTAAAGCACAGGAAGAGGGGCACAACTTCGACAATGACGCACTTGGCCAAAAAGGGCGTATGCGTTTTCTCCTGAATATATTCAGGAGAAAACGCATACGCCCTTTTTGGCCAAGCAAGCAAGCGGGCAATGCAAATCTGCACTACAAAGAAGTATCACTTCCCACCGGTCAAAAGGGACATCCACAAAATGTGTAAAAACCAGAAAGGCAAGACAGGCCCTGGAGAACAGGGAGCCTTGTTATGCTGATGGGCGGGATGTAAGTTGCCAACTGCCTCACTGGAGGAGTGCATTGTGTTCCCTAAAACAAGGAAACAACAGAGCTACAGAGCCAAGGGCGCTTCCAGTCTAGGGAATATACCTTGGGAAAACTGAAAATCAATAAGACAGAGCCACCCCCAAATTGAGGGCTGCACTGCTTACAAGAACCTCAACCTGGGTGCACCTGAAATATCCCAGGAAATATAAAAATGGTTCAAAAAATTGTGTAACTTATGTACGATGGAATATCCCTCAGCCATGAAATCAATGTCATAAGACCAGTAGCAGCAAAATGAGTGGATTCAGGTACGATGATTCTAAGTGAAATAAGTCACACAGAAAAAGAAACTTATCATAAGATATCACTTAGGAAGATCCTGTAAACATGGCTACACATGAACTGAGTTAGGAAAGAGAACAGAGTCTCACATTTAGAAAACACTCTTATGCCTGCTTAAGGGGGAAGGAGAGGTGGGGTGATGCATCAAACCAGAGTTTGATATAAGCCCAGGTACCGTTCCAAAAACCAACTATGGAATAGACAAGACCTACACATTCCTCAGTGAAAGGGACTCAAAACCCCATATTTCCCGCAGAGGAATAGATCTGACTAGTAAGAATCTTAAAACCTATGTATTGATATGTCTCCGTAAGGGAATCAAGTGTGTCTAGACTGGCATAAACATGGCAGCGAGAATCAGCTCAAACCCACTCTAAAAAGGAATTTCAAAAACAAAACAAAGAAACAGGGAAATTCTTTACAATTCCTTCAGGGTCTCTGATGCAACCTGGAATGACCCTATCTACAATGACAGCTGGATGTGGCATGAGGCTGGACACTTGGGACTGAGAGGATTGGTGAGATTGGGTGAGCAAATGCAGACGCTTTAAAGCAAGAATGCATGGCACCCATTCCATGGGTCCCAACTCTCCAGGTTGAAGGGAATATTACTACAGCTATAACATGTACGGGAAACCTAGAGAATGGACACACTGTGAATACGAAAGGTTTCTAAAACTCAACGAAGAGTCCCTCTCCTGGTGCTCCGGTTTGATATTCCAACTGCTTTCCTATCAATCTCCCAACTTGGAGAGACAGCCCCTTTAAGCTCCTGGTTCGCACAAGTTGCCAATTTGGCAGAGGATGAAAGGGAAGAGGGAGAACGAATGAGAGAGTAGCTGTTAGGCATTTGGATGGGCACATGTCACTCTAATTTCCCGGCAGGAAGAAGAATTAACCAAAGTCTCAGCCACCCACCGGGAACCAGTATAGGTCCTGAACCAAAAGTTTGGACTTGCGTTCAGCTCACAAAAATCGAGTTGAAAAATGGAGCTCAGGGGCACAGCAATTCACAAACTGGCAGAGTAATCAAGGCCAACTCTCGTCCAAAATTCTGTTGAGGGAAGGCAACGAGGCGGACTTGAAAGCGAGGCAGAATAGCAGGAAACAGATTTCACGAGGTACGTTG
The DNA here is from genome assembly GCF_964341445.2 of Mesoplodon mirus. Lineage (NCBI taxonomy): Eukaryota > Metazoa > Chordata > Mammalia > Artiodactyla > Ziphiidae > Mesoplodon > Mesoplodon mirus. The sequence goes on along the minus strand of NC_138987.1, from coordinate 105,049,747 downwards.
GAATCGCCTGTAAAGCACAGGAAGAGGGGCACAACTTCGACAATGATGCACTTGGCCAAAAAGGGCGTATGCGTTTTCTCCTGAATATATTCAGGAGAAAACGCATACGCCCTTTTTGGCCAAGCAAGCAAGCGGGCAATGCAAATCTGCACTACAAAGAAGTATCACTTCCCACCGGTCAAAAGGGACATCCACAAAATGTGTAAAAACCAGAAAGGCAAGACAGGCCCTGGAGAACAGGGAGCCTTGTTATGCTGATGGGCGGGATGTAAGTTGCCAACTGCCTCACTGGAGGAGTGCATTGTGTTCCCTAAAACAAGGAAACAACAGAGCTACAGAGCCAAGGGCACTTCCAGTCTAGGGAATATACCTTGGGAAAACTGAAAATCAATAAGACAGAGCCACCCCCAAATTGAGGGCTGCACTGCTTACAAGAACCTCAACCTGGGTGCACCTGAAATATCCCAGGAAATATAAAAATGGTTCAAAAAATTGTGGAACTTACGTACGATGGAATATCCCTCAGCCATGAAATCAATGTCATAAGACCAGTAGCAGCAAAATGAGTGGATTCAGGTACGATGATTCTAAGTGAAATAAGTCACACAGAAAAAGAAACTTATCATAAGATATCACTTAGGAAGATCCTGTAAACATGGCTACACATGAACTGAGTTAGGAAAGAGAACAGAGTCTCACATTTAGAAAACACTCTTATGCCTGCTTAAGGGGGAAGGAGAGGTGGGGTGATGCATCAAACCAGAGTTTGATATAAGCCCAGGTACCGTTCCAAAAACCAACTATGGAATAGACAAGACCTACACCTTCCTCAGTGAAAGGGACTCAAAACCCCATATTTCCCGCAGAGGAATAGATCTGACTAGTAAGAATCTTAAAACCTATGTATTGATATGTCTCCGTAAGGGAATCAAGTGTGTCTAGACTGGCATAAACATGGCAGCGAGAATCAGCTCAAACCCACTCTAAAAAGGAATTTCAAAAACAAAACAAAGAAACAGGGAAATTCTTTACAATTCCTTCAGGGTCTCTGATGCAACCTGGAATGACCCTATCTACAATGACAGCTGGATGTGGCATGAGGCTGGACACTTGGGACTGAGAGGATTGGTGAGATTGGGTGAGCAAATGCAGACCCTTTAAAGCAAGAATGCATGGCACCCATTCCATGGGTCCCAACTCTCCAGGTTGAAGGGAATATTACTACAGCTATAACATGTACGGGAAACCTAGAGAATGGACACACTGTGAATACGAAAGGTTTCTAAAACTCAACGAAGAGTCCCTCTCCTGGTGCTCCGCTTTGACTTTCCAACTGCTTTCCTATCAATCTCCCAACTTGGAGAGACAGCCCCTTTAAGCTCCTGGTTCGCACAGGTTGCCAAATTGGCAGAGGATGAAAGGGAAGAGGGAGAACCAATGAGAGAGTAGCTGTTAGGCATTTGGATGGGCACATGTCACTCTAATTTCCCGGCAGGAAGAAGAATTAACCAAAGTCTCAGCCACCCACCGGGAACCAGTATAGGTCCTGAACCAGAAGTTTGGACTTGCGTTCAGCTCACAAAAAACGAGTTGAAAAATGGAGCTCAGGGGCACAGCAATTCACAAACTGGCAGAGTAATCAAGGCCAACTCTCGTCCAAAATTCTGTTGAGGGAAGGCAACGAGGCGGACTTGAAAGCGAGGCAGAATAGCAGGAAACAGATTTCACGAGGTACGTTGGAATCGCCTGTAAAGCACAGGAAGAGGGGCACAACTTCGACAATGACGCACTTGGCCAAAAAGGGCGTATGCGTTTTCTCCTGAATATATTCAGGAGAAAACGCATACGCCCTTTTTGGCCAAGCAAGCAAGCGGGCAATGCAAATCTGCACTACAAAGAAGTATCACTTCCCACCGGTCAAAAGGGACATCCACAAAATGTGTAAAAACCAGAAAGGCAAGACAGGCCCTGGAGAACAGGGAGCCTTGTTATGCTGATGGGCGGGATGTAAGTTGCCAACTGCCTCACTGGAGGAGTGCATTGTGTTCCCTAAAACAAGGAAACAACAGAGCTACAGAGCCAAGGGCGCTTCCAGTCTAGGGAATATACCTTGGGAAAACTGAAAATCAATAAGACAGAGCCACCCCCAAATTGAGGGCTGCACTGCTTACAAGAACCTCAACCTGGGTGCACCTGAAATATCCCAGGAAATATAAAAATGGTTCAAAAAATTGTGGAACTTATGTACGATGGAATATCCCTCAGCCATGAAATCAATGTCATAAGACCAGTAGCAGCAAAATGAGTGGATTCAGGTACGATGATTCTAAGTGAAATAAGTCACACAGAAAAAGAAACTTATCATAAGATATCACTTAGGAAGATCCTGTAAACATGGCTACACATGAACTGAGTTAGGAAAGAGAACAGAGTCTCACATTTAGAAAACACTCTTATGCCTGCTTAAGGGGGAAGGAGAGGTGGGGTGATGCATCAAACCAGAGTTTGATATAAGCCCAGGTACCGTTCCAAAAACCAACTATGGAATAGACAAGACCTACACATTCCTCAGTGAAAGGGACTCAAAACCCCATATTTCCCGCAGAGGAATAGATCTGACTAGTAAGAATCTTAAAACCTATGTATTGATATGTCTCCGTAAGGGAATCAAGTGTGTCTAGACTGGCATAAACATGGCAGCGAGAATCAGCTCAAACCCACTCTAAAAAGGAATTTCAAAAACAAAACAAAGAAACAGGGAAATTCTTCACAATTCCTTCAGGGTCTCTGATGCAACCTGGAATGACCCTATCTACAATGACAGCTGGATGTGGCATGAGGCTGGACACTTGGGACTGAGAGGATTGGTGAGATTGGGTGAGCAAATGCAGACGCTTTAAAGCAAGAATGCATGGCACCCATTCCATGGGTCCCAACTCTCCAGGTTGAAGGGAATATTACTACAGCTATAACATGTACGGGAAACCTAGAGAATGGACACACTGTGAATACGAAAGGTTTCTAAAACTCAACGAAGAGTCCCTCTCCTGGTGCTCCGGTTTGATATTCCAACTGCTTTCCTATCAATCTCCCAACTTGGAGAGACAGCCCCTTTAAGCTCCTGGTTCGCACAAGTTGCCAATTTGGCAGAGGATGAAAGGGAAGAGGGAGAACCAATGAGAGAGTAGCTGTTAGGCATTTGGATGGGCACATGTCACTCTAATTTCCCGGCAGGAAGAAGAATTAACCAAAGTCTCAGCCACCCACCGGGAACCAGTATAGGTCCTGAACCAAAAGTTTGGACTTGTGTTCAGCTCACAAAAATCGAGTTGAAAAATGGAGCTCAGGGGCACAGCAATTCACAAACTGGCAGAGTAATCAAGGCCAACTCTCGTCCAAAATTCTGTTGAGGGAAGGCAACGAGGCGGACTTGAAAGCGAGGCAGAATAGCAGGAAACAGATTTCACGAGGTACGTTGGAATCGCCTGTAAAGCACAGCAAGAGGGGCACAACTTCGACAATGATGCACTTGGCCAAAAAGGGCGTATGCGTTTTCTCCTGAATATATTCAGGAGAAAACGCATACGCCCTTTTTGGCCAAGCAAGCAAGCGGGCAATGCAAATCTGCACTACAAAGAAGTATCACTTCCCACCGGTCAAAAGGGACATCCACAAAATGTGTAAAAACCAGAAAGGCAAGACAGGCCCTGGAGAACAGGGAGCCTTGTTATGCTGATGGGCGGGATGTAAGTTGCCAACTGCCTCACTGGAGGAGTGCATTGTGTTCCCTAAAACAAGTAATCAACAGAGCTACAGAGCCAAGGGCACTTCCAGTCTAGGGAATATACCTTGGGAAAACTGAAAATCAATAAGACAGAGCCACCCCCAAATTGAGGGCTGCACTGCTTACAAGAACCTCAACCTGGGTGCACCTGAAATATCCCAGGAAATATAAAAATGGTTCAAAAAATTGTGGAACTTACGTACGATGGAATATCCCTCAGCCATGAAATCAATGTCATAAGACCAGTAGCAGCAAAATGAGTGGATTCAGGTACGATGATTCTAAGTGAAATAAGTCACACAGAAAAAGAAACTTATCATAAGATATCACTTAGGAAGATCCTGTAAACATGGCTACACATGAACTGAGTTAGGAAAGAGAACAGAGTCTCACATTTAGAAAACACTCTTATGCCTGCTTAAGGGGGAAGGAGAGGTGGGGTGATGCATCAAACCAGAGTTTGATATAAGCCCAGGTACCGTTCCAAAAACCAACTATGGAATAGACAAGACCTACACCTTCCTCAGTGAAAGGGACTCAAAACCCCATATTTCCCGCAGAGGAATAGATCTGACTAGTAAGAATCTTAAAACCTATGTATTGATATGTCTCCGTAAGGGAATCAAGTGTGTCTAGACTGGCATAAACATGGCAGCGAGAATCAGCTCAAACCCACTCTAAAAAGGAATTTCAAAAACAAAACAAAGAAACAGGGAAATTCTTTACAATTCCTTCAGGGTCTCTGATGCAACCTGGAATGACCCTATCTACAATGACAGCTGGATGTGGCATGAGGCTGGACACTTGGGACTGAGAGGATTGGTGAGATTGGGTGAGCAAATGCAGACCCTTTAAAGCAAGAATGCATGGCACCCATTCCATGGGTCCCAACTCTCCAGGTTGAAGGGAATATTACTACAGCTATAACATGTACGGGAAACCTAGAGAATGGACACACTGTGAATACGAAAGGTTTCTAAAACTCAACGAAGAGTCCCTCTCCTGGTGCTCCGCTTTGACTTTCCAACTGCTTTCCTATCAATCTCCCAACTTGGAGAGACAGCCCCTTTAAGCTCCTGGTTCGCACAGGTTGCCAATTTGGCAGAGGATGAAAGGGAAGAGGGAGAACCAATGAGAGAGTAGCTGTTAGGCATTTGGATGGGCACATGTCACTCTAATTTCCCGGCAGGAAGAAGAATTAACCAAAGTCTCAGCCACCCACCGGGAACCAGTATAGGTCCTGAACCAGAAGTTTGGACTTGCGTTCAGCTCACAAAAAACGAGTTGAAAAGTGGAGCTCAGGGGCACAGCAATTCACAAACTGGCAGAGTAATCAAGGCCAACTCTCGTCCAAAATTCTGTTGAGGGAAGGCAACGAGGCGGACTTGAAAGCGAGGCAGAATAGCAGGAAACAGATTTCACGAGGTACGTTGGAATCGCCTGTAAAGCACAGGAAGAGGGGCACAACTTCGACAATGACGCACTTGGCCAAAAAGGGCGTATGCGTTTTCTCCTGAATATATTCAGGAGAAAACGCATACGCCCTTTTTGGCCAAGCAAGCAAGCGGGCAATGCAAATCTGCACTACAAAGAAGTATCACTTCCCACCGGTCAAAAGGGACATCCACAAAATGTGTAAAAACCAGAAAGGCAAGACAGGCCCTGGAGAACAGGGAGCCTTGTTATGCTGATGGGCGGGATGTAAGTTGCCAACTGCCTCACTGGAGGAGTGCATTGTGTTCCCTAAAACAAGGAAACAACAGAGCTACAGAGCCAAGGGCGCTTCCAGTCTAGGGAATATACCTTGGGAAAACTGAAAATCAATAAGACAGAGCCACCCCCAAATTGAGGGCTGCACTGCTTACAAGAACCTCAACCTGGGTGCACCTGAAATATCCCAGGAAATATAAAAATGGTTCAAAAAATTGTGGAACTTATGTACGATGGAATATCCCTCAGCCATGAAATCAATGTCATAAGACCAGTAGCAGCAAAATGAGTGGATTCAGGTACGATGATTCTAAGTGAAATAAGTCACACAGAAAAAGAAACTTATCATAAGATATCACTTAGGAAGATCCTGTAAACATGGCTACACATGAACTGAGTTAGGAAAGAGAACAGAGTCTCACATTTAGAAAACACTCTTATGCCTGCTTAAGGGGGAAGGAGAGGTGGGGTGATGCATCAAACCAGAGTTTGATATAAGCCCAGGTACCGTTCCAAAAACCAACTATGGAATAGACAAGACCTACACATTCCTCAGTGAAAGGGACTCAAAACCCCATATTTCCCGCAGAGGAATAGATCTGACTAGTAAGAATCTTAAAACCTATGTATTGATATGTCTCCGTAAGGGAATCAAGTGTGTCTAGACTGGCATAAACATGGCAGCGAGAATCAGCTCAAACCCACTCTAAAAAGGAATTTCAAAAACAAAACAAAGAAACAGGGAAATTCTTTACAATTCCTTCAGGGTCTCTGATGCAACCTGGAATGACCCTATCTACAATGACAGCTGGATGTGGCATGAGGCTGGACACTTGGGACTGAGAGGATTGGTGAGATTGGGTGAGCAAATGCAGACCCTTTAAAGCAAGAATGCATGGCACCCATTCCATGGGTCCCAACTCTCCAGGTTGAAGGGAATATTACTACAGCTATAACATGTACGGGAAACCTAGAGAATGGACACACTGTGAATACGAAAGGTTTCTAAAACTCAACGAAGAGTCCCTCTCCTGGTGCTCCGCTTTGACTTTCCAACTGCTTTCCTATCAATCTCCCAACTTGGAGAGACAGCCCCTTTAAGCTCCTGGTTCGCACAGGTTGCCAATTTGGCAGAGGATGAAAGGGAAGACGGATAACCAATGAGAGAGTAGCTGTTAGGCATTTGGATGGGCACATGTCACTCTAATTTCCCGGCAGGAAGAAGAATTAACCAAAGTCTCAGCCGCCCACCGGGAACCAGTATAGGTCCTGAACGAAAAGTTTGGACTTGCGTTCAGCTCACAAAAAACGAGTTGAAAAATGGAGCTCAGGGGCACAGCAATTCACAAACTGGCAGAGTAATCAAGGCCAACTCTCGTCCAAAATTCTGTTGAGGGAAGGCAACGAGGCGGACTTGAAAGCGAGGCAGAATAGCAGGAAACAGATTTCACGAGGTACGTTGGAATCGCCTGTAAAGCACAGGAAGAGGGGCACAACTTCAACAATGACGCACTTGGCCAAAAAGGGCGTATGCGTTTTCTCCTGAATATATTCAGGAGAAAACGCATACGCCCTTTTTGGCCAAGCAAGCAAGCGGGCAATGCAAATCTGCACTACAAAGAAGTATCACTTCCCACCGGTCAAAAGGGACATCCACAAAATGTGTAAAAACCAGAAAGGCAAGACAGGCCCTGGAGAACAGGGAGCCTTGTTATGCTGATGGGCGGGATGTAAGTTGCCAACTGCCTCACTGGAGGAGTGCATTGTGTTCCCTAAAATAAGGAAACAACAGAGCTACAGAGCCAAGGGCACTTCCAGTCTAGGGAATATACCTTGGGAAAACTGAAAATCAATAAGACAGAGCCACCCCCAAATTGAGGGCTGCACTGCTTACAAGAACCTCAACCTGGGTGCACCTGAAATATCCCAGGAAATATAAAAATGGTTCAAAAAATTGTGGAACTTACGTACGATGGAATATCCCTCAGCCATGAAATCAATGTCATAAGACCAGTAGCAGCAAAATGAGTGGATTCAGATACGATGATTCTAAGTGAAATAAGTCACACAGAAAAAGAAACTTATCATAAGATATCACTTAGGAAGATCCTGTAAACATGGCTACACATGAACTGAGTTAGGAAAGAGAACAGAGTCTCACATTTAGAAAACACTCTTATGCCTGCTTAAGGGGGAAAGAGAGGTGGGGTGATGCATCAAACCAGAGTTTGATATAAGCCCAGGTACCGTTCCAAAAACCAACTATGGAATAGACAAGACCTACACCTTCCTCAGTGAAAGGGACTCAAAACCCCATATTTCCCGCAGAGGAATAGATCTGACTAGTAAGAATCTTAAAACCTATGTAATGATATGTCTCCGTAAGGGAATCAAGTGTGTCTAGACTGGCATAAACATGGCAGCGAGAATCAGCTCAAACCCACTCTAAAAAGGAATTTCAAAAACAAAACAAAGAAACAGGGAAATTCTTTACAATTCCTTCAGGGTCTCTGATGCAACCTGGAATGACCCTATCTACAATGACAGCTGGATGTGGCATGAGGCTGGACACTTGGGACTGAGAGGATTGGTGAGATTGGGTGAGCAATTGCAGACTCTTTAAAGCAAGAATGCATGGCACCCATTCCATGGGTCCCAACTCTCCAGGTTGAAGGGAATATTACTACAGCTATAACATGTACGGGAAACCTAGAGAATGGACACACTGTGAATACGAAAGGTTTCTAAAACTCAACGAAGAGTCCCTCTCCTGGTGCTCCGTTTTGATATTCCAACTGCTTTCCTATCAATCTCCCAACTTGGAGAGACAGCCCCTTTAAGCTCCTGGTTCGCACAAGTTGCCAATTTGGCAGAGGATGAAAGGGAAGACGGAGAACCAATGAGAGAGTAGCTGTTAGGCATTTGGATGGGCACATGTCACTCTAATTTCCCGGCAGGAAGAAGAATTAACCAAAGTCTCAGCCACCCACCGGGAACCAGTATAGGTCCTGAACCAAAAGTTTGGACTTGCGTTCAGCTCACAAAAATCGAGTTGAAAAATGGAGCTCAGGGGCACAGCAATTCACAAACTGGCAGAGTAATCAAGGCCAACTCTCGTCCAAAATTCTGTTGAGGGAAGGCAACGAGGCGGACTTGAATGCGAGGCAGAATAGCAGGAAACAGATTTCACGAGGTACGTTGGAATCGCCTGTAAAGCACAGCAAGAGGGGCACAACTTCGACAATGGTGCACTTGGCCAAAAAGGGCGTATGCGTTTTCTCCTGAATATATTCAGGAGAAAACGCATACGCCCTTTTTGGCCAAGCAAGCAAGCGGGCAATGCAAATCTGCACTACAAAGAAGTATCACTTCCCACCGGTCAAAAGGGACATCCACAAAATGTGTAAAAACCAGAAAGGCAAGACAGGCCCTGGAGAACAGGGAGCCTTGTTATGCTGATGGGCGGGATGTAAGTTGCCAACTGCCTCACTGGAGGAGTGCATTGTGTTCCCTAAAACAAGTAATCAACAGAGCTACAGAGCCAAGGGCACTTCCAGTCTAGGGAATATACCTTGGGAAAACTGAAAATCAATAAGACAGAGCCACCCCCAAATTGAGGGCTGCACTGCTTACAAGAACCTCAACCTGGGTGCACCTGAAATATCCCAGGAAATATAAAAATGGTTCAAAAAATTGTGGAACTTACGTACGATGGAATATCCCTCAGCCATGAAATCAATGTCATAAGACCAGTAGCAGCAAAATGAGTGGATTCAGGTACGATGATTCTAAGTGAAATAAGTCACACAGAAAAAGAAACTTATCATAAGATATCACTTAGGAAGATCCTGTAAACATGGCTACACATGAACTGAGTTAGGAAAGAGAACAGAGTCTCACATTTAGAAAACACTCTTATGCCTGCTTAAGGGGGAAGGAGAGGTGGGGTGATGCATCAAACCAGAGTTTGATATAAGCCCAGGTACCGTTCCAAAAACCAACTATGGAATAGACAAGACCTACACCTTCCTCAGTGAAAGGGACTCAAAACCCCATATTTCCCGCAGAGGAATAGATCTGACTAGTAAGAATCTTAAAACCTATGTATTGATATGTCTCCGTAAGGGAATCAAGTGTGTCTAGACTGGCATAAACATGGCAGCGAGAATCAGCTCAAACCCACTCTAAAAAGGAATTTCAAAAACAAAACAAAGAAACAGGGAAATTCTTTACAATTCCTTCAGGGTCTCTGATGCAACCTGGAATGACCCTATCTACAATGACAGCTGGATGTGGCATGAGGCTGGACACTTGGGACTGAGAGGATTGGTGAGATTGGGTGAGCAAATGCAGACCCTTTAAAGCAAGAATGCATGGCACCCATTCCATGGGTCCCAACTCTCCAGGTTGAAGGGAATATTACTACAGCTATAACATGTACGGGAAACCTAGAGAATGGACACACTGTGAATACGAAAGGTTTCTAAAACTCAACGAAGAGTCCCTCTCCTGGTGCTCCGGTTTGACTTTCCAACTGCTTTCCTATCAATCTCCCAACTTGGAGAGACAGCCCCTTTAAGCTCCTGGTTCGCACAGGTTGCCAATTTGGCAGAGGATGAAAGGGAAGACGGAGAACCAATGAGAGAGTAGCTGTTAGGCATTTGGATGGGCACATGTCACTCTAATTTCCCGGCAGGAAGAAGAATTAACCAAAGTCTCAGCCGCCCACCGGGAACCAGTATAGGTCCTGAACGAAAAGTTTGGACTTGCGTTCAGCTCACAAAAAACGAGTTGAAAAATGGAGCTCAGGGGCACAGCAATTCACAAACTGGCAGAGTAATCAAGGCCAACTCTCGTCCAAAATTCTGTTGAGGGAAGGCAACGAGGCGGACTTGAAAGCGAGGCAGAATAGCAGGAAACAGATTTCACGAGGTACGTTGGAATCGCCTGTAAAGCACAGGAAGAGGGGCACAACTTCAACAATGACGCACTTGGCCAAAAAGGGCGTATGCGTTTTCTCCTGAATATATTCAGGAGAAAACGCATACGCCCTTTTTGGCCAAGCAAGCAAGCGGGCAATGCAAATGTGCACTACAAAGAAGTATCACTTCCCACCGGTCAAAAGGGACATCCACAAAATGTGTAAAAACCAGAAAGGCAAGACAGGCCCTGGAGAACAGGGAGCCTTGTTATGCTGATGGGCGGGATGTAAGTTGCCAACTGCCTCACTGGAGGAGTGCATTGTGTTCCCTAAAATAAGGAAACAACAGAGCTACAGAGCCAAGGGCACTTCCAGTCTAGGGAATATACCTTGGGAAAACTGAAAATCAATAAGACAGAGCCACCCCCAAATTGAGGGCTGCACTGCTTACAAGAACCTCAACCTGGGTGCACCTGAAATATCCCAGGAAATATAAAAATGGTTCAAAAAATTGTGGAACTTACGTACGATGGAATATCCCTCAGCCATGAAATCAATGTCATAAGACCAGTAGCAGCAAAATGAGTGTATTCAGATACGATGATTCTAAGTGAAATAAGTCACACAGAAAAAGAAACTTATCATAAGATATCACTTAGGAAGATCCTGTAAACATGGCTACACATGAACTGAGTTAGGAAAGAGAACAGAGTCTCACATTTAGAAAACACTCTTATGCCTGCTTAAGGGGGAAAGAGAGGTGGGGTGATGCATCAAACCAGAGTTTGATATAAGCCCAGGTACCGTTCCAAAAACCAACTATGGAATAGACAAGACCTACACCTTCCTCAGTGAAAGGGACTCAAAACCCCATATTTCCCGCAGAGGAATAGATCTGACTAGTAAGAATCTTAAAACCTATGTAATGATATGTCTCCGTAAGGGAATCAAGTGTGTCTAGACTGGCATAAACATGGCAGCGAGAATCAGCTCAAACCCACTCTAAAAAGGAATTTCAAAAACAAAACAAAGAAACAGGGAAATTCTTTACAATTCCTTCAGGGTCTCTGATGCAACCTGGAATGACCCTATCTACAATGACAGCTGGATGTGGCATGAGGCTGGACACTTGGGACTGAGAGGATTGGTGAGATTGGGTGAGCAATTGCAGACTCTTTAAAGCAAGAATGCATGGCACCCATTCCATGGGTCCCAACTCTCCAGGTTGAAGGGAATATTACTACAGCTATAACATGTACGGGAAACCTAGAGAATGGACACACTGTGAATACGAAAGGTTTCTAAAACTCAACGAAGAGTCCCTCTCCTGGTGCTCCGGTTTGATATTCCAACTGCTTTCCTATCAATCTCCCAACTTGGAGAGACAGCCCCTTTAAGCTCCTGGTTCGCACAAGTTGCCAATTTGGCAGAGGATGAAAGGGAAGAGGGAGAACCAATGAGAGAGTAGCTGTTAGGCATTTGGATGGGCACATGTCACTCTAATTTCCCGGCAGGAAGAAGAATTAACCAAAGTCTCAGCCACCCACCGGGAACCAGTATAGGTCCTGAACCAAAAGTTTGGACTTGCGTTCAGCTCACAAAAATCGAGTTGAAAAATGGAGCTCAGGGGCACAGCAATTCACAAACTGGCAGAGTAATCAAGGCCAACTCTCGTCCAAAATTCTGTTGAGGGAAGGCAACGAGGCGGACTTGAAAGCGAGGCAGAATAGCAGGAAACAGATTTCACGAGGTACGTTGGAATCGCCTGTAAAGCACAGCAAGAGGGGCACAACTTCGACAATGGTGCACTTGGCAAAAAAGGGCGTATGCGTTTTCTCCTGAATATATTCAGGAGAAAACGCATACGCCCTTTTTGGCCAAGCAAGCAAGCGGGCAATGCAAATCTGCACTACAAAGAAGTATCACTTCCCACCGGTCAAAAGGGACATCCACAAAATGTGTAAAAACCAGAAAGGCAAGACAGGCCCTGGAGAACAGGGAGCCTTGTTATGCTGATGGGCGGGATGTAAGTTGCCAACTGCCTCACTGGAGGAGTGCATTGTGTTCCCTAAAACAAGTAATCAACAGAGCTACAGAGCCAAGGGCACTTCCAGTCTAGGGAATATACCTTGGGAAAACTGAAAATCAATAAGACAGAGCCACCCCCAAATTGAGGGCTGCACTGCTTACAAGAACCTCAACCTGGGTGCACCTGAAATATCCCAGGAAATATAAAAATGGTTCAAAAAATTGTGGAACTTACGTACGATGGAATATCCCTCAGCCATGAAATCAATGTCATAAGACCAGTAGCAGCAAAATGAGTGGATTCAGGTACGATGATTCTAAGTGAAATAAGTCACACAGAAAAAGAAACTTATCATAAGATATCACTTAGGAAGATCCTGTAAACATGGCTACACATGAACTGAGTTAGGAAAGAGAACAGAGTCTCACATTTAGAAAACACTCTTATGCCTGCTTAAGGGGGAAGGAGAGGTGGGGTGATGCATCAAACCAGAGTTTGATATAAGCCCAGGTACCGTTCCAAAAACCAACTATGGAATAGACAAGACCTACACCTTCCTCAGTGAAAGGGACTCAAAACCCCATATTTCCCGCAGAGGAATAGATCTGACTAGTAAGAATCTTAAAACCTATGTATTGATATGTCTCCGTAAGGGAATCAAGTGTGTCTAGACTGGCATAAACATGGCAGCGAGAATCAGCTCAAACCCACTCTAAAAAGGAATTTCAAAAACAAAACAAAGAAACAGGGAAATTCTTTACAATTCCTTCAGGGTCTCTGATGCAACCTGGAATGACCCTATCTACAATGACAGCTGGATGTGGCATGAGGCTGGACACTTGGGACTGAGAGGATTGGTGAGATTGGGTGAGCAAATGCAGACCCTTTAAAGCAAGAATGCATGGCACCCATTCCATGGGTCCCAACTCTCCAGGTTGAAGGGAATATTACTACAGCTATAACATGTACGGGAAACCTAGAGAATGGACACACTGTGAATACGAAAGGTTTCTAAAACTCAACGAAGAGTCCCTCTCCTGGTGCTCCGCTTTGACTTTCCAACTGCTTTCCTATCAATCTCCCAACTTGGAGAGACAGCCCCTTTAAGCTCCTGGTTCGCACAGGTTGCCAATTTGGCAGAGGATGAAAGGGAAGACGGAGAACCAATGAGAGAGTAGCTGTTAGGCATTTGGATGGGCACATGTCACTCTAATTTCCCGGCAGGAAGAAGAATTAACCAAAGTCTCAGCCGCCCACCGGGAACCAGTATAGGTCCTGAACGAAAAGTTTGGACTTGCGTTCAGCTCACAAAAAACGAGTTGAAAAATGGAGCTCAGGGGCACAGCAATTCACAAACTGGCAGAGTAATCAAGGCCAACTCTCGTCCAAAATTCTGTTGAGGGAAGGCAACGAGGCGGACTTGAAAGCGAGGCAGAATAGCAGGAAACAGATTTCACGAGGTACGTTGGAATCGCCTGTAAAGCACAGGAAGAGGGGCACAACTTCGACAATGACGCACTTGGCCAAAAAGGGCGTATGCGTTTTCTCCTGAATATATTCAGGAGAAAACGCATACGCCCTTTTTGGCCAAGCAAGCAAGCGGGCAATGCAAATGTGCACTACAAAGAAGTATCACTTCCCACCGGTCAAAAGGGACATCCACAAAATGTGTAAAAACCAGAAAGGCAAGACAGGCCCTGGAGAACAGGGAGCCTTGTTATGCTGATGGGCGGGATGTAAGTTGCCAACTGCCTCACTGGAGGAGTGCATTGTGTTCCCTAAAACAAGTAATCAACAGAGCTACAGAGCCAAGGGCACTTCCAGTCTAGGGAATATACCTTGGGAAAACTGAAAATCAATAAGACAGAGCCACCCCCAAATTGAGGGCTGCACTGCTTACAAGAACCTCAACCTGGGTGCACCTGAAATATCCCAGGAAATATAAAAATGGTTCAAAAAATTGTGGAACTTACGTACGATGGAATATCCCTCAGCCATGAAATCAATGTCATAAGACCAGTAGCAGCAAAATGAGTGGATTCAGGTACGATGATTCTAAGTGAAATAAGTCACACAGAAAAAGAAACTTATCATAAGATATCACTTAGGAAGATCCTGTAAACATGGCTACACATGAACTGAGTTAGGAAAGAGAACAGAGTCTCACATTTAGAAAACACTCTTATGCCTGCTTAAGGGGGAAGGAGAGGTGGGGTGATGCATCAAACCAGAGTTTGATATAAGCCCAGGTACCGTTCCAAAAACCAACTATGGAATAGACAAGACCTACACCTTCCTCAGTGAAAGGGACTCAAAACCCCATATTTCCCGCAGAGGAATAGATCTGACTAGTAAGAATCTTAAAACCTATGTATTGATATGTCTCCGTAAGGGAATCAAGTGTGTCTAGACTGGCATAAACATGGCAGCGAGAATCAGCTCAAACCCACTCTAAAAAGGAATTTCAAAAACAAAACAAAGAAACAGGGAAATTCTTTACAATTCCTTCAGGGTCTCTGATGCAACCTGGAATGACCCTATCTACAATGACAGCTGGATGTGGCATGAGGCTGGACACTTGGGACTGAGAGGATTGGTGAGATTGGGTGAGCAAATGCAGACCCTTTAAAGCAAGAATGCATGGCACCCATTCCATGGGTCCCAACTCTCCAGGTTGAAGGGAATATTACTACAGCTATAACATGTACGGGAAACCTAGAGAATGGACACACTGTGAATACGAAAGGTTTCTAAAACTCAACGAAGAGTCCCTCTCCTGGTGCTCCGCTTTGACTTTCCAACTGCTTTCCTATCAATCTCCCAACTTGGAGAGACAGCCCCTTTAAGCTCCTGGTTCGCACAGGTTGCCAATTTGGCAGAGGATGAAAGGGAAGACGGAGAACCAATGAGAGAGTAGCTGTTAGGCATTTGGATGGGCACATGTCACTCTAATTTCCCGGCAGGAAGAAGAATTAACCAAAGTCTCAGCCGCCCACCGGGAACCAGTATAGGTCCTGAACGAAAAGTTTGGACTTGCGTTCAGCTCACAAAAAACGAGTTGAAAAATGGAGCTCAGGGGCACAGCAATTCACAAACTGGCAGAGTAATCAAGGCCAACTCTCGTCCAAAATTCTGTTGAGGGAAGGCAACGAGGCGGACTTGAAAGCGAGGCAGAATAGCAGGAAACAGATTTCACGAGGTACGTTGGAATCGCCTGTAAAGCACAGGAAGAGGGGCACAACTTCGACAATGACGCACTTGGCCAAAAAGGGCGTATGCGTTTTCTCCTGAATATATTCAGGAGAAAACGCATACGCCCTTTTTGGCCAAGCAAGCAAGCGGGCAATGCAAATCTGCACTACAAAGAAGTATCACTTCCCACCGGTCAAAAGGGACATCCACAAAATGTGTAAAAACCAGAAAGGCAAGACAGGCCCTGGAGAACAGGGAGCCTTGTTATGCTGATGGGCGGGATGTAAGTTGCCAACTGCCTCACTGGAGGAGTGCATTGTGTTCCCTAAAACAAGTAATCAACAGAGCTACAGAGCCAAGGGCGCTTCCAGTCTAGGGAATATACCTTGGGAAAACTGAAAATCAATAAGACAGAGCCACCCCCAAATTGAGGGCTGCACTGCTTACAAGAACCTCAACCTGGGTGCACCTGAAATATCCCAGGAAATATAAAAATGGTTCAAAAATTTGTGGAACTTATGTACGATGGTATATCCCTCAGCCATGAAATCAATGTCATAAGACCAGTAGCAGCAAAATGAGTGGATTCAGGTACGATGATTCTAAGTGAAATAAGTCACACAGAAAAAGAAACTTATCATAAGATATCACTTAGGAAGATCCTGTAAACATGGCTACACATGAACTGAGTTAGGAAAGAGAACAGAGTCTCACATTTAGAAAACACTCTTATGCCTGCTTAAGGGGGAAGGAGAGGTGGGGTGATGCATCAAACCAGAGTTTGATATAAGCCCAGGTACCGTTCCAAAAACCAACTATGGAATAGACAAGACCTACACCTTCCTCAGTGAAAGGGACTCAAAACCCCATATTTCCCGCAGAGGAATAGATCTGACTAGTAAGAATCTTAAAACCTATGTATTGATATGTCTCCGTAAGGGAATCAAGTGTGTCTAGACTGGCATAAACATGGCAGCGAGAATCAGCTCAAACCCACTCTAAAAAGGAATTTCAAAAACAAAACAAAGAAACAGGGAAATTCTTTACAATTCCTTCAGGGTCTCTGATGCAACCTGGAATGACCCTATCTACAATGACAGCTGGATGTGGCATGAGGCTGGACACTTGGGACTGAGAGGATTGGTGAGATTGGGTGAGCAAATGCAGACCCTTTAAAGCAAGAATGCATGGCACCCATTCCATGGGTCCCAACTCTCCAGGTTGAAGGGAATATTACTACAGCTATAACATGTACGGAAAACCTAGAGAATGGACACACTGTGAATACGAAAGGTTTCTAAAACTCAACGAAGAGTCCCTCTCCTGGTGCTCCGCTTTGACTTTCCAACTGCTTTCCTATCAATCTCCCAACTTGGAGAGACAGCCCCTTTAAGCTCCTGGTTCGCACAGGTTGCCAATTTGGCAGAGGATGAAAGGGAAGACGGAGAACCAATGAGAGAGTAGCTGTTAGGCATTTGGATGGGCACATGTCACTCTAATTTCCCGGCAGGAAGAAGAATTAACCAAAGTCTTAGCCACCCACCGGGAACCAGTATAGGTCCTGAACCAGAAGTTTGGACTTGCGTTCAGCTCACAAAAAACGAGTTGAAAAATGGAGCTCAGGGGCACAGCAATTCACAAACTGGCAGAGTAATCAAGGCCAACTCTCGTCCAAAATTCTGTTGAGGGAAGGCAACGAGGCGGACTTGAAAGCGAGGCAGAATAGCAGGAAACAGATTTCACGAGGTACGTTGGAATCGCCTGTAAAGCACAGGAAGAGGGGCACAACTTCAACAATGACGCACTTGGCCAAAAAGGGCGTATGCGTTTTCTCCTGAATATATTCAGGAGAAAACGCATACGCCCTTTTTGGCCAAGCAAGCAAGCGGGCAATGCAAATCTGCACTACAAAGAAGTATCACTTCCCACCGGTCAAAAGGGACATCCACAAAATGTGTAAAAACCAGAAAGGCAAGACAGGCCCTGGAGAACAGGGAGCCTTGTTATGCTGATGGGCGGGATGTAAGTTGCCAACTGCCTCACTGGAGGAGTGCATTGTGTTCCCTAAAACAAGGAAACAACAGAGCTACAGAGCCAAGGGCGCTTCCAGTCTAGGGAATATACCTTGGGAAAACTGAAAATCAATAAGACAGAGCCACCCCCAAATTGAGGGCTGCACTGCTTACAAGAACCTCAACCTGGGTGCACCTGAAATATCCCAGGAAATATAAAAATGGTTCAAAAAATTGTGGAACTTATGTACGATGGAATATCCCTCAGCCATGAAATCAATGTCATAAGACCAGTAGCAGCAAAATGAGTGGATTCAGGTACGATGATTCTAAGTGAAATAAGTCACACAGAAAAAGAAACTTATCATAAGATATCACTTAGGAAGATCCTGTAAACATGGCTACACATGAACTGAGTTAGGAAAGAGAACAGAGTCTCACATTTAGAAAACACTCTTATGCCTGCTTAAGGGGGAAGGAGAGGTGGGGTGATGCATCAAACCAGAGTTTGATATAAGCCCAGGTACCGTTCCAAAAACCAACTATGGAATAGACAAGACCTACACATTCCTCAGTGAAAGGGACTCAAAACCCCATATTTCCCGCAGAGGAATAGATCTGACTAGTAAGAATCTTAAAACCTATGTATTGATATGTCTCCGTAAGGGAATCAAGTGTGTCTAGACTGGCATAAACATGGCAGCGAGAATCAGCTCAAACCCACTCTAAAAAGGAATTTCAAAAACAAAACAAAGAAACAGGGAAATTCTTTACAATTCCTTCAGGGTCTCTGATGCAACCTGGAATGACCCTATCTACAATGACAGCTGGATATGGCATGAGGCTGGACACTTGGGACTGAGAGGATTGGTGAGATTGGGTGAGCAAATGCAGACCCTTTAAAGCAAGAATGCATGGCACCCATTCCATGGGTCCCAACTCTCCAGGTTGAAGGGAATATTACTACAGCTATAACATGTACGGGAAACCTAGAGAATGGACACACTGTGAATATGAAAGGTTTCTAAAACTCAACGAAGAGTCCCTCTCCTGGTGCTCCGGTTTGACTTTCCAACTGCTTTCCTATCAATCTCCCAACTTGGAGAGACAGCCCCTTTAAGCTCCTGGTTCGCACAGGTTGCCAATTTGGCAGAGGATGAAAGGGAAGATGGAGAACCAATGAGAGAGTAGCTGTTAGGCATTTGGATGGGCACATGTCACTCTAATTTCCCGGCAGGAAGAAGAATTAACCAAAGTCTCAGCCGCCCACCGGGAACCAGTATAGGTCCTGAACCAAAAGTTTGGACTTGCATTCAGCTCACAAAAAACGAGTTGAAAAATGGAGCTCAGGGGCACAGCAATTCACAAACTGGCAGAGTAATCAAGGCCAACTCTCGTCCAAAATTCTGTTGAGGGAAGGCAACGAGGCGGACTTGAAAGCGAGGCAGAATAGCAGGAAACAGATTTCAAGAGGTACGTTGGAATCGCCTGTAAAGCACAGGAAGAGGGGCACAACTTCGACAATAACACACTTGGCCAAAAAGGGCGTATGCGTTTTCTCCTGAATATATTCAGGAGAAAACGCATACGCCCTCTTTGGCCAAGCAAGCAAGCGGGCAATGCAAATCTGCACTACAAAGAAGTATCACTTCCCACCGGTCAAAAGGGACATCCACAAAATGTGTAAAAACCAGAAAGGCAAGACAGGCCCTGGAGAACAGGGAGCCTTGTTATGCTGATGGGCGGGATGTAAGTTGCCAACTGCCTCACTGGAGGAGTGCATTGTGTTCCCTAAAACAAGGAAACAACAGAGCTACAGAGCCAAGGGCGCTTCCAGTCTAGGGAATATACCTTGGGAAAACTGAAAATCAATAAGACAGAGCCACCCCCAAATTGAGGGCTGCACTGCTTACAAGAACCTCAACCTGGGTGCACCTGAAATATCCCAGGAAATATAAAAATGGTTCAAAAAATTGTGGAACTTACGTACGATGGAATATCCCTCAGCCATGAAATCAATGTCATAAGACCAGTAGCAGCAAAATGAGTGGATTCAGGTACGATGATTCTAAGTGAAATAAGTCACACAGAAACAGAAACTTATCATAAGATATCACTTAGGAAGATCCTGTAAACATGGCTACACATGAACTGAGTTAGGAAAGAGAACAGAGTCTCACATTTAGAAAACACTCTTATGCCTGCTTAAGGGGGAAAGAGAGGTGGGGTGATGCATCAAACCAGAGTTTGATATAAGCCCAGGTACCGTTCCAAAAACCAACTATGGAATAGACAAGACCTACACCTTCCTCAGTGAAAGGGACTCAAAACCCCATATTTCCCGCAGAGGAATAGATCTGACTAGTAAGAATCTTAAAACCTATGTAATGATATGTCTCCGTAAGGGAATCAAGTGTGTCTAGACTGGCATAAACATGGCAGCGAGAATCAGCTCAAACCCACTCTAAAAAGGAATTTCAAAAACAAAACAAAGAAACAGGGAAATTCTTTACAATTCCTTCAGGGTCTCTGATGCAACCTGGAATGACCCTATCTACAATGACAGCTGGATATGGCATGAGGCTGGACACTTGGGACTGAGAGGATTGGTGAGATTGGGTGAGCAAATGCAGACCCTTTAAAGCAAGAATGCATGGCACCCATTCCATGGGTCCCAACTCTCCAGGTTGAAGGGAATATTACTACAGCTATAACATGTACGGGAAACCTAGAGAATGGACACACTGTGAATATGAAAGGTTTCTAAAACTCAACGAAGAGTCCCTCTCCTGGTGCTCCGGTTTGACTTTCCAACTGCTTTCCTATCAATCTCCCAACTTGGAGAGACAGCCCCTTTAAGCTCCTGGTTCGCACAGGTTGCCAATTTGGCAGAGGATGAAAGGGAAGATGGAGAACCAATGAGAGAGTAGCTGTTAGGCATTTGGATGGGCACATGTCACTCTAATTTCCCGGCAGGAAGAAGAATTAACCAAAGTCTCAGCCGCCCACCGGGAACCAGTATAGGTCCTGAACCAAAAGTTTGGACTTGCGTTCAGCTCACAAAAAACGAGTTGAAAAATGGAGCTCAGGGGCACAGCAATTCACAAACTGGCAGAGTAATCAAGGCCAACTCTCGTCCAAAATTCTGTTGAGGGAAGGCAACGAGGCGGACTTGAAAGCGAGGCAGAATAGCAGGAAACAGATTTCAAGAGGTACGTTGGAATCGCCTGTAAAGCACAGCAAGAGGGGCACAACTTCGACAATAACACACTTGGCCAAAAAGGGCGTATGCGTTTTCTCCTGAATATATTCAGGAGAAAACGCATACGCCCTTTTTGGCCAAGCAAGCAAGCGGGCAATGCAAATCTGCACTACAAAGAAGTATCACTTCCCACCGGTCAAAAGGGACATCCACAAAATGTGTAAAAACCAGAAAGGCAAGACAGGCCCTGGAGAACAGGGAGCCTTGTTATGCTGAAGGGCGGGATGTAAGTTGCCAACTGCCTCACTGGAGGAGTGCATTGTGTTCCCTAAAACAAGGAAACAACAGAGCTACAGAGCCAAGGGCACTTCCAGTCTAGGGAATATACCTTGGGAAAACTGAAAATCAATAAGACAGAGCCACCCCCAAATTGAGGGCTGCACTGCTTACAAGAACCTCAACCTGGGTGCACCTGAAATATCCCAGGAAATATAAAAATGGTTCAAAAAATTGTGGAACTTACGTACGATGGAATATCCCTCAGCCATGAAATCAATGTCATAAGACCAGTAGCAGCAAAATGAGTGGATTCAGGTACGATGATTCTAAGTGAAATAAGTCACACAGAAAAAGAAACTTATCATAAGATATCACTTAGGAAGATCCTGTAAACATGGCTACACATGAACTGAGTTAGGAAAGAGAACAGAGTCTCACATTTAGAAAACACTCTTATGCCTGCTTAAGGGGGAAGGAGAGGTGGGGTGATGCATCAAACCAGAGTTTGATATAAGCCCAGGTACCGTTCCAAAAACCAACTATGGAATAGACAAGACCTACACCTTCCTCAGTGAAAGGGACTCAAAACCCCATATTTCCCGCAGAGGAATAGATCTGACTAGTAAGAATCTTAAAACCTATGTATTGATATGTCTCCGTAAGGGAATCAAGTGTGTCTAGACTGGCATAAACATGGCAGCGAGAATCAGCTCAAACCCACTCTAAAAAGGAATTTCAAAAACAAAACAAAGAAACAGGGAAATTCTTTACAATTCCTTCAGGGTCTCTGATGCAACATGGAATGACCCTATCTACAATGACAGCTGGATGTGGCATGAGGCTGGACACTTGGGACTGAGAGGATTGGTGAGATTGGGTGAGCAAATGCAGACCCTTTAAAGCAAGAATGCATGGCACCCATTCCATGGGTCCCAACTCTTCAGGTTGAAGGGAATATTACTACAGCTATAACATGTACGGGAAACCTAGAGAATGGACACACTGTGAATATGAAAGGTTTCTAAAACTCAACGAAGAGTCCCTCTCCTGGTGCTCCGGTTTGACTTTCCAACTGCTTTCCTATCAATCTCCCAACTTGGAGAGACAGCCCCTTTAAGCTCCTGGTTCGCACAGGTTGCCAATTTGGCAGAGGATGAAAGGGAAGATGGAGAACCAATGAGAGAGTAGCTGTTAGGCATTTGGATGGGCACATGTCACTCTAATTTCCCGGCAGGAAGAAGAATTAACCAAAGTCTCAGCCACCCACTGGGAACCAGTATAGGTCCTGAACCAAAAGTTTGGACTTGCGTTCAGCTCACAAAAAACGAGTTGAAAAATGGAGCTCAGGGGCACAGCAATTCACAAACTGGCAGAGTAATCAAGGCCAACTCTCGTCCAAAATTCTGTTGAGGGAAGGCAACGAGGCGGACTTGAAAGCGAGGCAGAATAGCAGGAAACAGATTTCAAGAGGTACGTTGGAATCGCCTGTAAAGCACAGGAAGAGGGGCACAACTTCGACAATAACACACTTGGCCAAAAAGGGCGTATGCGTTTTCTCCTGAATTTATTCAGGAGAAAACGCATACGCCCTTTTTGGCCAAGCAAGCAAGCGGGCATTGCAAATCTGCACTACAAAGAAGTATCACTTCCCACCGGTCAAAAGGGACATCCACAAAATGTGTAAAAACCAGAAAGGCAAGACAGGCCCTGGAGAACAGGGAGCCTTGTTATGCTGATGGGCGGGATGTAAGTTGCCAACTGCCTCACTGGAGGAGTGCATTGTGTTCCCTAAAACAAGGAAACAACAGAGCTACAGAGCCAAGGGCACTTCCAGTCTAGGGAATATACCTTGGGAAAACTGAAAATCAATAAGACAGAGCAACCCCCAAATTGAGGGCTGCACTGCTTACAAGAACCTCAACCTGGGTGCACCTGAAATATCCCAGGAAATATAAAAATGGTTCAAAAAATTGTGGAACTTACGTACGATGGAATATCCCTCAGCCATGAAATCAATGTCATAAGACCAGTAGCAGCAAAATGAG
Organism: Mesoplodon mirus; assembly: GCF_964341445.2. NCBI lineage: Eukaryota > Metazoa > Chordata > Mammalia > Artiodactyla > Ziphiidae > Mesoplodon > Mesoplodon mirus. The sequence goes on along the minus strand of NC_138987.1, from coordinate 105,026,573 downwards.
TGGATTCAGATACGATGATTCTAAGTGAAATAAGTCACACAGAAAAAGAAACTTATCATAAGATATCACTTAGGAAGATCCTGTAAACATGGCTACACATGAACTGAGTTAGGAAAGAGAACAGAGTCTCACATTTAGAAAACACTCTTATGCCTGCTTAAGGGGGAAGGAGAGGTGGGGTGATGCATCAAACCAGAGTTTGATATAAGCCCAGGTACCGTTCCAAAAACCAACTATGGAATAGACAAGACCTACACCTTCCTCAGTGAAAGGGACTCAAAACCCCATATTTCCCGCAGAGGAATAGATCTGACTAGTAAGAATCTTAAAACCTATGTATTGATATGTCTCCGTAAGGGAATCAAGTGTGTCTAGACTGGCATAAACATGGCAGCGAGAATCAGCTCAAACCCACTCTAAAAAGGAATTTCAAAAACAAAACAAAGAAACAGGGAAATTCTTTACAATTCCTTCAGGGTCTCTGATGCAACCTGGAATGACCCTATCTACAATGACAGCTGGATGTGGCATGAGGCTGGACACTTGGGACTGAGAGGATTGGTGAGATTGGGTGAGCAAATGCAGACCCTTTAAAGCAAGAATGCATGGCACCCATTCCATGGGTCCCAACTCTCCAGGTTGAAGGGAATATTACTACAGCTATAACATGTACGGGAAACCTAGAGAATGGACACACTGTGAATACGAAAGGTTTCTAAAACTCAACGAAGAGTCCCTCTCCTGGTGCTCCGGTTTGACTTTCCAACTGCTTTCCTATCAATCTCCCAACTTGGAGAGACAGCCCCTTTAAGCTCCTGGTTCGCACAGGTTGCCAATTTGGCAGAGGATGAAAGGGAAGACGGAGAACCAATGAGAGAGTAGCTGTTAGGCATTTGGATGGGCACATGTCACTCTAATTTCCCGGCAGGAAGAAGAATTAACCAAAGTCTCAGCCGCCCACAGGGAACCAGTATAGGTCCTGAACCAAAAGTTTGGACTTGCGTTCAGCTCACAAAAAACGAGTTGAAAAATGGAGCTCAGGGGCACAGCAATTCACAAACTGGCAGAGTAATCAAGGCCAACTCTCGTCCAAAATTCTGTTGAGGGAAGGCAACGAGGCGGACTTGAAAGCGAGGCAGAATAGCAGGAAACAGATTTCAAGAGGTACGTTGGAATCGCCTGTAAAGCACAGGAAGAGGGGCACAACTTCGACAATAACACACTTGGCCAAAAAGGGCGTATGCGTTTTCTCCTGAATATATTCAGGAGAAAACGCATACGCCCTTTTTGGCCAAGCAAGCAAGCGGGCATTGCAAATCTGCACTACAAAGAAGTATCACTTCCCACCGGTCAAAAGGGACATCCACAAAATGTGTAAAAACCAGAAAGGCAAGACAGGCCCTGGAGAACAGGGAGCCTTGTTATGCTGATGGGCGGGATGTAAGTTGCCAACTGCCTCACTGGAGGAGTGCATTGTGTTCCCTAAAACAAGGAAACAACAGAGCTACAGAGCCAAGGGCACTTCCAGTCTAGGGAATATACCTTGGGAAAACTGAAAATCAATAAGACAGAGCCACCCCCAAATTGAGGGCTGCACTGCTTACAAGAACCTCAACCTGGGTGCACCTGAAATATCCCAGGAAATATAAAAATGGTTCAAAAAATTGTGGAACTTACGTACGATGGAATATCCCTCAGCCATGAAATCAATGTCATAAGACCAGTAGCAGCAAAATGAGTGGATTCAGATACGATGATTCTAAGTGAAATAAGTCACACAGAAAAAGAAACTTATCATAAGATATCACTTAGGAAGATCCTGTAAACATGGCTACACATGAACTGAGTTAGGAAAGAGAACAGAGTCTCACATTTAGAAAACACTCTTATGCCTGCTTAAGGGGGAAAGAGAGGTGGGGTGATGCATCAAACCAGAGTGTGATATAAGCCCAGGTACCGTTCCAAAAACCAACTATGGAATAGACAAGACCTACACCTTCCTCAGTGAAAGGGACTCAAAACCCCATATTTCCCGCAGAGGAATAGATCTGACTAGTAAGAATCTTAAAACCTATGTAATGATATGTCTCCGTAAGGGAATCAAGTGTGTCTAGACTGGCATAAACATGGCAGCGAGAATCAGCTCAAACCCACTCTAAAAAGGAATTTCAAAAACAAAACAAAGAAACAGGGAAATTCTTTACAATTCCTTCAGGGTCTCTGATGCAACCTGGAATGACCCTATCTACAATGACAGCTGGATGTGGCATGAGGCTGGACACTTGGGACTGAGAGGATTGGTGAGATTGGGTGAGCAAATGCAGACCCTTTAAAGCAAGAATGCATGGCACCCATTCCATGGGTCCCAACTCTCCAGGTTGAAGGGAATATTACTACAGCTATACCATGTACGGGAAACCTAGAGAATGGACACACTGTGAATACGAAAGGTTTCTAAAACTCAACGAAGAGTCCCTCTCCTGGTGCTCCGGTTTGACTTTCCAACTGCTTTCCTATCAATCTCCCAACTTGGAGAGACAGCCCCTTTAAGCTCCTGGTTCGCACAGGTTGCCAATTTGGCAGAGGATGAAAGGGAAGACGGAGAACCAATGAGAGAGTAGCTGTTAGGCATTTGGATGGGCACATGTCACTCTAATTTCCCGGCAGGAAGAAGAATTAACCAAAGTCTCAGCCACCCACCGGGAACCAGTATAGGTCCTGAACCAAAAGTTTGGACTTGCGTTCAGCTCACAAAAAACGAGTTGATAAATGGAGCTCAGGGGCACAGCAATTCACAAACTGGCAGAGTAATCAAGGCCAACTCTCTTCCAAAATTCTGTTGAGGGAAGGCAAAGAGGCGGACTTGAAAGCGAGGCAGAATAGCAGGAAACAGATTTCAAGAGGTACGTTGGAATCGCCTGTAAAGCACAGGAAGAGGGGCACAACTTCGACAATGACGCACTTGGCCAAAAAGGGCGTATGCGTTTTCTCCTGAATATATTCAGGAGAAAACGCATACGCCCTTTTTGGCCAAGCAAGCAAGCGGGCAATGCAAATCTGCACTACAAAGAAGTATCACTTCCCACCGGTCAAAAGGGACATCCACAAAATGTGTAAAAACCAGAAAGGCAAGACAGGCCCTGGAGAACAGGGAGCCTTGTTATGCTGATGGGCGGGATGTAAGTTGCCAACTGCCTCACTGGAGGAGTGCATTGTGTTCCCTAAAACAAGGAAACAACAGAGCTACAGAGCCAAGGGCGCTTCCAGTCTAGGGAATATACCTTGGGAAAACTGAAAATCAATAAGACAGAGCCACCCCCAAATTGAGGGCTGCACTGCTTACAAGAACCTCAACCTGGGTGCACCTGAAATATCCCAGGAAATATAAAAATGGTTCAAAAAATTGTGGAACTTACGTACGATGGAATATCCCTCAGCCATGAAATCAATGTCATAAGACCAGTAGCAGCAAAATGAGTTGATTCAGGTACGATGATTCTAAGTGAAATAAGTCACACAGAAAAAGAAAGTTATAAGATATCACTTAGGAAGATCCTGTAAACATGGCTACACATGAACTGAGTTAGGAAAGAGAACAGAGTCTCACATTTAGAAAACACTCTTATGCCTGCTTAAGGGGGAAGGAGAGGTGGGGTGATGCATCAAACCAGAGTTTGATATAAGCCCAGGTACCGGTCCAAAAACCAACTATGGAATAGACAAGACCTACACATTCCTCAGTGAAAGGGACTCAAAACCCCATATTTCCCGCAGAGGAATAGATCTGACTAGTAAGAATCTTAAAACCTATGTATTGATATGTCTCCGTAAGGGAATCAAGTGTGTCTAGACTGGCATAAACATGGCAGCGAGAATCAGCTCAAACCCACTCTAAAAAGGAATTTCAAAAACAAAACAAAGAAACAGGGAAATTCTTTACAATTCCTTCAGGGTCTCTGATGCAACCTGGAATGACCCTATCTACAATGACAGCTGGATGTGGCATGAGGCTGGACACTTGGGACTGAGAGGATTGGTGAGATTGGGTGAGCAAATGCAGACCCTTTAAAGCAAGAATGCATGGCACCCATTCCATGGGTCCCAACTCTCCAGGTTGAAGGGAATATTACTACAGCTATAACATGTACGGGAAACCTAGAGAATGGACACACTGTGAATACGAAAAGTTTCTAAAACTCAACGAAGAGTCCCTCTCCTGGTGCTCCGGTTTGACTTTCCAACTGCTTTCCTATCAATCTCCCAACTTGGAGAGACAGCCCCTTTAAGCTCCTGGTTCGCACAGGTTGCCAATTTGGCAGAGGATGAAAGGGAAGACGGAGAACCAATGAGAGAGTAGCTGTTAGGCATTTGGATGGGCACATGTCACTCTAATTTCCCGGCAGGAAGAAGAATTAACCAAAGTCTCAGCCGCCCACCGGGAACCAGTATAGGTCCTGAACCAGAAGTTTGGACTTGCGTTCAGCTCACAAAAAACGAGTTGAAAAATGGAGCTCAGGGGCACAGCAATTCACAAACTGGCAGAGTAATCAAGGCCAACTCTCGTCCAAAATTCTGTTGAGGGAAGGCAACGAGGCGGACTTGAAAGCGAGGCAGAATAGCAGGAAACAGATTTCAAGAGGTACGTTGGAATCGCCTGTAAAGCACAGGAAGAGGGGCACAACTTCGACAATAACACACTTGGCCAAAAAGGGCGTATGCGTTTTCTCCTGAATATATTCAGGAGAAAACGCATACGCCCTTTTTGGCCAAGCAAGCAAGCGGGCAATGCAAATCTGCACTACAAAGAAGTATCACTTCCCACCGGTCAAAAGGGACATCCACAAAATGTGTAAAAACCAGAAAGGCAAGACAGGCCCTGGAGAACAGGGAGCCTTGTTATGCTGATGGGCGGGATGTAAGTTGCCAACTGCCTCACTGGAGGAGTGCATTGTGTTCCCTAAAACAAGGAAACAACAGAGCTACAGAGCCAAGGGCACTTCCAGTCTAGGGAATATACCTTGGGAAAACTGAAAATCAATAAGACAGAGCCACCCCCAAATTGAGGGCTGCACTGCTTACAAGAACCTCAACCTGGGTGCACCTGAAATATCCCAGGAAATATAAAAATGGTTCAAAAAATTGTGGAACTTACGTACGATGGAATATCCCTCAGCCATGAAATCAATGTCATAAGACCAGTAGCAGCAAAATGAGTGGATTCAGGTACGATGATTCTAAGTGAAATAAGTCACACAGAAAAAGAAACTTATCATAAGATATCACTTAGGAAGATCCTGTAAACATGGCTACACATGAACTGAGTTAGGAAAGAGAACAGAGTCTCACATTTAGAAAACACTCTTATGCCTGCTTAAGGGGGAAAGAGAGGTGGGGTGATGCATCAAACCAGAGTTTGATATAAGCCCAGGTACCGTTCCAAAAACCAACTATGGAATAGACAAGACCTACACCTTCCTCAGTGAAAGGGACTCAAAACCCCATATTTCCCGCAGAGGAATAGATCTGACTAGTAAGAATCTTAAAACCTATGTAATGATATGTCTCCGTAAGGGAATCAAGTGTGTCTAGACTGGCATAAACATGGCAGCGAGAATCAGCTCAAACCCACTCTAAAAAGGAATTTCAAAAACAAAACAAAGAAACAGGGAAATTCTTTACAATTCCTTCAGGGTCTCTGATGCAACCTGGAATGACCCTATCTACAATGACAGCTGGATGTGGCATGAGGCTGGACACTTGGGACTGAGAGGATTGGTGAGATTGGGTGAGCAATTGCAGACCCTTTAAAGCAAGAATGCATGGCACCCATTCCATGGGTCCCAACTCTCCAGGTTGAAGGGAATATTACTACAGCTATAACATGTACGGGAAACCTAGAGAATGGACACACTGTGAATACGAAAGGTTTCTAAAACTCAACGAAGAGTCCCTCTCCTGGTGCTCCGGTTTGATATTCCAACTGCTTTCCTATCAATCTCCCAACTTGGAGAGACAGCCCCTTTAAGCTCCTGGTTCGCACAAGTTGCCAATTTGGCAGAGGATGAAAGGGAAGAGGGAGAACCAATGAGAGAGTAGCTGTTAGGCATTTGGATGGGCACATGTCACTCTAATTTCCCGGCAGGAAGAAGAATTAACCAAAGTCTCAGCCACCCACCGGGAACCAGTATAGGTCCTGAACCAAAAGTTTGGACTTGCGTTCAGCTCACAAAAAACGAGTTGAAAAATGGAGCTCAGGGGCACAGCAATTCACAAACTGGCAGAGTAATCAAGGTCAACTCTCGTCCAAAATTCTGTTGAGGGAAGGCAACGAGGCGGACTTGAAAGCGAGGCAGAATAGCAGGAAACAGATTTCACGAAGTACGTTGGAATCGCCTGTAAAGCACAGGAAGAGGGGCACAACTTCGACAATGACGCACTTGGCCAAAAAGGGCGTATGCGTTTTCTCCTGAATATATTCAGGAGAAAACGCATACGCCCTTTTTGGCCAAGCAAGCAAGCGGGCAATGCAAATCTGCACTACAAAGAAGTATCACTTCCCACCGGTCAAAAGGGACATCCACAAAATGTGTAAAAACCTGAAAGGCAAGACAGGCCCTGGAGAACAGGGAGCCTTGTTATGCTGATGGGCGGGATGTAAGTTGCCAACTGCCTCACTGGAGGAGTGCATTGTGTTCCCTAAAACAAGGAATCAACAGAGCTACAGAGCCAAGGGCACTTCCAGTCTAGGGAATATACCTTGGGAAAACTGAAAATCAATAAGACAGAGCCACCCCCAAATTGAGGGCTGCACTGCTTACAAGAACCTCAACCTGGGTGCACCTGAAATATCCCAGGAAATATAAAAATGGTTCAAAAAATTGTGGAACTTACATACGATGGAATATCCCTCAGCCATGAAATCAATGTCATAAGACCAGTAGCAGCAAAATGAGTGGATTCAGGTACGATGATTCTAAGTGAAATAAGTCACACAGAAAAAGAAACTTATCATAAGATATCACTTAGGAAGATCCTGTAAACATGGCTACACATGAACTGAGTTAGGAAAGAGAACAGAGTCTCACATTTAGAAAACACTCTTATGCCTGCTTAAGGGGGAAGGAGAGGTGGGGTGATGCATCAAACCAGAGTTTGATATAAGCCCAGGTACCGTTCCAAAAACCAACTATGGAATAGACAAGACCTACACCTTCCTCAGTGAAAGGGACTCAAAACCCCATATTTCCCGCAGAGGAATAGATCTGACTAGTAAGAATCTTAAAACCTATGTATTGATATGTCTCCGTAAGGGAATCAAGTGTGTCTAGACTGGCATAAACATGGCAGCGAGAATCAGCTCAAACCCACTCTAAAAAGGAATTTCAAAAACAAAACAAAGAAACAGGGAAATTCTTTACAATTCCTTCAGGGTCTCTGATGCAACCTGGAATGACCCTATCTACAATGACAGCTGGATGTGGCATGAGGCTGGACACTTGGGACTGAGAGGATTGGTGAGATTGGGTGAGCAAATGCAGACCCTTTAAAGCAAGAATGCATGGCACCCATTCCATGGGTCCCAACTCTCCAGGTTGAAGGGAATATTACTACAGCTATAACATGTACGGGAAACCTAGAGAATGGACACACTGTGAATACGAAAGGTTTCTAAAACTCAACGAAGAGTCCCTCTCCTGGTGCTCCGGTTTGACTTTCCAACTGCTTTCCTATCAATCTCCCAACTTGGAGAGACAGCCCCTTTAAGCTCCTGGTTCGCACAGGTTGCCAATTTGGCAGAGGATGAAAGGGAAGACGGAGAACCAATGAGAGAGTAGCTGTTAGGCATTTGGATGGGCACATGTCACTCTAATTTCCCGGCAGGAAGAAGAATTAACCAAAGTCTCAGCCGCCCACCGGGAACCAGTATAGGTCCTGAACCAGAAGTTTGGACTTGCGTTCAGCTCACAAAAAACGAGTTGAAAAATGGAGCTCAGGGGCACAGCAATTCACAAACTGGCAGAGTAATCAAGGCCAACTCTCGTCCAAAATTCTGTTGAGGGAAGGCAACGAGGCGGACTTGAAAGCGAGGCAGAATAGCAGGAAACAGATTTCAAGAGGTACGTTGGAATCGCCTGTAAAGCACAGGAAGAGGGGCACAACTTCGACAATAACACACTTGGCCAAAAAGGGCGTATGTGTTTTCTCCTGAATATATTCAGGAGAAAACGCATACGCCCTTTTTGGCCAAGCAAGCAAGCGGGCATTGCAAATCTGCACTACAAAGAAGTATCACTTCCCACCGGTCAAAAGGGACATCCACAAAATGTGTAAAAACCAGAAAGGCAAGACAGGCCCTGGAGAACAGGGAGCCTTGTTATGCTGATGGGCGGGATGTAAGTTGCCAACTGCCTCACTGGAGGAGTGCATTGTGTTCCCTAAAACAAGGAAACAACAGAGCTACAGAGCCAAGGGCACTTCCAGTCTAGGGAATATACCTTGGGAAAACTGAAAATCAATAAGACAGAGCCACCCCCAAATTGAGGGCTGCACTGCTTACAAGAACCTCAACCTGGGTGCACCTGAAATATCCCAGGAAATATAAAAATGGTTCAAAAAATTGTGGAACTTACGTACGATGGAATATCCCTCAGCAATGAAATCAATGTCATAAGACCAGTAGCAGCAAAATGAGTGGATTCAGATACGATGATTCTAAGTGAAATAAGTCACACAGAAAAAGAAACTTATCATAAGATATCACTTAGGAAGATCCTGTAAACATGGCTACACATGAACTGAGTTAGGAAAGAGAACAGAGTCTCACATTTAGAAAACACTCTTATGCCTGCTTAAGGGGGAAAGAGAGGTGGGGTGATGCATCAAACCAGAGTGTGATATAAGCCCAGGTACCGTTCCAAAAACCAACTATGGAATAGACAAGACCTACACCTTCCTCAGTGAAAGGGACTCAAAACCCCATATTTCCCGCAGAGGAATAGATCTGACTAGTAAGAATCTTAAAACCTATGTATTGATATGTCTCCGTAAGGGAATCAAGTGTGTCTAGACTGGCATAAACATGGCAGCGAGAATCAGCTCAAACCCACTCTAAAAAGGAATTTCAAAAACAAAACAAAGAAACAGGGAAATTCTTTACAATTCCTTCAGGGTCTCTGATGCAACCTGGAATGACCCTATCTACAATGACAGCTGGATGTGGCATGAGGCTGGACACTTGGGACTGAGAGGATTGGTGAGATTGGGTGAGCAAATGCAGACCCTTTAAAGCAAGAATGCATGGCACCCATTCCATGGGTCCCAACTCTCCAGGTTGAAGGGAATATTACTACAGCTATAACATGTACGGGAAACCTAGAGAATGGACACACTGTGAATACGAAAAGTTTCTAAAACTCAACGAAGAGTCCCTCTCCTGGTGCTCCGGTTTGACTTTCCAACTGCTTTCCTATCAATCTCCCAACTTGGAGAGACAGCCCCTTTAAGCTCCTGGTTCGCACAGGTTGCCAATTTGGCAGAGGATGAAAGGGAAGACGGAGAACCAATGAGAGAGTAGCTGTTAGGCATTTGGATGGGCACATGTCACTCTAATTTCCCGGCAGGAAGAAGAATTAACCAAAGTCTCAGCCGCCCACCGGGAACCAGTATAGGTCCTGAACCAGAAGTTTGGACTTGCGTTCAGCTCACAAAAAACGAGTTGAAAAATGGAGCTCAGGGGCACAGCAATTCACAAACTGGCAGAGTAATCAAGGCCAACTCTCGTCCAAAATTCTGTTGAGGGAAGGCAACGAGGCGGACTTGAAAGCGAGGCAGAATAGCAGGAAACAGATTTCAAGAGGTACGTTGGAATCGCCTGTAAAGCACAGGAAGAGGGGCACAACTTCGACAATAACACACTTGGCCAAAAAGGGCGTATGCGTTTTCTCCTGAATATATTCAGGAGAAAACGCATACGCCCTTTTTGGCCAAGCAAGCAAGCGGGCAATGCAAATCTGCACTACAAAGAAGTATCACTTCCCACCGGTCAAAAGGGACATCCACAAAATGTGTAAAAACCAGAAAGGCAAGACAGGCCCTGGAGAACAGGGAGCCTTGTTATGCTGATGGGCGGGATGTAAGTTGCCAACTGCCTCACTGGAGGAGTGCATTGTGTTCCCTAAAACAAGGAAACAACAGAGCTACAGAGCCAAGGGCACTTCCAGTCTAGGGAATATACCTTGGGAAAACTGAAAATCAATAAGACAGAGCCACCCCCAAATTGAGGGCTGCACTGCTTACAAGAACCTCAACCTGGGTGCACCTGAAATATCCCAGGAAATATAAAAATGGTTCAAAAAATTGTGGAACTTACGTACGATGGAATATCCCTCAGCCATGAAATCAATGTCATAAGACCAGTAGCAGCAAAATGAGTGGATTCAGGTACGATGATTCTAAGTGAAATAAGTCACACAGAAAAAGAAACTTATCATAAGATATCACTTAGGAAGATCCTGTAAACATGGCTACACATGAACTGAGTTAGGAAAGAGAACAGAGTCTCACATTTAGAAAACACTCTTATGCCTGCTTAAGGGGGAAAGAGAGGTGGGGTGATGCATCAAACCAGAGTTTGATATAAGCCCAGGTACCGTTCCAAAAACCAACTATGGAATAGACAAGACCTACACCTTCCTCAGTGAAAGGGACTCAAAACCCCATATTTCCCGCAGAGGAATAGATCTGACTAGTAAGAATCTTAAAACCTATGTAATGATATGTCTCCGTAAGGGAATCAAGTGTGTCTAGACTGGCATAAACATGGCAGCGAGAATCAGCTCAAACCCACTCTAAAAAGGAATTTCAAAAACAAAACAAAGAAACAGGGAAATTCTTTACAATTCCTTCAGGGTCTCTGATGCAACCTGGAATGACCCTATCTACAATGACAGCTGGATGTGGCATGAGGCTGGACACTTGGGACTGAGAGGATTGGTGAGATTGGGTGAGCAATTGCAGACCCTTTAAAGCAAGAATGCATGGCACCCATTCCATGGGTCCCAACTCTCCAGGTTGAAGGGAATATTACTACAGCTATAACATGTACGGGAAACCTAGAGAATGGACACACTGTGAATACGAAAGGTTTCTAAAACTCAACGAAGAGTCCCTCTCCTGGTGCTCCGGTTTGATATTCCAACTGCTTTCCTATCAATCTCCCAACTTGGAGAGACAGCCCCTTTAAGCTCCTGGTTCGCACAAGTTGCCAATTTGGCAGAGGATGAAAGGGAAGAGGGAGAACCAATGAGAGAGTAGCTGTTAGGCATTTGGATGGGCACATGTCACTCTAATTTCCCGGCAGGAAGAAGAATTAACCAAAGTCTCAGCCACCCACCGGGAACCAGTATAGGTCCTGAACCAAAAGTTTGGACTTGCGTTCAGCTCACAAAAAACGAGTTGATAAATGGAGCTCAGGGGCACAGCAATTCACAAACTGGCAGAGTAATCAAGGTCAACTCTCGTCCAAAATTCTGTTGAGGGAAGGCAACGAGGCGGACTTGAAAGCGAGGCAGAATAGCAGGAAACAGATTTCACGAAGTACGTTGGAATCGCCTGTAAAGCACAGGAAGAGGGGCACAACTTCGACAATGACGCACTTGGCCAAAAAGGGCGTATGCGTTTTCTCCTGAATATATTCAGGAGAAAACGCATACGCCCTTTTTGGCCAAGCAAGCAAGCGGGCAATGCAAATCTGCACTACAAAGAAGTATCACTTCCCACCGGTCAAAAGGGACATCCACAAAATGTGTAAAAACCTGAAAGGCAAGACAGGCCCTGGAGAACAGGGAGCCTTGTTATGCTGATGGGCGGGATGTAAGTTGCCAACTGCCTCACTGGAGGAGTGCATTGTGTTCCCTAAAACAAGGAATCAACAGAGCTACAGAGCCAAGGGCACTTCCAGTCTAGGGAATATACCTTGGGAAAACTGAAAATCAATAAGACAGAGCCACCCCCAAATTGAGGGCTGCACTGCTTACAAGAACCTCAACCTGGGTGCACCTGAAATATCCCAGGAAATATAAAAATGGTTCAAAAAATTGTGGAACTTACATACGATGGAATATCCCTCAGCCATGAAATCAATGTCATAAGACCAGTAGCAGCAAAATGAGTGGATTCAGGTACGATGATTCTAAGTGAAATAAGTCACACAGAAAAAGAAACTTATCATAAGATATCACTTAGGAAGATCCTGTAAACATGGCTACACATGAACTGAGTTAGGAAAGAGAACAGAGTCTCACATTTAGAAAACACTCTTATGCCTGCTTAAGGGGGAAGGAGAGGTGGGGTGATGCATCAAACCAGAGTTTGATATAAGCCCAGGTACCGTTCCAAAAACCAACTATGGAATAGACAAGACCTACACCTTCCTCAGTGAAAGGGACTCAAAACCCCATATTTCCCGCAGAGGAATAGATCTGACTAGTAAGAATCTTAAAACCTATGTATTGATATGTCTCCGTAAGGGAATCAAGTGTGTCTAGACTGGCATAAACATGGCAGCGAGAATCAGCTCAAACCCACTCTAAAAAGGAATTTCAAAAACAAAACAAAGAAACAGGGAAATTCTTTACAATTCCTTCAGGGTCTCTGATGCAACCTGGAATGACCCTATCTACAATGACAGCTGGATGTGGCATGAGGCTGGACACTTGGGACTGAGAGGATTGGTGAGATTGGGTGAGCAAATGCAGACCCTTTAAAGCAAGAATGCATGGCACCCATTCCATGGGTCCCAACTCTCCAGGTTGAAGGGAATATTACTACAGCTATAACATGTACGGGAAACCTAGAGAATGGACACACTGTGAATACGAAAGGTTTCTAAAACTCAACGAAGAGTCCCTCTCCTGGTGCTCCGGTTTGACTTTCCAACTGCTTTCCTATCAATCTCCCAACTTGGAGAGACAGCCCCTTTAAGCTCCTGGTTCGCACAGGTTGCCAATTTGGCAGAGGATGAAAGGGAAGACGGAGAACCAATGAGAGAGTAGCTGTTAGGCATTTGGATGGGCACATGTCACTCTAATTTCCCGGCAGGAAGAAGAATTAACCAAAGTCTCAGCCGCCCACCGGGAACCAGTATAGGTCCTGAACCAGAAGTTTGGACTTGCGTTCAGCTCACAAAAAACGAGTTGAAAAATGGAGCTCAGGGGCACAGCAATTCACAAACTGGCAGAGTAATCAAGGCCAACTCTCGTCCAAAATTCTGTTGAGGGAAGGCAACGAGGCGGACTTGAAAGCGAGGCAGAATAGCAGGAAACAGATTTCAAGAGGTACGTTGGAATCGCCTGTAAAGCACAGGAAGAGGGGCACAACTTCGACAATAACACACTTGGCCAAAAAGGGCGTATGTGTTTTCTCCTGAATATATTCAGGAGAAAACGCATACGCCCTTTTTGGCCAAGCAAGCAAGCGGGCATTGCAAATCTGCACTACAAAGAAGTATCACTTCCCACCGGTCAAAAGGGACATCCACAAAATGTGTAAAAACCAGAAAGGCAAGACAGGCCCTGGAGAACAGGGAGCCTTGTTATGCTGATGGGCGGGATGTAAGTTGCCAACTGCCTCACTGGAGGAGTGCATTGTGTTCCCTAAAACAAGGAAACAACAGAGCTACAGAGCCAAGGGCACTTCCAGTCTAGGGAATATACCTTGGGAAAACTGAAAATCAATAAGACAGAGCCACCCCCAAATTGAGGGCTGCACTGCTTACAAGAACCTCAACCTGGGTGCACCTGAAATATCCCAGGAAATATAAAAATGGTTCAAAAAATTGTGGAACTTACGTACGATGGAATATCCCTCAGCAATGAAATCAATGTCATAAGACCAGTAGCAGCAAAATGAGTGGATTCAGATACGATGATTCTAAGTGAAATAAGTCACACAGAAAAAGAAACTTATCATAAGATATCACTTAGGAAGATCCTGTAAACATGGCTACACATGAACTGAGTTAGGAAAGAGAACAGAGTCTCACATTTAGAAAACACTCTTATGCCTGCTTAAGGGGGAAAGAGAGGTGGGGTGATGCATCAAACCAGAGTGTGATATAAGCCCAGGTACCGTTCCAAAAACCAACTATGGAATAGACAAGACCTACACCTTCCTCAGTGAAAGGGACTCAAAACCCCATATTTCCCGCAGAGGAATAGATCTGACTAGTAAGAATCTTAAAACCTATGTATTGATATGTCTCCGTAAGGGAATCAAGTGTGTCTAGACTGGCATAAACATGGCAGCGAGAATCAGCTCAAACCCACTCTAAAAAGGAATTTCAAAAACAAAACAAAGAAACAGGGAAATTCTTTACAATTCCTTCAGGGTCTCTGATGCAACCTGGAATGACCCTATCTACAATGACAGCTGGATGTGGCATGAGGCTGGACACTTGGGACTGAGAGGATTGGTGAGATTGGGTGAGCAATTGCAGACCCTTTAAAGCAAGAATGCATGGCACCCATTCCATGGGTCCCAACTCTCCAGGTTGAAGGGAATATTACTACAGCTATAACATGTACGGGAAACCTAGAGAATGGACACACTGTGAATACGAAAGGTTTCTAAAACTCAACGAAGAGTCCCTCTCCTGGTGCTCCGGTTTGATATTCCAACTGCTTTCCTATCAATCTCCCAACTTGGAGAGACAGCCCCTTTAAGCTCCTGGTTCGCACAAGTTGCCAATTTGGCAGAGGATGAAAGGGAAGAGGGAGAACCAATGAGAGAGTAGCTGTTAGGCATTTGGATGGGCACATGTCACTCTAATTTCCCGGCAGGAAGAAGAATTAACCAAAGTCTCAGCCACCCACCGGGAACCAGTATAGGTCCTGAACCAAAAGTTTGGACTTGCGTTCAGCTCACAAAAAACGAGTTGAAAAATGGAGCTCAGGGGCACAGCAATTCACAAACTGGCAGAGTAATCAAGGTCAACTCTCGTCCAAAATTCTGTTGAGGGAAGGCAACGAGGCGGACTTGAAAGCGAGGCAGAATAGCAGGAAACAGATTTCACGAAGTACGTTGGAATCGCCTGTAAAGCACAGGAAGAGGGGCACAACTTCGACAATGACGCACTTGGCCAAAAAGGGCGTATGCGTTTTCTCCTGAATATATTCAGGAGAAAACGCATACGCCCTTTTTGGCCAAGCAAGCAAGCGGGCAATGCAAATCTGCACTACAAAGAAGTATCACTTCCCACCGGTCAAAAGGGACATCCACAAAATGTGTAAAAACCTGAAAGGCAAGACAGGCCCTGGAGAACAGGGAGCCTTGTTATGCTGATGGGCGGGATGTAAGTTGCCAACTGCCTCACTGGAGGAGTGCATTGTGTTCCCTAAAACAAGGAATCAACAGAGCTACAGAGCCAAGGGCACTTCCAGTCTAGGGAATATACCTTGGGAAAACTGAAAATCAATAAGACAGAGCCACCCCCAAATTGAGGGCTGCACTGCTTACAAGAACCTCAACCTGGGTGCACCTGAAATATCCCAGGAAATATAAAAATGGTTCAAAAAATTGTGGAACTTACATACGATGGAATATCCCTCAGCCATGAAATCAATGTCATAAGACCAGTAGCAGCAAAATGAGTGGATTCAGGTACGATGATTCTAAGTGAAATAAGTCACACAGAAAAAGAAACTTATCATAAGATATCACTTAGGAAGATCCTGTAAACATGGCTACACATGAACTGAGTTAGGAAAGAGAACAGAGTCTCACATTTAGAAAACACTCTTATGCCTGCTTAAGGGGGAAGGAGAGGTGGGGTGATGCATCAAACCAGAGTTTGATATAAGCCCAGGTACCGTTCCAAAAACCAACTATGGAATAGACAAGACCTACACCTTCCTCAGTGAAAGGGACTCAAAACCCCATATTTCCCGCAGAGGAATAGATCTGACTAGTAAGAATCTTAAAACCTATGTATTGATATGTCTCCGTAAGGGAATCAAGTGTGTCTAGACTGGCATAAACATGGCAGCGAGAATCAGCTCAAACCCACTCTAAAAAGGAATTTCAAAAACAAAACAAAGAAACAGGGAAATTCTTTACAATTCCTTCAGGGTCTCTGATGCAACCTGGAATGACCCTATCTACAATGACAGCTGGATGTGGCATGAGGCTGGACACTTGGGACTGAGAGGATTGGTGAGATTGGGTGAGCAAATGCAGACCCTTTAAAGCAAGAATGCATGGCACCCATTCCATGGGTCCCAACTCTCCAGGTTGAAGGGAATATTACTACAGCTATAACATGTACGGGAAACCTAGAGAATGGACACACTGTGAATACGAAAGGTTTCTAAAACTCAACGAAGAGTCCCTCTCCTGGTGCTCCGGTTTGACTTTCCAACTGCTTTCCTATCAATCTCCCAACTTGGAGAGACAGCCCCTTTAAGCTCCTGGTTCGCACAGGTTGCCAATTTGGCAGAGGATGAAAGGGAAGACGGAGAACCAATGAGAGAGTAGCTGTTAGGCATTTGGATGGGCACATGTCACTCTAATTTCCCGGCAGGAAGAAGAATTAACCAAAGTCTCAGCCGCCCACCGGGAACCAGTATAGGTCCTGAACCAGAAGTTTGGACTTGCGTTCAGCTCACAAAAAACGAGTTGAAAAATGGAGCTCAGGGGCACAGCAATTCACAAACTGGCAGAGTAATCAAGGCCAACTCTCGTCCAAAATTCTGTTGAGGGAAGGCAACGAGGCGGACTTGAAAGCGAGGCAGAATAGCAGGAAACAGATTTCAAGAGGTACGTTGGAATCGCCTGTAAAGCACAGGAAGAGGGGCACAACTTCGACAATAACACACTTGGCCAAAAAGGGCGTATGTGTTTTCTCCTGAATATATTCAGGAGAAAACGCATACGCCCTTTTTGGCCAAGCAAGCAAGCGGGCATTGCAAATCTGCACTACAAAGAAGTATCACTTCCCACCGGTCAAAAGGGACATCCACAAAATGTGTAAAAACCAGAAAGGCAAGACAGGCCCTGGAGAACAGGGAGCCTTGTTATGCTGATGGGCGGGATGTAAGTTGCCAACTGCCTCACTGGAGGAGTGCATTGTGTTCCCTAAAACAAGGAAACAACAGAGCTACAGAGCCAAGGGCACTTCCAGTCTAGGGAATATACCTTGGGAAAACTGAAAATCAATAAGACAGAGCCACCCCCAAATTGAGGGCTGCACTGCTTACAAGAACCTCAACCTGGGTGCACCTGAAATATCCCAGGAAATATAAAAATGGTTCAAAAAATTGTGGAACTTACGTACGATGGAATATCCCTCAGCCATGAAATCAATGTCATAAGACCAGTAGCAGCAAAATGAGTGGATTCAGATACGATGATTCTAAGTGAAATAAGTCACACAGAAAAAGAAACTTATCATAAGATATCACTTAGGAAGATCCTGTAAACATGGCTACACATGAACTGAGTTAGGAAAGAGAACAGAGTCTCACATTTAGAAAACACTCTTATGCCTGCTTAAGGGGGAAAGAGAGGTGGGGTGATGCATCAAACCAGAGTGTGATATAAGCCCAGGTACCGTTCCAAAAACCAACTATGGAATAGACAAGACCTACACCTTCCTCAGTGAAAGGGACTCAAAACCCCATATTTCCCGCAGAGGAATAGATCTGACTAGTAAGAATCTTAAAACCTATGTATTGATATGTCTCCGTAAGGGAATCAAGTGTGTCTAGACTGGCATAAACATGGCAGCGAGAATCAGCTCAAACCCACTCTAAAAAGGAATTTCAAAAACAAAACAAAGAAACAGGGAAATTCTTTACAATTCCTTCAGGGTCTCTGATGCAACCTGGAATGACCCTATCTACAATGACAGCTGGATGTGGCATGAGGCTGGACACTTGGGACTGAGAGGATTGGTGAGATTGGGTGAGCAAATGCAGACCCTTTAAAGCAAGAATGCATGGCACCCATTCCATGGGTCCCAACTCTCCAGGTTGAAGGGAATATTACTACAGCTATACCATGTACGGGAAACCTAGAGAATGGACACACTGTGAATACGAAAGGTTTCTAAAACTCAACGAAGAGTCCCTCTCCTGGTGCTCCGGTTTGACTTTCCAACTGCTTTCCTATCAATCTCCCAACTTGGAGAGACAGCCCCTTTAAGCTCCTGGTTCGCACAGGTTGCCAATTTGGCAGAGGATGAAAGGGAAGACGGAGAACCAATGAGAGAGTAGCTGTTAGGCATTTGGATGGGCACATGTCACTCTAATTTCCCGGCAGGAAGAAGAATTAACCAAAGTCTCAGCCACCCACCGGGAACCAGTATAGGTCCTGAACCAAAAGTTTGGACTTGCGTTCAGCTCACAAAAAACGAGTTGATAAATGGAGCTCAGGGGCACAGCAATTCACAAACTGGCAGAGTAATCAAGGCCAACTCTCTTCCAAAATTCTGTTGAGGGAAGGCAAAGAGGCGGACTTGAAAGCGAGGCAGAATAGCAGGAAACAGATTTCAAGAGGTACGTTGGAATCGCCTGTAAAGCACAGGAAGAGGGGCACAACTTCGACAATAACACACTTGGCCAAAAAGGGCGTATGCGTTTTCTCCTGAATATATTCAGGAGAAAACGCATACGCCCTTTTTGGCCAAGCAAGCAAGCGGGCAATGCAAATCTGCACTACAAAGAAGTATCACTTCCCACCGGTCAAAAGGGACATCCACAAAATGTGTAAAAACCAGAAAGGCAAGACAGGCCCTGGAGAACAGGGAGCCTTGTTATGCTGATGGGCGGGATGTAAGTTGCCAACTGCCTCACTGGAGGAGTGCATTGTGTTCCCTAAAACAAGGAAACAACAGAGCTACAGAGCCAAGGGCACTTCCAGTCTAGGGAATATACCTTGGGAAAACTGAAAATCAATAAGACAGAGCCACCCCCAAATTGAGGGCTGCACTGCTTACAAGAACCTCAACCTGGGTGCACCTGAAATATCCCAGGAAATATAAAAATGGTTCAAAAAATTGTGGAACTTACGTACGATGGAATATCCCTCAGCCATGAAATCAATGTCATAAGACCAGTAGCAGCAAAATGAGTGGATTCAGGTACGATGATTCTAAGTGAAATAAGTCACACAGAAAAAGAAAGTTATAAGATATCACTTAGGAAGATCCTGTAAACATGGCTACACATGAACTGAGTTAGGAAAGAGAACAGAGTCTCACATTTAGAAAACACTCTTATGCCTGCTTAAGGGGGAAGGAGAGGTGGGGTGATGCATCAAACCAGAGTTTGATATAAGCCCAGGTACCGGTCCAAAAACCAACTATGGAATAGACAAGACCTACACCTTCCTCAGTGAAAGGGACTCAAAACCCCATATTTCCCGCAGAGGAATAGATCTGACTAGTAAGAATCTTAAAACCTATGTATTGATATGTCTCCGTAAGGGAATCAAGTGTGTCTAGACTGGCATAAACATGGCAGCGAGAATCAGCTCAAACCCACTCTAAAAAGGAATTTCAAAAACAAAACAAAGAAACAGGGAAATTCTTTACAATTCCTTCAGGGTCTCTGATGCAACCTGGAATGACCCTATCTACAATGACAGCTGGATGTGGCATGAGGCTGGACACTTGGGACTGAGAGGATTGGTGAGATTGGGTGAGCAAATGCAGACCCTTTAAAGCAAGAATGCATGGCACCCATTCCATGGGTCCCAACTCTCCAGGTTGAAGGGAATATTACTACAGCTATAACATGTACGGGAAACCTAGAGAATGGACACACTGTGAATACGAAAAGTTTCTAAAACTCAACGAAGAGTCCCTCTCCTGGTGCTCCGGTTTGACTTTCCAACTGCTTTCCTATCAATCTCCCAACTTGGAGAGACAGCCCCTTTAAGCTCCTGGTTCGCACAGGTTGCCAATTTGGCAGAGGATGAAAGGGAAGACGGAGAACCAATGAGAGAGTAGCTGTTAGGCATTTGGATGGGCACATGTCACTCTAATTTCCCGGCAGGAAGAAGAATTAACCAAAGTCTCAGCCGCCCACCGGGAACCAGTATAGGTCCTGAACCAGAAGTTTGGACTTGCGTTCAGCTCACAAAAAACGAGTTGAAAAATGGAGCTCAGGGGCACAGCAATTCACAAACTGGCAGAGTAATCAGGGCCAACTCTCGTCCAAAATTCTGTTGAGGGAAGGCAACGAGGCGGACTTGAAAGCGAGGCAGAATAGCAGGAAACAGATTTCAAGAGGTACGTTGGAATCGCCTGTAAAGCACAGGAAGAGGGGCACAACTTCGACAATAACACACTTGGCCAAAAAGGGCGTATGCGTTTTCTCCTGAATATATTCAGGAGAAAACGCATACGCCCTTTTTGGCCAAGCAAGCAAGCGGGCAATGCAAATCTGCACTACAAAGAAGTATCACTTCCCACCGGTCAAAAGGGACATCCACAAAATGTGTAAAAACCAGAAAGGCAAGACAGGCCCTGGAGAACAGGGAGCCTTGTTATGCTGATGGGCGGGATGTAAGTTGCCAACTGCCTCACTGGAGGAGTGCATTGTGTTCCCTAAAACAAGGAAACAACAGAGCTACAGAGCCAAGGGCACTTCCAGTCTAGGGAATATACCTTGGGAAAACTGAAAATCAATAAGACAGAGCCACCCCCAAATTGAGGGCTGCACTGCTTACAAGAACCTCAACCTGGGTGCACCTGAAATATCCCAGGAAATATAAAAATGGTTCAAAAAATTGTGGAACTTACGTACGATGGAATATCCCTCAGCCATGAAATCAATGTCATAAGACCAGTAGCAGCAAAATGAGTGGATTCAGGTACGATGATTCTAAGTGAAATAAGTCACACAGAAAAAGAAACTTATCATAAGATATCACTTAGGAAGATCCTGTAAACATGGCTACACATGAACTGAGTTAGGAAAGAGAACAGAGTCTCACATTTAGAAAACACTCTTATGCCTGCTTAAGGGGGAAGGAGAGGTGGGGTGATGCATCAAACCAGAGTTTGATATAAGCCCAGGTACCGTTCCAAAAACCAACTATGGAATAGACAAGACCTACACCTTCCTCAGTGAAAGGGACTCAAAACCCCATATTTCCCGCAGAGGAATAGATCTGACTAGTAAGAATCTTAAAACCTATGTAATGATATGTCTCCGTAAGGGAATCAAGTGTGTCTAGACTGGCATAAACATGGCAGCGAGAATCAGCTCAAACCCACTCTAAAAAGGAATTTCAAAAACAAAACAAAGAAACAGGGAAATTCTTTACAATTCCTTCAGGGTCTCTGATGCAACCTGGAATGACCCTATCTACAATGACAGCTGGATGTGGCATGAGGCTGGACACTTGGGACTGAGAGGATTGGTGAGATTGGGTGAGCAATTGCAGACCCTTTAAAGCAAGAATGCATGGCACCCATTCCATGGGTCCCAACTCTCCAGGTTGAAGGGAATATTACTACAGCTATAACATGTACGGGAAACCTAGAGAATGGACACACTGTGAATACGAAAGGTTTCTAAAACTCAACGAAGAGTCCCTCTCCTGGTGCTCCGGTTTGATATTCCAACTGCTTTCCTATCAATCTCCCAACTTGGAGAGACAGCCCCTTTAAGCTCCTGGTTCGCACAAGTTGCCAATTTGGCAGAGGATGAAAGGGAAGAGGGAGAACCAATGAGAGAGTAGCTGTTAGGCATTTGGATGGGCACATGTCACTCTAATTTCCCGGCAGGAAGAAGAATTAACCAAAGTCTCAGCCACCCACCGGGAACCAGTATAGGTCCTGAACCAAAAGTTTGGACTTGCGTTCAGCTCACAAAAAACGAGTTGAAAAATGGAGCTCAGGGGCACAGCAATTCACAAACTGGCAGAGTAATCAAGGTCAACTCTCGTCCAAAATTCTGTTGAGGGAAGGCAACGAGGCGGACTTGAAAGCGAGGCAGAATAGCAGGAAACAGATTTCACGAAGTACGTTGGAATCGCCTGTAAAGCACAGGAAGAGGGGCACAACTTCGACAATGACGCACTTGGCCAAAAAGGGCGTATGCGTTTTCTCCTGAATATATTCAGGAGAAAACGCATACGCCCTTTTTGGCCAAGCAAGCAAGCGGGCAATGCAAATCTGCACTACAAAGAAGTATCACTTCCCACCGGTCAAAAGGGACATCCACAAAATGTGTAAAAACCTGAAAGGCAAGACAGGCCCTGGAGAACAGGGAGCCTTGTTATGCTGATGGGCGGGATGTAAGTTGCCAACTGCCTCACTGGAGGAGTGCATTGTGTTCCCTAAAACAAGGAATCAACAGAGCTACAGAGCCAAGGGCACTTCCAGTCTAGGGAATATACCTTGGGAAAACTGAAAATCAATAAGACAGAGCCACCCCCAAATTGAGGGCTGCACTGCTTACAAGAACCTCAACCTGGGTGCACCTGAAATATCCCAGGAAATATAAAAATGGTTCAAAAAATTGTGGAACTTACGTACGATGGAATATCCCTCAGCCATGAAATCAATGTCATAAGACCAGTAGCAGCAAAATGAGTGGATTCAGGTACGATGATTCTAAGTGAAATAAGTCACACAGAAAAAGAAACTTATCATAAGATATCACTTAGGAAGATCCTGTAAACATGGCTACACATGAACTGAGTTAGGAAAGAGAACAGAGTCTCACATTTAGAAAACACTCTTATGCCTGCTTAAGGGGGAAGGAGAGGTGGGGTGATGCATCAAACCAGAGTTTGATATAAGCCCAGGTACCGTTCCAAAAACCAACTATGGAATAGACAAGACCTACACCTTCCTCAGTGAAAGGGACTCAAAACCCCATATTTCCCGCAGAGGAATAGATCTGACTAGTAAGAATCTTAAAACCTATGTATTGATATGTCTCCGTAAGGGAATCAAGTGTGTCTAGACTGGCATAAACATGGCAGCGAGAATCAGCTCAAACCCACTCTAAAAAGGAATTTCCAAAACAAAACAAAGAAACAGGGAAATTCTTTACAATTCCTTCAGGGTCTCTGATGCAACCTGGAATGACCCTATCTACAATGACAGCTGGATGTGGCATGAGGCTGGACACTTGGGACTGAGAGGATTGGTGAGATTGGGTGAGCAAATGCAGACCCTTTAAAGCAAGAATGCATGGCACCCATTCCATGGGTCCCAACTCTCCAGGTTGAAGGGAATATTACTACAGCTATAACATGTACGGGAAACCTAGAGAATGGACACACTGTGAATACGAAAGGTTTCTAAAACTCAACGAAGAGTCCCTCTCCTGGTGCTCCGGTTTGACTTTCCAACTGCTTTCCTATCAATCTCCCAACTTGGAGAGACAGCCCCTTTAAGCTCCTGGTTCGCACAGGTTGCCAATTTGGCAGAGGATGAAAGGGAAGACGGAGAACCAATGAGAGAGTAGCTGTTAGGCATTTGGATGGGCACATGTCACTCTAATTTCCCGGCAGGAAGAAGAATTAACCAAAGTCTCAGCCGCCCACCGGGAACCAGTATAGGTCCTGAACCAGAAGTTTGGACTTGCGTTCAGCTCACAAAAAACGAGTTGAAAAATGGAGCTCAGGGGCACAGCAATTCACAAACTGGCAGAGTAATCAAGGCCAACTCTCGTCCAAAATTCTGTTGAGGGAAGGCAACGAGGCGGACTTGAAAGCGAGGCAGAATAGCAGGAAACAGATTTCAAGAGGTACGTTGGAATCGCCTGTAAAGCACAGGAAGAGGGGCACAACTTCGACAATAACACACTTGGCCAAAAAGGGTGTATGCGTTTTCTCCTGAATATATTCAGGAGAAAACGCATACGCCCTTTTTGGCCAAGCAAGCAAGCGGGCAATGCAAATCTGCACTACAAAGAAGAATCACTTCCCACCGGTCAAAAGGGACATCCACAAAATGTGTAAAAACCAGAAAGGCAAGACAGGCCCTGGAGAACAGGGAGCCTTGTTATGCTGATGGGCGGGATGTAAGTTGCCAACTGCCTCACTGGAGGAGTGCATTGTGTTCCCTAAAACAAGGAAACAACAGAGCTACAGAGCCAAGGGCACTTCCAGTCTAGGGAATATACCTTGGGAAAACTGAAAATCAATAAGACAGAGCCACCCCCAAATTGAGGGCTGCACTGCTTACAAGAACCTCAACCTGGGTGCACCTGAAATATCCCAGGAAATATAAAAATGGTTCAAAAAATTGTGGAGCTTACGTACGATGGAATATCCCTCAGCCATGAAATCAATGTCATAAGACCAGTAGCAGCAAAATGAGTGGATTCAGATACGATGATTCTAAGTGAAATAAGTCACACAGAAAAAGAAACTTATCATAAGATATCACTTAGGAAGATCCTGTAAACATGGCTACACATGAACTGAGTTAGGAAAGAGAACAGAGTCTCACATTTAGAAAACACTCTTATGCCTGCTTAAGGGGGAAAGAGAGGTGGGGTGATGCATCAAACCAGAGTGTGATATAAGCCCAGGTACCGTTCCAAAAACCAACTATGGAATAGACAAGACCTACACCTTCCTCAGTGAAAGGGACTCAAAACCCCATATTTCCCGCTGAGGAATAGATCTGACTAGTAAGAATCTTAAAACCTATGTATTGATATGTCTCCGTAAGGGAATCAAGTGTGTCTAGACTGGCATAAACATGGCAGCGAGAATCAGCTCAAACCCACTCTAAAAAGGAATTTCAAAAACAAAACAAAGAAACAGGGAAATTCTTTACAATTCCTTCAGGGTCTCTGATGCAACCTGGAATGACCCTATCTACAATGACAGCTGAATGTGGCATGAGGCTGGACACTTGGGACTGAGAGGATTGGTGAGATTGGGTGAGCAAATGCAGACCCTTTAAAGCAAGAATGCATGGCACCCATTCCATGGGTCCCAACTCTCCAGGTTGAAGGGAATATTACTACAGCTATACCATGTACGGGAAACCTAGAGAATGGACACACTGTGAATACGAAAGGTTTCTAAAACTCAACGAAGAGTCCCTCTCCTGGTGCTCCGGTTTGACTTTCCAACTGCTTTCCTATCAATCTCCCAACTTGGAGAGACAGCCCCTTTAAGCTCCTGGTTCGCACAGGTTGCCAATTTGGCAGAGGATGAAAGGGAAGACGGAGAACCAATGAGAGAGTAGCTGTTAGGCATTTGGATGGGCACATGTCACTCTAATTTCCCGGCAGGAAGAAGAATTAACCAAAGTCTCAGCCACCCACCGGGAACCAGTATAGGTCCTGAACCAAAAGTTTGGACTTGCGTTCAGCTCACAAAAAACGAGTTGATAAATGGAGCTCAGGGGCACAGCAATTCACAAACTGGCAGAGTAATCAAGGCCAACTCTCTTCCAAAATTCTGTTGAGGGAAGGCAAAGAGGCGGACTTGAAAGCGAGGCAGAATAGCAGGAAACAGATTTCAAGAGGTACGTTGGAATCGCCTGTAAAGCACAGGAAGAGGGGCACAACTTCGACAATGACGCACTTGGCCAAAAAGGGCGTATGCGTTTTCTCCTGAATATATTCAGGAGAAAACGCATACGCCCTTTTTGGCCAAGCAAGCAAGCGGGCAATGCAAATCTGCACTACAAAGAAGTATCACTTCCCACCGGTCAAAAGGGACATCCACAAAATGTGTAAAAACCAGAAAGGCAAGACAGGCCCTGGAGAACAGGGAGCCTTGTTATGCTGATGGGCGGGATGTAAGTTGCCAACTGCCTCACTGGAGGAGTGCATTGTGTTCCCTAAAACAAGGAAACAACAGAGCTACAGAGCCAAGGGCACTTCCAGTCTAGGGAATATACCTTGGGAAAACTGAAAATCAGTAAGACAGAGCCACCCCCAAATTGAGGGCTGCACTGCTTACAAGAACCTCAACCTGGGTGCACCTGAAATATCCCAGGAAATATAAAAATGGTTCAAAAAATTGTGGAACTTACGTACGATGGAATATCCCTCAGCCATGAAATCAATGTCATAAGACCAGTAGCAGCAAAATGAGTGGATTCAGGTACGATGATTCTAAGTGAAATAAGTCACACAGAAAAAGAAACTTATCATAAGATATCACTTAGGAAGATCCTGTAAACATGGCTACACATGAACTGAGTTAGGAAAGAGAACAGAGTCTCACATTTAGAAAACACTCTTATGCCTGCTTAAGGGGGAAGGAGAGGTGGGGTGATGCATCAAACCAGAGTTTGATATAAGCCCAGGTACCGGTCCAAAAACCAACTATGGAATAGACAAGACCTACACATTCCTCAGTGAAAGGGACTCAAAACCCCATATTTCCCGCAGAGGAATAGATCTGACTAGTAAGAATCTTAAAACCTATGTATTGATATGTCTCCGTAAGGGAATCAAGTGTGTCTAGACTGGCATAAACATGGCAGCGAGAATCAGCTCAAACCCACTCTAAAAAGGAATTTCAAAAACAAAACAAAGAAACAGGGAAATTCTTTACAATTCCTTCAGGGTCTCTGATGCAACCTGGAATGACCCTATCTACAATGACAGCTGGATGTGGCATGAGGCTGGACACTTGGGACTGAGAGGATTGGTGAGATTGGGTGAGCAAATGCAGACCCTTTAAAGCAAGAATGCATGGCACCCATTCCATGGGTCCCAACTCTCCAGGTTGAAGGGAATATTACTACAGCTATAACATGTACGGGAAACCTAGAGAATGGACACACTGTGAATACGAAAGGTTTCTAAAACTCAACGAAGAGTCCCTCTCCTGGTGCTCCGGTTTGACTTTCCAACTGCTTTCCTATCAATCTCCCAACTTGGAGAGACAGCCCCTTTAAGCTCCTGGTTCGCACAGGTTGCCAATTTGGCAGAGGATGAAAGGGAAGACGGAGAACCAATGAGAGAGTAGCTGTTAGGCATTTGGATGGGCACATGTCACTCTAATTTCCCGGCAGGAAGAAGAATTAACCAAAGTCTCAGCCGCCCACCGGGAACCAGTATAGGTCCTGAACCAGAAGTTTGGACTTGCGTTCAGCTCACAAAAAACGAGTTGAAAAATGGAGCTCAGGGGCACAGCAATTCACAAACTGGCAGAGTAATCAAGGCCAACTCTCGTCCAAAATTCTGTTGAGGGAAGGCAACGAGGCGGACTTGAAAGCGAGGCAGAATAGCAGGAAACAGATTTCAAGAGGTACGTTGGAATCGCCTGTAAAGCACAGGAAGAGGGGCACAACTTCGACAATAACACACTTGGCCAAAAAGGGCGTATGCGTTTTCTCCTGAATATATTCAGGAGAAAACGCATACGCCCTTTTTGGCCAAGCAAGCAAGCGGGCAATGCAAATCTGCACTACAAAGAAGTATCACTTCCCACCGGTCAAAAGGGACATCCACAAAATGTGTAAAAACCAGAAAGGCAAGACAGGCCCTGGAGAACAGGGAGCCTTGTTATGCTGATGGGCGGGATGTAAGTTGCCAACTGCCTCACTGGAGGAGTGCATTGTGTTCCCTAAAACAAGGAAACAACAGAGCTACAGAGCCAAGGGCACTTCCAGTCTAGGGAATATACCTTGGGAAAACTGAAAATCAATAAGACAGAGCCACCCCCAAATTGAGGGCTGCACTGCTTACAAGAACCTCAACCTGGGTGCACCTGAAATATCCCAGGAAATATAAAAATGGTTCAAAAAATTGTGGAACTTACGTACGATGGAATATCCCTCAGCCATGAAATCAATGTCATAAGACCAGTAGCAGCAAAATGAGTGGATTCAGGTACGATGATTCTAAGTGAAATAAGTCACACAGAAAAAGAAACTTATCATAAGATATCACTTAGGAAGATCCTGTAAACATGGCTACACATGAACTGAGTTAGGAAAGAGAACAGAGTCTCACATTTAGAAAACACTCTTATGCCTGCTTAAGGGGGAAGGAGAGGTGGGGTGATGCATCAAACCAGAGTTTGATATAAGCCCAGGTACCGTTCCAAAAACCAACTATGGAATAGACAAGACCTACACCTTCCTCAGTGAAAGGGACTCAAAACCCCATATTTCCCGCAGAGGAATAGATCTGACTAGTAAGAATCTTAAAACCTATGTAATGATATGTCTCCGTAAGGGAATCAAGTGTGTCTAGACTGGCATAAACATGGCAGCGAGAATCAGCTCAAACCCACTCTAAAAAGGAATTTCAAAAACAAAACAAAGAAACAGGGAAATTCTTTACAATTCCTTCAGGGTCTCTGATGCAACCTGGAATGACCCTATCTACAATGACAGCTGGATGTGGCATGAGGCTGGACACTTGGGACTGAGAGGATTGGTGAGATTGGGTGAGCAATTGCAGACCCTTTAAAGCAAGAATGCATGGCACCCATTCCATGGGTCCCAACTCTCCAGGTTGAAGGGAATATTACTACAGCTATAACATGTACGGGAAACCTAGAGAATGGACACACTGTGAATACGAAAGGTTTCTAAAACTCAACGAAGAGTCCCTCTCCTGGTGCTCCGGTTTGATATTCCAACTGCTTTCCTATCAATCTCCCAACTTGGAGAGACAGCCCCTTTAAGCTCCTGGTTCGCACAAGTTGCCAATTTGGCAGAGGATGAAAGGGAAGAGGGAGAACCAATGAGAGAGTAGCTGTTAGGCATTTGGATGGGCACATGTCACTCTAATTTCCCGGCAGGAAGAAGAATTAACCAAAGTCTCAGCCACCCACCGGGAACCAGTATAGGTCCTGAACCAAAAGTTTGGACTTGCGTTCAGCTCACAAAAAACGAGTTGAAAAATGGAGCTCAGGGGCACAGCAATTCACAAACTGGCAGAGTAATCAAGGTCAACTCTCGTCCAAAATTCTGTTGAGGGAAGGCAACGAGGCGGACTTGAAAGCGAGGCAGAATAGCAGGAAACAGATTTCACGAAGTACGTTGGAATCGCCTGTAAAGCACAGGAAGAGGGGCACAACTTCGACAATGACGCACTTGGCCAAAAAGGGCGTATGCGTTTTCTCCTGAATATATTCAGGAGAAAACGCATACGCCCTTTTTGGCCAAGCAAGCAAGCGGGCAATGCAAATCTGCACTACAAAGAAGTATCACTTCCCACCGGTCAAAAGGGACATCCACAAAATGTGTAAAAACCTGAAAGGCAAGACAGGCCCTGGAGAACAGGGAGCCTTGTTATGCTGATGGGCGGGATGTAAGTTGCCAACTGCCTCACTGGAGGAGTGCATTGTGTTCCCTAAAACAAGGAATCAACAGAGCTACAGAGCCAAGGGCACTTCCAGTCTAGGGAATATACCTTGGGAAAACTGAAAATCAATAAGACAGAGCCACCCCCAAATTGAGGGCTGCACTGCTTACAAGAACCTCAACCTGGGTGCACCTGAAATATCCCAGGAAATATAAAAATGGTTCAAAAAATTGTGGAACTTACGTACGATGGAATATCCCTCAGCCATGAAATCAATGTCATAAGACCAGTAGCAGCAAAATGAGTGGATTCAGGTACGATGATTCTAAGTGAAATAAGTCACACAGAAAAAGAAACTTATCATAAGATATCACTTAGGAAGATCCTGTAAACATGGCTACACATGAACTGAGTTAGGAAAGAGAACAGAGTCTCACATTTAGAAAACACTCTTATGCCTGCTTAAGGGGGAAGGAGAGGTGGGGTGATGCATCAAACCAGAGTTTGATATAAGCACAGGTACCGTTCCAAAAACCAACTATGGAATAGACAAGACCTACACCTTCCTCAGTGAAAGGGACTCAAAACCCCATATTTCCCGCAGAGGAATAGATCTGACTAGTAAGAATCTTAAAACCTATGTATTGATATGTCTCCGTAAGGGAATCAAGTGTGTCTAGACTGGCATAAACATGGCAGCGAGAATCAGCTCAAACCCACTCTAAAAAGGAATTTCAAAAACAAAACAAAGAAACATGGAAATTCTTTACAATTCCTTCAGGGTCTCTGATGCAACCTGGAATGACCCTATCTACAATGACAGCTGGATGTGGCATGAGGCTGGACACTTGGGACTGAGAGGATTGGTGAGATTGGGTGAGCAAATGCAGACCCTTTAAAGCAAGAATGCATGGCACCCATTCCATGGGTCCCAACTCTCCAGGTTGAAGGGAATATTACTACAGCTATAACATGTACGGGAAACCTAGAGAATGGACACACTGTGAATACGAAAGGTTTCTAAAACTCAACGAAGAGTCCCTCTCCTGGTGCTCCGGTTTGACTTTCCAACTGCTTTCCTATCAATCTCCCAACTTGGAGAGACAGCCCCTTTAAGCTCCTGGTTCGCACAGGTTGCCAATTTGGCAGAGGATGAAAGGGAAGACGGAGAACCAATGAGAGAGTAGCTGTTAGGCATTTGGATGGGCACATGTCACTCTAATTTCCCGGCAGGAAGAAGAATTAACCAAAGTCTCAGCCGCCCACCGGGAACCAGTATAGGTCCTGAACCAGAAGTTTGGACTTGCGTTCAGCTCACAAAATACGAGTTGAAAAATGGAGCTCAGGGGCACAGCAATTCACAAACTGGCAGAGTAATCAAGGCCAACTCTCGTCCAAAATTCTGTTGAGGGAAGGCAACGAGGCGGACTTGAAAGCGAGGCAGAATAGCAGGAAACAGATTTCAAGAGGTACGTTGGAATCGCCTGTAAAGCACAGGAAGAGGGGCACAACTTCGACAATAACACACTTGGCCAAAAAGGGTGTATGCGTTTTCTCCTGAATATATTCAGGAGAAAACGCATACGCCCTTTTTGGCCAAGCAAGCAAGCGGGCAATGCAAATCTGCACTACAAAGAAGAATCACTTCCCACCGGTCAAAAGGGACATCCACAAAATGTGTAAAAACCAGAAAGGCAAGACAGGCCCTGGAGAACAGGGAGCCTTGTTATGCTGATGGGCGGGATGTAAGTTGCCAACTGCCTCACTGGAGGAGTGCATTGTGTTCCCTAAAACAAGGAAACAACAGAGCTACAGAGCCAAGGGCACTTCCAGTCTAGGGAATATACCTTGGGAAAACTGAAAATCAATAAGACAGAGCCACCCCCAAATTGAGGGCTGCACTGCTTACAAGAACTTCAACCTGGGTGCACCTGAAATATCCCAGGAAATATAAAAATGGTTCAAAAAATTGTGGAACTTACGTACGATGGAATATCCCTCAGCCATGAAATCAATGTCATAAGACCAGTAGCAGCAAAATGAGTGGATTCAGATACGATGATTCTAAGTGAAATAAGTCACACAGAAAAAGAAACTTATCATAAGATATCACTTAGGAAGATCCTGTAAACATGGCTACACATGAACTGAGTTAGGAAAGAGAACAGAGTCTCACATTTAGAAAACACTCTTATGCCTGCTTAAGGGGGAAAGAGAGGTGGGGTGATGCATCAAACCAGAGTGTGATATAAGCCCAGGTACCGTTCCAAAAACCAACTATGGAATAGACAAGACCTACACCTTCCTCAGTGAAAGGGACTCAAAACCCCATATTTCCCGCTGAGGAATAGATCTGACTAGTAAGAATCTTAAAACCTATGTATTGATATGTCTCCGTAAGGGAATCAAGTGTGTCTAGACTGGCATAAACATGGCAGCGAGAATCAGCTCAAACCCACTCTAAAAAGGAATTTCAAAAACAAAACAAAGAAACAGGGAAATTCTTTACAATTCCTTCAGGGTCTCTGATGCAACCTGGAATGACCCTATCTACAATGACAGCTGGATGTGGCATGAGGCTGGACACTTGGGACTGAGAGGATTGGTGAGATTGGGTGAGCAAATGCAGACCCTTTAAAGCAAGAATGCATGGCACCCATTCCATGGGTCCCAACTCTCCAGGTTGAAGGGAATATTACTACAGCTATACCATGTACGGGAAACCTAGAGAATGGACACACTGTGAATACGAAAGGTTTCTAAAACTCAACGAAGAGTCCCTCTCCTGGTGCTCCGGTTTGACTTTCCAACTGCTTTCCTATCAATCTCCCAACTTGGAGAGACAGCCCCTTTAAGCTCCTGGTTCGCACAGGTTGCCAATTTGGCAGAGGATGAAAGGGAAGACGGAGAACCAATGAGAGAGTAGCTGTTAGGCATTTGGATGGGCACATGTCACTCTAATTTCCCGGCAGGAAGAAGAATTAACCAAAGTCTCAGCCACCCACCGGGAACCAGTATAGGTCCTGAACCAAAAGTTTGGACTTGCGTTCAGCTCACAAAAAACGAGTTGATAAATGGAGCTCAGGGGCACAGCAATTCACAAACTGGCAGAGTAATCAAGGCCAACTCTCTTCCAAAATTCTGTTGAGGGAAGGCAAAGAGGCGGACTTGAAAGCGAGGCAGAATAGCAGGAAACAGATTTCAAGAGGTACGTTGGAATCGCCTGTAAAGCACAGGAAGAGGGGCACAACTTCGACAATGACGCACTTGGCCAAAAAGGGCGTATGCGTTTTCTCCTGAATATATTCAGGAGAAAACGCATACGCCCTTTTTGGCCAAGCAAGCAAGCGGGCAATGCAAATCTGCACTACAAAGAAGTATCACTTCCCACCGGTCAAAAGGGACATCCACAAAATGTGTAAAAACCAGAAAGGCAAGACAGGCCCTGGAGAACAGGGAGCCTTGTTATGCTGATGGGCGGGATGTAAGTTGCCAACTGCCTCACTGGAGGAGTGCATTGTGTTCCCTAAAACAAGGAAACAACAGAGCTACAGAGCCAAGGGCACTTCCAGTCTAGGGAATATACCTTGGGAAAACTGAAAATCAATAAGACAGAGCCACCCCCAAATTGAGGGCTGCACTGCTTACAAGAACCTCAACCTGGGTGCACCTGAAATATCCCAGGAAATATAAAAATGGTTCAAAAAATTGTGGAACTTACGTACGATGGAATATCCCTCAGCCATGAAATCAATGTCATAAGACCAGTAGCAGCAAAATGAGTGGATTCAGGTACGATGATTCTAAGTGAAATAAGTCACACAGAAAAAGAAAGTTATAAGATATCACTTAGGAAGATCCTGTAAACATGGCTACACATGAACTGAGTTAGGAAAGAGAACAGAGTCTCACATTTAGAAAACACTCTTATGCCTGCTTAAGGGGGAAGGAGAGGTGGGGTGATGCATCAAACCAGAGTTTGATATAAGCCCAGGTACCGGTCCAAAAACCAACTATGGAATAGACAAGACCTACACATTCCTCAGTGAGAGGGACTCAAAACCCCATATTTCCCGCAGAGGAATAGATCTGACTAGTAAGAATCTTAAAACCTATGTATTGATATGTCTCCGTAAGGGAATCAAGTGTGTCTAGACTGGCATAAACATGGCAGCGAGAATCAGCTCAAACCCACTCTAAAAAGGAATTTCAAAAACAAAACAAAGAAACAGGGAAATTCTTTACAATTCCTTCAGGGTCTCTGATGCAACCTGGAATGACCCTATCTACAATGACAGCTGGATGTGGCATGAGGCTGGACACTTGGGACTGAGAGGATTGGTGAGATTGGGTGAGCAAATGCAGACCCTTTAAAGCAAGAATGCATGGCACCCATTCCATGGGTCCCAACTCTCCAGGTTGAAGGGAATATTACTACAGCTATAACATGTACGGGAAACCTAGAGAATGGACACACTGTGAATACGAAAAGTTTCTAAAACTCAACGAAGAGTCCCTCTCCTGGTGCTCCGGTTTGACTTTCCAACTGCTTTCCTATCAATCTCCCAACTTGGAGAGACAGCCCCTTTAAGCTCCTGGTTCGCACAGGTTGCCAATTTGGCAGAGGATGAAAGGGAAGACGGAGAACCAATGAGAGAGTAGCTGTTAGGCATTTGGATGGGCACATGTCACTCTAATTTCCCGGCAGGAAGAAGAATTAACCAAAGTCTCAGCCGCCCACCGGGAACCAGTATAGGTCCTGAACCAGAAGTTTGGACTTGCGTTCAGCTCACAAAAAACGAGTTGAAAAATGGAGCTCAGGGGCACAGCAATTCACAAACTGGCAGAGTAATCAAGGCCAACTCTCGTCCAAAATTCTGTTGAGGGAAGGCAACGAGGCGGACTTGAAAGCGAGGCAGAATAGCAGGAAACAGATTTCAAGAGGTACGTTGGAATCGCCTGTAAAGCACAGGAAGAGGGGCACAACTTCGACAATAACACACTTGGCCAAAAAGGGCGTATGCGTTTTCTCCTGAATATATTCAGGAGAAAACGCATACGCCCTTTTTGGCCAAGCAAGCAAGCGGGCAATGCAAATCTGCACTACAAAGAAGTATCACTTCCCACCGGTCAAAAGGGACATCCACAAAATGTGTAAAAACCAGAAAGGCAAGACAGGCCCTGGAGAACAGGGAGCCTTGTTATGCTGATGGGCGGGATGTAAGTTGCCAACTGCCTCACTGGAGGAGTGCATTGTGTTCCCTAAAACAAGGAAACAACAGAGCTACAGAGCCAAGGGCACTTCCAGTCTAGGGAATATACCTTGGGAAAACTGAAAATCAATAAGACAGAGCCACCCCCAAATTGAGGGCTGCACTGCTTACAAGAACCTCAACCTGGGTGCACCTGAAATATCCCAGGAAATATAAAAATGGTTCAAAAAATTGTGGAACTTACGTACGATGGAATATCCCTCAGCCATGAAATCAATGTCATAAGACCAGTAGCAGCAAAATGAGTGGATTCAGGTACGATGATTCTAAGTGAAATAAGTCACACAGAAAAAGAAACTTATCATAAGATATCACTTAGGAAGATCCTGTAAACATGGCTACACATGAACTGAGTTAGGAAAGAGAACAGAGTCTCACATTTAGAAAACACTCTTATGCCTGCTTAAGGGGGAAAGAGAGGTGGGGTGATGCATCAAACCAGAGTTTGATATAAGCCCAGGTACCGTTCCAAAAACCAACTATGGAATAGACAAGACCTACACCTTCCTCAGTGAAAGGGACTCAAAACCCCATATTTCCCGCAGAGGAATAGATCTGACTAGTAAGAATCTTAAAACCTATGTAATGATATGTCTCCGTAAGGGAATCAAGTGTGTCTACACGGGCATAAACATGGCAGCGAGAATCAGCTCAAACCCACTCTAAAAAGGAATTTCAAAAACAAAACAAAGAAACAGGGAAATTCTTTACAATTCCTTCAGGGTCTCTGATGCAACCTGGAATGACCCTATCTACAATGACAGCTGGATGTGGCATGAGGCTGGACACTTGGGACTGAGAGGATTGGTGAGATTGGGTGAGCAATTGCAGACCCTTTAAAGCAAGAATGCATGGCACCCATTCCATGGGTCCCAACTCTCCAGGTTGAAGGGAATATTACTACAGCTATAACATGTACGGGAAACCTAGAGAATGGACACACTGTGAATACGAAAGGTTTCTAAAACTCAACGAAGAGTCCCTCTCCTGTTGCTCCGGTTTGATATTCCAACTGCTTTCCTATCAATCTCCCAACTTGGAGAGACAGCCCCTTTAAGCTCCTGGTTCGCACAAGTTGCCAATTTGGCAGAGGATGAAAGGGAAGAGGGAGAACCAATGAGAGAGTAGCTGTTAGGCATTTGGATGGGCACATGTCACTCTAA
This sequence comes from Mesoplodon mirus, assembly GCF_964341445.2. Lineage (NCBI taxonomy): Eukaryota > Metazoa > Chordata > Mammalia > Artiodactyla > Ziphiidae > Mesoplodon > Mesoplodon mirus. The sequence continues at coordinate 104,990,885 of NC_138987.1, read as the reverse complement.
TTTCCAGGCAGGAAGAAGAATTAACCAAAGTCTCAGCCACCCACCGGGAACCAGTATAGGTCCTGAACCAAAAGTTTGGACTTGCGTTCAGCTCACAAAAAACGAGTTGAAAAATGGAGCTCAGGGGCACAGCAATTCACAAACTGGCAGAGTAATCAAGGTCAACTCTCGTCCAAAATTCTGTTGAGGGAAGGCAACGAGGCGGACTTGAAAGCGAGGCAGAATAGCAGGAAACAGATTTCACGAAGTACGTTGGAATCGCCTGTAAAGCACAGGAAGAGGGGCACAACTTCGACAATGACGCACTTGGCCAAAAAGGGCGTATGCGTTTTCTCCTGAATATATTCAGGAGAAAACGCATACGCCCTTTTTGGCCAAGCAAGCAAGCGGGCAATGCAAATCTGCACTACAAAGAAGTATCACTTCCCACCGGTCAAAAGGGACATCCACAAAATGTGTAAAAACCTGAAAGGCAAGACAGGCCCTGGAGAACAGGGAGCCTTGTTATGCTGATGGGCGGGATGTAAGTTGCCAACTGCCTCACTGGAGGAGTGCATTGTGTTCCCTAAAACAAGGAATCAACAGAGCTACAGAGCCAAGGGCACTTCCAGTCTAGGGAATATACCTTGGGAAAACTGAAAATCAATAAGACAGAGCCACCCCCAAATTGAGGGCTGCACTGCTTACAAGAACCTCAACCTGGGTGCACCTGAAATATCCCAGGAAATATAAAAATGGTTCAAAAAATTGTGGAACTTACGTACGATGGAATATCCCTCAGCCATGAAATCAATGTCATAAGACCAGTAGCAGCAAAATGAGTGGATTCAGGTACGATGATTCTAAGTGAAATAAGTCACACAGAAAAAGAAACTTATCATAAGATATCACTTAGGAAGATCCTGTAAACATGGCTACACATGAACTGAGTTAGGAAAGAGAACAGAGTCTCACATTTAGAAAACACACTTATGCCTGCTTAAGGGGGAAGGAGAGGTGGGGTGATGCATCAAACCAGAGTTTGATATAAGCCCAGGTACCGTTCCAAAAACCAACTATGGAATAGACAAGACCTACACCTTCCTCAGTGAAAGGGACTCAAAACCCCATATTTCCCGCAGAGGAATAGATCTGACTAGTAAGAATCTTAAAACCTATGTATTGATATGTCTCCGTAAGGGAATCAAGTGTGTCTAGACTGGCATAAACATGGCAGCGAGAATCAGCTCAAACCCACTCTAAAAAGGAATTTCAAAAACAAAACAAAGAAACATGGAAATTCTTTACAATTCCTTCAGGGTCTCTGATGCAACCTGGAATGACCCTATCTACAATGACAGCTGGATGTGGCATGAGGCTGGACACTTGGGACTGAGAGGATTGGTGAGATTGGGTGAGCAAATGCAGACCCTTTAAAGCAAGAATGCATGGCACCCATTCCATGGGTCCCAACTCTCCAGGTTGAAGGGAATATTACTACAGCTATAACATGTACGGGAAACCTAGAGAATGGACACACTGTGAATACGAAAGGTTTCTAAAACTCAACGAAGAGTCCCTCTCCTGGTGCTCCGGTTTGACTTTCCAACTGCTTTCCTATCAATCTCCCAACTTGGAGAGACAGCCCCTTTAAGCTCCTGGTTCGCACAGGTTGCCAATTTGGCAGAGGATGAAAGGGAAGACGGAGAACCAATGAGAGAGTAGCTGTTAGGCATTTGGATGGGCACATGTCACTCTAATTTCCCGGCAGGAAGAAGAATTAACCAAAGTCTCAGCCGCCCACCGGGAACCAGTATAGGTCCTGAACCAGAAGTTTGGACTTGCGTTCAGCTCACAAAAAACGAGTTGAAAAATGGAGCTCAGGGGCACAGCAATTCACAAACTGGCAGAGTAATCAAGGCCAACTCTCGTCCAAAATTCTGTTGAGGGAAGGCAACGAGGCGGACTTGAAAGCGAGGCAGAATAGCAGGAAACAGATTTCAAGAGGTACGTTGGAATCGCCTGTAAAGCACAGGAAGAGGGGCACAACTTCGACAATAACACACTTGGCCAAAAAGGGTGTATGCGTTTTCTCCTGAATATATTCAGGAGAAAACGCATACGCCCTTTTTGGCCAAGCAAGCAAGCGGGCAATGCAAATCTGCACTACAAAGAAGAATCACTTCCCACCGGTCAAAAGGGACATCCACAAAATGTGTAAAAACCAGAAAGGCAAGACAGGCCCTGGAGAACAGGGAGCCTTGTTATGCTGATGGGCGGGATGTAAGTTGCCAACTGCCTCACTGGAGGAGTGCATTGTGTTCCCTAAAACAAGGAAACAACAGAGCTACAGAGCCAAGGGCACTTCCAGTCTAGGGAATATACCTTGGGAAAACTGAAAATCAATAAGACAGAGCCACCCCCAAATTGAGGGCTGCACTGCTTACAAGAACTTCAACCTGGGTGCACCTGAAATATCCCAGGAAATATAAAAATGGTTCAAAAAATTGTGGAACTTACGTACGATGGAATATCCCTCAGCCATGAAATCAATGTCATAAGACCAGTAGCAGCAAAATGAGTGGATTCAGATACGATGATTCTAAGTGAAATAAGTCACACAGAAAAAGAAACTTATCATAAGATATCACTTAGGAAGATCCTGTAAACATGGCTACACATGAACTGAGTTAGGAAAGAGAACAGAGTCTCACATTTAGAAAACACTCTTATGCCTGCTTAAGGGGGAAAGAGAGGTGGGGTGATGCATCAAACCAGAGTGTGATATAAGCCCAGGTACCGTTCCAAAAACCAACTATGGAATAGACAAGACCTACACCTTCCTCAGTGAAAGGGACTCAAAACCCCATATTTCCCGCTGAGGAATAGATCTGACTAGTAAGAATCTTAAAACCTATGTATTGATATGTCTCCGTAAGGGAATCAAGTGTGTCTAGACTGGCATAAACATGGCAGCGAGAATCAGCTCAAACCCACTCTAAAAAGGAATTTCAAAAACAAAACAAAGAAACAGGGAAATTCTTTACAATTCCTTCAGGGTCTCTGATGCAACCTGGAATGACCCTATCTACAATGACAGCTGGATGTGGCATGAGGCTGGACACTTGGGACTGAGAGGATTGGTGAGATTGGGTGAGCAAATGCAGACCCTTTAAAGCAAGAATGCATGGCACCCATTCCATGGGTCCCAACTCTCCAGGTTGAAGGGAATATTACTACAGCTATACCATGTACGGGAAACCTAGAGAATGGACACACTGTGAATACGAAAGGTTTCTAAAACTCAACGAAGAGTCCCTCTCCTGGTGCTCCGGTTTGACTTTCCAACTGCTTTCCTATCAATCTCCCAACTTGGAGAGACAGCCCCTTTAAGCTCCTGGTTCGCACAGGTTGCCAATTTGGCAGAGGATGAAAGGGAAGACGGAGAACCAATGAGAGAGTAGCTGTTAGGCATTTGGATGGGCACATGTCACTCTAATTTCCCGGCAGGAAGAAGAATTAACCAAAGTCTCAGCCACCCACCGGGAACCAGTATAGGTCCTGAACCAAAAGTTTGGACTTGCGTTCAGCTCACAAAAAACGAGTTGATAAATGGAGCTCAGGGGCACAGCAATTCACAAACTGGCAGAGTAATCAAGGCCAACTCTCTTCCAAAATTCTGTTGAGGGAAGGCAAAGAGGCGGACTTGAAAGCGAGGCAGAATAGCAGGAAACAGATTTCAAGAGGTACGTTGGAATCGCCTGTAAAGCACAGGAAGAGGGGCACAACTTCGACAATGACGCACTTGGCCAAAAAGGGCGTATGCGTTTTCTCCTGAATATATTCAGGAGAAAACGCATACGCCCTTTTTGGCCAAGCAAGCAAGCGGGCAATGCAAATCTGCACTACAAAGAAGTATCACTTCCCACCGGTCAAAAGGGACATCCACAAAATGTGTAAAAACCAGAAAGGCAAGACAGGCCCTGGAGAACAGGGAGCCTTGTTATGCTGATGGGCGGGATGTAAGTTGCCAACTGCCTCACTGGAGGAGTGCATTGTGTTCCCTAAAACAAGGAAACAACAGAGCTACAGAGCCAAGGGCACTTCCAGTCTAGGGAATATACCTTGGGAAAACTGAAAATCAATAAGACAGAGCCACCCCCAAATTGAGGGCTGCACTGCTTACAAGAACCTCAACCTGGGTGCACCTGAAATATCCCAGGAAATATAAAAATGGTTCAAAAAATTGTGGAACTTACGTACGATGGAATATCCCTCAGCCATGAAATCAATGTCATAAGACCAGTAGCAGCAAAATGAGTGGATTCAGGTACGATGATTCTAAGTGAAATAAGTCACACAGAAAAAGAAAGTTATAAGATATCACTTAGGAAGATCCTGTAAACATGGCTACACATGAACTGAGTTAGGAAAGAGAACAGAGTCTCACATTTAGAAAACACTCTTATGCCTGCTTAAGGGGGAAGGAGAGGTGGGGTGATGCATCAAACCAGAGTTTGATATAAGCCCAGGTACCGGTCCAAAAACCAACTATGGAATAGACAAGACCTACACATTCCTCAGTGAAAGGGACTCAAAACCCCATATTTCCCGCAGAGGAATAGATCTGACTAGTAAGAATCTTAAAACCTATGTATTGATATGTCTCCGTAAGGGAATCAAGTGTGTCTAGACTGGCATAAACATGGCAGCGAGAATCAGCTCAAACCCACTCTAAAAAGGAATTTCAAAAACAAAACAAAGAAACAGGGAAATTCTTTACAATTCCTTCAGGGTCTCTGATGCAACCTGGAATGACCCTATCTACAATGACAGCTGGATGTGGCATGAGGCTGGACACTTGGGACTGAGAGGATTGGTGAGATTGGGTGAGCAAATGCAGACCCTTTAAAGCAAGAATGCATGGCACCCATTCCATGGGTCCCAACTCTCCAGGTTGAAGGGAATATTACTACAGCTATAACATGTACGGGAAACCTAGAGAATGGACACACTGTGAATACGAAAAGTTTCTAAAACTCAACGAAGAGTCCCTCTCCTGGTGCTCCGGTTTGACTTTCCAACTGCTTTCCTATCAATCTCCCAACTTGGAGAGACAGCCCCTTTAAGCTCCTGGTTCGCACAGGTTGCCAATTTGGCAGAGGATGAAAGGGAAGACGGAGAACCAATGAGAGAGTAGCTGTTAGGCATTTGGATGGGCACATGTCACTCTAATTTCCCGGCAGGAAGAAGAATTAACCAAAGTCTCAGCCGCCCACCGGGAACCAGTATAGGTCCTGAACCAGAAGTTTGGACTTGCGTTCAGCTCACAAAAAACGAGTTGAAAAATGGAGCTCAGGGGCACAGCAATTCACAAACTGGCAGAGTAATCAAGGCCAACTCTCGTCCAAAATTCTGTTGAGGGAAGGCAACGAGGCGGACTTGAAAGCGAGGCAGAATAGCAGGAAACAGATTTCAAGAGGTACGTTGGAATCGCCTGTAAAGCACAGGAAGAGGGGCACAACTTCGACAATAACACACTTGGCCAAAAAGGGCGTATGCGTTTTCTCCTGAATATATTCAGGAGAAAACGCATACGCCCTTTTTGGCCAAGCAAGCAAGCGGGCAATGCAAATCTGCACTACAAAGAAGTATCACTTCCCACCGGTCAAAAGGGACATCCACAAAATGTGTAAAAACCAGAAAGGCAAGACAGGCCCTGGAGAACAGGGAGCCTTGTTATGCTGATGGGCGGGATGTAAGTTGCCAACTGCCTCACTGGAGGAGTGCATTGTGTTCCCTAAAACAAGGAAACAACAGAGCTACAGAGCCAAGGGCACTTCCAGTCTAGGGAATATACCTTGGGAAAACTGAAAATCAATAAGACAGAGCCACCCCCAAATTGAGGGCTGCACTGCTTACAAGAACCTCAACCTGGGTGCACCTGAAATATCCCAGGAAATATAAAAATGGTTCAAAAAATTGTGGAACTTACGTACGATGGAATATCCCTCAGCCATGAAATCAATGTCATAAGACCAGTAGCAGCAAAATGAGTGGATTCAGGTACGATGATTCTAAGTGAAATAAGTCACACAGAAAAAGAAACTTATCATAAGATATCACTTAGGAAGATCCTGTAAACATGGCTACACATGAACTGAGTTAGGAAAGAGAACAGAGTCTCACATTTAGAAAACACTCTTATGCCTGCTTAAGGGGGAAAGAGAGGTGGGGTGATGCATCAAACCAGAGTTTGATATAAGCCCAGGTACCGTTCCAAAAACCAACTATGGAATAGACAAGACCTACACCTTCCTCAGTGAAAGGGACTCAAAACCCCATATTTCCCGCAGAGGAATAGATCTGACTAGTAAGAATCTTAAAACCTATGTAATGATATGTCTCCGTAAGGGAATCAAGTGTGTCTAGACTGGCATAAACATGGCAGCGAGAATCAGCTCAAACCCACTCTAAAAAGGAATTTCAAAAACAAAACAAAGAAACAGGGAAATTCTTTACAATTCCTTCAGGGTCTCTGATGCAACCTGGAATGACCCTATCTACAATGACAGCTGGATGTGGCATGAGGCTGGACACTTGGGACTGAGAGGATTGGTGAGATTGGGTGAGCAATTGCAGACCCTTTAAAGCAAGAATGCATGGCACCCATTGCATGGGTCCCAACTCTCCAGGTTGAAGGGAATATTACTACAGCTATAACATGTACGGGAAACCTAGAGAATGGACACACTGTGAATACGAAAGGTTTCTAAAACTCAACGAAGAGTCCCTCTCCTGGTGCTCCGGTTTGATATTCCAACTGCTTTCCTATCAATCTCCCAACTTGGAGAGACAGCCCCTTTAAGCTCCTGGTTCGCACAAGTTGCCAATTTGGCAGAGGATGAAAGGGAAGAGGGAGAACCAATGAGAGAGTAGCTGTTAGGCATTTGGATGGGCACATGTCACTCTAATTTCCAGGCAGGAAGAAGAATTAACCAAAGTCTCAGCCGCCCACCGGGAACCAGTATAGGTCCTGAACCAGAAGTTTGGACTTGCGTTCAGCTCACAAAAAACGAGTTGAAAAATGGAGCTCAGGGGCACAGCAATTCACAAACTGGCAGAGTAATCAAGGCCAACTCTCGTCCAAAATTCTGTTGAGGGAAGGCAACGAGGCGGACTTGAAAGCGAGGCAGAATAGCAGGAAACAGATTTCAAGAGGTACGTTGGAATCGCCTGTAAAGCACAGGAAGAGGGGCACAACTTCGACAATAACACACTTGGCCAAAAAGGGTGTATGCGTTTTCTCCTGAATATATTCAGGAGAAAACGCATACGCCCTTTTTGGCCAAGCAAGCAAGCGGGCAATGCAAATCTGCACTACAAAGAAGTATCACTTCCCACCGGTCAAAAGGGACATCCACAAAATGTGTAAAAACCTGAAAGGCAAGACAGGCCCTGGAGAACAGGGAGCCTTGTTATGCTGATGGGCGGGATGTAAGTTGCCAACTGCCTCACTGGAGGAGTGCATTGTGTTCCCTAAAACAAGGAATCAACAGAGCTACAGAGCCAAGGGCACTTCCAGTCTAGGGAATATACCTTGGGAAAACTGAAAATCAATAAGACAGAGCCACCCCCAAATTGAGGGCTGCACTGCTTACAAGAACCTCAACCTGGGTGCACCTGAAATATCCCAGGAAATATAAAAATGGTTCAAAAAATTGTGGAACTTACGTACGATGGAATATCCCTCAGCCATGAAATCAATGTCATAAGACCAGTAGCAGCAAAATGAGTGGATTCAGATACGATGATTCTAAGTGAAATAAGTCACACAGAAAAAGAAACTTATCATAAGATATCACTTAGGAAGATCCTGTAAACATGGCTACACATGAACTGAGTTAGGAAAGAGAACAGAGTCTCACATTTAGAAAACACTCTTATGCCTGCTTAAGGGGGAAAGAGAGGTGGGGTGATGCATCAAACCAGAGTTTGATATAAGCCCAGGTACCGTTCCAAAAACCAACTATGGAATAGACAAGACCTACACCTTCCTCAGTGAAAGGGACTCAAAACCCCATATTTCCCGCAGAGGAATAGATCTGACTAGTAAGAATCTTAAAACCTATGTATTGATATGTCTCCGTAAGGGAATCAAGTGTGTCTAGACTGGCATAAACATGGCAGCGAGAATCAGCTCAAACCCACTCTAAAAAGGAATTTCAAAAACAAAACAAATAAACAGGGAAATTCTTTACAATTCCTTCAGGGTCTCTGATGCAACCTGGAATGACCCTATCTACAATGACAGCTGGATGTGGCATGAGGCTGGACACTTGGGACTGAGAGGATTGGTGAGATTGGGTGAGCAAATGCAGACCCTTTAAAGCAAGAATGCATGGCACCCATTCCATGGGTCCCAACTCTCCAGGTTGAAGGGAATATTACTACAGCTATAACATGTACGGGAAACCTAGAGAATGGACACACTGTGAATATGAAAGGTTTCTAAAACTCAACGAAGAGTCCCTCTCCTGGTGCTCCGGTTTGACTTTCCAACTGCTTTCCTATCAATCTCCCAACTTGGAGAGACAGCCCCTTTAAGCTCCTGGTTCGCACAGGTTGCCAATTTGGCAGAGGATGAAAGGGAAGACGGAGAACCAATGAGAGAGTAGCTGTTAGGCATTTGGATGGGCACATGTCACTCTAATTTCCCGGCAGGAAGAAGAATTAACCAAAGTCTCAGCCGCCCACCGGGAACCAGTATAGGTCCTGAACCAGAAGTTTGGACTTGCGTTCAGCTCACAAAAAACGAGTTGAAAAATGGAGCTCAGGGGCACAGCAATTCACAAACTGGCAGAGTAATCAAGGCCAACTCTCGTCCAAAATTCTGTTGAGGGAAGGCAACGAGGCGGACTTGAAAGCGAGGCAGAATAGCAGGAAACAGATTTCAAGAGGTACGTTGGAATCGCCTGTAAAGCACAGGAAGAGGGGCACAACTTCGACAATAACACACTTGGCCAAAAAGGGCGTATGCGTTTTCTCCTGAATATATTCAGGAGAAAACGCATACGCCCTTTTTGGCCAAGCAAGCAAGCGGGCAATGCAAATCTGCACTACAAAGAAGTATCACTTCCCACCGGTCAAAAGGGACATCCACAAAATGTGTAAAAACCAGAAAGGCAAGACAGGCCCTGGAGAACAGGGAGCCTTGTTATGCTGATGGGCGGGATGTAAGTTGCCAACTGCCTCACTGGAGGAGTGCATTGTGTTCCCTAAAACAAGGAAACAACAGAGCTACAGAGCCAAGGGCACTTCCAGTCTAGGGAATATACCTTGGGAAAACTGAAAATCAATAAGACAGAGCCACCCCCAAATTGAGGGCTGCACTGCTTACAAGAACCTCAACCTGGGTGCACCTGAAATATCCCAGGAAATATAAAAATGGTTCAAAAAATTGTGGAACTTACGTACGATGGAATATCCCTCAGCCATGAAATCAATGTCATAAGACCAGTAGCAGCAAAATGAGTGGATTCAGGTACGATGATTCTAAGTGAAATAAGTCACACAGAAAAAGAAACTTATCATAAGATATCACTTAGGAAGATCCTGTAAACATGGCTACACATGAACTGAGTTAGGAAAGAGAACAGAGTCTCACATTTAGAAAACACTCTTATGCCTGCTTAAGGGGGAAAGAGAGGTGGGGTGATGCATCAAACCAGAGTTTGATATAAGCCCAGGTACCGTTCCAAAAACCAACTATGGAATAGACAAGACCTACACCTTCCTCAGTGAAAGGGACTCAAAACCCCATATTTCCCGCAGAGGAATAGATCTGACTAGTAAGAATCTTAAAACCTATGTAATGATATGTCTCCGTAAGGGAATCAAGTGTGTCTAGACTGGCATAAACATGGCAGCGAGAATCAGCTCAAACCCACTCTAAAAAGGAATTTCAAAAACAAAACAAAGAAACAGGGAAATTCTTTACAATTCCTTCAGGGTCTCTGATGCAACCTGGAATGACCCTATCTACAATGACAGCTGGATGTGGCATGAGGCTGGACACTTGGGACTGAGAGGATTGGTGAGATTGGGTGAGCAATTGCAGACCCTTTAAAGCAAGAATGCATGGCACCCATTCCATGGGTCCCAACTCTCCAGGTTGAAGGGAATATTACTACAGCTATAACATGTACGGGAAACCTAGAGAATGGACACACTCTGAATACGAAAGGTTTCTAAAACTCAACGAGGAGTCCCTCTCCTGGTGCTCCGGTTTGATATTCCAACTGCTTTCCTATCAATCTCCCAACTTGGAGAGACAGCCCCTTTAAGCTCCTGGTTCGCACAAGTTGCCAATTTGGCAGAGGATGAAAGGGAAGAGGGAGAACCAATGAGAGAGTAGCTGTTAGGCATTTGGATGGGCACATGTCACTCTAATTTCCCGGCAGGAAGAAGAATTAACCAAAGTCTCAGCCACCCACCGGGAACCAGTATAGGTCCTGAACCAAAAGTTTGGACTTGCGTTCAGCTCACAAAAAACGAGTTGAAAAATGGAGCTCAGGGGCACAGCAATTCACAAACTGGCAGAGTAATCAAGGTCAACTCTCGTCCAAAATTCTGTTGAGGGAAGGCAAAGAGGCGGACTTGAAAGCGAGGCAGAATAGCAGGAAACAGATTTCACGAGGTACGTTGGAATCGCCTGTAAAGCACAGGAAGAGGGGCACAACTTCGACAATGACGCACTTGGCCAAAAAGGGCGTATGCGTTTTCTCCTGAATATATTCAGGATAAAACGCATACGCCCTTTTTGGCCAAGCAAGCAAGCGGGCAATGCAAATCTGCACTACAAAGAAGTATCACTTCCCACCGGTCAAAAGGGACATCCACAAAATGTGTAAAAACCTGAAAGGCAAGACAGGCCCTGGAGAACAGGGAGCCTTGTTATGCTGATGGGCGGGATGTAAGTTGCCAACTGCCTCACTGGAGGAGTGCATTGTGTTCCCTAAAACAAGGAATCAACAGAGCTACAGAGCCAAGGGCACTTCCAGTCTAGGGAATATACCTTGGGAAAACTGAAAATCAATAAGACAGAGCCACCCCCAAATTGAGGGCTGCACTGCTTACAAGAACCTCAACCTGGGTGCACCTGAAATATCCCAGGAAATATAAAAATGGTTCAAAAAATTGTGGAACTTACGTACGATGGAATATCCCTCAGCCATGAAATCAATGTCATAAGACCAGTAGCAGCAAAATGAGTGGATTCAGATACGATGATTCTAAGTGAAATAAGTCACACAGAAAAAGAAACTTATCATAAGATATCACTTAGGAAGATCCTGTAAACATGGCTACACATGAACTGAGTTAGGAAAGAGAACAGAGTCTCACATTTAGAAAACACTCTTATGCCTGCTTAAGGGGGAAAGAGAGGTGGGGTGATGCATCAAACCAGAGTTTGATATAAGCCCAGGTACCGTTCCAAAAACCAACTATGGAATAGACAAGACCTACACCTTCCTCAGTGAAAGGGACTCAAAACCCCATATTTCCCGCAGAGGAATAGATCTGACTAGTAAGAATCTTAAAACCTATGTATTGATATGTCTCCGTAAGGGAATCAAGTGTGTCTAGACTGGCATAAACATGGCAGCGAGAATCAGCTCAAACCCACTCTAAAAAGGAATTTCAAAAACAAAACAAAGAAACAGGGAAATTCTTTACAATTCCTTCAGGGTCTCTGATGCAACCTGGAATGACCCTATCTACAATGACAGCTGGATGTGGCATGAGGCTGGACACTTGGGACTGAGAGGATTGGTGAGATTGGGTGAGCAAATGCAGACGCTTTAAAGCAAGAATGCATGGCACCCATTCCATGGGTCCCAACTCTCCAGGTTGAAGGGAATATTACTACAGCTATAACATGTACGGGAAACCTAGAGAATGGACACACTGTGAATACGAAAGGTTTCTAAAACTCAATGAAGAGTCCCTCTCCTGGTGCTCCGGTTTGACTTTCCAACTGCTTTCCTATCAATCTCCCAACTTGGAGAGACAGCCCCTTTAAGCTCCTGGTTCGCACAGGTTGCCAATTTGGCAGAGGATGAAAGGGAAGACGGAGAACCAATGAGAGAGTAGCTGTTAGGCATTTGGATGGGCACATGTCACTCTAATTTCCCGGCAGGAAGAAGAATTAACCAAAGTCTCAGCCACCCACCGGGAACCAGTATAGGTCCTGAACCAAAAGTTTGGACTTGCGTTCAGCTCACAAAAAACGAGTTGAAAAATGGAGCTCAGGGGCACAGCAATTCACAAACTGGCAGAGTAATCAAGGCCAACTCTCGTCCAAAATTCTGTTGAGGGAAGGCAACGAGGCGGACTTGAAAGCGAGGCAGAATAGCAGGAAACAGATTTCAAGAGGTACGTTGGAATCGCCTGTAAAGCACAGGAAGAGGGGCACAACTTCGACAATGACGCACTTGGCCAAAAAGGGCGTATGCGTTTTCTCCTGAATATATTCAGGAGAAAACGCATACGCCCTTTTTGGCCAAGCAAGCAAGCGGGCAATGCAAATCTGCACTACAAAGAAGTATCACTTCCCACCGGTCAAAAGGGACATCCACAAAATGTGTAAAAACCAGAAAGGCAAGACAGGCCCTGGAGAACAGGGAGCCTTGTTATGCTGATGGGCGGGATGTAAGTTGCCAACTGCCTCACTGGAGGAGTGCATTGTGTTCCCTAAAACAAGGAAACAACAGAGCTACAGAGCCAAGGGCGCTTCCAGTCTAGGGAATATACCTTGGGAAAACTGAAAATCAATAAGACAGAGCCACCCCCAAATTGAGGGCTGCACTGCTTACAAGAACCTCAACCTGGGTGCACCTGAAATATCCCAGGAAATATAAAAATGGTTCAAAAAATTGTGGAACTTACGTACGATGGAATATCCCTCAGCCATGAAATCAATGTCATAAGACCAGTAGCAGCAAAATGAGTGGATTCAGGTACGATGATTCTAAGTGAAATAAGTCACACAGAAAAAGAAACTTATCATAAGATATCACTTAGGAAGATCCTGTAAACATGGCTACACATGAACTGAGTTAGGAAAGAGAACAGAGTCTCACATTTAGAAAACACTCTTATGCCTGCTTAAGGGGGAAGGAGAGGTGGGGTGATGCATCAAACCAGAGTTTGATATAAGCCCAGGTACCGTTCCAAAAACCAACTATGGAATAGACAAGACCTACACATTCCTCAGTGAAAGGGACTCAAAACCCCATATTTCCCGCAGAGGAATAGATCTGACTAGTAAGAATCTTAAAACCTATGTATTGATATGTCGCCATAAGGGAATCAAGTGTGTCTAGACTGGCATAAACATGGCAGCGAGAATCAGCTCAAACCCACTCTAAAAAGGAATTTCAAAAGCAAAACAAAGAAACAGGGAAATTCTTTACAATTCCTTCAGGGTCTCTGATGCAACCTGGAATGACCCTATCTACAATGACAGCTGGATGTGGCATGAGGCTGGACACTTGGGACTGAGAGGATTGGTGAGATTGGGTGAGCAAATGCAGACCCTTTAAAGCAAGAATGCATGGCACCCATTCCATGGGTCCCAACTCTCCAGGTTGAAGGGAATATTACTACAGCTATAACATGTACGGGAAGCCTAGAGAATGGACACACTGTGAATACGAAAGGTTTCTAAAAGTCAATGAAGAGTCCCTCTCCTGGTGCTCCGGTTTGACTTTCCAACTGCTTTCCTATCAATCTCCCAACTTGGAGAGACAGCCCCTTTAAGCTCCTGGTTCGCACAGGTTGCCAATTTGGCAGAGGATGAAAGGGAAGACGGAGAACCAATGAGAGAGTAGCTGTTAGGCATTTGGATGGGCACATGTCACTCTAATTTCCCGGCAGGAAGAAGAATTAACCAAAGTCTCAGCCACCCACCGGGAACCAGTATACGTCTTGAACCAGAAGTTTGGACTTGCGTTCAGCTCACAAAAAACGAGTTGAAAAATGGAGCTCAGGGGCACAGCAATTCACAAACTGGCAGAGTAATCAAGGCCAACTCTCGTCCAAAATTCTGTTGAGGGAAGGCAACGAGGCGGACTTGAAAGCGAGGCAGAATAGCAGGAAACAGATTTCATGAGGTACGTTGGAATCGCCTGTAAAGCACAGGAAGAGGGGCACAACTTCGACAATGACGCACTTGGCCAAAAAGGGCGTATGCGTTTTCTCCTGAATATATTCAGGAGAAAACGCATACGCCCTTTTTGGCCAAGCAAGCAAGCGGGCAATGCAAATCTGCACTACAAAGAAGTATCACTTCCCACCGGTCAAAAGGGACATCCACAAAATGTGTAAAAACCAGAAAGGCAAGACAGGCCCTGGAGAACAGGGAGCCTTGTTATGCTGATGGGCGGGATGTAAGTTGCCAACTGCCTCACTGGAGGAGTGCATTGTGTTCCCTAAAACAAGGAATCAACAGAGCTACAGAGCCAAGGGCACTTCCAGTCTAGGGAATATACCTTGGGAAAACTGAAAATCAATAAGACAGAGCCACCCCCAAATTGAGGGCTGCACTGCTTACAAGAACCTCAACCTGGGTGCACCTGAAATATCCCAGGAAATATAAAAATGGTTCAAAAAATTGTGGAACTTACGTACGATGGAATATCCCTCAGCCATGAAATCAATGTCATAAGACCAGTAGCAGCAAAATGAGTGGATTCAGGTACGATGATTCTAAGTGAAATAAGTCACACAGAAAAAGAAACTTATCATAAGATATCACTTAGGAAGATCCTGTAAACATGGCTACACATGAACTGAGTTAGGAAAGAGAACAGAGTCTCACATTTAGAAAACACTCTTATGCCTGCTTAAGGGGGAAGGAGAGGTGGGGTGATGCATCAAACCAGAATTTGATATAAGCCCAGGTACCGTTCCAAAAACCAACTATGGAATAGACAAGACCTACACCTTCCTCAGTGAAACGGACTCAAAACCCCATATTTCCCGCAGAGGAAGAGATCTGACTAGTAAGAATCTTA
This sequence comes from Mesoplodon mirus, assembly GCF_964341445.2. Taxonomy (NCBI): domain Eukaryota; kingdom Metazoa; phylum Chordata; class Mammalia; order Artiodactyla; family Ziphiidae; genus Mesoplodon; species Mesoplodon mirus. The sequence continues at coordinate 104,975,826 of NC_138987.1, read as the reverse complement.
AAACCTATGTATTGATATGTCTCCGTAAGGGAATCAAGTGTGTCTAGACTGGCATAAACATGGCAGCGAGAATCAGCTCAAACCCACTCTAAAAAGGAATTTCAAAAACAAAACAAAGAAACAGGGAAATTCTTTACAATTCCTTCAGGGTCTCTGATGCAACCTGGAATGACCCTATCTACAATGACAGCTGGATGTGGCATGAGGCTGGACACTTGGGACTGAGAGGATTGGTGAGATTGGGTGAGCAAATGCAGACCCTTTAAAGCAAGAATGCATGGCACCCATTCCATGGGTCCCAACTCTCCAGGTTGAAGGGAATATTACTACAGCTATAACATGTACGGGAAACCTAGAGAATGGACACACTGTGAATACGAAAGTTTTCTAAAACTCAATGAAGAGTCCCTCTCCTGGTGCTCCGGTTTGACTTTCCAACTGCTTTCCTATCAATCTCCCAACTTGGAGAGACAGCCCCTTTAAGCTCCTGGTTCGCACAGGTTGCCAATTTGGCAGAGGATGAAAGGGAAGACGGAGAACCAATGAGAGAGTAGCTGTTAGGCATTTGGATGGGCACATGTCACTCTAATTTCCCGGCAGGAAGAAGAATTAACCAAAGTCTCAGCCACCCACCGGGAACCAGTATAGGTCCTGAACCAAAAGTTTGGACTTGCGTTCAGCTCACAAAAAACGAGTTGAAAAATGGAGCTCAGGGGCACAGCAATTCACAAACTGGCAGAGTAATCAAGGCCAACTCTCGTCCAAAATTCTGTTGAGGGAAGGCAACGAGGCGGACTTGAAAGCGAGGCAGAATAGCAGGAAACAGATTTCAAGAGGTACGTTGGAATCGCCTGTAAAGCACAGGAAGAGGGGCACAACTTCGACAATAACACACTTGGCCAAAAAGGGCGTATGCGTTTTCTCCTGAATATATTCAGGAGAAAACGCATACGCCCTTTTTGGCCAAGCAAGCAAGCGGGCAATGCAAATCTGCACTACAAAGAAGTATCACTTCCCACCGGTCAAAAGGGACATCCACAAAATGTGTAAAAACCAGAAAGGCAAGACAGGCCCTGGAGAACAGGGAGCCTTGTTATGCTGATGGGCGGGATGTAAGTTGCCAACTGCCTCACTGGAGGAGTGCATTGTGTTCCCTAAAACAAGGAAACAACAGAGCTACAGAGCCAAGGGCGCTTCCAGTCTAGGGAATATACCTTGGGAAAACTGAAAATCAATAAGACAGAGCCACCCCCAAATTGAGGGCTGCACTGCTTACAAGAACCTCAACCTGGGTGCACCTGAAATATCCCAGGAAATATAAAAATGGTTCAAAAAATTGTGGAACTTACGTACGATGGAATATCCCTCAGCCATGAAATCAATGTCATAAGACCAGTAGCAGCAAAATGAGTGGATTCAGGTACGATGATTCTAAGTGAAATAAGTCACACAGAAAAAGAAACTTATCATAAGATATCACTTAGGAAGATCCTGTAAACATGGCTACACATGAACTGAGTTAGGAAAGAGAACAGAGTCTCACATTTAGAAAACACTCTTATGCCTGCTTAAGGGGGAAGGAGAGGTGGGGTGATGCATCAAACCAGAGTTTGATATAAGCCCAGGTACCGTTCCAAAAACCAACTATGGAATAGACAAGACCTACACATTCCTCAGTGAAAGGGACTCAAAACCCCATATTTCCCGCAGAGGAATAGATCTGACTAGTAAGAATCTTAAAACCTATGTATTGATATGTCTCCATAAGGGAATCAAGTGTGTCTAGACTGGAATAAACATGGCAGCGAGAATCAGCTCAAACCCACTCTAAAAAGGAATTTCAAAAGCAAAACAAAGAAACAGGGAAATTCTTTACAATTCCTTCAGGGTCTCTGATGCAACCTGGAATGACCCTATCTACAATGACAGCTGGATGTGGCATGAGGCTGGACACTTGGGACTGAGAGGATTGGTGAGATTGGGTGAGCAAATGCAGACCCTTTAAAGCAAGAATGCATGGCACCCATTCCATGGGTCCCAACTCTCCAGGTTGAAGGGAATATTACTACAGCTATAACATGTACGGGAAACCTAGAGAATGGACACACTGTGAATACGAAAGGTTTCTAAAACTCAATGAAGAGTCCCTCTCCTGGTGCTCCGGTTTGACTTTCCAACTGCTTTCCTATCAATCTCCCAACTTGGAGAGACAGCCCCTTTAAGCTCCTGGTTCGCACAGGTTGCCAATTTGGCAGAGGATGAAAGGGAAGACGGAGAACCAATGAGAGAGTAGCTGTTAGGCATTTGGATGGGCACATGTCACTCTAATTTCCCGGCAGGAAGAAGAATTAACCAAAGTCTCAGCCACCCACCGGGAACCAGTATACGTCTTGAACCAGAAGTTTGGACTTTCGTTCAGCTCACAAAAAACGAGTTGAAAAATGGAGCTCAGGGGCACAGCAATTCACAAACTGGCAGAGTAATCAAGGCCAACTCTCGTCCAAAATTCTGTTGAGGGAAGGCAACGAGGCGGACTTGAAAGCGAGGCAGAATAGCAGGAAACAGATTTCATGAGGTACGTTGGAATCGCCTGTAAAGCACAGGAAGAGGGGCACAACTTCGACAATGACGCACTTGGCCAAAAAGGGCGTATGCGTTTTCTCCTGAATATATTCAGGAGAAAACGCATACGCCCTTTTTGGCCAAGCAAGCAAGCGGGCAATGCAAATCTGCACTACAAAGAAGTATCACTTCCCACCGGTCAAAAGGGACATCCACAAAATGTGTAAAAACCAGAAAGGCAAGACAGGCCCTGGAGAACAGGGAGCCTTGTTATGCTGATGGGCGGGATGTAAGTTGCCAACTGCCTCACTGGAGGAGTGCATTGTGTTCCCTAAAACAAGGAATCAACAGAGCTACAGAGCCAAGGGCACTTCCAGTCTAGGGAATATACCTTGGGAAAACTGAAAATCAATAAGACAGAGCCACCCCCAAATTGAGGGCTGCACTGCTTACAAGAACCTCAACCTGGGTGCACCTGAAATATCCCAGGAAATATAAAAATGGTTCAAAAAATTGTGGAACTTACGTACGATGGAATATCCCTCAGCCATGAAATCAATGTCATAAGACCAGTAGCAGCAAAATGAGTGGATTCAGGTACGATGATTCTAAGTGAAATAAGTCACACAGAAAAAGAAACTTATCATAAGATATCACTTAGGAAGATCCTGTAAACATGGCTACACATGAACTGAGTTAGGAAAGAGAACAGAGTCTCACATTTAGAAAACACTCTTATGCCTGCTTAAGGGGGAAGGAGAGGTGGGGTGATGCATCAAACCAGAATTTGATATAAGCCCAGGTACCGTTCCAAAAACCAAATATGGAATAGACAAGACCTACACCTTCCTCAGTGAAAGGGACTCAAAACCCCATATTTCCCGCAGAGGAATAGATCTGACTAGTAAGAATCTTAAAACCTATGTATTGATATGTCTCCGTAAGGGAATCAAGTGTGTCTAGACTGGCATAAACATGGCAGCGAGAATCAGCTCAACCCCACTCTAAAAAGGAATTTCAAAAACAAAACAAAGAAACAGGGAAATTCTTTACAATTCCTTCAGGGTCTCTGATGCAACCTGGAATGACCCTATCTACAATGACAGCTGGATGTGGCATGAGGCTGGACACTTGGGACTGAGAGGATTGGTGAGATTGGGTGAGCCAATGCAGACCCTTTAAAGCAAGAATGCATGGCACCCATTCCATGGGTCCCAACTCTCCATGTTGAAGGGAATATTACTACAGCTATAACATGTACGGGAAACCTAGAGAATGGACACACTGTGAATACGAAAGGTTTCTAAAACTCAACGAAGTGTCCCTCTCATGGTGCTCCGGTTTGACTTTCCAACTGCATTCCTATCAATCTCCCAACTTGGAGAGACAGCCCCTTTAAGCTCCTGGTTCGCACAAGTTGCCAATTTGGCAGAGGATGAAAGGGAAGAGGGAGAACCAATGAGAGAGTAGCTGTTAGGCATTTGGATGGGCACATGTCACTCTAATTTCCCGGCAGGAAGAAGAATTAACCAAAGTCTCAGCCACCCACCGGGAACCAGTATAGGTCCTGAACCAGAAGTTTGGACTTGCGTTCAGCTCACAAAATACGAGTTGAAAAGTGGAGCTCAGGGGCACAGCAATTTACAAACTGGCAGAGTAATCAAGGCCAACTCTCGTCCAAAATTCTGTTGAGGGAAGGCAACGAGGCGGACTTGAAAGCGAGGCAGAATAGCAGGAAACAGATTTCAAGAGGTACGTTGGAATCGCCTGTAAAGCACAGGAAGAGGGGCACAACTTCGACAATAACACACTTGGCCAAAAAGGGCGTATGCGTTTTCTCCTGAATATATTCAGGAGAAAACGCATACGCCCTTTTTGGCCAAGCAAGCAAGCGGGCAATGCAAATCTGCACTACAAAGAAGTATCACTTCCCACCGGTCAAAAGGGACATCCACAAAATGTGTAAAAACCAGAAAGGCAAGACAGGCCCTGGAGAACAGGGAGCCTTGTTATGCTGATGGGCGGGATGTAAGTTGCCAACTGCCTCACTGCAGGAGTGCATTGTGTTCCCTAAAACAAGGAAACAACAGAGCTACAGAGCCAAGGGCACTTCCAGTCTAGGGAATATACCTTGGGAAAACTGAAAATCAATAAGACAGAGCCACCCCCAAATTGAGGGCTGCACTGCTTACAAGAACCTCAACCTGGGTGCACCTGAAATATCCCAGGAAATATAAAAATGGTTCAAAAAATTGTGGAACTTACGTACGATGGAATATCCCTCAGCCATGAAATCAATGTCATAAGACCAGTAGCAGCAAAATGAGTGGATTCAGATACGATGATTCTAAGTGAAATAAGTCACACAGAAACAGAAACTTATCATAAGATATCACTTAGGAAGATCCTGTAAACATGGCTACACATGAACTGAGTTAGGAAAGAGAACAGAGTCTCACATTTAGAAAACACTCTTATGCCTGCTTAAGGGGGAAAGAGAGGTGGGGTGATGCATCAAACCAGAGTTTGATATAAGCCCAGGTACCGTTCCAAAAACCAACTATGGAATAGACAAGACCTACACCTTCCTCAGTGAAAGGGACTCAAAACCCCATATTTCCCGCAGAGGAATAGATCTGACTAGTAAGAATCTTAAAACCTATGTAATGATATGTCTCCGTAAGGGAATCAAGTGTGTCTAGACTGGCATAAACATGGCAGCGAGAATCAGCTCAAACCCACTCTAAAAAGGAATTTCAAAAACAAAACAAAGAAAGAGGGAAATTCTTTACAATTCCTTCAGGGTCTCTGATGCAACCTGGAATGACCCTATCTACAATGACAGCTGGATGTGGCATGAGGCTGGACACTTGGGACTGAGAGGATTGGTGAGATTGGGTGAGCAATTGCAGACCCTTTAAAGCAAGAATGCATGGCACCCATTCCATGGGTCCCAACTCTCCAGGTTGAAGGGAATATTACTACAGCTATAACATGTACGGGAAACCTAGAGAATGGACACACTGTGAATATGAAAGGTTTCTAAAACTCAACGAAGAGTCCCTCTCCTGGTGCTCCGGTTTGACTTTCCAACTGCTTTCCTATCAATCTCCCAACTTGGAGAGACAGCCCCTTTAAGCTCCTGGTTCGCACAGGTTGCCAATTTGGCAGAGGATGAAAGGGAAGACGGAGAACCAATGAGAGAGTAGCTGTTAGGCATTTGGATGGGCACATGTCACTCTAATTTCCCGGCAGGAAGAAGAATTAACCAAAGTCTCAGCCGCCCACCGGGAACCAGTATAGGTCCTGAACCAGAAGTTTGGACTTGCGTTCAGCTCACAAAAAACGAGTTGAAAAATGGAGCTCAGGGGCACAGCAATTCACAAACTGGCAGAGTAATCAAGGCCAACTCTCGTCCAAAATTCTGTTGAGGGAAGGCAACGAGGCGGACTTGAAAGCGAGGCAGAATAGCAGGAAACAGATTTCAAGAGGTACGTTGGAATCGCCTGTAAAGCACAGGAAGAGGGGCACAACTTCGACAATAACACACTTGGCCAAAAAGGGCGTATGCGTTTTCTCCTGAATATATTCAGGAGAAAACGCATACGCCCTTTTTGGCCAAGCAAGCAAGCGGGCAATGCAAATCTGCACTACAAAGAAGTATCACTTCCCACCGGTCAAAAGGGACATCCACAAAATGTGTAAAAACCAGAAAGGCAAGACAGGCCCTGGAGAACAGGGAGCCTTGTTATGCTGATGGGCGGGATGTAAGTTGCCAACTGCCTCACTGGAGGAGTGCATTGTGTTCCCTAAAACAAGGAAACAACAGAGCTACAGAGCCAAGGGCACTTCCAGTCTAGGGAATATACCTTGGGAAAACTGAAAATCAATAAGACAGAGCCACCCCCAAATTGAGGGCTGCACTGCTTACAAGAACCTCAACCTGGGTGCACCTGAAATATCCCAGGAAATATAAAAATGGTTCAAAAAATTGTGGAACTTACGTACGATGGAATATCCCTCAGCCATGAAATCAATGTCATAAGACCAGTAGCAGCAAAATGAGTGGATTCAGGTACGATGATTCTAAGTGAAATAAGTCACACAGAAAAAGAAACTTATCATAAGATATCACTTAGGAAGATCCTGTAAACATGGCTACACATGAACTGAGTTAGGAAAGAGAACAGAGTCTCACATTTAGAAAACACTCTTATGCCTGCTTAAGGGGGAAAGAGAGGTGGGGTGATGCATCAAACCAGAGTTTGATATAAGCCCAGGTACCGTTCCAAAAACCAACTATGGAATAGACAAGACCTACACCTTCCTCAGTGAAAGGGACTCAAAACCCCATATTTCCCGCAGAGGAATAGATCTGACTAGTAAGAATCTTAAAACCTATGTAATGATATGTCTCCGTAAGGGAATCAAGTGTGTCTAGACTGGCATAAACATGGCAGCGAGAATCAGCTCAAACCCACTCTAAAAAGGAATTTCAAAAACAAAACAAAGAAACAGGGAAATTCTTTACAATTCCTTCAGGGTCTCTGATGCAACCTGGAATGACCCTATCTACAATGACAGCTGGATGTGGCATGAGGCTGGACACTTGGGACTGAGAGGATTGGTGAGATTGGGTGAGCAATTGCAGACCCTTTAAAGCAAGAATGCATGGCACCCATTCCATGGGTCCCAACTCTCCAGGTTGAAGGGAATATTACTACAGCTATAACATGTACGGGAAACCTAGAGAATGGACACACTCTGAATACGAAAGGTTTCTAAAACTCAACGAAGAGTCCCTCTCCTGGTGCTCCGGTTTGATATTCCAACTGCTTTCCTATCAATCTCCCAACTTGGAGAGACAGCCCCTTTAAGCTCCTGGTTCGCACAAGTTGCCAATTTGGCAGAGGATGAAAGGGAAGAGGGAGAACCAATGAGAGAGTAGCTGTTAGGCATTTGGATGGGCACATGTCACTCTAATTTCCCGGCAGGAAGAAGAATTAACCAAAGTCTCAGCCACCCACCGGGAACCAGTATAGGTCCTGAACCAAAAGTTTGGACTTGCGTTCAGCTCACAAAAAACGAGTTGAAAAATGGAGCTCAGGGGCACAGCAATTCACAAACTGGCAGAGTAATCAAGGTCAACTCTCGTCCAAAATTCTGTTGAGGGAAGGCAAAGAGGCGGACTTGAAAGCGAGGCAGAATAGCAGGAAACAGATTTCACGAGGTACGTTGGAATCGCCTGTAAAGCACAGGAAGAGGGGCACAACTTCGACAATGACGCACTTGGCCAAAAAGGGCGTATGCGTTTTCTCCTGAATATATTCAGGAGAAAACGCATACGCCCTTTTTGGCCAAGCAAGCAAGCGGGCAATGCAAATCTGCACTACAAAGAAGTATCACTTCCCACCGGTCAAAAGGGACATCCACAAAATGTGTAAAAACCTGAAAGGCAAGACAGGCCCTGGAGAACAGGGAGCCTTGTTATGCTGATGGGCGGGATGTAAGTTGCCAACTGCCTCACTGGAGGAGTGCATTGTGTTCCCTAAAACAAGGAATCAACAGAGCTACAGAGCCAAGGGCACTTCCAGTCTAGGGAATATACCTTGGGAAAACTGAAAATCAATAAGACAGAGCCACCCCCAAATTGAGGGCTGCACTGCTTACAAGAACCTCAACCTGGGTGCACCTGAAATATCCCAGGAAATATAAAAATGGTTCAAAAAATTGTGGAACTTACGTACGATGGAATATCCCTCAGCCATGAAATCAATGTCATAAGACCAGTAGCAGCAAAATGAGTGGATTCAGATACGATGATTCTAAGTGAAATAAGTCACACAGAAAAAGAAACTTATCATAAGATATCACTTAGGAAGATCCTGTAAACATGGCTACACATGAACTGAGTTAGGAAAGAGAACAGAGTCTCACATTTAGAAAACACTCTTATGCCTGCTTAAGGGGGAAAGAGAGGTGGGGTGATGCATCAAACCAGAGTTTGATATAAGCCCAGGTACCGTTCCAAAAACCAACTATGGAATAGACAAGACCTACACCTTCCTCAGTGAAAGGGACTCAAAACCCCATATTTCCCGCAGAGGAATAGATCTGACTAGTAAGAATCTTAAAACCTATGTATTGATATGTCTCCGTAAGGGAATCAAGTGTGTCTAGACTGGCATAAACATGGCAGCGAGAATCAGCTCAAACCCACTCTAAAAAGGAATTTCAAAAACAAAACAAAGAAACAGGGAAATTCTTTACAATTCCTTCAGGGTCTCTGATGCAACCTGGAATGACCCTATCTACAATGACAGCTGGATGTGGCATGAGGCTGGACACTTGGGACTGAGAGGATTGGTGAGATTGGGTGAGCAAATGCAGACGCTTTAAAGCAAGAATGCATGGCACCCATTCCATGGGTCCCAACTCTCCAGGTTGAAGGGAATATTACTACAGCTATAACATGTACGGGAAACCTAGAGAATGGACACACTGTGAATACGAAAGGTTTCTAAAACTCAATGAAGAGTCCCTCTCCTGGTGCTCCGGTTTGACTTTCCAACTGCTTTCCTATCAATCTCCCAACTTGGAGAGACAGCCCCTTTAAGCTCCTGGTTCGCACAGGTTGCCAATTTGGCAGAGGATGAAAGGGAAGACGGAGAACCAATGAGAGAGTAGCTGTTAGGCATTTGGATGGGCACATGTCACTCTAATTTCCCGGCAGGAAGAAGAATTAACCAAAGTCTCAGCCACCCACCGGGAACCAGTATAGGTCCTGAACCAAAAGTTTGGACTTGCGTTCAGCTCACAAAAAACGAGTTGAAAAATGGAGCTCAGGGGCACAGCAATTCACAAACTGGCAGAGTAATCAAGGCCAACTCTCGTCCAAAATTCTGTTGAGGGAAGACAACGAGGCGGACTTGAAAGCGAGGCAGAATAGCAGGAAACAGATTTCAAGAGGTACGTTGGAATCGCCTGTAAAGCACAGGAAGAGGGGCACAACTTCGACAATGACGCACTTGGCCAAAAAGGGCGTATGCGTTTTCTCCTGAATATATTCAGGAGAAAACGCATACGCCCTTTTTGGCCAAGCAAGCAAGCGGGCAATGCAAATCTGCACTACAAAGAAGTATCACTTCCCACCGGTCAAAAGGGACATCCACAAAATGTGTAAAAACCAGAAAGGCAAGACAGGCCCTGGAGAACAGGGAGCCTTGTTATGCTGATGGGCGGGATGTAAGTTGCCAACTGCCTCACTGGAGGAGTGCATTGTGTTCCCTAAAACAAGGAAACAACAGAGCTACAGAGCCAAGGGCGCTTCCAGTCTAGGGAATATACCTTGGGAAAACTGAAAATCAATAAGACAGAGCCACCCCCAAATTGAGGGCTGCACTGCTTACAAGAACCTCAACCTGGGTGCACCTGAAATATCCCAGGAAATATAAAAATGGTTCAAAAAATTGTGGAACTTACGTACGATGGAATATCCCTCAGCCATGAAATCAATGTCATAAGACCAGTAGCAGCAAAATGAGTGGATTCAGGTACGATGATTCTAAGTGAAATAAGTCACACAGAAAAAGAAACTTATCATAAGATATCACTTAGGAAGATCCTGTAAACATGGCTACACATGAACTGAGTTAGGAAAGAGAACAGAGTCTCACATTTAGAAAACACTCTTATGCCTGCTTAAGGGGGAAGGAGAGGTGGGGTGATGCATCAAACCAGAGTTTGATATAAGCCCAGGTACCGTTCCAAAAACCAACTATGGAATAGACAAGACCTACACATTCCTCAGTGAAAGGGACTCAAAACCCCATATTTCCCGCAGAGGAATAGATCTGACTAGTAAGAATCTTAAAACCTATGTATTGATATGTCGCCATAAGGGAATCAAGTGTGTCTAGACTGGCATAAACATGGCAGCGAGAATCAGCTCAAACCCACTCTAAAAAGGAATTTCAAAAGCAAAACAAAGAAACAGGGAAATTCTTTACAATTCCTTCAGGGTCTCTGATGCAACCTGGAATGACCCTATCTACAATGACAGCTGGATGTGGCATGAGGCTGGACACTTGGGACTGAGAGGATTGGTGAGATTGGGTGAGCAAATGCAGACCCTTTAAAGCAAGAATGCATGGCACCCATTCCATGGGTCCCAACTCTCCAGGTTGAAGGGAATATTACTACAGCTATAACATGTACGGGAAGCCTAGAGAATGGACACACTGTGAATACGAAAGGTTTCTAAAAGTCAATGAAGAGTCCCTCTCCTGGTGCTCCGGTTTGACTTTCCAACTGCTTTCCTATCAATCTCCCAACTTGGAGAGACAGCCCCTTTAAGCTCCTGGTTCGCACAGGTTGCCAATTTGGCAGAGGATGAAAGGGAAGACGGAGAACCAATGAGAGAGTAGCTGTTAGGCATTTGGATGGGCACATGTCACTCTAATTTCCCGGCAGGAAGAAGAATTAACCAAAGTCTCAGCCACCCACCGGGAACCAGTATACGTCTTGAACCAGAAGTTTGGACTTGCGTTCAGCTCACAAAAAACGAGTTGAAAAATGGAGCTCAGGGGCACAGCAATTCACAAACTGGCAGAGTAATCAAGGCCAACTCTCGTCCAAAATTCTGTTGAGGGAAGGCAACGAGGCGGACTTGAAAGCGAGGCAGAATAGCAGGAAACAGATTTCATGAGGTACGTTGGAATCGCCTGTAAAGCACAGGAAGAGGGGCACAACTTCGACAATGACGCACTTGGCCAAAAAGGGCGTATGCGTTTTCTCCTGAATATATTCAGGAGAAAACGCATACGCCCTTTTTGGCCAAGCAAGCAAGCGGGCAATGCAAATCTGCACTACAAAGAAGTATCACTTCCCACCGGTCAAAAGGGACATCCACAAAATGTGTAAAAACCAGAAAGGCAAGACAGGCCCTGGAGAACAGGGAGCCTTGTTATGCTGATGGGCGGGATGTAAGTTGCCAACTGCCTCACTGGAGGAGTGCATTGTGTTCCCTAAAACAAGGAATCAACAGAGCTACAGAGCCAAGGGCACTTCCAGTCTAGGGAATATACCTTGGGAAAACTGAAAATCAATAAGACAGAGCCACCCCCAAATTGAGGGCTGCACTGCTTACAAGAACCTCAACCTGGGTGCACCTGAAATATCCCAGGAAATATAAAAATGGTTCAAAAAATTGTGGAACTTACGTACGATGGAATATCCCTCAGCCATGAAATCAATGTCATAAGACCAGTAGCAGCAAAATGAGTGGATTCAGGTACGATGATTCTAAGTGAAATAAGTCACACAGAAAAAGAAACTTATCATAAGATATCACTTAGGAAGATCCTGTAAACATGGCTACACATGAACTGAGTTAGGAAAGAGAACAGAGTCTCACATTTAGAAAACACTCTTATGCCTGCTTAAGGGGGAAGGAGAGGTGGGGTGATGCATCAAACCAGAATTTGATATAAGCCCAGGTACCGTTCCAAAAACCAACTATGGAATAGACAAGACCTACACCTTCCTCAGTGAAACGGACTCAAAACCACATATTTCCCGCAGAGGAAGAGATCTGACTAGTAAGAATCTTAAAACCTATGTATTGATATGTCTCCGTAAGGGAATCAAGTGTGTCTAGACTGGCATAAACATGGCAGCGAGAATCAGCTCAAACCCACTCTAAAAAGGAATTTCAAAAACAAAACAAAGAAACAGGGAAATTCTTTACAATTCCTTCAGGGTCTCTGATGCAACCTGGAATGACCCTATCTACAATGACAGCTGGATGTGGCATGAGGCTGGACACTTGGGACTGAGAGGATTGGTGAGATTGGGTGAGCAAATGCAGACGCTTTAAAGCAAGAATGCATGGCACCCATTCCATGGGTCCCAACTCTCCAGGTTGAAGGGAATATTACTACAGCTATAACATGTACGGGAAACCTAGAGAATGGACACACTGTGAATACGAAAGTTTTCTAAAACTCAATGAAGAGTCCCTCTCCTGGTGCTCCGGTTTGACTTTCCAACTGCTTTCCTATCAATCTCCCAACTTGGAGAGACAGCCCCTTTAAGCTCCTGGTTCGCACAGGTTGCCAATTTGGCAGAGGATGAAAGGGAAGACGGAGAACCAATGAGAGAGTAGCTGTTAGGCATTTGGATGGGCACATGTCACTCTAATTTCCCGGCAGGAAGAAGAATTAACCAAAGTCTCAGCCACCCACCGGGAACCAGTATAGGTCCTGAACCAAAAGTTTGGACTTGCGTTCAGCTCACAAAAAACGAGTTGAAAAATGGAGCTCAGGGGCACAGCAATTCACAAACTGGCAGAGTAATCAAGGCCAACTCTCGTCCAAAATTCTGTTGAGGGAAGGCAACGAGGCGGACTTGAAAGCGAGGCAGAATAGCAGGAAACAGATTTCAAGAGGTACGTTGGAATCGCCTGTAAAGCACAGGAAGAGGGGCACAACTTCGACAATAACACACTTGGCCAAAAAGGGCGTATGCGTTTTCTCCTGAATATATTCAGGAGAAAACGCATACGCCCTTTTTGGCCAAGCAAGCAAGCGGGCAATGCAAATCTGCACTACAAAGAAGTATCACTTCCCACCGGTCAAAAGGGACATCCACAAAATGTGTAAAAACCAGAAAGGCAAGACAGGCCCTGGAGAACAGGGAGCCTTGTTATGCTGATGGGCGGGATGTAAGTTGCCAACTGCCTCACTGGAGGAGTGCATTGTGTTCCCTAAAACAAGGAAACAACAGAGCTACAGAGCCAAGGGCGCTTCCAGTCTAGGGAATATACCTTGGGAAAACTGAAAATCAATAAGACAGAGCCACCCCCAAATTGAGGGCTGCACTGCTTACAAGAACCTCAACCTGGGTGCACCTGAAATATCCCAGGAAATATAAAAATGGTTCAAAAAATTGTGGAACTTACGTACGATGGAATATCCCTCAGCCATGAAATCAATGTCATAAGACCAGTAGCAGCAAAATGAGTGGATTCAGGTACGATGATTCTAAGTGAAATAAGTCACACAGAAAAAGAAACTTATCATAAGATATCACTTAGGAAGATCCTGTAAACATGGCTACACATGAACTGAGTTAGGAAAGAGAACAGAGTCTCACATTTAGAAAACACTCTTATGCCTGCTTAAGGGGGAAAGAGAGGTGGGGTGATGCATCAAACCAGAGTTTGATATAAGCCCAGGTACCGTTCCAAAAACCAACTATGGAATAGACAAGACCTACACCTTCCTCAGTGAAAGGGACTCAAAACCCCATATTTCCCGCAGAGGAATAGATCTGACTAGTAAGAATCTTAAAACCTATGTAATGATATGTCTCCGTAAGGGAATCAAGTGTGTCTAGACTGGCATAAACATGGCAGCGAGAATCAGCTCAAACCCACTCTAAAAAGGAATTTCAAAAACAAAACAAAGAAAGAGGGAAATTCTTTACAATTCCTTCAGGGTCTCTGATGCAACCTGGAATGACCCTATCTACAATGACAGCTGGATGTGGCATGAGGCTGGACACTTGGGACTGAGAGGATTGGTGAGATTGGGTGAGCAATTGCAGACCCTTTAAAGCAAGAATGCATGGCACCCATTCCATGGGTCCCAACTCTCCAGGTTGAAGGGAATATTACTACAGCTATAACATGTACGGGAAACCTAGAGAATGGACACACTGTGAATACGAAAGGTTTCTAAAACTCAACGAAGAGTCCCTCTCCTGGTGCTCCGCTTTGACTTTCCAACTGCTTTCCTATCAATCTCCCAACTTGGAGAGACAGCCCCTTTAAGCTCCTGGTTCGCACAGGTTGCCAATTTGGCAGAGGATGAAAGGGAAGAGGGAGAACCAATGAGAGAGTAGCTGTTAGGCATTTGGATGGGCACATGTCACTCTAATTTCCTGGCAGGAAGAAGAATTAACCAAAGTCTCAGCCACCCACCGGGAACCAGTATAGGTCCTGAACCAGAAGTTTGGACTTGCGTTCAGCTCACAAAATACGAGTTGAAAAGTGGAGCTCAGGGGCACAGCAATTCACAAACTGGCAGAGTAATCAAGGCCAACTCTCGTCCAAAATTCTGTTGAGGGAAGGCAACGAGGCGGACTTGAAAGCGAGGCAGAATAGCAGGAAACAGATTTCAAGAGGTACGTTGGAATCGACTGTAAAGCACAGGAAGAGGGGCACAACTTCGACAATGACGCACTTGGCCAAAAAGGGCGTATGCGTTTTCTCCTGAATATATTCAGGAGAAAACGCATACGCCCTTTTTGGCCAAGCAAGCAAGCGGGCAATGCAAATCTGCACTACAAAGAAGTATCACTTCCCACCGGTCAAAAGGGACATCCACAAAATGTGTAAAAACCAGAAAGGCAAGACAGGCCCTGGAGAACAGGGAGCCTTGTTATGCTGATGGGCGGGATGTAAGTTGCCAACTGCCTCACTGGAGGAGTGCATTGTGTTCCCTAAAACAAGGAAACAACAGAGCTACAGAGCCAAGAGCACTTCCAGTCTAGGGAATATACCTTGGGAAAACTGAAAATCAATAAGACCGAGCCACCCCCAAATTGAGGGCTGCACTGCTTACAAGAACCTCAACCTGGGTGCACCTGAAATATCCCAGGAAATATAAAAATGGTTCAAAAAATTGTGGAACTTACGTACGATGGAATATCCCTCAGCCATGAAATCAATGTCATAAGACCAGTAGCAGCAAAATGAGTGGATTCAGGTACGATGATTCTAAGTGAAATAAGTCACACAGAAAAAGAAACTTATCATAAGATATCACTTAGGAAGATCCTGTAAACATGGCTACACATGAACTGAGTTAGGAAAGAGAACAGAGTCTCACATTTAGAAAACACTCTTATGCCTGCTTAAGGGGGAGGAGAGGTGGGGTGATGCATCAAACCAGAGTTTGATATAAGCACAGGTACCGTTCCAAAAACCAACTATGGAATAGACAAGACCTACACCTTCCTCAGTGAAAGGGACTCAAAACCCCATATTTCCCGCAGAGGAATAGATCTGACTAGTAAGAATCTTAAAACCTATGTATTGATATGTCACCGTAAGGGAATCAAGTGTGTCTAGACTGGCATAAACATGGCAGCGAGAATCAGCTCAAACCCACTCTAAAAAGGAATTTCAAAAGCAAAACAAAGAAACAGGGAAATTCTTTACAATTCCTTCAGGGTCTCTGATGCAACCTGGAATGACCCTATCTACAATGACAGCTGGATGTGGCATGAGGCTGGACACTTGGGACTGAGAGGATTGGTGAGATTGGGTGAGCAAATGCAGACCCTTTAAAGCAAGAATGCATGGCACCCATTCCATGGGTCCCAACTCTCCAGGTTGAAGGGAATATTACTACAGCTATAACATGTACGGGAAACCTAGAGAATGGACACACTGTGAATATGAAAGGTTTCTAAAACTCAACGAAGAGTCCCTCTCCTGGTGCTCCGATTTGACTTTCCAACTGCTTTCCTATCAATCTCCCAACTTGGAGAGACAGCCCCTTTAAGCTCCTGGTTCGCACAAGTTGCCAATTTGGCAGAGGATGAAAGGGAAGAGGGAGAACCAATGAGAGAGTAGCTGTTAGGCATTTGGATGGGCACATGTCACTCTAATTTCCAGGCAGGAAGAAGAATTAACCAAAGTCTCAGCCACCCACCGGGAACCAGTATAGGTCCTGAACCAGAAGTTTGGACTTGCGTTCAGCTCACAAAAAACGAGTTGAAAAGTGGAGCTCAGGGGCACAGCAATTCACAAACTGGCAGAGTAATCAAGGCCAACTCTCGTCCAAAAATCTGTTGAGGGAAGGCAACGAGGCGGACTTGAAAGCGAGGCAGAATAGCAGGAAACAGATTTCAAGAGGTACGTTGGAATCGCCTGTAAAGCACAGGAAGAGGGGCACAACTTCGACAATGACGCACTTGGCCAAAAAGGGCATATGCGTTTTCTCCTGAATATATTCAGGAGAAAACGCATACGCCCTTTTTGGCCAAGCAAGCAAGCGGGCAATGCAAATCTGCACTACAAAGAAGTATCACTTCCCACCGGTCAAAAGGGACATCCACAAAATGTGTAAAAACCAGAAAGGCAAGACAGGCCCTGGAGAACAGGGAGCCTTGTTATGCTGATGGGCGGGATGTAAGTTGCCAACTGCCTCACTGGAGGAGTGCATTGTGTTCCCTAAAACAAGGAATCAACAGAGCTACAGAGCCAAGGGCACTTCCAGTCTAGGGAATATACCTTGGGAAAACTGAAAATCAATAAGACAGAGCCACCCCCAAATTGAGGGCTGCACTGCTTACAAGAACCTCAACCTGGGTGCACCTGAAATATCCCAGGAAATATAAAAATGGTTCAAAAAATTGTGGAACTTACGTACGATGGAATATCCCTCAGCCATGAAATCAATGTCATAAGACCAGTAGCAGCAAAATGAGTGGATTCAGGTACGATGATTCTAAGTGAAATAAGTCACACAGAAAAAGAAACTTATCATAAGATATCACTTAGGAAGATCCTGTAAACATGGCTACACATGAACTGAGTTAGGAAAGAGAACAGAGTCTCACATTTAGAAAACACTCTTATGCCTGCTTAAGGGGGAAGGAGAGGTGGGGTGATGCATCAAACCAGAGTTTGATATAAGCCCAGGTACCGTTCCAAAAACCAACTATGGAATAGACAAGACCTACACCTTCCTCAGTGAAAGGGACTCAAAACCCCATATTTCCCGCAGAGGAATAGATCTGACTAGTAAGAATCTTCAAACCTATGTATTGATATGTCTCCGTAAGGGAATCAAGTGTGTCTAGACTGGCATAAACATGGCAGCGAGAATCAGCTCAAACCCACTCTAAAAAGGAATTTCAAAAACAAAACAAAGAAACAGGGAAATTCTTTACAATTCCTTCAGGGTCTCTGATGCAACCTGGAATGACCCTATCTACAATGACAGCTGGATGTGGCATGAGGCTGGACACTTGGGACTGAGAGGATTGGTGAGATTGGGTGAGCAAATGCAGACCCTTTAAAGCAAGAATGCATGGCACCCATTCCATGGGTCCCAACTCTCCAGGTTGAAGGGAATATTACTACAGCTATAACATGTACGGGAAACCTAGAGAATGGACACACTGTGAATACGAAAGGTTTCTAAAACTCAACGAAGAGTCCCTATCCTGGTGCTCCGCTTTGACTTTCCAACAGCTTTCCTATCAATCACCCAACTTGGAGAGACAGCCCCTTTAAGCTCCTGGTTCGCACAGGTTGCCAATTTGGCAGAGGATGAAAGGGAAGAGGGAGAACCAATGAGAGAGTAGCTGTTAGGCATTTGGATGGGCACATGTCACTCTAATTT
Organism: Mesoplodon mirus; assembly: GCF_964341445.2. NCBI lineage: Eukaryota > Metazoa > Chordata > Mammalia > Artiodactyla > Ziphiidae > Mesoplodon > Mesoplodon mirus. The sequence continues at coordinate 104,957,845 of NC_138987.1, read as the reverse complement.
CCCGGCAGGAAGAAGAATTAACCAAAGTCTCAGCCACCCACCGGGAACCAGTATAGGTCCTGAACCAGAATTTTGGACTTGCGTTCAGCTCACAAAAAACGAGTTGAAAAATGGAGCTCAGGGGCACAGCAATTCACAAACTGGCAGAGTAATCAAGGCCAACTCTCGTCCAAATTCTGTTGAGGGAAGGCAACGAGGCGGACTTGAAAGCAAGGCAGAATAGCAGGAAACAGATTTCAAGAGGTACGTTGGAATCGCCTGTAAAGCACAGGAAGAGGGGCACAACTTCGACAATGACGCACTTGGCCAAAAAGGGCGTATGCGTTTTCTCCTGAATATATTCAGGAGAAAACGCATACGCCCTTTTTGGCCAAGCAAGCAAGCGGGCAATGCAAATCTGCACTACAAAGAAGTATCACTTCCCACCGGTCAAAAGGGACATCCACAAAATGTGTAAAAACCAGAAAGGCAAGACAGGCCCTGTAGAACAGGGAGCCTTCTTATGCTGATGGGCGGGATGTAAGTTGCCAACTGCCTCACTGGAGGAGTGCATTGTGTTCCCTAAAACAAGGAAACAACAGAGCTACAGAGCCAAGGGCACTTCCAGTCTAGGGAATATACTTTGGGAAAACTGAAAATCAATAAGACAGAGCCACCCCCAAATTGAGGGCTGCACTGCTTACAAGAACCTCAACCTGGGTGCACCTGAAATATCCCAGGAAATATAAAAATGGTTCAAAAAATTGTGGAACTTACGTACGATGGAATATCCCTCAGCCATGAAATCAATGTCATAAGACCAGTAGCAGCAAAATGAGTGGATTCAGGTACGATGATTCTAAGTGAAATAAGTCACACAGAAACAGAAACTTATCATAAGATATCACTTAGGAACATCCTGTAAACATGGCTACACATGAACTGAGTTAGGCAAGAGAACAGAGTCTCACATTTAGAAAACACTCTTATGCCTGCTTAAGGGGGAAAGAGAGGTGGGGTGATGCATCAAACCAGAGTTTGATATAAGCCCAGGTACCGTTCCAAAAACCAACTATGGAATAGACAAGACCTACACCTTCCTCAGTGAAAGGGACTCAAAACCCCATATTTCCCGCAGAGGAATAGATCTGACTAGTAAGAATCTTAAAACCTATGTATTGATATGTCTCCGTAAGGGAATCAAGTGTGTCTAGACTGGCATAAACATGGCAGCGAGAATCAGCTCAAACCCACTCTAAAAAGGAATTTCAAAAGCAAAACAAAGAAACAGGGAAATTCTTTACAATTCCTTCAGGGTCTCTGATGCAACCTGGAATGACCCTATCTACAATGACAGCTGGATGTGGCATGAGGCTGGACACTTGGGACTGAGAGGATTGGTGAGATTGGGTGAGCAAATGCAGACCCTTTAAAGCAAGAATGCATGGCACCCATTCCATGGGTCCCAACTCTCCAGGTTGAAGGGAATATTACTACAGCTATAACATGTACGGGAAACCTAGAGAATGGACACACTGTGAATACGAAAGGTTTCTAAAACTCAACGAAGAGTCCCTCTCCTGGTGCTCCGGTTTGACTTTCCAACTGCTTTCCTATCAATCTCCCAACTTGGAGAGACAGCCCCTTTAAGCTCCTGGTTCGCACAGGTTGCCAATTTGGCAGAGGATGAAAGGGAAGAGGGAGAACCAATGAGAGAGTAGCTGTTAGGCATTTGGATGGGCACATGTCACTCTAATTTCCCGGCAGGAAGAAGAATTAACCAAAGTCTCAGCCACCCACCGGGAACCAGTATAGGTCCTGAACCAGAAGTTTGGACTTGCGTTCAGCTCACAAAATACGAGTTGAAAAGTGGAGCTCAGGGGCACAGCAATTCACAAACTGGCAGAGTAATCAAGGCCAACTCTCGTCCAAAATTCTGTTGAGGGAAGGCAACGAGGCGGACTTGAAAGCGAGGCAGAATAGCAGGAAACAGATTTCAAGAGGTACGTTGGAATCGCCTGTAAAGCACAGGAAGAGGGGCACAACTTCGACAATAACACACTTGGCCAAAAAGGGCGTATGCGTTTTCTCCTGAATATATTCAGGAGAAAACGCATACGCCCTTTTTGGCCAAGCAAGCAAGCGGGCAATGCAAATCTGCACTACAAAGAAGTATCACTTCCCACCGGTCAAAAGGGACATCCACAAAATGTGTAAAAACCAGAAAGGCAAGACAGGCCCTGGAGAACAGGGAGCCTTGTTATGCTGATGGGCGGGATGTAAGTTGCCAACTGCCTCACTGGAGGAGTGCATTGTGTTCCCTAAAACAAGGAAACAACAGAGCTACAGAGCCAAGGGCACTTCCAGTCTAGGGAATATACCTTGGGAAAACTGAAAATCAATAAGACAGAGCCACCCCCAAATTGAGGGCTGCACTGCTTACAAGAACCTCAACCTGGGTGCACCTGAAATATCCCAGGAAATATAAAAATGGTTCAAAAAATTGTGGAACTTACGTACGATGGAATATCCCTCAGCCATGAAATCAATGTCATAAGACCAGTAGCAGCAAAATGAGTGGATTCAGATACGATGATTCTAAGTGAAATAAGTCACACAGAAAAAGAAACTTATCATAAGATATCACTTAGGAAGATCCTGTAAACATGGCTACACATGAACTGAGTTAGGCAAGAGAACAGAGTCTCACATTTAGAAAACACTCTTATGCCTGCTTAAGGGGGAAAGAGAGGTGGGGTGATGCATCAAACCAGAGTTTAATATAAGCCCAGGTACCGTTCCAAAAACCAACTATGGAATAGACAAGACCTACACCTTCCTCAGTGAAAGGGACTCAAAACCCCATATTTCCCGCAGAGGAATAGATCTGACTAGTAAGAATCTTAAAACCTATGTATTGATATGTCTCCGTAAGGGAATCAAGTGTGTCTAGACTGGCATAAACATGGCAGCGAGAATCAGCTCAAACCCACTCTAAAAAGGAATTTCAAAAGCAAAACAAAGAAACAGGGAAATTCTTTACAATTCCTTCAGGGTCTCTGATGCAACCTGGAATGACCCTATCTACAATGACAGCTGGATGTGGCATGAGGCTGGACACTTGGGACTGAGAGGATTGGTGAGATTGGGTGAGCAAATGCAGACCCTTTAAAGCAAGAATGCATGGCACCCATTCCATGGGTCCCAACTCTCCAGGTTGAAGGGAATATTACTACAGCTATAACATGTACGGGAAACCTAGAGAATGGACACACTGTGAATACGAAAGGTTTCTAAAACTCAACGAAGAGTCCCTCTCCTGGTGCTCCGGTTTGACTTTCCAACTGCTTTCCTATCAATCTCCCAACTTGGAGAGACAGCCCCTTTAAGCTCCTGGTTCGCACAGGTTGCCAATTTGGCAGAGGATGAAAGGGAAGAGGGAGAACCAATGAGAGAGTAGCTGTTAGGCATTTGGATGGGCACATGTCACTCTAATTTCCCGGCAGGAAGAAGAATTAACCAAAGTCTCAGCCACCCACCGGGAACCAGTATAGGTCCTGAACCAGAAGTTTGGACTTGCGTTCAGCTCACAAAATACGAGTTGAAAAGTGGAGCTCAGGGGCACAGCAATTCACAAACTGGCAGAGTAATCAAGGCCAACTCTCGTCCAAAATTCTGTTGAGGGAAGGCAACGAGGCGGACTTGAAAGCGAGGCAGAATAGCAGGAAACAGATTTCAAGAGGTACGTTGGAATCGCCTGTAAAGCACAGGAAGAGGGGCACAACTTCGACAATAACACACTTGGCCAAAAAGGGCGTATGCGTTTTCTCCTGAATATATTCAGGAGAAAATGCATACGCCCTTTTTGGCCAAGCAAGCAAGCGGGCAATGCAAATCTGCACTACAAAGAAGTATCACTTCCCACCGGTCAAAAGGGACATCCACAAAATGTGTAAAAACCAGAAAGGCAAGACAGGCCCTGGAGAACAGGGAGCCTTGTTATGCTGATGGGCGGGATGTAAGTTGCCAACTGCCTCACTGGAGGAGTGCATTGTGTTCCCTAAAACAAGGAAACAACAGAGCTACAGAGCCAAGGGCACTTCCAGTCTAGGGAATATACCTTGGGAAAACTGAAAATCAATAAGACAGAGCCACCCCCAAATTGAGGGCTGCACTGCTTACAAGAACCTCAACCTGGGTGCACCTGAAATATCCCAGGAAATATAAAAATGGTTCAAAAAATTGTGGAACTTACGTACGATGGAATATCCCTCAGCCATGAAATCAATGTCATAAGACCAGTAGCAGCAAAATGAGTGGATTCAGATACGATGATTCTAAGTGAAATAAGTCACACAGAAAAAGAAACTTATCATAAGATATCACTTAGGAAGATCCTGTAAACATGGCTACACATGAACTGAGTTAGGCAAGAGAACAGAGTCTCACATTTAGAAAACACTCTTATGCCTGCTTAAGGGGGAAAGAGAGGTGGGGTGATGCATCAAACCAGAGTTTGATATAAGCCCAGGTACCGTTCCAAAAACCAACTATGGAATAGACAAGACCTACACCTTCCTCAGTGAAAGGGACTCAAAACCCCATATTTCCCGCAGAGGAATAGATCTGACTAGTAAGAATCTTAAAACCTATGTAATGATATGTCTCCGTAAGGGAATCAAGTGTGTCTAGACTGGCATAAACATGGCAGCGAGAATCAGCTCAAACCCACTCTAAAAAGGAATTTCAAAAACAAAACAAAGAAACAGGGAAATTCTTTACAATTCCTTCAGGGTCTCTGATGCAACCTGGAATGACCCTATCTACAATGACAGCTGGATGTGGCATGAGGCTGGACACTTGGGACTGAGAGGATTGGTGAGATTGGGTGAGCAATTGCAGACCCTTTAAAGCAAGAATGCATGGCACCCATTCCATGGGTCCCAACTCTCCAGGTTGAAGGGAATATTACTACAGCTATAACATGTACGGGAAACCTAGAGAATGGACACACTGTGAATACGAAAGGTTTCTAAAACTCAACGAAGAGTCCCTCTCCTGGTGCTCCGCTTTGACTTTCCAACTGCTTTCCTATCAATCTCCCAACTTGGAGAGACAGCCCCTTTAAGCTCCTGGTTCGCACAAGTTGCCAATTTGGCAGAGGATGAAAGGGAAGAGGGAGAACCAATGAGAGAGTAGCTGTTAGGCATTTGGATGGGCACATGTCACTCTAATTTCCCGGCAGGAAGAAGAATTAACCAAAGTCTCAGCCACCCACCGGGAACCAGTATAGGTCCTGAACCAGAAGTTTGGACTTGCGTTCAGCTCACAAAAAACGAGTTGAAAAGTGGAGCTCAGGGGCACAGCAATTCACAAACTGGCAGAGTAATCAAGGCCAACTCTCGTCCAAAATTCTGTTGAGGGAAGGCAACGAGGCGGACTTGAAAGCGAGGCAGAATAGCAGGAAACAGATTTCAAGAGGTACGTTGGAATCGCCTGTAAAGCACAGGAAGAGGGGCACAACTTCGACAATGACGCACTTGGCCAAAAAGGGCGTATGCGTTTTCTCCTGAATATATTCAGGAGAAAACGCATACGCCCTTTTTGGCCAAGCAAGCAAGCGGGCAATGCAAATCTGCACTACAAAGAAGTATCACTTCCCACCGGTCAAAAGGGACATCCACAAAATGTGTAAAAACCAGAAAGGCAAGACAGGCCCTGGAGAACAGGGAGCCTTGTTATGCTGATGGGCGGGATGTAAGTTGCCAACTGCCTCACTGGAGGAGTGCATTGTGTTCCCTAAAACAAGGAAACAACAGAGCTACAGAGCCAAGAGCACTTCCAGTCTAGGGAATATACCTTGGGAAAACTGAAAATCAATAAGACAGAGCCACCCCCAAATTGAGGGCTGCACTGCTTACAAGAACCTCAACCTGGGTGCACCTGAAATATCCCAGGAAATATAAAAATGGTTCAAAAAATTGTGGAACTTACGTACGATGGAATATCCCTCAGCCATGAAATCAATGTCATAAGACCAGTAGCAGCAAAATGAGTGGATTCAGGTACGATGATTCTAAGTGAAATAAGTCACACAGAAAAAGAAACTTATCATAAGATATCACTTAGGAAGATCCTGTAAACATGGCTACACATGAACTGAGTTAGGAAAGAGAACAGAGTCTCACATTTAGAAAACACTCTTATGCCTGCTTAAGGGGGAGGAGAGGTGGGGTGATGCATCAAACCAGAGTTTGATATAAGCACAGGTACCGTTCCAAAAACCAACTATGGAATAGACAAGACCTACACCTTCCTCAGTGAAAGGGACTCAAAACCCCATATTTCCCGCAGAGGAATAGATCTGACTAGTAAGAATCTTAAAACCTATGTATTGATATGTCACCGTAAGGGAATCAAGTGTGTCTAGACTGGCATAAACATGGCAGCGAGAATCAGCTCAAACCCACTCTAAAAAGGAATTTCAAAAGCAAAACAAAGAAACAGGGAAATTCTTTACAATTCCTTCAGGGTCTCTGATGCAACCTGGAATGACCCTATCTACAATGACAGCTGGATGTGGCATGAGGCTGGACACTTGGGACTGAGAGGATTGGTGAGATTGGGTGAGCAAATGCAGACCCTTTAAAGCAAGAATGCATGGCACCCATTCCATGGGTCCCAACTCTCCAGGTTGAAGGGAATATTACTACAGCTCTAACATGTACGGGAAACCTAGAGAATGGACACACTGTGAATATGAAAGGTTTCTAAAACTCAACGAAGAGTCCCTCTCCTGGTGCTCCGATTTGACTTTCCAACTGCTTTCCTATCAATCTCCCAACTTGGAGAGACAGCCCCTTTAAGCTCCTGGTTCGCACAAGTTGCCAATTTGGCAGAGGATGAAAGGGAAGAGGGAGAACCAATGAGAGAGTAGCTGTTAGGCATTTGGATGGGCACATGTCACTCTAATTTCCCGGCAGGAAGAAGAATTAACCAAAGTCTCAGCCACCCACCGGGAACCAGTATAGGTCCTGAACCAGAAGTTTGGACTTGCGTTCAGCTCACAAAAAACGAGTTAAAAAGTAGACCTCAGGGGCACAGCAATTCACAAACTGGCAGAGTAATCAAGGCCAACTCTCGTCCAAAAATCTGTTGAGGGAAGGCAACGAGGCGGACTTGAAAGCGAGGCAGAATAGCAGGAAACAGATTTCACGAGGTACGTTGGAATCGCCTGTAAAGCACAGGAAGAGGGGCACAACTTCGACAATGACGCACTTGGCCAAAAAGGGCATATGCGTTTTCTCCTGAATATATTCAGGAGAAAACGCATACGCCCTTTTTGGCCAAGCAAGCAAGCGGGCAATGCAAATCTGCACTACAAAGAAGTATCACTTCCCACCGGTCAAAAGGGACATCCACAAAATGTGTAAAAACCAGAAAGGCAAGACAGGCCCTGGAGAACAGGGAGCCTTGTTATGCTGATGGGCGGGATGTAAGTTGCCAACTGCCTCACTGGAGGAGTGCATTGTGTTCCCTAAAACAAGGAAACAACAGAGCTACAGAGCCAAGGGCACTTCCAGTCTAGGGAATATACCTTGGGAAAACTGAAAATCAATAAGACAGAGCCACCCCCAAATTGAGGGCTGCACTGCTTACAAGAACCTCAACCTGGGTGCACCTGAAATATCCCAGGAAATATAAAAATGGTTCAAAAAATTGTGGAACTTACGTACGATGGAATATCCCTCAGCCATGAAATCAATGTCATAAGACCAGTAGCAGCAAAATGAGTGGATTCAGGTACGATGATTCTAAGTGAAATAAGTCACACAGAAAAAGAAACTTATCATAAGATATCACTTAGGAAGATCCTGTAAACATGGCTACACATGAACTGAGTTAGGAAAGAGAACAGAGTCTCACATTTAGAAAACACTCTTATGCGTGCTTAAGGGGGAAGGAGAGGAGGGGTGATGCATCAAACCAGAGTTTGATATAAGCCCAGGTACCGTTCCAAAAACCAACTATGGAATAGACAAGACCTACACCTTCCTCAGTGAAAGGGACTCAAAACCCCATATTTCCCGCAGAGGAATAGATCTGACTAGTAAGAATCTTAAAACCTATGTATTGATATGTCTCCGTAAGGGAATCAAGTGTGTCTAGACTGGCATAAACATGGCAGCGAGAATCAGCTCAAACCCACTCTAAAAAGGAATTTCAAAAACAAAACAAAGAAACAGGGAAATTCTTTACAATTCCTTCAGGGTCTCTGATGCAACCTGGAATGACCCTATCTACAATGACAGCTGGATGTGGCATGAGGCTGGACACTTGGGACTGAGAGGATTGGTGAGATTGGGTGAGCAAATGCAGACCCTTTAAAGCAAGAATGCATGGCACCCATTCCATGGGTCCCAACTCTCCAGGTTGAAGGGAATATTACTACAGCTATAACATGTACGGGAAACCTAGAGAATGGACACACTGTGAATACGAAAGGTTTCTAAAACTCAACGAAGAGTCCCTATCCTGGTGCTCCGCTTTGACTTTCCAACAGCTTTCCTATCAATCTCCCAACTTGGAGAGACAGCCCCTTTAAGCTCCTGGTTCGCACAGGTTGCCAATTTGGCAGAGGATGAAAGGGAAGAGGGAGAACCAATGAGAGAGTAGCTGTTAGGCATTTGGATGGGCACATGTCACTCTAATTTCCCGGCAGGAAGAAGAATTAACCAAAGTCTCAGCCACCCACCGGGAACCAGTATAGGTCCTGAACCAGAAGTTTGGACTTGCGTTCAGCTCACAAAATACGAGTTGAAAAGTGGAGCTCAGGGGCACAGCAATTCACAAACTGGCAGAGTAATCAAGGCCAACTCTCGTCCAAAATTCTGTTGAGGGAAGGCAACGAGGCGGACTTGAAAGCGAGGCAGAATAGCAGGAAACAGATTTCAAGAGGTACGTTGGAATCGCCTGTAAAGCACAGGAAGAGGGGCACAACTTCGACAATAACACACTTGGCCAAAAAGGGCGTATGCGTTTTCTCCTGAATATATTCAGGAGAAAACGCATACGCCCTTTTTGGCCAAGCAAGCAAGCGGGCAATGCAAATCTGCACTACAAAGAAGTATCACTTCCCACCGGTCAAAAGGGACATCCACAAAATGTGTAAAAACCAGAAAGGCAAGACAGGCCCTGGAGAACAGGGAGCCTTGTTATGCTGATGGGCGGGATGTAAGTTGCCAACTGCCTCACTGGAGGAGTGCATTGTGTTCCCTAAAACAAGGAAACAACAGAGCTACAGAGCCAAGGGCACTTCCAGTCTAGGGAATATACCTTGGGAAAACTGAAAATCAATAAGACAGAGCCACCCCCAAATTGAGGGCTGCACTGCTTACAAGAACCTCAACCTGGGTGCACCTGAAATATCCCAGGAAATATAAAAATGGTTCAAAAAATTGTGGAACTTACGTACGATGGAATATCCCTCAGCCATGAAATCAATGTCATAAGACCAGTAGCAGCAAAATGAGTGGATTCAGATACGATGATTCTAAGTGAAATAAGTCACACAGAAAAAGAAACTTATCATAAGATATCACTTAGGAAGATCCTGTAAACATGGCTACACATGAACTGAGTTAGGCAAGAGAACAGAGTCTCACATTTAGAAAACACTCTTATGCCTGCTTAAGGGGGAAAGAGAGGTGGGGTGATGCATCAAACCAGAGTTTGATATAAGCCCAGGTACCGTTCCAAAAACCAACTATGGAATAGACAAGACCTACACCTTCCTCAGTGAAAGGGACTCAAAACCCCATATTTCCCGCAGAGGAATAGATCTGACTAGTAAGAATCTTAAAACCTATGTAATGATATGTCTCCGTAAGGGAATCAAGTGTGTCTAGACTGGCATAAACATGGCAGCGAGAATCAGCTCAAACCCACTCTAAAAAGGAATTTCAAAAACAAAACAAAGAAACAGGGAAATTCTTTACAATTCCTTCAGGGTCTCTGATGCAACCTGGAATGACCCTATCTACAATGACAGCTGGATGTGGCATGAGGCTGGACACTTGGGACTGAGAGGATTGGTGAGATTGGGTGAGCAATTGCAGACCCTTTAAAGCAAGAATGCATGGCACCCATTCCATGGGTCCCAACTCTCCAGGTTGAAGGGAATATTACTACAGCTATAACATGTACGGGAAACCTAGAGAATGGACACACTGTGAATACGAAAGGTTTCTAAAACTCAACGAAGAGTCCCTCTCCTGGTGCTCCGCTTTGACTTTCCAACTGCTTTCCTATCAATCTCCCAACTTGGAGAGACAGCCCCTTTAAGCTCCTGGTTCGCACAAGTTGCCAATTTGGCAGAGGATGAAAGGGAAGAGGGAGAACCAATGAGAGAGTAGCTGTTAGGCATTTGGATGGGCACATGTCACTCTAATTTCCCGGCAGGAAGAAGAATTAACCAAAGTCTCAGCCACCCACCGGGAACCAGTATAGGTCCTGAACCAGAAGTTTGGACTTGCGTTCAGCTCACAAAAAACGAGTTGAAAAGTGGAGCTCAGGGGCACAGCAATTCACAAACTGGCAGAGTAATCAAGGCCAACTCTCGTCCAAAATTCTGTTGAGGGAAGGCAACGAGGCGGACTTGAAAGCGAGGCAGAATAGCAGGAAACAGATTTCAAGAGGTACGTTGGAATCGCCTGTAAAGCACAGGAAGAGGGGCACAACTTCGACAATGACGCCCTTGGCCAAAAAGGGCGTATGCGTTTTCTCCTGAATATATTCAGGAGAAAACGCATACGCCCTTTTTGGCCAAGCAAGCAAGCGGGCAATGCAAATCTGCACTACAAAGAAGTATCACTTCCCACCGGTCAAAAGGGACATCCACAAAATGTGTAAAAACCAGAAAGGCAAGACAGGCCCTGGAGAACAGGGAGCCTTGTTATGCTGATGGGCGGGATGTAAGTTGCCAACTGCCTCACTGGAGGAGTGCATTGTGTTCCCTAAAACAAGGAAACAACAGAGCTACAGAGCCAAGAGCACTTCCAGTCTAGGGAATATACCTTGGGAAAACTGAAAATCAATAAGACAGAGCCACCCCCAAATTGAGGGCTGCACTGCTTACAAGAACCTCAACCTGGGTGCACCTGAAATATCCCAGGAAATATAAAAATGGTTCAAAAAATTGTGGAACTTACGTACGATGGAATATCCCTCAGCCATGAAATCAATGTCATAAGACCAGTAGCAGCAAAATGAGTGGATTCAGGTACGATGATTCTAAGTGAAATAAGTCACACAGAAAAAGAAACTTATCATAAGATATCACTTAGGAAGATCCTGTAAACATGGCTACACATGAACTGAGTTAGGAAAGAGAACAGAGTCTCACATTTAGAAAACACTCTTATGCCTGCTTAAGGGGGAGGAGAGGTGGGGTGATGCATCAAACCAGAGTTTGATATAAGCACAGGTACCGTTCCAAAAACCAACTATGGAATAGACAAGACCTACACCTTCCTCAGTGAAAGGGACTCAAAACCCCATATTTCCCGCAGAGGAATAGATCTGACTAGTAAGAATCTTAAAACCTATGTATTGATATGTCACCGTAAGGGAATCAAGTGTGTCTAGACTGGCATAAACATGGCAGCGAGAATCAGCTCAAACCCACTCTAAAAAGGAATTTCAAAAGCAAAACAAAGAAACAGGGAAATTCTTTACAATTCCTTCAGGGTCTCTGATGCAACCTGGAATGACCCTATCTACAATGACAGCTGGATGTGGCATGAGGCTGGACACTTGGGACTGAGAGGATTGGTGAGATTGGGTGAGCAAATGCAGACCCTTTAAAGCAAGAATGCATGGCACCCATTCCATGGGTCCCAACTCTCCAGGTTGAAGGGAATATTACTACAGCTCTAACATGTACGGGAAACCTAGAGAATGGACACACTGTGAATATGAAAGGTTTCTAAAACTCAACGAAGAGTCCCTCTCCTGGTGCTCCGATTTGACTTTCCAACTGCTTTCCTATCAATCTCCCAACTTGGAGAGACAGCCCCTTTAAGCTCCTGGTTCGCACAAGTTGCCAATTTGGCAGAGGATGAAAGGGAAGAGGGAGAACCAATGAGAGAGTAGCTGTTAGGCATTTGGATGGGCACATGTCACTCTAATTTCCCGGCAGGAAGAAGAATTAACCAAAGTCTCAGCCACCCACCGGGAACCAGTATAGGTCCTGAACCAGAAGTTTGGACTTGCGTTCAGCTCACAAAAAACGAGTTGAAAAGTAGAGCTCAGGGGCACAGCAATTCACAAACTGGCAGAGTAATCAAGGCCAACTCTCGTCCAAAAATCTGTTGAGGGAAGGCAACGAGGCGGACTTGAAAGCGAGGCAGAATAGCAGGAAACACATTTCACGAGGTACGTTGGAATCGCCTGTAAAGCACAGGAAGAGGGGCACAACTTCGACAATGACGCACTTGGCCAAAAAGGGCATATGCGTTTTCTCCTGAATATATTCAGGAGAAAACGCATACGCCCTTTTTGGCCAAGCAAGCAAGCGGGCAATGCAAATCTGCACTACAAAGAAGTATCACTTCCCACCGGTCAAAAGGGACATCCACAAAATGTGTAAAAACCAGAAAGGCAAGACAGGCCCTCGAGAACAGGGAGACTTGTTATGCTGATGGGCGGGATGTAAGTTGCCAACTGCCTCACTGGAGGAGTGCATTGTGTTCCCTAAAACAAGGAAACAACAGAGCTACAGAGCCAAGGGCACTTCCAGTCTAGGGAATATACCTTGGGAAAACTGAAAATCAATAAGACAGAGCCACCCCCAAATTGAGGGCTGCACTGCTTACAAGAACCTCAACCTGGGTGCACCTGAAATATCCCAGGAAATATAAAAATGGTTCAAAAAATTGTGGAACTTACGTACGATGGAATATCCCTCAGCCATGAAATCAATGTCATAAGACCAGTAGCAGCAAAATGAGTGGATTCAGGTACGATGATTCTAAGTGAAATAAGTCACACAGAAAAAGAAACTTATCATAAGATATCACTTAGGAAGATCCTGTAAACATGGCTACACATGAACTGAGTTAGGAAAGAGAACAGAGTCTCACATTTAGAAAACACTCTTATGCCTGCTTAAGGGGGAAGGAGAGGTGGGGTGATGCATCAAACCAGAGTTTGATATAAGCCCAGGTACCGTTCCAAAAACCAACTATGGAATAGACAAGACCTACACCTTCCTCAGTGAAAGGGACTCAAAACCCCATATTTCCCGCAGAGGAATAGATCTGACTAGTAAGAATCTTAAAACCTATGTATTGATATGTCTCCGTAAGGGAATCAAGTGTGTCTAGACTGGCATAAACATGGCAGCGAGAATCAGCTCAAACCCACTCTAAAAAGGAATTTCAAAAACAAAACAAAGAAACAGGGAAATTCTTTACAATTCCTTCAGGGTCTCTGATGCAACCTGGAATGACCCTATCTACAATGACAGCTGGATGTGGCATGAGGCTGGACACTTGGGACTGAGAGGATTGGTGAGATTGGGTGAGCAAATGCAGACCCTTTAAAGCAAGAATGCATGGCACCCATTCCATGGGTCCCAACTCTCCAGGTTGAAGGGAATATTACTACAGCTATAACATGTACGGGAAACCTAGAGAATGGACACACTGTGAATACGAAAGGTTTCTAAAACTCAACGAAGAGTCCCTCTCCTGGTGCTCCGGTTTGACTTTCCAACTGCTTTCCTATCAATCTCCCAACTTGGAGAGACAGCCCCTTTAAGCTCCTGGTTCGCACAGGTTGCCAATTTGGCAGAGGATGAAAGGGAAGAGGGAGAACCAATGAGAGAGTAGCTGTTAGGCATTTGGATGGGCACATGTCACTCTAATTTCCCGGCAGGAAGAAGAATTAACCAAAGTCTCAGCCACCCACCGGGAACCAGTATAGGTCCTGAACCAGAAGTTTGGACTTGCGTTCAGCTCACAAAAAACGAGTTGAAAAATGGAGCTCAGGGGCACAGCAATTCACAAACTGGCAGAGTAATCAAGGCCAACTCTCGTCCAAAATTCTGTTGAGGGAAGGCAACGAGGCGGACTTGAAAGCGAGGCAGAATAGCAGGAAACAGATTTCAAGAGGTACGTTGGAATCGCCTGTAAAGCACAGGAAGAGGGGCACAACTTCGACAATAACACACTTGGCCAAAAAGGGCGTATGCGTTTTCTCCTGAATATATTCAGGAGAAAACGCATACGCCCTTTTTGGCCAAGCAAGCAAGCGGGCAATGCAAATCTGCACTACAAAGAAGTATCACTTCCCACCGGTCAAAAGGGACATCCACAAAATGTGTAAAAACCAGAAAGGCAAGACAGGCCCTGGAGAACAGGGAGCCTTGTTATGCTGATGGGCGGGATGTAAGTTGCCAACTGCCTCACTGGAGGAGTGCATTGTGTTCCCTAAAACAAGGAAACAACAGAGCTACAGAGCCAAGGGCACTTCCAGTCTAGGGAATATACCTTGGGAAAACTGAAAATCAATAAGACAGAGCCACCCCCAAATTGAGGGCTGCACTGCTTACAAGAACCTCAACCTGGGTGCACCTGAAATATCCCAGGAAATATAAAAATGGTTCAAAAAATTGTGGAACTTACGTACGATGGAATATCCCTCAGCCATGAAATCAATGTCATAAGACCAGTAGCAGCAAAATGAGTGGATTCAGATACGATGATTCTAAGTGAAATAAGTCACACAGAAAAAGAAACTTATCATAAGATATCACTTAGGAAGATCCTGTAAACATGGCTACACATGAACTGAGTTAGGCAAGAGAACAGAGTCTCACATTTAGAAAACACTCTTATGCCTGCTTAAGGGGGAAAGAGAGGTGGGGTGATGCATCAAACCAGAGTTTGATATAAGCCCAGGTACCGTTCCAAAAACCAACTATGGAATAGACAAGACCTACACCTTCCTCAGTGAAAGGGACTCAAAACCCCATATTTCCCGCAGAGGAATAGATCTGACTAGTAAGAATCTTAAAACCTATGTAATGATATGTCTCCGTAAGGGAATCAAGTGTGTCTAGACTGGCATAAACATGGCAGCGAGAATCAGCTCAAACCCACTCTAAAAAGGAATTTCAAAAACAAAACAAAGAAACAGGGAAATTCTTTACAATTCCTTCAGGGTCTCTGATGCAACCTGGAATGACCCTATCTACAATGACAGCTGGATGTGGCATGAGGCTGGACACTTGGGACTGAGAGGATTGGTGAGATTGGGTGAGCAATTGCAGACCCTTTAAAGCAAGAATGCATGGCACCCATTCCATGGGTCCCAACTCTCCAGGTTGAAGGGAATATTACTACAGCTATAACATGTACGGGAAACCTAGAGAATGGACACACTGTGAATACGAAAGGTTTCTAAAACTCAACGAAGAGTCCCTCTCCTGGTGCTCCGCTTTGACTTTCCAACTGCTTTCCTATCAATCTCCCAACTTGGAGAGACAGCCCCTTTAAGCTCCTGGTTCGCACAAGTTGCCAATTTGGCAGAGGATGAAAGGGAAGAGGGAGAACCAATGAGAGAGTAGCTGTTAGGCATTTGGATGGGCACATGTCACTCTAATTTCCCGGCAGGAAGAAGAATTAACCAAAGTCTCAGCCACCCACCGGGAACCAGTATAGGTCCTGAACCAGAAGTTTGGACTTGCGTTCAGCTCACAAAAAACGAGTTGAAAAGTGGAGCTCAGGGGCACAGCAATTCACAAACTGGCAGAGTAATCAAGGCCAACTCTCGTCCAAAATTCTGTTGAGGGAAGGCAACGAGGCGGACTTGAAAGCGAGGCAGAATAGCAGGAAACAGATTTCAAGAGGTACGTTGGAATCGCCTGTAAAGCACAGGAAGAGGGGCACAACTTCGACAATGACGCACTTGGCCAAAAAGGGCATATGCGTTTTCTCCTGAATATATTCAGGAGAAAACGCATACGCCCTTTTTGGCCAAGCAAGCAAGCGGGCAATGCAAATCTGCACTACAAAGAAGTATCACTTCCCACCGGTCAAAAGGGACATCCACAAAATGTGTAAAAACCAGAAAGGCAAGACAGGCCCTGGAGAACAGGGAGCCTTGTTATGCTGATGGGCGGGATGTAAGTTGCCAACTGCCTCACTGGAGGAGTGCATTGTGTTCCCTAAAACAAGGAAACAACAGAGCTACAGAGCCAAGAGCACTTCCAGTCTAGGGAATATACCTTGGGAAAACTGAAAATCAATAAGACAGAGCCACCCCCAAATTGAGGGCTGCACTGCTTACAAGAACCTCAACCTGGGTGCACCTGAAATATCCCAGGAAATATAAAAATGGTTCAAAAAATTGTGGAACTTACGTACGATGGAATATCCCTCAGCCATGAAATCAATGTCATAAGACCAGTAGCAGCAAAATGAGTGGATTCAGGTACGATGATTCTAAGTGAAATAAGTCACACAGAAAAAGAAACTTATCATAAGATATCACTTAGGAAGATCCTGTAAACATGGCTACACATGAACTGAGTTAGGAAAGAGAACAGAGTCTCACATTTAGAAAACACTCTTATGCCTGCTTAAGGGGGAGGAGAGGTGGGGTGATGCATCAAACCAGAGTTTGATATAAGCACAGGTACCGTTCCAAAAACCAACTATGGAATAGACAAGACCTACACCTTCCTCAGTGAAAGGGACTCAAAACCCCATATTTCCCGCAGAGGAATAGATCTGACTAGTAAGAATCTTAAAACCTATGTATTGATATGTCACCGTAAGGGAATCAAGTGTGTCTAGACTGGCATAAACATGGCAGCGAGAATCAGCTCAAACCCACTCTAAAAAGGAATTTCAAAAGCAAAACAAAGAAACAGGGAAATTCTTTACAATTCCTTCAGGGTCTCTGATGCAACCTGGAATGACCCTATCTACAATGACAGCTGGATGTGGCATGAGGCTGGACACTTGGGACTGAGAGGATTGGTGAGATTGGGTGAGCAAATGCAGACCCTTTAAAGCAAGAATGCATGGCACCCATTCCATGGGTCCCAACTCTCCAGGTTGAAGGGAATATTACTACAGCTCTAACATGTACGGGAAACCTAGAGAATGGACACACTGTGAATATGAAAGGTTTCTAAAACTCAACGAAGAGTCCCTCTCCTGGTGCTCCGATTTGACTTTCCAACTGCTTTCCTATCAATCTCCCAACTTGGAGAGACAGCCCCTTTAAGCTCCTGGTTCGCACAAGTTGCCAATTTGGCAGAGGATGAAAGGGAAGAGGGAGAACCAATGAGAGAGTAGCTGTTAGGCATTTGGATGGGCACATGTCACTCTAATTTCCCGGCAGGAAGAAGAATTAACCAAAGTCTCAGCCACCCACCGGGAACCAGTATAGGTCCTGAACCAGAAGTTTGGACTTGCGTTCAGCTCACAAAAAACGAGTTGAAAAGTAGACCTCAGGGGCACAGCAATTCACAAACTGGCAGAGTAATCAAGGCCAACTCTCGTCCAAAAATCTGTTGAGGGAAGGCAACGAGGCGGACTTGAAAGCGAGGCAGAATAGCAGGAAACAGATTTCACGAGGTACGTTGGAATCGCCTGTAAAGCACAGGAAGAGGGGCACAACTTCGACAATGACGCACTTGGCCAAAAAGGGCGTATGCGTTTTCTCCTGAATATATTCAGGAGAAAACGCATACGCCCTTTTTGGCCAAGCAAGCAAGCGGGCAATGCAAATCTGCACTACAAAGAAGTATCACTTCCCACCGGTCAAAAGGGACATCCACAAAATGTGTAAAAACCAGAAAGGCAAGACAGGCCCTCGAGAACAGGGAGACTTGTTATGCTGATGGGCGGGATGTAAGTTGCCAACTGCCTCACTGGAGGAGTGCATTGTGTTCCCTAAAACAAGGAAACAACAGAGCTACAGAGCCAAGGGCACTTCCAGTCTAGGGAATATACCTTGGGAAAACTGAAAATCAATAAGACAGAGCCACCCCCAAATTGAGGGCTGCACTGCTTACAAGAACCTCAACCTGGGTGCACCTGAAATATCCCAGGAAATATAAAAATGGTTCAAAAAATTGTGGAACTTACGTACGATGGAATATCCCTCAGCCATGAAATCAATGTCATAAGACCAGTAGCAGCAAAATGAGTGGATTCAGGTACGATGATTCTAAGTGAAATAAGTCACACAGAAAAAGAAACTTATCATAAGATATCACTTAGGAAGAACCTGTAAACATGGCTACACATGAACTGAGTTAGGAAAGAGAACAGAGTCTCACATTTAGAAAACACTCTTATGCCTGCTTAAGGGGGAAGGAGAGGTGGGGTGATGCATCAAACCAGAGTTTGATATAAGCACAGGTACCGTTCCAAAAACCAACTATGGAATAGACAAGACCTACACCTTCCTCAGTGAAAGGGACTCAAAACCCCATATTTCCCGCAGAGGAATAGATCTGACTAGTAAGAATCTTAAAACCTATGTATTGATATGTCTCCGTAAGGGAATCAAGTGTGTCTAGACTGGCATAAACATGGCAGCGAGAATCAGCTCAAACCCACTCTAAAAAGGAATTTCAAAAACAAAACAAAGAAACAGGGAAATTCTTTACAATTCCTTCAGGGTCTCTGATGCAACCTGGAATGACCCTATCTACAATGACAGCTGGATGTGGCATGAGGCTGGACACTTGGGACTGAGAGGATTGGTGAGATTGGGTGAGCAAATGCAGACCCTTTAAAGCAAGAATGCATGGCACCCATTCCATGGGTCCCAACTCTCCAGGTTGAAGGGAATATTACTACAGCTATAACATGTACGGGAAACCTAGAGAATGGACACACTGTGAATACGAAAGGTTTCTAAAACTCAACGAAGAGTCCCTCTCCTGGTGCTCCGGTTTGACTTTCCAACTGCTTTCCTATCAATCTCCCAACTTGGAGAGACAGCCCCTTTAAGCTCCTGGTTCGCACAGGTTGCCAATTTGGCAGAGGATGAAAGGGAAGAGGGAGAACCAATGAGAGAGTAGCTGTTAGGCATTTGGATGGGCACATGTCACTCTAATTTCCCGGCAGGAAGAAGAATTAACCAAAGTCTCAGCCACCCACCGGGAACCAGTATAGGTCCTGAACCAGAAGTTTGGACTTGCGTTCAGCTCACAAAAAACGAGTTGAAAAATGGAGCTCAGGGGCACAGCAAATCACAAACTGGCAGAGTAATCAAGGCCAACTCTCGTCCAAAATTCTGTTGAGGGAAGGCAACGAGGCGGACTTGAAAGCGAGGCAGAATAGCAGGAAACAGATTTCAAGAGGTACGTTGGAATCGCCTGTAAAGCACAGGAAGAGGGGCACAACTTCGACAATGACGCACTTGGCCAAAAAGGGCATATGCGTTTTCCCCTGAATATATTCAGGAGAAAACGCATACGCCCTTTTTGGCCAAGCAAGCAATCGGGCAATGCAAATCTGCACTACAAAGAAGTATCACTTCCCACCGGTCAAAAGGGACATCCACAAAATGTGTAAAAACCAGAAAGGCAAGACAGGCCCTCGAGAACAGGGAGACTTGTTATGCTGATGGGCGGGATGTAAGTTGCCAACTGCCTCACTGGAGGAGTGCATTGTGTTCCCTAAAACAAGGAAACAACAGAGCTACAGAGCCAAGGGCACTTCCAGTCTAGGGAATATACCTTGGGAAAACTGAAAATCAATAAGACAGAGCCACCCCCAAATTGAGGGCTGCACTGCTTACAAGAACCTCAACCTGGGTGCACCTGAAATATCCCAGGAAATATAAAAATGGTTCAAAAAATTGTGGAACTTACGTACGATGGAATATCCCTCAGCCATGAAATCAATGTCATAAGACCAGTAGCAGCAAAATGAGTGGATTCAGGTACGATGATTCTAAGTGAAATAAGTCACACAGAAAAAGAAACTTATCATAAGATATCACTTAGGAAGATCCTGTAAACATGGCTACACATGAACTGAGTTAGGAAAGAGAACAGAGTCTCACATTTAGAAAACACTCTTATGCCTGCTTAAGGGGGAAGGAGAGGTGGGGTGATGCATCAAACCAGAGTTTGATATAAGCCCAGGTACCGTTCCAAAAACCAACTATGGAATAGACAAGACCTACACCTTCCTCAGTGAAAGGGACTCAAAACCCCATATTTCCCGCAGAGGAATAGATCTGACTAGTAAGAATCTTAAAACCTATGTATTGATATGTCTCCGTAAGGGAATCAAGTGTGTCTAGACTGGCATAAACATGGCAGCGAGAATCAGCTCAAACCCACTCTAAAAAGGAATTTCAAAAACAAAACAAAGAAACAGGGAAATTCTTTACAATTCCTTCAGGGTCTCTGATGCAACCTGGAATGACCCTATCTACAATGACAGCTGGATGTGGCATGAGGCTAGACACTTGGGACTGAGAGGATTGGTGAGATTGGGTGAGCAAATGCAGACCCTTTAAAGCAAGAATGCATGGCACCCATTCCATGGGTCCCAACTCTCCAGGTTGAAGGGAATATTACTACAGCTATAACATGTACGGGAAACCTAGAGAATGGACACACTGTGAATACGAAAGGTTTCTAAAACTCAACGAAGAGTCCCTCTCCTGGTGCTCCGCTTTGACTTTCCAACTGCTTTCCTATCAATCTCCCAACTTGGAGAGACAGCCCCTTTAAGCTCCTGGTTCGCACAGGTTGCCAATTTGGCAGAGGATGAAAGGGAAGAGGGAGAACCAATGAGAGAGTAGCTGTTAGGCATTTGGATGGGCACATGTCACTCTAATTTCCCGGCAGGAAGAAGAATTAACCAAAGTCTCAGCCACCCACCGGGAACCAGTATAGGTCCTGAACCAGAAGTTTGGACTTGCGTTCAGCTCACAAAAAACGAGTTGAAAAATGGAGCTCAGGGGCACAGCAAATCACAAACTGGCAGAGTAATCAAGGCCAACTCTCGTCCAAAATTCTGTTGAGGGAAGGCAACGAGGCGGACTTGAAAGCGAGGCAGAATAGCAGGAAACAGATTTCAAGAGGTACGTTGGAATCGCCTGTAAAGCACAGGAAGAGGGGCACAACTTCGACAATGACGCACTTGGCCAAAAAGGGCGTATGCGTTTTCTCCTGAATATATTCAGGAGAAAACGCATACGCCCTTTTTGGCCAAGCAAGCAAGCGGGCAATGCAAATCTGCACTACAAAGAAGTATCACTTCCCACCGGTCAAAAGGGACATCCACAAAATGTGTAAAAACCAGAAAGGCAAGACAGGCCCTGGAGAACAGGGAGCCTTGTTATGCTGATGGGCGGGATGTAAGTTGCCAACTGCCTCACTGGAGGAGTGCATTGTGTTCCCTAAAACAAGGAAACAACAGAGCTACAGAGCCAAGGGCACTTCCAGTCTAGGGAATATACCTTGGGAAAACTGAAAATCAATAAGACAGAGCCACCCCCAAATTGAGGGCTGCACTGCTTACAAGAACCTCAACCTGGGTGCACCTGAAATATCCCAGGAAATATAAAAATGGTTCAAAAAATTGTGGAACTTACGTACGATGGAATATCCCTCAGCCATGAAATCAATGTCATAAGACCAGTAGCAGCAAAATGAGTGGATTCAGGTACGATGATTCTAAGTGAAATAAGTCACACAGAAAAAGAAACTTATCATAAGATATCACTTAGGAAGATCCTGTAAACATGGCTACACATGAACTGAGTTAGGAAAGAGAACAGAGTCTCACATTTAGAAAACACTCTTATGCCTGCTTAAGGGGGAAAGAGAGGTGGGGTGATGCATCAAACCAGAGTTTGATATAAGCCCAGGTACCGTTCCAAAAACCAACTATGGAATAGACAAGACCTACACATTCCTCAGTGAAAGGGACTCAAAACCCCATATTTCCCGCAGAGGAATAGATCTGACTAGTAAGAATCTTAAAACCTATGTATTGATATGTCTCCGTAAGGGAATCAAGTGTGTCTAGACTGGCATAAACATGGCAGCGAGAATCAGCTCAAACCCACTCTAAAAAGGAATTTCAAAAGCAAAACAAAGAAACAGGGAAATTCTTTACAATTCCTTCAGGGTCTCTGATGCAACCTGGAATGACCCTATCTACAATGACAGCTGGATGTGGCATGAGGCTGGACACTTGGGACTGAGAGGATTGGTGAGATTGGGTGAGCAAATGCAGACCCTTTAAAGCAAGAATGCATGGCACCCATTCCATGGGTCCCAACTCTCCAGGTTGAAGGGAATATTACTACAGCTATAACATGTACGGGAAACCTAGAGAATGGACACACTGTGAATACGAAAGGTTTCTAAAACTCAACGAAGAGTCCCTCTCCTGGTGCTCCGGTTTGACTTTCCAACTGCTTTCCTATCAATCTCCCAACTTGGAGAGACAGCCCCTTTAAGCTCCTGGTTCGCACAAGTTGCCAATTTGGCAGAGGATGAAAGGGAAGAGGGAGAACCAATGAGAGAGTAGCTGTTAGGCATTTGGGTGGGCACATGTCACTCTAATTTCCCGGCAGGAAGAAGAATTAACCAAAGTCTCAGCCACCCACCGGGAACCAGTATAGGTCCTGAACCAAAAGTTTGGACTTGCGTTCAGCTCACAAAAAACGAGTTGAAAAATGGAGCTCAGGGGCACAGCAATTCACAAACTGGCAGAGTAATCAAGGCCAACTCTCATCCAAAAATCTGTTGAGGGAAGGCAACGAGGCGGACTTGAAAGCGAGGCAGAATAGCAGGAAACAGATTTCAAGAGGTACGTTGGAATCGCCTGTAAAGCCCAGGAAGAGGGGCACAACTTCGACAATGATGCACTTGGCCAAAAAGGGCGTATGCGTTTTCTCCTGAATATATTCAGGAGAAAACGCATACGCCCTTTTTGGCCAAGCAAGCAAGCGGGCAATGCAAATCTGCACTACAAAGAAGTATCACTTCCCACCGGTCAAAAGGGACATCCACAAAATGTGTAAAAACCAGAAAGGCAAGACAGGCCCTGGAGAACAGGGAGCCTTGTTATGCTGATGGGCGGGATGTAAGTTGCCAACTGCCTCACTGGAGGAGTGCATTGTGTTCCCTAAAACAAGGAAACAACAGAGCTACAGAGCCAAGGGCACTTCCAGTCTAGGGAATATACCTTGGGAAAACTGAAAATCAATAAGACAGAGCCACCCCCAAATTGAGGGCTGCACTGCTTACAAGAACCTCAACCTGGGTGCACCTGAAATATCCCAGGAAATATAAAAATGGTTCAAAAAATTGTGGAACTTACGTACGATGGAATATCCCTCAGCCATGAAATCAATGTCATAAGACCAGTAGCAGCAAAATGAGTGGATTCAGGTACGATGATTCTAAGTGAAATAAGTCACACAGAAAAAGAAACTTATCATAAGATATCACTTAGGAAGATCCTGTAAACATGGCTACACATGAACTGAGTTAGGAAAGAGAACAGAGTCTCACATTTAGAAAACACTCTTATGCGTGCTTAAGGGGGAAGGAGAGGTGGGGTGATGCATCAAACCAGAGTTTGATATAAGCCCAGGTACCGTTCCAAAAACCAACTATGGAATAGACAAGACCTACACCTTCCTCAGTGAAAGGGACTCAAAACCCCATATTTCCCGCAGAGGAATAGATCTGACTAGTAAGAATCTTAAAACCTATGTATTGATATGTCTCCGTAAGGGAATCAAGTGTGTCTAGACTGGCATAAACATGGCAGCGAGAATCAGCTCAAACCCACTCTAAAAAGGAATTTCAAAAACAAAACAAAGAAACAGGGAAATTCTTTACAATTCCTTCAGGGTCTCTGATGCAACCTGGAATGACCCTATCTACAATGACAGCTGGATGTGGCATGAGGCTGGACACTTGGGACTGAGAGGATTGGTGAGATTGGGTGAGCAAATGCAGACCCTTTAAAGCAAGAATGCATGGCACCCATTCCATGGGTCCCAACTCTCCAGGTTGAAGGGAATATTACTACAGCTATAACATGTACGGGAAACCTAGAGAATGGACACACTGTGAATACGAAAGGTTTCTAAAACTCAACGAAGAGTCCCTCTCCTGGTGCTCCGGTTTGACTTTCCAACTGCTTTCCTATCAATCTCCCAACTTGGAGAGACAGCCCCTTTAAGCTCCTGGTTCGCACAGGTTGCCAATTTGGCAGAGGATGAAAGGGAAGAGGGAGAACCAATGAGAGAGTAGCTTTTAGGCATTTGGATGGGCATATGTCACTCTAATTTCCCGGCAGGAAGAAGAATTAACTAAAGTCTCAGCCACCCACCGGGAACCAGTATAGGTCCTGAACCAAAAGTTTGGACTTGCGTTCAGCTCACAAAAAACGAGTTGATAAATGGAGCTCAGGGGCACAGCAATTCACAAACTGTCAGAGTAATCAAGGCCAACTCTCGTCCAAAAATCTGTTGAGGGAAGGCAACGAGGCGGACTTGAAAGCGAGGCAGAATAGCAGGAAACAGATTTCAAGAGGTACGTTGGAATCGCCTGTAAAGCACAGGAAGAGGGGCACAACTTCGACAATGACGCACTTGGCCAAAAAGGGCGTATGCGTTTTCTCCTGAATATATTCAGGAGAAAACGCATACGCCCTTTTTGGCCAAGCAAGCAAGCGGGCAATGCAAATCTGCACTACAAAGAAGTATCACTTCCCACCGGTCAAAAGGGACATCCACAAAATGTGTAAAAACCAGAAAGGCAAGACAGGCCCTGGAGAACAGGGAGCCTTGTTATGCTGAAGGGCGGGATGTAAGTTGCCAACTGCCTCACTGGAGGAGTGCATTGTGTTCCCTAAAACAAGGAAACAACAGAGCTACAGAGCCAAGGGCACTTCCAGTCTAGGGAATATACCTTGGGAAAACTGAAAATCAATAAGACAGAGCCACCCCCAAATTGAGGGCTGCACTGCTTACAAGAACCTCAACCTGGGTGCACCTGAAGTATCCCAGGAAATATAAAAATGGTTCAAAAAATTGTGGAACTTACGTACGATGGAATATCCCTCAGCCATGAAATCAATGTCATAAGACCAGTAGCAGCAAAATGAGTGGATTCAGGTACGATGATTCTAAGTGAAATAAGTCACACAGAAAAAGAAACTTATCATAAGATATCACTTAGGAAGATCCTGTAAACATGGCTACACATGAACTGAGTTAGGAAAGAGAACAGAGTCTCACATTTAGAAAACACTCTTATGCCTGCTTAAGGGGGAAGGAGAGGTGGGGTGATGCATCAAACCAGAGTTTGATATAAGCCCAGGTACCGTTCCAAAAACCAACTATGGAATAGACAAGACCTACACCTTCCTCAGTGAAAGGGACTCAAAACCCCATATTTCCCGCAGAGGAATAGATCTGACTAGTAAGAATCTTAAAACCTATGTATTGATATGTCTCCATAAGGGAATCAAGTGTGTCTAGACTGGCATAAACATGGCAGCGAGAATCAGCTCAAACCCACTCTAAAAAGGAATTTCAAAAGCAAAACAAAGAAACAGGGAAATTCTTTACAATTCCTTCAGGGTCTCTGATGCAACCTGGAATGAACCTATCTACAATGACAGCTGGATGTGGCATGAGGCTGGACACTTGGGACTGAGAGGATTGGTGAGATTGGGTGAGCAATTGCAGACCCTTTAAAGCAAGAATGCATGGCACCCATTCCATGGGTCCCAACTCTCCAGGTTGAAGGGAATATTACTACAGCTATAACATGTACGGGAAACCTAGAGAATGGACACACTGTGAATACGAAAGGTTTCTAAAACTCAACGAAGAGTCCCTCTCCTGGTGCTCCGGTTTGACTTTCCAACTGCTTTCCTATCAATCTCCCAACTTGGAGAGACAGCCCCTTTAAGCTCCTGGTTCGCACAGGTTGCCAATTTGGCAGAGGATGAAAGGGAAGAGGGAGAACCAATGAGAGAGTAGCTGTTAGGCATTTGGGTGGGCACATGTCACTCTAATTTCCCGGCAGGAAGAAGAATTAACCAAAGTCTCAGCCACCCACCGGGAACCAGTATAGGTCCTGAACCAAAAGTTTGGACTTGCGTTCAGCTCACAAAAAACGAGTTGAAAAATGGAGCTCAGGGGCACAGCAATTCACAAACTGTCAGAGTAATCAAGGCCAACTCTCGTCCAAAAATCTGTTGAGGGAAGGCAACGAGGCGGACTTGAAAGCGAGGCAGAATAGCAGGAAACAGATTTCACGAGGTACGTTGGAATCGCCTGTAAAGCACAGGAAGAGGGGCACAACTTCGACAATGACGCACTTGGCCAAAAAGGGCGTATGCGTTTTCTCCTGAATATATTCAGGAGAAAACGCATACGCCCTTTTTGGCCAAGCAAGCAAGCGGGCAATGCAAATCTGCACTACAAAGAAGTATCACTTCCCACCGGTCAAAAGGGACATCCACAAAATGTGTAAAAACCAGAAAGGCAAGACAGGCCCTGGAGAACAGGGAGCCTTGTTATGCTGATGGGCGGGATGTAAGTTGCCAACTGCCTCACTGGAGGAGTGCATTGTGTTCCCTAAAACAAGGAAACAACAGAGCTACAGAGCCAAGGGCACTTCCAGTCTAGGGAATATACCTTGGGAAAACTGAAAATCAATAAGACAGAGCCACCCCCAAATTGAGGGCTGCACTGCTTACAAGAACCTCAACCTGGGTGCACCTGAAATATCCCAGGAAATATAAAAATGGTTCAAAAAATTGTGGAACTTACGTACGATGGAATATCCCTCAGCCATGAAATCAATGTCATAAGGCCAGTAGCAGCAAAATGAGTGGATTCAGGTACGATGATTCTAAGTGAAATAAGTCACACAGAAAAAGAAACTTATCATAAGATATCACTTAGGAAGATCCTGTAAACATGGCTACACATGAACTGAGTTAGGAAAGAGAACAGAGTCTCACATTTAGAAAACACTCTTATGCCTGCTTAAGGGGGAAGGAGAGGTGGGGTGATGCATCAAACCAGAGTTTGATATAAGCCCAGGTACCGTTCCAAAAACCAACTATGGAATAGACAAGACCTACACCTTCCTCAGTGAAAGGGACTCAAAACCCCATATTTCCCGCAGAGGAATAGATCTGACTAGTAAGAATCTTAAAACCTATGTATTGATATGTCTCCGTAAGGGAATCAAGTGTGTCTAGACTGGCATAAACATAGCAGCGAGAATCAGCTCAAACCCACTCTAAAAATGAATTTCAAAAGCAAAACAAAGAAACAGGGAAATTCTTTACAATTCCTTCAGGGTCTCTGATGCAACCTGGAATGACCCTATCTACAATGACAGCTGGATGTGGCATGAGGCTGGACACTTGGGACTGAGAGGATTGGTGAGATTGGGTGAGCAATTGCAGACCCTTTAAAGCAAGAATGCATGGCACCCATTCCATGGGTCCCAACTCTCCAGGTTGAAGGGAATATTACTACAGCTATAACATGTACGGGAAACCTAGAGAATGGACACACTGTGAATACGAAAGGTTTCTAAAACTCAACGAAGAGTCCCTCTCCTGGTGCTCCGGTTTGACTTTCCAACTGCTTTCCTATCAATCTCCCAACTTGGAGAGACAGCCCCTTTAAGCTCCTGGTTCGCACAGGTTGCCAATTTGGCAGAGGATGAAAGGGAAGAGGGAGAACCAATGAGAGAGTGGCTGTTAGGCATTTGGGTGGGCACATGTCACTCTAATTTCCCGGCAGGAAGAAGAATTAACCAAAGTCTCAGCCACCCACCGGGAACCAGTATAGGTCCTGAACCAAAAGTTTGGACTTGCGTTCAGCTCACAAAAAACGAGTTGAAAAATGGAGCTCAGGGGCACAGCAATTCACAAACTGGCAGAGTAATCAAGGCCAACTCTCGTCCAAAAATCTGTTGAGGGAAGGCAACGAGGCGGACTTGAAAGCGAGGCAGAATAGCAGGAAACAGATTTCAAGAGGTACGTTGGAATCGCCTGTAAAGCACAGGAAGAGGGGCACAACTTCGACAATGACGCACTTGGCCAAAAAGGGCGTATGCGTTTTCTCCTGAATATATTCAGGAGAAAACGCATACGCCCTTTTTGGCCAAGCAAGCAAGCGGGCAATGCAAATCTGCACTACAAAGAAGTATCACTTCCCACTGGTCAAAAGGGACATCCACAAAATGTGTAAAAACCAGAAAGGCAAGACAGGCCCTGGAGAACAGGGAGCCTTGTTATGCTGATGGGCGGGATGTAAGTTGCCAACTGCCTCACTGGAGGAGTGCATTGTGTTCCCTAAAACAAGGAAACAACAGAGCTACAGAGCCAAGTGCACTTCCAGTCTAGGGAATATACCTTGGGAAAACTGAAAATCAATAAGACAGAGCCACCCCCAAATTGAGGGCTGCACTGCTTACAAGAACCTCAACCTGGGTGCACCTGAAATATCCCAGGAAATATAAAAATGGTTCAAAAAATTGTGGAACTTACGTACGATGGAATATCCCTCAGCCATGAAATCAATGTCATAAGACCAGTAGCAGCAAAATGAGTGGATTCAGGTACGATGATTCTAAGTGAAATAAGTCACACAGAAAAAGAAACTTATCATAAGATATCACTTAGGAAGATCCTGTAAATATGGCTACACATGAACTGAGTTAGGAAAGCGAACAGAGTCTCACATTTAGAAAACACTCTTATGCCTGCTTAAGGGGGAAGGAGAGGTGGGGTGATGCATCAAACCAGAGTTTGATATAAGCACAGGTACCGCTCCAAAAACCAACTATGGAATAGACAAGACCTACACCTTCCTCAGTGAAAGGGACTCAAAACCCCATATTTCCCGCAAAGGAATAGATCTGACTAGTAAGAATCTTAAAACCTATGTAATGCTATGTCTCCGTAAGGGAATCAAGTGTGTCTAGAATGGCATAAACATGGCAGCGAGAATCAGCTCAAACCCACTCTAAAAAGGAATTTCAAAAACAAAACAAAGAAACAGGGAAATTCTTTACAATTCCTTCAGGGTCTCTGATGCAACCTGGAATGACCCTATCTACAATGACAGCTGGATGTGGCATGAGGCTGGACACTTGGGACTGAGAGGATTGGTGAGATTGGGTGAGCAAATGCAGACCCTTTAAAGCAAGAATGCATGGCACCCATTCCATGGGTCCCAACTCTCCAGGTTGAAGGGAATATTACTACAGCTATAACATGTACGGGAAACCTAGAGAATGGACACACTGTGAATACGAAAGGTTTCTAAAACTCAACGAAGAGTCCCTCTCCTGGTGCTCCGGTTTGAATTTCCAACTGCTTTCCTATCAATCTCCCAACTTGGAGAGACAGCCCCTTTAAGCTCCTGGTTCGCACAGGTTGCCAATTTGGCAGAGGATGAAAGGGAAGTGGGAGAACCAATGAGAGAGTAGCTGTTAGGCATTTGGATGGGCACATGTCACTCTAATTTCCCGGCAGGAAGAAGAATTAACCAAAGTCTCAGCCACCCACCGGGAACCAGTATAGGTCCTGAACCAAAAGTTTGGACTTGCGTTCAGCTCACAAAAAACGAGTTGAAAAATGGAGCTCAGGGGCACAGCAATTCACAAACTGGCAGAGTAATCAAGGCCAACTCTCGTCCAAAAATCTGTTGAGGGAAGGCAACGAGGCGGACTTGAAAGCGAGGCAGAATAGCAGGAAACAGATTTCAAGAGGTACGTTGGAATCGCCTGTAAAGCACAGGAAGAGGGGCACAACTTCGACAATGACACACTTGGCCAAAAAGGGTGTATGCGTTTTCTCCTGAATATATTCAGGAGAAAACGCATACGCCCTTTTTGGCCAAGCAAGCAAGCGGGCAATGCAAATCTGCACTACAAAGAAGTATCACTTCCCACTGGTCAAAAGGGACATCCACAAAATGTGTAAAAACCAGAAAGGCAAGACAGGCCCTGGAGAAGAGGGAGCCTTGTTATGCTGATGGGCGGGATGTAAGTTGCCAACTGCCTCACTGGAGGAGTGCATTGTGTTCCCTAAAACAAGGAAACAACAGAGCTACAGAGCCAAGGGCACTTCCAGTCTAGGGAATATACCTTGGGAAAACTGAAAATCAATAAGACAGAGCCACCCCCAAATTGAGGGCTGCACTGCTTACAAGAACCTCAACCTGGGTGCACCTGAAATATCCCAGGAAATATAAAAATGGTTCAAAAAATTGTGGAACTTACGTACGATGGAATATCCCTCAGCCATGAAATCAATGTCATAAGACCAGTAGCAGCAAAATGAGTGGATTCAGGTACGATGATTCTAAGTGAAATAAGTCACACAGAAAAAGAAACTTATCATAAGATATCACTTAGGAAGATCCTGTAAACATGGCTACACATGAACTGAGTTAGGAAAGAGAACAGAGTCTCACATTTAGAAAACACTCTTATGCCTGCTTAAGGGGGAAGGAGAGGTGGGGTGATGCATCAAACCAGAGTTTGATATAAGCACAGGTACCGCTCCAAAAACCAACTATGGAATAGACAAGACCTACACCTTCCTCAGTGAAAGGGACTCAAAACCCCATATTTCCCGCAGAGGAATAGATCTGACTAGTAAGAATCTTAAAACCTATGTAATGCTATGTCTCCGTAAGGGAATCAAGTGTGTCTAGACTGGCATAAACATGGCAGCGAGAATCAGCTCAAACCCACTCTAAAAAGGAATTTCAAAAACAAAACAAAGAAACAGGGAAATTCTTTACAATTCCTTCAGGGTCTCTGATGCAACCTGGAATGACCCTATCTACAATGACAGCTGGATGTGGCATGAGGCTGGACACTTGGGACTGAGAGGATTGGTGAGATTGGGTGAGCAAATGCAGACCCTTTAAAGCAAGAATGCATGGCACCCATTCCATGGGTCCCAACTCTCCAGGTTGAAGGGAATATTACTACAGCTATAACATGTACGGGAAACCTAGAGAATGGACACACTGTGAATACGAAAGGTTTCTAAAACTCAACGAAGAGTCCCTCTCCTGGTGCTCCGGTTTGAATTTCCAACTGCTTTCCTATCAATCTCCCAACTTGGAGAGACAGCCCCTTTAAGCTCCTGGTTCGCACAGGTTGCCAATTTGGCAGAGGATGAAAGGGAAGTGGGAGAACCAATGAGAGAGTAGCTGTTAGGCATTTGGATGGGCACATGTCACTCTAATTTCCTGGCAGGAAGAAGAATTAACCAAAGTCTCAGCCACCCACCGGGAACCAGTATAGGTCCTGAACCAAAAGTTTGGACTTGCGTTCAGCTCACAAAAAACGAGTTGAAAAATGGAGCTCAGGGGCACAGCAATTCACAAACTGGCAGAGTAATCAAGGCCAACTCTCGTCCAAAAATCTGTTGAGGGAAGGCAACGAGGCGGACTTGAAAGCGAGGCAGAATAGCAGGAAACAGATTTCACGAGGTACGTTGGAATCGCCTGTAAAGCCCAGGAAGAGGGGCACAACTTCGACAATGATGCACTTGGCCAAAAAGGGCGTATGCGTTTTCTCCTGAATATATTCAGGAGAAAACGCATACGCCCTTTTTGGCCAAGCAAGCAAGCGGGCAATGCAAATCTGCACTACAAAGAAGTATCACTTCCCACCGGTCAAAAGGGACATCCACAAAATGTGTAAAAACCAGAAAGGCAAGACAGGCCCTGGAGAAGAGGGAGCCTTGTTATGCTGATGGGCGGGATGTAAGTTGCCAACTGCCTCACTGGAGGAGTGCATTGTGTTCCCTAAAACAAGGAAACAACAGAGCTACAGAGCCAAGGGCACATCCAGTCTAGGGAATATACCTTGGGAAAACTGAAAATCAATAAGACAGAGCCACCCCCAAATTGAGGGCTGCACTGCTTACAAGAACCTCAACCTGGGTACACCTGAAATATCCCAGGAAATATAAAAATGGTTCAAAAAATTGTGGAACTTACGTACGATGGAATATCCCTCAGCCATGAAATCAATGTCATAAGACCAGTAGCAGCAAAATGAGTGGATTCAGGTACGATGATTCTAAGTGAAATAAGTCACACAGAAAAAGAAACTTATCATAAGATATCACTTAGGAAGATCCTGTAAACATGGCTACACATGAACTGAGTTAGGAAAGAGAACAGAGTCTCACATTTAGAAAACACTCTTATGCCTGCTTAAGGGGGAAGGAGAGGTGGGGTGATGCATCAAACCAGAGTTTGATATAAGCCCAGGTACCGTTCCAAAAACCAACTATGGAATAGACAAGACCTACACCTTCCTCAGTGAAAGGGACTCAAAACCCCATATTTCCCGCAGAGGAATAGATCTGACTAGTAAGAATCTTAAAACCTATGTATTGATATGTCTCCGTAAGGGAATCAAGTGTGTCTAGACTGGCATAAACATGGCAGCGAGAATCAGCTCAAACCCACTCTAAAAATGAATTTCAAAAGCAAAACAAAGAAACAGGGAAATTCTTTACAATTCCTTCAGGGTCTCTGATGCAACCTGGAATGACCCTATCTACAATGACAGCTGGATGTGGCATGAGGCTGGACACTTGGTACTGAGAGGATTGGTGAGATTGGGTGAGCAATTGCAGACCCTTTAAAGCAAGAATGCATGGCACCCATTCCATGGGTCCCAACTCTCCAGGTTGAAGGGAATATTACTACAGCTATAACATGTACAGGAAACCTAGAGAATGGACACACTGTGAATACGAAAGGTTTCTAAAACTCAACGAAGAGTCCCTCTCCTGGTGCTCCGGTTTGACTTTCCAACTGCTTTCCTATCAATCTCCCAACTTGGAGAGACAGCCCCTTTAAGCTCCTGGTTCGCACAGGTTGCCAATTTGGCAGAGGATGAAAGGGAAGACGGAGAACCAATGAGAGAGTAGCTGTTAGGCATTTGGATGGGCACATGTCACTCTAATTTCCCGGCAGGAAGAAGAATTAACCAAAGTCTCAGCCACCCACCGGGAACCAGTATAGGTCCTGAACCAAAAGTTTGGACTTGCGTTCAGCTCACAAAAAACGAGTTGAAAAATGGAGCTCAGGGGCACAGCAATTCACAAACTGGCAGAGTAATCAAGGCCAACTCTCGTCCAAAAATCTGTTGAGGGAAGGCAACGAGGCGGACTTGAAAGCGAGGCAGAATAGCAGGAAACAGATTTCACGAGGTACGTTGGAATCGCCTGTAAAGCCCAGGAAGAGGGGCACAACTTCGACAATGATGCACTTGGCCAAAAAGGGCGTATGCGTTTTCTCCTGAATATATTCAGGAGAAAACGCATACGCCCTTTTTGGCCAAGCAAGCAAGCGGGCAATGCAAATCTGCACTACAAAGAAGTATCACTTCCCACCGGTCAAAAGGGACATCCACAAAATGTGTAAAAACCAGAAAGGCAAGACAGGCCCTGTAGAAGAGGGAGCCTTGTTATGCTGATGGGCGGGATGTAAGTTGCCAACTGCCTCACTGGAGGAGTGCATTGTGTTCCCTAAAACAAGGAAACAACAGAGCTACAGAGCCAAGGGCACATCCAGTCTAGGGAATATACCTTGGGAAAACTGAAAATCAATAAGACAGAGCCACCCCCAAATTGAGGGCTGCACTGCTTACAAGAACCTCAACCTGGGTGCACCTGAAATATCCCAGGAAATATAAAAATGGTTCAAAAAATTGTGGAACTTACGTACGATGGAATATCCCTCAGCCATGAAATCAATGTCATAAGACCAGTAGCAGCAAAATGAGTGGATTCAGGTACGATGATTCTAAGTGAAATAAGTCACACAGAAAAAAGAAACTTATCATAAGATATCACTTAGGAAGATCCTGTAAACATGGCTACACATGAACTGAGTTAGGAAAGAGAACAGAGTCTCACATTTAGAAAACACTCTTATGCCTGCTTAAGGGGGAAGGAGAGGTGGGGTGATGCATCAAACCAGAGTTTGATATAAGCCCAGGTACCGTTCCAAAAACCAACTATGGAATAGACAAGACCTACACCTTCCTCAGTGAAAGGGACTCAAAACCCCATATTTCCCGCAGAGGAATAGATCTGACTAGTAAGAATCTTAAAACCTATGTAATGATATGTCTCCGTAAGGGAATCAAGTGTGTCTAGACTGGCATAAACATGGCAGCGAGAATCAGCTCAAACCCACTCTAAAAAGGAATTTCAAAAACAAAACAAAGAAACAGGGAAATTCTTTACAATTCCTTCAGGGTCTCTGATGCAACCTGGAATGACCCTATCTACAATGACAGCTGGATGTGGCATGAGGCTGGACACTTGGGACTGAGAGGATTGGTGAGATTGGGTGAGCAATTGCAGACCCTTTAAAGCAAGAATGCATGGCACCCATTCCATGGGTCCCAACTCTCCAGGTTGAAGGGAATATTACTACAGCTATAACATGTACGGGAAACCTAGAGAATGGACACACTGTGAATACGAAAGGTTTCTAAAACTCAACGAAGAGTCCCTCTCCTGGTGCTCCGCTTTGACTTTCCAACTGCTTTCCTATCAATCTCCCAACTTGGAGAGACAGCCCCTTTAAGCTCCTGGTTCGCACAAGTTGCCAATTTGGCAGAGGATGAAAGGGAAGAGGGAGAACCAATGAGAGAGTAGCTGTTAGGCATTTGGATGGGCACATGTCACTCTAATTTCCCGGCAGGAAGAAGAATTAACCAAAGTCTCAGCCACCCACCGGGAACCAGTATAGGTCCTGAACCAGAAGTTTGGACTTGCGTTCAGCTCACAAAAAACGAGTTGAAAAGTGGAGCTCAGGGGCACAGCAATTCACAAACTGGCAGAGTAATCAAGGCCAACTCTCGTCCAAAATTCTGTTGAGGGAAGGCAACGAGGCGGACTTGAAAGCGAGGCAGAATAGCAGGAAACAGATTTCAAGAGGTACGTTGGAATCGCCTGTAAAGCACAGGAAGAGGGGCACAACTTCGACAATGACGCCCTTGGCCAAAAAGGGCGTATGCGTTTTCTCCTGAATATATTCAGGAGAAAACGCATACGCCCTTTTTGGCCAAGCAAGCAAGCGGGCAATGCAAATCTGCACTACAAAGAAGTATCACTTCCCACCGGTCAAAAGGGACATCCACAAAATGTGTAAAAACCAGAAAGGCAAGACAGGCCCTGGAGAACAGGGAGCCTTGTTATGCTGATGGGCGGGATGTAAGTTGCCAACTGCCTCACTGGAGGAGTGCATTGTGTTCCCTAAAACAAGGAAACAACAGAGCTACAGAGCCAAGAGCACTTCCAGTCTAGGGAATATACCTTGGGAAAACTGAAAATCAATAAGACAGAGCCACCCCCAAATTGAGGGCTGCACTGCTTACAAGAACCTCAACCTGGGTGCACCTGAAATATCCCAGGAAATATAAAAATGGTTCAAAAAATTGTGGAACTTACGTACGATGGAATATCCCTCAGCCATGAAATCAATGTCATAAGACCAGTAGCAGCAAAATGAGTGGATTCAGGTACGATGATTCTAAGTGAAATAAGTCACACAGAAAAAGAAACTTATCATAAGATATCACTTAGGAAGATCCTGTAAACATGGCTACACATGAACTGAGTTAGGAAAGAGAACAGAGTCTCACATTTAGAAAACACTCTTATGCCTGCTTAAGGGGGAGGAGAGGTGGGGTGATGCATCAAACCAGAGTTTGATATAAGCACAGGTACCGTTCCAAAAACCAACTATGGAATAGACAAGACCTACACCTTCCTCAGTGAAAGGGACTCAAAACCCCATATTTCCCGCAGAGGAATAGATCTGACTAGTAAGAATCTTAAAACCTATGTATTGATATGTCACCGTAAGGGAATCAAGTGTGTCTAGACTGGCATAAACATGGCAGCGAGAATCAGCTCAAACCCACTCTAAAAAGGAATTTCAAAAGCAAAACAAAGAAACAGGGAAATTCTTTACAATTCCTTCAGGGTCTCTGATGCAACCTGGAATGACCCTATCTACAATGACAGCTGGATGTGGCATGAGGCTGGACACTTGGGACTGAGAGGATTGGTGAGATTGGGTGAGCAAATGCAGACCCTTTAAAGCAAGAATGCATGGCACCCATTCCATGGGTCCCAACTCTCCAGGTTGAAGGGAATATTACTACAGCTATAACATGTACGGGAAACCTAGAGAATGGACACACTGTGAATATGAAAGGTTTCTAAAACTCAACGAAGAGTCCCTCTCCTGGTGCTCCGATTTGACTTTCCAACTGCTTTCCTATCAATCTCCCAACTTGGAGAGACAGCCCCTTTAAGCTCCTGGTTCGCACAAGTTGCCAATTTGGCAGAGGATGAAAGGGAAGAGGGAGAACCAATGAGAGAGTAGCTGTTAGGCATTTGGATGGGCACATGTCACTCTAATTTCCCGGCAGGAAGAAGAATTAACCAAAGTCTCAGCCACCCACCGGGAACCAGTATAGGTCCTGAACCAGAAGTTTGGACTTGCGTTCAGCTCACAAAAAACGAGTTGAAAAGTAGAGCTCAGGGGCACAGCAATTCACAAACTGGCAGAGTAATCAAGGCCAACTCTCGTCCAAAAATCTGTTGAGGGAAGGCAACGAGGCGGACTTGAAAGCGAGGCAGAATAGCAGGAAACAGATTTCACGAGGTACGTTGGAATCGCCTGTAAAGCACAGGAAGAGGGGCACAACTTCGACAATGACGCACTTGGCCAAAAAGGGCATATGCGTTTTCTCCTGAATATATTCAGGAGAAAACGCATACGCCCTTTTTGGCCAAGCAAGCAAGCGGGCAATGCAAATCTGCACTACAAAGAAGTATCACTTCCCACCGGTCAAAAGGGACATCCACAAAATGTGTAAAAACCAGAAAGGCAAGACAGGCCCTCGAGAACAGGGAGACTTGTTATGCTGATGGGCGGGATGTAAGTTGCCAACTGCCTCACTGGAGGAGTGCATTGTGTTCCCTAAAACAAGGAAACAACAGAGCTACAGAGCCAAGGGCACTTCCAGTCTAGGGAATATACCTTGGGAAAACTGAAAATCAATAAGACAGAGCCACCCCCAAATTGAGGGCTGCACTGCTTACAAGAACCTCAACCTGGGTGCACCTGAAATATCCCAGGAAATATAAAAATGGTTCAAAAAATTGTGGAACTTACGTACGATGGAATATCCCTCAGCCATGAAATCAATGTCATAAGACCAGTAGCAGCAAAATGAGTGGATTCAGGTACGATGATTCTAAGTGAAATAAGTCACACAGAAAAAGAAACTTATCATAAGATATCACTTAGGAAGATCCTGTAAACATGGCTACACATGAACTGAGTTAGGAAAGAGAACAGAGTCTCACATTTAGAAAACACTCTTATGCCTGCTTAAGGGGGAAGGAGAGGTGGGGTGATGCATCAAACCAGAGTTTGATATAAGCCCAGGTACCGTTCCAAAAACCAACTATGGAATAGACAAGACCTACACCTTCCTCAGTGAAAGGGACTCAAAACCCCATATTTCCCGCAGAGGAATAGATCTGACTAGTAAGAATCTTAAAACCTATGTATTGATATGTCTCCGTAAGGGAATCAAGTGTGTCTAGACTGGCATAAACATGGCAGCGAGAATCAGCTCAAACCCACTCTAAAAAGGAATTTCAAAAACAAAACAAAGAAACAGGGAAATTCTTTACAATTCCTTCAGGGTCTCTGATGCAACCTGGAATGACCCTATCTACAATGACAGCTGGATGTGGCATGAGGCTGGACACTTGGGACTGAGAGGATTGGTGAGATTGGGTGAGCAAATGCAGACCATTTAAAGCAAGAATGCATGGCACCCATTCCATGGGTCCCAACTCTCCAGGTTGAAGGGAATATTACTACAGCTATAACATGTACGGGAAACCTAGAGAATGGACACACTGTGAATACGAAAGGTTTCTAAAACTCAACGAAGAGTCCCTCTCCTGGTGCTCCGGTTTGACTTTCCAACTGCTTTCCTATCAATCTCCCAACTTGGAGAGACAGCCCCTTTAAGCTCCTGGTTCGCACAGGTTGCCAATTTGGCAGAGGATGAAAGGGAAGAGGGAGAACCAATGAGAGAGTAGCTGTTAGGCATTTGGATGGGCACATGTCACTCTAATTTCCCGGCAGGAAGAAGAATTAACCAAAGTCTCAGCCACCCACCGGGAACCAGTATAGGTCCTGAACCAGAAGTTTGGACTTGCGTTCAGCTCACAAAAAACGAGTTGAAAAATGGAGCTCAGGGGCACAGCAATTCACAAACTGGCAGAGTAATCAAGGCCAACTCTCGTCCAAAATTCTGTTGAGGGAAGGCAACGAGGCGGACTTGAAAGCGAGGCAGAATAGCAGGAAACAGATTTCAAGAGGTACGTTGGAATCGCCTGTAAAGCACAGGAAGAGGGGCACAACTTCGACAATAACACACTTGGCCAAAAAGGGCGTATGCGTTTTCTCCTGAATATATTCAGGAGAAAACGCATACGCCCTTTTTGGCCAAGCAAGCAAGCGGGCAATGCAAATCTGCACTACAAAGAAGTATCACTTCCCACCGGTCAAAAGGGACATCCACAAAATGTGTAAAAACCAGAAAGGCAAGACAGGCCCTGGAGAACAGGGAGCCTTGTTATGCTGATGGGCGGGATGTAAGTTGCCAACTGCCTCACTGGAGGAGTGCATTGTGTTCCCTAAAACAAGGAAACAACAGAGCTACAGAGCCAAGGGCACTTCCAGTCTAGGGAATATACCTTGGGAAAACTGAAAATCAATAAGACAGAGCCACCCCCAAATTGAGGGCTGCACTGCTTACAAGAACCTCAACCTGGGTGCACCTGAAATATCCCAGGAAATATAAAAATGGTTCAAAAAATTGTGGAACTTACGTACGATGGAATATCCCTCAGCCATGAAATCAATGTCATAAGACCAGTAGCAGCAAAATGAGTGGATTCAGATACGATGATTCTAAGTGAAATAAGTCACACAGAAAAAGAAACTTATCATAAGATATCACTTAGGAAGATCCTGTAAACATGGCTACACATGAACTGAGTTAGGCAAGAGAA
This sequence comes from Mesoplodon mirus, assembly GCF_964341445.2. Classification (NCBI taxonomy): domain Eukaryota; kingdom Metazoa; phylum Chordata; class Mammalia; order Artiodactyla; family Ziphiidae; genus Mesoplodon; species Mesoplodon mirus. The sequence continues at coordinate 104,918,651 of NC_138987.1, read as the reverse complement.
CAGAGTCTCACATTTAGAAAACACTCTTATGCCTGCTTAAGGGGGAAAGAGAGGTGGGGTGATGCATCAAACCAGAGTTTGATATAAGCCCAGGTACCGTTCCAAAAACCAACTATGGAATAGACAAGACCTACACCTTCCTCAGTGAAAGGGACTCAAAACCCCATATTTCCCGCAGAGGAATAGATCTGACTAGTAAGAATCTTAAAACCTATGTAATGATATGTCTCCGTAAGGGAATCAAGTGTGTCTAGACTGGCATAAACATGGCAGCGAGAATCAGCTCAAACCCACTCTAAAAAGGAATTTCAAAAACAAAACAAAGAAACAGGGAAATTCTTTACAATTCCTTCAGGGTCTCTGATGCAACCTGGAATGACCCTATCTACAATGACAGCTGGATGTGGCATGAGGCTGGACACTTGGGACTGAGAGGATTGGTGAGATTGGGTGAGCAATTGCAGACCCTTTAAAGCAAGAATGCATGGCACCCATTCCATGGGTCCCAACTCTCCAGGTTGAAGGGAATATTACTACAGCTATAACATGTACGGGAAACCTAGAGAATGGACACACTGTGAATACGAAAGGTTTCTAAAACTCAACGAAGAGTCCCTCTCCTGGTGCTCCGCTTTGACTTTCCAACTGCTTTCCTATCAATCTCCCAACTTGGAGAGACAGCCCCTTTAAGCTCCTGGTTCGCACAAGTTGCCAATTTGGCAGAGGATGAAAGGGAAGAGGGAGAACCAATGAGAGAGTAGCTGTTAGGCATTTGGATGGGCACATGTCACTCTAATTTCCCGGCAGGAAGAAGAATTAACCAAAGTCTCAGCCACCCACCGGGAACCAGTATAGGTCCTGAACCAGAAGTTTGGACTTGCGTTCAGCTCACAAAAAACGAGTTGAAAAGTGGAGCTCAGGGGCACAGCAATTCACAAACTGGCAGAGTAATCAAGGCCAACTCTCGTCCAAAATTCTGTTGAGGGAAGGCAACGAGGCGGACTTGAAAGCGAGGCAGAATAGCAGGAAACAGATTTCAAGAGGTACGTTGGAATCGCCTGTAAAGCACAGGAAGAGGGGCACAACTTCGACAATGACGCACTTGGCCAAAAAGGGCATATGCGTTTTCTCCTGAATATATTCAGGAGAAAACGCATACGCCCTTTTTGGCCAAGCAAGCAAGCGGGCAATGCAAATCTGCACTACAAAGAAGTATCACTTCCCACCGGTCAAAAGGGACATCCACAAAATGTGTAAAAACCAGAAAGGCAAGACAGGCCCTGGAGAACAGGGAGCCTTGTTATGCTGATGGGCGGGATGTAAGTTGCCAACTGCCTCACTGGAGGAGTGCATTGTGTTCCCTAAAACAAGGAAACAACAGAGCTACAGAGCCAAGAGCACTTCCAGTCTAGGGAATATACCTTGGGAAAACTGAAAATCAATAAGACAGAGCCACCCCCAAATTGAGGGCTGCACTGCTTACAAGAACCTCAACCTGGGTGCACCTGAAATATCCCAGGAAATATAAAAATGGTTCAAAAAATTGTGGAACTTACGTACGATGGAATATCCCTCAGCCATGAAATCAATGTCATAAGACCAGTAGCAGCAAAATGAGTGGATTCAGGTACGATGATTCTAAGTGAAATAAGTCACACAGAAAAAGAAACTTATCATAAGATATCACTTAGGAAGATCCTGTAAACATGGCTACACATGAACTGAGTTAGGAAAGAGAACAGAGTCTCACATTTAGAAAACACTCTTATGCCTGCTTAAGGGGGAGGAGAGGTGGGGTGATGCATCAAACCAGAGTTTGATATAAGCACAGGTACCGTTCCAAAAACCAACTATGGAATAGACAAGACCTACACCTTCCTCAGTGAAAGGGACTCAAAACCCCATATTTCCCGCAGAGGAATAGATCTGACTAGTAAGAATCTTAAAACCTATGTATTGATATGTCACCGTAAGGGAATCAAGTGTGTCTAGACTGGCATAAACATGGCAGCGAGAATCAGCTCAAACCCACTCTAAAAAGGAATTTCAAAAGCAAAACAAAGAAACAGGGAAATTCTTTACAATTCCTTCAGGGTCTCTGATGCAACCTGGAATGACCCTATCTACAATGACAGCTGGATGTGGCATGAGGCTGGACACTTGGGACTGAGAGGATTGGTGAGATTGGGTGAGCAAATGCAGACCCTTTAAAGCAAGAATGCATGGCACCCATTCCATGGGTCCCAACTCTCCAGGTTGAAGGGAATATTACTACAGCTCTAACATGTACGGGAAACCTAGAGAATGGACACACTGTGAATATGAAAGGTTTCTAAAACTCAACGAAGAGTCCCTCTCCTGGTGCTCCGATTTGACTTTCCAACTGCTTTCCTATCAATCTCCCAACTTGGAGAGACAGCCCCTTTAAGCTCCTGGTTCGCACAAGTTGCCAATTTGGCAGAGGATGAAAGGGAAGAGGGAGAACCAATGAGAGAGTAGCTGTTAGGCATTTGGATGGGCACATGTCACTCTAATTTCCCGGCAGGAAGAAGAATTAACCAAAGTCTCAGCCACCCACCGGGAACCAGTATAGGTCCTGAACCAGAAGTTTGGACTTGCGTTCAGCTCACAAAAAACGAGTTGAAAAGTAGACCTCAGGGGCACAGCAATTCACAAACTGGCAGAGTAATCAAGGCCAACTCTCGTCCAAAAATCTGTTGAGGGAAGGCAACGAGGCGGACTTGAAAGCGAGGCAGAATAGCAGGAAACAGATTTCACGAGGTACGTTGGAATCGCCTGTAAAGCACAGGAAGAGGGGCACAACTTCGACAATGACGCACTTGGCCAAAAAGGGCGTATGCGTTTTCTCCTGAATATATTCAGGAGAAAACGCATACGCCCTTTTTGGCCAAGCAAGCAAGCGGGCAATGCAAATCTGCACTACAAAGAAGTATCACTTCCCACCGGTCAAAAGGGACATCCACAAAATGTGTAAAAACCAGAAAGGCAAGACAGGCCCTCGAGAACAGGGAGACTTGTTATGCTGATGGGCGGGATGTAAGTTGCCAACTGCCTCACTGGAGGAGTGCATTGTGTTCCCTAAAACAAGGAAACAACAGAGCTACAGAGCCAAGGGCACTTCCAGTCTAGGGAATATACCTTGGGAAAACTGAAAATCAATAAGACAGAGCCACCCCCAAATTGAGGGCTGCACTGCTTACAAGAACCTCAACCTGGGTGCACCTGAAATATCCCAGGAAATATAAAAATGGTTCAAAAAATTGTGGAACTTACGTACGATGGAATATCCCTCAGCCATGAAATCAATGTCATAAGACCAGTAGCAGCAAAATGAGTGGATTCAGGTACGATGATTCTAAGTGAAATAAGTCACACAGAAAAAGAAACTTATCATAAGATATCACTTAGGAAGAACCTGTAAACATGGCTACACATGAACTGAGTTAGGAAAGAGAACAGAGTCTCACATTTAGAAAACACTCTTATGCCTGCTTAAGGGGGAAGGAGAGGTGGGGTGATGCATCAAACCAGAGTTTGATATAAGCACAGGTACCGTTCCAAAAACCAACTATGGAATAGACAAGACCTACACCTTCCTCAGTGAAAGGGACTCAAAACCCCATATTTCCCGCAGAGGAATAGATCTGACTAGTAAGAATCTTAAAACCTATGTATTGATATGTCTCCGTAAGGGAATCAAGTGTGTCTAGACTGGCATAAACATGGCAGCGAGAATCAGCTCAAACCCACTCTAAAAAGGAATTTCAAAAACAAAACAAAGAAACAGGGAAATTCTTTACAATTCCTTCAGGGTCTCTGATGCAACCTGGAATGACCCTATCTACAATGACAGCTGGATGTGGCATGAGGCTGGACACTTGGGACTGAGAGGATTGGTGAGATTGGGTGAGCAAATGCAGACCCTTTAAAGCAAGAATGCATGGCACCCATTCCATGGGTCCCAACTCTCCAGGTTGAAGGGAATATTACTACAGCTATAACATGTACGGGAAACCTAGAGAATGGACACACTGTGAATACGAAAGGTTTCTAAAACTCAACGAAGAGTCCCTCTCCTGGTGCTCCGGTTTGACTTTCCAACTGCTTTCCTATCAATCTCCCAACTTGGAGAGACAGCCCCTTTAAGCTCCTGGTTCGCACAGGTTGCCAATTTGGCAGAGGATGAAAGGGAAGAGGGAGAACCAATGAGAGAGTAGCTGTTAGGCATTTGGATGGGCACATGTCACTCTAATTTCCCGGCAGGAAGAAGAATTAACCAAAGTCTCAGCCACCCACCGGGAACCAGTATAGGTCCTGAACCAGAAGTTTGGACTTGCGTTCAGCTCACAAAAAACGAGTTGAAAAATGGAGCTCAGGGGCACAGCAAATCACAAACTGGCAGAGTAATCAAGGCCAACTCTCGTCCAAAATTCTGTTGAGGGAAGGCAACGAGGCGGACTTGAAAGCGAGGCAGAATAGCAGGAAACAGATTTCAAGAGGTACGTTGGAATCGCCTGTAAAGCACAGGAAGAGGGGCACAACTTCGACAATGACGCACTTGGCCAAAAAGGGCATATGCGTTTTCCCCTGAATATATTCAGGAGAAAACGCATACGCCCTTTTTGGCCAAGCAAGCAATCGGGCAATGCAAATCTGCACTACAAAGAAGTATCACTTCCCACCGGTCAAAAGGGACATCCACAAAATGTGTAAAAACCAGAAAGGCAAGACAGGCCCTCGAGAACAGGGAGACTTGTTATGCTGATGGGCGGGATGTAAGTTGCCAACTGCCTCACTGGAGGAGTGCATTGTGTTCCCTAAAACAAGGAAACAACAGAGCTACAGAGCCAAGGGCACTTCCAGTCTAGGGAATATACCTTGGGAAAACTGAAAATCAATAAGACAGAGCCACCCCCAAATTGAGGGCTGCACTGCTTACAAGAACCTCAACCTGGGTGCACCTGAAATATCCCAGGAAATATAAAAATGGTTCAAAAAATTGTGGAACTTACGTACGATGGAATATCCCTCAGCCATGAAATCAATGTCATAAGACCAGTAGCAGCAAAATGAGTGGATTCAGGTACGATGATTCTAAGTGAAATAAGTCACACAGAAAAAGAAACTTATCATAAGATATCACTTAGGAAGATCCTGTAAACATGGCTACACATGAACTGAGTTAGGAAAGAGAACAGAGTCTCACATTTAGAAAACACTCTTATGCCTGCTTAAGGGGGAAGGAGAGGTGGGGTGATGCATCAAACCAGAGTTTGATATAAGCCCAGGTACCGTTCCAAAAACCAACTATGGAATAGACAAGACCTACACCTTCCTCAGTGAAAGGGACTCAAAACCCCATATTTCCCGCAGAGGAATAGATCTGACTAGTAAGAATCTTAAAACCTATGTATTGATATGTCTCCGTAAGGGAATCAAGTGTGTCTAGACTGGCATAAACATGGCAGCGAGAATCAGCTCAAACCCACTCTAAAAAGGAATTTCAAAAACAAAACAAAGAAACAGGGAAATTCTTTACAATTCCTTCAGGGTCTCTGATGCAACCTGGAATGACCCTATCTACAATGACAGCTGGATGTGGCATGAGGCTAGACACTTGGGACTGAGAGGATTGGTGAGATTGGGTGAGCAAATGCAGACCCTTTAAAGCAAGAATGCATGGCACCCATTCCATGGGTCCCAACTCTCCAGGTTGAAGGGAATATTACTACAGCTATAACATGTACGGGAAACCTAGAGAATGGACACACTGTGAATACGAAAGTTTTCTAAAACTCAACGAAGAGTCCCTCTCCTGGTGCTCCGCTTTGACTTTCCAACTGCTTTCCTATCAATCTCCCAACTTGGAGAGACAGCCCCTTTAAGCTCCTGGTTCGCACAGGTTGCCAATTTGGCAGAGGATGAAAGGGAAGAGGGAGAACCAATGAGAGAGTAGCTGTTAGGCATTTGGATGGGCACATGTCACTCTAATTTCCCGGCAGGAAGAAGAATTAACCAAAGTCTCAGCCACCCACCGGGAACCAGTATAGGTCCTGAACCAGAAGTTTGGACTTGCGTTCAGCTCACAAAAAACGAGTTGAAAAATGGAGCTCAGGGGCACAGCAAATCACAAACTGGCAGAGTAATCAAGGCCAACTCTCGTCCAAAATTCTGTTGAGGGAAGGCAACGAGGCGGACTTGAAAGCGAGGCAGAATAGCAGGAAACAGATTTCAAGAGGTACGTTGGAATCGCCTGTAAAGCACAGGAAGAGGGGCACAACTTCGACAATGACGCACTTGGCCAAAAAGGGCGTATGCGTTTTCTCCTGAATATATTCAGGAGAAAACGCATACGCCCTTTTTGGCCAAGCAAGCAAGCGGGCAATGCAAATCTGCACTACAAAGAAGTATCACTTCCCACCGGTCAAAAGGGACATCCACAAAATGTGTAAAAACCAGAAAGGCAAGACAGGCCCTGGAGAACAGGGAGCCTTGTTATGCTGATGGGCGGGATGTAAGTTGCCAACTGCCTCACTGGAGGAGTGCATTGTGTTCCCTAAAACAAGGAAACAACAGAGCTACAGAGCCAAGGGCACTTCCAGTCTAGGGAATATACCTTGGGAAAACTGAAAATCAATAAGACAGAGCCACCCCCAAATTGAGGGCTGCACTGCTTACAAGAACCTCAACCTGGGTGCACCTGAAATATCCCAGGAAATATAAAAATGGTTCAAAAAATTGTGGAACTTACGTACGATGGAATATCCCTCAGCCATGAAATCAATGTCATAAGACCAGTAGCAGCAAAATGAGTGGATTCAGGTACGATGATTCTAAGTGAAATAAGTCACACAGAAAAAGAAACTTATCATAAGATATCACTTAGGAAGATCCTGTAAACATGGCTACACATGAACTGAGTTAGGAAAGAGAACAGAGTCTCACATTTAGAAAACACTCTTATGCCTGCTTAAGGGGGAAAGAGAGGTGGGGTGATGCATCAAACCAGAGTTTGATATAAGCCCAGGTACCGTTCCAAAAACCAACTATGGAATAGACAAGACCTACACATTCCTCAGTGAAAGGGACTCAAAACCCCATATTTCCCGCAGAGGAATAGATCTGACTAGTAAGAATCTTAAAACCTATGTATTGATATGTCTCCGTAAGGGAATCAAGTGTGTCTAGACTGGCATAAACATGGCAGCGAGAATCAGCTCAAACCCACTCTAAAAAGGAATTTCAAAAGCAAAACAAAGAAACAGGGAAATTCTTTACAATTCCTTCAGGGTCTCTGATGCAACCTGGAATGACCCTATCTACAATGACAGCTGGATGTGGCATGAGGCTGGACACTTGGGACTGAGAGGATTGGTGAGATTGGGTGAGCAAATGCAGACCCTTTAAAGCAAGAATGCATGGCACCCATTCCATGGGTCCCAACTCTCCAGGTTGAAGGGAATATTACTACAGCTATAACATGTACGGGAAACCTAGAGAATGGACACACTGTGAATACGAAAGGTTTCTAAAACTCAACGAAGAGTCCCTCTCCTGGTGCTCCGGTTTGACTTTCCAACTGCTTTCCTATCAATCTCCCAACTTGGAGAGACAGCCCCTTTAAGCTCCTGGTTCGCACAAGTTGCCAATTTGGCAGAGGATGAAAGGGAAGAGGGAGAACCAATGAGAGAGTAGCTGTTAGGCATTTGGGTGGGCACATGTCACTCTAATTTCCCGGCAGGAAGAAGAATTAACCAAAGTCTCAGCCACCCACCGGGAACCAGTATAGGTCCTGAACCAAAAGTTTGGACTTGCGTTCAGCTCACAAAAAACGAGTTGAAAAATGGAGCTCAGGGGCACAGCAATTCACAAACTGGCAGAGTAATCAAGGCCAACTCTCATCCAAAAATCTGTTGAGGGAAGGCAACGAGGCGGACTTGAAAGCGAGGCAGAATAGCAGGAAACAGATTTCAAGAGGTACGTTGGAATCGCCTGTAAAGCACAGGAAGAGGGGCACAACTTCGACAATGATGCACTTGGCCAAAAAGGGCGTATGCGTTTTCTCCTGAATATATTCAGGAGAAAACGCATACGCCCTTTTTGGCCAAGCAAGCAAGCGGGCAATGCAAATCTGCACTACAAAGAAGTATCACTTCCCACCGGTCAAAAGGGACATCCACAAAATGTGTAAAAACCAGAAAGGCAAGACAGGCCCTGGAGAACAGGGAGCCTTGTTATGCTGATGGGCGGGATGTAAGTTGCCAACTGCCTCACTGGAGGAGTGCATTGTGTTCCCTAAAACAAGGAAACAACAGAGCTACAGAGCCAAGGGCACTTCCAGTCTAGGGAATATACCTTGGGAAAACTGAAAATCAATAAGACAGAGCCACCCCCAAATTGAGGGCTGCACTGCTTACAAGAACCTCAACCTGGGTGCACCTGAAATATCCCAGGAAATATAAAAATGGTTCAAAAAATTGTGGAACTTACGTACGATGGAATATCCCTCAGCCATGAAATCAATGTCATAAGACCAGTAGCAGCAAAATGAGTGGATTCAGGTACGATGATTCTAAGTGAAATAAGTCACACAGAAAAAGAAACTTATCATAAGATATCACTTAGGAAGATCCTGTAAACATGGCTACACATGAACTGAGTTAGGAAAGAGAACAGAGTCTCACATTTAGAAAACACTCTTATGCGTGCTTAAGGGGGAAGGAGAGGTGGGGTGATGCATCAAACCAGAGTTTGATATAAGCCCAGGTACCGTTCCAAAAACCAACTATGGAATAGACAAGACCTACACCTTCCTCAGTGAAAGGGACTCAAAACCCCATATTTCCCGCAGAGGAATAGATCTGACTAGTAAGAATCTTAAAACCTATGTATTGATATGTCTCCGTAAGGGAATCAAGTGTGTCTAGACTGGCATAAACATGGCAGCGAGAATCAGCTCAAACCCACTCTAAAAAGGAATTTCAAAAACAAAACAAAGAAACAGGGAAATTCTTTACAATTCCTTCAGGGTCTCTGATGCAACCTGGAATGACCCTATCTACAATGACAGCTGGATGTGGCATGAGGCTGGACACTTGGGACTGAGAGGATTGGTGAGATTGGGTGAGCAAATGCAGACCCTTTAAAGCAAGAATGCATGGCACCCATTCCATGGGTCCCAACTCTCCAGGTTGAAGGGAATATTACTACAGCTATAACATGTACGGGAAACCTAGAGAATGGACACACTGTGAATACGAAAGGTTTCTAAAACTCAACGAAGAGTCCCTCTCCTGGTGCTCCGGTTTGACTTTCCAACTGCTTTCCTATCAATCTCCCAACTTGGAGAGACAGCCCCTTTAAGCTCCTGGTTCGCACAGGTTGCCAATTTGGCAGAGGATGAAAGGGAAGAGGGAGAACCAATGAGAGAGTAGCTTTTAGGCATTTGGATGGGCATATGTCACTCTAATTTCCCGGCAGGAAGAAGAATTAACTAAAGTCTCAGCCACCCACCGGGAACCAGTATAGGTCCTGAACCAAAAGTTTGGACTTGCGTTCAGCTCACAAAAAACGAGTTGATAAATGGAGCTCAGGGGCACAGCAATTCACAAACTGTCAGAGTAATCAAGGCCAACTCTCGTCCAAAAATCTGTTGAGGGAAGGCAACGAGGCGGACTTGAAAGCGAGGCAGAATAGCAGGAAACAGATTTCAAGAGGTACGTTGGAATCGCCTGTAAAGCACAGGAAGAGGGGCACAACTTCGACAATGACGCACTTGGCCAAAAAGGGCGTATGCGTTTTCTCCTGAATATATTCAGGAGAAAACGCATACGCCCTTTTTGGCCAAGCAAGCAAGCGGGCAATGCAAATCTGCACTACAAAGAAGTATCACTTCCCACCGGTCAAAAGGGACATCCACAAAATGTGTAAAAACCAGAAAGGCAAGACAGGCCCTGGAGAACAGGGAGCCTTGTTATGCTGATGGGCGGGATGTAAGTTGCCAACTGCCTCACTGGAGGAGTGCATTGTGTTCCCTAAAACAAGGAAACAACAGAGCTACAGAGCCAAGGGCACTTCCAGTCTAGGGAATATACCTTGGGAAAACTGAAAATCAATAAGACAGAGCCACCCCCAAATTGAGGGCTGCACTGCTTACAAGAACCTCAACCTGGGTGCACCTGAAATATCCCAGGAAATATAAAAATGGTTCAAAAAATTGTGGAACTTACGTACGATGGAATATCCCTCAGCCATGAAATCAATGTCATAAGGCCAGTAGCAGCAAAATGAGTGGATTCAGGTACGATGATTCTAAGTGAAATAAGTCACACAGAAAAAGAAACTTATCATAAGATATCACTTAGGAAGATCCTGTAAACATGGCTACACATGAACTGAGTTAGGAAAGAGAACAGAGTCTCACATTTAGAAAACACTCTTATGCCTGCTTAAGGGGGAAGGAGAGGTGGGGTGATGCATCAAACCAGAGTTTGATATAAGCCCAGGTACCGTTCCAAAAACCAACTATGGAATAGACAAGACCTACACCTTCCTCAGTGAAAGGGACTCAAAACCCCATATTTCCCGCAGAGGAATAGATCTGACTAGTAAGAATCTTAAAACCTATGTATTGATATGTCTCCGTAAGGGAATCAAGTGTGTCTAGACTGGCATAAACATAGCAGCGAGAATCAGCTCAAACCCACTCTAAAAATGAATTTCAAAAGCAAAACAAAGAAACAGGGAAATTCTTTACAATTCCTTCAGGGTCTCTGATGCAACCTGGAATGACCCTATCTACAATGACAGCTGGATGTGGCATGAGGCTGGACACTTGGGACTGAGAGGATTGGTGAGATTGGGTGAGCAATTGCAGACCCTTTAAAGCAAGAATGCATGGCACCCATTCCATGGGTCCCAACTCTCCAGGTTGAAGGGAATATTACTACAGCTATAACATGTACGGGAAACCTAGAGAATGGACACACTGTGAATACGAAAGGTTTCTAAAACTCAACGAAGAGTCCCTCTCCTGGTGCTCCGGTTTGACTTTCCAACTGCTTTCCTATCAATCTCCCAACTTGGAGAGACAGCCCCTTTAAGCTCCTGGTTCGCACAGGTTGCCAATTTGGCAGAGGATGAAAGGGAAGAGGGAGAACCAATGAGAGAGTGGCTGTTAGGCATTTGGGTGGGCACATGTCACTCTAATTTCCCGGCAGGAAGAAGAATTAACCAAAGTCTCAGCCACCCACCGGGAACCAGTATAGGTCCTGAACCAAAAGTTTGGACTTGCGTTCAGCTCACAAAAAACGAGTTGAAAAATGGAGCTCAGGGGCACAGCAATTCACAAACTGGCAGAGTAATCAAGGCCAACTCTCGTCCAAAAATCTGTTGAGGGAAGGCAACGAGGCGGACTTGAAAGCGAGGCAGAATAGCAGGAAACAGATTTCAAGAGGTACGTTGGAATCGCCTGTAAAGCACAGGAAGAGGGGCACAACTTCGACAATGACGCACTTGGCCAAAAAGGGCGTATGCGTTTTCTCCTGAATATATTCAGGAGAAAACGCATACGCCCTTTTTGGCCAAGCAAGCAAGCGGGCAATGCAAATCTGCACTACAAAGAAGTATCACTTCCCACTGGTCAAAAGGGACATCCACAAAATGTGTAAAAACCAGAAAGGCAAGACAGGCCCTGGAGAACAGGGAGCCTTGTTATGCTGATGGGCGGGATGTAAGTTGCCAACTGCCTCACTGGAGGAGTGCATTGTGTTCCCTAAAACAAGGAAACAACAGAGCTACAGAGCCAAGTGCACTTCCAGTCTAGGGAATATACCTTGGGAAAACTGAAAATCAATAAGACAGAGCCACCCCCAAATTGAGGGCTGCACTGCTTACAAGAACCTCAACCTGGGTGCACCTGAAATATCCCAGGAAATATAAAAATGGTTCAAAAAATTGTGGAACTTACGTACGATGGAATATCCCTCAGCCATGAAATCAATGTCATAAGACCAGTAGCAGCAAAATGAGTGGATTCAGGTACGATGATTCTAAGTGAAATAAGTCACACAGAAAAAGAAACTTATCATAAGATATCACTTAGGAAGATCCTGTAAATATGGCTACACATGAACTGAGTTAGGAAAGCGAACAGAGTCTCACATTTAGAAAACACTCTTATGCCTGCTTAAGGGGGAAGGAGAGGTGGGGTGATGCATCAAACCAGAGTTTGATATAAGCACAGGTACCGCTCCAAAAACCAACTATGGAATAGACAAGACCTACACCTTCCTCAGTGAAAGGGACTCAAAACCCCATATTTCCCGCAAAGGAATAGATCTGACTAGTAAGAATCTTAAAACCTATGTAATGCTATGTCTCCGTAAGGGAATCAAGTGTGTCTAGAATGGCATAAACATGGCAGCGAGAATCAGCTCAAACCCACTCTAAAAAGGAATTTCAAAAACAAAACAAAGAAACAGGGAAATTCTTTACAATTCCTTCAGGGTCTCTGATGCAACCTGGAATGACCCTATCTACAATGACAGCTGGATGTGGCATGAGGCTGGACACTTGGGACTGAGAGGATTGGTGAGATTGGGTGAGCAAATGCAGACCCTTTAAAGCAAGAATGCATGGCACCCATTCCATGGGTCCCAACTCTCCAGGTTGAAGGGAATATTACTACAGCTATAACATGTACGGGAAACCTAGAGAATGGACACACTGTGAATACGAAAGGTTTCTAAAACTCAACGAAGAGTCCCTCTCCTGGTGCTCCGGTTTGAATTTCCAACTGCTTTCCTATCAATCTCCCAACTTGGAGAGACAGCCCCTTTAAGCTCCTGGTTCGCACAGGTTGCCAATTTGGCAGAGGATGAAAGGGAAGTGGGAGAACCAATGAGAGAGTAGCTGTTAGGCATTTGGATGGGCACATGTCACTCTAATTTCCCGGCAGGAAGAAGAATTAACCAAAGTCTCAGCCACCCACCGGGAACCAGTATAGGTCCTGAACCAAAAGTTTGGACTTGCGTTCAGCTCACAAAAAACGAGTTGAAAAATGGAGCTCAGGGGCACAGCAATTCACAAACTGGCAGAGTAATCAAGGCCAACTCTCGTCCAAAAATCTGTTGAGGGAAGGCAACGAGGCGGACTTGAAAGCGAGGCAGAATAGCAGGAAACAGATTTCAAGAGGTACGTTGGAATCGCCTGTAAAGCACAGGAAGAGGGGCACAACTTCGACAATGACACACTTGGCCAAAAAGGGTGTATGCGTTTTCTCCTGAATATATTCAGGAGAAAACGCATACGCCCTTTTTGGCCAAGCAAGCAAGCGGGCAATGCAAATCTGCACTACAAAGAAGTATCACTTCCCACTGGTCAAAAGGGACATCCACAAAATGTGTAAAAACCAGAAAGGCAAGACAGGCCCTGGAGAAGAGGGAGCCTTGTTATGCTGATGGGCGGGATGTAAGTTGCCAACTGCCTCACTGGAGGAGTGCATTGTGTTCCCTAAAACAAGGAAACAACAGAGCTACAGAGCCAAGGGCACTTCCAGTCTAGGGAATATACCTTGGGAAAACTGAAAATCAATAAGACAGAGCCACCCCCAAATTGAGGGCTGCACTGCTTACAAGAACCTCAACCTGGGTGCACCTGAAATATCCCAGGAAATATAAAAATGGTTCAAAAAATTGTGGAACTTACGTACGATGGAATATCCCTCAGCCATGAAATCAATGTCATAAGACCAGTAGCAGCAAAATGAGTGGATTCAGGTACGATGATTCTAAGTGAAATAAGTCACACAGAAAAAGAAACTTATCATAAGATATCACTTAGGAAGATCCTGTAAACATGGCTACACATGAACTGAGTTAGGAAAGAGAACAGAGTCTCACATTTAGAAAACACTCTTATGCCTGCTTAAGGGGGAAGGAGAGGTGGGGTGATGCATCAAACCAGAGTTTGATATAAGCACAGGTACCGCTCCAAAAACCAACTATGGAATAGACAAGACCTACACCTTCCTCAGTGAAAGGGACTCAAAACCCCATATTTCCCGCAGAGGAATAGATCTGACTAGTAAGAATCTTAAAACCTATGTAATGCTATGTCTCCGTAAGGGAATCAAGTGTGTCTAGACTGGCATAAACATGGCAGCGAGAATCAGCTCAAACCCACTCTAAAAAGGAATTTCAAAAACAAAACAAAGAAACAGGGAAATTCTTTACAATTCCTTCAGGGTCTCTGATGCAACCTGGAATGACCCTATCTACAATGACAGCTGGATGTGGCATGAGGCTGGACACTTGGGACTGAGAGGATTGGTGAGATTGGGTGAGCAAATGCAGACCCTTTAAAGCAAGAATGCATGGCACCCATTCCATGGGTCCCAACTCTCCAGGTTGAAGGGAATATTACTACAGCTATAACATGTACGGGAAACCTAGAGAATGGACACACTGTGAATACGAAAGGTTTCTAAAACTCAACGAAGAGTCCCTCTCCTGGTGCTCCGGTTTGACTTTCCAACTGCTTTCCTATCAATCTCCCAACTTGGAGAGACAGCCCCTTTAAGCTCCTGGTTCGCACAGGTTGCCAATTTGGCAGAGGATGAAAGGGAAGAGGGAGAACCAATGAGAGAGTGGCTGTTAGGCATTTGGGTGGGCACATGTCACTCTAATTTCCCGGCAGGAAGAAGAATTAACCAAAGTCTCAGCCACCCACCGGGAACCAGTATAGGTCCTGAACCAAAAGTTTGGACTTGCGTTCAGCTCACAAAAAACGAGTTGAAAAATGGAGCTCAGGGGCACAGCAATTCACAAACTGGCAGAGTAATCAAGGCCAACTCTCGTCCAAAAATCTGTTGAGGGAAGGCAACGAGGCGGACTTGAAAGCGAGGCAGAATAGCAGGAAACAGATTTCAAGAGGTACGTTGGAATCGCCTGTAAAGCACAGGAAGAGGGGCACAACTTCGACAATGACGCACTTGGCCAAAAAGGGCGTATGCGTTTTCTCCTGAATATATTCAGGAGAAAACGCATACGCCCTTTTTGGCCAAGCAAGCAAGCGGGCAATGCAAATCTGCACTACAAAGAAGTATCACTTCCCACTGGTCAAAAGGGACATCCACAAAATGTGTAAAAACCAGAAAGGCAAGACAGGCCCTGGAGAACAGGGAGCCTTGTTATGCTGATGGGCGGGATGTAAGTTGCCAACTGCCTCACTGGAGGAGTGCATTGTGTTCCCTAAAACAAGGAAACAACAGAGCTACAGAGCCAAGTGCACTTCCAGTCTAGGGAATATACCTTGGGAAAACTGAAAATCAATAAGACAGAGCCACCCCCAAATTGAGGGCTGCACTGCTTACAAGAACCTCAACCTGGGTGCACCTGAAATATCCCAGGAAATATAAAAATGGTTCAAAAAATTGTGGAACTTACGTACGATGGAATATCCCTCAGCCATGAAATCAATGTCATAAGACCAGTAGCAGCAAAATGAGTGGATTCAGGTACGATGATTCTAAGTGAAATAAGTCACACAGAAAAAGAAACTTATCATAAGATATCACTTAGGAAGATCCTGTAAATATGGCTACACATGAACTGAGTTAGGAAAGCGAACAGAGTCTCACATTTAGAAAACACTCTTATGCCTGCTTAAGGGGGAAGGAGAGGTGGGGTGATGCATCAAACCAGAGTTTGATATAAGCACAGGTACCGCTCCAAAAACCAACTATGGAATAGACAAGACCTACACCTTCCTCAGTGAAAGGGACTCAAAACCCCATATTTCCCGCAAAGGAATAGATCTGACTAGTAAGAATCTTAAAACCTATGTAATGCTATGTCTCCGTAAGGGAATCAAGTGTGTCTAGAATGGCATAAACATGGCAGCGAGAATCAGCTCAAACCCACTCTAAAAAGGAATTTCAAAAACAAAACAAAGAAACAGGGAAATTCTTTACAATTCCTTCAGGGTCTCTGATGCAACCTGGAATGACCCTATCTACAATGACAGCTGGATGTGGCATGAGGCTGGACACTTGGGACTGAGAGGATTGGTGAGATTGGGTGAGCAAATGCAGACCCTTTAAAGCAAGAATGCATGGCACCCATTCCATGGGTCCCAACTCTCCAGGTTGAAGGGAATATTACTACAGCTATAACATGTACGGGAAACCTAGAGAATGGACACACTGTGAATACGAAAGGTTTCTAAAACTCAACGAAGAGTCCCTCTCCTGGTGCTCCGGTTTGAATTTCCAACTGCTTTCCTATCAATCTCCCAACTTGGAGAGACAGCCCCTTTAAGCTCCTGGTTCGCACAGGTTGCCAATTTGGCAGAGGATGAAAGGGAAGTGGGAGAACCAATGAGAGAGTAGCTGTTAGGCATTTGGATGGGCACATGTCACTCTAATTTCCCGGCAGGAAGAAGAATTAACCAAAGTCTCAGCCACCCACCGGGAACCAGTATAGGTCCTGAACCAAAAGTTTGGACTTGCGTTCAGCTCACAAAAAACGAGTTGAAAAATGGAGCTCAGGGGCACAGCAATTCACAAACTGGCAGAGTAATCAAGGCCAACTCTCGTCCAAAAATCTGTTGAGGGAAGGCAACGAGGCGGACTTGAAAGCGAGGCAGAATAGCAGGAAACAGATTTCAAGAGGTACGTTGGAATCGCCTGTAAAGCACAGGAAGAGGGGCACAACTTCGACAATGACACACTTGGCCAAAAAGGGTGTATGCGTTTTCTCCTGAATATATTCAGGAGAAAACGCATACGCCCTTTTTGGCCAAGCAAGCAAGCGGGCAATGCAAATCTGCACTACAAAGAAGTATCACTTCCCACTGGTCAAAAGGGACATCCACAAAATGTGTAAAAACCAGAAAGGCAAGACAGGCCCTGGAGAAGAGGGAGCCTTGTTATGCTGATGGGCGGGATGTAAGTTGCCAACTGCCTCACTGGAGGAGTGCATTGTGTTCCCTAAAACAAGGAAACAACAGAGCTACAGAGCCAAGGGCACTTCCAGTCTAGGGAATATACCTTGGGAAAACTGAAAATCAATAAGACAGAGCCACCCCCAAATTGAGGGCTGCACTGCTTACAAGAACCTCAACCTGGGTGCACCTGAAATATCCCAGGAAATATAAAAATGGTTCAAAAAATTGTGGAACTTACGTACGATGGAATATCCCTCAGCCATGAAATCAATGTCATAAGACCAGTAGCAGCAAAATGAGTGGATTCAGGTACGATGATTCTAAGTGAAATAAGTCACACAGAAAAAGAAACTTATCATAAGATATCACTTAGGAAGATCCTGTAAACATGGCTACACATGAACTGAGTTAGGAAAGAGAACAGAGTCTCACATTTAGAAAACACTCTTATGCCTGCTTAAGGGGGAAGGAGAGGTGGGGTGATGCATCAAACCAGAGTTTGATATAAGCACAGGTACCGCTCCAAAAACCAACTATGGAATAGACAAGACCTACACCTTCCTCAGTGAAAGGGACTCAAAACCCCATATTTCCCGCAGAGGAATAGATCTGACTAGTAAGAATCTTAAAACCTATGTAATGCTATGTCTCCGTAAGGGAATCAAGTGTGTCTAGACTGGCATAAACATGGCAGCGAGAATCAGCTCAAACCCACTCTAAAAAGGAATTTCAAAAACAAAACAAAGAAACAGGGAAATTCTTTACAATTCCTTCAGGGTCTCTGATGCAACCTGGAATGACCCTATCTACAATGACAGCTGGATGTGGCATGAGGCTGGACACTTGGGACTGAGAGGATTGGTGAGATTGGGTGAGCAAATGCAGACCCTTTAAAGCAAGAATGCATGGCACCCATTCCATGGGTCCCAACTCTCCAGGTTGAAGGGAATATTACTACAGCTATAACATGTACGGGAAACCTAGAGAATGGACACACTGTGAATACGAAAGGTTTCTAAAACTCAACGAAGAGTCCCTCTCCTGGTGCTCCGGTTTGAATTTCCAACTGCTTTCCTATCAATCTCCCAACTTGGAGAGACAGCCCCTTTAAGCTCCTGGTTCGCACAGGTTGCCAATTTGGCAGAGGATGAAAGGGAAGTGGGAGAACCAATGAGAGAGTAGCTGTTAGGCATTTGGATGGGCACATGTCACTCTAATTTCCTGGCAGGAAGAAGAATTAACCAAAGTCTCAGCCACCCACCGGGAACCAGTATAGGTCCTGAACCAAAAGTTTGGACTTGCGTTCAGCTCACAAAAAACGAGTTGAAAAATGGAGCTCAGGGGCACAGCAATTCACAAACTGGCAGAGTAATCAAGGCCAACTCTCGTCCAAAAATCTGTTGAGGGAAGGCAACGAGGCGGACTTGAAAGCGAGGCAGAATAGCAGGAAACAGATTTCACGAGGTACGTTGGAATCGCCTGTAAAGCCCAGGAAGAGGGGCACAACTTCGACAATGATGCACTTGGCCAAAAAGGGCGTATGCGTTTTCTCCTGAATATATTCAGGAGAAAACGCATACGCCCTTTTTGGCCAAGCAAGCAAGCGGGCAATGCAAATCTGCACTACAAAGAAGTATCACTTCCCACCGGTCAAAAGGGACATCCACAAAATGTGTAAAAACCAGAAAGGCAAGACAGGCCCTGGAGAAGAGGGAGCCTTGTTATGCTGATGGGCGGGATGTAAGTTGCCAACTGCCTCACTGGAGGAGTGCATTGTGTTCCCTAAAACAAGGAAACAACAGAGCTACAGAGCCAAGGGCACATCCAGTCTAGGGAATATACCTTGGGAAAACTGAAAATCAATAAGACAGAGCCACCCCCAAATTGAGGGCTGCACTGCTTACAAGAACCTCAACCTGGGTACACCTGAAATATCCCAGGAAATATAAAAATGGTTCAAAAAATTGTGGAACTTACGTACGATGGAATATCCCTCAGCCATGAAATCAATGTCATAAGACCAGTAGCAGCAAAATGAGTGGATTCAGGTACGATGATTCTAAGTGAAATAAGTCACACAGAAAAAGAAACTTATCATAAGATATCACTTAGGAAGATCCTGTAAACATGGCTACACATGAACTGAGTTAGGAAAGAGAACAGAGTCTCACATTTAGAAAACACTCTTATGCCTGCTTAAGGGGGAAGGAGAGGTGGGGTGATGCATCAAACCAGAGTTTGATATAAGCCCAGGTACCGTTCCAAAAACCAACTATGGAATAGACAAGACCTACACCTTCCTCAGTGAAAGGGACTCAAAACCCCATATTTCCCGCAGAGGAATAGATCTGACTAGTAAGAATCTTAAAACCTATGTATTGATATGTCTCCGTAAGGGAATCAAGTGTGTCTAGACTGGCATAAACATGGCAGCGAGAATCAGCTCAAACCCACTCTAAAAATGAATTTCAAAAGCAAAACAAAGAAACAGGGAAATTCTTTACAATTCCTTCAGGGTCTCTGATGCAACCTGGAATGACCCTATCTACAATGACAGCTGGATGTGGCATGAGGCTGGACACTTGGGACTGAGAGGATTGGTGAGATTGGGTGAGCAATTGCAGACCCTTTAAAGCAAGAATGCATGGCACCCATTCCATGGGTCCCAACTCTCCAGGTTGAAGGGAATATTACTACAGCTATAACATGTACAGGAAACCTAGAGAATGGACACACTGTGAATACGAAAGGTTTCTAAAACTCAACGAAGAGTCCCTCTCCTGGTGCTCCGGTTTGACTTTCCAACTGCTTTCCTATCAATCTCCCAACTTGGAGAGACAGCCCCTTTAAGCTCCTGGTTCGCACAGGTTGCCAATTTGGCAGAGGATGAAAGGGAAGACGGAGAACCAATGAGAGAGTAGCTGTTAGGCATTTGGATGGGCACATGTCACTCTAATTTCCCGGCAGGAAGAAGAATTAACCAAAGTCTCAGCCACCCACCGGGAACCAGTATAGGTCCTGAACCAAAAGTTTGGACTTGCGTTCAGCTCACAAAAAACGAGTTGAAAAATGGAGCTCAGGGGCACAGCAATTCACAAACTGGCAGAGTAATCAAGGCCAACTCTCGTCCAAAAATCTGTTGAGGGAAGGCAACGAGGCGGACTTGAAAGCGAGGCAGAATAGCAGGAAACAGATTTCACGAGGTACGTTGGAATCGCCTGTAAAGCCCAGGAAGAGGGGCACAACTTCGACAATGATGCACTTGGCCAAAAAGGGCGTATGCGTTTTCTCCTGAATATATTCAGGAGAAAACGCATACGCCCTTTTTGGCCAAGCAAGCAAGCGGGCAATGCAAATCTGCACTACAAAGAAGTATCACTTCCCACCGGTCAAAAGGGACATCCACAAAATGTGTAAAAACCAGAAAGGCAAGACAGGCCCTGTAGAAGAGGGAGCCTTGTTATGCTGATGGGCGGGATGTAAGTTGCCAACTGCCTCACTGGAGGAGTGCATTGTGTTCCCTAAAACAAGGAAACAACAGAGCTACAGAGCCAAGGGCACATCCAGTCTAGGGAATATACCTTGGGAAAACTGAAAATCAATAAGACAGAGCCACCCCCAAATTGAGGGCTGCACTGCTTACAAGAACCTCAACCTGGGTGCACCTGAAATATCCCAGGAAATATAAAAATGGTTCAAAAAATTGTGGAACTTACGTACGATGGAATATCCCTCAGCCATGAAATCAATGTCATAAGACCAGTAGCAGCAAAATGAGTGGATTCAGGTACGATGATTCTAAGTGAAATAAGTCACACAGAAAAAAGAAACTTATCATAAGATATCACTTAGGAAGATCCTGTAAACATGGCTACACATGAACTGAGTTAGGAAAGAGAACAGAGTCTCACATTTAGAAAACACTCTTATGCCTGCTTAAGGGGGAAGGAGAGGTGGGGTGATGCATCAAACCAGAGTTTGATATAAGCCCAGGTACCGTTCCAAAAACCAACTATGGAATAGACAAGACCTACACCTTCCTCAGTGAAAGGGACTCAAAACCCCATATTTCCCGCAGAGGAATAGATCTGACTAGTAAGAATCTTAAAACCTATGTATTGATATGTCTCCGTAAGGGAATCAAGTGTGTCTAGACTGGCATAAACATGGCAGCGAGAATCAGCTCAAACCCACTCTAAAAATGAATTTCAAAAGCAAAACAAAGAAACAGGGAAATTCTTTACAATTCCTTCAGGGTCTCTGATGCAACCTGGAATGACCCTATCTACAATGACAGCTGGATGTGGCATGAGGCTGGACACTTGGGACTGAGAGGATTGGTGAGATTGGGTGAGCAATTGCAGACCCTTTAAAGCAAGAATGCATGGCACCCATTCCATGGGTCCCAACTCTCCAGGTTGAAGGGAATATTACTACAGCTATAACATGTACGGGAAACCTAGAGAATGGACACACTGTGAATACGAAAGGTTTCTAAAACTCAACGAAGAGTCCCTCTCCTGGTGCTCCGGTTTGACTTTCCAACTGCTTTCCTATCAATCTCCCAACTTGGAGAGACAGCACCTTTAAGCTCCTGGTTCGCACAGGTTGCCAATTTGGCAGAGGATGAAAGGGAAGAGGGAGAACCAATGAGGGAGTAGCTGTTAGGCATTTGGGTGGGCACATGTCACTCTAATTTCCCGGCAGGAAGAAGAATTAACCAAAGTCTCAGCCACCCACCAGGAACCAGTATAGGTCCTGAACCAAAAGTTTGGACTTGCGTTCAGCTCACAAAAAACGAGTTGAAAAATGGAGCTCAGGGGCACAGCAATTCACAAACTGGCAGAGTAATCAAGGCCAACTCTCGTCCAAAAATCTGTTGAGGGAAGGCAACGAGGCGGACTTGAAAGCGAGGCAGAATAGCAGGAAACAGATTTCAAGAGGTACGTTGGAATCGCCTGTAAAGCACAGGAAGAGGGGCACAACTTCGACAATGACGCACTTGGCCAAAAAGGGCGTATGCGTTTTCTCCTGAATATATTCAGGAGAAAACGCATACGCCCTTTTTGGCCAAGCAAGCAAGCGGGCAATGCAAATCTGCACTACAAAGAAGTATCACTTCCCACTGGTCAAAAGGGACATCCACACAATGTGTAAAAACCAGAAAGGCAAGACAGGCCCTGGAGAACAGGGAGCCTTGTTATGCTGATGGGCGGGATGTAAGTTGCCAACTGCCTCACTGGAGGAGTGCATTGTGTTCCCTAAAACAAGGAAACAACAGAGCTACAGAGCCAAGGGCACATCCAGTCTAGGGAATATACCTTGGGAAAACTGAAAATCAATAAGGCAGAGCCACCCCCAAATTGAGGGCTGCACTGCTTACAAGAACCTCAACCTGGGTGCACCTGAAATATCCCAGGAAATATAAAAATGGTTCAAAAAATTGTGGAACTTACGTACGATGGAATATCCCTCAGCCATGAAATCAATGTCATAAGACCAGTAGCAGCAAAATGAGTGGATTCAGGTACGATGATTCTAAGTGAAATAAGTCACACAGAAAAAGAAACTTATCATAAGATATCACTTAGGAAGATCCTGTAAACATGGCTACACATGAACTGAGTTAGGAAAGAGAACAGAGTCTCACATTTAGAAAACACTCTTATGCCTGCTTAAGGGGGAAGGAGAGGTGGGGTGATGCATCAAACCAGAGTTTGATATAAGCACAGGTACCGCTCCAAAAACCAACTATGGAATAGACAAGACCTACACCTTCCTCAGTGAAAGGGACTCAAAACCCCATATTTCCCGCAGAGGAATAGATCTGACTAGTAAGAATCTTAAAACCTATGTAATGCTATGTCTCCGTAAGGGAATCAAGTGTGTCTAGACTGGCATAAACATGGCAGCGAGAATCAGCTCAAACCCACTCTAAAAAGGAATTTCAAAAACAAAACAAAGAAACAGGGAAATTCTTTACAATTCCTTCAGGGTCTCTGATGCAACCTGGAATGACCCTATCTACAATGACAGCTGGATGTGGCATGAGGCTGGACACTTGGGACTGAGAGGATTGGTGAGATTGGGTGAGCAAATGCAGACCCTTTAAAGCAAGAATGCATGGCACCCATTCCATGGGTCCCAACTCTCCAGGTTGAAGGGAATATTACTACAGCTATAACATGTACGGGAAACCTAGAGAATGGACACACTGTGAATACGAAAGGTTTCTAAAACTCAACGAAGAGTCCCTCTCCTGCTGCTCCGGTTTGAATTTCCAACTGCTTTCCTATCAATCTCCCAACTTGGAGAGACAGCCCCTTTAAGCTCCTGGTTCGCACAGGTTGCCAATTTGGCAGAGGATGAAACGGAAGTGGGAGAACCAATGAGAGAGTAGCTGTTAGGCATTTGGATGGGCACATGTCACTCTAATTTCCCGGCAGGAAGAAGAATTAACCAAAGTCTCAGCCACCCACCGGGAACCAGTATAGGTCCTGAACCAAAAGTTTGGACTTGCGTTCAGCTCACAAAAAACGAGTTGAAAAATGGAGCTCAGGGGCACAGCAATTCACAAACTGGCAGAGTAATCAAGGCCAACTCTCGTCCAAAAATCTGTTGAGGGAAGGCAACGAGGCGGACTTGAAAGCGAGGCAGAATAGCAGGAAACAGATTTCACGAGGTACGTTGGAATCGCCTGTAAAGCACAGGAAGAGGGGCACAACTTCGACAATGACGCACTTGGCCAAAAAGGGCGTATGCGTTTTCTCCTGAATATATTCAGGAGAAAACGCATACGCCCTTTTTGGCCAAGCAAGCAAGCAGGCAATGCAAATCTGCACTACAAAGAAGTATCACTTCCCACCGGTCAAAAGGGACATCCACAAAATGTGTAAAAACCAGAAAGGCAAGACAGGCCCTGGAGAACAGGGAGCCTTGTTATGCTGATGGGCGGGATGTAAGTTGCCAACTGCCTCACTGGAGGAGTGCATTGTGTTCCCTAAAACAAGGAAACAACAGAGCTACAGAGCGAAGGGCACTTCCAGTCTAGGGAATATACCTTGGGAAAACTGAAAATCAATAAGACAGAGCCACCCCCAAATTGAGGGCTGCACTGCTTACAAGAACCTCAACCTGGGTGCACCTGAAATATCCCAGGAAATATAAAAATGGTTCAAAAAATTGTGGAACTTACGTACGATGGAATATCCCTCAGCCATGAAATCAATGTCATAAGACCAGTAGCAGCAAAATGAGTGGATTCAGGTACGATGATTCTAAGTGAAATAAGTCACACAGAAAAAGAAACTTATCATAAGATATCACTTAGGAAGATCCTGTAAACATGGCTACACATGAACTGAGTTAGGAAAGAGAACAGAGTCTCACATTTAGAAAACACTCTTATGCCTGCTTAAGGGGGAAGGAGAGGTGGGGTGATGCATCAAACCAGAGTTTGATATAAGCCCAGGTACCGTTCCAAAAACCAACTATGGAATAGACAAGACCTACACCTTCTTCAGTGAAAGGGACTCAAAACCCCATATTTCCCGCAGAGGAATAGATCTGACTAGTAAGAATCTTAAAACCTATGTATTGATATGTCTCCGTAAGGGAATCAAGTGTGTCTAGACTGGCATAAACATGGCAGCGAGAATCAGCTCAAACCCACTCTAAAAAGGAATTTCAAAAGCAAAACAAAGAAACAGGGAAATTCTTTACAATTCCTTCAGGGTCTCTGATGCAACCTGGAATGACCCTATCTACAATGACAGCTGGATGTGGCATGAGGCTGGACACTTGGGACTGAGAGGATTGGTGAGATTGGGTGAGCAATTGCAGACCCTTTAAAGCAAGAATGCATGGCACCCATTCCATGGGTCCCAACTCTCCAGGTTGAAGGGAATATTACTACAGCTATAACATGTACGGGAAACCTAGAGAATGGACACACTGTGAATACGAAAGGTTTCTAAAACTCAACGAAGAGTCCCTCTCCTGGTGCTCCGGTTTGACTTTCCAACTGCTTTCCTATCAATCTCCCAACTTGGAGAGACAGCCCCTTTAAGCTCCTGGTTCGCACAGGTTGCCAATTTGGCAGAGGATGAAAGGGAAGACGGAGAACCAATGAGAGAGTAGCTGTTAGGCATTTGGGTGGGCACATGTCACTCTAATTTCCCGGCAGGAAGAAGAATTAACCAAAGTCTCAGCCACCCACCGGGAACCAGTATAGGTCCTGAACCAAAAGTTTGGACTTGTGTTCAGCTCACAAAAAACGAGTTGAAAAATGGAGCTCAGGGGCACAGCAATTCACAAACTGGCAGAGTAATCAAGGCCAACTCTCGTCCAAAAATCTGTTGAGCGAAGGCAACGAGGCGGACTTGAAAGCGAGGCAGAATAGCAGGAAACAGATTTCAAGAGGTACGTTGGAATCGCCTGTAAAGCACAGGAAGAGGGGCACAACTTCGAAAATGACGCACTTGGCCAAAAAGGGCGTATGCGTTTTCTCCTGAATATATTCAGGAGAAAACGCATACGCCCTTTTTGGCCAAGCAAGCAAGCGGGCAATGCAAATCTGCACTACAAAGAAGTATCACTTCCCACGGGTCAAAAGGGACATCCACAAAATGTGTAAAAACCAGAAAGGCAAGACAGGCCCTGGAGAACAGGGAGCCTTGTTATGCTGATGGGCGGGATGTAAGTTGCCAACTGCCTCACTGGAGGAGTGCATTGTGTTCCCTAAAACAAGGAAACAACAGAGCTACAGAGCCAAGGGCACTTCCAGTCTAGGGAATATACCTTGGGAAAACTGAAAATCAATAAGACAGAGCCACCCCCAAATTGAGGGCTGCACTGCTTACAAGAACCTCAACCTGGGTGCACCTGAAATATCCCAGGAAATATAAAAATGGTTCAAAAAATTGTGGAACTTACGTACGATGGAATATCCCTCAGCCATGAAATCAATGTCATAAGACCAGTAGCAGCAAAATGAGTGGATTCAGGTACGATGATTCTAAGTGAAATAAGTCACACAGAAAAAGAAACTTATCATAAGATATCACTTAGGAAGATCCTGTAAACATGGCTACACATGAACTGAGTTAGGAAAGAGAACAGAGTCTCACATTTAGAAAACACTCTTATGCCTGCTTAAGGGGGAAGGAGAGGTGGGGTGATGCATCAAACCAGAGTTTGATATAAGCCCAGGTACCGTTCCAAAAACCAACTATGGAATAGACAAGACCTACACCTTCCTCAGTGAAAGGGACTCAAAACCCCATATTTCCCGCAGAGGAATAGATCTGACTAGTAAGAATCTTAAAACCTATGTATTGATATGTCTCCGTAAGGGAATCAAGTGTGTCTAGACTGGCATAAACATGGCAGCGAGAATCAGCTCAAACCCACTCTAAAAAGGAATTTCAAAAGCAAAACAAAGAAACAGGGAAATTCTTTACAATTCCTTCAGGGTCTCTGATGCAACCTGGAATGACCCTATCTACAATGACAGCTGGATGTGGCATGAGGCTGGACACTTGGGACTGAGAGGATTGGTGAGATTGGGTGAGCAATTGCAGACCCTTTAAAGCAAGAATGCATGGCACCCATTCCATGGGTCCCAACTCTCCAGGTTGAAGGGAATATTACTACAGCTATAACATGTACGGGAAACCTAGAGAATGGACACACTGTGAATACGAAAGGTTTCTAAAACTCAACGAAGAGTCCCTCTCCTGGTGCTCCGGTTTGACTTTCCAACTGCTTTCCTATCAATCTCCCAACTTGGAGAGACAGCCCCTTTAAGCTCCTGGTTCGCACAGGTTGCCAATTTGGCAGAGGATGAAAGGGAAGACGGAGAACCAATGAGAGAGTAGCTGTTAGGCATTTGGGTGGGCACATGTCACTCTAATTTCCCGGCAGGAAGAAGAATTAACCAAAGTCTCAGCCACCCACCGGGAACCAGTATAGGTCCTGAACCAAAAGTTTGGACTTGCGTTCAGCTCACAAAAAACGAGTTGAAAAATGGAGCTCAGGGGCACAGCAATTCACAAACTGGCAGAGTAATCAAGGCCAACTCTCGTCCAAAAATCTGTTGAGGGAAGGCAACGAGGCGGACTTGAAAGCGAGGCAGAATAGCAGGAAACAGATTTCAAGAGGTACGTTGGAATCGCCTGTAAAGCACAGGAAGAGGGGCACAACTTCGAAAATGACGCACTTGGCCAAAAAGGGCGTATGCGTTTTCTCCTGAATATATTCAGGAGAAAACGCATACGCCCTTTTTGGCCAAGCAAGCAAGCGGGCAATGCAAATCTGCACTACAAAGAAGTATCACTTCCCACGGGTCAAAAGGGACATCCACAAAATGTGTAAAAACCAGAAAGGCAAGACAGGCCCTGGAGAACAGGGAGCCTTGTTATGCTGATGGGCGGGATGTAAGTTGCCAACTGCCTCACTGGAGGAGTGCATTGTGTTCCCTAAAACAAGGAAACAACAGAGCTACAGAGCCAAGGG
The DNA here is from genome assembly GCF_964341445.2 of Mesoplodon mirus. NCBI lineage: Eukaryota > Metazoa > Chordata > Mammalia > Artiodactyla > Ziphiidae > Mesoplodon > Mesoplodon mirus. The sequence continues at coordinate 104,891,168 of NC_138987.1, read as the reverse complement.
CACTTCCAGTCTAGGGAATATACCTTGGGAAAACTGAAAATCAATAAGACAGAGCCACCCCCAAATTGAGGGCTGCACTGCTTACAAGAACCTCAACCTGGGTGCACCTGAAATATCCCAGGAAATATAAAAATGGTTCAAAAAATTGTGGAACTTACGTACGATGGAATATCCCTCAGCCATGAAATCAATGTCATAAGACCAGTAGCAGCAAAATGAGTGGATTCAGGTACGATGATTCTAAGTGAAATAAGTCACACAGAAAAAGAAACTTATCATAAGATATCACTTAGGAAGATCCTGTAAACATGGCTACACATGAACTGAGTTAGGAAAGAGAACAGAGTCTCACATTTAGAAAACACTCTTATGCCTGCTTAAGGGGGAAGGAGAGGTGGGGTGATGCATCAAACCAGAGTTTGATATAAGCACAGGTACCGTTCCAAAAACCAACTATGGAATAGACAAGACCTACACCTTCCTCAGTGAAAGGGACTCAAAACCCCATATTTCCCGCAGAGGAATAGATCTGACTAGTAAGAATCTTAAAACCTATGTATTGATATGTCTCCGTAAGGGAATCAAGTGTGTCTAGACTGGCATAAACATGGCAGCGAGAATCAGCTCAAACCCACTCTAAAAAGGAATTTCAAAAGCAAAACAAAGAAACAGGGAAATTCTTTACAATTCCTTCAGGGTCTCTGATGCAACCTGGAATGACCCTATCTACAATGACAGCTGGATGTGGCATGAGGCTGGACACTTGGGACTGAGAGGATTGGTGAGATTGGGTGAGCAATTGCAGACCCTTTAAAGCAAGAATGCATGGCACCCATTCCATGGGTCCCAACTCTCCAGGTTGAAGGGAATATTACTACAGCTATAACATGTACGGGAAACCTAGAGAATGGACACACTGTGAATACGAAAGGTTTCTAAAACTCAACGAAGAGTCCCTCTCCTGGTGCTCCGGTTTGACTTTCCAACTGCTTTCCTATCAATCTCCCAACTTGGAGAGACAGCCCCTTTAAGCTCCTGGTTCGCACAGGTTGCCAATTTGGCAGAGGATGAAAGGGAAGACGGAGAACCAATGAGAGAGTAGCTGTTAGGCATTTGGGTGGGCACATGTCACTCTAATTTCCCGGCAGGAAGAAGAATTAACCAAAGTCTCAGCCACCCACCGGGAACCAGTATAGGTCCTGAACCAAAAGTTTGGACTTGCGTTCAGCTCACAAAAAACGAGTTGAAAAATGGAGCTCAGGGGCACAGCAATTCACAAACTGGCAGAGTAATCAAGGCCAACTCTCGTCCAAAAATCTGTTGAGGGAAGGCAACGAGGCGGACTTGAAAGCGAGGCAGAATAGCAGGAAACAGATTTCAAGAGGTACGTTGGAATCGCCTGTAAAGCACAGGAAGAGGGGCACAACTTCGACAATGACGCACTTGGCCAAAAAGGGCGTATGCGTTTTCTCCTGAATATATTCAGGAGAAAACGCATACGCCCTTTTTGGCCAAGCAAGCAAGCGGGCAATGCAAATCTGCACTACAAAGAAGTATCACTTCCCACGGGTCAAAAGGGACATCCACAAAATGTGTAAAAACCAGAAAGGCAAGACAGGCCCTGGAGAACAGGGAGCCTTGTTATGCTGATGGGCGGGATGTAAGTTGCCAACTGCCTCACTGGAGGAGTGCATTGTGTTCCCTAAAACAAGGAAACAACAGAGCTACAGAGCCAAGGGCACTTCCAGTCTAGGGAATATACCTTGGGAAAACTGAAAATCAATAAGACAGAGCCACCCCCAAATTGAGGGCTGCACTGCTTACAAGAACCTCAACCTGGGTGCACCTGAAATATCCCAGGAAATATAAAAATGGTTCAAAAAATTGTGGAACTTACGTACGATGGAATATCCCTCAGCCATGAAATCAATGTCATAAGACCAGTAGCAGCAAAATGAGTGGATTCAGGTACGATGATTCTAAGTGAAATAAGTCACACAGAAAAAGAAACTTATCATAAGATATCACTTAGGAAGATCCTGTAAACATGGCTACACATGAACTGAGTTAGGAAAGAGAACAGAGTCTCACATTTAGAAAACACTCTTATGCCTGCTTAAGGGGGAAGGAGAGGTGGGGTGATGCATCAAACCAGAGTTTGATATAAGCCCAGGTACCGTTCCAAAAACCAACTATGGAATAGACAAGACCTACACCTTCCTCAGTGAAAGGGACTCAAAACCCCATATTTCCCGCAGAGGAATAGATCTGACTAGTAAGAATCTTAAAACCTATGTATTGATATGTCTCCGTAAGGGAATCAAGTGTGTCTAGACTGGCATAAACATGGCAGCGAGAATCAGCTCAAACCCACTCTAAAAAGGAATTTCAAAAGCAAAACAAAGAAACAGGGAAATTCTTTACAATTCCTTCAGGGTCTCTGATGCAACCTGGAATGACCCTATCTACAATGACAGCTGGATGTGGCATGAGGCTGGACACTTGGGACTGAGAGGATTGGTGAGATTGGGTGAGCAATTGCAGACCCTTTAAAGCAAGAATGCATGGCACCCATTCCATGGGTCCCAACTCTCCAGGTTGAAGGGAATATTACTACAGCTATAACATGTACGGGAAACCTAGAGAATGGACACACTGTGAATACGAAAGGTTTCTAAAACTCAACGAAGAGTCCCTCTCCTGGTGCTCCGGTTTGACTTTCCAACTGCTTTCCTATCAATCTCCCAACTTGGAGAGACAGCCCCTTTAAGCTCCTGGTTCGCACAGGTTGCCAATTTGGCAGAGGATGAAAGGGAAGAGGGAGAACCAATGAGAGAGTAGCTGTTAGGCATTTGGGTGGGCACATGTCACTCTAATTTCCCGGCAGGAAGAAGAATTAACCAAAGTCTCAGCCACCCACCGGGAACCAGTATAGGTCCTGAACCAAAAGTTTGGACTTGCGTTCAGCTCACAAAAAACGAGTTGAAAAATGGAGCTCAGGGGCACAGCAATTCACAAACTGGCAGAGTAATCAAGGCCAACTCTCGTCCAAAAATCTGTTGAGGGAAGGCAACGAGGCGGACTTGAAAGCGAGGCAGAATAGCAGGAAACAGATTTCACGAGGTACGTTGGAATCGCCTGTAAAGCACAGGAAGAGGGGGACAACTTCGACAATGACGCACTTGGCCAAAAAGGGCGTATGCGTTTTCTCCTGAATATATTCAGGAGAAAACGCATACGCCCTTTTTGGCCAAGCAAGCAAGCGGGCAATGCAAATCTGCACTACAAAGAAGTATCACTTCCCACGGGTCAAAAGGGACATCCACAAAATGTGTAAAAACCAGAAAGGCAAGACAGGCCCTGGAGAACAGGGAGCCTTGTTATGCTGATGGGCGGGATGTAAGTTGCCAACTGCCTCACTGGAGGAGTGCATTGTGTTCCCTAAAACAAGGAAACAACAGAGCTACAGAGCCAAGGGCACTTCCAGTCTAGGGAATATACCTTGGGAAAACTGAAAATCAATAAGACAGAGCCACCCCCAAATTGAGGGCTGCACTGCTTACAAGAACCTCAACCTGGGTGCACCTGAAATATCCCAGGAAATATAAAAATGGTTCAAAAAATTGTGGAACTTACGTACGATGGAATATCCCTCAGCCATGAAATCAATGTCATAAGACCAGTAGCAGCAAAATGAGTGGATTCAGGTACGATGATTCTAAGTGAAATAAGTCACACAGAAAAAGAAACTTATCATAAGATATCACTTAGGAAGATCCTGTAAACATGGCTACACATGAACTGAGTTAGGAAAGAGAACAGAGTCTCACATTTAGAAAACACTCTTATGCCTGCTTAAGGGGGAAGGAGAGGTGGGGTGATGCATCAAACCAGAATTTGATATAAGCCCAGGTACCGTTCCAAAAACCAACTATGGAATAGACAAGACCTACACCTTCCTCAGTGAAAGGGACTCAAAACCCCATATTTCCCGCAGAGGAATAGATCTGACTAGTAAGAATCTTAAAACCTATGTATTGATATGTCTCCGTAAGGGAATCAAGTGTGTCTAGACTGGCATACACATGGCAGCGAGAATCAGCTCAAACCCACTCTAAAAATGAATTTCAAAAGCAAAACAAAGAAACAGGGAAATTCTTTACAATTCCTTCAGGGTCTCTGATGCAACCTGGAATGACCCTATCTACAATGACAGCTGGATGTGGCATGAGGCTGGACACTTGGGACTGAGAGGATTGGTGAGATTGGGTGAGCAAATGCAGACCCTTTAAAGCAAGAATGCATGGCACCCATTCCATGGGTCCCAACAATCCAGGTTGAAGGGAATATTACTACAGCTATAACATGTACGGGAAACCTAGAGAATGGACACACTGTGAATACGAAAGGTTTCTAAAACTCAACGAAGTGTCCCTCTCCTGGTGCTCCGGTTTGACTTTCCAACTGCTTTCCTATCAATCTCCCAACTTGGAGAGACAGCCCCTTTAAGCTCCTGGTTCGCACAGGTTGCCAATTTGGCAGAGGATGAAAGGGAAGAGGGAGAACCAATGAGAGAGTAGCTGTTAGGCATTTGGGTGGGCACATGTCACTCTAATTTCCCGGCAGGAAGAAGAATTAACCAAAGTCTCAGCCACCCACCGGGAACCAGTATAGGTCCTGAACCAAAAGTTTGGACTTGCGTTCAGCTCACAAAAAACGAGTTGAAAAATGGAGCTCAGGGGCACAGCAATTCACAAACTGGCAGAGTAATCAAGGCCAACTCTCGTCCAAAAATCTGTTGAGGGAAGGCAACGAGGCGGACTTGAAAGCGAGGCAGAATAGCAGGAAACAGATTTCAAGAGGTACGTTGGAATCGCCTGTAAAGCACAGGAAGAGGGGCACAACTTCGAAAATGACGCACTTGGCCAAAAAGGGCGTATGCGTTTTCTCCTGAATATATTCAGGAGAAAACGCATATGCCCTTTTTGGCCAAGCAAGCAAGCGGGCAATGCAAATCTGCACTACAAAGAAGTATCACTTCCCACGGGTCAAAAGGGACATCCACAAAATGTGTAAAAACCAGAAAGGCAAGACAGGCCCTGGAGAACAGGGAGCCTTGTTATGCTGATGGGCAGGATGTAAGTTGCCAACTGCCTCACTGGAGGAGTGCATTGTGTTCCCTAAAACAAGGAAACAACAGAGCTACAGAGCCAAGGGCACTTCCAGTCTAGGGAATATACCTTGGGAAAACTGAAAATCAATAAGACAGAGCCACCCCCAAATTGAGGGCTGCACTGCTTACAAGAACCTCAACCTGGGTGCACCTGAAATATCCCAGGAAATATAAAAATGGTTCAAAAAATTGTGGAACTTACGTACGATGGAATATCCCTCAGCCATGAAATCAATGTCATAAGACCAGTAGCAGCAAAATGAGTGGATTCAGGTACGATGATTCTAAGTGAAATAAGTCACACAGAAAAAGAAACTTATCATAAGATATCACTTAGGAAGATCCTGTAAACATGGCTACACATGAACTGAGTTAGGAAAGAGAACAGAGTCTCACATTTAGAAAACACTCTTATGCCTGCTTAAGGGGGAAGGAGAGGTGGGGTGATGCATCAAACCAGAGTTTGATATAAGCCCAGGTACCGTTCCAAAAACCAACTATGGAATAGACAAGACCTACACCTTCCTCAGTGAAAGGGACTCAAAACCCCATATTTCCCGCAGAGGAATAGATCTGACTAGTAAGAATCTTAAAACCTATGTATTGATATGTCTCCGTAAGGGAATCAAGTGTGTCTAGACTGGCATACACATGGCAGCGAGAATCAGCTCAAACCCACTCTAAAAAGGAATTTCAAAAGCAAAACAAAGAAACAGGGAAATTCTTTACAATTCCTTCAGGGTCTCTGATGCAACCTGGAATGACCCTATCTACAATGACAGCTGGATGTGGCATGAGGCTGGACACTTGGGACTGAGAGGATTGGTGAGATTGGGTGAGCAATTGCAGACCCTTTAAAGCAAGAATGCATGGCACCCATTCCATGGGTCCCAACTCTCCAGGTTGAAGGGAATATTACTACAGCTATAACATGTACGGGAAACCTAGAGAATGGACACACTGTGAATACGAAAGGTTTCTAAAACTCAACGAAGAGTCCCTCTCCTGGTGCTCCGGTTTGACTTTCCAACTGCTTTCCTATCAATCTCCGAACTTGGAGAGACAGCCCCTTTAAGCTCCTGGTTCGCACAGGTTGCCAATTTGGCAGAGGATGAAAGGGAAGAGGGAGAACCAATGAGAGAGTAGCTGTTAGGCATTTGGGTGGGCACATGTCACTCTAATTTCCCGGCAGGAAGAAGAATTAACCAAAGTCTCAGCCACCCACCGGGAACCAGTATAGGTCCTGAACCAAAAGTTTGGACTTGCGTTCAGCTCACAAAAAACGAGTTGAAAAATGGAGCTCAGGGGCACAGCAATTCACAAACTGGCAGAGTAATCAAGGCCAACTCTCGTCCAAAAATCTGTTGAGGGAAGGCAACGAGGCGGACTTGAAAGCGAGGCAGAATAGCAGGAAACAGATTTCAAGAGGTACGTTGGAATCACCTGTAAAGCACAGGAAGAGGGGCACAACTTCGACAATGACGCACTTGGCCAAAAAGGGCGTATGCGTTTTCTCCTGAATATATTCAGGAGAAAACGCATACGCCCTTTTTGGCCAAGCAAGCAAGCGGGCAATGCAAATCTGCACTACAAAGAAGTATCACTTCCCACTGGTCAAAAGGGACATCCACAAAATGTGTAAAAACCAGAAAGGCAAGACAGGCCCTGGAGAACAGGGAGCCTTGTTATGCTGATGGGCGGGATGTAAGTTGCCAACTGCCTCACTGGAGGAGTGCATTGTGTTCCCTAAAACAAGGAAACAACAGAGCTACAGAGCCAAGGGCACTTCCAGTCTAGGGAATATACCTTGGGAAAACTGAAAATCAATAAGACAGAGCCACCCCCAAATTGAGGGCTGCACTGCTTACAAGAACCTCAACCTGGGTGCACCTGAAATATCCCAGGAAATATAAAAATGGTTCAAAAAATTGTGGAACTTACGTACGATGGAATATCCCTCAGCCATGAAATCAATGTCATAAGACCAGTAGCAGCAAAATGAGTGGATTCAGGTACGATGATTCTAAGTGAAATAAGTCACACAGAAAAAGAAACTTATCATAAGATATCACTTAGGAAGATCCTGTAAATATGGCTACACATGAACTGAGTTAGGAAAGAGAACAGAGTCTCACATTTAGAAAACACTCTTATGCCTGCTTAAGGGGGAAGGAGAGGTGGGGTGATGCATCAAACCAGAGTTTGATATAAGCACAGGTACCGCTCCAAAAACCAACTATGGAATAGACAAGACCTACACCTTCCTCAGTGAAAGGGACTCAAAACCCCATATTTCCCGCAGAGGAATAGATCTGACTAGTAAGAATCTTAAAACCTATGTAATGCTATGTTTCCGTAAGGGAATCAAGTGTGTCTAGACTGGCATAAACATAGCAGCGAGAATCTGCTCAAACCCACTCTAAAAAGGAATTTCAAAAACAGAACAAAGAAACAGGGAAATTCTTTACAATTCCTTCAGGGTCTCTGATGCAACCTGGAATGACCCTATCTACAATGACAGCTGGATGTGGCATGAGGCTGGACACTTGGGACTGAGAGGATTGGTGAGATTGGGTGAGCAAATGCAGACCCTTTAAAGCAAGAATGCATGGCACCCATTCCATGGGTCCCAACTCTCCAGGTTGAAGGGAATATTACTACAGCTATAACATGTACGGGAAACCTAGAGAATGGACACACTGTGAATACGAAAGGTTTCTAAAACTCAACGAAGAGTCCCTCTCCTGGTGCTCCGGTTTGACTTTCCAACTGCTTTCCTATCAATCTCCCAACTTGGAGAGACAGCCCCTTTAAGCTCCTGGTTCGCACAGGTTGCCAATTTGGCAGAGGATGAAAGGGAAGTGGGAGAACCAATGAGAGAGTAGCTGTTAGGCATTTGGATGGGCACATGTCACTCTAATTTCCCGGCAGGAAGAAGAATTAACCAAAGTCTCAGCCACCCACCGGGAACCAGTATAGGTCCTGAACCAAAAGTTTGGACTTGCGTTCAGCTCACAAAAAACGAGTTGAAAAATGGAGCTCAGGGGCACAGCAATTCACAAACTGGCAGAGTAATCAAGGCCAACTCTCGTCCAAAAATCTGTTGAGGGAAGGCAACGAGGCGGACTTGAAAGCGAGGCAGAATAGCAGGAAACAGATTTCACGAGGTACGTTGGAATCGCCTGTAAAGCACAGGAAGAGGGGGACAACTTCGACAATGACGCACTTGGCCAAAAAGGGCGTATGCGTTTTCTCCTGAATATATTCAGGAGAAAACGCATACGCCCTTTTTGGCCAAGCAAGCAAGCGGGCAATGCAAATCTGCACTACAAAGAAGTATCACTTCCCACGGGTCAAAAGGGACATCCACAAAATGTGTAAAAACCAGAAAGGCAAGACAGGCCCTGGAGAACAGGGAGCCTTGTTATGCTGATGGGCGGGATGTAAGTTGCCAACTGCCTCACTGGAGGAGTGCATTGTGTTCCCTAAAACAAGGAAACAACAGAGCTACAGAGCCAAGGGCACTTCCAGTCTAGGGAATATACCTTGGGAAAACTGAAAATCAATAAGACAGAGCCACCCCCAAATTGAGGGCTGCACTGCTTACAAGAACCTCAACCTGGGTGCACCTGAAATATCCCAGGAAATATAAAAATGGTTCAAAAAATTGTGGAACTTACGTACGATGGAATATCCCTCAGCCATGAAATCAATGTCATAAGACCAGTAGCAGCAAAATGAGTGGATTCAGGTACGATGATTCTAAGTGAAATAAGTCACACAGAAAAAGAAACTTATCATAAGATATCACTTAGGAAGATCCTGTAAATATGGCTACACATGAACTGAGTTAGGAAAGAGAACAGAGTCTCACATTTAGAAAACACTCTTATGCCTGCTTAAGGGGGAAGGAGAGGTGGGGTGATGCATCAAACCAGAGTTTGATATAAGCACAGGTACCGCTCCAAAAACCAACTATGGAATAGACAAGACCTACACCTTCCTCAGTGAAAGGGACTCAAAACCCCATATTTCCCGCAGAGGAATAGATCTGACTAGTAAGAATCTTAAAACCTATGTAATGCTATGTTTCCGTAAGGGAATCAAGTGTGTCTAGACTGGCATAAACATAGCAGCGAGAATCTGCTCAAACCCACTCTAAAAAGGAATTTCAAAAACAGAACAAAGAAACAGGGAAATTCTTTACAATTCCTTCAGGGTCTCTGATGCAACCTGGAATGACCCTATCTACAATGACAGCTGGATGTGGCATGAGGCTGGACACTTGGGACTGAGAGGATTGGTGAGATTGGGTGAGCAAATGCAGACCCTTTAAAGCAAGAATGCATGGCACCCATTCCATGGGTCCCAACTCTCCAGGTTGAAGGGAATATTACTACAGCTATAACATGTACGGGAAACCTAGAGAATGGACACACTGTGAATACGAAAGGTTTCTAAAACTCAACGAAGAGTCCCTCTCCTGGTGCTCCGGTTTGAATTTCCAACTGCTTTCCTATCAATCTCCCAACTTGGAGAGACAGCCCCTTTAAGCTCCTGGTTCGCACAGGTTGCCAATTTGGCAGAGGATGAAAGGGAAGTGGGAGAACCAATGAGAGAGTAGCTGTTAGGCATTTGGATGGGCACATGTCACTCTAATTTCCCGGCAGGAAGAAGAATTAACCAAAGTCTCAGCCACCCACCGGGAACCAGTATAGGTCCTGAACCAAAAGTTTGGACTTGCGTTCAGCTCACAAAAAACGAGTTGAAAAATGGAGCTCAGGGGCACAGCAATTCACAAACTGGCAGAGTAATCAAGGCCAACTCTCGTCCAAAAATCTGTTGAGGGAAGGCAACGAGGCGGACTTGAAAGCGAGGCAGAATAGCAGGAAACAGATTTCACGAGGTACGTTGGAATCGCCTGTAAAGCACAGGAAGAGGGGGACAACTTCGACAATGACGCACTTGGCCAAAAAGGGCGTATGCGTTTTCTCCTGAATATATTCAGGAGAAAACGCATACGCCCTTTTTGGCCAAGCAAGCAAGCGGGCAATGCAAATCTGCACTACAAAGAAGTATCACTTCCCACGGGTCAAAAGGGACATCCACAAAATGTGTAAAAACCAGAAAGGCAAGACAGGCCCTGGAGAACAGGGAGCCTTGTTATGCTGATGGGCGGGATGTAAGTTGCCAACTGCCTCACTGGAGGAGTGCATTGTGTTCCCTAAAACAAGGAAACAACAGAGCTACAGAGCCAAGGGCACTTCCAGTCTAGGGAATATACCTTGGGAAAACTGAAAATCAATAAGACAGAGCCACCCCCAAATTGAGGGCTGCACTGCTTACAAGAACCTCAACCTGGGTGCACCTGAAATATCCCAGGAAATATAAAAATGGTTCAAAAAATTGTGGAACTTACGTACGATGGAATATCCCTCAGCCATGAAATCAATGTCATAAGACCAGTAGCAGCAAAATGAGTGGATTCAGGTACGATGATTCTAAGTGAAATAAGTCACACAGAAAAAGAAACTTATCATAAGATATCACTTAGGAAGATCCTGTAAACATGGCTACACATGAACTGAGTTAGGAAAGAGAACAGAGTCTCACATTTAGAAAACACTCTTATGCCTGCTTAAGGGGGAAGGAGAGGTGGGGTGATGCATCAAACCAGAGTTTGATATAAGCCCAGGTACCGTTCCAAAAACCAACTATGGAATAGACAAGACCTACACCTTCCTCAGTGAAAGGGACTCAAAACCCCATATTTCCCGCAGAGGAATAGATCTGACTAGTAAGAATCTTAAAACCTATGTATTGATATGTCTCCGTAAGGGAATCAAGTGTGTCTAGACTGGCATACACATGGCAGCGAGAATCAGCTCAAACCCACTCTAAAAATGAATTTCAAAAGCAAAACAAAGAAACAGGGAAATTCTTTACAATTCCTTCAGGGTCTCTGATGCAACCTGGAATGACCCTATCTACAATGACAGCTGGATGTGGCATGAGGCTGGACACTTGGGACTGAGAGGATTGGTGAGATTGGGTGAGCAAATGCAGACCCTTTAAAGCAAGAATGCATGGCACCCATTCCATGGGTCCCAACTCTCCAGGTTGAAGGGAATATTACTACAGCTATAACATGTACGGGAAACCTAGAGAATGGACACACTGTGAATACGAAAGGTTTCTAAAACTCAACGAAGTGTCCCTCTCCTGGTGCTCCGGTTTGACTTTCCAACTGCTTTCCTATCAATCTCCCAACTTGGAGAGACAGCCCCTTTAAGCTCCTGGTTCGCACAGGTTGCCAATTTGGCAGAGGATGAAAGGGAAGAGGGAGAACCAATGAGAGAGTAGCTGTTAGGCATTTGGGTGGGCACATGTCACTCTAATTTCCCGGCAGGAAGAAGAATTAACCAAAGTCTCAGCCACCCACCGGGAACCAGTATAGGTCCTGAACCAAAAGTTTGGACTTGCGTTCAGCTCACAAAAAACGAGTTGAAAAATGGAGCTCAGGGGCACAGCAATTCACAAACTGGCAGAGTAATCAAGGCCAACTCTCGTCCAAAAATCTGTTGAGGGAAGGCAACGAGGCGGACTTGAAAGCGAGGCAGAATAGCAGGAAACAGATTTCAAGAGGTACGTTGGAATCGCCTGTAAAGCACAGGAAGAGGGGCACAACTTCGAAAATGACGCACTTGGCCAAAAAGGGCGTATGCGTTTTCTCCTGAATATATTCAGGAGAAAACGCATACGCCCTTTTTGGCCAAGCAAGCAAGCGGGCAATGCAAATCTGCACTACAAAGAAGTATCACTTCCCACGGGTCAAAAGGGACATCCACAAAATGTGTAAAAACCAGAAAGGCAAGACAGGCCCTGGAGAACAGGGAGCCTTGTTATGCTGATGGGCGGGATGTAAGTTGCCAACTGCCTCACTGGAGGAGTGCATTGTGTTCCCTAAAACAAGGAAACAACAGAGCTACAGAGCCAAGGGCACTTCCAGTCTAGGGAATATACCTTGGGAAAACTGAAAATCAATAAGACAGAGCCACCCCCAAATTGAGGGCTGCACTGCTTACAAGAACCTCAACCTGGGTGCACCTGAAATATCCCAGGAAATATAAAAATGGTTCAAAAAATTGTGGAACTTACGTACGATGGAATATCCCTCAGCCATGAAATCAATGTCATAAGACCAGTAGCAGCAAAATGAGTGGATTCAGGTACGATGATTCTAAGTGAAATAAGTCACACAGAAAAAGAAACTTATCATAAGATATCACTTAGGAAGATCCTGTAAACATGGCTACACATGAACTGAGTTAGGAAAGAGAACAGAGTCTCACATTTAGAAAACACTCTTATGCCTGCTTAAGGGGGAAGGAGAGGTGGGGTGATGCATCAAACCAGAGTTTGATATAAGCCCAGGTACCGTTCCAAAAACCAACTATGGAATAGACAAGACCTACACCTTCCTCAGTGAAAGGGACTCAAAACCCCATATTTCCCGCAGAGGAATAGATCTGACTAGTAAGAATCTTAAAACCTATGTATTGATATGTCTCCGTAAGGGAATCAAGTGTGTCTAGACTGGCATACACATGGCAGCGAGAATCAGCTCAAACCCACTCTAAAAAGGAATTTCAAAAGCAAAACAAAGAAACAGGGAAATTCTTTGCAATTCCTTCAGGGTCTCTGATGCAACCTGGAATGACCCTATCTACAATGACAGCTGGATGTGGCATGAGGCTGGACACTTGGGACTGAGAGGATTGGTGAGATTGGGTGAGCAATTGCAGACCCTTTAAAGCAAGAATGCATGGCACCCATTCCATGGGTCCCAACTCTCCAGGTTGAAGGGAATATTACTACAGCTATAACATGTACGGGAAACCTAGAGAATGGACACACTGTGAATACGAAAGGTTTCTAAAACTCAACGAAGAGTCCCTCTCCTGGTGCTCCGGTTTGACTTTCCAACTGCTTTCCTATCAATCTCCGAACTTGGAGAGACAGCCCCTTTAAGCTCCTGGTTCGCACAGGTTGCCAATTTGGCAGAGGATGAAAGGGAAGAGGGAGAACCAATGAGAGAGTAGCTGTTAGGCATTTGGGTGGGCACATGTCACTCTAATTTCCCGGCAGGAAGAAGAATTAACCAAAGTCTCAGCCACCCACCGGGAACCAGTATAGGTCCTGAACCAAAAGTTTGGACTTGCGTTCAGCTCACAAAAAACGAGTTGAAAAATGGAGCTCAGGGGCACAGCAATTCACAAACTGGCAGAGTAATCAAGGCCAACTCTCGTCCAAAAATCTGTTGAGGGAAGGCAACGAGGCGGACTTGAAAGCGAGGCAGAATAGCAGGAAACAGATTTCAAGAGGTACGTTGGAATCACCTGTAAAGCACAGGAAGAGGGGCACAACTTCGACAATGACGCACTTGGCCAAAAAGGGCGTATGCGTTTTCTCCTGAATATATTCAGGAGAAAACGCATACGCCCTTTTTGGCCAAGCAAGCAAGCGGGCAATGCAAATCTGCACTACAAAGAAGTATCACTTCCCACTGGTCAAAAGGGACATCCACAAAATGTGTAAAAACCAGAAAGGCAAGACAGGCCCTGGAGAACAGGGAGCCTTGTTATGCTGATGGGCGGGATGTAAGTTGCCAACTGCCTCACTGGAGGAGTGCATTGTGTTCCCTAAAACAAGGAAACAACAGAGCTACAGAGCCAAGGGCACTTCCAGTCTAGGGAATATACCTTGGGAAAACTGAAAATCAATAAGACAGAGCCACCCCCAAATTGAGGGCTGCACTGCTTACAAGAACCTCAACCTGGGTGCACCTGAAATATCCCAGGAAATATAAAAATGGTTCAAAAAATTGTGGAACTTACGTACGATGGAATATCCCTCAGCCATGAAATCAATGTCATAAGACCAGTAGCAGCAAAATGAGTGGATTCAGGTACGATGATTCTAAGTGAAATAAGTCACACAGAAAAAGAAACTTATCATAAGATATCACTTAGGAAGATCCTGTAAATATGGCTACACATGAACTGAGTTAGGAAAGAGAACAGAGTCTCACATTTAGAAAACACTCTTATGCCTGCTTAAGGGGGAAGGAGAGGTGGGGTGATGCATCAAACCAGAGTTTGATATAAGCACAGGTACCGCTCCAAAAACCAACTATGGAATAGACAAGACCTACACCTTCCTCAGTGAAAGGGACTCAAAACCCCATATTTCCCGCAGAGGAATAGATCTGACTAGTAAGAATCTTAAAACCTATGTAATGCTATGTTTCCGTAAGGGAATCAAGTGTGTCTAGACTGGCATAAACATAGCAGCGAGAATCTGCTCAAACCCACTCTAAAAAGGAATTTCAAAAACAGAACAAAGAAACAGGGAAATTCTTTACAATTCCTTCAGGGTCTCTGATGCAACCTGGAATGACCCTATCTACAATGACAGCTGGATGTGGCATGAGGCTGGACACTTGGGACTGAGAGGATTGGTGAGATTGGGTGAGCAAATGCAGACCCTTTAAAGCAAGAATGCATGGCACCCATTCCATGGGTCCCAACTCTCCAGGTTGAAGGGAATATTACTACAGCTATAACATGTACGGGAAACCTAGAGAATGGACACACTGTGAATACGAAAGGTTTCTAAAACTCAACGAAGAGTCCCTCTCCTGGTGCTCCGGTTTGAATTTCCAACTGCTTTCCTATCAATCTCCCAACTTGGAGAGACAGCCCCTTTAAGCTCCTGGTTCGCACAGGTTGCCAATTTGGCAGAGGATGAAAGGGAAGTGGGAGAACCAATGAGAGAGTAGCTGTTAGGCATTTGGATGGGCACATGTCACTCTAATTTCCCGGCAGGAAGAAGAATTAACCAAAGTCTCAGCCACCCACCGGGAACCAGTATAGGTCCTGAACCAAAAGTTTGGACTTGCGTTCAGCTCACAAAAAACGAGTTGAAAAATGGAGCTCAGGGGCACAGCAATTCACAAACTGGCAGAGTAATCAAGGCCAACTCTCGTCCAAAAATCTGTTGAGGGAAGGCAACGAGGCGGACTTGAAAGCGAGGCAGAATAGCAGGAAACAGATTTCAAGAGGTACGTTGGAATCGCCTGTAAAGCACAGGAAGAGGGGCACAACTTCGACAATGACGCACTTGGCCAAAAAGGGCGTATGCGTTTTCTCCTGAATATATTCAGGAGAAAACGCATACGCCCCTTTTGGCCAAGCAAGCAAGCGGGCAATGGAAATCTGCACTACAAAGAAGTATCACTTCCCACCGGTCAAAAGGGACATCCACAAAATGTGTAAAAACCAGAAAGGCAAGACAGGCCCTGGAGAACAGGGAGCCTTGTTATGCTGATGGGCGGGATGTAAGTTGCCAACTGCCTCACTGGAGGAGTGCATTGTGTTCCCTAAAACAAGGAAACAACAGAGCTACAGAGCCAAGGGCACTTCCAGTCTAGGGAATATACCTTGGGAAAACTGAAAATCAATAAGACAGAGCCACCCCCAAATTGAGGGCTGCACTGCTTACAAGAACCTCAACCTGGGTGCACCTGAAATATCCCAGGAAATATAAAAATGGTTCAAAAAATTGTGGAACTTACGTACGATGGAATATCCCTCAGCCATGAAATCAATGTCATAAGACCAGTAGCAGCAAAATGAGTGGATTCAGGTACGATGATTCTAAGTGAAATAAGTCACACAGAAAAAGAAACTTATCCTAAGATATCACTTAGGAAGATCCTGTAAACATGGCTACACATGAACTGAGTTAGGAAAGAGAACAGAGTCTCACATTTAGAAAACACTCTTATGCCTGCTTAAGGGGGAAGGAGAGGTGGGGTGATGCATCAAACCAGAGTTTGATATAAGCCCAGGTACCGTTCCAAAAACCAACTATGGAATAGACAAGACCTACACCTTCCTCAGTGAAAGGGACTCAAAACCCCATATTTCCCGCAGAGGAATAGATCTGACTAGTAAGAATCTTAAAACCTATGTATTGATATGTCTCCGTAAGGGAATCAAGTGTGTCTAGACTGGCATAAACATGGCAGCGAGAATCAGCTCAAACCCACTCTAAAAAGGAATTTCAAAAGCAAAACAAAGAAACAGGGAAATTCTTTACAATTCCTTCAGGGTCTCTGATGCAACCTGGAATGACCCTATCTACAATGACAGCTGGATGTGGCATGAGGCTGGACACTTGGGACTGAGAGGATTGGTGAGATTGGGTGAGCAATTGCAGACCCTTTAAAGCAAGAATGCATGGCACCCATTCCATGGGTCCCAACTCTCCAGGTTGAAGGGAATATTACTACAGCTATAACATGTACGGGAAACCTAGAGAATGGACACACTGTGAATACGAAAGGTTTCTAAAACTCAACGAAGAGTCCCTCTCCTGATGCTCCGGTTTGACTTTCCAACTGCTTTCCTATCAATCTCCCAACTTGGAGAGACAGCCCCTTTAAGCTCCTGGTTCGCACAGGTTGCCAATTTGGCAGAGGATGAAAGGGAAGACGGAGAACCAATGAGAGAGTAGCTGTTAGGCATTTGGGTGGGCACATGTCACTCTAATTTCCCGGCAGGAAGAAGAATTAACCAAAGTCTCAGCCACCCACCGGGAACCAGTATAGGTCCTGAACCAAAAGTTTGGACTTGCGTTCAGCTCACAAAAAATGAGTTGAAAAATGGAGCTCAGGGGCACAGCAATTCACAAACTGGCAGAGTAATCAAGGCCAACTCTCGTCCAAAAATCTGTTGAGGGAAGGCAACGAGGCGGACTTGAAAGCGAGGCAGAATAGCAGGAAACAGATTTCACGAGGTACGTTGGAATCGCCTGTAAAGCACAGGAAGAGGGGCACAACTTCGACAATGACGCACTTGGCCAAAAAGGGCGTATGCGTTTTCTCCTGAATATATTCAGGAGAAAACGCATACGCCCTTTTTGGCCAAGCAAGCAAGCGGGCAATGCAAATCTGCACTACAAAGAAGTATCACTTCCCACGGGTCAAAAGGGACATCCACAAAATGTGTAAAAACCAGAAAGGCAAGACAGGCCCTGGAGAACAGGGAGCCTTGTTATGCTGATGGGCGGGATGTAAGTTGCCAACTGCCTCACTGGAGGAGTGCATTGTGTTCCCTAAAACAAGGAAACAACAGAGCTACAGAGCCAAGGGCACTTCCAGTCTAGGGAATATACCTTGGGAAAACTGAAAATCAATAAGACAGAGCCACCCCCAAATTGAGGGCTGCACTGCTTACAAGAACCTCAACCTGGGTGCACCTGAAATATCCCAGGAAATATAAAAATGGTTCAAAAAATTGTGGAACTTACGTACGATGGAATATCCCTCAGCCATGAAATCAATGTCATAAGACCAGTAGCAGCAAAATGAGTGGATTCAGGTACGATGATTCTAAGTGAAATAAGTCACACAGAAAAAGAAACTTATCATAAGATATCACTTAGGAAGATCCTGTAAACATGGCTACACATGAACTGAGTTAGGAAAGAGAACAGAGTCTCACATTTAGAAAACACTCTTATGCCTGCTTAAGGGGGAAGGAGAGGTGGGGTGATGCATCAAACCAGAGTTTGATATAAGCCCAGGTACCGCTCCAAAAACCAACTATGGAATAGACAAGACCTACACCTTCCTCAGTGAAAGGGACTCAAAACCCCATATTTCCCGCAGAGGAATAGATCTGACTAGTAAGAATCTTAAAACCTATGTAATGCTATGTCTCCGTAAGGGAATCAAGTGTGTCTAGACTGGCATAAACATGGCAGCGAGAATCAGCTCAAACCCACTCTAAAAAGGAATTTCAAAAACAAAACAAAGAAACAGGGAAATTCTTTACAATTCCTTCAGGGTCTCTGATGCAACCTGGAATGACCCTATCTACAATGACAGCTGGATGTGGCATGAGGCTGGACACTTGGGACTGAGAGGATTGGTGAGATTGGGTGAGCAAATGCAGACCCTTTAAAGCAAGAATGCATGGCACCCATTCCATGGGTCCCAACTCTCCAGGTTGAAGGGAATATTACTACAGCTATAACATGTACGGGAAACCTAGAGAATGGACACACTGTGAATACGAAAGGTTTCTAAAACTCAACGAAGAGTCCCTCTCCTGGTGCTCCGGTTTGACTTTCCAACTGCTTTCCTATCAATCTCCCAACTTGGAGAGACAGCCCCTTTAAGCTCCTGGTTCGCACAGGTTGCCAATTTGGCAGAGGATGAAAGGGAAGAGGGAGAACCAATGAGAGAGTAGCTGTTAGGCATTTGGGTGGGCACATGTCACTCTAATTTCCCGGCAGGAAGAAGAATTAACCAAAGTCTCAGCCACCCACCGGGAACCAGTATAGGTCCTGAACCAAAAGTTTGGACTTGCGTTCAGCTCACAAAAAACGAGTTGAAAAATGGAGCTCAGGGGCACAGCAATTCACAAACTGGCAGAGTAATCAAGGCCAACTCTCGTCCAAAAATCTGTTGAGGGAAGGCAACGAGGCGGACTTGAAAGCGAGGCAGAATAGCAGGAAACAGATTTCAAGAGGTACGTTGGAATCGCCTGTAAAGCACAGGAAGAGGGGCACAACTTCGACAATGACGCACTTGGCCAAAAAGGGCGTATGCGTTTTCTCCTGAATATATTCAGGAGAAAACGCATACGCCCTTTTTGGCCAAGCAAGCAAGCGGGCAATGCAAATCTGCACTACAAAGAAGTATCACTTCCCACTGGTCAAAAGGGACATCCACAAAATGTGTAAAAACCAGAAAGGCAAGACAGGCCCTGGAGAACAGGGAGCCTTGTTATGCTGATGGGCGGGATGTAAGTTGCCAACTGCCTCACTGGAGGAGTGCATTGTGTTCCCTAAAACAAGGAAACAACAGAGCTACAGAGCCAAGGGCACTTCCAGTCTAGGGAATATACCTTGGGAAAACTGAAAATCAATAAGACAGAGCCACCCCCAAATTGAGGGCTGCACTGCTTAAAAGAACCTCAACCTGGGTACACCTGAAATATCCCAGGAAATATAAAAATGGTTCAAAAAATTGTGGAACTTACGTACGATGGAATATCCCTCAGCCATGAAATCAATGTCATAAGACCAGTAGCAGCAAAATGAGTGGATTCAGGTACGATGATTCTAAGTGAAATAAGTCACACAGAAAAAGAAACTTATCATAAGATATCACTTAGGAAGATCCTGTAAACATGGCTACACATGAACTGAGTTAGGAAAGAGAACAGAGTCTCACATTTAGAAAACACTCTTATGCCTGCTTAAGGGGGAAGGAGAGGTGGGGTGATGCATCAAACCAGAGTTTGATATAAGCACAGGTACCGTTCCAAAAACCAACTATGGAATAGACAAGACCTACACCTTCCTCAGTGAAAGGGACTCAAAACCCCATATTTCCCGCAGAGGAATAGATCTGACTAGTAAGAATCTTAAAACCTATGTATTGATATGTCTCCGTAAGGGAATCAAGTGTGTCTAGACTGGCATAAACATGGCAGCGAGAATCAGCTCAAACCCACTCTAAAAAGGAATTTCAAAAACAAAACAAAGAAACAGGGAAATTCTTTACAATTCCTTCAGGGTCTCTGATGCAACCTGGAATGACCCTATCTACAATGACAGCTGGATGTGGCATGAGGCTGGACACTTGGGACTGAGAGGATTGGTGAGATTGGGTGAGCAAATGCAGACCCTTTAAAGCAAGAATGCATGGCACCCATTCCATGGGTCCCAACTCTCCAGGTTGAAGGGAATATTACTACAGCTATAACATGTACGGGAAACCTAGAGAATGGACACACTGTGAATACGAAAGGTTTCTAAAACTCAACGAAGAGTCCCTCTCCTGGTGCTCCGGTTTGACTTTCCAACTGCTTTCCTATCAATCTCCCAACTTGGAGAGACAGCCCCTTTAAGCTCCTGGTTCGCACAGGTTGCCAATTTGGCAGAGGATGAAAGGGAAGACGGAGAACCAATGAGAGAGTAGCTGTTAGGCATTTGGATGGGCACATGTCACTCTAATTTCCCGGCAGGAAGAAGAATTAACCAAAGTCTCAGCCACCCACCGGGAACCAGTATAGGTCCTGAACCAAAAGTTTGGACTTGCGTTCAGCTCACAAAAAACGAGTTGAAAAATGGAGCTCAGGGGCACAGCAATTCACAAACTGGCAGAGTAATCAAGGCCAACTCTCGTCCAAAAATCTGTTGAGGGAAGGCAACGAGGCGGACTTGAAAGCGAGGCAGAATAGCAGGAAACAGATTTCAAGAGGTACGTTGGAATCGCCTGTAAAGCACAGGAAGAGGGGCACAACTTCGACAATGACGCACTTGGCCAAAAAGGGCGTATGTGTTTTCTCCTGAATATATTCAGGAGAAAACGCATACGCCCTTTTTGGCCAAGCAAGCAAGCGGGCAATGCAAATCTGCACTACAAAGAAGTATCACTTCCCACGGGTCAAAAGGGACATCCACAAAATGTGTA
This sequence comes from Mesoplodon mirus, assembly GCF_964341445.2. NCBI lineage: Eukaryota > Metazoa > Chordata > Mammalia > Artiodactyla > Ziphiidae > Mesoplodon > Mesoplodon mirus. Next base: position 104,870,442 of record NC_138987.1, on the reverse strand, counting down.
AAAACCAGAAAGGCAAGACAGGCCCTGGAGAACAGGGAGCCTTGTTATGCTGATGGGCGGGATGTAAGTTGCCAACTGCCTCACTGGAGGAGTGCATTGTGTTCCCTAAAACAAGGAAACAACAGAGCTACAGAGCCAAGGGCACATCCAGTCTAGGGAATATACCTTGGGAAAACTGAAAATCAATAAGACAGAGCCACCCCCAAATTGAGGGCTGCACTGCTTACAAGAACCTCAACCTGGGTGCACCTGAAATATCCCAGGAAATATAAAAATGGTTCAAAAAATTGTGGAACTTACGTACGATGGAATATCCCTCAGCCATGAAATCAATGTCATAAGACCAGTAGCAGCAAAATGAGTGGATTCAGGTACGATGATTCTAAGTGAAATAAGTCACACAGAAAAAGAAACTTATCATAAGATATCACTTAGGAAGATCCTGTAAACATGGCTACACATGAACTGAGTTAGGAAAGAGAACAGAGTCTCACATTTAGAAAACACTCTTATGCCTGCTTAAGGGGGAAGGAGAGGTGGGGTGATGCATCAAACCAGAGTTTGATATAAGCCCAGGTACCGTTCCAAAAACCAACTATGGAATAGACAAGACCTACACATTCCTCAGTGAAAGGGACTCAAAACCCCATATTTCCCGCAGAGGAATAGATCTGACTAGTAAGAATCTTAAAACCTATGTATTGATATGTCTCCGTAAGGGAATCAAGTGTGTCTAGACTGGCATAAACATGGCAGCGAGAATCAGCTCAAACCCACTCTAAAAAGGAATTTCAAAAACAAAACAAAGAAACAGGGAAATTCTTTACAATTCCTTCAGGGTCTCTGATGCAACCTGGAATGACCCTATCTACAATGACAGCTGGATGTGGCATGAGGCTGGACACTTGGGACTGAGAGGATTGGTGAGATTGGGTGAGCAAATGCAGACCCTTTAAAGCAAGAATGCATGGCACCCATTCCATGGGTCCCAACTCTCCAGGTTGAAGGGAATATTACTACAGCTATAACATGTACGGGAAACCTAGAGAATGGACACACTGTGAATACGAAAGGTTTCTAAAACTCAACGAAGAGTCCCTCTCCTGGTGCTCCGGATTGACTTTCCAACTGCTTTCCTATCAATCTCCCAACTTGGAGAGACAGCCCCTTTAAGCTCCTGGTTCACACAAGTTGCCAATTTGGCGGAGGATGAAAGGGAAGAGGGAGAACCAATGAGAGAGTAGCTGTTAGGCATTTGGGTGGGCACATGTCACTCTAATTTCCCGGCAGGAAGAAGAATTAACCAAAGTCTCAGCCACCCACCGGGAACCAGTATAGGTCCTGAACCAAAAGTTTGGACTTGCGTTCAGCTCACAAAAAACGAGTTGAAAAATGGAGCTCAGGGGCACAGCAATTCACAAACTGGCAGAGTAATCAAGGCCAACTCTCGTCCAAAAATCTGTTGAGGGAAGGCAACGAGGCGGACTTGAAAGCGAGGCAGAATAGCAGGAAACAGATTTCAAGAGGTACGTTGGAATCGCCTGTAAAGCACAGGAAGAGGGGCACAACTTCGACAATGACGCACTTGGCCAAAAAGGGCGTATGCGTTTTCTCCTGAATATATTCAGGAGAAAACGCATACGCCCTTTTTGGCCAAGCAAGCAAGCGGGCAATGCAAATCTGCACTACAAAGAAGTATCACTTCCCACCGGTCAAAAGGGACATCCACACAATGTGTAAAAACCAGAAAGGCAAGACAGGCCCTGGAGAACTGGGAGCCTTGTTATGCTGATGGGCGGGATGTAAGTTCTCAACTGCCTCACTGGAGGAGTGTATTGTGTTCCCTAAAACAAGGAAACAACAGAGCTACAGAGCCAAGGGCACTTCCAGTCTAGGGAATATACCTTGGGAAAACTGAAAATCAATAAGACAGAGCCACCCCCAAATTGAGGGCTGCACTGCTTACAAGAACCTCAACCTGGGTACCCCTGAAATATCCCAGGAAATATAAAAATGGTTCAAAATATTGTGGAACTTACGTACGATGGAATATCCCTCAGCCATGAAATCAATGTCATAAGACCAGTAGCAGCAAAATGAGTGGATTCAGGTACGATGATTCTAAGTGAAATAAGTCACACAGAAAAAGAAACTTATCATAAGATATCACTTAGGAAGATCCTGTAAACATGGCTACACATGAACTGAGTTAGGAAAGAGAACAGAGTCTCACATTTAGAAAACACTCTTATGCCTGCTTAAGGGGGAAGGAGAGGTGGGGTGATGCATCAAACCAGAGTTTGATATAAGCCCAGGTACCGTTCCAAAAACCAACTATGGAATAGACAAGACCTACACCTTCCTCAGTGAAAGGGACTCAAAACCCCATATTTCCCGCAGAGGAATAGATCTGACTAGTAAGAATCTTAAAACCTATGTATTGATATGTCTCCGTAAGGGAATCAAGTGTGTCTAGACTGGCATAAACATGGCAGCGAGAATCAGCTCAAACCCACTCTAAAAATGAATTTCAAAAGCAAAACAAAGAAACAGGGAAATTCTTTACAATTCCTTCAGGGTCTCTGATGCAACCTGGAATGACCCTATCTACAATGACAGCTGGATGTGGCATGAGGCTGGACACTTGGGACTGAGAGGATTGGTGAGATTGGGTGAGCAATTGCAGACCCTTTAAAGCAAGAATGCATGGCACCCATTCCATGGGTCCCAACTCTCCGGTTGAAGGGAATATTACTACAGCTATAACATGTACGGGAAACCTAGAGAATGGACACACTGTGAATACGAAAGGTTTCTAAAACTCAACGAAGAGTCCCTCTCCTGGTGCTCCGGTTTGACTTTCCAACTGCTTTCCTATCAATCTCCCAACTTGGAGAGACAGCCCCTTTAAGCTCCTGGTTCGCACAGGTTGCCAATTTGGCAGAGGATGAAAGGGAAGAGGGAGAACCAATGAGAGAGTAGCTGTTAGGCATTTGGGTGGGCACATGTCACTCTAATTTCCCGGCAGGAAGAAGAATTAACCAAAGTCTCAGCCACCCACCGGGAACCAGTATAGGTCCTGAACCAAAAGTTTGGACTTGCGTTCAGCTCACAAAAAACGAGTTGAAAAATGGAGCTCAGGGGCACAGCAATTCACAAACTGGCAGAGTAATCAAGGCCAACTCTCGTCCAAAAATCTGTTGAGGGAAGGCAACGAGGCGGACTTGAAAGCGAGGCAGAATAGCAGGAAACAGATTTCAAGAGGTACGTTGGAATCACCTGTAAAGCACAGGAAGAGGGGCACAACTTCGACAATGACGCACTTGGCCAAAAAGGGCGTATGCGTTTTCTCCTGAATATATTCAGGAGAAAACGCATACGCCCTTTTTGGCCAAGCAAGCAAGCGGGCAATGCAAATCTGCACTACAAAGAAGTATCACTTCCCACGGGTCAAAAGGGACATCCACAAAGTGTGTAAAAACCAGAAAGGCAAGACAGGCCCTGGAGAACAGGGAGCCTTGTTATGCTGATGGGCGGGATGTAAGTTGCCAACTGCCTCACTGGAGGAGTGCATTGTGTTCCCTAAAACAAGGAAACAACAGAGCTACAGAGCCAAGGGCACTTCCAGTCTAGGGAATATACCTTGGGAAAACTGAAAATCAATAAGACAGAGCCACCCCCAAATTGAGGGCTGCACTGCTTACAAGAACCTCAACCTGGGTGCACCTGAAATATCCCAGGAAATATAAAAATGGTTCAAAAAATTGTGGAACTTACGTACGATGGAATATCCCTCAGCCATGAAATCAATGTCATAAGACCAGTAGCAGCAAAATGAGTGGATTCAGGTACGATGATTCTAAGTGAAATAAGTCACACAGAAAAAGAAACTTATCATAAGATATCACTTAGGAAGATCCTGTAAACATGGCTACACATGAACTGAGTTAGGAAAGAGAACAGAGTCTCACATTTAGAAAACACTCTTATGCCTGCTTAAGGGGGAAGGAGAGGTGGGGTGATGCATCAAACCAGAGTTTGATATAAGCCCAGGTACCGTTCCAAAAACCAACTATGGAATAGACAAGACCTACACCTTCCTCAGTGAAAGGGACTCAAAACCCCATATTTCCCGCAGAGGAATAGATCTGACTAGTAAGAATCTTAAAACCTATGTATTGATATGTCTCCGTAAGGGAATCAAGTGTGTCTAGACTGGCATAAACATGGCAGCGAGAATCAGCTCAAACCCACTCTAAAAAGGAATTTCAAAAGCAAAACAAAGAAACAGGGAAATTCTTTACAATTCCTTCAGGGTCTCTGATGCAACCTGGAATGACCCTATCTACAATGACAGCTGGATGTGGCATGAGGCTGGACACTTGGGACTGAGAGGATTGGTGAGATTGGGTGAGCAATTGCAGACCCTTTAAAGCAAGAATGCATGGCACCCATTCCATGGGTCCCAACTCTCCAGGTTGAAGGGAATATTACTACAGCTATAACATGTACGGGAAACCTAGAGAATGGACACACTGTGAATACGAAAGGTTTCTAAAACTCAACGAAGAGTCCCTCTCCTGGTGCTCCGGTTTGACTTTCCAACTGCTTTCCTATCAATCTCCCAACATGGAGAGACAGCCCCTTTAAGCTCCTGGTTCGCACAGGTTGCCAATTTGGCAGAGGATGAAAGGGAAGAGGGAGAACCAATGAGAGAGTAGCTGTTAGGCATTTGGGTGGGCACATGTCACTCTAATTTCCCGGCAGGAAGAAGAATTAACCAAAGTCTCAGCCACCCACCGGGAACCAGTATAGGTAATGAACCAAAAGTTTGGACTTGCGTTCAGCTCACAAAAAACGAGTTGAAAAATGGAGCTCAGGGGCACAGCAATTCACAAACTGTCAGAGTAATCAAGGCCAACTCTCGTCCAAAAATCTGTTGAGGGAAGGCAACGAGGCGGACTTGAATGTGAGGCAGAATAGCAGGAAACAGATTTCAAGAGGTACGTTGGAATCGCCTGTAAAGCACAGGAAGAGGGGCACAACTTCGACAATGACGCACTTGGCCAAAAAGGGCGTATGCGTTTTCTCCTGAATATATTCAGGAGAAAACGCATACGCCCTTTTTGGCCAAGCAAGCAAGCGGGCAATGCAAATCTGCACTACAAAGATGTATCACTTCCCAACGGTCAAAAGGGACATCCACAAAATGTGTAAAAACCAGAAAGGCAAGACAGGCCCTGGAGAACAGGGAGCCTTGTTATGCTGATGGGCGGGATGTAAGTTGCCAACTGCCTCACTGGAGGAGTGCATTGTGTTCCCTAAAACAAGGAAACAACAGAGCTACAGAGCCAAGGGCACTTCCAGTCTAGGGAATATACCTTGGGAAAACTGAAAATCAATAAGACAGAGCCACCCCCAAATTGAGGGCTGCACTGCTTACAAGAACCTCAACCTGGGTGCACCTGAAATATCCCAGGAAATATAAAAATGGTTCAAAAAATTGTGGAACTTACGTACGATGGAATATCCCTCAGCCATGAAATCAATGTCATAAGACCAGTAGCAGCAAAATGAGTGGATTCAGGTACGATGATTCTAAGTGAAATAAGTCACACAGAAAAAGAAACTTATCATAAGATATCACTTAGGAAGATCCTGTAAACATGGCTACACATGAACTGAGTTAGGAAAGAGAACAGAGTCTCACATTTAGAAAACACTCTTATGCCTGCTTAAGGGGGAAGGAGAGGTGGGGTGATGCATCAAACCAGAGTTTGATATAAGCACAGGTACCGTTCCAAAAACCAACTATGGAATAGACAAGACCTACACCTTCCTCAGTGAAAGGGACTCAAAACCCCATATTTCCCGCAGAGGAATAGATCTGACTAGTAAGAATCTTAAAACCTATGTAATGATATGTCTCCGTAAGGGAATCAAGTGTGTCTAGACTGGCATAAACATGGCAGCGAGAATCAGCTCAAACCCACTCTAAAAAGGAATTTCAAAAACAAAACAAAGAAACAGGGAAATTCTTTACAATTCCTTCAGGGTCTCTGATGCAACCTGGAATGACCCTTTCTACAATGACAGCTGGATGTGGCATGAGGCTGGACACTTGGGACTGAGAGGATTGGTGAGATTGGGTGAGCCAATGCAGACCCTTTAAAGCAAGAATGCATGGCACCCATTCCATGGGTCCCAACTCTCCAGGTTGAAGGGAATATTACTACAGCTATAACATGTACGGGAAACCTAGAGAATGGACACACTGTGAATACGAAAGGTTTCTAAAACTCAACGAAGAGTCCCTCTCCTGGTGCTCCGGTTTGACTTTCCAACTGCTTTCCTATCAATCTCCCAACTTGGAGAGACAGCCCCTTTAAGCTCCTGGTTCGCACAGGTTGCCAATTTGGCAGAGGATGAAAGGGAAGAGGGAGAACCAATGAGAGAGTAGCTGTTAGGCATTTGGGTGGGCACATGTCACTCTAATTTCCCGGCAGGAAGAAGAATTAACCAAAGTCTCAGCCACCCACCGGGAACCAGTATAGGTCCTGAACCAAAAGTTTGGACTTGCGTTCAGCTCACAAAAAACGAGTTGAAAAATGGAGCTCAGGGGCACAGCAATTCACAAACTGTCAGAGTAATCAAGGCCAACTCTCGTCCAAAAATCTGTTGAGGGAAGGCAACGAGGCGGACTTGAAAGCGAGGCAGAATAGCAGGAAACAGATTTCAAGAGGTACGTTGGAATCGCCTGTAAAGCACAGGAAGAGGGGCACAACTTCGACAATGACGCACTTGGCCAAAAAGGGCGTATGCGTTTTCTCCTGAATATATTCAGGAGAAAACGCATACGCCCTTTTTGGCCAAGCAAGCAAGCGGGCAATGCAAATCTGCACTACAAAGAAGTATCACTTCCCACGGGTCAAAAGGGACATCCACAAAATGTGTAAAAACCAGAAAGGCAAGACAGGCCCTGGAGAACAGGGAGCCTTGTTATGCTGATGGGCGGGATGTAAGTTGCCAACTGCCTCACTGGAGGAGTGCATTGTGTTCCCTAAAACAAGGAAACAACAGAGCTACAGAGCCAAGGGCACTTCCAGTCTAGGGAATATACCGTGGGAAAACTGAAAATCAATAAGACAGAGCCACCCCCAAATTGAGGGCTGCACTGCTTACAAGAACCTCAACCTGGGTGCACCTGAAATATCCCAGGAAATATAAAAATGGTTCAAAAAATTGTGGAACTTACGTACGATGGAATATCCCTCAGCCATGAAATCAATGTCATAAGACCAGTAGCAGCAAAATGAGTGGATTCAGGTACGATGATTCTAAGTGAAATAAGTCACACAGAAAAAGAAACTTATCATAAGATATCACTTAGGAAGATCCTGTAAACATGGCTACACATGAACTGAGTTAGGAAAGAGAACAGAGTCTCACATTTAGAAAACACTCTTATGCCTGCTTAAGGGGGAAGGAGAGGTGGGGTGATGCATCAAACCAGAGTTTGATATAAGCACAGGTACCGTTCCAAAAACCAACTATGGAATAGACAAGACCTACACCTTCCTCAGTGAAAGGGACTCAAAACCCCATATTTCCCGCAGAGGAATAGATCTGACTAGTAAGAATCTTAAAACCTATGTAATGATATGTCTCCGTAAGGGAATCAAGTGTGTCTAGACTGGCATAAACATGGCAGCGAGAATCAGCTCAAACCCACTCTAAAAAGGAATTTCAAAAACAAAACAAAGAAACAGGGAAATTCTTTACAATTCCTTCAGGGTCTCTGATGCAACCTGGAATGACCCTTTCTACAATGACAGCTGGATGTGGCATGAGGCTGGACACTTGGGACTGAGAGGATTGGTGAGATTGGGTGAGCAAATGCAGACCCTTTAAAGCAAGAATGCATGGCACCCATTCCATGGGTCCCAACTCTCCAGGTTGAAGGGAATATTACTACAGCTATAACATGTACGGGAAACCTAGAGAATGGACACACTGTGAATACGAAAGGTTTCTAAAACTCAACGAAGAGTCCCTCTCCTGGTGCTCCGGTTTGACTTTCCAACTGCTTTCCTATCAATCTCCCAACTTGGAGAGACAGCCCCTTTAAGCTCCTGGTTCGCACAGGTTGCCAATTTGGCAGAGGATGAAAGGGAAGAGGGAGAACCAATGAGAGAGTAGCTGTTAGGCATTTGGGTGGGCACATGTCACTCTAATTTCCCGGCAGGAAGAAGAATTAACCAAAGTCTCAGCCACCCACCGGGAACCAGTATAGGTCCTGAACCAAAAGTTTGGACTTGCGTTCAGCTCACAAAAAACGAGTTGAAAAATGGAGCTCAGGGGCACAGCAATTCACAAACTGGCAGAGTAATCAAGGCCAACTCTCGTCCAAAAATCTGTTGAGGGAAGGCAATGAGGCGGACTTGAAAGCGAGGCAGAATAGCAGGAAACAGATTTCAAGAGTTACGTTGGAATCGCCTGTAAAGCACAGGAAGAGGGGCACAACTTCGACAATGACGCACTTGGCCAAAAAGGGCGTATGCGTTTTCTCCTGAATATATTCAGGAGAAAACGCATACGCCCTTTTTGGCCAAGCAAGCAAGCGGGCAATGCAAATCTGCACTACAAAGAAGTATCACTTCCCACCGGTCAAAAGGGACATCCACAAAATGTGTAAAAACCAGAAAGGCAAGACAGGCCCTGGAGAACAGGGAGCCTTGTTATGCTGATGGGCGGGATGTAAGTTGCCAACTGCCTCACTGGAGGAGTGCATTGTGTTCCCTAAAACAAGGAAACAACAGAGCTACAGAGCCAAGGGCACTTCCAGTCTAGGGAATATACCTTGGGAAAACTGAAAATCAATAAGACAGAGCCACCCCCAAATTGAGGGCTGCACTGCTTACAAGAACCTCAACCTGGGTGCACCTGAAATATCCCAGGAAATATAAAAATGGTTCAAAAAATTGTGGAACTTACGTACGATGGAATATCCCTCAGCCATGAAATCAATGTCATAAGACCAGTAGCAGCAAAATGAGTGGATTCAGGTACGATGATTCTAAGTGAAATAAGTCACACAGAAAAAGAAACTTATCATAAGATATCACTTAGGAAGATCCTGTAAACATGGCTACACATGAACTGAGTTAGGAAAGAGAACAGAGTCTCACATTTAGAAAACACTCTTATGCCTGCTTAAGGGGGAAGGAGAGGTGGGGTGATGCATCAAACCAGAGTTTGATATAAGCACAGGTACCGTTCCAAAAACCAACTATGGAATAGACAAGACCTACACCTTCCTCAGTGAAAGGGACTCAAAACCCCATATTTCCCGCAGAGGAATAGATCTGACTAGTAAGAATCTTAAAACCTATGTAATGATATGTCTCCGTAAGGGAATCAAGTGTGTCTAGACTGGCATAAACATGGCAGCGAGAATCAGCTCAAACCCACTCTAAAAAGGAATTTCAAAAACAAAACAAAGAAACAGGGAAATTCTTTACAATTCCTTCAGGGTCTCTGATGCAACCTGGAATGACCCTTTCTACAATGACAGCTGGATGTGGCATGAGGCTGGACACTTGGGACTGAGAGGATTGGTGAGATTGGGTGAGCCAATGCAGACCCTTTAAAGCAAGAATGCATGGCACCCATTCCATGGGTCCCAACTCTCCAGGTTGAAGGGAATATTACTACAGCTATAACATGTACGGGAAACCTAGAGAATGGACACACTGTGAATACGAAAGGTTTCTAAAACTCAACGAAGAGTCCCTCTCCTGGTGCTCCGGTTTGACTTTCCAACTGCTTTCCTATCAATCTCCCAACTTGGAGAGACAGCCCCTTTAAGCTCCTGGTTCGCACAGGTTGCCAATTTGGCAGAGGATGAAAGGGAAGAGGGAGAACCAATGAGAGAGTAGCTGTTAGGCATTTGGGTGGGCACATGTCACTCTAATTTCCCGGCAGGAAGAAGAATTAACCAAAGTCTCAGCCACCCACCGGGAACCAGTATAGGTCCTGAACCAAAAGTTTGGACTTGCGTTCAGCTCACAAAAAACGAGTTGAAAAATGGAGCTCAGGGGCACAGCAATTCACAAACTGTCAGAGTAATCAAGGCCAACTCTCGTCCAAAAATCTGTTGAGGGAAGGCAACGAGGCGGACTTGAAAGCGAGGCAGAATAGCAGGAAACAGATTTCAAGAGGTACGTTGGAATCGCCTGTAAAGCACAGGAAGAGGGGCACAACTTCGACAATGACGCACTTGGCCAAAAAGGGCGTATGCGTTTTCTCCTGAATATATTCAGGAGAAAACGCATACGCCCTTTTTGGCCAAGCAAGCAAGCGGGCAATGCAAATCTGCACTACAAAGAAGTATCACTTCCCACGGGTCAAAAGGGACATCCACAAAATGTGTAAAAACCAGAAAGGCAAGACAGGCCCTGGAGAACAGGGAGCCTTGTTATGCTGATGGGCGGGATGTAAGTTGCCAACTGCCTCACTGGAGGAGTGCATTGTGTTCCCTAAAACAAGGAAACAACAGAGCTACAGAGCCAAGGGCACTTCCAGTCTAGGGAATATACCGTGGGAAAACTGAAAATCAATAAGACAGAGCCACCCCCAAATTGAGGGCTGCACTGCTTACAAGAACCTCAACCTGGGTGCACCTGAAATATCCCAGGAAATATAAAAATGGTTCAAAAAATTGTGGAACTTACGTACGATGGAATATCCCTCAGCCATGAAATCAATGTCATAAGACCAGTAGCAGCAAAATGAGTGGATTCAGGTACGATGATTCTAAGTGAAATAAGTCACACAGAAAAAGAAACTTATCATAAGATATCACTTAGGAAGATCCTGTAAACATGGCTACACATGAACTGAGTTAGGAAAGAGAACAGAGTCTCACATTTAGAAAACACTCTTATGCCTGCTTAAGGGGGAAGGAGAGGTGGGGTGATGCATCAAACCAGAGTTTGATATAAGCACAGGTACCGTTCCAAAAACCAACTATGGAATAGACAAGACCTACACCTTCCTCAGTGAAAGGGACTCAAAACCCCATATTTCCCGCAGAGGAATAGATCTGACTAGTAAGAATCTTAAAACCTATGTAATGATATGTCTCCGTAAGGGAATCAAGTGTGTCTAGACTGGCATAAACATGGCAGCGAGAATCAGCTCAAACCCACTCTAAAAAGGAATTTCAAAAACAAAACAAAGAAACAGGGAAATTCTTTACAATTCCTTCAGGGTCTCTGATGCAACCTGGAATGACCCTTTCTACAATGACAGCTGGATGTGGCATGAGGCTGGACACTTGGGACTGAGAGGATTGGTGAGATTGGGTGAGCAAATGCAGACCCTTTAAAGCAAGAATGCATGGCACCCATTCCATGGGTCCCAACTCTCCAGGTTGAAGGGAATATTACTACAGCTATAACATGTACGGGAAACCTAGAGAATGGACACACTGTGAATACGAAAGGTTTCTAAAACTCAACGAAGAGTCCCTCTCCTGGTGCTCCGGTTTGACTTTCCAACTGCTTTCCTATCAATCTCCCAACTTGGAGAGACAGCCCCTTTAAGCTCCTGGTTCGCACAGGTTGCCAATTTGGCAGAGGATGAAAGGGAAGACGGAGAACCAATGAGAGAGTAGCTGTTAGGCATTTGGGTGGGCACATGTCACTCTAATTTCCCGGCAGGAAGAAGAATTAACCAAAGTCTCAGCCACCCACCGGGAACCAGTATAGGTCCTGAACCAAAAGTTTGGACTTGCGTTCAGCTCACAAAAAACGAGTTGAAAAATGGAGCTCAGGGGCACAGCAATTCACAAACTGGCAGAGTAATCAAGGCCAACTCTCGTCCAAAAATCTGTTGAGGGAAGGCAATGAGGCGGACTTGAAAGCGAGGCAGAATAGCAGGAAACAGATTTCAAGAGTTACGTTGGAATCGCCTGTAAAGCACAGGAAGAGGGGCACAACTTCGACAATGACGCACTTGGCCAAAAAGGGCGTATGCGTTTTCTCCTGAATATATTCAGGAGAAAACGCATACGCCCTTTTTGGCCAAGCAAGCAAGCGGGCAATGCAAATCTGCACTACAAAGAAGTATCACTTCCCACCGGTCAAAAGGGACATCCACAAAATGTGTAAAAACCAGAAAGGCAAGACAGGCCCTGGAGAACAGGGAGCCTTGTTATGCTGATGGGCGGGATGTAAGTTGCCAACTGCCTCACTGGAGGAGTGCATTGTGTTCCCTAAAACAAGGAAACAACAGAGCTACAGAGCCAAGGGCACTTCCAGTCTAGGGAATATACCTTGGGAAAACTGAAAATCAATAAGACAGAGCCACCCCCAAATTGAGGGCTGCACTGCTTACAAGAACCTCAACCTGGGTGCACCTGAAATATCCCAGGAAATATAAAAATGGTTCAAAAAATTGTGGAACTTACGTATGATGGAATATCCCTCAGCCATGAAATCAATGTCATAAGACCAGTAGCAGCAAAATGAGTGGATTCAGGTACGATGATTCTAAGTGAAATAAGTCACACAGAAAAAGAAACTTATCATAAGATATCACTTAGGAAGATCCTGTAAACATGGCTACACATGAACTGAGTTAGGAAAGAGAACAGAGTCTCACATTTAGAAAACACTCTTATGCCTGCTTAAGGGGGAAGGAGAGGTGGGGTGATGCATCAAACCAGAGTTTGATATAAGCACAGGTACCGTTCCAAAAACCAACTATGGAATAGACAAGACCTACACCTTCCTCAGTGAAAGGGACTCAAAACCCCATATTTCCCGCAGAGGAATAGATCTGACTAGTAAGAATCTTAAAACCTATGTAATGATATGTCTCCGTAAGGGAATCAAGTGTGTCTAGACTGGCATAAACATGGCAGCGAGAATCAGCTCAAACCCACTCTAAAAAGGAATTTCAAAAACAAAACAAAGAAACAGGGAAATTCTTTACAATTCCTTCAGGGTCTCTGATGCAACCTGGAATGACCCTTTCTACAATGACAGCTGGATGTGGCATGAGGCTGGACACTTGGGACTGAGAGGATTGGTGAGATTGGGTGAGCAAATGCAGACCCTTTAAAGCAAGAATGCATGGCACCCATTCCATGGGTCCCAACTCTCCAGGTTGAAGGGAATATTACTACAGCTATAACATGTACGGGAAACCTAGAGAATGGACACACTGTGAATACGAAAGGTTTCTAAAACTCAACGAAGAGTCCCTCTCCTGGTGCTCCGGTTTGACTTTCCAACTGCTTTCCTATCAATCTCCCAACTTGGAGAGACAGCCCCTTTAAGCTCCTGGTTCGCACAGGTTGCCAATTTGGCAGAGGATGAAAGGGAAGAGGGAGAACCAATGAGAGAGTAGCTGTTAGGCATTTGGGTGGGCACATGTCACTCTAATTTCCCGGCAGGAAGAAGAATTAACCAAAGTCTCAGCCACCCACCGGGAACCAGTATAGGTCCTGAACCAAAAGTTTGGACTTGCGTTCAGCTCACAAAAAACGAGTTGAAAAATGGAGCTCAGGGGCACAGCAATTCACAAACTGGCAGAGTAATCAAGGCCAACTCTCGTCCAAAAATCTGTTGAGGGAAGGCAACGAGGCGGACTTGAAAGCGAGGCAGAATAGCAGGAAACAGATTTCAAGAGGTACGTTGGAATCGCCTGTAAAGCACAGGAAGAGGGGCACAACTTCGACAATGACGCACTTGGCCAAAAAGGGCGTATGCGTTTTCTCCTGAATATATTCAGGAGAAAACGCATACGCCCTTTTTGGCCAAGCAAGCAAGCGGGCAATGCAAATCTGCACTACAAAGAAGTATCACTTCCCACGGGTCAAAAGGGACATCCACAAAATGTGTAAAAACCAGAAAGGCAAGACAGGCCCTGGAGAACAGGGAGCCTTGTTATGCTGATGGGCGGGATGTAAGTTGCCAACTGCCTCACTGGAGGAGTGCATTGTGTTCCCTAAAACAAGGAAACAACAGAGCTACAGAGCCAAGGGCACTTCCAGTCTAGGGAATATACCTTGGGAAAACTGAAAATCAATAAGACAGAGCCACCCCCAAATTGAGGGCTGCACTGCTTACAAGAACCTCAACCTGGGTGCACCTGAAATATCCCAGGAAATATAAAAATGGTTCAAAAAATTGTGGAACTTACGTACGATGGAATATCCCTCAGCCATGAAATCAATGTCATAAGACCAGTAGCAGCAAAATGAGTGGATTCAGGTACGATGATTCTAAGTGAAATAAGTCACACAGAAAAAGAAACTTATCATAAGATATCACTTAGGAAGATCCTGTAAACATGGCTACACATGAACTGAGTTAGGAAAGAGAACAGAGTCTCACATTTAGAAAACACTCTTATGCCTGCTTAAGGGGGAAGGAGAGGTGGGGTGATGCATCAAACCAGAGTTTGATATAAGCCCAGGTACCGTTCCAAAAACCAACTATGGAATAGACAAGACCTACACCTTCCTCAGTGAAAGGGACTCAAAACCCCATATTTCCCGCAGAGGAATAGATCTGACTAGTAAGAATCTTAAAACCTATGTAATGATATGTCTCCGTAAGGGAATCAAGTGTGTCTAGACTGGCATAAACATGGCAGCGAGAATCAGCTCAAACCCACTCTAAAAAGGAATTTCAAAAACAAAACAAAGAAACAGGGAAATTCTTTACAATTCCTTCAGGGTCTCTGATGCAACCTGGAATGACCCTTTCTACAATGACAGCTGGATGTGGCATGAGGCTGGACACTTGGGACTGAGAGGATTGGTGAGATTGGGTGAGCAAATGCAGACCCTTTAAAGCAAGAATGCATGGCACCCATTCCATGGGTCCCAACTCTCCAGGTTGAAGGGAATATTACTACAGCTCTAACATGTACGGGAAACCTAGAGAATGGACACACTGTGAATACGAAAGGTTTCTAAAACTCAACGAAGAGTCCCTCTCCTGGTGCTCCGGTTTGACTTTCCAACTGCTTTCCTATCAATCTCCCAACTTGGAGAGACAGCCCCTTTAAGCTCCTGGTTCGCACAGGTTGCCAATTTGGCAGAGGATGAAAGGGAAGACGGAGAACCAATGAGAGAGTAGCTGTTAGGCATTTGGGTGGGCACATGTCACTCTAATTTCCCGGCAGGAAGAAGAATTAACCAAAGTCTCAGCCACCCACCGGGAACCAGTATAGGTCCTGAACCAAAAGTTTGGACTTGCGTTCAGCTCACAAAAAACGAGTTGAAAAATGGAGCTCAGGGGCACAGCAATTCACAAACTGGCAGAGTAATCAAGGCCAACTCTCGTCCAAAAATCTGTTGAGGGAAGGCAAAGAGGCGGACTTGAAAGCGAGGCAGAATAGCAGGAAACAGATTTCAAGAGGTACGTTGGAATCGCCTGTAAAGCACAGGAAGAGGGGCACAACTTCGACCATGACGCCCTTTTTGGCCAAGCAAGCAAGCGGGCAATGCAAATCTGCACTACAAAGAAGTATCACTTCCCACCGGTCAAAAGGGACATCCACAAAATGTGTAAAAACCAGAAAGGCAAGACAGGCCCTGGAGAACAGGGAGCCTTGTTATGCTGATGGGCGGGATGTAAGTTGCCAACTGCCTCACTGGAGGAGTGCATTGTGTTCCCTAAAACAAGGAAACAACAGAGCTACAGAGCCAAGGGCGCTTCCAGTCTAGGGAATATACCTTGGGAAAACTGAAAATCAATAAGACAGAGCCACCCCCAAATTGAGGGCTGCACTGCTTACAAGAACCTCAACCTGGGTGCACCTGAAATATCCCAGGAAATATAAAAATGGTTCAAAAAATTGTGGAACTTACGTACGATGGAATATCCCTCAGCCATGAAATCAATGTCATAAGACCAGTAGCAGCAAAATGAGTGGATTCAGGTACGATGATTCTAAGTGAAAGAAGTCACACAGAAAAAGAAACTTATCATAAGATATCACTTAGGAAGATCCTGTAAACATGGCTACACATGAACTGAGTTAGGAAAGAGAACAGAGTCTCACATTTAGAAAACACTCTTATGCCTGCTTAAGGGGGAAGGAGAGGTGGGGTGATGCATCAAACCAGAGTTTGATATAAGCCCAGGTACCGTTCCAAAAACCAACTATGGAATAGACAAGACCTACACCTTCCTCAGTGAAAGGGACTCAAAACCCCATATTTCCCGCAGAGGAATAGATCTGACTAGTAAGAATCTTAAAACCTATGTAATGCTATGTCTCCGTAAGGGAATCAAGTGTGTCTAGACTGGCATAAACATGGCAGCGAGAATCAGCTCAAACCCACTCTAAAAAGGAATTTCAAAAACAAAACAAAGAAACAGGGAAATTCTTTACAATTCCTTCAGGGTCTCTGATGCAACCTGGAACGACCCTATCTACAATGACAGCTGGATGTGGCATGAGGCTGGACACTTGGGACTGAGAGGATTGGTGAGATTGGGTGAGCAAATGCAGACCCTTTAAAGCAAGAATGCATGGCACCCATTCCATGGGTCCCAACTCTCCAGGTTGAAGGGAATATTACTACAGCTATAACAGGTACGGGAAACCTAGAGAATGGACACACTGTGAATACGAAAGGTTTCTAAAACTCAACGAAGAGTCCCTCTCCTGGTGCTCCGGTTTGACTTTCCAACTGCTTTCCTATCAATCTCCCAACTTGGAGAGACAGCCCCTTTAAGCTCCTGGTTCGCACAGGTTGCCAATTTGGCAGAGGATGAAAGGGAAGACGGAGAACCAATGAGAGAGTAGCTGTTAGGCATTTGGATGGGCACATGTCACTCTAATTTCCCGGCAGGAAGAAGAATTAACCAAAGTCTCAGCCACCCACCGGGAACCAGTATAGGTCCTGAACCAAAAGTTTGGACTTGCGTTCAGCTCACAAAAAACGAGTTGAAAAATGGAGCTCAGGGGCACAGCAATTCACAAACTGGCAGAGTAATCAAGGCCAACTCTCGTCCAAAAATCTGTTGAGGGAAGGCAACGAGGCGGACTTGAAAGCGAGGCAGAATAGCAGGAAACAGATTTCAAGAGGTACGTTGGAATCGCCTGTAAAGCACAGGAAGAGGGGCACAACTTCGACAATGACGCACTTGGCCAAAAAGGGCGTATGCGTTTTCTCCTGAATATATTCAGGAGAAAACGCATACGCCCTTTCTGGCCAAGCAAGCAAGCGGGCAATGCAAATCTGCACTACAAAGAAGTATCACTTCCCACCGGTCAAAAGGGACATCCACAAAATGTGTAAAATCCAGAAAGGCAAGACAGGCCCTGGAGAACAGGGAGCCTTGTTATGCTGATGGGCGGGATGTAAGTTGCCAACTGCCTCACTGGAGGAGTGCATTGTGTTCCCTAAAACAAGGAAACAACAGAGCTACAGAGCCAAGGGCACTTCCAGTCTAGGGAATATACCTTGGGGAAACTGAAAATCAATAAGACAGAGCCACCCCCAAATTGAGGGCTGCACTGCTTACAAGAACCTCAACCTGGGTGCACCTGAAATATCCCAGGAAATATAAAAATGGTTCAAAAAATTGTGGAACTTACGTACGATGGAATATCCCTCAGCCATGAAATCAATGTCATAAGACCAGTAGCAGCAAAATGAGTGGATTCAGGTACGATGATTCTAAGTGAAAGAAGTCACACAGAAAAAGAAACTTATCATAAGATATCACTTAGGAAGATCCTGTAAACATGGCTACACATGAACTGAGTTAGGAAAGAGAACAGAGTCTCACATTTAGAAAACACTCTTATGCCTGCTTAAGGGGGAAGGAGAGGTGGGGTGATGCATCAAACCAGAGTTTGATATAAGCCCAGGTACCGTTCCAAAAACCAACTATGGAATAGACAAGACCTACACCTTCCTCAGTGAAAGGGACTCAAAACCCCATATTTCCCGCAGAGGAATAGATCTGACTAGTAAGAATCTTAAAACCTATGTATTGATATGTCTCCGTAAGGGAATCAAGTGTGTCTAGACTGGCATAAACATGGCAGCGAGAATCAGCTCAAACCCACTCTAAACAGGAATTTCAAAAACAAAACAAAGAAACAGGGAAATTCTTTACAATTCCTTCAGGGTCTCTGATGCAACCTGGAATGACCCTATCTACAATGACAGCTGGATGTGGCATGAGGCTGGACACTTGGGACTGAGAGGATTGGTGAGATTGGGTGAGCAAATGCAGACCCTTTAAAGCAAGAATGCATGGCACCCATTCCATGGTTCCCAACTCTCCAGATTGAAGGGAATATTACTACAGCTATAACATGTACGGGAAACCTAGAGAATGGACACACTGTGAATACGAAAGGTTTCTAAAACTCAACGAAGAGTCCCTCTCCTGGTGCTCCGGTTTGACTTTCCAACTGCTTTCCTATCAATCTCCCAACTTGGAGAGACAGCCCCTTTAAGCTCCTGGTTCGCACAGGTTGCCAATTTGGCAGAGGATGAAAGGGAAGACGGAGAACCAATGAGAGAGTAGCTGTTAGGCATTTGGATGGGCACATGTCACTCTAATTTCCCGGCAGGAAGAAGAATTAACCAAAGTCTCAGCCACCCACCGGGAACCAGTATAGGTCCTGAACCAAAAGTTTGGACTTGCGTTCAGCTCACAAAAAACGAGTTGAAAAATGGAGCTCAGGGGCACAGCAATTCACAAACTGGCAGAGTAATCAAGGCCAACTCTCGTCCAAAAATCTGTTGAGGGAAGGCAACGAGGCGGACTTGAAAGCGAGGCAGAATAGCAGGAAACAGATTTCAAGAGGTACGTTGGAATCGCCTGTAAAGCACAGGAAGAGGGGCACAACTTCGACAATGACGCACTTGGCCAGAAAGAGCGTATGCGTTTTCTCCTGAATATATTCAGGAGAAAACGCATACGCCCTTTCTGGCCAAGCAAGCAAGCGGGCAATGCAAATCTGCACTACAAAGAAGTATCACTTCCCACCGGTCAAAAGGGACATCCACAAAATGTGTAAAAACCAGAAAGGCAAGACAGGCCCTGGAGAACAGGGAGCCTTGTTATGCTGATGGGCGGGATGTAAGTTGCCAACTGCCTCACTGGAGGAGTGCATTGTGTTCCCTAAAACAAGGAAACAACAGAGCTACAGAGCCAAGGGCACTTCCAGTCTAGGGAATATACCTTGGGAAAACTGAAAATCAATAAGACAGAGCCACCCCCAAATTGAGGGCTGCACTGCTTACAAGAACCTCAACCTGGGTGCACCTGAAATATCCCAGGAAATATAAAAATGGTTCAAAAAATTGTGGAACTTACGTACGATGGAATATCCCTCAGCCATGAAATCAATGTCATAAGACCAGTAGCAGCAAAATGAGTGGATTCAGGTACGATGATTCTAAGTGAAATAAGTCACACAGAAAAAGAAACTTATCATAAGATATCACATAGGAAGATCCTGTAAACATGGCTACACATGAACTGAGTTAGGAAAGAGAACAGAGTCTCACATTTAGAAAACACTCTTATGCCTGCTTAAGGGGGAAGGAGAGGTGGGGTGATGCATCAAACCAGAGTTTGATATAAGCCCAGGTACCGTTCCAAAAACCAACTATGGAATAGACAAGACCTACACCTTCCTCAGTGAAAGGGACTCAAAACCCCATATTTCCCGCAGAGGAATAGATCTGACTAGTAAGAATCTTAAAACCTATGTATTGATATGTCTCCGTAAGGGAATCAAGTGTGTCTAGACTGGCATAAACATGGCAGCGAGAATCAGCTCAAACCCACTCTAAAAAGGAATTTCAAAAACAAAACAAAGAAACAGGGAAATTCTTTACAATTCCTTCAGGGTCTCTGATGCAACCTGGAATGACCCTATCTACAATGACAGCTGGATGTGGCATGAGGCTGGACACTTGGGACTGAGAGGATTGGTGAGATTGGGTGAGCAAATGCAGACCCTTTAAAGCAAGAATGCATGGCACCCATTCCATGGTTCCCAACTCTCCAGGTTGAAGGGAATATTACTACAGCTATAACATGTACGGGAAACCTAGAGAATGGACACACTGTGAATACGAAAGGTTTCTAAAACTCAACGAAGTGTCCCTCTCCTGGTGCTCCGGTTTGACTTTCCAACTGCTTTCCTATCAATCTCCCAACTTGGAGAGACAGCCCCTTTAAGCTCCTGGTTCGCACAGTTTGCCAATTTGGCAGAGGATGAAAGGGAAGACGGAGAACCAATGAGAGAGTAGCTGTTAGGCATTTGGATGGGCACATGTCACTCTAATTTCCCGGCAGGAAGAAGAATTAACCAAAGTCTCAGCCACCCACCGGGAACCAGTATAGGTCCTGAACCAAAAGTTTGGACTTGCGTTCAGCTCACAAAAAACGAGTTGAAAAATGGAGCTCAGGGGCACAGCAATTCACAAACTGGCAGAGTAATCAAGGCCAACTCTCGTCCAAAAATCTGTTGAGGGAAGGCAACGAGGCGGACTTGAAAGCGAGGCAGAATAGCAGGAAACAGATTTCAAGAGGTACGTTGGAATCGCCTGTAAAGCACAGGAAGAGGGGCACAACTTCGACAATGACGCACTTGGCCAAAAAGGGCGTATGCGTTTTCTCCTGAATATATTCAGGAGAAAATGCATACACCCTTTCTGGCCAAGCAAGCAAGCGGGCAATGCAAATCTGCACTACAAAGAAGTATCACTTCCCACCGGTCAAAAGGGACATCCACAAAATGTGTAAAAACCAGAAAGGCAAGACAGGCCCTGGAGAACAGGGAGCCTTGTTATGCTGATGGGCCGGATGTAAGTTGCCAACTGCCTCACTGGAGGAGTGCATTGTGTTCCCTAAAACAAGGAAACAACAGAGCTACAGAGCCAAGGGCACTTCCAGTCTAGGGAATATACCTTGGGAAAACTGAAAATCAATAAGACAGAGCCACCCCCAAATTGAGGGCTGCACTGCTTACAAGAACCTCAACCTGGGTGCACCTGAAATATCCCAGGAAATATAAAAATGGTTCAAAAAATTGTGGAACTTACGTACGATGGAATATCCCTCAGCCATGAAATCAATGTCATAAGACCAGTAGCAGCAAAATGAGTGGATTCAGGTACGATGATTCTAAGTGAAATAAGTCACACAGAAAAAGAAACTTATCATAAGATATCACATAGGAAGATCCTGTAAACATGGCTACACATGAACTGAGTTAGGAAAGAGAACAGAGTCTCACATTTAGAAAACACTCTTATGCCTGCTTAAGGGGGAAGGAGAGGTGGGGTGATGCATCAAACCAGAGTTTGATATAAGCCCAGGTACCGTTCCAAAAACAAACTATGGAATAGACAAGACCTACACCTTCCTCAGTGAAAGGGACTCAAAACCCCATATTTCCCGCAGAGGAATAGATCTGACTAGTAAGAATCTTAAAACCTATGTATTGATATGTCTCCGTAAGGGAATCAAGTGTGTCTAGACTGGCATAAACATGGCAGCGAGAATCAGCTCAAACCCACTCTAAAAAGGAATTTCAAAAACAAAACAAAGAAACAGGGAAATTCTTTACAATTCCTTCAGGGTCTCTGATGCAACCTGGAATGACCCTATCTACAATGACAGCTGGATGTGGCATGAGGCTGGACACTTGGGACTGAGAGGATTGGTGAGATTGGGTGAGCAAATGCAGACCCTTTAAAGCAAGAATGCATGGCACCCATTCCATGGGTCCCAACTCTCCAGGTTGAAGGGAATATTACTACAGCTATAACATGTACGGGAAACCTAGAGAATGGACACACTGTGAATACGAAAGGTTTCTAAAACTCAACGAAGAGTCCCTCTCCTGGTGCTCCGGTTTGACTTTCCAACTGCTTTCCTATCAATCTCCCAACTTGGAGAGACAGCCCCTTTAAGCTCCTGGTTCGCACAGGTTGCCAATTTGGCAGAGGATGAAAGGGAAGAGGGAGAACCAATGAGAGAGTAGCTGTTAGGCATTTGGATGGGCACATGTCACTCTAATTTCCCGGCAGGAAGAAGAATTAACCAAAGTCTCAGCCACCCACCGGGAACCAGTATAGGTCCTGAACCAAAAGTTTGGACTTGCGTTCAGCTCACAAAAAACGAGTTGAAAAATGGAGCTCAGGGGCACAGCAATTCACAAACTGGCAGAGTAATCAAGGCCAACTCTCGTCCAAAAATCTGTTGAGGGAAGGCAACGAGGCGGACTTGAAAGCGAGGCAGAATAGCAGGAAACAGATTTCAAGAGGTACGTTGGAATCGCCTGTAAAGCACAGGAAGAGGGGCACAACTTCGACAATGACGCACTTGGCCAAAAAGGGCGTATGCGTTTTCTCCTGAATATATTCAGGAGAAAACGCATACGCCCTTTTTGGCCAAGCAAGCAAGCGGGCAATGCAAATCTGCACTACAAAGAAGTATCACTTCCCACCGGTCAAAAGGGACATCCACAAAATGTGTAAAATCCAGAAAGGCAAGACAGGCCCTGGAGAACAGGGAGCCTTGTTATGCTGATGGGCGGGATGTAAGTTGCCAACTGCCTCACTGGAGGAGTGCATTGTGTTCCCTAAAACAAGGAAACAACAGAGCTACAGAGCCAAGGGCACTTCCAGTCTAGGGAATATACCTTGGGAAAACTGAAAATCAATAAGACAGAGCCACCCCCAAATTGAGGGCTGCACTGCTTACAAGAACCTCAACCTGGGTGCACCTGAAATATCCCAGGAAATATAAAAATGGTTCAAAAAATTGTGGAACTTACGTACGATGGAATATCCCTCAGCCATGAAATCAATGTCATAAGACCAGTAGCAGCAAAATGAGTGGATTCAGGTACGATGATTCTAAGTGAAATAAGTCACACAGAAAAAGAAACTTATCATAAGATATCACATAGGAAGATCCTGTAAACATGGCTACACATGAACTGAGTTAGGAAAGAGAACAGAGTCTCACATTTAGAAAACACTCTTATGCCTGCTTAAGGGGGAAGGAGAGGTGGGGTGATGCATCAAACCAGAGTTTGATATAAGCCCAGGTACCGTTCCAAAAACAAACTATGGAATAGACAAGACCTACACCTTCCTCAGTGAAAGGGACTCAAAACCCCATATTTCCCGCAGAGGAATAGATCTGACTAGTAAGAATCTTAAAACCTATGTATTGATATGTCTCCGTAAGGGAATCAAGTGTGTCTAGACTGGCATAAACATGGCAGCGAGAATCAGCTCAAACCCACTCTAAAAAGGAATTTCAAAAACAAAACAAAGAAACAGGGAAATTCTTTACAATTCCTTCAGGGTCTCTGATGCAACCTGGAATGACCCTATCTACAATGACAGCTGGATGTGGCATGAGGCTGGACACTTGGGACTGAGAGGATTGGTGAGATTGGGTGAGCAAATGCAGACCCTTTAAAGCAAGAATGCATGGCACCCATTCCATGGGTCCCAACTCTCCAGGTTGAAGGGAATATTACTACAGCTATAACATGTACGGGAAACCTAGAGAATGGACACACTGTGAATACGAAAGGTTTCTAAAACTCAACGAAGAGTCCCTCTCCTGGTGCTCCGGTTTGACTTTCCAACTGCTTTCCTATCAATCTCCCAACTTGGAGAGACAGCCCCTTTAAGCTCCTGGTTCGCACAGGTTGCCAATTTGGCAGAGGATGAAAGGGAAGAGGGAGAACCAATGAGAGAGTAGCTGTTAGGCATTTGGATGGGCACATGTCACTCTAATTTCCCGGCAGGAAGAAGAATTAACCAAAGTCTCAGCCACCCACCGGGAACCAGTATAGGTCCTGAACCAAAAGTTTGGACTTGCGTTCAGCTCACAAAAAACGAGTTGAAAAATGGAGCTCAGGGGCACAGCAATTCACAAACTGGCAGAGTAATCAAGGCCAACTCTCGTCCAAAAATCTGTTGAGGGAAGGCAACGAGGCGGACTTGAAAGCGAGGCAGAATAGCAGGAAACAGATTTCAAGAGGTACGTTGGAATCGCCTGTAAAGCACAGGAAGAGGGGCACAACTTCGACAATGACGCACTTGGCCAAAAAGGGCGTATGCGTTTTCTCCTGAATATATTCAGGAGAAAATGCATACGCCCTTTCTGGCCAAGCAAGCAAGCGGGCAATGCAAATCTGCACTACAAAGAAGTATCACTTCCCACCGGTCAAAAGGGACATCCACAAAATGTGTAAAAACCAGAAAGGCAAGACAGGCCCTGGAGAACAGGGAGCCTTGTTATGCTGATGGGCGGGATGTAAGTTGCCAACTGCCTCACTGGAGGAGTGCATTGTGTTCCCTAAAACAAGGAAACAACAGAGCTACAGAGCCAAGGGCACTTCCAGTCTAGGGAATATACCTTGGGAAAACTGAAAATCAATAAGACAGAGCCACCCCCAAATTGAGGGCTGCACTGCTTACAAGAACCTCAACCTGGGTGCACCTGAAATATCCCAGGAAATATAAAAATGGTTCAAAAAATTGTGGAACTTACGTACGATGGAATATCCCTCAGCCATGAAATCAATGTCATAAGACCAGTAGCAGCAAAATGAGTGGATTCAGGTACGATGATTCTAAGTGAAATAAGTCACACAGAAAAAGAAACTTATCATAAGATATCACTTAGGAAGATCCTGTAAACATGGCTACACATGAACTGAGTTAGGAAAGAGAACAGAGTCTCACATTTAGAAAACACTCTTATGCCTGCTTAAGGGGGAAGGAGAGGTGGGGTGATGCATCAAACCAGAGTTTGATATAAGCCCAGGTACCGTTCCAAAAACCAACTATGGAATAGACAAGACCTACACCTTCCTCAGTGAAAGGGACTCAAAACCCCATATTTCCCGCAGAGGAATAGATCTGACTAGTAAGAATCTTAAAACCCATGTATTGATATGTCTCCGTAAGGGAATCAAGTGTGTCTAGACTGGCATAAACATGGCAGCGAGAATCAGCTCAAACCCACTCTAAAAAGGAATTTCAAAAACAAAACAAAGAAACAGGGAAATTCTTTACAATTCCTTCAGGGTCTCTGATGCAACCTGGAATGACCCTATCTACAATGACAGCTGGATGTGGCATGAGGCTGGACACTTGGGACTGAGAGGATTGGTGAGATTGGGTGAGCAAATGCAGACCCTTTAAAGCAAGAATGCATGGCACCCATTCCATGGTTCCCAACTCTCCAGGTTGAAGGGAATATTACTACAGCTATAACATGTACGGGAAACCTAGAGAATGGACACACTGTGAATACGAAAGGTTTCTAAAACTCAACGAAGTGTCCCTCTCCTGGTGCTCCGGTTTGACTTTCCAACTGCTTTCCTATCAATCTCCCAACTTGGAGAGACAGCCCCTTTAAGCTCCTGGTTCGCACAGGTTGCCAATTTGGCAGAGGATGAAAGGGAAGAGGGAGAACCAATGAGAGAGTAGCTGTTAGGCATTTGGATGGGCACATGTCACTCTAATTTCCCGGCAGGAAGAAGAATTAACCAAAGTCTCAGCCACCCACCGGGAACCAGTATAGGTCCTGAACCAAAAGTTTGGACTTGCGTTCAGCTCACAAAAAACGAGTTGAAAAATGGAGCTCAGGGGCACAGCAATTCACAAACTGGCAGAGTAATCAAGGCCAACTCTCGTCCAAAAATCTGTTGAGGGAAGGCAACGAGGCGGACTTGAAAGCGAGGCAGAATAGCAGGAAACAGATTTCAAGAGGTACGTTGGAATCGCCTGTAAAGCACAGGAAGAGGGGCACAACTTCGACAATGACGCACTTGGCCAAAAAGGGCGTATGCGTTTTCTCCTGAATATATTCAGGAGAAAACGCATACGCCCTTTTTGGCCAAGCAAGCAAGCGGGCAATGCAAATCTGCACTACAAAGAAGTATCACTTCCCACCGGTCAAAAGGGACATCCACAAAATGTGTAAAATCCAGAAAGGCAAGACAGGCCCTGGAGAACAGGGAGCCTTGTTATGCTGATGGGCGGGATGTAAGTTGCCAACTGCCTCACTGGAGGAGTGCATTGTGTTCCCTAAAACAAGGAAACAACAGAGCTACAGAGCCAAGGGCACTTCCAGTCTAGGGAATATACCTTGGGAAAACTGAAAATCAATAAGACAGAGCCACCCCCAAATTGAGGGCTGCACTGCTTACAAGAACCTCAACCTGGGTGCACCTGAAATATCCCAGGAAATATAAAAATGGTTCAAAAAATTGTGGAACTTACGTACGATGGAATATCCCTCAGCCATGAAATCAATGTCATAAGACCAGTAGCAGCAAAATGAGTGGATTCAGGTACGATGATTCTAAGTGAAATAAGTCACACAGAAAAAGAAACTTATCATAAGATATCACATAGGAAGATCCTGTAAACATGGCTACACATGAACTGAGTTAGGAAAGAGAACAGAGTCTCACATTTAGAAAACACTCTTATGCCTGCTTAAGGGGGAAGGAGAGGTGGGGTGATGCATCAAACCAGAGTTTGATATAAGCCCAGGTACCGTTCCAAAAACCAACTATGGAATAGACAAGACCTACACCTTCCTCAGTGAAAGGGACTCAAAACCCCATATTTCCCGCAGAGGAATAGATCTGACTAGTAAGAATCTTAAAACCTATGTATTGATATGTCTCCGTAAGGGAATCAAGTGTGTCTAGACTGGCATAAACATGGCAGCGAGAATCAGCTCAAACCCACTCTAAAAAGGAATTTCAAAAACAAAACAAAGAAACAGGGAAATTCTTTACAATTCCTTCAGGGTCTCTGATGCAACCTGGAATGACCCTATCTACAATGACAGCTGGATGTGGCATGAGGCTGGACACTTGGGACTGAGAGGATTGGTGAGATTGGGTGAGCAAATGCAGACCCTTTAAAGCAAGAATGCATGGCACCCATTTCATGGGTCCCAACTCTCCAGGTTGAAGGGAATATTACTACAGCTATAACATGTACGGGAAACCTAGAGAATGGACACACTGTGAATACGAAAGGTTTCTAAAACTCAACGAAGTGTCCCTCTCCTGGTGCTCCGGTTTGACTTTCCAACTGCTTTCCTATCAATCTCCCAACTTGGAGAGACAGCCCCTTTAAGCTCCTGGTTCGCACAGGTTGCCAATTTGGCAGAGGATGAAAGGGAAGACGGAGAACCAATGAGAGAGTAGCTGTTAGGCATTTGGATGGGCACATGTCACTCTAATTTCCCGGCAGGAAGAAGAATTAACCAAAGTCTCAGCCACCCACCGGGAACCAGTATAGGTCCTGAACCAAAAGTTTGGACTTGCGTTCAGCTCACAAAAAACGAGTTGAAAAATGGAGCTCAGGGGCACAGTAATTCACAAACTGGCAGAGTAATCAAGGCCAACTCTCGTCCAAAAATCTGTTGAGGGAAGGCAACGAGGCGGACTTGAAAGCGAGGCAGAATAGCAGGAAACAGATTTCAAGAGGTACGTTGGAATCGCCTGTAAAGCACAGGAAGAGGGGCACAACTTCGACAATGACGCACTTGGCCAAAAAGGGCGTATGCGTTTTCTCCTGAATATATTCAGGAGAAAATGCATACGCCCTTTCTGGCCAAGCAAGCAAGCGGGCAATGCAAATCTGCACTACAAAGAAGTATCACTTCCCACCGGTCAAAAGGGACATCCACAAAATGTGTAAAAACCAGAAAGGCAAGACAGGCCCTGGAGAACAGGGAGCCTTGTTATGCTGATGGGCGGGATGTAAGTTGCCAACTGCCTCACTGGAGGAGTGCATTGTGTTCCCTAAAACAAGGAAACAACAGAGCTACAGAGCCAAGGGCACTTCCAGTCTAGGGAATATACCTTGGGAAAACTGAAAATCAATAAGACAGAGCCACCCCCAAATTGAGGGCTGCACTGCTTACAAGAACCTCAACCTGGGTGCACCTGAAATATCCCAGGAAATATAAAAATGGTTCAAAAAATTGTGGAACTTACGTACGATGGAATATCCCTCAGCCATGAAATCAATGTCATAAGACCAGTAGCAGCAAAATGAGTGGATTCAGGTACGATGATTCTAAGTGAAATAAGTCACACAGAAAAAGAAACTTATCATAAGATATCACTTAGGAAGATCCTGTAAACATGGCTACACATGAACTGAGTTAGGAAAGAGAACAGAGTCTCACATTTAGAAAACACTCTTATGCCTGCTTAAGGGGGAAGGAGAGGTGGGGTGATGCATCAAACCAGAGTTTGATATAAGCCCAGGTACCGTTCCAAAAACCAACTATGGAATAGACAAGACCTACACCTTCCTCAGTGAAAGGGACTCAAAACCCCATATTTCCCGCAGAGGAATAGATCTGACTAGTAAGAATCTTAAAACCCATGTATTGATATGTCTCCGTAAGGGAATCAAGTGTGTCTAGACTGGCATAAACATGGCAGCGAGAATCAGCTCAAACCCACTCTAAAAAGGAATTTCAAAAACAAAACAAAGAAACAGGGAAATTCTTTACAATTCCTTCAGGGTCTCTGATGCAACCTGGAATGACCCTATCTACAATGACAGCTGGATGTGGCATGAGGCTGGACACTTGGGACTGAGAGGATTGGTGAGATTGGGTGAGCAAATGCAGACCCTTTAAAGCAAGAATGCATGGCACCCATTCCATGGTTCCCAACTCTCCAGGTTGAAGGGAATATTACTACAGCTATAACATGTACGGGAAACCTAGAGAATGGACACACTGTGAATACGAAAGGTTTCTAAAACTCAACGAAGTGTCCCTCTCCTGGTGCTCCGGTTTGACTTTCCAACTGCTTTCCTATCAATCTCCCAACTTGGAGAGACAGCCCCTTTAAGCTCCTGGTTCGCACAGGTTGCCAATTTGGCAGAGGATGAAAGGGAAGAGGGAGAACCAATGAGAGAGTAGCTGTTAGGCATTTGGATGGGCACATGTCACTCTAATTTCCCGGCAGGAAGAAGAATTAACCAAAGTCTCAGCCACCCACCGGGAACCAGTATAGGTCCTGAACCAAAAGTTTGGACTTGCGTTCAGCTCACAAAAAACGAGTTGATAAATGGAGCTCAGGGGCACAGCAATTCACAAACTGTCAGAGTAATCAAGGCCAACTCTCGTCCAAAAATCTGTTGAGGGAAGGCAACGAGGCGGACTTGAAAGCGAGGCAGAATAGCAGGAAACAGATTTCAAGAGGTACGTTGGAATCGCCTGTAAAGCACAGGAAGAGGGGCACAACTTCGACAATGACGCACTTGGCCAAAAAGGGCGTATGCGTTTTCTCCTGAATATATTCAGGAGAAAACGCATACGCCCTTTTTGGCCAAGCAAGCAAGCGGGCAATGCAAATCTGCACTACAAAGAAGTATCACTTCCCACCGGTCAAAAGGGACATCCACAAAATGTGTAAAAACCAGAAAGGCAAGACAGGCCCTGGAGAACAGGGAGCCTTGTTATGCTGATGGGCGGGATGTAAGTTGCCAACTGCCTCACTGGAGGAGTGCATTGTGTTCCCTAAAACAAGGAAACAACAGAGCTACAGAGCCAAGGGCACTTCCAGTCTAGGGAATATACCTTGGGAAAACTGAAAATCAATAAGACAGAGCCACCCCCAAATTGAGGGCTGCACTGCTTACAAGAACCTCAACCTGGGTGCACCTGAAATATCCCAGGAAATATAAAAATGGTTCAAAAAATTGTGGAACTTACGTACGATGGAATATCCCTCAGCCATGAAATCAATGTCATAAGACCAGTAGCAGCAAAATGAGTGGATTCAGGTACGATGATTCTAAGTGAAATAAGTCACACAGAAAAAGAAACTTATCATAAGATATCACTTAGGAAGATCCTGTAAACATGGCTACACATGAACTGAGTTAGGAAAGAGAACAGAGTCTCACATTTAGAAAACACTCTTATGCCTGCTTAAGGGGGAAGGAGAGGTGGGGTGATGCATCAAACCAGAGTTTGATATAAGCCCAGGTACCGTTCCAAAAACCAACTATGGAATAGACAAGACCTACACCTTCCTCAGTGAAAGGGACTCAAAACCCCATATTTCCCGCAGAGGAATAGATCTGACTAGTAAGAATCTTAAAACCCATGTATTGATATGTCTCCGTAAGGGAATCAAGTGTGTCTAGACTGGCATAAACATGGCAGCGAGAATCAGCTCAAACCCACTCTAAAAAGGAATTTCAAAAACAAAACAAAGAAACAGGGAAATTCTTTACAATTCCTTCAGGGTCTCTGATGCAACCTGGAATGACCCTATCTACAATGACAGCTGGATGTGGCATGAGGCTGGACACTTGGGACTGAGAGGATTGGTGAGATTGGGTGAGCAAATGCAGACCCTTTAAAGCAAGAATGCATGGCACCCATTCCATGGTTCCCAACTCTCCAGGTTGAAGGGAATATTACTACAGCTATAACATGTACGGGAAACCTAGAGAATGGACACACTGTGAATACGAAAGGTTTCTAAAACTCAACGAAGTGTCCCTCTCCTGGTGCTCCGGTTTGACTTTCCAACTGCTTTCCTATCAATCTCCCAACTTGGAGAGACAGCCCCTTTAAGCTCCTGGTTCGCACAGGTTGCCAATTTGGCAGAGGATGAAAGGGAAGAGGGAGAACCAATGAGAGAGTAGCTGTTAGGCATTTGGATGGGCACATGTCACTCTAATTTCCCGGCAGGAAGAAGAATTAACCAAAGTCTCAGCCACCCACCGGGAACAAGTATAGGTCCTGAACCAAAAGTTTGGACTTGCGTTCAGCTCACAAAAAACGAGTTGAAAAATGGAGCTCAGGGGCACAGCAATTCACAAACTGGCAGAGTAATCAAGGCCAACTCTCGTCCAAAAATCTGTTGAGGGAAGGCAACGAGGCGGACTTGAAAGCGAGGCAGAATAGCAGGAAACAGATTTCAAGAGGTACGTTGGAATCGCCTGTAAAGCACAGGAAGAGGGGCACAACTTCGACAATGACGCACTTGGCCAAAAAGGGCGTATGCGTTTTCTCCTGAATATATTCAGGAGAAAACGCATACGCCCTTTTTGGCCAAGCAAGCAAGCGGGCAATGCAAATCTGCACTACAAAGAAGTATCACTTCCCACCGGTCAAAAGGGACATCCACAAAATGTGTAAAATCCAGAAAGGCAAGACAGGCCCTGGAGAACAGGGAGCCTTGTTATGCTGATGGGCGGGATGTAAGTTGCCAACTGCCTCACTGGAGGAGTGCATTGTGTTCCCTAAAACAAGGAAACAACAGAGCTACAGAGCCAAGGGCACTTCCAGTCTAGGGAATATACCTTGGGAAAACTGAAAATCAATAAGACAGAGCCACCCCCAAATTGAGGGCTGCACTGCTTACAAGAACCTCAACCTGGGTGCACCTGAAATATCCCAGGAAATATAAAAATGGTTCAAAAAATTGTGGAACTTACGTACGATGGAATATCCCTCAGCCATGAAATCAATGTCATAAGACCAGTAGCAGCAAAATGAGTGGATTCAGGTACGATGATTCTAAGTGAAATAAGTCACACAGAAAAAGAAACTTATCATAAGATATCACATAGGAAGATCCTGTAAACATGGCTACACATGAACTGAGTTAGGAAAGAGAACAGAGTCTCACATTTAGAAAACACTCTTATGCCTGCTTAAGGGGGAAGGAGAGGTGGGGTGATGCATCAAACCAGAGTTTGATATAAGCCCAGGTACCGTTCCAAAAACAAACTATGGAATAGACAAGACCTACACCTTCCTCAGTGAAAGGGACTCAAAACCCCATATTTCCCGCAGAGGAATAGATCTGACTAGTAAGAATCTTAAAACCTATGTATTGATATGTCTCCGTAAGGGAATCAAGTGTGTCTAGACTGGCATAAACATGGCAGCGAGAATCAGCTCAAACCCACTCTAAAAAGGAATTTCAAAAACAAAACAAAGAAACAGGGAAATTCTTTACAATTCCTTCAGGGTCTCTGATGCAACCTGGAATGACCCTTTCTACAATGACAGCTGGATGTGGCATGAGGCTGGACACTTGGGACTGAGAGGATTGGTGAGATTGGGTGAGCAAATGCAGACCCTTTAAAGCAAGAATGCATGGCACCCATTCCATGGGTCCCAACTCTCCAGGTTGAAGGGAATATTACTACAGCTATAACATGTACGGGAAACCTAGAGAATGGACACACTGTGAATACGAAAGGTTTCTAAAACTCAACGAAGAGTCCCTCTCCTGGTGCTCCGGTTTGACTTTCCAACTGCTTTCCTATCAATCTCCCAACTTGGAGAGACAGCCCCTTTAAGCTCCTGGTTCGCACAGGTTGCCAATTTGGCAGAGGATGAAAGGGAAGAGGGAGAACCAATGAGAGAGTAGCTGTTAGGCATTTGGGTGGGCACATGTCACTCTAATTTCCCGGCAGGAAGAAGAATTAACCAAAGTCTCAGCCACCCACCGGGAACCAGTATAGGTCCTGAACCAAAAGTTTGGACTTGCGTTCAGCTCACAAAAAACGAGTTGAAAAATGGAGCTCAGGGGCACAGCAATTCACAAACTGGCAGAGTAATCAAGGCCAACTCTCGTCCAAAAATCTGTTGAGGGAAGGCAACGAGGCGGACTTGAAAGCGAGGCAGAATAGCAGGAAACAGATTTCAAGAGGTACGTTGGAATCGCCTGTAAAGCACAGGAAGAGGGGCACAACTTCGAAAATGACGCACTTGGCCAAAAAGGGCGTATGCGTTTTCTCCTGAATATATTCAGGAGAAAACGCATACGCCCTTTCTGGCCAAGCAAGCAAGCGGGCAATGCAAATCTGCACTACAAAGAAGTATCACTTCCCACCGGTCAAAAGGGACATCCACAAAATGTGTAAAATCCAGAAAGGCAAGACAGGCCCTGGAGAACAGGGAGCCTTGTTATGCTGATGGGCGGGATGTAAGTTGCCAACTGCCTCACTGGAGGAGTGCATTGTGTTCCCTAAAACAAGGAAACAACAGAGCTACAGAGCCAAGGGCACTTCCAGTCTAGGGAATATACCTTGGGAAAACTGAAAATCAATAAGACAGAGCCACCCCCAAATTGAGGGCTGCACTGCTTACAAGAACCTCAACCTGGGTGCACCTGAAATATCCCAGGAAATATAAAAATGGTTCAAAAAATTGTGGAACTTACGTACGATGGAATATCCCTCAGCCATGAAATCAATGTCATAAGACCAGTAGCAGCAAAATGAGTGGATTCAGGTACGATGATTCTAAGTGAAATAAGTCACACAGAAAAAGAAACTTATCATAAGATATCACATAGGAAGATCCTGTAAACATGGCTACACATGAACTGAGTTAGGAAAGAGAACAGAGTCTCACATTTAGAAAACACTCTTATGCCTGCTTAAGGGGGAAGGAGAGGTGGGGTGATGCATCAAACCAGAGTTTGATATAAGCCCAGGTACCGTTCCAAAAACAAACTATGGAATAGACAAGACCTACACCTTCCTCAGTGAAAGGGACTCAAAACCCCATATTTCCCGCAGAGGAATAGATCTGACTAGTAAGAATCTTAAAACCTATGTATTGATATGTCTCCGTAAGGGAATCAAGTGTGTCTAGACTGGCATAAACATGGCAGCGAGAATCAGCTCAAACCCACTCTAAAAAGGAATTTCAAAAACAAAACAAAGAAACAGGGAAATTCTTTACAATTCCTTCAGGGTCTCTGATGCAACCTGGAATGACCCTTTCTACAATGACAGCTGGATGTGGCATGAGGCTGGACACTTGGGACTGAGAGGATTGGTGAGATTGGGTGAGCAAATGCAGACCCTTTAAAGCAAGAATGCATGGCACCCATTCCATGGGTCCCAACTCTCCAGGTTGAAGGGAATATTACTACAGCTATAACATGTACGGGAAACCTAGAGAATGGACACACTGTGAATACGAAAGGTTTCTAAAACTCAACGAAGAGTCCCTCTCCTGGTGCTCCGGTTTGACTTTCCAACTGCTTTCCTATCAATCTCCCAACTTGGAGAGACAGCCCCTTTAAGCTCCTGGTTCGCACAGGTTGCCAATTTGGCAGAGGATGAAAGGGAAGAGGGAGAACCAATGAGAGAGTAGCTGTTAGGCATTTGGGTGGGCACATGTCACTCTAATTTCCCGGCAGGAAGAAGAATTAACCAAAGTCTCAGCCACCCACCGGGAACCAGTATAGGTCCTGAACCAAAAGTTTGGACTTGCGTTCAGCTCACAAAAAACGAGTTGAAAAATGGAGCTCAGGGGCACAGCAATTCACAAACTGGCAGAGTAATCAAGGCCAACTCTCGTCCAAAAATCTGTTGAGGGAAGGCAACGAGGCGGACTTGAAAGCGAGGCAGAATAGCAGGAAACAGATTTCAAGAGGTACGTTGGAATCGCCTGTAAAGCACAGGAAGAGGGGCACAACTTCGACAATGACGCACTTGGCCAAAAAGGGCGTATGCGTTTTCTCCTGAATATATTCAGGAGAAAACGCATACGCCCTTTTTGGCCAAGCAAGCAAGCGGGCAATGCAAATCTGCACTACAAAGAAGTATCACTTCCCACCGGTCAAAAGGGACATCCACAAAATGTGTAAAAACCAGAAAGGCAAGACAGGCCCTGGAGAACAGGGAGCCTTGTTATGCTGATGGGCGGGATGTAAGTTGCCAACTGCCTCACTGGAGGAGTGCATTGTGTTCCCTAAAACAAGGAAACAACAGAGCTACAGAGCCAAGGGCACTTCCAGTCTAGGGAATATACCTTGGGAAAACTGAAAATCAATAAGACAGAGCCACCCCCAAATTGAGGGCTGCACTGCTTACAAGAACCTCAACCTGGGTGCACCTGAAATATCCCAGGAAATATAAAAATGGTTCAAAAAATTGTGGAACTTACGTACGATGGAATATCCCTCAGCCATGAAATCAATGTCATAAGACCAGTAGCAGCAAAATGAGTGGATTCAGGTACGATGATTCTAAGTGAAATAAGTCACACAGAAAAAGAAACTTATCATAAGATATCACTTAGGAAGATCCTGTAAACATGGCTACACATGAACTGAGTTAGGAAAGAGAACAGAGTCTCACATTTAGAAAACACTCTTATGCCTGCTTAAGGGGGAAGGAGAGGTGGGGTGATGCATCAAACCAGAGTTTGATATAAGCCCAGGTACCGTTCCAAAAACCAACTATGGAATAGACAAGACCTACACCTTCCTCAGTGAAAGGGACTCAAAACCCCATATTTCCCGCAGAGGAATAGATCTGACTAGTAAGAATCTTAAAACCTATGTATTGATATGTCTCCGTAAGGGAATCAAGTGTGTCTAGACTGGCATAAACATGGCAGCGAGAATCAGCTCAAACCCACTCTAAAAAGGAATTTCAAAAACAAAACAAAGAAACAGGGAAATTCTTTACAATTCCTTCAGGGTCTCTGATGCAACCTGGAATGACCCTTTCTAAAATGACAGCTGGATGTGGCATGAGGCTGGACACTTGGGACTGAGAGGATTGGTGAGATTGGGTGAGCAAATGCAGACCCTTTAAAGCAAGAATGCATGGCACCCATTCCATGGGTCCCAACTCTCCAGGTTGAAGGGAATATTACTACAGCTATAACATGTACGGGAAACCTAGAGAATGGACACACTGTGAATACGAAAGGTTTCTAAAACTCAACGAAGAGTCCCTCTCCTGGTGCTCCGGTTTGACTTTCCAACTGCTTTCCTATCAATCTCCCAACTTGGAGAGACAGCCCCTTTAAGCTCCTGGTTCGCACAGGTTGCCAATTTGGCAGAGGATGAAAGGGAAGAGGGAGAACCAATGAGAGAGTAGCTGTTAGGCATTTGGGTGGGCACATGTCACTCTAATTTCCCGGCAGGAAGAAGAATTAACCAAAGTCTCAGCCACCCACCGGGAACCAGTATAGGTCCTGAACCAAAAGTTTGGACTTGCGTTCAGCTCACAAAAAAACGAGTTGAAAAATGGAGCTCAGGGGCACAGCAATTCACAAACTGGCAGAGTAATCAAGGCCAACTCTCGTCCAAAAATCTGTTGAGGGAAGGCAACGAGGCGGACTTGAAAGCGAGGCAGAATAGCAGGAAACAGATTTCAAGAGGTACGTTGGAATCGCCTGTAAAGCACAGGAAGAGGGGCACAACTTCGACAATGACGCACTTGGCCAAAAAGGGCGTATGCGTTTTCTCCTGAATATATTCAGGAGAAAACGCATACGCCCTTTTTGGCCAAGCAAGCAAGCGGGCAATGCAAATCTGCACTACAAAGAAGTATCACTTCCCACCGGTCAAAAGGGACATCCACAAAATGTGTAAAAACCAGAAAGGCAAGACAGGCCCTGGAGAACAGGGAGCCTTGTTATGCTGATGGGCGGGATGTAAGTTGCCAACTGCCTCACTGGAGGAGTGCATTGTGTTCCCTAAAACAAGGAAACAACAGAGCTACAGAGCCAAGGGCACTTCCAGTCTAGGGAATATACCTTGGGAAAACTGAAAATCAATAAGACAGAGCCACCCCCAAATTGAGGGCTGCACTGCTTACAAGAACCTCAACCTGGGTGCACCTGAAATATCCCAGGAAATATAAAAATGGTTCAAAAAATTGTGGAACTTACGTACGATGGAATATCCCTCAGCCATGAAATCAATGTCATAAGACCAGTAGCAGCAAAATGAGTGGATTCAGGTACGATGATTCTAAGTGAAATAAGTCACACAGAAAAAGAAACTTATCATAAGATATCACTTAGGAAGATCCTGTAAACATGGCTACACATGAACTGAGTTAGGAAAGAGAACAGAGTCTCACATTTAGAAAACACTCTTATGCCTGCTTAAGGGGGAAGGAGAGGTGGGGTGATGCATCAAACCAGAGTTTGATATAAGCCCAGGTACCGTTCCAAAAACCAACTATGGAATAGACAAGACCTACACCTTCCTCAGTGAAAGGGACTCAAAACCCCATATTTCCCGCAGAGGAATAGATCTGACTAGTAAGAATCTTAAAACCTATGTAATGATATGTCTCCGTAAGGGAATCAAGTGTGTCTAGACTGGCATAAACATGGCAGCGAGAATCAGCTCAAACCCACTCTAAAAAGGAATTTCAAAAACAAAACAAAGAAACAGGGAAATTCTTTACAATTCCTTCAGGGTCTCTGATGCAACCTGGAATGACCCTTTCTACAATGACAGCTGGATGTGGCATGAGGCTGGACACTTGGGACTGAGAGGATTGGTGAGATTGGGTGAGCAAATGCAGACCCTTTAAAGCAAGAATGCATGGCACCCATTCCATGGGTCCCAACTCTCCAGGTTGAAGGGAATATTACTACAGCTATAACATGTACGGGAAACCTAGAGAATGGACACACTGTGAATACGAAAGGTTTCTAAAACTCAACGAAGAGTCCCTCTCCTGGTGCTCCGGTTTGACTTTCCAACTGCTTTCCTATCAATCTCCCAACTTGGAGAGACAGCCCCTTTAAGCTCCTGGTTCGCACAGGTTGCCAATTTGGCAGAGGATGAAAGGGAAGAGGGAGAACCAATGAGAGAGTAGCTGTTAGGCATTTGGGTGGGCACATGTCACTCTAATTTCCCGGCAGGAAGAAGAATTAACCAAAGTCTCAGCCACCCACCGGGAACCAGTATAGGTCCTGAACCAAAAGTTTGGACTTGCGTTCAGCTCACAAAAAACGAGTTGAAAAATGGAGCTCAGGGGCACAGCAATTCACAAACTGGCAGAGTAATCAAGGCCAACTCTCGTCCAAAAATCTGTTGAGGGAAGGCAACGAGGCGGACTTGAAAGCGAGGCAGAATAGCAGGAAACAGATTTCAAGAGGTACGTTGGAATCGCCTGTAAAGCACAGGAAGAGGGGCACAACTTCGACAATGACGCACTTGGCCAAAAAGGGCGTATGCGTTTTCTCCTGAATATATTCAGGAGAAAACGCATACGCCCTTTTTGGCCAAGCAAGCAAGCGGGCAATGCAAATCTGCACTACAAAGAAGTATCACTTCCCACCGGTCAAAAGGGACATCCACAAAATGTGTAAAAACCAGAAAGGCAAGACAGGCCCTGGAGAACAGGGAGCCTTGTTATGCTGATGGGCGGGATGTAAGTTGCCAACTGCCTCACTGGAGGAGTGCATTGTGTTCCCTAAAACAAGGAAACAACAGAGCTACAGAGCCAAGGGCACTTCCAGTCTAGGGAATATACCTTGGGAAAACTGAAAATCAATAAGACAGAGCCACCCCCAAATTGAGGGCTGCACTGCTTACAAGAACCTCAACCTGGGTGCACCTGAAATATCCCAGGAAATATAAAAATGGTTCAAAAAATTGTGGAACTTACGTACGATGGAATATCCCTCAGCCATGAAATCAATGTCATAAGACCAGTAGCAGCAAAATGAGTGGATTCAGGTACGATGATTCTAAGTGAAATAAGTCACACAGAAAAAGAAACTTATCATAAGATATCACTTAGGAAGATCCTGTAAACATGGCTACACATGAACTGAGTTAGGAAAGAGAACAGAGTCTCACATTTAGAAAACACTCTTATGCCTGCTTAAGGGGGAAGGAGAGGTGGGGTGATGCATCAAACCAGAGTTTGATATAAGCCCAGGTACCGTTCCAAAAACCAACTATGGAATAGACAAGACCTACACCTTCCTCAGTGAAAGGGACTCAAAACCCCATATTTCCCGCAGAGGAATAGATCTGACTAGTAAGAATCTTAAAACCTATGTATTGATATGTCTCCGTAAGGGAATCAAGTGTGTCTAGACTGGCATAAACATGGCAGCGAGAATCAGCTCAAACCCACTCTAAAAAGGAATTTCAAAAACAAAACAAAGAAACAGGGAAATTCTTTACAATTCCTTCAGGGTCTCTGATGCAACCTGGAATGACCCTATCTACAATGACAGCTGGATGTGGCATGAGGCTGGACACTTGGGACTGAGAGGATTGGTGAGATTGGGTGAGCAAATGCAGACCCTTTAAAGCAAGAATGCATGGCACCCATTTCATGGGTCCCAACTCTCCAGGTTGAAGGGAATATTACTACAGCTATAACATGTACGGGAAACCTAGAGAATGGACACACTGTGAATACGAAAGGTTTCTAAAACTCAACGAAGTGTCCCTCTCCTGGTGCTCCGGTTTGACTTTCCAACTGCTTTCCTATCAATCTCCCAACTTGGAGAGACAGCCCCTTTAAGCTCCTGGTTCGCACAGGTTGCCAATTTGGCAGAGGATGAAAGGGAAGACGGAGAACCAATGAGAGAGTAGCTGTTAGGCATTTGGATGGGCACATGTCACTCTAATTTCCCGGCAGGAAGAAGAATTAACCAAAGTCTCAGCCACCCACCGGGAACCAGTATAGGTCCTGAACCAAAAGTTTGGACTTGCGTTCAGCTCACAAAAAACGAGTTGAAAAATGGAGCTCAGGGGCACAGCAATTCACAAACTGGCAGAGTAATCAAGGCCAACTCTCGTCCAAAAATCTGTTGAGGGAAGGCAACGAGGCGGACTTGAAAGCGAGGCAGAATAGCAGGAAACAGATTTCAAGAGGTACGTTGGAATCGCCTGTAAAGCACAGGAAGAGGGGCACAACTTCGACAATGACGCACTTGGCCAAAAAGGGCGTATGCGTTTTCTCCTGAATATATTCAGGAGAAAATGCATACGCCCTTTCTGGCCAAGCAAGCAAGCGGGCAATGCAAATCTGCACTACAAAGAAGTATCACTTCCCACCGGTCAAAAGGGACATCCACAAAATGTGTAAAAACCAGAAAGGCAAGACAGGCCCTGGAGAACAGGGAGACTTGTTATGCTGATGGGCGGGATGTAAGTTGCCAACTGCCTCACTGGAGGAGTGCATTGTGTTCCCTAAAACAAGGAAACAACAGAGCTACAGAGCCAAGGGCACTTCCAGTCTAGGGAATATACCTTGGGAAAACTGAAAATCAATAAGACAGAGCCACCCCCAAATTGAGGGCTGCACTGCTTACAAGAACCTCAACCTGGGTGCACCTGAAATATCCCAGGAAATATAAAAATGGTTCAAAAAATTGTGGAACTTACGTACGATGGAATATCCCTCAGCCATGAAATCAATGTCATAAGACCAGTAGCAGCAAAATGAGTGGATTCAGGTACGATGATTCTAAGTGAAATAAGTCACACAGAAAAAGAAACTTATCATAAGATATCACTTAGGAAGATCCTGTAAACATGGCTACACATGAACTGAGTTAGGAAAGAGAACAGAGTCTCACATTTAGAAAACACTCTTATGCCTGCTTAAGGGGGAAGGAGAGGTGGGGTGATGCATCAAACCAGAGTTTGATATAAGCCCAGGTACCGTTCCAAAAACCAACTATGGAATAGACAAGACCTACACCTTCCTCAGTGAAAGGGACTCAAAACCCCATATTTCCCGCAGAGGAATAGATCTGACTAGTAAGAATCTTAAAACCTATGTATTGATATGTCTCCGTAAGGGAATCAAGTGTGTCTAGACTGGCATAAACATGGCAGCGAGAATCAGCTCAAACCCACTCTAAAAA
Source organism: Mesoplodon mirus (assembly GCF_964341445.2). Classification (NCBI taxonomy): domain Eukaryota; kingdom Metazoa; phylum Chordata; class Mammalia; order Artiodactyla; family Ziphiidae; genus Mesoplodon; species Mesoplodon mirus. Next base: position 104,829,721 of record NC_138987.1, on the reverse strand, counting down.
GGAATTTCAAAAACAAAACAAAGAAACAGGGAAATTCTTTACAATTCCTTCAGGGTCTCTGATGCAACCTGGAATGACCCTATCTACAATGACAGCTGGATGTGGCATGAGGCTGGACACTTGGGACTGAGAGGATTGGTGAGATTGGGTGAGCAAATGCAGACCCTTTAAAGCAAGAATGCATGGCACCCATTTCATGGGTCCCAACTCTCCAGGTTGAAGGGAATATTACTACAGCTATAACATGTACGGGAAACCTAGAGAATGGACACACTGTGAATACGAAAGGTTTCTAAAACTCAACGAAGTGTCCCTCTCCTGGTGCTCCGGTTTGACTTTCCAACTGCTTTCCTATCAATCTCCCAACTTGGAGAGACAGCCCCTTTAAGCTCCTGGTTCGCACAGGTTGCCAATTTGGCAGAGGATGAAAGGGAAGACGGAGAACCAATGAGAGAGTAGCTGTTAGGCATTTGGATGGGCACATGTCACTCTAATTTCCCGGCAGGAAGAAGAATTAACCAAAGTCTCAGCCACCCACCGGGAACCAGTATAGGTCCTGAACCAAAAGTTTGGACTTGCGTTCAGCTCACAAAAAACGAGTTGAAAAATGGAGCTCAGGGGCACAGCAATTCACAAACTGGCAGAGTAATCAAGGCCAACTCTCGTCCAAAAATCTGTTGAGGGAAGGCAACGAGGCGGACTTGAAAGCGAGGCAGAATAGCAGGAAACAGATTTCAAGAGGTACGTTGGAATCGCCTGTAAAGCACAGGAAGAGGGGCACAACTTCGACAATGACGCACTTGGCCAAAAAGGGCGTATGCGTTTTCTCCTGAATATATTCAGGAGAAAATGCATACGCCCTTTCTGGCCAAGCAAGCAAGCGGGCAATGCAAATCTGCACTACAAAGAAGTATCACTTCCCACCGGTCAAAAGGGACATCCACAAAATGTGTAAAAACCAGAAAGGCAAGACAGGCCCTGGAGAACAGGGAGCCTTGTTATGCTGATGGGCGGGATGTAAGTTGCCAACTGCCTCACTGGAGGAGTGCATTGTGTTCCCTAAAACAAGGAAACAACAGAGCTACAGAGCCAAGGGCACTTCCAGTCTAGGGAATATACCTTGGGAAAACTGAAAATCAATAAGACAGAGCCACCCCCAAATTGAGGGCTGCACTGCTTACAAGAACCTCAACCTGGGTGCACCTGAAATATCCCAGGAAATATAAAAATGGTTCAAAAAATTGTGGAACTTACGTACGATGGAATATCCCTCAGCCATGAAATCAATGTCATAAGACCAGTAGCAGCAAAATGAGTGGATTCAGGTACGATGATTCTAAGTGAAAGAAGTCACACAGAAAAAGAAACTTATCATAAGATATCACTTAGGAAGATCCTGTAAACATGGCTACACATGAACTGAGTTAGGAAAGAGAACAGAGTCTCACATTTAGAAAACACTCTTATGCCTGCTTAAGGGGGAAGGAGAGGTGGGGTGATGCATCAAACCAGAGTTTGATATAAGCCCAGGTACCGTTCCAAAAACCAACTATGGAATAGACAAGACCTACACCTTCCTCAGTGAAAGGGACTCAAAACCCCATATTTCCCGCAGAGGAATAGATCTGACTAGTAAGAATCTTAAAACCTATGTAATGATATGTCTCCGTAAGGGAATCAAGTGTGTCTAGACTGGCATAAACATGGCAGCGAGAATCAGCTCAAACCCACTCTAAAAAGGAATTTCAAAAACAAAACAAAGAAACAGGGAAATTCTTTACAATTCCTTCAGGGTCTCTGATGCAACCTGGAATGACCCTATCTACAATGACAGCTGGATGTGGCATGAGGCTGGACACTTGGGACTGAGAGGATTGGTGAGATTGGGTGAGCAAATGCAGACCCTTTAAAGCAAGAATGCATGGCACCCATTCCATGGTTCCCAACTCTCCAGGTTGAAGGGAATATTACTACAGCTATAACATGTACGGGAAACCTAGAGAATGGACACACTGTGAATACGAAAGGTTTCTAAAACTCAACGAAGAGTCCCTCTCCTGATGCTCCGGTTTGACTTTCCAACTGCTTTCCTATCAATCTCCCAACTTGGAGAGACAGCCCCTTTAAGCTCCTGGTTCGCACAGGTTGCCAATTTGGCAGAGGATGAAAGGGAAGAGGGAGAACCAATGAGAGAGTAGCTGTTAGGCATTTGGGTGGGCACATGTCACTCTAATTTCCCGGCAGGAAGAAGAATTAACCAAAGTCTCAGCCACCCACCGGGAACCAGTATAGGTCCTGAACCAAAAGTTTGGACTTGCGTTCAGCTCACAAAAAAACGAGTTGAAAAATGGAGCTCAGGGGCACAGCAATTCACAAACTGGCAGAGTAATCAAGGCCAACTCTCGTCCAAAAATCTGTTGAGGGAAGGCAACGAGGCGGACTTGAAAGCGAGGCAGAATAGCAGGAAACAGATTTCAAGAGGTACGTTGGAATCGCCTGTAAAGCACAGGAAGAGGGGCACAACTTCGACAATGACGCACTTGGCCAAAAAGGGCGTATGCGTTTTCTCCTGAATATATTCAGGAGAAAACGCATACGCCCTTTTTGGCCAAGCAAGCAAGCGGGCAATGCAAATCTGCACTACAAAGAAGTATCACTTCCCACCGGTCAAAAGGGACATCCACAAAATGTGTAAAAACCAGAAAGGCAAGACAGGCCCTGGAGAACAGGGAGCCTTGTTATGCTGATGGGCGGGATGTAAGTTGCCAACTGCCTCACTGGAGGAGTGCATTGTGTTCCCTAAAACAAGGAAACAACAGAGCTACAGAGCCAAGGGCACTTCCAGTCTAGGGAATATACCTTGGGAAAACTGAAAATCAATAAGACAGAGCCACCCCCAAATTGAGGGCTGCACTGCTTACAAGAACCTCAACCTGGGTGCACCTGAAATATCCCAGGAAATATAAAAATGGTTCAAAAAATTGTGGAACTTACGTACGATGGAATATCCCTCAGCCATGAAATCAATGTCATAAGACCAGTAGCAGCAAAATGAGTGGATTCAGGTACGATGATTCTAAGTGAAATAAGTCACACAGAAAAAGAAACTTATCATAAGATATCACTTAGGAAGATCCTGTAAACATGGCTACACATGAACTGAGTTAGGAAAGAGAACAGAGTCTCACATTTAGAAAACACTCTTATGCCTGCTTAAGGGGGAAGGAGAGGTGGGGTGATGCATCAAACCAGAGTTTGATATAAGCCCAGGTACCGTTCCAAAAACCAACTATGGAATAGACAAGACCTACACCTTCCTCAGTGAAAGGGACTCAAAACCCCATATTTCCCGCAGAGGAATAGATCTGACTAGTAAGAATCTTAAAACCTATGTAATGATATGTCTCCGTAAGGGAATCAAGTGTGTCTAGACTGGCATAAACATGGCAGCGAGAATCAGCTCAAACCCACTCTAAAAAGGAATTTCAAAAACAAAACAAAGAAACAGGGAAATTCTTTACAATTCCTTCAGGGTCTCTGATGCAACCTGGAATGACCCTTTCTACAATGACAGCTGGATGTGGCATGAGGCTGGACACTTGGGACTGAGAGGATTGGTGAGATTGGGTGAGCAAATGCAGACCCTTTAAAGCAAGAATGCATGGCACCCATTCCATGGGTCCCAACTCTCCAGGTTGAAGGGAATATTACTACAGCTATAACATGTACGGGAAACCTAGAGAATGGACACACTGTGAATACGAAAGGTTTCTAAAACTCAACGAAGAGTCCCTCTCCTGGTGCTCCGGTTTGACTTTCCAACTGCTTTCCTATCAATCTCCCAACTTGGAGAGACAGCCCCTTTAAGCTCCTGGTTCGCACAGGTTGCCAATTTGGCAGAGGATGAAAGGGAAGAGGGAGAACCAATGAGAGAGTAGCTGTTAGGCATTTGGGTGGGCACATGTCACTCTAATTTCCCGGCAGGAAGAAGAATTAACCAAAGTCTCAGCCACCCACCGGGAACCAGTATAGGTCCTGAACCAAAAGTTTGGACTTGCGTTCAGCTCACAAAAAACGAGTTGAAAAATGGAGCTCAGGGGCACAGCAATTCACAAACTGGCAGAGTAATCAAGGCCAACTCTCGTCCAAAAATCTGTTGAGGGAAGGCAACGAGGCGGACTTGAAAGCGAGGCAGAATAGCAGGAAACAGATTTCAAGAGGTACGTTGGAATCGCCTGTAAAGCACAGGAAGAGGGGCACAACTTCGACAATGACGCACTTGGCCAAAAAGGGCGTATGCGTTTTCTCCTGAATATATTCAGGAGAAAACGCATACGCCCTTTTTGGCCAAGCAAGCAAGCGGGCAATGCAAATCTGCACTACAAAGAAGTATCACTTCCCACCGGTCAAAAGGGACATCCACAAAATGTGTAAAAACCAGAAAGGCAAGACAGGCCCTGGAGAACAGGGAGCCTTGTTATGCTGATGGGCGGGATGTAAGTTGCCAACTGCCTCACTGGAGGAGTGCATTGTGTTCCCTAAAACAAGGAAACAACAGAGCTACAGAGCCAAGGGCACTTCCAGTCTAGGGAATATACCTTGGGAAAACTGAAAATCAATAAGACAGAGCCACCCCCAAATTGAGGGCTGCACTGCTTACAAGAACCTCAACCTGGGTGCACCTGAAATATCCCAGGAAATATAAAAATGGTTCAAAAAATTGTGGAACTTACGTACGATGGAATATCCCTCAGCCATGAAATCAATGTCATAAGACCAGTAGCAGCAAAATGAGTGGATTCAGGTACGATGATTCTAAGTGAAATAAGTCACACAGAAAAAGAAACTTATCATAAGATATCACTTAGGAAGAACCTGTAAACATGGCTACACATGAACTGAGTTAGGAAAGAGAACAGAGTCTCACATTTAGAAAACACTCTTATGCCTGCTTAAGGGGGAAGGAGAGGTGGGGTGATGCATCAAACCAGAGTTTGATATAAGCACAGGTACCGTTCCAAAAACCAACTATGGAATAGACAAGACCTACACCTTCCTCAGTGAAAGGGACTCAAAACCCCATATTTCCCGCAGAGGAATAGATCTGACTAGTAAGAATCTTAAAACCTATGTAATGATATGTCTCCGTAAGGGAATCAAGTGTGTCTAGACTGGCATAAACATGGCAGCGAGAATCAGCTCAAACCCACTCTAAAAAGGAATTTCAAAAACAAAACAAAGAAACAGGGAAATTCTTTACAATTCCTTCAGGGTCTCTGATGCAACCTGGAATGACCCTATCTACAATGACAGCTGGATGTGGCATGAGGCTGGACACTTGGGACTGAGAGGATTGGTGAGATTGGGTGAGCCAATGCAGACCCTTTAAAGCAAGAATGCATGGCACCCATTCCATGGGTCCCAACTCTCCAGGTTGAAGGGGATATTACTACAGCTATAACATGTACGGGAAACCTAGAGAATGGACACACTGTGAATACGAAAGGTTTCTAAAACTCAACGAAGAGTCCCTCTCCTGATGCTCCGGTTTGACTTTCCAACTGCTTTCCTATCAATCTCCCAACTTGGAGAGACAGCCCCTTTAAGCTCCTGGTTCGCACAGGTTGCCAATTTGGCAGAGGATGAAAGGGAAGAGGGAGAACCAATGAGAGAGTAGCTGTTAGGCATTTGGGTGGGCACATGTCACTCTAATTTCCCGGCAGGAAGAAGAATTAACCAAAGTCTCAGCCACCCACCGGGAACCAGTATAGGTCCTGAACCAAAAGTTTGGACTTGCGTTCAGCTCACAAAAAAACGAGTTGAAAAATGGAGCTCAGGGGCACAGCAATTCACAAACTGGCAGAGTAATCAAGGCCAACTCTCGTCCAAAAATCTGTTGAGGGAAGGCAACGAGGCGGACTTGAAAGCGAGGCAGAATAGCAGGAAACAGATTTCAAGAGGTACGTTGGAATCGCCTGTAAAGCACAGGAAGAGGGGCACAACTTCGACAATGACGCACTTGGCCAAAAAGGGCGTATGCGTTTTCTCCTGAATATATTCAGGAGAAAACGCATACGCCCTTTTTGGCCAAGCAAGCAAGCGGGCAATGCAAATCTGCACTACAAAGAAGTATCACTTCCCACCGGTCAAAAGGGACATCCACAAAATGTGTAAAAACCAGAAAGGCAAGACAGGCCCTGGAGAACAGGGAGCCTTGTTATGCTGATGGGCGGGATGTAAGTTGCCAACTGCCTCACTGGAGGAGTGCATTGTGTTCCCTAAAACAAGGAAACAACAGAGCTACAGAGCCAAGGGCACTTCCAGTCTAGGGAATATACCTTGGGAAAACTGAAAATCAATAAGACAGAGCCACCCCCAAATTGAGGGCTGCACTGCTTACAAGAACCTCAACCTGGGTGCACCTGAAATATCCCAGGAAATATAAAAATGGTTCAAAAAATTGTGGAACTTACGTACGATGGAATATCCCTCAGCCATGAAATCAATGTCATAAGACCAGTAGCAGCAAAATGAGTGGATTCAGGTACGATGATTCTAAGTGAAATAAGTCACACAGAAAAAGAAACTTATCAAAAGATATCACTTAGGAAGATCCTGTAAACATGGCTACACATGAACTGAGTTAGGAAAGAGAACAGAGTCTCACATTTAGAAAACACTCTTATGCCTGCTTAAGGGGGAAGGAGAGGTGGGGTGATGCATCAAACCAGAGTTTGATATAAGCCCAGGTACCGTTCCAAAAACCAACTATGGAATAGACAAGACCTACACCTTCCTCAGTGAAAGGGACTCAAAACCCCATATTTCCGGCAGAGGAATAGATCTGACTAGTAAGAATCTTAAAACCTATGTAATGATATGTCTCCGTAAGGGAATCAAGTGTGTCTAGACTGGCATAAACATGGCAGCGAGAATCAGCTCAAACCCACTCTAAAAAGGAATTTCAAAAACAAAACAAAGAAACAGGGAAATTCTTTACAATTCCTTCAGGGTCTCTGATGCAACCTGGAATGACCCTTTCTACAATGACAGCTGGATGTGGCATGAGGCTGGACACTTGGGACTGAGAGGATTGGTGAGATTGGGTGAGCAAATGCAGACCCTTTAAAGCAAGAATGCATGGCACCCATTCCATGGGTCCCAACTCTCCAGGTTGAAGGGAATATTACTACAGCTATAACATGTACGGGAAACCTAGAGAATGGACACACTGTGAATACGAAAGGTTTCTAAAACTCAACGAAGAGTCCCTCTCCTGGTGCTCCGGTTTGACTTTCCAACTGCTTTCCTATCAATCTCCCAACTTGGAGAGACAGCCCCTTTAAGCTCCTGGTTCGCACAGGTTGCCAATTTGGCAGAGGATGAAAGGGAAGAGGGAGAACCAATGAGAGAGTAGCTGTTAGGCATTTGGGTGGGCACATGTCACTCTAATTTCCCGGCAGGAAGAAGAATTAACCAAAGTCTCAGCCACCCACCGGGAACCAGTATAGGTCCTGAACCAAAAGTTTGGACTTGCGTTCAGCTCACAAAAAACGAGTTGAAAAATGGAGCTCAGGGGCACAGCAATTCACAAACTGGCAGAGTAATCAAGGCCAACTCTCGTCCAAAAATCTGTTGAGGGAAGGCAACGAGGCGGACTTGAAAGCGAGGCAGAATAGCAGGAAACAGATTTCAAGAGGTACGTTGGAATCGCCTGTAAAGCACAGGAAGAGGGGCACAACTTCGACAATGACGCACTTGGCCAAAAAGGGCGTATGCGTTTTCTCCTGAATATATTCAGGAGAAAACGCATACGCCCTTTTTGGCCAAGCAAGCAAGCGGGCAATGCAAATCTGCACTACAAAGAAGTATCACTTCCCACCGGTCAAAAGGGACATCCACAAAATGTGTAAAAACCAGAAAGGCAAGACAGGCCCTGGAGAACAGGGAGCCTTGTTATGCTGATGGGCGGGATGTAAGTTGCCAACTGCCTCACTGGAGGAGTGCATTGTGTTCCCTAAAACAAGGAAACAACAGAGCTACAGAGCCAAGGGCACTTCCAGTCTAGGGAATATACCTTGGGAAAACTGAAAATCAATAAGACAGAGCCACCCCCAAATTGAGGGCTGCACTGCTTACAAGAACCTCAACCTGGGTGCACCTGAAATATCCCAGGAAATATAAAAATGGTTCAAAAAATTGTGGAACTTACGTACGATGGAATATCCCTCAGCCATGAAATCAATGTCATAAGACCAGTAGCAGCAAAATGAGTGGATTCAGGTACGATGATTCTAAGTGAAATAAGTCACACAGAAAAAGAAACTTATCATAAGATATCACTTAGGAAGAACCTGTAAACATGGCTACACATGAACTGAGTTAGGAAAGAGAACAGAGTCTCACATTTAGAAAACACTCTTATGCCTGCTTAAGGGGGAAGGAGAGGTGGGGTGATGCATCAAACCAGAGTTTGATATAAGCACAGGTACCGTTCCAAAAACCAACTATGGAATAGACAAGACCTACACCTTCCTCAGTGAAAGGGACTCAAAACCCCATATTTCCCGCAGAGGAATAGATCTGACTAGTAAGAATCTTAAAACCTATGTAATGATATGTCTCCGTAAGGGAATCAAGTGTGTCTAGACTGGCATAAACATGGCAGCGAGAATCAGCTCAAACCCACTCTAAAAAGGAATTTCAAAAACAAAACAAAGAAACAGGGAAATTCTTTACAATTCCTTCAGGGTCTCTGATGCAACCTGGAATGACCCTATCTACAATGACAGCTGGATGTGGCATGAGGCTGGACACTTGGGACTGAGAGGATTGGTGAGATTGGGTGAGCAAATGCAGACCCTTTAAAGCAAGAATGCATGGCACCCATTCCATGGGTCCCAACTCTCCAGGTTGAAGGGGATATTACTACAGCTATAACATGTACGGGAAACCTAGAGAATGGACACACTGTGAATACGAAAGGTTTCTAAAACTCAACGAAGAGTCCCTCTCCTGATGCTCCGGTTTGACTTTCCAACTGCTTTCCTATCAATCTCCCAACTTGGAGAGACAGCCCCTTTAAGCTCCTGGTTCGCACAGGTTGCCAATTTGGCAGAGGATGAAAGGGAAGAGGGAGAACCAATGAGAGAGTAGCTGTTAGGCATTTGGGTGGGCACATGTCACTCTAATTTCCCGGCAGGAAGAAGAATTAACCAAAGTCTCAGCCACCCACCGGGAACCAGTATAGGTCCTGAACCAAAAGTTTGGACTTGCGTTCAGCTCACAAAAAAACGAGTTGAAAAATGGAGCTCAGGGGCACAGCAATTCACAAACTGGCAGAGTAATCAAGGCCAACTCTCGTCCAAAAATCTGTTGAGGGAAGGCAACGAGGCGGACTTGAAAGCGAGGCAGAATAGCAGGAAACAGATTTCAAGAGGTACGTTGGAATCGCCTGTAAAGCACAGGAAGAGGGGCACAACTTCGACAATGACGCACTTGGCCAAAAAGGGCGTATGCGTTTTCTCCTGAATATATTCAGGAGAAAACGCATACGCCCTTTTTGGCCAAGCAAGCAAGCGGGCAATGCAAATCTGCACTACAAAGAAGTATCACTTCCCACCGGTCAAAAGGGACATCCACAAAATGTGTAAAAACCAGAAAGGCAAGACAGGCCCTGGAGAACAGGGAGCCTTGTTATGCTGATGGGCGGGATGTAAGTTGCCAACAGCCTCACTGGAGGAGTGCATTGTGTTCCCTAAAACAAGGAAACAACAGAGCTACAGAGCCAAGGGCACTTCCAGTCTAGGGAATATACCTTGGGAAAACTGAAAATCAATAAGACAGAGCCACCCCCAAATTGAGGGCTGCACTGCTTACAAGAACCTCAACCTGGGTGCACCTGAAATATCCCAGGAAATATAAAAATGGTTCAAAAAATTGTGGAACTTACGTACGATGGAATATCCCTCAGCCATGAAATCAATGTCATAAGACCAGTAGCAGCAAAATGAGTGGATTCAGGTACGATGATTCTAAGTGAAATAAGTCACACAGAAAAAGAAACTTATCATAAGATATCACTTAGGAAGATCCTGTAAACATGGCTACACATGAACTGAGTTAGGAAAGAGAACAGAGTCTCACATTTAGAAAACACTCTTATGCCTGCTTAAGGGGGAAGGAGAGGTGGGGTGATGCATCAAACCAGAGTTTGATATAAGCCCAGGTACCGTTCCAAAAACCAACTATGGAATAGACAAGACCTACACCTTCCTCAGTGAAAGGGACTCAAAACCCCATATTTCCGGCAGAGGAATAGATCTGACTAGTAAGAATCTTAAAACCTATGTAATGATATGTCTCCGTAAGGGAATCAAGTGTGTCTAGACTGGCATAAACATGGCAGCGAGAATCAGCTCAAACCCACTCTAAAAAGGAATTTCAAAAACAAAACAAAGAAACAGGGAAATTCTTTACAATTCCTTCAGGGTCTCTGATGCAACCTGGAATGACCCTTTCTACAATGACAGCTGGATGTGGCATGAGGCTGGACACTTGGGACTGAGAGGATTGGTGAGATTGGGTGAGCAAATGCAGACCCTTTAAAGCAAGAATGCATGGCACCCATTCCATGGGTCCCAACTCTCCAGGTTGAAGGGAATATTACTACAGCTATAACATGTACGGGAAACCTAGAGAATGGACACACTGTGAATACGAAAGGTTTCTAAAACTCAACGAAGAGTCCCTCTCCTGGTGCTCCGGTTTGACTTTCCAACTGCTTTCCTATCAATCTCCCAACTTGGAGAGACAGCCCCTTTAAGCTCCTGGTTCGCACAGGTTGCCAATTTGGCAGAGGATGAAAGGGAAGAGGGAGAACCAATGAGAGAGTAGCTGTTAGGCATTTGGGTGGGCACATGTCACTCTAATTTCCCGGCAGGAAGAAGAATTAACCAAAGTCTCAGCCACCCACCGGGAACCAGTATAGGTCCTGAACCAAAAGTTTGGACTTGCGTTCAGCTCACAAAAAACGAGTTGAAAAATGGAGCTCAGGGGCACAGCAATTCACAAACTGGCAGAGTAATCAAGGCCAACTCTCGTCCAAAAATCTGTTGAGGGAAGGCAACGAGGCGGACTTGAAAGCGAGGCAGAATAGCAGGAAACAGATTTCAAGAGGTACGTTGGAATCGCCTGTAAAGCACAGGAAGAGGGGCACAACTTCGACAATGACGCACTTGGCCAAAAAGAGCGTATGCGTTTTCTCCTGAATATATTCAGGAGAAAACGCATACGCCCTTTTTGGCCAAGCAAGCAAGCGGGCAATGCAAATCTGCACTACAAAGAAGTATCACTTCCCACCGGTCAAAAGGGACATCCACAAAATGTGTAAAAACCAGAAAGGCAAGACAGGCCCTGGAGAACAGGGAGCCTTGTTATGCTGATGGGCGGGATGTAAGTTGCCAACTGCCTCACTGGAGGAGTGCATTGTGTTCCCTAAAACAAGGAAACAACAGAGCTACAGAGCCAAGGGCACTTCCAGTCTAGGGAATATACCTTGGGAAAACTGAAAATCAATAAGACAGAGCCACCCCCAAATTGAGGGCTGCACTGCTTACAAGAACCTCAACCTGGGTGCACCTGAAATATCCCAGGAAATATAAAAATGGTTCAAAAAATTGTGGAACTTACGTACGATGGAATATCCCTCAGCCATGAAATCAATGTCATAAGACCAGTAGCAGCAAAATGAGTGGATTCAGGTACGATGATTCTAAGTGAAATAAGTCACACAGAAAAAGAAACTTATCATAAGATATCACTTAGGAAGATCCTGTAAACATGGCTACACATGAACTGAGTTAGGAAAGAGAACAGAGTCTCACATTTAGAAAACACTCTTATGCCTGCTTAAGGGGGAAGGAGAGGTGGGGTGATGCATCAAACCAGAGTTTGATATAAGCACAGGTACCGTTCCAAAAACCAACTATGGAATAGACAAGACCTACACCTTCCTCAGTGAAAGGGACTCAAAACCCCATATTTCCCGCAGAGGAATAGATCTGACTAGTAAGAATCTTAAAACCTATGTAATGATATGTCTCCGTAAGGGAATCAAGTGTGTCTAGACTGGCATAAACATGGCAGCGAGAATCAGCTCAAACCCACTCTAAAAAGGAATTTCAAAAACAAAACAAAGAAACAGGGAAATTCTTTACAATTCCTTCAGGGTCTCTGATGCAACCTGGAATGACCCTATCTACAATGACAGCTGGATGTGGCATGAGGCTGGACACTTGGGACTGAGAGGATTGGTGAGATTGGGTGAGCAAATGCAGACCCTTTAAAGCAAGAATGCATGGCACCCATTCCATGGGTCCCAACTCTCCAGGTTGAAGGGGATATTACTACAGCTATAACATGTACGGGAAACCTAGAGAATGGACACACTGTGAATACGAAAGGTTTCTAAAACTCAACGAAGAGTCCCTCTCCTGATGCTCCGGTTTGACTTTCCAACTGCTTTCCTATCAATCTCCCAACTTGGAGAGACAGCCCCTTTAAGCTCCTGGTTCGCACAGGTTGCCAATTTGGCAGAGGATGAAAGGGAAGAGGGAGAACCAATGAGAGAGTAGCTGTTAGGCATTTGGGTGGGCACATGTCACTCTAATTTCCCGGCAGGAAGAAGAATTAACCAAAGTCTCAGCCACCCACCGGGAACCAGTATAGGTCCTGAACCAAAAGTTTGGACTTGCGTTCAGCTCACAAAAAAACGAGTTGAAAAATGGAGCTCAGGGGCACAGCAATTCACAAACTGGCAGAGTAATCAAGGCCAACTCTCGTCCAAAAATCTGTTGAGGGAAGGCAACGAGGCGGACTTGAAAGCGAGGCAGAATAGCAGGAAACAGATTTCAAGAGGTACGTTGGAATCGCCTGTAAAGCACAGGAAGAGGGGCACAACTTCGACAATGACGCACTTGGCCAAAAAGGGCGTATGCGTTTTCTCCTGAATATATTCAGGAGAAAACGCATACGCCCTTTTTGGCCAAGCAAGCAAGCGGGCAATGCAAATCTGCACTACAAAGAAGTATCACTTCCCACCGGTCAAAAGGGACATCCACAAAATGTGTAAAAACCAGAAAGGCAAGACAGGCCCTGGAGAACAGGGAGCCTTGTTATGCTGATGGGCGGGATGTAAGTTGCCAACTGCCTCACTGGAGGAGTGCATTGTGTTCCCTAAAACAAGGAAACAACAGAGCTACAGAGCCAAGGGCACTTCCAGTCTAGGGAATATACCTTGGGAAAACTGAAAATCAATAAGACAGAGCCACCCCCAAATTGAGGGCTGCACTGCTTACAAGAACCTCAACCTGGGTGCACCTGAAATATCCCAGGAAATATAAAAATGGTTCAAAAAATTGTGGAACTTACGTACGATGGAATATCCCTCAGCCATGAAATCAATGTCATAAGACCAGTAGCAGCAAAATGAGTGGATTCAGGTACGATGATTCTAAGTGAAATAAGTCACACAGAAAAAGAAACTTATCATAAGATATCACTTAGGAAGATCCTGTAAACATGGCTACACATGAACTGAGTTAGGAAAGAGAACAGAGTCTCACATTTAGAAAACACTCTTATGCCTGCTTAAGGGGGAAGGAGAGGTGGGGTGATGCATCAAACCAGAGTTTGATATAAGCCCAGGTACCGTTCCAAAAACCAACTATGGAATAGACAAGACCTACACCTTCCTCAGTGAAAGGGACTCAGAACCCCATATTTCCGGCAGAGGAATAGATCTGACTAGTAAGAATCTTAAAACCTATGTAATGATATGTCTCCGTAAGGGAATCAAGTGTGTCTAGACTGGCATAAACATGGCAGCGAGAATCAGCTCAAACCCACTCTAAAAAGGAATTTCAAAAACAAAACAAAGAAACAGGGAAATTCTTTACAATTCCTTCAGGGTCTCTGATGCAACCTGGAATGACCCTTTCTACAATGACAGCTGGATGTGGCATGAGGCTGGACACTTGGGACTGAGAGGATTGGTGAGATTGGGTGAGCAAATGCAGACCCTTTAAAGCAAGAATGCATGGCACCCATTCCATGGGTCCCAACTCTCCAGGTTGAAGGGAATATTACTACAGCTATAACATGTACGGGAAACCTAGAGAATGGACACACTGTGAATACGAAAGGTTTCTAAAACTCAACGAAGAGTCCCTCTCCTGGTGCTCCGGTTTGACTTTCCAACTGCTTTCCTATCAATCTCCCAACTTGGAGAGACAGCCCCTTTAAGCTCCTGGTTCGCACAGGTTGCCAATTTGGCAGAGGATGAAAGGGAAGAGGGAGAACCAATGAGAGAGTAGCTGTTAGGCATTTGGGTGGGCACATGTCACTCTAATTTCCCGGCAGGAAGAAGAATTAACCAAAGTCTCAGCCACCCACCGGGAACCAGTATAGGTCCTGAACCAAAAGTTTGGACTTGCGTTCAGCTCACAAAAAAACGAGTTGAAAAATGGAGCTCAGGGGCACAGCAATTCACAAACTGGCAGAGTAATCAAGGCCAACTCTCGTCCAAAAATCTGTTGAGGGAAGGCAACGAGGCGGACTTGAAAGCGAGGCAGAATAGCAGGAAACAGATTTCAAGAGGTACGTTGGAATCGCCTGTAAAGCACAGGAAGAGGGGCACAACTTCGACAATGACGCACTTGGCCAAAAAGGGCGTATGCGTTTTCTCCTGAATATATTCAGGAGAAAACGCATACGCCCTTTTTGGCCAAGCAAGCAAGCGGGCAATGCAAATCTGCACTACAAAGAAGTATCACTTCCCACCGGTCAAAAGGGACATCCACAAAATGTGTAAAAACCAGAAAGGCAAGACAGGCCCTGGAGAACAGGGAGCCTTGTTATGCTGATGGGCGGGATGTAAGTTGCCAACTGCCTCACTGGAGGAGTGCATTGTGTTCCCTAAAACAAGGAAACAACAGAGCTACAGAGCCAAGGGCACTTCCAGTCTAGGGAATATACCTTGGGAAAACTGAAAATCAATAAGACAGAGCCACCCCCAAATAGAGGGCTGCACTGCTTACAAGAACCTCAACCTGGGTGCACCTGAAATATCCCAGGAAATATAAAAATGGTTCAAAAAATTGTGGAACTTACGTACGATGGAATATCCCTCAGCCATGAAATCAATGTCATAAGACCAGTAGCAGCAAAATGAGTGGATTCAGGTACGATGATTCTAAGTGAAATAAGTCACACAGAAAAAGAAACTTATCATAAGATATCACTTAGGAAGAACCTGTAAACATGGCTACACATGAACTGAGTTAGGAAAGAGAACAGAGTCTCACATTTAGAAAACACTCTTATGCCTGCTTAAGGGGGAAGGAGAGGTGGGGTGATGCATCAAACCAGAGTTTGATATAAGCCCAGGTACCGTTCCAAAAACCAACTATGGAATAGACAAGACCTACACCTTCCTCAGTGAAAGGGACTCAAAACCCCATATTTCCCGCAGAGGAATAGATCTGACTAGTAAGAATCTTAAAACCTATGTAATGATATGTCTCCGTAAGGGAATCAAGTGTGTCTAGACTGGCATAAACATGGCAGCGAGAATCAGCTCAAACCCACTCTAAAAAGGAATTTCAAAAACAAAACAAAGAAACAGGGAAATTCTTTACAATTCCTTCAGGGTCTCTGATGCAACCTGGAATGACCCTTTCTACAATGACAGCTGGATGTGGCATGAGGCTGGACACTTGGGACTGAGAGGATTGGTGAGATTGGGTGAGCAAATGCAGACCCTTTAAAGCAAGAATGCATGGCACCCATTCCATGGGTCCCAACTCTCCAGGTTGAAGGGAATATTACTACAGCTATAACATGTACGGGAAACCTAGAGAATGGACACACTGTGAATACGAAAGGTTTCTAAAACTCAACGAAGAGTCCCTCTCCTGGTGCTCCGGTTTGACTTTCCAACTGCTTTCCTATCAATCTCCCAACTTGGAGAGACAGCCCCCTTTAAGCTCCTGGTTCGCACAGGTTGCCAATTTGGCAGAGGATGAAAGGGAAGAGGGAGAACCAATGAGAGAGTAGCTGTTAGGCATTTGGGTGGGCACATGTCACTCTAATTTCCCGGCAGGAAGAAGAATTAACCAAAGTCTCAGCCACCCACCGGGAACCAGTATAGGTCCTGAACCAAAAGTTTGGACTTGCGTTCAGCTCACAAAAAACGAGTTGAAAAATGGAGCTCAGGGGCACAGCAATTCACAAACTGGCAGAGTAATCAAGGCCAACTCTCGTCCAAAAATCTGTTGAGGGAAGGCAACGAGGCGGACTTGAAAGCGAGGCAGAATAGCAGGAAACAGATTTCAAGAGGTACGTTGGAATCGCCTGTAAAGCACAGGAAGAGGGGCACAACTTCGACAATGACGCACTTGGCCAAAAAGGGCGTATGCGTTTTCTCCTGAATATATTCAGGAGAAAACGCATACGGCCTTTTTGGCCAAGCAAGCAAGCGGGCAATGCAAATCTGCACTACAAAGAAGTATCACTTCCCACCGGTCAAAAGGGACATCCACAAAATGTGTAAAAACCAGAAAGGCAAGACAGGCCCTGGAGAACAGGGAGCCTTGTTATGCTGATGGGCGGGATGTAAGTTGCCAACTGCCTCACTGGAGGAGTGCATTGTGTTCCCTAAAACAAGGAAACAACAGAGCTACAGAGCCAAGGGCACTTCCAGTCTAGGGAATATACCTTGGGAAAACTGAAAATCAATAAGACAGAGCCACCCCCAAATAGAGGGCTGCACTGCTTACAAGAACCTCAACCTGGGTGCACCTGAAATATCCCAGGAAATATAAAAATGGTTCAAAAAATTGTGGAACTTACGTACGATGGAATATCCCTCAGCCATGAAATCAATGTCATAAGACCAGTAGCAGCAAAATGAGTGGATTCAGGTACGATGATTCTAAGTGAAATAAGTCACACAGAAAAAGAAACTTATCATAAGATATCACTTAGGAAGATCCTGTAAACATGGCTACACATGAACTGAGTTAGGAAAGAGAACAGAGTCTCACATTTAGAAAACACTCTTATGCCTGCTTAAGGGGGAAGGAGAGGTGGGGTGATGCATCAAACCAGAGTTTGATATAAGCCCAGGTACCGTTCCAAAAACCAACTATGGAATAGACAAGACCTACACCTTCCTCAGTGAAAGGGACTCAAAACCCCATATTTCCGGCAGAGGAATAGATCTGACTAGTAAGAATCTTAAAACCTATGTAATGATATGTCTCCGTAAGGGAATCAAGTGTGTCTAGACTGGCATAAACATGGCAGCGAGAATCAGCTCAAACCCACTCTAAAAAGGAATTTCAAAAACAAAACAAAGAAACAGGGAAATTCTTTACAATTCCTTCAGGGTCTCTGATGCAACCTGGAATGACCCTTTCTACAATGACAGCTGGATGTGGCATGAGGCTGGACACTTGGGACTGAGAGGATTGGTGAGATTGGGTGAGCAAATGCAGACCCTTTAAAGCAAGAATGCATGGCACCCATTCCATGGGTCCCAACTCTCCAGGTTGAAGGGAATATTACTACAGCTATAACATGTACGGGAAACCTAGAGAATGGACACACTGTGAATACGAAAGGTTTCTAAAACTCAACGAAGAGTCCCTCTCCTGGTGCTCCGGTTTGACTTTCCAACTGCTTTCCTATCAATCTCCCAACTTGGAGAGACAGCCCCCTTTAAGCTCCTGGTTCGCACAGGTTGCCAATTTGGCAGAGGATGAAAGGGAAGAGGGAGAACCAATGAGAGAGTAGCTGTTAGGCATTTGGGTGGGCACATGTCACTCTAATTTCCCGGCAGGAAGAAGAATTAACCAAAGTCTCAGCCACCCACCGGGAACCAGTATAGGTCCTGAACCAAAAGTTTGGACTTGCGTTCAGCTCACAAAAAACGAGTTGAAAAATGGAGCTCAGGGGCACAGCAATTCACAAACTGGCAGAGTAATCAAGGCCAACTCTCGTCCAAAAATCTGTTGAGGGAAGGCAACGAGGCGGACTTGAAAGCGAGGCAGAATAGCAGGAAACAGATTTCAAGAGGTACGTTGGAATCGCCTGTAAAGCACAGGAAGAGGGGCACAACTTCGACAATGACGCACTTGGCCAAAAAGGGCGTATGCGTTTTCTCCTGAATATATTCAGGAGAAAACGCATACGCCCTTTCTGGCCAAGCAAGCAAGCGGGCAATGCAAATCTGCACTACAAAGAAGTATCACTTCCCACCGGTCAAAAGGGACATCCACAAAATGTGTAAAAACCAGAAAGGCAAGACAGGCCCTGGAGAACAGGGAGCCTTGTTATGCTGATGGGCGGGATGTAAGTTGCCAACTGCCTCACTGGAGGAGTGCATTGTGTTCCCTAAAACAAGGAAACAACAGAGCTACAGAGCCAAGGGCACTTCCAGTCTAGGGAATATACCTTGGGAAAACTGAAAATCAATAAGACAGAGCCACCCCCAAATTGAGGGCTGCACTGCTTACAAGAACCTCAACCTGGGTGCACCTGAAATATCCCAGGAAATATAAAAATGGTTCAAAAAATTGTGGAACTTACGTACGATGGAATATCCCTCAGCCATGAAATCAATGTCATAAGACCAGTAGCAGCAAAATGAGTGGATTCAGGTACGATGATTCTAAGTGAAATAAGTCACACAGAAAAAGAAACTTATCATAAGATATCACTTAGGAAGATCCTGTAAACATGGCTACACATGAACTGAGTTAGGAAAGAGAACAGAGTCTCACATTTAGAAAACACTCTTATGCCTGCTTAAGGGGGAAGGAGAGGTGGGGTGATGCATCAAACCAGAGTTTGATATAAGCACAGGTACCGTTCCAAAAACCAACTATGGAATAGACAAGACCTACACCTTCCTCAGTGAAAGGGACTCAAAACCCCATATTTCCCGCAGAGGAATAGATCTGACTAGTAAGAATCTTAAAACCTATGTAATGATATGTCTCCGTAAGGGAATCAAGTGTGTCTAGACTGGCATAAACATGGCAGCGAGAATCAGCTCAAACCCACTCTAAAAAGGAATTTCAAAAACAAAACAAAGAAACAGGGAAATTCTTTACAATTCCTTCAGGGTCTCTGATGCAACCTGGAATGACCCTATCTACAATGACAGCTGGATGTGGCATGAGGCTGGACACTTGGGACTGAGAGGATTGGTGAGATTGGGTGAGCAAATGCAGACCCTTTAAAGCAAGAATGCATGGCACCCATTCCATGGGTCCCAACTCTCCAGGTTGAAGGGAATATTACTACAGCTATAACATGTACGGGAAACCTAGAGAATGGACACACTGTGAATACGAAAGGTTTCTAAAACTCAACGAAGAGTCCCTCTCCTGGTGCTCCGGTTTGACTTTCCAACTGCTTTCCTATCAATCTCCCAACTTGGAGAGACAGCCCCTTTAAGCTCCTGGTTCGCACAGGTTGCCAATTTGGCAGAGGATGAAAGGGAAGAGGGAGAACCAATGAGAGAGTAGCTGTTAGGCATTTGGGTGGGCACATGTCACTCTAATTTCCCGGCAGGAAGAAGAATTAACCAAAGTCTCAGCCACCCACCGGGAACCAGTATAGGTCCTGAACCAAAAGTTTGGACTTGCGTTCAGCTCACAAAAAACGAGTTGAAAAATGGAGCTCAGGGGCACAGCAATTCACAAACTGGCAGAGTAATCAAGGCCAACTCTCGTCCAAAAATCTGTTGAGGGAAGGCAACGAGGCGGACTTGAAAGCGAGGCAGAATAGCAGGAAACAGATTTCAAGAGGTACGTTGGAATCGCCTGTAAAGCACAGGAAGAGGGGAACAACTTCGACAATGACGCACTTGGCCAAAAAGGGCGTATGCGTTTTCTCCTGAATATATTCAGGAGAAAACGCATACGCCCTTTCTGGCCAAGCAAGCAAGCGGGCAATGCAAATCTGCACTACAAAGAAGTATCACTTCCCACCGGTCAAAAGGGACATCCACAAAATGTGTAAAAACCAGAAAGGCAAGACAGGCCCTGGAGAACAGGGAGCCTTGTTATGCTGATGGGCGGGATGTAAGTTGCCAACTGCCTCACTGGAGGAGTGCATTGTGTTCCCTAAAACAAGGAAACAACAGAGCTACAGAGCCAAGGGCACTTCCAGTCTAGGGAATATACCTTGGGAAAACTGAAAATCAATAAGACAGAGCCACCCCCAAATTGAGGGCTGCACTGCTTACAAGAACCTCAACCTGGGTGCACCTGAAATATCCCAGGAAATATAAAAATGGTTCAAAAAATTGTGGAACTTACGTACGATGGAATATCCCTCAGCCATGAAATCAATGTCATAAGACCAGTAGCAGCAAAATGAGTGGATTCAGGTACGATGATTCTAAGTGAAATAAGTCACACAGAAAAAGAAACTTATCATAAGATATCACTTAGGAAGAACCTGTAAACATGGCTACACATGAACTGAGTTAGGAAAGAGAACAGAGTCTCACATTTAGAAAACACTCTTATGCCTGCTTAAGGGGGAAGGAGAGGTGGGGTGATGCATCAAACCAGAGTTTGATATAAGCCCAGGTACCGTTCCAAAAACCAACTATGGAATAGACAAGACCTACACCTTCCTCAGTGAAAGGGACTCAAAACCCCATATTTCCCGCAGAGGAATAGATCTGACTAGTAAGAATCTTAAAACCTATGTAATGATATGTCTCCGTAAGGGAATCAAGTGTGTCTAGACTGGCATAAACATGGCAGCGAGAATCAGCTCAAACCCACTCTAAAAAGGAAATTCAAAAACAAAACAAAGAAACAGGGAAATTCTTTACAATTCCTTCAGGGTCTCTGATGCAACCTGGAATGACCCTATCTACAATGACAGCTGGATGTGGCATGAGGCTGGACACTTGGGACTGAGAGGATTGGTGAGATTGGGTGAGCAAATGCAGACCCTTTAAAGCAAGAATGCATGGCACCCATTCCATGGGTCCCAACTCTCCAGGTTGAAGGGAATATTACTACAGCTATAACATGTACGGGAAACCTAGAGAATGGACACACTGTGAATACGAAAGGTTTCTAAAACTCAACGAAGAGTCCCTCTCCTGGTGCTCCGGTTTGACTTTCCAACTGCTTTCCTATCAATCTCCCAACTTGGAGAGACAGCCCCTTTAAGCTCCTGGTTCGCACAGGTTGCCAATTTGGCAGAGGATGAAAGGGAAGAGGGAGAACCAATGAGAGAGTAGCTGTTAGGCATTTGGGTGGGCACATGTCACTCTAATTTCCCGGCAGGAAGAAGAATTAACCAAAGTCTCAGCCACCCACCGGGAACCAGTATAGGTCCTGAACCAAAAGTTTGGACTTGCGTTCAGCTCACAAAAAACGAGTTGAAAAATGGAGCTCAGGGGCACAGCAATTCACAAACTGGCAGAGTAATCAAGGCCAACTCTCGTCCAAAATTCTGTTGAGGGAAGGCAACGAGGCGGACTTGAAAGCGAGGCAGAATAGCAGGAAACAGATTTCAAGAGGTACGTTGGAATCGCCTGTAAGCACAGGAAGAGGGGCACAACTTCGACAATGACGCACTTGGCCAAAAAGGGCGTATGCGTTTTCTCCTGAATATATTCAGGAGAAAACGCATATGCCCTTTTTGGCCAAGCAAGCAAGCGGGCAATGCAAATCTGCACTACAATAAGTATCACTTCTCACCGGTCAAATGGGACATCCACAAAATGTGTAAAAACCAGAAAGGCAAGACAGGCCCTGGAGAACAGGGAGCCTTGTTATGCTGATGGGCGGGATGTAAGTTGCCAACTGCCTCACTGGAGGAGTGCATTGTGTTCCCTAAAACAAGGAAACAACAGAGCTACAGAGCCAAGGGCACTTCCAGTCTAGGGAATATACCTTGGGAAAACTGAAAATCAATAAGACAGAGCCACCCCCAAATTGAGGGCTGCACTGCTTACAAGAACCTCAACCTGGGTGCACCTGAAATATCCCAGGAAATATAAAAATGGTTCAAAAAATTGTGGAACTTACGTACGATGGAATATCCCTCAGCCATGAAATCAATGTCATAAGACCAGTAGCAGCAAAATGAGTGGATTCAGGTACGATGATTCTAAGTGAAATAAGTCACACAGAAAAAGAAACTTATCATAAGATATCACTTAGGAAGATCCTGTAAACATGGCTACACATGAACTGAGTTAGGAAAGAGAACAGAGTCTCACATTTAGAAAACACTCTTATGCCTGCTTAAGGGGGAAGGAGAGGTGGGGTGATGCATCAAACCAGAGTTTGATATAAGCCCAGGTACCGTTCCAAAAACCAACTATGGAATAGACAAGACCTACACCTTCCTCAGTGAAAGGGACTCAAAACACCATATTTCCCGCAGAGGAATAGATCTGACTAGTAAGAATCTTAAAACCTATGTATTGATATGTCTCCGTAAGGGAATCAAGTGTGTCTAGACTGGCATAAACATGGCAGCGAGAATCAGCTCAAACCCACTCTAAAAAGGAATTTCAAAAACAAAACAAAGAAACAGGGAAATTCTTTACAATTCCTTCAGGGTCTCTGATGCAACCTGGAATGACCCTATCTACAATGACAGCTGGATGTGGCATGAGGCTGGACACTTGGGACTGAGAGGATTGGTGAGATTGGGTGAGCAAATGCAGACCCTTTAAAGCAAGAATGCATGGCACCCATTCCATGGGTCCCAACTCTCCAGGTTGAAGGGAATATTACTACAGCTATAACATGTACGGGAAACCTAGAGAATGGACACACTGTGAATACGAAAGGTTTCTAAAACTCAACGAAGTGTCCCTCTCCTGCTGCTCCGGTTTGACTTTCCAACTGCTTTCCTATCAATCTCCCAAATTGGAGAGACAGCCCCTTTAAGCTCCTGGTTCGCACAGGTTGCCAATTTGGCAGAGGATGAAAGGGAAGAGGGAGAACCAATGAGAGAGTAGCTGTTAGGCATTTGGATGGGCACATGTCACTCTAATTTCCCGGCAGGAAGAAGAATTAACCAAAGTCTCAGCCACCCACCGGGAACCAGTATAGGTCCTGAACCAAAAGTTTGGACTTGCGTTCAGCTCACAATAAACGAGTTGAAAAATGGAGCTCAGGGGCACAGCAATTCACAAACTGGCAGAGTAATCAAGGCCAACTCTCGTCCAAAATTCTGTTGAGGGAAGGCAACGAGGCGGACTTGAAAGCGAGGCAGAATAGCAGGAAACAGATTTCAAGAGGTACGTTGGAATCGCCTGTAAAGCACAGGAAGAGGGGCACAACTTCGACAATGACGCACTTGGCCAAAAAGGGCGTATGCGTTTTCTCCTGAATATATTCAGGAGAAAACGCATACGCCCTTTTTGGCCAAGCAAGCAAGCGGGCAATGCAAATCTGCACTACAAAGAAGTATCACTTCCCACCGGTCAAAAGGGACATCCACAAAATGTGTAAAAACCAGAAAGGCAAGACAGGCCCTGGAGAACAGGGAGCCTTGTTATGCTGATGGGCGGGATGTAAGTTGCCAACTGCCTCACTGGAAGAGTGCATTGTGTTCCCTAAAACAAGGAAACAACAGAGCTACAGAGCCAAGGGCACTTCCAGTCTAGGGAATATACCTTGGGAAAACTGAAAATCAATAAGACAGAGCAACCCCCAAATTGAGGGCTGCACTGCTTACAAGAACCTCAACCTGGGTACACCTGAAATATCCCAGGAAATATAAAAATGGTTCAAAAAATTGTGGAACTTACGTACGATGGAATATCCCTCAGCCATGAAATCAATGTCATAAGACCAGTAGCAGCAAAATGAGTGGATTCAGGTACGATGATTCTAAGTGAAATAAGTCACACAGAAAAAGAAACTTATCATAAGATATCACTTAGGAAGATCCTGTAAACATGGCTACACATGAACTGAGTTAGGAAAGAGAACAGAGTCTCACATTTAGAAAACACTCTTATGCCTGCTTAAGGGGGAAGGAGAGGTGGGGTGATGCATCAAACCAGAGTTTGATATAAGCCCAGGTACCGTTCCAAAAACCAACTATGGAATAGACAAGACCTACACCTTCCTCAGTGAAAGGGACTCAAAACCCCATATTTCCCGCAGAGGAATAGATCTGACTAGTAAGAATCTTAAAACCTATGTATTGATATGTCTCCGTAAGGGAATCAAGTGTGTCTAGACTGGCATAAACATGGCAGCGAGAATCAGCTCAAACCCACTCTAAAAAGGAATTTCAAAAACAAAACAAAGAAACAGGGAAATTCTTTACAATTCCTTCAGGGTCTCTGATGCAACCTGGAATGACCCTATCTACAATGACAGCTGGATGTGGCATGAGGCTGGACACTTGGGACTGAGAGGATTGGTGAGATTGGGTGAGCAAATGCAGACCCTTTAAAGCAAGAATGCATGGCACCCATTCCATGGGTCCCAACTCTCCAGGTTGAAGGGAATATTACTACAGCTATAACATGTACGGGAAACCTAGAGAATGGACACACTGTGAATACGAAAGGTTTCTAAAACTCAACGAAGTGTCCCTCTCCTGGTGCTCCGGTTTGACTTTCCAACTGCTTTCCTATCAATCTCCCAACTTGGAGAGACAGCCCCTTTAAGCTCCTGGTTCGCACAGGTTGCCAATTTGGCAGAGGATGAAAGGGAAGAGGGAGAACCAATGAGAGAGTAGCTGTTAGGCATTTGGATGGGCACATGTCACTCTAATTTCCCGGCAGGAAGAAGAATTAACCAAAGTCTCAGCCACCCACCGGGAACCAGTATAGGTCCTGAACCAAAAGTTTGGACTTGCGTTCAGCTCACAATAAACGAGTTGAAAAATGGAGCTCAGGGGCACAGCAATTCACAAACTGGCAGAGTAATCAAGGCCAACTCTCGTCCAAAATTCTGTTGAGGGAAGGCAACGAGGCGGACTTGAAAGCGAGGCAGAATAGCAGGAAACAGATTTCAAGAGGTACGTTGGAATCGCCTGTAAAGCACAGGAAGAGGGGCACAACTTCGACAATGACGCACTTGGCCAAAAAGGGCGTATGCGTTTTCTCCTGAATATATTCAGGAGAAAACGCATACGCCCTTTTTGGCCAAGCAAGCAAGCGGGCAATGCAAATCTGCACTACAAAGAAGTATCACTTCCCACCGGTCAAAAGGGACATCCACAAAATGTGTAAAAACCAGAAAGGCAAGACAGGCCCTGGAGAACAGGGAGCCTTGTTATGCTGATGGGCGGGATGTAAGTTGCCAACTGCCTCACTGGAGGAGTGCATTGTGTTCCCTAAAACAAGGAAACAACAGAGCTACAGAGCCAAGGGCACTTCCAGTCTAGGGAATATACCTTGGGAAAACTGAAAATCAATAAGACAGAGCCACCCCCAAATTGAGGGCTGCACTGCTTACAAGAACCTCAACCTGGGTACACCTGAAATATCCCAGGAAATATAAAAATGGTTCAAAAAATTGTGGAACTTACGTACGATGGAATATCCCTCAGCCATGAAATCAATGTCATAAGACCAGTAGCAGCAAAATGAGTGGATTCAGGTACGATGATTCTAAGTGAAATAAGTCACACAGAAAAAGAAACTTATCATAAGATATCACTTAGGAAGATCCTGTAAACATGGCTACACATGAACTGAGTTAGGAAAGAGAACAGAGTCTCACATTTAGAAAACACTCTTATGCCTGCTTAAGGGGGAAGGAGAGGTGGGGTGATGCATCAAACCAGAGTTTGATATAAGCCCAGGTACCGTTCCAAAAACCAACTATGGAATAGACAAGACCTACACCTTCCTCAGTGAAAGGGACTCAAAACCCCATATTTCCCGCAGAGGAATAGATCTGACTAGTAAGAATCTTAAAACCTATGTATTGATATGTCTCCGTAAGGGAATCAAGTGTGTCTAGACTGGCATAAACATGGCAGCGAGAATCAGCTCAAACCCACTCTAAAAAGGAATTTCAAAAACAAAACAAAGAAACAGGGAAATTCTTTACAATTCCTTCAGGGTCTCTGATGCAACCTGGAATGACCCTATCTACAATGACAGCTGGATGTGGCATGAGGCTGGACACTTGGGACTGAGAGGATTGGTGAGATTGGGTGAGCAAATGCAGACCCTTTAAAGCAAGAATGCATGGCACCCATTCCATGGGTCCCAACTCTCCAGGTTGAAGGGAATATTACTACAGCTATAACATGTACGGGAAACCTAGAGAATGGACACACTGTGAATACGAAAGGTTTCTAAAACTCAACGAAGTGTCCCTCTCCTGGTGCTCCGGTTTGACTTTCCAACTGCTTTCCTATCAATCTCCCAACTTGGAGAGACAGCCCCTTTAAGCTCCTGGTTCGCACAGGTTGCCAATTTGGCAGAGGATGAAAGGGAAGAGGGAGAACCAATGAGAGAGTAGCTGTTAGGCATTTGGATGGGCACATGTCACTCTAATTTCCCGGCAGGAAGAAGAATTAACCAAAGTCTCAGCCACCCACCGGGAACCAGTATAGGTCCTGAACCAAAAGTTTGGACTTGCGTTCAGCTCACAAAAAACGAGTTGAAAAATGGAGCTCTGGGGCACAGCAATTCACAAACTGGCAGAGTAATCAAGGCCAACTCTCGTCCAAAAATCTGTTGAGGGAAGGCAACGAGGCGGACTTGAAAGCGAGGCAGAATAGCAGGAAACAGATTTCAAGAGGTACGTTGGAATCGCCTGTAAAGCACAGGAAGAGGGGCACAACTTCGACAATGACGCACTTGGCCAAAAAGGGCGTATGCGTTTTCTCCTGAATATATTCAGGAGAAAACGCATACGCCCTTTTTGGCCAAGCAAGCAAGCGGGCAATGCAAATCTGCACTACAAAGAAGTATCACTTCCCACCGGTCAAAAGGGACATCCACAAAATGTGTAAAAACCAGAAAGGCAAGACAGGCCCTGGAGAACAGGGAGCCTTGTTATGCTGATGGGCGGGATGTAAGTTGCCAACTGCCTCACTGGAGGAGTGCATTGTGTTCCCTAAAACAAGGAAACAACAGAGCTACAGAGCCAAGGGCGCTTCCAGTCTAGGGAATATACCTTGGGAAAACTGAAAATCAATAAGACAGAGCAACCCCCAAATTGAGGGCTGCACTGCTTACAAGAACCTCAACCTGGGTACACCTGAAATATCCCAGGAAATATAAAAATGGTTCAAAAAATTGTGGAACTTACGTACGATGGAATATCCCTCAGCCATGAAATCAATGTCATAAGACCAGTAGCAGCAAAATGAGTGGATTCAGGTACGATGATTCTAAGTGAAATAAGTCACACAGAAAAAGAAACTTATCATAAGATATCACTTAGGAAGATCCTGTAAACATGGCTACACATGAACTGAGTTAGGAAAGAGAACAGAGTCTCACATTTAGAAAACACTCTTATGCCTGCTTAAGGGGGAAGGAGAGGTGGGGTGATGCATCAAACCAGAGTTTGATATAAGCCCAGGTACCGTTCCAAAAACCAACTATGGAATAGACAAGACCTACACCTTCCTCAGTGAAAGGGACTCAAAACCCCATATTTCCCGCAGAGGAATAGATCTGACTAGTAAGAATCTTAAAACCTATGTATTGATATGTCTCCGTAAGGGAATCAAGTGTGTCTAGACTGGCATAAACATGGCAGCGAGAATCAGCTCAAACCCACTCTAAAAAGGAATTTCAAAAACAAAACAAAGAAACAGGGAAATTCTTTACAATTCCTTCAGGGTCTCTGATGCAACCTGGAATGACCCTATCTACAATGACAGCTGGATGTGGCATGAGGCTGGACACTTGGGACTGAGAGGATTGGTGAGATTGGGTGAGCAAATGCAGACCCTTTAAAGCAAGAATGCATGGCACCCATTCCATGGGTCCCAACTCTCCAGGTTGAAGGGAATATTACTACAGCTATAACATGTACGGGAAACCTAGAGAATGGACACACTGTGAATACGAAAGGTTTCTAAAACTCAACGAAGTGTCCCTCTCCTGGTGCTCCGGTTTGACTTTCCAACTGCTTTCCTATCAATCTCCCAACTTGGAGAGACAGCCCCTTTAAGCTCCTGGTTCGCACAGGTTGCCAATTTGGCAGAGGATGAAAGGGAAGAGGGAGAACCAATGAGAGAGTAGCTGTTAGGCATTTGGATGGGCACATGTCACTCTAATTTCCCGGCAGGAAGAAGAATTAACCAAAGTCTCAGCCACCCACCGGGAACCAGTATAGGTCCTGAACCAAAAGTTTGGACTTGCGTTCAGCTCACAATAAACGAGTTGAAAAATGGAGCTCAGGGGCACAGCAATTCACAAACTGGCAGAGTAATCAAGGCCAACTCTCGTCCAAAATTCTGTTGAGGGAAGGCAACGAGGCGGACTTGAAAGCGAGGCAGAATAGCAGGAAACAGATTTCAAGAGGTACGTTGGAATCGCCTGTAAAGCACAGGAAGAGGGGCACAACTTCGACAATGACGCACTTGGCCAAAAAGGGCGTATGCGTTTTCTCCTGAATATATTCAGGAGAAAACGCATACGCCCTTTTTGGCCAAGCAAGCAAGCGGGCAATGCAAATCTGCACTACAAAGAAGTATCACTTCCCACCGGTCAAAAGGGACATCCACAAAATGTGTAAAAACCAGAAAGGCAAGACAGGCCCTGGAGAACAGGGAGCCTTGTTATGCTGATGGGCGGGATGTAAGTTGCCAACTGCCTCACTGGAGGAGTGCATTGTGTTCCCTAAAACAAGGAAACAACAGAGCTACAGAGCCAAGGGCACTTCCAGTCTAGGGAATATACCTTGGGAAAACTGAAAATCAATAAGACAGAGCCACCCCCAAATTGAGGGCTGCACTGCTTACAAGAACCTCAACCTGGGTACACCTGAAATATCCCAGGAAATATAAAAATGGTTCAAAAAATTGTGGAACTTACGTACGATGGAATATCCCTCAGCCATGAAATCAATGTCATAAGACCAGTAGCAGCAAAATGAGTGGATTCAGGTACGATGATTCTAAGTGAAATAAGTCACACAGAAAAAGAAACTTATCATAAGATATCACTTAGGAAGATCCTGTAAACATGGCTACACATGAACTGAGTTAGGAAAGAGAACAGAGTCTCACATTTAGAAAACACTCTTATGCCTGCTTAAGGGGGAAGGAGAGGTGGGGTGATGCATCAAACCAGAGTTTGATATAAGCCCAGGTACCGTTCCAAAAACCAACTATGGAATAGACAAGACCTACACCTTCCTCAGTGAAAGGGACTCAAAACCCCATATTTCCCGCAGAGGAATAGATCTGACTAGTAAGAATCTTAAAACCTATGTATTGATATGTCTCCGTAAGGGAATCAAGTGTGTCTAGACTGGCATAAACATGGCAGCGAGAATCAGCTCAAACCCACTCTAAAAAGGAATTTCAAAAACAAAACAAAGAAACAGGGAAATTCTTTACAATTCCTTCAGGGTCTCTGATGCAACCTGGAATGACCCTATCTACAATGACAGCTGGATGTGGCATGAGGCTGGACACTTGGGACTGAGAGGATTGGTGAGATTGGGTGAGCAAATGCAGACCCTTTAAAGCAAGAATGCATGGCACCCATTCCATGGGTCCCAACTCTCCAGGTTGAAGGGAATATTACTACAGCTATAACATGTACGGGAAACCTAGAGAATGGACACACTGTGAATACGAAAGGTTTCTAAAACTCAACGAAGTGTCCCTCTCCTGGTGCTCCGGTTTGACTTTCCAACTGCTTTCCTATCAATCTCCCAACTTGGAGAGACAGCCCCTTTAAGCTCCTGGTTCGCACAGGTTGCCAATTTGGCAGAGGATGAAAGGGAAGAGGGAGAACCAATGAGAGAGTAGCTGTTAGGCATTTGGATGGGCACATGTCACTCTAATTTCCCGGCAGGAAGAAGAATTAACCAAAGTCTCAGCCACCCACCGGGAACCAGTATAGGTCCTGAACCAAAAGTTTGGACTTGCGTTCAGCTCACAAAAAACGAGTTGAAAAATGGAGCTCTGGGGCACAGCAATTCACAAACTGGCAGAGTAATCAAGGCCAACTCTCGTCCAAAAATCTGTTGAGGGAAGGCAACGAGGCGGACTTGAAAGCGAGGCAGAATAGCAGGAAACAGATTTCAAGAGGTACGTTGGAATCGCCTGTAAAGCACAGGAAGAGGGGCACAACTTCGACAATGACGCACTTGGCCAAAAAGGGCGTATGCGTTTTCTCCTGAATATATTCAGGAGAAAACGCATACGCCCTTTTTGGCCAAGCAAGCAAGCGGGCAATGCAAATCTGCACTACAAAGAAGTATCACTTCCCACCGGTCAAAAGGGACATCCACAAAATGTGTAAAAACCAGAAAGGCAAGACAGGCCCTGGAGAACAGGGAGCCTTGTTATGCTGATGGGCGGGATGTAAGTTGCCAACTGCCTCACTGGAGGAGTGCATTGTGTTCCCTAAAACAAGGAAACAACAGAGCTACAGAGCCAAGGGCGCTTCCAGTATAGGGAATATACCTTGGGAAAACTGAAAATCAATAAGACAGAGCCACCCCCAAATTGAGGGCTGCACTGCTTACAAGAACCTCAACCTGGGTACACCTGAAATATCCCAGGAAATATAAAAATGGTTCAAAAAATTGTGGAACTTACGTACGATGGAATATCCCTCAGCCATGAAATCAATGTCATAAGACCAGTAGCAGCAAAATGAGTGGATTCAGGTACGATGATTCTAAGTGAAATAAGTCACACAGAAAAAGAAACTTATCATAAGATATCACTTAGGAAGTTCCTGTAAACATGGCTACACATGAACTGAGTTAGGAAAGAGAACAGAGTCTCACATTTAGAAAACACTCTTATGCCTGCTTAAGGGGGAAGGAGAGGTGGGGTGATGCATCAAACCAGAGTTTGATATAAGCCCAGGTACCGTTCCAAAAACCAACTATGGAATAGACAAGACCTACACCTTCCTCAGTGAAAGGGACTCAAAACCCCATATTTCCCGCAGAGGAATAGATCTGACTAGTAAGAATCTTAAAACCTATGTATTGATATGTCTCCGTAAGGGAATCAAGTGTGTCTAGACTGGCATAAACATGGCAGCGAGAATCAGCTCAAACCCACTCTAAAAAGGAATTTCAAAAACAAAACAAAGAAACAGGGAAATTCTTTACAATTCCTTCAGGGTCTCTGATGCAACCTGGAATGACCCTATCTACAATGACAGCTGGATGTGGCATGAGGCTGGACACTTGGGACTGAGAGGATTGGTGAGATTGGGTGAGCAAATGCAGACCCTTTAAAGCAAGAATGCATGGCACCCATTCCATGGGTCCCAACTCTCCAGGTTGAAGGGAATATTACTACAGCTATACCATGTACGGGAAACCTAGAGAATGGACACACTGTGAATATGAAAGGTTTCTAAAACTCAACGAAGAGTCCCTCTCCTGGTGCTCCGGTTTGACTTTCCAACTGCTTTCCTATCAATCTCCCAACTTGGAGAGACAGCCCCTTTAAGCTCCTGGTTCGCACAGGTTGCCAATTTGGCAGAGGATGAAAGGGAAGAGGGAGAACCAATGAGAGAGTAGCTGTTAGGCATTTGGATGGGCACATGTCACTCTAATTTCCCGGCAGGAAGAAGAATTAACCAAAGTCTCAGCCACCCACCGGGAACCAGTATAGGTCCTGAACCAAACGTTTCGACTTGCGTTCAGCTCACAAAAAACGAGTTGAAAAATGGAGCTCAGGGGCACAGCAATTCACAAACTGGCAGAGTAATCAAGGCCAACTCTCGTCCAAAAATCTGTTGAGGGAAGGCAACGAGGCGGACTTGAAAGCGAGGCAGAATAGCAGGAAACAGATTTCAAGAGGTACGTTGGAATCGCCTGTAAAGCACAGGAAGAGGGGCACAACTTCGACAATGACGCACTTGGCCAAAAAGGGCGTATGCGTTTTCTCCTGAATATATTCAGGAGAAAACGCATACGCCCTTTTTGGCCAAGCAAGCAAGCGGGCAATGCAAAACTGCACTACAAAGAAGTATCACTTCTCACCGGTCAAATGGGACATCCACAAAATGTGTAAAAACCAGAAAGGCAAGACAGGCCCTGGAGAACAGGGAGCCTTGTTATGCTGATGGGCGGGATGTAAGTTGCCAACTGCCTCACTGGAGGAGTGCATTGTGTTCCCTAAAACAAGGAAACAACAGAGCTACAGAGCCAAGGGCACTTCCAGTCTAGGGAATATACCTTGGGAAAACTGAAAATCAATAAGACAGAGCCACCCCCAAATTGAGGGCTGCACTGCTTACAAGAACCTCAACCTGGGTGCACCTGAAATATCCCAGGAAATATAAAAATGGTTCAAAAAATTGTGGAACTTACGTACGATGGAATATCCCTCAGCCATGAAATCAATGTCATAAGACCAGTAGCAGCAAAATGAGTGGATTCAGGTACGATGATTCTAAGTGAAATAAGTCACACAGAAAAAGAAACTTATCATAAGATATCACTTAGGAAGATCCTGTAAACATGGCTACACATGAACTGAGTTAGGAAAGAGAACAGAGTCTCACATTTAGAAAACACTCTTATGCCTGCTTAAGGGGGAAGGAGAGGTGGGGTGATGCATCAAACCAGAGTTTGATATAAGCCCAGGTACCGTTCCAAAAACCAACTATGGAATAGACAAGACCTACACCTTCCTCAGTGAAAGGGACTCAAAACCCCATATTTCCCGCAGAGGAATAGATCTGACTAGTAAGAATCTTAAAACCTATGTATTGATATGTCTCCGTAAGGGAATCAAGTGTGTCTAGACTGGCATAAACATGGCAGCGAGAATCAGCTCAAACCCACTCTAAAAAGGAATTTCAAAAACAAAACAAAGAAACAGGGAAATTCTTTACAATTCCTTCAGGGTCTCTGATGCAACCTGGAATGACCCTATCTACAATGACAGCTGGATGTGGCATGAGGCTGGACACTTGGGACTGAGAGGATTGGTGAGATTGGGTGAGCAATTGCAGACCCTTTAAAGCAAGAATGCATGGCACCCATTCCATGGGTCCCAACTCTCCAGGTTGAAGGGAATATTACTACAGCTATAACATGTACGGGAAACCTAGAGAATGGACACACTGTGAATACGAAAGGTTTCTAAAACTCAACGAAGAGTCCCTCTCCTGGTGCTCCGGTTTGACTTTCCAACTGCTTTCCTATCAATCTCCCAACTTGGAGAGACAGCCCCTTTAAGCTCCTGGTTCGCACAGGTTGCCAATTTGGCAGAGGATGAAAGGGAAGAGGGAGAACCAATGAGAGAGTAGCTGTTAGGCATTTGGATGGGCACATGTCACTCTAATTTCCCGGCAGGAAGAAGAATTAACCAAAGTCTCAGGCACCCACCGGGAACCAGTATAGGTCCTGAACCAAAAGTTTGGACTTGCGTTCAGCTCACAAAAAACGAGTTGAAAAATGGAGCTCAGGGGCACAGCAATTCACAAACTGGCAGAGTAATCAAGGCCAACTCTCGTCCAAAATTCTGTTGAGGGAAGGCAACGAGGCGTACTTGAAAGCGAGGCAGAATAGCAGGAAACAGATTTCAAGAGGTACGTTGGAATCGCCTGTAAAGCACAGGAAGAGGGGCACAACTTCGACAATGACGCCCTTTTTAGCCAAGCAAGCAAGCGGGCAATGCAAATCTGCACTACAAAGAAGTATCACTTCCCACCGGTCAAAAGGGACATCCACAAAATGTGTAAAAACCAGAAAGGCAAGACAGGCCCTGGAGAACAGGGAGCCTTGTTATGCTGATGGGCGGGATGTAAGTTGCCAACTGCCTCACTGGAGGAGTGCATTGTGTTCCCTAAAACAAGGAAACAACAGAGCTACAGAGCCAAGGGCACTTCCAGTCTAGGGAATATACCTTGGGAAAACTGAAAATCAATAAGACAGAGCCACCCCCAAATTGAGGGCTGCACTGCTTACAAGAACCTCAACCTGGGTGCACCTGAAATATCCCAGGAAATATAAAAATGGTTCAAAAAATTGTGGAACTTACGTACGATGGAATATCCCTCAGCCATGAAATCAATGTCATAAGACCAGTAGCAGCAAAATGAGTGGATTCAGGTACGATGATTCTAAGTGAAATAAGTCACACAGAAAAAGAAACTTATCATAAGATATCACTTAGGAAGATCCTGTAAACATGGCTACACATGAACTGAGTTAGGAAAGAGAACAGAGTCTCACATTTAGAAAACACTCTTATGCCTGCTTAAGGGGGAAGGAGAGGTGGGGTGATGCATCAAACCAGAGTTTGATATAAGCCCAGGTACCGTTCCAAAAACCAACTATGGAATAGACAAGACCTACACCTTCCTCAGTGAAAGGGACTCAAAACCCCATATTTCCCGCAGAGGAATAGATCTGACTAGTAAGAATCTTAAAACCTATGTATTGATATGTCTCCGTAAGGGAATCAAGTGTGTCTAGACTGGCATAAACATGGCAGCGAGAATCAGCTCAAACCCACTCTAAAAAGGAATTTCAAAAACAAAACAAAGAAACAGGGAAATTCTTTACAATTCCTTCAGGGTCTCTGATGCAACCTGGAATGACCCTATCTACAATGACAGCTGGATGTGGCATGAGGCTGGACACTTGGGACTGAGAGGATTGGTGAGATTGGGTGAGCAAATGCAGACCCTTTAAAGCAAGAATGCATGGCACCCATTCCATGGGTCCCAACTCTCCAGGTTGAAGGGAATATTACTACAGCTATAACATGTACGGGAAACCTAGAGAATGGACACACTGTGAATACGAAAGGTTTCTAAAACTCAACGAAGTGTCCCTCTCCTGCTGCTCCGGTTTGACTTTCCAACTGCTTTCCTATCAATCTCCCAACTTGGAGAGACAGCCCCTTTAAGCTCCTGGTTCGCACAGGTTGCCAATTTGGCAGAGGATGAAAGGGAAGAGGGAGAACCAATGAGAGAGTAGCTGTTAGGCATTTGGATGGGCACATGTCACTCTAATTTCCCGGCAGGAAGAAGAATTAACCAAAGTCTCAGCCACCCACCGGGAACCAGTATAGGTCCTGAACCAAAAGTTTGGACTTGCGTTCAGCTCACAAAAAACGAGTTGAAAAATGGAGCTCAGGGGCACAGCAATTCACAAACTGGCAGAGTAATCAAGGCCAACTCTCGTCCAAAAATCTGTTGAGGGAAGGCAACGAGGCGGACTTGAAAGCGAGGCAGAATAGCAGGAAACAGATTTCAAGAGGTACGTTGCAATCGCCTGTAAAGCACAGGAAGAGGGGCACAACTTCGACAATGACGCACTTGGCCAAAAAGGGCGTATGCGTTTTCTCCTGAATATATTCAGGAGAAAACGCATACGCCCTTTTTGGCCAAGCAAGCAAGCGGGCAATGCAAATCTGCACTACAAAGAAGTATCACTTCCCACCGGTCAAAAGGGACATCCACAAAATGTGTAAAAACCAGAAAGGCAAGACAGGCCCTGGAGAACAGGGAGCCTTGTTATGCTGATGGGCGGGATGTAAGTTGCCAACTGCCTCACTGGAGGAGTGCATTGTGTTCCCTAAAACAAGGAAACAACAGAGCTACAGAGCCAAGGGCACTTCCAGTCTAGGGAATATACCTTGGGAAAACTGAAAATCAATAAGACAGAGCCACCCCCAAATTGAGGGCTGCACTGCTTACAAGAACCTCAACCTGGGTACGCCTGAAATATCCCAGGAAATATAAAAATGGTTCAAAAAATTGTGGAACTTACGTACGATGGAATATCCCTCAGCCATGAAATCAATGTCATAAGACCAGTAGCAGCAAAATGAGTGGATTCAGGTACGATGATTCTAAGTGAAATAAGTCACACAGAAAAAGAAACTTATCATAAGATATCACTTAGGAAGATCCTGTAAACATGGCTACACATGAACTGAGTTAGGAAAGAGAACAGAGTCTCACATTTAGAAAACACTCTTATGCCTGCTTAAGGGGGAAGGAGAGGTGGGGTGATGCATCAAACCAGAGTTTGATATAAGCCCAGGTACCGTTCCAAAAACCAACTATGGAATAGACAAGACCTACACCTTCCTCAGTGAAAGGGACTCAAAACCCCATATTTCCCGCAGAGGAATAGATCTGACTAGTAAGAATCTTAAAACCTATGTATTGATATGTCTCCGTAAGGGAATCAAGTGTGTCTAGACTGGCATAAACATGGCAGCGAGAATCAGCTCAAACCCACTCTAAAAAGGAATTTCAAAAACAAAACAAAGAAACAGGGAAATTCTTTACAATTCCTTCAGGGTCTCTGATGCAACCTGGAATGACCCTATCTACAATGACAGCTGGATGTGGCATGAGGCTGGACACTTGGGACTGAGAGGATTGGTGAGATTGGGTGAGCAATTGCAGACCCTTTAAAGCAAGAATGCATGGCACCCATTCCATGGGTCCCAACTCTCCAGGTTGAAGGGAATATTACTACAGCTATAACATGTACGGGAAACCTAGAGAATGGACACACTGTGAATACGAAAGGTTTCTAAAACTCAACGAAGAGTCCCTCTCCTGGTGCTCCGGTTTGACTTTCCAACTGCTTTCCTATCAATCTCCCAACTTGGAGAGACAGCCCCTTTAAGCTCCTGGTTCGCACAGGTTGCCAATTTGGCAGAGGATGAAAGGGAAGAGGGAGAACCAATGAGAGAGTAGCTGTTAGGCATTTGGATGGGCACATGTCACTCTAATTTCCCGGCAGGAAGAAGAATTAACCAAAGTCTCAGGCACCCACCGGGAACCAGTATAGGTCCTGAACCAAAAGTTTGGACTTGCGTTCAGCTCACAAAAAACGAGTTGAAAAATGGAGCTCAGGGGCACAGCAATTCACAAACTGGCAGAGTAATCAAGGCCAACTCTCGTCCAAAATTCTGTTGAGGGAAGGCAACGAGGCGTACTTGAAAGCGAGGCAGAATAGCAGGAAACAGATTTCAAGAGGTACGTTGGAATCGCCTGTAAAGCACAGGAAGAGGGGCACAACTTCGACAATGACGCCCTTTTTAGCCAAGCAAGCAAGCGGGCAATGCAAATCTGCACTACAAAGAAGTATCACTTCCCACCGGTCAAAAGGGACATCCACAAAATGTGTAAAAACCAGAAAGGCAAGACAGGCCCTGGAGAACAGGGAGCCTTGTTATGCTGATGGGCGGGATGTAAGTTGCCAACTGCCTCACTGGAGGAGTGCATTGTGTTCCCTAAAACAAGGAAACAACAGAGCTACAGAGCCAAGGGCGCTTCCAGTCTAGGGAATATACCTTGGGAAAACTGAAAATCAATAAGACAGAGCAACCCCCAAATTGAGGGCTGCACTGCTTACAAGAACCTCAACCTGGGTACACCTGAAATATCCCAGGAAATATAAAAATGGTTCAAAAAATTGTGGAACTTACGTACGATGGAATATCCCTCAGCCATGAAATCAATGTCATAAGACCAGTAGCAGCAAAATGAGTGGATTCAGGTACGATGATTCTAAGTGAAATAAGTCACACAGAAAAAGAAACTTATCATAAGATATCACTTAGGAAGATCCTGTAAACATGGCTACACATGAACTGAGTTAGGAAAGAGAACAGAGTCTCACATTTAGAAAACACTCTTATGCCTGCTTAAGGGGGAAGGAGAGGTGGGGTGATGCATCAAACCAGAGTTTGATATAAGCCCAGGTACCGTTCCAAAAACCAACTATGGAATAGACAAGACCTACACCTTCCTCAGTGAAAGGGACTCAAAACCCCATATTTCCCGCAGAGGAATAGATCTGACTAGTAAGAATCTTAAAACCTATGTATTGATATGTCTCCGTAAGGGAATCAAGTGTGTCTAGACTGGCATAAACATGGCAGCGAGAATCAGCTCAAACCCACTCTAAAAAGGAATTTCAAAAACAAAACAAAGAAACAGGGAAATTCTTTACAATTCCTTCAGGGTCTCTGATGCAACCTGGAATGACCCTATCTACAATGACAGCTGGATGTGGCATGAGGCTGGACACTTGGGACTGAGAGGATTGGTGAGATTGGGTGAGCAAATGCAGACCCTTTAAAGCAAGAATGCATGGCACCCATTCCATGGGTCCCAACTCTCCAGGTTGAAGGGAATATTACTACAGCTATAACATGTACGGGAAACCTAGAGAATGGACACACTGTGAATACGAAAGGTTTCTAAAACTCAACGAAGTGTCCCTCTCCTGGTGCTCCGGTTTGACTTTCCAACTGCTTTCCTATCAATCTCCCAACTTGGAGAGACAGCCCCTTTAAGCTCCTGGTTCGCACAGGTTGCCAATTTGGCAGAGGATGAAAGGGAAGAGGGAGAACCAATGAGAGAGTAGCTGTTAGGCATTTGGATGGGCACATGTCACTCTAATTTCCCGGCAGGAAGAAGAATTAACCAAAGTCTCAGCCACCCACCGGGAACCAGTATAGGTCCTGAACCAAAAGTTTGGACTTGCGTTCAGCTCACAATAAACGAGTTGAAAAATGGAGCTCAGGGGCACAGCAATTCACAAACTGGCAGAGTAATCAAGGCCAACTCTCGTCCAAAATTCTGTTGAGGGAAGGCAACGAGGCGGACTTGAAAGCGAGGCAGAATAGCAGGAAACAGATTTCAAGAGGTACGTTGGAATCGCCTGTAAAGCACAGGAAGAGGGGCACAACTTCGACAATGACGCACTTGGCCAAAAAGGGCGTATGCGTTTTCTCCTGAATATATTCAGGAGAAAACGCATACGCCCTTTTTGGCCAAGCAAGCAAGCGGGCAATGCAAATCTGCACTACAAAGAAGTATCACTTCCCACCGGTCAAAAGGGACATCCACAAAATGTGTAAAAACCAGAAAGGCAAGACAGGCCCTGGAGAACAGGGAGCCTTGTTATGCTGATGGGCGGGATGTAAGTTGCCAACTGCCTCACTGGAGGAGTGCATTGTGTTCCCTAAAACAAGGAAACAACAGAGCTACAGAGCCAAGGGCACTTCCAGTCTAGGGAATATACCTTGGGAAAACTGAAAATCAATAAGACAGAGCCACCCCCAAATTGAGGGCTGCACTGCTTACAAGAACCTCAACCTGGGTACACCTGAAATATCCCAGGAAATATAAAAATGGTTCAAAAAATTGTGGAACTTACGTACGATGGAATATCCCTCAGCCATGAAATCAATGTCATAAGACCA
This sequence comes from Mesoplodon mirus, assembly GCF_964341445.2. Classification (NCBI taxonomy): domain Eukaryota; kingdom Metazoa; phylum Chordata; class Mammalia; order Artiodactyla; family Ziphiidae; genus Mesoplodon; species Mesoplodon mirus. The sequence continues at coordinate 104,790,280 of NC_138987.1, read as the reverse complement.
GTAGCAGCAAAATGAGTGGATTCAGGTACGATGATTCTAAGTGAAATAAGTCACACAGAAAAAGAAACTTATCATAAGATATCACTTAGGAAGATCCTGTAAACATGGCTACACATGAACTGAGTTAGGAAAGAGAACAGAGTCTCACATTTAGAAAACACTCTTATGCCTGCTTAAGGGGGAAGGAGAGGTGGGGTGATGCATCAAACCAGAGTTTGATATAAGCCCAGGTACCGTTCCAAAAACCAACTATGGAATAGACAAGACCTACACCTTCCTCAGTGAAAGGGACTCAAAACCCCATATTTCCCGCAGAGGAATAGATCTGACTAGTAAGAATCTTAAAACCTATGTATTGATATGTCTCCGTAAGGGAATCAAGTGTGTCTAGACTGGCATAAACATGGCAGCGAGAATCAGCTCAAACCCACTCTAAAAAGGAATTTCAAAAACAAAACAAAGAAACAGGGAAATTCTTTACAATTCCTTCAGGGTCTCTGATGCAACCTGGAATGACCCTATCTACAATGACAGCTGGATGTGGCATGAGGCTGGACACTTGGGACTGAGAGGATTGGTGAGATTGGGTGAGCAAATGCAGACCCTTTAAAGCAAGAATGCATGGCACCCATTCCATGGGTCCCAACTCTCCAGGTTGAAGGGAATATTACTACAGCTATAACATGTACGGGAAACCTAGAGAATGGACACACTGTGAATACGAAAGGTTTCTAAAACTCAACGAAGTGTCCCTCTCCTGGTGCTCCGGTTTGACTTTCCAACTGCTTTCCTATCAATCTCCCAACTTGGAGAGACAGCCCCTTTAAGCTCCTGGTTCGCACAGGTTGCCAATTTGGCAGAGGATGAAAGGGAAGAGGGAGAACCAATGAGAGAGTAGCTGTTAGGCATTTGGATGGGCACATGTCACTCTAATTTCCCGGCAGGAAGAAGAATTAACCAAAGTCTCAGCCACCCACCGGGAACCAGTATAGGTCCTGAACCAAAAGTTTGGACTTGCGTTCAGCTCACAAAAAACGAGTTGAAAAATGGAGCTCTGGGGCACAGCAATTCACAAACTGGCAGAGTAATCAAGGCCAACTCTCGTCCAAAAATCTGTTGAGGGAAGGCAACGAGGCGGACTTGAAAGCGAGGCAGAATAGCAGGAAACAGATTTCAAGAGGTACGTTGGAATCGCCTGTAAAGCACAGGAAGAGGGGCACAACTTCGACAATGACGCACTTGGCCAAAAAGGGCGTATGCGTTTTCTCCTGAATATATTCAGGAGAAAACGCATACGCCCTTTTTGGCCAAGCAAGCAAGCGGGCAATGCAAATCTGCACTACAAAGAAGTATCACTTCCCACCGGTCAAAAGGGACATCCACAAAATGTGTAAAAACCAGAAAGGCAAGACAGGCCCTGGAGAACAGGGAGCCTTGTTATGCTGATGGGCGGGATGTAAGTTGCCAACTGCCTCACTGGAGGAGTGCATTGTGTTCCCTAAAACAAGGAAACAACAGAGCTACAGAGCCAAGGGCGCTTCCAGTCTAGGGAATATACCTTGGGAAAACTGAAAATCAATAAGACAGAGCCACCCCCAAATTGAGGGCTGCACTGCTTACAAGAACCTCAACCTGGGTACACCTGAAATATCCCAGGAAATATAAAAATGGTTCAAAAAATTGTGGAACTTACGTACGATGGAATATCCCTCAGCCATGAAATCAATGTCATAAGACCAGTAGCAGCAAAATGAGTGGATTCAGGTACGATGATTCTAAGTGAAATAAGTCACACAGAAAAAGAAACTTATCATAAGATATCACTTAGGAAGTTCCTGTAAACATGGCTACACATGAACTGAGTTAGGAAAGAGAACAGAGTCTCACATTTAGAAAACACTCTTATGCCTGCTTAAGGGGGAAGGAGAGGTGGGGTGATGCATCAAACCAGAGTTTGATATAAGCCCAGGTACCGTTCCAAAAACCAACTATGGAATAGACAAGACCTACACCTTCCTCAGTGAAAGGGACTCAAAACCCCATATTTCCCGCAGAGGAATAGATCTGACTAGTAAGAATCTTAAAACCTATGTATTGATATGTCTCCGTAAGGGAATCAAGTGTGTCTAGACTGGCATAAACATGGCAGCGAGAATCAGCTCAAACCCACTCTAAAAAGGAATTTCAAAAACAAAACAAAGAAACAGGGAAATTCTTTACAATTCCTTCAGGGTCTCTGATGCAACCTGGAATGACCCTATCTACAATGACAGCTGGATGTGGCATGAGGCTGGACACTTGGGACTGAGAGGATTGGTGAGATTGGGTGAGCAAATGCAGACCCTTTAAAGCAAGAATGCATGGCACCCATTCCATGGGTCCCAACTCTCCAGGTTGAAGGGAATATTACTACAGCTATACCATGTACGGGAAACCTAGAGAATGGACACACTGTGAATATGAAAGGTTTCTAAAACTCAACGAAGAGTCCCTCTCCTGGTGCTCCGGTTTGACTTTCCAACTGCTTTCCTATCAATCTCCCAACTTGGAGAGACAGCCCCTTTAAGCTCCTGGTTCGCACAGGTTGCCAATTTGGCAGAGGATGAAAGGGAAGAGGGAGAACCAATGAGAGAGTAGCTGTTAGGCATTTGGATGGGCACATGTCACTCTAATTTCCCGGCAGGAAGAAGAATTAACCAAAGTCTCAGCCACCCACCGGGAACCAGTATAGGTCCTGAACCAAACGTTTCGACTTGCGTTCAGCTCACAAAAAACGAGTTGAAAAATGGAGCTCAGGGGCACAGCAATTCACAAACTGGCAGAGTAATCAAGGCCAACTCTCGTCCAAAAATCTGTTGAGGGAAGGCAACGAGGCGGACTTGAAAGCGAGGCAGAATAGCAGGAAACAGATTTCAAGAGGTACGTTGGAATCGCCTGTAAAGCACAGGAAGAGGGGCACAACTTCGACAATGACGCACTTGGCCAAAAAGGGCGTATGCGTTTTCTCCTGAATATATTCAGGAGAAAACGCATACGCCCTTTTTGGCCAAGCAAGCAAGCGGGCAATGCAAATCTGCACTACAAAGAAGTATCACTTCCCACCGGTCAAAAGGGACATCCACAAAATGTGTAAAAACCAGAAAGGCAAGACAGGCCCTGGAGAACAGGGAGCCTTGTTATGCTGATGGGCGGGATGTAAGTTGCCAACTGCCTCACTGGAGGAGTGCATTGTGTTCCCTAAAACAAGGAAACAACAGAGCTACAGAGCCAAGGGCGCTTCCAGTCTAGGGAATATACCTTGGGAGAACTGAAAATCAATAAGACAGAGCCACCCCCAAATTGAGGGCTGCACTGCTTACAAGAACCTCAACCTGGGTACACCTGAAATATCCCAGGAAATACAAAAATGGTTCAAAAATTTGTGGAACTTACGTACGATGGAATATCCCTCAGCCATGAAATCAATGTCATAAGACCAGTAGCAGCAAAATGAGTGGATTCAGGTACGATGATTCTAAGTGAAATAAGTCACACAGAAAAAGAAACTTATCATAAGATATCACTTAGGAAGATCCTGTAAACATGGCTACACATGAACTGAGTTAGGAAAGAGAACAGAGTCTCACATTTAGAAAACACTCTTATGCCTGCTTAAGGGGGAAGGAGAGGTGGGGTGATGCATCAAACCAGAGTTTGATATAAGCCCAGGTACCGTTCCAAAAACCAACTATGGAATAGACAAGACCTACACCTTCCTCAGTGAAAGGGACTCAAAACCCCATATTTCCCGCAGAGGAATAGATCTGACTAGTAAGAATCTTAAAACCTATGTATTGATATGTCTCCGTAAGGGAATCAAGTGTGTCTAGACTGGCATAAACATGGCAGCGAGAATCAGCTCAAACCCACTCTAAAAAGGAATTTCAAAAACAAAACAAAGAAACAGGGAAATTCTTTACAATTCCTTCAGGGTCTCTGATGCAACCTGGAATGACCCTATCTACAATGACAGCTGGATGTGGCATGAGGCTGGACACTTGGGACTGAGAGGATTGGTGAGATTGGGTGAGCAAATGCAGACCCTTTAAAGCAAGAATGCATGGCACCCATTCCATGGGTCCCAACTCTCCAGGTTGAAGGGAATATTACTACAGCTATAACATGTACGGGAAACCTAGAGAATGGACACACTGTGAATACGAAAGGTTTCTAAAACTCAACGAAGAGTCCCTCTCCTGGTGCTCCGGTTTGACTTTCCAACTGCTTTCCTATCAATCTCCCAACTTGGAGAGACAGCCCCTTTAAGCTCCTGGTTCGCACAGGTTGCCAATTTGGCAGAGGATGAAAGGGAAGACGGAGAACCAATGAGAGAGTAGCTGTTAGGCATTTGGATGGGCACATGTCACTCTAATTTCCCGGCAGGAAGAAGAATTAACCAAAGTCTCAGCCACCCACCGGGAACCAGTATAGGTCCTGAACCAAAAGTTTGGACTTGCGTTCAGCTCACAAAAAACGAGTTGAAAAATGGAGCTCAGGGGCACAGCAATTCACAAACTGGCAGAGTAATCAAGGCCAACTCTCGTCCAAAAATCTGTTGAGGGAAGGCAACGAGGCGGACTTGAAAGCGAGGCAGAATAGCAGGAAACAGATTTCAAGAGGTACGTTGGAATCGCCTGTAAAGCACAGGAAGAGGGGCACAACTTCGACAATGACGCACTTGGCCAAAAAGGGCGTATGCGTTTTCTCCTGAATATATTCAGGAGAAAACGCATACGCCCTTTTTGGCCAAGCAAGCAAGCGGGCAATGCAAATCTGCACTACAAAGAAGTATCACTTCCCACCGGTCAAAAGGGACATCCACAAAATGTGTAAAAACCAGAAAGGCAAGACAGGCCCTGGAGAACAGGGAGCCTTGTTATGCTGATGGGCGGGATGTAAGTTGCCAACTGCCTCACTGGAGGAGTGCATTGTGTTCCCTAAAACAAGGAAACAACAGAGCTACAGAGCCAAGGGCGCTTCCAGTCTAGGGAATATACCTTGGGAAAAATGAAAATCAATAAGACAGAGCCACCCCCAAATTGAGGGCTGCACTGCTTACAAGAACCTCAACCTGGGTACACCTGAAATATCCCAGGAAATATAAAAATGGTTCAAAAATTTGTGGAACTTACGTACGATGGAATATCCCTCAGCCATGAAATCAATGTCATAAGACCAGTAGCAGCAAAATGAGTGGATTCAGGTATGATGATTCTAAGTGAAATTAGTCACACAGAAAAAGAAACTTATCATAAGATATCACTTAGGAAGATCCTGTAAACATGGCTACACATGAACTGAGTTAGGAAAGAGAACAGAGTCTCACATTTAGAAAACACTCTTATGCCTGCTTAAGAGGGAAGGAGAGGTGGGGTGATGCATCAAACCAGAGTTTGATATAAGCCCAGGTACCGTTCCAAAAACCAACTATGGAATAGACAAGACCTACACCTTCCTCGGTGAAAGGGACTCAAAACCCCATATTTCCCGCAGAGGAATAGATCTGACTAGTAAGAATCTTAAAACCTATGTATTGATATGTCTCCGTAAGGGAATCAAGTGTGTCTAGACTGGCATAAACATGGCAGCGAGAATCAGCTCAAACCCACTCTAAAAAGGAATTTCAAAAACAAAACAAAGAAACAGGGAAATTCTTTACAATTCCTTCAGGGTCTCTGATGCAACCTGAAATGACCCTATCTACAATGACAGCTGGATGTGGCATGAGGCTGGACACTTGGGACTGAGAGGATTGGTGAGATTGGGTGAGCAAATGCAGACCCTTTAAAGCAAGAATGCATGGCACCCATTCCATGGGTCCCAACTCTCCAGGTTGAAGGGAATATTACTACAGCTATAACATGTACGGGAAACCTAGAGAATGGACACACTGTGAATACGAAAGGTTTCTAAAACTCAACGAAGAGTCCCTCTCCTGGTGCTCCGGTTTGACTTTCCAACTGCTTTCCTATCAATCTCCCAACTTGGAGAGACAGCCCCTTTAAGCTCCTGGTTCGCACAGGTTGCCAATTTGGCAGAGGATGAAAGGGAAGACGGAGAACCAATGAGAGAGTAGCTGTTAGGCATTTGGATGGGCACATGTCACTCTAATTTCCCGGCAGGAAGAAGAATTAACCAAAGTCTCAGCCACCCACCGGGAACCAGTATAGGTCCTGAACCAAAAGTTTGGACTTGCGTTCAGCTCACAAAAAACGAGTTGAAAAATGGAGCTCAGGGGCACAGCAATTCACAAACTGGCAGAGTAATCAAGGCCAACTCTCGTCCAAAAATCTGTTGAGGGAAGGCAACGAGGCGGACTTGAAAGCGAGGCAGAATAGCAGGAAACAGATTTCAAGAGGTACGTTGGAATCGCCTGTAAAGCACAGGAAGAGGGGCACAACTTCGACAATGATGCACTTGGCCAAAAAGGGCGTATGCGTTTTCTCCTGAATATATTCAGGAGAAAACGCATACGCCCTTTTTGGCCAAGCAAGCAAGCGGGCAATGCAAATCTGCACTACAAAGAAGTATCACTTCCCACCGGTCAAAAGGGACATCCACAAAATGTGTAAAAACCAGAAAGGCAAGACAGGCCCTGGAGAACAGGGAGCCTTGTTATGCTGATGGGCGGGATGTAAGTTGCCAACTGCCTCACTGGAGGAGTGCATTGTGTTCCCTAAAACAAGGAAACAACAGAGCTACAGAGCCAAGGGCGCTTCCAGTCTAGGGAATATACCTTGGGAAAACTGAAAATCAATAAGACAGAGCCACCCCCAAATTGAGGGCTGCACTGCTTACAAGAACCTCAACCTGGGTACACCTGAAATATCCCAGGAAATATAAAAATGGTTCAAAAAATTGTGGAACTTACGTACGATGGAATATCCCTCAGCCATGAAATCAATGTCATAAGACCAGTAGCAGCAAAATGAGTGGATTCAGGTATGATGATTCTAAGTGAAATAAGTCACACAGAAAAAGAAACTTATCATAAGATATCACTTAGGAAGATCCTGTAAACATGGCTACACATGAACTGAGTTAGGAAAGAGAACAGAGTCTCACATTTAGAAAACACTCTTATGCCTGCTTAAGGGGGAAGGAGAGGTGGGGTGATGCATCAAACCAGAGTTTGATATAAGCCCAGGTACCGTTCCAAAAACCAACTATGGAATAGACAAGACCTACACCTTCCTCAGTGAAAGGGACTCAAAACCCCATATTTCCCGCAGAGGAATAGATCTGACTATTAAGAATCTTAAAACCTATGTATTGATATGTCTCCGTAAGGGAATCAAGTGTGTCTAGACTGGCATAAACATGGCAGCGAGAATCAGCTCAAACCCACTCTAAAAAGGAATTTCAAAAACAAAACAAAGAAACAGGGAAATTCTTTACAATTCCTTCAGGGTCTCTGATGCAACCTGGAATGACCCTATCTACAATGACAGCTGGATGTGGCATGAGGCTGGACACTTGGGACTGAGAGGATTGGTGAGATTGGGTGAGCAAATGCAGACCCTTTAAAGCAAGAATGCATGGCACCCATTCCATGGGTCCCAACTCTCCAGGTTGAAGGGAATATTACTACAGCTATACCATGTACGGGAAACCTAGAGAATGGACACACTGTGAATACGAAAGGTTTCTAAATCTCAACGAAGAGTCCCTCTCCTGGTGCTCCGGTTTGACTTTCCAACTGCTTTCCTATCAATCTCCCAACTTGGAGAGACAGCCCCTTTAAACTCCTGGTTCGCACAGGTTGCCAATTTGGCAGAGGATGAAATGGAAGAGGGAGAACCAATGAGAGAGTAGCTGTTAGGCATTTGGATGGGCACATGTCACTCTAATTTCCCGGCAGGAAGAAGAATTAACCAAAGTCTCAGCCACCCACCGGGAACCAGTATAGGTCCTGAACCAAAAGTTTGGACTTGCGTTCAGCTCACAAAAAACGAGTTGAAAAATGGAGCTCAGGGGCACAGCAATTCACAAACTGGCAGAGTAATCAAGGCCAACTCTCGTCCAAAAATCTGTTGAGGGAAGGCAACGAGGCGGACTTGAACGCGAGGCAGAATAGCAGGAAACAGATTTCAAGAGGTACGTTGGAATCGCCTGTAAAGCACAGGAAGAGGGGCACAACTTCGACAATGATGCACTTGGCCAAAAAGGGCGTATGCGTTTTCTCCTGAATATATTCAGGAGAAAACGCATACGCCCTTTTTGGCCAAGCAAGCAAGCGGGCAATGCAAATCTGCACTACAAAGAAGTATCACTTCCCACCGGTCAAAAGGGACATCCACAAAATGTGTAAAAACCAGAAAGGCAAGACAGGCCCTGGAGAACAGGGAGCCTTGTTATGCTGATGGGCGGGATGTAAGTTGCCAACTGCCTCACTGGAGGAGTGCATTGTGTTCCCTAAAACAAGGAAACAACAGAGCTACAGAGCCAAGGGCGCTTCCAGTCTAGGGAATATACCTTGGGAAAACTGAAAATCAATAAGACAGAGCCACCCCCAAATTGAGGGCTGCACTGCTTACAAGAACCTCAACCTGGGTACACCTGAAATATCCCAGGAAATATAAAAATGGTTCAAAAATTTCTGGAACTTACGTACGATGGAATATCCCTCAGCCATGAAATCAATGTCATAAGACCAGTAGCAGCAAAATGAGTGGATTCAGGTACGATGATTCTAAGTGAAATAAGTCACACAGAAAAAGAAACTTATCATAAGATATCACTTAGGAAGATCCTGTAAACATGGCTACACATGAACTGAGTTAGGAAAGAGAACAGAGTCTCACATTTAGAAAACACTCTTATGCCTGCTTAAGGGGGAAGGAGAGGTGGGGTGATGCATCAAACCAGAGTTTGATATAAGCCCAGGTACCGTTCCAAAAACCAACTATGGAATAGACAAGACCTACACCTTCCTCAGTGAAAGGGACTCAAAACCCCATATTTCCCGCAGAGGAATAGATCTGACTAGTAAGAATCTTAAAACCTATGTATTGATATGTCTCCGTAAGGGAATCAAGTGTGTCTAGACTGGCATAAACATGGCAGCGAGAATCAGCTCAAACCCACTCTAAAAAGGAATTTCAAAACCAAAACAAAGAAACAGGGAAATTCTTTACAATTCCTTCAGGGTCTCTGATGCAACCTGGAATGACCCTATCTACAATGACAGCTGGATGTGGCATGAGGCTGGACACTTGGGACTGAGAGGATTGGTGAGATTGGGTGAGCCAATGCAGACCCTTTAAAGCAAGAATGCATGGCACCCATTCCATGGGTCCCAACTCTCCAGGTTGAAGGGAATATTACTACAGCTATACCATGTACGGGAAACCTAGAGAATGGACACACTGTGAATACGAAAGGTTTCTAAAACTCAACGAAGAGTCCCTCTCCTGGTGCTCCGGTTTGACTTTCCAACTGCTTTCCTATCAATCTCCCAACTTGGAGAGACAGCCCCTTTAAGCTCCTGGTTCGCACAGGTTGCCAATTTGGCAGAGGATGAAAGGGAAGAGGGAGAACCAATGAGAGAGTAGCTGTTAGGCATTTGGATGGGCACATGTCACTCTAATTTCCCGGCAGGAAGAAGAATTAACCAAAGTCTCAGCCACCCACCCGGAACCAGTATAGGTCCTGAACCAAAAGTTTGGACTTGCGTTCAGCTCACAAAAAACGAGTTGAAAAATGGAGCTCAGGGGCACAGCAATTCACAAACTGGCAGAGTAATCAAGGCCAACTCTCGTCCAAAAATCTGTTGAGGGAAGGCATCGAGGCGGACTTGAAAGCGAGGCAGAATAGCAGGAAACAGATTTCAAGAGGTACGTTGGAATCGCCTGTAAAGCACAGGAAGAGGGGCACAACTTCGACAATGATGCACTTGGCCAAAAAGGGCGTATGCGTTTTCTCCTGAATATATTCAGGAGAAAACGCATACGCCCTTTCTGGCCAAGCAAGCAAGCGGGCAATGCAAATCTGCACTACAAAGAAGTATCACTTCCCACGGGTCAAAAGGGACATCCACAAAATGTGTAAAAACCAGAAAGGCAAGACAGGCCCTGGAGAAGAGGGAGCCTTGTTATGCTGATGGGCAGGATGTAAGTTGCCAACTGCCTCACTGGAGGAGTGCATTGTGTTCCCTAAAACAAGGAAACAACAGAGCTACAGAGCCAAGGGCGCTTCCAGTCTAGGAAATATACCTTGGGAAAACTGAAAATCAATAAGACAGAGCCACCCCCAAATTGAGGGCTGCACTGCTTACAAGAACCTCAACCTGGGTACACCTGAAATATCCCAGGAAATATAAAAATGGTTCAAAAATTTGTGGAACTTACGTACGATGGAATATCCCTCAGCCATGAAATCAATGTCATAAGACCAGTAGCAGCAAAATGAGTGGATTCAGGTACGATGATTCTAAGTGAAATAAGTCACACAGAAAAAGAAACTTATCATAAGATATCACTTAGGAAGATCCTGTAAACATGGCTACACATGAACTGAGTTAGGAAAGAGAACAGAGTCTCACATTTAGAAAACACTCTTATGCCTGCTTAAGGGGGAAGGAGAGGTGGGGTGATGCATCAAACCAGAGTTTGATATAAGCCCAGGTACCGTTCCAAAAACCAACTATGGAATAGACAAGACCTACACCTTCCTCAGTGAAAGGGACTCAAAACCCCATATTTCCCGCAGAGGAATAGATCTGACTAGTAAGAATCTTAAAACCTATGTATTGATATGTCTCCGTAAGGGAATCAAGTGTGTCTAGACTGGCATAAACATGGCAGCGAGAATCAGCTCAAACCCACTCTAAAAAGGAATTTCAAAAACAAAACAAAGAAACAGGGAAATTCTTTACACTTCCTTCAGGGTCTCTGATGCAACCTGGAATGACCCTATCTACAATGACAGCTGGATGTGGCATGAGGCTGGACACTTGGGACTGAGAGGATTGGTGAGATTGGGTGAGCCAATGCAGACCCTTTAAAGCAAGAATGCATGGCACCCATTCCATGGGTCCCAACTCTCCAGGTTGAAGGGAATATTACTACAGCTATAACATGTACGGGAAACCTAGAGAATGGACACACTGTGAATACGAAAGGTTTCTAAAACTCAACGAAGAGTCCCTCTCCTGGTGCTCCGGTTTGACTTTCCAACTGCTTTCCTATCAATCTCCCAACTTGGAGAGACAGCCCCTTTAAGCTCCTGGTTCGCACAGGTTGCCAATTTGGCAGAGGATGAAAGGGAAGACGGAGAACCAATGAGAGAGTAGCTGTTAGGCATTTGGATGGGCACATGTCACTCTAATTTCCCGGCAGGAAGAAGAATTAACCAAAGTCTCAGCCACCCACCGGGAACCAGTATAGGTCCTGAACCAAAAGTTTGGACTTGCGTTCAGCTCACAAAAAACGAGTTGAAAAATGGAGCTCAGGGGCACAGCAATTCACAAACTGGCAGAGTAATCAAGGCCAACTCTCGTCCAAAAATCTGTTGAGGGAAGGCAACGAGGCGGACTTGAAAGCGAGGCAGAATAGCAGGAAACAGATTTCAAGAGGTACGTTGGAATCGCCTGTAAAGCACAGGAAGAGGGGCACAACTTCGACAATGATGCACTTGGCCAAAAAGGGCGTATGCGTTTTCTCCTGAATATATTCAGGAGAAAACGCATACGCCCTTTCTGGCCAAGCAAGCAAGCGGGCAATGCAAATCTGCACTACAAAGAAGTATCACTTCCCACGGGTCAAAAGGGACATCCACAAAATGTGTAAAAACCAGAAAGGCAAGACAGGCCCTGGAGAACAGGGAGCCTTGTTATGCTGATGGGCGGGATGTAAGTTGCCAACTGCCTCACTGGAGGAGTGCATTGTGTTCCCTAAAACAAGGAAACAACAGAGCTACAGAGCCAAGGGCGCTTCCAGTCTAGGGAATATACCTTGGGAAAACTGAAAATCAATAAGACAGAGCCACCCCCAAATTGAGGGCTGCACTGCTTACAAGAACCTCAACCTGGGTACACCTGAAATATCCCAGGAAATATAAAAATGGTTCAAAAAATTGTGGAACTTACGTACGATGGAATATCCCTCAGCCATGAAATCAATGTCATAAGACCAGTAGCAGCAAAATGAGTGGATTCAGGTACGATGATTCTAAGTGAAATAAGTCACACAGAAAAAGAAACTTATCATAAGATATCACTTAGGAAGATCCTGTAAACATGGCTACACATGAACTGAGTTAGGAAAGAGAACAGAGTCTCACATTTAGAAAACACTCTTATGCCTGCTTAAGGGGGAAGGAGAGGTGGGGTGATGCATCAAACCAGAGTTTGATATAAGCCCAGGTACCGTTCCAAAAACCAACTATGGAATAGACAAGACCTACACCTTCCTCAGTGAAAGGGACTCAAAACCCCATATTTCCCGCAGAGGAATAGATCTGACTAGTAAGAATCTTAAAACCTATGTATTGATATGTCTCCGTAAGGGAATCAAGTGTGTCTAGACTGGCATAAACATGGCAGCGAGAATCAGCTCAAACCCACTCTAAAAAGGAATTTCAAAAACAAAACAAAGAAACAGGGAAATTCTTTACAATTCCTTCAGGGTCTCTGATGCAACCTGGAATGACCCTATCTACAATGACAGCTGGATGTGGCATGAGGCTGGACACTTGGGACTGAGAGGATTGGTGAGATTGGGTGAGCCAATGCAGACCCTTTAAAGCAAGAATGCATGGCACCCATTCCATGGGTCCCAACTCTCCAGGTTGAAGGGAATATTACTACAGCTATAACATGTACGGGAAACCTAGAGAATGGACACACTGTGAATACGAAAGGTTTCTAAAACTCAACGAAGAGTCCCTCTCCTGGTGCTCCGGTTTGACTTTCCAACTGCTTTCCTATCAATCTCCCAACTTGGAGAGACAGCCCCTTTAAGCTCCTGGTTCGCACAGGTTGCCAATTTGGCAGAGGATGAAAGGGAAGACGGAGAACCAATGAGAGAGTAGCTGTTAGGCATTTGGATGGGCATATGTCACTCTAATTTCCCGGCAGGAAGAAGAATTAACCAAAGTCTCAGCCACCCACCGGGAACCAGTATAGGTCCTGAACCAAAAGTTTGGACTTGCGTTCAGCTCACAAAAAACGAGTTGAAAAATGGAGCTCAGGGGCACAGCAATTCACAAACTGGCAGAGTAATCAAGGCCAACTCTCGTCCAAAAATCTGTTGAGGGAAGGCAACGAGGCGGACTTGAAAGCGAGGCAGAATAGCAGGAAACAGATTTCAAGAGGTACGTTGGAATCGCCTGTAAAGCACAGGAAGAGGGCCACAACTTCGACAATGATGCACTTGGCCAAAAAGGGCGTATGTGTTTTCTCCTGAATATATTCAGGAGAAAACGCATACGCCCTTTCTGGCCAAGCAAGCAAGCGGGCAATGCAAATCTGCACTACAAAGAAGTATCACTTCCCACGGGTCAAAAGGGACATCCACAAAATGTGTAAAAACCAGAAAGGCAAGACAGGCCCTGGAGAAGAGGGAGCCTTGTTATGCTGATGGGCAGGATGTAAGTTGCCAACTGCCTCACTGGAGGAGTGCATTGTGTTCCCTAAAACAAGGAAACAACAGAGCTACAGAGCCAAGGGCGCTTCCAGTCTAGGAAATATACCTTGGGAAAACTGAAAATCAATAAGACAGAGCCACCCCCAAATTGAGGGCTGCACTGCTTACAAGAACCTCAACCTGGGTACACCTGAAATATCCCAGGAAATATAAAAATGGTTCAAAAATTTGTGGAACTTACGTACGATGGAATATCCCTCAGCCATGAAATCAATGTCATAAGACCAGTAGCAGCAAAATGAGTGGATTCAGGTACGATGATTCTAAGTGAAATAAGTCACACAGAAAAAGAAACTTATCATAAGATATCACTTAGGAAGATCCTGTAAACATGGCTACACATGAACTGAGTTAGGAAAGAGAACAGAGTCTCACATTTAGAAAACACTCTTATGCCTGCTTAAGGGGGAAGGAGAGGTGGGGTGATGCATCAAACCAGAGTTTGATATAAGCCCAGGTACCGTTCCAAAAACCAACTATGGAATAGACAAGACCTACACCTTCCTCAGTGAAAGGGACTCAAAACCCCATATTTCCCGCAGAGGAATAGATCTGACTAGTAAGAATCTTAAAACCTATGTATTGATATGTCTCCGTAAGGGAATCAAGTGTGTCTAGACTGGCATAAACATGGCAGCGAGAATCAGCTCAAACCCACTCTAAAAAGGAATTTCAAAAACAAAACAAAGAAACAGGGAAATTCTTTACAATTCCTTCAGGGTCTCTGATGCAACCTGGAATGACCCTATCTACAATGACAGCTGGATGTGGCATGAGGCTGGACACTTGGGACTGAGAGGATTGGTGAGATTGGGTGAGCCAATGCAGACCCTTTAAAGCAAGAATGCATGGCACCCATTCCATGGGTCCCAACTCTCCAGGTTGAAGGGAATATTACTACAGCTATAACATGTACGGGAAACCTAGAGAATGGACACACTGTGAATACGAAAGGTTTCTAAAACTCAACGAAGAGTCCCTCTCCTGGTGCTCCGGTTTGACTTTCCAACTGCTTTCCTATCAATCTCCCAACTTGGAGAGACAGCCCCTTTAAGCTCCTGGTTCGCACAGGTTGCCAATTTGGCAGAGGATGAAAGGGAAGACGGAGAACCAATGAGAGAGTAGCTGTTAGGCATTTGGATGGGCACATGTCACTCTAATTTCCCGGCAGGAAGAAGAATTAACCAAAGTCTCAGCCACCCACCGGGAACCAGTATAGGTCCTGAACCAAAAGTTTGGACTTGCGTTCAGCTCACAAAAAACGAGTTGAAAAATGGAGCTCAGGGGCACAGCAATTCACAAACTGGCAGAGTAATCAAGGCCAACTCTCGTCCAAAAATCTGTTGAGGGAAGGCAACGAGGCGGACTTGAAAGCGAGGCAGAATAGCAGGAAACAGATTTCAAGAGGTACGTTGGAATCGCCTGTAAAGCACAGGAAGAGGGGCACAACTTCGACAATGATGCACTTGGCCAAAAAGGGCGTATGCGTTTTCTCCTGAATATATTCAGGAGAAAACGCATATGCCCTTTCTGGCCAAGCAAGCAAGCGGGCAATGCAAATCTGCACTACAAAGAAGTATCACTTCCCACGGGTCAAAAGGGACATCCACAAAATGTGTAAAAACCAGAAAGGCAAGACAGGCCCTGGAGAACAGGGAGCCTTGTTATGCTGATGGGCAGGATGTAAGTTGCCAACTGCCTCACTGGAGGAGTGCATTGTGTTCCCTAAAACAAGGAAACAACAGAGCTACAGAGCCAAGGGCGCTTCCAGTCTAGGGAATATACCTTGGGAAAACTGAAAATCAATAAGACAGAGCCACACCCAAATTGAGGGCTGCACTGCTTACAAGAACCTCAACCTGGGTACACCTGAAATATCCCAGGAAATATAAAAATGGTTCAAAAAATTGTGGAACTTACGTACGATGGAATATCCCTCAGCCATGAAATCAATGTCATAAGACCAGTAGCAGCAAAATGAGTGGATTCAGGTACGATGATTCTAAGTGAAATAAGTCACACAGAAAAAGAAACTTATCATAAGATATCACTTAGGAAGATCCTGTAAACATGGCTACACATGAACTGAGTTAGGAAAGAGAACAGAGTCTCACATTTAGAAAACACTCTTATGCCTGCTTAAGGGGGAAGGAGAGGTGGGGTGATGCATCAAACCAGAGTTTGATATAAGCCCAGGTACCGTTCCAAAAACCAACTATGGAATAGACAAGACCTACACCTTCCTCAGTGAAAGGGACTCAAAACCCCATATTTCCCGCAGAGGAATAGATCGGACTAGTAAGAATCTTAAAACCTATGTATTGATATGTCTCCGTAAGGGAATCAAGTGTGTCTAGACTGGCATAAACATGGCAGCGAGAATCAGCTCAAACCCACTCTAAAAAGGAATTTCAAAAACAAAACAAAGAAACAGGGAAATTCTTTACAATTCCTTCAGGGTCTCTGATGCAACCTGGAATGACCCTATCTACAATGACAGCTGGATGTGGCATGAGGCTGGACACTTGGGACTGAGAGGATTGGTGAGATTGGGTGAGCCAATGCAGACCCTTTAAAGCAAGAATGCATGGCACCCATTCCATGGGTCCCAACTCTCCAGGTTGAAGGGAATATTACTACAGCTATAACATGTACGGGAAACCTAGAGAATGGACACACTGTGAATACGAAAGGTTTCTAAAACTCAACGAAGAGTCCCTCTCCTGGTGCTCCGGTTTGACTTTCCAACTGCTTTCCTATCAATCTCCCAACTTGGAGAGACAGCCCCTTTAAGCTCCTGGTTCGCACAGGTTGCCAATTTGGCAGAGGATGAAAGGGAAGACGGAGAACCAATGAGAGAGTAGCTGTTAGGCATTTGGATGGGCACATGTCACTCTAATTTCCCGGCAGGAAGAAGAATTAACCAAAGTCTCAGCCACCCACCGGGAACCAGTATAGGTCCTGAACCAAAAGTTTGGACTTGCGTTCAGCTCACAAAAAACGAGTTGAAAAATGGAGCTCAGGGGCACAGCAATTCACAAACTGGCAGAGTAATCAAGGCCAACTCTCGTCCAAAAATCTGTTGAGGGAAGGCAACGAGGCGGACTTGAAAGCGAGGCAGAATAGCAGGAAACAGATTTCAAGAGGTACGTTGGAATCGCCTGTAAAGCACAGGAAGAGGGCCACAACTTCGACAATGATGCACTTGGCCAAAAAGGGCGTATGCGTTTTCTCCTGAATATATTCAGGAGAAAACGCATACGCCCTTTCTGGCCAAGCAAGCAAGCGGGCAATGCAAATCTGCACTACAAAGAAGTATCACTTCCCACGGGTCAAAAGGGACATCCACAAAATGTGTAAAAACCAGAAAGGCAAGACAGGCCCTGGAGAACAGGGAGCCTTGTTATGCTGATGGGCAGGATGTAAGTTGCCAACTGCCTCACTGGAGGAGTGCATTGTGTTCCCTAAAACAAGGAAACAACAGAGCTACAGAGCCAAGGGCGCTTCCAGTCTAGGGAATATACCTTGGGAAAACTGAAAATCAATAAGACAGAGCCACACCCAAATTGAGGGCTGCACTGCTTACAAGAACCTCAACCTGGGTACACCTGAAATATCCCAGGAAATATAAAAATGGTTCAAAAAATTGTGGAACTTACGTACGATGGAATATCCCTCAGCCATGAAATCAATGTCATAAGACCAGTAGCAGCAAAATGAGTGGATTCAGGTACGATGATTCTAAGTGAAATAAGTCACACAGAAAAAGAAACTTATCATAAGATATCACTTAGGAAGATCCTGTAAACATGGCTACACATGAACTGAGTTAGGAAAGAGAACAGAGTCTCACATTTAGAAAACACTCTTATGCCTGCTTAAGGGGGAAGGAGAGGTGGGGTGATGCATCAAACCAGAGTTTGATATAAGCCCAGGTACCGTTCCAAAAACCAACTATGGAATAGACAAGACCTACACCTTCCTCAGTGAAAGGGACTCAAAACCCCATATTTCCCGCAGAGGAATAGATCTGACTAGTAAGAATCTTAAAACCTATGTATTGATATGTCTCCGTAAGGGAATCAAGTGTGTCTAGACTGGCATAAACATGGCAGCGAGAATCAGCTCAAACCCACTCTAAAAAGGAATTTCAAAAACAAAACAAAGAAACAGGGAAATTCTTTACAATTCCTTCAGGGTCTCTGATGCAACCTGGAATGACCCTATCTACAATGACAGCTGGATGTGGCATGAGGCTGGACACTTGGGACTGAGAGGATTGGTGAGATTGGGTGAGCCAATGCAGACCCTTTAAAGCAAGAATGCATGGCACCCATTCCATGGGTCCCAACTCTCCAGGTTGAAGGGAATATTACTACAGCTATAACATGTACGGGAAACCTAGAGAATGGACACACTGTGAATACGAAAGGTTTCTAAAACTCAACGAAGAGTCCCTCTCCTGGTGCTCCGGTTTGACTTTCCAACTGCTTTCCTATCAATCTCCCAACTTGGAGAGACAGCCCCTTTAAGCTCCTGGTTCGCACAGGTTGCCAATTTGGCAGAGGATGAAAGGGAAGACGGAGAACCAATGAGAGAGTAGCTGTTAGGCATTTGGATGGGCACATGTCACTCTAATTTCCCGGCAGGAAGAAGAATTAACCAAAGTCTCAGGCACCCACCGGGAACCAGTATAGGTCCTGAACCAAAAGTTTGGACTTGCGTTCAGCTCACAAAAAACGAGTTGAAAAATGGAGCTCAGGGTCACAGCAATTCACAAACTGGCAGAGTAATCAAGGCCAACTCTCGTCCAAAAATCTGTTGAGGGAAGGCAACGAGGCGGACTTGAAAGCGAGGCAGAATAGCAGGAAACAGATTTCAAGAGGTACGTTGGAATCGCCTGTAAAGCACAGGAAGAGGGCCACAACTTCGACAATGATGCACTTGGCCAAAAAGGGCGTATGCGTTTTCTCCTCAATATATTCAGGAGAAAACGCATACGCCCTTTCTGGCCAAGCAAGCAAGCGGGCAATGCAAATCTGCACTACAAAGAAGTATCACTTCCCACGGGTCAAAAGGGACATCCACAAAATGTGTAAAAACCAGAAAGGCAAGACAGGCCCTGGAGAACAGGGAGCCTTGTTATGCTGATGGGCAGGATGTAAGTTGCCAACTGCCTCACTGGAGGAGTGCATTGTGTTCCCTAAAACAAGGAAACAACAGAGCTACAGAGCCAAGGGCGCTTCCAGTCTAGGGAATATACCTTGGGAAAACTGAAAATCAATAAGACAGAGCCACACCCAAATTGAGGGCTGCACTGCTTACAAGAACCTCAACCTGGGTACACCTGAAATATCCCAGGAAATACAAAAATGGTTCAAAAATTTGTGGAACTTACGTACGATGGAATATCCCTCAGCCATGAAATCAATGTCATAAGACCAGTAGCAGCAAAATGAGTGGATTCAGGTACGATGATTCTAAGTGAAATAAGTCACACAGAAAAAGAAACTTATCATAAGATATCACTTAGGAAGATCCTGTAAACATGGCTACACATGAACTGAGTTAGGAAAGAGAACAGAGTCTCACATTTAGAAAACACTCTTATGCCTGCTTAAGGGGGAAGGAGAGGTGGGGTGATGCATCAAACCAGAGTTTGATATAAGCCCAGGTACCGTTCCAAAAACCAACTATGGAATAGACAAGACCTACACCTTCCTCAGTGAAAGGGACTCAAAACCCCATATTTCCCGCAGAGGAATAGATCTGACTAGTAAGAATCTTAAAACCTATGTATTGATATGTCTCCGTAAGGGAATCAAGTGTGTCTAGACTGGCATAAACATGGCAGCGAGAATCAGCTCAAACCCACTCTAAAAAGGAATTTCAAAAACAAAACAAAGAAACAGGGAAATTCTTTACAATTCCTTCAGGGTCTCTGATGCAACCTGGAATGACCCTATCTACAATGACAGCTGGATGTGGCATGAGGCTGGACACTTGGGACTGAGAGGATTGGTGAGATTGGGTGAGCAAATGCAGACCCTTTAAAGCAAGAATGCATGGCACCCATTCCATGGGTCCCAACTCTCCAGGTTGAAGGGAATATTACTACAGCTATAACATGTACGGGAAACCTAGAGAATGGACACACTGTGAATACGAAAGGTTTCTAAAACTCAACGAAGAGTCCCTCTCCTGGTGCTCCGGTTTGACTTTCCAACTGCTTTCCTATCAATCTCCCAACTTGGAGAGACAGCCCCTTTAAGCTCCTGGTTCGCACAGGTTGCCAATTTGGCAGAGGATGAAAGGGAAGAGGGAGAACCAATGAGAGAGTAGCTGTTAGGCATTTGGATGGGCACATGTCACTCTAATTTCCCGGCAGGAAGAAGAATTAACCAAAGTCTCAGCCACCCACCGGGAACCAGTATAGGTCCTGAACCAAAAGTTTGGACTTGCGTTCAGCTCACAAAAAACGAGTTGAAAAATGGAGCTCAGGGTCACAGCAATTCACAAACTGGCAGAGTAATCAAGGCCAACTCTCGTCCAAAAATCTGTTGAGGGAAGGCAACGAGGCAGACTTGAAAGCGAGGCAGAATAGCAGGAAACAGATTTCAAGAGGTACGTTGGAATCGCCTGTAAAGCACAGGAAGAGGGGCACAACTTCGACAATGATGCACTTGGCCAAAAAGGGCGTATGCGTTTTCTCCTGAATATATTCAGGAGAAAACGCATACGCCCTTTTTGGCCAAGCAAGCAAGCGGGCAATGCAAATCTGCACTACAAAGAAGTATCACTTCCCACCGGTCAAAAGGGACATCCACAAAATGTGTAAAAACCAGAAAGGCAAGACAGGCCCTGGAGAACAGGGAGCCTTGTTATGCTGATGGGCGGGATGTAAGTTGCCAACTGCCTCACTGGAGGAGTGCATTGTGTTCCCTAAAACAAGGAAACAACAGAGCTACAGAGCCAAGGGCGCTTCCAGTCTAGGGAATATACCTTGGGAAAAATGAAAATCAATAAGACAGAGCCATCCCCAAATTGAGGGCTGCACTGCTTACAAGAACCTCAACCTGGGTACACCTGAAATATCCCAGGAAATATAAAAATGGTTCAAAAATTTGTGGAACTTACGTACGATGGAATATCCCTCAGCCATGAAATCAATGTCATAAGACCAGTAGCAGCAAAATGAGTGGATTCAGGTATGATGATTCTAAGTGAAATTAGTCACACAGAAAAAGAAACTTATCATAAGATATCACTTAGGAAGATCCTGTAAACATGGCTACACATGAACTGAGTTAGGAAAGAGAACAGAGTCTCACATTTAGAAAACACTCTTATGCCTGCTTAAGAGGGAAGGAGAGGTGGGGTGATGCATCAAACCAGAGTTTGATATAAGCCCAGGTACCGTTCCAAAAACCAACTATGGAATAGACAAGACCTACACCTTCCTCGGTGAAAGGGACTCAAAACCCCATATTTCCCGCAGAGGAATAGATCTGACTAGTAAGAATCTTAAAACCTATGTATTGATATGTCTCCGTAAGGGAATCAAGTGTGTCTAGACTGGCATAAACATGGCAGCGAGAATCAGCTCAAACCCACTCTAAAAAGGAATTTCAAAAACAAAACAAAGAAACAGGGAAATTCTTTACAATTCCTTCAGGGTCTCTGATGCAACCTGAAATGACCCTATCTACAATGACAGCTGGATGTGGCATGAGGCTGGACACTTGGGACTGAGAGGATTGGTGAGATTGGGTGAGCAAATGCAGACCCTTTAAAGCAAGAATGCATGGCACCCATTCCATGGGTCCCAACTCTCCAGGTTGAAGGGAATATTACTCCAGCTATAACATGTACGGGAAACCTAGAGAATGGACACACTGTGAATACGAAAGGTTTCTAAAACTCAACGAAGAGTCCCTCTCCTGGTGCTCCGGTTTGACTTTCCAACTGCTTTCCTATCAATCTCCCAACTTGGAGAGACAGCCCCTTTAAGCTCCTGGTTCGCACAGGTTGCCAATTTGGCAGAGGATGAAAGGGAAGAGGGAGAACCAATGAGAGAGTAGCTGTTAGGCATTTGGATGGGCACATGTCACTCTAATTTCCCGGCAGGAAGAAGAATTAACCAAAGTCTCAGCCACCCACCGGGAACCAGTATAGGTCCTGAACCAAAAGTTTGGACTTGCGTTCAGCTCACAAAAAACGAGTTGAAAAATGGAGCTCAGGGGCACAGCAATTCACAAACTGGCAGAGTAATCAAGGCCAACTCTCGTCCAAAAATCTGTTGAGGGAAGGCAACGAGGCGGACTTGAAAGCGAGGCAGAATAGCAGGAAACAGATTTCAAGAGGTACGTTGGAATCGCCTGTAAAGCACAGGAAGAGGGGCACAACTTCGACAATGATGCACTTGGCCAAAAAGGGCGTATGCGTTTTCTCCTGAATATATTCAGGAGAAAACGCATACGCCCTTTTTGGCCAAGCAAGCAAGCGGGCAATGCAAATCTGCACTACAAAGAAGTATCACTTCCCACCGGTCAAAAGGGACATCCACAAAATGTGTAAAAACCAGAAAGGCAAGACAGGCCCTGGAGAACAGGGAGCCTTGTTATGCTGATGGGCGGGATGTAAGTTGCCAACTGCCTCACTGGAGGAGTGCATTGTGTTCCCTAAAACAAGGAAACAACAGAGCTACAGAGCCAAGGGCGCTTCCAGTCTAGGGAATATACCTTGGGAAAAATGAAAATCAATAAGACAGAGCCACCCCCAAATTGAGGGCTGCACTGCTTACAAGAACCTCAACCTGGGTACACCTGAAATATCCCAGGAAATATAAAAATGGTTCAAAAATTTGTGGAACTTACGTACGATGGAATATCCCTCAGCCATGAAATCAATGTCATAAGACCAGTAGCAGCAAAATGAGTGGATTCAGGTATGATGATTCTAAGTGAAATTAGTCACACAGAAAAAGAAACTTATCATAAGATATCACTTAGGAAGATCCTGTAAACATGGCTACACATGAACTGAGTTAGGAAAGAGAACAGAGTCTCACATTTAGAAAACACTCTTATGCCTGCTTAAGGGGGAAGGAGAGGTGGGGTGATGCATCAAACCAGAGTTTGATATAAGCCCAGGTACCGTTCCAAAAACCAACTATGGAATAGACAAGACCTACACCTTCCTCAGTGAAAGGGACTCAAAACCCCATATTTCCCGCAGAGGAATAGATCTGACTAGTAAGAATCTTAAAACCTATGTATTGATATGTCTCCGTAAGGGAATCAAGTGTGTCTAGACTGGCATAAACATGGCAGCGAGAATCAGCTCAAACTCACTCTAAAAAGGAATTTCAAAAACAAAACAAAGAAACAGGGAAATTCTTTACAATTCCTTCAGGGTCTCTGATGCAACCTGGAATGACCCTATCTACAATGACAGCTGGATGTGGCATGAGGCTGGACACTTGGGACTGAGAGGATTGGTGAGATTGGGTGAGCCAATGCAGACCCTTTAAAGCAAGAATGCATGGCACCCATTCCATGGGTCCCAACTCTCCAGGTTGAAGGGAATATTACTACAGCTATAACATGTACGGGAAACCTAGAGAATGGACACACTGTGAATACGAAAGGTTTCTAAAACTCAACGAAGAGTCCCTCTCCTGGTGCTCCGGTTTGACTTTCCAACTGCTTTCCTATCAATCTCCCAACTTGGAGAGACAGCCCCTTTAAGCTCCTGGTTCGCACAGGTTGCCAATTTGGCAGAGGATGAAAGGGAAGAGGGAGAACCAATGAGAGAGTAGCTGTTAGGCATTTGGATGGGCACATGTCACTCTAATTTCCCGGCAGGAAGAAGAATTAACCAAAGTCTCAGCCACCCACCGGGAACCAGTATAGGTCCTGAACCAAAAGTTTGGACTTGCGTTCAGCTCACAAAAAACGAGTTGAAAAATGGAGCTCAGGGGCACAGCAATTCACAAACTGGCAGAGTAATCAAGGCCAACTCTCGTCCAAAAATCTGTTGAGGGAAGGCAACGAGGCGGACTTGAAAGCGAGGCAGAATAGCAGGAAACAGATTTCAAGAGGTACGTTGGAATCGCCTGTAAAGCACAGGAAGAGGGGCACAACTTCGAAAATGATGCACTTGGCCAAAAAGGGCGTATGCGTTTTCTCCTGAATATATTCAGGAGAAAACGCATACGCCCTTTTTGGCCAAGCAAGCAAGCGGGCAATGCAAATCTGCACTACAAAGAAGTATCACTTCCCACCGGTCAAAAGGGACATCCACAAAATGTGTAAAAACCAGAAAGGCAAGACAGGCCCTGGAGAACAGGGAGCCATGTTATGCTGATGGGCGGGATGTAAGTTGCCAACTGCCTCACTGGAGGAGTGCATTGTGTTCCCTAAAACAAGGAAACAACAGAGCTACAGAGCCAAGGGCGCTTCCAGTCTAGGGAATATACCTTGGGAAAAATGAAAATCAATAAGACAGAGCCACCCCCAAATTGAGGGCTGCACTGCTTACAAGAACCTCAACCTGGGTACACCTGAAATATCCCAGGAAATATAAAAATGGTTCAAAAATTTCTGGAACTTACGTACGATGGAATATCCCTCAGCCATGAAATCAATGTCATAAGACCAGTAGCAGCAAAATGAGTGGATTCAGGTACGATGATTCTAAGTGAAATAAGTCACACAGAAAAAGAAACTTATCATAAGATATCACTTAGGAAGATCCTGTAAACATGGCTACACGTGAACTGAGTTAGGAAAGAGAACAGAGTCTCACATTTAGAAAACACTCTTATGCCTGCTTAAGGGGGAAGGAGAGGTGGGGTGATGCATCAAACCAGAGTTTGATATAAGCACAGGTACTGTTCCAAAAACCAACTATGGAATAGACAAGACCTACACCTTCCTCAGTGAAAGGGACTCAAAACCCCATATTTCCCGCAGAGGAATAGATCTGACTAGTAAGAATCTTAAAACCTATGTATTGATATGTCTCCGTAAGGGAATCAAGTGTGTCTAGACTGGCATAAACATGGCAGCGAGAATCAGCTCAAACCCACTCTAAAAAGGAATTTCAAAAACAAAACAAAGAAACAGGGAAATTCTTTACAATTCCTTCAGGGTCTCTGATGCAACCTGGAATGACCCTATCTACAATGACAGCTGGATGTGGCATGAGGCTGGACACTTGGGACTGAGAGGATTGGTGAGATTGGGTGAGCAAATGCAGACCCTTTAAAGCAAGAATGCATGGCACCCATTCCATGGGTCCCAACTCTCCAGTTTGAAGGGAATATTACTACAGCTATAACATGTACGGGAAACCTAGAGAATGGACACACTGTGAATACGAAAGGTTTCTAAAACTCAACGAAGAGTCCCTCTCCTGGCGCTCCGGTTTGACTTTCCAACTGCTTTCCTATCAATCTCCCAACTTGGAGAGACAGCCCCTTTAATCTCCTGGTTCGCACAGGTGGCCAATTTGGCAGAGGATGAAAGGGAAGAGGGAGAACCAATGAGAGAGTAGCTGTTAGGCATTTGGATGGGCACATGTCACTCTAATTTCCCGGCAGGAAGAAGAATTAACCAAAGTCTCAGCCACCCACCGGGAACCAGTATAGGTCCTGAACCAAAAGTTTGGACTTGCGTTCAGCTCACAAAAAACGAGTTGAAAAATGGAGCTCAGGGGCACAGCAATTCACAAACTGGCAGAGTAATCAAGGCCAACTCTCGTCCAAAAATCTGTTGAGGGAAGGCAACGAGGCGGACTTGAAAGCGAGGCAGAATAGCAGGAAACAGATTTCAAGAGGTACGTTGGAATCGCCTGTAAAGCACAGGAAGAGGGGCACAACTTCGACAATGACGCACTTGGCCAAAAAGGGCGTATGCGTTTTCTCCTGAATATATTCAGGAGAAAACGCATACGCCCTTTCTGGCCAAGCAAGCAAGCGGGCAATGCAAATCTGCACTACAAAGAAGTATCACTTCCCACCGGTCAAAAGGGACATCCACAAAATGTGTAAAAACCAGAAAGGCAAGACAGGCCCTGGAGAACAGGGAGCCTTGTTATGCTGATGGGCGGGATGTAAGTTGCCAACTGCCTCACTGGAGGAGTGCATTGTGTTCCCTAAAACAAGGAAACAACAGAGCTACAGAGCCAAGGGCGCTTCCAGTCTAGGGAATATACCTTGGGAAAACTGAAAATCAATAAGACAGAGCCACCCCCAAATTGAGGGCTGCACTGCTTACAAGAACCTCAACCTGGGTACACCTGAAATATCCCAGGAAATATAAAAATGGTTCAAAAAATTGTGGAACTTACGTACGATGGAATATCCCTCAGCCATGAAATCAATGTCATAAGACCAGTAGCAGCAAAATGAGTGGATTCAGGTATGATGATTCTAAGTGAAATAAGTCACACAGAAAAAGAAACTTATC
Organism: Mesoplodon mirus; assembly: GCF_964341445.2. Lineage (NCBI taxonomy): Eukaryota > Metazoa > Chordata > Mammalia > Artiodactyla > Ziphiidae > Mesoplodon > Mesoplodon mirus. Next base: position 104,764,122 of record NC_138987.1, on the reverse strand, counting down.
ATAAGATATCACTTAGGAAGATCCTGTAAACATGGCTACACATGAACTGAGTTAGGAAAGAGAACAGAGTCTCACATTTAGAAAACACTCTTATGCCTGCTTAAGGGGGAAGGAGAGGTGGGGTGATGCATCAAACCAGAGTTTGATATAAGCCCAGGTACCGTTCCAAAAACCAACTATGGAATAGACAAGACCTACACCTTCCTCAGTGAAAGGGACTCAAAACCCCATATTTCCCGCAGAGGAATAGATCTGACTATTAAGAATCTTAAAACCTATGTATTGATATGTCTCCGTAAGGGAATCAAGTGTGTCTAGACTGGCATAAACATGGCAGCGAGAATCAGCTCAAACCCACTCTAAAAAGGAATTTCAAAAACAAAACAAAGAAACAGGGAAATTCTTTACAATTCCTTCAGGGTCTCTGATGCAACCTGGAATGACCCTATCTACAATGACAGCTGGATGTGGCATGAGGCTGGACACTTGGGACTGAGAGGATTGGTGAGATTGGGTGAGCAAATGCAGACCCTTTAAAGCAAGAATGCATGGCACCCATTCCATGGGTCCCAACTCTCCAGGTTGAAGGGAATATTACTACAGCTATACCATGTACGGGAAACCTAGAGAATGGACACACTGTGAATACGAAAGGTTTCTAAAACTCAACGAAGAGTCCCTCTCCTGGTGCTCCGGTTTGACTTTCCAACTGCTTTCCTATCAATCTCCCAACTTGGAGAGACAGCCCCTTTAAACTCCTGGTTCGCACAGGTTGCCAATTTGGCAGAGGATGAAAGGGAAGAGGGAGAACCAATGAGAGAGTAGCTGTTAGGCATTTGGATGGGCACATGTCACTCTAATTTCCCGGCAGGAAGAAGAATTAACCAAAGTCTCAGCCACCCACCGGGAACCAGTATAGGTCCTGAACCAAAAGTTTGGACTTGCGTTCAGCTCACAAAAAACGAGTTGAAAAATGGAGCTCAGGGGCACAGCAATTCACAAACTGGCAGAGTAATCAAGGCCAACTCTCGTCCAAAAATCTGTTGAGGGAAGGCAACGAGGCGGACTTGAAAGCGAGGCAGAATAGCAGGAAACAGATTTCAAGAGGTACGTTGGAATCGCCTGTAAAGCACAGGAAGAGGGGCACAACTTCGACAATGATGCACTTGGCCAAAAAGGGCGTATGCGTTTTCTCCTGAATATATTCAGGAGAAAACGCATACGCCCTTTTTGGCCAAGCAAGCAAGCGGGCAATGCAAATCTGCACTACAAAGAAGTATCACTTCCCACCGGTCAAAAGGGACATCCACAAAATGTGTAAAAACCAGAAAGGCAAGACAGGCCCTGGAGAACAGGGAGCCTTGTTATGCTGATGGGCGGGATGTAAGTTGCCAACTGCCTCACTGGAGGAGTGCATTGTGTTCCCTAAAACAAGGAAACAACAGAGCTACAGAGCCAAGGGCGCTTCCAGTCTAGGGAATATACCTTGGGAAAACTGAAAATCAATAAGACAGAGCCACCCCCAAATTGAGGGCTGCACTGCTTACAAGAACCTCAACCTGGGTACACCTGAAATATCCCAGGAAATATAAAAATGGTTCAAAAATTTCTGGAACTTACGTACGATGGAATATCCCTCAGCCATGAAATCAATGTCATAAGACCAGTAGCAGCAAAATGAGTGGATTCAGGTACGATGATTCTAAGTGAAATAAGTCACACAGAAAAAGAAACTTATCATAAGATATCACTTAGGAAGATCCTGTAAACATGGCTACACATGAACTGAGTTAGGAAAGAGAACAGAGTCTCACATTTAGAAAACACTCTTATGCCTGCTTAAGGGGGAAGGAGAGGTGGGGTGATGCATCAAACCAGAGTTTGATATAAGCCCAGGTACCGTTCCAAAAACCAACTATGGAATAGACAAGACCTACACCTTCCTCAGTGAAAGGGACTCAAAACCCCATATTTCCCGCAGAGGAATAGATCTGACTAGTAAGAATCTTAAAACCTATGTATTGATATGTCTCCGTAAGGGAATCAAGTGTGTCTAGACTGGCATAAACATGGCAGCGAGAATCAGCTCAAACCCACTCTAAAAAGGAATTTCAAAAACAAAACAAAGAAACAGGGAAATTCTTTACACTTCCTTCAGGGTCTCTGATGCAACCTGGAATGACCCTATCTACAATGACAGCTGGATGTGGCATGAGGCTGGACACTTGGGACTGAGAGGATTGGTGAGATTGGGTGAGCCAATGCAGACCCTTTAAAGCAAGAATGCATGGCACCCATTCCATGGGTCCCAACTCTCCAGGTTGAAGGGAATATTACTACAGCTATAACATGTACGGGAAACCTAGAGAATGGACACACTGTGAATACGAAAGGTTTCTAAAACTCAACGAAGAGTCCCTCTCCTGGTGCTCCGGTTTGACTTTCCAACTGCTTTCCTATCAATCTCCCAACTTGGAGAGACAGCCCCTTTAAGCTCCTGGTTCGCACAGGTTGCCAATTTGGCAGAGGATGAAAGGGAAGACGGAGAACCAATGAGAGAGTAGCTGTTAGGCATTTGGATGGGCACATGTCACTCTAATTTCCCGGCAGGAAGAAGAATTAACCAAAGTCTCAGCCACCCACCGGGAACCAGTATAGGTCCTGAACCAAAAGTTTGGACTTGCGTTCAGCTCACAAAAAACGAGTTGAAAAATGGAGCTCAGGGGCACAGCAATTCACAAACTGGCAGAGTAATCAAGGCCAACTCTCGTCCAAAAATCTGTTGAGGGAAGGCAACGAGGCGGACTTGAAAGCGAGGCAGAATAGCAGGAAACAGATTTCAAGAGGTACGTTGGAATCGCCTGTAAAGCACAGGAAGAGGGGCACAACTTCGACAATGACGCACTTGGCCAAAAAGGGCGTATGCGTTTTCTCCTGAATATATTCAGGAGAAAACGCATACGCCCTTTTTGGCCAAGCAAGCAAGCGGGCAATGCAAATCTGCACTACAAAGAAGTATCACTTCCCACCGGTCAAAAGGGACATCCACAAAATGTGTAAAAACCAGAAAGGCAAGACAGGCCCTGGAGAAGAGGGAGCCTTGTTATGCTGATGGGCGGGATGTAAGTTGCCAACTGCCTCACTGGAGGAGTGCATTGTGTTCCCTAAAACAAGGAAACAACAGAGCTACAGAGCCAAGGGCGCTTCCAGTCTAGGGAATATACCTTGGGAAAACTGAAAATCAATAAGACAGAGCCACCCCCAAATTAAGGGCTGCACTGCTTACAAGAACCTCAACCTGGGTACACCTGAAATATCCCAGGAAATATAAAAATGGTTCAAAAAATTGTGGAACTTACGTACGATGGAATATCCCTCAGCCATGAAATCAATGTCATAAGACCAGTAGCAGCAAAATGAGTGGATTCAGGTACGATGATTCTAAGTGAAATAAGTCACACAGAAAAAGAAACTTATCATAAGATATCACTTAGGAAGATCCTGTAAACATGGCTACACATGAACTGAGTTAGGAAAGAGAACAGAGTCTCACATTTAGAAAACACTCTTATGCCTGCTTAAGGGGGAAGGAGAGGTGGGGTGATGCATCAAACCAGAGTTTGATATAAGCCCAGGTACCGTTCCAAAAACCAACTATGGAATAGACAAGACCTACACCTTCCTCAGTGAAAGGGACTCAAAACCCCATATTTCCCGCAGAGGAATAGATCTGACTAGTAAGAATCTTAAAACCTATGTATTGATATGTCTCCGTAAGGGAATCAAGTGTGTCTAGACTGGCATAAACATGGCAGCGAGAATCAGCTCAAACCCACTCTAAAAAGGAATTTCAAAAACAAAACAAAGAAACAGGGAAATTCTTTACAATTCCTTCAGGGTCTCTGATGCAACCTGGAATGACCCTATCTACAATGACAGCTGGATGTGGCATGAGGCTGGACACTTGGGACTGAGAGGATTGGTGAGATTGGGTGAGCCAATGCAGACCCTTTAAAGCAAGAATGCATGTCACCCATTCCATGGGTCCCAACTCTCCAGGTTGAAGGGAATATTACTACAGCTATAACATGTACGGGAAACCTAGAGAATGGACACACTGTGAATACGAAAGGTTTCTAAAACTCAACGAAGAGTCCCTCTCCTGGTGCTCCGGTTTGACTTTCCAACTGCTTTCCTATCAATCTCCCAACTTGGAGAGACAGCCCCTTTAAGCTCCTGGTTCGCACAGGTTGCCAATTTGGCAGAGGATGAAAGGGAAGACGGAGAACCAATGAGAGAGTAGCTGTTAGGCATTTGGATGGGCACATGTCACTCTAATTTCCCGGCAGGAAGAAGAATTAACCAAAGTCTCAGCCACCCACCGGGAACCAGTATAGGTCCTGAACCAAAAGTTTGGACTTGCGTTCAGCTCACAAAAAACGAGTTGAAAAATGGAGCTCAGGGGCACAGCAATTCACAAACTGGCAGAGTAATCAAGGCCAACTCTCGTCCAAAAATCTGTTGAGGGAAGGCAACGAGGCGGACTTGAAAGCGAGGCAGAATAGCAGGAAACAGATTTCAAGAGGTACGTTGGAATCGCCTGTAAAGCACAGGAAGAGGGCCACAACTTCGACAATGATGCACTTGGCCAAAAAGGGCGTATGTGTTTTCTCCTGAATATATTCAGGAGAAAACGCATACGCCCTTTCTGGCCAAGCAAGCAAGCGGGCAATGCAAATCTGCACTACAAAGAAGTATCACTTCCCACGGGTCAAAAGGGACATCCACAAAATGTGTAAAAACCAGAAAGGCAAGACAGGCCCTGGAGAAGAGGGAGCCTTGTTATGCTGATGGGCAGGATGTAAGTTGCCAACTGCCTCACTGGAGGAGTGCATTGTGTTCCCTAAAACAAGGAAACAACAGAGCTACAGAGCCAAGGGCGCTTCCAGTCTAGGAAATATACCTTGGGAAAACTGAAAATCAATAAGACAGAGCCACCCCCAAATTGAGGGCTGCACTGCTTACAAGAACCTCAACCTGGGTACACCTGAAATATCCCAGGAAATATAAAAATGGTTCAAAAATTTGTGGAACTTACGTACGATGGAATATCCCTCAGCCATGAAATCAATGTCATAAGACCAGTAGCAGCAAAATGAGTGGATTCAGGTACGATGATTCTAAGTGAAATAAGTCACACAGAAAAAGAAACTTATCATAAGATATCACTTAGGAAGATCCTGTAAACATGGCTACACATGAACTGAGTTAGGAAAGAGAACAGAGTCTCACATTTAGAAAACACTCTTATGCCTGCTTAAGGGGGAAGGAGAGGTGGGGTGATGCATCAAACCAGAGTTTGATATAAGCCCAGGTACCGTTCCAAAAACCAACTATGGAATAGACAAGACCTACACCTTCCTCAGTGAAAGGGACTCAAAACCCCATATTTCCCGCAGAGGAATAGATCTGACTAGTAAGAATCTTAAAACCTATGTATTGATATGTCTCCGTAAGGGAATCAAGTGTGTCTAGACTGGCATAAACATGGCAGCGAGAATCAGCTCAAACCCACTCTAAAAAGGAATTTCAAAAACAAAACAAAGAAACAGGGAAATTCTTTACAATTCCTTCAGGGTCTCTGATGCAACCTGGAATGACCCTATCTACAATGACAGCTGGATGTGGCATGAGGCTGGACACTTGGGACTGAGAGGATTGGTGAGATTGGGTGAGCCAATGCAGACCCTTTAAAGCAAGAATGCATGGCACCCATTCCATGGGTCCCAACTCTCCAGGTTGAAGGGAATATTACTACAGCTATAACATGTACGGGAAACCTAGAGAATGGACACACTGTGAATACGAAAGGTTTCTAAAACTCAACGAAGAGTCCCTCTCCTGGTGCTCCGGTTTGACTTTCCAACTGCTTTCCTATCAATCTCCCAACTTGGAGAGACAGCCCCTTTAAGCTCCTGGTTCGCACAGGTTGCCAATTTGGCAGAGGATGAAAGGGAAGACGGAGAACCAATGAGAGAGTAGCTGTTAGGCATTTGGATGGGCACATGTCACTCTAATTTCCCGGCAGGAAGAAGAATTAACCAAAGTCTCAGCCACCCACCGGGAACCAGTATAGGTCCTGAACCAAAAGTTTGGACTTGCGTTCAGCTCACAAAAAACGAGTTGAAAAATGGAGCTCAGGGGCACAGCAATTCACAAACTGGCAGAGTAATCAAGGCCAACTCTCGTCCAAAAATCTGTTGAGGGAAGGCAACGAGGCGGACTTGAAAGCGAGGCAGAATAGCAGGAAACAGATTTCAAGAGGTACGTTGGAATCGCCTGTAAAGCACAGGAAGAGGGGCACAACTTCGACAATGATGCACTTGGCCAAAAAGGGCGTATGCGTTTTCTCCTGAATATATTCAGGAGAAAACGCATATGCCCTTTCTGGCCAAGCAAGCAAGCGGGCAATGCAAATCTGCACTACAAAGAAGTATCACTTCCCACGGGTCAAAAGGGACATCCACAAAATGTGTAAAAACCAGAAAGGCAAGACAGGCCCTGGAGAACAGGGAGCCTTGTTATGCTGATGGGCAGGATGTAAGTTGCCAACTGCCTCACTGGAGGAGTGCATTGTGTTCCCTAAAACAAGGAAACAACAGAGCTACAGAGCCAAGGGCGCTTCCAGTCTAGGGAATATACCTTGGGAAAACTGAAAATCAATAAGACAGAGCCACACCCAAATTGAGGGCTGCACTGCTTACAAGAACCTCAACCTGGGTACACCTGAAATATCCCAGGAAATATAAAAATGGTTCAAAAAATTGTGGAACTTACGTACGATGGAATATCCCTCAGCCATGAAATCAATGTCATAAGACCAGTAGCAGCAAAATGAGTGGATTCAGGTACGATGATTCTAAGTGAAATAAGTCACACAGAAAAAGAAACTTATCATAAGATATCACTTAGGAAGATCCTGTAAACATGGCTACACATGAACTGAGTTAGGAAAGAGAACAGAGTCTCACATTTAGAAAACACTCTTATGCCTGCTTAAGGGGGAAGGAGAGGTGGGGTGATGCATCAAACCAGAGTTTGATATAAGCCCAGGTACCGTTCCAAAAACCAACTATGGAATAGACAAGACCTACACCTTCCTCAGTGAAAGGGACTCAAAACCCCATATTTCCCGCAGAGGAATAGATCGGACTAGTAAGAATCTTAAAACCTATGTATTGATATGTCTCCGTAAGGGAATCAAGTGTGTCTAGACTGGCATAAACATGGCAGCGAGAATCAGCTCAAACCCACTCTAAAAAGGAATTTCAAAAACAAAACAAAGAAACAGGGAAATTCTTTACAATTCCTTCAGGGTCTCTGATGCAACCTGGAATGACCCTATCTACAATGACAGCTGGATGTGGCATGAGGCTGGACACTTGGGACTGAGAGGATTGGTGAGATTGGGTGAGCCAATGCAGACCCTTTAAAGCAAGAATGCATGGCACCCATTCCATGGGTCCCAACTCTCCAGGTTGAAGGGAATATTACTACAGCTATAACATGTACGGGAAACCTAGAGAATGGACACACTGTGAATACGAAAGGTTTCTAAAACTCAACGAAGAGTCCCTCTCCTGGTGCTCCGGTTTGACTTTCCAACTGCTTTCCTATCAATCTCCCAACTTGGAGAGACAGCCCCTTTAAGCTCCTGGTTCGCACAGGTTGCCAATTTGGCAGAGGATGAAAGGGAAGACGGAGAACCAATGAGAGAGTAGCTGTTAGGCATTTGGATGGGCACATGTCACTCTAATTTCCCGGCAGGAAGAAGAATTAACCAAAGTCTCAGCCACCCACCGGGAACCAGTATAGGTCCTGAACCAAAAGTTTGGACTTGCGTTCAGCTCACAAAAAACGAGTTGAAAAATGGAGCTCAGGGGCACAGCAATTCACAAACTGGCAGAGTAATCAAGGCCAACTCTCGTCCAAAAATCTGTTGAGGGAAGGCAACGAGGCGGACTTGAAAGCGAGGCAGAATAGCAGGAAACAGATTTCAAGAGGTACGTTGGAATCGCCTGTAAAGCACAGGAAGAGGGCCACAACTTCGACAATGATGCACTTGGCCAAAAAGGGCGTATGCGTTTTCTCCTGAATATATTCAGGAGAAAACGCATACGCCCTTTCTGGCCAAGCAAGCAAGCGGGCAATGCAAATCTGCACTACAAAGAAGTATCACTTCCCACGGGTCAAAAGGGACATCCACAAAATGTGTAAAAACCAGAAAGGCAAGACAGGCCCTGGAGAACAGGGAGCCTTGTTATGCTGATGGGCAGGATGTAAGTTGCCAACTGCCTCACTGGAGGAGTGCATTGTGTTCCATAAAACAAGGAAACAACAGAGCTACAGAGCCAAGGGCGCTTCCAGTCTAGGGAATATACCTTGGGAAAACTGAAAATCAATAAGACAGAGCCACACCCAAATTGAGGGCTGCACTGCTTACAAGAACCTCAACCTGGGTACACCTGAAATATCCCAGGAAATATAAAAATGGTTCAAAAAATTGTGGAACTTACGTACGATGGAATATCCCTCAGCCATGAAATCAATGTCATAAGACCAGTAGCAGCAAAATGAGTGGATTCAGGTACGATGATTCTAAGTGAAATAAGTCACACAGAAAAAGAAACTTATCATAAGATATCACTTAGGAAGATCCTGTAAACATGGCTACACATGAACTGAGTTAGGAAAGAGAACAGAGTCTCACATTTAGAAAACACTCTTATGCCTGCTTAAGGGGGGAGGAGAGGTGGGGTGATGCTTCAAACCAGAGTTTGATATAAGCCCAGGTACCGTTCCAAAAACCAACTATGGAATAGACAAGACCTACACCTTCCTCAGTGAAAGGGACTCAAAACCCCATATTTCCCGCAGAGGAATAGATCTGACTAGTAAGAATCTTAAAACCTATGTATTGATATGTCTCCGTAAGGGAATCAAGTGTGTCTAGACTGGCATAAACATGGCAGCGAGAATCAGCTCAAACCCACTCTAAAAAGGAATTTCAAAAACAAAACAAAGAAACAGGGAAATTCTTTACAATTCCTTCAGGGTCTCTGATGCAACCTGGAATGACCCTATCTACAATGACAGCTGGATGTGGCATGAGGCTGGACACTTGGGACTGAGAGGATTGGTGAGATTGGGTGAGCCAATGCAGACCCTTTAAAGCAAGAATGCATGGCACCCATTCCATGGGTCCCAACTCTCCAGGTTGAAGGGAATATTACTACAGCTATAACATGTACGGGAAACCTAGAGAATGGACACACTGTGAATACGAAAGGTTTCTAAAACTCAACGAAGAGTCCCTCTCCTGGTGCTCCGGTTTGACTTTCCAACTGCTTTCCTATCAATCTCCCAACTTGGAGAGACAGCCCCTTTAAGCTCCTGGTTCGCACAGGTTGCCAATTTGGCAGAGGATGAAAGGGAAGACGGAGAACCAATGAGAGAGCAGCTGTTAGGCATTTGGATGGGCACATGTCACTCTAATTTCCCGGCAGGAAGAAGAATTAACCAAAGTCTCAGCCACCCGCCGGGAACCAGTATAGGTCCTGAACCAAAAGTTTGGACTTGCGTTCAGCTCACAAAATACGAGTTGAAAAATGGAGCTCAGGGGCACAGCAATTCACAAACTGGCAGAGTAATCAAGGCCAACTCTCGTCCAAAAATCTGTTGAGGGAAGGCAACGAGGCGGACTTGAAAGCGAGGCAGAATAGCAGGAAACAGATTTCAAGAGGTACGTTGGAATCGCCTGTAAAGCACAGGAAGAGGGCCACAAATTCGACAATGATGCACTTGGCCAAAAAGGGCGTATGCGTTTTCTCCTGAATATATTCAGGAGAAAATGCATACGCCCTTTCTGGCCAAGCAAGCAAGCGGGCAATGCAAATCTGCACTACAAAGAAGTATCACTTCCCACGGGTCAAAAGGGACATCCACAAAATGTGTAAAAACCAGAAAGGCAAGACAGGCCCTGGAGAACAGGGAGCCTTGTTATGCTGATGGGCAGGATGTAAGTTGCCAACTGCCTCACTGGAGGAGTGCATTGTGTTCCCTAAAACAAGGAAACAACAGAGCTACAGAGCCAAGGGCGCTTCCAGTCTAGGGAATATACCTTGGGAAAACTGAAAATCAATAAGACAGAGCCACCCCCAAATTGAGGGCTGCACTGCTTACAAGAACCTCAACCTGGGTACACCTGAAATATCCCAGGAAATATAAAAATGGTTCAAAAAATTGTGGAACTTACGTACGATGGAATATCCCTCAGCCATGAAATCAATGTCATAAGACCAGTAGCAGCAAAATGAGTGGATTCAGGTACGATGATTCTAAGTGAAATAAGTCACACAGAAAAAGAAACTTATCATAAGATATCACTTAGGAAGATCCTGTAAACATGGCTACACATGAACTGAGTTAGGAAAGAGAACAGAGTCTCACATTTAGAAAACACTCTTATGCCTGCTTAAGGGGGAAGGAGAGGTGGGGTGATGCATCAAACCAGAGTTTGATATAAGCCCAGGTACCGTTCCAAAAACCAACTATGGAATAGACAAGACCTACACCTTCCTCAGTGAAAGGGACTCAAAACCCCATATTTCCCGCAGAGGAATAGATCTGACTAGTAAGAATCTTAAAACCTATGTATTGATATGTCTCCGTAAGGGAATCAAGTGTGTCTAGACTGGCATAAACATGGCAGCGAGAATCAGCTCAAACCCACTCTAAAAAGGAATTTCAAAAACAAAACAAAGAAACAGGGAAATTCTTTACAATTCCTTCAGGGTCTCTGATGCAACCTGGAATGACCCTATCTACAATGACAGCTGGATGTGGCATGAGGCTGGACACTTGGGACTGAGAGGATTGGTGAGATTGGGTGAGCCAATGCAGACCCTTTAAAGCAAGAATGCATGGCACCCATTCCATGGGTCCCAACTCTCCAGGTTGAAGGGAATATTACTACAGCTATAACATGTACGGGAAACCTAGAGAATGGACACACTGTGAATACGAAAGGTTTCTAAAACTCAACGAAGAGTCCCTCTCCTGGTGCTCCGGTTTGACTTTCCAACTGCTTTCCTATCAATCTCCCAACTTGGAGAGACAGCCCCTTTAAGCTCCTGGTTCGCACAGGTTGCCAATTTGGCAGAGGATGAAAGGGAAGACGGAGAACCAATGAGAGAGTAGCTGTTAGGCATTTGGATGGGCACATGTCACTCTAATTTCCCGGCAGGAAGAAGAATTAACCAAAGTCTCAGGCACCCACCGGGAACCAGTATAGGTCCTGAACCAAAAGTTTGGACTTGCGTTCAGCTCACAAAAAACGAGTTGAAAAATGGAGCTCAGGGGCACAGCAATTCACAAACTGGCAGAGTAATCAAGGCCAACTCTCGTCCAAAAATCTGTTGAGGGAAGGCAACGAGGCGGACTTGAAAGCGAGGCAGAATAGCAGGAAACAGATTTCAAGAGGTACGTTGGAATCGCCTGTAAAGCACAGGAAGAGGGCCACAACTTCGACAATGATGCACTTGGCCAAAAAGGGCGTATGCGTTTTCTCCTCAATATATTCAGGAGAAAACGCATACGCCCTTTCTGGCCAAGCAAGCAAGCGGGCAATGCAAATCTGCACTACAAAGAAGTATCACTTCCCACGGGTCAAAAGGGACATCCACAAAATGTGTAAAAACCAGAAAGGCAAGACAGGCCCTGGAGAACAGGGAGCCTTGTTATGCTGATGGGCAGGATGTAAGTTGCCAACTGCCTCACTGGAGGAGTGCATTGTGTTCCCTAAAACAAGGAAACAACAGAGCTACAGAGCCAAGGGCGCTTCCAGTCTAGGGAATATACCTTGGGAAAACTGAAAATCAATAAGACAGAGCCACCCCCAAATTGAGGGCTGCACTGCTTACAAGAACCTCAACCTGGGTACACCTGAAATATCCCAGGAAATATAAAAATGGTTCAAAAAATTGTGGAACTTACGTACGATGGAATATCCCTCAGCCATGAAATCAATGTCATAAGACCAGTAGCAGCAAAATGAGTGGATTCAGGTACGATGATTCTAAGTGAAATAAGTCACACAGAAAAAGAAACTTATCATAAGATATCACTTAGGAAGATCCTGTAAACATGGCTACACATGAACTGAGTTAGGAAAGAGAACAGAGTCTCACATTTAGAAAACACTCTTATGCCTGCTTAAGGGGGAAGGAGAGGTGGGGTGATGCATCAAACCAGAGTTTGATATAAGCCCAGGTACCGTTCCAAAAACCAACTATGGAATAGACAAGACCTACACCTTCCTCAGTGAAAGGGACTCAAAACCCCATATTTCCCGCAGAGGAATAGATCTGACTAGTAAGAATCTTAAAACCTATGTATTGATATGTCTCCGTAAGGGAATCAAGTGTGTCTAGACTGGCATAAACATGGCAGCGAGAATCAGCTCAAACCCACTCTAAAAAGGAATTTCAAAAACAAAACAAAGAAACAGGGAAATTCTTTACAATTCCTTCAGGGTCTCTGATGCAACCTGGAATGACCCTATCTACAATGACAGCTGGATGTGGCATGAGGCTGGACACTTGGGACTGAGAGGATTGGTGAGATTGGGTGAGCCAATGCAGACCCTTTAAAGCAAGAATGCATGGCACCCATTCCATGGGTCCCAACTCTCCAGGTTGAAGGGAATATTACTACAGCTATAACATGTACGGGAAACCTAGAGAATGGACACACTGTGAATACGAAAGGTTTCTAAAACTCAACGAAGAGTCCCTATCCTGGTGCTCCGGTTTGACTTTCCAACTGCTTTCCTATCAATCTCCCAACTTGGAGAGACAGCCCCTTTAAGCTCCTGGTTCGCACAGGTTGCCAATTTGGCAGAGGATGAAAGGGAAGACGGAGAACCAATGAGAGAGTAGCTGTTAGGCATTTGGATGGGCACATGTCACTCTAATTTCCCGGCAGGAAGAAGAATTAACCAAAGTCTCAGCCGCCCACCGGGAACCAGTATAGGTCCTGAACCAGAAGTTTGGACTTGCGTTCAGCTCACAAAAAACGAGTTGAAAAATGGAGCTCAGGGGCACAGCAATTCACAAACTGGCAGAGTAATCAAGGCCAACTCTCGTCCAAAATTCTGTTGAGGGAAGGCAACGAGGCGGACTTGAAAGCGAGGCAGAATAGCAGGAAACAGATTTCAAGAGGTACGTTGGAATCGCCTGTAAAGCACAGGAAGAGGGGCACAACTTCGACAATAACACACTTGGCCAAAAAGGGCGTATGCGTTTTCTCCTGAATATATTCAGGAGAAAACGCATACGCCCTTTCTGGCCAAGCAAGCAAGCGGGCAATGCAAATCTGCACTACAAAGAAGTATCACTTCCCACGGGTCAAAAGGGACATCCACAAAATGTGTAAAAACCAGAAAGGCAAGACAGGCCCTGGAGAACAGGGAGCCTTGTTATGCTGATGGGCAGGATGTAAGTTGCCAACTGCCTCACTGGAGGAGTGCATTGTGTTCCCTAAAACAAGGAAACAACAGAGCTACAGAGCCAAGGGCGCTTCCAGTCTAGGGAATATACCTTGGGAAAACTGAAAATCAATAAGACAGAGCCACCCCCAAATTGAGGGCTGCACTGCTTACAAGAACCTCAACCTGGGTACACCTGAAATATCCCAGGAAATATAAAAATGGTTCAAAAAATTGTGGAACTTACGTACGATGGAATATCCCTCAGCCATGAAATCAATGTCATAAGACCAGTAGCAGCAAAATGAGTGGATTCAGGTACGATGATTCTAAGTGAAATAAGTCACACAGAAAAAGAAACTTATCATAAGATATCACTTAGGAAGATCCTGTAAACATGGCTACACATGAACTGAGTTAGGAAAGAGAACAGAGTCTCACATTTAGAAAACACTCTTATGCCTGCTTAAGGGGGAAGGAGAGGTGGGGTGATGCATCAAACCAGAGTTTGATATAAGCCCAGGTACCGTTCCAAAAACCAACTATGGAATAGACAAGACCTACACCTTCCTCAGTGAAAGGGACTCAAAACCCCATATTTCCCGCAGAGGAATAGATCTGACTAGTAAGAATCTTAAAACCTATGTATTGATATGTCTCCGTAAGGGAATCAAGTGTGTCTAGACTGGCATAAACATGGCAGCGAGAATCAGCTCAAACCCACTCTAAAAAGGAATTTCAAAAACAAAACAAAGAAACAGGGAAATTCTTTACAATTCCTTCAGGGTCTCTGATGCAACCTGGAATGACCCTATCTACAATGACAGCTGGATGTGGCATGAGGCTGGACACTTGGGACTGAGAGGATTGGTGAGATTGGGTGAGCCAATGCAGACCCTTTAAAGCAAGAATGCATGGCACCCATTCCATGGGTCCCAACTCTCCAGGTTGAAGGGAATATTACTACAGCTATAACATGTACGGGAAACCTAGAGAATGGACACACTGTGAATACGAAAGGTTTCTAAAACTCAACGAAGAGTCCCTCTCCTGGTGCTCCGGTTTGACTTTCCAACTGCTTTCCTATCAATCTCCCAACTTGGAGAGACAGCCCCTTTAAGCTCCTGGTTCGCACAGGTTGCCAATTTGGCAGAGGATGAAAGGGAAGACGGAGAACCAATGAGAGAGTAGCTGTTAGGCATTTGGATGGGCACATGTCACTCTAATTTCCCGGCAGGAAGAAGAATTAACCAAAGTCTCAGGCACCCACCGGGAACCAGTATAGGTCCTGAACCAAAAGTTTGGACTTGCGTTCAGCTCACAAAAAACGAGTTGAAAAATGGAGCTCAGGGGCACAGCAATTCACAAACTGGCAGAGTAATCAAGGCCAACTCTCGTCCAAAAATCTGTTGAGGGAAGGCAACGAGGCGGACTTGAAAGCGAGGCAGAATAGCAGGAAACAGATTTCAAGAGGTACGTTGGAATCGCCTGTAAAGCACAGGAAGAGGGCCACAACTTCGACAATGATGCACTTGGCCAAAAAGGGCGTATGCGTTTTCTCCTCAATATATTCAGGAGAAAACGCATACGCCCTTTCTGGCCAAGCAAGCAAGCGGGCAATGCAAATCTGCACTACAAAGAAGTATCACTTCCCACGGGTCAAAAGGGACATCCACAAAATGTGTAAAAACCAGAAAGGCAAGACAGGCCCTGGAGAACAGGGAGCCTTGTTATGCTGATGGGCAGGATGTAAGTTGCCAACTGCCTCACTGGAGGAGTGCATTGTGTTCCCTAAAACAAGGAAACAACAGAGCTACAGAGCCAAGGGCGCTTCCAGTCTAGGGAATATACCTTGGGAAAACTGAAAATCAATAAGACAGAGCCACACCCAAATTGAGGGCTGCACTGCTTACAGGAACCTCAACCTGGGTACACCTGAAATATCCCAGGAAATATAAAAATGGTTCAAAAAATTGTGGAACTTACGTACGATGGAATATCCCTCAGCCATGAAATCAATGTCATAAGACCAGTAGCAGCAAAATGAGTGGATTCAGGTACGATGATTCTAAGTGAAATAAGTCACACAGAAAAAGAAACTTATCATAAGATATCACTTAGGAAGATCCTGTAAACATGGCTACACATGAACTGAGTTAGGAAAGAGAACAGAGTCTCACATTTAGAAAACACTCTTATGCCTGCTTAAGGGGGAAGGAGAGGTGGGGTGATGCATCAAACCAGAGTTTGATATAAGCCCAGGTACCGTTCCAAAAACCAACTATGGAATAGACAAGACCTACACCTTCCTCAGTGAAAGGGACTCAAAACCCCATATTTCCCGCAGAGGAATAGATCTGACTAGTAAGAATCTTAAAACCTATGTATTGATATGTCTCCGTAAGGGAATCAAGTGTGTCTAGACTGGCATAAACATGGCAGCGAGAATCAGCTCAAACCCACTCTAAAAAGGAATTTCAAAAACAAAACAAAGAAACAGGGAAATTCTTTACACTTCCTTCAGGGTCTCTGATGCAACCTGGAATGACCCTATCTACAATGACAGCTGGATGTGGCATGAGGCTGGACACTTGGGACTGAGAGGATTGGTGAGATTGGGTGAGCCAATGCAGACCCTTTAAAGCAAGAATGCATGGCACCCATTCCATGGGTCCCAACTCTCCAGGTTGAAGGGAATATTACTACAGCTATAACATGTACGGGAAACCTAGAGAATGGACACACTGTGAATACGAAAGGTTTCTAAAACTCAACGAAGAGTCCCTCTCCTGGTGCTCCGGTTTGACTTTCCAACTGCTTTCCTATCAATCTCCCAACTTGGAGAGACAGCCCCTTTAAGCTCCTGGTTTGCACAGGTTGCCAATTTGGCAGAGGATGAAAGGGAAGAGGGAGAACCAATGAGAGAGTAGCTGTTAGGCATTTGGATGGGCACATGTCACTCTAATTTCCCGGCAGGAAGAAGAATTAACCAAAGTCTCAGCCACCCACCGGGAACCAGTATAGGTCCTGAACCAAAAGTTTGGACTTGCGTTCAGCTCACAAAAAACGAGTTGAAAAATGGAGCTCAGGGGCACAGCAATTCACAAACTGGCAGAGTAATCAAGGCCAACTCTCGTCCAAAAATCTGTTGAGGGAAGGCAACGAGGCGGACTTGAAAGCGAGGCAGAATAGCAGGAAACAGATTTCAAGAGGTACGTTGGAATCGCCTGTAAAGCACAGGAAGAGGGGCACAACTTCGACAATGATGCACTTGGCCAGAAAGGGCGTATGCGTTTTCTCCTGAATATATTCAGGAGAAAACGCATACGCCCTTTCTGGCCAAGCAAGCAAGCGGGCAATGCAAATCTGCACTACAAAGAAGTATCACTTCCCACGGGTCAAAAGGGACATCCACAAAATGTGTAAAAACCAGAAAGGCAAGACAGGCCCTGGAGAACAGGGAGCCTTGTTATGCTGATGGGCGGGATGTAAGTTGCCAACTGCCTCACTGGAGGAGTGCATTGTGTTCCCTAAAACAAGGAAACAACAGAGCTACAGAGCCAAGGGCGCTTCCAGTCTAGGGAATATACCTTGGGAAAACTGAAAATCAATAAGACAGAGCCACCCCCAAATTGAGGGCTGCACTGCTTACAAGAACCTCAACCTGGGTACACCTGAAATATCCCAGGAAATATAAAAATGGTTCAAAAATATGTGGAACTTACGTACGATGGAATATCCCTCAGCCATGAAATCAATGTCATAAGACCAGTAGCAGCAAAATGAGTGGATTCAGGTACGATGATTCTAAGTGAAATAAGTCACACAGAAAAAGAAACTTATCATAAGATATCACTTAGGAAGATCCTGTAAACATGGCTACACATGAACTGAGTTAGGAAAGAGAACAGAGTCTCACATTTAGAAAACACTCTTATGCCTGCTTAAGGGGGAAGGAGAGGTGGGGTGATGCATCAAACCAGAGTTTGATATAAGCCCAGGTACCGTTCCAAAAACCAACTATGGAATAGACAAGACCTACACCTTCCTCAGTGAAAGGGACTCAAAACCCCATATTTCCCGCAGAGGAATAGATCTGACTAGTAAGAATCTTAAAACCTATGTATTGATATGTCTCCGTAAGGGAATCAAGTGTGTCTAGACTGGCATAAACATGGCAGCGAGAATCAGCTCAAACCCACTCTAAAAAGGAATTTCAAAAACAAAACAAAGAAACAGGGAAATTCTTTACAATTCCTTCAGGGTCTCTGATGCAACCTGGAATGACCCTATCTACAATGACAGCTGGATGTGGCATGAGGCTGGACACTTGGGACTGAGAGGATTGGTGAGATTGGGTGAGCCAATGCAGACCCTTTAAAGCAAGAATGCATGGCACCCATTCCATGGGTCCCAACTCTCCAGGTTGAAGGGAATATTACTACAGCTATAACATGTACGGGAAACCTAGAGAATGGACACACTGTGAATACGAAAGGATTCTAAAACTCAACGAAGAGTCCCTCTCCTGGTGCTCCGGTTTGACTTTCCAACTGCTTTCCTATCAATCTCCCAACTTGGAGAGACAGCCCCTTTAAGCTCCTGGTTCGCACAGGTTGCCAATTTGGCAGAGGATGAAAGGGAAGAGGGAGAACCAATGAGAGAGTAGCTGTTAGGCATTTGGATGGGCACATGTCACTCTAATTTCCCGGCAGGAAGAAGAATTAACCAAAGTCTCAGCCACCCACCGGGAACCAGTATAGGTCCTGAACCAAAAGTTTGGACTTGCGTTCAGCTCACAAAAAACGATTTGAAAAATGGAGCTCAGGGGCACAGCAATTCACAAACTGGCAGAGTAATCAAGGCCAACTCTCGTCCAAAAATCTGTTGAGGGAAGGCAACGAGGCGGACTTGAAAGCGAGGCAGAATAGCAGGAAACAGATTTCAAGAGGTACGTTGGAATCGCCTGTAAAGCACAGGAAGAGGGGCACAACTTCGACAATGATGCACTTGGCCAAAAAGGGCGTATGCGTTTTCTCCTGAATATATTCAGGAGAAAACGCATACGCCCTTTTTAGCCAAGCAAGCAAGCGGGCAATGCAAATCTGCACTACAAAGAAGTATCACTTCCCACGGGTCAAAAGGGACATCCACAAAATGTGTAAAAACCAGAAAGGCAAGACAGGCCCTGGAGAACAGGGAGCCTTGTTATGCTGATGGGCGGGATGTAAGTTGCCAACTGCCTCACTGGAGGAGTGCATTGTGTTCCCTAAAACAAGGAAACAACAGAGCTACAGAGCCAAGGGCGCTTCCAGTCTAGGGAATATACCTTGGGAAAACTGAAAATCAATAAGACAGAGCCACCCCCAAATTGAGGGCTGCACTGCTTACAAGAACCTCAACCTGGGTACACCTGAAATATCCCAGGAAATATACAAATGGTTCAAAAAATTGTGGAACTTACGTACGATGGAATATCCCTCAGCCATGAAATCAATGTCATAAGACCAGTAGCAGCAAAATGAGTGGATTCAGGTACGATGATTCTAAGTGAAATAAGTCACACAGAAAAAGAAACTTATCATAAGATATCACTTAGGAAGATCCTGTAAACATGGCTACACATGAACTGAGTTAGGAAAGAGAACAGAGTCTCACATTTAGAAAACACTCTTATGCCTGCTTAAGGGGGGAGGAGAGGTGGGGTGATGCATCAAACCAGAGTTTGATATAAGCCCAGGTACCGTTCCAAAAACCAACTATGGAATAGACAAGACCTACACCTTCCTCAGTGAAAGGGACTCAAAACCCCATATTTCCCGCAGAGGAATAGATCTGACTAGTAAGAATCTTAAAACCTATGTATTGATATGTCTCCGTAAGGGAATCAAGTGTGTCTAGACTGGCATAAACATGGCAGCGAGAATCAGCTCAAACCCACTCTAAAAAGGAATTTCAAAAACAAAACAAAGAAACAGGGAAATTCTTTACAATTCCTTCAGGGTCTCTGATGCAACCTGGAATGACCCTATCTACAATGACAGCTGGATGTGGCATGAGGCTGGACACTTGGGACTGAGAGGATTGGTGAGATTGGGTGAGCCAATGCAGACCCTTTAAAGCAAGAATGCATGGCACCCATTCCATGGGTCCCAACTCTCCAGGTTGAAGGGAATATTACTACAGCTATAACATGTACGGGAAACCTAGAGAATGGACACACTGTGAATACGAAAGGTTTCTAAAACTCAACGAAGAGTCCCTCTCCTGGTGCTCCGGTTTGACTTTCCAACTGCTTTCCTATCAATCTCCCAACTTGGAGAGACAGCCCCTTTAAGCTCCTGGTTCGCACAGGTTGCCAATTTGGCAGAGGATGAAAGGGAAGAGGGAGAACCAATGAGAGAGTAGCTGTTAGGCATTTGGATGGGCACATGTCACTCTAATTTCCCGGCAGGAAGAAGAATTAACCAAAGTCTCAGCCACCCACCGGGAACCAGTATAGGTCCTGAACCAAAAGTTTGGACTTGCGTTCAGCTCACAAAAAACGAGTTGAAAAATGGAGCTCAGGGGCACAGCAATTCACAAACTGGCAGAGTAATCAAGGCCAACTCTCGTCCAAAAATCTGTTGAGGGAAGGCAACGAGGCGGACTTGAAAGCGAGGCAGAATAGCAGGAAACAGATTTCAAGAGGTACGTTGGAATCGCCTGTAAAGCACAGGAAGAGGGGCACAACTTCGACAATGATGCACTTGGCCAAAAAGGGCGTATGCGTTTTCTCCTGAATATATTCAGGAGAAAACGCATACGCCCTTTTTGGCCAAGCAAGCAAGCGGGCAATGCAAATCTGCACTACAAAGAAGTATCACTTCCCACGGGTCAAAAGGGACATCCACAAAATGTGTAAAAACCAGAAAGGCAAGACAGGCCCTGGAGAAGAGGGAGCCTTGTTATGCTGATGGGCGGGATGTAAGTTGCCAACTGCCTCACTGGAGGAGTGCATTGTGTTCCCTACAACAAGGAAACAACAGAGCTACAGAGCCAAGGGCGCTTCCAGTCTAGGGAATATACCTTGGGAAAACTGAAAATCAATAAGACAGAGCCACCCCCAAATTGAGGGCTGCACTGCTTACAAGAACCTCAACCTGGGTACACCTGAAATATCCCAGGAAATATAAAAATGGTTCAAAAATTTGTGGAACTTACGTACGATGGAATATCCCTCAGCCATGAAATCAATGTCATAAGACCAGTAGCAGCAAAATGAGTGGATTCAGGTACGATGATTCTAAGTGAAATAAGTCACACAGAAAAAGAAACTTATCATAAGATATCACTTAGGAAGATCCTGTAAACATGGCTACACATGAACTGAGTTAGGAAAGAGAACAGAGTCTCACATTTAGAAAACACTCTTATGCCTGCTTAAGGGGGGAGGAGAGGTGGGGTGATGCATCAAACCAGAGTTTGATATAAGCCCAGGTACCGTTCCAAAAACCAACTATGGAATAGACAAGACCTACACCTTCCTCAGTGAAAGGGACTCAAAACCCCATATTTCCCGCAGAGGAATAGATCTGACTAGTAAGAATCTTAAAACCTATGTATTGATATGTCTCCGTAAGGGAATCAAGTGTGTCTAGACTGGCATAAACATGGCAGCGAGAATCAGCTCAAACCCACTCTAAAATGGAATTTCAAAAACAAAACAAAGAAACAGGGAAATTCTTTACAATTCCTTCAGGGTCTCTGATGCAACCTGGAATGACCCTATCTACAATGACAGCTGGATGTGGCATGAGGCTGGACACTTGGGACTGAGAGGATTGGTGAGATTGGGTGAGCAAATGCAGACCCTTTAAAGCAAGAATGCATGGCACCCATTCCATGGGTCCCAACTCTCCAGGTTGAAGGGAATATTACTCCAGCTATAACATGTACGGGAAACCTAGAGAATGGACACACTGTGAATACGAAAGGTTTCTAAAACTCAACGAAGAGTCCCTCTCCTGGTGCTCCGGTTTGACTTTCCAACTGCTTTCCTATCAATCTCCCAACTTGGAGAGACAGCCCCTTTAAGCTCCTGGTTCACACAGGTTGCCAATTTGGCAGAGGATGAAAGGGAAGAGGGAGAACCAATGAGAGAGTAGCTGTTAGGCATTTGGATGGGCACATGTCACTCTAATTTCCCGGCAGGAAGAAGAATTAACCAAAGTCTCAGCCACCCACCGGGAACCAGTATAGGTCCTGAACCAAAAGTTTGGACTTGCGTTCAGCTCACAAAAAACGAGTTGAAAAATGGAGCTCAGGGGCACAGCAATTCACAAACTGGCAGAGTAATCAAGGCCAACTCTCGTCCAAAAATCTGTTGAGGGAAGGCAACGAGGCGGACTTGAAAGCGAGGCAGAATAGCAGGAAACAGATTTCAAGAGGTACGTTGGAATCGCCTGTAAAGCACAGGAAGAGGGGCACAACTTCGACAATGATGCACTTGGCCAAAAAGGGTGTATGCGTTTTCTCCTGAATATATTCAGGAGAAAACGCATACATCCTTTATGGCCAAGCAAGCAAGCGGGCAATGCAAATCTGCACTAAAAAGGAGTATCACTTCCCACCGGTCAAAAGGGACATCCACAAAATGTGTAAAAACCAGAAAGGCAAGACAGGCCCTGGAGAAGAGGGAGCCTTGTTATGCTGATGGGCGGGATGTAAGTTGCCAACTGCCTCACTGGAGGAGTGCATTGTGTTCCCTAAAACAAGGAAACAACAGAGCTACAGAGCCAAGGGCGCTTCCAGTCTAGGGAATATACCTTGGGAAAACTGAAAATCAATAAGACAGAGCCACCCCCAAATTGAGGGCTGCACTGCTTACAAGAACCTCAACCTGGGTACACCTGAAATATCCCAGGAAATATAAAAATGGTTCAAAAATTTGTGGAACTTACGTACGATGGAATATCCCTCAGCCATGAAATCAATGTCATAAGACCAGTAGCAGCAAAATGAGTGGATTCAGGTACGATGATTCTAAGTGAAATAAGTCACACAGAAAAAGAAACTTATCATAAGATATCACTTAGGAAGATCCTGTAAACATGGCTACACATGAACTGAGTTAGGAAAGAGAACAGAGTCTCACATTTAGAAAACACTCTTATGCCTGCTTAAGGGGGGAGGAGAGGTGGGGTGATGCATCAAACCAGAGTTTGATATAAGCCCAGGTACCGTTCCAAAAACCAACTATGGAATAGACAAGACCTACACCTTCCTCAGTGAAAGGGACTCAAAACCCCATATTTCCCGCAGAGGAATAGATCTGACTAGTAAGAATCTTAAAACCTATGTATTGATATGTCTCCGTAAGGGAATCAAGTGTGTCTAGACTGGCATAAACATGGCAGCGAGAATCAGCTCAAACCCACTCTAAAATGGAATTTCAAAAACAAAACAAAGAAACAGGGAAATTCTTTACAATTCCTTCAGGGTCTCTGATGCAACCTGGAATGACCCTATCTACAATGACAGCTGGATGTGGCATGAGGCTGGACACTTGGGACTGAGAGGATTGGTGAGATTGGGTGAGCAAATGCAGACCCTTTAAAGCAAGAATGCATGGCACCCATTCCATGGGTCCCAACTCTCCAGGTTGAAGGGAATATTACTCCAGCTATAACATGTACGGGAAACCTAGAGAATGGACACACTGTGAATACGAAAGGTTTCTAAAACTCAACGAAGAGTCCCTCTCCTGGTGCTCCGGTTTGACTTTCCAACTGCTTTCCTATCAATCTCCCAACTTGGAGAGACAGCCCCTTTAAGCTCCTGGTTCACACAGGTTGCCAATTTGGCAGAGGATGAAAGGGAAGAGGGAGAACCAATGAGAGAGTAGCTGTTAGGCATTTGGATGGGCACATGTCACTCTAATTTCCCGGCAGGAAGAAGAATTAACCAAAGTCTCAGCCACCCACCGGGAACCAGTATAGGTCCTGAACCAAAAGTTTGGACTTGCGTTCAGCTCACAAAAAACGAGTTGAAAAATGGAGCTCAGGGGCACAGCAATTCACAAACTGGCAGAGTAATCAAGGCCAACTCTCGTCCAAAAATCTGTTGAGGGAAGGCAACGAGGCGGACTTGAAAGCGAGGCAGAATAGCAGGAAACAGATTTCAAGAGGTACGTTGGAATCGCCTGTAAAGCACAGGAAGAGGGGCACAACTTCGACAATGATGCACTTGGCCAAAAAGGGCGTATGCGTTTTCTCCTGAATATATTCAGGAGAAAACGCATACGCCCTTTTTGGCCAAGCAAGCAAGCGGGCAATGCAAATCTGCACTACAAAGGAGTATCACTTCCCACCGGTCAAAAGGGACATCCACAAAATGTGTAAAAACCAGAAAGGCAAGACAGGCCCTGGAGAAGAGGGAGCCTTGTTATGCTGATGGGCGGGATGTAAGTTGCCAACTGCCTCACTGGAGGAGTGCATTGTGTTCCCTAAAACAAGGAAACAACAGAGCTACAGAGCCAAGGGCGCTTCCAGTCTAGGGAATATACCTTGGGAAAACTGAAAATCAATAAGACAGAGCCACCCCCAAATTGAGGGCTGCACTGCTTACAAGAACCTCAACCTGGGTGCACCTGAAATATCCCAGGAAATATAAAAATGGTTCAAAAAATTGTGGAACTTACGTACGATGGAATATCCCTCAGCCATGAAATCAATGTCATAAGACCAGTAGCAGCAAAATGAGTGGATTCAGGTACGATGATTCTAAGTGAAATAAGTCACACAGAAAAAGAAACTTATCATAAGATATCACTTAGGAAGATCCTGTAAACATGGCTACACATGAACTGAGGTAGGAAAGAGAACAGAGTCTCACATTTAGAAAACACTCTTATACCTGCTTAAGGGGGAAGGAGAGGTGGGGTGATGCATCAAACCAGAGTTTGATATAAGCCCAGGTACCGTTCCAAAAACCAACTATGGTATAGACAAGACCTACACCTTCCTCAGTGAAAGGGACTCAAAACCCCATATTTCCCGCAGAGGAATAGATCTGACTAGTAAGAATCTTAAAACCTATGTATTGATATGTCTCCGTAAGGGAATCAAGTGTGTCTAGACTGGCATAAACATGGCAGCGAGAATCAGCTCAAACCCACTCTAAAAAGGAATTTCAAAAACAAAACAAAGAAACAGGGAAATTCTTTACAATTCCTTCAGGGTCTCTGATGCAACCTGGAATGACCCTATCTACAATGACAGCTGGATGTGGCATGAGGCTGGACACTTGGGACTGAGAGGATTGGTGAGATTGGGTGAGCAAATGCAGACCCTTTAAAGCAAGAATGCATGGCACCCATTCCATGGGTCCCAACTCTCCAGGTTGAAGGGAATATTACTCCAGCTATACCATGTACGGGAAACCTAGAGAATGGACACACTGTGAATACGAAAGGTTTCTAAAACTCAACGAAGAGTCCCTCTCCTGGTGCTCCGGTTTGACTTTCCAACTGCTTTCCTATCAATCTCCCAACTTGGAGAGACAGCCCCTTTAAGCTCCTGGTTCGCACAGGTTGCCAATTTGGCAGAGGATGAAAGGGAAGAGGGAGAACCAATGAGAGAGTAGCTGTTAGGCATTTGGATGGGCACATGTCACTCTAATTTCCCGGCAGGAAGAAGAATTAACCAAAGTCTCAGCCACCCACCGGGAACCAGTATAGGTCCTGAACCAAAAGTTTGGACTTGCGTTCAGCTCACAAAAAACGAGTTGAAAAATGGAGCTCAGGGGCACAGCAATTCACAAACTGGCAGAGTAATCAAGGCCAACTCTCGTCCAAAAATCTGTTGAGGGAAGGCAACGAGGCGGACTTGAAAGCGAGGCAGAATAGCAGGAAACAGATTTCAAGAGGTACGTTGGAATCGCCTGTAAAGCACAGGAAGAGGGGCACAACTTCGAAAATGATGCACTTGGCCAAAAAGGGCGTATGCGTTTTCTCCTGAATATATTCAGGAGAAAACGCATACGCCCTTTTTGGCCAAGCAAGCAAGCGGGCAATGCAAATCTGCACTACAAAGAAGAATCACTTCCCACGGGTCAAAAGGGACATCCACAAAATGTGTAAAAACCAGAAAGGCAAGACAGGCCCTGGAGAAGAGGGAGCCTTGTTATGCTGATGGGCGGGATGTAAGTTGCCAACTGCCTCACTGGAGGAGTGCATTGTGTTCCCTAAAACAAGGAAACAACAGAGCTACAGAGCCAAGGGCGCTTCCAGTCTAGGGAATATACCTTGGGAAAACTGAAAATCAATAAGACAGAGCCACCCCCAAATTGAGGGCTGCACTGCTTACAAGAACCTCAACCTGGGTACACCTGAAATATCCCAGGAAATGTAAAAATGGTTCAAAAATTTGTGGAACTTACGTATGATGGAATATCCCTCAGCCATGAAATCAATGTCATAAGACCAGTAGCAGCAAAATGAGTGGATTCAGGTACGATGATTCTAAGTGAAATAAGTCACACAGAAAAAGAAACTTATCATAAGATATCACTTAGGAAGATCCTGTAAACATGGCTACACATGAACTGAGTTAGGAAAGAGAACAGAGTCTCACATTTAGAAAACACTCTTATGCCTGCTTAAGGGGGGAGGAGAGGTGGGGTGATGCATCAAACCAGAGTTTGATATAAGCCCAGGTACCGTTCCAAAAACCAACTATGGAATAGACAAGACCTACACCTTCCTCAGTGAAAGGGACTCAAAACCCCATATTTCCCGCAGAGGAATAGATCTGACTAGTAAGAATCTTAAAACCTATGTATTGATATGTCTCCGTAAGGGAATCAAGTGTGTCTAGACTGGCATAAACATGGCAGCGAGAATCAGCTCAAACCCACTCTAAAAAGGAATTTCAAAAACAAAACAAAGAAACAGGGAAATTCTTTACAATTCCTTCAGGGTCTCTGATGCAACCTGGAATGACCCTATCTACAATGACAGCTGGATGTGGCATGAGGCTGGACACTTGGGACTGAGAGGATTGGTGAGATTGGGTGAGCAAATGCAGACCCTTTAAAGCAAGAATGCATGGCACCCATTCCATGGGTCCCAACTCTCCAGGTTGAAGGGAATATTACTACAGCTATACCATGTACGGGAAACCTAGAGAATGGACACACTGTGAATACGAAAGGTTTCTAAAACTCAACGAAGAGTCCCTCTCCTGGTGCTCCGGTTTGACTTTCCAACTGCTTTCCTATCAATCTCCCAACTTGGAGAGACAGCCCCTTTAAGCTCCTGGTTCGCACAGGTTGCCAATTTGGCAGAGGATGGAAGGGAAGAGGGAGAACCAATGAGAGAGTAGCTGTTAGGCATTTGGATGGGCACATGTCACTCTAATTTCCCGGCAGGAAGAAGAATTAACCAAAGTCTCAGCCACCCACCGGGAACCAGTATAGGTCCTGAACCAAAAGTTTGGACTTGCGTTCAGCTCACAAAAAACGAGTTGAAAAATGGAGCTCAGGGGCACAGCAATTCACAAACTGGCAGAGTAATCAAGGCCAACTCTCGTCCAAAATTCTGTTGTGGGAAGGCAACGAGGCGGACTTGAAAGCGAGGCAGAATAGCAGGAAACAGATTTCAAGAGGTACGTTGGAATCGCCTGTAAAGCACAGGAAGAGGGGCACAACTTCGACAATGATGCACTTGGCCAAAAAGGGCGTATGCGTTTTCTCCTGAATATATTCAGGAGAAAACGCATACGCCCTTTTTGGCCAAGCAAGCAAGCGGGCAATGCAAATCTGCACTAAAAAGGAGTATCACTTCCCACCGGTCAAAAGGGACATCCACAAAATGTGTAAAAACCAGAAAGGCAAGACAGGCCCTGGAGAACAGGGAGCCTTGTTATGCTGATGGGCGGGATGTAAGTTGCCAACTGCCTCACTGGAGGAGTGCATTGTGTTCCCTAAAACAAGGAAACAACAGAGCTACAGAGCCAAGGGCGCTTCCAGTCTAGGGAATATACCTTGGGAAAACTGAAAATCAATAAGACAGAGCCACCCCCAAATTGAGGGCTGCACTGCTTACAAGAACCTCAACCTGGGTACACCTGAAATATCCCAGGAAATATAAAAATGGTTCAAAAATTTGTGGAACTTACGTACGATGGAATATCCCTCAGCCATGAAATCAATGTCATAAGACCAGTAGCAGCAAAATGAGTGGATTCAGGTACGATGATTCTAAGTGAAATAAGTCACACAGAAAAAGAAACTTATCATAAGATATCACTTAGGAAGATCCTGTAAACATGGCTACACATGAACTGAGTTAGGAAAGAGAACAGAGTCTCACATTTAGAAAACACTCTTATGCCTGCTTAAGGGGGGAGGAGAGGTGGGGTGATGCATCAAACCAGAGTTTGATATAAGCCCAGGTACCGTTCCAAAAACCAACTATGGAATAGACAAGACCTACACCTTCCTCAGTGAAAGGGACTCAAAACCCCATATTTCCCGCAGAGGAATAGATCTGACTAGTAAGAATCTTAAAACCTATGTATTGATATGTCTCCGTAAGGGAATCAAGTGTGTCTAGACTGGCATAAACATGGCAGCGAGAATCAGCTCAAACCCACTCTAAAAAGGAATTTCAAAAACAAAACAAAGAAACAGGGAAATTCTTTACAATTCCTTCAGGGTCTCTGATGCAACCTGGAATGACCCTATCTACAATGACAGCTGGATGTGGCATGAGGCTGGACACTTGGGACTGAGAGGATTGGTGAGATTGGGTGAGCAAATGCAGACCCTTTAAAGCAAGAATGCATGGCACCCATTCCATGGGTCCCAACTCTCCAGGTTGAAGGGAATATTACTCCAGCTATACCATGTACGGGAAACCTAGAGAATGGACACACTGTGAATACGAAAGGTTTCTAAAACTCAACGAAGAGTCCCTCTCCTGGTGCTCCGGTTTGACTTTCCAACTGCTTTCCTATCAATCTCCCAACTTGGAGAGACAGCCCCTTTAAGCTCCTGGTTCGCACAGGTTGCCAATTTGGCAGAGGATGAAAGGGAAGAGGGAGAACCAATGAGAGAGTAGCTGTTAGGCATTTGGATGGGCACATGTCACTCTAATTTCCCGGCAGGAAGAAGAATTAACCAAAGTCTCAGCCACCCACCGGGAACCAGTATAGGTCCTGAACCAAAAGTTTGGACTTGCGTTCAGCTCACAAAAAACGAGTTGAAAAATGGAGCTCAGGGGCACAGCAATTCACAAACTGGCAGAGTAATCAAGGCCAACTCTCGTCCAAAATTCTGTTGTGGGAAGGCAACGAGGCGGACTTGAAAGCGAGGCAGAATAGCAGGAAACAGATTTCAAGAGGTACGTTGGAATCGCCTGTAAAGCACAGGAAGAGGGGCACAACTTCGACAATGATGCACTTGGCCAAAAAGGGCGTATGCGTTTTCTCCTGAATATATTCAGGAGAAAACGCATACGCCCTTTTTGGCCAAGCAAGCAAGCGGGCAATGCAAATCTGCACTAAAAAGGAGTATCACTTCCCACCGGTCAAAAGGGACATCCACAAAATGTGTAAAAACCAGAAAGGCAAGACAGGCCCTGGAGAAGAGGGAGCCTTGTTATGCTGATGGGCGGGATGTAAGTTGCCAACTGCCTCACTGGAGGAGTGCATTGTGTTCCCTAAAACAAGGAAACAACAGAGCTACAGAGCCAAGGGCGCTTCCAGTCTAGGGAATATACCTTGGGAAAACTGAAAATCAATAAGACAGAGCCACCCCCAAATTGAGGGCTGCACTGCTTACAAGAACCTCAACCTGGGTGCACCTGAAATATCCCAGGAAATATAAAAATGGTTCAAAAAATTGTGGAACTTACGTACGATGGAATATCCCTCAGCCATGAAATCAATGTCATAAGACCAGTAGCAGCAAAATGAGTGGATTCAGGTACGATGATTCTAAGTGAAATAAGTCACACAGAAAAAGAAACTTATCATAAGATATCACTTAGGAAGATCCTGTAAACATGGCTACACATGAACTGAGTTAGGAAAGAGAACAGAGTCTCACATTTAGAAAACACTCTTATGCCTGCTTAAGGGGGAAGGAGAGGTGGGGTGATGCATCAAACCAGAGTTTGATATAAGCCCAGGTACCGTTCCAAAAACCAACTATGGAATAGACAAGACCTACACCTTCTTCAGTGAAAGGGACTCAAAACCCCATATTTCCCGCAGAGGAATAGATCTGACTAGTAAGAATCTTAAAACCTATGTATTGATATGTCTCCGTAAGGGAATCAAGTGTGTCTAGACTGGCATAAACATGGCAGCGAGAATCAGCTCAAACCCACTCTAAAAAGGAATTTCAAAAACAAAACAAAGAAACAGGGAAATTCTTTACAATTCCTTCAGGGTCTCTGATGCAACCTGGAATGACCCTATCTACAATGACAGCTGGATGTGGCATGAGGCTGGACACTTGGGACTGAGAGGATTGGTGAGATTGGGTGAGCAAATGCAGACCCTTTAAAGCAAGAATGCATGGCACCCATTCCATGGGTCCCAACTCTCCAGGTTGAAGGGAATATTACTCCAGCTATAACATGTACGGGAAACCTAGAGAATGGACACACTGTGAATACGAAAGGTTTCTAAAACTCAACGAAGAGTCCCTCTCCTGGTGCTCCGGTTTGACTTTCCAACTGCTTTCCTATCAATCTCCCAACTTGGAGAGACAGCCCCTTTAAGCTCCTGGTTCGCACAGGTTGCCAATTTGGCAGAGGATGAAAGGGAAGACGGAGAACCAATGAGAGAGTAGCTGTTAGGCATTTGGATGGGCACATGTCACTCTAATTTCCCGGCAGGAAGAAGAATTAACCAAAGTCTCAGCCACCCACCGGGAACCAGTATAGGTCCTGAACCAAAAGTTTGGACTTGCGTTCAGCTCACAAAAAACGAGTTGAAAAATGGAGCTCAGGGGCACAGCAATTCACAAACTGGCAGAGTAATCAAGGCCAACTCTCGTCCAAAAATCTGTTGAGGGAAGGCAACGAGGCGGACTTGAAAGCGAGGCAGAATAGCAGGAAACAGATTTCAAGACGTACGTTGGAATCGCCTGTAAAGCACAGGAAGAGGGGCACAACTTCGACAATGATGCACTTGGCCAAAAAGGGCGTATGCGTTTTCTCCTGAATATATTCAGGAGAAAACGCATACGGCCTTTTTGGCCAAGCAAGCAAGCGGGCAATGCAAATCTGCACTACAAAGAAGTATCACTTCCCACCGGTCAAAAGGGACATCCACAAAATGTGTAAAAACCAGAAAGGCAAGACAGGCCCTGGAGAAGAGGGAGCCTTGTTATGCTGATGGGCGGGATGTAAGTTGCCAACTGCCTCACTGGAGGAGTGCATTGTGTTCCCTAAAACAAGGAAACAACAGAGCTACAGAGCCAAGGGCGCTTCCAGTCTAGGGAATATACCTTGGGAAAACTGAAAATCAATAAGACAGAGCCACCCCCAAATTGAGGGCTGCACTGCTTACAAGAACCTCAACCTGGGTACACCTGAAATATCCCAGGAAATATAAAAATGGTTCAAAAATTTGTGGAACTTACGTACGATGGAATATCCCTCAGCCATGAAATCAATGTCATAAGACCAGTAGCAGCAAAATGAGTGGATTCAGGTACGATGATTCTAAGTGAAATAAGTCACACAGAAAATGAAACTTATCATAAGATATCACTTAGGAAGATCCTGTAAACATGGCTACACATGAACTGAGTTAGGAAAGAGAACAGAGTCTCACATTTAGAAAACACTCTTATGCCTGCTTAAGGGGGAAGGAGAGGTGGGGTGATGCATCAAACCAGAGTTTGATATAAGCACAGGTACCATTCCAAAAACCAACTATGGAATAGACAAGACCTACACCTTCCTCAGTGAAAGGGACTCAAAACCCCATATTTCCCGCAGAGGAATAGATCTGACTAGTAAGAATCTTAAAACCTATGTATTGATATGTCTCCGTAAGGGAATCAAGTGTGTCTAGACTGGCATAAACATGGCAGCGAGAATCAGCTCAAACCCACTCTAAAAAGGAATTTCGAAAACAAAACAAAGAAACAGGGAAATTCTTTACAATTCCTTCAGGGTCTCTGATGCAACCTGGAATGACCCTATCTACAATGACAGCTGGATGTGGCATGAGGCTGGACACTTGGGACTGAGAGGATTGGTGAGATTGGGTGAGCAAATGCAGACCCTTTAAAGCAAGAATGCATGGCACCCATTCCATGGGTCCCAACTCTCCAGGTTGAAGGGAATATTACTACAGCTATACCATGTACGGGAAACCTAGAGAATGGACACACTGTGAATACGAAAGGTTTCTAAAACTCAACGAAGAGTCCCTCTCCTGGTGCTCCGGTTTGACTTTCCAACTGCTTTCCTATCAATCTCCCAACTTGGAGAGACAGCCCCTTTAAGCTCCTGGTTCGCACAGGTTGCCAATTTGGCAGAGGATGAAAGGGAAGAGGGAGAACCAATGAGAGAGTAGCTGTTAGGCATTTGGATGGGCACATGTCACTCTAATTTCCCGGCAGGAAGAAGAATTAACCAAAGTCTCAGCCACCCACCGGGAACCAGTATAGGTCCTGAACCAAAAGTTTGGACTTGCGTTCAGCTCACAAAAAACGAGTTGAAAAATGGAGCTCAGGGGCACAGCAATTCACAAACTGGCAGAGTAATCAAGGCCAACTCTCGTCCAAAATTCTGTTGTGGGAAGGCAACGAGGCGGACTTGAAAGCGAGGCAGAATAGCAGGAAACAGATTTCAAGAGGTACGTTGGAATCGCCTGTAAAGCACAGGAAGAGGGGCACAACTTCGACAATGATGCACTTGGCCAAAAAGGGCGTATGCGTTTTCTCCTGAATATATTCAGGAGAAAACGCATACGCCCTTTTTGGCCAAGCAAGCAAGCGGGCAATGCAAATCTGCACTAAAAAGGAGTATCACTTCCCACCGGTCAAAAGGGACATCCACAAAATGTGTAAAAACCAGAAAGGCAAGACAGGCCCTGGAGAACAGGGAGCCTTGTTATGCTGATGGGCGGGATGTAAGTTGCCAACTGCCTCACTGGAGGAGTGCATTGTGTTCCCTAAAACAAGGAAACAACAGAGCTACAGAGCCAAGGGCGCTTCCAGTCTAGGGAATATACCTTGGGAAAACTGAAAATCAATAAGACAGAGCCACCCCCAAATTGAGGGCTGCACTGCTTACAAGAACCTCAACCTGGGTACACCTGAAATATCCCAGGAAATATAAAAATGGTTCAAAAATTTGTGGAACTTACGTACGATGGAATATCCCTCAGCCATGAAATCAATGTCATAAGACCAGTAGCAGCAAAATGAGTGGATTCAGGTACGATGATTCTAAGTGAAATAAGTCACACAGAAAAAGAAACTTATCATAAGATATCACTTAGGAAGATCCTGTAAACATGGCTACACATGAACTGAGTTAGGAAAGAGAACAGAGTCTCACATTTAGAAAACACTCTTATGCCTGCTTAAGGGGGGAGGAGAGGTGGGGTGATGCATCAAACCAGAGTTTGATATAAGCCCAGGTACCGTTCCAAAAACCAACTATGGAATAGACAAGACCTACACCTTCCTCAGTGAAAGGGACTCAAAACCCCATATTTCCCGCAGAGGAATAGATCTGACTAGTAAGAATCTTAAAACCTATGTATTGATATGTCTCCGTAAGGGAATCAAGTGTGTCTAGACTGGCATAAACATGGCAGCGAGAATCAGCTCAAACCCACTCTAAAAAGGAATTTCAAAAACAAAACAAAGAAACAGGGAAATTCTTTACAATTCCTTCAGGGTCTCTGATGCAACCTGGAATGACCCTATCTACAATGACAGCTGGATGTGGCATGAGGCTGGACACTTGGGACTGAGAGGATTGGTGAGATTGGGTGAGCAAATGCAGACCCTTTAAAGCAAGAATGCATGGCACCCATTCCATGGGTCCCAACTCTCCAGGTTGAAGGGAATATTACTACAGCTATACCATGTACGGGAAACCTAGAGAATGGACACACTGTGAATACGAAAGGTTTCTAAAACTCAACGAAGAGTCCCTCTCCTGGTGCTCCGGTTTGACTTTCCAACTGCTTTCCTATCAATCTCCCAACTTGGAGAGACAGCCCCTTTAAGCTCCTGGTTCGCACAGGTTGCCAATTTGGCAGAGGATGAAAGGGAAGAGGGAGAACCAATGAGAGAGTAGCTGTTAGGCATTTGGATGGGCACATGTCACTCTAATTTCCCGGCAGGAAGAAGAATTAACCAAAGTCTCAGCCACCCACCGGGAACCAGTATAGGTCCTGAACCAAAAGTTTGGACTTGCGTTCAGCTCACAAAAAACGAGTTGAAAAATGGAGCTCAGGGGCACAGCAATTCACAAACTGGCAGAGTAATCAAGGCCAACTCTCGTCCAAAAATCTGTTGAGGGAAGGCAACGAGGCGGACTTGAAAGCGAGGCAGAATAGCAGGAAACAGATTTCAAGAGGTACGTTGGAATCGCCTGTAAAGCACAGGAAGAGGGGCACAACTTCGACAATGATGCACTTGGCCAAAAAGGGCGTATGCGTTTTCTCCTGAATATATTCAGGAGAAAACGCATACGCCCTTTTTGGCCAAGCAAGCAAGCGGGCAATGCAAATCTGCACTACAAAGAAGTATCACTTCCCACCGGTCAAAAGGGACATCCACAAAATGTGTAAAAACCAGAAAGGCAAGACAGGCCCTGGAGAAGAGGGAGCCTTGTTATGCTGATGGGCGGGATGTAAGTTGCCAACTGCCTCACTGGAGGAGTGCATTGTGTTCCCTAAAACAAGGAAACAACAGAGCTACAGAGCCAAGGGCGCTTCCAGTCTAGGGAATATACCTTGGGAAAACTGAAAATCAATAAGACAGAGCCACCCCCAAATTGAGGGCTGCACTGCTTACAAGAACCTCAACCTGGGTACACCTGAAATATCCCAGGAAATATAAAAATGGTTCAAAAATTTGTGGAACTTACGTACGATGGAATATCCCTCAGCCATGAAATCAATGTCATAAGACCAGTAGCAGCAAAATGAGTGGATTCAGGTACGATGATTCTAAGTGAAATAAGTCACACAGAAAATGAAACTTATCATAAGATATCACTTAGGAAGATCCTGTAAACATGGCTACACATGAACTGAGTTAGGAAAGAGAACAGAGTCTCACATTTAGAAAACACTCTTATGCCTGCTTAAGGGGGAAGGAGAGGTGGGGTGATGCATCAAACCAGAGTTTGATATAAGCACAGGTACCATTCCAAAAACCAACTATGGAATAGACAAGACCTACACCTTCCTCAGTGAAAGGGACTCAAAACCCCATATTTCCCGCAGAGGAATAGATCTGACTAGTAAGAATCTTAAAACCTATGTATTGATATGTCTCCGTAAGGGAATCAAGTGTGTCTAGACTGGCATAAACATGGCAGCGAGAATCAGCTCAAACCCACTCTAAAAAGGAATTTCAAAAACAAAACAAAGAAACAGGGAAATTCTTTACAATTCCTTCAGGGTCTCTGATGCAACCTGGAATGACCCTATCTACAATGACAGCTGGATGTGGCATGAGGCTGGACACTTGGGACTGAGAGGATTGGTGAGATTGGGTGAGCAAATGCAGACCCTTTAAAGCAAGAATGCATGGCACCCATTCCATGGGTCCCAACTCTCCAGGTTGAAGGGAATATTACTACAGCTATACCATGTACGGGAAACCTAGAGAATGGACACACTGTGAATACGAAAGGTTTCTAAAACTCAACGAAGAGTCCCTCTCCTGGTGCTCCGGTTTGACTTTCCAACTGCTTTCCTATCAATCTCCCAACTTGGAGAGACAGCCCCTTTAAGCTCCTGGTTCGCACAGGTTGCCAATTTGGCAGAGGATGAAAGGGAAGAGGGAGAACCAATGAGAGAGTAGCTGTTAGGCATTTGGATGGGCACATGTCACTCTAATTTCCCGGCAGGAAGAAGAATTAACCAAAGTCTCAGCCACCCACCGGGAACCAGTATAGGTCCTGAACCAAAAGTTTGGACTTGCGTTCAGCTCACAAAAAACGAGTTGAAAAATGGAGCTCAGGGGCACAGCAATTCACAAACTGGCAGAGTAATCAAGGCCAACTCTCGTCCAAAAATCTGTTGAGGGAAGGCAACGAGGCGGACTTGAAAGCGAGGCAGAATAGCAGGAAACAGATTTCAAGAGGTACGTTGGAATCGCCTGTAAAGCACAGGAAGAGGGGCACAATTTCGACAATGATGCACTTGGCCAAAAAGGGCGTATGCGTTTTCTCCTGAATATATTCAGGAGAAAACGCATACGCCCATTTTGGCCAAGCAAGCAAGCGGGCAATGCAAATCTGCACTACAAAGAAGTATCACTTCCCACCGGTCAAAAGGGACATCCACAAAATGTGTAAAAACCAGAAAGGCAAGACAGGCCCTGGAGAACAGGGAGCCTTGTTATGCTGATGGGCGGGATGTAAGTTGCCAACTGCCTCACTGGAGGAGTGCATTGTGTTCCCTAAAACAAGGAAACAACAGAGCTACAGAGCCAAGGGCGCTTCCAGTCTAGGGAATATACCTTGGGAAAACTGAAAATCAATAAGACAGAGCCACCCCCAAATTGAGGGCTGCACTGCTTACAAGAACCTCAACCTGGGTACACCTGAAATATCCCAGGAAATATAAAAATGGTTCAAAAATTTGTGGAACTTACGTACGATGGAATATCCCTCAGCCATGAAATCAATGTCATAAGACCAGTAGCAGCAAAATGAGTGGATTCAGGTACGATGATTCTAAGTGAAATAAGTCACACAGAAAATGAAACTTATCATAAGATATCACTTAGGAAGATCCTGTAAACATGGCTACACATGAACTGAGTTAGGAAAGAGAACAGAGTCTCACATTTAGAAAACACTCTTATGCCTGCTTAAGGGGGAAGGAGAGGTGGGGTGATGCATCAAACCAGAGTTTGATATAAGCACAGGTACCATTCCAAAAACCAACTATGGAATAGACAAGACCTACACCTTCCTCAGTGAAAGGGACTCAAAACCCCATATTTCCCGCAGAGGAATAGATCTGACTAGTAAGAATCTTAAAACCTATGTATTGATATGTCTCCGTAAGGGAATCAAGTGTGTCTAGACTGGCATAAACATGGCAGCGAGAATCAGCTCAAACCCACTCTAAAAAGGAATTTCAAAAACAAAACAAAGAAACAGGGAAATTCTTTACAATTCCTTCAGGGTCTCTGATGCAACCTGGAATGACCCTATCTACAATGACAGCTGGATGTGGCATGAGGCTGGACACTTGGGACTGAGAGGATTGGTGAGATTGGGTGAGCAAATGCAGACCCTTTAAAGCAAGAATGCATGGCACCCATTCCATGGGTCCCAACTCTCCAGGTTGAAGGGAATATTACTACAGCTATACCATGTACGGGAAACCTAGAGAATGGACACACTGTGAATACGAAAGGTTTCTAAAACTCAACGAAGAGTCCCTCTCCTGGTGCTCCGGTTTGACTTTCCAACTGCTTTCCTATCAATCTCCCAACTTGGAGAGACAGCCCCTTTAAGCTCCTGGTTCGCACAGGTTGCCAATTTGGCAGAGGATGAAAGGGAAGAGGGAGAACCAATGAGAGAGTAGCTGTTAGGCATTTGGATGGGCACATGTCACTCTAATTTCCCGGCAGGAAGAAGAATTAACCAAAGTCTCAGCCACCCACCGGGAACCAGTATAGGTCCTGAACCAAAAGTTTGGACTTGCGTTCAGCTCACAAAAAACGAGTTGAAAAATGGAGCTCAGGGGCACAGCAATTCACAAACTGGCAGAGTAATCAAGGCCAACTCTCGTCCAAAAATCTGTTGAGGGAAGGCAACGAGGCGGACTTGAAAGCGAGGCAGAATAGCAGGAAACAGATTTCAAGAGGTACGTTGGAATCGCCTGTAAAGCACAGGAAGAGGGGCACAACTTCGACAATGATGCACTTGGCCAAAAAGGGCGTATGCGTTTTCTCCTGAATATATTCAGGAGAAAACGCATACGCCCTTTTTGGCCAAGCAAGCAAGCGGGCAATGCAAATCTGCACTCCAAAGAGTATCACTTCCCACCGGTCAAAAGGGACATCCACAAAATGTGTAAAAACCAGAAAGGCAAGACAGGCCCTGGAGAACAGGGAGCCTTGTTATGCTGATGGGCGGGATGTAAGTTGCCAACTGCCTCACTGGAGGAGTGCATTGTGTTCCCTAAAACAAGGAAACAACAGAGCTACAGAGCCAAGGGTGCTTCCAGTCTAGGGAATATACCTTGGGAAAACTGAAAATCAATAAGACAGAGCCACCCCCAAATTGAGGGCTGCACTGCTTACAAGAACCTCAACCTGGGTGCACCTGAAATATCCCAGGAAATATAAAAATGGTTCAAAAAATTGTGGAACTTACGTACGATGGAATATCCCTCAGCCATGAAATCAATGTCATAAGACCAGTAGCAGCAAAATGAGTGGATTCAGGTACGATGATTCTAAGTGAAATAAGTCACACAGAAAAAGAAACTTATCATAAGATATCACTTAGGAAGATCCTGTAAACATGGCTACACATGAACTGAGTTAGGAAAGAGAACAGAGTCTCACATTTAGAAAACACTCTTATGCCTGCTTAAGGGGGAAGGAGAGGTGGGGTGATGCATCAAACCAGAGTTTGATATAAGCCCAGGTACCGTTCCAAAAACCAACTATGGAATAGACAAGACCTACACCTTCCTCAGTGAAAGGGACTCAAAACCCCATATTTCCCGCAGAGGAATAGATCTGACTAGTAAGAATCTTAAAACCTATGTATTGATATGTCTCCGTAAGGGAATCAAGTGTGTCTAGACTGGCATAAACATGGCAGCGAGAATCAGCTCAAACCCACTCTAAAAAGGAATTTCAAAAACAAAACAAAGAAACAGGGAAATTCTTTACAATTCCTTCAGGGTCTCTGATGCAACCTGGAATGACCCTATCTACAATGACAGCTGGATGTGGCATGAGGCTGGACACTTGGGACTGAGAGGATTGGTGAGATTGGGTGAGCAAATGCAGACCCTTTAAAGCAAGAATGCATGGCACCCATTCCATGGGTCCCAACTCTCCAGGTTGAAGGGAATATTACTCCAGCTATAACATGTACGGGAAACCTAGAGAATGGACACACTGTGAATACGAAAGGTTTCTAAAACTCAACGAAGAGTCCCTCTCCTGGTGCTCCGGTTTGACTTTCCAACTGCTTTCCTATCAATCTCCCAACTTGGAGAGACAGCCCCTTTAAGCTCCTGGTTCGCACAGGTTGCCAATTTGGCAGAGGATGAAAGGGAAGAGGGAGAACCAATGAGAGAGTAGCTGTTAGGCATTTGGATGGGCACATGTCACTCTAATTTCCCGGCAGGAAGAAGAATTAACCAAAGTCTCAGCCACCCACCGGGAACCAGTATAGGTCCTGAACCAAAAGTTTGGACTTGCGTTCAGCTCACAAAAAACGAGTTGAAAAATGGAGCTCAGGGGCACAGCAATTCACAAACTGGCAGAGTAATCAAGGCCAACTCTCGTCCAAAAATCTGTTGAGGGAAGGCAACGAGGCGGACTTGAAAGCGAGGCAGAATAGCAGGAAACAGATTTCAAGAGGTACGTTGGAATCGCCTGTAAAGCACAGGAAGAGGGGCACAACTTCGACAATGATGCACTTGGCCAAAAAGGGCGTATGCGTTTTCTCCTGAATATATTCAGGAGAAAACGCATACGCCCATTTTGGCCAAGCAAGCAAGCGGGCAATGCAAATCTGCACTACAAAGAAGTATCACTTCCCACCGGTCAAAAGGGACATCCACAAAATGTGTAAAAACCAGAAAGGCAAGACAGGCACTGGAGAAGAGGGAGCCTTGTTATGCTGATGGGCGGGATGTAAGTTGCCAACTGCCTCACTGGAGGAGTGCATTGTGTTCCCTAAAACAAGGAAACAACAGAGCTACAGAGCCAAGGGCGCTTCCAGTCTAGGGAATATACCTTGGGAAAACTGAAAATCAATAAGACAGAGCCACCCCCAAATTGAGGGCTGCACTGCTTACAAGAACCTCAACCTGGGTACACCTGAAATATCCCAGGAAATATAAAAATGGTTCAAAAATTTGTGGAACTTACGTACGATGGAATATCCCTCAGCCATGAAATCAATGTCATAAGACCAGTAGCAGCAAAATGAGTGGATTCAGGTACGATGATTCTAAGTGAAATAAGTCACACAGAAAAAGAAACTTATCCTAAGATATCACTTAGGAAGATCCTGTAAACATGGCTACACATGAACTGAGTTAGGAAAGAGAACAGAGTCTCACATTTAGAAAACACTCTTATGCCTGCTTAAGGGGGAAGGAGAGGTGGGGTGATGCATCAAACCAGAGTTTGATATAAGCCCAGGTACCGTTCCAAAAACCAACTATGGAATAGACAAGACCTACACCTTCCTCAGTGAAAGGGACTCAAAACCCCATATTTCCCGCAGAGGAATAGATCTGACTAGTAAGAATCTTAAAACCTATGTATTGATATGTCTCCGTAAGGGAATCAAGTGTGTCTAGACTGGCATAAACATGGCAGCGAGAATCAGCTCAAACCCACTCTAAAAAGGAATTTCAAAAACAAAACAAAGAAACAGGGAAATTCTTTACAATTCCTTCAGGGTCTCTGATGCAACCTGGAATGACCCTATCTACAATGACAGCTGGATGTGGCATGAGGCTGGACACTTGGGACTGAGAGGATTGGTGAGATTGGGTGAGCAAATGCAGACCCTTTAAAGCAAGAATGCATGGCACCCATTCCATGGGTCCCAACTCTCCAGGTTGAAGGGAATATTACTACAGCTATAACATGTACGGGAAACCTAGAGAATGGACACACTGTGAATACGAAAGGTTTCTAAAACTCAACGAAGAGTCCCTCTCCTGGTGCTCCGGTTTGACTTTCCAACTGCTTTCCTATCAATCTCCCAACTTGGAGAGACAGCCCCTTTAAGCTCCTGGTTCGCACAGGTTGCCAATTTGGCAGAGGATGAAAGGGAAGACGGAGAACCAATGAGAGAGTAGCTGTTAGGCATTTGGATGGGCACATGTCACTCTAATTTCCCGGCAGGAAGAAGAATTAACCAAAGTCTCAGCCACCCACCGGGAACCAGTATAGGTCCTGAACCAAAAGTTTGGACTTGCGTTCAGCTCACAAAAAACGAGTTGAAAAATGGAGCTCAGGGGCACAGCAATTCACAAACTGGCAGAGTAATCAAGGCCAACTCTCGTCCAAAAATCTGTTGAGGGAAGGCAACGAGGCGGACTTGAAAGCGAGGCAGAATAGCAGGAAACAGATTTCAAGAGGTACGTTGGAATCGCCTGTAAAGCACAGCAAGAGGGGCACAACTTCGACAATGATGCACTTGGCCAAAAAGGGCGTATGCGTTTTCTCCTGAATATATTCAGGAGAAAACGCATACGCCCTTTTTGGCCAAGCAAGCAAGCGGGCAATGCAAATCTGCACTACAAAGAAGTATCCCTTCCCACCGGTCAAAAGGGACATCCACAAAATGTGTAAAAACCAGAAAGGCAAGACAGGCCCTGGAGAAGAGGGAGCCTTGTTATGCTGATGGGCGGGATGTAAGTTGCCAACTGCCTCACTGGAGGAGTGCATTGTGTTCCCTAAAACAAGGAAACAACAGAGCTACAGAGCCAAGGGCGCTTCCAGTCTAGGGAATATACCTTGGGAAAACTGAAAATCAATAAGACAGAGCCACCCCCAAATTGAGGGCTGCACTGCTTACAAGAACCTCAACCTGGGTACACCTGAAATATCCCAGGAAATATAAAAATGGTTCAAAAATTTGTGGAACTTACGTACAATGGAATATCCCTCAGCCATGAAATCAATGTCATAAGACCAGTAGCAGCAAAATGAGTGGATTCAGGTACGATGATTCTAAGTGAAATAAGTCACACAGAAAAAGAAACTTATCATAAGATATCACTTAGGAAGATCCTGTAAACATGGCTACACATGAACTGAGTTAGGAAAGAGAACAGAGTCTCACATTTAGAAAACACTCTTATGCCTGCTTAAGGGGGAAGGAGAGGTGGGGTGATGCATCAAACCAGAGTTTGATATAAGCCCAGGTACCGTTCCAAAAACCAACTATGGAATAGACAAGACCTACACCTTCCTCAGTGAAAGGGACTCAAAACCCCATATTTCCCGCAGAGGAATAGATCTGACTAGTAAGAATCTTAAAACCTATGTATTGATATGTCTCCGTAAGGGAATCAAGTGTGTCTAGACTGGCATAAACATGGCAGCGAGAATCAGCTCAAACCCACTCTAAAAAGGAATTTCAAAAACAAAACAAAGAAACAGGGAAATTCTTTACAATTCCTTCAGGGTCTCTGATGCAACCTGGAATGACCCTATCTACAATGACAGCTGGATGTGGCATGAGGCTGGACACTTGGGACTGAGAGGATTGGTGAGATTGGGTGAGCAAATGCAGACCCTTTAAAGCAAGAATGCATGGCACCCATTCCATGGGTCCCAACTCTCCAGGTTGAAGGGAATATTACTACAGCTATAACATGTACGGGAAACCTAGAGAATGGACACACTGTGAATACGAAAGGTTTCTAAAACTCAACGAAGAGTCCCTCTCCTGGTGCTCCGGTTTGACTTTCCAACTGCTTTCCTATCAATCTCCCAACTTGGAGAGACAGCCCCTTTAAGCTCCTGGTTCGCACAGGTTGCCAATTTGGCAGAGGATGAAAGGGAAGAGGGAGAACCAATGAGAGAGTAGCTGTTAGGCATTTGGATGGGCACATGTCACTCTAATTTCCCGGCAGGAAGAAGAATTAACCAAAGTCTCAGCCACCCACCGGGAACCAGTATAGGTCCTGAACCAAAAGTTTGGACTTGCGTTCAGCTCACAAAAAACGAGTTGAAAAATGGAGCTCAGGGGCACAGCAATTCACAAACTGGCAGAGTAATCAAGGCCAACTCTCGTCCAAAAATCTGTTGAGGGAAGGCAACGAGGCGGACTTGAAAGCGAGGCAGAATAGCAGGAAACAGATTTCAAGAGGTACGTTGGAATCGCCTGTAAAGCACAGCAAGAGGGGCACAACTTCGACAATGATGCACTTGGCCAAAAAGGGCGTATGCGTTTTCTCCTGAATATATTCAGGAGAAAACGCATACGCCCTTTTTGGCCAAGCAAGCAAGCGGGC
This sequence comes from Mesoplodon mirus, assembly GCF_964341445.2. Lineage (NCBI taxonomy): Eukaryota > Metazoa > Chordata > Mammalia > Artiodactyla > Ziphiidae > Mesoplodon > Mesoplodon mirus. The sequence goes on along the minus strand of NC_138987.1, from coordinate 104,721,135 downwards.
AATGCAAATCTGCACTACAAAGAAGTATCCCTTCCCACCGGTCAAAAGGGACATCCACAAAATGTGTAAAAACCAGAAAGGCAAGACAGGCCCTGGAGAAGAGGGAGCCTTGTTATGCTGATGGGCGGGATGTAAGTTGCCAACTGCCTCACTGGAGGAGTGCATTGTGTTCCCTAAAACGAGGAAACAACAGAGCTACAGAGCCAAGGGCGCTTCCAGTCTAGGGAATATACCTTGGGAAAACTGAAAATCAATAAGACAGAGCCACCCCCAAATTGAGGGCTGCACTGCTTACAAGAACCTCAACCTGGGTGCACCTGAAATATCCCAGGAAATATAAAAATGGTTCAAAAATTTGTGGAACTTACGTACGATGGAATATCCCTCAGCCATGAAATCAATGTCATAAGACCAGTAGCAGCAAAATGAGTGGATTCAGGTACGATGATTCTAAGTGAAATAAGTCACACAGAAAAAGAAACTTATCATAAGATATCACTTAGGAAGATCCTGTAAACATGGCTACACATGAACTGAGTTAGGAAAGAGAACAGAGTCTCACATTTAGAAAACACTCTTATGCCTGCTTAAGGGGGAAGGAGAGGTGGGGTGATGCATCAAACCAGAGTTTGATATAAGCCCAGGTACCGTTCCAAAAACCAACTATGGAATAGACAAGACCTACACCTTCCTCAGTGAAAGGGACTCAAAACCCCATATTTCCCGCAGAGGAATAGATCTGACTAGTAAGAATCTTAAAACCTATGTATTGATATGTCTCCGTAAGGGAATCAAGTGTGTCTAGACTGGCATAAACATGGCAGCGAGAATCAGCTCAAACCCACTCTAAAAAGGAATTTCAAAAACAAAACAAAGAAACAGGGAAATTCTTTACAATTCCTTCAGGGTCTCTGATGCAACCTGGAATGACCCTATCTACAATGACAGCTGGATGTGGCATGAGGCTGGACACTTGGGACTGAGAGGATTGGTGAGATTGGGTGAGCAAATGCAGACCCTTTAAAGCAAGAATGCATGGCACCCATTCCATGGGTCCCAACTCTCCAGGTTGAAGGGAATATTACTCCAGCTATAACATGTACGGGAAACCTAGAGAATGGACACACTGTGAATACGAAAGGTTTCTAAAACTCAACGAAGAGTCCCTCTCCTGGTGCTCCGGTTTGACTTTCCAACTGCTTTCCTATCAATCTCCCAACTTGGAGAGACAGCCCCTTTAAGCTCCTGGTTCGCACAGGTTGCCAATTTGGCAGAGGATGAAAGGGAAGAGGGAGAACCAATGAGAGAGTAGCTGTTAGGCATTTGGATGGGCACATGTCACTCTAATTTCCCGGCAGGAAGAAGAATTAACCAAAGTCTCAGCCACCCACCGGGAACCAGTATAGGTCCTGAACCAAAAGTTTGGACTTGCGTTCAGCTCACAAAAAACGAGTTGAAAAATGGAGCTCAGGGGCACAGCAATTCACAAACTGGCAGAGTAATCAAGGCCAACTCTCGTCCAAAAATCTGTTGAGGGAAGGCAACGAGGCGGACTTGAAAGCGAGGCAGAATAGCAGGAAACAGATTTCAAGAGGTACGTTGGAATCGCCTGTAAAGCACAGGAAGAGGGGCACAACTTCGACAATGATGCACTTGGCCAAAAAGGGCGTATGCGTTTTCTCCTGAATATATTCAGGAGAAAACGCATACGCCCTTTTTGGCCAAGCAAGCAAGCGGGCAATGCAAATCTGCACTACAAAGAAGTATCCCTTCCCACCGGTCAAAAGGGACATCCACAAAATGTGTAAAAACCAGAAAGGCAAGACAGGCCCTGGAGAAGAGGGAGCCTTGTTATGCTGATGGGCGGGATGTAAGTTGCCAACTGCCTCACTGGAGGAGTGCATTGTGTTCCCTAAAACAAGGAAACAACAGAGCTACAGAGCCAAGGGCGCTTCCAGTCTAGGGAATATACCTTGGGAAAACTGAAAATCAATAAGACAGAGCCACCCCCAAATTGAGGGCTGCACTGCTTACAAGAACCTCAACCTGGGTGCACCTGAAATATCCCAGGAAATATAAAAATGGTTCAAAAATTTGTGGAACTTACGTACGATGGAATATCCCTCAGCCATGAAATCAATGTCATAAGACCAGTAGCAGCAAAATGAGTGGATTCAGGTACGATGATTCTAAGTGAAATAAGTCACACAGAAAAAGAAACTTATCATAAGATATCACTTAGGAAGATCCTGTAAACATGGCTACACATGAACTGAGTTAGGAAAGAGAACAGAGTCTCACATTTAGAAAACACTCTTATGCCTGCTTAAGGGGGGAGGAGAGGTGGGGTGATGCATCAAACCAGAGTTTGATATAAGCCCAGGTACCGTTCCAAAAACCAACTATGGAATAGACAAGACCTACACCTTCCTCAGTGAAAGGGACCAAAACCCCATATTTCCCGCAGAGGAATAGATCTGACTAGTAAGAATCTTAAAACCTATGTATTGATATGTCTCCGTAAGGGAATCAAGTGTGTCTAGACTGGCATAAACATGGCAGCGAGAATCAGCTCAAACCCACTCTAAAAAGGAATTTCAAAAACAAAACAAAGAAACAGGGAAATTCTTTACAATTCCTTCAGGGTCTCTGATGCAACCTGGAATGACCCTATCTACAATGACAGCTGGATGTGGCATGAGGCTGGACACTTGGGACTGAGAGGATTGGTGAGATTGGGTGAGCAAATGCAGACCCTTTAAAGCAAGAATGCATGGCACCCATTCCATGGGTCCCAACTCTCCAGGTGGAAGGGAATATTACTACAGCTATAACATGTACGGGAAACCTAGAGAATGGACACACTGTGAATACGAAAGGTTTCTAAAACTCAACGAAGAGTCCCTCTCCTGGTGCTCCGGTTTGACTTTCCAACTGCTTTCCTATCAATCTCCCAACTTGGAGAGACAGCCCCTTTAAGCTCCTGGTTCGCACAGGTTGCCAATTTGGCAGAGGATGAAAGGGAAGAGGGAGAACCAATGAGAGAGTAGCTGTTAGGCATTTGGATGGGCACATGTCACTCTAATTTCCCGGCAGGAAGAAGAATTAACCAAAGTCTCAGCCACCCACCCGGAACCAGTATAGGTCCTGAACCAAAAGTTTGGACTTGCGTTCAGCTCACAAAAAACGAGTTGAAAAATGGAGCTCAGGGGCACAGCAATTCACAAACTGGCAGAGTAATCAAGGCCAACTCTCGTCCAAAAATCTGTTGAGGGAAGGCAACGAGGCGGACTTGAAAGCGAGGCAGAATAGCAGGAAACAGATTTCAAGAGGTACGTTGGAATCGCCTGTAAAGCACAGGAAGAGGGGCACAACTTCGACAATGACGCACTTGGCCAAAAAGGGCGTACGCGTTTTCTCCTGAATATATTCAGGAGAAAACGCATACGCCCTTTTTGGCCAAGCAAGCAAGCGGGCAATGCAAATCTGCACTACAAAGAAGTATCCCTTCCCACCGGTCAAAAGGGACATCCACAAAATGTGTAAAAACCAGAAAGGCAAGACAGGCCCTGGAGAAGAGGGAGCCTTGTTATGCTGATGGGCGGGATGTAAGTTGCCAACTGCCTCACTGGAGGAGTGCATTGTGTTCCCTAAAACGAGGAAACAACAGAGCTACAGAGCCAAGGGCGCTTCCAGTCTAGGGAATATACCTTGGGAAAACTGAAAATCAATAAGACAGAGCCACCCCCATATTGAGGGCTGCACTGCTTACAAGAACCTCAACCTGGGTGCACCTGAAATATCCCAGGAAATATAAAAATGGTTCAAAAATTTGTGGAACTTACGTACGATGGAATAACCCTCAGCCATGAAATCAATGTCATAAGACCAGTAGCAGCAAAATGAGTGGATTCAGGTACGATGATTCTAAGTGAAATAAGTCACACAGAAAAAGAAACTTATCATAAGATATCACTTAGGAAGATCCTGTAAACATGGCTACACATGAACTGAGTTAGGAAAGAGAACAGAGTCTCACATTTAGAAAACACTCTTATGCCTGCTTAAGGGGGAAGGAGAGGTGGGGTGATGCATCAAACCAGAGTTTGATATAAGCACAGGTACCGTTCCAAAAACCAACTATGGAATAGACAAGACCTACACCTTCCTCAGTGAAAGGGACTCAAAACCCCATATTTCCCGCAGAGGAATAGATCTGACTAGTAAGAATCTTAAAACCTATGTATTGATATGTCTCCGTAAGGGAATCAAGTGTGTCTAGACTGGCATAAACATGGCAGCGAGAATCAGCTCAAACCCACTCTAAAAAGGAATTTCAAAAACAAAACAAAGAAACAGGGAAATTCTTTACAATTCCTTCAGGGTCTCTGATGCAACCTGGAATGACCCTATCTACAATGACAGCTGGATGTGGCATGAGGCTGGACACTTGGGACTGAGAGGATTGGTGAGATTGGGTGAGCCAATGCAGACCCTTTAAAGCAAGAATGCATGGCACCCATTCCATGGGTCCCAACTCTCCAGGTTGAAGGGAATATTACTACAGCTATAACATGTACGGGAAACCTAGAGAATGGACACACTGTGAATACGAAAGGTTTCTAAAACTCAACGAAGAGTCCCTCTCCTGGTGCTCCGGTTTGACTTTCCAACTGCTTTCCTATCAATCTCCCAACTTGGAGAGACAGCCCCTTTAAGCTCCTGGTTCGCACAGGTTGCCAATTTGGCAGAGGATGAAAGGGAAGAGGGAGAACCAATGAGAGAGTAGCTGTTAGGCATTTGGATGGGCACATGTCACTCTAATTTCCCGGCAGGAAGAAGAATTAACCAAAGTCTCAGCCACCCACCGGGAACCAGTATAGGTCCTGAACCAAAAGTTTGGACTTGCGTTCAGCTCACAAAAAACGAGTTGAAAAATGGAGCTCAGGGGCACAGCAATTCACAAACTGGCAGAGTAATCAAGGCCAACTCTCGTCCAAAAATCTGTTGAGGGAAGGCAACGAGGCGGACTTGAAAGCGAGGCAGAATAGCAGGAAACAGATTTCAAGAGGTACGTTGGAATCGCCTGTAAAGCACAGGAAGAGGGGCACAACTTCGACAATGATGCACTTGGCCAAAAAGGGCGTATGCGTTTTCTCCTGAATATATTCAGGAGAAAACGCATACGCCCTTTTTGGCCAAGCAAGCAAGCGGGCAATGCAAATCTGCACTACAAAGAAGTATCCCTTCCCACCGGTCAAGAGGGACATCCACAAAATGTGTAAAAACCAGAAAGGCAAGACAGGCCCTGGAGAAGAGGGAGCCTTGTTATGCTGATGGGCGGGATGTAAGTTGCCAACTGCCTCACTGGAGGAGTGCATTGTGTTCCCTAAAACAAGGAAACAACAGAGCTACAGAGCCAAGGGCGCTTCCAGTCTAGGGAATATACCTTGGGAAAACTGAAAATCAATAAGACAGAGCCACCCCCAAATTGAGGGCTGCACTGCTTACAAGAACCTCAACCTGGGTGCACCTGAAATATCCCAGGAAATATAAAAATGGTTCAAAAATTTGTGGAACTTACGTACGATGGAATATCCCTCAGCCATGAAATCAATGTCATAAGACCAGTAGCAGCAAAATGAGTGGATTCAGGTACGATGATTCTAAGTGAAATAAGTCACACAGAAAAAGAAACTTATCATAAGATATCACTTAGGAAGATCCTGTAAACATGGCTACACATGAACTGAGTTAGGAAAGAGAACAGAGTCTCACATTTAGAAAACACTCTTATGCCTGCTTAAGGGGGAAGGAGAGGTGGGGTGATGCATCAAACCAGAGTTTGATATAAGCCCAGGTACCGTTCCAAAAACCAACTATGGAATAGACAAGACCTACACCTTCCTCAGTGAAAGGGACTCAAAACCCCATATTTCCCGCAGAGGAATAGATCTGACTAGTAAGAATCTTAAAACCTATGTATTGATATGTCTCCGTAAGGGAATCAAGTGTGTCTAGACTGGCATAAACATGGCAGCGAGAATCAGCTCAAACCCACTCTAAAAAGGAATTTCAAAAACAAAACAAAGAAACAGGGAAATTCTTTACAATTCCTTCAGGGTCTCTGATGCAACCTGGAATGACCCTATCTACAATGACAGCTGGATGTGGCATGAGGCTGGACACTTGGGACTGAGAGGATTGGTGAGATGGGGTGAGCAAATGCAGACCCTTTAAAGCAAGAATGCATGGCACCCATTCCATGGGTCCCAACTCTCCAGGTTGAAGGGAATATTACTACAGCTATAACATGTACGGGAAACCTAGAGAATGGACACACTGTGAATACGAAAGGTTTCTAAAACTCAACGAAGAGTCCCTCTCCTGGTGCTCCGGTTTGACTTTCCAACTGCTTTCCTATCAATCTCCCAACTTGGAGAGACAGCCCCTTTAAGCTCCTGGTTCGCACAGGTTGCCAATTTGGCAGAGGATGAAAGGGAAGAGGGAGAACCAATGAGAGAGTAGCTGTTAGGCATTTGGATGGGCACATGTCACTCTAATTTCCCGGCAGGAAGAAGAATTAACCAAAGTCTCAGCCACCCACCGGGAACCAGTATAGGTCCTGAACCAAAAGTTTGGACTTGCGTTCAGCTCACAAAAAACGAGTTGAAAAATGGAGCTCAGGGGCACAGCAATTCACAAACTGGCAGAGTAATCAAGGCCAACTCTCGTCCAAAAATCTGTTGAGGGAAGGCAACGAGGCGGACTTGAAAGCGAGGCGGAATAGCAGGAAACAGATTTCAAGAGGTACGTTGGAATCGCCTGTAAAGCACAGGAAGAGGGGCACAACTTCGACAATGATGCACTTGGCCAAAAAGGGCGTATGCGTTTTCTCCTGAATATATTCAGGAGAAAACGCATACGCCCTTTTTGGCCAAGCAAGCAAGCGGGCAATGCAAATCTGCACTACAAAGAAGTATCACTTCCCACCGGTCAAGAGGGACATCCACAAAATGTGTAAAAACCAGAAAGGCAAGACAGGCCCTGGAGAACAGGGAGCCTTGTTATGCTGATAGGCGGGATGTAAGTTGCCAACTGCCTCACTGGAGGAGTGCATTGTGTTCCCTAAAACGAGGAAACAACAGAGCTACAGAGCCAAGGGCGCTTCCAGTCTAGGGAATATACCTTGGGAAAACTGAAAATCAATAAGACAGAGCCACGCCCAAATTGAGGGCTGCACTGCTTACAAGAACCTCAACCTGGGTGCACCTGAAATATCCCAGGAAATATAAAAATGGTTCAAAAATTTGTGGAACTTACGTACGATGGAATATCCCTCAGCCATGAAATCAATGTCATAAGACCAGTAGCAGCAAAATGAGTGGATTCAGGTACGATGATTCTAAGTGAAATAAGTCACACAGAAAAAGAAACTTATCATAAGATATCACTTAGGAAGATCCTGTAAACATGGCTACACATGAACTGAGTTAGGAAAGAGAACAGAGTCTCACATTTAGAAAACACTCGTATGCCTGCTTAAGGGGGAAGGAGAGGTGGGGTGATGCATCAAACCAGAGTTTGATATAAGCACAGGTACCGTTCCAAAAACCAACTATGGAATAGACAAGACCTACACCTTCCTCAGTGAAAGGGACTCAAAACCCCATATTTCCCGCAGAGGAATAGATCTGACTAGTAAGAATCTTAAAACCTATGTATTGATATGTCTCCGTAAGGGAATCAAGTGTGTCTAGACTGGCATAAACATGGCAGCGAGAATCAGCTCAAACCCACTCTAAAAAGGAATTTCAAAAACAAAACAAAGAAACAGGGAAATTCTTTACAATTCCTTCAGGGTCTCTGATGCAACCTGGAATGACCCTATCTACAATGACAGCTGGATGTGGCATGAGGCTGGACACTTGGGACTGAGAGGATTGGTGAGATTGGGTGAGCAAATGCAGACCCTTTAAAGCAAGAATGCATGGCACCCATTCCATGGGTCCCAACTCTCCAGGTTGAAGGGAATATTACTACAGCTATAACATGTACGGGAAACCTAGAGAATGGACACACTGTGAATACAAAAGGTTTCTAAAACTCAACGGAGAGTCCCTCTCCTGGTGCTCCGGTTTGACTTTCCAACTGCTTTCCTATCAATCTCCCAACTTGGAGAGACAGCCCCTTTAAGCTCCTGGTTCGCACAGGTTGCCAATTTGGCAGAGGATGAAAGGGAAGAGGGAGAACCAATGAGAGAGTAGCTGTTAGGCATTTGGATGGGCACATGTCACTCTAATTTCCCAGCAGGAAGAAGAATTAACCAAAGTCTCAGCCACCCACCGGGAACCAGTATAGGTCCTGAACCAAAAGTTTGGACTTGCGTTCAGCTCACAAAAAACGAGTTGAAAAATGGAGCTCAGGGGCACAGCAATTCACAAACTGGCAGAGTAATCAAGGCCAACTCTCGTCCAAAAATCTGTTGAGGGAAGGCAACGAGGCGGACTTGAAAGCGAGGCAGAATAGCAGGAAACAGATTTCAAGAGGTACGTTGGAATCGCCTGTAAAGCACAGGAAGAGGGGCACAACTTCGACAATGATGCACTTGGCCAAAAAGGGCGTATGCGTTTTCTCCTGAATATATTCAGGAGAAAACGCATACGCCCTTTTTGGCCAAGCAAGCAAGCGGGCAATGCAAATCTGCACTACAAAGAAGTATCCCTTCCCACCGGTCAAGAGGGACATCCACAAAATGTGTAAAAACCAGAAAGGCAAGACAGGCCCTGGAGAACAGGGAGCCTTGTTATGCTGATAGGCGGGATGTAAGTTGCCAACTGCCTCACTGGAGGAGTGCATTGTGTTCCCTAAAACGAGGAAACAACAGAGCTACAGAGCCAAGGGCACTTCCAGTCTAGGGAATATACCTTGGGAAAACTGAAAATCAATAAGACAGAGCCACCCCCAAATTGAGGGCTGCACTGCTTACAAGAACCTCAACCTGGGTGCACCTGAAATATCCCAGGAAATATAAAAATGGTTCAAAAAATTGTGGAACTTACGTACGATGGAATATCCCTCAGCCATGAAATCAATGTCATAAGACCAGTAGCAGCAAAATGAGTGGATTCAGGTACGATGATTCTAAGTGAAATAAGTCACACAGAAAAAGAAACTTATCATAAGATATCACTTAGGAAGATCCTGTAAACATGGCTACACATGAACTGAGTTAGGAAAGAGAACAGAGTCTCACATTTAGAAAACACTCTTATGCCTGCTTAAGGGGGAAGGAGAGGTGGGGTGATGCATCAAACCAGAGTTTGATATAAGCCCAGGTACCGTTCCAAAAACCAACTGTGGAATAGACAAGACCTACACCTTCCTCAGTGAAAGGGACTCAAAACCCCATATTTCCCGCAGAGGAATAGATCTGACTAGTAAGAATCTTAAAACCTATGTATTGATATGTCTCCGTAAGGGAATCAAGTGTGTCTAGACTGGCATAAACATGGCAGCGAGAATCAGCTCAAACCCACTCTAAAAAGGAATTTCAAAAACAAAACAAAGAAACAGGGAAATTCTTTACAATTCCTTCAGGGTCTCTGATGCAACCTGGAATGACCCTATCTACAATGACAGCTGGATGTGGCATGAGGCTGGACACTTGGGACTGAGAGGATTGGTGAGATTGGGTGAGCAAATGCAGACCCTTTAAAGCAAGAATGCATGGCACCCATTCCATGGGTCCCAACTCTCCAGGTTGAAGGGAATATTACTACAGCTATAACATGTACGGGAAACCTAGAGAATGGACACACTGTGAATACGAAAGGTTTCTAAAACTCAACGAAGAGTCCCTCTCCTGGTGCTCCGGTTTGACTTTCCAACTGCTTTCCTATCAATCTCCCAACTTGGAGAGACAGCCCCTTTAAGCTCCTGGTTCGCACAGGTTGCCAATTTGGCAGAGGATGAAAGGGAAGAGGGAGAACCAATGAGAGAGTAGCTGTTAGGCATTTGGATGGGCACATGTCACTCTAATTTCCCGGCAGGAAGAAGAATTAACCAAAGTCTCAGCCACCCACCGGGAACCAGTATAGGTCCTGAACCAAAAGTTTGGACTTGCGTTCAGCTCACAAAAAACGAGTTGAAAAATGGAGCTCAGGGGCACAGCAATTCACAAACTGGCAGAGTAATCAAGGCCAACTCTCGTCCAAAAATCTGTTGAGGGAAGGCAACGAGGCGGACTTGAAAGCGAGGCAGAATAGCAGGAAACAGATTTCAAGAGGTACGTTGGAATCGCCTGTAAAGCACAGGAAGAGGGGCACAACTTCGACAATGACGCACTTGGCCAAAAAGGGCGTATGCGTTTTCTCCTGCATATATTCAGGAGAAAACGCATATGCCCTTTTTGGCCAAGCAAGCAAGCGGGCAATGCAAATCTGCACTACAAAGAAGTATCACTTCCCACCGGTCAAAAGGGACATCCACAAAATGTGTAAAAACCAGAAAGGCAAGACAGGCCCTGGAGAACAGGGAGCCTTGTTATGCTGATGGGCGGGATGTAAGTTGCCAACTGCCTCACTGGAGGAGTGCATTGTGTTCCCTAAAACAAGGAAACAACAGAGCTACAGAGCCAAGGGCGCTTCCAGTCTAGGGAATATACCTTGGGAAAACTGAAAATCAATAAGACAGAGCCACGCCCAAATTGAGGGCTGCACTGCTTACAAGAACCTCAACCTGGGTACATCTGAAATATCCCAGGAAATATAAAAATGGTTCAAAAAATTGTGGAACTTACGTACGATGGAATATCCCTCAGCCATGAAATCAATGTCATAAGACCAGTAGCAGCAAAATGAGTGGATTCAGGTACGATGATTCTAAGTGAAATAAGTCACACAGAAAAAGAAACTTATCATAAGATATCACTTAGGAAGATCCTGTAAACATGGCTACACATGAACTGAGTTAGGAAAGAGAACAGAGTCTCACATTTAGAAAACACTCTTATGCCTGCTTAAGGGGGGAGGAGAGGTGGGGTGATGCATCAAACCAGAGTTTGATATAAGCCCAGGTACCGTTCCAAAAACCAACTATGGAATAGACAAGACCTACACCTTCCTCAGTGAAAGGGACTCAAAACCCCATATTTCCCGCAGAGGAATAGATCTGACTAGTAAGAATCTTAAAACCTATGTATTGATATGTCTCCGTAAGGGAATCAAGTGTGTCTAGACTGGCATAAACATGGCAGCGAGAATCAGCTCAAACCCACTCTAAAAAGGAATTTCAAAAACAAAACAAAGAAACAGGGAAATTCTTTACAATTCCTTCAGGGTCTCTGATGCAACCTGGAATGACCCTATCTACAATGACAGCTGGATGTGGCATGAGGCTGGACACTTGGGACTGAGAGGATTGGTGAGATGGGGTGAGCAAATGCAGACCCTTTAAAGCAAGAATGCATGGCACCCATTCCATGGGTCCCAACTCTCCAGGTTGAAGGGAATATTACTACAGCTATAACATGTACGGGAAACCTAGAGAATGGACACACTGTGAATACGAAAGGTTTCTAAAACTCAACGAAGAGTCCCTCTCCTGGTGCTCCGGTTTGACTTTCCAACTGCTTTCCTATCAATCTCCCAACTTGGAGAGACAGCCCCTTTAAGCTCCTGGTTCGCACAGGTTGCCAATTTGGCAGAGGATGAAAGGGAAGAGGGAGAACCAATGAGAGAGTAGCTGTTAGGCATTTGGATGGGCACATGTCACTCTAATTTCCCGGCAGGAAGAAGAATTAACCAAAGTCTCAGCCACCCACCGGGAACCAGTATAGGTCCTGAACCAAAAGTTTGGACTTGCGTTCAGCTCACAAAAAACGAGTTGAAAAATGGAGCTCAGGGGCACAGCAATTCACAAACTGGCAGAGTAATCAAGGCCAACTCTCGTCCAAAAATCTGTTGAGGGAAGGCAACGAGGCGGACTTGAAAGCGAGGCAGAATAGCAGGAAACAGATTTCAAGAGGTACGTTGGAATCGCCTGTAAAGCACAGGAAGAGGGGCACAACTTCGACAATGACGCTCTTGGCCAAAAAGGGCGTATGCGTTTTCTCCTGAATATATTCAGGAGAAAACGCATATGCCCTTTTTGGCCAAGCAAGCAAGCGGGCAATGCAAATCTGCACTACAAAGAAGTATCCCTTCCCACCGGTCAAAAGGGACATCCACAAAATGTGTAAAAACCAGAAAGGCAAGACAGGCCCTGGAGAACAGGGAGCCTTGTTATGCTGATGGGCGGGATGTAAGTTGCCAACTGCCTCACTGGAGGAGTGCATTGTGTTCCCTAAAACAAGGAAACAACAGAGCTACAGAGCCAAGGGCGCTTCCAGTCTAGGGAATATACCTTGGGAAAACTGAAAATCAATAAGACAGAGCCACGCCCAAATTGAGGGCTGCACTGCTTACAAGAACCTCAACCTGGGTACACCTGAAATATCCCAGGAAATATAAAAATGGTTCAAAAAATTGTGGAACTTACGTACGATGGAATATCCCTCAGCCATGAAATCAATGTCATAAGACCAGTAGCAGCAAAATGAGTGGATTCAGGTACGATGATTCTAAGTGAAATAAGTCACACAGAAAAAGAAACTTATCATAAGATATCACTTAGGAAGATCCTGTAAACATGGCTACACATGAACTGAGTTAGGAAAGAGAACAGAGTCTCACATTAAGAAAACACTCTTATGCCTGCTTAAGGGGGAAGGAGAGGTGGGGTGATGCATCAAACCAGAGTTTCATATAAGCCCAGGTACCGTTCCAAAAACCAACTGTGGAATAGACCAGACCTACACCTTCCTCAGTGAAAGGGACTCAAAACCCCATATTTCCTGCAGAGGAATAGATCTGACTAGTAAGAATCTTAAAACCTATGTATTGATATGTCCCCATAAGGGAATCAAGTGTGTCTAGACTGGCATAAACATGGCAGCGAGAATCAGCTCAAACCCACTCTAAAAAGGAATTTCAAAAACAAAACAAAGAAACAGGGAAATTCTTTACAATTCCTTCAGGGTCTCTGATGCAACCTGGAATGACCCTATCTACAATGACAGCTGGATGTGGCATGAGGCTGGACACTTGGGACTGAGAGCATTGGTGAGATTGGGTGAGCAAATGCAGACCCTTTAAAGCAAGAATGCATGGCACCCATTCCATGGGTCCCAACTCTCCAGGTTGAAGGGAATATTACTACAGCTATAACATGTACGGGAAACCTAGAGAATGGACACACTGTGAATACGAAAGGTTTCTAAAACTCAACGAAGAGTCCCTCTCCTGGTGCTCCGGTTTGACTTTCCAACTGCTTTCCTATCAATCTCCCAACTTGGAGAGACAGCCCCTTTAAGCTCCTGGTTCGCACAGGTTGCCAATTTGGCAGAGGATGAAAGGGAAGAGGGAGAACCAATGAGAGAGTAGCTGTTAGGCATTTGGATGGGCACATGTCACTTTAATTACCCGGCAGGAAGAAGAATTAACCAAAGTCTCAGCCACCCACCGGGAACCAGTATAGGTCCTGAACCAAAAGTTTGGACTTGCGTTCAGCTCACAAAAAACGAGTTGAAAAATGGAGCTCAGGGGCACAGCAATTCACAAACTGGCAGAGTAATCAAGGCCAACTCTCGTCCAAAAATCTGTTGAGGGAAGGCAACGAGGCGGACTTGAAAGCGAGGCAGAATAGCAGGAAACAGATTTCAAGAGGTACGTTGGAATCGCCTGTAAAGCACAGGAAGAGGGGCACAACTTCGACAATGACGCACTTGGCCAAAAAGGGCGTACGCGTTTTCTCCTGAATATATTCAGGAGAAAACGCGTACGCCCTTTTTGGCCAAGCAAGCAAGCGGGAAATGCAAATCTGCACTACAAAGAAGTATCCCTTCCCACCGGTCAAAAGGGACATCCACAAAATGTGTAAAAACCAGAAAGGCAAGACAGGCCCTGGAGAACAGGGAGCCTTGTTATGCTGATGGGCGGGATGTAAGTTGCCAACTGCCTCACTGGAGGAGTGCATTGTGTTCCCTAAAACAAGGAAACAACAGAGCTACAGAGCCAAGGGCGCTTCCAGTCTAGGGAATATACCTTGGGAAAACTGAAAATCAATAAGACAGAGCCACCCCCAAATTGAGGGCTGCACTGCTTACAAGAACCTCAACCTGGGTGCACCTGAAATATCCCAGGAAATATAAAAATGGTTCAAAAAATTGTGGAACTTACGTACGATGGAATATCCCTCAGCCATGAAATCAATGTCATAAGACCAGTAGCAACAAAATGAGTGGATTCAGGTACGATGATTCTAAGTGAAATAAGTCACACAGAAAAAGAAACTTATCATAAGATATCACTTAGGAAGATCCTGTAAACATGGCTACACATGAACTGAGTTAGGAAAGAGAACAGAGTCTCACATTTAGAAAACACTCTTATGCCTGCTTAAGGGGGAAGGAGAGGTGGGGTGATGCATCAAACCAGAGTTTGATATAAGCCCAGGTACCGGTCCAAAAACCAACTGTGGAATAGACAAGACCTCCACCTTCCTCAGTGAAAGGGACTCAAAACCCCATATTTCCCGCAGAGGAATAGATCTGACTAGTAAGAATCTTAAAACCTATGTATTGATATGTCTCCGTAAGGGAATCAAGTGTGTCTAGACTGGCATAAACATGGCAGCGAGAATCAGCTCAAACCCACTCTAAAAAGGAATTTCAAAAACAAAACAAAGAAACAGGGAAATTCTTTACAATTCCTTCAGGGTCTCTGATGCAACCTGGAATGACCCTATCTACAATGACAGCTGGATGTGGCATGAGGCTGGACACTTGGGACTGAGAGGATTGGTGAGATTGGGTGAGCCAATGCAGACCCTTTAAAGCAAGAATGCATGGCACCCATTCCATGGGTCCCAACTCTCCAGGTTGAAGGGAATATTACTCCAGCTATAACATGTACGGGAAACCTAGAGAATGGACACACTGTGAATACGAAAGGTTTCTAAAACTCAACGAAGAGTCCCTCTCCTGGTGCTCCGGTTTGACTTTCCAACTGCTTTCCTATCAATCTCCCAACTTGGAGAGACAGCCCCTTTAAGCTCCTGGTTCGCACAGGTTGCCAATTTGGCAGAGGATGAAAGGGAAGAGGGAGAACCAATGAGAGAGTAGCTGTTAGGCATTTGGATGGGCACATGTCACTCTAATTTCCCGGCAGGAAGAAGAATTAACCAAAGTCTCAGCCACCCACCGGGAACCAGTATAGGTCCTGAACCAAAAGTTTGGACTTGCGTTCAGCTCACAAAAAACGAGTTGAAAAATGGAGCTCAGGGGCACAGCAATTCACAAACTGGCAGAGTAATCAAGGCCAACTCTCGTCCAAAAATCTGTTGAGGGAAGGCAACGAGGCGGACTTGAAAGCGAGGCAGAATAGCAGGAAACAGATTTCAAGAGGTACGTTGGAATCGCCTGTAAAGCACAGGAAGAGGGGCACAACTTCGACAATGATGCACTTGGCCAAAAAGGGCGTATGCGTTTTCTCCTGAATATATTCAGGAGAAAACGCATACACCCTTTTTGGCCAAGCAAGCAAGCGGGCAATGCAAATCTGCACTACAAAGAAGTATCACTTCCCACCGGTCAAGAGGGACATCCACAAAATGTGTAAAAACCAGAAAGGCAAGACAGGCCCTGGAGAACAGGGAGCCTTGTTATGCTGATAGGCGGGATGTAAGTTGCCAACTGCCTCACTGGAGGAGTGCATTGTGTTCCCTAAAACGAGGAAACAACAGAGCTACAGAGCCAAGGGCACTTCCAGTCTAGGGAATATACCTTGGGAAAACTGAAAATCAATAAGACAGAGCCACCCCCAAATTGAGGGCTGCACTGCTTACAAGAACCTCAACCTGGGTGCACCTGAAATATCCCAGGAAATATAAAAATGGTTCAAAAAATTGTGGAACTTACGTACGATGGAATATCCCTCAGCCATGAAATCAATGTCATAAGACCAGTAGCAGCAAAATGAGTGGATTCAGGTACGATGATTCTAAGTGAAATAAGTCACACAGAAAAAGAAACTTATCATAAGATATCACTTAGGAAGATCCTGTAAACATGGCTACACATGAACTGAGTTAGGAAAGAGAACAGAGTCTCACATTTAGAAAACACTCTTATGCCTGCTTAAGGGGGAAGGAGAGGTGGGGTGATGCATCAAACCAGAGTTTGATATAAGCCCAGGTACCGTTCCAAAAACCAACTATGGAATAGACAAGACCTACACCTTCCTCAGTGAAAGGGACTCAAAACCCCATATTTCCCGCAGAGGAATAGATCTGACTAGTAAGAATCTTAAAACCTATGTATTGATATGTCTCCGTAAGGGAATCAAGTGTGTCTAGACTGGCATAAACATGGCAGCGAGAATCAGCTCAAACCCACTCTAAAAAGGAATTTCAAAAACAAAACAAAGAAACAGGGAAATTCTTTACAATTCCTTCAGGGTCTCTGATGCAACCTGGAATGACCCTATCTACAATGACAGCTGGATGTGGCATGAGGCTGGACACTTGGGACTGAGAGGATTGGTGAGATTGGGTGAGCAAATGCAGACCCTTTAAAGCAAGAATGCATGGCACCCATTCCATGGGTCCCAACTCTCCAGGTTGAAGGGAATATTACTACAGCTATAACATGTACGGGAAACCTAGAGAATGGACACACTGTGAATACGAAAGGTTTCTAAAACTCAACGAAGAGTCCCTCTCCTGGTGCTCCGGTTTGACTTTCCAACTGCTTTCCTATCAATCTCCCAACTTGGAGAGACAGCCCCTTTAAGCTCCTGGTTCGCACAGGTTGCCAATTTGGCAGAGGATGAAAGGGAAGAGGGAGAACCAATGAGAGAGTAGCTGTTAGGCATTTGGATGGGCACATGTCACTCTAATTTCCCGGCAGGAAGAAGAATTAACCAAAGTCTCAGCCACCCACCGGGAACCAGTATAGGTCCTGAACCAAAAGTTTGGACTTGCGTTCAGCTCACAAAAAACGAGTTGAAAAATGGAGCTCAGGGGCACAGCAATTCACAAACTGGCAGAGTAATCAAGGCCAACTCTCGTCCAAAAATCTGTTGAGGGAAGGCAACGAGGCGGACTTGAAAGCGAGGCAGAATAGCAGGAAACAGATTTCAAGAGGTACGTTGGAATCGCCTGTAAAGCACAGGAAGAGGGGCACAACTTCGACAATGATGCACTTGGCCAAAAAGGGCGTATGCGTTTTCTCCTGAATATATTCAGGAGAAAACGCATACGCCCTTTTTGGCCAAGCAAGCAAGCGGGCAATGCAAATCTGCACTACAAAGAAGTATCACTTCCCACCGGTCAAGAGGGACATCCACAAAATGTGTAAAAACCAGAAAGGCAAGACAGGCCCTGGAGAACAGGGAGCCTTGTTATGCTGATAGGCGGGATGTAAGTTGCCAACTGCCTCACTGGAGGAGTGCATTGTGTTCCCTAAAACGAGGAAACAACAGAGCTACAGAGCCAAGGGCACTTCCAGTCTAGGGAATATACCTTGGGAAAACTGAAAATCAATAAGACAGAGCCACCCCCAAATTGAGGGCTGCACTGCTTACAAGAACCTCAACCTGGGTGCACCTGAAATATCCCAGGAAATATAAAAATGGTTCAAAAATTTGTGGAACTTACGTACGATGGAATATCCCTCAGCCATGAAATCAATGTCATAAGACCAGTAGCAGCAAAATGAGTGGATTCAGGTACGATGATTCTAAGTGAAATAAGTCACACAGAAAAAGAAACTTATCATAAGATATCACTTAGGAAGATCCTGTAAACATGGCTACACATGAACTGAGTTAGGAAAGAGAACAGAGTCTCACATTTAGAAAACACTCGTATGCCTGCTTAAGGGGGAAGGAGAGGTGGGGTGATGCATCAAACCAGAGTTTGATATAAGCACAGGTACCGTTCCAAAAACCAACTATGGAATAGACAAGACCTACACCTTCCTCAGTGAAAGGGACTCAAAACCCCATATTTCCCGCAGAGGAATAGATCTGACTAGTAAGAATCTTAAAACCTATGTATTGATATGTCTCCGTAAGGGAATCAAGTGTGTCTAGACTGGCATAAACATGGCAGCGAGAATCAGCTCAAACCCACTCTAAAAAGGAATTTCAAAAACAAAACAAAGAAACAGGGAAATTCTTTACAATTCCTTCAGGGTCTCTGATGCAACCTGGAATGACCCTATCTACAATGACAGCTGGATGTGGCATGAGGCTGGACACTTGGGACTGAGAGGATTGGTGAGATTGGGTGAGCAAATGCAGACCCTTTAAAGCAAGAATGCATGGCACCCATTCCATGGGTCCCAACTCTCCAGGTTGAAGGGAATATTACTACAGCTATAACATGTACGGGAAACCTAGAGAATGGACACACTGTGAATACAAAAGGTTTCTAAAACTCAACGGAGAGTCCCTCTCCTGGTGCTCCGGTTTGACTTTCCAACTGCTTTCCTATCAATCTCCCAACTTGGAGAGACAGCCCCTTTAAGCTCCTGGTTCGCACAGGTTGCCAATTTGGCAGAGGATGAAAGGGAAGAGGGAGAACCAATGAGAGAGTAGCTGTTAGGCATTTGGATGGGCACATGTCACTCTAATTTCCCAGCAGGAAGAAGAATTAACCAAAGTCTCAGCCACCCACCGGGAACCAGTATAGGTCCTGAACCAAAAGTTTGGACTTGCGTTCAGCTCACAAAAAACGAGTTGAAAAATGGAGCTCAGGGGCACAGCAATTCACAAACTGGCAGAGTAATCAAGGCCAACTCTCGTCCAAAAATCTGTTGAGGGAAGGCAACGAGGCGGACTTGAAAGCGAGGCAGAATAGCAGGAAACAGATTTCAAGAGGTACGTTGGAATCGCCTGTAAAGCACAGGAAGAGGGGCACAACTTCGACAATGATGCACTTGGCCAAAAAGGGCGTATGCGTTTTCTCCTGAATATATTCAGGAGAAAACGCATACGCCCTTTTTGGCCAAGCAAGCAAGCGGGCAATGCAAATCTGCACTACAAAGAAGTATCACTTCCCACCGGTCAAGAGGGACATCCACAAAATGTGTAAAAACCAGAAAGGCAAGACAGGCCCTGGAGAACAGGGAGCCTTGTTATGCTGATAGGCGGGATGTAAGTTGCCAACTGCCTCACTGGAGGAGTGCATTGTGTTCCCTAAAACGAGGAAACAACAGAGCTACAGAGCCAAGGGCACTTCCAGTCTAGGGAATATACCTTGGGAAAACTGAAAATCAATAAGACAGAGCCACCCCCAAATTGAGGGCTGCACTGCTTACAAGAACCTCAACCTGGGTGCACCTGAAATATCCCAGGAAATATAAAAATGGTTCAAAAAATTGTGGAACTTACGTACGATGGAATATCCCTCAGCCATGAAATCAATGTCATAAGACCAGTAGCAGCAAAATGAGTGGATTCAGGTACGATGATTCTAAGTGAAATAAGTCACACAGAAAAAGAAACTTATCATAAGATATCACTTAGGAAGATCCTGTAAACATGGCTACACATGAACTGAGTTAGGAAAGAGAACAGAGTCTCACATTTAGAAAACACTCTTATGCCTGCTTAAGGGGGAAGGAGAGGTGGGGTGATGCATCAAACCAGAGTTTGATATAAGCCCAGGTACCGTTCCAAAAACCAACTGTGGAATAGACAAGACCTACACCTTCCTCAGTGAAAGGGACTCAAAACCCCATATTTCCCTCAGAGGAATAGATCTGACTAGTAAGAATCTTAAAACCTATGTATTGATATGTCTCCGTAAGGGAATCAAGTGTGTCTAGACTGGCATAAACATGGCAGCGAGAATCAGCTCAAACCCACTCTAAAAAGGAATTTCAAAAACAAAACAAAGAAACAGGGAAATTCTTTACAATTCCTTCAGGGTCTCTGATGCAACCTGGAATGACCCTATCTACAATGACAGCTGGATGTGGCATGAGGCTGGACACTTGGGACTGAGAGGATTGGTGAGATTGGGTGAGCAAATGCAGACCCTTTAAAGCAAGAATGCATGGCACCCATTCCATGGGTCCCAACTCTCCAGGTTGAAGGGAATATTACTACAGCTATAACATGTACGGGAAACCTAGAGAATGGACACACTGTGAATACGAAAGGTTTCTAAAACTCAACGAAGAGTCCCTCTCCTGGTGCTCCGGTTTGACTTTCCAACTGCTTTCCTATCAATCTCCCAACTTGGAGAGACAGCCCCTTTAAGCTCCTGGTTCGCACAGGTTGCCAATTTGGCAGAGGATGAAAGGGAAGAGGGAGAACCAATGAGAGAGTAGCTGTTAGGCATTTGGATGGGCACATGTCACTCTAATTTCCCGGCAGGAAGAAGAATTAACCAAAGTCTCAGCCACCCACCGGGAACCAGTATAGGTCCTGAACCAAAAGTTTGGACTTGCGTTCAGCTCACAAAAAACGAGTTGAAAAATGGAGCTCAGGGGCACAGCAATTCACAAACTGGCAGAGTAATCAAGGCCAACTCTCGTCCAAAAATCTGTTGAGGGAAGGCAACGAGGCGGACTTGAAAGCGAGGCAGAATAGCAGGAAACAGATTTCAAGAGGTACGTTGGAATCGCCTGTAAAGCACAGGAAGAGGGGCACAACTTCGACAATGACGCACTTGGCCAAAAAGGGCGTATGCGTTTTCTCCTGCATATATTCAGGAGAAAACGCATACGCCCTTTTTGGCCAAGCAAGCAAGCGGGCAATGCAAATCTGCACTACAAAGAAGTATCACTTCCCACCGGTCAAAAGGGACATCCACAAAATGTGTAAAAACCAGAAAGGCAAGACAGGCCCTGGAGAACAGGGAGCCTTGTTATGCTGATGGGCGGGATGTAAGTTGCCAACTGCCTCACTGGAGGAGTGCATTGTGTTCCCTAAAACAAGGAAACAACAGAGCTACAGAGCCAAGGGCGCTTCCAGTCTAGGGAATATACCTTGGGAAAACTGAAAATCAATAAGACAGAGCCACGCCCAAATTGAGGGCTGCACTGCTTACAAGAACCTCAACCTGGGTACATCTGAAATATCCCAGGAAATATAAAAATGGTTCAAAAAATTGTGGAACTTACGTACGATGGAATATCCCTCAGCCATGAAATCAATGTCATAAGACCAGTAGCAGCAAAATGAGTGGATTCAGGTACGATGATTCTAAGTGAAATAAGTCACACAGAAAAAGAAACTTATCATAAGATATCACTTAGGAAGATCCTGTAAACATGGCTACACATGAACTGAGTTAGGAAAGAGAACAGAGTCTCACATTTAGAAAACACTCTTATGCCTGCTTAAGGGGGGAGGAGAGGTGGGGTGATGCATCAAACCAGAGTTTGATATAAGCCCAGGTACCGTTCCAAAAACCAACTATGGAATAGACAAGACCTACACCTTCCTCAGTGAAAGGGACTCAAAACCCCATATTTCCCGCAGAGGAATAGATCTGACTAGTAAGAATCTTAAAACCTATGTATTGATATGTCTCCGTAAGGGAATCAAGTGTGTCTAGACTGGCATAAACATGGCAGCGAGAATCAGCTCAAACCCACTCTAAAAAGGAATTTCAAAAACAAAACAAAGAAACAGGGAAATTCTTTACAATTCCTTCAGGGTCTCTGATGCAACCTGGAATGACCCTATCTACAATGACAGCTGGATGTGGCATGAGGCTGGACACTTGGGACTGAGAGGATTGGTGAGATGGGGTGAGCAAATGCAGACCCTTTAAAGCAAGAATGCATGGCACCCATTCCATGGGTCCCAACTCTCCAGGTTGAAGGGAATATTACTACAGCTATAACATGTACGGGAAACCTAGAGAATGGACACACTGTGAATACGAAAGGTTTCTAAAACTCAACGAAGAGTCCCTCTCCTGGTGCTCCGGTTTGACTTTCCAACTGCTTTCCTATCAATCTCCCAACTTGGAGAGACAGCCCCTTTAAGCTCCTGGTTCGCACAGGTTGCCAATTTGGCAGAGGATGAAAGGGAAGAGGGAGAACCAATGAGAGAGTAGCTGTTAGGCATTTGGATGGGCACATGTCACTTTAATTACCCGGCAGGAAGAAGAATTAACCAAAGTCTCAGCCACCCACCGGGAACCAGTATAGGTCCTGAACCAAAAGTTTGGACTTGCGTTCAGCTCACAAAAAACGAGTTGAAAAATGGAGCTCAGGGGCACAGCAATTCACAAACTGGCAGAGTAATCAAGGCCAACTCTCGTCCAAAAATCTGTTGAGGGAAGGCAACGAGGCGGACTTGAAAGCGAGGCAGAATAGCAGGAAACAGATTTCAAGAGGTACGTTGGAATCGCCTGTAAAGCACAGGAAGAGGGGCACAACTTCGACAATGACGCACTTGGCCAAAAAGGGCGTACGCGTTTTCTCCTGAATATATTCAGGAGAAAACGCGTACGCCCTTTTTGGCCAAGCAAGCAAGCGGGAAATGCAAATCTGCACTACAAAGAAGTATCCCTTCCCACCGGTCAAAAGGGACATCCACAAAATGTGTAAAAACCAGAAAGGCAAGACAGGCCCTGGAGAACAGGGAGCCTTGTTATGCTGATGGGCGGGATGTAAGTTGCCAACTGCCTCACTGGAGGAGTGCATTGTGTTCCCTAAAACAAGGAAACAACAGAGCTACAGAGCCAAGGGCGCTTCCAGTCTAGGGAATATACCTTGGGAAAACTGAAAATCAATAAGACAGAGCCACCCCCAAATTGAGGGCTGCACTGCTTACAAGAACCTCAACCTGGGTGCACCTGAAATATCCCAGGAAATATAAAAATGGTTCAAAAAATTGTGGAACTTACGTACGATGGAATATCCCTCAGCCATGAAATCAATGTCATAAGACCAGTAGCAGCAAAATGAGTGGATTCAGGTACGATGATTCTAAGTGAAATAAGTCACACAGAAAAAGAAACTTATCATAAGATATCACTTAGGAAGATCCTGTAAACCTGGCTACACATGAACTGAGTTAGGAAAGAGAACAGAGTCTCACATTTAGAAAACACTCATATGCCTGCTTAAGGGGGGAGGAGAGGTGGGGTGATGCATCAAACCAGAGTTTGATATAAGCCCAGGTACCGTTCCAAAAACCAACTATGGAATAGACAAGACCTACACCTTCCTCAGTGAAAGGGACTCAAAACCCCATATTTCCCGCAGAGGAATAGATCTGACTAGTAAGAATCTTAAAACCTATGTATTGATATGTCTCCGTAAGGGAATCAAGTGTGTCTAGACTGGCATAAACATGGCAGCGAGAATCAGCTCAAACCCACTCTAAAAAGGAATTTCAAAAACAAAACAAAGAAACAGGGAAATTCTTTACAATTCCTTCAGGGTCTCTGATGCAACCTGGAATGACCCTATCTACAATGACAGCTGGATGTGGCATGAGGCTGGACACTTGGGACTGAGAGGATTGGTGAGATGGGGTGAGCAAATGCAGACCCTTTAAAGCAAGAATGCATGGCACCCATTCCATGGGTCCCAACTCTCCAGGTTGAAGGGAATATTACTACAGCTATAACATGTACGGGAAACCTAGAGAATGGACACACTGTGAATACAAAAGGTTTCTAAAACTCAACGGAGAGTCCCTCTCCTGGTGCTCCGGTTTGACTTTCCAACTGCTTTCCTATCAATCTCCCAACTTGGAGAGACAGCCCCTTTAAGCTCCTGGTTCGCACAGGTTGCCAATTTGGCAGAGGATGAAAGGGAAGAGGGAGAACCAATGAGAGAGTAGCTGTTAGGCATTTGGATGGGCACATGTCACTCTAATTTCCCAGCAGGAAGAAGAATTAACCAAAGTCTCAGCCACCCACCGGGAACCAGTATAGGTCCTGAACCAAAAGTTTGGACTTGCGTTCAGCTCACAAAAAACGAGTTGAAAAATGGAGCTCAGGGGCACAGCAATTCACAAACTGGCAGAGTAATCAAGGCCAACTCTCGTCCAAAAATCTGTTGAGGGAAGGCAACGAGGCGGACTTGAAAGCGAGGCAGAATAGCAGGAAACAGATTTCAAGAGGTACGTTGGAATCGCCTGTAAAGCACAGGAAGAGGGGCACAACTTCGACAATGATGCACTTGGCCAAAAAGGGCGTATGCGTTTTCTCCTGAATATATTCAGGAGAAAACGCATACGCCCTTTTTGGCCAAGCAAGCAAGCGGGCAATGCAAATCTGCACTACAAAGAAGTATCACTTCCCACCGGTCAAGAGGGACATCCACAAAATGTGTAAAAACCAGAAAGGCAAGACAGGCCCTGGAGAACAGGGAGCCTTGTTATGCTGATAGGCGGGATGTAAGTTGCCAACTGCCTCACTGGAGGAGTGCATTTTGTTCCCTAAAACGAGGAAACAACAGAGCTACAGAGCCAAGGGCACTTCCAGTCTAGGGAATATACCTTGGGAAAACTGAAAATCAATAAGACAGAGCCACCCCCAAATTGAGGGCTGCACTGCTTACAAGAACCTCAACCTGGGTGCACCTGAAATATCCCAGGAAATATAAAAATGGTTCAAAAATTTGTGGAACTTACGTACGATGGAATATCCCTCAGCCATGAAATCAATGTCATAAGACCAGTAGCAGCAAAATGACTGGATTCAGGTACGATGATTCTAAGTGAAATAAGTCACACAGAAAAAGAAACTTATCATAAGATATCACTTAGGAAGATCCTGTAAACATGGCTACACATGAACTGAGTTAGGAAAGAGAACAGAGTCTCACATTTAGAAAACACTCTTATGCCTGCTTAAGGGGGAAGGAGAGGTGGGGTGATGCATCAAACCAGAGTTTGATATAAGCCCAGGTACCGTTCCAAAAACCAACTATGGAATAGACAAGACCTACACCTTCCTCAGTGAAAGGGACTCAAAACCCCATATTTCCCGCAGAGGAATAGATCTGACTAGTAAGAATCTTAAAACCTATGTATTGATATGTCTCCGTAAGGGAATCAAGTGTGTCTAGACTGGCATAAACATGGCAGCGAGAATCAGCTCAAACCCACTCTAAAAAGGAATTTCAAAAACAAAACAAAGAAACAGGGAAATTCTTTACAATTCCTTCAGGGTCTCTGATGCAACCTGGAATGACCCTATCTACAATGACAGCTGGATGTGGCATGAGGCTGGACACTTGGGACTGAGAGGATTGGTGAGATTGGGTGAGCAAATGCAGACCCTTTAAAGCAAGAATGCATGGCACCCATTCCATGGGTCCCAACTCTCCAGGTTGAAGGGAATATTACTACAGCTATAACATGTACGGGAAACCTAGAGAATGGACACACTGTGAATACGAAAGGTTTCTAAAACTCAACGAAGAGTCCCTCTCCTGGTGCTCCGGTTTGACTTTCCAACTGCTTTCCTATCAATCTCCCAACTTGGAGAGACAGCCCCTTTAAGCTCCTGGTTCGCACAGGTTGCCAATTTGGCAGAGGATGAAAGGGAAGAGGGAGAACCAATGAGAGAGTAGCTGTTAGGCATTTGGATGGGCACATGTCACTCTAATTTCCCGGCAGGAAGAAGAATTAACCAAAGTCTCAGCCACCCACCGGGAACCAGTATAGGTCCTGAACCAAAAGTTTGGACTTGCGTTCAGCTCACAAAAAACGAGTTGAAAAATGGAGCTCAGGGGCACAGCAATTCACAAACTGGCAGAGTAATCAAGGCCAACTCTCGTCCAAAAATCTGTTGAGGGAAGGCAACGAGGCGGACTTGAAAGCGAGGCAGAATAGCAGGAAACAGATTTCAAGAGGTACGTTGGAATCGCCTGTAAAGCACAGGAAGAGGGGCACAACTTCGACAATGATGCACTTGGCCAAAAAGGGCGTATGCGTTTTCTCCTGAATATATTCAGGAGAAAACGCATACGCCCTTTTTGGCCAAGCAAGCAAGCGGGCAATGCAAATCTGCACTACAAAGAAGTATCACTTCCCACCGGTCAAGAGGGACATCCACAAAATGTGTAAAAACCAGAAAGGCAAGACAGGCCCTGGAGAACAGGGAGCCTTGTTATGCTGATAGGCGGGATGTAAGTTGCCAACTGCCTCACTGGAGGAGTGCATTGTGTTCCCTAAAACGAGGAAACAACAGAGCTACAGAGCCAAGGGCACTTCCAGTCTAGGGAATATACCTTGGGAAAACTGAAAATCAATAAGACAGAGCCACCCCCAAATTGAGGGCTGCACTGCTTACAAGAACCTCAACCTGGGTGCACCTGATATATCCCAGGAAATATAAAAATGGTTCAAAAATTTGTGGAACTTACGTACGATGGAATATCCCTCAGCCATGAAATCAATGTCATAAGACCAGTAGCAGCAAAATGAGTGGATTCAGGTACGATGATTCTAAGTGAAATAAGTCACACAGAAAAAGAAACTTATCATAAGATATCACTTAGGAAGATCCTGTAAACATGGCTACACATGAACTGAGTTAGGAAAGAGAACAGAGTCTCACATTTAGAAAACACTCTTATGCCTGCTTAAGGGGGAAGGAGAGGTGGGGTGATGCATCAAACCAGAGTTTGATATAAGCCCAGGTACCGTTCCAAAAACCAACTATGGAATAGACAAGACCTACACCTTCCTCAGTGAAAGGGACTCAAAACCCCATATTTCCCGCAGAGGAATAGATCTGGCTAGTAAGAATCTTAAAACCTATGTATTGATATGTCTCCGTAAGGGAATCAAGTGTGTCTAGACTGGCATAAACATGGCAGCGAGAATCAGCTCAAACCCACTCTAAAAAGGAATTTCAAAAACAAAACAAAGAAACAGGGAAATTCTTTACAATTCCTTCAGGGTCTCTGATGCAACCTGGAATGACCCTATCTACAATGACAGCTGGATGTGGCATGAGGCTGGACACTTGGGACTGAGAGGATTGGTGAGATGGGGTGAGCAAATGCAGACCCTTTAAAGCAAGAATGCATGGCACCCATTCCATGGGTCCCAACTCTCCAGGTTGAAGGGAATATTACTACAGCTATAACATGTACGGGAAACCTAGAGAATGGACACACTGTGAATACGAAAGGTTTCTAAAACTCAACGAAGAGTCCCTCTCCTGGTGCTCCGGTTTGACTTTCCAACTGCTTTCCTATCAATCTCCCAACTTGGAGAGACAGCCCCTTTAAGCTCCTGGTTCGCACAGGTTGCCAATTTGGCAGAGGATGAAAGGGAAGAGGGAGAACCAATGAGAGAGTAGCTGTTAGGCATTTGGATGGGCACATGTCACTCTAATTTCCCGGCAGGAAGAAGAATTAACCAAAGTCTCAGCCACCCACCGGGAACCAGTATAGGTCCTGAACCAAAAGTTTGGACTTGCGTTCAGCTCACAAAAAACGAGTTGAAAAATGGAGCTCAGGGGCACAGCAATTCACAAACTGGCAGAGTAAGCAAGGCCAACTCTCGTCCAAAATTCTGTTGAGGGAAGGCAACGAGGCGGACTTGAAAGCGAGGCAGAATAGCAGGAAACAGATTTCAAGAGGTACGTTGGAATCGCCTGTAAAGCACAGGAAGAGGGGCACAACTTCGACAATGACGCTCTTGGCCAAAAAGGGCGTATGCGTTTTCTCCTGAATATATTCAGGAGAAAACGCATATGCCCTTTTTGGCCAAGCAAGCAAGCGGGCAATGCAAATCTGCACTACAAAGAAGTATCCCTTCCCACCGGTCAAAAGGGACATCCACAAAATGTGTAAAAACCAGAAAGGCAAGACAGGCCCTGGAGAACAGGGAGCCTTGTTATGCTGATGGGCGGGATGTAAGTTGCCAACTGCCTCACTGGAGGAGTGCATTGTGTTCCCTAAAACAAGGAAACAACAGAGCTACAGAGCCAAGGGCGCTTCCAGTCTAGGGAATATACCTTGGGAAAACTGAAAATCAATAAGACAGAGCCACGCCCAAATTGAGGGCTGCACTGCTTACAAGAACCTCAACCTGGGTACACCTGAAATATCCCAGGAAATATAAAAATGGTTCAAAAAATTGTGGAACTTACGTACGATGGAATATCCCTCAGCCATGAAATCAATGTCATAAGACCAGTAGCAGCAAAATGAGTGGATTCAGGTACGATGATTCTAAGTGAAATAAGTCACACAGAAAAAGAAACTTATCATAAGATATCACTTAGGAAGATCCTGTAAACATGGCTACACATGAACTGAGTTAGGAAAGAGAACAGAGTCTCACATTAAGAAAACACTCTTATGCCTGCTTAAGGGGGAAGGAGAGGTGGGGTGATGCATCAAACCAGAGTTTGATATAAGCCCAGGTACCGTTCCAAAAACCAACTGTGGAATAGACCAGACCTACACCTTCCTCAGTGAAAGGGACTCAAAACCCCATATTTCCTGCAGAGGAATAGATCTGACTAGTAAGAATCTTAAAACCTATGTATTGATATGTCTCCGTAAGGGAATCAAGTGTGTCTAGACTGGCATAAACATGGCAGCGAGAATCAGCTCAAACCCACTCTAAAAAGGAATTTCAAAAACAAAACAAAGAAACAGGGAAATTCTTTACAATTCCTTCAGGGTCTCTGATGCAACCTGGAATGACCCTATCTACAATGACAGCTGGATGTGGCATGAGGCTGGACACTTGGGACTGAGAGGATTGGTGAGATGGGGTGAGCAAATGCAGACCCTTTAAAGCAAGAATGCATGGCACCCATTCCATGGGTCCCAAGTCTCCAGGTTGAAGGGAATATTACTACAGCTATAACATGTACGGGAAACCTAGAGAATGGACACACTGTGAATACGAAAGGTTTCTAAAACTCAACGAAGAGTCCCTCTCCTGGTGCTCCGGTTTGACTTTCCAACTGCTTTCCTATCAATCTCCCAACTTGGAGAGACAGCCCCTTTAAGCTCCTGGTTCGCACAGGTTGCCAATTTGGCAGAGGATGAAAGGGAAGAGGGAGAACCAATGAGAGAGTAGCTGTTAGGCATTTGGATGGGCACATGTCACTTTAATTTCCCGGCAGGAAGAAGAATTAACCAAAGTCTCAGCCACCCACCGGGAACCAGTATAGGTCCTGAACCAAAAGTTTGGACTTGCGTTCAGCTCACAAAAAACGAGTTGAAAAATGGAGCTCAGGGGCACAGCAATTCACAAACTGGCAGAGTAATCAAGGCCAACTCTCGTCCAAAAATCTGTTGAGGGAAGGCAACGAGGCGGACTTGAAAGCGAGGCAGAATAGCAGGAAACAGATTTCAAGAGGTACGTTGGAATCGCCTGTAAAGCACAGGAAGAGGGGCACAACTTCGACAATGACGCACTTGGCCAAAAAGGGCGTATGCGTTTTCTCCTGAATATATTCAGGAGAAAACGCGTACGCCCTTTTTGGCCAAGCAAGCAAGCGGGAAATGCAAATCTGCACTACAAAGAAGTATCCCTTCCCACCGGTCAAAAGGGACATCCACAAAATGTGTAAAAACCAGAAAGGCAAGACAGGCCCTGGAGAACAGGGAGCCTTGTTATGTTGATGGGCGGGATGTAAGTTGCCAACTGCCTCACTGGAGGAGTGCATTGTGTTCCCTAAAACAAGGAAACAACAGAGCTACAGAGCCAAGGGCGCTTCCAGTCTAGGGAATATACCTTGGGAAAACTGAAAATCAATAAGACAGAGCCACCCCCAAATTGAGGGCTGCACTGCTTACAAGAACCTCAACCTGGGTGCACCTGAAATATCCCAGGAAATATAAAAATGGTTCAAAAAATTGTGGAACTTACGTACGATGGAATATCCCTCAGCCATGAAATCAATGTCATAAGACCAGTAGCAGCAAAATGAGTGGATTCAGGTACGATGATTCTAAGTGAAATAAGTCACACAGAAAAAGAAACTTATCATAAGATATCACTTAGGAAGATCCTGTAAACATGGCTACACATGAACTGAGTTAGGAAAGAGAACAGAGTCTCACATTTAGAAAACACTCTTATGCCTGCTTAAGGGGGAAGGAGAGGTGGGGTGATGCATCAAACCAGAGTTTGATATAAGCCCAGGTACCGTTCCAAAAACCAACTGTGGAATAGACAAGACCTACACCTTCCTCAGTGAAAGGGACTCAAAACCCCATATTTCCCGCAGAGGAATAGATCTGACTAGTAAGAATCTTAAAACCTATGTATTGATATGTCTCCGTAAGGGAATCAAGTGTGTCTAGACTGGCATAAACATGGCAGCGAGAATCAGCTCAAACCCACTCTAAAAAGGAATTTCAAAAACAAAACAAAGAAACAGGGAAATTCTTTACAATTCCTTCAGGGTCTCTGATGCAACCTGGAATGACCCTATCTACAATGACAGCTGGATGTGGCATGAGGCTGGACACTTGGGACTGAGAGGATTGGTGAGATTGGGTGAGCCAATGCAGACCCTTTAAAGCAAGAATGCATGGCACCCATTCCATGGGTCCCAACTCTCCAGGTTGAAGGGAATATTACTACAGCTATAACATGTACGGGAAACCTAGAGAATGGACACACTGTGAATACGAAAGGTTTCTAAAACTCAACGAAGAGTCCCTCTCCTGGTGCTCCGGTTTGACTTTCCAACTGCTTTCCTATCAATCTCCCAACTTGGAGAGACAGCCCCTTTAAGCTCCTGGTTCGCACAGGTTGCCAATTTGGCAGAGGATGAAAGGGAAGAGGGAGAACCAATGAGAGAGTAGCTGTTAGGCATTTGGATGGGCACATGTCACTCTAATTTCCCGGCAGGAAGAAGAATTAACCAAAGTCTCAGCCACCCACCGGGAACCAGTATAGGTCCTGAACCAAAAGTTTGGACTTGCGTTCAGCTCACAAAAAACGAGTTGAAAAATGGAGCTCAGGGGCACAGCAATTCACAAACTGGCAGAGTAATCAAGGCCAACTCTCGTCCAAAAATCTGTTGAGGGAAGGCAACGAGGCGGACTTGAAAGTGAGGCAGAATAGCAGGAAACAGATTTCAAGAGGTATGTTGGAATCGCCTGTAAAGCACAGGAAGAGGGGCACAACTTCGACAATGATGCACTTGGCCAAAAAGGGCGTATGCGTTTTCTCCTGAATATATTCAGGAGAAAACGCATACGCCCTTTTTGGCCAAGCAAGCAAGCGGGCAATGCAAATCTGCACTACAAAGAAGTATCACTTCCCACCGGTCAAGAGGGACATCCACAAAATGTGTAAAAACCAGAAAGGCAAGACAGGCCCTGGAGAACAGGGAGCCTTGTTATGCTGATAGGCGGGATGTAAGTTGCCAACTGCCTCACTGGAGGAGTGCATTGTGTTCCCTAAAACGAGGAAACAACAGAGCTACAGAGCCAAGGGCACTTCCAGTCTAGGGAATATACCTTGGGAAAACTGAAAATCAATAAGACAGAGCCACCCCCAAATTGAGGGCTGCACTGCTTACAAGAACCTCAACCTGGGTGCACCTGAAATATCCCAGGAAATATAAAAATGGTTCAAAAATTTGTGGAACTTACGTACGATGGAATATCCCTCAGCCATGAAATCAATGTCATAAGACCAGTAGCAGCAAAATGAGTGGATTCAGGTACGATGATTCTAAGTGAAATAAGTCACACAGAAAAAGAAACTTATCATAAGATATCACTTAGGAAGATCCTGTAAACATGGCTACACATGAACTGAGTTAGGAAAGAGAACAGAGTCTCACATTTAGAAAACACTCTTATGCCTGCTTAAGGGGGAAGGAGAGGTGGGGTGATGCATCAAACCAGAGTTTGATATAAGCACAGGTACCGTTCCAAAAACCAACTATGGAATAGACAAGACCTACACCTTCCTCAGTGAAAGGGACTCAAAACCCCATATTTCCCGCAGAGGAATAGATCTGACTAGTAAGAATCTTAAAACCTATGTATTGATATGTCTCCGTAAGGGAATCAAGTGTGTCTAGACTGGCATAAACATGGCAGCGAGAATCAGCTCAAACCCACTCTAAAAAGGAATTTCAAAAACAAAACAAAGAAACAGGGAAATTCTTTACAATTCCTTCAGGGTCTCTGATGCAACCTGGAATGACCCTATCTACAATGACAGCTGGATGTGGCATGAGGCTGGACACTTGGGACTGAGAGGATTGGTGAGATTGGGTGAGCAAATGCAGACCCTTTAAAGCAAGAATGCATGGCACCCATTCCATGGGTCCCAACTCTCCAGGTTGAAGGGAATATTACTACAGCTATAACATGTACGGGAAACCTAGAGAATGGACACACTGTGAATACGAAAGGTTTCTAAAACTCAACGAAGAGTCCCTCTCCTGGTGCTCCGGTTTGACTTTCCAACTGCTTTCCTATCAATCTCCCAACTTGGAGAGACAGCTCCTTTAAGCTCCTGGTTCGCACAGGTTGCCAATTTGGCAGAGGATGAAAGGGAAGAGGGAGAACCAATGAGAGAGTAGCTGTTAGGCATTTGGATGGGCACATGTCACTCTAATTTCCCAGCAGGAAGAAGAATTAACCAAAGTCTCAGCCACCCACCGGGAACCAGTATATGTCCTGAACCAAAAGTTTGGACTTGCGTTCAGCTCACAAAAAACGAGTTGGAAAATGGAGCTCAGGGGCACAGCAATTCACAAACTGGCAGAGTAATCAAGGCCAACTCTCGTCCAAAAATCTGTTGAGGGAAGGCAACGAGGCGGACTTGAAAGCGAGGCAGAATAGCAGGAAACAGATTTCAAGAGGTACGTTGGAATCGCCTGTAAAGCACAGGAAGAGGGGCACAACTTCGACAATGACGCACTTGGCCAAAAAGGGCGTATGCGTTTTCTCCTGCATATATTCAGGAGAAAACGCATACGCCCTTTTTGGCCAAGCAAGCAAGCGGGCAATGCAAATCTGCACTACAAAGAAGTATCACTTCCCACCGGTCAAAAGGGACATCCACAAAATGTGTAAAAACCAGAAAGGCAAGACAGGCCCTGGAGAACAGGGAGCCTTGTTATGCTGATGGGCGGGATGTAAGTTGCCAACTGCCTCACTGGAGGAGTGCATTGTGTTCCCTAAAACGAGGAAACAACAGAGCTACAGAGCCAAGGGCGCTTCCAGTCTAGGGAATATACCTTGGGAAAACTGAAAATCAATAAGACAGAGCCACGCCCAAATTGAGGGCTGCACTGCTTACAAGAACCTCAACCTGGGTACATCTGAAATATCCCAGGAAATATAAAAATGGTTCAAAAAATTGTGGAACTTACGTACGATGGAATATCCCTCAGCCATGAAATCAATGTCATAAGACCAGTAGCAGCAAAATGAGTGGATTCAGGTACGATGATTCTAAGTGAAATAAGTCACACAGAAAAAGAAACTTATCATAAGATATCACTTAGGAAGATCCTGTAAACATGGCTACACATGAACTGAGTTAGGAAAGAGAACAGAGTCTCACATTTAGAAAACACTCTTATGCCTGCTTAAGGGGGGAGGAGAGGTGGGGTGATGCATCAAACCAGAGTTTGATATAAGCCCAGGTACCGTTCCAAAAACCAACTATGGAATAGACAAGACCTACACCTTCCTCAGTGAAAGGGACTCAAAACCCCATATTTCCCGCAGAGGAATAGATCTGACTAGTAAGAATCTTAAAACCTATGTATTGATATGTCTCCGTAAGGGAATCAAGTGTGTCTAGACTGGCATAAACATGGCAGCGAGAATCAGCTCAAACCCACTCTAAAAAGGAATTTCAAAAACAAAACAAAGAAACAGGGAAATTCTTTACAATTCCTTCAGGGTCTCTGATGCAACCTGGAATGACCCTATCTACAATGACAGCTGGATGTGGCATGAGGCTGGACACTTGGGACTGAGAGGATTGGTGAGATGGGGTGAGCAAATGCAGACCCTTTAAAGCAAGAATGCATGGCACCCATTCCATGGGTCCCAACTCTCCAGGTTGAAGGGAATATTACTACAGCTATAACATGTACGGGAAACCTAGAGAATGGACACACTGTGAATACGAAAGGTTTCTAAAACTCAACGAAGAGTCCCTCTCCTGGTGCTCCGGTTTGACTTTCCAACTGCTTTCCTATCAATCTCCCAACTTGGAGAGACAGCCCCTTTAAGCTCCTGGTTCGCACAGGTTGCCAATTTGGCAGAGGATGGAAGGGAAGAGGGAGAACCAATGAGAGAGTAGCTGTTAGGCATTTGGATGGGCACATGTCACTTTAATTTCCCGGCAGGAAGAAGAATTAACCAAAGTCTCAGCCACCCACCGGGAACCAGTATAGGTCCTGAACCAAAAGTTTGGACTTGCGTTCAGCTCACAAAAAACGAGTTGAAAAATGGAGCTCAGGGGCACAGCAATTCACAAACTGGCAGAGTAATCAAGGCCAACTCTCGTCCAAAAATCTGTTGAGGGAAGGCAACGAGGCGGACTTGAAAGCGAGGCAGAATAGCAGGAAACAGATTTCAAGAGGTACGTTGGAATCGCCTGTAAAGCACAGGAAGAGGGGCACAACTTCGACAATGACGCACTTGGCCAAAAAGGGCGTACGCGTTTTCTCCTGAATATATTCAGGAGAAAACGCGTACGCCCTTTTTGGCCAAGCAAGCAAGCGGGAAATGCAAATCTGCACTACAAAGAAGTATCCCTTCCCACCGGTCAAAAGGGACATCCACAAAATGTGTAAAAACCAGAAAGGCAAGACAGGCCCTGGAGAACAGGGAGCCTTGTTATGCTGATGGGCGGGATGTAAGTTGCCAACTGCCTCACTGGAGGAGTGCATTGTGTTCCCTAAAACAAGGAAACAACAGAGCTACAGAGCCAAGGGCGCTTCCAGTCTAGGGAATATACCTTGGGAAAACTGAAAATCAATAAGACAGAGCCACCCCCAAATTGAGGGCTGCACTGCTTACAAGAACCTCAACCTGGGTGCACCTGAAATATCCCAGGAAATATAAAAATGGTTCAAAAAATTGTGGAACTTACGTACGATGGAATATCCCTCAGCCATGAAATCAATGTCATAAGACCAGTAGCAGCAAAATGAGTGGATTCAGGTACGATGATTCTAAGTGAAATAAGTCACACAGAAAAAGAAACTTATCATAAGATATCACTTAGGAAGATCCTGTAAACATGGCTACACATGAACTGAGTTAGGAAAGAGAACAGAGTCTCACATTTAGAAAACACTCTTATGCCTGCTTAAGGGGGAAGGAGAGGTGGGGTGATGCATCAAACCAGAGTTTGATATAAGCCCAGGTACCGTTCCAAAAACCAACTGTGGAATAGACAAGACCTACACCTTCCTCAGTGAAAGGGACTCAAAACCCCATATTTCCCGCAGAGGAATAGATCTGACTAGTAAGAATCTTAAAACCTATGTATTGATATGTCTCCGTAAGGGAATCAAGTGTGTCTAGACTGGCATAAACATGGCAGCGAGAATCAGCTCAAACCCACTCTAAAAAGGAATTTCAAAAACAAAACAAAGAAACAGGGAAATTCTTTACAATTCCTTCAGGGTCTCTGATGCAACCTGGAATGACCCTATCTACAATGACAGCTGGATGTGGCATGAGGCTGGACACTTGGGACTGAGAGGATTGGTGAGATGGGGTGAGCCAATGCAGACCCTTTAAAGCAAGAATGCATGGCACCCATTCCATGGGTCCCAACTCTCCAGGTTGAAGGGAATATTACTACAGCTATAACATGTACGGGAAACCTAGAGAATGGACACACTGTGAATACGAAAGGTTTCTAAAACTCAACGAAGAGTCCCTCTCCTGGTGCTCCGGTTTGACTTTCCAACTGCTTTCCTATCAATCTCCCAACTTGGAGAGACAGCCCCTTTAAGCTCCTGGTTCGCACAGGTTGCCAATTTGGCAGAGGATGAAAGGGAAGAGGGAGAACCAATGAGAGAGTAGCTGTTAGGCATTTGGATGGGCACATGTCACTCTAATTTCCCGGCAGGAAGAAGAATTAACCAAAGTCTCAGCCACCCACCGGGAACCAGTATAGGTCCTGAACCAAAAGTTTGGACTTGCGTTCAGCTCACAAAAAACGAGTTGAAAAATGGAGCTCAGGGGCACAGCAATTCACAAACTGGCAGAGTAATCAAGGCCAACTCTCGTCCAAAAATCTGTTGAGGGAAGGCAACGAGGCGGACTTGAAAGCGAGGCAGAATAGCAGGAAACAGATTTCAAGAGGTACGTTGGAATCGCCTGTAAAGCACAGGAAGAGGGGCACAACTTCGACAATGACGCACTTGGCCAAAAAGGGCGTATGCGTTTTCTCCTGCATATATTCAGGAGAAAACGCATACGCCCTTTTTGGCCAAGCAAGCAAGCGGGCAATGCAAATCTGCACTACAAAGAAGTATCACTTCACACCGGTCAAAAGGGACATCCACAAAATGTGTAAAAACCAGAAAGGCAAGACAGGCCCTGCAGAACAGGGAGCCTTGTTATGCTGATGGGCGGGATGTAAGTTGCCAACTGCCTCACTGGAGGAGTGCATTGTGTTCCCTAAAACGAGGAAACAACAGAGCTACAGAGACAAGGGCGCTTCCAGTCTAGGGAATATACCTTGGGAAAACTGAAAATCAATAAGACAGAGCCACGCCCAAATTGAGGGCTGCACTGCTTACAAGAACCTCAACCTGGGTACATCTGAAATATCCCAGGAAATATAAAAATGGTTCAAAAAATTGTGGAACTTACGTACGATGGAATATCCCTCAGCCATGAAATCAATGTCATAAGACCAGTAGCAGCAAAATGAGTGGATTCAGGTACGATGATTCTAAGTGAAATAAGTCACACAGAAAAAGAAACTTATCATAAGATATCACTTAGGAAGATCCTGTAAACATGGCTACACATGAACTGAGTTAGGAAAGAGAACAGAGTCTCACATTTAGAAAACACTCTTATGCCTGCTTAAGGGGGGAGGAGAGGTGGGGTGATGCATCAAACCAGAGTTTGATATAAGCCCAGGTACCGTTCCAAAAACCAACTATGGAATAGACAAGACCTACACCTTCCTCAGTGAAAGGGACTCAAAACCCCATATTTCCCGCAGAGGAATAGATCTGACTAGTAAGAATCTTAAAACCTATGTATTGATATGTCTCCGTAAGGGAATCAAGTGTGTCTAGACTGGCATAAACATGGCAGCGAGAATCAGCTCAAACCCACTCTAAAAAGGAATTTCAAAAACAAAACAAAGAAACAGGGAAATTCTTTACAATTCCTTCAGGGTCTCTGATGCAACCTGGAATGACCCTATCTACAATGACAGCTGGATGTGGCATGAGGCTGGACACTTGGGACTGAGAGGATTGGTGAGATGGGGTGAGCAAATGCAGACCCTTTAAAGCAAGAATGCATGGCACCCATTCCATGGGTCCCAACTCTCCAGGTTGAAGGGAATATTACTACAGCTATAACATGTACGGGAAACCTAGAGAATGGACACACTGTGAATACGAAAGGTTTCTAAAACTCAACGAAGAGTCCCTCTCCTGGTGCTCCGGTTTGACTTTCCAACTGCTTTCCTATCAATCTCCCAACTTGGAGAGACAGCCCCTTTAAGCTCCTGGTTCGCACAGGTTGCCAATTTGGCAGAGGATGGAAGGGAAGAGGGAGAACCAATGAGAGAGTAGC
The DNA here is from genome assembly GCF_964341445.2 of Mesoplodon mirus. NCBI lineage: Eukaryota > Metazoa > Chordata > Mammalia > Artiodactyla > Ziphiidae > Mesoplodon > Mesoplodon mirus. The sequence continues at coordinate 104,683,304 of NC_138987.1, read as the reverse complement.
TGTTAGGCATTTGGATGGGCACATGTCACTTTAATTTCCCGGCAGGAAGAAGAATTAACCAAAGTCTCAGCCACCCACCGGGAACCAGTATAGGTCCTGAACCAAAAGTTTGGACTTGCGTTCAGCTCACAAAAAACGAGTTGAAAAATGGAGCTCAGGGGCACAGCAATTCACAAACTGGCAGAGTAATCAAGGCCAACTCTCGTCCAAAAATCTGTTGAGGGAAGGCAACGAGGCGGACTTGAAAGCGAGGCAGAATAGCAGGAAACAGATTTCAAGAGGTACGTTGGAATCGCCTGTAAAGCACAGGAAGAGGGGCACAACTTCGACAATGACGCACTTGGCCAAAAAGGGCGTACGCGTTTTCTCCTGAATATATTCAGGAGAAAACGCGTACGCCCTTTTTGGCCAAGCAAGCAAGCGGGAAATGCAAATCTGCACTACAAAGAAGTATCCCTTCCCACCGGTCAAAAGGGACATCCACAAAATGTGTAAAAACCAGAAAGGCAAGACAGGCCCTGGAGAACAGGTAGCCTTGTTATGCTGATGGGCGGGATGTAAGTTGCCAACTGCCTCACTGGAGGAGTGCATTGTGTTCCCTAAAACAAGGAAACAACAGAGCTACAGAGCCAAGGGCGCTTCCAGTCTAGGGAATATACCTTGGGAAAACTGAAAATCAATAAGACAGAGCCACCCCCAAATTGAGGGCTGCACTGCTTACAAGAACCTCAACCTGGGTGCACCTGAAATATCCCAGGAAATATAAAAATGGTTCAAAAAATTGTGGAACTTACGTACGATGGAATATCCCTCAGCCATGAAATCAATGTCATAAGACCAGTAGCAGCAAAATGAGTGGATTCAGGTACGATGATTCTAAGTGAAATAAGTCACACAGAAAAAGAAACTTATCATAAGATATCACTTAGGAAGATCCTGTAAACATGGCTACACATGAACTGAGTTAGGAAAGAGAACAGAGTCTCACATTTAGAAAACACTCTTATGCCTGCTTAAGGGGGAAGGAGAGGTGGGGTGATGCATCAAACCAGAGTTTGATATAAGCCCAGGTACCGTTCCAAAAACCAACTGTGGAATAGACAAGACCTACACCTTCCTCAGTGAAAGGGACTCAAAACCCCATATTTCCCGCAGAGGAATAGATCTGACTAGTAAGAATCTTAAAACCTATGTATTGATATGTCTCCGTAAGGGAATCAAGTGTGTCTAGACTGGCATAAACATGGCAGCGAGAATCAGCTCAAACCCACTCTAAAAAGGAATTTCAAAAACAAAACAAAGAAACAGGGAAATTCTTTACAATTCCTTCAGGGTCTCTGATGCAACCTGGAATGACCCTATCTACAATGACAGCTGGATGTGGCATGAGGCTGGACACTTGGGACTGAGAGGATTGGTGAGATTGGGTGAGCCAATGCAGACCCTTTAAAGCAAGAATGCATGGCACCCATTCCATGGGTCCCAACTCTCCAGGTTGAAGGGAATATTACTACAGCTATAACATGTACGGGAAACCTAGAGAATGGACACACTGTGAATACGAAAGGTTTCTAAAACTCAACGAAGAGTCCCTCTCCTGGTGCTCCGGTTTGACTTTCCAACTGCTTTCCTATCAATCTCCCAACTTGGAGAGACAGCCCCTTTAAGCTCCTGGTTCGCACAGGTTGCCAATTTGGCAGAGGATGAAAGGGAAGAGGGAGAACCAATGAGAGAGTAGCTGTTAGGCATTTGGATGGGCACATGTCACTCTAATTTCCCGGCAGGAAGAAGTATTAACCAAAGTCTCAGCCACCCACCGGGAACCAGTATAGGTCCTGAACCAAAAGTTTGGACTTGCGTTCAGCTCACAAAAAACGAGTTGAAAAATGGAGCTCAGGGGCACAGCAATTCACAAACTGGCAGAGTAATCAAGGCCAACTCTCGTCCAAAAATCTGTTGAGGGAAGGCAACGAGGCGGACTTGAAAGCGAGGCAGAATAGCAGGAAACAGATTTCAAGAGGTACGTTGGAATCGCCTGTAAAGCACAGGAAGAGGGGCACAACTTCGACAATGACGCACTTGGCCAAAAAGGGCGTACGCGTTTTCTCCTGAATATATTCAGGAGAAAACGCGTACGCCCTTTTTGGCCAAGCAAGCAAGCGGGAAATGCAAATCTGCACTACAAAGAAGTATCCCTTCCCACCGGTCAAAAGGGACATCCACAAAATGTGTAAAAACCAGAAAGGCAAGACAGGCCCTGGAGAACAGGGAGCCTTGTTATGCTGATGGGCGGGATGTAAGTTGCCAACTGCCTCACTGGAGGAGTGCATTGTGTTCCCTAAAACAAGGAAACAACAGAGCTACAGAGCCAAGGGCGCTTCCAGTCTAGGGAATATACCTTGGGAAAACTGAAAATCAATAAGACAGAGCCACCCCCAAATTGAGGGCTGCACTGCTTACAAGAACCTCAACCTGGGTGCACCTGAAATATCCCAGGAAATATAAAAATGGTTCAAAAAATTGTGGAACTTACGTACGATGGAATATCCCTCAGCCATGAAATCAATGTCATAAGACCAGTAGCAGCAAAATGAGTGGATTCAGGTACGATGATTCTAAGTGAAATAAGTCACACAGAAAAAGAAACTTATCATAAGATATCACTTAGGAAGATCCTGTAAACATGGCTACACATGAACTGAGTTAGGAAAGAGAACAGAGTCTCACATTTAGAAAACACTCTTATGCCTGCTTAAGGGGGGAGGAGAGGTGGGGTGATGCATCAAACCAGAGTTTGATATAAGCCCAGGTACCGTTCCAAAAACCAACTATGGAATAGACAAGACCTACACCTTCCTCAGTGAAAGGGACTCAAAACCCCATATTTCCCGCAGAGGAATAGATCTGACTAGTAAGAATCTTAAAACCTATGTATTGATATGTCTCCGTAAGGGAATCAAGTGTGTCTAGACTGGCATAAACATGGCAGCGAGAATCAGCTCAAACCCACTCTAAAAAGGAATTTCAAAAACAAAACAAAGAAACAGGGAAATTCTTTACAATTCCTTCAGGGTCTCTGATGCAACCTGGAATGACCCTATCTACAATGACAGCTGGATGTGGCATGAGGCTGGACACTTGGGACTGAGAGGATTGGTGAGATGGGGTGAGCAAATGCAGACCCTTTAAAGCAAGAATGCATGGCACCCATTCCATGGGTCCCAACTCTCCAGGTTGAAGGGAATATTACTACAGCTATAACATGTACGGGAAACCTAGAGAATGGACACACTGTGAATACGAAAGGTTTCTAAAACTCAACGAAGAGTCCCTCTCCTGGTGCTCCGGTTTGACTTTCCAACTGCTTTCCTATCAATCTCCCAACTTGGAGAGACAGCCCCTTTAAGCTCCTGGTTCGCACAGGTTGCCAATTTGGCAGAGGATGGAAGGGAAGAGGGAGAACCAATGAGAGAGTAGCTGTTAGGCATTTGGATGGGCACATGTCACTTTAATTTCCCGGCAGGAAGAAGAATTAACCAAAGTCTCAGCCACCCACCGGGAACCAGTATAGGTCCTGAACCAAAAGTTTGGACTTGCGTTCAGCTCACAAAAAACGAGTTGAAAAATGGAGCTCAGGGGCACAGCAATTCACAAACTGGCAGAGTAATCAAGGCCAACTCTCGTCCAAAAATCTGTTGAGGGAAGGCAACGAGGCGGACTTGAAAGCGAGGCAGAATAGCAGGAAACAGATTTCAAGAGGTACGTTGGAATCGCCTGTAAAGCACAGGAAGAGGGGCACAACTTCGACAATGACGCACTTGGCCAAAAAGGGCGTACGCGTTTTCTCCTGAATATATTCAGGAGAAAACGCGTACGCCCTTTTTGGCCAAGCAAGCAAGCGGGAAATGCAAATCTGCACTACAAAGAAGTATCCCTTCCCACCGGTCAAAAGGGACATCCACAAAATGTGTAAAAACCAGAAAGGCAAGACAGGCCCTGGAGAACAGGTAGCCTTGTTATGCTGATGGGCGGGATGTAAGTTGCCAACTGCCTCACTGGAGGAGTGCATTGTGTTCCCTAAAACAAGGAAACAACAGAGCTACAGAGCCAAGGGCGCTTCCAGTCTAGGGAATATACCTTGGGAAAACTGAAAATCAATAAGACAGAGCCACCCCCAAATTGAGGGCTGCACTGCTTACAAGAACCTCAACCTGGGTGCACCTGAAATATCCCAGGAAATATAAAAATGGTTCAAAAAATTGTGGAACTTACGTACGATGGAATATCCCTCAGCCATGAAATCAATGTCATAAGACCAGTAGCAGCAAAATGAGTGGATTCAGGTACGATGATTCTAAGTGAAATAAGTCACACAGAAAAAGAAACTTATCATAAGATATCACTTAGGAAGATCCTGTAAACATGGCTACACATGAACTGAGTTAGGAAAGAGAACAGAGTCTCACATTTAGAAAACACTCTTATGCCTGCTTAAGGGGGAAGGAGAGGTGGGGTGATGCATCAAACCAGAGTTTGATATAAGCCCAGGTACCGTTCCAAAAACCAACTGTGGAATAGACAAGACCTACACCTTCCTCAGTGAAAGGGACTCAAAACCCCATATTTCCCGCAGAGGAATAGATCTGACTAGTAAGAATCTTAAAACCTATGTATTGATATGTCTCCGTAAGGGAATCAAGTGTGTCTAGACTGGCATAAACATGGCAGCGAGAATCAGCTCAAACCCACTCTAAAAAGGAATTTCAAAAACAAAACAAAGAAACAGGGAAATTCTTTACAATTCCTTCAGGGTCTCTGATGCAACCTGGAATGACCCTATCTACAATGACAGCTGGATGTGGCATGAGGCTGGACACTTGGGACTGAGAGGATTGGTGAGATTGGGTGAGCCAATGCAGACCCTTTAAAGCAAGAATGCATGGCACCCATTCCATGGGTCCCAAATCTCCAGGTTGAAGGGAATATTACTACAGCTATAACATGTACGGGAAACCTAGAGAATGGACACACTGTGAATACGAAAGGTTTCTAAAACTCAACGAAGAGTCCCTCTCCTGGTGCTCCGGTTTGACTTTCCAACTGCTTTCCTATCAATCTCCCAACTTGGAGAGACAGCCCCTTTAAGCTCCTGGTTCGCACAGGTTGCCAATTTGGCAGAGGATGAAAGGGAAGAGGGAGAACCAATGAGAGAGTAGCTGTTAGGCATTTGGATGGGCACATGTCACTCTAATTTCCCGGCAGGAAGAAGAATTAACCAAAGTCTCAGCCACCCACCGGGAACCAGTATAGGTCCTGAACCAAAAGTTTGGACTTGCGTTCAGCTCACAAAAAACGAGTTGAAAAATGGAGCTCAGGGGCACAGCAATTCACAAACTGGCAGAGTAATCAAGGCCAACTCTCGTCCAAAAATCTGTTGAGGGAAGGCAACGAGGCGGACTTGAAAGCGAGGCAGAATAGCAGGAAACAGATTTCAAGAGGTACGTTGGAATCGCCTGTAAAGCACAGGAAGAGGGGCACAACTTCGACAATGACGCACTTGGCCAAAAAGGGCGTACGCGTTTTCTCCTGAATATATTCAGGAGAAAACGCGTACGCCCTTTTTGGCCAAGCAAGCAACCGGGAAATGCAAATCTGCACTACAAAGAAGTATCCCTTCCCACCGGTCAAAAGGGACATCCACAAAATGTGTAAAAACCAGAAAGGCAAGACAGGCCCTGGAGAACAGGGAGCCTTGTTATGCTGATGGGCGGGATGTAAGTTGCCAACTGCCTCACTGGAGGAGTGCATTGTGTTCCCTAAAACAAGGAAACAACAGAGCTACAGAGCCAAGGGCGCTTCCAGTCTAGGGAATATACCTTGGGAAAACTGAAAATCAATAAGACAGAGCCACCCCCAAATTGAGGGCTGCACTGCTTACAAGAACCTCAACCTGGGTGCACCTGAAATATCCCAGGAAATATAAAAATGGTTCAAAAAATTGTGGAACTTACGTACGATGGAATATCCCTCAGCCATGAAATCAATGTCATAAGACCAGTAGCAGCAAAATGAGTGGATTCAGGTACGATGATTCTAAGTGAAATAAGTCACACAGAAAAAGAAACTTATCATAAGATATCACTTAGGAAGATCCTGTAAACATGGCTACACATGAACTGAGTTAGGAAAGAGAACAGAGTCTCACATTTAGAAAACACTCTTATGCCTGCTTAAGGGGGAAGGAGAGGTGGGGTGATGCATCAAACCAGAGTTTGATATAAGCCCAGGTACCGTTCCAAAAACCAACTGTGGAATAGACAAGACCTACACCTTCCTCAGTGAAAGGGACTCAAAACCCCATATTTCCCGCAGAGGAATAGATCTGACTAGTAAGAATCTTAAAACCTATGTATTGATATGTCTCCGTAAGGGAATCAAGTGTGTCTAGACTGGCATAAACATGGCAGCGAGAATCAGCTCAAACCCACTCTAAAAAGGAATTTCAAAAACAAAACAAAGAAACAGGGAAATTCTTTACAATTCCTTCAGGGTCTCTGATGCAACCTGGAATGACCCTATCTACAATGACAGCTGGATGTGGCATGAGGCTGGACACTTGGGACTGAGAGGATTGGTGAGATTGGGTGAGCCAATGCAGACCCTTTAAAGCAAGAATGCATGGCACCCATTCCATGGGTCCCAACTCTCCAGGTTGAAGGGAATATTACTACAGCTATAACATGTACGGGAAACCTAGAGAATGGACACACTGTGAATACGAAAGGTTTCTAAAACTCAACGAAGAGTCCCTCTCCTGGTGCTCCGGTTTGACTTTCCAACTGCTTTCCTATCAATCTCCCAACTTGGAGAGACAGCCCCTTTAAGCTCCTGGTTCGCACAGGTTGCCAATTTGGCAGAGGATGAAAGGGAAGAGGGAGAACCAATGAGAGAGTAGCTGTTAGGCATTTGGATGGGCACATGTCACTCTAATTTCCCGGCAGGAAGAAGAATTAACCAAAGTCTCAGCCACCCACCGGGAACCAGTATAGGTCCTGAACCAAAAGTTTGGACTTGCGTTCAGCTCACAAAAAACGAGTTGAAAAATGGAGCTCAGGGGCACAGCAATTCACAAACTGGCAGAGTAATCAAGGCCAACTCTCGTCCAAAAATCTGTTGAGGGAAGGCAACGAGGCGGACTTGAAAGCGAGGCAGAATAGCAGGAAACAGATTTCAAGAGGTACGTTGGAATCGCCTGTAAAGCACAGGAAGAGGGGCACAACTTCGACAATGACGCACTTGGCCAAAAAGGGCGTATGCGTTTTCTCCTGCATATATTCAGGAGAAAACGCATACGCCCTTTTTGGCCAAGCAAGCAAGCGGGCAATGCAAATCTGCACTACAAAGAAGTATCACTTCCCACCGGTCAAAAGGGACATCCACAAAATGTGTAAAAACCAGAAAGGCAAGACAGGCCCTGGAGAACAGGGAGCCTTGTTATGCTGATGGGCGGGATGTAAGTTGCCAACTGCCTCACTGGAGGAGTGCATTGTGTTCCCTAAAACGAGGAAACAACAGAGCTACAGAGCCAAGGGCGCTTCCAGTCTAGGGAATATACCTTGGGAAAACTGAAAATCAATAAGACAGAGCCACGCCCAAATTGAGGGCTGCACTGCTTACAAGAACCTCAACCTGGGTACATCTGAAATATCCCAGGAAATATAAAAATGGTTCAAAAAATTGTGGAACTTACGTACGATGGAATATCCCTCAGCCATGAAATCAATGTCATAAGACCAGTAGCAGCAAAATGAGTGGATTCAGGTACGATGATTCTAAGTGAAATAAGTCACACAGAAAAAGAAACTTATCATAAGATATCACTTAGGAAGATCCTGTAAACATGGCTACACATGAACTGAGTTAGGAAAGAGAACAGAGTCTCACATTTAGAAAACACTCTTATGCCTGCTTAAGGGGGGAGGAGAGGTGGGGTGATGCATCAAACCAGAGTTTGATATAAGCCCAGGTACCGTTCCAAAAACCAACTATGGAATAGACAAGACCTACACCTTCCTCAGTGAAAGGGACTCAAAACCCCATATTTCCCGCAGAGGAATAGATCTGACTAGTAAGAATCTTAAAACCTATGTATTGATATGTCTCCGTAAGGGAATCAAGTGTGTCTAGACTGGCATAAACATGGCAGCGAGAATCAGCTCAAACCCACTCTAAAAAGGAATTTCAAAAACAAAACAAAGAAACAGGGAAATTCTTTACAATTCCTTCAGGGTCTCTGATGCAACCTGGAATGACCCTATCTACAATGACAGCTGGATGTGGCATGAGGCTGGACACTTGGGACTGAGAGGATTGGTGAGATTGGGTGAGCAAATGCAGACCCTTTAAAGCAAGAATGCATGGCACCCATTCCATGGGTCCCAACTCTCCAGGTTGAAGGGAATATTACTACAGCTATAACATGTACGGGAAACCTAGAGAATGGACACACTGTGAATACGAAAGGTTTCTAAAACTCAACGAAGAGTCCCTCTCCTGGTGCTCCGGTTTGACTTTCCAACTGCTTTCCTATCAATCTCCCAACTTGGAGAGACAGCCCCTTTAAGCTCCTGGTTCGCACAGGTTGCCAATTTGGCAGAGGATGAAAGGGAAGAGGGAGAACCAATGAGAGAGTAGCTGTTAGGCATTTGGATGGGCACATGTCACTTTAATTTCCCGGCAGGAAGAAGAATTAACCAAAGTCTCAGCCACCCACCGGGAACCAGTATAGGTCCTGAACCAAAAGTTTGGACTTGCGTTCAGCTCACAAAAAACGAGTTGAAAAATGGAGCTCAGGGGCACAGCAATTCACAAACTGGCAGAGTAATCAAGGCCAACTCTCGTCCAAAAATCTGTTGAGGGAAGGCAACGAGGCGGACTTGAAAGCGAGGCAGAATAGCAGGAAACAGATTTCAAGAGGTACGTTGGAATCGCCTGTAAAGCACAGGAAGAGGGGCACAACTTCGACAATGACGCACTTGGCCAAAAAGGGCGTACGCGTTTTCTCCTGAATATATTCAGGAGAAAACGCATACGCCCTTTTTGGCCAAGCAAGCAAGCGGGAAATGCAAATCTGCACTACAAAGAAGTATCCCTTCCCACCGGTCAAAAGGGACATCCACAAAATGTGTAAAAACCAGAAAGGCAAGACAGGCCCTGGAGAACAGGGAGCCTTGTTATGCTGATGGGCGGGATGTAAGTTGCCAACTGCCTCACTGGAGGAGTGCATTGTGTTCCCTAAAACAAGGAAACAACAGAGCTACAGAGCCAAGGGCGCTTCCAGTCTAGGGAATATACCTTGGGAAAACTGAAAATCAATAAGACAGAGCCACCCCCAAATTGAGGGCTGCACTGCTTACAAGAACCTCAACCTGGGTGCACCTGAAATATCCCAGGAAATATAAAAATGGTTCAAAAAATTGTGGAACTTACGTACGATGGAATATCCCTCAGCCATGAAATCAATGTCATAAGACCAGTAGCAGCAAAATGAGTGGATTCAGGTACGATGATTCTAAGTGAAATAAGTCACACAGAAAAAGAAACTTATCATAAGATATCACTTAGGAAGATCCTGTAAACATGGCTACACATGAACTGAGTTTGGAAAGAGAACAGAGTCTCACATTTAGAAAACACTCTTATGCCTGCTTAAGGGGGAAGGAGAGGTGGGGTGATGCATCAAACCAGAGTTTGATATAAGCCCAGGTACCGTTCCAAAAACCAACTGTGGAATAGACAAGACCTACACCTTCCTCAGTGAAAGGGACTCAAAACCCCATATTTCCCGCAGAGGAATAGATCTGACTAGTAAGAATCTTAAAACCTATGTATTGATATGTCTCCGTAAGGGAATCAAGTGTGTCTAGACTGGCATAAACATGGCAGCGAGAATCAGCTCAAACCCACTCTAAAAAGGAATTTCAAAAACAAAACAAAGAAACAGGGAAATTCTTTACAATTCCTTCAGGGTCTCTGATGCAACCTGGAATGACCCTATCTACAATGACAGCTGGATGTGGCATGAGGCTGGACACTTGGGACTGAGAGGATTGGTGAGATTGGGTGAGCAAATGCAGACCCTTTAAAGCAAGAATGCATGGCACCCATTCCATGGGTCCCAACTCTCCAGGTTGAAGGGAATATTACTACAGCTATAACATGTACGGGAAACCTAGAGAATGGACACACTGTGAATACGAAAGGTTTCTAAAACTCAACGAAGAGTCCCTCTCCTGGTGCTCCGGTTTGACTTTCCAACTGCTTTCCTATCAATCTCCCAACTTGGAGAGACAGCCCCTTTAAGCTCCTGGTTCGCACAGGTTGCCAATTTGGCAGAGGATGAAAGGGAAGAGGGAGAACCAATGAGAGAGTAGCTGTTAGGCATTTGGATGGGCACATGTCACTCTAATTTCCCGGCAGGAAGAAGAATTAACCAAAGTCTCAGCCACCCACCGGGAACCAGTATAGGTCCTGAACCAAAAGTTTGGACTTGCGTTCAGCTCACAAAAAACGAGTTGAAAAATGGAGCTCAGGGGCACAGCAATTCACAAACTGGCAGAGTAATCAAGGCCAACTCTCGTCCAAAAATCTGTTGAGGGAAGGCAACGAGGCGGACTTGAAAGCGAGGCAGAATAGCAGGAAACAGATTTCAAGAGGTACGTTGGAATCGCCTGTAAAGCACAGGAAGAGGGGCACAACTTCGACAATGACGCACTTGGCCAAAAAGGGCGTATGCGTTTTCTCCTGCATATATTCAGGAGAAAACGCATACGCCCTTTTTGGCCAAGCAAGCAAGCGGGCAATGCAAATCTGCACTACAAAGAAGTATCCCTTCCCACCGGTCAAAAGGGACATCCACAAAATGTGTAAAAACCAGAAAGGCAAGACAGGCCCTGGAGAACAGGGAGCCTTGTTATGCTGATGGGCGGGATGTAAGTTTCCAACTGCCTCACTGGAGGAGTGCATTGTGTTCCCTAAAACAAGGAAACAACAGAGCTACAGAGCCAAGGGTGCTTCCAGTCTAGGGAATATACCTTGGGAAAACTGAAAATCAATAAGACAGAGCCACCCCCAAATTGAGGGCTGCACTGCTTACAAGAACCTCAACCTGGGTGCACCTGAAATATCCCAGGAAATATAAAAATGGTTCAAAAAATTGTGGAACTTACGTACGATGGAATATCCCTCAGCCATGAAATCAATGTCATAAGACCAGTAGCAGCAAAATGAGTGGATTCAGGTACGATGATTCTAAGTGAAATAAGTCACACAGAAAAAGAAACTTATCATAAGATATCACTTAGGAAGATCCTGTAAACATGGCTACACATGAACTGAGTTAGGAAAGAGAACAGAGTCTCACATTTAGAAAACACTCTTATGCCTGCTTAAGGGGGAAGGAGAGGTGGGGTGATGCATCAAACCAGAGTTTGATATAAGCCCAGGTACCGTTCCAAAAACCAACTGTGGAATAGACAAGACCTACACCTTCCTCAGTGAAAGGGACTCAAAACCCCATATTTCCCGCAGAGGAATAGATCTGACTAGTAAGAATCTTAAAACCTATGTATTGATATGTCTCCGTAAGGGAATCAAGTGTGTCTAGACTGGCATAAACATGGCAGCGAGAATCAGCTCAAACCCACTCTAAAAAGGAATTTCAAAAACAAAACAAAGAAACAGGGAAATTCTTTACAATTCCTTCAGGGTCTCTGATGCAACCTGGAATGACCCTATCTACAATGACAGCTGGATGTGGCATGAGGCTGGACACTTGGGACTGAGAGGATTGGTGAGATTGGGTGAGCCAATGCAGACCCTTTAAAGCAAGAATGCATGGCACCCATTCCATGGGTCCCAACTCTCCAGGTTGAAGGGAATATTACTCCAGCTATAACATGTACGGGAAACCTAGAGAATGGACACACTGTGAATACGAAAGGTTTCTAAAACTCAACGAAGAGTCCCTCTCCTGGTGCTCCGGTTTGACTTTCCAACTGCTTTCCTATCAATCTCCCAACTTGGAGAGACAGCCCCTTTAAGCTCCTGGTTCGCACAGGTTGCCAATTTGGCAGAGGATGAAAGGGAAGACGGAGAACCAATGAGAGAGTAGCTGTTAAGCATTTGGATGGGCACATGTCACTCTAATTTCCCGGCAGGAAGAAGAATTAACCAAAGTCTCAGCCACCCACCGGGAACCAGTATAGGTCCTGAACCAAAAGTTTGGACTTGCGTTCAGCTCACAAAAAACGAGTTGAAAAATGGAGCTCAGGGGCACAGCAATTCACAAACTGGCAGAGTAATCAAGGCCAACTCTCGTCCAAAAATCTGTTGAGGGAAGTCAACGAGGCGGACTTGAAAGCGAGGCAGAATAGCAGGAAACAGATTTCAAGAGGTACGTTGGAATCGCCTGTAAAGCACAGGAAGAGGGGCACAACTTCGACAATGACGCACTTGGCCAAAAAGGGCGTATGCGTTTTCTCCTGAATATATTCAGGAGAAAACGCATACGCCCTTTTTGGCCAAGCAAGCAAGCGGGCAATGCAAATCTGCACTACAAAGAAGTATCCCTTCCCACCGGTCAAAAGGGACATCCACAAAATGTGTAAAAACCAGAAAGGCAAGACAGGCCCTGGAGAACAGGGAGCCTTGTTATGCTGATGGGCGGGATGTAACTTGCCAACTGCCTCACTGGAGGAGTGCATTGTGTTCCCTAAAACAAGGAAACAACAGAGCTACAGAGCCAAGGGCGCTTCCAGTCTAGGGAATATACCTTGGGAAAACTGAAAATCAATAACACAGAGCCACCCCCAAATTGAGGGCTGCACTGCTTACAAGAACCTCAACCTGGGTGCACCTGAAATATCCCAGGAAATATAAAAATGGTTCAAAAAATTGTGGAACTTACGTACGATGGAATATCCCTCAGCCATGAAATCAATGTCATAAGACCAGTAGCAGCAAAATGAGTGGATTCAGGTACGATGATTCTAAGTGAAATAAGTCACACAGAAAAAGAAACTTATCATAAGATATCACTTAGGAAGATCCTGTAAACATGGCTACACATGAACTGAGTTAGCAAAGAGAACAGAGTCTCACATTTAGAAAACACTCTTATGCCTGCTTAAGGGGGAAGGAGAGGTGGGGTGATGCATCAAACCAGAGTTTGATATAAGCCCAGGTACCGTTCCAAAAACCAACTGTGGAATAGACAAGACCTACACCTTCCTCAGTGAAAGGGACTCAAAACCCCATATTTCCCGCAGAGGAATAGATCTGACTAGTAAGAATCTTAAAACCTATGTATTGATATGTCTCCGTAAGGGAATCAAGTGTGTCTAGACTGGCATAAACATGGCAGCGAGAATCAGCTCAAACCCACTCTAAAAAGGAATTTCAAAAACAAAACAAAGAAACAGGGAAATTCTTTACAATTCCTTCAGGGTCTCTGATGCAACCTGGAATGACCCTATCTACAATGACAGCTGGATGTGGCATGAGGCTGGACACTTGGGACTGAGAGGATTGGTGAGATTGGGTGAGCAAATGCAGACCCTTTAAAGCAAGAATGCATGGCACCCATTCCATGGGTCCCAACTCTCCAGGTTGAAGGGAATATTACTACAGCTATAACATGTACGGGAAACCTAGAGAATGGACACACTGTGAATACGAAAGGTTTCTAAAACTCAACGAAGAGTCCCTCTCCTGGTGCTCCGGTTTGACTTTCCAACTGCTTTCCTATCAATCTCCCAACTTGGAGAGACAGCCCCTTTAAGCTCCTGGTTCGCACAGGTTGCCAATTTGGCAGAGGATGAAAGGGAAGAGGGAGAACCAATGAGAGAGTAGCTGTTAGGCATTTGGATGGGCACATGTCACTTTAATTTCCCGGCAGGAAGAAGAATTAACCAAAGTCTCAGCCACCCACCGGGAACCAGTATAGGTCCTGAACCAAAAGTTTGGACTTGCGTTCAGCTCACAAAAAACGAGTTGAAAAATGGAGCTCAGGGGCACAGCAATTCACAAACTGGCAGAGTAATCAAGGCCAACTCTCGTCCAAAAATCTGTTGAGGGAAGGCAACGAGGCGGACTTGAAAGCGAGGCAGAATAGCAGGAAACAGATTTCAAGAGGTACGTTGGAATCGCCTGTAAAGCACAGGAAGAGGGGCACAACTTCGACAATGACGCACTTGGCCAAAAAGGGCGTACGCGTTTTCTCCTGAATATATTCAGGAGAAAACGCATACGCCCTTTTTGGCCAAGCAAGCAAGCGGGAAATGCAAATCTGCACTACAAAGAAGTATCCCTTCCCACCGGTCAAAAGGGACATCCACAAAATGTGTAAAAACCAGAAAGGCAAGACAGGCCCTGGAGAACAGGGAGCCTTGTTATGCTGATGGGCGGGATGTAAGTTGCCAACTGCCTCACTGGAGGAGTGCATTGTGTTCCCTAAAACAAGGAAACAACAGAGCTACAGAGCCAAGGGCGCTTCCAGTCTAGGGAATATACCTTGGGAAAACTGAAAATCAATAAGACAGAGCCACCCCCAAATTGAGGGCTGCACTGCTTACAAGAACCTCAACCTGGGTGCACCTGAAATATCCCAGGAAATATAAAAATGGTTCAAAAAATTGTGGAACTTACGTACGATGGAATATCCCTCAGCCATGAAATCAATGTCATAAGACCAGTAGCAGCAAAATGAGTGGATTCAGGTACGATGATTCTAAGTGAAATAAGTCACACAGAAAAAGAAACTTATCATAAGATATCACTTAGGAAGATCCTGTAAACATGGCTACACATGAACTGAGTTAGGAAAGAGAACAGAGTCTCACATTTAGAAAACACTCTTATGCCTGCTTAAGGGGGAAGGAGAGGTGGGGTGATGCATCAAACCAGAGTTTGATATAAGCCCAGGTACCGTTCCAAAAACCAACTGTGGAATAGACAAGACCTACACCTTCCTCAGTGAAAGGGACTCAAAACCCCATATTTCCCGCAGAGGAATAGATCTGACTAGTAAGAATCTTAAAACCTATGTATTGATATGTCTCCGTAAGGGAATCAAGTGTGTCTAGACTGGCATAAACATGGCAGCGAGAATCAGCTCAAACCCACTCTAAAAAGGAATTTCAAAAACAAAACAAAGAAACAGGGAAATTCTTTACAATTCCTTCAGGGTCTCTGATGCAACCTGGAATGACCCTATCTACAATGACAGCTGGATGTGGCATGAGGCTGGACACTTGGGACTGAGAGGATTGGTGAGATTGGGTGAGCCAATGCAGACCCTTTAAAGCAAGAATGCATGGCACCCATTCCATGGGTCCCAACTCTCCAGGTTGAAGGGAATATTACTACAGCTATAACATGTACGGGAAACCTAGAGAATGGACACACTGTGAATACGAAAGGTTTCTAAAACTCAACGAAGAGTCCCTCTCCTGGTGCTCCGGTTTGACTTTCCAACTGCTTTCCTATCAATCTCCCAACTTGGAGAGACAGCCCCTTTAAGCTCCTGGTTCGCACAGGTTGCCAATTTGGCAGAGGATGAAAGGGAAGAGGGAGAACCAATGAGAGAGTAGCTGTTAGGCATTTGGATGGGCACATGTCACTCTAATTTCCCGGCAGGAAGAAGAATTAACCAAAGTCTCAGCCACCCACCGGGAACCAGTATAGGTCCTGAACCAAAAGTTTGGACTTGCGTTCAGCTCACAAAAAACGAGTTGAAAAATGGAGCTCAGGGGCACAGCAATTCACAAACTGGCAGAGTAATCAAGGCCAACTCTCGTCCAAAAATCTGTTGAGGGAAGGCAACGAGGCGGACTTGAAAGCGAGGCAGAATAGCAGGAAACAGATTTCAAGAGGTACGTTGGAATCGCCTGTAAAGCACAGGAAGAGGGGCACAACTTCGACAATGACGCACTTGGCCAAAAAGGGCGTATGCGTTTTCTCCTGCATATATTCAGGAGAAAACGCATACGCCCTTTTTGGCCAAGCAAGCAAGCGGGCAATGCAAATCTGCACTACAAAGAAGTATCCCTTCCCACCGGTCAAAAGGGACATCCACAAAATGTGTAAAAACCAGAAAGGCAAGACAGGCCCTGGAGAACAGGGAGCCTTGTTATGCTGATGGGCCGGATGTAAGTTTCCAACTGCCTCACTGGAGGAGTGCATTGTGTTCCCTAAAACAAGGAAACAACAGAGCTACAGAGCCAAGGGTGCTTCCAGTCTAGGGAATATACCTTGGGAAAACTGAAAATCAATAAGACAGAGCCACCCCCAAATTGAGGGCTGCACTGCTTACAAGAACCTCAACCTGGGTGCACCTGAAATATCCCAGGAAATATAAAAATGGTTCAAAAAATTGTGGAACTTACGTACGATGGAATATCCCTCAGCCATGAAATCAATGTCATAAGACCAGTAGCAGCAAAATGAGTGGATTCAGGTACGATGATTCTAAGTGAAATAAGTCACACAGAAAAAGAAACTTATCATAAGATATCACTTAGGAAGATCCTGTAAACATGGCTACACATGAACTGAGTTAGGAAAGAGAACAGAGTCTCACATTTAGAAAACACTCTTATGCCTGCTTAAGGGGGAAGGAGAGGTGGGGTGATGCATCAAACCAGAGTTTGATATAAGCCCAGGTACCGTTCCAAAAACCAACTGTGGAATAGACAAGACCTACACCTTCCTCAGTGAAAGGGACTCAAAACCCCATATTTCCCGCAGAGGAATAGATCTGACTAGTAAGAATCTTAAAACCTATGTATTGATATGTCTCCGTAAGGGAATCAAGTGTGTCTAGACTGGCATAAACATGGCAGCGAGAATCAGCTCAAACCCACTCTAAAAAGGAATTTCAAAAACAAAACAAAGAAACAGGGAAATTCTTTACAATTCCTTCAGGGTCTCTGATGCAACCTGGAATGACCCTATCTACAATGACAGCTGGATGTGGCATGAGGCTGGACACTTGGGACTGAGAGGATTGGTGAGATTGGGTGAGCCAATGCAGACCCTTTAAAGCAAGAATGCATGGCACCCATTCCATGGGTCCCAACTCTCCAGGTTGAAGGGAATATTACTCCAGCTATAACATGTACGGGAAACCTAGAGAATGGACACACTGTGAATACGAAAGGTTTCTAAAACTCAACGAAGAGTCCCTCTCCTGGTGCTCCGGTTTGACTTTCCAACTGCTTTCCTATCAATCTCCCAACTTGGAGAGACAGCCCCTTTAAGCTCCTGGTTCGCACAGGTTGCCAATTTGGCAGAGGATGAAAGGGAAGACGGAGAACCAATGAGAGAGTAGCTGTTAGGCATTTGGATGGGCACATGTCACTCTAATTTCCCGGCAGGAAGAAGAATTAACCAAAGTCTCAGCCACCCACCGGGAACCAGTATAGGTCCTGAACCAAAAGTTTGGACTTGCGTTCAGCTCACAAAAAACGAGTTGAAAAATGGAGCTCAGGGGCACAGCAATTCACAAACTGGCAGAGTAATCAAGGCCAACTCTCGTCCAAAAATCTGTTGAGGGAAGGCAACGAGGCGGACTTGAAAGCGAGGCAGAATAGCAGGAAACAGATTTCAAGAGGTACGTTGGAATCGCCTGTAAAGCACAGGAAGAGGGGCACAACTTCGACAATGACGCACTTGGCCAAAAAGGGCGTATGCGTTTTCTCCTGCATATATTCAGGAGAAAACGCATACGCCCTTTTTGGCCAAGCAAGCAAGCGGGCAATGCAAATCTGCACTACAAAGAAGTATCACTTCCCACCGGTCAAAAGGGACATCCACAAAATGTGTAAAAACCAGAAAGGCAAGACAGGCCCTGGAGAACAGGGAGCCTTGTTATGCTGATGGGCGGGATGTAAGTTGCCAACTGCCTCACTGGAGGAGTGCACTGTGTTCCCTAAAACAAGGAAACAACAGAGCTACAGAGCCAAGGGCGCTTCCAGTCTAGGGAATATACCTTGGGAAAACTGAAAATCAATAAGACAGAGCCACCCCCAAATTGAGGGCTGCACTGCTTACAAGAACCTCAACCTGGGTGCACCTGAAATATCCCAGGAAATATAAAAATGGTTCAAAAAATTGTGGAACTTACGTACGATGGAATATCCCTCAGCCATGAAATCAATGTCATAAGACCAGTAGCAGCAAAATGAGTGGATTCAGGTACGATGATTCTAAGTGAAATAAGTCACACAGAAAAAGAAACTTATCATAAGATATCACTTAGGAAGATCCTGTAAACATGGCTACACATGAACTGAGTTAGCAAAGAGAACAGAGTCTCACATTTAGAAAACACTCTTATGCCTGCTTAAGGGGGAAGGAGAGGTGGGGTGATGCATCAAACCAGAGTTTGATATAAGCCCAGGTACCGTTCCAAAAACCAACTGTGGAATAGACAAGACCTACACCTTCCTCAGTGAAAGGGACTCAAAACCCCATATTTCCCGCAGAGGAATAGATCTGACTAGTAAGAATCTTAAAACCTATGTATTGATATGTCTCCGTAAGGGAATCAAGTGTGTCTAGACTGGCATAAACATGGCAGCGAGAATCAGCTCAAACCCACTCTAAAAAGGAATTTCAAAAACAAAACAAAGAAACAGGGAAATTCTTTACAATTCCTTCAGGGTCTCTGATGCAACCTGGAATGACCCTATCTACAATGACAGCTGGATGTGGCATGAGGCTGGACACTTGGGACTGAGAGGATTGGTGAGATTGGGTGAGCAAATGCAGACCCTTTAAAGCAAGAATGCATGGCACCCATTCCATGGGTCCCAAATCTCCAGGTTGAAGGGAATATTACTACAGCTATAACATGTACGGGAAACCTAGAGAATGGACACACTGTGAATACGAAAGGTTTCTAAAACTCAACGAAGAGTCCCTCTCCTGGTGCTCCGGTTTGACTTTCCAACTGCTTTCCTATCAATCTCCCAACTTGGAGAGACAGCCCCTTTAAGCTCCTGGTTCGCACAGGTTGCCAATTTGGCAGAGGATGAAAGGGAAGAGGGAGAACCAATGAGAGAGTAGCTGTTAGGCATTTGGATGGGCACATGTCACTCTAATTTCCCGGCAGGAAGAAGAATTAACCAAAGTCTCAGCCACCCACCGGGAACCAGTATAGGTCCTGAACCAAAAGTTTGGACTTGCGTTCAGCTCACAAAAAACGAGTTGAAAAATGGAGCTCAGGGGCACAGCAATTCACAAACTGGCAGAGTAATCAAGGCCAACTCTCGTCCAAAAATCTGTTGAGGGAAGGCAACGAGGCGGACTTGAAAGCGAGGCAGAATAGCAGGAAACAGATTTCAAGAGGTACGTTGGAATCGCCTGTAAAGCACAGGAAGAGGGGCACAACTTCGACAATGACGCACTTGGCCAAAAAGGGCGTATGCGTTTTCTCCTGCATATATTCAGGAGAAAACGCATACGCCCTTTTTGGCCAAGCAAGCAAGCGGGCAATGCAAATCTGCACTACAAAGAAGTATCCCTTCCCACCGGTCAAAAGGGACATCCACAAAATGTGTAAAAACCAGAAAGGCAAGACAGGCCCTGGAGAACAGGGAGCCTTGTTATGCTGATGGGCGGGATGTAAGTTGCCAACTGCCTCACTGGAGGAGTGCATTGTGTTCCCTAAAACAAGGAAACAACAGAGCTACAGAGCCAAGGGTGCTTCCAGTCTAGGGAATATACCTTGGGAAAACTGAAAATCAATAAGACAGAGCCACCCCCAAATTGAGGGCTGCACTGCTTACAAGAACCTCAACCTGGGTGCACCTGAAATATCCCAGGAAATATAAAAATGGTTCAAAAAATTGTGGAACTTACGTACGATGGAATATCCCTCAGCCATGAAATCAATGTCATAAGACCAGTAGCAGCAAAATGAGTGGATTCAGGTACGATGATTCTAAGTGAAATAAGTCACACAGAAAAAGAAACTTATCATAAGATATCACTTAGGAAGATCCTGTAAACATGGCTACACATGAACTGAGTTAGGAAAGAGAACAGAGTCTCACATTTAGAAAACACTCTTATGCCTGCTTAAGGGGGAAGGAGAGGTGGGGTGATGCATCAAACCAGAGTTTGATATAAGCCCAGGTACCGTTCCAAAAACCAACTGTGGAATAGACAAGACCTACACCTTCCTCAGTGAAAGGGACTCAAAACCCCATATTTCCCGCAGAGGAATAGATCTGACTAGTAAGAATCTTAAAACCTATGTATTGATATGTCTCCGTAAGGGAATCAAGTGTGTCTAGACTGGCATAAACATGGCAGCGAGAATCAGCTCAAACCCACTCTAAAAAGGAATTTCAAAAACAAAACAAAGAAACAGGGAAATTCTTTACAATTCCTTCAGGGTCTCTGATGCAACCTGGAATGACCCTATCTACAATGACAGCTGGATGTGGCATGAGGCTGGACACTTGGGACTGAGAGGATTGGTGAGATTGGGTGAGCAAATGCAGACCCTTTAAAGCAAGAATGCATGGCACCCATTCCATGGGTCCCAACTCTCCAGGTTGAAGGGAATATTACTACAGCTATAACATGTACGGGAAACCTAGAGAATGGACACACTGTGAATACGAAAGGTTTCTAAAACTCAACGAAGAGTCCCTCTCCTGGTGCTCCGGTTTGACTTTCCAACTGCTTTCCTATCAATCTCCCAACTTGGAGAGACAGCCCCTTTAAGCTCCTGGTTCGCACAGGTTGCCAATTTGGCAGAGGATGAAAGGGAAGACGGAGAACCAATGAGAGAGTAGCTGTTAGGCATTTGGATGGGCACATGTCACTCTAATTTCCCGGCAGGAAGAAGAATTAACCAAAGTCTCAGCCACCCACCGGGAACCAGTATAGGTCCTGAACCAAAAGTTTGGACTTGCGTTCAGCTCACAAAAAACGAGTTGAAAAATGGAGCTCAGGGGCACAGCAATTCACAAACTGGCAGAGTAATCAAGGCCAACTGTCGTCCAAAAATCTGTTGAGGGAAGGCAACGAGGCGGACTTGAAAGCGAGGCAGAATAGCAGGAAACAGATTTCAAGAGGTACGTTGGAATCGCCTGTAAAGCACAGGAAGAGGGGCACAACTTCGACAATGACGCACTTGGCCAAAAAGGGCGTATGCGTTTTCTCCTGCATATATTCAGGAGAAAACGCATACGCCCTTTTTGGCCAAGCAAGCAAGCGGGCAATGCAAATCTGCACTACAAAGAAGTATCACTTCCCACCGGTCAAAAGGGACATCCACAAAATGTGTAAAAACCAGAAAGGCAAGACAGGCCCTGGAGAACAGGGAGCCTTGTTATGCTGATGGGCGGGATGTAAGTTGCCAACTGCCTCACTGGAGGAGTGCACTGTGTTCCCTAAAACAAGGAAACAACAGAGCTACAGAGCCAAGGGCGCTTCCAGTCTAGGGAATATACCTTGGGAAAACTGAAAATCAATAAGACAGAGCCACCCCCAAATTGAGGGCTGCACTGCTTACAAGAACCTCAACCTGGGTGCACCTGAAATATCCCAGGAAATATAAAAATGGTTCAAAAAATTGTGGAACTTACGTACGATGGAATATCCCTCAGCCATGAAATCAATGTCATAAGACCAGTAGCAGCAAAATGAGTGGATTCAGGTACGATGATTCTAAGTGAAATAAGTCACACAGAAAAAGAAACTTATCATAAGATATCACTTAGGAAGATCCTGTAAACATGGCTACACATGAACTGAGTTAGGAAAGAGAACAGAGTCTCACATTTAGAAAACACTCTTATGCCTGCTTAAGGGGGAAGGAGAGGTGGGGTGATGCATCAAACCAGAGTTTGATATAAGCACAGGTACCGTTCCAAAAACCAACTATGGAATAGACAAGACCTACACCTTCCTCAGTGAAAGGGACTCAAAACCCCATATTTCCCGCAGAGGAATAGATCTGACTAGTAAGAATCTTAAAACCTATGTATTGATATGTCTCCGTAAGGGAATCAAGTGTGTCTAGACTGGCATAAACATGGCAGCGAGAATCAGCTCAAACCCACTCTAAAAAGGAATTTCAAAAACAAAACAAAGAAACAGGGAAATTCTTTACAATTCCTTCAGGGTCTCTGATGCAACCTGGAATGACCCTATCTACAATGACAGCTGGATGTGGCATGAGGCTGGACACTTGGGACTGAGAGGATTGGTGAGATTGGGTGAGCCAATGCGGACCCTTTAAAGCAAGAATGCATGGCACCCATTCCATGGGTCCCAACTCTCCAGGTTGAAGGGAATATTACTACAGCTATAACATGTACGGGAAACCTAGAGAATGGACACACTGTGAATACGAAAGGTTTCTAAAACTCAACGAAGAGTCCCTCTCCTGGTGCTCCGGTTTGACTTTCCAACTGCTTTCCTATCAATCACCCAACTTGGAGAGACAGCCCCTTTAAGCTCCTGGTTCGCACAGGTTGCCAATTTGGCAGAGGATGAAAGGGAAGAGGGAGAACCAATGAGAGAGTAGCTGTTAGGCATTTGGATGGGCACATGTCACTCTAATTTCCCGGCAGGAAGAAGAATTAACCAAAGTCTCAGCCACCCACCGGGAACCAGTATAGGTCCTGAACCAAAAGTTTGGACTTGCGTTCAGCTCACAAAAAACGAGTTGAAAAATGGAGCTCAGGGGCACAGCAATTCACAAACTGGCAGAGTAATCAAGGCCAACTCTCGTCCAAAAATCTGTTGAGGGAAGGCAACGAGGCGGACTTGAAAGCGAGGCAGAATAGCAGGAAACAGATTTCAAGAGGTACGTTGGAATCGCCTGTAAAGCACAGGAAGAGGGGCACAACTTCGACAATGACGCACTTGGCCAAAAAGGGCGTATGCGTTTTCTCCTGCATATATTCAGGAGAAAACGCGTACGCCCTTTTTGGCCAAGCAAGCAAGCGGGCAATGCAAATCTGCACTACAAAGAAGTATCACTTCCCACGGGTCAAAAGGGACATCTACAAAATGTGTAAAAACCAGAAAGGCAAGACAGGCCCTGGAGAACAGGGAGCCTTGTTATGCTGATGGGCGGGATGTAAGTTGCCAACTGCCTCACTGGAGGAGTGCATTGTGTTCCCTAAAACAAGGAAACAACAGAGCTACAGAGCCAAGGGCGCTTCCAGTCTAGGGAATATACCTTGGGAAAACTGAAAATCAATAAGACAGAGCCACCCCCAAATTGAGGGCTGCACTGCTTACAAGAACCTCAACCTGGGTGCACCTGAAATATCCCAGGAAATATAAAAATGGTTCAAAAAATTGTGGAACTTACGTACGATGGAATATCCCTCAGCCATGAAATCAATGTCATAAGACCAGTAGCAGCAAAATGAGTGGATTCAGGTACGATGATTCTAAGTGAAATAAGTCACACAGAAAAAGAAACTTATCATAAGATATCACTTAGGAAGATCCTGTAAACATGGCTACACATGAACTGAGTTAGGAAAGAGAACAGAGTCTCACATTTAGAAAACACTCTTATGCCTGCTTAAGGGGGAAGGAGAGGTGGGGTGATGCATCAAACCAGAGTTTGATATAAGCCCAGGTACCGTTCCAAAAACCAACTGTGGAATAGACAAGACCTACACCTTCCTCAGTGAAAGGGACTCAAAACCCCATATTTCCCGCAGAGGAATAGATCTGACTAGGAAGAATCTTAAAACCTATGTATTGATATGTCTCCGTAAGGGAATCAAGTGTGTCTAGACTGGCATAAACATGGCAGCGAGAATCAGCTCAAACCCACTCTAAAAAGGAATTTCAAAAACAAAACAAAGAAACAGGGAAATTCTTTACAATTCCTTCAGGGTCTCTGATGCAACCTGGAATGACCCTATCTACAATGACAGCTGGATGTGGCATGAGGCTGGACACTTGGGACTGAGAGGATTAGTGAGATTGGGTGAGCAAATGCAGACCCTTTAAAGCAAGAATGCATGGCACCCATTCCATGGGTCCCAACTCTCCAGGTTGAAGGGAATATTACTACAGCTATAACATGTACGGGAAACCTAGAGAATGGACACACTGTGAATACGAAAGGTTTCTAAAACTCAACGAAGAGTCCCTCTCCTGGTGCTCCGGTTTGACTTTCCAACTGCTTTCCTATCAATCTCCCAACTTGGAGAGACAGCCCCTTTAAGCTCCTGGTTCGCACAGGTTGCCAATTTGGCAGAGGATGAAAGGGAAGAGGGAGAACCAATGAGAGAGTAGCTGTTAGGCATTTGGATGGGCACATGTCACTCTAATTTCCCGGCAGGAAGAAGAATTAACCAAAGTCTCAGCCACCCACCGGGAACCAGTATAGGTCCTGAACCAAAAGTTTGGACTTGCGTTCAGCTCACAAAAAACGAGTTGAAAAATGGAGCTCAGGGGCACAGCAATTCACAAACTGGCAGAGTAATCAAGGCCAACTCTCGTCCAAAAATCTGTTGAGGGAAGGCAACGAGGCGGACTTGAAAGCGAGGCAGAATAGCAGGAAACAGATTTCAAGAGGTACGTTGGAATCACCTGTAAAGCACAGGAAGAGGGGCACAACTTCGACAATGACGCACTTGGCCAAAAAGGGCGTATGCGTTTTCTCCTGCATATATTCAGGAGAAAACGCATACGCCCTTTTTGGCCAAGCAAGCAAGCGGGCAATGCAAATCTGCACTACAAAGAAGTATCACTTCCCACGGGTCAAAAGGGACATCCACAAAATTTGTAAAAACCAGAAAGGCAAGACAGGCCCTGGAGAACAGGGAGCCTTGTTATGCTGATGGGCGGGATGTAAGTTGCCAACTGCCTCACTGGAGGAGTGCATTGTGTTCCCTAAAACAAGGAAACAACAGAGCTACAGAGCCAAGGGCGCTTCCAGTCTAGGGAATATACCTTGGGAAAACTGAAAATCAATAAGACAGAGCCACGCCCAAATTGAGGGCTGCACTGCTTACAAGAACCTCAACCTGGGTACACCTGAAATATCCCAGGAAATATAAAAATGGTTCAAAAATTTGTGGAACTTACGTACGATGTAATATCCCTCAGCCATGAAATCAATGTCATAAGACCAGTAGCAGCAAAATGAGTGGATTCAGGTACGATGATTCTAAGTGAAATAAGTCACACAGAAAAAGAAACTTATCATAAGATATCACTTAGGAAGATCCTGTAAACATGGCTACACATGAACTGAGTTAGGAAAGAGAACAGAGTCTCACATTTAGAAAACACTCTTATGCCTGCTTAAGGGGGGAGGAGAGGTGGGGTGATGCATCAAACCAGAGTTTGATATAAGCACAGGTACCGTTCCAAAAACCAACTGTGGAATAGACAAGACCTACACCTTCCTCAGTGAAAGGGACTCAAAACCCCATATTTCCCGCAGAGGAATAGATCTGACTAGTAAGAATCTTAAAACCTATGTATTGATATGTCTCCGTAAGGGAATCAAGTGTGTCTAGACTGGCATAAACATGGCAGCGAGAATCAGCTCAAACCCACTCTAAAAAGGAATTTCAAAAACAAAACAAAGAAACAGGGAAATTCTTTACAATTCCTTCAGGGTCTCTGATGCAACCTGGAATGACCCTATCTACAATGACAGCTGGATGTGGCATGAGGCTGGACACTTGGGACTGAGAGGATTGGTGAGATTGGGTGAGCAAATGCAGACCCTTTAAAGCAAGAATGCATGGCACCCATTCCATGGGTCCCAACTCTCCAGGTTGAAGGGAATATTACTACAGCTATAACATGTACGGGAAACCTAGAGAATGGACACACTGTGAATACGAAAGGTTTCTAAAACTCAACGAAGAGTCCCTCTACTGGTGCTCCGGTTTGACTTTCCAACTGCTTTCCTATCAATCTCCCAACTTGGAGAGACAGCCCCTTTAAGCTCCTGGTTCGCACAGGTTGCCAATTTGGCAGAGGATGAAAGGGAAGAGGGAGAACCAATGAGAGAGTAGCTGTTAGGCATTTGGATGGGCACATGTCACTCTAATTTCCTGGCAGGAAGAAGAATTAACCAAAGTCTCAGCCACCCACCGGGAACCAGTATAGGTCCTGAACCAAAAGTTTGGACTTGCGTTCAGCTCACAAAAAACGAGTTGAAAAATGGAGCTCAGGGGCACAGCAATTCACAAACTGGCAGAGTAATCAAGGCCAACTCTCGTCCAAAAATCTGTTGAGGGAAGGCAACGAGGCGGACTTGAAAGCGAGGCAGAATAGCAGGAAACAGATTTCAAGAGGTACGTTGGAATCGCCTGTAAAGCACAGGAAGAGGGGCACAACTTCGACAATGACGCACTTGGCCAAAAAGGGCGTATGCGTTTTCTCCTGCATATATTCAGGAGAAAACGCATACGCCCTTTTTGGCCAAGCAAGCAAGCGGGCAATGCAAATCTGCACTACAAAGAAGTATCATTTCCCACGGGTCAAAAGGGACATCCACAAAATGTGTAAAAACCAGAAAGGCAAGACAGGCCCTGGAGAACAGGGAGCCTTGTTATGCTGATGGGCGGGATGTAAGTTGCCAACTGCCTCACTGGAGGAGTGCATTGTGTTCCCTAAAACAAGGAAACAACAGAGCTACAGAGCCAAGGGCGCTTCCAGTCTAGGGAATATACCTTGGGAAAACTGAAAATCAATAAGACAGAGCCACGCCCAAATTGAGGGCTGCACTGCTTACAAGAACCTCAACCTGGGTACACCTGAAATATCCCAGGAAATATAAAAATGGTTCAAAAATTTGTGGAACTTACGTACGATGTAATATCCCTCAGCCATGAAATCAATGTCATAAGACCAGTAGCAGCAAAATGAGTGGATTCAGGTACGATGATTCTAAGTGAAATAAGTCACACAGAAAAAGAAACTTATCATAAGATATCACTTAGGAAGATCCTGTAAACATGGCTACACATGAACTGAGTTAGGAAAGAGAACAGAGTCTCACATTTAGAAAACACTCTTATGCCTGCTTAAGGGGGGAGGAGAGGTGGGGTGATGCATCAAACCAGAGTTTGATATAAGCACAGGTACCGTTCCAAAAACCAACTGTGGAATAGACCAGACCTACACCTTCCTCAGTGAAAGGGACTCAAAACCCCATATTTCCCGCAGAGGAATAGATCTGACTAGTAATAATCTTAAAACCTATGTATTGATATGTCTCCGTAAGGGAATCAAGTGTGTCTAGACTGGCATAAACATGGCAGCGAGAATCAGCTCAAACCCACTCTAAAAAGGAATTTCAAAAACAAAACAAAGAAACAGGGAAATTCTTTACAATTCCTTCAGGGTCTCTGATGCAACCTGGAATGACCCTATCTACAATGACAGCTGGATGTGGCATGAGGCTGGACACTTGGGACTGAGAGGATTGGTGAGATTGGGTGAGCAAATGCAGACCCTTTAAAGCAAGAATGCATGGCACCCATTCCATGGGTCCCAACTCTCCAGGTTGAAGGGAATATTACTACAGCTATAACATGTACGGGAAACCTAGAGAATGGACACACTGTGAATACGAAAGGTTTCTAAAACTCAACGAAGAGTCCCTCTCCTGGTGCTCCGGTTTGACTTTCCAACTGCTTTCCTATCAATCTCCCAACTTGGAGAGACAGCCCCTTTAAGCTCCTGGTTCGCACAGGATGCCAATTTGGCAGAGGATGAAAGGGAAGAGGGAGAACCAATGAGAGAGTAGCTGTTAGGCATTTGGATGGGCACATGTCACTCTAATTTCCCGGCAGGAAGAAGAATTAACCAAAGTCTCAGCCACCCACCGGGAACCAGTATAGGTCCTGAACCAAAAGTTTGGACTTGCGTTCAGCTCACAAAAAACGAGTTGAAAAATGGAGCTCAGGGGCACAGCAATTCACAAACTGGCAGAGTAATCAAGGCCAACTCTCGTCCAAAAATCTGTTGAGGGAAGGCAACGAGGCGGACTTGAAAGCGAGGCAGAATAGCAGGAAACAGATTTCAAGAGGTACGTTGGAATCGCCTGTAAAGCACAGGAAGAGGGGCACAACTTCGACAATGACGCACTTGGCTAAAAAGGGCGTACGCGTTTTCTCCTGAATATATTCAGGAGAAAACGCATACGCCCTTTTTGGCCAAGCAAGCAAGCGGGCAATGCAAATCTGCACTACAAAGAAGTATCCCTTCCCACCGGTCAAAAGGGACATCCACAAAATGTGTAAAAACCAGAAAGGCAAGACAGGCCCTGGAGAACAGGGAGCCTTGTTATGCTGATGGGCGGGATGTAAGTTGCCAACTGCCTCACTGGAGGAGTGCATTGTGTTCCCTAAAACAAGGAAACAACAGAGCTACAGAGCCAAGGGCGCTTCCAGTCTAGGGAATATACCTTGGGAAAACTGAAAATCAATAAGACAGAGCCACCCCCAAATTGAGGGCTGCACTGCTTACAAGAACCTCAACCTGGGTGCACCTGAAATATCCCAGGAAATATAAAAAGGGTTCAAAAAATTGTGGAACTTACGTACGATGGAATATCCCTCAGCCATGAAATCAATGTCATAAGACCAGTAGCAGCAAAATGAGTGGATTCAGGTACGATGATTCTAAGTGAAATAAGTCACACAGAAAAAGAAACTTATCATAAGATATCACTTAGGAAGATCCTGTAAACATGGCTACACATGAACTGAGTTAGGAAAGAGAACAGAGTCTCACATTTAGAAAACACTCTTATGCCTGCTTAAGGGGGAAGGAGAGGTGGGGTGATGCATCAAACCAGAGTTTGATATAAGCCCAGGTACCGTTCCAAAAACCAACTGTGGAATAGACAAGACCTTCACCTTCCTCAGTGAAAGGGACTCAAAACCCCATATTTCCCGCAGAGGAATAGATCTGACTAGGAAGAATCTTAAAACCTATGTATTGATATGTCTCCGTAAGGGAATCAAGTGTGTCTAGACTGGCATAAACATGGCAGCGAGAATCAGCTCAAACCCACTCTAAAAAGGAATTTCAAAAACAAAACAAAGAAACAGGGAAATTCTTTACAATTCCTTCAGGGTCTCTGATGCAACCTGGAATGACCCTATCTACAATGACAGCTGGATGTGGCATGAGGCTGGACACTTGGGACTGAGAGGATTGGTGAGATTGGGTGAGCAAATGCAGACCCTTTAAAGCAAGAATGCATGGCACCCATTCCATGGGTCCCAACTCTCCAGGTTGAAGGGAATATTACTACAGCTATAACATGTACGGGAAACCTAGAGAATGGACACACTGTGAATACGAAAGGTTTCTAAAACTCAACGAAGAGTCCCTCTCCTGGTGCTCCGGTTTGACTTTCCAACTGCTTTCCTATCAATCTCCCAACTTGGAGAGACAGCCCCTTTAAGCTCCTGGTTCGCACAGGTTGCCAATTTGGCAGAGGATGAAAGGGAAGACGGAGAACCAATGAGAGAGTAGCTGTTAGGCGTTTGGATGGGCACATGTCACTCTAATTTCCCGGCAGGAAGAAGAATTAACCAAAGTCTCAGCCACCCACCGGGAACCAGTATAGGTCCTGAACCAAAAGTTTGGACTTGCGTTCAGCTCACAAAAAACGAGTTGAAAAATGGAGCTCAGGGGCACAGCAATTCACAAACTGGCAGAGTAATCAAGGCCAACTGTCGTCCAAAAATCTGTTGAGGGAAGGCAACGAGGCGGACTTGAAAGCGAGGCAGAATAGCAGGAAACAGATTTCAAGAGGTACGTTGGAATCGCCTGTAAAGCACAGGAAGAGGGGCACAACTTCGACAATGACGCACTTGGCCAAAAAGGGCGTATGCGTTTTCTCCTGCATATATTCAGGAGAAAACGCATACGCCCTTTTTGGCCAAGCAAGCAAGCGGGCAATGCAAATCTGCACTACAAAGAAGTATCACTTCCCACGGGTCAAAAGGGACATCCACAAAATGTGTAAAAACCAGAAAGGCAAGACAGGCCCTGGAGAACAGGGAGCCTTGTTATGCTGATGGGCGGGATGTAAGTTGCCAACTGCCTCACTGGAGGAGTGCATTGCGTTCCCTAAAACAAGGAAACAACAGAGCTACAGAGCCAAGGGCGCTTCCAGTCTAGGGAATATACCTTGGGAAAACTGAAAATCAATAAGACAGAGCCACCCCCAAATTGAGGGCTGCACTGCTTACAAGAACCTCAACCTGGGTGCACCTGAAATATCCCAGGAAATATAAAAATGGTTCAAAAAATTGTGGAACTTACGTACGATGGAATATCCCTCAGCCATGAAATCAATGTCATAAGACCAGTAGCAGCAAAATGAGTGGATTCAGGTACGATGATTCTAAGTGAAATAAGTCACACAGAAAAAGAAACTTATCATAAGATATCACTTAGGAAGATCCTGTAAACATGGCTACACATGAACTGAGTTAGGAAAGAGAACAGAGTCTCACATTTAGAAAACACTCTTATGCCTGCTTAAGGGGGAAGGAGAGGTGGGGTGATGCATCAAACCAGAGTTTGATATAAGCCCAGGTACCGTTCCAAAAACCAACTGTGGAATAGACAAGACCTACACCTTCCTCAGTGAAAGGGACTCAAAACCCCATATTTCCCGCAGAGGAATAGATCTGACTAGGAAGAATCTTAAAACCTATGTATTGATATGTCTCCGTAAGGGAATCAAGTGTGTCTAGACTGGCATAAACATGGCAGCGAGAATCAGCTCAAACCCACTCTAAAAAGGAATTTCAAAAACAAAACAAAGAAACAGGGAAATTCTTTACAATTCCTTCAGGGTCTCTGATGCAACCTGGAATGACCCTATCTACAATGACAGCTGGATGTGGCATGAGGCTGGACACTTGGGACTGAGAGGATTGGTGAGATTGGGTGAGCAAATGCAGACCCTTTAAAGCAAGAATGCATGGCACCCATTCCATGGGTCCCAACTCTCCAGGTTGAAGGGAATATTACTACAGCTATAACATGTACGGGAAACCTAGAGAATGGACACACTGTGAATACGAAAGGTTTCTAAAACTCAACGAAGAGTCCCTCTCCTGGTGCTCCGGTTTGACTTTCCAACTGCTTTCCTATCAATCTCCCAACTTGGAGAGACAGCCCCTTTAAGCTCCTGGTTCGCACAGGTTGCCAATTTGGCAGAGGATGAAAGGGAAGAGGGAGAACCAATGAGAGAGTAGCTGTTAGGCGTTTGGATGGGCACATGTCACTCTAATTTCCCGGCAGGAAGAAGAATTAACCAAAGTCTCAGCCACCCACCGGGAACCAGTATAGGTCCTGAACCAAAAGTTTGGACTTGCGTTCAGCTCACAAAAAAC
This sequence comes from Mesoplodon mirus, assembly GCF_964341445.2. Classification (NCBI taxonomy): domain Eukaryota; kingdom Metazoa; phylum Chordata; class Mammalia; order Artiodactyla; family Ziphiidae; genus Mesoplodon; species Mesoplodon mirus. The sequence continues at coordinate 104,651,865 of NC_138987.1, read as the reverse complement.
GAGTTGAAAAATGGAGCTCAGGGGCACAGCAATTCACAAACTGGCAGAGTAATCAAGGCCAACTCTCGTCCAAAAATCTGTTGAAGGAAGGCAACGAGGCGGACTTGAAAGCGAGGCAGAATAGCAGGAAACAGATTTCAAGAGGTACGTTGGAATCGCCTGTAAAGCACAGGAAGAGGGGCACAACTTCGACAATGACGCACTTGGCCAAATAGGGCGTATGCGTTTTCTCCTGAATATATTCAGGAGAAAACGCATACGCCCTTTTTGGCCAAGCAAGCAAGCGGGCAATGCAAATCTGCACTACAAAGAAGTATCACTTCCCACGGGTCAAAAGGGACATCCACAAAATGTGTAAAAACCAGAAAGGCAAGACAGGCCCTGGAGAACAGGGAGCCTTGTTATGCTGATGGGCGGGATGTAAGTTGCCAACTGCCTCACTGGAGGAGTGCATTGCGTTCCCTAAAACAAGGAAACAACAGAGCTACAGAGCCAAGGGCGCTTCCAGTCTAGGGAATATACCTTGGGAAAACTGAAAATCAATAAGACAGAGCCACCCCCAAATTGAGGGCTGCACTGCTTACAAGAACCTCAACCTGGGTGCACCTGAAATATCCCAGGAAATATAAAAATGGTTCAAAAAATTGTGGAACTTACGTACGATGGAATATCCCTCAGCCATGAAATCAATGTCATAAGACCAGTAGCATCAAAATGAGTGGATTCAGGTACGATGATTCTAAGTGAAATAAGTCACACAGAAAAAGAAACTTATCATAAGATATCACTTAGGAAGATCCTGTAAACATGGCTACACATGAACTGAGTTAGGAAAGAGAACAGAGTCTCACATTTAGAAAACACTCTTATGCCTGCTTAAGGGGGAAGGAGAGGTGGGGTGATGCATCAAACCAGAGTTTGATATAAGCCCAGGTACCGTTCCAAAAACCAACTGTGGAATAGACAAGACCTACACCTTCCTCAGTGAAAGGGACTCAAAACCCCATATTTCCCGCAGAGGAATAGATCTGACTAGGAAGAATCTTAAAACCTATGTATTGATATGTCTCCGTAAGGGAATCAAGTGTGTCTAGACTGGCATAAACATGGCAGCGAGAATCAGCTCAAACCCACTCTAAAAAGGAATTTCAAAAACAAAACAAAGAAACAGGGAAATTCTTTACAATTCCTTCAGGGTCTCTGATGCAACCTGGAATGACCCTATCTACAATGACAGCTGGATGTGGCATGAGGCTGGACACTTGGGACTGAGAGGATTGGTGAGATTGGGTGAGCAAATGCAGACCCTTTAAAGCAAGAATGCATGGCACCCATTCCATGGGTCCCAACTCTCCAGGTTGAAGGGAATATTACTACAGCTATAACATGTACGGGAAACCTAGAGAATGGACACACTGTGAATACGAAAGGTTTCTAAAACTCAACGAAGAGTCCCTCTCCTGGTGCTCCGGTTTGACTTTCCAACTGCTTTCCTATCAATCTCCCAACTTGGAGAGACAGCCCCTTTAAGCTCCTGGTTCGCACAGGTTGCCAATTTGGCAGAGGATGAAAGGGAAGAGGGAGAACCAATGAGAGAGTAGCTGTTAGGCGTTTGGATGGGCACATGTCACTCTAATTTCCCGGCAGGAAGAAGAATTAACCAAAGTCTCAGCCACCCACCGGGAACCAGTATAGGTCCTGAACCAAAAGTTTGGACTTGCGTTCAGCTCACAAAAAACGAGTTGAAAAATGGAGCTCAGGGGCACAGCAATTCACAAACTGGCAGAGTAATCAAGGCCAACTCTCGTCCAAAAATCTGTTGAGGGAAGGCAACGAGGCGGACTTGAAAGCGAGGCAGAATAGCAGGAAACAGATTTCAAGAGGTACGTTGGAATCGCCTGTAAAGCACAGGAAGAGGGGCACAACTTCGACAATGACGCACTTGGCCAAAAAGGGCGTATGCGTTTTCTCCTGCATATATTCAGGAGAAAACGCATACGCCCTTTTTGGCCAAGCAAGCAAGCGGGCAATGCAAATCTGCACTACAAAGAAGTATCACTTCCCACGGGTCAAAAGGGACATCCACAAAATGTGTAAAAACCAGAAAGGCAAGACAGGCCCTGGAGAACAGGGAGCCTTGTTATGCTGATGGGCGGGATGTAAGTTGCCAACTGCCTCACTGGAGGAGTGCATTGCGTTCCCTAAAACAAGGAAACAACAGAGCTACAGAGCCAAGGGCGCTTCCAGTCTAGGGAATATACCTTGGGAAAACTGAAAATCAATAAGACAGAGCCACCCCCAAATTGAGGGCTGCACTGCTTACAAGAACCTCAACCTGGGTGCACCTGAAATATCCCAGGAAATATAAAAATGGTTCAAAAAATTGTGGAACTTACGTACGATGGAATATCCCTCAGCCATGAAATCAATGTCATAAGACCAGTAGCAGCAAAATGAGTGGATTCAGGTACGATGATTCTAAGTGAAATAAGTCACACAGAAAAAGAAACTTATCATAAGATATCACTTAGGAAGATCCTGTAAACATGGCTACACATGAACTGAGTTAGGAAAGAGAACAGAGTCTCACATTTAGAAAACACTCTTATGCCTGCTTAAGGGGGAAGGAGAGGTGGGGTGATGCATCAAACCAGAGTTTGATATAAGCCCAGGTACCGTTCCAAAAACCAACTGTGGAATAGACAAGACCTACACCTTCCTCAGTGAAAGGGACTCAAAACCCCATATTTCCCGCAGAGGAATAGATCTGACTAGGAAGAATCTTAAAACCTATGTATTGATATGTCTCCGTAAGGGAATCAAGTGTGTCTAGACTGGCATAAACATGGCAGCGAGAATCAGCTCAAACCCACTCTAAAAAGGAATTTCAAAAACAAAACAAAGAAACAGGGAAATTCTTTACAATTCCTTCAGGGTCTCTGATGCAACCTGGAATGACCCTATCTACAATGACAGCTGGATGTGGCATGAGGCTGGACACTTGGGACTGAGAGGATTGGTGAGATTGGGTGAGCAAATGCAGACCCTTTAAAGCAAGAATGCATGGCACCCATTCCATGGGTCCCAACTCTCCAGGTTGAAGGGAATATTACTACAGCTATAACATGTACGGGAAACCTAGAGAATGGACACACTGTGAATACGAAAGGTTTCTAAAACTCAACGAAGAGTCCCTCTCCTGGTGCTCCGGTTTGACTTTCCAACTGCTTTCCTATCAATCTCCCAACTTGGAGAGACAGCCCCTTTAAGCTCCTGGTTCGCACAGGTTGCCAATTTGGCAGAGGATGAAAGGGAAGAGGGAGAACCAATGAGAGAGTAGCTGTTAGGCGTTTGGATGGGCACATGTCACTCTAATTTCCCGGCAGGAAGAAGAATTAACCAAAGTCTCAGCCACCCACCGGGAACCAGTATAGGTCCTGAACCAAAAGTTTGGACTTGCGTTCAGCTCACAAAAAACGAGTTGAAAAATGGAGCTCAGGGGCACAGCAATTCACAAACTGGCAGAGTAATCAAGGCCAACTCTCGTCCAAAAATCTGTTGAGGGAAGGCAACGAGGCGGACTTGAAAGCGAGGCAGAATAGCAGGAAACAGATTTCAAGAGGTACGTTGGAATCGCCTGTAAAGCACAGGAAGAGGGGCACAACTTCGACAATGACGCACTTGGCCAAAAAGGGCGTATGCGTTTTCTCCTGAATATATTCAGGAGAAAACGCATACGCCCTTTTTGGCCAAGCAAGCAAGCGGGCAATGCAAATCTGCACTACAAAGAAGTATCACTTCCCACGGGTCAAAAGGGACATCCACAAAATGTGTAAAAACCAGAAAGGCAAGACAGGCCCTGGAGAACAGGGAGCCTTGTTATGCTGATGGGCGGGATGTAAGTTGCCAACTGCCTCACTGGAGGAGTGCATTGCGTTCCCTAAAACAAGGAAACAACAGAGCTACAGAGCCAAGGGCGCTTCCAGTCTAGGGAATATACCTTGGGAAAACTGAAAATCAATAAGACAGAGCCACCCCCAAATTGAGGGCTGCACTGCTTACAAGAACCTCAACCTGGGTGCACCTGAAATATCCCAGGAAATATAAAAATGGTTCAAAAAATTGTGGAACTTACGTACGATGGAATATCCCTCAGCCATGAAATCAATGTCATAAGACCAGTAGCATCAAAATGAGTGGATTCAGGTACGATGATTCTAAGTGAAATAAGTCACACAGAAAAAGAAACTTATCATAAGATATCACTTAGGAAGATCCTGTAAACATGGCTACACATGAACTGAGTTAGGAAAGAGAACAGAGTCTCACATTTAGAAAACACTCTTATGCCTGCTTAAGGGGGAAGGAGAGGTGGGGTGATGCATCAAACCAGAGTTTGATATAAGCCCAGGTACCGTTCCAAAAACCAACTGTGGAATAGACAAGACCTACACCTTCCTCAGTGAAAGGGACTCAAAACCCCATATTTCCCGCAGAGGAATAGATCTGACTAGTAAGAATCTTAAAACCTATGTATTGATATGTCTCCGTAAGGGAATCAAGTGTGTCTAGACTGGCATAAACATGGCAGCGAGAATCAGCTCAAACCCACTCTAAAAAGGAATTTCAAAAACAAAACAAAGAAACAGGGAAATTCTTTACAATTCCTTCAGGTTCTCTGATGCAACCTGGAATGACCCTATCTACAATGACAGCTGGATGTGGCATGAGGCTGGACACTTGGGACTGAGAGGATTGGTGAGATTGGGTGAGCAAATGCAGACCCTTTAAAGCAAGAATGCATGGCACCCATTCCATGGGTCCCAACTCTCCAGGTTGAAGGGAATATTACTACAGCTATAACATGTACGGGAAACCTAGAGAATGGACACACTGTGAATACGAAAGGTTTCTAAAACTCAACGAAGAGTCCCTCTCCTGGTGCTCCGGTTTGACTTTCCAACTGCTTTCCTATCAATCTCCCAACTTGGAGAGACAGCCCCTTTAAGCTCCTGGTTCGCACAGGTTGCCAATTTGGCAGAGGATGAAAGGGAAGAGGGAGAACCAATGAGAGAGTAGCTGTTAGGCGTTTGGATGGGCACATGTCACTCTAATTTCCCGGCAGGAAGAAGAATTAACCAAAGTCTCAGCCACCCACCAGGAACCAGTATAGGTCCTGAACCAAAAGTTTGGACTTGCGTTCAGCTCACAAAAAACGAGTTGAAAAATGGAGCTCAGGGGCACAGCAATTCACAAACTGGCAGAGTAATCAAGGCCAACTCTCGTCCAAAAATCTGTTGAGGGAAGGCAACGAGGCGGACTTGAAAGCGAGGCAGAATAGCAGGAAACAGATTTCAAGAGGTACGTTGGAATCGCCTGTAAAGCACAGGAAGAGGGGCACAACTTCGACAATGACGCACTTGGCCAAAAAGGGCGTATGCGTTTTCTCCTGCATATATTCAGGAGAAAACGCATACGCCCTTTTTGGCCAAGCAAGCAAGCGGGCAATGCAAATCTGCACTACAAAGAAGTATCACTTCCCACCGGTCAAAAGGGACATCCACAAAATGTGTAAAAACCAGAAAGGCAAGACAGGCCCTGGAGAACAGGGAGCCTTGTTATGCTGATGGGCGGGATGTAAGTTGCCAACTGCCTCACTGGAGGAGTGCATTGCGTTCCCTAAAACAAGGAAACAACAGAGCTACAGAGCCAAGGGCGCTTCCAGTCTAGGGAATATACCTTGGGAAAACTGAAAATCAATAAGACAGAGCCACCCCCAAATTGAGGGCTGCACTGCTTACAAGAACCTCAACCTGGGTGCACCTGAAATATCCCAGGAAATATAAAAATGGTTCAAAAAATTGTGGAACTTACGTACGATGGAATATCCCTCAGCCATGAAATCAATGTCATAAGACCAGTAGCAGCAAAATGTGTGGATTCAGGTACGATGATTCTAAGTGAAATAAGTCACACAGAAAAAGAAACTTATCATAAGATATCACTTAGGAAGATCCTGTAAACATGGCTACACATGAACTGAGTTAGGAAAGAGAACAGAGTCTCACATTTAGAAAACACTCTTATGCCTGCTTAAGGGGGAAGGAGAGGTGGGGTGATGCATCAAACCAGAATTTGATATAAGCCCAGGTACCGTTCCAAAAACCAACTGTGGAATAGACAAGACCTACACCTTCCTCAGTGAAAGGGACTCAAAACCCCATATTTCCCGCAGAGGAATAGATCTGACTAGGAAGAATCTTAAAACCTATGTATTGATATGTCTCCGTAAGGGAATCAAGTGTGTCTAGACTGGCATAAACATGGCAGCGAGAATCAGCTCAAACCCACTCTAAAAAGGAATTTCAAAAACAAAACAAAGAAACAGGGAAATTCTTTACAATTCCTTCAGGGTCTCTGATGCAACCTGGAATGACCCTATCTACAATGACAGCTGGATGTGGCATGAGGCTGGACACTTGGGACTGAGAGGATTGGTGAGATTGGGTGAGCAAATGCAGACCCTTTAAAGCAAGAATGCATGGCACCCATTCCATGGGTCCCAACTCTCCAGGTTGAAGGGAATATTACTACAGCTATAACATGTACGGGAAACCTAGAGAATGGACACACTGTGAATACGAAAGGTTTCTAAAACTCAACGAAGAGTCCCTCTCCTGGTGCTCCGGTTTGACTTTCCAACTGCTTTCCTATCAATCTCCCAACTTGGAGAGACAGCCCCTTTAAGCTCCTGGTTCGCACAGGTTGCCAATTTGGCAGAGGATGAAAGGGAAGAGGGAGAACCAATGAGAGAGTAGCTGTTAGGCGTTTGGATGGGCACATGTCACTCTAATTTCCCGGCAGGAAGAAGGATTAACCAAAGTCTCAGCCACCCACCGGGAACCAGTATAGGTCCTGAACCAAAAGTTTGGACTTGCGTTCAGCTCACAAAAAACGAGTTGAAAAATGGAGCTCAGGGGCACAGCAATTCACAAACTGGCAGAGTAATCAAGGCCAACTCTCGTCCAAAAATCTGTTGAGGGAAGGCAACGAGGCGGACTTGAAAGCGAGGCAGAATAGCAGGAAACAGATTTCAAGAGGTACGTTGGAATCGCCTGTAAAGCACAGGAAGAGGGGCACAACTTCGACAATGACGCACTTGGCCAAAAATGGCGTATGCGTTTTCTCCTGCATATATTCAGGAGAAAACGCATACGCCCTTTTTGGCCAAGCAAGCAAGCGGGCAATGCAAATCTGCACTACAAAGAAGTATCACTTCCCACCGGTCAAAAGGGACATCCACAAAATGTGTATAAACCAGAAAGGCAAGACAGGCCCTGGAGAACAGGGAGCCTTGTTATGCTGATGGGCGGGATGTAAGTTGCCAACTGCCTCACTGGAGGAGTGCATTGCGTTCCCTAAAACAAGGAAACAACAGAGCTACAGAGCCAAGGGCGCTTCCAGTCTAGGGAATATACCTTGGGAAAACTGAAAATCAATAAGACAGAGCCACCCCCAAATTGAGGGCTGCACTGCTTACAAGAACCTCAACCTGGGTGCACCTGAAATATCCCAGGAAATATAAAAATGGTTCAAAAAATTGTGGAACTTACGTACGATGGAATATCCCTCAGCCATGAAATCAATGTCATAAGACCAGTAGCAGCAAAATGAGTGGATTCAGGTACGATGATTCTAAGTGAAATAAGTCACACAGAAAAAGAAACTTATCATAAGATATCACTTAGGAAGATCCTGTAAACATGGCTACACATGAACTGAGTTAGGAAAGAGAACAGAGTCTCACATTTAGAAAACACTCTTATGCCTGCTTAAGGGGGAAGGAGAGGTGGGGTGATGCATCAAACCAGAGTTTGATATAAGCCCAGGTACCGTTCCTAAAACCAACTGTGGAATAGACAAGACCTACACCTTCCTCAGTGAAAGGGACTCAAAACCCCATATTTCCCGCAGAGGAATAGATCTGACTAGGAAGAATCTTAAAACCTATGTATTGATATGTCTCCGTAAGGGAATCAAGTGTGTCTAGACTGGCATAAACATGGCAGCGAGAATCAGCTCAAACCCACTCTAAAAAGGAATTTCAAAAACAAAACAAAGAAACAGGGAAATTCTTTACAATTCCTTCAGGTTCTCTGATGCAACCTGGAATGACCCTATCTACAATGACAGCTGGATGTGGCATGAGGCTGGACACTTGGGACTGAGAGGATTGGTGAGATTGGGTGAGCAAATGCAGACCCTTTAAAGCAAGAATGCATGGCACCCATTCCATGGGTCCCAACTCTCCAGGTTGAAGGGAATATTACTACAGCTATAACATGTACGGGAAACCTAGAGAATGGACACACTGTGAATACGAAAGGTTTCTAAAACTCAACGAAGAGTCCCTCTCCTGGTGCTCCGGTTTGACTTTCCAACTGCTTTCCTATCAATCTCCCAACTTGGAGAGACAGCCCCTTTAAGCTCCTGGTTCGCACAGGTTGCCAATTTGGCAGAGGATGAAAGGGAAGAGGGAGAACCAATGAGAGAGTAGCTGTTAGGCGTTTGGATGGGCACATGTCACTCTAATTTCCCGGCAGGAAGAAGTATTAACCAAAGTCTCAGCCACCCACCAGGAACCAGTATAGGTCCTGAACCAAAAGTTTGGACTTGCGTTCAGCTCACAAAAAACGAGTTGAAAAATGGAGCTCAGGGGCACAGCAATTCGCAAACTGGCAGAGTAATCAAGGCCAACTCTCGTCCAAAAATCTGTTGAGGGAAGGCAACGAGGCGGACTTGAAAGCGAGGCAGAATAGCAGGAAACAGATTTCAAGAGGTACGTTGGAATCGCCTGTAAAGCACAGGAAGAGGGGCACAACTTCGACAATGACGCACTTGGCCAAAAAGGGCGTATGCGTTTTCTCCTGCATATATTCAGGAGAAAACGCATACGCCCTTTTTGGCCAAGCAAGCAAGCGGGCAATGCAAATCTGCACTACAAAGAAGTATCACTTCCCACCGGTCAAAAGGGACATCCACAAAATGTGTAAAAACCAGAAAGGCAAGACAGGCCCTGGAGAACAGGGAGCCTTGTTATGCTGATGGGCGGGATGTAAGTTGCCAACTGCCTCACTGGAGGAGTGCATTGTGTTCCCTAAAACAAGGACACAACAGAGCTACAGAGCCAAGGGCGCTTCTAGTCTAGGGAATATACCTTGGGAAAACTGAAAATCAATAAGACAGAGCCACCCCCAAATTGAGGGCTGCACTGCTTACAAGAACCTCAACCTGGGTGCACCTGAAATATCCCAGGAAATATAAAAATGGTTCAAAAAATTGTGGAACTTACGTACGATGGAATATCCCTCAGCCATGAAATCAATGTCATAAGACCAGTAGCAGCAAAATGAGTGGATTCAGGTACGATGATTCTAAGTGAAATAAGTCACACAGAAAAAGAAACTTATCATAAGATATCACTTAGGAAGATCCTGTAAACATGGCTACACATGAACTGAGTTAGGAAAGAGAACAGAGTCTCACATTTAGAAAACACTCTTATGCCTGCTTAAGGGGGAAGGAGAGGTGGGGTGATGCATCAAACCAGAGTTTGATATAAGCCCAGGTACCGTTCCAAAAACCAACTGTGGAATAGACAAGACCTACACCTTCCTCAGTGAAAGGGACTCAAAACCCCATATTTCCCGCAGAGGAATAGATCTGACTAGTAAGAATCTTAAAACCTATGTATTGATATGTCTCCATAAGGGAATCATGTGTGTCTAGACTGGCATAAACATGGCAGCGAGAATCAGCTCAAACCCACTCTAAAAAGGAATTTCAAAAACAAAACAAAGAAACAGGGAAATTCTTTACAATTCCTTCAGGGTCTCTGATGCAACCTGGAATGACCCTATCTACAATGACAGCTGGATGTGGCATGAGGCTGGACACTTGGGACTGAGAGGATTGGTGAGATTGGGTGAGCAAATGCAGACCCTTTAAAGCAAGAATGCATGGCACCCATTCCATGGGTCCCAACTCTCCAGGTTGAAGGGAATATTACTACAGCTATAACATGTACGGGAAACCTAGAGAATGGACACACTGTGAATACGAAAGGTTTCTAAAACTCAACGAAGAGTCCCTCTCCTGGTGCTCCGGTTTGACTTTCCAACTGCTTTCCTATCAATCTCCCAACTTGGAGAGACAGCCCCTTTAAGCTCCTGGTTCGCACAGGTTGCCAATTTGGCAGAGGATGAAAGGGAAGACGGAGAACCAATGAGAGAGTAGCTGTTAGGCGTTTGGATGGGCACATGTCACTCTAATTTCCCGGCAGGAAGAAGAATTAACCAAAGTCTCAGCCACCCACCGGGAACCAGTATAGGTCCTGAACCAAAAGTTTGGACTTGCGTTCAGCTCACAAAAAACAAGTTGAAAAATGGAGCTCAGGGGCACAGCAATTCACAAACTGGCAGAGTAATCAAGGCCAACTCTCGTCCAAAAATCTGTTGAGGGAAGGCAACGAGGCGGACTTGAAAGCGAGGCAGAATAGCAGGAAACAGATTTCAAGAGGTACGTTGGAATCGCCTGTAAAGCACAGGAAGAGGGGCACAACTTCGACAATGACGCACTTGGCCAAAAAGTGCGTATGCGTTTTCTCCTGCATATATTCAGGAGAAAACGCATACGCCCTTTTTGGCCAAGCAAGCAAGCGGGCAATGCAAATCTGCACTACAAAGAAGTATCACTTCCCACCGGTCAAAAGGGACATCCACAAAATGTGTAAAAACCAGAAAGGCAAGACAGGCCCTGGAGAACAGGGAGCCTTGTTATGCTGATGGGCGGGATGTAAGTTGCCAACTGCCTCACTGGAGGAGTGCATTGTGTTCCCTAAAACAAGGACACAACAGAGCTACAGAGCCAAGGGCGCTTCCAGTCTAGGGAATATACCTTGGGAAAACTGAAAATCAATAAGACAGAGCCACCCCCAAATTGAGGGCTGCACTGCTTACAAGAACCTCAACCTGGGTGCACCTGAAATATCCCAGGAAATATAAAAATGGTTCAAAAAATTGTGGAACTTACGTACGATGGAATATCCCTCAGCCATGAAATCAATGTCATAAGACCAGTAGCAGCAAAATGAGTGGATTCAGGTACGATGATTCTAAGTGAAATAAGTCACACAGAAAAAGAAACTTATCCTAAGATATCACTTAGGAAGATCCTGTAAACATGGCTACACATGAACTGAGTTAGGAAAGAGAACAGAGTCTCACATTTAGAAAACACTCTTATGCCTGCTTAAGGGGGAAGGAGAGGTGGGGTGATGCATCAAACCAGAGTTTGATATAAGCCCAGGTACCGTTCCAAAAACCAACTGTGGAATAGACAAGACCTACACCTTCCTCAGTGAAAGGGACTCAAAACCCCATATTTCCCGCAGAGGAATAGATCTGACTAGGAAGAATCTTAAAACCTATGTATTGATATGTCTCCGTAAGGGAATCAAGTGTGTCTAGACTGGCATAAACATGGCAGCGAGAATCAGCTCAAACCCACTCTAAAAAGGAATTTCAAAAACAAAACAAAGAAACAGGGAAATTCTTTACAATTCCTTCAGGGTCTCTGATGCAACCTGGAATGACCCTATCTACAATGACAGCTGGATGTGGCATGAGGCTGGACACTTGGGACTGAGAGGATTGGTGAGATTGGGTGAGCAAATGCAGACCCTTTAAAGCAAGAATGCATGGCACCCATTCCATGGGTCCCAACTCTCCAGGTTGAAGGGAATATTACTACAGCTATAACATGTACGGGAAACCTAGAGAATGGACACACTGTGAATACGAAAGGTTTCTAAAACTCAACGAAGAGTCCCTCTCCTGGTGCTCCGGTTTGACTTTCCAACTGCTTTCCTATCAATCTCCCAACTTGGAGAGACAGCCCCTTTAAGCTCCTGGTTCGCACAGGTTGCCAATTTGGCAGAGGATGAAAGGGAAGACGGAGAACCAATGAGAGAGTAGCTGTTAGGCATTTGGATGGGCACATGTCACTCTAATTTCCCGGCAGGAAGAAGAATTAACCAAAGTCTCAGCCACCCACCGGGAACCAGTATAGGTCCTGAACCAAAAGTTTGGACTTGCGTTCAGCTCACAAAAAACGAGTTGAAAAATGGAGCTCAGGGGCACAGCAATTCACAAACTGGCAGAGTAATCAAGGCCAACTCTCGTCCAAAAATCTGTTGAGGGAAGGCAACGAGGCGGACTTGAAAGCGAGGCAGAATAGCAGGAAACAGATTTCAAGAGGTACGTTGGAATCGCCTGTAAAGCACAGGAAGAGGGGCACAACTTCGACAATGACGCACTTGGCCAAAAAGGGCGTATGCGTTTTCTCCTGCATATATTCAGGAGAAAACGCATACGCCCTTTTTGGCCAAGCAAGCAAGCGGGCAATGCAAATCTGCACTACAAAGAAGTATCACTTCCCACCGGTCAAAAGGGACATCCACAAAATGTGTAAAAACCAGAAAGGCAAGACAGGCCCTGGAGAACAGGGAGCCTTGTTATGCTGATGGGCGGGATGTAAGTTGCCAAATGCCTCACTGGAGGAGTGCATTGTGTTCCCTAAAACAAGGACACAACAGAGCTACAGAGCCAAGAGCGCTTCCAGTCTAGGGAATATACCTTGGGAAAACTGAAAATCAATAAGACAGAGCCACCCCCAAATTGAGGGCTGCACTGCTTACAAGAACCTCAACCTGGGTGCACCTGAAATATCCCAGGAAATATAAAAATGGTTCAAAAAATTGTGGAACTTACGTACGATGGAATATCCCTCAGCCATGAAATCAATGTCATAAGACCAGTAGCAGCAAAATGAGTGGATTCAGGTACGATGATTCTAAGTGAAATAAGTCACACAGAAAAAGAAACTTATCCTAAGATATCACTTAGGAAGATCCTGTAAACATGGCTACACATGAACTGAGTTAGGAAAGAGAACAGAGTCTCACATTTAGAAAACACTCTTATGCCTGCTTAAGGGGGAAGGAGAGGTGGGGTGATGCATCAAACCAGAGTTTGATATAAGCCCAGGTACCGTTCCAAAAACCAACTGTGGAATAGACAAGACCTACACCTTCCTCAGTGAAAGGGACTCAAAACCCCATATTTCCCGCAGAGGAATAGATCTGACTAGGAAGAATCTTAAAACCTATGTATTGATATGTCTCCGTAAGGGAATCAAGTGTGTCTAGACTGGCATAAACATGGCAGCGAGAATCAGCTCAAACCCACTCTAAAAAGGAATTTCAAAAACAAAACAAAGAAACAGGGAAATTCTTTACAATTCCTTCAGGGTCTCTGATGCAACCTGGAATGACCCTATCTACAATGACAGCTGGATGTGGCATGAGGCTGGACACTTGGGACTGAGAGGATTGGTGAGATTGGGTGAGCAAATGCAGACCCTTTAAAGCAAGAATGCATGGCACCCATTCCATGGGTCCCAACTCTCCAGGTTGAAGGGAATATTACTACAGCTATAACATGTTCGGCAAACCTAGAGAATGGACACACCGTGAAATGAAAGGTTTCTAAAACTCAACGAAGAGTCCCTCTCCTGGTGCTCCAGTTTGACTTTCCAACTGCTTTCCTATCAATCTCCCAACTTGGAGAGACAGCCCCTTTAAGCTCCTGGTTCGCACAGGTTGCCAATTTGGCAGAGGATGAAAGGGAAGAGGGAGAACCAATGAGAGAGTAGCTGTTAGGCATTTGGATGGGCACATGTCACTCTAATTTCCCGGCAGGAAGAAGAATTAACCAAAGTCTCAGCCACCCACCGGGAACCAGTATAGGTCCTGAACCAAAAGTTTGGACTTGCGTTCAGCTCACAAAAAACGAGTTGAAAAATGGAGCTCAGGGGCACAGCAATTCACAAACTGGCAGAGTAATCAAGGCCAACTCTCGTCCAAAAATCTGTTGAGGGAAGGCAACGAGGCGGACTTGAAAGCGAGGCAGAATAGCAGGAAACAGATTTCAAGAGGTACGTTGGAATCGCCTGTAAAGCACAGGAAGAGGGGCACAACTTCGACAATGACGCACTTGGCCAAAAAGGGCGTATGCGTTTTCTCCTGAATATATTCAGGAGAAAACGCATACGCCCTTTTTGGCCAAGCAAGCAAGTGGGCAATGCAAATCTGCACTACAAAGAAGTATCACTTCCCACGGGTCAAAAGGGACATCCACAAAATGTGTAAAAACCAGAAAGGCAAGACAGGCCCTGGAGAACAGGGAGCCTTGTTATGCTGATGGGCGGGATGTAAGTTGCCAACTGCCTCACTGGAGGAGTGCATTGTGTTCCCTAAAACAAGGAAACAACAGAGCTACAGAGCCAAGGGCGCTTCCAGTCTAGGGAATATACCTTGGGAAAACTGAAAATCAATAAGACAGAGCCACCCCCAGATTGAGGGCTGCACTGCTTACAAGAACCTCAACCTGGGTGCACCTGAAATATCCCAGGAAATATAAAAAGGGTTCAAAAAATTGTGGAACTTACGTACGATGGAATATCCCTCAGCCATGAAATCAATGTCATAAGACCAGTAGCAGCAAAATGAGTGGATTCAGGTACGATGATTCTAAGTGAAATAAGTCACACAGAAAAAGAAACTTATCCTAAGATATCACTTAGGAAGATCCTGTAAACATGGCTACACATGAACTGAGTTAGGAAAGAGAACAGAGTCTCACATTTAGAAAACACTCTTATGCCTGCTTAAGGGGGAAGGAGAGGTGGGGTGATGCATCAAACCAGAGTTTGATATAAGCCCAGGTACCGTTCCAAAAACCAACTATGGAATAGACAAGACCTACACCTTCCTCAGTGAAAGGGACTCAAAACCCCATATTTCCCGCAGAGGAATAGATCTGACTAGTAAGAATCTTAAAACCTATGTATTGATATGTCTCCGTAAGGGAATCAAGTGTGTCTAGACTGGCATAAACATGGCAGCGAGAATCAGCTCAAACCCACTCTAAAAAGGAATTTCAAAAACAAAACAAAGAAACAGGGAAATTCTTTACAATTCCTTCAGGGTCTCTGATGCAACCTGGAATGACCCTATCTACAATGACAGCTGGATGTGGCATGAGGCTGGACACTTGGGACTGAGAGGATTGGTGAGATTGGGTGAGCAAATGCAGACCCTTTAAAGCAAGAATGCATGGCACCCATTCCATGGGTCCCAACTCTCCAGGTTGAAGGGAATATTACTACAGCTATAACATGTTCGGCAAACCTAGAGAATGGAAACACCGTGAAATGAAAGGTTTCTAAAACTCAACGAAGAGTCCCTCTCCTGGTGCTCCAGTTTGACTTTCCAACTGCTTTCCTATCAATCTCCCAACTTGGAGAGACAGCCCCTTTAAGCTCCTGGTTCGCACAGGTTGCCAATTTGGCAGAGGATGAAAGGGAAGAGGGAGAACCAATGAGAGAGTAGCTGTTAGGCATTTGGATGGGCACATGTCACTCTAATTTCCCGGCAGGAAGAAGAATTAACCAAAGTCTCAGCCACCCACCGGGAACCAGTATAGGTTCTGAACCAAAAGTTTGGACTTGCGTTCAGCTCACAAAAAACGAGTTGAAAAATGGAGCTCAGGGGCACAGCAATTCACAAACTGGCAGAGTAATCAAGGCCAACTCTCGTCCAAAAATCTGTTGAGGGAAGGCAACGAGGCGGACTTGAAAGCGAGGCAGAATAGCAGGAAACAGATTTCAAGAGGTACGTTGGAATCGCCTGTAGAGCACAGGAAGAGGGGCACAACTTCGACAATGACGCACTTGGCCAAAAAGGGCGTATGCGTTTTCTCCTGAATATATTCAGGAGAAAACGCATACGCCCTTTTTGGCCAAGCAAGCAAGCGGGCAATGCAAATCTGCACTACAAAGAAGTATCACTTCCCACGGGTCAAAAGGGACATCCACAAAATGTGTAAAAACCAGAAAGGCAAGACAGGCCCTGGAGAACAGGGAGCCTTGTTATGCTGATGGGCGGGATGTAAGTTGCCAACTGCCTCACTGGAGGAGTGCATTGTGTTCCCTAAAACAAGGACACAACAGAGCTACAGAGCCAAGGGCGCTTCCAGTCTAGGGAATATACCTTGGGAAAACTGAAAATCAATAAGACAGAGCCACCCCCAAATTGAGGGCTGCACTGCTTACAAGAACCTCAACCTGGGTACACCTGAAATATCCCAGGAAATATACAAATGGTTCAAAAAATTGTGGAACTTACGTACGATGGAATATCCCTCAGCCATGAAATCAATGTCATAAGACCAGTAGCAGCAAAATGAGTGGATTCAGGTACGATGATTCTAAGTGAAATAAGTCACACAGAAAAAGAAACTTATCCTAAGATATCACTTAGGAAGATCCTGTAAACATGGCTACACATGAACTGAGTTAGGAAAGAGAACAGAGTCTCACATTTAGAAAACACTCTTATGCCTGCTTAAGGGGGAAGGAGAGGTGGGGTGATGCATCAAACCAGAGTTTGATATAAGCCCAGGTACCGTTCCAAAAACCAACTATGGAATAGACAAGACCTACACCTTCCTCAGTGAAAGGGACTCAAAACCCCATATTTCCCGCAGAGGAATAGATCTGACTAGTAAGAATCTTAAAACCTATGTATTGATATGTCTCCGTAAGGGAATCAAGTGTGTCTAGACTGGCATAAACATGGCAGCGAGAATCAGCTCAAACCCACTCTAAAAAGGAATTTCAAAAACAAAACAAAGAAACAGGGAAATTCTTTACAATTCCTTCAGGGTCTCTGATGCAACCTGGAATGACCCTATCTACAATGACAGCTGGATGTGGCATGAGGCTGGACACTTGGGACTGAGAGGATTGGTGAGATTGGGTGAGCAAATGCAGACCCTTTAAAGCAAGAATGCATGGCACCCATTCCATGGGTCCCAACTCTCCAGGTTGAAGGGAATATTACTACAGCTATAACATGTTCGGCAAACCTAGAGAATGGACACACCGTGAAATGAAAGGTTTCTAAAACTCAACGAAGAGTCCCTCTCCTGGTGCTCCAGTTTGACTTTCCAACTGCTTTCCTATCAATCTCCCAACTTGGAGAGACAGCCCCTTTAAGCTCCTGGTTCGCACAGGTTGCCAATTTGGCAGAGGATGAAAGGGAAGAGGGAGAACCAATGAGAGAGTAGCTGTTAGGCATTTGGATGGGCACATGTCACTCTAATTTCCCGGCAGGAAGAAGAATTAACCAAAGTCTCAGCCACCCACCGGGAACCAGTAGAGGTCCTGAACCAAAAGTTTGGACTTGCGTTCAGCTCACAAAAAACGAGTTGAAAAATGGAGCTCAGGGGCACAGCAATTCACAAACTGGCAGAGTAATCAAGGCCAACTCTCGTCCAAAAATCTGTTGAGGGAAGGCAACGAGGCGGACTTGAAAGCGAGGCAGAATAGCAGGAAACAGATTTCAAGAGGTACGTTGGAATCGCCTGTAGAGCACAGGAAGAGGGGCACAACTTCGACAATGACGCACTTGGCCAAAAAGGGCGTATGCGTTTTCTCCTGAATATATTCAGGAGAAAACGCATACGCCCTTTTTGGCCAAGCAAGCAAGCGGGCAATGCAAATCTGCACTACAAAGAAGTATCACTTCCCACGGGTCAAAAGGGACATCCACAAAATGTGTAAAAACCAGAAAGGCAAGACAGGCCCTGGAGAACAGGGAGCCTTGTTATGCTGATGGGCGGGATGTAAGTTGCCAACTGCCTCACTGGAGGAGTGCATTGTGTTCCCTAAAACAAGGAAACAACAGAGCTACAGAGCCAAGGGCGCTTCCAGTCTAGGGAATATACCTTGGGAAAACTGAAAATCAATAAGACAGAGCCACCCCCAGATTGAGGGCTGCACTGCTTACAAGAACCTCAACCTGGGTGCACCTGAAATATCCCAGGAAATATAAAAAGGGTTCAAAAAATTGTGGAACTTACGTACGATGGAATATCCCTCAGCCATGAAATCAATGTCATAAGACCAGTAGCAGCAAAATGAGTGGATTCAGGTACGATGATTCTAAGTGAAATAAGTCACACAGAAAAAGAAACTTATCCTAAGATATCACTTAGGAAGATCCTGTAAACATGGCTACACATGAACTGAGTTAGGAAAGAGAACAGAGTCTCACATTTAGAAAACACTCTTATGCCTGCTTAAGGGGGAAGGAGAGGTGGGGTGATGCATCAAACCAGAGTTTGATATAAGCCCAGGTACCGTTCCAAAAACCAACTATGGAATAGACAAGACCTACACCTTCCTCAGTGAAAGGGACTCAAAACCCCATATTTCCCGCAGAGGAATAGATCTGACTAGTAAGAATCTTAAAACCTATGTATTGATATGTCTCCGTAAGGGAATCAAGTGTGTCTAGACTGGCATAAACATGGCAGCGAGAATCAGCTCAAACCCACTCTAAAAAGGAATTTCAAAAACAAAACAAAGAAACAGGGAAATTCTTTACAATTCCTTCAGGGTCTCTGATGCAACCTGGAATGACCCTATCTACAATGACAGCTGGATGTGGCATGAGGCTGGACACTTGGGACTGAGAGGATTGGTGAGATTGGGTGAGCAAATGCAGACCCTTTAAAGCAAGAATGCATGGCACCCATTCCATGGGTCCCAACTCTCCAGGTTGAAGGGAATATTACTACAGCTATAACATGTACGGGAAACCTAGAGAATGGACACACTGTGAATACGAAAGGTTTCTAAAACTCAACGAAGAGTCCCTCTCCTGGTGCTCCGGTTTGACTTTCCAACTGCTTTCCTATCAATCTCCCAACTTGGAGAGACAGCCCCTTTAAGCTCCTGGTTCGCACAGGTTGCCAATTTGGCAGAGGATGAAAGGGAAGAGGGAGAACCAATGAGAGAGTAGCTGTTAGGCATTTGGATGGGCACATGTCACTCTAATTTCCCGGCAGGAAGAAGAATTAACCAAAGTCTCAGCCACCCACCGGGAACCAGTATAGGTCCTGAACCAAAAGTTTGGACTTGCGTTCAGCTCACAAAAAACGAGTTGAAAAATGGAGCTCAGGGGCACAGCAATTCACAAACTGGCAGAGTAATCAAGGCCAACTCTCGTCCAAAAATCTGTTGAGGGAAGGCAACGAGGCGGACTTGAAAGCGAGGCAGAATAGCAGGAAACAGATTTCAAGAGGTACGTTGGAATCGCCTGTAAAGCACAGGAAGAGGGGCACAACTTCGACAATGACGCACTTGGCCAAAAAGGGCGTATGCGTTTTCTCCTGAATATATTCAGGAGAAAACGCATACGCCCTTTTTGGCCAAGCAAGCAAGCGGGCAATGCAAATCTGCACTACAAAGAAGTATCACTTCCCACGGGTCAAAAGGGACATCCACAAAATGTGTAAAAACCAGAAAGGCAAGACAGGCCCTGGAGAACAGGGAGCCTTGTTATGCTGATGGGCGGGATGTAAGTTGCCAACTGCCTCACTGGAGGAGTGCATTGTGTTCCCTAAAACAAGGAAACAACAGAGCTACAGAGCCAAGGGCGCTTCCAGTCTAGGGAATATACCTTGGGAAAACTGAAAATCAATAAGACAGAGCCACCCCCAGATTGAGGGCTGCACTGCTTACAAGAACCTCAACCTGGGTGCACCTGAAATATCCCAGGAAATATAAAAAGGGTTCAAAAAATTGTGGAACTTACGTACGATGGAATATCCCTCAGCCATGAAATCAATGTCATAAGACCAGTAGCAGCAAAATGAGTGGATTCAGGTACGATGATTCTAAGTGAAATAAGTCACACAGAAAAAGAAACTTATCCTAAGATATCACTTAGGAAGATCCTGTAAACATGGCTACACATGAACTGAGTTAGGAAAGAGAACAGAGTCTCACATTTAGAAAACACTCTTATGCCTGCTTAAGGGGGAAGGAGAGGTGGGGTGATGCATCAAACCAGAGTTTGATATAAGCCCAGGTACCGTTCCAAAAACCAACTATGGAATAGACAAGACCTACACCTTCCTCAGTGAAAGGGACTCAAAACCCCATATTTCCCGCAGAGGAATAGATCTGACTAGTAAGAATCTTAAAACCTATGTATTGATATGTCTCCGTAAGGGAATCAAGTGTGTCTAGACTGGCATAAACATGGCAGCGAGAATCAGCTCAAACCCACTCTAAAAAGGAATTTCAAAAACAAAACAAAGAAACAGGGAAATTCTTTACAATTCCTTCAGGGTCTCTGATGCAACCTGGAATGACCCTATCTACAATGACAGCTGGATGTGGCATGAGGCTGGACACTTGGGACTGAGAGGATTGGTGAGATTGGGTGAGCAAATGCAGACCCTTTAAAGCAAGAATGCATGGCACCCATTCCATGGGTCCCAACTCTCCAGGTTGAAGGGAATATTACTACAGATATAACATGTACGGGAAAGCTAGAGAATGGACACACTGTGAATATGAAAGGTTTCTAAAACTCAACGAAGAGTCCCTCTCCTGGTGCTCCGGTTTGACTTTCCAACTGCTTTCCTATCAATCTCCCAACTTGGAGAGACAGCCCCTTTAAGCTCCTGGTTCGCACAGGTTGCCAATTTGGCAGAGGATGAAAGGGAAGAGGGAGAACCAATGAGAGAGTAGCTGTTAGGCATTTGGATGGGCACATGTCACTCTAATTTCCCGGCAGGAAGAAGAATTAACCAAAGTCTCAGCCACCCACCGGGAACCAGTATAGGTTCTGAACCAAAAGTTTGGACTTGCGTTCAGCTCACAAAAAACGAGTTGAAAAATGGAGCTCAGGGGCACAGCAATTCACAAACTGGCAGAGTAATCAAGGCCAACTCTCGTCCAAAAATCTGTTGAGGGAAGGCAACGAGGCGGACTTGAAAGCGAGGCAGAATAGCAGGAAACAGATTTCAAGAGGTACGTTGGAATCGCCTGTAGAGCACAGGAAGAGGGGCACAACTTCGACAATGACGCACTTGGCCAAAAAGGGCGTATGCGTTTTCTCCTGAATATATTCAGGAGAAAACGCATACGCCCTTTTTGGCCAAGCAAGCAAGCGGGCAATGCAAATCTGCACTACAAAGAAGTATCACTTCCCACGGGTCAAAAGGGACATCCACAAAATGTGTAAAAACCAGAAAGGCAAGACAGGCCCTGGAGAACAGGGAGCCTTGTTATGCTGATGGGCGGGATGTAAGTTGCCAACTGCCTCACTGGAGGAGTGCATTGTGTTCCCTAAAACAAGGACACAACAGAGCTACAGAGCCAAGGGCGCTTCCAGTCTAGGGAATATACCTTGGGAAAACTGAAAATCAATAAGACAGAGCCACCCCCAAATTGAGGGCTGCACTGCTTACAAGAACCTCAACCTGGGTACACCTGAAATATCCCAGGAAATATACAAATGGTTCAAAAAATTGTGGAACTTACGTACGATGGAATATCCCTCAGCCATGAAATCAATGTCATAAGACCAGTAGCAGCAAAATGAGTGGATTCAGGTACGATGATTCTAAGTGAAATAAGTCACACAGAAAAAGAAACTTATCCTAAGATATCACTTAGGAAGATCCTGTAAACATGGCTACACATGAACTGAGTTAGGAAAGAGAACAGAGTCTCACATTTAGAAAACACTCTTATGCCTGCTTAAGGGGGAAGGAGAGGTGGGGTGATGCATCAAACCAGAGTTTGATATAAGCCCAGGTACCGTTCCAAAAACCAACTATGGAATAGACAAGACCTACACCTTCCTCAGTGAAAGGGACTCAAAACCCCATATTTCCCGCAGAGGAATAGATCTGACTAGTAAGAATCTTAAAACCTATGTATTGATATGTCTCCGTAAGGGAATCAAGTGTGTCTAGACTGGCATAAACATGGCAGCGAGAATCAGCTCAAACCCACTCTAAAAAGGAATTTCAAAAACAAAACAAAGAAACAGGGAAATTCTTTACAATTCCTTCAGGGTCTCTGATGCAACCTGGAATGACCCTATCTACAATGACAGCTGGATGTGGCATGAGGCTGGACACTTGGGACTGAGAGGATTGGTGAGATTGGGTGAGCAAATGCAGACCCTTTAAAGCAAGAATGCATGGCACCCATTCCATGGGTCCCAACTCTCCAGGTTGAAGGGAATATTACTACAGCTATAACATGTTCGGCAAACCTAGAGAATGGACACACCGTGAAATGAAAGGTTTCTAAAACTCAACGAAGAGTCCCTCTCCTGGTGCTCCAGTTTGACTTTCCAACTGCTTTCCTATCAATCTCCCAACTTGGAGAGACAGCCCCTTTAAGCTCCTGGTTCGCACAGGTTGCCAATTTGGCAGAGGATGAAAGGGAAGAGGGAGAACCAATGAGAGAGTAGCTGTTAGGCATTTGGATGGGCACATGTCACTCTAATTTCCCGGCAGGAAGAAGAATTAACCAAAGTCTCAGCCACCCACCGGGAACCAGTAGAGGTCCTGAACCAAAAGTTTGGACTTGCGTTCAGCTCACAAAAAACGAGTTGAAAAATGGAGCTCAGGGGCACAGCAATTCACAAACTGGCAGAGTAATCAAGGCCAACTCTCGTCCAAAAATCTGTTGAGGGAAGGCAACGAGGCGGACTTGAAAGCGAGGCAGAATAGCAGGAAACAGATTTCAAGAGGTACGTTGGAATCGCCTGTAGAGCACAGGAAGAGGGGCACAACTTCGACAATGACGCACTTGGCCAAAAAGGGCGTATGCGTTTTCTCCTGAATATATTCAGGAGAAAACGCATACGCCCTTTTTGGCCAAGCAAGCAAGCGGGCAATGCAAATCTGCACTACAAAGAAGTATCACTTCCCACGGGTCAAAAGGGACATCCACAAAATGTGTAAAAACCAGAAAGGCAAGACAGGCCCTGGAGAACAGGGAGCCTTGTTATGCTGATGGGCGGGATGTAAGTTGCCAACTGCCTCACTGGAGGAGTGCATTGTGTTCCCTAAAACAAGGAAACAACAGAGCTACAGAGCCAAGGGCGCTTCCAGTCTAGGGAATATACCTTGGGAAAACTGAAAATCAATAAGACAGAGCCACCCCCAGATTGAGGGCTGCACTGCTTACAAGAACCTCAACCTGGGTGCACCTGAAATATCCCAGGAAATATAAAAAGGGTTCAAAAAATTGTGGAACTTACGTACGATGGAATATCCCTCAGCCATGAAATCAATGTCATAAGACCAGTAGCAGCAAAATGAGTGGATTCAGGTACGATGATTCTAAGTGAAATAAGTCACACAGAAAAAGAAACTTATCCTAAGATATCACTTAGGAAGATCCTGTAAACATGGCTACACATGAACTGAGTTAGGAAAGAGAACAGAGTCTCACATTTAGAAAACACTCTTATGCCTGCTTAAGGGGGAAGGAGAGGTGGGGTGATGCATCAAACCAGAGTTTGATATAAGCCCAGGTACCGTTCCAAAAACCAACTATGGAATAGACAAGACCTACACCTTCCTCAGTGAAAGGGACTCAAAACCCCATATTTCCCGCAGAGGAATAGATCTGACTAGTAAGAATCTTAAAACCTATGTATTGATATGTCTCCGTAAGGGAATCAAGTGTGTCTAGACTGGCATAAACATGGCAGCGAGAATCAGCTCAAACCCACTCTAAAAAGGAATTTCAAAAACAAAACAAAGAAACAGGGAAATTCTTTACAATTCCTTCAGGGTCTCTGATGCAACCTGGAATGACCCTATCTACAATGACAGCTGGATGTGGCATGAGGCTGGACACTTGGGACTGAGAGGATTGGTGAGATTGGGTGAGCAAATGCAGACCCTTTAAAGCAAGAATGCATGGCACCCATTCCATGGGTCCCAACTCTCCAGGTTGAAGGGAATATTACTACAGCTATAACATGTACGGGAAACCTAGAGAATGGACACACTGTGAATACGAAAGGTTTCTAAAACTCAACGAAGAGTCCCTCTCCTGGTGCTCCGGTTTGACTTTCCAACTGCTTTCCTATCAATCTCCCAACTTGGAGAGACAGCCCCTTTAAGCTCCTGGTTCGCACAGGTTGCCAATTTGGCAGAGGATGAAAGGGAAGAGGGAGAACCAATGAGAGAGTAGCTGTTAGGCATTTGGATGGGCACATGTCACTCTAATTTCCCGGCAGGAAGAAGAATTAACCAAAGTCTCAGCCACCCACCGGGAACCAGTATAGGTCCTGAACCAAAAGTTTGGACTTGCGTTCAGCTCACAAAAAACGAGTTGAAAAATGGAGCTCAGGGGCACAGCAATTCACAAACTGGCAGAGTAATCAAGGCCAACTCTCGTCCAAAAATCTGTTGAGGGAAGGCAACGAGGCGGACTTGAAAGCGAGGCAGAATAGCAGGAAACAGATTTCAAGAGGTACGTTGGAATCGCCTGTAAAGCACAGGAAGAGGGGCACAACTTCGACAATGACGCACTTGGCCAAAAAGGGCGTATGCGTTTTCTCCTGAATATATTCAGGAGAAAACGCATACGCCCTTTTTGGCCAAGCAAGCAAGCGGGCAATGCAAATCTGCACTACAAAGAAGTATCACTTCCCACGGGTCAAAAGGGACATCCACAAAATGTGTAAAAACCAGAAAGGCAAGACAGGCCCTGGAGAACAGGGAGCCTTGTTATGCTGATGGGCGGGATGTAAGTTGCCAACTGCCTCACTGGAGGAGTGCATTGTGTTCCCTAAAACAAGGAAACAACAGAGCTACAGAGCCAAGGGCGCTTCCAGTCTAGGGAATATACCTTGGGAAAACTGAAAATCAATAAGACAGAGCCACCCCCAGATTGAGGGCTGCACTGCTTACAAGAACCTCAACCTGGGTGCACCTGAAATATCCCAGGAAATATAAAAAGGGTTCAAAAAATTGTGGAACTTACGTACGATGGAATATCCCTCAGCCATGAAATCAATGTCATAAGACCAGTAGCAGCAAAATGAGTGGATTCAGGTACGATGATTCTAAGTGAAATAAGTCACACAGAAAAAGAAACTTATCCTAAGATATCACTTAGGAAGATCCTGTAAACATGGCTACACATGAACTGAGTTAGGAAAGAGAACAGAGTCTCACATTTAGAAAACACTCTTATGCCTGCTTAAGGGGGAAGGAGAGGTGGGGTGATGCATCAAACCAGAGTTTGATATAAGCCCAGGTACCGTTCCAAAAACCAACTATGGAATAGACAAGACCTACACCTTCCTCAGTGAAAGGGACTCAAAACCCCATATTTCCCGCAGAGGAATAGATCTGACTAGTAAGAATCTTAAAACCTATGTATTGATATGTCTCCGTAAGGGAATCAAGTGTGTCTAGACTGGCATAAACATGGCAGCGAGAATCAGCTCAAACCCACTCTAAAAAGGAATTTCAAAAACAAAACAAAGAAACAGGGAAATTCTTTACAATTCCTTCAGGGTCTCTGATGCAACCTGGAATGACCCTATCTACAATGACAGCTGGATGTGGCATGAGGCTGGACACTTGGGACTGAGAGGATTGGTGAGATTGGGTGAGCAAATGCAGACCCTTTAAAGCAAGAATGCATGGCACCCATTCCATGGGTCCCAACTCTCCAGGTTGAAGGGAATATTACTACAGATATAACATGTACGGGAAAGCTAGAGAATGGACACACTGTGAATATGAAAGGTTTCTAAAACTCAACGAAGAGTCCCTCTCCTGGTGCTCCGGTTTGACTTTCCAACTGCTTTCCTATCAATCTCCCAACTTGGAGAGACAGCCCCTTTAAGCTCCTGGTTCGCACAGGTTGCCAATTTGGCAGAGGATGAAAGGGAAGAGGGAGAACCAATGAGAGAGTAGCTGTTAGGCATTTGGATGGGCACATGTCACTCTAATTTCCCGGCAGGAAGAAGAATTAACCAAAGTCTCAGCCACCCACCGGGAACCAGTATAGGTCCTGAACCAAAAGTTTGGACTTGCGTTCAGCTCACAAAAAACGAGTTGAAAAATGGAGCTCAGGGGCACAGCAATTCACAAACTGGCAGAGTAATCAAGGCCAACTCTCGTCCAAAAATCTGTTGAGGGAAGGCAACGAGGCGGACTTGAAAGCGAGGCAGAATAGCAGGAAACAGATTTCAAGAGGTACGTTGGAATCGCCTGTAAAGCACAGGAAGAGGGGCACAACTTCGACAATGACGCACTTGGCCAAAAAGGGCGTATGCGTTTTCTCCTGAATATATTCAGGAGAAAACGCATATGCCCTTTTTGGCCAAGCAAGCAAGCGGGCAATGCAAATCTGCACTACAAAGAAGTATCACTTCCCACCGGTCAAAAGGGACATCCACAAAATGTGTAAAAACCAGAAAGGCAAGACAGGCCCTGGAGAACAGGGAGCCTTGTTATGCTGATGGGCGGGATGTAAGTTGCCAACTGCCTCACTGGAGGAGTGCATTGTGTTCCCTAAAACAAGGAAACAACAGAGCTACAGAGCCAAGGGCGCTTCCAGTCTAGGGAATATACCTTGGGAAAACTGAAAATCAATAAGACAGAGCCACCCCCAGATTGAGGGCTGCACTGCTTACAAGAACCTCAACCTGGGTGCACCTGAAATATCCCAGGAAATATAAAAAGGGTTCAAAAAATTGTGGAACTTACGTACGATGGAATATCCCTCAGCCATGAAATCAATGTCATAAGACCAGTAGCAGCAAAATGAGTGGATTCAGGTACGATGATTCTAAGTGAAATAAGTCACACAGAAAAAGAAACTTATCCTAAGATATCACTTAGGAAGATCCTGTAAACATGGCTACACATGAACTGAGTTAGGAAAGAGAACAGAGTCTCACATTTAGAAAACACTCTTATGCCTGCTTAAGGGGGAAGGAGAGGTGGGGTGATGCATCAAACCAGAGTTTGATATAAGCCCAGGTACCGTTCCAAAAACCAACTATGGAATAGACAAGACCTACACCTTCCTCAGTGAAAGGGACTCAAAACCCCATATTTCCCACAGAGGAATAGATCTGACTAGTAAGAATCTTAAAACCTATGTATTGATATGTCTCCGTAAGGGAATCAAGTGTGTCTAGACTGGCATAAACATGGCAGCGAGAATCAGCTCAAACCCACTCTAAAAAGGAATTTCAAAAACAAAACAAAGAAACAGGGAAATTCTTTACAATTCCTTCAGGGTCTCTGATGCAACCTGGAATGACCCTATCTACAATGACAGCTGGATGTGGCATGAGGCTGGACACTTGGGACTGAGAGGATTGGTGAGATTGGGTGAGCAAATGCAGACCCTTTAAAGCAAGAATGCATGGCACCCATTCCATGGGTCCCAACTCTCCAGGTTGAAGGGAATATTACTACAGCTATAACATGTACGGGAAACCTAGAGAATGGACACACCGTGAATACGAAAGGTTTCTAAAACTCAACGAAGAGTCCCTCTCCTGGTGCTCCGGTTTGACTTTCCAACTGCTTTCCTATCAATCTCCCAACTTGGAGAGACAGCCCCTTTAAGCTCCTGGTTCGCACAGGTTGCCAATTTGGCAGAGGATGAAAGGGAAGATGGAGAACCAATGAGAGAGTAGCTGTTAGGCATTTGGATGGGCACATGTCACTCTAATTTCCCGGCAGGAAGAAGAATTAACCAAAGTCTCAGCCACCCACCGGGAACCAGTATAGGTCCTGAACCAAAAGTTTGGACTTGCGTTCAGCTCACAAAAAACGAGTTGAAAAATGGAGCTCAGGGGCACAGCAATTCACAAACTGGCAGAGTAATCAAGGCCAACTCTCGTCCAAAAATCTGTTGAGGGAAGGCAACGAGGCGGACTTGAAAGCGAGGCAGAATAGCAGGAAACAGATTTCAAGAGGTACGTTGGAATCGCCTGTAAAGCACAGGAAGAGGGGCACAACTTCGACAATGACGCACTTGGCCAAAAAGGGCGTATGCGTTTTCTCCTGCATATATTCAGGAGAAAACGCATACGCCCTTTTTGGCCAAGCAAGCAAGCGGGCAATGCAAATCTGCACTACAAAGAAGTATCACTTCCCACCGGTCAAAAGGGACATCCACAAAATGTGTAAAAACCAGAAAGGCAAGACAGGCCCTGGAGAACAGGGAGCCTTGTTATGCTGATGGGCGGGATGTAAGTTGCCAACTGCCTCACTGGAGGAGTGCATTGTGTTCCCTAAAACAAGGACACAACAGAGCTACAGAGCCAAGGGCACTTCCAGTCTAGGGAATATACCTTGGGAAAACTGAAAATCAATAAGACAGAGCCACCCCCAAATTGAGGGCTGCACTGCTTACAAGAACCTCAACCTGGGTGCACCTGAAATATCCCAGGAAATATAAAAATGGTTCAAAAAATTGTGGAACTTACGTACGATGGAATATCCCTCAGCCATGAAATCAATGTCATAAGACCAGTAGCAGCAAAATGAGTGGATTCAGGTACGATGATTCTAAGTGAAATAAGTCACACAGAAAAAGAAACTTATCCTAAGATATCACTTAGGAAGATCCTGTAAACATGGCTACACATGAACTGAGTTAGGAAAGAGAACAGAGTCTCACATTTAGAAAACACTCTTATGCCTGCTTAAGGGGGAAGGAGAGGTGGGGTGATGCATCAAACCAGAGTTTGATATAAGCACAGGTACCGTTCCAAAAACCAACTATGGAATAGACAAGACCTACACCTTCCTCAGTGAAAGGGACTCAAAACCCCATATTTCCCGCAGAGGAATAGATCTGACTAGTAAGAATCTTAAAACCTATGTATTGATATGTCTCCGTAAGGGAATCAAGTGTGTCTAGACTGGCATAAACATGGCAGCGAGAATCAGCTCAAACCCACTCTAAAAAGGAATTTCAAAAACAAAACAAAGAAACAGGGAAATTCTTTACAATTCCTTCAGGGTCTCTGATGCAACCTGGAATGACCCTATCTACAATGACAGCTGGATGTGGCATGAGGCTGGACACTTGGGACTGAGAGGATTGGTGAGATTGGGTGAGCAAATGCAGACCCTTTAAAGCAAGAATGCATGGCACCCATTCCATGGGTCCCAACTCTCCAGGTTGAAGGGAATATTACTACAGCTATAACATGTACAGGAAACCTAGAGAATGGACACACCGTGAATACGAAAGGTTTCTAAAACTCAACGAAGAGTCCCTCTCCTGGTGCTCCGGTTTGACTTTCCAACTGCTTTCCTATCAATCTCCCAACTTGGAGAGACAGCCCCTTTAAGCTCCTGGTTCGCACAGGTTGCCAATTTGGCAGAGGATGAAAGGGAAGAGGGAGAACCAATGAGAGAGTAGCTGTTAGGCATTTGGATGGGCACATGTCACTCTAATTTCCCGGCAGGAAGAAGAATTAACCAAAGTCTCAGCCACCCACCGGGAACCAGTATAGGTCCTGAACCAAAAGTTTGGACTTGCGTTCAGCTCACAAAAAACGAGTTGAAAAATGGAGCTCAGGGGCACAGCAATTCACAAACTGGCAGAGTAATCAAGGCCAACTCTCGTCCAAAAATCTGTTGAGGGAAGGCAACGAGGCGGACTTGAAAGCGAGGCAGAATAGCAGGAAACAGATTTCAAGAGGTACGTTGGAATCGCCTGTAAAGCACAGGAAGAGGGGCACAACTTCGACAATGACGCACTTGGCCAAATAGGGCGTATGCGTTTTCTCCTGAATATATTCAGGAGAAAACGCATACGCCCTTTTTGGCCAAGCAAGCAAGCGGGCAATGCAAATCTGCACTACAAAGAAGTATCACTTCCCACCGGTCAAAAGGGACATCCACAAAATGTGTAAAAACCAGAAAGCAAGACAGGCCCTGGAGAACAGGGAGCCTTGTTATGCTGATGGGCGGGATGTAAGTTGCCAACTGCCTCACTGGAGGAGTGCATTGTGTTCCCTAAAACAAGGAAACAACAGAGCTACAGAGCCAAGGGCGCTTCCAGTCTAGGGAATATACCTTGGGAAAACTGAAAATCAATAAGACAGAGCCACCCCCAAATTGAGGGCTGCACTGCTTACAAGAACCTCAACCTGGGTGCACCTGAAATATCCTAGGAAATATAAAAATGGTTCAAAAAATTGTGGAACTTACGTACGATGGAATATCCCTCAGCCATGAAATCAATGTCATAAGACCAGTAGCAGCAAAATGAGTGGATTCAGGTACGATGATTCTAAGTGAAATAAGTCACACAGAAAAAGAAACTTATCCTAAGATATCACTTAGGAGGATCCTGTAAACATGGCTACACATGAACTGAGTTAGGAAAGAGAACAGAGTCTCACATTTAGAAAACACTCTTATGCCTGCTTAAGGGGGAAGGAGAGGTGGGGTGATGCATCAAACCAGAGTTTGATATAAGCACAGGTACCGTTCCAAAAACCAACTATGGAATAGACAAGACCTACACCTTCCTCAGTGAAAGGGACTCAAAACCCCATATTTCCCGCAGAGGAATAGATCTGACTAGTAAGTATCTTAAAACCTATGTATTGATATGTCTCCGTAAGGGAATCAAGTGTGTCTAGACTGGCATAAACATGGCAGCGAGAATCAGCTCAAACCCACTCTAAAAAGGAATTTCAAAAACAAAACAAAGAAACAGGGAAATTCTTTACAATTCCTTCAGGGTCTCTGATGCAACCTGGAATGACCCTATCTACAATGACAGCTGGATGTGGCATGAGGCTGGACACTTGGGACTGAGAGGATTGGTGAGATTGGGTGAGCAAATGCAGACCCTTTAAAGCAAGAATGCATGGCACCCATTCCATGGGTCCCAACTCTCCAGGTTGAAGGGAATATTACTACAGATATAACATGTACGGGAAACCTAGAGAATGGACACACTGTGAATACGAAAGGTTTCTAAAACTCAACGAAGAGTCCCTCTCCTGGTGCTCCGGTTTGACTTTCCAACTGCTTTCCTATCAATCTCCCAACTTGGAGAGACAGCCCCTTTAAGCTCCTGGTTCGCACAGGTTGCCAATTTGGCAGAGGATGAAAGGGAAGATGGAGAACCAATGAGAGAGTAGCTGTTAGGCATTTGGATGGGCACATGTCACTCTAATTTCCCGGCAGGAAGAAGAATTAACCAAAGTCTCAGCCACCCACCGGGAACCAGTATAGGTCCTGAACCAAAAGTTTGGACTTGCGTTCAGCTCACAAAAAACGAGTTGAAAAATGGAGCTCAGGGGCACAGCAATTCACAAACTGGCAGAGTAATCAAGGCCAACTCTCGTCCAAAAATCTGTTGAGGGAAGGCAACGAGGCGGACTTGAAAGCGAGGCAGAATAGCAGGAAACAGATTTCAAGAGGTACTTTGGAATCGCCTGTAAAGCACAGGAAGAGGGGCACAACTTCGACAATGACGCACTTGGCCAAAAAGGGCGTATGCGTTTTCTCCTGAATATATTCAGGAGAAAACGCATACGCCCTCTTTGGCCAAGCAAGCAAGCGGGCAATGCAAATCTGCACTACAAAGAAGTATCACTTCCCACCGGTCAAAAGGGACATCCACAAAATGTGTAAAAACCAGAAAGGCAAGACAGGCCCTGGAGAACAGGGAGCCTTGTTATGCTGATGGGCGGGATGTAAGTTGCCAACTGCCTCACTGGAGGAGTGCATTGTGTTCCCTAAAACAAGGAAACAACAGAGCTACAGAGCCAAGGGCGCTTCCAGTCTAGGGAATATACCTTGGGAAAACTGAAAATCAATAAGACAGAGCCACCCCCAGATTGAGGGCTGCACTGCTTACAAGAACCTCAACCTGGATGCACCTGAAATATCCCAGGAAATATAAAAATGGTTCAAAAAATTGTGGAACTTACGTACGATGGAATATCCCTCAGCCATGAAATCAATGTCATAAGACCAGTAGCAGCAAAATGAGTGGATTCAGGTACGATGATTCTAAGTGAAAAAAGTCACACAGAAAAAGAAACTTATCCTAAGATATCACTTAGGAAGATCCTGTAAACATGGCTACACATGAACTGAGTTAGGAAAGAGAACAGAGTCTCACATTTAGAAAACACTCTTATGCCTGCTTAAGGGGGAAGGAGAGTTGGGGTGATGCATCAAACCAGAGTTTGATATAAGCCCAGGTACCGTTCCAAAAACCAACTATGGAATAGACAAGACCTACACCTTCCTCAGTGAAAGGGACTCAAAACCCCATATTTCCCGCAGAGGAATAGATCTGACTAGTAAGAATCTTAAAACCTATGTATTGATATGTCTCCGTAAGGGAATCAAGTGTGTCTAGACTGGCATAAACATGGCAGCGTGAATCAGCTCAAACCCACTCTAAAAAGGAATTTCAAAAACAAAACAAAGAAACAGGGAAATTCTTTACAATTCCTTCAGGGTCTCTGATGCAACCTGGAATGACCCTATCTACAATGACAGCTGGATGTGGCATGAGGCTGGACACTTGGGACTGAGAGGATTGGTGAGATTGGGTGAGCAAATGCAGACCCTTTAAAGCAAGAATGCATGGCACCCATTCCATGGGTCCCAACTCTCCAGGTTGAAGGGAATATTACTACAGCTATAACATGTACGGGAAACCTAGAGAATGGACACACCGTGAATACGAAAGGTTTCTAAAACTCAACGAAGAGTCCCTCTCCTGGTGCTCCGGTTTGACTTTCCAACTGCTTTCCTATCAATCTCCCAACTTGGAGAGACAGCCCCTTTAAGCTCCTGGTTCGCACAGGTTGCCAATTTGGCAGAGGATGAAAGGGAAGACGGAGAACCAATGAGAGAGTAGCTGTTAGGCATTTGGATGGGCACATGTCACTCTAATTTCCCGGCAGGAAGAAGAATTAACCAAAGTCTCAGCCACCCACCGGGAACCAGTATAGGTCCTGAACCAAAAGTTTGGACTTGCGTTCAGCTCACAAAAAACGAGTTGAAAAATGGAGCTCAGGGGCACAGCAATTCACAAACTGGCAGAGTAATCAAGGCCAACTCTCGTCCAAAAATCTGTTGAGGGAAGGCAACGAGGCGGACTTGAAAGCGAGGCAGAATAGCAGGAAACAGATTTCAAGAGGTACGTTGGAATCGCCTGTAAAGCACAGGAAGAGGGGCACAACTTCGACAATGACGCACTTGGCCAAAAAGGGCGTATGCGTTTTCTCCTGAATATATTCAGGAGAAAACGCATACGCCCTTTTTGGCCAAGCAAGCAAGCGGGCAATGCAAATCTGCACTACAAAGAAGTATCACTTCCCACCGGTCAAAAGGGACATCCACAAAATGTGTAAAAACCAGAAAGGCAAGACAGGCCCTGGAGAACAGGGAGCCTTGTTATGCTGATGGGCGGGATGTAAGTTGCCAACTGCCTCACTGGAGGAGTGCATTGTGTTCCCTAAAACAAGGAAACAACAGAGCTACAGAGCCAAGGGCACTTTCAGTCTAGGGAATATACCTTGGGAAAACTGAAAATCAATAAGACAGAGCCACCCCCAAATTGAGGGCTGCACTGCTTACAAGAACCTCAACCTGGGTGCACCTGAAATATCCCAGGAAATATAAAAATGGTTCAAAAAATTGTGGAACTTACGTACGATGGAATATCCCTCAGCCATGAAATCAATGTCATAAGACCAGTAGCAGCAAAATGAGTGGATTCAGGTACGATGATTCTAAGTGAAAAAAGTCACACAGAAAAAGAAACTTATCATAAGATATCACTTAGGAAGATCCTGTAAACATGGCTACACATGAACTGAGTTAGGAAAGAGAACAGAGTCTCACATTTAGAAAACACTCTTATGCCTGCTTAAGGGGGAAGGAGAGGTGGGGTGATGCATCAAACCAGAGTTTGATATAAGCCCAGGTACCGTTCCAAAAACCAACTATGGAATAGACAAGACCTACACCTTCCTCAGTGAAAGGGACTCAAAACCCCATATTTCCCGCAGAGGAATAGATCTGACTAGTAAGAATCTTAAAACCTATGTATTGATATGTCTCCGTAAGGGAATCAAGTGTGTCTAGACTGGCATAAACATGGCAGCGAGAATCAGCTCAAACCCACTCTAAAAAGGAATTTCAAAAACAAAACAAAGAAACAGGGAAATTCTTTACAATTCCTTCAGGGTCTCTGATGCAACCTGGAATGACCCTATCTACAATGACAGCTGGATGTGGCATGAGGCTGTACACTTGGGACTGAGAGGATTGGTGAGATTGGGTGAGCAAATGCAGAACCTTTAAAGCAAGAATGCATGGCACCCATTCCATGGGTCCCAACTCTCCAGGTTGAAGGGAATATTACTACAGCTATAACATGTACGGGAAACCTAGAGAATGGACACACCGTGAATACGAAAGGTTTCTAAAACTCAACGAAGAGTCCCTCTCCTGGTGCTCCGGTTTGACTTTCCAACTGCTTTCCTATCAATCTCCCAACTTGGAGAGACAGCCCCTTTAAGCTCCTGGTTCGCACAGGTTGCCAATTTGGCAGAGGATGAAAGGGAAGAGGGAGAACCAATGAGAGAGTAGCTGTTAGGCATTTGGATGGGCACATGTCACTCTAATTTCCCGGCAGGAAGAAGAATTAACCAAAGTCTCAGCCACCCACCGGGAACCAGTATAGGTCCTGAACCAAAAGTTTGGACTTGCGTTCAGCTCACAAAAAACGAGTTGAAAAATGGAGCTCAGGGGCACAGCAATTCACAAACTGGCAGAGTAATCAAGGCCAACTCTCGTCCAAAAATCTGTTGAGGGAAGGCAACGAGGCGGACTTGAAAGCGAGGCAGAATAGCAGGAAACAGATTCCAAGAGGTACGTTGGAATTGCCTGTAAAGCACAGGAAGAGGGGCACAACTTCGACAATGACGCACTTGGCCAAAAAGGGCGTATGCGTTTTCTCCTGAATATATTCAGGAGAAAACGCATACGCCCTTTTTGGCCAAGCAAGCAAGCGGGCAATGCAAATCTGCACTACAAAGAAGTATCACTTCCCACCGGTCAAAAGGGACATCCACAAAATGTGTAAAAACCAGAAAGGCAAGACAGGCCCTGGAGAACAGGGAGCCTTGTTATGCTGATGGGCGGGATGTAAGTTGCCAACTGCCTCACTGGAGGAGTGCATTGTGTTCCCTAAAACAAGGACACAACAGAGCTACAGAGCCAAGGGCACTTCCAGTCTAGGGAATATACCTTGGGAAAACTGAAAATCAATAAGACAGAGCCACCCCCAAATTGAGGGCTGCACTGCTTACAAGAACCTCAACCTGGGTGCACCTGAAATATCCCAGGAAATATAAAAATGGTTCAAAAAATTGTGGAACTTACGTACGATGGAATATCCCTCAGCCATGAAATCAATGTCATAAGACCAGTAGCAGCAAAATGAGTGGATTCAGGTACGATGATTCTAAGTGAAATAAGTCACACAGAAAAAGAAACTTATCCTAAGATATCACTTAGGAAGATCCTGTAAACATGGCTACACATGAACTGAGTTAGGAAAGAGAACAGAGTCTCACATTTAGAAAACACTCTTATGCCTGCTTAAGGGGGAAGGAGAGGTGGGGTGATGCATCAAACCAGAGTTTGATATAAGCCCAGGTACCGTTCCGAAAACCAACTATGGAATAGACAAGACCTACACCTTCCTCAGTGAAAGGGACTCAAAACCCCATATTTCCCGCAGAGGAATAGATCTGACTAGTAAGAATCTTAAAACCTATGTATTGATATGTCTCCGTAAGGGAATCAAGTGTGTCTAGACTGGCATAAACATGGCAGCGAGAATCAGCTCAAACCCACTCTAAAAAGGAATTTCAAAAACAAAACAAAGAAACAGGGAAATTCTTTACAATTCCTTCAGGGTCTCTGATGCAACCTGGAATGACCCTATCTACAATGACAGCTGGATGTGGCATGAGGCTGGACACTTGGGACTGAGAGGATTGGTGAGATTGGGTGAGCAAATGCAGACCCTTTAAAGCAAGAATGCATGGCACCCATTCCATGGGTCCCAACTCTCCAGGTTGAAGGGAATATTACTACAGCTATAACATGTACGGGAAACCTAGAGAATGGACACACCGTGAATACGAAAGGTTTCTAAAACTCAACGAAGAGTCCCTCTCCTGGTGCTCCGGTTTGACTTTCCAACTGCTTTCCTATCAATCTCCCAACTTGGAGAGACAGCCCCTTTAAGCTCCTGGTTCGCACAGGTTGCCAATTTGGCAGAGGATGAAAGGGAAGATGGAGAACCAATGAGAGAGTAGCTGTTAGGCATTTGGATGGGCACATGTCACTCTAATTTCCCGGCAGGAAGAAGAATTAACCAAAGTCTCAGCCACCCACCGGGAACCAGTATAGGTCCTGAACCAAAAGTTTGGACTTGCGTTCAGCTCACAAAAAACGAGTTGAAAAATGGAGCTCAGGGGCACAGCAATTCACAAACTGGCAGAGTAATCAAGGCCAACTCTCGTCCAAAAATCTGTTGAGGGAAGGCAACGAGGCGGACTTGAAAGCGAGGCAGAATAGCAGGAAACAGATTTCAAGAGGTACG
Source organism: Mesoplodon mirus (assembly GCF_964341445.2). Lineage (NCBI taxonomy): Eukaryota > Metazoa > Chordata > Mammalia > Artiodactyla > Ziphiidae > Mesoplodon > Mesoplodon mirus. The sequence continues at coordinate 104,615,202 of NC_138987.1, read as the reverse complement.
TTGGAATCGCCTGTAAAGCACAGGAAGAGGGGCACAACTTCGACAATGACGCACTTGGCCAAAAAGGGCGTATGCGTTTTCTCCTGCATATATTCAGGAGAAAACGCATACGCCCTTTTTGGCCAAGCAAGCAAGCGGGCAATGCAAATCTGCACTACAAAGAAGTATCACTTCCCACCGGTCAAAAGGGACATCCACAAAATGTGTAAAAACCAGAAAGGCAAGACAGGCCCTGGAGAACAGGGAGCCTTGTTATGCTGATGGGCGGGATGTAAGTTGCCAACTGCCTCACTGGAGGAGTGCATTGTGTTCCCTAAAACAAGGACACAACAGAGCTACAGAGCCAAGGGCGCTTCCAGTCTAGGGAATATACCTTGGGAAAACTGAAAATCAATAAGACAGAGCCACCCCCAAATTGAGGGCTGCACTGCTTACAAGAACCTCAACCTGGGTGCACCTGAAATATCCCAGGAAATATAAAAATGGTTCAAAAAATTGTGGAACTTACGTACGATGGAATATCCCTCAGCCATGAAATCAATGTCATAAGACCAGTAGCAGCAAAATGAGTGGATTCAGGTACGATGATTCTAAGTGAAATAAGTCACACAGAAAAAGAAACTTATCCTAAGATATCACTTAGGAAGATCCTGTAAACATGGCTACACATGAACTGAGTTAGGAAAGAGAACAGAGTCTCACATTTAGAAAACACTCTTATGCCTGCTTAAGGGGGAAGGAGAGGTGGGGTGATGCATCAAACCAGAGTTTGATATAAGCACAGGTACCGTTCCAAAAACCAACTATGGAATAGACAAGACCTACACCTTCCTCAGTGAAAGGGACTCAAAACCCCATATTTCCCGCAGAGGAATAGATCTGACTAGTAAGAATCTTAAAACCTATGTATTGATATGTCTCCGTAAGGGAATCAAGTGTGTCTAGACTGGCATAAACATGGCAGCGAGAATCAGCTCAAACCCACTCTAAAAAGGAATTTCAAAAACAAAACAAAGAAACAGGGAAATTCTTTACAATTCCTTCAGGGTCTCTGATGCAACCTGGAATGACCCTATCTACAATGACAGCTGGATGTGGCATGAGGCTGGACACTTGGGACTGAGAGGATTGGTGAGATTGGGTGAGCAAATGCAGACCCTTTAAAGCAAGAATGCATGGCACCCATTCCATGGGTCCCAACTCTCCAGGTTGAAGGGAATATTACTACAGCTATAACATGTACAGGAAACCTAGAGAATGGACACACCGTGAATACGAAAGGTTTCTAAAACTCAACGAAGAGTCCCTCTCCTGGTGCTCCGGTTTGACTTTCCAACTGCTTTCCTATCAATCTCCCAACTTGGAGAGACAGCCCCTTTAAGCTCGTGGTTCGCACAGGTTGCCAATTTGGCAGAGGATGAAAGGGAAGAGGGAGAACCAATGAGAGAGTAGCTGTTAGGCATTTGGATGGGCACATGTCACTCTAATTTCCCGGCAGGAAGAAGAATTAACCAAAGTCTCAGCCACCCACCGGGAACCAGTATAGGTCCTGAACCAAAAGTTTGGACTTGCGTTCAGCTCACAAAAAACGAGTTGAAAAATGGAGCTCAGGGGCACAGCAATTCACAAACTGGCAGAGTAATCAAGGCCAACTCTCGTCCAAAAATCTGTTGAGGGAAGGCAACGAGGCGGACTTGAAAGCGAGGCAGAATAGCAGGAAACAGATTCCAAGAGGTACGTTGGAATTGCCTGTAAAGCACAGGAAGAGGGGCACAACTTCGACAATGACGCACTTGGCCAAAAAGGGCGTATGCGTTTTCTCCTGAATATATTCAGGAGAAAACGCATACGCCCTTTTTGGCCAAGCAAGCAAGCGGGCAATGCAAATCTGCACTACAAAGAAGTATCACTTCCCACCGGTCAAAAGGGACATCCACAAAATGTGTAAAAACCAGAAAGGCAAGACAGGCCCTGGAGAACAGGGAGCCTTGTTATGCTGATGGGCGGGATGTAAGTTGCCAACTGCCTCACTGGAGGAGTGCATTGTGTTCCCTAAAACAAGGACACAACAGAGCTACAGAGCCAAGGGCGCTTCCAGTCTAGGGAATATACCTTGGGAAAACTGAAAATCAATAAGACAGAGCCACCCCCAAATTGAGGGCTGCACTGCTTACAAGAACCTCAACCTGGGTGCACCTGAAATATCCCAGGAAATATACAAATGGTTCAAAAAATTGTGGAACTTACGTACGATGGAATATCCCTCAGCCATGAAATCAATGTCATAAGACCAGTAGCAGCAAAATGAGTGGATTCAGGTACGATGATTCTAAGTGAAATAAGTCACACAGAAAAAGAAACTTATCCTAAGATATCACTTAGGAAGATCCTGTAAACATGGCTACACATGAACTGAGTTAGGAAAGAGAACAGAGTCTCACATTTAGAAAACACTCTTATGCCTGCTTAAGGGGGAAGGAGAGGTGGGGTGATGCATCAAACCAGAGTTTGATATAAGCCCAGGTACCGTTCCGAAAACCAACTATGGAATAGACAAGACCTACACCTTCCTCAGTGAAAGGGACTCAAAACCCCATATTTCCCGCAGAGGAATAGATCTGACTAGTAAGAATCTTAAAACCTATGTATTGATATGTCTCCGTAAGGGAATCAAGTGTGTCTAGACTGGCATAAACATGGCAGCGAGAATCAGCTCAAACCCACTCTAAAAAGGAATTTCAAAAACAAAACAAAGAAACAGGGAAATTCTTTACAATTCCTTCAGGGTCTCTGATGCAACCTGGAATGACCCTATCTACAATGACAGCTGGATGTGGCATGAGGCTGGACACTTGGGACTGAGAGGATTGGTGAGATTGGGTGAGCAAATGCAGACCCTTTAAAGCAAGAATGCATGGCACCCATTCCATGGGTCCCAACTCTCCAGGTTGAAGGGAATATTACTACAGCTATAACATGTACGGGAAACCTAGAGAATGGACACACCGTGAATACGAAAGGTTTCTAAAACTCAGCGAAGAGTCCCTCTCCTGGTGCTCCGGTTTGACTTTCCAACTGCTTTCCTATCAATCTCCCAACTTGGAGAGACAGCCCCTTTAAGCTCCTGGTTCGCACAGGTTGCCAATTTGGCAGAGGATGAAAGGGAAGATGGAGAACCAATGAGAGAGTAGCTGTTAGGCATTTGGATGGGCACATGTCACTCTAATTTCCCGGCAGGAAGAAGAATTAACCAAAGTCTCAGCCACCCACCGGGAACCAGTATAGGTCCTGAACCAAAAGTTTGGACTTGCGTTCAGCTCACAAAAAACGAGTTGAAAAATGGAGCTCAGGGGCACAGCAATTCACAAACTGGCAGAGTAATCAAGGCCAACTCTCGTCCAAAAATCTGTTGAGGGAAGGCAACGAGGCGGACTTGAAAGCGAGGCAGAATAGCAGGAAACAGATTTCAAGAGGTACGTTGGAATCGCCTGTAAAGCACAGGAAGAGGGGCACAACTTCGACAATGACGCACTTGGCCAAAAAGGGCGTATGCGTTTTCTCCTGCATATATTCAGGAGAAAACGCATACGCCCTTTTTGGCCAAGCAAGCAAGCGGGCAATGCAAATCTGCACTACAAAGAAGTATCACTTCCCACCGGTCAAAAGGGACATCCACAAAATGTGTAAAAACCAGAAAGGCAAGACAGGCCCTGGAGAACAGGGAGCCTTGTTATGCTGATGGGCGGGATGTAAGTTGCCAACTGCCTCACTGGAGGAGTGCATTGTGTTCCCTAAAACAAGGACACAACAGAGCTACAGAGCCAAGGGCGCTTCCAGTCTAGGGAATATACCTTGGGAAAACTGAAAATCAATAAGACAGAGCCACCCCCAAATTGAGGGCTGCACTGCTTACAAGAACCTCAACCTGGGTGCACCTGAAATATCCCAGGAAATATAAAAATGGTTCAAAAAATTGTGGAACTTACGTACGATGGAATATCCCTCAGCCATGAAATCAATGTCATAAGACCAGTAGCAGCAAAATGAGTGGATTCAGGTACGATGATTCTAAGTGAAATAAGTCACACAGAAAAAGAAACTTATCCTAAGATATCACTTAGGAAGATCCTGTAAACATGGCTACACATGAACTGAGTTAGGAAAGAGAACAGAGTCTCACATTTAGAAAACACTCTTATGCCTGCTTAAGGGGGAAGGAGAGGTGGGGTGATGCATCAAACCAGAGTTTGATATAAGCACAGGTACCGTTCCAAAAACCAACTATGGAATAGACAAGACCTACACCTTCCTCAGTGAAAGGGACTCAAAACCCCATATTTCCCGCAGAGGAATAGATCTGACTAGTAAGTATCTTAAAACCTATGTATTGATATGTCTCCGTAAGGGAATCAAGTGTGTCTAGACTGGCATAAACATGGCAGCGAGAATCAGCTCAAACCCACTCTAAAAAGGAATTTCAAAAACAAAACAAAGAAACAGGGAAATTCTTTACAATTCCTTCAGGGTCTCTGATGCAACCTGGAATGACCCTATCTACAATGACAGCTGGATGTGGCATGAGGCTGGACACTTGGGACTGAGAGGATTGGTGAGATTGGGTGAGCAAATGCAGACCCTTTAAAGCAAGAATGCATGGCACCCATTCCATGGGTCCCAACTCTCCAGGTTGAAGGGAATATTACTACAGATATAACATGTACGGGAAACCTAGAGAATGGACACACTGTGAATACGAAAGGTTTCTAAAACTCAACGAAGAGTCCCTCTCCTGGTGCTCCGGTTTGACTTTCCAACTGCTTTCCTATCAATCTCCCAACTTGGAGAGACAGCCCCTTTAAGCTCCTGGTTCGCACAGGTTGCCAATTTGGCAGAGGATGAAAGGGAAGATGGAGAACCAATGAGAGAGTAGCTGTTAGGCATTTGGATGGGCACATGTCACTCTAATTTCCCGGCAGGAAGAAGAATTAACCAAAGTCTCAGCCACCCACCGGGAACCAGTATAGGTCCTGAACCAAAAGTTTGGACTTGCGTTCAGCTCACAAAAAACGAGTTGAAAAATGGAGCTCAGGGGCACAGCAATTCACAAACTGGCAGAGTAATCAAGGCCAACTCTCGTCCAAAAATCTGTTGAGGGAAGGCAACGAGGCGGACTTGAAAGCGAGGCAGAATAGCAGGAAACAGATTTCAAGAGGTACTTTGGAATCGCCTGTAAAGCACAGGAAGAGGGGCACAACTTCGACAATGACGCACTTGGCCAAAAAGGGCGTATGCGTTTTCTCCTGAATATATTCAGGAGAAAACGCATACGCCCTCTTTGGCCAAGCAAGCAAGCGGGCAATGCAAATCTGCACTACAAAGAAGTATCACTTCCCACCGGTCAAAAGGGACATCCACAAAATGTGTAAAAACCAGAAAGGCAAGACAGGCCCTGGAGAACAGGGAGCCTTGTTATGCTGATGGGCGGGATGTAAGTTGCCAACTGCCTCACTGGAGGAGTGCATTGTGTTCCCTAAAACAAGGAAACAACAGAGCTACAGAGCCAAGGGCGCTTCCAGTCTAGGGAATATACCTTGGGAAAACTGAAAATCAATAAGACAGAGCCACCCCCAGATTGAGGGCTGCACTGCTTACAAGAACCTCAACCTGGATGCACCTGAAATATCCCAGGAAATATAAAAATGGTTCAAAAAATTGTGGAACTTACGTACGATGGAATATCCCTCAGCCATGAAATCAATGTCATAAGACCAGTAGCAGCAAAATGAGTGGATTCAGGTACGATGATTCTAAGTGAAAAAAGTCACACAGAAAAAGAAACTTATCCTAAGATATCACTTAGGAAGATCCTGTAAACATGGCTACACATGAACTGAGTTAGGAAAGAGAACAGAGTCTCACATTTAGAAAACACTCTTATGCCTGCTTAAGGGGGAAGGAGAGTTGGGGTGATGCATCAAACCAGAGTTTGATATAAGCCCAGGTACCGTTCCAAAAACCAACTATGGAATAGACAAGACCTACACCTTCCTCAGTGAAAGGGACTCAAAACCCCATATTTCCCGCAGAGGAATAGATCTGACTAGTAAGAATCTTAAAACCTATGTATTGATATGTCTCCGTAAGGGAATCAAGTGTGTCTAGACTGGCATAAACATGGCAGCGTGAATCAGCTCAAACCCACTCTAAAAAGGAATTTCAAAAACAAAACAAAGAAACAGGGAAATTCTTTACAATTCCTTCAGGGTCTCTGATGCAACCTGGAATGACCCTATCTACAATGACAGCTGGATGTGGCATGAGGCTGGACACTTGGGACTGAGAGGATTGGTGAGATTGGGTGAGCAAATGCAGACCCTTTAAAGCAAGAATGCATGGCACCCATTCCATGGGTCCCAACTCTCCAGGTTGAAGGGAATATTACTACAGCTATAACATGTACGGGAAACCTAGAGAATGGACACACCGTGAATACGAAAGGTTTCTAAAACTCAACGAAGAGTCCCTCTCCTGGTGCTCCGGTTTGACTTTCCAACTGCTTTCCTATCAATCTCCCAACTTGGAGAGACAGCCCCTTTAAGCTCCTGGTTCGCACAGGTTGCCAATTTGGCAGAGGATGAAAGGGAAGACGGAGAACCAATGAGAGAGTAGCTGTTAGGCATTTGGATGGGCACATGTCACTCTAATTTCCCGGCAGGAAGAAGAATTAACCAAAGTCTCAGCCACCCACCGGGAACCAGTATAGGTCCTGAACCAAAAGTTTGGACTTGCGTTCAGCTCACAAAAAACGAGTTGAAAAATGGAGCTCAGGGGCACAGCAATTCACAAACTGGCAGAGTAATCAAGGCCAACTCTCGTCCAAAAATCTGTTGAGGGAAGGCAACGAGGCGGACTTGAAAGCGAGGCAGAATAGCAGGAAACAGATTTCAAGAGGTACGTTGGAATCGCCTGTAAAGCACAGGAAGAGGGGCACAACTTCGACAATGACGCACTTGGCCAAAAAGGGCGTATGCGTTTTCTCCTGAATATATTCAGGAGAAAACGCATACGCCCTTTTTGGCCAAGCAAGCAAGCGGGCAATGCAAATCTGCACTACAAAGAAGTATCACTTCCCACCGGTCAAAAGGGACATCCACAAAATGTGTAAAAACCAGAAAGGCAAGACAGGCCCTGGAGAACAGGGAGCCTTGTTATGCTGATGGGCGGGATGTAAGTTGCCAACTGCCTCACTGGAGGAGTGCATTGTGTTCCCTAAAACAAGGAAACAACAGAGCTACAGAGCCAAGGGCACTTTCAGTCTAGGGAATATACCTTGGGAAAACTGAAAATCAATAAGACAGAGCCACCCCCAAATTGAGGGCTGCACTGCTTACAAGAACCTCAACCTGGGTGCACCTGAAATATCCCAGGAAATATAAAAATGGTTCAAAAAATTGTGGAACTTACGTACGATGGAATATCCCTCAGCCATGAAATCAATGTCATAAGACCAGTAGCAGCAAAATGAGTGGATTCAGGTACGATGATTCTAAGTGAAAAAAGTCACACAGAAAAAGAAACTTATCATAAGATATCACTTAGGAAGATCCTGTAAACATGGCTACACATGAACTGAGTTAGGAAAGAGAACAGAGTCTCACATTTAGAAAACACTCTTATGCCTGCTTAAGGGGGAAGGAGAGGTGGGGTGATGCATCAAACCAGAGTTTGATATAAGCCCAGGTACCGTTCCAAAAACCAACTATGGAATAGACAAGACCTACACCTTCCTCAGTGAAAGGGACTCAAAACCCCATATTTCCCGCAGAGGAATAGATCTGACTAGTAAGAATCTTAAAACCTATGTATTGATATGTCTCCGTAAGGGAATCAAGTGTGTCTAGACTGGCATAAACATGGCAGCGAGAATCAGCTCAAACCCACTCTAAAAAGGAATTTCAAAAACAAAACAAAGAAACAGGGAAATTCTTTACAATTCCTTCAGGGTCTCTGATGCAACCTGGAATGACCCTATCTACAATGACAGCTGGATGTGGCATGAGGCTGGACACTTGGGACTGAGAGGATTGGTGAGATTGGGTGAGCAAATGCAGACCCTTTAAAGCAAGAATGCATGGCACCCATTCCATGGGTCCCAACTCTCCAGGTTGAAGGGAATATTACTACAGCTATAACATGTACGGGAAACCTAGAGAATGGACACACCGTGAATACGAAAGGTTTCTAAAACTCAACGAAGAGTCCCTCTCCTGGTGCTCCGGTTTGACTTTCCAACTGCTTTCCTATCAATCTCCCAACTTGGAGAGACAGCCCCTTTAAGCTCCTGGTTCGCACAGGTTGCCAATTTGGCAGAGGATGAAAGGGAAGAGGGAGAACCAATGAGAGAGTAGCTGTTAGGCATTTGGATGGGCACATGTCACTCTAATTTCCCGGCAGGAAGAAGAATTAACCAAAGTCTCAGCCACCCACCGGGAACCAGTATAGGTCCTGAACCAAAAGTTTGGACTTGCGTTCAGCTCACAAAAAACGAGTTGAAAAATGGAGCTCAGGGGCACAGCAATTCACAAACTGGCAGAGTAATCAAGGCCAACTCTCGTCCAAAAATCTGTTGAGGGAAGGCAACGAGGCGGACTTGAAAGCGAGGCAGAATAGCAGGAAACAGATTCCAAGAGGTACGTTGGAATTGCCTGTAAAGCACAGGAAGAGGGGCACAACTTCGACAATGACGCACTTGGCCAAAAAGGGCGTATGCGTTTTCTCCTGAATATATTCAGGAGAAAACGCATACGCCCTTTTTGGCCAAGCAAGCAAGCGGGCAATGCAAATCTGCACTACAAAGAAGTATCACTTCCCACCGGTCAAAAGGGACATCCACAAAATGTGTAAAAACCAGAAAGGCAAGACAGGCCCTGGAGAACAGGGAGCCTTGTTATGCTGATGGGCGGGATGTAAGTTGCCAACTGCCTCACTGGAGGAGTGCATTGTGTTCCCTAAAACAAGGACACAACAGAGCTACAGAGCCAAGGGCGCTTCCAGTCTAGGGAATATACCTTGGGAAAACTGAAAATCAATAAGACAGAGCCACCCCCAAATTGAGGGCTGCACTGCTTACAAGAACCTCAACCTGGGTGCACCTGAAATATCCCAGGAAATATACAAATGGTTCAAAAAATTGTGGAACTTACGTACGATGGAATATCCCTCAGCCATGAAATCAATGTCATAAGACCAGTAGCAGCAAAATGAGTGGATTCAGGTACGATGATTCTAAGTGAAATAAGTCACACAGAAAAAGAAACTTATCCTAAGATATCACTTAGGAAGATCCTGTAAACATGGCTACACATGAACTGAGTTAGGAAAGAGAACAGAGTCTCACATTTAGAAAACACTCTTATGCCTGCTTAAGGGGGAAGGAGAGGTGGGGTGATGCATCAAACCAGAGTTTGATATAAGCCCAGGTACCGTTCCGAAAACCAACTATGGAATAGACAAGACCTACACCTTCCTCAGTGAAAGGGACTCAAAACCCCATATTTCCCGCAGAGGAATAGATCTGACTAGTAAGAATCTTAAAACCTATGTATTGATATGTCTCCGTAAGGGAATCAAGTGTGTCTAGACTGGCATAAACATGGCAGCGAGAATCAGCTCAAACCCACTCTAAAAAGGAATTTCAAAAACAAAACAAAGAAACAGGGAAATTCTTTACAATTCCTTCAGGGTCTCTGATGCAACCTGGAATGACCCTATCTACAATGACAGCTGGATGTGGCATGAGGCTGGACACTTGGGACTGAGAGGATTGGTGAGATTGGGTGAGCAAATGCAGACCCTTTAAAGCAAGAATGCATGGCACCCATTCCATGGGTCCCAACTCTCCAGGTTGAAGGGAATATTACTACAGCTATAACATGTACGGGAAACCTAGAGAATGGACACACCGTGAATACGAAAGGTTTCTAAAACTCAACGAAGAGTCCCTCTCCTGGTGCTCCGGTTTGACTTTCCAACTGCTTTCCTATCAATCTCCCAACTTGGAGAGACAGCCCCTTTAAGCTCCTGGTTCGCACAGGTTGCCAATTTGGCAGAGGATGAAAGGGAAGACGGAGAACCAATGAGAGAGTAGCTGTTAGGCATTTGGATGGGCACATGTCACTCTAATTTCCCGGCAGGAAGAAGAATTAACCAAAGTCTCAGCCACCCACCGGGAACCAGTATAGGTCCTGAACCAAAAGTTTGGACTTGCGTTCAGCTCACAAAAAACGAGTTGAAAAATGGAGCTCAGGGGCACAGCAATTCACAAACTGGCAGAGTAATCAAGGCCAACTCTCGTCCAAAAATCTGTTGAGGGAAGGCAACGAGGCGGACTTGAAAGCGAGGCAGAATAGCAGGAAACAGATTTCAAGAGGTACGTTGGAATCGCCTGTAAAGCACAGGAAGAGGGGCACAACTTCGACAATGACGCACTTGGCCAAAAAGGGCGTATGCGTTTTCTCCTGAATATATTCAGGAGAAAACGCATACGCCCTCTTTGGCCAAGCAAGCAAGCGGGCAATGCAAATCTGCACTACAAAGAAGTATCACTTCCCACCGGTCAAAAGGGACATCCACAAAATGTGTAAAAACCAGAAAGGCAAGACAGGCCCTGGAGAACAGGGAGCCTTGTTATGCTGATGGGCGGGATGTAAGTTGCCAACTGCCTCACTGGAGGAGTGCATTGTGTTCCCTAAAACAAGGAAACAACAGAGCTACAGAGCCAAGGGCGCTTCCAGTCTAGGGAATATACCTTGGGAAAACTGAAAATCAATAAGACAGAGCCACCCCCAAATTGAGGGCTGCACTGCTTACAAGAACCTCAACCTGGATGCACCTGAAATATCCCAGGAAATATAAAAATGGTTCAAAAAATTGTGGAACTTACGTACGATGGAATATCCCTCAGCCATGAAATCAATGTCATAAGACCAGTAGCAGCAAAATGAGTGGATTCAGGTACGATGATTCTAAGTGAAAAAAGTCACACAGAAAAAGAAACTTATCCTAAGATATCACTTAGGAAGATCCTGTAAACATGGCTACACATGAACTGAGTTAGGAAAGAGAACAGAGTCTCACATTTAGAAAACACTCTTATGCCTGCTTAAGGGGGAAGTAGAGTTGGGGTGATGCATCAAACCAGAGTTTGATATAAGCCCAGGTACCGTTCCAAAAACCAACTATGGAATAGACAAGACCTACACCTTCCTCAGTGAAAGGGACTCAAAACCCCATATTTCCCGCAGAGGAATAGATCTGACTAGTAAGAATCTTAAAACCTATGTATTGATATGTCTCCGTAAGGGAATCAAGTGTGTCTAGACTGGCATAAACATGGCAGCGAGAATCAGCTCAAACCCACTCTAAAAAGGAATTTCAAAAACAAAACAAAGAAACAGGGAAATTCTTTACAATTCCTTCAGGGTCTCTGATGCAACCTGGAATGACCCTATCTACAATGACAGCTGGATGTGGCATGAGGCTGGACACTTGGGACTGAGAGGATTGGTGAGATTGGGTGAGCAAATGCAGACCCTTTAAAGCAAGAATGCATGGCACCCATTCCATGGGTCCCAACTCTCCAGGTTGAAGGGAATATTACTACAGCTATAACATGTACGGGAAACCTAGAGAATGGACACACCGTGAATACGAAAGGTTTCTAAAACTCAACGAAGAGTCCCTCTCCTGGTGCTCCGGTTTGACTTTCCAACTGCTTTCCTATCAATCTCCCAACTTGGAGAGACAGCCCCTTTAAGCTCCTGGTTCGCACAGGTTGCCAATTTGGCAGAGGATGAAAGGGAAGACGGAGAACCAATGAGAGAGTAGCTGTTAGGCATTTGGATGGGCACATGTCACTCTAATTTCCCGGCAGGAAGAAGAATTAACCAAAGTCTCAGCCACCCACCGGGAACCAGTATAGGTCCTGAACAAAAGTTTGGACTTGCGTTCAGCTCACAAAAAACGAGTTGAAAAATGGAGCTCAGGGGCACAGCAATTCACAAACTGGCAGAGTAATCAAGGCCAACTCTCGTCCAAAAATCTGTTGAGGGAAGGCAACGAGGCGGACTTGAAAGCGAGGCAGAATAGCAGGAAACAGATTTCAAGAGGTACGTTGGAATCGCCTGTAAAGCACAGGAAGAGGGGCACAACTTCGACAATGACGCACTTGGCCAAAAAGGGCGTATGCGTTTTCTCCTGAATATATTCAGGAGAAAACGCATACGCCCTTTTTGGCCAAGCAAGCAAGCGGGCAATGCAAATCTGCACTACAAAGAAGTATCACTTCCCACCAGTCAAAAGGGACATCCACAAAATGTGTAAAAACCAGAAAGGCAAGACAGGCCCTGGAGAACAGGGAGCCTTGTTATGCTGATGGGCGGGATGTAAGTTGCCAACTGCCTCACTGGAGGAGTGCATTGTGTTCCCTAAAACAAGGAAACAACAGAGCTACAGAGCCAAGGGCACTTCCAGTCTAGGGAATATACCTTGGGAAAACTGAAAATCAATAAGACAGAGCCACCCCCAAATTGAGGGCTGCACTGCTTACAAGAACCTCAACCTGGATGCACCTGAAATATCCCAGGAAATATAAAAATGGTTCAAAAAATTGTGGAACTTACGTACGATGGAATATCCCTCAGCCATGAAATCAATGTCATAAGACCAGTAGCAGCAAAATGAGTGGATTCATGTACGATGATTCTAAGTGAAAAAAGTCACACAGAAAAAGAAACTTATCCTAAGATATCACTTAGGAAGATCCTGTAAACATGGCTACACATGAACTGAGTTAGGAAAGAGAACAGAGTCTCACATTTAGAAAACACTCTTATGCCTGCTTAAGGGGGAAGGAGAGTTGGGGTGATGCATCAAACCAGAGTTTGATATAAGCCCAGGTACCGTTCCAAAAACCAACTATGGAATAGACAAGACCTACACCTTCCTCAGTGAAAGGGACTCAAAACCCCATATTTCCCGCAGAGGAATAGATCTGACTAGTAAGAATCTTAAAACCTATGTATTGATATGTCTCCGTAAGGGAATCAAGTGTGTCTAGACTGGCATAAACATGGCAGCGAGAATCAGCTCAAACCCACTCTAAAAAGGAATTTCAAAAACAAAACAAAGAAACAGGGAAATTCTTTACAATTCCTTCAGGGTCTCTGATGCAACCTGGAATGACCCTATCTACAATGACAGCTGGATGTGGCATGAGGCTGGACACTTGGGACTGAGAGGATTGGTGAGATTGGGTGAGCAAATGCAGACCCTTTAAAGCAAGAATGCATGGCACCCATTCCATGGGTCCCAACTCTCCAGGTTGAAGGGAATATTACTACAGCTATAACATGTACGGGAAACCTAGAGAATGGACACACCGTGAATACGAAAGGTTTCTAAAACTCAACGAAGAGTCCCTCTCCTGGTGCTCCGGTTTGACTTTCCAACTGCTTTCCTATCAATCTCCCAACTTGGAGAGACAGCCCCTTTAAGCTCCTGGTTCGCACAGGTTGCCAATTTGGCAGAGGATGAAAGGGAAGAGGGAGAACCAATGAGAGAGTAGCTGTTAGGCATTTGGATGGGCACATGTCACTCTAATTTCCCGGCAGGAAGAAGAATTAACCAAAGTCTCAGCCACCCACCGGGAACCAGTATAGGTCCTGAACAAAAGTTTGGACTTGCGTTCAGCTCACAAAAAACGAGTTGAAAAATGGAGCTCAGGGGCACAGCAATTCAAAAACTGGCAGAGTAATCAAGGCCAACTCTCGTCCAAAAATCTGTTGAGGGAAGGCAACGAGGCGGACTTGAAAGCGAGGCAGAATAGCAGGAAACAGATTTCAAGAGGTACGTTGGAATCGCCTGTAAAGCACAGGAAGAGGGGCACAACTTCGACAATGACGCACTTGGCCAAAAAGGGCGTATGCGTTTTCTCCTGAATATATTCAGGAGAAAACGCATACGCCCTTTTTGGCCAAGCCAGCAAGCGGGCAATGCAAATCTGCACTACAAAGAAGTATCACTTCCCACCGGTCAAAAGGGACATCCACAAAATGTGTAAAAACCAGAAAGGCAAGACAGGCCCTGGAGAACAGGGAGCCTTGTTATGCTGATGGGCGGGATGTAAGTTGCCAACTGCCTCACTGGAGGAGTGCATTGTGTTCCCTAAAACAAGGACACAACAGAGCTACAGAGCCAAGGGCGCTTCCAGTCTAGGGAATATACCTTGGGAAAACTGAAAATCAATAAGACAGAGCCACCCCCAAATTGAGGGCTGCACTGCTTACAAGAACCTCAACCTGGGTGCACCTGAAATATCCCAGGAAATATAAAAATGGTTCAAAAAATTGTGGAACTTACGTACGATGGAATATCCCTCAGCCATGAAATCAATGTCATAAGACCAGTAGCAGCAAAATGAGTGGATTCAGGTACGATGATTCTAAGTGAAATAAGTCACACAGAAAAAGAAACTTATCCTAAGATATCACTTAGGAGGATCCTGTAAACATGGCTACACATGAACTGAGTTAGGAAAGAGAACAGAGTCTCACATTTAGAAAACACTCTTATGCCTGCTTAAGGGGGAAGGAGAGGTGGGGTGATGCATCAAACCAGAGTTTGATATAAGCCCAGGTACCGTTCCAAAAACCAACTATGGAATAGACAAGACCTACACCTTCCTCAGTGAAAGGGACTCAAAACCCCATATTTCCCGCAGAGGAATAGATCTGACTAGTAAGAATCTTAAAACCTATGTATTGATATGTCTCTGTAAGGGAATCAAGTGTGTCTAGACTGGCATAAACATGGCAGCGAGAATCAGCTCAAACCCACTCTAAAAAGGAATTTCAAAAACAAAACAAAGAAACAGGGAAATTCTTTACAATTCCTTCAGGGTCTCTGATGCAACCTGGAATGACCCTATCTACAATGACAGCTGGATGTGGCATGAGGCTGGACACTTGGGACTGAGAGGATTGGTGAGATTGGGTGAGCAAATGCAGACCCTTTAAAGCAAGAATGCATGGCACCCATTCCATGGGTCCCAACTCTCCAGGTTGAAGGGAATATTACTACAGCTATAACATGTACGGGAAACCTAGAGAATGGACACACCGTGAATACGAAAGGTTTCTAAAACTCAACGAAGAGTCCCTCTCCTGGTGCTCCGGTTTGACTTTCCAACTGCTTTCCTATCAATCTCCCAACTTGGAGAGACAGCCCCTTTAAGCTCCTGGTTCGCACAGGTTGCCAATTTGGCAGAGGATGAAAGGGAAGAGGGAGAACCAATGAGAGAGTAGCTGTTAGGCATTTGGATGGGCACATGTCACTCTAATTTCCCGGCAGGAAGAAGAATTAACCAAAGTCTCAGCCACCCACCGGGAACCAGTATAGGTCCTGAACCAAAAGTTTGGACTTGCGTTCAGCTCACAAAAAACGAGTTGAAAAATGGAGCTCAGGGGCACAGCAATTCACAAACTGGCAGAGTAATCAAGGCCAACTCTCGTCCAAAATTCTGTTGAGGGAAGGCAACGAGGCGGACTTGAAAGCGAGGCAGAATAGCAGGAAACAGATTTCAAGAGGTACGTTGGAATCGCCTGTAAAGCACAGGAAGAGGGGCACAACTTCGACAATGACGCACTTGGCCAAAAAGGGCGTATACGTTTCCTCCTGAATATATTCAGGAGAAAACGCATACGCCCTTTTTGGCCAAGCAAGCAAGCGGGCAATGCAAATCTGCACTACAAAGAAGTATCCCTTCCCACCGGTCAAAAGGGACATCCACAAAATGTGTAAAAACCAGAAAGGCAAGACAGGCCCTGGAGAACAGGGAGCCTTGTTATGCTGATGGGCGGGATGTAAGTTGCCAACTGCCTCACTGGAGGAGTGCATTGTGTTCCCTAAAACAAGGACACAACAGAGCTACAGAGCCAAGGGCGCTTCCAGTCTAGGGAATATACCTTGGGAAAACTGAAAATCAATAAGACAGAGCCACCCCCAAATTGAGGGCTGCACTGCTTACAAGAACCTCAACCTGGGTGCACCTGAAATATCCCAGGAAATATAAAAATGGTTCAAAAAATTGTGGAACTTACGTACGATGGAATATCCCTCAGCCATGAAATCAATGTCATAAGACCAGTAGCAGCAAAATGAGTGGATTCAGGTACGATGATTCTAAGTGAAATAAGTCACACAGAAAAAGAAACTTATCCTAAGATATCACTTAGGAGGATCCTGTAAACATGGCTACACATGAACTGAGTTAGGAAAGAGAACAGAGTCTCACATTTAGAAAACACTCTTATGCCTGCTTAAGGGGGAAGGAGAGGTGGGGTGATGCATCAAACCAGAGTTTGATATAAGCCCAGGTACCGTTCCAAAAACCAACTATGGAATAGACAAGACCTACACCTTCCTCAGTGAAAGGGACTCAAAACCCCATATTTCCCGCAGAGGAATAGATCTGACTAGTAAGAATCTTAAAACCTATGTATTGATATGTCTCTGTAAGGGAATCAAGTGTGTCTAGACTGGCATAAACATGGCAGCGAGAATCAGCTCAAACCCACTCTAAAAAGGAATTTCAAAAACAAAACAAAGAAACAGGGAAATTCTTTACAATTCCTTCAGGGTCTCTGATGCAACCTGGAATGACCCTATCTACAATGACAGCTGGATGTGGCATGAGGCTGGACACTTGGGACTGAGAGGATTGGTGAGATTGGGTGAGCAAATGCAGACCCTTTAAAGCAAGAATGCATGGCACCCATTCCATGGGTCCCAACTCTCCAGGTTGAAGGGAATATTACTACAGCTATAACATGTACGGGAAACCTAGAGAATGGACACACCGTGAATACGAAAGGTTTCTAAAACTCAACGAAGAGTCCCTCTCCTGGTGCTCCGGTTTGACTTTCCAACTGCTTTCCTATCAATCTCCCAACTTGGAGAGACAGCCCCTTTAAGCTCCTGGTTCGCACAGGTTGCCAATTTGGCAGAGGATGAAAGGGAAGAGGGAGAACCAATGAGAGAGTAGCTGTTAGGCATTTGGATGGGCACATGTCACTCTAATTTCCCGGCAGGAAGAAGAATTAACCAAAGTCTCAGCCACCCACCGGGAACCAGTATAGGTCCTGAACCAAAAGTTTGGACTTGCGTTCAGCTCACAAAAAACGAGTTGAAAAATGGAGCTCAGGGGCACAGCAATTCACAAACTGGCAGAGTAATCAAGGCCAACTCTCGTCCAAAATTCTGTTGAGGGAAGGCAACGAGGCGGACTTGAAAGCGAGGCAGAATAGCAGGAAACAGATTTCAAGAGGTACGTTGGAATCGCCTGTAAAGCACAGGAAGAGGGGCACAACTTCGACAATGACGCACTTGGCCAAAAAGGGCGTATACGTTTCCTCCTGAATATATTCAGGAGAAAACGCATACGCCCTTTTTGGCCAAGCAAGCAAGCGGGCAATGCAAATCTGCACTACAAAGAAGTATCCCTTCCCACCGGTCAAAAGGGACATCCACAAAATGTGTAAAAACCAGAAAGGCAAGACAGGCCCTGGAGAACAGGGAGCCTTGTTATGCTGATGGGCGGGATGTAAGTTGCCAACTGCCTCACTGGAGGAGTGCATTGTGTTCCCTAAAACAAGGAAACAACAGAGCTACAGAGCCAAGGGCGCTTCCAGTCTAGGGAATATACCTTGGGAAAACTGAAAATCAATAAGACAGAGCCACGCCCAAATTGAGGGCTGCACTGCTTACAAGAACCTCAACCTGGGTGCACCTGAAATATCCCAGGAAATATAAAAATGGTTCAAAAAATTGTGGAACTTACGTACGATGGAATATCCCTCAGCCATGAAATCAATGTCATAAGACCAGTAGCAGCAAAATGAGTGGATTCAGGTACGATGATTCTAAGTGAAATAAGTCACACAGAAGAAGAAACTTATCCTAAGATATCACTTAGGAAGATCCTGTAAACATGGCTACACATGAACTGAGTTAGGAAAGAGAACAGAGTCTCACATTTAGAAAACACTCTTATGCCTGCTTAAGGGGGAAGGAGAGGTGGGGTGATGCATCAAACCAGAGTTTGATATAAGCCCAGGTACCGTTCCAAAAACCAACTATGGAATAGACAAGACCTACACCTTCCTCAGTGAAAGGGACTCAAAACCCCATATTTCCCGCAGAGGAATAGATCTGACTAGTAAGAATCTTAAAACCTATGTATTGATATGTCTCCGTAAGGGAATCAAGTGTGTCTAGACTGGCATAAACATGGCAGCGAGAATCAGCTCAAACCCACTCTAAAAAGGAATTTCAAAAACAAAACAAAGAAACAGGGAAATTCTTTACAATTCCTTCAGGGTCTCTGATGCAACCTGGAATGACCCTATCTACAATGACAGCTGGATGTGGCATGAGGCTGGACACTTGTGACTGAGAGGATTGGTGAGATTGGGTGAGCAAATGCAGACCCTTTAAAGCAAGAATGCATGGCACCCATTCCATGGGTCCCAACTCTCCAGGTTGAAGGGAATATTACTACAGCTATAACATGTACGGGAAACCTAGAGAATGGACACACCGTGAATACGAAAGGTTTCTAAAACTCAACGAAGAGTCCCTCTCCTGGTGCTCCGGTTTGACTTTCCAACTGCTTTCCTATCAATCTCCCAACTTGGAGAGACAGCCCCTTTAAGCTCCTGGTTCGCACAGGTTGCCAATTTGGCAGAGGATGAAAGGGAAGACGGAGAACCAATGAGAGAGTAGCTGTTAGGCATTTGGATGGGCACATGTCACTCTAATTTCCCGGCAGGAAGAAGAATTAACCAAAGTCTCAGCCACCCACCGGGAACCAGTATAGGTCCTGAACCAAAAGTTTGGACTTGCGTTCAGCTCACAAAAAACGAGTTGAAAAATGGAGCTCAGGGGCACAGCAATTCACAAACTGGCAGAGTAATCAAGGCCAACTCTCGTCCAAAAATCTGTTGAGGGAAGGCAACGAGGCGGACTTGAAAGCGAGGCAGAATAGCAGGAAACAGATTTCAAGAGGTACGTTGGAATCGCCTGTAAAGCACAGGAAGAGGGGCACAACTTCGACAATGACGCACTTGGCCAAAAAGGGCGTATGCGTTTTCTCCTGAATATATTCAGGAGAAAACGCATACGCCCTTTTTGGCCAAGCAAGCAAGCGGGCAATGCAAATCTGCACTACAAAGAAGTATCACTTCCCACCGGTCAAAAGGGACATCCACAAAATGTGTAAAAACCAGAAAGGCAAGACAGGCCCTGGAGAACAGGGAGCCTTGTTATGCTGATGGGCGGGATGTAAGTTGCCAACTGCCTCACTGGAGGAGTGCATTGTGTTCCCTAAAACAAGGAAACAACAGAGCTACAGAGCCAAGGGCGCTTCCAGTCTAGGGAATATACCTTGGGAAAACTGAAAATCAATAAGACAGAGCCACCCCCAAATTGAGGGCTGCACTGCTTACAAGAACCTCAACCTGGGTGCACCTGAAATATCCCAGGAAATATAAAAATGGTTCAAAAAATTGTGGAACTTACGTACGATGGAATATCCCTCAGCCATGAAATCAATGTCATAAGACCAGTAGCAGCAAAATGAGTGGATTCAGGTATGATGATTCTAAGTGAAATAAGTCACACAGAAAAAGAAACTTATCCTAAGATATCACTTAGGAGGATCCTGTAAACATGGCTACACATGAACTGAGTTAGGAAAGAGAACAGAGTCTCACATTTAGAAAACACTCTTATGCCTGCTTAAGGGGGAAGGAGAGGTGGGGTGATGCATCAAACCAGAGTTTGATATAAGCCCAGGTACCGTTCCAAAAACCAACTATGGAATAGACAAGACCTACACCTTCCTCAGTGAAAGGGACTCAAAACCCCATATTTCCCGCAGAGGAATAGATCTGACTAGTAAGAATCTTAAAACCTATGTATTGATATGTCTCCGTAAGGGAATCAAGTGTGTCTAGACTGGCATAAACATGGCAGCGAGAATCAGCTCAAACCCACTCTAAAAAGGAATTTCAAAAACAAAACAAAGAAACAGGGAAATTCTTTACAATTCCTTCAGGGTCTCTGATGCAACCTGGAATGACCCTATCTACAATGACAGCTGGATGTGGCATGAGGCTGGACACTTGGGACTGAGAGGATTGGTGAGATTGGGTGAGCAAATGCAGACCCTTTAAAGCAAGAATGCATGGCACCCATTCCATGGGTCCCAACTCTCCAGGTTGAAGGGAATATTACTACAGCTATAACATGTACGGGAAACCTAGAGAATGGACACACCGTGAATACGAAAGGTTTCTAAAACTCAACGAAGAGTCCCTCTCCTGGTGCTCCGGTTTGACTTTCCAACTGCTTTCCTATCAATCTCCCAACTTGGAGAGACAGCCCCTTTAAGCTCCTGGTTCGCACAGGTTGCCAATTTGGCAGAGGATGAAAGGGAAGACGGAGAACCAATGAGAGAGTAGCTGTTAGGCATTTGGATGGGCACATGTCACTCTAATTTCCCGGCAGGAAGAAGAATTAACCAAAGTCTCAGCCACCCACCGGGAACCAGTATAGGTCCTGAACCAAAAGTTTGGACTTGCGTTCAGCTCACAAAAAACGAGTTGAAAAATGGAGCTCAGGGGCACAGCAATTCACAAACTGGCAGAGTAATCAAGGCCAACTCTCGTCCAAAATTCTGTTGAGGGAAGGCAACGAGGCGGACTTGAAAGCGAGGCAGAATAGCAGGAAACAGATTTCAAGAGGTACGTTGGAATCGCCTGTAAAGCACAGGAAGAGGGGCACAACTTCGACAATGACGCACTTGGCCAAAAAGGGCGTATACGTTTCCTCCTGAATATATTCAGGAGAAAACGCATACGCCCTTTTTGGCCAAGCAAGCAAGCGGGCAATGCAAATCTGCACTACAAAGAAGTATCACTTCCCACCGGTCAAAAGGGACATCCACAAAATGTGTAAAAACCAGAAAGGCAAGACAGGCCCTGGAGAACAGGGAGCCTTGTTATGCTGATGGGCGGGATGTAAGTTGCCAACTGCCTCACTGGAGGAGTGCATTGTGTTCCCTAAAACAAGGAAACAACAGAGCTACAGAGCCAAGTGCGCTTCCAGTCTAGGGAATATACCTTGGGAAAACTGAAAATCAATAAGACAGAGCCAACCCCAGATTGAGGGCTGCACTGCTTACAAGAACCTCAACCTGGGTGCACCTGAAATATCCCAGGAAATATAAAAATGGTTCAAAAATTTGTGGAACTTACGTACGATGGAATATCCCTCAGCCATGAAATCAATGTCATAAGACCAGTAGCAGCAAAATGAGTGGATTCAGGTACGATGATTCTAAGTGAAATAAGTCACACAGAAGAAGAAACTTATCCTAAGATATCACTTAGGAAGATCCTGTAAACATGGCTACACATGAACTGAGTTAGGAAAGAGAACAGAGTCTCACATTTAGAAAACACTCTTATGCCTGCTTAAGGGGGAAGGAGAGGTGGGGTGATGCATCAAACCAGAGTTTGATATAAGCCCAGGTACCGTTCCAAAAACCAACTATGGAATAGACAAGACCTACACCTTCCTCAGTGAAAGGGACTCAAAACCCCATATTTCCCGCAGAGGAATAGATCTGACTAGTAAGAATCTTAAAACCTATGTATTGATATGTCTCCGTAAGGGAATCAAGTGTGTCTAGACTGGCATAAACATGGCAGCGAGAATCAGCTCAAACCCACTCTAAAAAGGAATTTCAAAAACAAAACAAAGAAACAGGGAAATTCTTTACAATTCCTTCAGGGTCTCTGATGCAACCTGGAATGACCCTATCTACAATGACAGCTGGATGTGGCATGAGGCTGGACACTTGGGACTGAGAGGATTGGTGAGATTGGGTGAGCAAATGCAGACCCTTTAAAGCAAGAATGCATGGCACCCATTCCATGGGTCCCAACTCTCCAGGTTGAAGGGAATATTACTACAGCTATAACATGTACGGGAAACCTAGAGAATGGACACACCGTGAATACGAAAGGTTTCTAAAACTCAACGAAGAGTCCCTCTCCTGGTGCTCCGGTTTGACTTTCCAACTGCTTTCCTATCAATCTCCCAACTTGGAGAGACAGCCCCTTTAAGCTCCTGGTTCGCACAGGTTGCCAATTTGGCAGAGGATGAAAGGGAAGATGGAGAACCAATGAGAGAGTAGCTGTTAGGCATTTGGATGGGCACATGTCACTCTAATTTCCCGGCAGGAAGAAGAATTAACCAAAGTCTCAGCCACCCACCGGGAACCAGTATAGGTCCTGAACCAAAAGTTTGGACTTGCGTTCAGCTCACAAAAAACGAGTTGAAAAATGGAGCTCAGGGGCACAGCAATTCACAAACTGGCAGAGTAATCAAGGCCAACTCTCGTCCAAAAATCTGTTGAGGGAAGGCAACGAGGCGGACTTGAAAGCGAGGCAGAATAGCAGGAAACAGATTTCAAGAGGTACGTTGGAATCGCCTGTAAAGCACAGGAAGAGGGGCACAACTTCGACAATGACGCACTTGGCCAAAAAGGGCGTATGCGTTTTCTCCTGAATATATTCAGGAGAAAACGCATACGCCCTTTTTGGCCAAGCAAGCAAGCGGGCAATGCAAATCTGCACTACAAAGAAGTATCACTTCCCACCGGTCAAAAGGGACATCCACAAAATGTGTAAAAACCAGAAAGGCAAGACAGGCCCTGGAGAACAGGGAGCCTTGTTATGCTGATGGGCGGGATGTAAGTTGCCAACTGCCTCACTGGAGGAGTGCATTGTGTTCCCTAAAACAAGGAAACAACAGAGCTACAGAGCCAAGGGCGCTTCCAGTCTAGGGAATATACCTTGGGAAAACTGAAAATCAATAAGACAGAGCCACCCCCAAATTGAGGGCTGCACTGCTTACAAGAACCTCAACCTGGGTGCACCTGAAATATCCCAGGAAATATAAAAATGGTTCAAAAAATTGTGGAACTTACGTACGATGGAATATCCCTCAGCCATGAAATCAATGTCATAAGACCAGTAGCAGCAAAATGAGTGGATTCATGTACGATGATTCTAAGTGAAATAAGTCACACAGAAAAAGAAACTTATCCTAAGATATCACTTAGGAGGATCCTGTAAACATGGCTACACATGAACTGAGTTAGGAAAGAGAACAGAGTCTCACATTTAGAAAACACTCTTATGCCTGCTTAAGGGGGAAGGAGAGGTGGGGTGATGCATCAAACCAGAGTTTGATATAAGCCCAGGTACCGTTCCAAAAACCAACTATGGAATAGACAAGACCTACACCTTCCTCAGTGAAAGGGACTCAAAACCCCATATTTCCCGCAGAGGAATAGATCTGACTAGTAAGAATCTTAAAACCTATGTATTGATATGTCTCCGTAAGGGAATCAAGTGTGTCTAGACTGGCATAAACATGGCAGCGAGAATCAGCTCAAACCCACTCTAAAAAGGAATTTCAAAAACAAAACAAAGAAACAGGGAAATTCTTTACAATTCCTTCAGGGTCTCTGATGCAACCTGGAATGACCCTATCTACAATGACAGCTGGATGTGGCATGAGGCTGGACACTTGGGACTGAGAGGATTGGTGAGATTGGGTGAGCAAATGCAGACCCTTTAAAGCAAGAATGCATGGCACCCATTCCATGGGTCCCAACTCTCCAGGTTGAAGGGAATATTACTACAGCTATAACATGTACGGGAAACCTAGAGAATGGACACACCGTGAATACGAAAGGTTTCTAAAACTCAACGAAGAGTCCCTCTCCTGGTGCTCCGGTTTGACTTTCCAACTGCTTTCCTATCAATCTCCCAACTTGGAGAGACAGCCCCTTTAAGCTCCTGGTTCGCACAGGTTGCCAATTTGGCAGAGGATGAAAGGGAAGACGGAGAACCAATGAGAGAGTAGCTGTTAGGCATTTGGATGGGCACATGTCACTCTAATTTCCCGGCAGGAAGAAGAATTAACCAAAGTCTCAGCCACCCACCGGGAACCAGTATAGGTCCTGAACCAAAAGTTTGGACTTGCGTTCAGCTCACAAAAAACGAGTTGAAAAATGGAGCTCAGGGGCACAGCAATTCACAAACTGGCAGAGTAATCAAGGCCAACTCTCGTCCAAAAATCTGTTGAGGGAAGGCAACGAGGCGGACTTGAAAGCGAGGCAGAATAGCAGGAAACAGATTTCAAGAGGTACGTTGGAATCGCCTGTAAAGCACAGGAAGAGGGGCACAACTTCGACAAAGACGCACTTGGCCAAAAAGGGCGTATGCGTTTTCTCCTGAATATATTCAGGAGAAAACGCATACGCCCTTTTTGGCCAAGCAAGCAAGCGGGCAATGCAAATCTGCACTACAAAGAAGTATCACTTCCCACCGGTCAAAAGGGACATCCACAAAATGTGTAAAAACCAGAAAGGCAAGACAGGCCCTGGAGAACAGGGAGCCTTGTTATGCTGATGGGCGGGATGTAAGTTGCCAACTGCCTCACTGGAGGAGTGCATTGTGTTCCCTAAAACAAGGAAACAACAGAGCTACAGAGCCAAGGGCGCTTCCAGTCTAGGGAATATACCTTGGGAAAACTGAAAATCAATAAGACAGAGCCACCCCCAAATTGAGGGCTGCACTGCTTACAAGAACCTCAACCTGGGTGCACCTGAAATATCCCAGGAAATATAAAAATGGTTCAAAAAATTGTGGAACTTACGTACGATGGAATATCCCTCAGCCATGAAATCAATGTCATAAGACCAGTAGCAGCAAAATGAGTGGATTCATGTACGATGATTCTAAGTGAAATAAGTCACACAGAAAAAGAAACTTATCCTAAGATATCACTTAGGAAGATCCTGTAAACATGGCTACACATGAACTGAGTTAGGAAAGAGAACAGAGTCTCACATTTAGAAAACACTCTTATGCCTGCTTAAGGGGGAAGGAGAGGTGGGGTGATGCATCAAACCAGAGTTTGATATAAGCCCAGGTACCGTTCCAAAAACCAACTATGGAATAGACAAGACCTACACCTTCCTCAGTGAAAGGGACTCAAAACCCCATATTTCCCGCAGAGGAATAGATCTGACTAGTAAGAATCTTAAAACCTATGTATTGATATGTCTCCGTAAGGGAATCAAGTGTGTCTAGACTGGCATAAACATGGCAGCGAGAATCAGCTCAAACCCACTCTAAAAAGGAATTTCAAAAACAAAACAAAGAAACAGGGAAATTCTTTACAATTCCTTCAGGGTCTCTGATGCAACCTGGAATGACCCTATCTACAATGACAGCTGGATGTGGCATGAGGCTGGACACTTGGGACTGAGAGGATTGGTGAGATTGGGTGAGCAAATGCAGACCCTTTAAAGCAAGAATGCATGGCACCCATTCCATGGGTCCCAACTCTCCAGGTTGAAGGGAATATTACTACAGCTATAACATGTACGGGAAACCTAGAGAATGGACACACCGTGAATACGAAAGGTTTCTAAAACTCAACGAAGAGTCCCTCTCCTGGTGCTCCGGTTTGACTTTCCAACTGCTTTCCTATCAATCTCCCAACTTGGAGAGACAGCCCCTTTAAGCTCCTGGTTCGCACAGGTTGCCAATTTGGCAGAGGATGAAAGGGAAGACGGAGAACCAATGAGAGAGTAGCTGTTAGGCATTTGGATGGGCACATGTCACTCTAATTTCCCGGCAGGAAGAAGAATTAACCAAAGTCTCAGCCACCCACCGGGAACCAGTATAGGTCCTGAACCAAAAGTTTGGACTTGCGTTCAGCTCACAAAAAACGAGTTGAAAAATGGAGCTCAGGGGAACAGCAATTCACAAACTGGCAGAGTAATCAAGACCAACTCTCGTCCAAAAACCTGTTGAGGGAAGGCAACGAGGCGGACTTGAAAGCGAGGCAGAATAGCAGGAAACAGATTTCAAGAGGTACGTTGGAATCGCATGTAAAGCACAGGAAGAGGGGCACAACTTCGACAATGACGCACTTGGCCAAAAAGGGCGTATACGTTTCCTCCTGAATATATTCAGGAGAAAACGCATACGCCCTTTTTGGCCAAGCAAGCAAGCGGGCAATGCAAATCTGCACTACAAAGAAGTATCACTTCCCACCGGTCAAAAGGGACATCCACAAAATGTGTAAAAACCAGAAAGGCAAGACAGGCCCTGGAGAACAGGGAGCCTTGTTATGCTGATGGGCGGGATGTAAGTTGCCAACTGCCTCACTGGAGGAGTGCATTGTGTTCCCTAAAACAAGGAAACAACAGAGCTACAGAGCCAAGTGCGCTTCCAGTCTAGGGAATATACCTTGGGAAAACTGAAAATCAATAAGACAGAGCCACCCCCAGATTGAGGGCTGCACTGCTTACAAGAACCTCAACCTGGGTGCACCTGAAATATCCCAGGAAATATAAAAATGGTTCAAAAAATTGTGGAACTTACGTACGATGGAATATCCCTCAGCCATGAAATCAATGTCATAAGACCAGTAGCAGCAAAATGAGTGGATTCAGGTACGATGATTCTAAGTGAAATAAGTCACACAGAAGAAGAAACTTATCCTAAGATATCACTTAGGAAGATCCTGTAAACATGGCTACACATGAACTGAGTTAGGAAAGAGAACAGAGTCTCACATTTAGAAAACACTCTTATGCCTGCTTAAGGGGGAAGGAGAGGTGGGGTGATGCATCAAACCAGAGTTTGATATAAGCCCAGGTACCGTTCCAAAAACCAACTATGGAATAGACAAGACCTACACCTTCCTCAGTGAAAGGGACTCAAAACCCCATATTTCCCGCAGAGGAATAGATCTGACTAGTAAGAATCTTAAAACCTATGTATTGATATGTCTCCGTAAGGGAATCAAGTGTGTCTAGACTGGCATAAACATGGCAGCGAGAATCAGCTCAAACCCACTCTAAAAAGGAATTTCAAAAACAAAACAAAGAAACAGGGAAATTCTTTACAATTCCTTCAGGGTCTCTGATGCAACCTGGAATGACCCTATCTACAATGACAGCTGGATGTGGCATGAGGCTGGACACTTGGGACTGAGAGGATTGGTGAGATTGGGTGAGCAAATGCAGACCCTTTAAAGCAAGAATGCATGGCACCCATTCCATGGGTCCCAACTCTCCAGGTTGAAGGGAATATTACTACAGCTATAACATGTACGGGAAACCTAGAGAATGGACACACCGTGAATACGAAAGGTTTCTAAAACTCAACGAAGAGTCCCTCTCCTGGTGCTCCGGTTTGACTTTCCAACTGCTTTCCTATCAATCTCCCAACTTGGAGAGACAGCCCCTTTAAGCTCCTGGTTCGCACAGGTTGCCAATTTGGCAGAGGATGAAAGGGAAGACGGAGAACCAATGAGAGAGTAGCTGTTAGGCATTTGGATGGGCACATGTCACTCTAATTTCCCGGCAGGAAGAAGAATTAACCAAAGTCTCAGCCACCCACCGGGAACCAGTATAGGTCCTGAACCAAAAGTTTGGACTTGCGTTCAGCTCACAAAAAACGAGTTGAAAAATGGAGCTCAGGGGCACAGCAATTCACAAACTGGCAGAGTAATCAAGGCCAACTCTCGTCCAAAAATCTGTTGAGGGAAGGCAACGAGGCGGACTTGAAAGCGAGGCAGAATAGCAGGAAACAGATTTCAAGAGGTACGTTGGAATCGCCTGTAAAGCACAGGAAGAGGGGCACAACTTCGACAATGACGCACTTGGCCAAAAAGGGCGTATGCGTTTTCTCCTGAATATATTCAGGAGAAAACGCATACGCCCTTTTTGGCCAAGCAAGCAAGCGGGCAATGCAAATCTGCACTACAAAGAAGTATCACTTCCCACCGGTCAAAAGGGACATCCACAAAATGTGTAAAAACCAGAAAGGCAAGACAGGCCCTGGAGAACAGGGAGCCTTGTTATGCTGATGGGCGGGATGTAAGTTGCCAACTGCCTCACTGGAGGAGTGCATTGTGTTCCCTAAAACAAGGAAACAACAGAGCTACAGAGCCAAGGGCGCTTCCAGTCTAGGGAATATACCTTGGGAAAACTGAAAATCAATAAGACAGAGCCACCCCCAAATTGAGGGCTGCACTGCTTACAAGAACCTCAACCTGGGTGCACCTGAAATATCCCAGGAAATATAAAAATGGTTCAAAAAATTGTGGAACTTACGTACGATGGAATATCCCTCAGCCATGAAATCAATGTCATAAGACCAGTAGCAGCAAAATGAGTGGATTCATGTACGATGATTCTAAGTGAAATAAGTCACACAGAAAAAGAAACTTATCCTAAGATATCACTTAGGAGGATCCTGTAAACATGGCTACACATGAACTGAGTTAGGAAAGAGAACAGAGTCTCACATTTAGAAAACACTCTTATGCCTGCTTAAGGGGGAAGGAGAGGTGGGGTGATGCATCAAACCAGAGTTTGATATAAGCCCAGGTACCGTTCCAAAAACCAACTATGGAATAGACAAGACCTACACCTTCCTCAGTGAAAGGGACTCAAAACCCCATATTTCCCGCAGAGGAATAGATCTGACTAGTAAGAATCTTAAAACCTATGTATTGATATGTCTCCGTAAGGGAATCAAGTGTGTCTAGACTGGCATAAACATGGCAGCGAGAATCAGCTCAAACCCACAGTAAGAGACGTTCCTTCCTAGAAGGCACAGTGATAGACAAAACGCACATGCAAACGTGCTCAACATCACTAATAATTAAAGAAATGCAAATCAAAACAACAATGAGGTATCACCTCACACCTGTTAGAACCGGCATCATCAGAATATCTGCAAAAAACAAATTCTGGGGAAGGTGTGGACAAAACGAGCCCTCTTCCACTATTGGTGGGAATGTAAATTGATACAGTCACTATGGAAAACAGTATGGAGTTTCCTTAAAAAAACTAGAAATAGAATTACCATCTGATACAGCAATCCCACTTCTGGGCATATACCCAGATAAAACCATAAATCAAAAAGGCACATTCACCACAATATTCATGGCAGCACTATTTGCAATAGCCAGGTAATGGAAGCAACCTAAATGCCCACAGACAGATGAATGGATAAAGATGTGGTACATATATAAAATGGAATATTACCCAGCCATAAAAACGAATGAAACTGGGTCATTTGTAGAGACTTCAATGGATCTAGAAACTGTCATACAGAATGAAGTAAGTCAGAAAGAGGAAAACAAATATTGTATATTAATGCATATATGTGGAACATAAAAAATGGTACAGATGAACTGGTTTGCAGGGAAGAAATAGAGACACAGAGGTAGATAACAAACATATGGACACCAAGTGTGGGAAGCCATGGGGTGGTTGTGGTGGGATGCATTGGGAGATTGGGATTGACCTGTATACATGTATATGCATAAAATGCGTAACTAATAATAAACTGAATAAATTTCAAAATTTAAAAAAAATAAAATTTAAAAATAAAACAGAAAAAAGTTCTTCCCGTCACACAGATGTATTTATAGGAATGAGTTATTTCCATGTTTATATCTATAAATACATAAAAGAGGAATAAAATCTAACTTGAACCATAAAAGAAAAAAAAAAACCTGAACCCACCAGTTATACAGAGGAAAACCCTATGAGGGCACTTGCTCCAGCAGTAAACAATTCTGAAATTGGTCAGAGGAGGGGAACCATCTCCCATAGAGCCAGCAACCCACCCCCCACTCAAGGAGCATCCTCATTGCAAAGCTGGGGGAACGTGCCGAGGCATCTGTGAGTAAACGTGAGCTGAGCGCCAGGCCAGCTGCTGCTGTACTGTTCCCACCCTTCCCAGGTAAAACACCTGAATATGTACAAGGGCTTGAAAGCCTAGAGGATGGGCCGTGGAGCCCCACCAGCGACAGAACGCAGGCCAACTTAGTGCCTGCAGGCCAGCCAGAGTGGTCCTGGCCCCGGGTGCTCTTCGGGAAGCTTTCCATTGCCCTGCCTGAGATACCCCTCCTGTCCCGGCCCTCACTGCTTGTTTCCTTCCTCACCTCTGTCGGGAGAGAAATTCCAGTGGAAGTTATGGGTGACACATCCTCTTCTTTACAGGTGGCAACCTGGCAACTCCTGTAGAAAGTCCAGCAGAGCCCCACTCACACCGGGCCACCAAAAAAGCCGAGGACCCTCACACCCTCCGACCAGCACAGCCCCGAGACTGCTGACGGAGCAGAGAATATGGAGTCAGACACAGCTTCAGAGGCTATTGCTGCCTGGAGCGCTGTTTATATTGACCACAACGAGGCACACCTGGGGAGGGCGGGCCGGCAGGGTCAGGCTGCCCAGGTCAGCTAATCCTCAGCCCTCAGGGAATCACATTGCAGAAAATGGACCTCAGTAAGACAGAATATTAGCCAACGAAAAAAAGGACACAATGCCATTTGCAGCACCGTAGATGAGACTAGAGGTAATCACGTGCCTTGTAGTAAGTCAGAATGTGAAAGACACATATCATATCATATCACTTATAGGTGTTACCTAAAAATGGATACCAGGGCAGATATTTCCACGGAGAAGGGCAATCACAGATTCATTAAACAAACTTATGGTTCACCAATGGAAAGGTGTGAGGATTGGTTTCATTACGATATCGGGGTTAACAGACATATACAAACACAGGTGACATATATAATCACCAAAGACCTACAGAATATCAAGAGAGGACTACTCAACATTCTGTCATAACGTACATGGGAAAAGGATCCCAGGAAGAACAGACATCTGTATATGTGTAAAAGAACCACATCTTCCACACCTACAACAAGCCAAACATTGGAATCAAACTTGCTGTAATAAAAAAAATAAAAAAATTAAATTAAAAACCCGAACAAGAAGTAGTGAGACAAACTTGTGGGGCTTTCTCCTGGCACATTCCATTCTAAATTCCAATCTAGAACACCACTTCCACTGAGGCTCTCTTGCCCTTGTAACCAGATTTGGTAAGGGTGAACTGCTGCCACCTTGTGGCCGTTTCACACAACAGCAGCTTTAATCCCAGCGCTCATGTTCAGTTGATATTCAAAATCATTGCAGGCCTGTAAATGACACCTGCCCTGAAAACAAATCCTGGGGTCACATATCGACCAAAAAATTCAAAGGACGTCCATATTTCAAAACGACCGTTTCAAAAGGCATATTTTACGCACATTAGTGTTCTGCTTCTTTTCCTTTCTTTCCTTTTTTGTTAAAAAAAACGGGAATGGAAAAAGGCATCCCTCAGAATGGGCGAAAAGCGTTGCAAACGAATCAATGGACAGAGGTTTAATCTCCAATATACATAAACAGCTCATGCAGCTTAATATTAAAAAAGCCAACAACCCAATACAAAAATGGGCAGAAGATCTAAAGAGACGTTTCTTCAAAGAAGACACAGAGATGGCCAAGACGCACATGAAAAGCTGCTCAACAGCACTAATTATTAGAGAAATGCAAATCAAAACTACAATGAGGTATCACCTCACACCTGTTAGAATCGGCATCATCAGAAAATATACAAACAACCAATTCTGGGGAGGATGTGGACAAAAGGAGCCCTCTTCCACTATTGGTGGGAATGTAAATTGATACAGTCACTATGGAGAACAGTATGGAGTTTCCTTAAAAAAACTAGAAATAGAATTACCATCTGATCCAGCTATCCCACTTCTGGGCATATACCCAGAGAAAACCGTAAATCAAAAAGGCACATTCACCACAATATTCATTGCAGCATTATTTACAATAGCCACGTAATGGAATCCACATAAATGCCCACAGACAGATGAGTGGATAAAGATGTGGTACACATATAAAATGGAATATTACTCGGCCATAAAAAGAATGAAACTGGGTCATTTGTAGAGACATCGATGGATCGAGAGACTGTCATACAGAATGAAGTAAGTCAGAAAGAGGGAAACAAATATTGTATGTTAATGCATATAATTGGAGCCTAAATAATGGTATAGATGAACTGGTTTGCAGGGAAGAAATAGAGACACAGAGGTAGAGAACAAACGTATGGACACCAAGTGTGGGAAGCCATGGGGTGGTGGTGGTGGGATGAGTTGGGAGATTGGGATTGACCTGTATACATGTATATGCATAAAATACATAACTAATAATAACGTGCTGTATAAAAACATAAATAAAATTAAATTTCAAAATTTTAAAAAATAAAATTTAAAAATAAAACAGAAAAAAGTTCTTCCCGTCACACAGATGTATTTATAGGAATGAATTATTTCCATGCTTATATCTATAAATACATAAAAGAGGAATAAAATCTGACTTGAAACATTAAAGAAAAAAAAAAACCTGAACCCACGAGTTATACAGAGGAAAACCCTATCAGGGCACTTGCTCCAGCAGTAAACAATTCTGAAATTGGTCAGAGGTGGGGAACCATCTCCCATACAGCCAGCAACCCACCCCCCACGCAAGGAGCGTCCTCATTGCAAAGCTGGGGGACCGTGCCGAGGCATCTGTGAGTAAACGTGAGCTGAGCCCCAGGCCAGCTGCTGCTGAACTGTTCCCACCCTTCCCAGGTAAAACACCTGAATATGTACAAGGGCTTGAAAGCCTAGAGGAAGGGCCGTCGAGCCACACCAGCGACAGCACGCAGGCCAACTTGGTGCCTGCAGGCCAGCCAGGGTGGTCCTGGCCCCGGGCGCTCTTCCGGAAGCTTTCCACTGCCCTGCCTGAGATACCCCTCCTGTCCTGGCCCCCACTGCATTTTTCCTTCCTCACCTCTGTCCGGAGAGAAATTCCAGCGGAAGGTATGGGTGACACATCCTCTTCTTTACAGGTGGCAGCCTGGCAACTCCTGCAGAAAGGCCAGCAGAGCCCCACTCACAGCGGGCCACCAAAAAAGCTGTGGCCCCTCACTCCCTCCCACCAGCACAGCCCCGAGACTGCTGACGGGGCAGAGAATAT
Source organism: Mesoplodon mirus (assembly GCF_964341445.2). Taxonomy (NCBI): domain Eukaryota; kingdom Metazoa; phylum Chordata; class Mammalia; order Artiodactyla; family Ziphiidae; genus Mesoplodon; species Mesoplodon mirus. Next base: position 104,582,108 of record NC_138987.1, on the reverse strand, counting down.
GGAGTCAGGCACAGCTTCAGGGGCTATTGCTGCCTGGAGCGCTGTTTATATTGACCTCAACGAGGCACACCTGGGGAGGGCCGGCCGGCAGGGTAAGGCTGCCCAGGTCAGCTAATCCACAACCCTCAGGGAATCACATTGTTGAAAATGGACCTCGCTAAGGCAGAATAGAAGCCAAGGAAAAAATGGACACAATGCCATTTGCAGCACCGTAGATGAGTCTAGAAGTAATCACGTGACTTGTAGTAAGTTAGAAAGTGAAAGACACATATCATATCATATCACTTATAGGTGTTACCTAAAAATGGATACCAGGGCAGATATTTCCACGGAGAAGGGCAATCACAGATTCATTAAACAAACTTATGGTTCACCAATGGAAAGGTGTGAGGATTGGTTTCATTACGATATTGGGGTTAACAGACATATACAAACACAGGTGACATATATAATTACCAAAGACCTACAGAATACCAAGAGAGGACTACTCAACATTCTGTCATAACGTTCATGGGAAAAGGATCCCAGGAAGAACAGACATCTCTATATGTGTAAAAGAACCACATCTTCCACACCTACAACAAGCCAAACATTGGAATCAAACTTGCTGTAATAAAAATATAAAAAAATTAAATTAAAAACTCGAACAAGAAGTAGTGAGACAAACTTGAGGGGCTTTCTCCTGGCACATTCCATTCTAAATTCCAATCTAGAACACCACTTCCACTGAGGCTCTCTTGCCCTAGTAACCAGATTTGGTAAGGGTGAACTGCTGCCACCTTGTGGCCGTTTCACACAACAGCAGCTTTAATCCCAGCGCTAATGGTCAGTTGATATTCAAAATCATTGCAGGCCTGTAAATGACACCTGCCCTGAAAACAAATCCTGGGGTCACATATCGACCAAAAAATTCAAAGGACGTCCATATTTCAAAACGACCGTTTCAAAAGGCATATTTTACGCACATTAGTGTTCTGCTTCTTTTCCTTTCTTTCCTTTTTTGTTAAAAAAAACGGGAATGGAAAAAGGCATCCCTCAGAATGGGCGAAAATCGTTGCAAACGAATCAATGGACAGAGGTTTAATCTCCAATATACATAAACAGCTCATGCAGCTTAATATTAAAAAAACAAACAACCCAATACAAAAATGGGCAGAAGATCTAAAGAGACGTTTCTTCAAAGAAGACACAGAGATGGCCAAGACACACATGAAAAGCTGCTCAACAGCACTAATTATTAGAGAAATGCAAATCAAAACTACAATGAGGTATCACCTCACACCTGTTAGAATCGGCATCATCAGAAAATCTACAACCAACCAATTCTGGGGAGGGTGTGGACAAAAGGAGCCCTCTTCCACTATTGGTGGGAATGTAAATTGATACAGTCACTATGGAGAACAGTATGGAGTTTCCTTAAAAAATCTAGAAATAGAATTACCATCTGATCCAGCTATCCCACTTCTGGGCATATACCCAGAGAAAACCGTAAATCAAAAAGGCACATTCACCTCAATATTCATTGCAGCATTATTTACAATAGCCACGTAATGGAATCCACCTAAATGCCCACAGACAGATGAGTGGATAAAGATGTGGTACACATATAAAATGGAATATTACTCGGCCATAAAAAGGAATGGAACTGGGTCATTTGTAGAGACATCGATGGATCGAGAGACTGTCATACAGAATGAAGTAAGTCAGAAAGAGGGAAACAAATATTGTATATTAATGCATATAAGTGGAGCCTAAATGATGGTACAGATGAACTGGTTTGCAGGGAAGAAATAGAGACACAGAGGTAGAGAACAAACGTATGGACACCAAGTGTGGGAAGCCATGGGGTGGTGGTGGTGGGATGAGTTGGGAGATTGGGATTGACCTGTATACATGTATATGCATAAAATACATAACTAATAATAACGTGCTGTATAAAAAAATAAATAAAATTAAATTTCAAAATTTTAAAAAATAAAATTTAAAAATAAAACAGAAAAAAGTTCTTCCCGTCACACAGATGTATTTATAGGAATGAATTATTTCCATGCTTATATCTATAAATACATAAAAGAGGAATAAAATCTGACTTGAAACATTAAAGAAAAAAGAACCTGAACCCACGAGTTATACAGAGGAAAACCCTATCAGGGCACTTGCTCCAGCGGTCAACAATTCTGAAATTGGTCAGAGGTGGGGAACCATCTCCCATACAGCCAGCAACCCACCCCCCACGCAAGGAGCGTCCTCATTGCAAAGCTGGGGGACCGTGCCGAGGCATCTGTGAGTAAACGTGAGCTGAGCCCCAGGCCAGCTGCTGCTGAACTGTTCCCACCCTTCCCAGGTAAAACACCTGAATATGTACAAGGGCTTGAAAGCCTAGAGGAAGGGCCGTCGAGCCACACCAGCGACAGCACGCAGGCCAACTTGGTGCCTGCAGGCCAGCCAGGGTGGTCCTGGCCCCGGGCGCTCTTCCGGAAGCTTTCCACTGCCCTGCCTGAGATACCCCTCCTGTCCCGGCCCCCACTGCTTTTTTCCTTCCTCACCTCTGTCCGGAGAGAAATTCCAGCGGAAGGTATGGGTGACACATCCTCTTCTTTACAGGTGGCAGCCTGGCAACTCCTGCAGAAAGGCCAGCAGAGCCCCACTCACAGCGGGCCACCAACAAAGCTGTGGCCCCTCACTCCCTCCCACCAGCACAGCCCCGAGACTGCTGACGGGGCAGAGAATATGGAGTCAGGTACAGCTTCAGGGGCTATTGCTGCCTGGAGCGCTGTTTATATTGACCTCAACGAGGCACACCTGGGGAGGGCCGGCCGGCAGGGTAAGGCTGCCCAGGTCAGCTAATCCACAACCCTCAGGGAATCACATTGTTGAAAATGGACCTCGCTAAGGCAGAATAGAAGCCAAGGAAAAAATGGACACAATGCCATTTGCAGCACCGTAGATGAGTCTAGAAGTAATCACGTGACTTGTAGTAAGTTAGAAAGTGAAAGACACATATCATATCATATCACTTATAGGTGTTACCTAAAAATGGATACCAGGGCAGATATTTCCACGGAGAAGGGCAATCACAGATTCATTAAACAAACTTATGGTTCACCAATGGAAAGTTGTGAGGATTGGTTTCATTACGATATTGGGGTTAACAGACATATACAAACACAGGTGACATATATAATCACCAAAGACCTACAGAATACCAAGAGAGGACTACTCAACATTCTGTCATAACGTTCATGGGAAAAGGATCCCAGGAAGAACAGACATCTGTATATGTGTAAAAGAACCACATCTTCCACACCTACAACAAGCCAAACATTGGAATCAAACTTGCTGTAATAAAAAAATTAAAAAATTAAATTAAAAACTCGAACAAGAAGTAGTGAGACAAACTTGAGGGGCTTTCTCCTGGCACATTCCATTCTAAATTCCAATCTAGAACACCACTTCCACTGAGGCTCTCTTGCCCTAGTAACAAGATTTGGTGAGGGTGAACTGCTGCCACCATGTGGCCGTTTCACACAACAGCAGCTTTAATCCCAGCGCTAATGGTCAGTTGATATTCAAAATCATTGCAGGCCTGTAAATGACACCTGCCCTGAAAACAAATCCTGGGGTCACATATCGACCAAAAAATTCAAAGGACGTCCATATTTCAAAACGACCGTTTCAAAAGGCATATTTTACGCACATTAGTGTTCTGCTTCTTTTCCTTTCTTTCCTTTTTTGTTAAAAAAAACGGGAATGGAAAAAGGCATCCCTCAGAATGGGCGAAAAGCGTTGCAAACGAATCAATGGACAGAGGTTTAATCTCCAATATACATAAACAGCTCATGCAGCTTAATATTAAAAAAACAAACAACCCAATACAAAAATGGGCAGAAGATCTAAAGAGACGTTTCTTCAAAGAAGACACAGAGATGGCCAAGACGCACATGAAAAGCTGCTCAACAGCACTAATTATTAGAGAAATGCAAATCAAAACTACAATGAGGTATCACCTCACACCTGTTAGAATCGGCATCATCAGAAAATCTACAAACAACCAATTCTGGGGAGGGTGTGGACAAAAGGAGCCCTCTTCCACTATTGGTGGGAATGTAAATTGATGCAGTCACTATGGAGAACAGTATGGAGTTTCCTTAAAAAAACTAGAAATAGAATTACCATTTGATCCAGCTATCCCACTTCTGGGCATATACCCAGAGAAAACCGTAAATCAAAAAGGCACATTCGCCACAATATTCATTGCAGCACTATTTACAATAGCCACGTAATGGAATCCACCTAAATGCCCACAGACAGATGAGTGGATAAAGATGTGGTACACATATAAAATGGAATATTACTCGGCCATAAAAAGGAATGAAACTGGGTCATTTGTAGAGACATCGATGGATCGAGAGACTGTCATACAGAATGAAGTAAGTTAGAAAGAGGCCAACAGGGCTTACCTGGTGGCGCAGTGGTTGAGAGTCCGCCTGCCGATGCAGGGGACACGGGTTCGTGCCCCGATCCCGGAAGATCCCACATGCCGCGGAGCGGCTGGGCCCTCGAGCCATGGCCGCGGAGCCTGTGTGTCCGGAGCCTGTGCTCCGCAACGGGAGAGGCCACAGCAGTGAGAGGCCCGCGTAGAGCAAAAAAAAAAAAAAAAAAAGAAAGAGGGAAACAAATATTGTATATTAATGCATATAAGGGGAGCCTAAATGATGGTACAGATGAACTGGTTTGCAGGGAAGAAATAGAGACACAGAGGTAGAGAACAAACGTATGGACACCAAGTGTGGGAAGCAATGGAGTGGTGGTGGTGGGATGAGTTGGGAGATTGGGATTGACCTGTATACATGTATATGCATAAAATACATAACTAATAATAACGTGCTGTATAAAAAAATAAATAAAATTAAATTTCAAAATTTTAAAAAATAAAATTTAAAAATAAAACAGAAAAAATTTCTTCCCGTCACACAGATGTATTTATAGGAATGAATTATTTCCATGCTTATATCTATAAATACATTAAAGAGGAATAAAATCTGACTTGAAACATTAAAGAAAAAAAAACCTGAACCCACGAGTTATACATTGGAAAACCCTATCAGGGCACTTGCTCCAGCGGTCAACAATTCTGAAATTGGTCAGAGGTGGGGAACCATCTCCCATACAGCCAGCAACCCACCCCCCACGCAAGGAGCGTCCTCATTGCAAAGCTGGGGGACCGTGCCGAGGCATCTGTGAGTAAACGTGAGCTGAGCCCCAGGCCAGCTGCTGCTGAACTGTTCCCACCCTTCCCAGGTAAAACACCTGAATATGTACAAGGGCTTGAAAGCCTAGAGGAAGGGCCGTCGAGCCACACCAGCGACAGCACGCAGGCCAACTTGGTGCCTGCAGGCCAGCCAGGGTGGTCCTGGCCCCGGGCGCTCTTCCGGAAGCTTTCCACTGCCCTGCCTGAGATACCCCTCCTGTCCCGGCCCCCACTGCTTTTTTCCTTCCTCACCTCTGTCCGGAGAGAAATTCCAGCGGAAGGTATGGGTGACACATCCTCTTCTTTACAGGTGGCAGCCTGGCAACTCCTGCAGAAAGGCCAGCAGAGCCCCACTCACAGCGGGCCACCAACAAAGCTGTGGCCCCTCACTCCCTCCCACCAGCACAGCCCCGAGACTGCTGAAGGGGCAGAGAATATGGAGTCAGGCACAGCTTCAGGGGCTATTGCTGCCTGGAGCGCTGTTTATATTGACCTCAACGAGGCACACCTGGGGAGGGCCGGCCGGCAGGGTAACGCTGCCCAGGTCAGCTAATCCACAACCCTCAGGGAATCACATTGTTGAAAATGGACCTCGCTAAGGCAGAATAGAAGCCAAGGAAAAAATGGACACAATGCCATTTGCAGCACCGTAGATGAGTCTAGAAGTAATCACGTGACTTGTAGTAAGTTAGAAAGTGAAAGATACATATCATATCATATCATATCACTTATAGGTGTTACCTAAAAATGGATACCAGGGCAGATATTTCCACGGAGAAGGGCAATCACAGATTCATTAAACAAACTTGTGGTTCACCAATGGAAAGGTGTGAGGATTGGTTTCATTACGATATTGGGGTTAACAGACATATACAAACACAGGTGACATATATAATCACCAAAGACCTACAGAATACCAAGAGAGGACTACTCAACATTCTGTCATAACGTTCATGGGAAAAGGATCCCAGGAAGAACAGACATCTGTATATGTGTAAAAGAACCACATCTTCCACACCTACAACAAGCCAAACATTGGAATCAAACTTGCTGTAATAAAAAAATAAAAAAATTAAATTAAAAACTCGAACAAGAAGTAGTGAGACAAACTTGAGCGGCTTTCTCCTGGCACATTCCATTCTAAATTCCAATCTAGAACACCACTTCCACTGAGGCTCTCTTGCCCTAGTAACAAGATTTGGTGAGGGTGAACTGCTGCCACCTTGTGGCCGTTTCACACAACAGCAGCTTTAATCCCAGCGCTAATGGTCAGTTGATATTCAAAATCATTGCAGGCCTGTAAATGACACCTGCCCTGAAAACAAATCCTGGGGTCACATATCGACCAAAAAATTCAAAGGACGTCCATATTTCAAAATGACCGTTTCAAAAGGCATATTTTACGCACATTAGTGTTCTGTTTCTTTTCCTTTCTTTCCTTTTTTCTTAAAAAAAATGGGAATGGAAAAAGGCATCCCTCAGAATGGGCGAAAAGCGTTGCAAACGAATCAATGGACAGAGGTTTAATCTCCAATATACATAAACAGCTCATGCAGCTTAATATTAAAAAAACAAACAACCCAATACAAAAATGGGCAGAAGATCTAAAGAGACGTTTCTTCAAAGAAGACACAGAGATGGCCAAGACACACATGAAAAGCTGCTCAACAGCACTAATTATTAGAGAAATGCAAATCAAAACTACAATGAGGTATCACCTCACACCTGTTAGAATCAGCATCATCAGAAAATCTACAACCAACCAATTCTGGGGAGGGTGTGGACAAAAGAAGCCCTCTTCCACTATTGGTGGGAATGTAAATTGATACAGTCACTATGGAGAACAGTATGGAGTTTCCTTAAAAAAACTAGAAATAGAATTACCATCTGATCCAGCTATCCCACTTCTGGGCATATACCCAGAGAAAACCGTAAATCAAAAAGGCACATTCACCACAATATTCATTGCAGCACTATTTACAATAGCCACGTAATGGAATCCACCTAAATGCCCACAGACAGATGAGTGGATAAAGATGTGGTACACATATAAAATGGAATATTACTCGGCCATAAAAATGAATGAAACTGGGTCATTTGTAGAGACATCGATGGATCGAGAGACTGTCATACAGAATGAAGTAAGTCAGAAAGAGGGAAACAAATATTGTATATTAATGCATATAAGTGGAGCCTAAATGATGGTACAGATGAACTGGTTTGCAGGGAAGAAATAGAGACACAGAGGTAGAGAACAAACGTATGGACACCAAGTGTGGGAAGCCATGGAGTGGTGGTGGTGGGATGAGTTGGGAGATTGGGATTGACCTGTATACATGTATATGCATAAAATACATAACTAATAATAACGTGCTGTATAAAAAAATAAATAAAATTAAATTTCAAAATTTTAAAAAATAAAATTTAAAAATAAAACAGAAAAAAGTTCTTCCCGTCACACAGATGTATTTATAGGAATGAATTATTTCCATGCTTATATCTATAAATACATAAAAGAGGAATAAAATCTGACTTGAAACATTAAAGAAAAAAAAAACCTGAACCCACGAGTTATACAGAGGAAAACCCTATCAGGGCACTTGCTCCAGCAGTAAACAATTCTGAAATTGGTCAGAGGTGGGGAACCATCTCCCATACAGCCAGCAACCCACCCCCCACGCAAGGAGCGTCCTCATTGCAAAGCTGGGGGACCGTGCCGAGGCATCTGTGAGTAAACGTGAGCTGAGCCCCAGGCCAGCTGCTGCTGAACTGTTCCCACCCTTCCCAGGTAAAACACCTGAATATGTACAAGGGCTTGAAAGCCTAGAGGAAGGGCCGTCGAGCCACACCAGCGACAGCACGCAGGCCAACTTGGTGCCTGCAGGCCAGCCAGGGTGGTCCTGGCCCTGGGCGCTCTTCCGGAAGCTTTCCACTGCCCTGCCTGAGATACCCCTCCTGTCATGGCCCCCACTGCTTTTTTCCTTCCTCACCTCTGTCCGGAGAGAAATTCCAGCGGAAGGTATGGGTGACACATCCTCTTCTTTACAGGTGGCAGCCTGGCAACTCCTGCAGAAAGGCCAGCAGAGCCCCACTCACAGCGGGCCACCAAAAAAGCTGTGGCCCCTCACTCCCTCCCACCAGCACAGCCCCGAGACTGCTGACGGGGCAGAGAATATGGAGTCAGGCACAGCTTCAGGGGCTATTGCTGCCTGGAGCGCTGTTTATATTGACCTCAACGAGGCACACCTGGGGAGGGCGGGCCGGCAGGGTAAGGCTGCCCAGGTCAGCTAATCCACAACCCTCAGGGAATCACATTGTTGAAAATGGACCTCGCTAAGGCAGAATAGAAGCCAAGGAAAAAATGGACACAATGCCATTTGCAGCACCGTAGATGAGTCTAGAAGTAATCACGTGACTTGTAGTAAGTTAGAAAGTGAAAGACACATATCATATCATATCACTTATAGGTGTTACCTAAAAATGGATACCAGGGCAGATATTTCCACGGAGAAGGGCAATCACAGATTCATTAAACAAACTTATGGTTCACCAATGGAAAGGTGTGAGGATTGGTTTCATTACGATATTGGGGTTAACAGACATATACAAACACAGGTGACATATATAATTACCAAAGACCTACAGAATACCAAGAGAGGACTACTCAACATGCTGTCATAACGTTCATGGGAAAAGGATCCCAGGAAGAACAGACATCTCTATATGTGTAAAAGAACCACATCTTCCACACCTACAACAAGCCAAACATTGGAATCAAACTTGCTGTAATAAAAAAATAAAAAAATTAAATTAAAAACTCGAACAAGAAGTAGTGAGACAAACTTGAGGGGCTTTCTCCTGGCACATTCCATTCTAAATTCCAATCTAGAACACCACTTCCACTGAGGCTCTCTTGCCCTAGTAACCAGATTTGGTAAGGGTGAACTGCTGCCACCTTGTGGCCGTTTCACACAACAGCAGCTTTAATCCCAGCGCTAATGGTCAGTTGATATTCAAAATCATTGCAGGCCTGTAAATGACACCTGCCCTGAAAACAAATCCTGGGGTCACATATCGACCAAAAAATTCAAAGGACGTCCATATTTCAAAACGACCGTTTCAAAAGGCATATTTTACGCACATTAGTGTTCTGCTTCTTTTCCTTTCTTTCCTTTTTTGTTAAAAAAAACGGGAATGGAAAAAGGCATCCCTCAGAATGGGCGAAAATCGTTGCAAACGAATCAATGGACAGAGGTTTAATCTCCAATATACATAAACAGCTCATGCAGCTTAATATTAAAAAAACAAACAACCCAATACAAAAATGGGCAGAAGATCTAAAGAGACGTTTCTTCAAAGAAGACACAGAGATGGCCAAGACACACATGAAAAGCTGCTCAACAGCACTAATTATTAGAGAAATGCAAATCAAAACTACAATGAGGTATCACCTCACACCTGTTAGAATCGGCATCATCAGAAAATCTACAACCAACCAATTCTGGGGAGGGTGTGGACAAAAGGAGCCCTCTTCCACTATTGGTGGGAATGTAAATTGATACAGTCACTAGGGAGAACAGTATGGAGTTTCCTTAAAAAATCTAGAAATAGAATTACCATCTGATCCAGCTATCCCACTTCTGGGCATATACCCAGAGAAAACCGTAAATCAAAAGGCACATTCACCTCAATATTCATTGCAGCATTATTTACAATAGCCACGTAATGGAATCCACCTAAATGCCCACAGACAGATGAGTGGATAAAGATGTGGTACACATATAAAATGGAATATTACTCGGCCATAAAAAGGAATGGAACTGGGTCATTTTTAGAGACATCGATGGATCAAGAGACTGTCATACAGAATGAAGTAAGTCAGAAAGAGGGAAACAAATATTGTATATTAATGCATATAAGTGGAGCCTAAATGATGGTACAGATGAACTGGTTTGCAGGGAAGAAATAGAGACACAGAGGTAGAGAACAAACGTATGGACACCAAGTGTGGGAAGCCATGGGGTGGTGGTGGTGGGATGAGTTGGGAGATTGGGATTGACCTGTATACATGTATATGCATAAAATACATAACTAATAATAACGTGCTGTATAAATAAAATTAAATTTCAAAATTTTAAAAAATAAAATTTAAAAATAAAACAGAAAAAAGTTCTTCCCGTCACACAGATGTATTTATAGGAATGAATTATTTCCATGCTTATATCTATAAATACATAAAAGAGGAATAAAATCTGACTTGAAACATTAAAGAAAAAAGAACCTGAACCCACGAGTTATACAGAGGAAAACCCTATCAGGGCACTTGCTCCAGCAGTAAACAATTCTGAAATTGGTCAGAGGTGGGGAACCATCTCCCATACAGCCAGCAACCCACCCCCCACGCAAGGAGCGTCCTCATTGCAAAGCTGGGGGACCGTGCCGAGGCATCTGTGAGTAAACGTGAGCTGAGCCCCAGGCCAGCTGCTGCTGAACTGTTCCCACCCTTCCCAGGTAAAACACCTGAATATGTACAAGGGCTTGAAAGCCTAGAGGAAGGGCCGTCGAGCCACACCAGCGACAGCACGCAGGCCAACTTGGTGCCTGCAGGCCAGCCAGGGTGGTCCTGGCCCCGGGCGCTCTTCCGGAAGCTTTCCACTGCCCTGCCTGAGATACCCCTCCTGTCCCGGCCCCCACTGCTTTTTTCCTTCCTCACCTCTGTCCGGAGAGAAATTCCAGCGGAAGGTATGGGTGACACATCCTCTTCTTTACAGGTGGCAGCCTGGCAACTCCTGCAGAAAGGCCAGCAGAGCCCCACTCACAGCGGGCCACCAACAAAGCTGTGGCCCCTCACTCCCTCCCACCAGCACAGCCCCGAGACTGCTGACGGGGCAGAGAATATGGAGTCAGGCACAGCTTCAGGGGCTATTGCTGCCTGGAGCGCTGTTTATATTGACCTCAACGAGGCACACCTGGGGAGGGCGGGCGGGCAGGGTAAGGCTGCCCAGGTCAGCTAATCCACAACCCTCAGGGAATCACATTGTTGAAAATGGACCTCGCTAAGGCAGAATAGAAGCCAAGGAAAAAATGGACACAATGCCATTTGCAGCACCGTAGATGAGTCTAGAAGTAATCACGTGACTTGTAGTAAGTTAGAAAGTGAAAGACACATATCATATCATATCACTTATAGGTGTTACCTAAAAATGGATACCAGGGCAGATATTTCCACGGAGAAGGGCAATCACAGATTCATTAAACAAACTTATGGTTCACCAATGGAAAGGTGTGAGGATTGGTTTCATTACGATATTGGGGTTAACAGACATATACAAACACAGGTGACATATATAATTACCAAAGACCTACAGAATACCAAGAGAGGACTACTCAACATTCTGTCATAACGTTCATGGGAAAAGGATCCCAGGAAGAACAGACATCTCTATATGTGTAAAAGAACCACATCTTCCACACCTACAACAAGCCAAACATTGGAATCAAACTTGCTGTAATAAAAAAATAAAAAAATTAAATTAAAAACTCGAACAAGAAGTAGTGAGACAAACTTGAGGGGCTTTCTCCTGGCACATTCCATTCTAAATTCCAATCTAGAACACCACTTCCACTGAGGCTCTCTTGCCCTAGTAACCAGATTTGGTAAGGGTGAACTGCTGCCACCTTGTGGCCGTTTCACACAACAGCAGCTTTAATCCCAGCGCTAATGGTCAGTTGATATTCAAAATCATTGCAGGCCTGTAAATGACACCTGCCCTGAAAACAAATCCTGGGGTCACATATCGACCAAAAAATTCAAAGGACGTCCATATTTCAAAACGACCGTTTCAAAAGGCATATTTTACGCACATTAGTGTTCTGCTTCTTTTCCTTTCTTTCCTTTTTTGTTAAAAAAAACGGGAATGGAAAAAGGCATCCCTCAGAATGGGCGAAAAGCGTTGCAAACGAATCAATGGACAGAGGTTTAATCTCCAATATACATAAACAGCTCATGCAGCTTAATATTAAAAAAACAAACAACCCAATACAAAAATGGGCAGAAGATCTAAAGAGACGTTTCTTCAAAGAAGACACAGAGATGGCCAAGACGCACATGAAAAGCTGCTCAACAGCACTAATTATTAGAGAAATGCAAATCAAAACTACAATGAGGTATCACCTCACACCTGTTAGAATCGGCATCATCAGAAAATCTACAACCAACCAATTCTGGGGAGGGTGTGGACAAAAGGAGCCCTCTTCCACTATTGGTGGGAATGTAAATTGATACAGTCACTATGGAGAACAGTATGGAGTTTCCTTAAAAAATCTAGAAATAGAATTACCATCTGATCCAGCTATCCCACTTCTGGGCATATACCCAGAGAAAACCGTAAATCAAAAAGGCACATTCACCTCAATATTCATTGCAGCATTATTTACAATAGCCACGTAATGGAATCCACCTAAATGCCCACAGACAGATGAGTGGATAAAGATGTGGTACACATATAAAATGGAATATTACTCGGCCATAAAAAGGAATGGAACTGGGTCATTTGTAGAGACATCGATGGATCGAGAGACTGTCATACAGAATGAAGTAAGTCAGAAAGAGGGAAACAAATATTGTATATTAATGCATATAAGTGGAGCCTAAATGATGGTACAGATGAACTGGTTTGCAGGGAAGAAATAGAGACACAGAGGTAGAGAACAAACGTATGGACACCAAGTGTGGGAAGCCATGGGGTGGTGGTGGTGGGATGAGTTGGGAGATTGGGATTGACCTGTATACATGTATATGCATAAAATACATAACTAATAATAACGTGCTGTATAAAAAAATAAATAAAATTAAATTTCAAAATTTTAAAAAATAAAATTTAAAAATAAAACAGAAAAAAGTTCTTCCCGTCACACAGATGTATTTATAGGAATGAATTATTTCCATGCTTATATCTATAAATACATAAAAGAGGAATAAAATCTGACTTGAAACATTAAAGAAAAAAGAACCTGAACCCACGAGTTATACAGAGGAAAACCCTATCAGGGCACTTGCTCCAGCAGTAAACAATTCTGAAATTGGTCAGAGGTGGGGAACCATCTCCCATACAGCCAGCAACCCACCCCCCACGCAAGGAGCGTCCTCATTGCAAAGCTGGGGGACCGTGCCGAGGCATCTGTGAGTAAACGTGAGCTGAGCCCCAGGCCAGCTGCTGCTGAACTGTTCCCACCCTTCCCAGGTAAAACACCTGAATATGTACAAGGGCTTGAAAGCCTAGAGGAAGGGCCGTCGAGCCACACCAGCGACAGCACGCAGGCCAACTTGGTGCCTGCAGGCCAGCCAGGGTGGTCCTGGCCCCGGGCGCTCTTCCGGAAGCTTTCCACTGCCCTGCCTGAGATACCCCTCCTGTCCCGGCCCCCACTGCTTTTTTCCTTCCTCACCTCTGTCCGGAGAGAAATTCCAGCGGAAGGTATGGGTGACACATCCTCTTCTTTACAGGTGGCAGCCTGGCAACTCCTGCAGAAAGGCCAGCAGAGCCCCACTCACAGCGGGCCACAAGCAAAGCTGTGGCCCCTCACTCCCTCCCACCAGCACAGCCCCGAGACTGCTGACGGGGCAGAGAATATGGAGTCAGGCACAGCTTCAGGGGCTATTGCTGCCTGGAGCGCTGTTTATATTGACCTCAACGAGGCACACCTGGGGAGGGCGGGCCGGCAGCGTAAGGCTGCCCAGGTCAGCTAATCCACAACCCTCAGGGAATCACATTGTTGAAAATGGACCTCGCTAAGGCAGAATAGAAGCCAAGGAAAAAATGGACACAATGCCATTTGCAGCACCGTAGATGAGTCTAGAAGTAATCACGTGACTTGTAGTAAGTTAGAAAGTGAAAGACACATATCATATCATATCACTTATAGGTGTTACCTAAAAATGGATACCAGGGCAGATATTTCCACGGAGAAGGGCAATCACAGATTCATTAAACAAACTTATGGTTCACCAATGGAAAGGTGTGAGGATTGGTTTCATTACGATATTGGGGTTAACAGACATATACAAACACAGGTGACATATATAATCACCAAAGACCTACAGAATACCAAGAGAGAACTACTCAACATTCTGTCATAACGTTCATGGGAAAAGGATCCCAGGAAGAACAGACATCTGTATATGTGTAAAAGAACCACATCTTCCACACCTACAGCAAGCCAAACATTGGAATCAAACTTGCTGTAATAAAAAAATAAAAAAATTAAATTAAAAACTCGAACAAGAAGTAGTGAGACAAACTTGAGCGGCTTTCTCCTGGCACATTCCATTCTAAATTCCAATCTAGAACACCACTTCCACTGAGGCTCTCTTGCCCTAGTAACAAGATTTGGTGAGGGTGAACTGCTGCCACCTTGTGGCCGTTTCACAGAACAGCAGCTTTAATCCCAGCGCTATTGGTCAGTTGATATTCAAAATCATTGCAGGCCTGTAAATGACACCTGCCCTGAAAACAAATCCTGGGGTCACATATCGACCAAAAAATTCAAAGGACGTCCATATTTCAAAACGACCGTTTCAAAAGGCATATTTTACGCACATTAGTGTTCTGCTTCTTTTCCTTTCTTTCCTTTTTTGTTAAAAAAAACGGGAATGGAAAAAGGCATCCCTCAGAATGGGCGAAAAGCGTTGCAAACGAATCAATGGACAGAGGTTTAATCTCCAATATACATAAACAGCTCATGCAGCTTAATATTAAAAAAACAAACAACCCAATACAAAAATGGGCAGAAGATCTAAAGAGACGTTTCTTCAAAGAAGACACAGAGATGGCCAAGACGCACATGAAAAGCTGCTCAACAGCACTAATTATTAGAGAAATGCAAATCAAAACTACAATGAGGTATCACCTCACACCTGTTAGAATCGGCATCATCAGAAAATCTACAAACAACCAATTCTGGGGAGGGTGTGGACAAAAGGAGCCCTCTTCCACTATTGGTGGGAATGTAAATTGATGCAGTCACTATGGAGAACAGTATGGAGTTTCCTTAAAAAAACTAGAAATAGAATTACCATCTGATCCAGCTATCCCACTTCTGGGCATATACCCAGAGAAAACCGTAAATCAAAAAGGCACATTCGCCACAATATTCATTGCGGCACTATTTACAATAGCCACGTAATGGAATCCACCTAAATGCCCACAGACAGATGAATAGATAAAGATGTGGTACACATATAAAATGGAATATTACTCGGCCATAAAAAGGAATGAAACTGGGTCATTTGTAGAGACATCGATGGATCGAGAGACTGTCATACAGAATGAAGTAATTCAGAAAGAGGAAAACAAATATTGTATATTAATGCATATATGTGGAGCCTAAAAATGGTACAGATGAACTGGTTTGCAGGGAAGAAATAGAGACACAGAGGTAGAGAACAAACGTATGGACACCAAGTGTGGGAAGCCATGGGGTGGTGGTGGTGGGATGAGTTGGGAGTTTGGTATTGACCTGTATACATGTATACGCATAAAATACATAACTAATAATAACGTGCTGTATAAAAAAAATAAATAAAATTAAATTTCAAAGTTTTAAAAAATAAAATTTAAAAATAAAACAGAAAAAAGTTCTTCCCGTCACACAGATGTATTTATAGGAATGAATTATTTCCATGCTTATATCTATAAATACATAAAAGAGGAATTAAATCTAACTTGAACCATAAAAGAAAAAAAAATCCTGAACCCACGAGTTATACAGAGGAAAACCCTATCAGGGCACTTGCTCCAGCGGTAAACAATTCAGAAATTGGTCAGAGGTGGGGAACCATCTCCCATACAGCCAGCAACCCACCCCCCACGCAAGGAGCGTCCTCATTGCAAACCTGGGGGACCGTGCCGAGGCATCTGTGAGTAAACGTGAGCAGAGCCCCAGGCCAGCTGCTGCTGAACTGTTCCCACCCTTTCCAGGTAAAACACCTGAATATGTACAAGGGCTTGAAAGCCTAGAGGAAGGACCGTGGAGCCACACCAGCGACCGCACGCAGGCCAACTTGGTGCCTGCAGGCCAGCCAGTGTGGTCCTGGCACCGGGCGCTCTTCCAGAAGCTTTCCATTGCCCTGCCTGAGATACCCCTCCTGTCCCGGCCCGCACTGCTTTTTTCCTTCCTCACCTCTGTTCGAAGAGAAATTCCAGCGGAAGGTATGGGTGACACAACCTCTTCTTTACAAGTGGCAGCCTGGCAACTCCTGCAGAAAGGCCAGCAGAACCCCAATCACACCGGGCCACCCACAAAGTTGTGGCCCCTCACTCGCTCCCACCACACAGCCCCGAGACTGCTGACGGGGCAGAGAATATGGAGTCAGGCACAGCTTCAGGGGCTATTACTGCCTGGAGCGCTGTTTATATTGACCTCAACGAGGCACACCTGGGGAGGGCGTGCCAGCAGGTTAAGGCTGCCCAGGTCAGCTAATCCACAACCCTCAGGGAATCACATTGTTGAAAATGGACCCCGCTAAGGCAGAAGAGAAGCCAAGGGAAAAAAGGACACAATGCCATTTGCAGCACCGTAGATGAGTCTAGAAGTAATCACGTGACATGTAGTAAGTCAGAAAGTGAAAGACACATATCATATCATATCACTTATAGGTGTTACCTAAAAATGGATACCAGGGCAGATATTTCCACGGAGAAGGGCAATCACAGATTCATTAAACAAACTTATGGTTCACCAATGGAAGGTGTGAGGATTGGTTTCATTACGATATCGGGGTTAACAGACATATACAAACACAGGTGACATATATAATCACCAAAGACCTACAGAATACCAAGAGAGGACTACTCAACATTCTCTCATAACGTACATGGGAAAAGGATCCCAGGAAGAACAGTCATCTGTATATGTGTAAAAGAACCACATCTTCCACACCTACAACAAGCCAAACATTGTAATCAAACTTGCTGTAATAAAAAATAAAAAATTAAATTAAAAACACGAACAAGAAGAAGTGAGACAAACGTGAGGGGCTTTCTCCTGGCACATTCCATTCTAAACTCCAATCTAGAACACCACTTCCACTGAGGCTCTCTTGCCCTAGTAACCAGATTTGGTAAGGGTGAACTGCTGCCACCTTGTGGCCGTTTCACACAACAGCAGCTTTAATCCCAGCGCTAATGGTCAGTTGATATTCAAAATCATTGCAGGCCTGTAAATGACACCTGCCCTGAAAACAAATCCTGGGGTCACATATCGACCAAAAAATTCAAAGGACGTCCATATTTCAAAACGACCGTTTCAAAAGGCATATTTTACGCACATTAGTGTTCTGCTTCTTTTCCTTTCTTTCCTTTTTTGTTAAAAAAAATGGGAATGGAAAAAGGCATCCCTCAGAATGGGTGAAAATCGTTGCAGACGAATCAATGGACAGAGGTTTAATCTCCAATATATATAAGCAGCTCATGCAGCTTAATATTAAAAAAACAAACAACCCAAAAAAATGGGCAGAAGATCTAAAGAGACGTTTCTTCAAAGGAGACAGAGATCGCCAAGACGCACATGAAAAGCTGCTCAACAGCACTAATTATTAGAGAAATGCAAATCAAAACTACAATGAGGTATCACCTCACACCTGTTAGAATCGGCATCATCAGAAAATCTACAAACAACCAATTCTGGGGAGGGTGTGGACAAAAGGAGCCCTCTTCCACTATTGGTGGGAATGTAAATTGATACAGTCACAATGGAGAACAGTATGGAGTTTCCTTAAAAAAAATTAGAAATAGAATTACCATCTGATCCAGCAATCCCACTTCTGGGCATATACCCAGAGAAAACCGTATTTCAAAAAGGCACATTCACCACAATGTTCGTTGCAGCACTATTTAAAATAGCCAGGTAATAGAAGCAACCTAAATGCCCACAGACAGATGAATGGATAAAGATGTGGTACATATATAAAATGGAATTTTACTCGGCCATTAAAAGGAATGAAACTGGGTCATTTGTAGAGACATCGATGGAACGAGAGACTGTCATACAGAATGAAGTAAGTCAGAAAGAGGAAAACAAATATTGTATATTAATGCATATATGTGGAGCCTAAAAATGGTACAGATGAACTGGTTTGCAGGGAAGAAATAGAGACACAGAGGTAGAGAACAAACGTATGGTCACAAAGTGTGGGAAGCCATGGGGTGGTGCTGGTGGGATGAGTTGGGAGTTTGGGATTGACCTGTATACATGTATATGCATAAAATACATAACTAATAATAACGTGCTGTATAAAAAAATAAATAAAATTAAATTTCACAATTTTAAAAAATAAAATTTAAAAATAAAACAGAAAAAAGTTCTTCCCGTCACACAGATGTATTTATAGGAATGAATTATTTCCATGCTTATATCTATAAATACATAAAAGAGGAATAAAATCTGACTTGAAACATTAAAGAAAAAAAAACCTGAACCCACGAATTATACAGAGGAAAACCCTATCAGGGCACTTGCTCCTGCGGTCAACAATTCTGAAATTGGTCAGTGGTGGGGAACCATCTCCCATACAGCCAGCAACCCACCCCCCACGCAAGGAGCGTCCTCATTGCACAGCTGGGGGACCGTGCCGAGGCATCTGTGATTAAACGTGAGCTGAGCCCCAGGCCAGCTGCTGCTGAACTGTTCTCACCCTTCCCAGGTAAAACACCTGAATATGTACAAGGGCTTGAAAGCCTAGAGGAAGGGCCGTCGAGCCACACCAGCGACAGCACGCAGGCCAACTTGGTGCCTGCAGGCCAGCCCGGGTGTTTCTGGCCCCGGGCGCTCTTCCGGAAGCTTTCCACTGCCCTGCCTGAGATACCCCTCCTATCCCGGCCCCACTGCTTTTTTCCTTCCTCACCTCTGTCCGGAGAGAAATTCCAGCGCAAGGTATGGGTGACACATCCTCTTCTTTACAGGTGGCAGCCTGGCAACTCCTGCAGAAAGGCCAGCAGAGCCCCACTCACAGCGGGCCACCAACAAAGCTGTGGCCCCTCACTCCCTCCCACCAGCACAGCCCCGAGACTGCTGACAGGGCAGAGAATATGGAGTCAGGCACAGCTTCAGGGGCTATTGCTGCCTGGAGCGCTGTTTATATTGACCTCAATGAGGCACACCTGGGGAGGGCGGGCCGGCAGGGTAAGGCTGCCCAGGTCAGCTAATCCACAACCCTCAGGGAATCACATTGTTGAAAATGGACCTCGCTAAGGCAGAATAGAAGCCAGGGAAAAAATGGACACAATGCCATTTGCAGCACCGTAGATGAGTCTAGAAGTAATCACGTGACTTGTAGTAAGTTAGAAAGTGAAAGACATATATCATATCATATCACTTATAGGTGTTACCTAAAAATGGATACCAGGGCAGATATTTCCACGGAGAAGGGCAATCACAGATTCAGTAAACAAACTTATGGTTCACCAATGGAAAGGTGTGAGGATTGGTTTCATTACGATATCGGGGTTAACAGACATATACAAACACAGGTGACATATATAATCACCAAAGACCTACAGAATACCAAGAGAGGACTACTCAACATTCTGTCATAACGTTCATGGGAAAAGGATCCCAGGAAGAACAGACATCTGTATATGTGTAAAAGAACCACATCTTCCACACCTACAACAAGCCAAACATTGTAATCAAACTTGCTGTAATAAAAAAAATAAAAAAATTAAATTAAAAACTCGAACAAGAAGTAGTGAGACAAACTTGAGCGGCTTTCTCCTGGCACATTCCATTCTAAATTCCAATCTAGAACACCACTTCCACTGAGGCTCTCTTGCCCTAGTAACCAGATTTGGTAAGGGTGAACTGCTGCCACCTTGTGGCCGTTTCACACAACAGCAGCTTTAATCCCAGCGCTAGTGGTCAGTTGATATTCAAAATCATTGCAGGCCTGTAAATGACACCTGCCCTGAAAACAAATCCTGGGGTCACATATCGACCAAAAAATTCAAAGGACGTCCATATTTCAAAACGACCATTTCAAAAGGCATATTTTACGCACATTAGTGTTCTGCTTCTTTTCCTTTCTTTCCTTTTTTGTTAAAAAACACGGGAATGGAAAAAGGCATCCCTCAGAATGGGCGAAAATCGTTGCAGACGAATCAATGGACAGAGGTTTAATCTCCAATATATATAAACAGCTCATGCAGCTTAATATTACAAAAAACAAACAACCCAAAAAAATGGGCAGAAATCTAAAGAGACGTTTCTTCAAAGGAGACAGAGATGGCCAAGACGCACATGAAAAGCTGCTCAACAGCACTAATTATTAGAGAAATGCAAATCAAAACTACAATGAGGTATCACCTCACACCTGTTAGAATCGGCATCATCAGAAAATCTACAAACAACCAATTCTGGGGAGGGTGTGGACAAAAGGAGCCCTCTTCCACTATTGGTGGGAATGTAAATTGATACAGTCACTATGGAGAACAGTATGGAGTTTCCTTAAAAAAATTAGAAATAGAATTACCATCTGATCCAGCAATCCCACTTCTGGGCATACACCCAGAGAAAACCGTATTTCAAAAAGGCACATTCACCACAATGTTCGTTGCAGCACTATTTACAATAGCCATGTAATGGAAGCCACCTAAATGCCCACAGACAGATGAATGGATAAAGATGTGGTACATATATAAAATGGAATATTACTCGGCCATAAAAAGGAATGAAACTGGGTCATTTGTAGAGACATCGATGGATCGAGAGACTGTCATACAGAATGAAGTAATTCAGAAAGAGGAAAACAAATATTGTATATTAATGCATATATGTGGAGCCTAAAAATGGTACAGATGAACTGGTTTGCAGGGAAGAAATAGAGACACAGAGGTAGAGAACAAACGTATGGACACCAAGTGTGGGAAGCCATGGGGTGGTGGTGGTGGGATGAGTTGGGAGTTTGGTATTGACCTGTATACATGTATACGCATAAAATACATAACTAATAATAACGTGCTGTATAAAAAAAATAAATAAAATTAAATTTCAAAGTTTTAAAAAATAAAATTTAAAAATAAAACAGAAAAAAGTTCTTCCCGTCACACAGATGTATTTATAGGAATGAATTATTTCCATGCTTATATCTATAAATACATAAAAGAGGAATAAAATCTAACTTGAACCATAAAACAAAAAAAAAAGTGAACCCACGAGTTATACAGAGGAAAACCCTATCAGGGCACTTGCTACAGTGGTAAACAATTCTGAAATTGGTCCGAGGTGGGGAACCATCTCCCATACAGCCAGCAACCCACCCCCCACGCAAGGAGCGTCCTCATTGCAAAGCTGGGGGACTGTGCCGAGGCATCTGTGAGTAAACGTGAGCTGAGCCCCAGGCCAGCTGCTGCTGAACTGTTCCCCCCCTTTCCAGGTAAAACACCTGAATATGTACAAGGGCTTGAAAGCCTAGAGGAAGGACCGTGGAGCCACACCAGCGACAGCACGCAGGCCAAATTGGTGCCTACAGGCCAGTCAGGGTGGTCCTGGCCCCAGGTGCTCTTCCAGAAGCTTTCCATTGCCCTGCCTGAGATACCCCTCCTGTCCCGGCCCCCACTGCTTTTTTCCTTCCTCACCTCTGTCCGGAGAGAAATTCCAGCGGAAGGTATGGGTGACACATCCTCTTCTTTACAGGCGGCAGCCTGGCAACTCCTGCAGAAAGGCCAGCAGAACACCACTCACACCGGGCCACCCACAAAGCTGTGGCCCCTCACTCCCTCCCACCAGCACAGCCCCGAGACTGCTGACGGGGCAGAGAATATGGAGTCAGGCACAGGTTCATGGGCTTTGCTGCCTGGAGCGATGTTTATATTGACCTCAACGAGGCACACGTGGGGAGGGCGGGCCGGCAGGGTAAGGCTGCCTAGATCAGCTAATCCACAACCCTCAGGGAATCACATTGTTGAAAATGGACCCCGCTAAGGCAGAAGAGAAGCCAAGGGAAAAAAGGACACAATGCCATTTGCAGCACCGTAGATGAGCCTAGAAGTAATCACGTGACTTGTAGTAAGTCAGAAAGTGAAAGACACATATCATATCATATTACTTAAGGGTGTTACCTAAAAATGGATACCAGGGCAGATATTTCCACGGAGAAGGGTAATCACAGATTCATTAAACAAACTTATGGTTCACCAATGGAAAGGTGTGAGGATTGGTTTCATTACGATATCGGGGTTAACAGACATATACAAACACAGGTGACATATATAATCACCAAAGACCTACAGAATACCAAGAGAGGACTACTCAACATTCTGTCATAACGTACATGGGAAAATGATCCCAGGAAGAACAGTCATCTGTATATGTGTAAAAGAACCACATCTTCCACACCTACAACAAGCCAAACATTTTAATCAAACTTGCTGTAATAAAAAATAAAAAAATTAAATTAAAAACACGAACAAGAAGTAATGAGACAAACGTGAGGGGCTTTCTCCTGGCACATTCCATTCTAAGCTCCAATCTAGAACACCACTTCCACTGAGGCTCTCTTGCCCTAGTAACCAGATTTGGTAAGGGTGAACTGCTGCCACCTTGTGGCCGTTTCACAAAACAGCAGCTTTAATCCCAACGCTAGTGGTCAGTTGATATTCAAAATCATTGCAGGCCTGTAAATGACACCTGCCCTGAAAACAAATCCTGGGGTCACATATCGACCAAAAAATTCAAAGGACGTCCATATTTCAAAACGACCGTTTCAAAAGGCATATTTTACGCGCATAAGTGTTCTGCTTCTTTTCCTTTCTTTCCTTTTTTGTTAAAAAACACGGGAATGGAAAAAGGCATCCCTCAGAATGGGCGAAAATCGTTGCAGACGAATCAATGGACAGAGGTTTAATCTCCAATATATATAAACAGCTCAAGCAGCATAATATTAAAAAAACAAACAACCCCCCAAAAAATGGGCAGAAGATCTAAAGAGACGTTTCTTCAAAGAAGACACAGAGATGGCTAAGACGCACATGAAAAGCTGCTCAACAGCACTAATTATTAGAGAAATGCAAATCAAAACTACAATGAGGTATCTCCTCACACCTGTTAGAATCGGCATCATCAGAAAATCTACAAACAACCAATTCTGGGGAGGGTGTGGACAAAAGGAGCCCTCTTCCACTATTGGTGGGAATGTAAATTGATACAGTCACTATGGAGAACAGTATGGAGTTTCCTTAAAAAAACTAGAAATAGAATTACCATCTGATCCAGCAATCCCACTTCTGGTCATATACCCAGAGAAAACCGTATTTCAAAAAGGCACATTCACCACAATGTTCGTTGCAGCACTATTTACAATAGCCAGGTAATGGAAGCAACCTAAATGCCCACAGACAGATGAATGGATATAGCTGTGGTACATATATAAAATGGAATATTACTCGCCCATAAAAAGGAATGAAACTGGGTCATTTGTAGAGACATCAATGGATCGAGAGACTGTCATACAGAATGAAGTAAGTCAGAAAGAGGAAAACAAATATTGTATATTAATGCATATATGTGGAGCCTAAAAATGGTACAGATGAACTGGTTTGCAGGGAAGAAATAGAGACACAGAGGTAGAGAACAAACGTATGGACACCAAGTGTGGGAAGCCATGGGGTGGTGGTGGTGGGATGAGTTGGGAGTTTGGGATTGACCTGTATACATGTATATGCATAAAATACATAACTAATAATAACGTGCTGTATAAAAAAATAAATAAAATTAAATTTCAAAATTTTAAAAAATAAAATTTAAAAATAAAACAGAAAAAAGTTCTTCCCGTCACACACATGTATTTATAGGAATGAATTATTTCCATGCTTATATCTATAAATACATAAAAGAGGAATAAAATCTAACTTGAACCATAAAAGAAATAAAAACCTGAACCCACGAGTTATACAGAGGAAATCCCTATCAGGTCACTTGCTCAGTGGTAAACAATTCTGAAATTGGTCAGAGGTGGGGAACCATCTCCCATACAGCCAGCAACCCACCCCGCATGCAAGGAGCATCCTCATTGCAAAGCTGGGGGACCGTGCCGAGGCATCTGTGAGTAAACGTGAGCTGAGCACCAGGCCAGCTGCTGCTGAACTGTTCCCACCCTTTCCAGGTAAAACACCTGAATATGTACAAGGGCTTGAAAGTCTAGAGGAAGGACCGTGGAGCCACACCAGCGACAGCACGCAGGCCAACTTGGTGCCTGCAGGCCAGCCAGGGTGGTCCTGGCCCCGGGCGCTCTTCCGGAAGGTTTCCACTGCCCTGCCTGAGATACCCCTCCTGTCCCGGCCCCCACTGCTTTTTTCCTTTCTCACCTGTGTCCGGAGAGAATTTCTAGCGGAAGGTATGGGTGACACATCCTCTTTTTTACAGGCGGCAGCCTGGCAACTCCTGCAGAAAGGCCAGGAGAACCCCACTCACACCGGGCCACCCAGAAATCTGTGGCCCCTCACTCCCTCCCACCAGCACAGCCCCGAGACTGCTGACGGGGCAGAGAATATGGAGTCAGGCACAGCTTCAGGGGCTATTGCTGCCTGGAGCGCTGTTTATATATACCTCAATGAGGCACACCTGGGGAGGGCGGGTCGGCAGGGTAAGGCTGCCCAGGTCAGCTAATCCACAACCCTCAGGGAATCACATTGTTGAAAATGGACCCCGCTAAGCCAGAAGAGAAGCCAAGGGAAAAAAGGACACAATGACATTTGCAGCACCGTAGATGAGTCTAGAAGTAATCACGTGACTTGTAGTAAGTCAGAAAGTGAAAGACACATATCATATCACTTATAGGTGTTACCTAAAAATGGATACCAGGGCAGATATTTCCACGGAGAAGGGCAATCACAGATTCAGTAAACAAACTTATGGTTCACCAATGGAAAGGTGTGAGGATTGGTTTCATTACAATATCGGGGTTAACAGACATATACAAACACAGGTGACATATATAATCACCAAAGACCTACAGAATACCAAGAGAGGACTACTCAACATTCTGTCATAACGTACATGGGAAAAGGATCCCAGGAAGAACAGACATCTGTATATGTGTAAAAGAACCACATCTTCCACACCTACAACAAGCCAAACATTGTAATCAAACTTGCTGTAATAAAAAATAAAAAAAAATTAAATTAAAAACACGAACAAGAAGTAGTGAGACAAACGTGAGGGGCTTTCTCCTGGCACATTCCATTCTAAATTCCAATCTAGAATACAACTTCCACTGAGCCTCTTTTGCCCTAGTAACCAGATTTGGTAAGGGTGAACTGCTGCCACCTTGTGGCCGTTTCACACAACAGCAGCTTTAATCCCAGCGCTAATGGTCAGTTGTTATTCAAAATCATTTCAGGCCTGTAAATGACACCTGCCCTGAAAACAAATCCTGGGGTCACATATCGACCAAAAAATTCAAAGGACGTCCATATTTCAAAACGACCGTTTCAAAAGGCATATTTTATGCACATTAGTGTTCTGCTTCTTTTCCTTTCTTCCCTTTTTTGTTAAAAAACACGGGAATGGAAAAAGACATCCCTCAGAATGGGCGAAAATCGTTGCAGACGTAACAATGGACAGTGGTTTAATCTCCAATATATATAAACAACTCATGCAGCTTAATATTAAAAAAACAAACAACCCAATACAAAAATGTGCAGAAGATCTAAAGAGACGTTTCTTCAAAGAAGACACAGAGATGGCCAAGACGCACATGAAAAGCTGCTCAACAGCACTAATTATTAGAGAAATGCAAATCAAAACTACAATGAGGTATCACTTCACACCTGTTAGAATCGGCATCATCAGAAAATCTACAAACAACCAATTCTGGGGAGGGTGTGGACAAAAGGAGCCCTCTTCCACTATTGGTGGGAATGTAAATTGATACAGTCTCTATGGAGAACAGTATGGAGTTTCCTTAAAAAAACTAGAAATAGAATTACCATCTGATCCAGCAATCCCACTTCTGGGCATATACCCAGAGAAAACCGTATTTCAAAAAGGCACATTCACCACAATGTTCGTTGCAGCACTATTTACAATAGCCAGGTAATGGAAGCAACCTAAATGCCCACAGACAGATGAATGGATAAAGATGTGGTACATATATAAAATGGAATATTACTCGGCCATAAAAAGGAATGAAACTGGGTCATTTGTAGAGACATCGATGGATCGAGAGACTGTCATACAGAATGAAGTAAGTCAGAAAGAGGAAAACAAATATTGTATATTAATGCATATATGTGGAACCTAAAAAAATGGTACAGATGAACTGGTTTGCAGGGAAGAAATAGAGACACAGAGGTAGAGAACAAACGTATGGACACCAAGTGTGGGAAGCCATGGGGTGGTGGTGGTGGGAAGAGTTGGGAGATTGGGATTGAGCTGTATACATGTATATGCATAAAATACATAACTAATAATAACCTGCTGTATAAAAACATAAATAAAATTAAATTTCAAAATTTTAAAAAATAAAATTTAAAAATAAAACAGAAAAAATTCTTCCCGTCACACAGATGTATTTATAGGAATGAATTATTTCCATGCTTATATCTATAAATACATAAAAGAGGAATAAAATCTAACTTGAACCATAAAAGAAAAAAAAGTGAACCCACGAGTTATACAGAGGAAAACCCTATCACGGCACTTGCTCCAGCGGTAAACAATTCTGAAATTGGTCAGAGGTGGGGAACCATCTCCCATACAGCCAGCAACCCACCCCCCACGCAAGGAGCGTCCTCATTGCAAAGCTGGGGGACTGTGCCGAGGCATCTGTGAGTAAACGTGAGCTGAGCCCAAGGCCAGCTGCTGCTGAACTGTTCCCAACCTTTCCAGGTAAAACACCTGAATATGTACAAGGGCTTGAAAGCCTAGAGGAAGGACCGTGGAGCCACACCAGCGACAGCACGCAGGCCAACTTGGTGCCTGCAGGCCAGCAAGGGTGGTCCTGGCCCCGGGCGCTCTTCCAAACCCTTTCCATTGCCCTGCCTGAGATACCCCTCCTGTCCCGGCCCCCACTGCTTTTTTCCTTCCTCACCTCTGTCCGGAGAGAAATTCCAGTGGAAGGTATGGGTGACACAACATCTTCTTTACAGGCGGCAGCCTGGCAACTGCTGCAGAAAGGCCAGCAGAACCCCACTCACACCGGGCCACCCACAAAGCTGTGGCCCCTCACTCCCTCCCACCAGCACAGCCCCGAGACTGCTGATGGGGCAGAGAATATGGATTCAGGCACAGCTTCAGGGGCTATTTCTGCCTGGAACTCTGTTTATATTGACCTCAACGAGGCACACCTGGGGGGGGCGGGCCGGCAGGGTAAGGCTGCCCAGGTCAGCTAATCCACAACCCTCAGGGAATCACATTGTTGAAAATGGAACCCGCTAAGGCATAAGAGAAGCCAAGGGAAAAAAGGACACAATGCCATTTGCAGCACCATAGATGACTCTAGAAGTAATCACGTGACTTGTAGTAAGTCAGAAAGTGAAAGACACATATCATATCACTTATAGGTGTTACCTAAAAATGGATACCAGGGCAGATATTTCCACGGAGAAGGGCAATCACAGATTCATTAAACAAACTTATGGTTCACCAATGGAAAGGTGTGAGGATTGGTTTCATTACGATAGTGGGGTTAACAGACATATACAAACACAGGTGACATATATAATCACCAAAGACCTACAGAATACCAAGAGAGGACTACTCAACATTCTGTCATAACGTACATGGGAAAAGGATCCCAGGAAGAACAGACATCTGTATATGTGTAAAAGAACCACATCTTCCACACCTACAACAAGCCAAACATTGAAATCAAACTTGCTGTAATAAAAAATAAAAAAAATTAAATTAAAAACACGAACAAGAAGTAGTGAGACAAACGTGAGGGGCTTTCTCCTGGCACATTCCATTCTAAACTCCAATCTAGAACACCATTTCCACTGAGGCTCTCTTGCCCTAGTAACCAGATTTGGTAAGGGTGAACTGCTGCCACGTTGTGGCCGTTTCACACAACAGAAGCTTTAATCCCAACACTAATGGTCAGTTGATATTCAAAATCATTGCAGGCCTGTAAATGACACCTGCCCTGAAAACAAATCCTGGGGTCACATATCGACCAAAAAATTCAAAGGATGTCCATATTTCAAAACGACCGTTTCAAAAGGCATATTTTACGTGCATTAGTGTTCTGCTTCTTTTCCTTTCTTTCCTTTTTTGTTAAAAAACACGGGAATGGAAAAAGGCATCCCTCAGAATGGGCGAAAATCGTTGCAGACGAATCAATGGACAGAGGTTTAATCTCCAATATATATAAACAGCTCATGCAGCTTAATATTAAAAAAACAAACAACCCCCCAAAAAATGAGCAGAAGATCTAAAGAGACGTTTCTTCAAAGAAGACACAGAGATGGCCAAGACGCACATGAAAAGCTGCTCAACAGCACTAATTATTAGAGAAATGCAAATCAAAACTACAATGAGGTATCACCTCACACCTGTTAGAATCGGCATCATCAGAAAATCTACAAACAACCAATTCTGGGGAGGGTGTGGACAAAAGGAGCCCTCTTCCACTATTGGTGGGAATGTAAATTGATACAGTCACTATGGAGAACAGTATGGAGTTTCCTTAAAAAAACTAGAAATAGAATTACCATCTGATCCAGCAATCCCACTTCTGGGCATATACCCAGAGAAAACCGTATTTCAAAAAGGCACATTCACCACAATGTTCGTTGCAGCACTATTTACAATAGCCAGGTAATGGAAGCGACCTAAATGCCCACAGACAGATGAATGGATAATGATGTGGTACATATATAAAATGGAATATTACTCGGCCATAAAAAGGAATGAAACTGGGTCATTTGTAGAGACATCAATGGATCGAGAGACTGTCATACAGAATGAAGTAAGACAGAAAGAGGAAAACAAATATTGTATATTAATGCATATATGCGGAGCCTAAAAATGGTACAGATGAACTGGTTTGCAGGGAAGAAATAGAGACACAGAGGTAGAGAACAAACGTATGGACACCAAGTGTGGGAAGCCATGGGGTGGTGGTGGTGGGATGAGTGGGGAGTTTGGGATTGACCTGTATACATGTATATGCATAAAATACATAACTAATAATAACGTGCTGTATAAAAAAATAAATAAAATTAAATTTCAAAATTTTAAAAAATAAAATTTAAAAATAAAACAGAAAAAAGTTCTTCCCTTCACACAGATGTATTTATAGGAATGAATTATTTCCATGCTTATATCTATAAATACATAAAAGAGGAATAAAATCTAACTTGAACCATAAAAGAAATAAAAACCTGAACACACGAGTTATACAGAGGAAATCCCTATCAGGGCACTTGCTCCAGTGGTAAACAATTCTGAAATTGGTCAGAGGTGGGGAACCATCTCCCATACAGCCAGCAACCCACCCCCCACGCAAGGAGCATCCTCATTGCAAAGCTGGGGGACTGTGCCGAGGCATCTGTGAGTAAAGTGAGCTGAGCCCCAGGCCAGCTGCTGCTGAACTGTTCCCACCCTTTCCAGGTAAAACACCTGAATATGTACAAGGGCTTGAAAGCCTAGAGGAAGGACCGTGGAGCCACACCAGCGACAGCACGCAGGCCAACTTGGTGCCTGCAGGCCAGCCAGGGTGGTCCTGACCCCGGGCGCTCTTCCAAACCCTTTCCATTGCCCTGCCTGAGATACCCCTCCTGTCCCGGCCCCCACTGCTTTTTTCCTTCCTCACCTCTGTCCGGAGAGAAATTCCAGTGGAAGTTATGGGTGACACAACCTCTTCTTTACAGGCGGCAGCCTGGCAACTCCTGCAGAAAGGCCAGCAGAACCCCACTCACACCGGGCCACCCACAAAGCTGTGGCCCCTCACTCCCTCCCACCAGCACAGCCCCGAGACTGCTGACGGGGCAGAGAATATGGAGTCAGGCACAGCTTCAGGGGCTATTGCTGCCTGGAACTCTGTTTATATTGACCTCAACGAGGCACACCTGGGGGGGGGGGCGGGCCGGCAGTGTAAGGCTGCCCAGGTCAGCTAATCCACAACCCTCAGGGAATCACATTGTTGAAAATGCAACCCGCTAAGGCAGAAGAGAAGCCAAGGGAAAAAAGTACACAATGCCATTTGCAGCACCATAGATGAGTCTAGAAGTAATCACGTGACTTGTAGTAAGTCAGAAAGTGAAAGACACATATCATATCACTTATAGGTGTTACCTAAAAATGGATACCAGGGCAGATATTTCCACGGAGAAGGTCAATCACAGATTCATTAAACAAACTTATGGTTCACCAATGGAAAGGTGTGAGGATTGGTTTCATTACGATATCGGGGTTAACAGACATATACAAACACAGGTGACATATATAATCACCAAAGACCTACAGAATACCAAGAGAGGACTACTCAACATTCTGTCATAACGTACATGGGAAAAGGATCCCAGGAAGAACAGACATCTGTATATGTGTAAAAGAACCACATCTTCCACACCTACAACAAGCCAAACATTGTAATCAAACTTGCTGTAATAAAAAATAAAAAAAAATTAAATTAAAAACACGAACAAGAAGTAGTGAGACAAACGTGAGGGGCTTTCTCCTGGCACATTCCATTCTAAATTCCAATCTAGAACACGACTTCCACTGAGCCTCTTTTGCCCTAGTAACCAGATTTGGTAAGGGTGAACTGCTGCCGCCTTGTGGCCGTTTCACACAACAGCAGCTTTAATCCCAGCGCTAATGGTCAGTTGTTATTCAAAATCATTTCAGGCCTGTAAATGACACCTGCCCTGAAAACAAATCCTGGGGTCACATATCGACCAAAAAATTCAAAGGACGTCCATATTTCAAAACGACCGTTTCAAAAGGCATATTTTACGCACATTAGTGTTCTGCTTCTTTTCCTTTCTTCCCTTTCTTGTTAAAAAACACAGGAATGGAAAAAGGCATCCCACAGAATGGGCGAAAATCGTTGCAGGCGTATCAATGGACAGAGGTTTAATCTCCAATCTATATAAACAACTCATGCAGCTTAATATTAAAAAAACAAACAACCCAATACAAAAATGTGCAGAAGATCTAAAGAGACGTTTCTTCAAAGAAGACACAGAGATGGCCAAGACGCACATGAAAAGCTGCTCAACAGCACTAATTATTAGAGAAATGCAAATCAAAACTACAATGAGGTATCACCTCACACCTGTTAGAATCGGCATCATCAGAAAATCTACAAACAACCAATTCTGGGGAGGGTGTGGACAAAAGGAGCCCTCTTCCACTATTGGTGGGAATGTAAATTGATAC
This sequence comes from Mesoplodon mirus, assembly GCF_964341445.2. Lineage (NCBI taxonomy): Eukaryota > Metazoa > Chordata > Mammalia > Artiodactyla > Ziphiidae > Mesoplodon > Mesoplodon mirus. Next base: position 104,550,481 of record NC_138987.1, on the reverse strand, counting down.
AGTCACTATGGAGAACAGTATGGAGTTTCCTTAAAAAAACTAGAAATAGAATTACCATCTGATCCAGCAATCCCACTTCTGGGCATATACCCAGAGAAAACCGTATTTCAAAAAGGCACATTCATCACAATGTTCGTTGCAGCACTATTTACAATAGCCAGGTAATGGAAGCAACCTAAATGCCCACAGACAGATGAATGGATAAAGATGTGGTACATATATAAAATGGAATATTACTCGGCCATAAAAAGGAATGAAACTGGGTCATTTGTAGAGACATCGATGGATCGAGAGACTGTCATACAGAATGAAGTAAGTCAGAAAGAGGAAAACAAATATTGTATATTAATGCATATATGTGGAACCTAAAAAAATGGTACAGATGAACTGGTTTGCAGGGAAGAAATAGAGACACAGAGGTAGAGAACAAACGTATGGACACCAAGTGTGGGAAGCCATGGGGTGGTGGTGGTGGGAAGAGTTGGGAGATTGGGATTGAGCTGTATACATGTATATGCATAAAATACATAACTAATAATAACCTGCTGTATAAAAACATAAATAAAATTAAATTTCAAAATTTTAAAAAATAAAATTTAAAAATAAAACAGAAAAAATTCTTCCCGTCACACAGATGTATTTATAGGAATGAATTATTTCCATGCTTATATCTATAAATACATAAAAGAGGAATAAAATCTAAATTGAACCATAAAAGAAAAAAAAGTGAACCCACGAGTTATACAGAGGAAAACCCTATCACGGCACTTGCTCCAGCGGTAAACAATTCTGAAATTGGTCAGAGGTGGGGAACCATCTCCCATACAGCCAGCAACCCACCCCCCACGCAAGGAGCGTCCTCATTGCAAAGCTGGGGGACTGTGCCAAGGCATCTGTGAGTAAACGTGAGCTGAGCCCAAGGCCAGCTGCTGCTGAACTGTTCCCACCCTTTCCAGGTAAAACACCTGAATATGTACAAGGGCTTGAAAGCCTAGAGGAAGGACCCTGGAGCCACACCAGCGACAGCACACAGGCCAACTTGGTGCCTGCAGGCCAGCCAGGGTGGTCCAGGCCCCGGGCGCTCTTCCAAAATCTTTCCATTGCCCTGCCTGAGATACCCCTCCTGTCCCGGCCCCCACTGCTTTTTTCCTTCCTCACCTCTGTCCGGAGAGAAATTCCAGCGGAAGGTATGGGTGACACATCCTCTTCTTTACAGGCGGCAGCCTGGCAACTCCTGCAGAAAGGCCAGCAGAACCCCACTCACACCGGGCCACCCACAAAGCTCTGGCCCCTCACTCCCTCCCACCAGCACAGCCCCGAGACTGCTGACGGGGCAGACAATATGGAGTCAGGCACAGCTTCAGGGGCTATTGCTGCCTGGAGCGCTGTTTATATTGACCTCAACGAGGCACACCTGGGGAGGGCGGGCCGTCAGTGTAAGGCTGCCCAGGTCAGCTAATCCACAACCCTCAGGGAATCACATTGTTGAAAATGGACCCCCTAAGCCAGAAGAGAAGCCAAGGGAAAAAAGGACACAATGACATTTGCAGCCCCGTAGATGAGTCTAGAAGTAATCACGTGACTTGTAGTAAGTCAGAAAGTGAAAGACACATATCATATCATATCACTTATAGGTGTTACCTAAAAATGGATACCAGGGCAGATATTTCCACGGAGAAGGGCAATCACAGATTCATTAAACAAACTTATGGTTCACCAATGGAAAGGTGTGAGGATTGGTTTCATTACGATATCAGGGTTAACAGACATATACAAACACAGGTGACATATATAATCACCAAAGACCTACAGAATACCAAAAGAGGACTACTCAACATTCTGTCATAACGTACATGGGAAAAGGATCCCAGGAAGAACAGACATCTGTATACGTGTAAAGGAACCACATCTTCCACATCTACAACAAGCCAAACATTGTAATCAAACTTGCTGTAATAAGAAATAAAAAATTAAATTAAAAACACGAACAAGAAGAAGTGAGACAAACGTGAGGGGATTTCTCCTGGCACATTCCATTCTAAACTCCAACCTAGAACACCACTTCCACTGAGGCTCTCTTGCCCTAGTAACCAGATTTGGTAAGGGTGAACTGCTGCCACCTTGTGGCCGTTTCACACAACAGCAGCTTTAATCCCCGCGCTAATGGTCAGTTGATATTCAAATTCATTGCAGGCCTGTAAATGACACCTGCCCTGAAAACAAATCCTGGGGTCACATATCGACCAAAAAATTAAAAGGACGTCCATATTTCAAAACGACCATTTCAAAAGGCATATTTTACGCATATTAGTGTTCTGCTTCTTTTCCTTTCTTTCCTTTTTTGTTAAAAAACACGGGAATGGAAAAAGGCATCCCTCAGAATGGGTGAAAATCGTTGCAAACGAATCAATGGACAGAGGTTTAATCTCCAATCTATATAAACAGCTCATGCAGCTTAATATTAAAAAAACAAACAACCCAAAATAAATGGGCAGAAGATCTAAAGAGACGTTTCTTCAAAGGAGACACAGAGATGGCCAAGACGCACATGAAAAGCTGCTCAACAACACAAATTATTAGAGAAATGCAAATCAAAACTACAATGAGGTATCACCTCACACCTGTTAGAATCGGCATCATCAGAAAATCTACAAACAACCAATTCTGGGGAGGGTGTGGACAAAAGGAGCCCTCTTCCACTATTGGTGGGAATGTAAATTGATACAGTCACTATGGAGAACAGTATGGAGTTTCCTTAAAAAAACTAGAAATAGAATTACCATCTGATCCAGCAATCCCACTTCTGGGCATATACCCAGAGAAAACCGTAAATCAAAAAGGCACATTCACACAATGTTCATTGCAGCACTATTTACAATAGCCAGGTAATGGAAGCAACCTAAATGCCCACAGACAGATGAATGGATAAAGATGTGGTACATATATGAAATGGAATATTAGTCGGCCATAAAAAGGAATGAAACTGGGTCATTTGTAGAGACATCGATGGATCGAGAGACTGTCATACAGAATGAAGTAAGTCAGAAAGAGGAATACAAATATTGAATATTAATGCATATATGTGGAACCTAAAAAATGGTACAGATGAACTGGTTTGCAGGGAAGAAATAGAGACACAGAGGTAGAGAAAAAACGTATGGACACCAAGTGTGGGAAGCCATGGGGTGGTGGTGGTGGGATGAGTTGGGAGATTGGGATTGAGCTGTATACATGTATATGCATAAAATACATAACTAATAATAACCTGCTGTATAAAAACATAAATAAAATTAAATTTCAAAATTTTAAAAAATAAAATTTAAAAATAAAACTGAAAAAATTCTTCCTGTCAATAAGATGTATTTATAGGAATGAATTATTTCCATGCTTATATTTATAAATACATAACAGAGGAATAAAATCTAACTTGAACCATAAAAGAAAAAAAAAGTGAACCTACGAGTTATACAGCGGAAAATCCTATCACAGCACTTGCTCCAGCGGTAAACAATTCTGAAATTGGTCAGAGGTGGGGAACCATCTCCCATACAGCCAGCAACCCACCCCCCATGCAAGGAGCGTCCTCATTGCAAAGCTGGGGGACAGTGCCGAGGCATCTGTGAGTAAACGTGAGCTGAGCCCCAGGCCAGCTGCTGCTGAACTGTTCCCACCCTTTCCAGGTAAAACACCTGAATATGTACAAGGGCTTGAAAGCCTAGAGGAAGGACCGTGGAGCCACACCAGCGACAGCACGCAGGCCAACTTGGTGCCTGCAGGCCAGCCAGTGTGGTCCTGGCACCGGGCGCTCTTCCAGAATCTTTCCATTGCCCTGCCTGAGATACCCCTCCTGTCCCGGCCCCCACTGCTTTTTTCCTTCCTCACCTCTGTCCGGAGAGAATTTCCAGCGGAAGGTATGGGTGACACATCCTCTTCTTTACAGGCGGCAGCCTGGCAACTCCTGCAGAAAGGCCAGGAGAACCCCACTCACACCGGGCCACCCAGAAATCTGTGGCCCCTCACTCCCTCCCACCAGCACAGCCCCGAGACTGCTGACGGGGCAGAGAATATGGAGTCAGGCACAGCTTCAGGGGCTATTGCTGCCTGGAGCGCTGTTTATATAGACCTCAATGAGGCACACCTGGGGAGGGCGGGTCGGCAGGGTAAGGCTGCCCAGGTCAGCTAATCCACAACCCTCAGGGAATCACATTGTTGAAAATGGACCCCACTAAGGCAGAAGAGTAGCCAAGGGAAAAAAGGACACAATGCCATTTGCAGCACCATAGATGACTCTAGAAGTAATCACGTGACTTGTAGTAAGTCAGAAAGTGAAAGACACATATCATATCATATCACTTATAGGTTTTACCTAAAAATGGATATCAGGGCAGATATTTCCACCCAGAAGGGCAATCACAGATTCATTAAACAAACTTATGGTTCACCAATGGAAAGGTGTGAGGATTGGTATCATTACGATATTGGGGTTAACAGACATATACAAACACAGGTGACATATATAATCACCAAAGACCTACAGAATACCAAGAGAGGACTACTCAACATTCTGTCATAACGTACATGGGAAAAGGATCCCAGGAAGAACAGACATCTGTATATGTGTAAAAGAACCACATCTTCCACACCTACAACAAGCCAAACATTGTAATCAAACTTGCTGTAATAAAAAATAAAAAACTAAATTAAAAACACGAACAAGAAGTAGTGAGACAAACGTGAGGGGCTTTCTCCTGGCACATTCCATTCTAAACTCCAATCTAGAACACCACTTCCACTGAGGCTCTCTTGCCCTAAGAACCAGATTTGGTAAGGGTGAACTGATGCCACCTTGTGGCCGTTTCACACAACAGCAGCTTTAATCCCAGCGCTAGTGGTCAGTGGATATTCAAAATCATTGCAGGCCTGTAAATGACACCTGCCCTGAAAACAAATCCTGGGGTCACATATCGACCAAAAAATTCAAAGGACGTCCATATTTTAAAACGACCGTTTCAAAAGGCATATTTTACGCACATTAGTGTTCTGCTTCTTTTCCTTTCTTTCCTTTTTTGTTAAAAAACACGGGAATGGAAAAAGGCATCCCTCAGAATGGGCGAAAATCGTTGCAGACGAATCAATGGACAGAGGTTTAATCTCCAATATATATATACAGCTCATGCAGCTTAATATTAAAAAAACAAACAACCCAAAAAAAATGGGCAGAAGATCTAAAGAGACGTTTCTTCAAAGGAGACACAGAGATGGCCAAGACGCACATGAAAAGCTGCTCAACAGCACTAATTATTAGAGAAATGCAAATCAAAACTACAATGAGGTATCACCTCACACCTGTTAGAATCGGCATCATCAGAAAATCTACAAACAACCAATTCTGGGGAGGGTGTGGACAAAAGGAGCCCTCTTCCACTATTGGTGGGAATGTAAATTGATACAGTCACTATGGAGAACAGTATGGAGTTTCCTTAAAAAAATTAGAAATAGAATTTCCATCTGATCCAGCAATCCCACTTCTGGGCATATACCCAGAGAAAACCGTATTTCAAAAAGGCACATTCACCACAATGTTCGTTGCAGCACTATTTACAATAGCCAGGTAATGGAAGCAACCTAAATGCCCACAGACAGATGAATGGATAAAGATGTGGTACATATATAAAATGGAATATTACTCGGCCATTAAAAGGAATGAAACTGGGTCATTTGTAGAGACATCGATGGATCCAGAGACTGTCATACAGAATAAAGTAAGTCAGAAAGAGGAAAACAAATATTGTATATTAATGCATATATGTGGAGCCTAAAAATGGTACAGATGAACTGGTTTGCAGGGAAGAAATAGAGACACAGAGGTAGAGAACAAACGTATGGACACCAAGTGTGGGAAGCCATGGGGTGGTGGTGGTGGGATGAGTTGGGAGTTTGGGATTGACCTGTATACATGTATATGCATAAAATACATAACTAATAATAACGTGCTGTATAAAAAAATAAATAAAATTAAATTTCAAAATTTTTAAAAATAAAATTTAAAAATAAAACAGAAAAAAGTTCTTCCCGTCACACAGATGTATTTATAGGAATGAATTATTTCCATGCTTATATCTATAAATACATAAAAGAGGAATAAAATCTAACTTGAACCATAAAAAAAAAAGTGAACCCACGAGTTATACAGAGGAAAACCCTATCAGGGCACTTGCTCCAGTGGTAAACAATTCTGAAATTGGTCAGAGGTGGGGAACCATCTCCCATACAGCCAGCAACCCACCCCCCACGCAAGGAGCGTCCTCATTGCAAAGCTGGGGGACCATGCCGAGGCATCTGTGAGTAAACGTGAGCTGAGTCCCAGGCCAGCTGCTGCTGAACTGTTCCCACCCTTTCCAGGTAAAACACCTGAATATGTACAAGGGCTTGAAAGCCTAGAGGAAGGACCGTGGAGCCACACCAGCGACCGCACGCAGGCCAACTTGGTGCCTGCAGGCCAGCCAGTGTGGTCCTGGCACCGGGCGCTCTTCCAGAAGCTTTCCATTGCCCTGCCTGAGATACCCCTCCTGTCCCGGCCCCCACTGCTTTTTTCCTTCCTCACCTCTGTCCGGAGAGAAATTCCAGCAGAATGTATGGGTGACACAACCTCTTCTTTACAGGCGGCAGCCTGGAAACTCCTGCAGAAAGGCCAGCAGAACCCCACTCACACCGGGCCACCCACAAAGCTCTGGCCCCGCACTCCCTCCCACCAGCACAGCCCCGAGACTGCTGACGGGGCAGACAATATGGAGTCAGGCACAGCTTCAGGGGCTATTGCTGCCTGGAGCGCTGTTTATATTGACCTCAACGAGGCACACCTGGGGAGGGCGGGCCGGCAGGGTAAGGCTGCCCAGGTCAGCTAATCCACAACCCTCAGGGAATCACATTGTTGAAAATGGACCCCGCTAAGCCAGAAGAGAAGCCAAGGGAAAAAAGGACACAATGACATTTGCAGCACCGTAGATGAGTCTAGAAGTAATCACGTGACTTGTAGTAAGTCAGAAAGTGAAAGACACATATCATATCATATCACTTATAGGTGTTACCTAAAAATGGATACCAGGGCAGATATTTCCACGGAGAAGGGCAATCACAGATTCATTAAACAAACTTATGGTTCACCAATGGAAAGGTGTGAGGATTGGTTTCATTACGATATCGAGGTTAACAGACATATACAAACACAGGTGACATATATAATCACCAAAGACCTACAGAATACCAAGAGAGGACTACTCAACATTCTGTCATAACGTACATGGGAAAAGGATCCCAGGAAGAACAGACATCTGTATATGTGTAAAAGAACCACATCTTCCACACCTACAACAAGCCAAACATTGTAATCAAACTTGCTGTAATAAAAAATAAAAAACTAAATTAAAAACACGAACAAGAAGTAGTGAGACAAACGTGAGGGGCTTTCTCCTGGCACATTCCATTCTAAACTCCAATCTAGAACACCACTTCCACTGAGGCTCTCTTGCCCTAGGAACCAGATTTGGTAAGGGTGAACTGCTGCCACCTTGTGGCCGTTTCACACAACAGCAGCTTTAATCCCAGCGCTAGTGGTCAGTTGATATTCAAAATCATTGCAGGCCTGTAAATGACACCTGCCCTGAAAACAAATCCTGGGGTCACATATCGACCAAAAAATTCAAAGGACGTCCATATTTCAAAACGACCGTTTCAAAAGGCATATTTTACGCACATTAGTGTTCTGCTTCTTTTCCTTTCTTTCCTTTTTTGTTAAAAAAAACGGGAATGTAAAAAGGCATCCCTCAGAATGGGCGAAAAGCGTTGCAAACGAATCAATGGACAGAGGTTTAATCTCCAATATACATAAACAGCTCATGCAGCTTAATATTAAAAAAACAAACAACCCAATACAAAAATGGGCAGAAGATCTAAAGAGACGTTTCTTCAAAGAAGACACAGAGATGGCCAAGACGCACATGAAAAGCTGCTCAACAGCACTAATTATTAGAGAAATGCAAATCAAAACTACAATGAGGTATCACCTCACACCTGTTAGAATCGGCATCATCAGAAAATCTACAAACAACCAATTCTGGGGAGGGTGTGGACAAAAGGAGCCCTCTTCCACTATTGGTGGGAATGTAAATTGATACAGTCACTATGGAGAACAGTATGGAGTTTCCTTAAAAAATCTAGAAATAGAATTAAAATCTGATCCAGCTATCCCACTTCTGGGCATATACCCAGAGAAAACCGTAAATCAAAAAGGCACATTCACCACAATATTCATTGCAGCATTATTTACAATAGCCACGTAATGGAATCCACATAAATGCCCACAGACAGATGAGTGGATAAAGATGTGGTACACATATAAAATGGAATATTACTCGGCCATAAAAAGGAATGAAACTGGATCATTTGTAGAGACATCGATGGATCGAGGGACTGTCATACAGAATGAAGTAAGTCAGAAAGTGGGAAACAAATATTGTATATTAATGCATATAAGTGGAGCGTAAATGATGGTACAGATGAACTGGTTTGCAGGGAAGAAATAGAGACACAGAGGTAGAGAACAAACGTATGGACACCAAGTGAGGGAAGCCATGGGGTGGTGGTGGTGGGATGAGTTTGGAGATTGGGATTGACCTGTATACATGTATATGCATAAAATACATAACTAATAATAACGTGCTGTATAAAAAAATAAATAAAATTAAATTTCACAATTTTAAAAAATAAAATTTAAAAATAAAACAGAAAAAAGTTCTTCCCGTCACACAGATGTATTTATAGGAATGAATTATTTCCATGCTTATATCTATAAATACATAAAAGAGGAATAAAATCTGACTTGAAACATTAAAGAAAAAAAAACCTGAACCCACGAATTATACAGAGGAAAACCCTATCAGGGCACTTGCTCCTGCGGTCAACAATTCTGAAATTGGTCAGTGGTGGGGAACCATCTCCCATACAGCCAGCAACCCACCCCCCACGCAAGGAGCGTCCTCATTGCACAGCTGGGGGACCGTGCCGAGGCATCTGTGATTAAACGTGAGCTGAGCCCCAGGCCAGCTGCTGCTGAACTGTTCTCACCCTTCCCAGGTAAAACACCTGAATATGTACAAGGGCTTGAAAGCCTAGAGGAAGGGCCGTCGAGCCACACCAGCGACAGCACGCAGGCCAACTTGGTGCCTGCAGGCCAGCCCGGGTGTTTCTGGCCCCGGGCGCTCTTCCGGAAGCTTTCCACTGCCCTGCCTGAGATACCCCTCCTATCCCGGCCCCACTGCTTTTTTCCTTCCTCACCTCTGTCCGGAGAGAAATTCCAGCGCAAGGTATGGGTGACACATCCTCTTCTTTACAGGTGGCAGCCTGGCAACTCCTGCAGAAAGGCCAGCAGAGCCCCACTCACAGCGGGCCACCAACAAAGCTGTGGCCCCTCACTCCCTCCCACCAGCACAGCCCCGAGACTGCTGACGGGGCAGAGAATATGGAGTCAGGCACAGCTTCAGGGGCTATTGCTGCCTGGAGCGCTGTTTATATTGACCTCAATGAGGCACACCTGGGGAGGGCGGGCCGGCAGGGTAAGGCTGCCCAGGTCAGCTAATCCACAACCCTCAGGGAATCACATTGTTGAAAATGGACCTCGCTAAGGCAGAATAGAAGCCAGGGAAAAAATGGACACAATGCCATTTGCAGCACCGTAGATGAGTCTAGAAGTAATCACGTGACTTGTAGTAAGTTAGAAAGTGAAAGACATATATCATATCATATCACTTATAGGTGTTACCTAAAAATGGATACCAGGGCAGATATTTCCACGGAGAAGGGCAATCACAGATTCAGTAAACAAACTTATGGTTCACCAATGGAAAGGTGTGAGGATTGGTTTCATTACGATATCGGGGTTAACAGACATATACAAACACAGGTGACATATATAATCACCAAAGACCTACAGAATACCAAGAGAGGACTACTCAACATTCTGTCATAACGTTCATGGGAAAAGGATCCCAGGAAGAACAGACATCTGTATATGTGTAAAAGAACCACATCTTCCACACCTACAACAAGCCAAACATTGTAATCAAACTTGCTGTAATAAAAAAAATAAAAAAATTAAATTAAAAACTCGAACAAGAAGTAGTGAGACAAACTTGAGCGGCTTTCTCCTGGCACATTCCATTCTAAATTCCAATCTAGAACACCACTTCCACTGAGGCTCTCTTGCCCTAGTAACCAGATTTGGTAAGGGTGAACTGCTGCCACCTTGTGGCCGTTTCACACAACAGCAGCTTTAATCCCAGCGCTAGTGGTCAGTTGATATTCAAAATCATTGCACGCCTGTAAATGACACCTGCCCTGAAAACAAATCCTGGGGTCACATATCGACCAAAAAATTCAAAGGACGTCCATATTTCAAAACGACCATTTCAAAAGGCATATTTTACGCACATTAGTGTTCTGCTTCTTTTCCTTTCTTTCCTTTTTTGTTAAAAAACACGGGAATGGAAAAAGGCATCCCTCAGAATGGGCGAAAATCGTTGCAGACGAATCAATGGACAGAGGTTTAATCTCCAATATATATAAACAGCTCATGCAGCTTAATATTACAAAAAACAAACAACCCAAAAAAATGGGCAGAAATCTAAAGAGACGTTTCTTCAAAGGAGACAGAGATGGCCAAGACGCACATGAAAAGCTGCTCAACAGCACTAATTATTAGAGAAATGCAAATCAAAACTACAATGAGGTATCACCTCACACCTGTTAGAATCGGCATCATCAGAAAATCTACAAACAACCAATTCTGGGGAGGGTGTGGACAAAAGGAGCCCTCTTCCACTATTGGTGGGAATGTAAATTGATACAGTCACTATGGAGAACAGTATGGAGTTTCCTTAAAAAAATTAGAAATAGAATTACCATCTGATCCAGCAATCCCACTTCTGGGCATATACCCAGAGAAAACCGTATTTCAAAAAGGCACATTCACCACAATGTTCGTTGCAGCACTATTTACAATAGCCATGTAATGGAAGCCACCTAAATGCCCACAGACAGATGAATGGATAAAGATGTGGTACATATATAAAATGGAATATTACTCGGCCATAAAAAGGAATGAAACTGGGTCATTTGTAGAGACATCGATGGATCGAGAGACTGTCATACAGAATGAAGTAATTCAGAAAGAGGAAAACAAATATTGTATATTAATGCATATATGTGGAGCCTAAAAATGGTACAGATGAACTGGTTTGCAGGGAAGAAATAGAGACACAGAGGTAGAGAACAAACGTATGGACACCAAGTGTGGGAAGCCATGGGGTGGTGGTGGTGGGATGAGTTGGGAGTTTGGTATTGACCTGTATACATGTATACGCATAAAATACATAACTAATAATAACGTGCTGTATAAAAAAAATAAATAAAATTAAATTTCAAAGTTTTAAAAAATAAAATTTAAAAATAAAACAGAAAAAAGTTCTTCCCGTCACACAGATGTATTTATAGGAATGAATTATTTCCATGCTTATATCTATAAATACATAAAAGAGGAATTAAATCTAACTTGAACCATAAAAGAAAAAAAAATCCTGAACCCACGAGTTATACAGAGGAAAACCCTATCAGGGCACTTGCTCCAGCGGTAAACAATTCAGAAATTGGTCAGAGGTGGGGAACCATCTCCCATACAGCCAGCAACCCACCCCCCACGCAAGGAGCGTCCTCATTGCAAACCTGGGGGACCGTGCCGAGGCATCTGTGAGTAAACGTGAGCAGAGCCCCAGGCCAGCTGCTGCTGAACTGTTCCCACCCTTTCCAGGTAAAACACCTGAATATGTACAAGGGCTTGAAAGCCTAGAGGAAGGACCGTGGAGCCACACCAGCGACCGCACGCAGGCCAACTTGGTGCCTGCAGGCCAGCCAGTGTGGTCCTGGCACCGGGCGCTCTTCCAGAAGCTTTCCATTGCCCTGCCTGAGATACCCCTCCTGTCCCGGCCCCCACTGCTTTTTTCCTTCCTCACCTCTGTCCGGAGAGAAATTCCAGCAGAATGTATGGGTGACACAACCTCTTCTTTACAGGCGGCAGCCTGGAAACTCCTGCAGAAAGGCCAGCAGAACCCCACTCACACCGGGCCACCCACAAAGCTCTGGCCCCGCACTCCCTCCCACCAGCACAGCCCCGAGACTGCTGACGGGGCAGACAATATGGAGTCAGGCACAGCTTCAGGGGCTATTGCTGCCTGGAGCGCTGTTTATATTGACCTCAACGAGGCACACCTGGGGAGGGCGGGCCGGCAGGGTAAGGCTGCCCAGGTCAGCTAATCCACAACCCTCAGGGAATCACATTGTTGAAAATGGACCCCGCTAAGCCAGAAGAGAAGCCAAGGGAAAAAAGGACACAATGACATTTGCAGCACCGTAGATGAGTCTAGAAGTAATCACGTGACATGTAGTAAGTCAGAAAGTGAAAGACACATATCATATCATATCACTTATAGGTGTTACCTAAAAATGGATACCAGGGCAGATATTTCCACGGAGAAGGGCAATCACAGATTCATTAAACAAACTTATGGTTCACCAATGGAAAGATGTGAGGATTGGTTTCATTACGATATCGGGGTTAACAGACATATACAAACACAGGTGACATATATAATCACCAAAGACCTACAGAATACCAAGAGAGGACTACTCAACATTCTGTCATAACGTACATGGGAAAAGGATCCCAGGAAGAACAGTCATCTGTATATGTGTAAAAGAACCACATCTTCCACACCTACAACAAGCCAAACATTGTAATCAAACTTGCTGTAATAAAAAATAAAAAATTAAATTAAAAACACGAACAAGAAGAAGTGAGACAAACGTGAGGGGCTTTCTCCTGGCACATTCCATTCTAAACTCCAATCTAGAACACCACTTCCACTGAGGCTCTCTTGCCCTAGTAACCAGATTTGGTAAGGGTGAACTGCTGCCACCTTGTGGCCGTTTCACACAACAGCAGCTTTAATCCCAGCGCTAATGGTCAGTTGATATTCAAAATCATTGCAGGCCTGTAAATGACACCTGCCCTGAAAACAAATCCTGGGGTCACATATCAACCAAAAAATTCAAAGGACGTCCATATTTCAAAACGACCGTTTCAAAAGGCATATTTTACGCACATTAGTGTTCTGCTTCTTTTCCTTTCTTTCCTTTTTTGTTAAAAAAAATGGGAATGGAAAAAGGCATCCCTCAGAATGGGTGAAAATCGTTGCAGACGAATCAATGGACAGAGGTTTAATCTCCAATATATATAAGCAGCTCATGCAGCTTAATATTAAAAAAACAAACAACCCAAAAAAATGGGCAGAAGATCTAAAGAGACGTCTCTTCAAAGGAGACAGAGATCGCCAAGACGCACATGAAAAGCTGCTCAACAGCACTAATTATTAGAGAAATGCAAATCAAAACTACAATGAGGTATCACCTCACACCTGTTAGAATCGGCATCATCAGAAAATCTACAAACAACCAATTCTGGGGAGGGTGTGGACAAAAGGAGCCCTCTTCCACTATTGGTGGGAATGTAAATTGATACAGTCACAATGGAGAACAGTATGGAGTTTCCTTAAAAAAAATTAGAAATAGAATTACCATCTGATCCAGCAATCCCACTTCTGGGCATATACCCAGAGAAAACCTTATTTCAAAAAGGCACATTCACCACAATGTTCGTTGCAGCACTATTTAAAATAGCCAGGTAATAGAAGCAACCTAAATGCCCACAGACAGATGAATGGATAAAGATGTGGTACATATATAAAATGGAATTTTACTCGGCCATTAAAAGGAATGAAACTGGGTCATTTGTAGAGACATCGATGGAACGAGAGACTGTCATACAGAATGAAGTAAGTCAGAAAGAGGAAAACAAATATTGTATATTAATGCATATATGTGGAGCCTAAAAATGGTACAGATGAACTGGTTTGCAGGGAAGAAATAGAGACACAGAGGTAGAGAACAAACGTATGGTCACAAAGTGTGGGAAGCCATGGGGTGGTGCTGGTGGGATGAGTTGGGAGTTTGGGATTGACCTGTATACATGTATATGCATAAAATACATAACTAATAATAACGTGCTGTATAAAAAAATAAATAAAATTAAATTTCACAATTTTAAAAAATAAAATTTAAAAATAAAACAGAAAAAAGTTCTTCCCGTCACACAGATGTATTTATAGGAATGAATTATTTCCATGCTTATATCTATAAATACATAAAAGAGGAATAAAATCTGACTTGAAACATTAAAGAAAAAAAAACCTGAACCCACGAATTATACAGAGGAAAACCCTATCAGGGCACTTGCTCCTGCGGTCAACAATTCTGAAATTGGTCAGTGGTGGGGAACCATCTCCCATACAGCCAGCAACCCACCCCCCACGCAAGGAGCGTCCTCATTGCACAGCTGGGGGACCGTGCCGAGGCATCTGTGATTAAACGTGAGCTGAGCCCCAGGCCAGCTGCTGCTGAACTGTTCTCACCCTTCCCAGGTAAAACACCTGAATATGTACAAGGGCTTGAAAGCCTAGAGGAAGGGCCGTCGAGCCACACCAGCGACAGCACGCAGGCCAACTTGGTGCCTGCAGGCCAGCCAGGGTGTTTCTGGCCCCGGGCGCTCTTCCGGAAGCTTTCCACTGCCCTGCCTGAGATACCCCTCCTATCCCGGCCCCACTGCTTTTTTCCTTCCTCACCTCTGTCCGGAGAGAAATTCCAGCGCAAGGTATGGGTGACACATCCTCTTCTTTACAGGTGGCAGCCTGGCAACTCCTGCAGAAAGGCCAGCAGAGCCCCACTCACACCGGGCCACCAACAAAGCTGTGGCCCCTCACTCCCTCCCACCAGCACAGCCCCGAGACTGCTGACGGGGCAGAGAATATGGAGTCAGGCACAGCTTCAGGGGCTATTGCTGCCTGGAGCGCCGTTTATATTGACCTCAATGAGGCACACCTGGGGAGGGCGGGCCGGCAGGGTAAGGCTGCCCAGGTCAGCTAATCCACAACCCTCAGGGAATCACATTGTTGAAAATGGACCTCGCTAAGGCAGAATAGAAGCCAGGGAAAAAATGGACACAATGCCATTTGCAGCACCGTAGATGAGTCTAGAAGTAATCACGTGACTTGTAGTAAGTTAGAAAGTGAAAGACATATATCATATCATATCACTTATAGGTGTTACCTAAAAATGGATACCAGGGCAGATATTTCCACGGAGAAGGGCAATCACAGATTCAGTAAACAAACTTATGGTTCACCAATGGAAAGGTGTGAGGATTGGTTTCATTACGATATCGGGGTTAACAGACATATACAAACACAGGTGACATATATAATCACCAAAGACCTACAGAATACCAAGAGAGGACTACTCAACATTCTGTCATAACGTTCATGGGAAAAGGATCCCAGGAAGAACAGACATCTGTATATGTGTAAAAGAACCACATCTTCCACACCTACAACAAGCCAAACATTGTAATCAAACTTGCTGTAATAAAAAAAATAAAAAAATTAAATTAAAAACTCGAACAAGAAGTAGTGAGACAAACTTGAGCGGCTTTCTCCTGGCACATTCCATTCTAAATTCCAATCTAGAACACCACTTCCACTGAGGCTCTCTTGCCCTAGTAACCAGATTTGGTAAGGGTGAACTGCTGCCACCTTGTGGCCGTTTCACACAACAGCAGCTTTAATCCCAGCGCTAGTGGTCAGTTGATATTCAAAATCATTGCAGGCCTGTAAATGACACCTGCCCTGAAAACAAATCCTGGGGTCACATATCGACCAAAAAATTCAAAGGACGTCCATATTTCAAAACGACCATTTCAAAAGGCATATTTTACGCACATTAGTGTTCTGCTTCTTTTCCTTTCTTTCCTTTTTTGTTAAAAAACACGGGAATGGAAAAAGGCATCCCTCAGAATGGGCGAAAATCGTTGCAGACGAATCAATGGACAGAGGTTTAATCTCCAATATATATAAACAGCTCATGCAGCTTAATATTACAAAAAACAAACAACCCAAAAAAATGGGCAGAAATCTAAAGAGACGTTTCTTCAAAGGAGACAGAGATGGCCAAGACGCACATGAAAAGCTGCTCAACAGCACTAATTATTAGAGAAATGCAAATCAAAACTACAATGAGGTATCACCTCACACCTGTTAGAATCGGCATCATCAGAAAATCTACAAACAACCAATTCTGGGGAGGGTGTGGACAAAAGGAGCCCTCTTCCACTATTGGTGGGAATGTAAATTGATACAGTCACTATGGAGAACAGTATGGAGTTTCCTTAAAAAAATTAGAAATAGAATTACCATCTGATCCAGCAATCCCACTTCTGGGCATATACCCAGAGAA
Source organism: Mesoplodon mirus (assembly GCF_964341445.2). Lineage (NCBI taxonomy): Eukaryota > Metazoa > Chordata > Mammalia > Artiodactyla > Ziphiidae > Mesoplodon > Mesoplodon mirus. The sequence continues at coordinate 104,534,029 of NC_138987.1, read as the reverse complement.
AACCGTATTTCAAAAAGGCACATTCACCACAATGTTCGTTGCAGCACTATTTACAATAGCCATGTAATGGAAGCCACCTAAATGCCCACAGACAGATGAATGGATAAAGATGTGGTACATATATAAAATGGAATATTACTCGGCCATAAAAAGGAATGAAACTGGGTCATTTGTAGAGACATCGATGGATCGAGAGACTGTCATACAGAATGAAGTAATTCAGAAAGAGGAAAACAAATATTGTATATTAATGCATATATGTGGAGCCTAAAAATGGTACAGATGAACTGGTTTGCAGGGAAGAAATAGAGACACAGAGGTAGAGAACAAACGTATGGACACCAAGTGTGGGAAGCCATGGGGTGGTGGTGGTGGGATGAGTTGGGAGTTTGGTATTGACCTGTATACATGTATACGCATAAAATACATAACTAATAATAACGTGCTGTATAAAAAAAATAAATAAAATTAAATTTCAAAGTTTTAAAAAATAAAATTTAAAAATAAAACAGAAAAAAGTTCTTTCCGTCACACAGATGTATTTATAGGAATGAATTATTTCCATGCTTATATCTATAAATACATAAAAGAGGAATTAAATCTAACTTGAACCATAAAAGAAAAAAAAATCCTGAACCCACGAGTTATACAGAGGAAAACCCTATCAGGGCACTTGCTCCAGCGGTAAACAATTCAGAAATTGGTCCGAGGTGGGGAACCATCTCCCATACAGCCAGCAACCCACCCCCCACGCAAGGAGCGTCCTCATTGCAAACCTGGGGGACCGTGCCGAGGCATCTGTGAGTAAACGTGAGCAGAGCCCCAGGCCAGCTGCTGCTGAACTGTTCCCACCCTTTCCAGGTAAAACACCTGAATATGTACAAGGGCTTGAAAGCCTAGAGGAAGGACCGTGGAGCCACACCAGCGACCGCACGCAGGCCAAATTGGTGCCTGCAGGCCAGTCAGGGTGGTCCTGGCACCGGGCGCTCTTCCAGAAGCTTTCCATTGCCCTGCCTGAGATACCCCTCCTGTCCCGGCCCCCACTGCTTTTTTCCTTCCTCACCTCTGTCCGGAGAGAAATTCCAGCGGAAGGTATGGGTGACACATCCTCTTCTTTACAGGCGGCAGCCTGGCAACTCCTGCAGAAAGGCCAGCAGAACACCACTCACACCGGGCCACCCACAAAGCTGTGGCCCCTCACTCCCTCCCACCAGCACAGCCCCGAGACTGCTGACGGGGCAGAGAATATGGAGTCAGGCACAGGTTCATGGGCTTTGCTGCCTGGAGCGATGTTTATATTGACCTCAACGAGGCACACGTGGGGAGGGCGGGCCGGCAGGGTAAGGCTGCCTAGATCAGCTAATCCACAACCCTCAGGGAATCACATTGTTGAAAATGGACCCCGCTAAGGCAGAAGAGAAGCCAAGGGAAAAAAGGACACAATGCCATTTGCAGCACCGTAGATGAGCCTAGAAGTAATCACGTGACTTGTAGTAAGTCAGAAAGTGAAAGACACATATCATATCATATTACTTAAGGGTGTTACCTAAAAATGGATACCAGGGCAGATATTTCCACGGAGAAGGGTAATCACAGATTCATTAAACAAACTTATGGTTCACCAATGGAAAGATGTGAGGATTGGTTTCATTACGATATCGGGGTTAACAGACATATACAAACACAGGTGACATATATAATCACCAAAGACCTACAGAATACCAAGAGAGGACTACTCAACATTCTGTCATAACGTACATGGGAAAATGATCCCAGGAAGAACAGTCATCTGTATATGTGTAAAAGAACCACATCTTCCACACCTACAACAAGCCAAACATTTTAATCAAACTTGCTGTAATAAAAAATAAAAAAATTAAATTAAAAACACGAACAAGAAGTAATGAGACAAACGTGAGGGGCTTTCTCCTGGCACATTCCATTCTAAACTCCAATCTAGAACACCACTTCCACTGAGGCTCTCTTGCCCTAGTAACCAGATTTGGTAAGGGTGAACTGCTGCCACCTTGTGGCCGTTTCACAAAACAGCAGCTTTAATCCCAACGCTAGTGGTCAGTTGATATTCAAAATCATTGCAGGCCTGTAAATGACACCTGCCCTGAAAACAAATCCTGGGGTCACATATCGACCAAAAAATTCAAAGGACGTCCATATTTCAAAACGACCGTTTCAAAAGGCATATTTTACGCGCATAAGTGTTCTGCTTCTTTTCCTTTCTTTCCTTTTTTGTTAAAAAACACGGGAATGGAAAAAGGCATCCCTCAGAATGGGCGAAAATCGTTGCAGACGAATCAATGGACAGAGGTTTAATCTCCAATATATATAAACAGCTCAAGCAGCATAATATTAAAAAAACAAACAACCCCCCAAAAAATGGGCAGAAGATCTAAAGAGACGTTTCTTCAAAGAAGACACAGAGATGGCCAAGACGCACATGAAAAGCTGCTCAACAGCACTAATTATTAGAGAAATGCAAATCAAAACTACAATGAGGTATCTCCTCACACCTGTTAGAATCGGCATCATCAGAAAATCTACAAACAACCAATTCTGGGGAGGGTGTGGACAAAAGGAGCCCTCTTCCACTATTGGTGGGAATGTAAATTGATACAGTCACTATGGAGAACAGTATGGAGTTTCCTTAAAAAAACTAGAAATAGAATTACCATCTGATCCAGCAATCCCACTTCTGGGCATATACCCAGAGAAAACCGTATTTCAAAAAGGCACATTCACCACAATGTTCGTTGCAGCACTATTTACAATAGCCAGGTAATGGAAGCAACCTAAATGCCCACAGACAGATGAATGGATAAAGCTGTGGTACATATATAAAATGGAATATTACTCGCCCATAAAAAGGAATGAAACTGGGTCATTTGTAGAGACATCAATGGATCGAGAGACTGTCATACAGAATGAAGTAAGTCAGAAAGAGGAAAACAAATATTGTATATTAATGCATATATGTGGAGCCTAAAAATGGTACAGATGAACTGGTTTGAAGGGAAGAAATAGAGACACAGAGGTAGAGAACAAACGTATGGACACCAAGTGTGGGAAGCCATGGGGTGGTGGTGGTGGGATGAGTTGGGAGTTTGGGATTGACCTGTATACATGTATATGCATAAAATACATAACTAATAATAACGTGCTGTATAAAAAAATAAATAAAATTAAATTTCAAAATATTAAAAAATAAAATTTAAAAATAAAACAGAAAAAAGTTCTTCCCGTCACACACATGTATTTATAGGAATGAATTATTTCCATGCTTATATCTATAAATACATAAAAGAGGAATAAAATCTAACTTGAACCATAAAAGAAATAAAAACCTGAACCCACGAGTTATACAGAGGAAATCCCTATCAGGTCACTTGCTCAGTGGTAAACAATTCTGAAATTGGTCAGAGGTGGGGAACCATCTCCCATACAGCCAGCAACCCACCCCGCATGCAAGGAGCATCCTCATTGCAAAGCTGGGGGACCGTGCCGAGGCATCTGTGAGTAAACGTGAGCTGAGCACCAGGCCAGCTGCTGCTGAACTGTTCCCACCCTTTCCAGGTAAAACACCTGAATATGTACAAGGGCTTGAAAGTCTAGAGGAAGGACCGTGGAGCCACACCAGCGACAGCACGCAGGCCAACTTGGTGCCTGCAGGCCAGCCAGGGTGGTCCTGGCCCCGGGCGCTCTTCCGGAAGCTTTCCACTGCCCTGCCTGAGATACCCCTCCTGTCCCGGCCCCCACTGCTTTTTTCCTTTCTCACCTGTGTCCGGAGAGAATTTCTAGCGGAAGGTATGGGTGACACATCCTCTTCTTTACAGGCGGCAGCCTGGCAACTCCTGCAGAAAGGCCAGGAGAACCCCACTCACACCGGGCCACCCAGAAATCTGTGGCCCCTCACTCCCTCCCACCAGCACAGCCCCGAGACTGCTGACGGGGCAGAGAATATGGAGTCAGGCACAGCTTCAGGGGCTATTGCTGCCTGGAGCGCTGTTTATATTGACCTCAATGAGGCACACCTGGGGAGGGCGGGTCGGCAGGGTAAGGCTGCCCAGGTCAGCTAATCCACAACCCTCAGGGAATCACATTGTTGAAAATGGACCCCGCTAAGCCAGAAGAGAAGCCAAGGGAAAAAAGGACACAATGACATTTGCAGCACCGTAGATGAGTCTAGAAGTAATCACGTGACTTGTAGTAAGTCAGAAAGTGAAAGACACATATCATATCACTTATAGGTGTTACCTAAAAATGGATACCAGGGCAGATATTTCCACGGAGAAGGGCAATCACAGATTCATTAAACAAACTTATGGTTCACCAATGGAAAGGTGTGAGGATTTGTTTCATTACGATATCGGGGTTAACAGACATATACAAACACAGGTGACATATATAATCACCAAAGACCTACAGAATACCAAGAGAGGACTACTCAACATTCTGTCATAACGTACATGGGAAAAGGATCCCAGGAAGAACAGACATCTGTATATGTGTAAAAGAACCACATCTTCCACACCTACAACAAGCCAAACATTGTAATCAAACTTGCTGTAATAAAAAATAAAAAAAAATTAAATTAAAAACACGAACAAGAAGTAGTGAGACAAACGTGAGGGGCTTTCTCCTGGCACATTCCATTCTAAACTCCAATCTAGAACACCACTTCCACTGAGGCTCTCTTGCCCTAGGAACCAGATTTGGTAAGGGTGAACTGCTGCCACCTTGTGGCCGTTTCACACAACAGCAGCTTTAATCCCAGCGCTAGTGGTCAGTTGATATTCAAAATCATTGCAGGCCTGTAAATGACACCTGCCCTGAAAACAAATCCTGGGGTCACATATCGACCAAAAAATTCAAAGGACGTCCATATTTCAAAACGACCGTTTCAAAAGGCATATTTTACGCACATTAGTGTTCTGCTTCTTTTCCTTTCTTTCCTTTTTTGTTAAAAAAAACGGGAATGTAAAAAGGCATCCCTCAGAATGGGCGAAAAGCGTTGCAAACGAATCAATGGACAGAGGTTTAATCTCCAATATACATAAACAGCTCATGCAGCTTAATATTAAAAAAACAAACAACCCAATACAAAAATGGGCAGAAGATCTAAAGAGACGTTTCTTCAAAGAAGACACAGAGATGGCCAAGACGCACATGAAAAGCTGCTCAACAGCACTAATTATTAGAGAAATGCAAATCAAAACTACAATGAGGTATCACCTCACACCTGTTAGAATCGGCATCATCAGAAAATCTACAAACAACCAATTCTGGGGAGGGTGTGGACAAAAGGAGCCCTCTTCCACTATTGGTGGGAATGTAAATTGATACAGTCACTATGGAGAACAGTATGGAGTTTCCTTAAAAAATCTAGAAATAGAATTAAAATCTGATCCAGCTATCCCACTTCTGGGCATATACCCAGAGAAAACCGTAAATCAAAAAGGCACATTCACCACAATATTCATTGCAGCATTATTTACAATAGCCACGTAATGGAATCCACATAAATGCCCACAGACAGATGAGTGGATAAAGATGTGGTACACATATAAAATGGAATATTACTCGGCCATAAAAAGGAATGAAACTGGATCATTTGTAGAGACATCGATGGATCGAGGGACTGTCATACAGAATGAAGTAAGTCAGAAAGTGGGAAACAAATATTGTATATTAATGCATATAAGTGGAGCGTAAATGATGGTACAGATGAACTGGTTTGCAGGGAAGAAATAGAGACACAGAGGTAGAGAACAAACGTATGGACACCAAGTGAGGGAAGCCATGGGGTGGTGGTGGTGGGATGAGTTTGGAGATTGGGATTGACCTGTATACATGTATATGCATAAAATACATAACTAATAATAACGTGCTGTATAAAAAAATAAATAAAATTAAATTTCACAATTTTAAAAAATAAAATTTAAAAATAAAACAGAAAAAAGTTCTTCCCGTCACACAGATGTATTTATAGGAATGAATTATTTCCATGCTTATATCTATAAATACATAAAAGAGGAATAAAATCTGACTTGAAACATTAAAGAAAAAAAAACCTGAACCCACGAATTATACAGAGGAAAACCCTATCAGGGCACTTGCTCCTGCGGTCAACAATTCTGAAATTGGTCAGTGGTGGGGAACCATCTCCCATACAGCCAGCAACCCACCCCCCACGCAAGGAGCGTCCTCATTGCACAGCTGGGGGACCGTGCCGAGGCATCTGTGATTAAACGTGAGCTGAGCCCCAGGCCAGCTGCTGCTGAACTGTTCTCACCCTTCCCAGGTAAAACACCTGAATATGTACAAGGGCTTGAAAGCCTAGAGGAAGGGCCGTCGAGCCACACCAGCGACAGCACGCAGGCCAACTTGGTGCCTGCAGGCCAGCCCGGGTGTTTCTGGCCCCGGGCGCTCTTCCGGAAGCTTTCCACTGCCCTGCCTGAGATACCCCTCCTATCCCGGCCCCACTGCTTTTTTCCTTCCTCACCTCTGTCCGGAGAGAAATTCCAGCGCAAGGTATGGGTGACACATCCTCTTCTTTACAGGTGGCAGCCTGGCAACTCCTGCAGAAAGGCCAGCAGAGCCCCACTCACAGCGGGCCACCAACAAAGCTGTGGCCCCTCACTCCCTCCCACCAGCACAGCCCCGAGACTGCTGACGGGGCAGAGAATATGGAGTCAGGCACAGCTTCAGGGGCTATTGCTGCCTGGAGCGCTGTTTATATTGACCTCAATGAGGCACACCTGGGGAGGGCGGGCCGGCAGGGTAAGGCTGCCCAGGTCAGCTAATCCACAACCCTCAGGGAATCACATTGTTGAAAATGGACCTCGCTAAGGCAGAATAGAAGCCAGGGAAAAAATGGACACAATGCCATTTGCAGCACCGTAGATGAGTCTAGAAGTAATCACGTGACTTGTAGTAAGTTAGAAAGTGAAAGACATATATCATATCATATCACTTATAGGTGTTACCTAAAAATGGATACCAGGGCAGATATTTCCACGGAGAAGGGCAATCACAGATTCAGTAAACAAACTTATGGTTCACCAATGGAAAGGTGTGAGGATTGGTTTCATTACGATATCGGGGTTAACAGACATATACAAACACAGGTGACATATATAATCACCAAAGACCTACAGAATACCAAGAGAGGACTACTCAACATTCTGTCATAACGTTCATGGGAAAAGGATCCCAGGAAGAACAGACATCTGTATATGTGTAAAAGAACCACATCTTCCACACCTACAACAAGCCAAACATTGTAATCAAACTTGCTGTAATAAAAAAAATAAAAAAATTAAATTAAAAACTCGAACAAGAAGTAGTGAGACAAACTTGAGCGGCTTTCTCCTGGCACATTCCATTCTAAATTCCAATCTAGAACACCACTTCCACTGAGGCTCTCTTGCCCTAGTAACCAGATTTGGTAAGGGTGAACTGCTGCCACCTTGTGGCCGTTTCACACAACAGCAGCTTTAATCCCAGCGCTAGTGGTCAGTTGATATTCAAAATCATTGCACGCCTGTAAATGACACCTGCCCTGAAAACAAATCCTGGGGTCACATATCGACCAAAAAATTCAAAGGACGTCCATATTTCAAAACGACCATTTCAAAAGGCATATTTTACGCACATTAGTGTTCTGCTTCTTTTCCTTTCTTTCCTTTTTTGTTAAAAAACACGGGAATGGAAAAAGGCATCCCTCAGAATGGGCGAAAATCGTTGCAGACGAATCAATGGACAGAGGTTTAATCTCCAATATATATAAACAGCTCATGCAGCTTAATATTACAAAAAACAAACAACCCAAAAAAATGGGCAGAAATCTAAAGAGACGTTTCTTCAAAGGAGACAGAGATGGCCAAGACGCACATGAAAAGCTGCTCAACAGCACTAATTATTAGAGAAATGCAAATCAAAACTACAATGAGGTATCACCTCACACCTGTTAGAATCGGCATCATCAGAAAATCTACAAACAACCAATTCTGGGGAGGGTGTGGACAAAAGGAGCCCTCTTCCACTATTGGTGGGAATGTAAATTGATACAGTCACTATGGAGAACAGTATGGAGTTTCCTTAAAAAAATTAGAAATAGAATTACCATCTGATCCAGCAATCCCACTTCTGGGCATATACCCAGAGAAAACCGTATTTCAAAAAGGCACATTCACCACAATGTTCGTTGCAGCACTATTTACAATAGCCATGTAATGGAAGCCACCTAAATGCCCACAGACAGATGAATGGATAAAGATGTGGTACATATATAAAATGGAATATTACTCGGCCATAAAAAGGAATGAAACTGGGTCATTTGTAGAGACATCGATGGATCGAGAGACTGTCATACAGAATGAAGTAATTCAGAAAGAGGAAAACAAATATTGTATATTAATGCATATATGTGGAGCCTAAAAATGGTACAGATGAACTGGTTTGCAGGGAAGAAATAGAGACACAGAGGTAGAGAACAAACGTATGGACACCAAGTGTGGGAAGCCATGGGGTGGTGGTGGTGGGATGAGTTGGGAGTTTGGTATTGACCTGTATACATGTATACGCATAAAATACATAACTAATAATAACGTGCTGTATAAAAAAAATAAATAAAATTAAATTTCAAAGTTTTAAAAAATAAAATTTAAAAATAAAACAGAAAAAAGTTCTTCCCGTCACACAGATGTATTTATAGGAATGAATTATTTCCATGCTTATATCTATAAATACATAAAAGAGGAATTAAATCTAACTTGAACCATAAAAGAAAAAAAAATCCTGAACCCACGAGTTATACAGAGGAAAACCCTATCAGGGCACTTGCTCCAGCGGTAAACAATTCAGAAATTGGTCAGAGGTGGGGAACCATCTCCCATACAGCCAGCAACCCACCCCCCACGCAAGGAGCGTCCTCATTGCAAACCTGGGGGACCGTGCCGAGGCATCTGTGAGTAAACGTGAGCAGAGCCCCAGGCCAGCTGCTGCTGAACTGTTCCCACCCTTTCCAGGTAAAACACCTGAATATGTACAAGGGCTTGAAAGCCTAGAGGAAGGACCGTGGAGCCACACCAGCGACCGCACGCAGGCCAACTTGGTGCCTGCAGGCCAGCCAGTGTGGTCCTGGCACCGGGCGCTCTTCCAGAAGCTTTCCATTGCCCTGCCTGAGATACCCCTCCTGTCCCGGCCCCCACTGCTTTTTTCCTTCCTCACCTCTGTCCGGAGAGAAATTCCAGCAGAATGTATGGGTGACACAACCTCTTCTTTACAGGCGGCAGCCTGGAAACTCCTGCAGAAAGGCCAGCAGAACCCCACTCACACCGGGCCACCCACAAAGCTCTGGCCCCGCACTCCCTCCCACCAGCACAGCCCCGAGACTGCTGACGGGGCAGACAATATGGAGTCAGGCACAGCTTCAGGGGCTATTGCTGCCTGGAGCGCTGTTTATATTGACCTCAACGAGGCACACCTGGGGAGGGCGGGCCGGCAGGGTAAGGCTGCCCAGGTCAGCTAATCCACAACCCTCAGGGAATCACATTGTTGAAAATGGACCCCGCTAAGCCAGAAGAGAAGCCAAGGGAAAAAAGGACACAATGACATTTGCAGCACCGTAGATGAGTCTAGAAGTAATCACGTGACATGTAGTAAGTCAGAAAGTGAAAGACACATATCATATCATATCACTTATAGGTGTTACCTAAAAATGGATACCAGGGCAGATATTTCCACGGAGAAGGGCAATCACAGATTCATTAAACAAACTTATGGTTCACCAATGGAAAGATGTGAGGATTGGTTTCATTACGATATCGGGGTTAACAGACATATACAAACACAGGTGACATATATAATCACCAAAGACCTACAGAATACCAAGAGAGGACTACTCAACATTCTGTCATAACGTACATGGGAAAAGGATCCCAGGAAGAACAGTCATCTGTATATGTGTAAAAGAACCACATCTTCCACACCTACAACAAGCCAAACATTGTAATCAAACTTGCTGTAATAAAAAATAAAAAATTAAATTAAAAACACGAACAAGAAGAAGTGAGACAAACGTGAGGGGCTTTCTCCTGGCACATTCCATTCTAAACTCCAATCTAGAACACCACTTCCACTGAGGCTCTCTTGCCCTAGTAACCAGATTTGGTAAGGGTGAACTGCTGCCACCTTGTGGCCGTTTCACACAACAGCAGCTTTAATCCCAGCGCTAATGGTCAGTTGATATTCAAAATCATTGCAGGCCTGTAAATGACACCTGCCCTGAAAACAAATCCTGGGGTCACATATCAACCAAAAAATTCAAAGGACGTCCATATTTCAAAACGACCGTTTCAAAAGGCATATTTTACGCACATTAGTGTTCTGCTTCTTTTCCTTTCTTTCCTTTTTTGTTAAAAAAAATGGGAATGGAAAAAGGCATCCCTCAGAATGGGTGAAAATCGTTGCAGACGAATCAATGGACAGAGGTTTAATCTCCAATATATATAAGCAGCTCATGCAGCTTAATATTAAAAAAACAAACAACCCAAAAAAATGGGCAGAAGATCTAAAGAGACGTCTCTTCAAAGGAGACAGAGATCGCCAAGACGCACATGAAAAGCTGCTCAACAGCACTAATTATTAGAGAAATGCAAATCAAAACTACAATGAGGTATCACCTCACACCTGTTAGAATCGGCATCATCAGAAAATCTACAAACAACCAATTCTGGGGAGGGTGTGGACAAAAGGAGCCCTCTTCCACTATTGGTGGGAATGTAAATTGATACAGTCACAATGGAGAACAGTATGGAGTTTCCTTAAAAAAAATTAGAAATAGAATTACCATCTGATCCAGCAATCCCACTTCTGGGCATATACCCAGAGAAAACCTTATTTCAAAAAGGCACATTCACCACAATGTTCGTTGCAGCACTATTTAAAATAGCCAGGTAATAGAAGCAACCTAAATGCCCACAGACAGATGAATGGATAAAGATGTGGTACATATATAAAATGGAATTTTACTCGGCCATTAAAAGGAATGAAACTGGGTCATTTGTAGAGACATCGATGGAACGAGAGACTGTCATACAGAATGAAGTAAGTCAGAAAGAGGAAAACAAATATTGTATATTAATGCATATATGTGGAGCCTAAAAATGGTACAGATGAACTGGTTTGCAGGGAAGAAATAGAGACACAGAGGTAGAGAACAAACGTATGGTCACAAAGTGTGGGAAGCCATGGGGTGGTGCTGGTGGGATGAGTTGGGAGTTTGGGATTGACCTGTATACATGTATATGCATAAAATACATAACTAATAATAACGTGCTGTATAAAAAAATAAATAAAATTAAATTTCACAATTTTAAAAAATAAAATTTAAAAATAAAACAGAAAAAAGTTCTTCCCGTCACACAGATGTATTTATAGGAATGAATTATTTCCATGCTTATATCTATAAATACATAAAAGAGGAATAAAATCTGACTTGAAACATTAAAGAAAAAAAAACCTGAACCCACGAATTATACAGAGGAAAACCCTATCAGGGCACTTGCTCCTGCGGTCAACAATTCTGAAATTGGTCAGTGGTGGGGAACCATCTCCCATACAGCCAGCAACCCACCCCCCACGCAAGGAGCGTCCTCATTGCACAGCTGGGGGACCGTGCCGAGGCATCTGTGATTAAACGTGAGCTGAGCCCCAGGCCAGCTGCTGCTGAACTGTTCTCACCCTTCCCAGGTAAAACACCTGAATATGTACAAGGGCTTGAAAGCCTAGAGGAAGGGCCGTCGAGCCACACCAGCGACAGCACGCAGGCCAACTTGGTGCCTGCAGGCCAGCCAGGGTGTTTCTGGCCCCGGGCGCTCTTCCGGAAGCTTTCCACTGCCCTGCCTGAGATACCCCTCCTATCCCGGCCCCACTGCTTTTTTCCTTCCTCACCTCTGTCCGGAGAGAAATTCCAGCGCAAGGTATGGGTGACACATCCTCTTCTTTACAGGTGGCAGCCTGGCAACTCCTGCAGAAAGGCCAGCAGAGCCCCACTCACACCGGGCCACCAACAAAGCTGTGGCCCCTCACTCCCTCCCACCAGCACAGCCCCGAGACTGCTGACGGGGCAGAGAATATGGAGTCAGGCACAGCTTCAGGGGCTATTGCTGCCTGGAGCGCCGTTTATATTGACCTCAATGAGGCACACCTGGGGAGGGCGGGCCGGCAGGGTAAGGCTGCCCAGGTCAGCTAATCCACAACCCTCAGGGAATCACATTGTTGAAAATGGACCTCGCTAAGGCAGAATAGAAGCCAGGGAAAAAATGGACACAATGCCATTTGCAGCACCGTAGATGAGTCTAGAAGTAATCACGTGACTTGTAGTAAGTTAGAAAGTGAAAGACATATATCATATCATATCACTTATAGGTGTTACCTAAAAATGGATACCAGGGCAGATATTTCCACGGAGAAGGGCAATCACAGATTCAGTAAACAAACTTATGGTTCACCAATGGAAAGGTGTGAGGATTGGTTTCATTACGATATCGGGGTTAACAGACATATACAAACACAGGTGACATATATAATCACCAAAGACCTACAGAATACCAAGAGAGGACTACTCAACATTCTGTCATAACGTTCATGGGAAAAGGATCCCAGGAAGAACAGACATCTGTATATGTGTAAAAGAACCACATCTTCCACACCTACAACAAGCCAAACATTGTAATCAAACTTGCTGTAATAAAAAAAATAAAAAAATTAAATTAAAAACTCGAACAAGAAGTAGTGAGACAAACTTGAGCGGCTTTCTCCTGGCACATTCCATTCTAAATTCCAATCTAGAACACCACTTCCACTGAGGCTCTCTTGCCCTAGTAACCAGATTTGGTAAGGGTGAACTGCTGCCACCTTGTGGCCGTTTCACACAACAGCAGCTTTAATCCCAGCGCTAGTGGTCAGTTGATATTCAAAATCATTGCAGGCCTGTAAATGACACCTGCCCTGAAAACAAATCCTGGGGTCACATATCGACCAAAAAATTCAAAGGACGTCCATATTTCAAAACGACCATTTCAAAAGGCATATTTTACGCACATTAGTGTTCTGCTTCTTTTCCTTTCTTTCCTTTTTTGTTAAAAAACACGGGAATGGAAAAAGGCATCCCTCAGAATGGGCGAAAATCGTTGCAGACGAATCAATGGACAGAGGTTTAATCTCCAATATATATAAACAGCTCATGCAGCTTAATATTACAAAAAACAAACAACCCAAAAAAATGGGCAGAAATCTAAAGAGACGTTTCTTCAAAGGAGACAGAGATGGCCAAGACGCACATGAAAAGCTGCTCAACAGCACTAATTATTAGAGAAATGCAAATCAAAACTACAATGAGGTATCACCTCACACCTGTTAGAATCGGCATCATCAGAAAATCTACAAACAACCAATTCTGGGGAGGGTGTGGACAAAAGGAGCCCTCTTCCACTATTGGTGGGAATGTAAATTGATACAGTCACTATGGAGAACAGTATGGAGTTTCCTTAAAAAAATTAGAAATAGAATTACCATCTGATCCAGCAATCCCACTTCTGGGCATATACCCAGAGAAAACCGTATTTCAAAAAGGCACATTCACCACAATGTTCGTTGCAGCACTATTTACAATAGCCATGTAATGGAAGCCACCTAAATGCCCACAGACAGATGAATGGATAAAGATGTGGTACATATATAAAATGGAATATTACTCGGCCATAAAAAGGAATGAAACTGGGTCATTTGTAGAGACATCGATGGATCGAGAGACTGTCATACAGAATGAAGTAATTCAGAAAGAGGAAAACAAATATTGTATATTAATGCATATATGTGGAGCCTAAAAATGGTACAGATGAACTGGTTTGCAGGGAAGAAATAGAGACACAGAGGTAGAGAACAAACGTATGGACACCAAGTGTGGGAAGCCATGGGGTGGTGGTGGTGGGATGAGTTGGGAGTTTGGTATTGACCTGTATACATGTATACGCATAAAATACATAACTAATAATAACGTGCTGTATAAAAAAAATAAATAAAATTAAATTTCAAAGTTTTAAAAAATAAAATTTAAAAATAAAACAGAAAAAAGTTCTTTCCGTCACACAGATGTATTTATAGGAATGAATTATTTCCATGCTTATATCTATAAATACATAAAAGAGGAATTAAATCTAACTTGAACCATAAAAGAAAAAAAAATCCTGAACCCACGAGTTATACAGAGGAAAACCCTATCAGGGCACTTGCTCCAGCGGTAAACAATTCAGAAATTGGTCCGAGGTGGGGAACCATCTCCCATACAGCCAGCAACCCACCCCCCACGCAAGGAGCGTCCTCATTGCAAACCTGGGGGACCGTGCCGAGGCATCTGTGAGTAAACGTGAGCAGAGCCCCAGGCCAGCTGCTGCTGAACTGTTCCCACCCTTTCCAGGTAAAACACCTGAATATGTACAAGGGCTTGAAAGCCTAGAGGAAGGACCGTGGAGCCACACCAGCGACCGCACGCAGGCCAAATTGGTGCCTGCAGGCCAGTCAGGGTGGTCCTGGCACCGGGCGCTCTTCCAGAAGCTTTCCATTGCCCTGCCTGAGATACCCCTCCTGTCCCGGCCCCCACTGCTTTTTTCCTTCCTCACCTCTGTCCGGAGAGAAATTCCAGCGGAAGGTATGGGTGACACATCCTCTTCTTTACAGGCGGCAGCCTGGCAACTCCTGCAGAAAGGCCAGCAGAACACCACTCACACCGGGCCACCCACAAAGCTGTGGCCCCTCACTCCCTCCCACCAGCACAGCCCCGAGACTGCTGACGGGGCAGAGAATATGGAGTCAGGCACAGGTTCATGGGCTTTGCTGCCTGGAGCGATGTTTATATTGACCTCAACGAGGCACACGTGGGGAGGGCGGGCCGGCAGGGTAAGGCTGCCTAGATCAGCTAATCCACAACCCTCAGGGAATCACATTGTTGAAAATGGACCCCGCTAAGGCAGAAGAGAAGCCAAGGGAAAAAAGGACACAATGCCATTTGCAGCACCGTAGATGAGCCTAGAAGTAATCACGTGACTTGTAGTAAGTCAGAAAGTGAAAGACACATATCATATCATATTACTTAAGGGTGTTACCTAAAAATGGATACCAGGGCAGATATTTCCACGGAGAAGGGTAATCACAGATTCATTAAACAAACTTATGGTTCACCAATGGAAAGATGTGAGGATTGGTTTCATTACGATATCGGGGTTAACAGACATATACAAACACAGGTGACATATATAATCACCAAAGACCTACAGAATACCAAGAGAGGACTACTCAACATTCTGTCATAACGTACATGGGAAAATGATCCCAGGAAGAACAGTCATCTGTATATGTGTAAAAGAACCACATCTTCCACACCTACAACAAGCCAAACATTTTAATCAAACTTGCTGTAATAAAAAATAAAAAAATTAAATTAAAAACACGAACAAGAAGTAATGAGACAAACGTGAGGGGCTTTCTCCTGGCACATTCCATTCTAAACTCCAATCTAGAACACCACTTCCACTGAGGCTCTCTTGCCCTAGTAACCAGATTTGGTAAGGGTGAACTGCTGCCACCTTGTGGCCGTTTCACAAAACAGCAGCTTTAATCCCAACGCTAGTGGTCAGTTGATATTCAAAATCATTGCAGGCCTGTAAATGACACCTGCCCTGAAAACAAATCCTGGGGTCACATATCGACCAAAAAATTCAAAGGACGTCCATATTTCAAAACGACCGTTTCAAAAGGCATATTTTACGCGCATAAGTGTTCTGCTTCTTTTCCTTTCTTTCCTTTTTTGTTAAAAAACACGGGAATGGAAAAAGGCATCCCTCAGAATGGGCGAAAATCGTTGCAGACGAATCAATGGACAGAGGTTTAATCTCCAATATATATAAACAGCTCAAGCAGCATAATATTAAAAAAACAAACAACCCCCCAAAAAATGGGCAGAAGATCTAAAGAGACGTTTCTTCAAAGAAGACACAGAGATGGCCAAGACGCACATGAAAAGCTGCTCAACAGCACTAATTATTAGAGAAATGCAAATCAAAACTACAATGAGGTATCTCCTCACACCTGTTAGAATCGGCATCATCAGAAAATCTACAAACAACCAATTCTGGGGAGGGTGTGGACAAAAGGAGCCCTCTTCCACTATTGGTGGGAATGTAAATTGATACAGTCACTATGGAGAACAGTATGGAGTTTCCTTAAAAAAACTAGAAATAGAATTACCATCTGATCCAGCAATCCCACTTCTGGGCATATACCCAGAGAAAACCGTATTTCAAAAAGGCACATTCACCACAATGTTCGTTGCAGCACTATTTACAATAGCCAGGTAATGGAAGCAACCTAAATGCCCACAGACAGATGAATGGATAAAGCTGTGGTACATATATAAAATGGAATATTACTCGCCCATAAAAAGGAATGAAACTGGGTCATTTGTAGAGACATCAATGGATCGAGAGACTGTCATACAGAATGAAGTAAGTCAGAAAGAGGAAAACAAATATTGTATATTAATGCATATATGTGGAGCCTAAAAATGGTACAGATGAACTGGTTTGAAGGGAAGAAATAGAGACACAGAGGTAGAGAACAAACGTATGGACACCAAGTGTGGGAAGCCATGGGGTGGTGGTGGTGGGATGAGTTGGGAGTTTGGGATTGACCTGTATACATGTATATGCATAAAATACATAACTAATAATAACGTGCTGTATAAAAAAATAAATAAAATTAAATTTCAAAATATTAAAAAATAAAATTTAAAAATAAAACAGAAAAAAGTTCTTCCCGTCACACACATGTATTTATAGGAATGAATTATTTCCATGCTTATATCTATAAATACATAAAAGAGGAATAAAATCTAACTTGAACCATAAAAGAAATAAAAACCTGAACCCACGAGTTATACAGAGGAAATCCCTATCAGGTCACTTGCTCAGTGGTAAACAATTCTGAAATTGGTCAGAGGTGGGGAACCATCTCCCATACAGCCAGCAACCCACCCCGCATGCAAGGAGCATCCTCATTGCAAAGCTGGGGGACCGTGCCGAGGCATCTGTGAGTAAACGTGAGCTGAGCACCAGGCCAGCTGCTGCTGAACTGTTCCCACCCTTTCCAGGTAAAACACCTGAATATGTACAAGGGCTTGAAAGTCTAGAGGAAGGACCGTGGAGCCACACCAGCGACAGCACGCAGGCCAACTTGGTGCCTGCAGGCCAGCCAGGGTGGTCCTGGCCCCGGGCGCTCTTCCGGAAGCTTTCCACTGCCCTGCCTGAGATACCCCTCCTGTCCCGGCCCCCACTGCTTTTTTCCTTTCTCACCTGTGTCCGGAGAGAATTTCTAGCGGAAGGTATGGGTGACACATCCTCTTCTTTACAGGCGGCAGCCTGGCAACTCCTGCAGAAAGGCCAGGAGAACCCCACTCACACCGGGCCACCCAGAAATCTGTGGCCCCTCACTCCCTCCCACCAGCACAGCCCCGAGACTGCTGACGGGGCAGAGAATATGGAGTCAGGCACAGCTTCAGGGGCTATTGCTGCCTGGAGCGCTGTTTATATTGACCTCAATGAGGCACACCTGGGGAGGGCGGGTCGGCAGGGTAAGGCTGCCCAGGTCAGCTAATCCACAACCCTCAGGGAATCACATTGTTGAAAATGGACCCCGCTAAGCCAGAAGAGAAGCCAAGGGAAAAAAGGACACAATGACATTTGCAGCACCGTAGATGAGTCTAGAAGTAATCACGTGACTTGTAGTAAGTCAGAAAGTGAAAGACACATATCATATCACTTATAGGTGTTACCTAAAAATGGATACCAGGGCAGATATTTCCACGGAGAAGGGCAATCACAGATTCATTAAACAAACTTATGGTTCACCAATGGAAAGGTGTGAGGATTTGTTTCATTACGATATCGGGGTTAACAGACATATACAAACACAGGTGACATATATAATCACCAAAGACCTACAGAATACCAAGAGAGGACTACTCAACATTCTGTCATAACGTACATGGGAAAAGGATCCCAGGAAGAACAGACATCTGTATATGTGTAAAAGAACCACATCTTCCACACCTACAACAAGCCAAACATTGTAATCAAACTTGCTGTAATAAAAAATAAAAAAAAATTAAATTAAAAACACGAACAAGAAGTAGTGAGACAAACGTGAGGGGCTTTCTCCTGGCACATTCCATTCTAAATTCCAATCTAGAATACAACTTCCACTGAGCCTCTTTTGCCCTAGTAACCAGATTTGGTAAGGGTGAACTGCTGCCACCTTGTGGCCGTTTCACACAACAGCAGCTTTAATCCCAGCGCTAATGGTCAGTTGTTATTCAAAATCATTTCAGGCCTGTAAATGACACCTGCCCTGAAAACAAATCCTGGGGTCACATATCGACCAAAAAATTCAAAGGACGTCCATATTTCAAAACGACCGTTTCAAAAGGCATATTTTATGCACATTAGTGTTCTGCTTCTTTTCCTTTCTTCCCTTTTTTGTTAAAAAACACGGGAATGGAAAAAGACATCCCTCAGAATGGGCGAAAATCGTTGCAGACGTAACAATGGACAGTGGTTTAATCTCCAATATATATAAACAACTCATGCAGCTTAATATTAAAAAAACAAACAACCCAATACAAAAATGTGCAGAAGATCTAAAGAGACGTTTCTTCAAAGAAGACACAGAGATGGCCAAGACGCACATGAAAAGCTGCTCAACAGCACTAATTATTAGAGAAATGCAAATCAAAACTACAATGAGGTATCACGTCACACCTGTTAGAATCGGCATCATCAGAAAATCTACAAACAACCAATTCTGGGGAGGGTGTGGACAAAAGGAGCCCTCTTCCACTATTGGTGGGAATGTAAATTGATACAGTCTCTATGGAGAACAGTATGGAGTTTCCTTAAAAAAACTAGAAATAGAATTACCATCTGATCCAGCAATCCCACTTCTGGGCATATACCCAGAGAAAACCGTATTTCAAAAAGGCACATTCACCACAATGTTCGTTGCAGCACTATTTACAATAGCCAGGTAATGGAAGCAACCTAAATGCCCACAGACAGATGAATGGATAAAGATGTGGTACATATATAAAATGGAATATTACTCGGCCATAAAAAGGAATGAAACTGGGTCATTTGTAGAGACATCGATGGATCGAGAGACTGTCATACAGAATGAAGTAAGTCAGAAAGAGGAAAACAAATATTGTATATTAATGCATATATGTGGAACCTAAAAAAATGGTACAGATGAACTGGTTTGCAGGGAAGAAATAGAGACACAGAGGTAGAGAACAAACGTATGGACACCAAGTGTGGGAAGCCATGGGGTGGTGGTGGTGGGAAGAGTTGGGAGATTGGGATTGACCTGTATACATGTATATGCATAAAATACATAACTAATAATAACCTGCTGTATAAAAACATAAATAAAATTAAATTTCAAAATTTTAAAAAATAAAATTTAAAAATAAAACAGAAAAAATTCTTCCCGTCACACAGATGTATTTATAGGAATGAATTATTTCCATGCTTATATCTATAAATACATAAAAGAGGAATAAAATCTAACTTGAACCATAAAAGAAAAAAAAGTGAACCCACGAGTTATACAGAGGAAAACCCTATCACGGCACTTGCTCCAGCGGTAAACAATTCTGAAATTGGTCAGAGGTGGGGAACCATCTCCCATACAGCCAGCAACCCACCCCCCACGCAAGGAGCGTCCTCATTGCAAAGCTGGGGGACTGTGCCGAGGCATCTGTGAGTAAACGTGAGCTGAGCCCAAGGCCAGCTGCTGCTGAACTGTTCCCAACCTTTCCAGGTAAAACACCTGAATATGTACAAGGGCTTGAAAGCCTAGAGGAAGGACCGTGGAGCCACACCAGCGACAGCACGCAGGCCAACTTGGTGCCTGCAGGCCAGCAAGGGTGGTCCTGGCCCCGGGCGCTCTTCCAAACCCTTTCCATTGCCCTGCCTGAGATACCCCTCCTGTCCCGGCCCCCACTGCTTTTTTCCTTCCTCACCTCTGTCCGGAGAGAAATTCCAGTGGAAGGTATGGGTGACACAACCTCTTCTTTACAGGCGGCAGCCTGGCAACTCCTGCAGAAAGGCCAGCAGAACCCCACTCACACCGGGCCACCCACAAAGCTGTGGCCCCTCACTCCCTCCCACCAGCACAGCCCCGAGACTGCTGACGGGGCAGAGAATATGGATTCAGGCACAGCTTCAGGGGCTATTTCTGCCTGGAACTCTGTTTATATTGACCTCAACGAGGCACACCTGGGGGGGGCGGGCCGGCAGGGTAAGGCTGCCCAGGTCAGCTAATCCACAACCCTCAGGGAATCACATTGTTGAAAATGGAACCCGCTAAGGCATAAGAGAAGCCAAGGGAAAAAAGGACACAATGCCATTTGCAGCACCATAGATGACTCTAGAAGTAATCACGTGACTTGTAGTAAGTCAGAAAGTGAAAGACACATATCATATCACTTATAGGTGTTACCTAAAAATGGATACCAGGGCAGATATTTCCACGGAGAAGGGCAAACACAGATTCATTAAACAAACTTATGGTTCACCAATGGAAAGGTGTGAGGATTGGTTTCATTAC
Source organism: Mesoplodon mirus (assembly GCF_964341445.2). NCBI lineage: Eukaryota > Metazoa > Chordata > Mammalia > Artiodactyla > Ziphiidae > Mesoplodon > Mesoplodon mirus. The sequence goes on along the minus strand of NC_138987.1, from coordinate 104,513,290 downwards.
GATAGTGGGGTTAACAGACATATACAAACACAGGTGACATATATAATCACCAAAGACCTACAGAATACCAAGAGAGGACTACTCAACATTCTGTCATAACGTACATGGGAAAAGGATCCCAGGAAGAACAGACATCTGTATATGTGTAAAAGAACCACATCTTCCACACCTACAACAAGCCAAACATTGAAATCAAACTTGCTGTAATAAAAAATAAAAAAAATTAAATTAAAAACACGAACAAGAAGTAGTGAGACAAACGTGAGGGGCTTTCTCCTGGCACATTCCATTCTAAACTCCAATCTAGAACACCACTTCCACTGAGGCTCTCTTGCCCTAGTAACCAGATTTGGTAAGGGTGAACTGCTGCCACGTTGTGGCCGTTTCACACAACAGAAGCTTTAATCCCAGCGCTAATGGTCAGTTGATATTCAAATTCATTGCAGGCCTGTAAATGACACCTGCCCTGAAAACAAATCCTGGGGTCACATATCGACCAAAAAATTCAAAGGACGTCCATATTTCAAAACGACCGTTTCAAAAGGCATATTTTACGCACATTAGTGTTCTGCTTCTTTTCCTTTCTTCCCTTTCTTGTTAAAAAACACGGGAATGGAAAAAGGCATCCCTCAGAATGGGCGAAAATCGTTGCAGGCGTATCAATGGACAGAGGTTTAATCTCCAATCTATATAAACAACTCATGCAGCTTAATATTAAAAAAACAAACAACCCAATACAAAAATGTGCAGAAGATCTAAAGAGATGTTTCTTCAAAGAAGACACAGAGATGGCCAAGACGCACATGAAAAGCTGCTCAACAGCACTAATTATTAGAGAAATGCAAATCAAAACTACAATGAGGTATCACGTCACACCTGTTAGAATCGGCATCATCAGAAAATCTACAAACAACCAATTCTGGGGAGGGTGTGGACAAAAGGAGCCCTCTTCCACTATTGGTGGGAATGTAAATTGATACAGTCTCTATGGAGAACAGTATGGAGTTTCCTTAAAAAAACTAGAAATAGAATTACCATCTGATCCAGCAATCCCACTTCTGGGCATATACCCAGAGAAAACCGTATTTCAAAAAGGCACATTCATCACAATGTTCGTTGCAGCACTATTTACAATAGCCAGGTAATGGAAGCAACCTAAATGCCCACAGACAGATGAATGGATAAAGATGTGGTACATATATAAAATGGAATATTACTCGGCCATAAAAAGGAATGAAACTGGGTCATTTGTAGAGACATCGATGGATCGAGAGACTGTCATACAGAATGAAGTAAGTCAGAAAGAGGAAAACAAATATTGTATATTAATGCATATATGTGGAACCTAAAAAAATGGTACAGATGAACTGGTTTGCAGGGAAGAAATAGAGACACAGAGGTAGAGAACAAACGTATGGACACCAAGTGTGGGAAGCCATGGGGTGGTGGTGGTGGGAAGAGTTGGGAGATTGGGATTGAGCTGTATACATATATATGCATAAAATACATAACTAATAATAACCTGCTGTATAAAAACATAAATAAAATTAAATTTCAAAATTTTAAAAAATAAAATTTAAAAATAAAACAGAAAAAATTCTTCCCGTCACACAGATGTATTTATAGGAATGAATTATTTCCATGCTTATATCTATAAATACATAAAAGAGGAATAAAATCTAAATTGAACCATAAAAGAAAAAAAAGTGAACCCACGAGTTATACAGAGGAAAACCCTATCACGGCACTTGCTCCAGCGGTAAACAATTCTGAAATTGGTCAGAGGTGGGGAACCATCTCCCATACAGCCAGCAACCCACCCCCCACGCAAGGAGCGTCCTCATTGCAAAGCTGGGGGACTGTGCCAAGGCATCTGTGAGTAAACGTGAGCTGAGCCCAAGGCCAGCTGCTGCTGAACTGTTCCCACCCTTTCCAGGTAAAACACCTGAATATGTACAAGGGCTTGAAAGCCTAGAGGAAGGACCGTGGAGCCACACCAGCGACAGCACGCAGGCCAACTTGGTGCCTGCAGGCCAGCCAGGGTGGTCCAGGCCCCGGGCGCTCTTCCAAAATCTTTCCATTGCCCTGCCTGAGATACCCCTCCTGTCCCGGCCCCCACTGCTTTTTTCCTTCCTCACCTCTGTCCGGAGAGAAATTCCAGCGGAAGGTATGGGTGACACATCCTCTTCTTTACAGGCGGCAGCCTGGCAACTCCTGCAGAAAGGCCAGCAGAACCCCACTCACACCGGGCCACCCACAAAGCTCTGGCCCCTCACTCCCTCCCACCAGCACAGCCCCGAGACTGCTGACGGGGCAGACAATATGGAGTCAGGCACAGCTTCAGGGGCTATTGCTGCCTGGAGCGCTGTTTATATTGACCTCAACGAGGCACACCTGGGAAGGGCGGGCCGTCAGGGTAAGGCTGCCCAGGTCAGCTAATCCACAACCCTCAGGGAATCACATTGTTGAAAATGGACCCCCTAAGCCAGAAGAGAAGCCAAGGGAAAAAAGGACACAATGACATTTGCAGCACCGTAGATGAGTCTAGAAGTAATCACGTGACTTGTAGTAAGTCAGAAAGTGAAAGACACATATCATATCATATCACTTATAGGTGTTACCTAAAAATGGATACCAGGGCAGATATTTCCACGGAGAAGGGCAATCACAGATTCATTAAACAAACTTATGGTTCACCAATGGAAAGGTGTGAGGATTGGTTTCATTACGATATCAGGGTTAACAGACATATACAAACACAGGTGACATATATAATCACCAAAGACCTACAGAATACCAAAAGAGGACTACTCAACATTCTGTCATAACGTACATGGGAAAAGGATCCCAGGAAGAACAGACATCTGTATACGTGTAAAGGAACCACATCTTCCACATCTACAACAAGCCAAACATTGTAATCAAACTTGCTGTAATAAGAAATAAAAAATTAAATTAAAAACACGAACAAGAAGAAGTGAGACAAACGTGAGGGGATTTCTCCTGGCACATTCCATTCTAAACTCCAACCTAGAACACCACTTCCACTGAGGCTCTCTTGCCCTAGTAACCAGATTTGGTAAGGGTGAACTGCTGCCACCTTGTGGCCGTTTCACACAACAGCAGCTTTAATCCCAGCGCTAATGGTCAGTTGATATTCAAATTCATTGCAGGCCTGTAAATGACAACTGCCCTGAAAACAAATCCTGGGGTCACATATCGACCAAAAAATTAAAAGGACGTCCATATTTCAAAACGACCATTTCAAAAGGCATATTTTACGCATATTAGTGTTCTGCTTCTTTTCCTTTCTTTCCTTTTTTGTTAAAAAACACGGGAATGGAAAAAGGCATCCCTCAGAATGGGTGAAAATCGTTGCAAACGAATCAATGGACAGAGGTTTAATCTCCAATCTATATAAACAGCTCATGCAGCTTAATATTAAAAAAACAAACAACCCAAAATAAATGGGCAGAAGATCTAAAGAGACGTTTCTTCAAAGGAGACACAGAGATGGCCAAGACGCACATGAAAAGCTGCTCAACAACACAAATTATTAGAGAAATGCAAATCAAAACTACAATGAGGTATCACCTCACACCTGTTAGAATCGGCATCATCAGAAAATCTACAAACAACCAATTCTGGGGAGGGTGTGGACAAAAGGAGCCCTCTTCCACTATTGGTGGGAATGTAAATTGATACAGTCACTATGGAGAACAGTATGGAGTTTCCTTAAAAAAACTAGAAATAGAATTACCATCTGATCCAGCAATCCCACTTCTGGGCATATACCCAGAGAAAACCGTAAATCAAAAAGGCACATTCACACAATGTTCATTGCAGCACTATTTACAATAGCCAGGTAATGGAAGCAACCTAAATGCCCACAGACAGATGAATGGATAAAGATGTGGTACATATATGAAATGGAATATTACTCGGCCATAAAAATGAATGAAACTGGGTCATTTGTAGAGACATCGATGGATCGAGAGACTGTCATACAGAATGAAGTAAGTCAGAAAGAGGAATACAAATATTGAATATTAATGCATATATGTGGAACCTAAAAAATGGTACAGATGAACTGGTTTGCAGGGAAGAAATAGAGACACAGAGGTAGAGAAAAAACGTATGGACACCAAGTGTGGGAAGCCATGGGGTGGTGGTGGTGGGATGAGTTGGGAGATTGGGATTGAGCTGTATACATGTATATGCATAAAATACATAACTAATAATAACCTGCTGTATAAAAACATAAATAAAATTAAATTTCAAAATTTTTAAAAATAAAATTTAAAAATAAAACTGAAAAAATTCTTCCTGTCAATAAGATGTATTTATAGGAATGAATTATTTCCATGCTTATATTTATAAATACATAACAGAGGAATAAAATCTAACTTGAACCATAAAAGAAAAAAAAAGTGAACCTACGAGTTATACAGCGGAAAATCCTATCACAGCACTTGCTCCAGCGGTAAACAATTCTGAAATTGGTCAGAGGTGGGGAACCATCTCCCATACAGCCAGCAACCCACCCCCCATGCAAGGAGCGTCCTCATTGCAAAGCTGGGGGACCGTGCGGAGGCATCTGTGAGTAAACGTGAGCTGAGCCCCAGGCCAGCTGCTGCTGAACTGTTCCCACCCTTTCCAGGTAAAACACCTGAATATGTACAAGGGCTTGAAAGCCTAGAGGAAGGACCGTGGAGCCACACCAGCGACAGCACGCAGGCCAACTTGGTGCCTGCAGGCCAGCCAGTGTGGTCCTGGCACCGGGCGCTCTTCCAGAATCCTTCCATTGCCCTGCCTGAGATACCGCTCCTGTCCCGGCCCCCACTGCTTTTTTCCTTCCTCACCTCTGTCCGGAGAGAATTTCCAGCGGAAGGTATGGGTGACACATCCTCTTCTTTACAGGCGGCAGCCTGGCAACTCCTGCAGAAAGGCCAGGAGAACCCCACTCACACCGGGCCACCCAGAAATCTGTGGCCCCTCACTCCCTCCCACCAGCACAGCCCCGAGATTGCTGACGGGGCAGAGAATATGGAGTCAGGCACAGCTTCAGGGGCTATTGCTGCCTGGAGCGCTGTTTATATAGACCTCAATGAGGCACACCTGGGGAGGGCGGGTCGGCAGGGTAAGGCTGCCCAGGTCAGCTAATCCACAACCCTCAGGGAATCACATTGTTGAAAATGGACCCCACTAAGGCAGAAGAGTAGCCAAGGGAAAAAAGGACACAATGCCATTTGCAGCACCATAGATGACTCTAGAAGTAATCACGTGACTTGTAGTAAGTCAGAAAGTGAAAGACACATATCATATCATATCACTTATAGGTTTTACCTAAAAATGGATATCAGGGCAGATATTTCCACCCAGAAGGGCAATCACAGATTCATTAAACAAACTTATGGTTCACCAATGGAAAGGTGTGAGGATTGGTTTCATTACGATATTGGGGTTAACAGACATATACAAACACAGGTGACATATATAATCACCAAAGACCTACAGAATACCAAGAGAGGACTACTCAACATTCTGTCATAACGTACATGGGAAAAGGATCCCAGGAAGAACAGACATCTGTATATGTGTAAAAGAACCACATCTTCCACACCTACAACAAGCCAAACATTGTAATCAAACTTGCTGTAATAAAAAATAAAAAACTAAATTAAAAACACGAACAAGAAGTAGTGAGACAAACGTGAGGGGCTTTCTCCTGGCACATTCCATTCTAAACTCCAATCTAGAACACCACTTCCACTGAGGCTCTCTTGCCCTAGGAACCAGATTTGGTAAGGGTGAACTGATGCCACCTTGTGGCCGTTTCACACAACAGCAGCTTTAATCCCAGCGCTAGTGGTCAGTGGATATTCAAAATCATTGCAGGCCTGTAAATGACACCTGCCCTGAAAACAAATCCTGGGGTCACATATCGACCAAAAAATTCAAAGGACGTCCATATTTTAAAACGACCGTTTCAAAAGGCATATTTTACGCACATTAGTGTTCTGCTTCTTTTCCTTTCTTTCCTTTTTTGTTAAAAAACACGGGAATGGAAAAAGGCATCCCTCAGAATGGGCGAAAATCGTTGCAGACGAATCAATGGACAGAGGTTTAATCTCCAATATATATATACAGCACATGCAGCTTAATATTAAAAAAACAAACAACCCAAAAAAAATGGGCAGAAGATCTAAAGAGACGTTTCTTCAAAGGAGACACAGAGATGGCCAAGACGCACATGAAAAGCTGCTCAACAGCACTAATTATTAGAGAAATGCAAATCAAAACTACAATGAGGTATCACCTCACACCTGTTAGAATCGGCATCATCAGAAAATCTACAAACAACCAATTCTGGGGAGGGTGTGGACAAAAGGAGCCCTCTTCCACTATTGGTGGGAATGTAAATTGATACAGTCACTATGGAGAACAGTATGGAGTTTCCTTAAAAAAATTAGAAATAGAATTTCCATCTGATCCAGCAATCCCACTTCTGGGCATATACCCAGAGAAAACTGTATTTCAAAAAGGCACATTCACCACAATGTTCGTTGCAGCACTATTTACAATAGCCAGGTAATGGAAGCAACCTAAATGCCCACAGACAGATGAATGGATAAAGATGTGGTACATATATAAAATGGAATATTACTCGGCCATTAAAAGGAATGAAACTGGGTCATTTGTAGAGACATCGATGGATCCAGAGACTGTCATACAGAATAAAGTAAGTCAGAAAGAGGAAAACAAATATTGTATATTAATGCATATATGTGGAGCCTAAAAATGGTACAGATGAACTGGTTTGCAGGGAAGAAATAGAGACACAGAGGTAGAGAACAAACGTATGGACACCAAGTGTGGGAAGCCATGGGGTGGTGGTGGTGGGATGAGTTGGGAGTTTGGGATTGACCTGTATACATGTATATGCATAAAATACATAACTAATAATAACGTGCTGTATAAAAAAATAAATAAAATTAAATTTCAAAATTTTTAAAAATAAAATTTAAAAATAAAACAGAAAAAAGTTCTTCCCGTCACACAGATGTATTTATAGGAATGAATTATTTCCATGCTTATATCTATAAATACATAAAAGAGGAATAAAATCTAACTTGAACCATAAAAAAAAAAGTGAACCCACGAGTTATACAGAGGAAAACCCTATCAGGGCACTTGCTCCAGTGGTAAACAATTCTGAAATTGGTCAGAGGTGGGGAACCATCTCCCATACAGCCAGCAACCCACCCCCCACGCAAGGAGCGTCCTCATTGCAAAGCTGGGGGACCATGCCGAGGCATCTGTGAGTAAACGTGAGCTGAGCCCCAGGCCAGCTGCTGCTGAACTGTTCCCATTCTTTCCAGGTAAAACACCTGAATATGTACAAGGGCTTGAAAGCCTAGAGGAAGGACCGTGGAGCCACACCAGCGACAGCACGCAGGCCAACTTGGTGCCTGCAGGCCAGCCAGTGTGGTCCTGGCACCGGGCGCTCTTCCAGAAGCTTTCCATTGCCCTGCCTGAGATACCCCTCCTGTCCCGGCCCCCACTGCTTTTTTCCTTCCTCACCTCTGTCCGGAGAGAAATTCCAGCAGAATGTATGGGTGACACAACCTCTTCTTTACAGGCGGCAGCCTGGAAACTCCTGCAGAAAGGCCAGCAGAACCCCACTCACACCGGGCCACCCACAAAGCTCTGGCCCCTCACTCCCTCCCACCAGCACAGCCCCGAGACTGCTGACGGGGCAGACAATATGGAGTCAGGCACAGCTTCAGGGGCTATTGCTGCCTGGAGCGCTGTTTATATTGACCTCAACGAGGCACACCTGGGGAGGGCGGGCCGTCAGGGTAAGGCTGCCCAGGTCAGCTAATCCACAACCCTCAGGGAATCACATTGTTGAAAATGGACCCCGCTAAGCCAGAAGAGAAGCCAAGGGAAAAAAGGACACAATGACATTTGCAGCACCGTAGATGAGTCTAGAAGTAATCACGTGACTTGTAGTAAGTCAGAAAGTGAAAGACACATATCATATCATATCACTTATAGGTGTTACCTAAAAATGGATACCAGGGCAGATATTTCCACGGAGAAGGGCAATCACAGATTCATTAAACAAACTTATGGTTCACCAATGGAAAGGTGTGAGGATTGGTTTCATTACGATATCGAGGTTAACAGACATATACAAACACAGGTGACATATATAATCACCAAAGACCTACAGAATACCAAGAGAGGACTACTCAACATTCTGTCATAACGTACATGGGAAAAGGATCCCAGGAAGAACAGACATCTGTATATGTGTAAAAGAACCACATCTTCCACACCTACAACAAGCCAAACATTGTAATCAAACTTGCTGTAATAAAAAATAAAAAACTAAATTAAAAACACGAACAAGAAGTAGTGAGACAAACGTGAGGGGCTTTCTCCTGGCACATTCCATTCTAAACTCCAATCTAGAACACCACTTCCACTGAGGCTCTCTTGCCCTAGTAACCAGATTTGGTAAGGGTGAACTGCTGCCACCTTGTGGCCGTTTCACACAACAGCAGCTTTAATCCCAGCGCTAGTGGTCAGTTGATATTCAAAATCATTGCAGGCCTGTAAATGACACCTGCCCTGAAAACAAATCCTGGGGTCACATATCGACCAAAAAATTCAAAGGACGTCCATATTTCAAAACGACCGTTTCAAAAGGCATATTTTACGCACATTAGTGTTCTGCTTCTTTTCCTTTCTTTCCTTTTTTGTTAAAAAACACGGGAATGGAAAGAGGCATCCCTCAGAATGGGTGAAAATCGTTGCCAACGAATCAATGGACAGAGGTTTAATCTCCAATCTATATAAACAGCTCATGCAGCTTAATATTAAAAAAACAAACAACCCAAAATAAATGGGCAGAAGATCTAAAGAGACGTTTCTTCAAAGGAGACACAGAGATGGCCAAGACGCACATGAAAAGCTGCTCAACAGCACTAATTATTAGAGAAATGCAAATCAAAACTACAATGAGGTATCACCTCACACCTGTTAGAATCGGCATCATCAGAAAATCTACAAACAACCAATTCTGGGGAGGGTGTGGACAAAAGGAGCCCTCTTCCACTATTGGTGGGAATGTAAATTGATACAGTCACTATGGAGAACAGTATGGAGTTTCCTTAAAAAAACTAGAAATAGAATTACCATCTGATCCAGCAATCCTACTTCTGGGCATATACCCAGAGAAAACCGTTAATCAAAAAGGCACATTCACACAATGTTCATTGCAGCACTATTTACAATAGCCAGGTAATGGAAGCAACCTAAATGCCCACAGACAGATGAATGGATAAAGATGTGGTACATATATGAAATGGAATATTACTCGGCCATAAAAAGGAATGAAACTGGGTCATTTGTAGAGACATCGATGGATCCAGAGACTGTCATACAGAATGAAGTAAGTCAGAAAGAGGAAAACAAATATTGAATATTAATGCATATATGTGGAACCTAAAAAATGGTACATATGAACTGGTTTGCAGGGAAGAAATAGAGACACAGAGGTAGAGAATAAACGTATGGACACCAAGTGTGGGAAGCCATGGGGTGGTGGTGGTGGGATGAGTTGGGAGATTGGGATTGAGCTGTATACATGTATATGCATAAAATACATAACTAATAATAACCTGCTGTATAAAAACATAAATAAAATTAAATTTCAAAATTTTAAAAAATAAAATTTAAAAATAAAACAGAAAAAATTCTTCCTGTCAATAAGATGTATTTATAGGAATGAATTATTTCCATGCTTATATTTATAAATACATAACAGAGGAATAAAATCTAACTTGAACCATAAAAGAAAAAAAAAGTGAACCTACGAGTTATACAGCGGAAAATCCTATCACAGCACTTGCTCCAGCGGTAAACATTTCTGAAATTGGTCAGAGGTGGGGAACCATCTCCCATACAGCCAGCAACCCACCCCCCATGCAAGGAGCGTCCTCATTGCAAAGCTGGGGGACCGTGCGGAGGCATCTGTGAGTAAACGTGAGCTGAGCCCCAGGCCAGCTGCTGCTGAACTGTTCCCACCCTTTCCAGGTAAAACACCTGAATATGTACAAGGGCTTGAAAGCCTAGAGGAAGGACCGTGGAGCCACACCAGCGACAGCACGCAGGCCAACTTGGTGCCTGCAGGCCAGCCAGTGTGGTCCTGGCACCGGGCGCTCTTCCAGAATCTTTCCATTGCCCTGCCTGAGATACCGCTCCTGTCCCGGCCCCCACTGCTTTTTTCCTTCCTCACCTCTGTCCGGAGAGAATTTCCAGCGGAAGGTATGGGTGACACATCCTCTTCTTTACAGGCGGCAGCCTGGCAACTCCTGCAGAAAGGCCAGGAGAACCCCACTCACACCGGGCCACCCAGAAATCTGTGGCCCCTCACTCCCTCCCACCAGCACAGCCCCGAGACTGCTGACGGGGCAGAGAATATGGAGTCAGGCACAGCTTCAGGGGCTATTGCTGCCTGGAGCGCTGTTTATATAGACCTCAATGAGGCACACCTGGGGAGGGCGGGTCGGCAGGGTAAGGCTGCCCAGGTCAGCTAATCCACAACCCTCAGGGAATCACATTGTTGAAAATGGACCCCCTAAGCCAGAAGAGAAGCCAAGGGAAAAAAGGACACAATGACATTTGCAGCACCGTAGATGAGTCTAGAAGTAATCACGTGACTTGTAGTAAGTCAGAAAGTGAAAGACACATATCATATCATATCACTTATAGGTTTTACCTAAAAATGGATACCAGGGCAGATATTTCCACGGAGAAGGGCAATCACAGATTCATTAAACAAACTTATGGTTCACCAATGGAAAGGTGTGAGGATTGGTTTCATTACGATATCGGGGTTAACAGACATATACAAACACAGGTGACATATATAATCACCAAAGACCTACAGAATACCAAGAGAGGACTACTCAACATTCTGTCATAACGTACATGGGAAAAGGATCCCAGGAAGAACAGACATCTGTATACGTGTAAAAGAACCACATCTTCCACATCTACAACAAGCCAAACATTGTAATCAAACTTGCTGTAATAAGAAATAAAAAATTAAATTAAAAACACGAACAAGAAGTAGTGAGACAAACGTGAGGGGATTTCTCCTGGCACATTCCATTCTAAACTCCAATCTAGAACACCACTTCCACTGAGGCTCTCTTGCCCTAGTAACCAGATTTGGTAAGGGTGAACTGCTGCCACCTTGTGGCCGTTTCACACAACAGCAGCTTTAATCCCAGTGCTAGTGGTCAGTTGATATTCAAAATCATTGCAGGCCTGTAAATGACACCTGCCCTGAAAACAAATCCTGGGGTCACATATCGACCAAAAAATTCAAAGGACGTCCATATTTCAAAACGACCGTTTCAAAAGGCATATTTTACGCACATTAGTGTTCTGCTTCTTTTCCTTTCTTTCCTTTTTTGTTAAAAAACACGGGAATGGAAAAAGGCATCCCTCAGAATGGGTGAAAATCGTTGCAAACGAATCAATGGACAGAGGTTTAATCTCCAATCTATATAAACAGCTCATGCAGCTTAATATTAAAAAAACAAACAACCCAAAAAAAATGGGCAGAAGATCTAAAGAGACGTTTCTTCAAAGGAGACACAGAGATGGCCAAGACGCACATGAAAAGCTGCTCAACAGCACTAATTATTAGAGAAATGCAAATCAAAACTACAATGAGGTATCACCTCACACCTGTTAGAATCGGCATCATCAGAAAATCTACAAACAACCAATTCTGGGGAGGGTGTGGACAAAAGGAGCCCTCTTCCACTATTGGTGGGAATGTAAATTGATACAGTCACTATGGAGAACAGTATGGAGTTTCCTTAAAAAAATTGGAAATAGAATTTCCATCTGATCCAGCAATCCCACTTCTGGGCATATACCCAGAGAAAACCGTATTTCAAAAAGGCACATTCACCACAATGTTCGTTGCAGCACTATTTACAATAGCCAGGTAATGGAAGCAACCTAAATGCCCACAGACAGATGAATGGATAAAGATGTGGTACATATATAAAATGGAATATTACTCGGCCATTAAAAGGAATGAAACTGGGTCATTTGTAGAGACATCGATGGATCCAGAGACTGTCATACAGAATAAAGTAAGTCAGAAAGAGGAAAACAAATATTGTATATTAATGCATATATGTGGAGCCTAAAAATGGTACAGATGAACTGGTTTGCAGGGAAGAAATAGAGACACAGAGGTAGAGAACATACGTATGGACACCAAGTGTGGGAAGCCATGGGGTGGTGGTGGTGGCATGAGTTGGGAGTTTGGGATTGACCTGTATACATGTATATGCATAAAATACATAACTAATAATAACGTGCTGTATAAAAAAATAAATAAAATTAAATTTCAAAATTTTAAAAAATAAAACTTAAAAATAAAACAGAAAAAAGTTCTTCCCGTCACACAGATGTATTTATAGGAATGAATTATTTCCATGCTTATATCTATAAATACATAAAAGAGGAATAAAATCTAACTTGAACCATAAAAAAAAAAGTGAACCCACGAGTTATACAGAGGAAAACCCTATCAGGGCACTTGCTCCAGTGGTAAACAATTCTGAAATTGGTCAGAGGTGGGGAACCATCTCCCATACAGCCAGCAACCCACCCCCCACGCAAGGAGCGTCCTCATTGCAAAGCTGGGGGACCATGCCGAGGCATCTGTGAGTAAACGTGAGCTGAGCCCCAGGCCAGCTGCTGCTGAACTGTTCCCATTCTTTCCAGGTAAAACACCTGAATATGTACAAGGGCTTGAAAGCCTAGAGGAAGGACCGTGGAGCCACACCAGCGACCGCACGCAGGCCAACTTGGTGCCTGCAGGCCAGCCAGTGTGGTCCTGGCACCGGGCGCTCTTCCAGAAGCTTTCCATTGCCCTGCCTGAGACACCCCTCCTGTCCTGGCCCCCACTGCTTTTTTCCTTCCTCACCTCTGTCCGGAGAGAAATTCCAGCAGAATGTATGGGTGACACAACCTCTTCTTTACAGGCGGCAGCCTGGAAACTCCTGCAGAAAGGCCAGCAGAACCCCACTCACACCGGGCCACCCACAAAGCTCTGGCCCCTCACTCCCTCCCACCAGCACAGCCCCGAGACTGCTGACGGGACAGACAATATGGAGTCAGGCACAGCTTCAGGGGCTATTGCTGCCTGGAGCGCTGTATATATTGACCTCAACGAGGCACACCTGGGGACGGCGGGCCGTCAGGGTAAGGCTGCCCAGGTCAGCTAATCCACAACCCTCAGGGAATCACATTGTTGAAAATAGACCCCGCTAAGCCAGAAGAGAAGCCAAGGGAAAAAAGGACACAATGACATTTGCAGCACCGTAGATGAGTCTAGAAGTAATCACGTGACTTGTAGTAAGTCAGAAAGTGAAAGACACATATCATATCATATCACTTATAGGTGTTACCTAAAAATGGATACCAGGGCAGATATTTCCACGGAGAAGGGCAATCACAGATTCATTAAACAAACTTATGGTTCACCAATGGAAAGGTGTGAGGATTGGTTTCATTACGATATCAGGGTTAACAGACATATACAAACACACGTGACATATATAATCACCAAAGACCTACAGAATACCAAGAGAGGACTACTCAACATTCTGTCATAACGTACATGGGAAAAGGATCCCAGGAAGAACAGACATCTGTATACGTGTAAAAGAACCACATCTTCCACATCTACAACAAGCCAAACATTGTAATCAAACTTGCTGTAATAAGAAATAAAAAATTAAATTAAAAACACGAACAAGAAGTAGTGAGACAAACGTGAGGGGCTTTCTCCTGGCACATTCCATTCTAAACTCCAATCTAGAACACCACTTCCACTGAGGCTCTCTTGCCCTAGGAACCAGATTTGGTAAGGGTGAACTGCTGCCACCTTGTGGCCGTTTCACACAACAGCAGCTTTAATCCCAACGCTAATGGTCAGTTGATATTCAAAATCATTGCAGGCCTGTAAATGACACCTGCCCTGAAAACAAATCCTGGGGTCACATATCGACCAAAAAATTCAAAGGACGTCCATATTTCAAAACGACCGTTTCAAAAGGCATATTTTACGCACATTAGTGTTCTGCTTCTTTTCCTTTCTTTCCTTTTTTGTTAAAAAACACGGGAATGGAAAAAGGCATCCCTCAGAATGGGTGAAAATTGTTGCCAACGAATCAATGGACAGAGGTTTAATCTCCAATCTATATAAACAGCTCATGCAGCTTAATATTAAAAAAACAAACAACCCAAAATAAATGGGCAGAAGATCTAAAGAGACGTTTCTTCAAAGGAGACACAGAGATGGCGAAGACGCACATGAAAACCTGCTCAACAGCACTAATTATTAGAGAAATGCAAATCAAAACTACAATGAGGTATCACCTCACACCTGTTAGAATCGGCATCATCAGAAAATCTACAAACAACCAATTCTGGGGAGGGTGTGGACAAAAGGAGCCCTCTTCCACTATTGGTGGGAATGTAAATTGATACAGTCACTATGGAGAACAGTATGGAGTTTCCTTAAAAAAACTAGAAATAGAATTACCATCTGATCCAGCAATCCCACTTCTGGGCATATATCCAGAGAAAACCGTAAATCAAAAAGGCACATTCACACAATGTTCATTGCAGCACTATTTACAATAGCCAGGTAATGGAAGCAACCTAAATGCCCACAGACAGATGAATGGATAAAGATGTGGTACATATATGAAATGGAATATTACTCGGCCATAAAAAGGAATGAAACTGGGTCATTTGTAGAGACATCGATGGATCGAGAGACTGTCATACAGAATGAAGTAAGTCAGAAAGAGGAAAACAAATATTGTATATTAATGCATATATGTGGAACCTAAAAAATGGTACAGATGAACTGGTTTGCAGGGAAGAAATAGAGACACAGAGGTAGAGAAAAAACGTATGGACACCAAGTGTGGGAAGCCATGGGGTGGTGGTGGTGGGATGAGTTGGGAGATTGGGATTGAGCTGTATACATGTATATGCATAAAATACATAACTAATAATAACCTGCTGTATAAAAACATAAATAAAATTAAATTTCAAAATTTTAAAAAATAAAATTTAAAACTAAAACAGAAAAAATTCTTCCTGTCAATAAGATGTATTTATAGGAATGAATTATTTCCATGCTTATATTTATAAATACATAACAGAGGAATAAAATCTAACTTGAACCATAAAAGAAAAAAAAAGTGAACCTACGAGTTATACAGCGGAAAATCCTATCACAGCACTTGCTCCAGCGGTAAACAATTCTGAAATTGGTCAGAGGTGGGGAACCATCTCCCATACAGCCAGCAACCCACCCCCCACGCAAGGAGCGTCCTCATTGCAAAGCTGGGGGACCGTGCAGAGGCATCTGTGAGTAAACGTGAGCTGAGCCCCAGGCCAGCTGCTGCTGAACTGTTCCCACCCTTTCCAGGTAAAACACCTGAATATGTACAAGGGCTTGAAAGCCTAGAGGAAGGACCGTGGAGCCACACCAGCGACAGCACGCAGGCCAACTTGGTGCCTGCAGGCCAGCCAGTGTGGTCCTGGCACCGGGCGCTCTTCCAGAATCTTTCCATTGCCCTGCCTGAGATACCGCTCCTGTCCCGGCCCCCACTGCTTTTTTCCTTCCTCACCTCTGTCCGGAGAGAATTTCCAGCGGAAGGTATGGGTGACACATCCTCTTCTTTACAGGCGGCAGCCTGGCAACTCCTGCAGAAAGGCCAGGAGAACCCCACTCACACCGGGCCACCCAGAAATCTGTGGCCCCTCACTCCCTCCCACCAGCACAGCCCCGAGACTGCTGACGGGGCAGAGAATATGGAGTCAGGCACAGCTTCAGGGGCTATTGCTGCCTGGAGCGCTGTTTATATAGACCTCAATGAGGCACACCTGGGGAGGGCGGGTCGGCAGGGTAAGGCTGCCCAGGTCAGCTAATCCACAACCCTCAGGGAATCACATTGTTGAAAATGGACCCCACTAAGGCAGAAGAGTAGCCAAGGGAAAAAAGGACACAATGCCATTTGCAGCACCATAGATGACTCTAGAAGTAATCATGTGACTTGTAGTAAGTCAGAAAGTGAAAGACACATATCATATCATATCACTTATAGGTTTTACCTAAAAATGGATATCAGGGCAGACATTTCCACGGAGAAGGGCAATCACAGATTCATTAAACAAACTTATGGTTCACCAATGGAAAGGTGTGAGGATTGGTTTCATTACGATATCGGGGTTAACAGACATATACAAACACAGGTGACATATATAATCACCAAAGACCTACAGAATACCAAGAGAGGACTACTCAACATTCTGTCATAACGTACATGGGAAAAGGATCCCAGGAAGAACAGACATCTGTATATGTGTAAAAGAACCACATCTTCCACACCTACAACAAGCCAAACACTGTAATCAAACTTGCTGTAATAAAAAATAAAAAATTAAATTAAAAACACGAACAAGAAGTAGTGAGACAAACGTGAGGGGCTTTCTCCTGGCACATTCCATTCTAAACTCCAATCTAGAACACCACTTCCACTGAGGCTCTCTTGCCCTAGTAACCAGATTTGGTAAGGGTGAACTGCTGCCACCTTGTGGCCGTTTCACACAACAGCAGCTTTAATCCCAGCGCTAGTGGTCAGTTGATATTCAAAATCATTGCAGGCCTGTAAATGACACCTGCCCTGAAAACAAATCCTGGGGTCACATATCGACCAAAAAATTCAAAGGACGTCCATATTTCAAAACGACCGTTCCAAAAGGCATATTTTACGCACATTAGTGTTCTGCTTCTTTTCCTTTCTTTCCTTTTTTGTTAAAAAACACGGGAATGGAAAAAGGCATCCCTCAGAATGGGCGAAAATCGTTGCCGACGAATCAATGGACAGAGGTTTAATCTCCAATATATATATACAGCTCATGCAGCTTAATATTAAAAAAACAAACAACCCAAAAAAAATGGGCAGAAGATCTAAAGAGACGTTTCTTCAAATGAGACACAGAGATGGCGAAGACGCACATGAAAACCTGCTCAACAGCACTAATTATTAGAGAAATGCAAATCAAAACTACAATGAGGTATCACCTCACACCTGTTAGAATCGGCATCATCAGAAAATCTACAAACAACCAATTCTGGGGAGGGTGTGGACAAAAGGAGCCCTCTTCCACTATTGGTGGGAATGTAAATTGATACAGTCACTATGGAGAACAGTATGGAGTTTCCTTAAAAAAATTAGAAATAGAATTTCCATCTGATCCAGCAATCCCACTTCTGGGCATATACCCAGAGAAAACCGTATTTCAAAAAGGCACATTCACCACAATGTTCGTTGCAGCACTATTTACAATAGCCAGGTAATGGAAGCAACCTAAATGCCCACAGACAGATGAATGGATAAAGATGTGGTACATATATAAAATGGAATATTACTCGGCCATTAAAAGGAATGAAACTGGGTCATTTGTAGAGACATCGATGGATCCAGAGACTGTCATACAGAATAAAGTAAGTCAGAAAGAGGAAAACAAATATTGTATATTAATGCATATATGTGGAGCCTAAAAATGGTACAGATGAACTGGTTTGCAGGGAAGAAATAGAGACACAGAGGTAGAGAACAAACGTATGGACACCAAGTGTGGGAAGCCATGGGGTGGTGGTGGTGGGATGAGTTGGGAGTTTGGGATTGACCTGTATACATGTATATGCATAAAATACATAACTAATAATAACGTGCTGTATAAAAAAATAAATAAAATTAAATTTCAAAATTTTAAAAAATAAAATTTTAAAATAAAACAGAAAAAAGTTCTTCCCGTCACACAGATGTATTTATAGGAATGAATTATTTCCATGCTTATATCTATAAATACATAAAAGAGGAATAAAATCTAACTTGAACCATAAAAAAAAAAGTGAACCCACGAGTTATACAGAGGAAAACCCTATCAGGGCACTTGCTCCAGTGGTAAACAATTCTGAAATTGGTCAGAGGTGGGGAACCATCTCCCATACAGCCAGCAACCCACCCCCCACTCAAGGAGCGTCCTCATTGCAAAGCTGGGGGACCATGCCGAGGCATCTGTGAGTAAACGTGAGCTGAGCCCCAGGCCAGCTGCTGCTGAACTGTTCCCACCCTTTCCAGGTAAAACACCTGAATATGTACAAGGGCTTGAAAGCCTAGAGGAAGGACCGTGGAGCCACACCAGCGACCGCACGCAGGCCAACTTGGTGCCTGCAGGCCAGCCAGTGTGGTCCTGGCACCGGGCGCTCTTCCAGAAGCTTTCCATTGCCCTGCCTGAGATACCCCTCCTGTCCCGGCCCCCACTGCTTTTTTCCTTCCTCACCTCTGTCCGGAGAGAAATTCCAGCAGAATGTATGGGTGACACATCCTCTTCTTTACAGGCGGCAGCCTGGCAACTCCTGCAGAAAGGCCAGCAGAACCCCACTCACACCGGGCCACCCACAAAGCTCTGGCCCCTGACTCCCTCCCACCAGCACAGCCCCGAGACTGCTGACGGGGCAGACAATATGGAGTCAGGCACAGCTTCAGGGGCTATTGCTGCCTGGAGCGCTGTTTATATTGACCTCAACGAGGCACACCTGGGGAGGGCGGGCCGTCAGGGTAAGGCTGCCCAGGTCAGCTAATCCACAACCCTCAGGGAATCACATTGTTGAAAATGGACCCCGCTAAGCCAGAAGAGAAGCCAAGGGAAAAAAGGACACAATGACATTTGCAGCACCGTAGATGAGTCTAGAAGTAATCACGTGACTTGTAGTAAGTCAGAAAGTGAAAGACACATATCATATCATATCACTTATAGGTGTTACCTAAAAATGGATACCAGGGCAGATATTTCCACGGAGAAGGGCAATCACAGATTCATTAAACAAACTTATGGCTCACCAATGGAAAGGTGTGAGGATTGGTTTCATTACGATATCGGGGTTAACAGACATATACAAACACAGGTGACATATATAATCACCAAAGACCTACAGAATACCAAGAGAGGACTACTCAACATTCTGTCATAACGTACATGGGAAAAGGATCCCAGGAAGAACAGACATCTGTATACGTGTAAAAGAACCACATCTTCCACATCTACAACAAGCCAAACATTGTAATCAAACTTGCTGTAATAAGAAATAAAAAATTAAATTAAAAACACGAACAAGAAGTAGTGAGACAAACGTGAGGGGCTTTCTCCTGGCACATTCCATTCTAAACTCCAATCTCGAACACCACTTCCACTGAGGCTCTCTTGCCCTAGGAACCAGATTTGGTAAGGGTGAACTGCTGCCACCTTGTGGCCGTTTCACACAACAGCAGCTTTAATCCCAGCGCTAGTGGTCAGTTGATATTCAAAATCATTGCAGGCCTGTAAATGACACCTGCCCTGAAAACAAATCCTGGGGTCACATATCGACCAAAAAATTCAAAGGACGTCCATATTTCAAAACGACCGTTTCAAAAGGCATATTTTACGCACATTAGTGTTCTGCTTCTTTTCCTTTCTTTCCTTTTTTGTTAAAAAACACGGGAATGGAAAAAGGCATCCCTCAGAATGGGTGAAAATCGTTGCCAACGAATCAATGGACAGAGGTTTAATCTCCAATCTATATAAACAGCTCATGCAGCTTAATATTAAAAAAACAAACAACCCAAAATAAATGGGCAGAAGATCTAAAGAGACGTTTCTTCAAAGGAGACACAGAGATGGCCAAGACGCACATGAAAAGCTGCTCAACAGCACAAATTATTAGAGAAATGCAAATCAAAACTACAATGAGGTATCACCTCACACCTGTTAGAATCGGCATCATCAGAAAATCTACAAACAACCAATTCTGGGGAGGGTGTGGACAAAGGGAGCCCTCTTCCACTATTGGTGGGAATGTAAATTGATACAGTCACTATGGAGAACAGTATGGAGTTTCCTTAAAAAATCTAGAAATAGAATTACCATCTGATCCAGCAATCCCACTTCTGGGCATATACCCAGAGAAAACCGTAAATCAAAAAGGCACATTCAATGTTCATTGCAGCACTATTTACAATAGCCAGGTAATGGAAGCAACCTAAATGCCCACAGACAGATGAATGGATAAAGATGTGGTACATATATGAAATGGAATATTACTCGGCCATAAAAAGGAATGAAACTGGGTCATTTGTAGAGACATCGATGGATCCAGAGACTGTCATACAGAATGAAGTAAGTCAGAAAGAGGAAAACAAATATTGTATATTAATGCATATATGTGGAACCTAAAAAATGGTACAGATGAACTGGTTTGCAGGGAAGAAATAGAGACACAGAGGTAGAGAAAAAACGTATGGACACCAAGTGTGGGAAGCCATGGGGTGGTGGTGGTGGGATGAGTTGGGAGATTGGGATTGAGCTGTACACATGTATATGCATAAAATACATAACTAATAATAACCTGCTGTATAAAAACATAAATAAAATTAAATTTCAAAATTTTAAAAAATAAAATTTAAAAATAAAACAGAAAAAATTCTTCCTGTCAATAAGATGTATTTATAGGAATGAATTATTTCCATGCTTATATTTATAAATACATAACAGAGGAATAAAATCTAACTTGAACCATAAAAGAAAAAAAAAGTGAACCTACGAGTTATACAGCGGAAAATCCTATCACAGCACTTGCTCCAGCGGTAAACAATTCTGAAATTGGTCAGAGGTGGGGAACCATCTCCCATACAGCCAGCAACCCACCCCCCATGCAAGGAGCGTCCTCATTGCAAAGCTGGGGGACCGTGCGGAGGCATCTGTGAGTAAACGTGAGCTGAGCCCCAGGCCAGCTGCTGCTGAACTGTTCCCACCCTTTCCAGGTAAAACACCTGAATATGTACAAGGGCTTGAAAGCCTAGAGGAAGGACCGTGGAGCCACACCAGCGACAGCACGCAGGCCAACTTGGTGCCTGCAGGCCAGCCAGTGTGGTCCTTGCACCGGGCGCTCTTCCAGAATCTTTCCATTGCCCTGCCTGAGATACCGCTCCTGTCCCTGCCCCCACTGCTTTTTTCCTTCCTCACCTCTGTCCGGAGAGAAATTCCAGCGGAAGGTATGGGTGACACAACCTCTTCTTTACAGGCGGCAGCCTGGCAACTCCTGCAGAAAGGCCAGGAGAACCCCACTCACACCGGGCCACCCACAAAGCTCTGGCCCCTCACTCCCTCCCACCAGCACAGCCCCGAGACTGCTGACGGGGCAGACAATATGGAGTCAGGCACAGCTTCAGGGGCTATTGCTGCCTGGAGCGCTGTTAATATTGACCTCAAGGAGGCACACCTGGGGAGGGCGGGCCGTCAGGGTAAGGCTGCCCAGGTCAGCTAATCCACAACCCTCAGGGAATCACATTGTTGAAAATGGACCCCGCTAAGCCAGAAGAGAAGCCAAGGGAAAAAAGGACACAATGACATTTGCAGCACCGTAGATGAGTCTAGAAGTAATCACGTGACTTGTAATAAGTCAGAAAGTGAAAGACACATATCATATCATATCACTTATAGGTGTTACCTAAAAATGGATACCAGGGCAGATATTTCCACGGAGAAGGGCAATCACAGATTCATTAAACAAACTTATGGCTCACCAATGGAAAGGTGTGAGGATTGGTTTCATTACGATATCGGGGTTAACAGACATATACAAACACAGGTGACATATATAATCACCAAAGACCTACAGAATACCAAGAGAGGACTACTCAACATTCTGTCATAACGTACATGGGAAAAGGATCCCAGGAAGAACAGACATCTGTATACGTGTAAAAGAACCACATCTTCCACATCTACAACAAGCCAAACATTGTAATCAAACTTGCTGTAATAAGAAATAAAAAATTAAATTAAAAACACGAACAAGAAGTAGTGAGACAAACGTGAGCGGATTTCTCCTGGCACATTCCATTCTAAACTCCAATCTAGAACACCACTTCCACTGAGGCTCTCTTGCCCTAGTAACCAGATTTGGTAAGGGTGAACTGCTGCCACCTTGTGGCCGTTTCACACAACAGCAGCTTTAATCCCAGCGCTAGTGGTCAGTTGATATTTAAAATCATTGCAGGCCTGTAAATGACACCTGCCCTGAAAACAAATCCTGGGGTCACATATCGACCAAAAAATTCAAAGGACGTCCATATTTCAAAACGACCGTTTCAAAAGGCATATTTTACGCACATTAGTGTTCTGCTTCTTTTCCTTTCTTTCCTTTTTTGTTAAAAAACACGGGAATGGAAAAAGGCATCCCTCAGAATGGGTGAAAATCGTTGCAAACGAATCAATGGACAGAGGTTTAATCTCCAATCTATATAAACAGCTCATGCAGCTTAATATTAAAAAAACAAACTACCCAAAATAAATGGGCAGAAGATCTAAAGAGACGTTTCTTCAAAGGAGACACAGAGATGGCCAAGACGCACATGAAAAGCTGCTCAACAGCACAAATTATTAGAGAAATGCAAATCAAAACTACAATGAGGTATCACCTCACACCTGTTAGAATCGGCATCATCAGAAAATCTACAAACAACCAATTCTGGGGAGGGTGTGGACAAAGGGAGCCCTCTTCCACTATTGGTGGGAATGTAAATTGATACAGTCACTATGGAGAACAGTATGGAGTTTCCTTAAAAAAACTAGAAATAGAATTACCATCTGATCCAGCAATCCCACTTCTGGGCATATACCCAGAGAAAACCGTAAATCAAAAAAGCACATTCACACAATGTTCATTGCAGCACTATTTACAATAGCCAGGTAATGGAAGCAACCTAAATGCCCACAGACAGATGAATGGATAAAGATGTGGTACATATATGAAATGGAATATTACTCGGCCATAAAAAGGAATGAAACTGGGTCATTTGTAGAGACATCGATGGATCCAGAGACTGTCATACAGAATGAAGTAAGTCAGAAAGAGGAAAACAAATATTGTATATTAATGCATATATGTGGAACCTAAAAAATGGTACAGATGAACTGGTTTGCAGGGAAGAAATAGAGACACAGAGGTAGAGAAAAAACGTATGGACACCAAGTGTGGGAAGCCATGGGGTGGTGGTGGTGGGATGAGTTGGGAGATTGGGATTGAGCTGTATACATGTATATGCATAAAATACATAACTAATAATAACCTGCTGTATAAAAACATAAATAAAATTAAATTTCATAATTTTAAAAAATAAAATTTAAAAATAAAACAGAAAAAATTCTTCCTGTCAATAAGATGTATTTATAGGAATGAATTATTTCCATGCTTATATTTATAAATACATAACAGAGGAATTAAATCTAACTTGAACCATAAAAGAAAAAACAAGTGAACCTACGAGTTATACAGCAGAAAATCCTATCACAGCACTTGCTCCAGCGGTAAACAATTCTGAAATTGGTCAGAGGTGGGGAACCATCTCCCATACAGCCAGCAACCCACCCCCCATGCAAGGAGCGTCCTCATTGCAAAGCTGGGGGACTGTGCGGAGGCATCTGTGAGTAAACGTGAGCTGAGCCCCAGGCCAGCTGCTGCTGAACTGTTCCCACCCTTTCCAGGTAAAACACCTGAATATGTACAAGGGCTTGAAAGCCTAGAGGAAGGACCGTGGAGCCACACCAGCGACAGCACGCAGGCCAACTTGGTGCCTGCAGGCCAGCCAGTGTGGTCCTGGCACCGGGCGCTCTTCCAGAAGCTTTCAATTGCCCTGCCTGAGATACCCCTCCTGTCCCGGCCCCCACTGCTTTTTTCCTTCCTCACCTCTGTCCGGAGAGAATTTCCAGCGGAAGGTATGGGTGACACATCCTCTTCTTTACAGGCGGCAGCCTGGCAACTCCTGCAGAAAGGCCAGGAGAACCCCACTCACACCGGGCCACCCAGAAATCTGTGGCCCCTCACTCCCTCCCACCAGCACAGCCCCGAGACTGCTGATGGGGCAGAGAATATGGAGTCAGGCACAGCTTCAAGGGCTATTGCTGCCTGGAGTGCTGTTTATATAGACCTCAATGAGGCACACCTGGGGAGGGCGGGTCGGCAGGGTAAGGCTGCCCAGGTCAGCTAATCCACAACCCTCAGGGAATCACATTGTTGAAAATGGACCCCACTAAGGCAGAAGAGTAGCCAAGGGAAATAAGGACACAATGCCATTTGCAGCACCGTAGATGAGTCTAGAAGTAATCACGTGACTTGTAGTAAGTCAGAAAGTGAAAGACACATATCATATCATATCACTTATAGGTTTTACCTAAAAATGGATATCAGGGCAGATATTTCCACGCAGAAGGGCAATCACAGATTCATTAAACAAACTTATGGTTCACCAATGGAAAGGTGTGAGGATTGGTTTCATTACGATATCGGGGTTAACAGACATATACAAACACAGGTGACATATATAATCACCAAAGACCTACAGAATACCAAGAGAGGACTACTCAACATTCTGTCATAACGTACATGGGAAAAGGATCCCAGGAAGAACAGACATCTGTATATGTGTAAAAGAACCACATCTTCCACACCTACAACAAGCCAAACATTGTAATCAAACTTGCTGTAATAAAAAATAAAAAATTAAATTAAAAACACGAACAAGAAGTAGTGAGACAAACGTGAGGGGCTTTCTCCTGGCACATTCCATTCTAAACTCCAATCTAGAACACCACTTCCACTGAGGCTCTCTTGCCCTAGGAACCAGATTTGGTAAGGGTGAACTGCTGCCACCTTGTGGCCGTTTCACACAACAGCAGCTTTAATCCCAGCGCTAGTGGTCAGTTGATATTCAAAATCATTGCAGGCCTGTAAATGACACCTGCCCTGAAAACAAATCCTGGGGTCACATATCGACCAAAAAATTCAAAGGACGTCCATATTTCAAAACGACCGTTCCAAAAGGCATATTTTACGCACATTAGTGTTCTGCTTCTTTTCCTTTCTTTCCTTTTTTGTTAAAAAACACGGGAATGGAAAAAGGCATCCCTCAGAATGGGCGAAAATCGTTGCAGACGAATCAATGGACAGAGGTTTAATCTCCAATATATATATACAGCTCATGCAGCTTAATATTAAAAAAACAAACAACCCAAAAAAAATGGGCAGAAGATCTAAAGAGACGTTTCTTCAAATGAGACACAGAGATGGCGAAGACGCACATGAAAACCTGCTCAACAGCACTAATTATTAGAGAAATGCAAATCAAAACTACAATGAGGTATCACCTCACACCTGTTAGAATCGGCATCATCAGAAAATCTACAAACAACCAATTCTGGGGAGGGTGTGGACAAAAGGAGCCCTCTTCCACTATTGGTGGGAATGTAAATTGATACAGTCACTATGGAGAACAGTATGGAGTTTCCTTAAAAAAATTAGAAATAGAATTTCCATCTGATCCAGCAATCCCACTTCTGGGCATATACCCAGAGAAAACCGTATTTCAAAAAGGCACATTCACCACAATGTTCGTTGCAGCACTATTTACAATAGCCAGGTAATGGAAGCAACCTAAATGCCCACAGACAGATGAATGGATAAAGATGTGGTACATATATAAAATGGAATATTACTCGGCCATTAAAAGGAATGAAACTGGGTCATTTGTAGAGACATCGATGGATCCAGAGACTGTCATACAGAATAAAGTAAGTCAGAAAGAGGAAAACAAATATTGTATATTAATGCATATATGTGGAGCCTAAAAATGGTACAGATGAACTGGTTTGCAGGGAAGAAATAGAGACACAGAGGTAGAGAACAAACGTATGGACACCAAGTGTGGGAAGCCATGGGGTGGTGGTGGTGGGATGAGTTGGGAGTTTGGGATTGACCTGTATACATGTATATGCATAAAATACATAACTAATAATAACGTGCTGTATAAAAAAATAAATAAAATTAAATTTCAAAATTTTTAAAAATAAAATTTAAAAATAAAACAGAAAAAAGTTCTTCCCGTCACACAGATGTATTTATAGGAATGAATTATTTCCATGCTTATATCTATAAATACATAAAAGAGGAATAAAATCTAACTTGAACCATAAAAAAAAAGTGAACCCACGAGTTATACAGAGGAAAACCCTATCAGGGCACTTGCTCCAGTGGTAAACAATTCTGAAATTGGTCAGAGGTGGGGAACCATCTCCCATACAGCCAGCAACCCACCCCCCACGCAAGGAGCATCCTCATTGCAAAGCTGGGGGACCATGCCGAGGCATCTGTGAGTAAACGTGAGCTGAGCCCCAGGCCAGCTGCTGCTGAACTGTTCCCACCCTTTCCAGGTAAAACACCTGAATATGTACAAGGGCTTGAAAGCCTAGAGGAAGGACCGTGGAGCCACACCAGCGACCGCACGCAGGCCAACTTGGTGCCTGCAGGCCAGCCAGTGTGGTCCTGGCACCGGGCGCTCTTCCAGAAGCTTTCCATTGCCCTGCCTGAGATACCCCTCCTGTCCCGGCCCCCACTGCTTTTTTCCTTCCTCACCTCTGTCCGGAGAGAAATTCCAGCAGAATGTATGGGTGACACATCCTCTTCTTTACAGGCGGCAGCCTGGCAACTCCTGCAGAAAGGCCAGCAGAACCCCACTCACACCGGGCCACCCACAAAGCTCTGGCCCCTCACTCCCTCCCACCAGCACAGCCCCGAGACTGCTGACGGGGCAGACAATATGGAGTCAGGCACAGCTTCAGGGGCTATTGCTGCCTGGAGCGCTGTTTATATTGACCTCAACGAGGCACACCTGGGGAGGGCGGGCCGTCAGGGTAAGGCTGCCCAGGTCAGCTAATCCACAACCCTCAGGGAATCACATTGTTGAAAATGGACCCCGCTAAGCCAGAAGAGAAGCCAAGGGAAAAAAGGACACAATGACATTTGCAGCACCGTAGATGAGTCTAGAAGTAATCACGTGACTTGTAGTAAGTCAGAAAGTGAAAGAAACATATCATATCATATCACTTATAGGTGTTACCTAAAAATGGATACCAGGGCAGATATTTCCACGGAGAAGGGCAATCACAGATTCAGTAAACAAACTTATGGTTCACCAATGGAAAGGTGTGAGGATTGGTTTCATTACGATATCGGGGTTAACAGACATATACAAACACAGGTGACATATATAATCACCAAAGACCTACAGAATACCAAGAGAGGACTACTCAACATTCTGTCATAACGTACATGGGAAAAGGATCCCAGGAAGAACAGACATCTGTATACGTGTAAAAGAACCACATCTTCCACATCTACAACAAGCCAAACATTGTAATCAAACTTGCTGTAATAAGAAATAAAAAATTAAATTAAAAACACGAACAAGAAGTAGTGAGACAAACGTGAGGGGCTTTCTCCTGGCACATTCCATTCTAAACTCCAATCTAGAACACCACTTCCACTGAGGCTCTCTTGCCCTAGGAACCAGATTTGGTAAGGGTGAACTGCTGCCACCTTGTGGCCGTTTCACACAACAGCAGCTTTAATCCCAGCGCTAGTGGTCAGTTGATATTCAAAATCATTGCAGGCCTGTAAATGACACCTGCCCTGAAAACAAATCCTGGGGTCACATATCGACCAAAAAATTCAAAGGACGTCCATATTTCAAAACGACCGTTTCAAAAGGCATATTTTACGCACATTAGTGTTCTGCTTCTTTTCCTTTCTTTCCTTTTTTGTTAAAAAACACGGGAATGGAAAAAGGCATCCCTCAGAATGGGCGAAAATCGTTGCAAACGAATCAATGGACAGAGGTTTAATCTCCAATCTATATAAACAGCTCATGCAGCTTAATATTAAAAAAACAAACAACCCAAAATAAATGGGCAGAAGATCTAAAGAGACGTTTCTTCAAAGGAGACACAGAGATGGCCAAGACGCACATGAAAAGCTGCTCAACAGCACAAATTATTAGAGAAATGCAAATCAAAACTACAATGAGGTATCACCTCACACCTGTTAGAATCGGCATCATCAGAAAATCTACAAACAACCAATTCTGGGGAGGGTGTGGACAAAAGGAGCCCTCTTCCACTATTGGTGGGAATGTAAATTGATACAGTCACTATGGAGAACAGTATGGAGTTTCCTTAAAAAAACTAGAAATAGAATTACCATCTGATCCAGCAATCCCACCTCTGGGCATATACCCAGAGAAAACCGTAAATCAAAAAGGCACATTCACACAATGTTCATTGCAGCACTATTTACAATAGCCAGGTAATGGAAGCAACCCAAATGCCCACAGACAGATGAATGGATAAAGATGTGGTACATATATGAAATGGAATATTACTCGGCCATAAAAAGGAATGAAACTGGGTCATTTGTAGAGACATCGATGGATCCAGAGACTGTCATACAGAATGAAGTAAGTCAGAAAGAGGAAAACAAATATTGTATATTAATGCATATATGTGGAACCTAAAAAATGGTACAGATGAACTGGTTTGCAGGGAAGAAATAGAGACACAGAGGTAGAGAAAAAACGTATGGACACCAAGTGTGGGAAGCCATGGGGTGGTGGTGGTGGGATGAGTTGGGAGATTGGGATTGAGCTGTATACATGTATATGCATAAAATACATAACTAATAATAACCTGCTGTATAAAAACATAAATAAAATTAAATTTCAAAATTTTAAAAAATAAAATTTAAAAATAAAACAGAAAAAATTCTTCCTGTCAATAAGATGTATTTATAGGAATGAATTATTTCCATGCTTATATTTATAAATACATAACAGAGGAATAAAATCTAACTTGAACCATAAAAGAAAAAACAAGTGAACCTACGAGTTATACAGCGGAAAATCCTATCACAGCACTTGCTCCAGCAGTAAACAATTCTGAAATTGGTCAGAGGTGGGGAACCATCTCCCATACAGCCAGCAACCCACCCCCCATGCAAGGAGCGTCCTCATTGCAAAGCTGGGGGACCGTGCGGAGGCATCTGTGAGTAAACGTGAGCTGAGCCCCAGGCCAGCTGCTGCTGAACTGTTCCCACCCTTTCCAGGTAAAACACCTGAATATGTACAAGGGCTTGAAAGCCTAGAGGAAGGACCGTGGAGCCACACCAGCGACAGCACGCAGGCCAACTTGGTGCCTGCAGGCCAGCCAGTGTGGTCCTGGCACCGGGCGCTCTTCCAGAATCTTTCCATTGCCCTGCCTGAGATACCGCTCCTGTCCCTGCCCCCACTGCTTTTTTCCTTCCTCACATCTGTCCGGAGAGAAATTCCAGCGGAAGGTATGGGTGACACAACCTCTTCTTTACAGGCGGCAGCCTGGCAACTCCTGCAGAAAGGCCAGCAGAACCCCACTCACACCGGGCCACCCAGAAATCTGTGGCCCCTCACTCCCTCCCACCAGCACAGCCCCGAGACTGCTGACGGGGCAGACAATATGGAGTCAGGCACAGCTTCAGGGGCTATTGCTGCCTGGAGCGCTGTTAATATTGACCTCAACGAGGCACACCTGGGGAGGGCGGGCCGTCAGGGTAAGGCTGCCCAGGTCAGCTAATCCACAACCCTCAGGGAATCACATTGTTGAAAATGGACCCCACTAAGCCAGAAGAGAAGCCAAGGGAAAAAAGGACACAATGACATTTGCAGCATCGTAGATGAGTCTAGAAGTAATCACGTGACTTGTAGTAAGTCAGAAAGTGAAAGAAACATATCATATCATATCACTTATAGGTGTTACCTAAAAATGGATACCAGGGCAGATATTTCCACGGAGAAGGGCAATCACAGATTCATTAAACAAACTTATGGCTCACCAATGGAAAGGTGTGAGGATTGGTTTCATTACGATATCGGGGTTAACAGACATATACAAACACAGGTGACATATATAATCACCAAAGACCTACAGAATACCAAGAGAGGACTACTCAACATTCTGTCATAACGTACATGGGAAAAGGATCCCAGGAAGAACAGACATCTGTATACGTGTAAAAGAACCACATCTTCCACATCTACAACAAGCCAAACATTGTAATCAAACTTGCTGTAATAAGAAATAAAAAATTAAATTAAAAACACGAACAAGAAGTAGTGAGACAAACGTGAGGGGCTTTCTCCTGGCACATTCCATTCTAAACTCCAATCTAGGACACCACTTCCACTGAGGCTCTCTTGCCCTAGGAACCAGATTTGGTAAGGGTGAACTGCTGCCACCTTGTGGCCGTTTCACACAACAGCAGCTTTAATCCCAACGCTAATGGTCAGTTGATATTCAAAATCATTGCAGGCCTGTAAATGACACCTGCCCTGAAAACAAATCCTGGGGTCACATATCGACCAAAAAATTCAAAGGACGTCCATATTTCAAAACGACCGTTTCAAAAGGCATATTTTACGCACATTAGTGTTCTGCTTCTTTTCCTTTCTTTCCTTTTTTGTTAAAAATCACGGGAATGGAAAAAGGCATCCCTCAGAATGGGTGAAAATCGTTGCAAACGAATCAATGGACAGAGGTTTAATCTCCAATCTATATAAACAGCTCATGCAGCTTAATATTAAAAAAACAAACAACCCAAAATAAATGGGCAGAAGATCTAAAGAGACGTTTCTTCAAAGGAGACACAGAGATGGCCAAGACGCACATGAAAAGCTGCTCAACAGCACAAATTATTAGAGAAATGCAAATCAAAACTACAATGAGGTATCACCTCACACCTGTTAGAATCGGCATCATCAGAAAATCTACAAACAACCAATTCTGGGGAGGGTGTGGACAAAGGGAGCCGTCTTCCACTATTGGTGGGAATGTAAATTGATACAGTCACTATGGAGAACAGTATGGAGTTTCCTTAAAAAAACTAGAAATAGAATTACCATCTGATCCAGCAATCCCACTTCTGGGCATATACCCAGAGAAAACCGTAAATCAAAAAGGCACATTCACACAATGTTCATTGCAGCACTATTTACAATAGCCAGGTAATGGAAGCAACCTAAATGCCCACAGACAGATGAATGGATAAAGATGTGGTACATATATGAAATGGAATATTACTCGGCCATAAAAAGGAATGAAACTGGGTCATTTGTAGAGACATCGATGGATCCAGAGACTGTCATACAGAATGAAGTAAGTCAGAAAGAGGAAAACAAATATTGTATATTAATGCATATATGTGGAACCTAAAAAATGGTACAGATGAACTGGTTTGCAGGGAAGAAATAGAGACACAGAGGTAGAGAAAAAACGTATGGACACCAAGTGTGGGAAGCCATGGGGTGGTGGTGGTGGGATGAGTTGGGAGATTGGGATTGAGCTGTATACATGTATATGCATAAAATACATAACTAATAATAACCTGCTGTATAAAAACATAAATAAAATTAAATTTCAAAATTTTTAAAAATAAAATTTAAAAATAAAACAGAAAAAAGTTCTTCCCGTCACACAGATGTATTTATAGGAATGAATTATTTCCATGCTTATATCTATAAATACATAAAAGAGGAATAAAATCTAACTTGAACCATAAAAAAAAAGTGAACCCACGAGTTATACAGAGGAAAACCCTATCAGGGCACTTGCTCCAGTGGTAAACAATTCTGAAATTGGTCAGAGGTGGGGAACCATCTCCCATACAGCCAGCAACCCACCCCCCACGCAAGGAGCATCCTCATTGCAAAGCTGGGGGACCATGCCGAGGCATCTGTGAGTAAACGTGAGCTGAGCCCCAGGCCAGCTGCTGCTGAACTGTTCCCACCCTTTCCAGGTAAAACACCTGAATATGTACAAGGGCTTGAAAGCCTAGAGGAAGGACCGTGGAGCCACACCAGCGACCGCACGCAGGCCAACTTGGTGCCTGCAGGCCAGCCAGTGTGGTCCTGGCACCGGGCGCTCTTCCAGAAGCTTTCCATTGCCCTGCCTGAGATACCCCTCCTGTCCCGGCCCCCACTGCTTTTTTCCTTCCTCACCTCTGTCCGGAGAGAAATTCCAGCAGAATGTATGGGTGACACATCCTCTTCTTTACAGGCGGCAGCCTGGCAACTCCTGCAGAAAGGCCAGCAGAACCCCACTCACACCGGGCCACCCACAAAGCTCTGGCCCCTCACTCCCTCCCACCAGCACAGCCCCGAGACTGCTGACGGGGCAGACAATATGGAGTCAGGCACAGCTTCAGGGGCTATTGCTGCCTGGAGCGCTGTTTATATTGACCTCAACGAGGCACACCTGGGGAGGGCGGGCCGTCAGGGTAAGGCTGCCCAGGTCAGCTAATCCACAACCCTCAGGGAATCACATTGTTGAAAATGGACCCCGCTAAGCCAGAAGAGAAGCCAAGGGAAAAAAGGACACAATGCCATTTGCAGCACCGTAGATGAGTCTAGAAGTAATCACGTGACTTGTAGTAAGTCAGAAAGTGAAAGACACATATCATATCATATCACTTATAGGTGTTACCTAAAAATGGATCCCAGGGCAGATATTTCCACGGAGAAGGGCAATCACAGATTCAGTAAACAAACTTATGGTTCACCAATGGAAAGGTGTGAGGATTGGTTTCATTACGATATCGGGGTTAACAGACATATACAAACACAGGTGACATATATAATCACCAAAGACCTACAGAATACCAAGAGAGGACTACTCAACATTCTGTCATAACGTACATGGGAAAAGGATCCCAGGAAGAACAGACATCTGTATACGTGTAAAAGAACCACATCTTCCACATCTACAACAAGCCAAACATTGTAATCAAACTTGCTGTAATAAGAAATAAAAAATTAAATTAAAAACACGAACAAGAAGTAGTGAGACAAACGTGAGGGGCTTTCTCCTGGCACATTCCATTCTAAACTCCAATCTAGAACACCACTTCCACTGAGGCTCTCTTGCCCTAGGAACCAGATTTGGTAAGGGTGAACTGCTGCCACCTTGTGGCCGTTTCACACAACAGCAGCTTTAATCCCAGCGCTAGTGGTCAGTTGATATTCAAAATCATTGCAGGCCTGTAAATGACACCTGCCCTGAAAACAAATCCTGGGGTCACATATCGACCAAAAAATTCAAAGGACGTCCATATTTCAAAACGACCGTTTCAAAAGGCATATTTTACGCACATTAGTGTTCTGCTTCTTTTCCTTTCTTTCCTTTTTTGTTAAAAAACACGGGAATGGAAAAAGGCATCCCTCAGAATGGGCGAAAATCGTTGCAAACGAATCAATGGACAGAGGTTTAATCTCCAATCTATATAAACAGCTCATGCAGCTTAATATTAAAAAAACAAACAACCCAAAATAAATGGGCAGAAGATCTAAAGAGACGTTTCTTCAAAGGAGACACAGAGATGGCCAAGACGCACATGAAAAGCTGCTCAACAGCACAAATTATTAGAGAAATGCAAATCAAAACTACAATGAGGTATCACCTCACACCTGTTAGAATCGGCATCATCAGAAAATCTACAAACAACCAATTCTGGGGAGGGTGTGGACAAAAGGAGCCCTCTTCCACTATTGGTGGGAATGTAAATTGATACAGTCACTATGGAGAACAGTATGGAGTTTCCTTAAAAAAACTAGAAATAGAATTACCATCTGATCCAGCAATCCCACCTCTGGGCATATACCCAGAGAAAACCGTAAATCAAAAAGGCACATTCACACAATGTTCATTGCAGCACTATTTACAATAGCCAGGTAATGGAAGCAACCTAAATGCCCACAGACAGATGAATGGATAAAGATGTGGTACATATATGAAATGGAATATTACTCGGCCATAAAAAGGAATGAAACTGGGTCATTTGTAGAGACATCGATGGATCCAGAGACTGTCATACAGAATGAAGTAAGTCAGAAAGAGGAAAACAAATATTGTATATTAATGCATATATGTGGAACCTAAAAAATGGTACAGATGAACTGGTTTGCAGGGAAGAAATAGAGACACAGAGGTAGAGAAAAAACGTATGGACACCAAGTGTGGGAAGCCATGGGGTGGTGGTGGTGGGATGAGTTGGGAGATTGGGATTGAGCTGTATACATGTATATGCATAAAATACATAACTAATAATAACCTGCTGTATAAAAACATAAATAAAATTAAATTTCAAAATTTTAAAAAATAAAATTTAAAAATAAAACAGAAAAAATTCTTCCTGTCAATAAGATGTATTTATAGGAATGAATTATTTCCATGCTTATATTTATAAATACATAACAGAGGAATAAAATCTAACTTGAACCATAAAAGAAAAAACAAGTGAACCTACGAGTTATACAGCGGAAAATCCTATCACAGCACTTGCTCCAGCAGTAAACAATTCTGAAATTGGTCAGAGGTGGGGAACCATCTCCCATACAGCCAGCAACCCACCCCCCATGCAAGGAGCGTCCTCATTGCAAAGCTGGGGGACCGTGCGGAGGCATCTGTGAGTAAACGTGAGCTGAGCCCCAGGCCAGCTGCTGCTGAACTGTTCCCACCCTTTCCAGGTAAAACACCTGAATATGTACAAGGGCTTGAAAGCCTAGAGGAAGGACCGTGGAGCCACACCAGCGACAGCACGCAGGCCAACTTGGTGCCTGCAGGCCAGCCAGTGTGGTCCTGGCACCGGGCGCTCTTCCAGAATCTTTCCATTGCCCTGCCTGAGATACCGCTCCTGTCCCTGCCCCCACTGCTTTTTTCCTTCCTCACATCTGTCCGGAGAGAAATTCCAGCGGAAGGTATGGGTGACACAACCTCTTCTTTACAGGCGGCAGCCTGGCAACTCCTGCAGAAAGGCCAGCAGAACCCCACTCACACCGGGCCACCCACAAAGCTCTGGCCCCTCACTCCCTCCCACCAGCACAGCCCCGAGACTGCTGACGGGGCAGACAATATGGAGTCAGGCACAGCTTCAGGGGCTATTGCTGCCTGGAGCGCTGTTAATATTGACCTCAACGAGGCACACCTGGGGAGGGCGGGCCGTCAGGGTAAGGCTGCCCAGGTCAGCTAATCCACAACCCTCAGGGAATCACATTGTTGAAAATGGACCCCACTAAGCCAGAAGAGAAGCCAAGGGAAAAAAGGACACAATGACATTTGCAGCATCGTAGATGAGTCTAGAAGTAATCACGTGACTTGTAGTAAGTCAGAAAGTGAAAGAAACATATCATATCATATCACTTATAGGTGTTACCTAAAAATGGATACCAGGGCAGATATTTCCACGGAGAAGGGCAATCACAGATTCATTAAACAAACTTATGGCTCACCAATGGAAAGGTGTGAGGATTGGTTTCATTACGATATCGGGGTTAACAGACATATACAAACACAGGTGACATATATAATCACCAAAGACCTACAGAATACCAAGAGAGGACTACTCAACATTCTGTCATAACGTACATGGGAAAAGGATCCCAGGAAGAACAGACATCTGTATACGTGTAAAAGAACCACATCTTCCACATCTACAACAAGCCAAACATTGTAATCAAACTTGCTGTAATAAGAAATAAAAAATTAAATTAAAAACACGAACAAGAAGTAGTGAGACAAACGTGAGGGGCTTTCTCCTGGCACATTCCATTCTAAACTCCAATCTAGGACACCACTTCCACTGAGGCTCTCTTGCCCTAGGAACCAGATTTGGTAAGGGTGAACTGCTGCCACCTTGTGGCCGTTTCACACAACAGCAGCTTTAATCCCAACGCTAATGGTCAGTTGATATTCAAAATCATTGCAGGCCTGTAAATGACACCTGCCCTGAAAACAAATCCTGGGGTCACATATCGACCAAAAAATTCAAAGGACGTCCATATTTCAAAACGACCGTTTCAAAAGGCATATTTTACGCACATTAGTGTTCTGCTTCTTTTCCTTTCTTTCCTTTTTTGTTAAAAATCACGGGAATGGAAAAAGGCATCCCTCAGAATGGGTGAAAATCGTTGCAAACGAATCAATGGACAGAGGTTTAATCTCCAATCTATATAAACAGCTCATGCAGCTTAATATTAAAAAAACAAACAACCCAAAATAAATGGGCAGAAGATCTAAAGAGACGTTTCTTCAAAGGAGACACAGAGATGGCCAAGACGCACATGAAAAGCTGCTCAACAGCACAAATTATTAGAGAAATGCAAATCAAAACTACAATGAGGTATCACCTCACACCTGTTAGAATCGGCATCATCAGAAAATCTACAAACAACCAATTCTGGGGAGGGTGTGGACAAAGGGAGCCGTCTTCCACTATTGGTGGGAATGTAAATTGATACAGTCACTATGGAGAACAGTATGGAGTTTCCTTAAAAAAACTAGAAATAGAATTACCATCTGATCCAGCAATCCCACTTCTGGGCATATACCCAGAGAAAACCGTAAATCAAAAAGGCACATTCACACAATGTTCATTGCAGCACTATTTACAATAGCCAGGTAATGGAAGCAACCTAAATGCCCACAGACAGATGAATGGATAAAGATGTGGTACATATATGAAATGGAATATTACTCGGCCATAAAAAGGAATGAAACTGGGTCATTTGTAGAGACATCGATGGATCCAGAGACTGTCATACAGAATGAAGTAAGTCAGAAAGAGGAAAACAAATATTGTATATTAATGCATATATGTGGAACCTAAAAAATGGTACAGATGAACTGGTGTGCAGGGAAGAAATAGAGACACAGAGGTAGAGAAAAAACGTATGGACACCAAGTGTGGGAAGCCATGGGGTGGTGGTGGTGGGATGAGTTGGGAGATTGGGATTGAGCTGTATACATGTATATGCATAAAATACATAACTAATAATAACCTGCTGTATAAAAACATAAATAAAATTAAATTTCAAAATTTTAAAAAATAAAATTTAAAAATAAAACAGAAAAAATTCTTCCTGTCAATAAGATGTATTTATAGGAATGAATTATTTCCATGCTTATATTTATAAATACATAACAGAGGAATAAAATCTAACTTGAACCATAAAAGAAAAAACAAGTGAACCTACGAGTTATACAGCGGAAAATCCTATCACAGCACTTGCTCCAGCGGTAAACAATTCTGAAATTGGTCAGAGGTGGGGAACCATCTCCCATACAGCCAGCAACCCACCCCCCATGCAAGGAGCGTCCTCATTGCAAAGCTGGGGGACTGTGCGGAGGCATCTGTGAGTAAACGTGAGCTGAGCCCCAGGCCAGCTGCTGCTGAACTGTTCCCACCCTTTCCAGGTAAAACACCTGAATATGTACAAGGGCTTGAAAGCCTAGAGGAAGGACCGTGGAGCCACACCAGCGACAGCACGCAGGCCATCTTGGTGCCTGCAGGCCAGCCAGTGTGGTCCTGGCACCGGGCGCACTTCCAGAAGCTTTCCATTGCCCTGCCTGAGATACCCCTCCTGTCCCGGCCCCCACTGCTTTTTTCCTTCCTCACCTCTGTCCGGAGAGAATTTCCAGCGGAAGGTATGGGTGACACATCCTCTTCTTTACAGGCGGCAGCCTGGCAACTCCTGCAGAAAGGCCAGGAGAACCCCACTCACACCGGGCCACCCAGAAATCTGTGGCCCCTCACTCCCTCCCACCAGCACAGCCCCGAGACTGCTGATGGGGCAGAGAATATGGAGTCAGGCACAGCTTCAGGGGCTATTGCTGCCTGGAGTGCTGTTTATATAGACCTCAATGAGGCACACCTGGGGAGGGCGGGTCGGCAGGGTAAGGCTGCCCAGGTCAGCTAATCCACAACCCTCAGGGAATCACATTGTTGAAAATGGACCCCACTAAGGCAGAAGAGTAGCCAAGGGAAAAAAGGACACAATGCCATTTGCAGCACCATAGATGACTCTAGAAGTAATCACGTGA
The DNA here is from genome assembly GCF_964341445.2 of Mesoplodon mirus. Lineage (NCBI taxonomy): Eukaryota > Metazoa > Chordata > Mammalia > Artiodactyla > Ziphiidae > Mesoplodon > Mesoplodon mirus. The sequence goes on along the minus strand of NC_138987.1, from coordinate 104,475,325 downwards.
CTTGTAGTAAGTCAGAAAGTGAAAGACACATATCGTATCATATCACTTATAGGTTTTACCTAAAAATGGATATCAGGGCAGATATTTCCACGGAGAAGGGCAATCACAGATTCATTAAAAAAACTTATGGTTCACCAATGGAAAGGTGTGAGGATTGGTTTCATTACGATATCGGGGTTAACAGACATATACAAACACAGGTGACATATATAATCACCAAAGACCTACAGAATACCAAGAGAGGACTACTCAACATTCTGTCATAACGTACATGGGAAAAGGATCCCAGGAAGAACAGACATCTGTATATGTGTAAAAGAACCACATCTTCCACACCTACAACAAGCCAAACATTGTAATCAAACTTGCTGTAATAAAAAATAAAAAACTAAATTAAAAACACGAACAAGAAGTAGTGAGACAAACGTGAGGGGCTTTCTCCTGGCACATTCCATTCTAAACTCCAATCTAGAACACCACTTCCACTGAGGCTCTCTTGCCCTAGTAACCAGATTTGGTAAGGGTGAACTGCTGCCACCTTGTGGCCGTTTCACACAACAGCAGCTTTAATCCAGTGCTAGTGGTCAGTTGATATTCAAAATCATTGCAGGCCTGTAAATGACACCTGCCCTGAAAACAAATCCTGGGGTCACATATCGACCAAAAAATTCAAAGGACGTCCATATTTCAAAACGACCATTTCAAAAGGCATATTTTACGCACATTAGTGTTCTGCTTCTTTTCCTTTCTTTCCTTTTTTGTTAAAAAACACGGGAATGGAAAAAGGCATCCCTCAGAATGGGCGAAAATCGTTGCAGACCAATCAATGTACAGAGGTTTAATCTCAAATATATATATACAGCTCATGCAGCTTAATATTAAAAAAACAAACAACCCAAAAAAATGGGCAGAAGATCTAAAGAGACGTTTCTTCAAAGGAGACACAGAGATGGCCAAGACGCACATGAAAAGCTGCTCAACAGCACTAATTATTAGAGAAATGCAAATCAAAACTACAATGAGGTATCACCTCACACCTGTTAGAATCGGCATCATCAGAAAATCTACAAACAACCAATTCTGGGGAGGGTGTGGACAAAAGGAGCCCTCTTCCACTACTGGTGGGAATGTAAATTGATACAGTCACTATGGAGAACAGTATGGAGTTTCCTTAAAAAAATTAGAAATAGAATTTCCATCTGGTCCAGCAATCCCACTTCTGGGCATATACCCAGAGAAAACCGTATTTCAAAAAGGCACATTCACCACAATGTTCGTTGCAGCACTATTTACAATAGCCAGGTAATGGAAGCAACCTAAATGCCCACAGACAGATGAATGGATAAAGATGTGGTACATATATAAAATGGAATATTACTCGGCCATTAAAAGGAATGAAACTGGGTCATTTGTAGAGACATCGATGGATCCAGAGACTGTCATACAGAATAAAGTAAGTCAGAAAGAGGAAAACAAATATTGTATATTAATGCATATATGTGGAGCCTAAAAATGGTACAGATGAACTGGTTTGCAGGGAAGAAATAGAGACACAGAGGTAGAGAACAAACGTATGGACACCAAGTGTGGGAAGCCATGGGGTGGTGGTGGTGGGATGAGTTGGGAGTTTGGGATTGACCTGTATACATGTATATGCATAAAATACATAACTAATAATAACGTGCTGTATAAAAAAATAAATAAAATTAAATTTCAAAATTTTAAAAAATAAAATTTAAAAATAAAACAGAAAAAAGTTCTTCCCGTCACACAGATGTATTTATAGGAATGAATTATTTCCATGCTTATATCTATAAATACATAAAAGAGGAATAAAATCTAACTTGAACCATAAAATAAAAGTGAACCCACGAGTTATACAGAGGAAAACCCTATCAGGGCACTTGCTCCAGTGGTAAACAATTCTGAAATTGGTCAGAGGTGGGGAACCATCTCCCATACAGCCAGCAACCCACCCCCCACGCAAGGAGCGTCCTCATTGCAAAGCTGGGAGACCATGCCGAGGCATCTGTGAGTAAACGTGAGCTGAGCCCCAGGCCAGCTGCTGCTGAACTGTTCCCACCCTTTCCAGGTAAAACACCTGAATATGTACAAGGGCTTGAAAGCCTAGAGGAAGGACCGTGGAGCCACACCAGCGACCGCACGCAGGCCAACTTGGTGCCTGCAGGCCAGCCAGTGTGGTCCTGGCACCGGGCGCTCTTCCAGAAGCTTTCCATTGCCCTGCCTGAGATACCCCTCCTGTCCCGGCACCCACTGCTTTTTTCCTTCCTCACCTCTGTCCGGAGAGAAATTCCAGCAGAATGTATGGGTGACACAACCTCTTCTTTACAGGCGGCAGCCTGGCAACTCCTGCAGAAAGGCCAGCAGAACCCCACTCACACCGGGCCACCCACAAAGCTCTGGCCCCTCACTCCCTCCCACCAGCACAGCCCCGAGACTGCTGACGGGGCAGACAATATGGAGTCAGGCACAGCTTCAGGGGCTATTGCTGCCTGGAGCGCTGTTAATATTGACCTCAACGAGGCACACCTGGAGAGGGCGGGCCGTCAGGGTAAGGCTGCCCAGGTCAGCTAATCCACAACCCTCAGGGAATCACATTGTTGAAAATGGACCCCACTAAGCCAGAAGAGAAGCCAAGGGAAAAAAGGACACAATGACATTTGCAGCATCGTAGATGAGTCTAGAAGTAATCACGTGACTTGTAGTAAGTCAGAAAGTGAAAGAAACATATCATATCATATCACTTATAGGTGTTACCTAAAAATGGATACCAGGGCAGATATTTCCACGGAGAAGGGCAATCACAGATTCATTAAACAAACTTATGGCTCACCAATGGAAAGGTGTGAGGATTGGTTTCATTACGATATCGGGGTTAACAGACATATACAAACACAGGTGACATATATAATCACCAAAGACCTACAGAATACCAAGAGAGGACTACTCAACATTCTGTCATAACGTACATGGGAAAAGGATCCCAGGAAGAACAGACATCTGTATACGTGTAAAAGAACCACATCTTCCACATCTACAACAAGCCAAACATTGTAATCAAACTTGCTGTAATAAGAAATAAAAAATTAAATTAAAAACACGAACAAGAAGTAGTGAGACAAACGTGAGGGGCTTTCTCCTGGCACATTCCATTCTAAACTCCAATCTAGGACACCACTTCCACTGAGGCTCTCTTGCCCTAGGAACCAGATTTGGTAAGGGTGAACTGCTGCCACCTTGTGGCCGTTTCACACAACAGCAGCTTTAATCCCAACGCTAATGGTCAGTTGATATTCAAAATCATTGCAGGCCTGTAAATGACACCTGCCCTGAAAACAAATCCTGGGGTCACATATCGACCAAAAAATTCAAAGGACGTCCATATTTCAAAACGACCGTTTCAAAAGGCATATTTTACGCACATTAGTGTTCTGCTTCTTTTCCTTTCTTTCCTTTTTTGTTAAAAATCACGGGAATGGAAAAAGGCATCCCTCAGAATGGGTGAAAATCGTTGCAAACGAATCAATGGACAGAGGTTTAATCTCCAATCTATATAAACAGCTCATGCAGCTTAATATTAAAAAAACAAACAACCCAAAATAAATGGGCAGAAGATCTAAAGAGACGTTTCTTCAAAGGAGACACAGAGATGGCCAAGACGCACATGAAAAGCTGCTCAACAGCACAAATTATTAGAGAAATGCAAATCAAAACTACAATGAGGTATCACCTCACACCTGTTAGAATCGGCATCATCAGAAAATCTACAAACAACCAATTCTGGGGAGGGTGTGGACAAAAGGAGCCCTCTTCCACTATTGGTGGGAATGTAAATTGATACAGTCACTATGGAGAACAGTATGGAGTTTCCTTAAAAAAACTAGAAATAGAATTACCATCTGATCCAGCAATCCCACCTCTGGGCATATACCCAGAGAAAACCGTAAATCAAAAAGGCACATTCACACAATGTTCATTGCAGCACTATTTACAATAGCCAGGTAATGGAAGCAAGCTAAATGCCCACAGACAGATGAATGGATAAAGATGTGGTACATATATGAAATGGAATATTACTCGGCCATAAAAAGGAATGAAACCGGGTCATTTGTAGAGACATCGATGGATCCAGAGACTGTCATACAGAATGAAGTAAGTCAGAAAGAGGAAAACAAATATTGTATATTAATGCATATATGTGGAACCTAAAAAATGGTACAGATGAACTGGTTTGCAGGGAAGAAATAGAGACACAGAGGTAGAGAAAAAACGTATGGACACCAAGTGTGGGAAGCCATGGGGTGGTGGTGGTGGGATGAGTTGGGAGATTGGGATTGAGCTGTATACATGTATATGCATAAAATACATAACTAATAATAACCTGCTGTATAAAAACATAAATAAAATTAAATTTCAAAATTTTAAAAAATAAAATTTAAAAATAAAACAGAAAAAATTCTTCCTGTCAATAAGATGTATTTATAGGAATGAATTATTTCCATGCTTATATTTATAAATACATAACAGAGGAATAAAATCTAACTTGAACCATAAAAGAAAAAACAAGTGAACCTACGAGTTATACAGTGGAAAATCCTATCACAGCACTTGCTCCAGCGGTAAACAATTCTGAAATTGGTCAGAGGTGGGGAACCATCTCCCATACAGCCAGCAACCCACCCCCCATGCAAGGAGCGTCCTCATTGCAAAGCTGGGGGACCGTGCGGAGGCATCTGTGAGTAAACGTGAGCTGAGCCCCAGGCCAGCTGCTGCTGAACTGTTCCCACCCTTTCCAGGTAAAACACCTGAATATGTACAAGGGCTTGAAAGCCTAGAGGAAGGACCGTGGAGCCACACCAGCGACAGCACGCAGGCCAACTTGGTGCCTGCAGGCCAGCCAGTGTGGTCCTGGCACCGGGCGCTCTTCCAGAATCTTTCCATTGCCCTGCCTGAGATACCGCTCCTGTCCCGGCCCTCACTGCTTTTTTCCTTCCTCACCTCTGTCCGGAGAGAAATTCCAGCGGAAGGTATGGGTGACACAACCTCTTCTTTACAGGCGGCAGCCTGGCAACTCCTGCAGAAAGGCCAGCAGAACCCCACTCACACCGGGCCACCCACAAAGCTCTGGCCCCTCACTCCCTCCCACCAGCACAGCCCCGAGACTGCTGACGGGGCAGACAATATGGAGTCAGGCACAGCTTCAGGGGCTATTGCTGCCTGGAGCGCTGTTTATATTGACCTCAACGAGGCACACCTGGGGAGGGCGGGCCGTCAGGGTAAGGCTGCCCAGGTCAGCTAATCCACAACCCTCAGGGAATCACATTGTTGAAAATGGACCCCGCTAAGCCAGAAGAGAAGCCAAGGGAAAAAAGGACACAATGACATTTGCAGCACCGTAGATGAGTCTAGAAGTAATCACGTGACTTGTAGTAAGTCAGAAAGTGAAAGACACATATCATATCATATCACTTATAGGTGTTACCTAAAAATGGATACCAGGGCAGATATTTCCACGGAGAAGGGCAATCACAGATTCATTAAACAAATTTATGGCTCACCAATGGAAAGGTGTGAGGATTGGTTTCATTACGATATCGGGGTTAACAGACATATACAAACACAGGTGACATATATAATCACCAAAGACCTACAGAATACCAAGAGAGGACTACTCAACATTCTGTCATAACGTACATGGGAAAAGGATCCCAGGAAGAACAGACATCTGTATACGTGTAAAAGAACCACATCTTCCACATCTACAACAAGCCAAACATTGTAATCAAACTTGCTGTAATAAGAAATAAAAAATTAAATTAAAAACACGAACAAGAAGTAGTGAGACAAACGTGAGGGGATTTCTCCTGGCACATTCCATTCTAAACTCCAATCTAGAACACCACTTCCACTGAGGCTCTCTTGCCCTAGTAACCAGATTTGGTAAGGGTGAACTGCTGCCACCTTGTGGCCGTTTCACACAACAGCAGCTTTAATCCCAACGCTAATGGTCAGTTGATATTCAAAATCATTGCAGGCCTGTAAATGACACCTGCCCTGAAAACAAATCCTGGGGTCACATATCGACCAAAAAATTCAAAGGACGTCCATATTTCAAAACGACCGTTTCAAAAGGCATATTTTACGCACATTAGTGTTCTGCTTCTTTTCCTTTCTTTCCTTTTTTGTTAAAAAACACGGGAATGGAAAAAGGCATCCCTCAGAATGGGTGAAAATCGTTGCAAACGAATCAATGGACAGAGGTTTAATCTCCAATCTATATAAACAGCTCATGCAGCTTAATATTAAAAAAACAAACAACCCAAAATAAATGGGCAGAAGATCTAAAGAGACGTTTCTTCAAAGGAGACACAGAGATGGCCAAGACGCACATGAAAAGCTGCTCAACAGCACAAATTATTAGAGAAATGCAAATCAAAACTACAATGAGGTATCACCTCACACCTGTTAGAATCGGCATCATCAGAAAATCTACAAACAACCAATTCTGGGGAGGGTGTGGACAAAGGGAGCCGTCTTCCACTATTGGTGGGAATGTAAATTGATACAGTCACTATGGAGAACAGTATGGAGTTTCCTTAAAAAAACTAGAAATAGAATTACCATCTGATCCAGCAATCCCACCTCTGGGCATATACCCAGAGAAAACCGTAAATCAAAAAGGCACATTCACACAATGTTCATTGCAGCACTATTTACAATAGCCAGGTAATGGAAGCAACCTAAATGCCCACAGACAGATGAATGGATAAAGATGTGGTACATATATGAAATGGAATATTACTCGGCCATAAAAAGGAATGAAACTGGGTCATTTGTAGAGACATCGATGGATCCAGAGACTGTCATACAGAATGAAGTAAGTCAGAAAGAGGAAAACAAATATTGTATATTAATGCATATATGTGGAACCTAAAAAATGGTACAGATGAACTGGTTTGCAGGGAAGAAATAGAGACACAGAGGTAGAGAAAAAACGTATGGACACCAAGTGTGGGAAGCCATGGGGTGGTGGTGGTGGGATGAGTTGGGAGATTGGAATTGAGCTGTATACATGTATATGCATAAAATACATAACTAATAATAACCTGCTGTATAAAAACATAAATAAAATTAAATTTCAAAATTTTAAAAAATAAAATTTAAAAATAAAACAGAAAAAATTCTTCCTGTCAATAAGATGTATTTATAGGAATGAATTATTTCCATGCTTATATTTATAAATACATAACAGAGGAATAAAATCTAACTTGAACCATAAAAGAAAAAACAAGTGAACCTACGAGTTATACAGCGGAAAATCCTATCACAGCACTTGCTCCAGCAGTAAACAATTCTGAAATTGGTCAGAGGTGGGGAACCATCTCCCATACAGCCAGCAACCCACCCCCCATGCAAGGAGCGTCCTCATTGCAAAGCTGGGGGACCGTGCGGAGGCATCTGTGAGTAAACGTGAGCTGAGCCCCAGGCCAGCTGCTGCTGAACTGTTCCCACCCTTTCCAGGTAAAACACCTGAATATGTACAAGGGCTTGAAAGCCTAGAGGAAGGACCGTGGAGCCACACCAGCGACAGCACGCAGGCCAACTTGGTGCCTGCAGGCCAGCCAGTGTGGTCCTTGCACCGGGCGCTCTTCCAGAATCTTTCCATTGCCCTGCCTGAGATACCGCTCCTGTCCCTGCCCCCACTGCTTTTTTCCTTCCTCACATCTGTCCGGAGAGAAATTCCAGCGGAAGGTATGGGTGACACAACCTCTTCTTTACAGGCGGCAGCCTGGCAACTCCTGCAGAAAGGCCAGCAGAACCCCACTCACACCGGGCCACCCACAAAGCTCTGGCCCCTCACTCCCTCCCACCAGCACAGCCCCGAGACTGCTGACGGGGCAGACAATATGGAGTCAGGCACAGCTTCAGGGGCTATTGCTGCCTGGAGCGCTGTTAATATTGACCTCAACGAGGCACACCTGGGGAGGGCGGGCCGTCAGGGTAAGGCTGCCCAGGTCAGCTAATCCACAACCCTCAGGGAATCACATTGTTGAAAATGGACCCCACTAAGCCAGAAGAGAAGCCAAGGGAAAAAAGGACACAATGACATTTGCAGCACCGTAGATGAGTCTAGAAGTAATCACGTGACTTGTAGTAAGTCAGAAAGTGAAAGAAACATATCATATCATATCACTTATAGGTGTTACCTAAATATGGATACCAGGGCAGATATTTCCACGGAGAAGGGCAATCACAGATTCATTAAACAAACTTATGGCTCACCAATGGAAAGGTGTGAGGATTGGTTTCATTACGATATCGGGGTTAACAGACATATACAAACACAGGTGACATATATAATCACCAAAGACCTACAGAATACCAAGAGAGGACTACTCAACATTCTGTCATAACGTACATGGGAAAAGGATCCCAGGAAGAACAGACATCTGTATACGTGTAAAAGAACCACATCTTCCACATCTACAACAAGCCAAACATTGTAATCAAACTTGCTGTAATAAGAAATAAAAAATTAAATTAAAAACACGAACAAGAAGTAGTGAGACAAACGTGAGGGGCTTTCTCCTGGCACATTCCATTCTAAACTCCAATCTAGAACACCACTTCCACTGAGGCTCTCTTGCCCTAGGAACCAGATTTGGTAAGGGTGAACTGCTGCCACCTTGTGGCCGTTTCACACAACAGCAGCTTTAATCCCAACGCTAATGGTCAGTTGATATTCAAAATCATTGCAGGCCTGTAAATGACACCTGCCCTGAAAACAAATCCTGGGGTCACATATCGACCAAAAAATTCAAAGGACGTCCATATTTCAAAACGACCGTTTCAAAAGGCATATTTTACGCACATTAGTGTTCTGCTTCTTTTCCTTTCTTTCCTTTTTTGTTAAAAATCACGGGAATGGAAAAAGGCATCCCTCAGAATGGGTGAAAATCGTTGCAAACGAATCAATGGACAGAGGTTTAATCTCCAATCTATATAAACAGCTCATGCAGCTTAATATTAAAAAAACAAACAACCCAAAATAAATGGGCAGAAGATCTAAAGAGACGTTTCTTCAAAGGAGACACAGAGATGGCCAAGACGCACATGAAAAGCTGCTCAACAGCACAAATTATTAGAGAAATGCAAATCAAAACTACAATGAGGTATCACCTCACACCTGTTAGAATCGGCATCATCAGAAAATCTACAAACAACCAATTCTGGGGAGGGTGTGGACAAAGGGAGCCGTCTTCCACTATTGGTGGGAATGTAAATTGATACAGTCACTATGGAGAACAGTATGGAGTTTCCTTAAAAAAACTAGAAATAGAATTACCATCTGATCCAGCAATCCCACTTCTGGGCATATACCCAGAGAAAACCGTAAATCAAAAAGGCACATTCACACAATGTTCATTGCAGCACTATTTACAATAGCCAGGTAATGGAAGCAACCTAAATGCCCACAGACAGATGAATGGATAAAGATGTGGTACATATATGAAATGGAATATTACTCGGCCATAAAAAGGAATGAAACTGGGTCATTTGTAGAGACATCGATGGATCCAGAGACTGTCATACAGAATGAAGTAAGTCAGAAAGAGGAAAACAAATATTGTATATTAATGCATATATGTGGAACCTAAAAAATGGTACAGATGAACTGGTGTGCAGGGAAGAAATAGAGACACAGAGGTAGAGAAAAAACGTATGGACACCAAGTGTGGGAAGCCATGGGGTGGTGGTGGTGGGATGAGTTGGGAGATTGGGATTGAGCTGTATACATGTATATGCATAAAATACATAACTAATAATAACCTGCTGTATAAAAACATAAATAAAATTAAATTTCAAAATTTTAAAAAATAAAATTTAAAAATAAAACAGAAAAAATTCTTCCTGTCAATAAGATGTATTTATAGGAATGAATTATTTCCATGCTTATATTTATAAATACATAACAGAGGAATAAAATCTAACTTGAACCATAAAAGAAAAAACAAGTGAACCTACGAGTTATACAGCGGAAAATCCTATCACAGCACTTGCTCCAGCGGTAAACAATTCTGAAATTGGTCAGAGGTGGGGAACCATCTCCCATACAGCCAGCAAACCACCCCCCATGCAAGGAGCGTCCTCATTGCAAAGCTGGGGGACTGTGCGGAGGCATCTGTGAGTAAACGTGAGCTGAGCCCCAGGCCAGCTGCTGCTGAACTGTTCCCACCCTTTCCAGGTAAAACACCTGAATATGTACAAGGGCTTGAAAGCCTAGAGGAAGGACCGTGGAGCCACACCAGCGACAGCACGCAGGCCATCTTGGTGCCTGCAGGCCAGCCAGTGTGGTCCTGGCACCGGGCGCTCTTCCAGAAGCTTTCCATTGCCCTGCCTGAGATACCCCTCCTGTCCCGGCCCCCACTGCTTTTTTCCTTCCTCACCTCTGTCCGGAGAGAATTTCCAGCGGAAGGTATGGGTGACACATCCTCTTCTTTACAGGCGGCAGCCTGGCAACTCCTGCAGAAAGGCCAGGAGAACCCCACTCACACCGGGCCACCCAGAAATCTGTGGCCCCTCACTCCCTCCCACCAGCACAGCCCCGAGACTGCTGATGGGGCAGAGAATATGGAGTCAGGCACAGCTTCAAGGGCTATTGCTGCCTGGAGTGCTGTTTATATAGACCTCAATGAGGCACACCTGGGGAGGGCGGGTCGGCAGGGTAAGGCTGCCCAGGTCAGCTAATCCACAACCCTCAGGGAATCACATTGTTGAAAATGGACCCCACTAAGGCAGAAGAGTAGCCAAGGGAAAAAAGGACACAATGCCATTTGCAGCACCATAGATGACTCTAGAAGTAATCACGTGACTTGTAGTAAGTCAGAAAGTGAAAGACACATATCATATCATATCACTTATAGGTTTTACCTAAAAATGGATATCAGGGCAGATATTTCCACGGAGAAGGGCAATCACAGATTCATTAAAAAAACTTATGGTTCACCAATGGAAAGGTGTGAGGATTGGTTTCATTACGATATCGGGGTTAACAGACATATACAAACACAGGTGACATATATAATCACCAAAGACCTACAGAATACCAAGAGAGGACTACTCAACATTCTGTCATAACGTACATGGGAAAAGGATCCCAGGAAGAACAGACATCTGTATATGTGTAAAAGAACCACATCTTCCACACCTACAACAAGCCAAACATTGTAATCAAACTTGCTGTAATAAAAAATAAAAAACTAAATTAAAAACACGAACAAGAAGTAGTGAGACAAACGTGAGGGGCTTTCTCCTGGCACATTCCATTCTAAACTCCAATCTAGAACACCACTTCCACTGAGGCTCTCTTGCCCTAGTAACCAGATTTGGTAAGGGTGAACTGCTGCCACCTTGTGGCCGTTTCACACAACAGCAGCTTTAATCCCAGTGCTAGTGGTCAGTTGATATTCAAAATCATTGCAGGCCTGTAAATGACACCTGCCCTGAAAACAAATCCTGGGGTCACATATCGACCAAAAAATTCAAAGGACGTCCATATTTCAAAACGACCATTTCAAAAGGCATATTTTACGCACATTAGTGTTCTGCTTCTTTTCCTTTCTTTCCTTTTTTGTTAAAAAACACGGGAATGGAAAAAGGCATCCCTCAGAATGGGCGAAAATCGTTGCAGACCAATCAATGTACAGAGGTTTAATCTCAAATATATATATACAGCTCATGCAGCTTAATATTAAAAAAACAAACAACCCAAAAAAATGGGCAGAAGATCTAAAGAGACGTTTCTTCAAAGGAGACACAGAGATGGCCAAGACGCACATGAAAAGCTGCTCAACAGCACTAATTATTAGAGAAATGCAAATCAAAACTACAATGAGGTATCACCTCACACCTGTTAGAATCGGCATCATCAGAAAATCTACAAACAACCAATTCTGGGGAGGGTGTGGACAAAAGGAGCCCTCTTCCACTACTGGTGGGAATGTAAATTGATACAGTCACTATGGAGAACAGTATGGAGTTTCCTTAAAAAAATTAGAAATAGAATTTCCATCTGGTCCAGCAATCCCACTTCTGGGCATATACCCAGAGAAAACCGTATTTCAAAAAGGCACATTCACCACAATGTTCGTTGCAGCACTATTTACAATAGCCAGGTAATGGAAGCAACCTAAATGCCCACAGACAGATGAATGGATAAAGATGTGGTACATATATAAAATGGAATATTACTCGGCCATTAAAAGGAATGAAACTGGGTCATTTGTAGAGACATCGATGGATCCAGAGACTGTCATACAGAATAAAGTAAGTCAGAAAGAGGAAAACAAATATTGTATATTAATGCATATATGTGGAGCCTAAAAATGGTACAGATGAACTGGTTTGCAGGGAAGAAATAGAGACACAGAGGTAGAGAACAAACGTATGGACACCAAGTGTGGGAAGCCATGGGGTGGTGGTGGTGGGATGAGTTGGGAGTTTGGGATTGACCTGTATACATGTATATGCATAAAATACATAACTAATAATAACGTGCTGTATAAAAAAATAAATAAAATTAAATTTCAAAATTTTAAAAAATAAAATTTAAAAATAAAACAGAAAAAAGTTCTTCCCGTCACACAGATGTATTTATAGGAATGAATTATTTCCATGCTTATATCTATAAATACATAAAAGAGGAATAAAATCTAACTTGAACCATAAAATAAAAGTGAACACACGAGTTATACAGAGGAAAACCCTATCAGGGCACTTGCTCCAGTGGTAAACAATTCTGAAATTGGTCAGAGGTGGGGAACCATCTCCCATACAGCCAGCAACCCACCCCCCACGCAAGGAGCGTCCTCATTGCAAAGCTGGGGGACCATGCCGAGGCATCTGTGAGTAAACGTGAGCTGAGCCCCAGGCCAGCTGCTGCTGAACTGTTCCCACCCTTTCCAGGTAAAACACCTGAATATGTACAAGGGCTTGAAAGCCTAGAGGAATGACCGTGGAGCCACACCAGCGACCGCACGCAGGCCAACTTGGTGCCTGCAGGCCAGCCAGTGTGGTCCTGGCACCGGGCGCTCTTCCAGAAGCTTTCCATTGCCCTGCCTGAGATACCCCTCCTGTCCCGGCCCCCACTGCTTTTTTCCTTCCTCACATCTGTCCGGAGAGAAATTCCAGCAGAATGTATGGGTGACACATCCTCTTCTTTACAGGCGGCAGCCTGGCAACTCCTGCAGAAAGGCCAGCAGAACCCCACTCACACCGGGCCACCCACAAAGCTCTGGCCCCTCACTCCCTCCCACCAGCACAGCCCCGAGACTGCTGACGGGGCAGACAATATGGAGTCAGGCACAGCTTCAGGGGCTATTGCTGCCTGGAGCGCTGTTTATATTGACTTCAACGAGGCACACCTGGGGAGGGCGGGCCGTCAGGGTAAGGCTGCCCAGGTCAGCTAATCCACAACCCTCAGGGAATCACATTGTTGAAAATGGACCCCGCTAAGCCAGAAGAGAAGCCAAGGGAAAAAAGGACACAATGACATTTGCAGCACCGTAGATGAGTCTAGAAGTAATCACGTGACTTGTAGTAAGTCAGAAAGTGAAAGATACATATCATATCATATCACTTATTGGTGTTACCTAAAAATGGATACCAGGGCAGATATTTCCACGGAGAAGGGCAATCACAGATTCAGTAAACAAACTTATGGTTCACCAATGGAAAGGTGTGAGGATTGGTTTCATTACGATATCGGGGTTAACAGACATATACAAACACAGGTGACATATATAATCACCAAAGACCTACAGAATACCAAGAGAGGACTACTCAACATTCTGTCATAACGTACATGGGAAAAGGATCCCAGGAAGAACAGACATCTGTATACGTGTAAAAGAACCACATCTTCCACATCTACAACAAGCCAAACATTGTAATCAAACTTGCTGTAATAAGAAATAAAAAATTAAATTAAAAACACGAACAAGAAGTAGTGAGACAAACGTGAGGGGCTTTCTCCTGGCACATTCCATTCTAAACTCCAATCCAGAACACCACTTCCACTGAGGCTCTCTTGCCCTAGGAACCAGATTTGGTAAGGGTGAACTGCTGCCACCTTGTGGCCGTTTCACACAACAGCAGCTTTAATCCCAGCGCTAGTGGTCAGTTGATATTCAAAATCATTGCAGGCCTGTAAATGACACCTGCCCTGAAAACAAATCCTGGGGTCACATATCGACCAAAAAATTCAAAGGACGTCCATATTTCAAAACGACCGTTTCAAAAGGCATATTTTACGCACATTAGTGTTCTGCTTCTTTTCCTTTCTTTCCTTTTTTGTTAAAAAACACGGGAATGGAAAAAGGCATCCCTCAGAATGGGTGAAAATCGTTGCAAACGAATCAATGGACAGAGGTTTAATCTCGAATCTATATAAACAGCTCATGCAGCTTAATATTAAAAAAACAAACAACCCAAAATAAATGGGCAGAAGATCTAAAGAGACGTTTCTTCAAAGGAGACACAGAGATGGCCAAGACGCACATGAAAAGCTGCTCAACAGCACAAATTATTAGAGAAATGCAAATCAAAACTACAATGAGGTATCACCTCACACCTGTTAGAATCGGCATCATCAGAAAATCTATAAACAACCAATTCTGGGGAGGGTGTGGACAAAAGGAGCCCTCTTCCACTATTGGTGGGAATGTAAATTGATACAGTCACTATGGAGAACAGTATGGAGTTTCCTTAAAAAAACTAGAAATAGAATTACCATCTGATCCAGCAATCCCACCTCTGGGCATATACCCAGAGAAAACCGTAAATCAAAAAGGCACATTCACACAATGTTCATTGCAGCACTATTTACAATAGCCAGGTAATGGAAGCAAGCTAAATGCCCACAGACAGATGAATGGATAAAGATGTGGTACATATATGAAATGGAATATTACTCGGCCATAAAAAGGAATGAAACCGGGTCATTTGTAGAGACATCGATGGATCCAGAGACTGTCATACAGAATGAAGTAAGTCAGAAAGAGGAAAACAAATATTGTATATTAATGCATATATGTGGAACCTAAAAAATGGTACAGATGAACTGGTTTGCAGGGAAGAAATAGAGACACAGAGGTAGAGAAAAAACGTATGGACACCAAGTGTGGGAAGCCATGGGGTGGTGGTGGTGGGATGAGTTGGGAGATTGGGATTGAGCTGTATACATGTATATGCATAAAATACATAACTAATAATAACCTGCTGTATAAAAACATAAATAAAATTAAATTTCAAAATTTTAAAAAATAAAATTTAAAAATAAAACAGAAAAAATTCTTCCTGTCAATAAGATGTATTTATAGGAATGAATTATTTCCATGCTTATATTTATAAATACATAACAGAGGAATAAAATCTAACTTGAACCATAAAAGAAAAAACAAGTGAACCTACGAGTTATACAGTGGAAAATCCTATCACAGCACTTGCTCCAGCGGTAAACAATTCTGAAATTGGTCAGAGGTGGGGAACCATCTCCCATACAGCCAGCAACCCACCCCCCATGCAAGGAGCGTCCTCATTGCAAAGCTGGGGGACCGTGCGGAGGCATCTGTGAGTAAACGTGAGCTGAGCCCCAGGCCAGCTGCTGCTGAACTGTTCCCACCCTTTCCAGGTAAAACACCTGAATATGTACAAGGGCTTGAAAGCCTAGAGGAAGGACCATGGAGCCACACCAGCGACAGCACGCAGGCCAACTTGGTGCCTGCAGGCCAGCCAGTGTGGTCCTGGCACCGGGCGCTCTTCCAGAAACTTTCCATTGCCCTGCCTGAGATACCGCTCCTGTCCCGGCCCTCACTGCTTTTTTCCTTCCTCACCTCTGTCCGGAGAGAAATTCCAGCGGAAGGTATGGGTGACACAACCTCTTCTTTACAGGCGGCAGCCTGGCAACTCCTGCAGAAAGGCCAGCAGAACCCCACTCACACCGGGCCACCCACAAAGCTCTGGCCCCTCACTCCCTCCCACCAGCACAGCCCCGAGACTGCTGACGGGGCAGACAATATGGAGTCAGGCACAGCTTCAGGGGCTATTGCTGCCTGGAGCGCTGTTTATATTGACCTCAAGGAGGCACACCTGGGGAGGGCGGGCCGTCAGGGTAAGGCTGCCCAGGTCAGCTAATCCACAACCCTCAGGGAATCACATTGTTGAAAATGGACCCCGCTAAGCCAGAAGAGAAGCCAAGGGAAAAAAGGACACAATGACATTTGCAGCACCGTAGATGAGTCTAGAAGTAATCACGTGACTTGTAGTAAGTCAGAAAGTGAAAGACACATATCATATCATATCACTTATAGGTGTTACCTAAAAATGGATACCAGGGCAGATATTTCCACGGAGAAGGGCAATCACAGATTCATTAAACAAATTTATGGCTCACCAATGGAAAGGTGTGAGGATTGGTTTCATTACGATATCGGGGTTAACAGACATATACAAACACAGGTGACATATATAATCACCAAAGACCTACAGAATACCAAGAGAGGACTACTCAACATTCTGTCATAACGTACATGGGAAAAGGATCCCAGGAAGAACAGACATCTGTATACGTGTAAAAGAACCACATCTTCCACATCTACAACAAGCCAAACATTGTAATCAAACTTGCTGTAATAAGAAATAAAAAATTAAATTAAAAACACGAACAAGAAGTAGTGAGACAAACGTGAGGGGATTTCTCCTGGCACATTCCATTCTAAACTCCAATCTAGAACACCACTTCCACTGAGGCTCTCTTGCCCTAGTAACCAGATTTGGTAAGGGTGAACTGCTGCCACCTTGTGGCCGTTTCACACAACAGCAGCTTTAATCCCAACGCTAATGGTCAGTTGATATTCAAAATCATTGCAGGCCTGTAAATGACACCTGCCCTGAAAACAAATCCTGGGGTCACATATCGACCAAAAAATTCAAAGGACGTCCATATTTCAAAACGACCGTTTCAAAAGGCATATTTTACGCACATTAGTGTTCTGCTTCTTTTCCTTTCTTTCCTTTTTTGTTAAAAAACACGGGAATGGAAAAAGGCATCCCTCAGAATGGGTGAAAATCGTTGCAAACGAATCAATGGACAGAGGTTTAATCTCCAATCTATATAAACAGCTCATGCAGCTTAATATTAAAAAAACAAACAACCCAAAATAAATGGGCAGAAGATCTAAAGAGACGTTTCTTCAAAGGAGACACAGAGATGGCCAAGACGCACATGAAAAGCTGCTCAACAGCACAAATTATTAGAGAAATGCAAATCAAAACTACAATGAGGTATCACCTCACACCTGTTAGAATCGGCATCATCAGAAAATCTACAAACAACCAATTCTGGGGAGGGTGTGGACAAAGGGAGCCGTCTTCCACTATTGGTGGGAATGTAAATTGATACAGTCACTATGGAGAACAGTATGGAGTTTCCTTAAAAAAACTAGAAATAGAATTACCATCTGATCCAGCAATCCCACTTCTGGGCATATACCCAGAGAAAACCGTAAATCAAAAAGGCACATTCACACAATGTTCATTGCAGCACTATTTACAATAGCCAGGTAATGGAAGCAACCTAAATGCCCACAGACAGATGAATGGATAAAGATGTGGTACATATATGAAATGGAATATTACTCGGCCATAAAAAGGAATGAAACTGGGTCATTTGTAGAGACATCGATGGATCCAGAGACTGTCATACAGAATGAAGTAAGTCAGAAAGAGGAAAACAAATATTGTATATTAATGCATATATGTGGAACCTAAAAAATGGTACAGATGAACTGGTGTGCAGGGAAGAAATAGAGACACAGAGGTAGAGAAAAAACGTATGGACACCAAGTGTGGGAAGCCATGGGGTGGTGGTGGTGGGATGAGTTGGGAGATTGGGATTGAGCTGTATACATGTATATGCATAAAATACATAACTAATAATAACCTGCTGTATAAAAACATAAATAAAATTAAATTTCAAAATTTTAAAAAATAAAATTTAAAAATAAAACAGAAAAAATTCTTCCTGTCAATAAGATGTATTTATAGGAATGAATTATTTCCATGCTTATATTTATAAATACATAACAGAGGAATAAAATCTAACTTGAACCATAAAAGAAAAAACAAGTGAACCTACGAGTTATACAGCGGAAAATCCTATCACAGCACTTGCTCCAGCGGTAAACAATTCTGAAATTGGTCAGAGGTGGGGAACCATCTCCCATACAGCCAGCAACCCACCCCCCATGCAAGGAGCGTCCTCATTGCAAAGCTGGGGGACTGTGCGGAGGCATCTGTGAGTAAACGTGAGCTGAGCCCCAGGCCAGCTGCTGCTGAACTGTTCCCACCCTTTCCAGGTAAAACACCTGAATATGTACAAGGGCTTGAAAGCCTAGAGGAAGGACCGTGGAGCCACACCAGCGACAGCACGCAGGCCAACTTGGTGCCTGCAGGCCAGCCAGTGTGGTCCTGGCACCGGGCGCTCTTCCAGAAGCTTTCCATTGCCCTGCCTGAGATACCCCTCCTGTCCCGGCCCCCACTGCTTTTTTCCTTCCTCACCTCTGTCCGGAGAGAATTTCCAGCGGAAGGTATGGGTGACACATCCTCTTCTTTACAGGCGGCAGCCTGGCAACTCCTGCAGAAAGGCCAGCAGAACCCCACTCACACCGGGCCACCCACAAAGCTCTGGCCCCTCACTCCCTCCCACCAGCACAGCCCCAAGACTGCTGACGGGGCAGACAATATGGAGTCAGGCACAGCTTCAGGGGCTATTGCTGCCTGGAGCGCTGTTTATATTGACCTCAACGAGGCACACCTGGGGAGGGCGGGCCGTCAGGGTAAGGCTGCCCAGGTCAGCTAATCCACAACCCTCAGGGAATCACATTGTTGAAAATGGACCCCGCTAAGCCAGAAGAGAAGCCAAGGGAAAAAAGGACACAATGACATTTGCAGCACCGTAGATGAGTCTAGAAGTAATCACGTGACTGGTAGTAAGTCAGAAAGTGAAAGACACATATCATATCATATCACTTATAGGTGTTACGTAAAAATGGATACCAGGGCAGATATTTCCACGGAGAAGGGCAATCACAGATTCATTAAACAAACTTATGGTTCACCAATGGAAAGGTGTGAGGATTGGTTTCATTACGATATCAGGGTTAACAGACATATACAAACACAGGTGACATATATAATCACCAAAGACCTACAGAATACCAAGAGAGGACTACTCAACATTCTGTCATAACGTACATGGGAAAAGGATCCCAGGAAGAACAGACATCTGTATACGTGTAAAAGAACCACATCTTCCACATCTACAACAAGCCAAACATTGTAATCAAACTTGCTGTAATAAGAAATAAAATATTAAATTAAAAACACGAACAAGAAGTAGTGAGACAAACGTGAGGGGCTTTCTCCTGGCACATTCCATTCTAAACTCCAATCTAGAACACCACTTCCACTGAGGCTCTCTTGCCCTAGTAACCAGATTTGGTAAGGGTGAACTGCTGCCACCTTGTGGCCATTTCACACAACAGCAGCTTTAATCCCAGCGCTAATGGTCAGTTGATATTCAAAATCATTGCAGGCCTGTAAATGACACCTGCCCTGAAAACAAATCCTGGGGTCACATATCGACCAAAAAATTCAAAGGACGTCCATATTTCGAAAGGACCGTTTCAAAAGGCATATTTTACGCACATTAGTGTTCTGCTTCTTTTCCTTTCTTTCCTTTTTTGTTAAAAAACACGGGAATGGAAAAAGGCATCCCTCAGAATGGGCGAAAATCGTTGCAGACGAATCAATGTACAGAGGTTTAATCTCAAATATATATATACAGCTCATGCAGCTTAATATTAAAAAAACAAACAACCCAAAAAAATGGGCAGAAGATCTAAAGAGACGTTTCTTCAAAGGAGACACAGAGATGGCGAAGACGCACATGAAAACCTGCTCAACAGCACTAATTATTAGAGAAATGCAAATCAAAACTACAATGAGGTATCACCTCACACCTGTTAGAATCGGCATCATCAGAAAATCTACAAACAACCAATTCTGGGGAGGGTGTGGACAAAAGGAGCCCTCTTCCACTATTGGTGGGAATGTAAATTGATACAGTCACTATGGAGAACAGTATGGAGTTTCCTTAAAAAAACTAGAAATAGAATTTCCATCTGATCCAGCAATCCCACTTCTGGGCATATACCCAGAGAAAACCGTATTTCAAAAAGGCACATTCACCACAATGTTCGTTGCAGCACTATTTACAATAGCCAGGTAATGGAAGCAACCTAAATGCCCACAGACAGATGAATGGATAAAGATGTGGTACATTTATAAAATGGAATATGACTCGGCCATAAAAAGGAATGAAACTGGGTCATTTGTAGAGACATCGATGGATCGAGAGACTGTCATACAGAATGAAGTAAGTCAGAAAGAGGAAAACAAATATTGTATATTAATGCATATATGTGGAGCCTAAAAATGGTACAGATGAACTGGTTTGCAGGGAAGAAATAGAGACACAGAGGTAGAGAAAAAACGTATGGACACCAAGTGTGGGAAGCCATGGGGTGGCGGTGGTGGGATGAGTTGGGAGATTGGGATTGAGCTGTATACATGTATATGCATAAAATACATAACTAATAATAACGTGCTGTATAAAAACATAAATAAAATTAAATTTCAAAATTTTAAAAAATAAAATTTAAAAATAAAACAGAAAAAATTCTTCCTGTCAATAAGATGTATTTATAGGAATGAATTATTTCCATGCTTATATCTATAAATACATAAAAGAGGAATAAAATCTAACTTGAACCATAAAAGAAAAAAAAAGTGAACCTACGAGTTATACAGCGGAAAATCCTATCACAGCACTTGCTCCAGCGGTAAACAATTCTGAAATTGGTCAGAGGTGGGGAACCATCTCCCATACAGCCAGCAACCCACCCCCCATGCAAGGAGCGTCCTCATTGCAAAGCTGGGGGACCGTGCGGAGGCATCTGTGAGTAAACGTGAGCTGAGCCCCAGGCCAGCTGCTGCTGAACTGTTCCCACCCTTTCCAGGTAAAACACCTGAATATGTACAAGGGCTTGAAAGCCTAGAGGAAGGACCGTGGAGCCACACCAGCGACAGCACGCAGGCCAACTTGGTGCCTGCAGGCCAGTCAGTGTGGTCCTGGCACTGGGCGCTCTTCCAGAATCTTTCCATTGCCCTGCCTGAGATACCGCTCCTGTCCCGGCCCCCACTGCTTTTTTCCTCCCTCATCTCTGTCCGGAGAGAATTTCCAGCGGAAGGTATGGGTGACACATCCTCTTCTTTACAGGCGGCAGCCTGGCAACTCCTGCAGAAAGGCCAGGAGAACCCCACTCACACCGGGCCACCCAGAAATCTGTGGCCCCTCACTCCCTCCCACCAGCACAGCCCTGAGACTGCTGACGGGGCAGAGAATATGGAGTCAGGCACAGCTTCAGGGGCTATTGCTGCCTGGAGCGCTGTTTATATAGACCTCAATGAGGCACACCTGGGGAGGGCGGGTCGGCAGGGTAAGGCTGCCCAGGTCAGCTAATCCACAACCCTCAGGGAATCACATTGTTGAAAATGGACCCCTCTAAGGCAGAAGAGAAGCCAAGGGAAAAAAGGACACAATGACATTTGCAGCACCGTAGATGAGTCTAGAAGTAATCACGTGACTTGTAGTAAGTCAGAAAGTGAAAGACACATATCATATCATATCACTTATAGGTTTTACCTAAAAATGGATATCAGGGCCGATATTTCCACGGAGAAGGGCAATCACAGATTCATTAAACAAACTTATGGTTCACCAATGGAAAGGTGTGAGGATTGGTTTCATTACGATATCGGGGTTAACAGACATATACAAACACAGGTGACATATATAATCACCAAAGACCTACAGAATACCAAGAGAGGACTACTCAACATTCTGTCATAACGTACATGGGAAAAGGATCCCAGGAAGAACAGACATCTGTATATGTGTAAAAGAACCACATCTTCCACACCTACAACAAGCCAAACATTGTAATCAAACTTGCTGTAATAAAAAATAAAAAATTAAATTAAAAACACGAACAAGAAGTAGTGAGACAAACGTGAGGGGCTTTCTCCTGGCACATTCCATTCTAAACTCCAATCTAGAACACCACTTCCACTGAGGCTCTCTTGCCCTAGTAACCAGATTTGGTAAGGGTGAACTGCTGCCACCTTGTGG
Source organism: Mesoplodon mirus (assembly GCF_964341445.2). Lineage (NCBI taxonomy): Eukaryota > Metazoa > Chordata > Mammalia > Artiodactyla > Ziphiidae > Mesoplodon > Mesoplodon mirus. The sequence goes on along the minus strand of NC_138987.1, from coordinate 104,452,992 downwards.
CCGTTTCACACAACAGCAGCTTTAATCCCAGCGCTAGTGGTCAGTTGATATTCAAAATCATTGCAGGCCTGTAAATGACACCTGCCCTGAAAACAAATCCTGGGGTCACATATCGACCAAAAAATTCAAAGGACGTCCATATTTCGAAAGGACCGTTTCAAAAGGCATATTTTACGCACATTAGTGTTCTGCTTCTTTTCCTTTCTTTCCTTTTTTGTTAAAAAACACGGGAATGGAAAAAGGCATCCCTCAGAATGGGCGAAAATCGTTGCAGACGAATCAATGGACAGAGGTTTAATCTCCAATATATATATACAGCTCATGCAGCTTAATATTAAAAAAACAAACAACCCAAAAAAAATGGGCAGAAGATCTAAAGAGACGTTTCTTCAAATGAGACACAGAGATGGCCAAGACGCACATGAAAAGCTGCTCAACAGCACTAATTATTAGAGAAATGCAAATCAAAACTACAATGAGGTATCACCTCACACCTGTTAGAATCGGCATCATCAGAAAATATACAAACAACCAATTCTGGGGAGGGTGTGGACAAAAGGAGCCCTCTTCCACTATTGGTGGGAATGTAAATTGATACAGTCACTATGGAGAACAGTATGGAGTTTCCTTAAAAAAATTAGAAATAGAATTTCCATCTGATCCAGCAATCCCACTTCTGGGCATATACCCAGAGAAAACCGTATTTCAAAAAGGCACATTCACCACAATGTTCGTTGCAGCACTATTTACAATAGCCAGGTAATGGAAGCAACCTAAATGCCCACAGGCAGATGAATGGATAAAGATGTGGTACATATATAAAATGGAATATTACTCGGCCATTAAAAGGAATGAAAATGGGTCATTTGTAGAGACATCGATGGATCGAGAGACTGTCATACAGAATAAAGTAAGTCAGAAAGAGGAAAACAAATATTGTATATTAATGCATATATGTGGAGCCTAAAAATGGTACAGATGAACTGGTTTGCAGGGAAGAAATAGAGACACAGAGGTAGAGAACAAACGTATGGACACCAAGTGTGGGAAGCCTTGGGGTGGTGGTGGTGGGATGAGTTGGGAGTTTGGGATTGACCTGTATACATGTATATGCATAAAATACATAACTAATAATAACGTGCTGTATAAAAAAATAAATAAAATTAAATTTCAAAATTTTAAAAAATAAAATTTAAAAATAAAACAGAAAAAAGTTCTTCCCGTCACACAGATGTATTTATAGGAATGAATTATTTCCATGCTTATATCTATAAATACATAAAAGAGGAATAAAATCTAACTTCAACCATAAAAAAAAAGTGAACCCACGAGTTATACAGAGGAAAACCCTATCAGGGCACTTGCTCCAGTGGTAAACAATTCTGAAATTGGTCAGAGGTGGGGAACCATCTCCCATACAGCCAGCAACCCACCCCCCACGCAAGGAGCGTCCTCATTGCAAAGCTGGGGGACCGTGCCGAGGCATCTGTGAGTAAACGTGAGCTGAGCCCCAGGCCAGCTGCTGCTGAACTGTTCCCACCCTTCCCAGGTAAAACACCTGAATATGTACAAGGGCTTGAAAGCCTAGAGGAAGGGCCGTCGAGCCACACCAGCGACAGCACGCAGGCCAACTTGGTGCCTGCAGGCCAGCCAGGGTGGTCCTGGCCCCGGGCGCTCTTCCAGAAGCTTTCCATTGCCCTGCCTGAGATACCCCTCCTGTCCCGGCCCCCACTGCTTTTTTCCTTCCTCACCTCTGTCCGGAGAGATATTCCAGCGGAAGGTATGGGTGACACAACCTCTTCTTTACAGGCGGCAGCCTGGCAACTCCTGCAGAAAGGCCAGCAGAACCCCACTCACACCGGGCCACCCACAAAGCTCTGGCCCCTCACTCCCTCCCACCAGCACAGCCCCGAGACTGCTGACGGGGCAGACAATATGGAGTCAGGCACAGCTTCAGGGGCTATTGCTGCCTGGAGCGCTGTTTATATTGACCTCAACGAGGCACACCTGGGGAGGGCGGGCCGTCAGGGTAAGGCTGCCCAGGTCAGCTAATCCACAACCCTCAGGGAATCACATTGTTGAAAATGGACCCCGCTAAGCCAGAAGAGAAGCCAAGGGAAAAAAGGACACAATGACATTTGCAGCACCGTAGATGAGTCTAGAAGTAATCACGTGACTTGTAGTAAGTCAGAAAGTGAAAGACACATATCACATCATATCACTTATAGGTGTTACCTAAAAATGGATACCAGGGCAGATATTTCCACGGAGAAGGGCAATCACAGATTCATTAAACAAACTTATGGCTCACCAATGGAAAGGTGTGAGGATTGGTTTCATTACGATATCGGGGTTAACAGACATATACAAACACAGGTGACATATATAATCACCAAAGACCTACAGAATACCAAGAGAGGACTACTCAACATTCTGTCATAACGTACATGGGAAAAGGATCCCAGGAAGAACAGACATCTGTATACGTGTAAAAGAACCACATCTTCCACATCTACAACAAGCCAAACATTGTAATCAAACTTGCTGTAATAAGAAATAAAAAATTAAATTAAAAACACGAACAAGAAGTAGTGAGACAAACGTGAGGGGATTTCTCCTGGCACATTCCATTCTAAACTCCAATCTAGAACACCACTTCCACTGAGGCTCTCTTGCCCTAGTAACCAGATTTGGTAAGTGTGAACTGCTGCCACCTTGTGGCCGTTTCACACAACAGCAGCTTTAATCCCAACGCTAATGGTCAGTTGATATTCAAAATCATTGCAGGCCTGTAAATGACACCTGCCCTGAAAACAAATCCTGGGGTCACATATCGACCAAAAAATTCAAAGGACGTCCATATTTCAAAACGACCGTTTCAAAAGGCATATTTTACGCACATTAGTGTTCTGCTTCTTTTCCTTTCTTTCCTTTTTTGTTAAAAAACACGGGAATGGAAAAAGGCATCCCTCAGAAAGGGTGAAAATCGTTGCAAACGTATCAATGGACAGAGGTTTAATCTCCAATCTATATAAACAGCTCATGCAGCTTAATATTAAAAAAACAAACAACCCAAAATAAATGGGCAGAAGATCTAAAGAGACGTTTCTTCAAAGGAGACACAGAGATGGCCAAGACGCACATGAAAAGCTGCTCAACAGCACTAATTATTAGAGAAATGCAAATCAAAACTACAATGAGGTATCACCTCACACCTGTTAGAATCGGCATCATCAGAAAATCTACAAACAACCAATTCTGGGGAGGGTGTGGACAAAAGGAGCCCTCTTCCACTATTGGTGGGAATGTAAATTGATACAGTCACTATGGAGAACAGTATGGAGTTTCCTTAAAAAAACTAGAAATAGAATTACCATCTGATCCAGCAATCCCACTTCTGGGCATATACCCAGAGAAAACCGTAAATCAAAAAGGCACATTCACACAATGTTCATTGCAGCACTATTTACAATAGCCAGGTAATGGAAGCAACCTAAATGCCCACAGACAGATGAATGGATAAAGATGTGGTACATATATGAAATGGAATATTACTCGGCCATAAAAAGGAATGAAACTGGGTCATTTGTAGAGACATCGATGGATCCAGAGACTGTCATACAGAATGAAGTAAGTCAGAAAGAGGAAAACAAATATTGTATATTAATGCATATATGTGGAACCTAAAAAATGGTACAGATGAACTGGTTTGCAGGGAAGAAATAGAGACACAGAGGTAGAGAAAAAACGTATGGACACCAAGTGTGGGAAGCCATGGGGTGGTGGTGGTGGGATGAGTTGGGAGATTGGGATTGAGCTGTATACATGTATATGCATAAAATACATAACTAATAATAATCTGCTGTATAAAAACATAAATAAAATTAAATTTCAAAATTTTAAAAAATAAAATTTAAAAATAAAACAGAAAAAATTCTTCCTGTCAATAAGATGTATTTATAGGAATGAATTATTTCCATGCTTATATTTATAAATACATAACAGAGGAATAAAATCTAACTTGAACCATAAAAGAAAAAAAAAGTGAACCTACGAGTTATACAGCAGAAAATCCTATCACAGCACTTACTCCAGCGGTAAACAATTCTGAAATTGGTCAGAGGTGGGGAACCATCTCCCATACAGCCAGCAACCCACCCCCCATGCAAGGAGCGTCCTCATTGCAAAGCTGGGGGACCGTGCGGAGGCATCTGTGAGTAAACGTGAGCTGAGCCCCAGGCCAGCTGCTGCTGAACTGTTCCCACCCTTTCCAGGTAAAACACCTGAATATGTACAAGGGCTTGAAAGCCTAGAGGAAGGACCGTGGAGCCACACCAGCGACAGCACGCAGGCCAACTTGGTGCCAGCAGGCCAGCCAGTGTGGTCCTGGCACCGGGCGCTCTTCCAGAATCTTTCCATTGCCCTGCCTGAGATACCCCTCCTGTCCCGGCCCCCACTGCTTTTTTCCTTCCTCACCTCTGTCCGGAGAGAATTTCCAGCGGAAGGTATGGGTGACACATCCTCTTCTTTACAGGCGGCAGCCTGGCAACTCCTGCAGAAAGGCCAGGAGAACCCCACTCACACCGGGCCACCCAGAAATCTGTGGCCCCTCACTCCCTCCCACCAGCACAGCCCCGAGACTGCTGACGGGGCAGAGAATATGGAGTCAGGCACAGCTTCAGTGGCTATTGCTGCCTGGAGCGCTGTTTATATAGACCTCAATGAGGCACACCTGGGGAGGGCGGGTCGGCAGGGTAAGGCTGCCCAGGTCAGCTAATCCACAACCCTCAGGGAATCACATTGTTGAAAATGGACCCCACTAAGGCAGAACAGTAGCCAAGGGAAAAAAGGACACAATGCCATTTGCAGCACCATAGATGACTCTAGAAGTAATCACGTGACTTGTAGTAAGTCAGAAAGTGAAAGACACATATCATATCATATCACTTATAGGTTTTACCTAAAAATGGATATCAGGGCAGATATTTCCACGGAGAAGGGCAATCACAGATTCATTAAACAAACTTATGGTTCACCAATGGAAAGGTGTGAGGATTGGTTTCATTACGATATCGGGGTTAACAGACATATACAAACACAGGTGACATATATAATCACCAAAGACCTACAGAATACCAAGAGAGGACTACTCAACATTCTGTCATAACGTACATGGGAAAAGGATCCCAGGAAGAACAGACATCTGTATATGTGTAAAAGAACCACATCTTCCACACCTACAACAAGCCAAACATTGTAATCAAACTTGCTGTAATAAAAAATAAAAAATTAAATTAAAAACACGAACAAGAAGTAGTGAGACAAACGTGAGGGGCTTTCTACTGGCACATTCCATTCTAAACTCCAATCTAGAACACCACTTCCACTGAGGCTCTCTTGCCCTAGTAACCAGATTTGGTAAGGGTGAACTGCTGCCACCTTGTGGCCGTTTCACACAACAGCAGCTTTAATCCCAGCGCTAGTGGTCAGTTGATATTCAAAATCATTGCAGGCCTGTAAATGACACCTGCCCTGAAAACAAATCCTGGGGTCACATATCGACCAAAAAATTCAAAGGACGTCCATATTTCAAAACGACCGTTTCAAAAGGCATATTTTACGCCCATTAGTGTTCTGCTTCTTTTCCTTTCTTTCCTTTTTTGTTAAAAAACACGGGAATGGAAAAAGGCATCCCTCAGAATGGGCGAAAATCGTTGCAGACGAATCAATGTACAGAGGTTTAATCTCAAATATATATATACAACTCATGCAGCTTAATATTAAAAAAACAAACAACCCAAAAAATGGGCAGAAGATCTAAAGAGACGTTTCTTCAAAGGAGACACAGAGATGGCGAAGACGCACATGAAAACCTCCTCAACAGCACTAATTATTAGAGAAATGCAAATCAAAACTACAATGAGGTATCACCTCACACCTGTTAGAATCGGCATCATCAGAAAATCTACAAACAACCAATTCTGGGGAGGGTGTGGACAAAAGGAGCCCTCTTCCACTATTGGTGGGAATGTAAATTGATACAGTCACTATGGAGAACAGTATGGAGTTTCCTTAAAAAAACTAGAAATAGAATTACCATCTGATCCAGCAATCCCACTTCTGGGCATATACCCAGAGAAAACCGTATTTCAAAAAGGCACATTCACCACAATGTTCGTTGCAGCACTATTTACAATAGCCAGGTAATGGAAGCAACCTAAATGCCCACAGACAGATGAATGGATAAAGATGTGGTACATATATAAAATGGAATATTACTCGGCCACTAAAAGGAATGAAACTGGGTCATTTGTAGAGACATCGATGGATCCAGAGACTGTCATACAGAATAAAGTAAGTCAGAAAGAGGAAAACAAATATTGTATATTAATGCATATATGTGGAGCCTAAAAATGGTACAGATGAACTGGTTTGCAGGGAAGAAATAGAGACACAGAGGTAGAGAACAAACGTATGGACACCAAGTGTGGGAAGCCATGGGGTGGTGGTGGTGGGATGAGTTGGGAGTTTGGGATTGACCTGTATACATGTATATGCATAAAATACATAACTAATAATAACGTGCTGTATAAAAAAATAAATAAAATTAAATTTCAAAATTTTAAAAAATAAAATTTAAAAATAAAACAGAAAAAAGTTCTTCCCGTCACACAGATGTATTTATAGGAATGAATTATTTCCATGCTTATATCTATAAATACATAAAAGGGGAATAAAATCTAACTTGAACCATAAAAAAAAAGTGAACCCACGAGTTATACAGAGGAAAACCCTATCAGGGCACTTGCTCCAGTGGTAAACAATTCTGAAATTGGTCAGAGGTGGGGAACCATCTCCCATACAGCCAGCAACCCACCCCCCACGCAAGGAGCGTCCTCATTGCAAAGCTGGGGGACCATGCCGAGGCATCTGTGAGTAAACGTGAGCTGAGCCCCAGGCCAGCTGCTGCTGAACTGTTCCCACCCTTTCCAGGTAAAACACCTGAATATGTACAAGGCCTTGAAAGCCTAGAGGAAGGACCGTGGAGCCACACCAGCGACCGCACGCAGGCCAACTTGGTGCCTGCAGGCCAGCCAGTGTGGTCCTGGCACCGGGTGCTCTTCCAGAAGCTTTCCATTGCCCTGCCTGAGATACCCCTCCTGTCCCGGCCCCCACTGCTTTTTTCTTTCCTCACCTCTGTCCGGAGAGAAATTCCAGCAGAATGTATGGGTGACACAACCTCTTCTTTAGAGGCGGCAGCCTGGCAACTCCTGCAGAAAGGCCAGCAGAACCCCACTCACACCGGGCCACCCACAAAGCTCTGGCCCCTCACTCCCTCCCACCAGCACAGCCCCGAGACTGCTGACGGGGCAGACAATATGGAGTCAGGCACAGCTTCAGGGGCTATTGCTGCCTGGAGCGCTGTTTATATTGACCTCAACGAGGCACACCTGGGGAGGGCGGGCCGTCAGGGTAAGGCTGCCCAGGTCAGCTAATCCACAACCCTCAGGGAATCACATTGTTGAAAATGGACCCCGCTAAGCCAGAAGAGAAGCCAAGGGAAAAAAGGACACAATGACATTTGCAGCACCGTAGATGAGTCTAGAAGTAATCACGTGACTTGTAGTAAGTCAGAAAGTGAAAGACACATATCATATCATATCACTTATAGGTGTTACCTAAAAATGAATACCAGGGCAGATATTTCCACGGAGAAGGGCAATCACAGATTCATTAAACAAACTTATGGTTCACCAATGGAAAGGTGTGAGGATTGGTTTCATTACGATATCGGGGTTAACAGACATATACAAACACAGGTGACATATATAATCACCAAAGACCTACAGAATACCAAGAGAGGACTACTCAACATTCTGTCATAACGTACATGGGAAAAGGATCCCAGGAAGAACAGACATCTGTATACGTGTAAAAGAACCACATCTTCCACATCTACAACAAGCCAAACATTGTAATCAAACTTGCTGTAATAAGAAATAAAAAATTAAATTAAAAACACGAACAAGAAGTAGTGAGACAAACGTGAGGGGCTTTCTCCTGGCACATTCCATTCTAAACTCCAATCTAGAACACCACTTCCACTGAGGCTCTCTTGCCCTAGTAACCAGATTTGGTAAGGGTGAACTGCTGCCACCTTGTGGCCGTTTCACACAACAGCAGCTTTAATCCCAACGCTAATGGTCAGTTGATATTCAAAATCATTGCAGGCCTGTAAATGACACCTGCCCTGAAAACAAATCCTGGGGTCACATATCAACCAAAAAATTCAAAGGACGTCCATATTTCAAAACGACCGTTTCAAAAGGCATATTTTACGCACATTAGTGTTCTGCTTCTTTTCCTTTCTTTCCTTTTTTGTTAAAAAACACGGGAATGGAAAAAGGCATCCCTCAGAATGGGTGAAAATCGTTGCAAACGAATCAATGGACAGAGGTTTAATCTCCAATCTATATAAACAGCTCATGCAGCTTAATATTAAAAAAACAAACAACCCAAAATAAATGGGCAGAAGATCTAAAGAGACGTTTCTTCAAAGGAGACACAGAGATGGCCAAGACGCACATGAAAAGCTGCTCAACAGCACAAATTATTAGAGAAATGCAAATCAAAACTACAATGAGGTATCACCTCACACCTGTTAGAATCGGCATCATCAGAAAATCTACAAACAACCAATTCTGGGGAGGGTGTGGACAAAAGGAGCCCTCTTCCACTATTGGTGGGAATGTAAATTGATACAGTCACTATGGAGAACAGTATGGAGTTTCCTTAAAAAAACTAGAAATAGAATTACCATCTGATCCAGCAATCCCACTTCTGGGCATATACCCAGAGAAAACCGTAAATCAAAAAGGCACATTCACACAATGTTCATTGCAGCACTATTTACAATAGCCAGGTAATGGAAGCCACCTAAATGCCCACAGACAGATGAATGGATAAAGATGTGGTACATATATGAAATGGAATATTACTCGGCCATAAAAAGGAATGAAACTGGGTCATTTGTAGAGACATCGATGGATCGAGAGACTGTCATACAGAATGAAGTAAGTCAGAAAGAGGAAAACAAATATTGTATATTAATGCATATATGTGGAACCTAAAAAATGGTACAGATGAACTGGTTTGCAGGGAAGAAATAGAGACACAGAGGTAGAGAAAAAACGTATGGACAGCAAGTGTGGGAAGCCATGGGGTGGCGGTGGTGGGATGAGTTGGGAGATTGGGATTGAGCTGTATACATGTATATGCATAAAATACATAACTAATAATAACGTGCTGTATAAAAACATAAATAAAATTAAATTTCAAAATTTTAAAAAATAAAATTTAAAAATAAAACAGAAAAAATTCTTCCTGTCAATAAGATGTATTTATAGGAATGAATTATTTCCATGCTTATATCTATAAATACATAAAAGAGGAATAAAATCTAACTTGAACCATAAAAGAAAAAAAAAGTGAACCTACGAGTTATACAGCGGAAAATCCTATCACAGCACTTGCTCCAGCGGTAAACAATTCTGAAATTGGTCAGAGGTGGGGAACCATCTCCCATACAGCCAGCAACCCACCCCCCATGCAAGGAGCGTCCTCATTGCAAAGCTGGGGGACCATGCGGAGGCATCTGTGAGTAAACGTGAGCTGAGCCCCAGGCCAGCTGCTGCTGAACTGTTCCCACCCTTTCCAGGTAAAACACCTGAATATGTACAAGGGCTTGAAAGCCTAGAGGAAGGACCGTGGAGCCACACCAGTGACAGCACGCAGGCCAACTTGGTGCCTGCAGGCCAGCCAGTGTGGTCCTGGCACTGGGCGCTCTTCCAGAATCTTTCCATTGCCCTGCCTGAGATACCGCTCCTGTCCCGGACCCCACTGCTTTTTTCCTCCCTCATCTCTGTCCGGAGAGAATTTCCAGCGGAAGGTATGGGTGACACATCCTCTTCTTTACAGGCGGCAGCCTGGCAACTCCTGCAGAAAGGCCAGGAGAACCCCACTCACACCGGGCCACCCAGAAATCTGTGGCCCCTCACTCCCTCCCACCAGCACAGCCCCGAGACTGCTGACGGGGCAGAGAATATGGAGTCAGGCACAGCTTCAGGGGCTATTGCTGCCTGGAGCACTGTTTATATAGACCTCAATGAGGCACACCTGGGGAGGGCGGGTCAGCAGGCTAAGGCTGCCCAGGTCAGCTAATCCACAACCCTCAGGGAATCACATTGTTGAAAATGGACCCCACTAAGGCAGAAGAGAAGCCAAGGGAAAAAAGGACACAATGACATTTGCAGCACCGTAGATGAGTCTAGAAGTAATCACGTGACTTGTAGTAAGTCAGAAAGTGAAAGACACATATCATATCATATCACTTATAGGTTTTACCTAAAAATGGATATCAGGGCAGATATTTCCACGGAGAAGGGCAATCACAGATTCATTAAACAAACTTATGGTTCACCAATGGAAAGGTGTGAAGATTGGTTTCATTACGATATCGGGGTTAACAGACATATACAAACACAGGTGACATATATAATCACCAAAGACCTACAGAATACCAAGAGAGGACTACTCAACATTCTGTCATAACGTACATGGGAAAAGGATCCCAGGAAGAACAGACATCTGTATATGTGTAAAAGAACCACATCTTCCACACCTACAACAAGCCAAACATTGTAATCAAACTTGCTGTAATAAAAAATAAAAAATTAAATTAAAAACACGAACAAGAAGTAGTGAGACAAACGTGAGGGGCTTTCTCCTGGCACATTCCATTCTAAACTCCAATCTAGAACACCACTTCCACTGAGGCTCTCTTGCCCTAGGAACCAGATTTGGTAAGGGTGAACTGCTGCCACCTTGTGGCCGTTTCACACAACAGCAGCTTTAATCCCAGCGCTAGTGGTCAGTTGATATTCAAAATCATTGCAGGCCTGTAAATGACACCTGCCCTGAAAACAAATCCTGGGGTCACATATCGACCAAAAAATTCAAAGGACGTCCATATTTCAAAACGACCGTTTCAAAAGGCATATTTTACGCACATTAGTGTTCTGCTTCTTTTCCTTTCTTTCCTTTTTTGTTAAAAAACACGGGAATGGAAAAAGGCATCCCTCAGAATGGGCGAAAATCGTTGCAGACGAATCAATGGACAGAGGTTTAATCTCCAATATATATATACAGCTCATGCAGCTTAATATTAAAAAAACAAACAACCCAAAAAAAATGGGCAGAAGATCTAAAGAGACGTTTCTTCAAATGAGACACAGAGATGGCCAAGACGCACATGAAAAGCTGCTCAACAGCACTAATTATTAGAGAAATGCAAATCAAAACTACAATGAGGTATCACCTCACACCTGTTAGAATCGGCATCATCAGAAAATCTACAAACAACCAATTCTGGGGAGGGTGTGGACAAAAGGAGCCCTCTTCCACTATTGGTGGGAATGTAAATTGATACAGTCACTATGGAGAACAGTATGGAGTTTCCTTAAAAAAATTAGAAATAGAATTTCCATCTGATCCAGCAATCCCACTTCTGGGCATATACCCAGAGAAAACCGTATTTCAAAAAGGCACATTCACCACAATGTTCGTTGCAGCACTATTTACAATAGCCAGGTAATGGAAGCAACCTAAATGCCCACAGGCAGATGAATGGATAAAGATGTGGTACATATATAAAATGGAATATTACTCGGCCATTAAAAGGAATGAAACTGGGTCATTTGTAGAGACATCGATGGATCGAGAGACTGTCATACAGAATAAAGTAAGTCAGAAAGAGGAAAACAAATATTGTATATTAATGCATATATGTGGAGCCTAAAAATGGTACAGATGAACTGGTTTGCAGGGAAGAAATAGAGACACAGAGGTAGAGAACAAACGTATGGACACCAAGTGTGGGAAGCCTTGGGGTGGTGGTGGTGGGATGAGTTGGGAGTTTGGGATTGACCTTTATACATGTATATGCATAAAATACATAATTAATAATAACGTGCTGTATAAAAAAATAAATAAAATTAAATTTCAAAATTTTAAAAAATAAAATTTAAAAATAAAACAGAAAAAAGTTCTTCCCGTCACACAGATGTATTTATAGGAATGAATTATTTCCATGCTTATATCTATAAATACATAAAAGAGGAATAAAATCTAACTTGAACCATAAAAAAAAAGTGAACCCACGAGTTATACAGAGGAAAACCCTATCAGGGCACTTGCTCCAGTGGTAAACAATTCTGAAATTGGTCAGAGGTGGGGAACCATCTCCCATACAGCCAGCAACCCACCCCCCACGCAAGGAGCGTCCTCATTGCAAAGCTGGGGGACCATGCTGAGGCATCTGTGAGTAAACGTGAGCTGAGCCCCAGGCCAGCTGCTGCTGAACTGTTCCCACCCTTTCCAGGTAAAACACCTGAATATGTACAAGGGCTTGAAAGCCTAGAGGAAGGACCGTGGAGCCACACCAGCGACCGCACGCAGGCCAACTTGGTGCCTGCAGGCCAGCCAGTGTGGTCCTGGCACCGGGTGCTCTTCCAGAAGCTTTCCATTGCCCTGCCTGAGATACCCCTCCTGTCCCGGCCCCCACTGCTTTTTTCCTTCCTCACCTCTGTCCGGAGAGAAATTCCAGCGGAAGGTATGGGTGACACAACCTCTTCTTTACAGGCGGCAGCCTGGCAACTCCTGCAGAAAGGCCAGCAGAACCCCACTCACAACGGGCCACCCACAAAGCTCTGGCCCCTCACTCCCTCCCACCAGCACAGCCCCGAGACTGCTGACGGGGCAGACAATATGGAGTCAGGCACAGCTTCAGGGGCTATTGCTGCCTGGAGCGCTGTTTATATTGACCTCAATGAGGCACACCTGGGGAGGGCGGGCCGTCAGGGTAAGGCTGCCCAGGTCAGCTAATCCACAACCCTCAGGGAATCACATTGTTGAAAATGGACCCCGCTAAGCCAGAAGAGAAGCCAAGGGAAAAAAGGACACAATGACATTTGCAGCACCGTAGATGAGTCTAGAAGTAATCACGTGACATGTAGTAAGTCAGAACGTGAAAGACACATATCATATCATATCACTTAGAGGTGTTACCTAAAAATGGATACCAGGGCAGATATTTCCACGGAGAAGGGCAATCACAGATTCATTAAACAAACTTATGGCTCACCAATGGAAAGGTGTGAGGATTGGTTTCATTACGATATCGGGGTTAACAGACATATACAAACACAGGTGACATATATAATCACCAAAGACCTACAGAATACCAAGAGAGGACTACTCAACATTCTGTCATAACGTACATGGGAAAAGGATCCCAGGAAGAACAGACATCTGTATACGTGTAAAAGAACCACATCTTCCACATCTACAACAAGCCAAACATTGTAATCAAACTTGCTGCAATAAGAAATAAAAAATTAAATTAAAAACACGAACAAGAAGTAGTGAGACAAACGTGAGGGGCTTTCTCCTGGCACATTCCATTCTAAACTCCAATCTAGAACACCACTTCCACTGAGGCTCTCTTGCCCTAGTAACCAGATTTGGTAAGGGTGAACTGCTGCCACCTTGTGGCCGTTTCACACAACAGCAGCTTTAATCCCAACGCTAATGGTCAGTTGATATTCAAAATCATTGCAGGCCTGTAAATGACACCTGCCCTGAAAACAAATCCTGGGGTCACATATCGACCAAAAAATTCAAAGAACGTCCATATTTCAAAACGACCGTTTCAAAAGGCATATTTTACGCACATTAGTGTTCTGCTTCTTTTCCTTTCTTTCCTTTTTTGTTAAAAAACACGGGAATGGAAAAAGGCATCCCTCAGAATGGGTGAAAATCATTGCAAACGAATCAATGGACAGAGGTTTAATCTCCAATCTATATAAACAGCTCATGCAGCTTAATATTAAAAAAACAAACAACCCAAAATAAATGGGCAGAAGATCTAAAGAGACGTTTCTTCAAAGGAGACACAGAGATGGCCAAGACGCACATGAAAAGCTGCTCAACAGCACAAATTATTAGAGAAATGCAAATCAAAACTACAATGAGGTATCACCTCACACCTGTTAGAATCGGCATCATCAGAAAATCTACAAACAACCAATTCTGGGGAGGGTGTGGACAAAAGGAGCCCTCTTCCACTATTGGTGGGAATGTAAATTGATACAGTCACTATGGAGAACAGTATGGAGTTTCCTTAAAAAAACTAGAAATAGAATTACCATCTGATCCAGCAATCCCACTTCTGGGCATATACCCAGAGAAAACCGTAAATCAAAAAGGCACATTCACACAATGTTCATTGCAGCACTATTTACAATAGCCAGGTAATGGAAGCCACCTAAATGCCCACAGACAGATGAATGGATAAAGATGTGGTACATATATGAAATGGAATATTACTCGGCCATAAAAAGGAATGAAACTGGGTCATTTGTAGAGACATCGATGGATCGAGAGACTGTCATACAGAATGAAGTAAGTCAGAAAGAGGAAAACAAATATTGTATATTAATGCATATATGTGGAACCTAAAAAATGGTACAGATGAACTGGTTTGCAGGGAAGAAATAGAGACACAGAGGTAGAGAAAAAACGTATGGACACCAAGAGTGGGAAGCCATGGGGTGGTGGTGGTGGGATGAGTTGGGAGATTGGGATTGAGCTGTATACATGTATATGCATAAAATACATAACTAATAATAACCTGCTGTATAAAAACATAAATAAAATTAAATTTCAAAATTTTAAAAAATAAAATTTAAAAAAACAGAAAAAATTCTTCCTGTCAATAAGATGTATTTATAGGAATGAATTATTTCCATGCTTATATCTATAAATACATAAAAGAGGAATAAAATCTAACTTGAACCATAAAAAAAAAAGTGAACCCACGAGTTATACAGAAGAAAACCCTATCAGGGCACTTGCTCCAGTGGTAAACAATTCTGAAATTGGTCAGAGGTGGGGAACCATCTCCCATACAGCCAGCAACCCACCCCCCACGCAAGGAGCATCCTCAGTGCAAAGCTGGGGGACCATGCCGAGGCATCTGTGAGTAAACGTGAGCTGAGCCCCAGGCCAGCTGCTGCTGAACTGTTCCCACCCTTTCCAGGTAAAACACCTGAATATGTACAAGGGCTTGAAAGCCTAGAGGAAGGACCGTGGAGCCACACCAGCGACAGCACGCAGGCCAACTTGGTGCCTGCAGGCCAGCCAGTGTGGTCCTGGCACCGGGCGCTCTTCCAGAAGCTTTCCATTGCCCTGCCTGAGATACCCCTCCTGTCCCGGCCCCCACTGCTTTTTTCCTTCCTCACCTCTGTCCGGAGAGAATTTCCAGCGGAAGGTATGGGTGACACATCCTCTTCTTTACAGGCGGCAGCCTGGCAACTCCTGCAGAAAGGCCAGGAGAACCCCACTCACACCGGGCCTCCCAGAAATCTGTGGCCCCTCACTCCCTCCCACCAGCACAGCCCCGAGACTGCTGACGGGGCACACAATATGGAGTCAGGCACAGCTTCAGGGGCTATTGCTGCCTGGAGCGCTGTTTATATTGACCTCAACGAGGCACACCTGGGGAGGGCGGGCCGTCAGGGTAAGGCTGCCCAGGTCAGCTAATCCACAACCCTCAGGGAATCACATTGTTGAAAATGGACCCCGCTAAGCCAGAAGAGAAGCCAAGGGAAAAAAGGACACAATGACATTTGCAGCACCGTAGATGAGTCTAGAAGTAATCACGTGACTTGTAGTAAGTCAGAAAGTGAAAGACACATATCATATCATATCACTTATAGGTGTTACCTAAAAATGGATACCAGGGCAGATATTTCCACGGAGAAGGGCAATCACAGATTCAGTAAACAAACTTATGGTTCACCAATGGAAAGGTGTGAGGATTGGTTTCATTACGATATCGGGGTTAACAGACATATACAAACACAGGTGACATATATAATCACCAAAGACCTACAGAATACCAAGAGAGGACTACTCAACATTCTGTCATAACGTACATGGGAAAAGGATCCCAGGAAGAACAGACATCTGTATACGTATAAAAGAACCACATCTTCCACATCTACAACAAGCCAAACATTGTAATCAAACTTGCTGTAATAAGAAATAAAAAATTAAATTAAAAACACGAACAAGAAGTAGTGAGACAAACGTGAGGGGCTTTCTCCTGGCACATTCCATTCTAAACTCCAATCTAGAACACCACTTCCACTGAGGCTCTCTTGCCCTAGTAACCAGATTTGGTAAGGGTGAACTGCTGCCACCTTGTGGCCGTTTCACACAACAGCAGCTTTAATCCCAGCGCTAGTGGTCAGTTGATATTCAAAATCATTGCAGGCCTGTAAATGACACCTGCCCTGAAAACAAATCCTGGGGTCACATATCGACCAAAAAATTCAAAGGACGTCCATATTTCAAAACGACCGTTTCAAAAGGCATATTTTACGCACATTAGTGTTCTGCTTCTTTTCCTTTCTTTCCTTTTTTGTTAAAAAACACGGGAATGGAAAAAGGCATCCCTCAGAATGGGTGAAAATCATTGCAAACGAATCAATGGACAGAGGTTTAATCTCCAATCTATATAAACAGCTCATGCAGCTTAATATTAAAAAAACAAACAACCCAAAATAAATGGGCAGAAGATCTAAAGAGACGTTTCTTCAAAGGAGACACAGAGATGGCCAAGACGCACATGAAAAGCTGCTCAACAGCACTAATTATTAGAGAAATGCAAATCAAAACTACAATGAGGTATCACCTCACACCTGTTAGAATCGGCATCATCAGAAAATCTACAAACAACCAATTCTGGGGAGGGTGTGGACAAAAGGAGCCCTCTTCCACTATTGGTGGGAATGTAAATTGATACAGTCACTATGGAGAACAGTATGGAGTTTCCTTAAAAAAACTAGAAATAGAATTACCATCTGATCCAACAATCCCACTTCTGGGCATATACCCAGAGAAAACCGTAAATCAAAAAGGCACATTCACACAATGTTCATTGCAGCACTATTTACAATAGCCAGGTAATGGAAGCAAACTAAATGCCCACAGACAGATGAATGGATAAAGATGTGGTACATATATGAAATGGAATATTACTCGGCCATAAAAAGGAATGAAACTGGGTCATTTGTAGAGACATCGATGGATCGAGAGACTGTCATACAGAATGAAGTAAGTCAGAAAGAGGAAAACAAATATTGTATATTAATGCATATATGTGGAACCTAAAAAATGGTACAGATGAACTGGTTTGCAGGGAAGAAATAGAGACACAGAGGTAGAGAACAAACGTATGAACACCAAGTGTGGGAAGCCATGGGGTGGTGGTGGTGGGATGAGTTGGGAGTTTGGGATTGACCTGTATACATGTATATGCATAAAATACATAACTAATAATAACGTGCTGTATAAAAAAATAAATAAAATTAAATTTCAAAATTTTAAAAAATAAAATTTAAAATAAAACAGAAAAAAGTTCTTCCCGTCACACAGATGTATTTATAGGAATGAATTATTTCCATGCTTATATCTATAAATACATAAAAGAGGAATAAAATCTAACTTGAACCATAAAAAAAAAA
The DNA here is from genome assembly GCF_964341445.2 of Mesoplodon mirus. NCBI lineage: Eukaryota > Metazoa > Chordata > Mammalia > Artiodactyla > Ziphiidae > Mesoplodon > Mesoplodon mirus. Next base: position 104,435,344 of record NC_138987.1, on the reverse strand, counting down.
GTGAACCCACGAGTTATACAGAGGAAAACCCTATCACGGCACTTGCTCCAGCGGTAAACAATTCTGAAATTGGTCAGAGGTGGGGAACCATCTCCCATACAGCCAGCAACCCAACCCCCATGCAAGGAGCGTCCTCATTGCAAAGCTGGGGGACCGTGCAGAGGCATCTGTGAGTAAACGTGAGCTGAGCCCCAGGCCAGCTGCTGCTGAACTGTTCCCACCCTTTCCAGGTAAAACACCTGAATATGTACAAGGGCTTGAAAGCCTAGAGGAAGGACCGTGGAGCCACACCAGCGACAGCACGCAGGCCAACTTGGTGCCTGCAGGCCAGCCAGTGTGGTCCTGGCACCGGGCGCTCTTCCAGAATCTTTCCATTGCCCTGCCTGAGATACCGCTCCTGTCCCGGCCCCCACTGCTTTTTTCCTTCCTCACCTCTGTCCGGAGAGAATTTCCAGCGGAAGGTATGGGTGACACATCCTCTTCTTTACAGGCGGCAGCCTGGCAACTCCTGCAGAAAGGCCAGGAGAACCCCACTCACACCGGGCCACCCAGAAATCTGTGGCCCCTCACTCCCTCCCACCAGCACAGCCCCGAGACTGCTGACGGGGCAGAGAATATGGAGTCAGGCACAGCTTCAGGGGCTATTGCTGCCTGGAGCGCTGTTTATATAGACCTCAATGAGGCACACCTGGGGAGGGCGGGTCGGCAGGGTAAGGCTGCCCAGGTCAGCTAATCCACAACCCTCAGGGAATCACATTGTTGAAAATGGACCCCACTAAGGCAGAACAGTAGCCAAGGGAAAAAAGGACACAATGCCATTTGCAGCACCATAGATGACTCTAGAAGTAATCACGTGACTTGTAGTAAGTCAGAAAGTGAAAGACACATATCATATCATATCACTTATAGGTTTTACCTAAAAATGGATATCAGGGCAGATATTTCCACGGAGAAGGGCAATCACAGATTCATTAAACAAACTTATGGTTCACCAATGGAAAGGTGTGAGGATTGGTTTCATTACGATATCGGGGTTAACAGACATATACAAACACAGGTGACATATATAATCACCAAAGACCTACAGAATACCAAGAGAGGACTACTCAACATTCTGTCATAACGTACATGGGAAAAGGATCCCAGGAAGAACAGACATCTGTATATGTGTAAAAGAACCACATCTTCCACACCTACAACAAGCCAAACATTGTAATCAAACTTGCTGTAATAAAAAATAAAAAAATAAATTAAAAACACGAACAAGAAGTAGTGAGACAAACGTGAGGGGCTTTCTCCTGGCACATTCCATTCTAAACTCCAATCTAGAACACCACTTCCACTGAGGCTCTCTTGCCCTAGTAACCAGATTTGGTAAGGGTGAACTGCTGCCACCTTGTGGCCGTTTCACACAACAGCAGCTTTAATCCCAGCGCTAGTGGTCAGTTGATATTCAAAATCATTGCAGGCCTGTAAATGACACCTGCCCTGAAAACAAATCCTGGGGTCACATATCGACCAAAAAATTCAAAGGACGTCCATATTTCAAAACGACCGTTTCAAAAGGCATATTTTACGCACATTAGTGTTCTGCTTCTTTTCCTTTCTTTCCTTTTTTGTTAAAAAACACGGGAATGGAAAAAGGCATCCCTCAGAATGGGCGAAAATCATTGCAGACGAATCAATGGACAGAGGTTTAATCTCCAATATATATATACAGCTCATGCAGCTTAATATTAAAAAAACAAACAACCCCAAAAAAATGGGCAGAAGATCTAAAGAGACGTTTCTTCAAAGGAGACACAGAGATGGCCAAGACGCACATGAAAAGCTGCTCAACAGCACTAATTATTAGAGAAACAAATCAAAACTACAATGAGGTATCACCTCACACCTGTTAGAATCGGCATCATCAGAAAATCTACAAACAACCAATTCTGGGGAGGGTGTGGACAAAAGGAGCCCTCTTCCACTATTGGTGGGAATGTAAATTGATACAGTCACTATGGAGAACAGTATGGAGTTTCCTTAAAAAAATTAGAAATAGAATTTCCATCTGATCCAGCAATCCCACTTCTGGGCATATACCCAGAGAAAACCGTATTTCAAAAAGGCACATTCACCACAATGTTCGTTGCAGCACTATTTACAATAGCCAGGTAATGGAAGCAACCTAAATGCCCACAGACAGATGAATGGATAAAGATGTGGTACATATATAAAATGGAATATTACTCGGCCATTAAAAGGAATGAAACTGGGTCATTTGTAGAGACATCGATGGATCCAGAGACTGTCATACAGAATAAAGTAAGTCAGAAAGAGGAAAACAAATATTGTATATTAATGCATATATGTGGAGCCTAAAAATGGTACAGATGAACTGGTTTGCAGGGAAGAAATAGAGACACAGAGGTAGAGAACAAACGTATGGACACCAAGTGTAGGAAGCCATGGGGTGGTGGTGGTGGGATGAGTTGGGAGTTTGGGATTGACCTGTATACATGTATATGCATAAAATACATAACTAATAATAACGTGCTGTATAAAAAAATAAATAAAATTAAATTTCAAAATTTTTAAAAATAAAATTTAAAAATAAAACAGAAAAAAGTTCTTCCCGTCACACAGATGTATTTATAGGAATGAATTATTTCCATGCTTATATCTATAAATACATAAAAGAGGAATAAAATCTAACTTGAACCATAAAAAAAAAGTGAACCCACGAGTTATACAGAGGAAATCCCTATCAGGGCACTTGCTCCAGTGGTAAACAATTCTGAAATTGGTCAGAGGTGGGGAACCATCTCCCATACAGCCAGCAACCCACCCCCCACGCAAGGAGCGTCCTCATTGCAAAGCTGGGGGACCATGCCGAGGCATCTGTGAGTAAACGTGAGCTGAGCCCCAGGCCAGCTGCTGCTGAACTGTTCCCACCCTTTCCAGGTAAAACACCTGAATATGTACAAGGGCTTGAAAGCCTAGAGGAAGGACCGTGGAGCCACACCAGCGACCGCACGCAGGCCAACTTGGTGCCTGCAGGCCAGCCAGTGTGGTCCTGGCACCGGGCGCTCTTCCAGAAGCTTTCCATTGCCCTGCCTGAGATACCCCTCCTGTCCCGGCCCCCACTGCTTTTTTCCTTCCTCACCTCTGTCCGGAGAGAAATTCCAGCAGAATGTATGGGTGACACAACCTCTTCTTTACAGGCGGCAGCCTGGCAACTCCTGCAGAAAGGCCAGCAGAACCCCACTCACACCGGGCCACCCACAAAGCTCTGGCCCCTCACTCCCTCCCACCAGCACAGCCCCGAGACTGCTGACGGGGCAGACAATATGGAGTCAGGCACAGCTTCAGGGGCTATTGCTGCCTGGAGCGCTGTTTATATTGACCTCAACGAGGCACACCTGGGGAGGGTGGGCCGTCAGGGTAAGGCTGCCCAGGTCAGCTAATCCACAACCCTCAGGGAATCACATTGTTGAAAATGGACCCCGCTAAGCCAGAAGAGAAGCCAAGGGAAAAAAGGACACAATGACATTTGCAGCACCGTAGATGAGTCTAGAAGTAATCATGTGACTTGTATCACGTGACTTGTAGTAAGTCAGAAAGTGAAAGACACATATCATATCATATCACTTATAGGTGTTACCTAAAAATGGATACCAGGGCAGATATTTCCACGGAGAAAGGCAATCACAGATTCAGTAAACAAACTTATGGTTCACCAATGGAAAGGTGTGAGGATTGGTTTCATTACGATATCGGGGTTAACAGACATATACAAACACAGGTGACATATATAATCACCAAAGACCTACAGAATACCAAGAGAGGACTACTCAACATTCTGTCATAACGTACATGGGAAAAGGATCCCAGGAAGAACAGACATCTGTATACGTGTAAAAGAACCACATCTTCCACATCTACAACAAGCCAAACATTGTAATCAAACTTGCTGTAATAAGAAATAAAAAATTAAATTAAAAACACGAACAAGAAGTAGTGAGACAAACGTGAGGGGCTTTCTCCTGGCACATTCCATTCTAAACTCCAATCTAGAACACCACTTCCACTGAGGCTCTCTTGCCCTAGTAACCAGATTTGGTAAGGGTGAACTGCTGCCACCTTGTGGCCGTTTCACACAACAGCAGCTTTAATCCCAGCGCTAGTGGTCAGTTGATATTCAAAATCATTGCAGGCCTGTAAATGACACCTGCCCTGAAAACAAATCCTGGGGTCACATATCGACCAAAAAATTCAAAGGACGTCCATATTTCAAAACGACCGTTTCAAAAGGCATATTTTACGCACATTAGTATTCTGCTTCTTTTCCTTTCTTTCCTTTTTAGTTAAAAAACACGGGAATGGAAAAAGGCATCCATCAGAATGGGTGAAAATCATTGCAAACGAATCAATGGACAGAGGTTTAATCTCCAATCTATATAAACAGCTCATGCAGCTTAATATTAAAAAAACAAACAACCCAAAATAAATGGGCAGAAGATCTAGAGACGTTTCTTCAAAGGAGACACAGAGATGGCCAAGACGCACATGAAAAGCTGCTCAACAGCACTAATTATTAGAGAAATGCAAATCAAAACTACAATGAGGTATCACCTCACACCTGTTAGAATCGCCATCATCAGAAAATCTACAAACAACCAATTCTGGGGAGGGTGTGGACAAAAGGAGCCCTCTTCCACTATTGGTGGGAATGTAAATTGATACAGTCACTATGGAGAACAGTATGGAGTTTCCTTAAAAAAACTAGAAATAGAATTACCATCTGATCCAGCAATCCCACTTCTGGGCATATACCCAGAGAAAACCGTAAATCAAAAAGGCACATTCACACAATGTTCATTGCAGCACTATTTACAATAGCCAGGTAATGGAAGCAACCTAAATGCCCACAGACAGATGAATGGATAAAGATGTGGTACATATATGAAATGGAATATTACTCGGCCATAAAAAGGAATGAAACTGGGTCATTTCTAGAGACATCGATGGATCGAGAGACTGTCATACAGAATGAAGTAAGTCAGAAAGAGGAAAACAAATATTGTATATTAATGCATATATGTGGAACCTAAAAAATGGTACAGATGTACTGGTTTGCAGGGAAGAAATAGAGACACAGAGGTAGAGAAAAAGCGTATGGACACCAAGTGTGGGAAGCCATGGGGTGGTGGTGGTGGGATGAGTTGGGAGATAGGGATTGAGCTGTATACATGTATATGCATAAAATACATAACTAATAATAACCTGCTGTATAAAAACATAAATAAAATTAAATTTCAAAATTTTAAAAAATAAAATTTAAAAATAAAACAGAAAAAATTCTTCCTGTCAATAAGATGTATTTATAGGAATGAATTATTTCCATGCTTATATTTATAAATACATAACAGAGGAATAAAATCTAACTTGAACCATAAAAGAAAAAAAATGTGAACCTACGAGTTATACAGCGGAAAATCCTATCACAGCACTTGCTCCAGCGGTAAACAATTCTGAAATTGGTCAGAGGTGGGGAACCATCTCCCATACAGCCAGCAACCCACCCCCCATGCAAGGAGCGTCCTCATTGCAAAGCTGGGGGACCGTGCGGAGGCATCTGTGAGTAAACGTGAGCTGAGCCCCAGGCCAGCTGCTGCTGAACTGTTCCCACCCTTTCCAGGTAAAACACCTGAATATGTACAAGGGCTTGAAAGCCTAGAGGAAGGACCGTGGAGCCACACCAGCGACAGCACGCAGGCCAACTTGGTGCCTGCAGGCCAGCCAGTGTGGTCCTGGCACCGGGCGCTCTTCCAGAATCTTTCCATTGCCCTGCCTGAGATACCCCTCCTGTCCCGGCCCCCACTGCTTTTTTCCTTCCTCACCTCTGTCCGGAGAGAATTTCCAGCGGAAGGTATGGGTGACACATCCTCTTCTTTACAGGCGGCAGCCTGGCAACTCCTGCAGAAAGGCCAGGAGAACCCCACTCACACCGGGCCACCCAGAAATCTGTGGCCCCTCACTCCCTCCCACCAGCACAGCCCCGAGACTGCTGACGGGGCAGAGAATATGGAGTCAGGCACAGCTTCAGGGGCTATTGCTGCCTGGAGCTCTGTTTATATAGACCTCAATGAGGCACACCTGGGGAGGGCGGGTCGGCAGGGTAAGGCTGCCCAGGTCAGCTAATCCACAACCCTCAGGGAATCACATTGTTGAAAATGGACCCCACTAAGGCAGAACAGTAGCCAAGGGAAAAAAGGACACAATGTCATTTGCAGCACCATAGATGACTCTAGAAGTAATCACGTGACTTGTAGTAAGTCAGAAAGTGAAAGACACATATCATATCATATCACTTATAGGTTTTACCTAAAAATGGATATCAGGGCAGATATTTCCACGGAGAAGGGCAATCACAGATTCATTAAACAAACTTATGGTTCACCAATGGAAAGGTGTGAGGATTGGTTTCATTACGATATCGGGGTTAACAGACATATACAAACACAGGTGACATATATAATCACCAAAGACCTACAGAATACCAAGAGAGGACTACTCAACATTCTGTCATAACGTACATAGGAAAAGGATCCCAGGAAGAACAGACATCTGTATATGTGTAAAAGAACCACATCTTCCACACCTACAACAAGCCAAACATTGTAATCAAACTTGCTGTAATAAAAAATAAAAAATTAAATTAAAAACACGAACAAGAAGTAGTGAGACAAACGTGAGGGGCTTTCTCCTGGCACATTCCATTCTAAACTCCAATCTAGAACACCACTTCCACTGAGGCTCTCTTGCCCTAGTAACCAGATTTGGTAAGGGTGAACTGCTGCCACCTTGTGGCCGTTTCACACAACAGCAGCTTTAATCCCAGTGCTAGTGGTCAGTTGATATTCAAAATCATTGCAGGCCTGTAAATGACACCTGCCCTGAAAACAAATCCTGGGGTCACATATCGACCAAAAAATTCAAAGGACGTCCATATTTCAAAACGACCGTTTCAAAAGGCATATTTTACGCACATTAGTGTTCTGCTTCTTTTCCTTTCTTTCCTTTTTTGTTAAAAAACACGGGAATGGAAAAAGGCATCCCTCAGAATGGGCGAAAATCGTTGCAGACGAATCAATGGACAGAGGTTTAATCTCCAATATATATATACAGCTCATGCAGCTTAATATTAAAAAAACAAACAACCCCAAATAAATGGGCAGAAGATCTAAAGAGACGTTTCTTCAAAGGAGACACAGAGATGGCCAAGACGCACATGAAAAGCTGCTCAACAGCACTAATTATTAGAGAAATGCAAATCAAAACTACAATGAGGTATCACCTCACACCTGTTAGAATCGCCATCATCAGAAAATCTACAAACAACCAATTCTGGGGAGGGTGTGGACAAAAGGAGCCCTCTTCCACTATTGGTGGGAATGTAAATTGATACAGTCACTATGGAGAACAGTATGGAGTTTCCTTAAAAAAACTAGAAATAGAATTACCATCTGATCCAGCAATCCCACTTCTGGGCATATACCCAGAGAAAACCGTATTTCAAAAAGGCACATTCACCACAATGTTCGTTGCAGCACTATTTACAATAGCCAGGTAATGGAAGCAACCTAAATGCCCACAGACAGATGAATGGATAAAGATGTGGTACATATATGAAATGGAATATTACTCGGCCATTAAAAGGAATGAAACTGGGTCATTTGTAGAGACATCGATGGATCCAGAGACTGTCATACAGAATAAAGTAAGTCAGAAAGAGGAAAACAAATATTGTATATTAATGCATATATGTGGAGCCTAAAAATGGTACAGATGAACTGGTTTGCAGGGAAGAAATAGAGACACAGAGGTAGAGAACAAACGTATGGACACCAAGTGTGGGAAGCCATGGGGTGGTGGTGGTGGGATGAGTTGGGAGTTTGGGATTGACCTGTATACATGTATATGCATAAAATACATAACTAATAATAACGTGCTGTATAAAAAAATAAATAAAATTAAATTTCAAAATTTTAAAAAATAAAATTTAAGAATAAAACAGAAAAAAGTTCTTCCCGTCACACAGATGTATTTATAGAAATGAATTATTTCCATGCTTATATCTATAAATACATAAAAGAGGAATAAAATCTAACTTGAACCATAAAAAAAAAAGTGAACCCACGAGTTATACAGAGGAAAACCCTATCAGGGCACTTGCTCCAGTGGTAAACAATTCTGAAATTGGTCAGAGGTGGGGAACCATCTCCCATACAGCCAGCAACCCACCCCCCACGCAAGGAGCGTCCTCATTGCAAAGCTGGGGGACCATGCCGAGGCATCTGTGAGTAAACGTGAGCTGAGCCCCAGGCCAGCTGCTGCTGAACTGTTCCCACCCTTTCCAGGTAAAACACCTGAATATGTACAAGGGCTTGAAAGCCTAGAGGAAGGACCGTGGAGCCACACCAGCGACCGCACGCAGGCCAACTTGGTGCCTGCAGGCCAGCCAGTGTGGTCCTGGCACCGGGCGCTCTTCCAGAAGCTTTCCATTGCCCTGCCTGAGATACCCCTCCTGTCCCGGCCCCCACTGCTTTTTTCCTTCCTCACCTCTGTCCGGAGTGAAATTCCAGCAGAATGTATGGGTGACACAACCTCTTCTTTACAGGCGGCAGCCTGGCAACTCCTGCAGAAAGGCCAGCAGAACCCCACTCACACCGGGCCACCCACAAAGCTCTGGCCCCTCACTCCCTCCCACCAGCACAGCCCCGAGACTGCTGACGGGGCAGACAATATGGAGTCAGGCACAGCTTCAGGGGCTATTGCTGCCTGGAGCGCTGTTTATATTGACCTCAACGAGGCACACCTGGGGAGGGCGGGCCGTCAGGGTAAGGCTGCCCAGGTCAGCTAATCCACAACCCTCAGGGAATCACATTGTTGAAAATGGACCCCGCTAAGCCAGAAGAGAAGCCAAGGGAAAAAAGGACACAATGACATTTGCAGCACCGTAGATGAGTCTAGAAGTAATCACGTGACTTGTAGTAAGTCTGAAAGTGAAAGACACATATCATATCATATCACTTATAGGTGTTACCTAAAAATGGATACCAGGGCAGATATTTCCACGGAGAAGGGCAATCACAGATTCAGTAAACAAACTTATGGTTCACCAATGGAAAGGTGTGAGGATTGGTTTCATTACGATATCGGGGTTAACAGACATATACAAACACAGGTGACATATATAATCACCAAAGACCTACAGAATACCAAGAGAGGACTACTCAACATTCTGTCATAACGTACATGGGAAAAGGATCCCAGGAAGAACAGACATCTGTATACGTGTAAAAGAACCACATCTTCCACATCTACAACAAGCCAAACATTGTAATCAAACTTGCTGTAATAAGAAATAAAAAATTAAATTAAAAACACGAACAAGAAGTAGTGAGACAAACGTGAGGGGCTTTCTCCTGGCACATTCCATTCTAAACTCCAATCTAGAACACCACTTCCACTGAGGCTCTCTTGCCCTAGTAACCAGATTTGGTAAGGGTGAACTGCTGCCACCTTGTGGCCGTTTCACACAACAGCAGCTTTAATCCCAGCGCTAGTGGTCAGTTGATATTCAAAATCATTGCAGGCCTGTAAATGACACCTGCCCTGAAAACAAATCCTGGGGTCACATATCGACCAAAAAATTCAAAGGACGTCCATATTTCAAAACGACCGTTTCAAAAGGCATATTTTACGCACATTAGTGTTCTGCTTCTTTTCCTTTCTTTCCTTTTTTGTTAAAAAACACGGGAATGGAAAAAGGCATCCCTCAGAATGGGTGAAAATCGTTGCAAACGAATCAATGGACAGAGGTTTAATCTCCAATCTATATAAACAGCTCATGCAGCTTAATATTAAAAAAACAAACAACCCAAAATAAATGGGCAGAAGATCTAAAGAGACGTTTCTTCAAAGGAGACACAGAGATGGCCAAGACGCACATGAAAAGCTGCTCAACAGCACAAATTATTAGAGAAATGCAAATCAAAACTACAATGAGGTATCACCTCACACCTGTTAGAATCGGCATCATCAGAAAATCTACAAACAACCAATTCTGGGGAGGGTGTGGACAAAAGGAGCCCTCTTCCACTATTGGTGGGAATGTAAATTGATACAGTCACTATGGAGAACAGTATGGAGTTTCCTTAAAAAAACTAGAAATAGAATTACCATCTGATCCAGCAATCCCACTTCTGGGCATATACCCAGAGAAAACCGTAAATCAAAAAGGCACATTCACACAATGTTCATTGCAGCACTATTTACAATAGCCAGGTAATGGAAGCAACCTAAATGCCCACAGACAGATGAATGGATAAAGATGTGGTACATATATGAAATGGAATATTACTCGGCCATAAAAAGGAATGAAACTGGGTCATTTGTAGAGACATCGATGGATCCAGAGACTGTCATACAGAATGAAGTAAGTCAGAAAGAGGAAAACAAATATTGTATATTAATGCATATATGTGGAACCTAAAAAATGGTACAGGTGAACTGGTTTGCAGGGAAGAAATAGAGACACAGAGGTAGAGAACAAACGTATGGACACCAAGTGTGGGAAGCCATGGGGTGGCGGTGGTGGGATGAGTTGGGAGATTGGGATTGAGCTGTATACATGTATATGCATAAAATACATAACTAATAATAACCTGCTGTATAAAAACATAAATAAAATTAAATTTCAAAATTTTAAAAAATAAAATTTAAAAATAAAACAGAAAAAATTCTTCCTGTCAATAAGATGTATTTATAGGAATGAATTATTTCCATGCTTATATTTATAAATACATAACAGAGGAATAAAATCTAACTTGAACCATAAAAGAAAAAAAAAGTGAACCTACGAGTTATACAGCGGAAAATCCTATCACAGCACTTGCTCCAGTGGTAAACAATTCTGAAATTGGTCAGAGGTGGGGAACCATCTCCCATACAGCCAGCAACCCACCCCCCATGCAAGGAGCGTCCTCATTGCAAAGCTGGGGGACCGTGCGGAGGCATCTGTGAGTAAACGTGAGCTGAGCCCCAGGCCAGCTGCTGCTGAACTGTTCCCACCCTTTCCAGGTAAAACACCTGAATATGTACAAGGGCTTGAAAGCCTAGAGGAAGGACCGTGGAGCCACACCAGTGACAGCACGCAGGCCAACTTGGTGCCTGCAGGCCAGCCAGTGTGGTCCTGGCACTGGGCGCTCTTCCAGAATCTTTCCATTGCCCTGCCTGAGATACCGCTCCTGTCCCGGCCCCCACTGCTTTTTTCCTCCCTCACCTCTGTCCGGAGAGAATTTCCAGCAGAAGGTATGGGTGACACATCCTCTTCTTTACAGGCGGCAGCCTGGCAACTCCTGCAGAAAGGCCAGCCGAACCCCACTCACACTGGGCCACCCAGAAATCTGTGGCCCCTCACTCCCTCCCACCAGCACAGCCCCGAGACTGCTGACGGGGCAGAGAATATGGAGTCAGGCACAGCTTCAGGGGCTATTGCTGCCTGAAGCACTGTTTATATAGACCTCAATGAGGCACACCTGGGGAGGGCAGGTCGGCAGGGTAAGGCTGCCCAGGTCAGCTAATCCACAACCCTCAGGGAATCACATTGTTGAAAATGGACCCCACTAAGGCAGAAGAGTAGCCAAGGGAAAAAAGGACACAATGCCATTTGCAGCACCGTAGATGAGTCTAGAAGTAATCACGTGACTTGTAGTAAGTCAGAAAGTGAAAGACACATATCATATCATATCACTTATAGGTTTTACCTAAAAATGGATATCAGGGCAGATATTTCCACGGAGAAGGGCAATCACAGATTCATTAAACAAACTTATGGTTCACCAATGGAAAGGTGTGAGGATTGGTTTCATTACGATATCGGGGTTAACAGACATATACAAACACAGGTGACATATATAATCACCAAAGACCTACAGAATACCAAGAGAGGACTACTCAACATTCTGTCATAACGTACATGGGAAAAGGATCCCAGGAAGAACAGACATCTGTATATGTGTAAAAGAACCACATCTTCCACACCTACAACAAGCCAAACATTGTAATCAAACTTGCTGTAATAAAAAATAAAAAATTAAATTAAAAACACGAACAAGAAGTAGTGAGACAAACGTGAGGGGCTTTCTCCTGGCACATTCCATTCTAAACTCCAATCTAGAACACCACTTCCACTGAGGCTCTCTTGCCCTAGTAACCAGATTTGGTAAGGGTGAACTGCTGCCACCTTGTGGCCGTTTCACACAACAGCAGCTTTAATCCCAGCGCTAGTGGTCAGTTGATATTCAAAATCATTGCAGGCCTGTAAATGACACCTGCCCTGAAAACAAATCCTGGGGTCACATATCGACCAAAAAATTCAAAGGACGTCCATATTTCAAAACGACCGTTTCAAAAGGCATATTTTACGCACATTAGTGTTCTGCTTCTTTTCCTTTCTTTCCTTTTTTCTTAAAAAACACGGGAATGGAAAAAGGCATCCCTCAGAATGGGCGAAAATCGTTGCAGACGAATCAATGGACAGAGGTTTAATCTCCAATATATATATACAGCTCATGCAGCTTAATATTAAAAAAACAAACAACCCCAAATAAATGGGCAGAAGATCTAAAGAGACGTTTCTTCAAAGGAGACACAGAGATGGCCAAGAAGCACATGAAAACCTGCTCAACAGCACTAATTATTAGAGAAATGCAAATCAAAACTACAATGAGGTATCACCTCACACCTGTTAGAATCGCCATCATCAGAAAATCTACAAACAACCAATTCTGGGGAGGGTGTGGACAAAAGGAGCCCTCTTCCACTATTGGTGGGAATGTAAATTGATACAGTCACTATGGAGAACAGTATGGAGTTTCCTTAAAAAAACTAGAAATAGAATTACCATCTGATCCAGCAATCCCACTTCTGGGCATATACCCAGAGAAAACCGTATTTCAAAAAGGCACATTCACCACAATGTTCGTTGCAGCACTATTTACAATAGCCAGGTAATGGAAGCAACCTAAATGCCCACAGACAGATGAATGGATAAAGATGTGGTACATATATAAAATGGAATATTACTCGGCCATTAAAAGGAATGAAACTGGGTCATTTGTAGAGACATCGATGGATCCAGAGACTGTCATACAGAATAAAGTAAGTCAGAAAGAGGAAAACAAATATTGTATATTAATGCATATATGTGGAGCCTAAAAATGGTACAGATGAACTGGTTTGCAGGGAAGAAATAGAGACACAGAGGTAGAGAACAAACGTATGGACACCAAGTGTGGGAAGCCATGGGGTGGTGGTGGTGGGATGAGTTGGGAGTTTGGGATTGACCTGTATACATGTATATGCATAAAATACATAACTAATAATAACGTGCTGTATAAAAAAATAAATAAAATTAAATTTCAAAATTTTAAAAAATAAAATTTAAGAATAAAACAGAAAAAAGTTCTTCCCGTCACACAGATGTATTTATAGGAATGAATTATTTCCATGCTTATATCTATAAATACATAAAAGAGGAATAAAATCTAACTTGAACCATAAAAAAAAAAGTGAACCCACGAGTTATACAGAGGAAAACCCTATCAGGGCACTTGCTCCAGTGGTAAACAATTCTGAAATTGGTCAGAGGTGGGGAACCATCTCCCATACAGCCAGCAACCCACCCCCCACGCAAGGAGCGTCCTCATTGCAAAGCTGGGGGACCATGCCGAGGCATCTGTGAGTAAACGTGAGCTGAGCCCCAGGCCAGCTGCTGCTGAACTGTTCCCACCCTTTCCAGGTAAAACACCTGAATATGTACAAGGCCTTGAAAGCCTAGAGGAAGGACCGTGGAGCCACACCAGCGACCGCACGCAGGCCAAATTGGTGCCTGCAGGCCAGCCAGGGTGGTCCTGGCACCGGGCGCTCTTCCAGAAGCTTTCCATTGCCCTGCCTGAGATACCCCTCCTGTCCCGGCCCCCACTGCTTTTTTCCTTCCTCACCTCTGTCCGGAGAGAAATTCCAGCAGAATGTATGGGTGACACAACCTCTTCTTTACAGGCGGCAGCCTGGCAACTCCTGCAGAAAGGCCAGCAGAACCCCACTCACACCGGGCCAACCACAAAGCTCTGGCCCCTCACTCCCTCCCACCAGCACAGCCCCGAGACTGCTGACGGGGCAGAGAATATGGAGTCAGGCACAGCTTCAGGGGCTATTGCTGCCTGGAGCGCTGTTTATATTGACCTCAACGAGGCACACCTGGGGAGGGCGGGCCGTCAGGGTAAGGCTGCCCAGGTCAGCTAATCCACAACCCTCAGGGAATCACATTGTTGAAAATGGACCCCGCTAAGCCAGAAGAGAAGCCAAGGGAAAAAAGGACACAATGACATTTGCAGCACCGTAGATGAGTCTAGAAGTAATCACGTGACTTGTAGTAAGTCAGAAAGTGAAAGACACATATCATATCATATCACTTATAGGTGTTACCTAAAAATGGATACCAGGGCAGATATTTCCACGGAGAAGGGCAATCACAGATTCATTAAACAAACTTATGGTTCACCAATGGAAAGGTGTGAGGATTGGTTTCATTACGATATCGGGGTTAACAGACATATACAAACACAGGTGACATATATAATCACCAAAGACCTACAGAATACCAAGAGAGGACTACTCAACATTCTGTCATAACGTACATGGGAAAAGGATCCCAGGAAGAACAGACATCTCTATACGTGTAAAAGAACCACATCTTCCACATCTACAACAAGCCAAACATTGTAATCAAACTTGCTGTAATAAGAAATAAAAAATTAAATTAAAAACACGAACAAGAAGTAGTGAGACAAACGTGAGGGGCTTTCTCCTGGCACATTCCATTCTAAACTCCAATCTAGAACACCACTTCCACTGAGGCTCTCTTGCCCTAGTAACCAGATTTGGTAAGGGTGAACTGCTGCCACCTTGTGGCCGTTTCACACAACAGCAGCTTTAATCCCAGCGCTAGTGGTCAGTGGATATTCAAAATCATTGCAGGCCTGTAAATGACACCTGCCCTGAAAACAAATCCTGGGGTCACATATCGACCAAAAAATTCAAAGGACGTCCATATTTCAAAACGACCGTTTCAAAAGGCATATTTTACGCACATTAGTGTTCTGCTTCTTTTCCTTTCTTTCCTTTTTTGTTAAAAAACACGGGAATGGAAAAAGGCATCCCTCAGAATGGGTGAAAATCGTTGCAAACGAATCAATGGACAGAGGTTTAATCTCCAATCTATATAAACAGCTCATGCAGCTTAATATTAAAAAAACAAACAACCCAAAATAAATGGGCAGAAGATCTAAAGAGACGTTTCTTCAAAGGAGACACAGAGATGGCCAAGACGCACATGAAAAGCTGCTCAACAGCACAAATTATTAGAGAAATGCAAATCAAAACTACAATGAGGTATCACCTCACACCTGTTAGAATCGGCATCATCAGAAAATCTACAAACAACCAATTCTGGGGAGGGTGTGGACAAAAGGAGCCCTCTTCCACTATTGGTGGGAATGTAAATTGATACAGTCACTATGGAGAACAGTATGGAGTTTCCTTAAAAAAACTAGAAATAGAATTACCATCTGATCCAGCAATCCCACTTCTGGGCATATACCCAGAGAAAACCGTAAATCAAAAAGGCACATTCACACAATGTTCATTGCAGCACTATTTACAATAGCCAGGTAATGGAAGCCACCTAAATGCCCACAGACAGATGAATGGATAAAGATGTGGTACATATATGAAATGGAATATTACTCGGCCATAAAAAGGAATGAAACTGGGTCATTTGTAGAGACATCGATGGATCGAGAGACTGTCATACAGAATGAAGTAAGTCAGAAAGAGGAAAACAAATATTGTATATTAATGCATATATGTGGAACCTAAAAAATGGTACAGATGAACTGGTTTGCAGGGAAGAAATAGAGACACAGAGGTAGAGAAAAAACGTATGGACACCAAGTGTGGGAAGCCATGGGGTGGTGGTGGTGGGATGAGTTGGGAGATTGGGATTGAGCTGTATACATGTATATGCATAAAATACATAACTAATAATAACCTGCTGTATAAAAACATAAATAAAATTAAATTTCAAAATTTTAAAAAATAAAATTTAAAAATAAAACAGAAAAAAGTTCTTCCCGTCACACAGATGTATTTATAGGAATGAATTATTTCCATGCTTATATCTATAAATACATAAAAGAGGAATAAAATCTAACTTGAACCATAAAAGAAAAAAAAAGTGAACCTACGAGTTATACAGCGGAAAATCCTATCACAGCACTTGCTCCAGCGGTAAACAATTCTGAAATTGGTCAGAGGTGGGGAACCATCTCCCATACAGCCAGCAACCCACCCCCCATGCAAGGAGCGTCCTCATTGCAAAGCTGGGAGACCGTGCGGAGGCATCTGTGAGTAAACGTGAGCTGAGCCCCAGGCCAGCTGCTGCTGAACTGTTCCCACCCTTTCCAGGTAAAACACCTGAATATGTACAAGGGCTTGAAAGCCTAGAGGAAGGACCGTGGAGCCACACCAGCGACAGCACGCAGGCCAACTTGGTGCCTGCAGGCCAGCCAGGGTGGTCCTGGCACCGGGCGCTCTTCCAGAATCTTTCCATTGCCCTGCCTGAGATGCCCCTCCTGTCGCGGCCCCCACTGCTTTTTTCCTTCCTCACCTCTGTCCGGAGAGAATTTCCAGCGGAAGGTATGGGTGACACAACCTCTTCTTTACAGGCGACAGCCTGGCAACTCCTGCAGAAAGGCCAGCAGAACCCCACTCACACCGGGCCACCCACAAAGCTCTGGCCCCTCACTCCCTCCCACCAGCACAGCCCCGAGACTGCTGACGGGGCAGACAATATGGAGTCAGGCACAGCTTCAGGGGCTATTGCTGCCTGGAGCGCTGTTTATATTGACCTCAACGAGGCACACCTGGGGAGGGCGGGCCGTCAGGGTAAGGCTGCCCAGGTCAGCTAATCCACAACCCTCAGGGAATCACATTGTTGAAAATGGACCCCGCTAAGCCAGAAGAGAAGCCAAGGGAAGAAAGGACACAATGACATTTGCAGCACCGTAGATGAGTCTAGAAGTAATCACGTGACTTGTAGTAAGTCAGAAAGTGAAAGACACATATCATATCATATCACTTATAGGTGTTACCTAAAAATGGATACCAGGGCAGATATTTCCACGGAGAAGGGCAATCACAGATTCATTAAACAAACTTATGGTTCACCAATGGAAAGGTGTGAGGATTGGTTTCATTACGATATCGGGGTTAACAGACATATACAAACACAGGTGACATATATAATCACCAAAGACCTACAGAATACCAAGAGAGGACTACTCAACATTCTGTCATAACGTACATGGGAAAAGGATCCCAGGAAGAACAGACATCTCTATACGTGTAAAAGAACCACATCTTCCACATCTACAACAAGCCAAACATTGTAATCAAACTTGCTGTAATAAGAAATAAAAAATTAAATTAAAAACACGAACAAGAAGTAGTGAGACAAACGTGAGGGGATTTCTCCTGGCACATTCCATTCTAAACTCCAATCTAGAACACCACTTCCACTGAGGCTCTCTTGCCCTAGTAACCAGATTTGGTAAGGGTGAACTGCTGCCACCTTGTGGCCGTTTCACACAACAGCAGCTTTAATCCCAGCGCTAGTGGTCAGTTGATATTCAAAATCATTGCAGGCCTGTAAATGACACCTGCCCTGAAAACAAATCCTGGGGTCACATATCGACCAAAAAATTCAAAGGGCGTCCATATTTCAAAACGACCGTTTCAAAAGGCATATTTTACGCACATTAGTGTTCTGCTTCTTTTCCTTTCTTTCCTTTTTTGTTAAAAAACACGGGAATGGAAAAAGGCATCCCTCAGAATGGGCGAAAATCATTGCAGACGAATCAATGGACAGAGGTTTAATCTCCAATATATATATACAGCTCATGCAGCTTAATATTAAAAAAACAAACAACCCAAAATAAATGGGCAGAAGATCTAAAGAGACGTTTCTTCAAAGGAGACACAGAGATGGCCAAGACGCACATGAAAAGCTGCTCAACAGCACTAATTATTAGAGAAACAAATCAAAACTACAATGAGGTATCACCTCACACCTGTTAGAATCGGCATTATCAGAAAATCTACAAACAACCAATTCTGGGGAGGGTGTGGACAAAAGGAGCCCTCTTCCACTATTGGTGGGAATGTAAATTGATACAGTCACTATGGAGAACAGTATGGAGTTTCCTTAAAAAAATTAGAAATAGAATTTCCATCTGATCCAGCAATCCCACTTCTGGGCATATACCCAGAGAAAACCGTATTTCAAAAAGGCACATTCACCACAATGTTCGTTGCAGCACTATTTACAATAGCCAGGTAATGGAAGCAACCTAAATGCCCACAGACAGATGAATGGATAAAGATGTGGTACATATATAAAATGGAATATTACTCGGCCATTAAAAGGAATGAAACTGGGTCATTTGTAGAGACATCGATGGATCCAGAGACTGTCATACAGAATAAAGTAAGTCAGAAAGAGGAAAACAAATATTGTATATTAATGCATATATGTGGAGCCTAAAAATGGTACAGATGAACTGGTTTGCAGGGAAGAAATAGAGACACAGAGGTAGAGAACAAACGTATGGACACCAAGTGTAGGAAGCCATGGGGTGGTGGTGGTGGGATGAGTTGGGAGTTTGGGATTGACCTGTATACATGTATATGCATAAAATACATAACTAATAATAACGTGCTGTATAAAAAAATAAATAAAATTAAATTTCAAAATTTTTAAAAATAAAATTTAAAAATAAAACAGAAAAAAGTTCTTCCCGTCACACAGATGTATTTATAGGAATGAATTATTTCCATGCTTATATCTATAAATACATAAAAGAGGAATAAAATCTAACTTGAACCATAAAAAAAAAGTGAACCCACGAGTTATACAGAGGAAATCCCTATCAGGGCACTTGCTCCAGTGGTAAACAATTCTGAAATTGGTCAGAGGTGGGGAACCATCTCCCATACAGCCAGCAACCCACCCCCCACGCAAGGAGCGTCCTCATTGCAAAGCTGGGGGACCATGCCGAGGCATCTGTGAGTAAACGTGAGCTGAGCCCCAGGGCAGCTGCTGCTGAACTGTTCCCACCCTTTCCAGGTAAAACACCTGAATATGTACAAGGGCTTGAAAGCCTAGAGGAAGGACCGTGGAGCCACACCAGCGACCGCACGCAGGCCAACTTGGTGCCTGCAGGCCAGCCAGTGTGGTCCTGGCACCGGGCGCTCTTCCAGAAGCTTTCCATTGCCCTGCCTGAGATACCCCTCCTGTCCCGGCCCCCACTGCTTTTTTCCTTCCTCACCTCTGTCCGGAGAGAAATTCCAGCAGAATGTATGGGTGACACAACCTCTTCTTTACAGGCGGCAGCCTGGCAACTCCTGCAGAAAGGCCAGCAGAACCCCACTCACACCGGGCCACCCACAAAGCTCTGGCCCCTCACTCCCTCCCACCAGCACAGCCCCGAGACTGCTGACGGGGCAGACAATATGGAGTCAGGCACAGCTTCAGGGGCTATTGCTGCCTGGAGCGCTGTTTATATTGACCTCAACGAGGCACACCTGGGGAGGGCGGGCCGTCAGGGTAAGGCTGCCCAGGTCAGCTAATCCACAACCCTCAGGGAATCACATTGTTGAAAATGGACCCCGCTAAGCCAGAAGAGAAGCCAAGGGAAAAAAGGACACAATGACATTTGCAGCACCGTAGATGAGTCTAGAAGTAATCATGTGACTTGTATCACGTGACTTGTAGTAAGTCAGAAAGTGAAAGACACATATCATATCATATCACTTATAGGTGTTACCTAAAAATGGATACCAGGGCAGATATTTCCACGGAGAAAGGCAATCACAGATTCAGTAAACAAACTTATGGTTCACCAATGGAAAGGTGTGAGGATTGGTTTCATTACGATATCGGGGTTAACAGACATATACAAACACAGGTGACATATATAATCACCAAAGACCTACAGAATACCAAGAGAGGACTACTCAACATTCTGTCATAACGTACATGGGAAAAGGATCCCAGGAAGAACAGACATCTGTATACGTGTAAAAGAACCACATCTTCCACATCTACAACAAGCCAAACATTGTAATCAAACTTGCTGTAATAAGAAATAAAAAATTAAATTAAAAACACGAACAAGAAGTAGTGAGACAAACGTGAGGGGCTTTCTCCTGGCACATTCCATTCTAAACTCCAATCTAGAACACCACTTCCACTGAGGCTCTCTTGCCCTAGTAACCAGATTTGGTAAGGGTGAACTGCTGCCACCTTGTGGCCGTTTCACACAACAGCAGCTTTAATCCCAGCGCTAGTGGTCAGTTGATATTCAAAATCATTGCAGGCCTGTAAATGACACCTGCCCTGAAAACAAATCCTGGGGTCACATATCGACCAAAAAATTCAAAGGACGTCCATATTTCAAAACGACCGTTTCAAAAGGCATATTTTACGCACATTAGTGTTCTGCTTCTTTTCCTTTCTTTCCTTTTTTGTTAAAAAACACGGGAATGGAAAAAGGCATCCCTCAGAATGGGTGAAAATCATTGCAAACGAATCAATGGACAGAGGTTTAATCTCCAATCTATATAAACAGCTCATGCAGCTTAATATTAAAAAAACAAACAACCCAAAATAAATGGGCAGAAGATCTAGAGACGTTTCTTCAAAGGAGACACAGAGATGGCCAAGACGCACATGAAAAGCTGCTCAACAGCACTAATTATTAGAGAAATGCAAATCAAAACTACAATGAGGTATCACCTCACACCTGTTAGAATCGCCATCATCAGAAAATCTACAAACAACCAATTCTGGGGAGGGTGTGGACAAAAGGAGCCCTCTTCCACTATTTGTGGGAATGTAACTTGATACAGTCACTATGGAGAACAGTATGGAGTTTCCTTAAAAAAACTAGAAATAGAATTACCATCTGATCCAGCAATCCCACTTCTGGGCATATACCCAGAGAAAACCGTAAATCAAAAAGGCACATTCACACAATGTTCATTGCAGCACTATTTACAATAGCCAGGTAATGGAAGCAACCTAAATGCCCACAGACAGATGAATGGATAAAGATGTGGTACATATATGAAATGGAATATTACTCGGCCATAAAAAGGAATGAAACTGGGTCATTTGTAGAGACATCGATGGATCGAGAGACTGTCATACAGAATGAAGTAAGTCAGAAAGAGGAAAACAAATATTGTATATTAATGCATATATGTGGAACCTAAAAAATGGTACAGATGAACTGGTTTGCAGGGAAGAAATAGAGACACAGAGGTAGAGAAAAAGCGTATGGACACCAAGTGTGGGAAGCCATGGGGTGGTGGTGGTGGGATGAGTTGGGAGATTGGGATTGAGCTGTATACATGTATATGCATAAAATACATAACTAATAATAACCTGCTGTATAAAAACATAAATAAAATTAAATTTCAAAATTTTAAAAAATAAAATTTAAAAATAAAACAGAAAAAATTCTTCCTGTCAATAAGATGTATTTATAGGAATGAATTATTTCCATGCTTATATTTATAAATACATAACAGAGGAATAAAATCTAACTTGAACCATAAAAGAAAAAAAAAGTGAACCTACGAGTTATACAGCGGAAAATCCTATCACAGCACTTGCTCCAGCGGTAAACAATTCTGAAATTGGTCAGAGGTGGGGAACCATCTCCCATACAGCCAGCAACCCACCCCCCACGCAAGGAGCGTCCTCATTGCAAAGCTGGGGGACCGTGCGGAGGCATCTGTGAGTAAACGTGAGCTGAGCCCCAGGCCAGCTGCTGCTGAACTGTTCCCACCCTTTCCAGGTAAAACACCTGAATATGTACAAGGGCTTGAAAGCCTAGAGGAGGGACCGTGGAGCCACACCAGCGACAGCACGCAGGCCAACTTGGTGCCTGCAGGCCAGCCAGTGTGGTCCTGGCACCGGGCGCTCTTCCAGAATCTTTCCATTGCCCTGCCTGAGATACCCCTCCTGTCCCGGCCCCCACTGCTTTTTTCCTTCCTCACCTCTGTCCGGAGAGAATTTCCAGCGGAAGGTATGGGTGACACATCCTCTTCTTTACAGGCGGCAGCCTGGCAACTCCTGCAGAAAGGCCAGGAGAACCCCACTCACACCGGGCCACCCAGAAATCTGTGGCCCCTCACTCCCTCCCACCAGCACAGCCCCGAGACTGCTGACGGGGCAGAGAATATGGAGTCAGGCACAGCTTCAGGGGCTATTGCTGCCTGGAGCGCTGTTTATATTGACCTCAATGAGGCACACCTGGGGAGGGCGGGTCGGCAGGGTAAGGCTGCCCAGGTCAGCTAATCCACAACCCTCAGGGAATCACATTGTTGAAAATGGACCCCACTAAGGCAGAAGAGTAGCCAAGGGAAAAAAGGACACAATGCCATTTGCAGCACCATAGATGACTCTAGAAGTAATCACGTGACTTGTAGTAAGTCAGAAAGTGAAAGACACATATCATATCACTTATAGGTTTTACCTAAAAATGGATATCAGGGCAGATATTTCCACGGAGAAGGGCAATCACAGATTCATTAAACAAACTTATGGTTCACCAATGGAAAGGTGTGAGGATTGGTTTCATTACGATATCGGGGTTAACAGACATATACAAACACAGGTGACATATATAATCACCAAAGACCTACAGAATACCAAGAGAGGACTACTCAACATTCTGTCATAACGTACATGGGAAAAGGATCCCAGGAAGAACAGACATCTGTATATGTGTAAAAGAACCACATCTTCCACACCTACAACAAGCCAAACATTGTAATCAAACTTGCTGTAATAAAAAATAAAAAATTAAATTAAAAACACGAACAAGAAGTAGTGAGACAAACGTGAGGGGCTTTCTCCTGGCACATTCCATTCTAAACTCCAATCTAGAACACCACTTCCACTGAGGCTCTCTTGCCCTAGTAACCAGATTTGGTAAGGGTGAACTGCTGCCACCTTGTGGCCGTTTCACACAACAGCAGCTTTAATCCCAGCGCTAGTGGTCAGTTGATATTCAAAATCATTGCAGGCCTGTAAATGACACCTGCCCTGAAAACAAATCCTGGGGTCACATATCGACCAAAAAATTCAAAGGACGTCCATATTTCAAAACGACCGTTTCAAAAGGCATATTTTACGCACATTAGTGTTCTGCTTCTTTTCCTTTCTTTCCTTTTTTGTTAAAAAACACGGGAATGGAAAAAGGCATCCCTCAGAATGGGCGAAAATCGTTGCAGACGAATCAATGGACAGAGGTTTAATCTCCAATATATATATACAGCTCATGCAGCTTAATATTAAAAAAACAAACAACCCCAAATAAATGGGCAGAAGATCTAAAGAGACGTTTCTTCAAAGGAGACACAGAGATGGCCAAGAAGCACATGAAAACCTGCTCAACAGCACTAATTATTAGAGAAATGCAAATCAAAACTACAATGAGGTATCACCTCACACCTGTTAGAATCGCCATCATCAGAAAATCTACAAACAACCAATTCTGGGGAGGGTGTGGACAAAAGGAGCCCTCTTCCACTATTGGTGGGAATGTAAATTGATACAGTCACTATGGAGAACAGTATGGAGTTTCCTTAAAAAAACTAGAAATAGAATTACCATCTGATCCAGCAATCCCACTTCTGGGCATATACCCAGAGAAAACCGTATTTCAAAAAGGCACATTCACCACAATGTTCGTTGCAGCACTATTTACAATAGCCAGGTAACGGAAGCAACCTAAATGCCCACAGACAGATGAATGGATAAAGATGTGGTACATATATAAAATGGAATATTACTCGGCCATTAAAAGGAATGAAACTGGGTCATTTGTAGAGACATCGATGGATCCAGAGACTGTCATACAGAATAAAGTAAGTCAGAAAGAGGAAAACAAATATTGTATATTAATGCATATATGTGGAGCCTAAAAATGGTACAGATGAACTGGTTTGCAGGGAAGAAATAGAGACACAGAGGTAGAGAACAAACGTATGGACACCAAGTGTGGGAAGCCATGGGGTGGTGGTGGTGGGATGAGTTGGGAGATTGGGATTGAGCTGTATACATGTATATGCATAAAATACATAACTAATAATAACCTGCTGTATAAAAACATAAATAAAATTAAATTTCAAAATTTTAAAAAATAAAATTTAAAAATAAAACAGAAAAAAGTTCTTCCCGTCACACAGATGTATTTATAGGAATGAATTATTTCCATGCTTATATCTATAAATACATAAAAGAGGAATAAAATCTAACTTGAACCATAAAAGAAAAAAAAAGTGAACCTACGAGTTATACAGCGGAAAATCCTATCACAGCACTTGCTCCAGCGGTAAACAATTCTGAAATTGGTCAGAGGTGGGGAACCATCTCCCATACAGCCAGCAACCCACCCCCCATGCAAGGAGCGTCCTCATTGCAAAGCTGGGAGACCGTGCGGAGGCATCTGTGAGTAAACGTGAGCTGAGCCCCAGGCCAGCTGCTGCTGAACTGTTCCCACCCTTTCCAGGTAAAACACCTGAATATGTACAAGGGCTTGAAAGCCTAGAGGAAGGACCGTGGAGCCACACCAGCGACAGCACGCAGGCCAACTTGGTGCCTGCAGGCCAGCCAGGGTGGTCCTGGCACCGGGCGCTCTTCCAGAATCTTTCCATTGCCCTGCCTGAGATGCCCCTCCTGTCGCGGCCCCCACTGCTTTTTTCCTTCCTCACCTCTGTCCGGAGAGAATTTCCAGCGGAAGGTATGGGTGACACAACCTCTTCTTTACAGGCGACAGCCTGGCAACTCCTGCAGAAAGGCCAGCAGAACCCCACTCACACCGGGCCACCCACAAAGCTCTGGCCCCTCACTCCCTCCCACCAGCACAGCCCCGAGACTGCTGACGGGGCAGACAATATGGAGTCAGGCACAGCTTCAGGGGCTATTGCTGCCTGGAGCGCTGTTTATATTGACCTCAACGAGGCACACCTGGGGAGGGCGGGCCGTCAGGGTAAGGCTGCCCAGGTCAGCTAATCCACAACCCTCAGGGAATCACATTGTTGAAAATGGACCCCGCTAAGCCAGAAGAGAAGCCAAGGGAAGAAAGGACACAATGACATTTGCAGCACCGTAGATGAGTCTAGAAGTAATCACGTGACTTGTAGTAAGTCAGAAAGTGAAAGACACATATCATATCATATCACTTATAGGTGTTACCTAAAAATGGATACCAGGGCAGATATTTCCACGGAGAAGGGCAATCACAGATTCATTAAACAAACTTATGGTTCACCAATGGAAAGGTGTGAGGATTGGTTTCATTACGATATCGGGGTTAACAGACATATACAAACACAGGTGACATATATAATCACCAAAGACCTACAGAATACCAAGAGAGGACTACTCAACATTCTGTCATAACGTACATGGGAAAAGGATCCCAGGAAGAACAGACATCTCTATACGTGTAAAAGAACCACATCTTCCACATCTACAACAAGCCAAACATTGTAATCAAACTTGCTGTAATAAGAAATAAAAAATTAAATTAAAAACACGAACAAGAAGTAGTGAGACAAACGTGAGGGGATTTCTCCTGGCACATTCCATTCTAAACTCCAATCTAGAACACCACTTCCACTGAGGCTCTCTTGCCCTAGTAACCAGATTTGGTAAGGGTGAACTGCTGCCACCTTGTGGCCGTTTCACACAACAGCAGCTTTAATCCCAGCGCTAGTGGTCAGTTGATATTCAAAATCATTGCAGGCCTGTAAATGACACCTGCCCTGAAAACAAATCCTGGGGTCACATATCGACCAAAAAATTCAAAGGGCGTCCATATTTCAAAACGACCGTTTCAAAAGGCATATTTTACGCACATTAGTGTTCTGCTTCTTTTCCTTTCTTTCCTTTTTTGTTAAAAAACACGGGAATGGAAAAAGGCATCCCTCAGAATGGGCGAAAATCATTGCAGACGAATCAATGGACAGAGGTTTAATCTCCAATATATATATACAGCTCATGCAGCTTAATATTAAAAAAACAAACAACCCAAAATAAATGGGCAGAAGATCTAAAGAGACGTTTCTTCAAAGGAGACACAGAGATGGCCAAGACGCACATGAAAAGCTGCTCAACAGCACTAATTATTAGAGAAACAAATCAAAACTACAATGAGGTATCACCTCACACCTGTTAGAATCGGCATTATCAGAAAATCTACAAACAACCAATTCTGGGGAGGGTGTGGACAAAAGGAGCCCTCTTCCACTATTGGTGGGAATGTAAATTGATACAGTCACTATGGAGAACAGTATGGAGTTTCCTTAAAAAAATTAGAAATAGAATTTCCATCTGATCCAGCAATCCCACTTCTGGGCATATACCCAGAGAAAACCGTATTTCAAAAAGGCACATTCACCACAATGTTCGTTGCAGCACTATTTACAATAGCCAGGTAATGGAAGCAACCTAAATGCCCACAGACAGATGAATGGATAAAGATGTGGTACATATATAAAATGGAATATTACTCGGCCATTAAAAGGAATGAAACTGGGTCATTTGTAGAGACATCGATGGATCCAGAGACTGTCATACAGAATAAAGTAAGTCAGAAAGAGGAAAACAAATATTGTATATTAATGCATATATGTGGAGCCTAAAAATGGTACAGATGAACTGGTTTGCAGGGAAGAAATAGAGACACAGAGGTAGAGAACAAACGTATGGACACCAAGTGTAGGAAGCCATGGGGTGGTGGTGGTGGGATGAGTTGGGAGTTTGGGATTGACCTGTATACATGTATATGCATAAAATACATAACTAATAATAACGTGCTGTATAAAAAAATAAATAAAATTAAATTTCAAAATTTTTAAAAATAAAATTTAAAAATAAAACAGAAAAAAGTTCTTCCCGTCACACAGATGTATTTATAGGAATGAATTATTTCCATGCTTATATCTATAAATACATAAAAGAGGAATAAAATCTAACTTGAACCATAAAAAAAAAGTGAACCCACGAGTTATACAGAGGAAATCCCTATCAGGGCACTTGCTCCAGTGGTAAACAATTCTGAAATTGGTCAGAGGTGGGGAACCATCTCCCATACAGCCAGCAACCCACCCCCCACGCAAGGAGCGTCCTCATTGCAAAGCTGGGGGACCATGCCGAGGCATCTGTGAGTAAACGTGAGCTGAGCCCCAGGGCAGCTGCTGCTGAACTGTTCCCACCCTTTCCAGGTAAAACACCTGAATATGTACAAGGGCTTGAAAGCCTAGAGGAAGGACCGTGGAGCCACACCAGCGACCGCACGCAGGCCAACTTGGTGCCTGCAGGCCAGCCAGTGTGGTCCTGGCACCGGGCGCTCTTCCAGAAGCTTTCCATTGCCCTGCCTGAGATACCCCTCCTGTCCCGGCCCCCACTGCTTTTTTCCTTCCTCACCTCTGTCCGGAGAGAAATTCCAGCAGAATGTATGGGTGACACAACCTCTTCTTTACAGGCGGCAGCCTGGCAACTCCTGCAGAAAGGCCAGCAGAACCCCACTCACACCGGGCCACCCACAAAGCTCTGGCCCCTCACTCCCTCCCACCAGCACAGCCCCGAGACTGCTGACGGGGCAGACAATATGGAGTCAGGCACAGCTTCAGGGGCTATTGCTGCCTGGAGCGCTGTTTATATTGACCTCAACGAGGCACACCTGGGGAGGGCGGGCCGTCAGGGTAAGGCTGCCCAGGTCAGCTAATCCACAACCCTCAGGGAATCACATTGTTGAAAATGGACCCCGCTAAGCCAGAAGAGAAGCCAAGGGAAAAAAGGACACAATGACATTTGCAGCACCGTAGATGAGTCTAGAAGTAATCATGTGACTTGTATCACGTGACTTGTAGTAAGTCAGAAAGTGAAAGACACATATCATATCATATCACTTATAGGTGTTACCTAAAAATGGATACCAGGGCAGATATTTCCACGGAGAAAGGCAATCACAGATTCAGTAAACAAACTTATGGTTCACCAATGGAAAGGTGTGAGGATTGGTTTCATTACGATATCGGGGTTAACAGACATATACAAACACAGGTGACATATATAATCACCAAAGACCTACAGAATACCAAGAGAGGACTACTCAACATTCTGTCATAACGTACATGGGAAAAGGATCCCAGGAAGAACAGACATCTGTATACGTGTAAAAGAACCACATCTTCCACATCTACAACAAGCCAAACATTGTAATCAAACTTGCTGTAATAAGAAATAAAAAATTAAATTAAAAACACGAACAAGAAGTAGTGAGACAAACGTGAGGGGCTTTCTCCTGGCACATTCCATTCTAAACTCCAATCTAGAACACCACTTCCACTGAGGCTCTCTTGCCCTAGTAACCAGATTTGGTAAGGGTGAACTGCTGCCACCTTGTGGCCGTTTCACACAACAGCAGCTTTAATCCCAGCGCTAGTGGTCAGTTGATATTCAAAATCATTGCAGGCCTGTAAATGACACCTGCCCTGAAAACAAATCCTGGGGTCACATATCGACCAAAAAATTCAAAGGACGTCCATATTTCAAAACGACCGTTTCAAAAGGCATATTTTACGCACATTAGTGTTCTGCTTCTTTTCCTTTCTTTCCTTTTTTGTTAAAAAACACGGGAATGGAAAAAGGCATCCCTCAGAATGGGTGAAAATCATTGCAAACGAATCAATGGACAGAGGTTTAATCTCCAATCTATATAAACAGCTCATGCAGCTTAATATTAAAAAAACAAACAACCCAAAATAAATGGGCAGAAGATCTAGAGACGTTTCTTCAAAGGAGACACAGAGATGGCCAAGACGCACATGAAAAGCTGCTCAACAGCACTAATTATTAGAGAAATGCAAATCAAAACTACAATGAGGTATCACCTCACACCTGTTAGAATCGCCATCATCAGAAAATCTACAAACAACCAATTCTGGGGAGGGTGTGGACAAAAGGAGCCCTCTTCCACTATTGGTGGGAATGTAACTTGATACAGTCACTATGGAGAACAGTATGGAGTTTCCTTAAAAAAACTAGAAATAGAATTACCATCTGATCCAGCAATCCCAGTTCTGGGCATATACCCAGAGAAAACCGTAAATCAAAAAGGCACATTCACACAATGTTCATTGCAGCACTATTTACAATAGCCAGGTAATGGAAGCAACCTAAATGCCCACAGACAGATGAATGGATAAAGATGTGGTACATATATGAAATGGAATATTACTCGGCCATAAAAAGGAATGAAACTGGGTCATTTGTAGAGACATCGATGGATCCAGAGACTGTCATACAGAATGAAGTAAGTCAGAAAGAGGAAAACAAATATTGTATATTAATGCATATATGTGGAACCTAAAAAATGGTACAGATGAACTGGTTTGCAGGGAAGAAATAGAGACACAGAGGTAGAGAAAAAGCGTATGGACACCAAGTGTGGGAAGCCATGGGGTGGTGGTGGTGGGATGAGTTGGGAGATTGGGATTGAGCTGTATACATGTATATGCATAAAATACATAACTAATAATAACCTGCTGTATAAAAACATAAATAAAATTAAATTTCAAAATTTTAAAAAATAAAATTTAAAAATAAAACAGAAAAAATTCTTCCTGTCAATAAGATGTATTTATAGGAATGAATTATTTCCATGCTTATATTTATAAATACATAACAGAGGAATAAAATCTAACTTGAACCATAAAAGAAAAAAAAAGTGAACCTACGAGTTATACAGCGGAAAATCCTATCACAGCACTTGCTCCAGCGGTAAACAATTCTGAAATTGGTCAGAGGTGGGGAACCATCTCCCATACAGCCAGCAACCCACCCCCCATGCAAGGAGCGTCCTCATTGCAAAGCTGGGGGACCGTGCGGAGGCATCTGTGAGTAAACGTGAGCTGAGCCCCAGGCCAGCTGCTGCTGAACTGTTCCCACCCTTTCCAGGTAAAACACCTGAATATGTACAAGGGCTTGAAAGCCTAGAGGAGGGACCGTGGAGCCACACCAGCGACAGCACGCAGGCCAACTTGGTGCCTGCAGGCCAGCCAGTGTGGTCCTGGCACCGGGCGCTCTTCCAGAATCTTTCCATTGCCCTGCCTGAGATACCCCTCCTGTCCCGGCCCCCACTGCTTTTTTCCTTCCTCACCTCTGTCCGGAGAGAATTTCCAGCGGAAGGTATGGGTGACACATCCTCTTCTTTACAGGCGGCAGCCTGGCAACTCCTGCAGAAAGGCCAGGAGAACCCCACTCACACCGGGCCACCCAGAAATCTGTGGCCCCTCACTCCCTCCCACCAGCACAGCCCCGAGACTGCTGACGGGGCAGAGAATATGGAGTCAGGCACAGCTTCAGGGGCTATTGCTGCCTGGAGCGCTGTTTATATTGACCTCAATGAGGCACACCTGGGGAGGGCGGGTCGGCAGGGTAAGGCTGCCCAGGTCAGCTAATCCACAACCCTCAGGGAATCACATTGTTGAAAATGGACCCCACTAAGGCAGAAGAGTAGCCAAGGGAAAAAAGGACACAATGCCATTTGCAGCACCATAGATGACTCTAGAAGTAATCACGTGACTTGTAGTAAGTCAGAAAGTGAAAGACACATATCATATCACTTATAGGTTTTACCTAAAAATGGATATCAGGGCAGATATTTCCACGGAGAAGGGCAATCACAGATTCATTAAACAAACTTATGGTTCACCAATGGAAAGGTGTGAGGATTGGTTTCATTACGATATCGGGGTTAACAGACATATACAAACACAGGTGACATATATAATCACCAAAGACCTACAGAATACCAAGAGAGGACTACTCAACATTCTGTCATAACGTACATGGGAAAAGGATCCCAGGAAGAACAGACATCTGTATATGTGTAAAAGAACCACATCTTCCACACCTACAACAAGCCAAACATTGTAATCAAACTTGCTGTAATAAAAAATAAAAAATTAAATTAAAAACACGAACAAGAAGTAGTGAGACAAACGTGAGGGGCTTTCTCCTGGCACATTCCATTCTAAACTCCAATCTAGAACACCACTTCCACTGAGGCTCTCTTGCCCTAGTAACCAGATTTGGTAAGGGTGAACTGCTGCCACCTTGTGGCCGTTTCACACAACAGCAGCTTTAATCCCAGCGCTAGTGGTCAGTTGATATTCAAAATCATTGCAGGCCTGTAAATGACACCTGCCCTGAAAACAAATCCTGGGGTCACATATCGACCAAAAAATTCAAAGGACGTCCATATTTCAAAACGACCGTTTCAAAAGGCATATTTTACGCACATTAGTGTTCTGCTTCTTTTCCTTTCTTTCCTTTTTTCTTAAAAAACACGGGAATGGAAAAAGGCATCCCTCAGAATGGGCGAAAATCGTTGCAGACGAATCAATGGACAGAGGTTTAATCTCCAATATATATATACAGCTCATGCAGCTTAATATTAAAAAAACAAACAACCCCAAATAAATGGGCAGAAGATCTAAAGAGACGTTTCTTCAAAGGAGACACAGAGATGGCCAAGACGCACATGAAAACCTGCTCAACAGCACTAATTATTAGAGAAATGCAAATCAAAACTACAATGAGGTATCACCTCACACCTGTTAGAATCGCCATCATCAGAAAATCTACAAACAACCAATTCTGGGGAGGGTGTGGACAAAAGGAGCCCTCTTCCACTATTGGTGGGAATGTAAATTGATACAGTCACTATGGAGAACAGTATGGAGTTTCCTTAAAAAAACTAGAAATAGAATTACCATCTGATCCAGCAATCCCACTTCTGGGCATATACCCAGAGAAAACCGTATTTCAAAAAGGCACATTCACCACAATGTTCGTTGCAGCACTATTTACAATAGCCAGGTAACGGAAGCAACCTAAATGCCCACAGACAGATGAATGGATAAAGATGTGGTACATATATAAAATGGAATATTACTCGGCCATTAAAAGGAATGAAACTGGGTCATTTGTAGAGACATCGATGGATCCAGAGACTGTCATACAGAATAAAGTAAGTCAGAAAGAGGAAAACAAATATTGTATATTAATGCATATATGTGGAGCCTAAAAATGGTACAGATGAACTGGTTTGCAGGGAAGAAATAGAGACACAGAGGTAGAGAACAAACGTATGGACACCAAGTGTGGGAAGCCATGGGGTGGTGGTGGTGGGATGAGTTGGGAGTTTGGGATTGACCTGTATACATGTATATGCATAAAATACATAACTAATAATAACGTGCTGTATAAAAAAATAAATAAAATTAAATTTCAAAATTTTAAAAAATAAAATTTAAGAATAAAACAGAAAAAAGTTCTTCCCGTCACACAGATGTATTTATAGGAATGAATTATTTCCATGCTTATATCTATAAATACATAAAAGAGGAATAAAATCTAACTTGAACCATAAAAAAAAAAGTGAACCCACGAGTTATACAGAGGAAATCCCTATCAGGGCACTTGCTCCAGTGGTAAACAATTCTGAAATTGGTCAGAGGTGGGGAACCATCTCCCATACAGCCAGCAACCCACCCCCCACGCAAGGACCGTCCTCATTGCAAAGCTGGGGGACCATGCCGAGGCATCTGTGAGTAAACGTGAGCTGAGCCCCAGGCCAGCTGCTGCTGAACTGTTCCCACCCTTTCCAGGTAAAACACCTGAATATGTACAAGGGCTTGAAAGCCTAGAGGAAGGACCGTGGAGCCACACCAGCGACCGCACGCAGGCCAACTTGGTGCCTGCAGGCCAGCCAGTGTGGTCCTGGCCCCGGGCGCTCTTCCAGAAGCTTTCCATTGCCCTGCCTGAGATACCCCTCCTGTCCCGGCCCCCACTGCTTTTTTCCTTCCTCACCTCTGTCCGGAGAGAAATTCCAGCAGAATGTATGGGTGACACAACCTCTTCTTTACAGGCGGCAGCCTGGCAACTCCTGCAGAAAGGCCAGCAGAACCCCACTCACACCGGGCCACCCACAAAGCTCTGGCCCCTCACTCCCTCCCACCAGCACAGCCCCGAGACTGCTGACGGGGCAGACAATATGGAGTCAGGCACAGCTTCAGGGGCTATTGCTGCCTGGAGCGCTGTTTATATTGACCTCAACGAGGCACACCTGGGGAGGGCGGGCCGTCAGGGTAAGGCTGCCCAGGTCAGCTAATCCACAACCCTCAGGGAATCACATTGTTGAAAATGGACCCCGCTAAGCCAGAAGAGAAGCCAAGGGAAAAAAGGACACAATGACATTTGCAGCACCGTAGATGAGTCTAGAAGTAATCACGTGACTTGTAGTAAGTCAGAAAGTGAAAGACACATATCATATCATATCACTTATAGGTGTTACCTAAAAATGGATACCAGGGCAGATATTTCCACGGAGAAGGGCAATCACAGATTCATTAAACAAACTTATGGTTCACCAATGGAAAGGTGTGAGGATTGGTTTCATTACGATATCGGGGTTAACAGACATATACAAACACAGGTGACATATATAATCACCAAAGACCTACAGAATACCAAGAGAGGACTACTCAACATTCTGTCATAACGTACATGGGAAAAGGATCCCAGGAAGAACAGACATCTGTATACGTGTAAAAGAACCACATCTTCCACATCTACAACAAGCCAAACATTGTAATCAAACTTGCTGTAATAAGAAATAAAAAATTAAATTAAAAACACGAACAAGAAGTAGTGAGACAAACGTGAGGGGCTTTCTCCTGGCACATTCCATTCTAAACTCCAATCTAGAACACCACTTCCACTGAGGCTCTCTTGCCCTAGTAACCAGATTTGGTAAGGGTGAACTGCTGCCACCTTGTGGCCGTTTCACACAACAGCAGCTTTAATCCCAGCGCTAGTGGTCAGTTGATATTCAAAATCATTGAAGGCCTGTAAATGACACCTGCCCTGAAAACAAATCCTGGGGTCACATATCGACCAAAAAATTCAAAGGACGTCCATATTTCAAAACGACCGTTTCAAAAGGCATATTTTACGCACATTAGTGTTCTGCTTCTTTTCCTTTCTTTCCTTTTTTGTTAAAAAACACGGGAATGGAAAAAGGCATCCCTCAGAATGGGTGAAAATCGTTGCAAACGAATCAATGGACAGAGGTTTAATCTCCAATCTATATAAACAGCTCATGCAGCTTAATATTAAAAAAACAAACAACCCAAAATAAATGGGCAGAAGATCTAAAGAGACGTTTCTTCAAAGGAGACACAGAGATGGCCAAGACGCACATGAAAAGCTGCTCAACAGCACAAATTATTAGAGAAATGCAAATCAAAACTACAATGAGGTATCACCTCACACCTGTTAGAATCGGCATCATCAGAAAATCTACAAACAACCAATTCTGGGGAGGGTGTGGACAAAAGGAGCCCTCTTCCACTATTGGTGGGAATGTAAATTGATACAGTCACTATGGAGAACAGTATGGAGTTTCCTTAAAAAAACTAGAAATAGAATTACCATCTGATCCAGCAATCCCACTTCTGGGCATATACCCAGAGAAAACCGTAAATCAAAAAGGCACATTCACACAATGTTCATTGCAGCACTATTTACAATAGCCAGGTAATGGAAGCAACCTAAATGCCCACAGACAGATGAATGGATAAAGATTTGGTACATATATGAAATGGAATATTACTCGGCCATAAAAAGGAATGAAACTGGGTCATTTGTAGAGACATCGATGGATCCAGAGACTGTCATACAGAATGAAGTAAGTCAGAAAGAGGAAAACAAATATTGTATATTAATGCATATATGTGGAACCTAAAAAATGGTACAGGTGAACTGGTTTGCAGGGAAGAAATAGAGACACAGAGGTAGAGAACAAACGTATGGACACCAAGTGTGGGAAGCCATGGGGTGGCGGTGGTGGGATGAGTTGGGAGATTGGGATTGAGCTGTATACATGTATATGCATAAAATACATAACTAATAATAACCTGCTGTATAAAAACATAAATAAAATTAAATTTCAAAATTTTAAAAAATAAAATTTAAAAATAAAACAGAAAAAATTCTTCCTGTCAATAAGATGTATTTATAGGAATGAATTATTTCCATGCTTATATTTATAAATACATAAGAGAGGAATAAAATCTAACTTGAACCATAAAAGAAAAAAAAAGTGAACCTACGAGTTATACAGCAGAAAATCCTATCACAGCACTTGCTCCAGCGGTAAACAATTCTGAAATTGGTCAGAGGTGGGGAACCATCTCCCATACAGCCAGCAACCCACCCCCCATGCAAGGAGCGTCCTCATTGCAAAGCTGGGGGACCGTGCGGAGGCATCTGTGAGTAAACGTGAGCTGAGCCCCAGGCCAGCTGCTGCTGAACTGTTCCCACCCTTTCCAGGTAAAACACCTGAATATGTACAAGGGCTTGAAAGCCTAGAGGAAGGACCGTGGAGCCACACCAGTGACAGCACGCAGGCCAACTTGGTGCCTGCAGGCCAGCCAGTGTGGTCCTGGCACTGGGCGCTCTTCCAGAATCTTTCCATTGCCCTGCCTGAGATACCGCTCCTGTCCCGGCCCCCACTGCTTTTTTCCTCCCTCACCTCTGTCCGGAGAGAATTTCCAGCAGAAGGTATGGGTGACACATCCTCTTCTTTACAGGCGGCAGCCTGGCAACTCCTGCAGAAAGGCCAGCCGAACCCCACTCACACTGGGCCACCCAGAAATCTGTGGCCCCTCACTCCCTCCCACCAGCACAGCCCCGAGACTGCTGACGGGGCAGAGAATATGGAGTCAGGCACAGCTTCAGGGGCTATTGCTGCCTGAAGCACTGTTTATATAGACCTCAATGAGGCACACCTGGGGAGGGCGGGTCGGCAGGGTAAGGCTGCCCAGGTCAGCTAATCCACAACCCTCAGGGAATCACATTGTTGAAAATGGACCCCACTAAGGCAGAAGAGTAGCCAAGGGAAAAAAGGACACAATGCCATTTGCAGCACCGTAGATGAGTCTAGAAGTAATCACGTGACTTGTAGTAAGTCAGAAAGTGAAAGACACATATCATATCATATCACTTATAGGTTTTACCTAAAAATGGATATCAGGGCAGATATTTCCACGGAGAAGGGCAATCACAGATTCATTAAACAAACTTATGGTTCACCAATGGAAAGGTGTGAGGATTGGTTTCATTACGATATCGGGGTTAACAGACATATACAAACACAGGTGACATATATAATCACCAAAGACCTACAGAATACCAAGAGAGGACTACTCAACATTCTGTCATAACGTACATGGGAAAAGGATCCCAGGAAGGACAGACATCTGTATATGTGTAAAAGAACCACATCTTCCACACCTACAACAAGCCAAACATTGTAATCAAACTTGCTGTAATAAAAAATAAAAAATTAAATTAAAAACACGAACAAGAAGTAGTGAGACAAACGTGAGGGGCTTTCTCCTGGCACATTCCATTCTAAACTCCAATCTAGAACACCACTTCCACTGAGGCTCTCTTGCCCTAGTAACCAGATTTGGTAAGGGTGAACTGCTGCCACCTTGTGGCCGTTTCACACAACAGCAGCTTTAATCCCAGCGCTAGTGGTCAGTTGATATTCAAAATCATTGCAGGCCTGTAAATGACACCAGCCCTGAAAACAAATCCTGGGGTCACATATCGACCAAGAAATTCAAAGGACGTCCATATTTCAAAACGACCGTTTCAAAAGGCATATTTTGCGCACATTAGTGTTCTGCTTCTTTTCCTTTCTTTCCTTTTTTGTTAAAAAACACGGGAATGGAAAAAGGCATCCCTCAGAATGGGCGAAAATCGTTGCAGACGAATCAATGGACAGAGGTTTAATCTCCAATATATATATACAGCTCATGCAGCTTAATATTAAAAAAACAAACAACCCCAAATAAATGGGCAGAAGATCTAAAGAGACGTTTCTTCAAAGGAGACACAGAGATGGCCAAGACGCACATGAAAAGCTGCTCAACAGCACTAATTATTAGAGAAATGCAAATCAAAACTACAATGAGGTATCACCTCACACCTGTTAGAATCGCCATCATCAGAAAATCTACAAACAACCAATTCTGGGGAGGGTGTGGACAAAAGGAGCCCTCTTCCACTATTGGTGGGAATGTAAATTGATACAGTCACTATGGAGAACAGTATGGAGTTTCCTTAAAAAAATTAGAAATAGAATTTCCATCTGATCCAGCAATCCCACTTCTGGGCATATACCCAGAGAAAACCGTATTTCAAAAAGGCACATTCACCACAATGTTCGTTGCAGCACTATTTACAATAGCCAGGTAATGGAAGCAACCTAAATGCCCACAGACAGATGAATGGATAAAGATGTGGTACATATATAAAATGGAATATTACTCGGCCATTAAAAGGAATGAAACTGGGTCATTTGTAGAGACATCGATGGATCCAGAGACTGTCATACAGAATAAAGTAAGTCAGAAAGAGGAAAACAAATATTGTATATTAATGCATATATGTGGAGCCTAAAAATGGTACAGATGAACTGGTTTGCAGGGAAGAAATAGAGACACAGAGGTAGAGAACAAACGTATGGACACCAAGTGTGGGAAGCCATGGGGTGGTGGTGGTGGGATGAGTTGGGAGTTTGGGATTGACCTGTATACATGTATATGCATAAAATACATAACTAATAATAACGTGCTGTATAAAAATATAAATAAAATTAAATTTCAAAATTTTAAAAAATAAAATTTAAAAATAAAACAGAAAAAAGTTCTTCCCGTCACACAGATGTATTTATAGGAATGAATTATTTCC
The DNA here is from genome assembly GCF_964341445.2 of Mesoplodon mirus. NCBI lineage: Eukaryota > Metazoa > Chordata > Mammalia > Artiodactyla > Ziphiidae > Mesoplodon > Mesoplodon mirus. The sequence continues at coordinate 104,397,258 of NC_138987.1, read as the reverse complement.
ATGCTTATATCTATAAATACATAAAAGAGGAATAAAATCTAACTTGAACCATAAAAAAAAAGTGAACCCACGAGTTATACAGAGGAAAACCCTATCAGGGCACTTGCTCCAGTGGTAAACAATTCTGAAATTGGTCAGAGGTGGGGAACCATCTCCCATACAGCCAGCAACCCACCCCCCACGCAAGGAGCGTCCTCATTGCAAAGCTGGGGGACCATGCCGAGGCATCTGTGAGTAAACGTGAGCTGAGCCCCAGGCCAGCTGCTGCTGAACTGTTCCCACCCTTTCCAGGTAAAACACCTGAATATGTACAAGGGCTTGAAAGCCTAGAGGAAGGACCGTGGAGCCACACCAGCGACAGCACGCAGGCCAACTTGGTGCCTGCAGGCCAGCCAGTGTGGTCCTGGCCCCGGGCGCTCTTCCAGAAGCTTTCCATTGCCCTGCCTGAGATACCCCTCCTGTCCCGGCCCCCACTGCTTTTTTCCTTCCTCACCTCTGTCCGGAGAGAAATTCCAGCAGAATGTATGGGTGACACAACCTCTTCTTTACAGGCGGCAGCCTGGCAACTCCTGCAGAAAGGCCAGCAGAACCCCACTCACACCGGGCCACCCACAAAGCTCTGGCCCCTCACTCCCTCCCACCAGCACAGCCCCGAGACTGCTGACGGGGCACACAATATGGAGTCAGGCACAGCTTCAGGGGCTATTGCTGCCTGGAGCGCTGTTTATATTGACCTCAAGGAGGCACACCTGGGGAGGGCGGGCCGTCAGGGTAAGGCTGCCCAGGTCAGCTAATCCACAACCCTCAGGGAATCACATTGTTGAAAATGGACCCCGCTAAGCCAGAAGAGAAGCCAAGGGAAGAAAGGACACAATGACATTTGCAGCACCGTAGATGAGTCTAGAAGTAATCACGTGACTTGTAGTAAGTCAGAAAGTGAAAGACACATATCATATCATATCACTTATAGGTTTTACCTAAAAATGGATACCAGGGCAGATATTTCCACGGAGAAGGGCAATCACAGATTCAGTAAACAAACTTATGGTTCACCAATGGAAAGGTGTGAGGATTGGTTTCATTACGATATCGGGGTTAACAGACATATACAAACACAGGTGACATATATAATCACCAAAGACCTACAGAATACCAAGAGAGGACTACTCAACATTCTGTCATAACGTACATGGGAAAAGGATCCCAGGAAGAACAGACATCTGTATACGTGTAAAAGAACCACATCTTCCACATCTACAACAAGCCAAACATTGTAATCAAACTTGCTGTAATAAGAAATAAAAAATTAAATTAAAAACACGAACAAGAAGTAGTGAGACAAACGTGAGGGGATTTCTCCTGGCACATTCCATTCTAAACTCCAATCTAGAACACCACTTCCACTGAGGCTCTCTTGCCCTAGGAACCAGATTTGGTAAGGGTGAACTGCTGCCACCTTGTGGCCGTTTCACACAACAGCAGCTTTAATCCCAACGCTAATGGTCAGTTGATATTCAAAATCATTGCAGGCCTGTAAATGACACCTGCCCTGAAAACAAATCCTGGGGTCACATATCGACCAAAAAATTCAAAGGACGTCCATATTTCAAAACGACCGTTTCAAAAGGCATATTTTACGCACATTAGTGTTCTGCTTCTTTTCCTTTCTTTCCTTTTTTGTTAAAAAACACGGGAATGGAAAAAGGCATCCCTCAGAATGGGCGAAAATCGTTGCAGACGAATCAATGGACAGAGGTTTAATCTCCAATATATATATACAGCTCATGCAGCTTAATATTAAAAAAACAAACAACCCAAAAAAAATGGGCAGAAGATCTAAAGAGACGTTTCTTCAAAGGAGACACAGAGATGGCCAAGACGCACATGAAAAGCTGCTCAACAGCACTAATTATTAGAGAAATGCAAATCAAAACTACAATGAGGTATCACCTCACACCTGTTAGAATCGCCATCATCAGAAAATCTACAAACAACCAATTCTGGGGAGGGTGTGGACAAAAGGAGCCCTCTTCCACTATTGGTGGGAATGTAAATTGATACAGTCACTATGGAGAACAGTATGGAGTTTCCTTAAAAAAATTAGAAATAGAATTTCCATCTGATCCAGCAATCCCACTTCTGGGCATATACCCAGAGAAAACCGTATTGCAAAAAGGCACATTCACCACAAGGTTCGTTGCAGCACTATTTACAATAGCCAGGTAATGGAAGCAACCTAAATGCCCACAGACAGATGAATGGATAAAGATGTGGTACATATATAAAATGGAATATTACTCGGCCATTAAAAGGAATGAAACTGGGTCATTTGTAGAGACATCGATGGATCCAGAGACTGTCATGCAGAATAAAGTAAGTCAGAAAGAGGAAAACAAATATTGTATATTAATGCATATATGTGGAGCCTAAAAATGGTACAGATGAACTGGTTTGCAGGGAAGAAATAGAGACACAGAGGTAGAGAACAAACGTATGGACACCAAGTGTGGGAAGCCATGGGGTGGTGGTGGTGGCATGAGTTGGGAGTTTGGGATTGACCTGTATACATGTATATGCATAAAATACATAACTAATAATAACGTGCTGTATAAAAAAATAAATAAAATTTCAAAATTTTAAAAAATAAAATTTAAAAATAAAACAGAAAAAAGTTCTTCCCGTCACACAGATGTATTTATAGGAATGAATTATTTCCATTCTTATATCTATAAATACATAAAAGAGGAATAAAATCTAACTTGAACCATAAAAAAAATGTGAACCCACGAGTTATACAGAGGAAAACCCTATCAGGGCACTTGCTCCAGTGGTAAACAATTCTGAAATTGGTCAGAGGTGGGGAACCATCTCCCATACAGCCAGCAACCCACCCCCCACGCAAGGAGCGTCCTCATTGCAAAGCTGGGGGACCATGCCGAGGCATCTGTGAGTAAACGTGAGCTGAGCCCCAGGCCAGCTGCTGCTGAACTGTTCCCACCCTTTCCAGGTAAAACACCTGAATATGTACAAGGGCTTGAAAGCCTAGAGGAAGGACCGTGGAGCCACACCAGCGACCGCACGCAGGCCAACTTGGTGCCTGCAGGCCAGCCAGTGTGGTCCTGGCACCGGGCGCACTTCCAGAAGCTTTCCATTGCCCTGCCTGAGATACCCCTCCTGTCCCGGCCCCCACTGATTTTTTCCTTCCTCACCTCTGTCCGGAGAGAAATTCCAGCAGAATGTATGGGTGACACAACCTCTTCTTTACAGGCGACAGCCTGGCAACTCCTGCAGAAAGGCCAGCAGAACCCCACTCACACCGGGCCACCCACAAAGCTCTTGCCCCTCACTCCCTCCCACCAGCACAGCACCGAGACTGCTGACGGGGCACACAATATGGAGTCAGGCACAGCTTCAGGGGCTATTGCTGCCTGGAGCGCTGTTTATATTGACCTCAACGAGGCACACCTGGGGAGGGCGGGCCGTCAGGGTAAGGCTGCCCAGGTCAGCTAATCCACAACCCTCAGGGAATCACATTGTTGAAAATGGACCCCGCTAAGCCAGAAGAGAAGCCAAGGGAAAAAAGGACACAATGACATTTGCAGCACCGTAGATGAGTCTAGAAGTAATCACGTGACTTGTAGTAAGTCAGAAAGTGAAAGACACATATCATATCATATCACTTACAGGTGTTACCTAAAAATGGATACCAGGGCAGATATTTCCACGGAGAAGGGCAATCACAGATTCAGTAAACAAACTTATGGTTCACCAATGGAAAGGTGTGAGGATTGGTTTCATTACGATATCGGGGTTAACAGACATATACAAACACAGGTGACATATATAATCACCAAAGACCTACAGAATACCAAGAGAGGACTACTCAACATTCTGTCATAACGTACATGGGAAAAGGATCCCAGGAAGAACAGACATCTGTATATGTGTAAAAGAACCACATCTTCCACACCTACAACAAGCCAAACATTGTAATCAAACTTGCTGTAATAAAAAATAAAAAATTAAATTAAAAACACGAACAAGAAGTAGTGAGACATACGTGAGGGGCTTTCTCCTGGCACATTCCATTCTAAACTCCAATCTAGAACACCACTTCCACTGAGGCTCTCTTGCCCTAGTAACCAGATTTGGTAAGGGTGAACTGCTGCCACCTTGTGGCCGTTTCACACAACAGCAGCTTTAATCCCAACGCTAATGGTCAGTTGATATTCAAAATCATTGCAGGCCTGTAAATGACACCTGCCCTGAAAACAAATCCTGGGGTCACATATCGACCAAAAAATTCAAAGGACGTCCATATTTCAAAACGACCGTTTCAAAAGGCATATTTTACGCACATTAGTGTTCTGCTTCTTTTCCTTTCTTTCCTTTTTTGTTAAAAAACACGGGAATGGAAAAAGGCATCCCTCAGAATGGGTGAAAATCGTTGCAAACGAATCAATGGACAGAGGTTTAATCTCCAATCTATATAAACAGCTCATGCAGCTTAATATTAAAAAAACAAACAACCCCAAATAAATGGGCAGAAGATCTAAAGAGACGTTTCTTCAAAGGAGACACAGAGATGGCCAAGACGCACATGAAAAGCTGCTCAACAGCACTAATTATTAGAGAAATGCAAATCAAAACTACAATGAGGTATCACCTCACACCTGTTAGAATCGGCATCATCAGAAAATCTACAAACAACCAATTCTGGGGAGGGTGTGGACAAAAGGAGCCCTCTTCCACTATTGGTGGGAATGTAAATTGATACAGTCACTATGGAGAACAGTATGGAGTTTCCTTAAAAAAACTAGAAATAGAATTACCATCTGATCCAGCAATCCCACTTCTGGGCATATACCCAGAGAAAACCGTAAATCAAAAAGGCACATTCACACAATGTTCATTGCAGCACTATTTACAATAGCCAGGTAATGGAAGCAACCTAAATGCCCACAGACAGATGAATGGATAAAGATGTGGTACATATATGAAATGGAATATTACTCGGCCATAAAAAGGAATGAAACTGGGTCATTTGTAGAGACATCGATGGATCCAGAGACTGTCATACAGAATGAAGTAAGTCAGAAAGAGGAAAACAAATATTGTATATTAATGCATATATGTGGAACCTAAAAAATGGTACAGATGAACTGGTTTGCAAGGAAGAAATAGAGACACAGAGGTAGAGAAAAAACGTATGGACACCAAGTGTGGGAAGCCATGGGGTGGTGGTGGTGGGATGAGTTGGGAGATTGGGATTGAGCTGTATACATGTATATGCATAAAATACATAACTAATAATAACCTGCTGTATAAAAACATAAATAAAATTAAATTTCAAAATTTTAAAAAATAAAATTTAAAAATAAAACAGAAAAAATTCTTCCTGTCAATAAGATGTATTTATAGGAATGAATTATTTCCATGCTTATATTTATAAATACATAACAGAGGAATAAAATCTAACTTGAACCATAAAAGAAAAAAAAAGTGAACCTACGAGTTATACAGCGGAAAATCCTATCACAGCACTTGCTCCAGCGGTAATCAATTCTGAAATTGGTCAGAGGTGGGGAACCATCTCCCATACAGCCAGCAACCCACCCCCCACGCAAGGAGCGTCCTCATTGCAAAGCTGGGGGACCGTGCGGAGGCATCTGTGAGTAAACGTGAGCTGAGCCCCAGGCCAGCTGCTGCTGAACTGTTCCCACCCTTTCCAGGTAAAACACCTGAATATGTACAAGGGCTTGAAAGCCTAGAGGAAGGACCGTGGAGCCACACCAGCGACAGCACGCAGGCCAACTTGGTGCCTGCAGGCCAGCCAGTGTGGTCCTGGCACCGGGCGCTCTTCCAGAATCTTTCCATTGCCCTGCCTGAGATACTGCTCCTGTCCCGGCCCCCACTGCTTTTTTCCTTCCTCACCTCTGTCCGGAGAGAATTTCCAGCGGAAGGTATGGGTGACACATCCTCTTCTTTACAGGCGGCAGCCTGGCAACTCCTGCAGAAAGGCCAGGAGAACCCCACTCACACCGGGCCACCCAGAAATCTGTGGCCCCTCACTCCCTCCCACCAGCACAGCCCCGAGACTGCTGACGGGGCAGAGAATATGGAGTCAGGCACAGCTTCAGGGGCTATTGCTGCCTGGAGCGCTGTTTATATAGACCTCAATGAGGCACACCTGGGGAGGGCGGGTCGGCAGGGTAAGGCTGCCCAGGTCAGCTAATCCACAACCCTCAGGGAATCACATTGTTGAAAATGGACCCCACTAAGGCAGAACAGTAGCCAAGGGAAAAAAGGACACAATGCCATTTGCAGCACCATAGATGACTCTAGAAGTAATCACGTGACTTGTAGTAAGTCAGAAAGTGAAAGACACATATCATATCATATCACTTATAGGTTTTACCTAAAAATGGATATCAGGGCAGATATTTCCACGGAGAAGGGCAATCACAGATTCATTAAACAAACTTATGGTTCACCAATGGAAAGGTGTGAGGATTGGTTTCATTACGATATCGGGGTTAACAGACATATACAAACACAGGTGACATATATAATCACCAAAGACCTACAGAATACCAAGAGAGGACTACTCAACATTCTGTCATAACGTACATGGGAAAAGGATCCCAGGAAGAACAGACATCTGTATATGTGTAAAAGAACCACATCTTCCACACCTACAACAAGCCAAACATTGAAATCAAACTTGCTGTAATAAAAAATAAAAAATTAAATTAAAAACACGAACAAGAAGTAGTGAGACAAACCTGAGGGGCTTTCTCCTGGCACATTCCATTCTAAACTCCAATCTAGAACACCACTTCCACTGAGGCTCTCTTGCCCTAGTAACCAGATTTGGTAAGGGTGAACTGCTGCCACCTTGTGGCCGTTTCACACAACAGCAGCTTTAATCCCAGCGCTAGTGGTCAGTTGATATTCAAAATCATTGCAGGCCTGTAAATGACACCTGCCCTGAAAACAAATCCTGGGGTCACATATCGACCAAAAAATTCAAAGGACGTCCATATTTCAAAACGACCGTTTCAAAAGGCATATTTTACGCACATTAGTGTTCTGCTTCTTTTCCTTTCTTTCCTTTTTTGTTAAAAAACACGGGAATGGAAAAAGGCATCCCTCAGAATGGTCGAAAATCGTTGCAGACGAATCAATGGACAGAGGTTTAATCTCCAATATATATATACAGCTCATGCAGCTTAATATTAAAAAAACAAACAACCCAAAAAAAATGGGCAGAAGATCTAAAGAGACGTTTCTTCAAAGGAGACACAGAGATGGCCAAGACGCACATGAAAAGCTGCTCAACAGCACAAATTATTAGAGAAATGCAAATCAAAACTACAATGAGGTATCACCTCACACCTGTTAGAATCGGCATCATCAGAAAATCTACAAACAACCAATTCTGGGGAGGGTGTGGACAAAAGGAGCCCTCTTCCACTATTGGTGGGAATGTAAATTGATACAGTCACTATGGAGAACAGTATGGAGTTTCCTTAAAAAAACTAGAAATAGAATTACCATCTGATCCAGCAATCCCACTTCTGGGCATATACCCAGAGAAAACCGTAAATCAAAAAGGCACATTCACACAATGTTCATTGCAGCACTATTTACAATAGCCAGGTAATGGAAGCAACCTAAATGCCCACAGACAGATGAATGGATAAAGATGTGGTACATATATGAAATGGAATATTACTCGGCCATAAAAAGGAATGAAACTGGGTCATTTGTAGAGACATCGATGGATCGAGAGACTGTCATACAGAATGAAGTAAGTCAGAAAGAGGAAAACAAATATTGTATATTAATGCATATATGTGGAACCTAAAAAATGGTACAGATGAACTGGTTTGCAGGGAAGAAATAGAGACACAGAGGTAGAGAAAAAACGTATGGACACCAAGTGTGGGAAGCCATGGGGTGGTGGTGGTGGGATGAGTTGGGAGATTGGGATTGAGCTGTATACATGTATATGCATAAAATACATAACTAATAATAACCTGCTGTATAAAAACATAAATAAAATTAAATTTCAAAATTTTAAAAAATAAAATTTAAAAATAAAACAGAAAAAATTCTTCCTGTCAATAAGATGTATTTATAGGAATGAATTATTTCCATGCTTATATTTATAAATACATAACAGAGGAATAAAATCTAACTTGAACCATAAAAGAAAAAAAAGTGAACCTACGAGTTATACAGCGGAAAATCCTATCACAGCACTTGCTCCAGCGGTAAACAATTCTGAAATTGGTCAGAGGTGGGGAACCATCTCCCATACAGCCAGCAACCCACCCCCCATGCAAGGAGCGTCCTCATTGCAAAGCTGGGGGACCGTGCGGAGGCATCTGTGAGTAAACGTGAGCTGAGCCCCAGGCCAGCTGCTGCTGAACTGTTCCCACCCTTTCCAGGTAAAACACCTGAATATGTACAAGGGCTTGAAAGCCTAGAGGAAGGACCGTGGAGCCACACCAGCGACAGCACGCAGGCCAACTTGGTGCCTGCAGGCCAGCCAGTGTGGTCCTGGCACCGGGCGCTCTTCCAGAATCTTTCCATTGCCCTGCCTGAGATACCGCTCCTGTCCCGGCCCCCACTGCTTTTTTCCTTCCTCACCTCTGTCCGGAGAGAATTTCCAGCGGAAGGTATGGGTGACACATCCTCTTCTTTACAGGCGGCAGCCTGGCAACTCCTGCAGAAAGGCCAGGAGAACCCCACTCACACCGGGCCACCCAGAAATCTGTGGCCCCTCACTCCCTCCCACCAGCACAGCCCCGAGACTGCTGACGGGGCAGAGAATATGGAGTCAGGCACAGCTTCAGAGGCTATTGCTGCCTGGAGCGCTGTTTATATAGACCTCAATGAGGCACACCTGGGGAGGGCGGGTCGGCAGGGTAAGGCTGCCCAGGTCAGCTAATCCACAACCCTCAGGGAATCACATTGTTGAAAATGGACCCCACTAAGGCAGAAGAGTAGCCAAGGGAAAAAAGGACACAATGCCATTTGCAGCACCATAGATGACTCTAGAAGTAATCACGTGACTTGTAGTAAGTCAGAAAGTGAAAGACACATATCATATCATATCACTTATAGGTTTTACCTAAAAATGGATATCAGGGCAGATATTTCCACGGAGAAGGGCAATCACAGATTCATTAAACAAACTTATGGTTCACCAATGGAAAGGTGTGAGGATTGGTTTCATTACGATATCGGGGTTAACAGACATATACAAACACAGGTGACATATATAATCACCAAAGACCTACAGAATACCAAGAGAGGACTACTCAACATTCTGTCATAACGTACATGGGAAAAGGATCCCAGGAAGAACAGACATCTGTATATGTGTAAAAGAACCACATCTTCCACACCTACAACAAGCCAAACATTGTAATCAAACTTGCTGTAATAAAAAATAAAAAATTAAATTAAAAACACGAACAAGAAGTAGTGAGACAAACGTGAGGGGCTTTCTCCTGGCACATTCCATTCTAAACTCCAATCTAGAACACCACTTCCACTGAGGCTCTCTTGCCCTAGGAACCAGATTTGGTAAGGGTGAACTGCTGCCACCTTGTGGCCGTTTCACACAACAGCAGCTTTAATCCCAGCGCTAGTGGTCAGTGGATATTCAAAATCATTGCAGGCCTGTAAATGACACCTGCCCTGAAAACAAATCCTGGGGTCACATATCGACCAAAAAATTCAAAGGACGTCCATATTTCAAAACGACCGTTTCAAAAGGCATATTTTACGCACATTAGTGTTCTGCTTCTTTTCCTTTCTTTCCTTTTTTGTTAAAAAACACGGGAATGGAAAAAGGCATCCCTCAGAATGGTCGAAAATCGTTGCAGACGAATCAATGGACAGAGGTTTAATCTCCAATATATATATACAGCTCATGCAGCTTAATATTAAAAAAACAAACAACCCAAAAAAATGGGCAGAAGATCTAAAGAGACGTTTCTTCAAAGGAGACACAGAGATGGCCAAGACGCACATGAAAAGCTGCTCAACAGCACTAATTATTAGAGAAATGCAAATCAAAACTACAATGAGGTATCACCTCACACCTGTTAGAATCGGCATCATCAGAAAATCTACAAACAACCAATTCTGGGGAGGGTGTGGACAAAAGGAGCCCTCTTCCACTATTGGTGGGAATGTAAATTGATACAGTCACTATGGAGAACAGTATGGAGTTTCCTTAAAAAAATTAGAAATAGAATTTCCATCCGATCCAGCAATCCCACTTCTGGGCATATACCCAGAGAAAACCGTATTTCAAAAAGGCACATTCACCACAATGTTCGTTGCAGCACTATTTACAATAGCCAGGTAATGGAAGCAACCTAAATGCCCACAGACAGATGAATGGATAAAGATGTGGTACATATATAAAATGGAATATTACTCGGCCATTAAAAGGAATGAAACTGGGTCATTTGTAGAGACATCGATGGATCCAGAGACTGTCATACAGAATAAAGTAAGTCAGAAAGAGGAAAACAAATATTGTATATTAATGCATATATGTGGAGCCTAAAAATGGTACAGATGAACTGGTTTGCAGGGAAGAAATAGAGACACAGAGGTAGAGAACAAACGTATGGACACCAAGTGTGGGAAGCCATGGGGTGGTGGTGGTGGGATGAGTTGGGAGTTTGGGATTGACCTGTATACATGTATATGCATAAAATACATAACTAATAATAACGTGCTGTATAAAAAAATAAATAAAATTAAATTTCAAAATTTTAAAAAATAAAATTTAAAAATAAAACAGAAAAAAGTTCTTCCCGTCACACAGATGTATTTATAGGAATGAATTATTTCCATGCTTATATCTATAAATACATAAAAGAGGAATAAAATCTAACTTGAACCATAAAAAAAAAAAGTGAACCCACGAGTTATACAGAGGAAAACCCTATCAGGGCACTTGCTCCAGTGGTAAACAATTCTGAAATTGGTCAGAGGTGGGGAACCATCTCCCATACAGCCAGCAACCCACCCCCCACGCAAGGAGCGTCCTCATTGCAAAGCTGGGGGACCATGCCGAGGCATCTGTGAGTAAACGTGAGCTGAGCCCCAGGCCAGCTGCTGCTGAACTGTTCCCACCCTTTCCAGGTAAAACACCTGAATATGTACAAGGGCTTGAAAGCCTAGAGGAAGGACCGTGGAGCCACACCAGCGACCGCACGCAGGCCAACTTGGTGCCTGCAGGCCAGCCAGTGTGGTCCTGGCACCGGGCGCTCTTCCAGAAGCTTTCCATTGCCCTGCCTGAGATACCCCTCCTGTCCCGGCCCCCACTGCTTTTTTCCTTCCTCACCTCTGTCCGGAGAGAAATTCCAGCAGAATGTATGGGTGACACAACCTCTTCTTTACAGGCGGCAGCCTGGCAACTCCTGCAGAAAGGCCAGCAGAACCCCACTCACACCGGGCCACCCACAAAGCTCTGGCCCCTCACTCCCTCCCACCAGCACAGCCCCGAGACTGCTGACGGGGCAGAGAATATGGAGTCAGGCACAGCTTCAGGGGCTATTGCTGCCTGGAGCGCTGTTTATATTGACCTCAACGAGGCACACCTGGGGAGGGCGGGCCGTCAGGGTAAGGCTGCCCAGGTCAGCTAATCCACAACCCTCAGGGAATCACATTGTTGAAAATGGACCCCGCTAAGCCAGAAGAGAAGCCAAGGGAAGAAAGGACACAATGACATTTGCAGCACCGTAGATGAGTCTAGAAGTAATCACGTGACTTGTAGTAAGTCAGAAAGTGAAAGACACATATCATATCATATCACTTATAGGTGTTACCTAAAAATGGATACCAGGGCAGATATTTCCACGGAGAAGGGCAATCACAGATTCATTAAACAAACTTATGGTTCACCAATGGAAAGGTGTGAGGATTGGTTTCATTACGATATCGGGGTTAACAGACATATACAAACACAGGTGACATATATAATCACCAAAGACCTACAGAATACCAAGAGAGGACTACTCAACATTCTGTCATAACGTACATGGGAAAAGGATCCCAGGAAGAACAGACATCTCTATACGTGTAAAAGAACCACATCTTCCACATCTACAACAAGCCAAACATTGTAATCAAACTTGCTGTAATAAGAAATAAAAAATTAAATTAAAAACACGAACAAGAAGTAGTGAGACAAACGTGAGGGGCTTTCTCCTGGCACATTCCATTCTAAACTCCAATCTAGAACACCACTTCCACTGAGGCTCTCTTGCCCTAGTAATCAGATTTGGTAAGGGTGAACTGCTGCCACCTTGTGGCCGTTTCACACAACAGCAGCTTTAATCCCAGCGCTAGTGGTCAGTTGATATTCAAAATCATTGCAGGCCTGTAAATGACACCTGCCCTGAAAACAAATCCTGGGGTCACATATCGACCAAAAAATTCAAAGGACGTCCATATTTCAAAACGACCGTTTCAAAAGGCATATTTTACGCACATTAGTGTTCTGCTTCTTTTCCTTTCTTTCCTTTTTTGTTAAAAAACACGGGAATGGAAAAAGGCATCCCTCAGAATGGGTGAAAATCATTGCAAACGAATCAATGGACAGAGGTTTAATCTCCAATCTATATAAACAGCTCATGCAGCTTAATATTAAAAAAACAAACAACCCAAAATAAATGGGCAGAAGATCTAGAGACGTTTCTTCAAAGGAGACACAGAGATGGCCAAGACGCACATGAAAAGCTGCTCAACAGCACTAATTATTAGAGAAATGCAAATCAAAACTACAATGAGGTATCACCTCACACCTGTTAGAATCGGCATCATCAGAAAATCTACAAACAACCAATTCTGGGGAGGGTGTGGACAAAAGGAGCCCTCTTCCACTATTGGTGGGAATGTAACTTGATACAGTCACTATGGAGAACAGTATGGAGTTTCCTTAAAAAAACTAGAAATAGAATTACCATCTGATCCAGCAATCCCACTTCTGGGCATATACCCAGAGAAAACCGTAAATCAAAAAGGCACATTCACACAATGTTCATTGCAGCACTATTTACAATAGCCAGGTAATGGAAGCAACCTAAATGCCCACAGACAGATGAATGGATAAAGATGTGGTACATATATGAAATGGAATATTACTCGGCCATAAAAAGGAATGAAACTGGGTCATTTGTAGAGACATCGATGGATCCAGAGACTGTCATACAGAATGAAGTAAGTCAGAAAGAGGAAAACAAATATTGTATATTAATGCATATATGTGGAACCTAAAAAATGGTACAGATGAACTGGTTTGCAGGGAAGAAATAGAGACACAGAGGTAGAGAACAAACGTATGGACACCAAGTGTGGGAAGCCATGGGGTGGTGGTGGTGGGATGAGTTGGGAGATTGGGATTGAGCTGTATACATGTATATGCATAAAATACATAACTAATAATAACCTGCTGTATAAAAACATAAATAAAATTAAATTTCAAAATTTTAAAAAATAAAATTTAAAAATAAAACAGAAAAAATTCTTCCTGTCAATAAGATGTATTTATAGGAATGAATTATTTCCATGCTTATATTTATAAATACATAACAGAGGAATAAAATCTAACTTGAACCATAAAAGAAAAAAAAAGTGAACCTACGAGTTATACAGCGGAAAATCCTATCACAGCACTTGCTCCAGCGGTAAACAATTCTGAAATTGGTCAGAGGTGGGGAACCATCTCCCATACAGCCAGCAACCCACCCCCCATGCAAGGAGCGTCCTCATTGCAAAGCTGGGGGACCGTGCGGAGGCATCTGTGAGTAAACGTGAGCTGAGCCCCAGGCCAGCTGCTGCTGAACTGTTCCCACCCTTTCCAGGTAAAACACCTGAATATGTACAAGGGCTTGAAAGCCTAGAGGAGGGACCGTGGAGCCACACCAGCGACAGCACGCAGGCCAACTTGGTGCCTGCAGGCCAGCCAGTGTGGTCCTGGCACCGGGCGCTCTTCCAGAATCTTTCCATTGCCCTGCCTGAGATACCCCTCCTGTCCCGGCCCCCACTGCTTTTTTCCTTCCTCACCTCTGTCCGGAGAGAATTTCCAGCGGAAGGTATGGGTGACACATCCTCTTCTTTACAGGCGGCAGCCTGGCAACTCCTGCAGAAAGGCCAGGAGAACCCCACTCACACCGGGCCACCCAGAAATCTGTGGCCCCTCACTCCCTCCCACCAGCACAGCCCCGAGACTGCTGACGGGGCAGAGAATATGGAGTCAGGCACAGCTTCAGGGGCTATTGCTGCCTGGAGCTCTGTTTATATAGACCTCAATGAGGCACACCTGGGGAGGGCGGGTCGGCAGGGTAAGGCTGCCCAGGTCAGCTAATCCACAACCCTCAGGGAATCACATTGTTGAAAATGGACCCCACTAAGGCAGAACAGTAGCCAAGGGAAAAAAGGACACAATGCCATTTGCAGCACCATAGATGACTCTAGAAGTAATCACGTGACTTGTAGTAAGTCAGAAAGTGAAAGACACATATCATATCACTTATAGGTTTTACCTAAAAATGGATATCAGGGCAGATATTTCCACGGAGAAGGGCAATCACAGATTCATTAAACAAACTTATGGTTCACCAATGGAAAGGTGTGAGGATTGGTTTCATTACGATATCGGGGTTAACAGACATATACAAACACAGGTGACATATATAATCACCAAAGACCTACAGAATACCAAGAGAGGACTACTCAACATTCTGTCATAACGTACATGGGAAAAGGATCCCAGGAAGAACAGACATCTGTATATGTGTAAAAGAACCACATCTTCCACACCTACAACAAGCCAAACATTGTAATCAAACTTGCTGTAATAAAAAATAAAAAATTAAATTAAAAACACGAACAAGAAGTAGTGAGACAAACGTGAGGGGCTTTCTCCTGGCACATTCCATTCTAAACTCCAATCTAGAACACCACTTCCACTGAGGCTCTCTTGCCCTAGTAACCAGATTTGGTAAGGGTGAACTGCTGCCACCTTGTGGCCGTTTCACACAACAGCAGCTTTAATCCCAGCGCTAGTGGTCAGTTGATATTCAAAATCATTGCAGGCCTGTAAATGACACCTGCCCTGAAAACAAATCCTGGGGTCACATATCGACCAAAAAATTCAAAGGACGTCCATATTTCAAAACGACCGTTTCAAAAGGCATATTTTACGCACATTAGTGTTCTGCTTCTTTTCCTTTCTTTCCTTTTTTGTTAAAAAACACGGGAATGGAAAAAGGCATCCCTCAGAATGGGCGAAAATCGTTGCAGACGAATCAATGGACAGAGGTTTAATCTCCAATATATATATACAGCTCATGCAGCTTAATATTAAAAAAACAAACAACCCCAAATAAATGGGCAGAAGATCTAAAGAGACGTTTCTTCAAAGGAGACACAGAGATGGCCAAGACGCACATGAAAACCTGCTCAACAGCACTAATTATTAGAGAAATGCAAATCAAAACTACAATGAGGTATCACCTCACACCTGTTAGAATCGCCATCATCAGAAAATCTACAAACAACCAATTCTGGGGAGGGTGTGGACAAAAGGAGCCCTCTTCCACTATTGGTGGGAATGTAAATTGATACAGTCACTATGGAGAACAGTATGGAGTTTCCTTAAAAAAACTAGAAATAGAATTACCATCTGATCCAGCAATCCCACTTCTGGGCATATACCCAGAGAAAACCGTATTTCAAAAAGGCACATTCACCACAATGTTCGTTGCAGCACTATTTACAATAGCCAGGTAATGGAAGCAACCTAAATGCCCACAGACAGATGAATGGATAAAGATGTGGTACATATATAAAATGGAATATTACTCGGCCATTAAAAGGAATGAAACTGGGTCATTTGTAGAGACATCGATGGATCCAGAGACTGTCATACAGAATAAAGTAAGTCAGAAAGAGGAAAACAAATATTGTATATTAATGCATATATGTGGAGCCTAAAAATGGTACAGATGAACTGGTTTGCAGGGAAGAAATAGAGACACAGAGGTAGAGAACAAACGTATGGACACCAAGTGTGGGAAGCCATGGGGTGGTGGTGGTGGCATGAGTTGGGAGTTTGGGATTGACCTGTATACATGTATATGCATAAAATACATAACTAATAATAACGTGCTGTATAAAAAAATAAATAAAATTAAATTTCAAAATTTTAAAAAATAAAATTTAAGAATAAAACAGAAAAAAGTTCTTCCCGTCACACAGATGTATTTATAGGAATGAATTATTTCCATGCTTATATCTATAAATACATAAAAGAGGAATAAAATCTAACTTGAACCATAAAAAAAAAGTGAACCCACGAGTTATACAGAGGAAATCCCTATCAGGGCACTTGCTCCAGTGGTAAACAATTCTGAAATTGGTCAGAGGTGGGGAACCATCTCCCATACAGCCAGCAACCCACCCCCCACGCAAGGAGCGTCCTCATTGCAAAGCTGGGGGACCATGCCGAGGCATCTGTGAGTAAACGTGAGCTGAGCCCCAGGCCAGCTGCTGCTGAACTGTTCCCACCCTTTCCAGGTAAAACACCTGAATATGTACAAGGGCTTGAAAGCCTAGAGGAAGGACCGTGGAGCCACACCAGCGACCGCACGCAGGCCAACTTGGTGCCTGCAGGCCAGCCAGTGTGGTCCTGGCCCCGGGCGCTCTTCCAGAAGCTTTCCATTGCCCTGCCTGAGATACCCCTCCTGTCCCGGCCCCCACTGCTTTTTTCCTTCCTCACCTCTGTCCGGAGAGAAATTCCAGCAGAATGTATGGGTGACACAACCTCTTCTTTACAGGCGGCAGCCTGGCAACTCCTGCAGAAAGGCCAGCAGAACCCCACTCACACCGGGCCACCCACAAAGCTCTGGCCCCTCACTCCCTCCCACCAGCACAGCCCCGAGACTGCTGACGGGGCAGACAATATGGAGTCAGGCACAGCTTCAGGGGCTATTGCTGCCTGGAGCGCTGTTTATATTGACCTCAACGAGGCACACCTGGGGAGGGCGGGCCGTCAGGGTAAGGCTGCCCAGGTCAGCTAATCCACAACCCTCAGGGAATCACATTGTTGAAAATGGACCCCGCTAAGCCAGAAGAGAAGCCAAGGGAAAAAAGGACACAATGACATTTGCAGCACCGTAGATGAGTCTAGAAGTAATCACGTGACTTGTAGTAAGTCAGAAAGTGAAAGACACATATCATATCATATCACTTATAGGTGTTACCTAAAAATGGATACCAGGGCAGATATTTCCACGGAGAAGGGCAATCACAGATTCATTAAACAAACTTATGGTTCACCAATGGAAAGGTGTGAGGATTGGTTTCATTACGATATCGGGGTTAACAGACATATACAAACACAGGTGACATATATAATCACCAAAGACCTACAGAATACCAAGAGAGGACTACTCAACATTCTGTCATAACGTACATGGGAAAAGGATCCCACGAAGAACAGACATCTGTATACGTGTAAAAGAACCACATCTTCCACATCTACAACAAGCCAAACATTGTAATCAAACTTGCTGTAATAAGAAATAAAAAATTAAATTAAAAACACGAACAAGAAGTAGTGAGACAAACGTGAGGGGCTTTCTCCTGGCACATTCCATTCTAAACTCCAATCTAGAACACCACTTCCACTGAGGCTCTCTTGCCCTAGTAACCAGATTTGGTAAGGGTGAACTGCTGCCACCTTGTGGCCGTTTCACACAACAGCAGCTTTAATCCCAGCGCTAGTGGTCAGTTGATATTCAAAATCATTGAAGGCCTGTAAATGACACCTGCCCTGAAAACAAATCCTGGGGTCACATATCGACCAAAAAATTCAAAGGACGTCCATATTTCAAAACGACCGTTTCAAAAGGCATATTTTACGCACATTAGTGTTCTGCTTCTTTTCCTTTCTTTCCTTTTTTGTTAAAAAACACGGGAATGGAAAAAGGCATCCCTCAGAATGGGTGAAAATCGTTGCAAACGAATCAATGGACAGAGGTTTAATCTCCAATCTATATAAACAGCTCATGCAGCTTAATATTAAAAAAACAAACAACCCAAAATAAATGGGCAGAAGATCTAAAGAGACGTTTCTTCAAAGGAGACACAGAGATGGCCAAGACGCACATGAAAAGCTGCTCAACAGCACAAATTATTAGAGAAATGCAAATCAAAACTACAATGAGGTATCACCTCACACCTGTTAGAATCGGCATCATCAGAAAATCTACAAACAACCAATTCTGGGGAGGGTGTGGACAAAAGGAGCCCTCTTCCACTATTGGTGGGAATGTATACAGTCACTATGGAGAACAGTATGGAGTTTCCTTAAAAAAACTAGAAATAGAATTACCATCTGATCCAGCAATCCCACTTCTGGGCATATACCCAGAGAAAACCGTAAATCAAAAAGGCACATTCACACAATGTTCATTGCAGCACTATTTACAATAGCCAGGTAATGGAAGCAACCTAAATGCCCACAGACAGATGAATGGATAAAGATTTGGTACATATATGAAATGGAATATTACTCGGCCATAAAAAGGAATGAAACTGGGTCATTTGTAGAGACATCGATGGATCCAGAGACTGTCATACAGAATGAAGTAAGTCAGAAAGAGGAAAACAAATATTGTATATTAATGCATATATGTGGAACCTAAAAAATGGTACAGGTGAACTGGTTTGCAGGGAAGAAATAGAGACACAGAGGTAGAGAACAAACGTATGGACACCAAGTGTGGGAAGCCATGGGGTGGCGGTGGTGGGATGAGTTGGGAGATTGGGATTGAGCTGTATACATGTATATGCATAAAATACATAACTAATAATAACCTGCTGTATAAAAACATAAATAAAATTAAATTTCAAAATTTTAAAAAATAAAATTTAAAAATAAAACAGAAAAAATTCTTCCTGTCAATAAGATGTATTTATAGGAATGAATTATTTCCATGCTTATATTTATAAATACATAACAGAGGAATAAAATCTAACTTGAACCATAAAAGAAAAAAAAAGTGAACCTACGAGTTATACAGCACAAAATCCTATCACAGCACTTGCTCCAGCGGTAAACAATTCTGAAATTGGTCAGAGGTGGGGAACCATCTCCCATACAGCCAGCAACCCACCCCCCATGCAAGGAGCGTCCTCATTGCAAAGCTGGGGGACCGTGCGGAGGCATCTGTGAGTAAACGTGAGCTGAGCCCCAGGCCAGCTGCTGCTGAACTGTTCCCACCCTTTCCAGGTAAAACACCTGAATATGTACAAGGGCTTGAAAGCCTAGAGGAAGGACCGTGGAGCCACACCAGTGACAGCACGCAGGCCAACTTGGTGCCTGCAGGCCAGCCAGTGTGGTCCTGGCACTGGGCGCTCTTCCAGAATCTTTCCATTGCCCTGCCTGAGATACCGCTCCTGTCCCGGCCCCCACTGCTTTTTTCCTCCCTCACCTCTGTCCGGAGAGAATTTCCAGCAGAAGGTATGGGTGACACATCCTCTTCTTTACAGGCGGCAGCCTGGCAACTCCTGCAGAAAGGCCAGCCGAACCCCACTCACACTGGGCCACCCAGAAATCTGTGGCCCCTCACTCCCTCCCACCAGCACAGCCCCGAGACTGCTGACGGGGCAGAGAATATGGAGTCAGGCACAGCTTCAGGGGCTATTGCTGCCTGAAGCACTGTTTATATAGACCTCAATGAGGCACACCTGGGGAGGGCGGGTCGGCATGGTAAGGCTGCCCAGGTCAGCTAATCCACAACCCTCAGGGAATCACATTGTTGAAAATGGACCCCACTAAGGCAGAAGAGTAGCCAAGGGAAAAAAGGACACAATGCCATTTGCAGCACCGTAGATGAGTCTAGAAGTAATCACGTGACTTGTAGTAAGTCAGAAAGTGAAAGACACATATCATATCATATCACTTATAGGTTTTACCTAAAAATGGATATCAGGGCAGATATTTCCACGGAGAAGGGCAATCACAGATTCATTAAACAAACTTATGGTTCACCAATGGAAAGGTGTGAGGATTGGTTTCATTACGATATCGGGGTTAACAGACATATACAAACACAGGTGACATATATAATCACCAAAGACCTACAGAATACCAAGAGAGGACTACTCAACATTCTGTCATAACGTACATGGGAAAAGGATCCCAGGAAGGACAGACATCTGTATATGTGTAAAAGAACCACATCTTCCACACCTACAACAAGCCAAACATTGTAATCAAACTTGCTGTAATAAAAAATAAAAAATTAAATTAAAAACACGAACAAGAAGTAGTGAGACAAACGTGAGGGGCTTTCTCCTGGCACATTCCATTCTAAACTCCAATCTAGAACACCACTTCCACTGAGGCTCTCTTGCCCTAGTAACCAGATTTGGTAAGGGTGAACTGCTGCCACCTTGTGGCCGTTTCACACAACAGCAGCTTTAATCCCAGCGCTAGTGGTCAGTTGATATTCAAAATCATTGCAGGCCTGTAAATGACACCAGCCCTGAAAACAAATCCTGGGGTCACATATCGACCAAGAAATTCAAAGGACGTCCATATTTCAAAACGACCGTTTCAAAAGGCATATTTTGCGCACATTAGTGTTCTGCTTCTTTTCCTTTCTTTCCTTTTTTGTTAAAAAACACGGGAATGGAAAAAGGCATCCCTCAGAATGGGCGAAAATCGTTGCAGACGAATCAATGGACAGAGGTTTAATCTCCAATATATATATACAGCTCATGCAGCTTAATATTAAAAAAACAAACAACCCCAAATAAATGGGCAGAAGATCTAAAGAGACGTTTCTTCAAAGGAGACACAGAGATGGCCAAGACGCACATGAAAAGCTGCTCAACAGCACTAATTATTAGAGAAATGCAAATCAAAACTACAATGAGGTATCACCTCACACCTGTTAGAATCGCCATCATCAGAAAATCTACAAACAACCAATTCTGGGGAGGGTGTGGACAAAAGGAGCCCTCTTCCACTATTGGTGGGAATGTAAATTGATACAGTCACTATGGAGAACAGTATGGAGTTTCCTTAAAAAAATTAGAAATAGAATTTCCATCCGATCCAGCAATCCCACTTCTGGGCATATACCCAGAGAAAACCGTATTTCAAAAAGGCACATTCACCACAATGTTCGTTGCAGCACTATTTACAATAGCCAGGTAATGGAAGCAACCTAAATGCCCACAGACAGATGAATGGATAAAGATGTGGTACATATATAAAATGGAATATTACTCGGCCATTAAAAGGAATGAAACTGGGTCATTTGTAGAGACATCGATGGATCCAGAGACTGTCATACAGAATAAAGTAAGTCAGAAAGAGGAAAACAAATATTGTATATTAATGCATATATGTGGAGCCTAAAAATGGTACAGATGAACTGGTTTGCAGGGAAGAAATAGAGACACAGAGGTAGAGAACAAACGTATGGACACCAAGTGTGGGAAGCCATGGGGTGGTGGTGGTGGGATGAGTTGGGAGTTTGGGATTGACCTGTATACATGTATATGCATAAAATACATAACTAATAATAACGTGCTGTATAAAAAAATAAATAAAATTAAATTTCAAAATTTTAAAAAATAAAATTTAAAAATAAAACAGAAAAAAGTTCTTCCCGTCACACAGATGTATTTATAGGAATGAATTATTTCCATTCTTATATCTATAAATACATAAAAGAGGAATAAAATCTAACTTGAACCATAAAAAAAAAGTGAACCCACGAGTTATACAGAGGAAAACCCTATCAGGGCACTTGCTCCAGTGGTAAACAATTCTGAAATTGGTCAGAGGTGGGGAACCATCTCCCATACAGCCAGCAACCCACCCCCCACGCAAGGAGCGTCCTCATTGCAAAGCTGGGGGACCATGCCGAGGCATCTGTGAGTAAACGTGAGCGGAGCCCCAGGCCAGCTGCTGCTGAACTGTTCCCACCCTTTCCAGGTAAAACACCTGAATATGTACAAGGCCTTGAAAGCCTAGAGGAAGGACCGTGGAGCCACACCAGCGACCGCACGCAGGCCAACTTGGTGCCTGCAGGCCAGCCAGGGTGGTCCTGGCACCGGGCGCTCTTCCAGAAGCTTTCCATTGCCCTGCCTGAGATACCCCTCCTGTCCCGGCCCCCACTGCTTTTTTCCTTCCTCACCTCTGTCCGGAGAGAAATTCCAGCAGAATGTATGGGTGACACAACCTCTTCTTTACAGGCGGCAGCCTGGCAACTCCTGCAGAAAGGCCAGCAGAACCCCACTCACACCGGGCCACCCACAAAGCTCTGGCCCCTCACTCCCTCCCACCAGCACAGCCCCGAGACTGCTGACGGGGCACACAATATGGAGTCAGGCACAGCTTCAGGGGCTATTGCTGCCTGGAGCGCTGTTTATATTGACCTCAACGAGGCACACCTGGGGAGGGCGGGCCGTCAGGGTAAGGCTGCCCAGGTCAGCTAATCCACAACCCTCAGGGAATCACATTGTTGAAAATGGACCCCGCTAAGCCAGAAGAGAAGCCAAGGGAAAAAAGGACACAATGACATTTGCAGCACCGTAGATGAGTCTAGAAGTAATCACGTGACTTGTAGTAAGTCAGAAAGTGAAAGACACATATCATATCATATCACTTATAGGTGTTACCTAAAAATGGATACCAGGGCAGATATTTCCACGGAGAAGGGCAATCACAGATTCATTAAACAAACTTATGGTTCACCAATGGAAAGGTGTGAGGATTGGTTTCATTACGATATCGGGGTTAACAGACATATACAAACACAGGTGACATATATAATCACCAAAGACCTACAGAATACCAAGAGAGGACTACTCAACATTCTGTCATAACGTACATGGGAAAAGGATCCCACGAAGAACAGACATCTGTATACGTGTAAAAGAACCACATCTTCCACATCTACAACAAGCCAAACATTGTAATCAAACTTGCTGTAATAAGAAATAAAAAATTAAATTAAAAACACGAACAAGAAGTAGTGAGACAAACGTGAGGGGCTTTCTCCTGGCACATTCCATTCTAAACTCCAATCTAGAACACCACTTCCACTGAGGCTCTCTTGCCCTAGTAACCAGATTTGGTAAGGGTGAACTGCTGCCACCTTGTGGCCGTTTCACACAACAGCAGCTTTAATCCCAGCGCTAGTGGTCAGTTGATATTCAAAATCATTGAAGGCCTGTAAATGACACCTGCCCTGAAAACAAATCCTGGGGTCACATATCGACCAAAAAATTCAAAGGACGTCCATATTTCAAAACGACCGTTTCAAAAGGCATATTTTACGCACATTAGTGTTCTGCTTCTTTTCCTTTCTTTCCTTTTTTGTTAAAAAACACGGGAATGGAAAAAGGCATCCCTCAGAATGGGTGAAAATCGTTGCAAACGAATCAATGGACAGAGGTTTAATCTCCAATCTATATAAACAGCTCATGCAGCTTAATATTAAAAAAACAAACAACCCAAAATAAATGGGCAGAAGATCTAAAGAGACGTTTCTTCAAAGGAGACACAGAGATGGCCAAGACGCACATGAAAAGCTGCTCAACAGCACAAATTATTAGAGAAATGCAAATCAAAACTACAATGAGGTATCACCTCACACCTGTTAGAATCGGCATCATCAGAAAATCTACAAACAACCAATTCTGGGGAGGGTGTGGACAAAAGGAGCCCTCTTCCACTATTGGTGGGAATGTATACAGTCACTATGGAGAACAGTATGGAGTTTCCTTAAAAAAACTAGAAATAGAATTACCATCTGATCCAGCAATCCCACTTCTGGGCATATACCCAGAGAAAACCGTAAATCAAAAAGGCACATTCACACAATGTTCATTGCAGCACTATTTACAATAGCCAGGTAATGGAAGCAACCTAAATGCCCACAGACAGATGAATGGATAAAGATTTGGTACATATATGAAATGGAATATTACTCGGCCATAAAAAGGAATGAAACTGGGTCATTTGTAGAGACATCGATGGATCCAGAGACTGTCATACAGAATGAAGTAAGTCAGAAAGAGGAAAACAAATATTGTATATTAATGCATATATGTGGAACCTAAAAAATGGTACAGGTGAACTGGTTTGCAGGGAAGAAATAGAGACACAGAGGTAGAGAACAAACGTATGGACACCAAGTGTGGGAAGCCATGGGGTGGCGGTGGTGGGATGAGTTGGGAGATTGGGATTGAGCTGTATACATGTATATGCATAAAATACATAACTAATAATAACCTGCTGTATAAAAACATAAATAAAATTAAATTTCAAAATTTTAAAAAATAAAATTTAAAAATAAAACAGAAAAAATTCTTCCTGTCAATAAGATGTATTTATAGGAATGAATTATTTCCATGCTTATATTTATAAATACATAACAGAGGAATAAAATCTAACTTGAACCATAAAAGAAAAAAAAAGTGAACCTACGAGTTATACAGCACAAAATCCTATCACAGCACTTGCTCCAGCGGTAAACAATTCTGAAATTGGTCAGAGGTGGGGAACCATCTCCCATACAGCCAGCAACCCACCCCCCATGCAAGGAGCGTCCTCATTGCAAAGCTGGGGGACCGTGCGGAGGCATCTGTGAGTAAACGTGAGCTGAGCCCCAGGCCAGCTGCTGCTGAACTGTTCCCACCCTTTCCAGGTAAAACACCTGAATATGTACAAGGGCTTGAAAGCCTAGAGGAAGGACCGTGGAGCCACACCAGTGACAGCACGCAGGCCAACTTGGTGCCTGCAGGCCAGCCAGTGTGGTCCTGGCACTGGGCGCTCTTCCAGAATCTTTCCATTGCCCTGCCTGAGATACCGCTCCTGTCCCGGCCCCCACTGCTTTTTTCCTCCCTCACCTCTGTCCGGAGAGAATTTCCAGCAGAAGGTATGGGTGACACATCCTCTTCTTTACAGGCGGCAGCCTGGCAACTCCTGCAGAAAGGCCAGCCGAACCCCACTCACACTGGGCCACCCAGAAATCTGTGGCCCCTCACTCCCTCCCACCAGCACAGCCCCGAGACTGCTGACGGGGCAGAGAATATGGAGTCAGGCACAGCTTCAGGGGCTATTGCTGCCTGAAGCACTGTTTATATAGACCTCAATGAGGCACACCTGGGGAGGGCGGGTCGGCATGGTAAGGCTGCCCAGGTCAGCTAATCCACAACCCTCAGGGAATCACATTGTTGAAAATGGACCCCACTAAGGCAGAAGAGTAGCCAAGGGAAAAAAGGACACAATGCCATTTGCAGCACCGTAGATGAGTCTAGAAGTAATCACGTGACTTGTAGTAAGTCAGAAAGTGAAAGACACATATCATATCATATCACTTATAGGTTTTACCTAAAAATGGATATCAGGGCAGATATTTCCACGGAGAAGGGCAATCACAGATTCATTAAACAAACTTATGGTTCACCAATGGAAAGGTGTGAGGATTGGTTTCATTACGATATCGGGGTTAACAGACATATACAAACACAGGTGACATATATAATCACCAAAGACCTACAGAATACCAAGAGAGGACTACTCAACATTCTTTCATAACGTACATGGGAAAAGGATCCCAGGAAGGACAGACATCTGTATATGTGTAAAAGAACCACATCTTCCACACCTACAACAAGCCAAACATTGTAATCAAACTTGCTGTAATAAAAAATAAAAAATTAAATTAAAAACACGAACAAGAAGTAGTGAGACAAACGTGAGGGGCTTTCTCCTGGCACATTCCATTCTAAACTCCAATCTAGAACACCACTTCCACTGAGGCTCTCTTGCCCTAGTAACCAGATTTGGTAAGGGTGAACTGCTGCCACCTTGTGGCCGTTTCACACAACAGCAGCTTTAATCCCAGCGCTAGTGGTCAGTTGATATTCAAAATCATTGCAGGCCTGTAAATGACACCAGCCCTGAAAACAAATCCTGGGGTCACATATCGACCAAGAAATTCAAAGGACGTCCATATTTCAAAACGACCGTTTCAAAAGGCATATTTTGCGCACATTAGTGTTCTGCTTCTTTTCCTTTCTTTCCTTTTTTGTTAAAAAACACGGGAATGGAAAAAGGCATCCCTCAGAATGGGCGAAAATCGTTGCAGACGAATCAATGGACAGAGGTTTAATCTCCAATATATATATACAGCTCATGCAGCTTAATATTAAAAAAACAAACAACCCCAAATAAATGGGCAGAAGATCTAAAGAGACGTTTCTTCAAAGGAGACACAGAGATGGCCAAGACGCACATGAAAAGCTGCTCAACAGCACTAATTATTAGAGAAATGCAAATCAAAACTACAATGAGGTATCACCTCACACCTGTTAGAATCGCCATCATCAGAAAATCTACAAACAACCAATTCTGGGGAGGGTGTGGACAAAAGGAGCCCTCTTCCACTATTGGTGGGAATGTAAATTGATACAGTCACTATGGAGAACAGTATGGAGTTTCCTTAAAAAAATTAGAAATAGAATTTCCATCCGATCCAGCAATCCCACTTCTGGGCATATACCCAGAGAAAACCGTATTTCAAAAAGGCACATTCACCACAATGTTCGTTGCAGCACTATTTACAATAGCCAGGTAATGGAAGCAACCTAAATGCCCACAGACAGATGAATGGATAAAGATGTGGTACATATATAAAATGGAATATTACTCGGCCATTAAAAGGAATGAAACTGGGTCATTTGTAGAGACATCGATGGATCCAGAGACTGTCATACAGAATAAAGTAAGTCAGAAAGAGGAAAACAAATATTGTATATTAATGCATATATGTGGAGCCTAAAAATGGTACAGATGAACTGGTTTGCAGGGAAGAAATAGAGACACAGAGGTAGAGAACAAACGTATGGACACCAAGTGTGGGAAGCCATGGGGTGGTGGTGGTGGGATGAGTTGGGAGTTTGGGATTGACCTGTATACATGTATATGCATAAAATACATAACTAATAATAACGTGCTGTATAAAAAAATAAATAAAATTAAATTTCAAAATTTTAAAAAATAAAATTTAAAAATAAAACAGAAAAAAGTTCTTCCCGTCACACAGATGTATTTATAGGAATGAATTATTTCCATTCTTATATCTATAAATACATAAAAGAGGAATAAAATCTAACTTGAACCATAAAAAAAAAGTGAACCCACGAGTTATACAGAGGAAAACCCTATCAGGGCACTTGCTCCAGTGGTAAACAATTCTGAAATTGGTCAGAGGTGGGGAACCATCTCCCATACAGCCAGCAACCCACCCCCCACGCAAGGAGCGTCCTCATTGCAAAGCTGGGGGACCATGCCGAGGCATCTGTGAGTAAACGTGAGCGGAGCCCCAGGCCAGCTGCTGCTGAACTGTTCCCACCCTTTCCAGGTAAAACACCTGAATATGTACAAGGCCTTGAAAGCCTAGAGGAAGGACCGTGGAGCCACACCAGCGACCGCACGCAGGCCAACTTGGTGCCTGCAGGCCAGCCAGGGTGGTCCTGGCACCGGGCGCTCTTCCAGAAGCTTTCCATTGCCCTGCCTGAGATACCCCTCCTGTCCCGGCCCCCACTGCTTTTTTCCTTCCTCACCTCTGTCCGGAGAGAAATTCCAGCAGAATGTATGGGTGACACAACCTCTTCTTTACAGGCGGCAGCCTGGCAACTCCTGCAGAAAGGCCAGCAGAACCCCACTCACACCGGGCCACCCACAAAGCTCTGGCCCCTCACTCCCTCCCACCAGCACAGCCCCGAGACTGCTGACGGGGCACACAATATGGAGTCAGGCACAGCTTCAGGGGCTATTGCTGCCTGGAGCGCTGTTTATATTGACCTCAACGAGGCACACCTGGGGAGGGCGGGCCGTCAGGGTAAGGCTGCCCAGGTCAGCTAATCCACAACCCTCAGGGAATCACATTGTTGAAAATGGACCCCGCTAAGCCAGAAGAGAAGCCAAGGGAAAAAAGGACACAATGACATTTGCAGCACCGTAGATGAGTCTAGAAGTAATCACGTGACTTGTAGTAAGTCAGAAAGTGAAAGACACATATCATATCATATCACTTATAGGTGTTACCTAAAAATGGATACCAGGGCAGATATTTCCACGGAGAAGGGCAATCACAGATTCAGTAAACAAACTTATGGTTCACCAATGGAAAGGTGTGAGGATTGGTTTCATTACGATATCGGGGTTAACAGACATATACAAACACAGGTGACATATATAATCACCAAAGACCTACAGAATACCAAGAGAGGACTACTCAACATTCTGTCATAACGTACATGGGAAAAGGATCCCAGGAAGAACAGACATCTGTATACGTGTAAAAGAACCACATCTTCCACATCTACAACAAGCCAAACATTGTAATCAAACTTGCTGTAATAAGAAATAAAAAATTAAATTAAAAACACGAACAAGAAGTAGTGAGACAAACGTGAGGGGATTTCTCCTGGCACATTCCATTCTAAACTCCAATCTAGAACACCACTTCCACTGAGGCTCTCTTGCCCTAGGAACCAGATTTGGTAAGGGTGAACTGCTGCCACCTTGTGGCCGTTTCACACAACAGCAGCTTTAATCCCAACGCTAATGGTCAGTTGATATTCAAAATCATTGCAGGCCTGTAAATGACACCTGCCCTGAAAACAAATCCTGGGGTCACATATCGACCAAAAAATTCAAAGGACGTCCATATTTCAAAACGACCGTTTCAAAAGGCATATTTTACGCACATTAGTGTTCTGCTTCTTTTCCTTTCTTTCCTTTTTTGTTAAAAAACACGGGAATGGAAAAAGGCATCCCTCAGAATGGTCGAAAATCGTTGCAGACGAATCAATGGACAGAGGTTTAATCTCCAATATATATATACAGCTCATGCAGCTTAATATTAAAAAAACAAACAACCCAAAATAAATGGGCAGAAGATCTAAAGAGACGTTTCTTCAAAGGAGACACAGAGATGGCCAAGACGCACATGAAAAGCTGCTCAACAGCACAAATTATTAGAGAAATGCAAATCAAAACTACAATGAGGTATCACCTCACACCTGTTAGAATCGCCATCATCAGAAAATCTACAAACAACCAATTCTGGGGAGGGTGTGGACAAAAGGAGCCCTCTTCCACTATTGGTGGGAATGTAAATTGATACAGTCACTATGGAGAACAGTATGGAGTTTCCTTAAAAAAATTAGAAATAGAATTTCCATCTGATCCAGCAATCCCACTTCTGGGCATATACCCAGAGAAATCGTATTTCAAAAAGGCACATTCACCACAATGTTCGTTGCAGCACTATTTACAATACCCAGGTAATGGAAGCAACCTAAATGCCCACAGACAGATGAATGGATAAAGATGTGGTACATATATAAAATGGAATATTACTCGGCCATTAAAAGGAATGAAACTGGGTCATTTGTAGAGACATCGATGGATCCAGAGACTGTCATACAGAATGAAGTAAGTCAGAAAGAGGAAAACAAATATTGTATATTAATGCATATATGTGGAGCCTAAAAATGGTACAGATGAACTGGTTTGCAGGGAAGAAATAGAGACACAGAGGTAGAGAACAAATGTATGGACACCAAGTGTGGGAAGCCATGGGGTGGTGGTGGTGGGATGAGTTGGGAGTTTGGGATTGACCTGTATACATGTATATGCATAAAATACATAACTAATAATAACGTGCTGTATAAAAAAATAAATAAAATTAAATTTCAAAATTTTAAAAAATAAAATTTAAAAATAAAACAGAAAAAAGTTCTTCCCGTCACACACATGTATTTATAGGAATGAATTATTTCCATGCTTATATCTATAAATACATAAAAGAGGAATAAAATCTAACTTGAACCATAAAAAAAAAGTGAACCCACGAGTTATACAGAGGAAAACCCTATCAGGGCACTTGCTCCAGTGGTAAACAATTCTGAAATTGGTCAGAGGTGGGGAACCATCTCCCATACAGCCAGCAACCCACCCCCCACGCAAGGAGCGTCCTCATTGCAAAGCTGGGGGACCATGCCGAGGCATCTGTGAGTAAACGTGAGCTGAGCCCCAGGCCAGCTGCTGCTGAACTGTTCCCACCCTTTCCAGGTAAAACACCTGAATATGTACAAGGGCTTGAAAGCCTAGAGGAAGGACCGTGGAGCCACACCAGCGACAGCACGCAGGCCAACTTGGTGCCTGCAGGCCAGCCAGTGTGGTCCTGGCCCCGGGCGCTCTTCCAGAAGCTTTCCATTGCCCTGCCTGAGATACCCCTCCTGTCCCGGCCCCCACTGCTTTTTTCCTTCCTCACCTCTGTCCGGAGAGAAATTCCAGCAGAATGTATGGGTGACACAACCTCTTCTTTACAGGCGGCAGCCTGGCAACTCCTGCAGAAAGGCCAGCAGAACCCCACTCACACCGGGCCACCCACAAAGCTCTGGCCCCTCACTCCCTCCCACCAGCACAGCCCCGAGACTGCTGACGGGGCACACAATATGGAGTCAGGCACAGCTTCAGGGGCTATTGCTGCCTGGAGAGCTGTTTATATTGACCTCAAGGAGGCACACCTGGGGAGGGCGGGCCGTCAGGGTAAGGCTGCCCAGGTCAGCTAATCCACAACCCTCAGGGAATCACATTGTTGAAAATGGACCCCGCTAAGCCAGAAGAGAAGCCAAGGGAAAAAAGGACACAATGACATTTGCAGCACCGTAGATGAGTCTAGAAGTAATCACGTGACTTGTAGTAAGTCAGAAAGTGAAAGACACATATCATATCATATCACTTATAGGTGTTACCTAAAAATGGATACCAGGGCAGATATTTCCACGGAGAAGGGCAATCACAGATTCAGTAAACAAACTTATGGTTCACCAATGGAAAGGTGTGAGGATTGGTTTCATTACGATATCGGGGTTAACAGACATATACAAACACAGGTGACATATATAATCACCAAAGACCTACAGAATACCAAGAGAGGACTACTCAACATTCTGTCATAACGTACATGGGAAAAGGATCCCAGGAAGAACAGACATCTGTATACGTGTAAAAGAACCACATCTTCCACATCTACAACAAGCCAAACATTGTAATCAAACTTGCTGTAATAAGAAATAAAAAATTAAATTAAAAACACGAACAAGAAGTAGTGAGACAAACGTGAGGGGATTTCTCCTGGCACATTCCATTCTAAACTCCAATCTAGAACACCACTTCCACTGAGGCTCTCTTGCCCTAGGAACCAGATTTGGTAAGGGTGAACTGCTGCCACCTTGTGGCCGTTTCACACAACAGCAGCTTTAATCCCAACGCTAATGGTCAGTTGATATTCAAAATCATTGCAGGCCTGTAAATGACACCTGCCCTGAAAACAAATCCTGGGGTCACATATCGACCAAAAAATTCAAAGGACGTCCATATTTCAAAACGACCGTTTCAAAAGGCATATTTTACGCACATTAGTGTTCTGCTTCTTTTCCTTTCTTTCCTTTTTTGTTAAAAAACACGGGAATGGAAAAAGGCATCCCTCAGAATGGTCGAAAATCGTTGCAGACGAATCAATGGACAGAGGTTTAATCTCCAATATATATATACAGCTCATGCAGCTTAATATTAAAAAAACAAACAACCCAAAAAAAATGGGCAGAAGATCTAAAGAGACGTTTCTTCAAAGGAGACACAGAGATGGCCAAGACGCACATGAAAAGCTGCTCAACAGCACTAATTATTAGAGAAATGCAAATCAAAACTACAATGAGGTATCACCTCACACCTGTTAGAATCGCCATCATCAGAAAATCTACAAACAACCAATTCTGGGGAGGGTGTGGACAAAAGGAGCCCTCTTCCACTATTGGTGGGAATGTAAATTGATACAGTCACTATGGAGAACAGTATGGAGTTTCCTTAAAAAAATTAGAAATAGAATTTCCATCTGATCCAGCAATCCCACTTCTGGGCATATACCCAGAGAAAACCGTATTGCAAAAAGGCACATTCACCACAATGTTCGTTGCAGCACTATTTACAATAGCCAGGTAATGGAAGCAACCTAAATGCCCACAGACAGATGAATGGATAAAGATGTGGTACATATATAAAATGGAATATTACTCGGCCATTAAAAGGAATGAAACTGGGTCATTTGTAGAGACATCGATGGATCCAGAGACTGTCATGCAGAATAAAGTAAGTCAGAAAGAGGAAAACAAATATTGTATATTAATGCATATATGTGGAGCCTAAAAATGGTACAGATGAACTGGTTTGCAGGGAAGAAATAGAGACACAGAGGTAGAGAACAAACGTATGGACACCAAGTGTGGGAAGCCATGGGGTGGTGGTGGTGGCATGAGTTGGGAGTTTGGGATTGACCTGTATACATGTATATGCATAAAATACATAACTAATAATAACGTGCTGTATAAAAAAATAAATAAAATTTCAAAATTTTAAAAAATAAAATTTAAAAATAAAACAGAAAAAAGTTCTTCCCGTCACACAGATGTATTTATAGGAATGAATTATTTCCATTCTTATATCTATAAATACATAAAAGAGGAATAAAATCTAACTTGAACCATAAAAAAAATGTGAACCCACGAGTTATACAGAGGAAAACCCTATCAGGGCACTTGCTCCAGTGGTAAACAATTCTGAAATTGGTCAGAGGTGGGGAACCATCTCCCATACAGCCAGCAACCCACCCCCCACGCAAGGAGCGTCCTCATTGCAAAGCTGGGGGACCATGCCGAGGCATCTTTGAGTAAACGTGAGCTGAGCCCCAGGCCAGCTGCTGCTGAACTGTTCCCACCCTTTCCAGGTAAAACACCTGAATATGTACAAGGGCTTGAAAGCCTAGAGGAAGGACCGTGGAGCCACACCAGCGACCGCACGCAGGCCAACTTGGTGCCTGCAGGCCAGCCAGTGTGGTCCTGGCACCGGGCGCACTTCCAGAAGCTTTCCATTGCCCTGCCTGAGATACCCCTCCTGTCCCGGGCCCCACTGCTTTTTTCCTTCCTCACCTCTGTCCGGAGAGAAATTCCAGCAGAATGTATGGGTGACACAACCTCTTCTTTACAGGCGACAGCCTGGCAACTCCTGCAGAAAGGCCAGCAGAACCCCACTCACACCGGGCCACCCACAAAGCTCTTGCCCCTCACTCCCTCCCACCAGCACAGCACCGAGACTGCTGACGGGGCACACAATATGGAGTCAGGCACAGCTTCAGGGGCTATTGCTGCCTGGAGCGCTGTTTATATTGACCTCAACGAGGCACACCTGGGGAGGGCGGGCCGTCAGGGTAAGGCTGCCCAGGTCAGCTAATCCACAACCCTCAGGGAATCACATTGTTGAAAATGGACCCCGCTAAGCCAGAAGAGAAGCCAAGGGAAAAAAGGACACAATGACATTTGCAGCACCGTAGATGAGTCTAGAAGTAATCACGTGACTTGTAGTAAGTCAGAAAGTGAAAGACACATATCATATCATATCACTTACAGGTGTTACCTAATAATGGATACCAGGGCAGATATTTCCACGGAGAAGGGCAATCACAGATTCAGTAAACAAACTTATGGTTCACCAATGGAAAGGTGTGAGGATTGGTTTCATTACGATATCGGGGTTAACAGACATATACAAACACAGGTGACATATATAATCACCAAAGACCTACAGAATACCAAGAGAGGACTACTCAACATTCTGTCATAACGTACATGGGAAAAGGATCCCAGGAAGAACAGACATCTGTATATGTGTAAAAGAACCACATCTTCCACACCTACAACAAGCCAAACATTGTAATCAAACTTGCTGTAATAAAAAATAAAAAATTAAATTAAAAACACGAACAAGAAGTAGTGAGACATACGTGAGGGGCTTTCTCCTGGCACATTCCATTCTAAACTCCAATCTAGAACACCACTTCCACTGAGGCTCTCTTGCCCTAGTAACCAGATTTGGTAAGGGTGAACTGCTGCCACCTTGTGGCCGTTTCACACAACAGCAGCTTTAATCCCAACGCTAATGGTCAGTTGATATTCAAAATCATTGCAGGCCTGTAAATGACACCTGCCCTGAAAACAAATCCTGGGGTCACATATCGACCAAAAAATTCAAAGGACGTCCATATTTCAAAACGACCGTTTCAAAAGGCATATTTTACGCACATTAGTGTTCTGCTTCTTTTCCTTTCTTTCCTTTTTTGTTAAAAATCACGGGAATGGAAAAAGGCATCCCTCAGAATGGGTGAAAATCGTTGCAAACGAATCAATGGACAGAGGTTTAATCTCCAATCTATATAAACAGCTCATGCAGCTTAATATTAAAAAAACAAACAACCCCAAATAAATGGGCAGAAGATCTAAAGAGACGTTTCTTCAAAGGAGACACAGAGATGGCCAAGACGCACATGAAAAGCTGCTCAACAGCACTAATTATTAGAGAAATGCAAATCAAAACTACAATGAGGTATCACCTCACACCTGTTAGAATCGGCATCATCAGAAAATCTACAAACAACCAATTCTGGGGAGGGTGTGGACAAAAGGAGCCCTCTTCCACTATTGGTGGGAATGTAAATTGATACAGTCACTATGGAGAACAGTATGGAGTTTCCTTAAAAAAACTAGAAATAGAATTACCATCTGATCCAGCAATCCCACTTCTGGGCATATACCCAGAGAAAACCGTAAATCAAAAAGGCACATTCACACAATGTTCATTGCAGCACTATTTACAATAGCCAGGTAATGGAAGCAACCTAAATGCCCACAGACAGATGAATGGATAAAGATGTGGTACATATATGAAATGGAATATTACTCGGCCATAAAAAGGAATGAAACTGGGTCATTTGTAGAGACATCGATGGATCCAGAGACTGTCATACAGAATGAAGTAAGTCAGAAAGAGGAAAACAAATATTGTATATTAATGCATATATGTGGAACCTAAAAACTGGTACAGATGAACTGGTTTGCAAGGAAGAAATAGAGACACAGAGGTAGAGAAAAAACGTATGGACACCAAGTGTGGGAAGCCATGGGGTGGTGGTGGTGGGATGAGTTGGGAGATTGGGATTGAGCTGTATACATGTATATGCATAAAATACATAACTAATAATAACCTGCTGTATAAAAACATAAATAAAATTAAATTTCAAAATTTTAAAAAATAAAATTTAAAAATAAAACAGAAAAAATTCTTCCTGTCAATAAGATGTATTTATAGGAATGAATTATTTCCATGCTTATATTTATAAATACATAACAGAGGAATAAAATCTAACTTGAACCATAAAAGAAAAAAAAAGTGAACCTACGAGTTATACAGCGGAAAATCCTATCACAGCACTTGCTCCAGCGGTAAACAATTCTGAAATTGGTCAGAGGTGGGGAACCATCTCCCATACAGCCAGCAACCCACCCCCCACGCAAGGAGCGTCCTCATTGCAAAGCTGGGGGACCATGCGGAGGCATCTGTGAGTAAACGTGAGCTGAGCCCCAGGCCAGCTGCTGCTGAACTGTTCCCACCCTTTCCAGGTAAAACACCTGAATATGTACAAGGGCTTGAAAGCCTAGAGGAAGGACCGTGGAGCCACACCAGCGACAGCACGCAGGCCAACTTGGTGCCTGCAGGCCAGCCAGTGTGGTCCTGGCACCGGGCGCTCTTCCAGAATCTTTCCATTGCCCTGCCTGAGATACTGCTCCTGTCCAGGCCCCCACTGCTTTTTTCCTTCCTCACCTCTGTCCGGAGAGAATTTCCAGCGGAAGGTATGGGTGACACATCCTCTTCTTTACAGGCGGCAGCCTGGCAACTCCTGCAGAAAGGCCAGGAGAACCCCACTCACACCGGGCCACCCAGAAATCTGTGGCCCCTCACTCCCTCCCACCAGCACAGCCCCGAGACTGCTGACGGGGCAGAGAATATGGAGTCAGGCACAGCTTCAGGGGCTATTGCTGCCTGGAGCGCTGTTTATATAGACCTCAATGAGGCACACCTGGGGAGGGCGGGTCGGCAGGGTAAGGCTGCCCAGGTCAGCTAATCCACAACCCTCAGGGAATCACATTGTTGAAAATGGACCCCACTAAGGCAGAAGAGTAGCCAAGGGAAAAAAGGACACAATGCCATTTGCAGCACCATAGATGACTCTAGAAGTAATCACGTGACTTGTAGTAAGTCAGAAAGTGAAAGACACATATCATATCATATCACTTATAGGTTTTACCTAAAAATGGATATCAGGGCAGATATTTCCACGGAGAAGGGCAATCACAGATTCATTAAACAAACTTATGGTTCACCAATGGAAAGGTGTGAGGATTGGTTTCATTACGATATCGGGGTTAACAGACATATACAAACACAGGTGACATATATAATCACCAAAGACCTACAGAATACCAAGAGAGGACTACTCAACATTCTGTCATAACGTACATGGGAAAAGGATCCCAGGAAGAACAGACATCTGTATATGTGTAAAAGAACCACATCTTCCACACCTACAACAAGCCAAACATTGAAATCAAACTTGCTGTAATAAAAAATAAAAAATTAAATTAAAAACACGAACAAGAAGTAGTGAGACAAACCTGAGTGGCTTTCTCCTGGCACATTCCATTCTAAACTCCAATCTAGAACACCACTTCCACTGAGGCTCTCTTGCCCTAGTAACCAGATTTGGTAAGGGTGAACTGCTGCCACCTTGTGGCCGTTTCACACAACAGCAGCTTTAATCCCAGCGCTAGTGGTCAGTTGATATTCAAAATCATTGCAGGCCTGTAAATGACACCTGCCCTGAAAACAAATCCTGGGGTCACATATCGACCAAAAAATTCAAAGGACGTCCATATTTCAAAACGACCGTTTCAAAAGGCATATTTTACGCACATTAGTGTTCTGCTTCTTTTCCTTTCTTTCCTTTTTTGTTAAAAAACACGGGAATGGAAAAAGGCATCCCTCAGAATGGGCGAAAATCGTTGCAGACGAATCAATGGACAGAGGTT
Source organism: Mesoplodon mirus (assembly GCF_964341445.2). Taxonomy (NCBI): domain Eukaryota; kingdom Metazoa; phylum Chordata; class Mammalia; order Artiodactyla; family Ziphiidae; genus Mesoplodon; species Mesoplodon mirus. The sequence continues at coordinate 104,360,133 of NC_138987.1, read as the reverse complement.
TAATCTCCAATATATATATACAGCTCATGCAGCTTAATATTAAAAAAACAAACAACCCAAAAAAAATGGGCAGAAGATCTAAAGAGACGTTTCTTCAAAGGAGACACAGAGATGGCCAAGACGCACATGAAAAGCTGCTCAACAGCACAAATTATTAGAGAAATGCAAATCAAAACTACAATGAGGTATCACCTCACACCTGTTAGAATCGGCATCATCAGAAAATCTACAAACAACCAATTCTGGGGAGGGTGTGGACAAAAGGAGCCCTCTTCCACTATTGGTGGGAATGTAAATTGATACAGTCACTATGGAGAACAGTATGGAGTTTCCTTAAAAAAACTAGAAATAGAATTACCATCTGATCCAGCAATCCCACTTCTGGGCATATACCCAGAGAAAACCGTAAATCAAAAAGGCACCTTCACACAATGTTCATTGCAGCACTATTTACAATAGCCAGGTAATGGAAGCAACCTAAATGCCCACAGACAGATGAATGGATAAAGATGTGGTACATATATGAAATGGAATATTACTCGGCCATAAAAAGGAATGAAACTGGGTCATTTGTAGAGACATCGATGGATCGAGAGACTGTCATACAGAATGAAGTAAGTCAGAAAGAGGAAAACAAATATTGTATATTAATGCATATATGTGGAACCTAAAAAATGGTACAGATGAACTGGTTTGCAGGGAAGAAATAGAGACACAGAGGTAGAGAAAAAACGTATGGACACCAAGTGTGGGAAGCCATGGGGTGGTGGTGGTGGGATGAGTTGGGAGATTGGGATTGAGCTGTATACATGTATATGCATAAAATACATAACTAATAATAACCTGCTGTATAAAAACATAAATAAAATTAAATTTCAAAATTTTAAAAAATAAAATTTAAAAATAAAACAGAAAAAATTCTTCCTGTCAATAAGATGTATTTATAGGAATGAATTATTTCCATGCTTATATTTATAAATACATAACAGAGGAATAAAATCTAACTTGAACCATAAAAGAAAAAAAAGTGAACCTACGAGTTATACAGCGGAAAATCCTATCACAGCACTTGCTTCAGTGGTAAACAATTCTGAAATTGGTCAGAGGTGGGGAACCATCTCCCATACAGCCAGCAACCCACCCCCCATGCAAGGAGCGTCCTCATTGCAAAGCTGGGGGACCGTGCGGAGGCATCTGTGAGTAAACGTGAGCTGAGCCCCAGGCCAGCTGCTGCTGAACTGTTCCCACCCTTTCCAGGTAAAACACCTGAATATGTACAAGGGCTTGAAAGCCTAGAGGAAGGACCGTGGAGCCACACCAGCGACAGCACGCAGGCCAACTTGGTGCCTGCAGGCCAGCCAGTGTGGTCCTGGCACCGGGCGCTCTTCCAGAATCTTTCCATTGCCCTGCCTGAGATACCGCTCCTGTCCCGGCCCCCACTGCTTTTTTCCTTCCTCACCTCTGTCCGGAGAGAATTTCCAGCGGAAGGTATGGGTGACACATCCTCTTCTTTACAGGCGGCAGCCTGGCAACTCCTGCAGAAAGGCCAGGAGAACCCCACTCACACCGGGCCACCCAGAAATCTGTGGCCCCTCACTCCCTCCCACCAGCACAGCCCCGAGACTGCTGACGGGGCAGAGAATATGGAGTCAGGCACAGCTTCAGGGGCTATTGCTGCCTGGAGCGCTGTTTATATAGACCTCAATGAGGCACACCTGGGGAGGGCGGGTCGGCAGGGTAAGGCTGCCCAGGTCAGCTAATCCACAACCCTCAGGGAATCACATTGTTGAAAATGGACCCCACTAAGGCAGAAGAGTAGCCAAGGGAAAAAAGGACACAATGCCATTTGCAGCACCATAGATGACTCTAGAAGTAATCACGTGACTTGTAGTAAGTCAGAAAGTGAAAGACACATATCATATCATATCACTTATAGGTTTTACCTAAAAATGGATATCAGGGCAGATATTTCCACGGAGAAGGGCAATCACAGATTCATTAAACAAACTTATGGTTCACCAATGGAAAGGTGTGAGGATTGGTTTCATTACGATATCGGGGTTAACAGACATATACAAACACAGGTGACATATATAATCACCAAAGACCTACAGAATACCAAGAGAGGACTACTCAACATTCTGTCATAACGTACATGGGAAAAGGATCCCAGGAAGAACAGACATCTGTATATGTGTAAAAGAACCACATCTTCCACACCTACAACAAGCCAAACATTGTAATCAAACTTGCTGTAATAAAAAATAAAAAATTAAATTAAAAACACGAACAAGAAGTAGTGAGACAAACGTGAGGGGCTTTCTCCTGGCACATTCCATTCTAAACTCCAATCTAGAACACCACTTCCACTGAGGCTCTCTTGCCCTAGGAACCAGATTTGGTAAGGGTGAACTGCTGCCACCTTGTGGCCGTTTCACACAACAGCAGCTTTAATCCCAGCGCTAGTGGTCAGTGGATATTCAAAATCATTGCAGGCCTGTAAATGACACCTGCCCTGAAAACAAATCCTGGGGTCACATATCGACCAAAAAATTCAAAGGACGTCCATATTTCAAAACGACCGTTTCAAAAGGCATATTTTACGCACATTAGTGTTCTGCTTCTTTTCCTTTCTTTCCTTTTTTGTTAAAAAACACGGGAATGGAAAAAGGCATCCCTCAGAATGGTCGAAAATCGTTGCAGACGAATCAATGGACAGAGGTTTAATCTCCAATATATATATACAGCTCATGCAGCTTAATATTAAAAAAACAAACAACCCAAAAAAATGGGCAGAAGATCTAAAGAGACGTTTCTTCAAAGGAGACACAGAGATGGCCAAGACGCACATGAAAAGCTGCTCAACAGCACTAATTATTAGAGAAATGCAAATCAAAACTACAATGAGGTATCACCTCACACCTGTTAGAATCGGCATCATCAGAAAATCTACAAACAACCAATTCTGGGGAGGGTGTGGACAAAAGGAGCCCTCTTCCACTATTGGTGGGAATGTAAATTGATACAGTCACTATGGAGAACAGTATGGAGTTTCCTTAAAAAAATTAGAAATAGAATTTCCATCTGATCCAGCAATCCCACTTCTGGGCATATACCCAGAGAAAACCGTATTTCAAAAAGGCACATTCACCACAATGTTCGTTGCAGCACTATTTACAATAGCCAGGTAATGGAAGCAACCTAAATGCCCACAGACAGATGAATGGATAAAGATGTGGTACATATATAAAATGGAATATTACTCGGCCATTAAAAGGAATGAAACTGGGTCATTTGTAGAGACATCGATGGATCCAGAGACTGTCATACAGAATAAAGTAAGTCAGAAAGAGGAAAACAAATATTGTATATTAATGCATATATGTGGAGCCTAAAAATGGTACAGATGAACTGGTTTGCAGGGAAGAAATAGAGACACAGAGGTAGAGAACAAACGTATGGACACCAAGTGTGGGAAGCCATGGGGTGGTGGTGGTGGGATGAGTTGGGAGTTTGGGATTGACCTGTATACATGTATATGCATAAAATACATAACTAATAATAACGTGCTGTATAAAAAAATAAATAAAATTAAATTTCAAAATTTTAAAAAATAAAATTTAAAAATAAAACAGAAAAAAGTTCTTCCCGTCACACAGATGTATTTATAGGAATGAATTATTTCCATGCTTATATCTATAAATACATAAAAGAGGAATAAAATCTAACTTGAACCATAAAAAAAAAAAGTGAACCCACGAGTTATACAGAGGAAAACCCTATCAGGGCACTTGCTCCAGTGGTAAACAATTCTGAAATTGGTCAGAGGTGGGGAACCATCTCCCATACAGCCAGCAACCCACCCCCCACGCAAGGAGCGTCCTCATTGCAAAGCTGGGGGACCATGCCGAGGCATCTGTGAGTAAACGTGAGCTGAGCCCCAGGCCAGCTGCTGCTGAACTGTTCCCACCCTTTCCAGGTAAAACACCTGAATATGTACAAGGGCTTGAAAGCCTAGAGGAAGGACCGTGGAGCCACACCAGCGACCGCACGCAGGCCAACTTGGTGCCTGCAGGCCAGCCAGTGTGGTCCTGGCACCGGGCGCTCTTCCAGAAGCTTTCCATTGCCCTGCCTGAGATACCCCTCCTGTCCCGGCCCCCACTGCTTTTTTCCTTCCTCACCTCTGTCCGGAGAGAAATTCCAGCAGAATGTATGGGTGACACAACCTCTTCTTTACAGGCGGCAGCCTGGCAACTCCTGCAGAAAGGCCAGCAGAACCCCACTCACACCGGGCCACCCACAAAGCTCTGGCCCCTCACTCCCTCCCACCAGCACAGCCCCGAGACTGCTGACGGGGCAGACAATATGGGGTCAGGCACAGCTTCAGGGGCTATTGCTGCCTGGAGCGCTGTTTATATTGACCTCAACGAGGCACACCTGGGGAGGGCGGGCCGTCAGGGTAAGGCTGCCCAGGTCAGCTAATCCACAACCCTCAGGGAATCACATTGTTGAAAATGGACCCCGCTAAGCCAGAAGAGAAGCCAAGGGAAAAAAGGACACAATGACATTTGCAGCACCGTAGATGAGTCTAGAAGTAATCACGTGACTTGTAGTAAGTCAGAAAGTGAAAGACACATATCATATCATATCACTTACAGGTGTTACCTAAAAATGGATACCAGGGCAGATATTTCCACGGAGAAGGGCAATCACAGATTCATTAAACAAACTTATGGTTCACCAATGGAAAGGTGTGAGGATTGGTTTCATTACGATATCGGGGTTAACAGACATATACAAACACAGGTGACATATATAATCACCAAAGACCTACAGAATACCAAGAGAGGACTACTCAACATTCTGTCATAACGTACATGGGAAAAGGATCCCACGAAGAACAGACATCTGTATACGTGTAAAGGAACCACATCTTCCACATCTACAACAAGCCAAACATTGTAATCAAACTTGCTGTAATAAGAAATAAAAAATTAAATTAAAAACACGAACAAGAAGTAGTGAGACAAACGTGAGGGGATTTCTCCTGGCACATTCCATTCTAAACTCCAATCTAGAACACCACTTCCACTGAGGCTCTCTTGCCCTAGTAACCAGATTTGGTAAGGGTGAACTGCTGCCACCTTGTGGCCGTTTCACACAACAGCAGCTTTAATCCCAACGCTAATGGTCAGTTGATATTCAAAATCATTGCAGGCCTGTAAATGACACCTGCCCTGAAAACAAATCCTGGGGTCACATATCGACCAAAAAATTCAAAGGACGTCCATATTTCAAAACGACCGTTTCAAAAGGCATATTTTACGCACATTAGTGTTCTGCTTCTTTTCCTTTCTTTCCTTTTTTGTTAAAAAACACGGGAATGGAAAAAGGCATCCCTCAGAATGGGTGAAAATCGTTGCAAACGAATCAATGGACAGAGGTTTAATCTCCAATCTATATAAACAGCTCATGCAGCTTAATATTAAAAAAACAAACAACCCAAAATAAATGGGCAGAAGATCTAAAGAGACGTTTCTTCAAAGGAGACACAGAGATGGCCAAGACGCACATGAAAAGCTGCTCAACAGCACTAATTATTAGAGAAATGCAAATCAAAACTACAATGAGGTATCACCTCACACCTGTTAGAATCGGCATCATCAGAAAATCTACAAACAACCAATTCTGGGGAGGGTGTGGACAAAAGGAGCCCTCTTCCACTATTGGTGGGAATGTAAATTGATACAGTCACTATGGAGAACAGTATGGAGTTTCCTTAAAAAAACTAGAAATAGAATTACCATCTGATCCAGCAATCCCACTTCTGGGCATATACCCAGAGAAAACCGTAAATCAAAAAGGCACATTCACACAATGTTCATTGCAGCACTATTTACAATAGCCAGGTAATGGAAGCAACCTAAATGCCCACAGACAGATGAATGGATAAAGATGTGGTACATATATGAAATGGAATATTACTCGGCCATAAAAAGGAATGAAACTGGGTCATTTGTAGAGACATCGATGGATCGAGAGACTGTCATACAGAATGAAGTAAGTCAGAAAGAGGAAAACAAATATTGTATATTAATGCATATATGTGGAACCTAAAAAATGGTACAGATGAACTGGTTTGCAGGGAAGAAATAGAGACACAGAGGTAGAGAAAAAACGTATGGACACCAAGTGTGGGAAGCCATGGGGTGGTGGTGGTGGGATGAGTTGGGAGATTGGGATTGAGCTGTATACATGTATATGCATAAAATACATAACTAATAATAACCTGCTGTATAAAAACATAAATAAAATTAAATTTCAAAATTTTAAAAAATAAAATTTAAAAATAAAACAGAAAAAATTCTTCCTGTCAATAAGATGTATTTATAGGAATGAATTATTTCCATGCTTATATTTATAAATACATAACAGAGGAATAAAATCTAACTTGAACCATAAAAGAAAAAAAAAGTGAACCTACGAGTTATACAGCGGAAAATCCTATCACAGCACTTGCTCCAGCGGTAAACAATTCTGAAATTGGTCAGAGGTGGGGAACCATCTCCCATACAGCCAGCAACCCACCCCCCATGCAAGGAGCGTCCTCATTGCAAAGCTGGGGGACCGTGCGGAGGCATCTGTGAGTAAACGTGAGCTGAGCCCCAGGCCAGCTGCTGCTGAACTGTTCCCACCCTTTCCAGGTAAAACACCTGAATATGTACAAGTGCTTGAAAGCCTAGAGGAAGGACCGTGGAGCCACACCAGCGACAGCACGCAGGCCAACTTGGTGCCTGCAGGCCAGCCAGTGTGGTCATGGCACCGGGCGCTCTTCCAGAATCTTTCCATTGCCCTGCCTGAGATACCGCTCCTGTCCCGGCCCCCACTGCTTTTTTCCTTCCTCACCTCTGTCCGGAGAGAATTTCCAGCGGAAGGTATGGGTGACACATCCTCTTCTTTACAGGCGGCAGCCTGGCAACTCCTGCAGAAAGGCCAGGAGAACCCCACTCACACCGGGCCACCCAGAAATCTGTGGCCCCTCACTCCCTCCCACCAGCACAGCCCCGAGACTGCTGACGGGGCAGAGAATATGGAGTCAGGCACAGCTTCAGGGACTATTGCTGCCTGGAGCGCTGTTTATATAGACCTCAATGAGGCACACCTGGGGAGGGCGGGTCGGCAGGGTAAGGCTGCCCAGGTCAGCTAATCCACAACCCTCAGGGAATCACATTGTTGAAAATGGACCCCACTAAGGCAGAAGAGTAGCCAAGGGAAAAAAGGACACAATGCCATTTGCAGCACCATAGATGACTCTAGAAGTAATCACGTGACTTGTAGTAAGTCAGAAAGTGAAAGACACATATCATATCATATCACTTATAGGTTTTACCTAAAAATGGATATCAGGGAAGATATTTCCACGGAGAAGGGCAATCACAGATTCAGTAAACAAACTTATGGTTCACCAATGGAAAGGTGTGAGGATTGGTTTCATTACGATATCGGGGTTAACAGACATATACAAACACAGGTGACATATATAATCACCAAAGACCTACAGAATACCAAGAGAGGACTACTCAACATTCTGTCATAACGTACATGGGAAAAGGATCCCAGGAAGAACAGACATCTGTATATGTGTAAAAGAACCACATCTTCCACACCTACAACAAGCCAAACATTGTAATCAAACTTGCTGTAATAAAAAATAAAAATTAAATTAAAAACACGAACAAGAAGTAGTGAGACAAACGTGAGGGGCTTTCTCCTGGCACATTCCATTCTAAACTCCAATCTAGAACACCACTTCCACTGAGGCTCTCTTGCCCTAGTAACCAGATTTGGTAAGGGTGAACAGCTGCCACCTTGTGGCCGTTTCACACAACAGCAGCTTTAATCCCAGCGCTAGTGGTCAGTGGATATTCAAAATCATTGCAGGCCTGTAAATGACACCTGCCCTGAAAACAAATCCTGGGGTCACATATCGACCAAAAAATTCAAAGGACGTCCATATTTCAAAACGACCGTTTCAAAAGGCATATTTTACGCACATTAGTGTTCTGCTTCTTTTCCTTTCTTTCCTTTTTTGTTAAAAAACACGGGAATGGAAAAAGGCATCCCTCAGAATGGGCGAAAATCGTTGCAGACGAATCAATGGACAGAGGTTTAATCTCCAATATATATATATACAGCTCATGCAGCTTAATATTAAAAAAACAAACAACCCAAAAAAATGGGCAGAAGATCTAAAGAGACGTTTCTTCAAAGGAGACACAGAGATGGCCAAGACGCACATGAAAAGCTGCTCAACAGCACTAATTATTAGAGAAATGCAAATCAAAACTACAATGAGGTATCACCTCACACCTGTTAGAATCGGCATCATCAGAAAATCTACAAACAACCAATTCTGGGGAGGGTGTGGACAAAAGGAGCCCTCTTCCACTATTGGTGGGAATGTAAATTGATACAGTCACTATGGAGAACAGTATGGAGTTTCCTTAAAAAAATTAGAAATAGAATTTCCATCTGATCCAGCAATCCCACTTCTGGGCATATACCCAGAGAAAACCGTATTTCAAAAAGGCACATTCACCACAATGTTCGTTGCAGCACTATTTACAATAGCCAGGTAATGGAAGCAACCTAAATGCCCACAGACAGATGAATGGATAAAGATGTGGTACATATATAAAATGGAATATTACTCGGCCATTAAAAGGAATGAAACTGGGTCATTTGTAGAGACATCGATGGATCGAGAGACTGTCATACAGAATGAAGTAAGTCAGAAAGAGGAAAACAAATATTGTATATTAATGCATATATGTGGAGCCTAAAAATGGTACAGATGAACTGGTTTGCAGGGAAGAAATAGAGACACAGAGGTAGAGAACAAACGTATGGACACCAAGTGTGGGAAGCCATGGGGTGGTGGTGGTGGGATGAGTTGGGAGTTTGGGATTGACCTGTATACATGTATATGCATAAAATACATAACTAATAATAACGTGCTGTATAAAAAAATAAATAAAATTAAATTTCAAAATTTTAAAAAATAAAATTTAAAAATAAAACAGAAAATAGTTCTTCCCGTCACACAGATGTATTTATAGGAATGAATTATTTCCATGCTTATATCTATAAATACATAAAAGAGGAATAAAATCTAACTTGAACCATAAAAAAAAAAGTGAACCCACGAGTTATACAGAGGAAAACCCTATCAGGGCACTTGCTCCAGTGGTAAACAATTCTGAAATTGGTCAGAGGTGGGGAACCATCTCCCATACAGCCAGCAACCCACCCCCCACGCAAGGAGCGTCCTCATTGCAAAGCTGGGGGACCATGCCGAGGCATCTGTGAGTAAACGTGAGCTGAGCCCCAGGCCAGCTGCTGCTGAACTGTTCCCACCCTTTCCAGGTAAAACACCTGAATATGTACAAGGGCTTGAAAGCCTAGAGGAAGGACCGTGGAGCCACACCAGCGACCGCACGCAGGCCAACTTGGTGCCTGCAGGCCAGCCAGTGTGGTCCTGGCACCGGGCGCTCTTCCAGAAGCTTTCCATTGCCCTGCCTGAGATACCCCTCCTGTCCCGGCCCCCACTGCTTTTTTCCTTCCTCACCTCTGTCCGGAGAGAAATTCCAGCAGAATGTATGGGTGACACAACCTCTTCTTTACAGGCGGCAGCCTGGCAACTCCTGCAGAAAGGCCAGCAGAACCCCACTCACACCGGGCCACCCACAAAGCTCTGGCCCCTCACTCCCTCCCACCAGCACAGCCCCGAGACTGCTGACCGGGCAGAGAATATGGAGTCAGGCACAGCTTCAGGGGCTATTGCTGCCTGGAGCGCTGTTTATATTGACCTCAACGAGGCACACCTGGGGAGGGCGGGCCGTCAGGGTAAGGCTGCCCAGGTCAGCTAATCCACAACCCTCAGGGAATCACATTGTTGAAAATGGACCCCGCTAAGCCAGAAGAGAAGCCAAGGGAAAAAAGGACACAATGACATTTGCAGCACCGTAGATGAGTCTAGAAGTAATCACGTGACTTGTAGTAAGTCAGAAAGTGAAAGACACATATCATATCATATCACTTATAGGTGTTACCTAAAAATGGATACCAGGGCAGATATTTCCACGGAGAAGGGCAATCACAGATTCATTAAACAAACTTATGGTTCACCAATGGAAAGGTGTGAGGATTGGTTTCATTACGATATCGGGTTTAACAGACATATACAAACACAGGTGACATATATAATCACCAAAGACCTACAGAATACCAAGAGAGGACTACTCAACATTCTGTCATAACGTACATGGGAAAAGGATCCCAGGAAGAACAGACATCTGTATATGTGTAAAAGAACCACATCTTCCACACCTACAACAAGCCAAACATTGTAATCAAACTTGCTGTAATAAAAAATAAAAAATTAAATTAAAAACACGAACAAGAAGTAGTGAGACAAACGTGAGGGGCTTTCTCCTGGCACATTCCATTCTAAACTCCAATCTAGAACACCACTTCCACTGAGGCTCTCTTGCCCTAGTAACCAGATTTGGTAAGGGTGAACTGCTGCCACCTTGTGGCCGTTTCACACAACAGCAGCTTTAATCCCAGCGCTAGTGGTCAGTTGATATTCAAAATCATTGCAGGCCTGTAAATGACACCTGCCCTGAAAACAAATCCTGGGGTCACATATCGACCAAAAAATTCAAAGGACGTCCATATTTCAAAACGACCGTTTCAAAAGGCATATTTTACGCACATTAGTGTTCTGCTTCTTTTCCTTTCTTTCCTTTTTTGTTAAAAAACACGGGAATGGAAAAAGGCATCCCTCAGAATGGGTGAAAATCGTTGCCAACGAATCAATGGACAGAGGTTTAATCTCCAATCTATATAAACAGCTCATGCAGCTTAATATTAAAAAAACAAACAACCCAAAATAAATGGGCAGAAGATCTAAAGAGACGTTTCTTCAAAGGAGACACAGAGATGGCCAAGACGCACATGAAAAGCTGCTCAACAGCACTAATTATCAGAGAAATGCAAATCAAAACTACAATGAGGTATCACCTCACACCTGTTAGAATCGGCATCATCAGAAAATCTACAAACAACCAATTCTGGGGAGGGTGTGGACAAAAGGAGCCCTCTTCCACTATTGGTGGGAATGTAAATTGATACAGTCACTATGGAGAACAGTATGGAGTTTCCTTAAAAAAACTAGAAATAGAATTACCATCTGATCCAGCAATCCCACTTCTGGGCATATACCCAGAGAAAACCGTAAATCAAAAAGGCACATTCACACAATGTTCATTGCAGCACTATTTACAATAGCCAGGTAATGGAAGCAACCTAAATGCCCACAGACAGATGAATGGATAAAGATGTGGTACATATATGAAATGGAATATTACTCGGCCATAAAAAGGAATGAAACTGGGTCATTTGTAGAGACATCGATGGATCCAGAGACTGTCATACAGAATGAAGTAAGTCAGAAAGAGGAAAACAAATATTGTATATTAATGCATATATGTGGAACCTAAAAAATGGTACAGATGAACTGGTTTGCAGGGATGAAATAGAGACACAGAGGTAGAGAAAAAACGTATGGACACCAAGTGTGGGAAGCCATGGGGTGGTGGTGGTGGGATGAGTTGGGAGATTGGGATTGAGCTGTATACATGTATATGCATAAAATACATAACTAATAATAACCTGCTGTATAAAAACATAAATAAAATTAAATTTCAAAATTTTAAAAAATAAAATTTAAAAATAAAACAGAAAAAATTCTTCCTGTCAATAAGATGTATTTATAGGAATGAATTATTTCCATGCTTATATTTATAAATACATAACAGAGGAATAAAATCTAACTTGAACCATAAAAGAAAAAAAAGTGAACCTACGAGTTATACAGCGGAAAACCCTATCAGGGCACTTGCTCCAGCGGTAAACAATTCTGAAATTGGTCAGAGGTGGGGAACCATCTCCCATACAGCCAGCAACCCACCCCCCATGCAAGGAGCGTCCTCATTGCAAAGCTGGGGGACCGTGCAGAGGCATCTGTGAGTAAACGTGAGCTGAGCCCCAGGCCAGCTGCTGCTGAACTGTTCCCACCCTTTCCAGGTAAAACACCTGAATATGTACAAGGGCTTGAAAGCCTAGAGGAAGGACCGTGGAGCCACACCAGCGACAGCACGCAGGCCAACTTGGTGCCTGCAGGCCAGCCAGTGTGGTCCTGGCACCGGGCGCTCTTCCAGAATCTTTCCATTGCCCTGCCTGAGATACCGCTCCTGTCCCGGCCCCCACTGCTTTTTTCCTTCCTCACCTCTGTCCGGAGAGAATTTCCAGCGGAAGGTATGGGTGACACATCCTCTTCTTTACAGGCGGCAGCCTGGCAACTCCTGCAGAAAGGCCAGGAGAACCCCACTCACACCGGGCCACCCAGAAATCTGTGGCCCCTCACTCCCTCCCACCAGCACAGCCCCGAGACTGCTGACGGGGCAGAGAATATGGAGTCAGGCACAGCTTCAGGGACTATTGCTGCCTGGAGCGCTGTTTATATAGACCTCAATGAGGCACACCTGGGGAGGGCGGGTCGGCAGGGTAAGGCTGCCCAGGTCAGCTAATCCACAACCCTCAGGGAATCACATTGTTGAAAATGGACCCCACTAAGTCAGAACAGTAGCCAAGGGAAAAAAGGACACAATGCCATTTGCAGCACCATAGATGACTCTAGAAGTAATCACGTGACTTGTAGTAAGTCAGAAAGTGAAAGACACATATCATATCATATCACTTATAGGTTTTACCTAAAAATGGATATCAGGGCAGATATTTCCACGGAGAAGGGCAATCACAGATTCATTAAACAAACTTATGGTTCACCAATGGAAAGGTGTGAGGATTGGTTTCATTACGATATCGGGGTTAACAGACATATACAAACACAGGTGACATATATAATCACCAAAGACATACAGAATACCAAGAGAGGACTACTCAACATTCTGTCATAACGTACATGGGAAAAGGATCCCAGGAAGAACAGACATCTGTATATGTGTAAAAGAACCACATCTTCCACACCTACAACAAGCCAAACATTGTAATCAAACTTGCTGTAATAAAAAATAAAAAATTAAATTAAAAACACGAACAAGAAGTAGTGAGACAAACGTGAGGGGCTTTCTCCTGGCACATTCCATTCTAAACTCCAATCTAGAACACCACTTCCACTGAGGCTCTCTTGCCCTAGGAACCAGATTTGGTAAGGGTGAACTGCTGCCACCTTGTGGCCGTTTCACACAACAGCAGCTTTAATCCCAGCGCTAGTGGTCAGTGGATATTCAAAATCATTGCAGGCCTGTAAATGACACCTGCCCTGAAAACAAATCCTGGGGTCACATATCGACCAAAAAATTCAAAGGACGTCCATATTTCAAAACGACCGTTTCAAAAGGCATATTTTACGCACATTAGTGTTCTGCTTCTTTTCCTTTCTTTCCTTTTTTGTTAAAAAACACGGGAATGGAAAAAGGCATCCCTCAGAATGGGCGAAAATCGTTGCAGACGAATCAATGGACAGAGGTTTAATCTCCAATATATATATACAGCTCATGCAGCTTAATATTAAAAAAACAAACAACCCAAAAAAAATGGGCAGAAGATCTAAAGAGACGTTTCTTCAAAGGAGACACAGAGATGGCCAAGACGCACATGAAAAGCTGCTCAACAGCACAAATTATTAGAGAAATGCAAATCAAAACTACAATGAGGTATCACCTCACACCTGTTAGAATCGGCATCATCAGAAAATCTACAAACAACCAATTCTGGGGAGGGTGTGGACAAAAGGAGCCCTCTTCCACTATTGGTGGGAATGTAAATTGATACAGTCACTATGGAGAACAGTATGGAGTTTCCTTAAAAAAACTAGAAATAGAATTACCATCTGATCCAGCAATCCCACTTCTGGGCATATACCCAGAGAAAACCGTAAATCAAAAAGGCACCTTCACACAATGTTCATTGCAGCACTATTTACAATAGCCAGGTAATGGAAGCAACCTAAATGCCCACAGACAGATGAATGGATAAAGATGTGGTACATATATGAAATGGAATATTACTCGGCCATAAAAAGGAATGAAACTGGGTCATTTGTAGAGACATCGATGGATCGAGAGACTGTCATACAGAATGAAGTAAGTCAGAAAGAGGAAAACAAATATTGTATATTAATGCATATATGTGGAACCTAAAAAATGGTACAGATGAACTGGTTTGCAGGGAAGAAATAGAGACACAGAGGTAGAGAAAAAACGTATGGACACCAAGTGTGGGAAGCCATGGGGTGGTGGTGGTGGGATGAGTTGGGAGATTGGGATTGAGCTGTATACATGTATATGCATAAAATACATAACTAATAATAACCTGCTGTATAAAAACATAAATAAAATTAAATTTCAAAATTTTAAAAAATAAAATTTAAAAATAAAACAGAAAAAATTCTTCCTGTCAATAAGATGTATTTATAGGAATGAATTATTTCCATGCTTATATTTATAAATACATAACAGAGGAATAAAATCTAACTTGAACCATAAAAGAAAAAAAAGTGAACCTACGAGTTATACAGCGGAAAATCCTATCACAGCACTTGCTCCAGCGGTAAACAATTCTGAAATTGGTCAGAGGTGGGGAACCATCTCCCATACAGCCAGCAACCCACCCCCCATGCAAGGAGCGTCCTCATTGCAAAGCTGGGGGACCGTGCGGAGGCATCTGTGAGTAAACGTGAGCTGAGCCCCAGGCCAGCTGCTGCTGAACTGTTCCCACCCTTTCCAGGTAAAACACCTGAATATGTACAAGGGCTTGAAAGCCTAGAGGAAGGACCGTGGAGCCACACCAGCGACAGCACGCAGGCCAACTTGGTGCCTGCAGGCCAGCCAGTGTGGTCCTGGCACCGGGCGCTCTTCCAGAATCTTTCCATTGCCCTGCCTGAGATACCGCTCCTGTCCCGGCCCCCACTGCTTTTTTCCTTCCTCACCTCTGTCCGGAGAGAATTTCCAGCGGAAGGTATGGGTGACACATCCTCTTCTTTACAGGCGGCAGCCTGGCAACTCCTGCAGAAAGGCCAGGAGAACCCCACTCACACCGGGCCACCCAGAAATCTGTGGCCCCTCACTCCCTCCCACCAGCACAGCCCCGAGACTGCTGACGGGGCAGAGAATATGGACTCAGGCACAGCTTCAGGGGCTATTGCTGCCTGGAGCGCTGTTTATATAGACCTCAATGAGGCACACCTGGGGAGGGCGGGTCGGCAGGGTAAGGCTGCCCAGGTCAGCTAATCCACAACCCTCAGGGAATCACATTGTTGAAAATGGACCCCACTAAGGCAGAAGAGTAGCCAAGGGAAAAAAGGACACAATGCCATTTGCAGCACCATAGATGACTCTAGAAGTAATCACGTGACTTGTAGTAAGTCAGAAAGTGAAAGACACATATCATATCATATCACTTATAGGTTTTACCTAAAAATGGATATCAGGGCAGATATTTCCACGGAGAAGGGCAATCACAGATTCATTAAACAAACTTATGGTTCACCAATGGAAAGGTGTGAGGATTGGTTTCATTACGATATCGGGGTTAACAGACATATACAAACACAGGTGACATATATAATCACCAAAGACCTACAGAATACCAAGAGAGGACTACTCAACATTCTGTCATAACGTACATGGGAAAAGGATCCCAGGAAGAACAGACATCTGTATATGTGTAAAAGAACCACATCTTCCACACCTACAACAAGCCAAACATTGTAATCAAACTTGCTGTAATAAAAAATAAAAAATTAAATTAAAAACACGAACAAGAAGTAGTGAGACAAACGTGAGGGGCTTTCTCCTGGCACATTCCATTCTAAACTCCAATCTAGAACACCACTTCCACTGAGGCTCTCTTGCCCTAGGAACCAGATTTGGTAAGGGTGAACTGCTGCCACCTTGTGGCCGTTTCACACAACAGCAGCTTTAATCCCAGCGCTAGTGGTCAGTGGATATTCAAAATCATTGCAGGCCTGTAAATGACACCTGCCCTGAAAACAAATCCTGGGGTCACATATCGACCAAAAAATTCAAAGGACGTCCATATTTCAAAACGACCGTTTCAAAAGGCATATTTTACGCACATTAGTGTTCTGCTTCTTTTCCTTTCTTTCCTTTTTTGTTAAAAAACACGGGAATGGAAAAAGGCATCCCTCAGAATGGTCGAAAATCGTTGCAGACGAATCAATGGACAGAGGTTTAATCTCCAATATATATATACAGCTCATGCAGCTTAATATTAAAAAAACAAACAACCCAAAAAAATGGGCAGAAGATCTAAAGAGACGTTTCTTCAAAGGAGACACAGAGATGGCCAAGACGCACATGAAAAGCTGCTCAACAGCACTAATTATTAGAGAAATGCAAATCAAAACTACAATGAGGTATCACCTCACACCTGTTAGAATCGGCATCATCAGAAAATCTACAAACAACCAATTCTGGGGAGGGTGTGGACAAAAGGAGCCCTCTTCCACTATTGGTGGGAATGTAAATTGATACAGTCACTATGGAGAACAGTATGGAGTTTCCTTAAAAAAATTAGAAATAGAATTTCCATCTGATCCAGCAATCCCACTTCTGGGCATATACCCAGAGAAAACCGTATTTCAAAAAGGCACATTCACCACAATGTTCGTTGCAGCACTATTTACAATAGCCAGGTAATGGAAGCAACCTAAATGCCCACAGACAGATGAATGGATAAAGATGTGGTACATATATAAAATGGAATATTACTCGGCCATTAAAAGGAATGAAACTGGGTCATTTGTAGAGACATCGATGGATCCAGAGACTGTCATACAGAATAAAGTAAGTCAGAAAGAGGAAAACAAATATTGTATATTAATGCATATATGTGGAGCCTAAAAATGGTACAGATGAACTGGTTTGCAGGGAAGAAATAGAGACACAGAGGTAGAGAACAAACGTATGGACACCAAGTGTGGGAAGCCATGGGGTGGTGGTGGTGGGATGAGTTGGGAGTTTGGGATTGACCTGTATACATGTATATGCATAAAATACATAACTAATAATAACGTGCTGTATAAAAAAATAAATAAAATTAAATTTCAAAATTTTAAAAAATAAAATTTAAAAATAAAACAGAAAAAAGTTCTTCCCGTCACACAGATGTATTTATAGGAATGAATTATTTCCATGCTTATATCTATAAATACATAAAAGAGGAATAAAATCTAACTTGAACCATAAAAAAAAAAAGTGAACCCACGAGTTATACAGAGGAAAACCCTATCAGGGCACTTGCTCCAGTGGTAAACAATTCTGAAATTGGTCAGAGGTGGGGAACCATCTCCCATACAGCCAGCAACCCACCCCCCACGCAAGGAGCGTCCTCATTGCAAAGCTGGGGGACCATGCCGAGGCATCTGTGAGTAAACGTGAGCTGAGCCCCAGGCCAGCTGCTGCTGAACTGTTCCCACCCTTTCCAGGTAAAACACCTGAATATGTACAAGGGCTTGAAAGCCTAGAGGAAGGACCGTGGAGCCACACCAGCGACCGCACGCAGGCCAACTTGGTGCCTGCAGGCCAGCCAGTGTGGTCCTGGCACCGGGCGCTCTTCCAGAAGCTTTCCATTGCCCTGCCTGAGATACCCCTCCTGTCCCGGCCCCCACTGCTTTTTTCCTTCCTCACCTCTGTCCGGAGAGAAATTCCAGCAGAATGTATGGGTGACACAACCTCTTCTTTACAGGCGGCAGCCTGGCAACTCCTGCAGAAAGGCCAGCAGAACCCCACTCACACCGGGCCACCCACAAAGCTCTGGCCCCTCACTCCCTCCCACCAGCACAGCCCCGAGACTGCTGACGGGGCAGACAATATGGGGTCAGGCACAGCTTCAGGGGCTATTGCTGCCTGGAGCGCTGTTTATATTGACCTCAACGAGGCACACCTGGGGAGGGCGGGCCGTCAGGGTAAGGCTGCCCAGGTCAGCTAATCCACAACCCTCAGGGAATCACATTGTTGAAAATGGACCCCGCTAAGCCAGAAGAGAAGCCAAGGGAAAAAAGGACACAATGACATTTGCAGCACCGTAGATGAGTCTAGAAGTAATCACGTGACTTGTAGTAAGTCAGAAAGTGAAAGACACATATCATATCATATCACTTACAGGTGTTACCTAAAAATGGATACCAGGGCAGATATTTCCACGGAGAAGGGCAATCACAGATTCATTAAACAAACTTATGGTTCACCAATGGAAAGGTGTGAGGATTGGTTTCATTACGATATCGGGGTTAACAGACATATACAAACACAGGTGACATATATAATCACCAAAGACCTACAGAATACCAAGAGAGGACTACTCAACATTCTGTCATAACGTACATGGGAAAAGGATCCCACGAAGAACAGACATCTGTATACGTGTAAAGGAACCACATCTTCCACATCTACAACAAGCCAAACATTGTAATCAAACTTGCTGTAATAAGAAATAAAAAATTAAATTAAAAACACGAACAAGAAGTAGTGAGACAAACGTGAGGGGATTTCTCCTGGCACATTCCATTCTAAACTCCAATCTAGAACACCACTTCCACTGAGGCTCTCTTGCCCTAGTAACCAGATTTGGTAAGGGTGAACTGCTGCCACCTTGTGGCCGTTTCACACAACAGCAGCTTTAATCCCAACGCTAATGGTCAGTTGATATTCAAAATCATTGCAGGCCTGTAAATGACACCTGCCCTGAAAACAAATCCTGGGGTCACATATCGACCAAAAAATTCAAAGGACGTCCATATTTCAAAACGACCGTTTCAAAAGGCATATTTTACGCACATTAGTGTTCTGCTTCTTTTCCTTTCTTTCCTTTTTTGTTAAAAAACACGGGAATGGAAAAAGGCATCCCTCAGAATGGGTGAAAATCGTTGCAAACGAATCAATGGACAGAGGTTTAATCTCCAATCTATATAAACAGCTCATGCAGCTTAATATTAAAAAAACAAACAACCCAAAATAAATGGGCAGAAGATCTAAAGAGACGTTTCTTCAAAGGAGACACAGAGATGGCCAAGACGCACATGAAAAGCTGCTCAACAGCACTAATTATTAGAGAAATGCAAATCAAAACTACAATGAGGTATCACCTCACACCTGTTAGAATCGGCATCATCAGAAAATCTACAAACAACCAATTCTGGGGAGGGTGTGGACAAAAGGAGCCCTCTTCCACTATTGGTGGGAATGTAAATTGATACAGTCACTATGGAGAACAGTATGGAGTTTCCTTAAAAAAACTAGAAATAGAATTACCATCTGATCCAGCAATCCCACTTCTGGGCATATACCCAGAGAAAACCGTAAATCAAAAAGGCACATTCACACAATGTTCATTGCAGCACTATTTACAATAGCCAGGTAATGGAAGCAACCTAAATGCCCACAGACAGATGAATGGATAAAGATGTGGTACATATATGAAATGGAATATTACTCGGCCATAAAAAGGAATGAAACTGGGTCATTTGTAGAGACATCGATGGATCGAGAGACTGTCATACAGAATGAAGTAAGTCAGAAAGAGGAAAACAAATATTGTATATTAATGCATATATGTGGAACCTAAAAAATGGTACAGATGAACTGGTTTGCAGGGAAGAAATAGAGACACAGAGGTAGAGAAAAAACGTATGGACACCAAGTGTGGGAAGCCATGGGGTGGTGGTGGTGGGATGAGTTGGGAGATTGGGATTGAGCTGTATACATGTATATGCATAAAATACATAACTAATAATAACCTGCTGTATAAAAACATAAATAAAATTAAATTTCAAAATTTTAAAAAATAAAATTTAAAAATAAAACAGAAAAAATTCTTCCTGTCAATAAGATGTATTTATAGGAATGAATTATTTCCATGCTTATATTTATAAATACATAACAGAGGAATAAAATCTAACTTGAACCATAAAAGAAAAAAAAAGTGAACCTACGAGTTATACAGCGGAAAATCCTATCACAGCACTTGCTCCAGCGGTAAACAATTCTGAAATTGGTCAGAGGTGGGGAACCATCTCCCATACAGCCAGCAACCCACCCCCCATGCAAGGAGCGTCCTCATTGCAAAGCTGGGGGACCGTGCGGAGGCATCTGTGAGTAAACGTGAGCTGAGCCCCAGGCCAGCTGCTGCTGAACTGTTCCCACCCTTTCCAGGTAAAACACCTGAATATGTACAAGTGCTTGAAAGCCTAGAGGAAGGACCGTGGAGCCACACCAGCGACAGCACGCAGGCCAACTTGGTGCCTGCAGGCCAGCCAGTGTGGTCATGGCACCGGGCGCTCTTCCAGAATCTTTCCATTGCCCTGCCTGAGATACCGCTCCTGTCCCGGCCCCCACTGCTTTTTTCCTTCCTCACCTCTGTCCGGAGAGAATTTCCAGCGGAAGGTATGGGTGACACATCCTCTTCTTTACAGGCGGCAGCCTGGCAACTCCTGCAGAAAGGCCAGGAGAACCCCACTCACACCGGGCCACCCAGAAATCTGTGGCCCCTCACTCCCTCCCACCAGCACAGCCCCGAGACTGCTGACGGGGCAGAGAATATGGAGTCAGGCACAGCTTCAGGGACTATTGCTGCCTGGAGCGCTGTTTATATAGACCTCAATGAGGCACACCTGGGGAGGGCGGGTCGGCAGGGTAAGGCTGCCCAGGTCAGCTAATCCACAACCCTCAGGGAATCACATTGTTGAAAATGGACCCCACTAAGGCAGAAGAGTAGCCAAGGGAAAAAAGGACACAATGCCATTTGCAGCACCATAGATGACTCTAGAAGTAATCACGTGACTTGTAGTAAGTCAGAAAGTGAAAGACACATATCATATCATATCACTTATAGGTTTTACCTAAAAATGGATATCAGGGCAGATATTTCCACGGAGAAGGGCAATCACAGATTCAGTAAACAAACTTATGGTTCACCAATGGAAAGGTGTGAGGATTGGTTTCATTACGATATCGGGGTTAACAGACATATACAAACACAGGTGACATATATAATCACCAAAGACCTACAGAATACCAAGAGAGGACTACTCAACATTCTGTCATAACGTACATGGGAAAAGGATCCCAGGAAGAACAGACATCTGTATATGTGTAAAAGAACCACATCTTCCACACCTACAACAAGCCAAACATTGTAATCAAACTTGCTGTAATAAAAAATAAAAATTAAATTAAAAACACGAACAAGAAGTAGTGAGACAAACGTGAGGGGCTTTCTCCTGGCACATTCCATTCTAAACTCCAATCTAGAACACCACTTCCACTGAGGCTCTCTTGCCCTAGTAACCAGATTTGGTAAGGGTGAACAGCTGCCACCTTGTGGCCGTTTCACACAACAGCAGCTTTAATCCCAGCGCTAGTGGTCAGTGGATATTCAAAATCATTGCAGGCCTGTAAATGACACCTGCCCTGAAAACAAATCCTGGGGTCACATATCGACCAAAAAATTCAAAGGACGTCCATATTTCAAAACGACCGTTTCAAAAGGCATATTTTACGCACATTAGTGTTCTGCTTCTTTTCCTTTCTTTCCTTTTTTGTTAAAAAACACGGGAATGGAAAAAGGCATCCCTCAGAATGGGCGAAAATCGTTGCAGACGAATCAATGGACAGAGGTTTAATCTCCAATATATATATATACAGCTCATGCAGCTTAATATTAAAAAAACAAACAACCCAAAAAAATGGGCAGAAGATCTAAAGAGACGTTTCTTCAAAGGAGACACAGAGATGGCCAAGACGCACATGAAAAGCTGCTCAACAGCACTAATTATTAGAGAAATGCAAATCAAAACTACAATGAGGTATCACCTCACACCTGTTAGAATCGGCATCATCAGAAAATCTACAAACAACCAATTCTGGGGAGGGTGTGGACAAAAGGAGCCCTCTTCCACTATTGGTGGGAATGTAAATTGATACAGTCACTATGGAGAACAGTATGGAGTTTCCTTAAAAAAATTAGAAATAGAATTTCCATCTGATCCAGCAATCCCACTTCTGGGCATATACCCAGAGAAAACCGTATTTCAAAAAGGCACATTCACCACAATGTTCGTTGCAGCACTATTTACAATAGCCAGGTAATGGAAGCAACCTAAATGCCCACAGACAGATGAATGGATAAAGATGTGGTACATATATAAAATGGAATATTACTCGGCCATTAAAAGGAATGAAACTGGGTCATTTGTAGAGACATCGATGGATCGAGAGACTGTCATACAGAATGAAGTAAGTCAGAAAGAGGAAAACAAATATTGTATATTAATGCATATATGTGGAGCCTAAAAATGGTACAGATGAACTGGTTTGCAGGGAAGAAATAGAGACACAGAGGTAGAGAACAAACGTATGGACACCAAGTGTGGGAAGCCATGGGGTGGTGGTGGTGGGATGAGTTGGGAGTTTGGGATTGACCTGTATACATGTATATGCATAAAATACATAACTAATAATAACGTGCTGTATAAAAAAATAAATAAAATTAAATTTCAAAATTTTAAAAAATAAAATTTAAAAATAAAACAGAAAATAGTTCTTCCCGTCACACAGATGTATTTATAGGAATGAATTATTTCCATGCTTATATCTATAAATACATAAAAGAGGAATAAAATCTAACTTGAACCATAAAAAAAAAAGTGAACCCACGAGTTATACAGAGGAAAACCCTATCAGGGCACTTGCTCCAGTGGTAAACAATTCTGAAATTGGTCAGAGGTGGGGAACCATCTCCCATACAGCCAGCAACCCACCCCCCACGCAAGGAGCGTCCTCATTGCAAAGCTGGGGGACCATGCCGAGGCATCTGTGAGTAAACGTGAGCTGAGCCCCAGGCCAGCTGCTGCTGAACTGTTCCCACCCTTTCCAGGTAAAACACCTGAATATGTACAAGGGCTTGAAAGCCTAGAGGAAGGACCGTGGAGCCACACCAGCGACCGCACGCAGGCCAACTTGGTGCCTGCAGGCCAGCCAGTGTGGTCCTGGCACCGGGCGCTCTTCCAGAAGCTTTCCATTGCCCTGCCTGAGATACCCCTCCTGTCCCGGCCCCCACTGCTTTTTTCCTTCCTCACCTCTGTCCGGAGAGAAATTCCAGCAGAATGTATGGGTGACACAACCTCTTCTTTACAGGCGGCAGCCTGGCAACTCCTGCAGAAAGGCCAGCAGAACCCCACTCACACCGGGCCACCCACAAAGCTCTGGCCCCTCACTCCCTCCCACCAGCACAGCCCCGAGACTGCTGACCGGGCAGAGAATATGGAGTCAGGCACAGCTTCAGGGGCTATTGCTGCCTGGAGCGCTGTTTATATTGACCTCAACGAGGCACACCTGGGGAGGGCGGGCCGTCAGGGTAAGGCTGCCCAGGTCAGCTAATCCACAACCCTCAGGGAATCACATTGTTGAAAATGGACCCCGCTAAGCCAGAAGAGAAGCCAAGGGAAAAAAGGACACAATGACATTTGCAGCACCGTAGATGAGTCTAGAAGTAATCACGTGACTTGTAGTAAGTCAGAAAGTGAAAGACACATATCATATCATATCACTTATAGGTGTTACCTAAAAATGGATACCAGGGCAGATATTTCCACGGAGAAGGGCAATCACAGATTCATTAAACAAACTTATGGTTCACCAATGGAAAGGTGTGAGGATTGGTTTCATTACGATATCGGGTTTAACGGACATATACAAACACAGGTGACATATATAATCACCAAAGACCTACAGAATACCAAGAGAGGACTACTCAACATTCTGTCATAACGTACATGGGAAAAGGATCCCAGGAAGAACAGACATCTGTATATGTGTAAAAGAACCACATCTTCCACACCTACAACAAGCCAAACATTGTAATCAAACTTGCTGTAATAAAAAATAAAAAATTAAATTAAAAACACGAACAAGAAGTAGTGAGACAAACGTGAGGGGCTTTCTCCTGGCACATTCCATTCTAAACTCCAATCTAGAACACCACTTCCACTGAGGCTCTCTTGCCCTAGTAACCAGATTTGGTAAGGGTGAACTGCTGCCACCTTGTGGCCGTTTCACACAACAGCAGCTTTAATCCCAGCGCTAGTGGTCAGTGGATATTCAAAATCATTGCAGGCCTGTAAATGACACCTGCCCTGAAAACAAATCCTGGGGTCACATATCGACCAAAAAATTCAAAGGACGTCCATATTTCAAAACGACCGTTTCAAAAGGCATATTTTACGCACATTAGTGTTCTGCTTCTTTTCCTTTCTTTCCTTTTTTGTTAAAAAACACGGGAATGGAAAAAGGCATCCCTCAGAATGGGTGAAAATCGTTGCCAACGAATCAATGGACAGAGGTTTAATCTCCAATCTATATAAACAGCTCATGCAGCTTAATATTAAAAAAACAAACAACCCAAAATAAATGGGCAGAAGATCTAAAGAGACGTTTCTTCAAAGGAGACACAGAGATGGCCAAGACGCACATGAAAAGCTGCTCAACAGCACTAATTATTAGAGAAATGCAAATCAAAACTACAATGAGGTATCACCTCACACCTGTTAGAATCGGCATCATCAGAAAATCTACAAACAACCAATTCTGGGGAGGGTGTGGACAAAAGGAGCCCTCTTCCACTATTGGTGGGAATGTAAATTGATACAGTCACTATGGAGAACAGTATGGAGTTTCCTTAAAAAAACTAGAAATAGAATTACCATCTGATCCAGCAATCCCACTTCTGGGCATATACCCAGAGAAAACCGTAAATCAAAAAGGCACATTCACACAATGTTCATTGCAGCACTATTTACAATAGCCAGGTAATGGAAGCAACCTAAATGCCCACAGACAGATGAATGGATAAAGATGTGGTACATATATGAAATGGAATATTACTCGGCCATAAAAAGGAATGAAACTGGGTCATTTGTAGAGACATCGATGGATCCAGAGACTGTCATACAGAATGAAGTAAGTCAGAAAGAGGAAAACAAATATTGTATATTAATGCATATATGTGGAACCTAAAAAATGGTACAGATGAACTGGTTTGCAGGGAAGAAATAGAGACACAGAGGTAGAGAAAAAACGTATGGACACCAAGTGTGGGAAGCCATGGGGTGGTGGTGGTGGGATGAGTTGGGAGATTGGGATTGAGCTGTATACATGTATATGCATAAAATACATAACTAATAATAACCTGCTGTATAAAAACATAAATAAAATTAAATTTCAAAATTTTAAAAAATAAAATTTAAAAATAAAACAGAAAAAATTCTTCCTGTCAATAAGATGTATTTATAGGAATGAATTATTTCCATGCTTATATTTATAAATACATAACAGAGGAATAAAATCTAACTTGAACCATAAAAGAAAAAAAAGTGAACCTACGAGTTATACAGCGGAAAACCCTATCAGGGCACTTGCTCCAGCGGTAAACAATTCTGAAATTGGTCAGAGGTGGGGAACCATCTCCCATACAGCCAGCAACCCACCCCCCATGCAAGGAGCGTCCTCATTGCAAAGCTGGGGGACCGTGCAGAGGCATCTGTGAGTAAACGTGAGCTGAGCCCCAGGCCAGCTGCTGCTGAACTGTTCCCACCCTTTCCAGGTAAAACACCTGAATATGTACAAGGGCTTGAAAGCCTAGAGGAAGGACCGTGGAGCCACACCAGCGACAGCACGCAGGCCAACTTGGTGCCTGCAGGCCAGCCAGTGTGGTCCTGGCACCGGGCGCTCTTCCAGAATCTTTCCATTGCCCTGCCTGAGATACCGCTCCTGTCCCGGCCCCCACTGCTTTTTTCCTTCCTCACCTCTGTCCGGAGAGAATTTCCAGCGGAAGGTATGGGTGACACATCCTCTTCTTTACAGGCGGCAGCCTGGCAACTCCTGCAGAAAGGCCAGGAGAACCCCACTCACACCGGGCCACCCACAAAGCTCTGGCCCCTCACTCCCTCCCACCAGCACAGCCCCGAGACTGCTGACGGGGCAGAGAATATGGAGTCAGGCACAGCTTCAGGGACTATTGCTGCCTGGAGCGCTGTTTATATAGACCTCAATGAGGCACACCTGGGGAGGGCGGGTCGGCAGGGTAAGGCTGCCCAGGTCAGCTAATCCACAACCCTCAGGGAATCACATTGTTGAAAATGGACCCCACTAAGGCAGAAGAGTAGCCAAGGGAAAAAAGGACACAATGCCATTTGCAGCACCATAGATGACTCTAGAAGTAATCACGTGACTTGTAGTAAGTCAGAAAGTGAAAGACACATATCATATCATATCACTTATAGGTTTTACCTAAAAATGGATATCAGGGCAGATATTTCCACGGAGAAGGGCAATCACAGATTCATTAAACAAACTTATGGTTCACCAATGGAAAGGTGTGAGGATTGGTTTCATTACGATATCGGGGTTAACAGACATATACAAACACAGGTGACATATATAATCACCAAAGACCTACAGAATACCAAGAGAGGACTACTCAACATTCTGTCATAACGTACATGGGAAAAGGATCCCAGGAAGAACAGACATCTGTATATGTGTAAAAGAACCACATCTTCCACACCTACAACAAGCCAAACATTGTAATCAAACTTGCTGTAATAAAAAATAAAAAATTAAATTAAAAACACGAACAAGAAGTAGTGAGACAAACGTGAGGGGCTTTCTCCTGGCACATTCCATTCTAAACTCCAATCTAGAACACCACTTCCACTGAGGCTCTCTTGCCCTAGGAACCAGATTTGGTAAGGGTGAACTGCTGCCACCTTGTGGCCGTTTCACACAACAGCAGCTTTAATCCCAGCGCTAGTGGTCAGTGGATATTCAAAATCATTGCAGGCCTGTAAATGACACCTGCCCTGAAAACAAATCCTGGGGTCACATATCGACCAAAAAATTCAAAGGACGTCCATATTTCAAAACGACCGTTTCAAAAGGCATATTTTACGCACATTAGTGTTCTGCTTCTTTTCCTTTCTTTCCTTTTTTGTTAAAAAACACGGGAATGGAAAAAGGCATCCCTCAGAATGGGCGAAAATCGTTGCAGACGAATCAATGGACAGAGGTTTAATCTCCAATATATATATACAGCTCATGCAGCTTAATATTAAAAAAACAAACAACCCAAAAAAATGGGCAGAAGATCTAAAGAGACGTTTCTTCAAAGGAGACACAGAGATGGCCAAGACGCACATGAAAAGCTGCTCAACAGCACTAATTATTAGAGAAATGCAAATCAAAACTACAATGAGGTATCACCTCACACCTGTTAGAATCGGCATCATCAGAAAATCTACAAACAACCAATTCTGGGGAGGGTGTGGACAAAAGGAGCCCTCTTCCACTATTGGTGGGAATGTAAATTGATACAGTCACTATGGAGAACAGTATGGAGTTTCCTTAAAAAAATTAGAAATAGAATTTCCATCTGATCCAGCAATCCCACTTCTGGGCATATACCCAGAGAAAACCGTATTTCAAAAAGGCACATTCACCACAATGTTCGTTGCAGCACTATTTACAATAGCCAGGTAATGGAAGCAACCTAAATGCCCACAGACAGATGAATGGATAAAGATGTGGTACATATATAAAATGGAATATTACTCGGCCATTAAAAGGAATGAAACTGGGTCATTTGTAGAGACATCGATGGATCCAGAGACTGTCATACAGAATAAAGTAAGTCAGAACGAGGAAAACAAATATTGTATATTAATGCATATATGTGGAGCCTAAAAATGGTACAGATGAACTGGTTTGCAGGGAAGAAATAGAGACACAGAGGTAGAGAACAAACGTATGGACACCAAGTGTGGGAAGCCATGGGGTGGTGGTGGTGGGATGAGTTGGGAGTTTGGGATTGACCTGTATACATGTATATGCATAAAATACATAACTAATAATAACGTGCTGTATAAAAAAATAAATAAAATTAAATTTCAAAATTTTAAAAAATAAAATTTAAAAATAAAACAGAAAATAGTTCTTCCCGTCACACAGATGTATTTATAGGAATGAATTATTTCCATGCTTATATCTATAAATACATAAAAGAGGAATAAAATCTAACTTGAACCATAAAAAAAAAAGTGAACCCACGAGTTATACAGAGGAAAACCCTATCAGGGCACTTGCTCCAGTGGTAAACAATTCTGAAATTGGTCAGAGGTGGGGAACCATCTCCCATACAGCCAGCAACCCACCCCCCACGCAAGGAGCGTCCTCATTGCAAAGCTGGGGGACCATGCCGAGGCATCTGTGAGTAAACGTGAGCTGAGCCCCAGGCCAGCTGCTGCTGAACTGTTCCCACCCTTTCCAGGTAAAACACCTGAATATGTACAAGGGCTTGAAAGCCTAGAGGAAGGACCGTGGAGCCACACCAGCGACCGCACGCAGGCCAACTTGGTGCCTGCAGGCCAGCCAGTGTGGTCCTGGCACCGGGCGCTCTTCCAGAAGCTTTCCATTGCCCTGCCTGAGATACCCCTCCTGTCCCGGCCCCCACTGCTTTTTTCCTTCCTCACCTCTGTCCGGAGAGAAATTCCAGCAGAATGTATGGGTGACACAACCTCTTCTTTACAGGCGGCAGCCTGGCAACTCCTGCAGAAAGGCCAGCAGAACCCCACTCACACCGGGCCACCCACAAAGCTCTGGCCCCTCACTCCCTCCCACCAGCACAGCCCCGAGACTGCTGACCGGGCAGAGAATATGGAGTCAGGCACAGCTTCAGGGGCTATTGCTGCCTGGAGCGCTGTTTATATTGACCTCAACGAGGCACACCTGGGGAGGGCGGGCCGTCAGGGTAAGGCTGCCCAGGTCAGCTAATCCACAACCCTCAGGGAATCACATTGTTGAAAATGGACCCCGCTAAGCCAGAAGAGAAGCCAAGGGAAAAAAGGACACAATGACATTTGCAGCACCGTAGATGAGTCTAGAAGTAATCACGTGACTTGTAGTAAGTCAGAAAGTGAAAGACACATATCATATCATATCACTTATAGGTGTTACCTAAAAATGGATACCAGGGCAGATATTTCCACGGAGAAGGGCAATCACAGATTCATTAAACAAACTTATGGTTCACCAATGGAAAGGTGTGAGGATTGGTTTCATTACGATATCGGGTTTAACAGACATATACAAACACAGGTGACATATATAATCACCAAAGACCTACAGAATACCAAGAGAGGACTACTCAACATTCTGTCATAACGTACATGGGAAAAGGATCCCAGGAAGAACAGACATCTGTATATGTGTAAAAGAACCACATCTTCCACACCTACAACAAGCCAAACATTGTAATCAAACTTGCTGTAATAAAAAATAAAAAATTAAATTAAAAACACGAACAAGAAGTAGTGAGACAAACGTGAGGGGCTTTCTCCTGGCACATTCCATTCTAAACTCCAATCTAGAACACCACTTCCACTGAGGCTCTCTTGCCCTAGTAACCAGATTTGGTAAGGGTGAACTGCTGCCACCTTGTGGCCGTTTCACACAACAGCAGCTTTAATCCCAGCGCTAGTGGTCAGTGGATATTCAAAATCATTGCAGGCCTGTAAATGACACCTGCCCTGAAAACAAATCCTGGGGTCACATATCGACCAAAAAATTCAAAGGACGTCCATATTTCAAAACGACCGTTTCAAAAGGCATATTTTACGCACATTAGTGTTCTGCTTCTTTTCCTTTCTTTCCTTTTTTGTTAAAAAACACGGGAATGGAAAAAGGCATCCCTCAGAATGGGTGAAAATCGTTGCCAACGAATCAATGGACAGAGGTTTAATCTCCAATCTATATAAACAGCTCATGCAGCTTAATATTAAAAAAACAAACAACCCAAAATAAATGGGCAGAAGATCTAAAGAGACGTTTCTTCAAAGGAGACACAGAGATGGCCAAGACGCACATGAAAAGCTGCTCAACAGCACTAATTATTAGAGAAATGCAAATCAAAACTACAATGAGGTATCACCTCACACCTGTTAGAATCGGCATCATCAGAAAATCTACAAACAACCAATTCTGGGGAGGGTGTGGACAAAAGGAGCCCTCTTCCACTATTGGTGGGAATGTAAATTGATACAGTCACTATGGAGAACAGTATGGAGTTTCCTTAAAAAAACTAGAAATAGAATTACCATCTGATCCAGCAATCCCACTTCTGGGCATATACCCAGAGAAAACCGTAAATCAAAAAGGCACATTCACACAATGTTCATTGCAGCACTATTTACAATAGCCAGGTAATGGAAGCAACCTAAATGCCCACAGACAGATGAATGGATAAAGATGTGGTACATATATGAAATGGAATATTACTCGGCCATAAAAAGGAATGAAACTGGGTCATTTGTAGAGACATCGATGGATCCAGAGACTGTCATACAGAATGAAGTAAGTCAGAAAGAGGAAAACAAATATTGTATATTAATGCATATATGTGGAACCTAAAAAATGGTACAGATGAACTGGTTTGCAGGGAAGAAATAGAGACACAGAGGTAGAGAAAAAACGTATGGACACCAAGTGTGGGAAGCCATGGGGTGGTGGTGGTGGGATGAGTTGGGAGATTGGGATTGAGCTGTATACATGTATATGCATAAAATACATAACTAATAATAACCTGCTGTATAAAAACATAAATAAAATTAAATTTCAAAATTTTAAAAAATAAAATTTAAAAATAAAACAGAAAAAATTCTTCCTGTCAATAAGATGTATTTATAGGAATGAATTATTTCCATGCTTATATTTATAAATACATAACAGAGGAATAAAATCTAACTTGAACCATAAAAGAAAAAAAAGTGAACCTACGAGTTATACAGCGGAAAACCCTATCAGGGCACTTGCTCCAGCGGTAAACAATTCTGAAATTGGTCAGAGGTGGGGAACCATCTCCCATACAGCCAGCAACCCACCCCCCATGCAAGGAGCGTCCTCATTGCAAAGCTGGGGGACCGTGCAGAGGCATCTGTGAGTAAACGTGAGCTGAGTCCCAGGCCAGCTGCTGCTGAACTGTTCCCACCCTTTCCAGGTAAAACACCTGAATATGTACAAGGGCTTGAAAGCCTAGAGGAAGGACCGTGGAGCCACACCAGCGACAGCACGCAGGCCAACTTGGTGCCTGCAGGCCAGCCAGTGTGGTCCTGGCACCGGGCGCTCTTCCAGAATCTTTCCATTGCCCTGCCTGAGATACCGCTCCTGTCCCGGCCCCCACTGCTTTTTTCCTTCCTCACCTCTGTCCGGAGAGAATTTCCAGCGGAAGGTATGGGTGACACATCCTCTTCTTTACAGGCGGCAGCCTGGCAACTCCTGCAGAAAGGCCAGGAGAACCCCACTCACACCGGGCCACCCACAAAGCTCTGGCCCCTCACTCCCTCCCACCAGCACAGCCCCGAGACTGCTGACGGGGCAGAGAATATGGAGTCAGGCACAGCTTCAGGGACTATTGCTGCCTGGAGCGCTGTTTATATAGACCTCAATGAGGCACACCTGGGGAGGGCGGGTCGGCAGGGTAAGGCTGCCCAGGTCAGCTAATCCACAACCCTCAGGGAATCACATTGTTGAAAATGGACCCCACTAAGGCAGAAGAGTAGCCAAGGGAAAAAAGGACACAATGCCATTTGCAGCACCATAGATGACTCTAGAAGTAATCACGTGACTTGTAGTAAGTCAGAAAGTGAAAGACACATATCATATCATATCACTTATAGGTTTTACCTAAAAATGGATATCAGGGCAGATATTTCCACGGAGAAGGGCAATCACAGATTCATTAAACAAACTTATGGTTCACCAATGGAAAGGTGTGAGGATTGGTTTCATTACGATATCGGGGTTAACAGACATATACAAACACAGGTGACATATATAATCACCAAAGACATACAGAATACCAAGAGAGGACTACTCAACATTCTGTCATAACGTACATGGGAAAAGGATCCCAGGAAGAACAGACATCTGTATATCTGTAAAAGAACCACATCTTCCACACCTACAACAAGCCAAACATTGTAATCAAACTTGCTGTAATAAAAAATAAAAAATTAAATTAAAAACACGAACAAGAAGTAGTGAGACAAACGTGAGGGGCTTTCTCCTGGCACATTCCATTCTAAACTCCAATCTAGAACACCACTTCCACTGAGGCTCTCTTGCCCTAGGAACCAGATTTGGTAAGGGTGAACTGCTGCCACCTTGTGGCCGTTTCACACAACAGCAGCTTTAATCCCAGCGCTAGTGGTCAGTGGATATTCAAAATCATTGCAGGCCTGTAAATGACACCTGCCCTGAAAACAAATCCTGGGGTCACATATCGACCAAAAAATTCAAAGGACGTCCATATTTCAAAACGACCGTTTCAAAAGGCATATTTTACGCACATTAGTGTTCTGCTTCTTTTCCTTTCTTTCCTTTTTTGTTAAAAAACACGGGAATGGAAAAAGGCATCCCTCAGAATGGGCGAAAATCGTTGCAGACGAATCAATGGACAGAGGTTTAATCTCCAATATATATATACAGCTCATGCAGCTTAATATTAAAAAAACAAACAACCCAAAAAAATGGGCAGAAGATCTAAAGAGACGTTTCTTCAAAGGAGACACAGAGATGGCCAAGACGCACATGAAAAGCTGCTCAACAGCACTAATTATTAGAGAAATGCAAATCAAAACTACAATGAGGTATCACCTCACACCTGTTAGAATCGGCATCATCAGAAAATCTACAAACAACCAATTCTGGGGAGGGTGTGGACAAAAGGAGCCCTCTTCCACTATTGGTGGGAATGTAAATTGATACAGTCACTATGGAGAACAGTATGGAGTTTCCTTAAAAAAATTAGAAATAGAATTTCCATCTGATCCAGCAATCCCACTTCTGGGCATATACCCAGAGAAAACCGTATTTCAAAAAGGCACATTCACCACAATGTTCGTTGCAGCACTATTTACAATAGCCAGGTAATGGAAGCAACCTAAATGCCCACAGACAGATGAATGGATAAAGATGTGGTACATATATAAAATGGAATATTACTCGGCCATTAAAAGGAATGAAACTGGGTCATTTGTAGAGACATCGATGGATCCAGAGACTGTCATACAGAATAAAGTAAGTCAGAACGAGGAAAACAAATATTGTATATTAATGCATATATGTGGAGCCTAAAAATGGTACAGATGAACTGGTTTGCAGGGAAGAAATAGAGACACAGAGGTAGAGAACAAACGTATGGACACCAAGTGTGGGAAGCCATGGGGTGGTGGTGGTGGGATGAGTTGGGAGTTTGGGATTGACCTGTATACATGTATATGCATAAAATACATAACTAATAATAACGTGCTGTATAAAAAAATAAATAAAATTAAATTTCAAAATTTTAAAAAATAAAATTTAAAAATAAAACAGAAAATAGTTCTTCCCGTCACACAGATGTATTTATAGGAATGAATTATTTCCATGCTTATATCTATAAATACATAAAAGAGGAATAAAATCTAACTTGAACCATAAAAAAAAAAGTGAACCCACGAGTTATACAGAGGAAAACCCTATCAGGGCACTTGCTCCAGTGGTAAACAATTCTGAAATTGGTCAGAGGTGGGGAACCATCTCCCATACAGCCAGCAACCCACCCCCCACGCAAGGAGCGTCCTCATTGCAAAGCTGGGGGACCATGCCGAGGCATCTGTGAGTAAACGTGAGCTGAGCCCCAGGCCAGCTGCTGCTGAACTGTTCCCACCCTTTCCAGGTAAAACACCTGAATATGTACAAGGGCTTGAAAGCCTAGAGGAAGGACCGTGGAGCCACACCAGCGACCGCACGCAGGCCAACTTGGTGCCTGCAGGCCAGCCAGTGTGGTCCTGGCACCGGGCGCTCTTCCAGAAGCTTTCCATTGCCCTGCCTGAGATACCCCTCCTGTCCCGGCCCCCACTGCTTTTTTCCTTCCTCACCTCTGTCCGGAGAGAAATTCCAGCAGAATGTATGGGTGACACAACCTCTTCTTTACAGGCGGCAGCCTGGCAACTCCTGCAGAAAGGCCAGCAGAACCCCACTCACACCGGGCCACCCACAAAGCTCTGGCCCCTCACTCCCTCCCACCAGCACAGCCCCGAGACTGCTGACCGGGCAGAGAATATGGAGTCAGGCACAGCTTCAGGGGCTATTGCTGCCTGGAGTGCTGTTTATATTGACCTCAACGAGGCACACCTGGGGAGGGCGGGCCGTCAGGGTAAGGCTGCCCAGGTCAGCTAATCCACAACCCTCAGGGAATCACATTGTTGAAAATGGACCCCACTAAGCCAGAAGAGAAGCCAAGGGAAAAAAGGACACAATGACATTTGCAGCACCGTAGATGAGTCTAGAAGTAATCACGTGACTTGTAGTAAGTCAGAAAGTGAAAGACACATATCATATCATATCACTTATAGGTGTTACCTAAAAATGGATACCAGGGCAGATATTTCCACGGAGAAGGGCAATCACAGATTCATTAAACAAACTTATGGTTCACCAATGGAAAGGTGTGAGGATTGGTTTCATTACGATATCGGGTTTAACAGACATATACAAACACAGGTGACATATATAATCACCAAAGACCTACAGAATACCAAGAGAGGACTACTCAACATTCTGTCATAACGTACATGGGAAAAGGATCCCAGGAAGAACAGACATCTGTATATGTGTAAAAGAACCACATCTTCCACACCTACAACAAGCCAAACATTGTAATCAAACTTGCTGTAATAAAAAATAAAAAATTAAATTAAAAACACGAACAAGAAGTAGTGAGACAAACGTGAGGGGCTTTCTCCTGGCACATTCCATTCTAAACTCCAATCTAGAACA
The DNA here is from genome assembly GCF_964341445.2 of Mesoplodon mirus. Taxonomy (NCBI): domain Eukaryota; kingdom Metazoa; phylum Chordata; class Mammalia; order Artiodactyla; family Ziphiidae; genus Mesoplodon; species Mesoplodon mirus. Next base: position 104,325,097 of record NC_138987.1, on the reverse strand, counting down.
CCACTTCCACTGAGGCTCTCTTGCCCTAGTAACCAGATTTGGTAAGGGTGAACTGCTGCCACCTTGTGGCCGTTTCACACAACAGCAGCTTTAATCCCAGCGCTAGTGGTCAGTTGATATTCAAAATCATTGCAGGCCTGTAAATGACACCTGCCCTGAAAACAAATCCTGGGGTCACATATCGACCAAAAAATTCAAAGGACGTCCATATTTCAAAACGACCGTTTCAAAAGGCATATTTTACGCACATTAGTGTTCTGCTTCTTTTCCTTTCTTTCCTTTTTTGTTAAAAAACACGGGAATGGAAAAAGGCATCCCTCAGAATGGGTGAAAATCGTTGCCAACGAATCAATGGACAGAGGTTTAATCTCCAATCTATATAAACAGCTCATGCAGCTTAATATTAAAAAAACAAACAACCCAAAATAAATGGGCAGAAGATCTAAAGAGACGTTTCTTCAAAGGAGACACAGAGATGGCCAAGACGCACATGAAAAGCTGCTCAACAGCACTAATTATTAGAGAAATGCAAATCAAAACTACAATGAGGTATCACCTCACACCTGTTAGAATCGGCATCATCAGAAAATCTACAAACAACCAATTCTGGGGAGGGTGTGGACAAAAGGAGCCCTCTTCCACTATTGGTGGGAATGTAAATTGATACAGTCACTATGGAGAACAGTATGGAGTTTCCTTAAAAAAACTAGAAATAGAATTACCATCTGATCCAGCAATCCCACTTCTGGGCATATACCCAGAGAAAACCGTAAATCAAAAAGGCACATTCACACAATGTTCATTGCAGCACTATTTACAATAGCCAGGTAATGGAAGCAACCTAAATGCCCACAGACAGATGAATGGATAAAGATGTGGTACATATATGAAATGGAATATTACTCGGCCATAAAAAGGAATGAAACTGGGTCATTTGTAGAGACATCGATGGATCCAGAGACTGTCATACAGAATGAAGTAAGTCAGAAAGAGGAAAACAAATATTGTATATTAATGCATATATGTGGAACCTAAAAAATGGTACAGATGAACTGGTTTGCAGGGAAGAAATAGAGACACAGAGGTAGAGAAAAAACGTATGGACACCAAGTGTGGGAAGCCATGGGGTGGTGGTGGTGGGATGAGTTGGGAGATTGGGATTGAGCTGTATACATGTATATGCATAAAATACATAACTAATAATAACCTGCTGTATAAAAACATAAATAAAATTAAATTTCAAAATTTTAAAAAATAAAATTTAAAAATAAAACAGAAAAAATTCTTCCTGTCAATAAGATGTATTTATAGGAATGAATTATTTCCATGCTTATATTTATAAATACATAACAGAGGAATAAAATCTAACTTGAACCATAAAAGAAAAAAAAGTGAACCTACGAGTTATACAGCGGAAAACCCTATCAGGGCACTTGCTCCAGCGGTAAACAATTCTGAAATTGGTCAGAGGTGGGGAACCATCTCCCATACAGCCAGCAACCCACCCCCCATGCAAGGAGCGTCCTCATTGCAAAGCTGGGGGACCGTGCAGAGGCATCTGTGAGTAAACGTGAGCTGAGCCCCAGGCCAGCTGCTGCTGAACTGTTCCCACCCTTTCCAGGTAAAACACCTGAATATGTACAAGGGCTTGAAAGCCTAGAGGAAGGACCGTGGAGCCACACCAGCGACAGCACGCAGGCCAACTTGGTGCCTGCAGGCCAGCCAGTGTGGTCCTGGCACCGGGCGCTCTTCCAGAATCTTTCCATTGCCCTGCCTGAGATACCGCTCCTGTCCCGGCCCCCACTGCTTTTTTCCTTCCTCACCTCTGTCCGGAGAGAATTTCCAGCGGAAGGTATGGGTGACACATCCTCTTCTTTACAGGCGGCAGCCTGGCAACTCCTGCAGAAAGGCCAGGAGAACCCCACTCACACCGGGCCACCCAGAAATCTGTGGCCCCTCACTCCCTCCCACCAGCACAGCCCCGAGACTGCTGACGGGGCAGAGAATATGGAGTCAGGCACAGCTTCAGGGACTATTGCTGCCTGGAGCGCTGTTTATATAGACCTCAATGAGGCACACCTGGGGAGGGCGGGTCGGCAGGGTAAGGCTGCCCAGGTCAGCTAATCCACAACCCTCAGGGAATCACATTGTTGAAAATGGACCCCACTAAGTCAGAACAGTAGCCAAGGGAAAAAAGGACACAATGCCATTTGCAGCACCATAGATGACTCTAGAAGTAATCACGTGACTTGTAGTAAGTCAGAAAGTGAAAGACACATATCATATCATATCACTTATAGGTTTTACCTAAAAATGGATATCAGGGCAGATATTTCCACGGAGAAGGGCAATCACAGATTCATTAAACAAACTTATGGTTCACCAATGGAAAGGTGTGAGGATTGGTTTCATTACGATATCGGGGTTAACAGACATATACAAACACAGGTGACATATATAATCACCAAAGACATACAGAATACCAAGAGAGGACTACTCAACATTCTGTCATAACGTACATGGGAAAAGGATCCCAGGAAGAACAGACATCTGTATATGTGTAAAAGAACCACATCTTCCACACCTACAACAAGCCAAACATTGTAATCAAACTTGCTGTAATAAAAAATAAAAAATTAAATTAAAAACACGAACAAGAAGTAGTGAGACAAACGTGAGGGGCTTTCTCCTGGCACATTCCATTCTAAACTCCAATCTAGAACACCACTTCCACTGAGGCTCTCTTGCCCTAGTAACCAGATTTGGTAAGGGTGAACTGCTGCCACCTTGTGGCCGTTTCACACAACAGCAGCTTTAATCCCAGCGCTAGTGGTCAGTGGATATTCAAAATCATTGCAGGCCTGTAAATGACACCTGCCCTGAAAACAAATCCTGGGGTCACATATCGACCAAAAAATTCAAAGGACGTCCATATTTCAAAACGACCGTTTCAAAAGGCATATTTTACGCACATTAGTGTTCTGCTTCTTTTCCTTTCTTTCCTTTTTTGTTAAAAAACACGGGAATGGAAAAAGGCATCCCTCAGAATGGGCGAAAATCGTTGCAGACGAATCAATGGACAGAGGTTTAATCTCCAATATATATATACAGCTCATGCAGCTTAATATTAAAAAAACAAACAACCCAAAAAAATGGGCAGAAGATCTAAAGAGACGTTTCTTCAAAGGAGACACAGAGATGGCCAAGACGCACATGAAAACCTGCTCAACAGCACTAATTATTAGAGAAATGCAAATCAAAACTACAATGAGGTATCACCTCACACCTGTTAGAATCGGCATCATCAGAAAATCTACAAACAACCAATTCTGGGGAGGGTGTGGACAAAAGGAGCCCTCTTCCACTATTGGTGGGAATGTAAATTGATACAGTCACTATGGAGAACAGTATGGAGTTTCCTTAAAAAAATTAGAAATAGAATTTCCATCTGATCCAGCAATCCCACTTCTGGGCATATACCCAGAGAAAACCGTATTTCAAAAAGGCACATTCACCACAATGTTCGTTGCAGCACTATTTACAATAGCCAGGTAATGGAAGCAACCTAAATGCCCACAGACAGATGAATGGATAAAGATGTGGTACATATATAAAATGGAATATTACTCGGCCATTAAAAGGAATGAAACTGGGTCATTTGTAGAGACATCGATGGATCCAGAGACTGTCATACAGAATAAAGTAAGTCAGAACGAGGAAAACAAATATTGTATATTAATGCATATATGTGGAGCCTAAAAATGGTACAGATGAACTGGTTTGCAGGGAAGAAATAGAGACACAGAGGTAGAGAACAAACGTATGGACACCAAGTGTGGGAAGCCATGGGGTGGTGGTGGTGGGATGAGTTGGGAGTTTGGGATTGACCTGTATACATGTATATGCATAAAATACATAACTAATAATAACGTGCTGTATAAAAAAATAAATAAAATTAAATTTCAAAATTTTAAAAAATAAAATTTAAAAATAAAACAGAAAATAGTTCTTCCCGTCACACAGATGTATTTATAGGAATGAATTATTTCCATGCTTATATCTATAAATACATAAAAGAGGAATAAAATCTAACTTGAACCATAAAAAAAAAAGTGAACCCACGAGTTATACAGAGGAAAACCCTATCAGGGCACTTGCTCCAGTGGTAAACAATTCTGAAATTGGTCAGAGGTGGGGAACCATCTCCCATACAGCCAGCAACCCACCCCCCACGCAAGGAGCGTCCTCATTGCAAAGCTGGGGGACCATGCCGAGGCATCTGTGAGTAAACGTGAGCTGAGCCCCAGGCCAGCTGCTGCTGAACTGTTCCCACCCTTTCCAGGTAAAACACCTGAATATGTACAAGGGCTTGAAAGCCTAGAGGAAGGACCGTGGAGCCACACCAGCGACCGCACGCAGGCCAACTTGGTGCCTGCAGGCCAGCCAGTGTGGTCCTGGCACCGGGCGCTCTTCCAGAAGCTTTCCATTGCCCTGCCTGAGATACCCCTCCTGTCCCGGCCCCCACTGCTTTTTTCCTTCCTCACCTCTGTCCGGAGAGAAATTCCAGCAGAATGTATGGGTGACACAACCTCTTCTTTACAGGCGGCAGCCTGGCAACTCCTGCAGAAAGGCCAGCAGAACCCCACTCACACCGGGCCACCCACAAAGCTCTGGCCCCTCACTCCCTCCCACCAGCACAGCCCCGAGACTGCTGACCGGGCAGAGAATATGGAGTCAGGCACAGCTTCAGGGGCTATTGCTGCCTGGAGCGCTGTTTATATTGACCTCAACGAGGCACACCTGGGGAGGGCGGGCCGTCAGGGTAAGGCTGCCCAGGTCAGCTAATCCACAACCCTCAGGGAATCACATTGTTGAAAATGGACCCCACTAAGCCAGAAGAGAAGCCAAGGGAAAAAAGGACACAATGACATTTGCAGCACCGTAGATGAGTCTAGAAGTAATCACGTGACTTGTAGTAAGTCAGAAAGTGAAAGACACATATCATATCATATCACTTATAGGTGTTACCTAAAAATGGATACCAGGGCAGATATTTCCACGGAGAAGGGCAATCACAGATTCAGTAAACAAACTTATGGTTCACCAATGGAAAGGTGTGAGGATTGGTTTCATTACGATATCGGGGTTAACAGACATATACAAACACAGGTGACATATATAATCACCAAAGACCTACAGAATACCAAGAGAGGACTACTCAACATTCTGTCATAACGTACATGGGAAAAGGATCCCAGGAAGAACAGACATCTGTATACGTGTAAAAGAACCACATCTTCCACATCTACAACAAGCCAAACATTTTAATCAAACTTGCTGTAATAAGAAATAAAAAATTAAATTAAAAACACGAACAAGAAGTAGTGAGACAAACGTGAGGGGCTTTCTCCTGGCACATTCCATTCTAAACTCCAATCTAGAACACCACTTCCACTGAGGCTCTCTTGCCCTAGGAACCAGATTTGGTAAGGGTGAACTGCTGCCACCTTGTGGCCGTTTCACACAACAGCAGCTTTAATCCCAGCGCTAGTGGTCAGTTGATATTCAAAATCATTGCAGGCCTGTAAATGACACCTGCCCTGAAAACAAATCCTGGGGTCACATATCGACCAAAAAATTCAAAGGACGTCCATATTTCAAAACGACCGTTTCAAAAGGCATATTTTACGCACATTAGTGTTCTGCTTCTTTTCCTTTCTTTCCTTTTTTGTTAAAAAACACGGGAATGGAAAAAGGCATCCCTCAGAATGGGTGAAAATCGTTGCCAACGAATCAATGGACAGAGGTTTAATCTCCAATCTATATAAACAGCTCATGCAGCTTAATATTAAAAAAACAAACAACCCAAAATAAATGGGCAGAAGATCTAAAGAGACGTTTCTTCAAAGGAGACACAGAGATGGCCAAGACGCACATGAAAAGCTGCTCAACAGCACTAATTATTAGAGAAATGCAAATCAAAACTACAATGAGGTATCACCTCACACCTGTTAGAATCGGCATCATCAGAAAATCTACAAACAACCAATTCTGGGGAGGGTGTGGACAAAAGGAGCCCTCTTCCACTATTGGTGGGAATGTAAATTGATACAGTCACTATGGAGAACAGTATGGAGTTTCCTTAAAAAAACTAGAAATAGAATTACCATCTGATCCAGCAATCCCACTTCTGGGCATATACCCAGAGAAAACCGTTAATCAAAAAGGCACATTCACACAATGTTCATTGCAGCACTATTTACAATAGCCAGGTAATGGAAGCAACCTAAATGCCCACAGACAGATGAATGGATAAAGATGTGGTACATATATGAAATGGAATATTACTCGGCCATAAAAAGGAATGAAACTGGGTCATTTGTAGAGACATCGATGGATCGAGAGACTGTCATACAGAATGAAGTAAGTCAGAAAGAGGAAAACAAATATTGTATATTAATGCATATATGTGGAACCTAAAAAATGGTACAGATGAACTGGTTTGCAGGGAAGAAATAGAGACACAGAGGTAGAGAAAAAACGTATGGACACCAAGTGTGGGAAGCCATGGGGTGGTGGTGGTGGGATGAGTTGGGAGATTGGGATTGAGCTGTATACATGTATATGCATAAAATACATAACTAATAATAACCTGCTGTATAAAAACATAAATAAAATTAAATTTCAAAATTTTTAAAAATAAAATTTAAAAATAAAACAGAAAAAATTCTTCCTGTCAATAAGATGTATTTATAGGAATGAATTATTTCCATGCTTATATTTATAAATACATAACAGAGGAATAAAATCTAACTTGAACCATAAAAGAAAAAAAAAGTGAACCTACGAGTTATACAGCGGAAAATCCTATCACAGCACTTGCTCCAGCGGTAAACAATTCTGAAATTGGTCAGAGGTGGGGAACCATCTCCCATACAGCCAGCAACCCACCCCCCATGCAAGGAGCGTCCTCATTGCAAAGCTGGGGGACCGTGCGGAGGCATCTGTGAGTAAACGTGAGCTGAGCCCCAGGCCAGCTGCTGCTGAACTGTTCCCACCCTTTCCAGGTAAAACACCTGAATATGTACAAGGGCTTGAAAGCCTAGAGGAAGGACCGTGGAGCCACACCAGCGACAGCACGCAGGCCAACTTGGTGCCTGCAGGCCAGCCAGTGTGGTCCTGGCACCGGGCGCTCTTCCAGAATCTTTCCATTGCCCTGCCTGAGATACCGCTCCTGTCCCGGCCCCCACTGCTTTTTTCCTTCCTCACCTCTGTCCGGAGAGAATTTCCAGCGGAAGGTATGGGTGACACATCCTCTTCTTTACAGGCGGCAGCCTGGCAACTCCTGCAGAAAGGCCAGGAGAACCCCACTCACACCGGGCCACCCAGAAATCTGTGGCCCCTCACTCCCTCCCACCAGCACAGCCCCGAGACTGCTGACGGGGCAGAGAATATGGAGTCAGGCACAGCTTCAGGGGCTATTGCTGCCTGGAGCGCTGTTTATATAGACCTCAATGAGGCACACCTGGGGAGGGCGGGTCGGCAGGGTAAGGCTGCCCAGGTCAGCTAATCCACAACCCTCAGGGAATCACATTGTTGAAAATGGACCCCACTAAGGCAGAAGAGTAGCCAAGGGAAAAAAGGACACAATGCCATTTGCAGCACCATAGATGACTCTAGAAGTAATCACGTGACTTGTAGTAAGTCAGAAAGTGAAAGACACATATCATATCATATCACTTATAGGTTTTACCTAAAAATGGATATCAGGGCAGATATTTCCACGGAGAAGGGCAATCACAGATTCATTAAACAAACTTATGGTTCACCAATGGAAAGGTGTGAGGATTGGTTTCATTACGATATCGGGGTTAACAGACATATACAAACACAGGTGACATATATAATCACCAAAGACCTACAGAATACCAAGAGAGGACTACTCAACATTCTGTCATAACGTACATGGGAAAAGGATCCCAGGAAGAACAGACATCTGTATATGTGTAAAAGAACCACATCTTCCACACCTACAACAAGCCAAACATTGTAATCAAACTTGCTGTAATAAAAAATAAAAAATTAAATTAAAAACACGAACAAGAAGTAGTGAGACAAACGTGAGGGGCTTTCTCCTGGCACATTCCATTCTAAACTCCAATCTAGAACACCACTTCCACTGAGGCTCTCTTGCCCTAGGAACCAGATTTGGTAAGGGTGAACTGCTGCCACCTTGTGGCCGTTTCACACAACAGCAGCTTTAATCCCAGCGCTAGTGGTCAGTTGATATTCAAAATCATTGCAGGCCTGTAAATGACACCTGCCCTGAAAACAAATCCTGGGGTCACATATCGACCAAAAAATTCAAAGGACGTCCATATTTCAAAACGACCGTTTCAAAAGGCATATTTTACGCACATTAGTGTTCTGCTTCTTTTCCTTTCTTTCCTTTATTGTTAAAAAACACGGGAATGGAAAAAGGCATCCCTCAGAATGGGCGAAAATCGTTGCAGACGAATCAATGGACAGAGGTTTAATCTCCAATATATATATACAGCTCATGCAGCTTAATATTAAAAAAACAAACAACCCCAAATAAATGGGCAGAAGATCTAAAGAGACGTTTCTTCAAAGGAGACACAGAGATGGCCAAGACGCACATGAAAAGCTGCTCAACAGCACTAATTATTAGAGAAATGCAAATCAAAACTACAATGAGGTATCACCTCACACCTGTTAGAATCGCCATCATCAGAAAATCTACAAACAACCAATTCTGGGGAGGGTGTGGACAAAAGGAGCCCTCTTCCACTATTGGTGGGAATGTAAATTGATACAGTCACTATGGAGAACAGTATGGAGTTTCCTTAAAAAAATTAGAAATAGAATTTCCATCTGATCCAGCAATCCCACTTCTGGGCATATACCCAGAGAAAACCGTATTTCAAAAAGGCACATTCACCACAATGTTCGTTGCAGCACTATTTACAATAGCCAGGTAATGGAAGCAACCTAAATGCCCACAGACAGATGAATGGATAAAGATGTGGTACATATATGAAATGGAATATTACTCGGCCATAAAAAGGAATGAAACTGGGTCATTTGTAGAGACATCGATGGATCCAGAGACTGTCATACAGAATAAAGTAAGTCAGAAAGAGGAAAACAAATATTGTATATTAATGCATATATGTGGAGCCTAAAAATGGTACAGATGAACTGGTTTGCAGGGAAGAAATAGAGACACAGAGGTAGAGAACAAACGTATGGACACCAAGTGTGGGAAGCCATGGGGTGGTGGTGGTGGGATGAGTTGGGAGTTTGGGATTGACCTGTATACATGTATATGCATAAAATACATAACTAATAATAACGTGCTGTATAAAAAATAAATAAAATTAAATTTCAAAATTTTAAAAAATAAAATTTAAAAATAAAACAGAAAAAAGTTCTTCCCGTCACACAGATGTATTTATAGGAATGAATTATTTCCATGCTTATATCTATAAATACATAAAAGAGGAATAAAATCTAACTTGAACCATAAAAAAAAAGTGAACCCACGAGTTATACAGAGGAAAACCCTATCAGGGCACTTGCTCCAGTGGTAAACAATTCTGAAATTGGTCAGAGGTGGGGAACCATCTCCCATACAGCCAGCAACCCACCCCCCACGCAAGGAGCGTCCTCATTGCAAAGCTGGGGGACCATGCCGAGGCATCTGTGAGTAAACGTGAGCTGAGCCCCAGGCCAGCTGCTGCTGAACTGTTCCCACCCTTTCCAGGTAAAACACCTGAATATGTACAAGGGCTTGAAAGCCTAGAGGAAGGACCGTGGAGCCACACCAGCGACCGCACGCAGGCCAACTTGGTGCCTGCAGGCCAGCCAGTGTGGTCCTGGCACCGGGCGCTCTTCCAGAAGCTTTCCATTGCCCTGCCTGAGATACCCCTCCTGTCCCGGCCCCCACTGCTTTTTTCCTTCCTCACCTCTGTCCGGAGAGAAATTCCAGCAGAATGTATGGGTGACACAACCTCTTCTTTACAGGCGGCAGCCTGGCAACTCCTGCAGAAAGGCCAGCAGAACCCCACTCACACCGGGCCACCCACAAAGCTCTGGCCCCTCACTCCCTCCCACCAGCACAGCCCCGAGACTGCTGACGGGGCAGACAATATGGAGTCAGGCACAGCTTCAGGGGCTATTGCTGCCTGGAGCGCTGTTTATATTGACCTCAACGAGGCACACCTGGGGAGGGCGGGCCGTCAGGGTAAGGCTGCCCAGGTCAGCTAATCCACAACCCTCAGGGAATCACATTGTTGAAAATGGACCCCGCTAAGCCAGAAGAGAAGCCAAGGGAAAAAAGGACACAATGACATTTGCAGCACCGTAGATGAGTCTAGAAGTAATCACGTGACTTGTAGTAAGTCAGAAAGTGAAAGACACATATCATATCATATCACTTATAGGTGTTACCTAAAAATGGATACCAGGGCAGATATTTCCACGGAGAAGGGCAATCACAGATTCAGTAAACAAACTTATGGTTCACCAATGGAAAGGTGTGAGGATTGGTTTCATTACGATATCGGGGTTAACAGACATATACAAACACAGGTGACATATATAATCACCAAAGACCTACAGAATACCAAGAGAGGACTACTCAACATTCTGTCATAACGTACATGGGAAAAGGATCCCAGGAAGAACAGACATCTGTATACGTGTAAAAGAACCACATCTTCCACATCTACAACAAGCCAAACATTGTAATCAAACTTGCTGTAATAAGAAATAAAAAATTAAATTAAAAACACGAACAAGAAGTAGTGAGACAAACGTGAGGGGCTTTCTCCTGGCACATTCCATTCTAAACTCCAATCTAGAACACCACTTCCACTGAGGCTCTCTTGCCCTAGGAACCAGATTTGGTAAGGGTGAACTGCTGCCACCTTGTGGCCGTTTCACACAACAGCAGCTTTAATCCCAGCGCTAGTGGTCAGTGGATATTCAAAATCATTGCAGGCCTGTAAATGACACCTGCCCTGAAAACAAATCCTGGGGTCACATATCGACCAAAAAATTCAAAGGACGTCCATATTTCAAAACGACCGTTTCAAAAGGCATATTTTACGCACATTAGTGTTCTGCTTCTTTTCCTTTCTTTCCTTTTTTGTTAAAAAACACGGGAATGGAAAAAGGCATCCCTCAGAAAGGGTGAAAATCGTTGCAAACGAATCAATGGACAGAGGTTTAATCTCCAATCTATATAAACAGCTCATGCAGCTTAATATTAAAAAAACAAACAACCCAAAATAAATGGGCAGAAGATCTAAAGAGACGTTTCTTCAAAGGAGACACAGAGATGGCCAAGACGCACATGAAAAGCTGCTCAACAGCACAAATTATTAGAGAAATGCAAATCAAAACTACAATGAGGTATCACCTCACACCTGTTAGAATCGGCATCATCAGAAAATCTACAAACAACCAATTCTGGGGAGGGTGTGGACAAAAGGAGCCCTCTTCCACTATTGGTGGGAATGTAAATTGATACAGTCACTATGGAGAACAGTATGGAGTTTCCTTAAAAAAACTAGAAATAGAATTACCATCTGATCCAGCAATCCCACTTCTGGGCATATACCCAGAGAAAACCGTTAATCAAAAAGGCACATTCACACAATGTTCATTGCAGCACTATTTACAATAGCCAGGTAATGGAAGCAACCTAAATGCCCACAGACAGATGAATGGATAAAGATGTGGTACATATATGAAATGGAATATTACTCGGCCATAAAAAGGAATGAAACTGGGTCATTTGTAGAGACATCGATGGATCCAGAGACTGTCATACAGAATGAAGTAAGTCAGAAAGAGGAAAACAAATATTGTATATTAATGCATATATGTGGAACCTAAAAAATGGTACAGATGAACTGGTTTGCAGGGAAGAAATAGAGACACAGAGGTAGAGAAAAAACGTATGGACACCAAGTGTGGGAAGCCATGGGGTGGTGGTGGTGGGATGAGTTGGGAGATTGGGATTGAGCTGTATACATGTATATGCATAAAATACATAACTAATAATAACCTGCTGTATAAAAACATAAATAAAATTAAATTTCAAAATTTTTAAAAATAAAATTTAAAAATAAAACAGAAAAAATTCTTCCTGTCAATAAGATGTATTTATAGGAATGAATTATTTCCATGCTTATATTTATAAATACATAACAGAGGAATAAAATCTAACTTGAACCATAAAAGAAAAAAAAAGTGAACCTACGAGTTATACAGCGGAAAATCCTATCACAGCACTTGCTCCAGCGGTAAACAATTCTGAAATTGGTCAGAGGTGGGGAACCATCTCCCATACAGCCAGCAACCCACCCCCCATGCAAGGAGCGTCCTCATTGCAAAGCTGGGGGACCGTGCGGAGGCATCTGTGAGTAAACGTGAGCTGAGCCCCAGGCCAGCTGCTGCTGAACTGTTCCCACCCTTTCCAGGTAAAACACCTGAATATGTACAAGGGCTTGAAAGCCTAGAGGAAGGACCGTGGAGCCACACCAGCGACAGCACGCAGGCCAACTTGGTGCCTGCAGGCCAGCCAGTGTGGTCCTGGCACCGGGCGCTCTTCCAGAATCTTTCCATTGCCCTGCCTGAGATACCGCTCCTGTCCCGGCCCCCACTGCTTTTTTCCTTCCTCACCTCTGTCCGGAGAGAATTTCCAGCGGAAGGTATGGGTGACACATCCTCTTCTTTACAGGCGGCAGCCTGGCAACTCCTGCAGAAAGGCCAGGAGAACCCCACTCACACCGGGCCACCCAGAAATCTGTGGCCCCTCACTCCCTCCCACCAGCACAGCCCCGAGACTGCTGACGGGGCAGAGAATATGGAGTCAGGCACAGCTTCAGGGGCTATTGCTGCCTGGAGCGCTGTTTATATAGACCTCAATGAGGCACACCTGGGGAGGGCGGGTCGGCAGGGTAAGGCTGCCCAGGTCAGCTAATCCACAACCCTCAGGGAATCACATTGTTGAAAATGGACCCCACTAAGGCAGAAGAGTAGCCAAGGGAAAAAAGGACACAATGCCATTTGCAGCACCATAGATGACTCTAGAAGTAATCACGTGACTTGTAGTAAGTCAGAAAGTGAAAGACACATATCATATCATATCACTTATAGGTTTTACCTAAAAATGGATATCAGGGCAGATATTTCCACGGAGAAGGGCAATCACAGATTCATTAAACAAACTTATGGTTCACCAATGGAAAGGTGTGAGGATTGGTTTCATTACGATATCGGGGTTAACAGACATATACAAACACAGGTGACATATATAATCACCAAAGACCTACAGAATACCAAGAGAGGACTACTCAACATTCTGTCATAACGTACATGGGAAAAGGATCCCAGGAAGAACAGACATCTGTATATGTGTAAAAGAACCACATCTTCCACACCTACAACAAGCCAAACATTGAAATCAAACTTGCTGTAATAAAAAATAAAAAATTAAATTAAAAACACGAACAAGAAGTAGTGAGACAAACCTGAGGGGCTTTCTCCTGGCACATTCCATTCTAAACTCCAATCTAGAACACCACTTCCACTGAGGCTCTCTTGCCCTAGGAACCAGATTTGGTAAGGGTGAACTGCTGCCACCTTGTGGCCGTTTCACACAACAGCAGCTTTAATCCCAGCGCTAGTGGTCAGTTGATATTCAAAATCATTGCAGGCCTGTAAATGACACCTGCCCTGAAAACAAATCCTGGGGTCACATATCGACCAAAAAATTCAAAGGACGTCCATATTTCAAAACGACCGTTTCAAAAGGCATATTTTACGCACATTAGTGTTCTGCTTCTTTTCCTTTCTTTCCTTTTTTGTTAAAAAACACGGGAATGGAAAAAGGCATCCCTCAGAATGGGTGAAAATCGTTGCCAACGAATCAATGGACAGAGGTTTAATCTCCAATCTATATAAACAGCTCATGCAGCTTAATATTAAAAAAACAAACAACCCAAAATAAATGGGCAGAAGATCTAAAGAGACGTTTCTTCAAAGGAGACACAGAGATGGCCAAGACGCACATGAAAAGCTGCTCAACAGCACTAATTATTAGAGAAATGCAAATCAAAACTACAATGAGGTATCACCTCACACCTGTTAGAATCGGCATCATCAGAAAATCTACAAACAACCAATTCTGGGGAGGGTGTGGACAAAAGGAGCCCTCTTCCACTATTGGTGGGAATGTAAATTGATACAGTCACTATGGAGAACAGTATGGAGTTTCCTTAAAAAAACTAGAAATAGAATTACCATCTGATCCAGCAATCCCACTTCTGGGCATATACCCAGAGAAAACCGTAAATCAAAAAGGCACATTCACACAATGTTCATTGCAGCACTATTTACAATAGCCAGGTAATGGAAGCAACCTAAATGCCCACAGACAGATGAATGGATAAAGATGTGGTACATATATGAAATGGAATATTACTCGGCCATAAAAAGGAATGAAACTGGGTCATTTGTAGAGACATCGATGGATCGAGAGACTGTCATACAGAATGAAGTAAGTCAGAAAGAGGAAAACAAATATTGTATATTAATGCATATATGTGGAACCTAAAAAATGGTACAGATGAACTGGTTTGCAGGGAAGAAATAGAGACACAGAGGTAGAGAAAAAACGTATGGACACCAAGTGTGGGAAGCCATGGGGTGGTGGTGGTGGGATGAGTTGGGAGATTGGGATTGAGCTGTATACATGTATATGCATAAAATACATAACTAATAATAACCTGCTGTATAAAAACATAAATAAAATTAAATTTCAAAATTTTAAAAAATAAAATTTAAAAATAAAACAGAAAAAATTCTTCCTGTCAATAAGATGTATTTATAGGAATGAATTATTTCCATGCTTATATTTATAAATACATAACAGAGGAATAAAATCTAACTTGAACCATAAAAGAAAAAAAAGTGAACCTACGAGTTATACAGCGGAAAACCCTATCAGGGCACTTGCTCCAGCGGTAAACAATTCTGAAATTGGTCAGAGGTGGGGAACCATCTCCCATACAGCCAGCAACCCACCCCCCATGCAAGGAGCGTCCTCATTGCAAAGCTGGGGGACCGTGCAGAGGCATCTGTGAGTAAACGTGAGCTGAGCCCCAGGCCAGCTGCTGCTGAACTGTTCCCACCCTTTCCAGGTAAAACACCTGAATATGTACAAGGGCTTGAAAGCCTAGAGGAAGGACCGTGGAGCCACACCAGCGACAGCACGCAGGCCAACTTGGTGCCTGCAGGCCAGCCAGTGTGGTCCTGGCACCGGGCGCTCTTCCAGAATCTTTCCATTGCCCTGCCTGAGATACCGCTCCTGTCCCGGCCCCCACTGCTTTTTTCCTTCCTCACCTCTGTCCGGAGAGAATTTCCAGCGGAAGGTATGGGTGACACATCCTCTTCTTTACAGGCGGCAGCCTGGCAACTCCTGCAGAAAGGCCAGGAGAACCCCACTCACACCGGGCCACCCAGAAATCTGTGGCCCCTCACTCCCTCCCACCAGCACAGCCCCGAGACTGCTGACGGGGCAGAGAATATGGAGTCAGGCACAGCTTCAGGGGCTATTGCTGCCTGGAGCGCTGTTTATATAGACCTCAATGAGGCACACCTGGGGAGGGCGGGTCGGCAGGGTAAGGCTGCCCAGGTCAGCTAATCCACAACCCTCAGGGAATCACATTGTTGAAAATGGACCCCACTAAGTCAGAACAGTAGCCAAGGGAAAAAAGGACACAATGCCATTTGCAGCACCATAGATGACTCTAGAAGTAATCACGTGACTTGTAGTAAGTCAGAAAGTGAAAGACACATATCATATCATATCACTTATAGGTTTTACCTAAAAATGGATATCAGGGCAGATATTTCCACGGAGAAGGGCAATCACAGATTCATTAAACAAACTTATGGTTCACCAATGGAAAGGTGTGAGGATTGGTTTCATTACGATATCGGGGTTAACAGACATATACAAACACAGGTGACATATATAATCACCAAAGACATACAGAATACCAAGAGAGGACTACTCAACATTCTGTCATAACGTACATGGGAAAAGGATCCCAGGAAGAACAGACATCTGTATATCTGTAAAAGAACCACATCTTCCACACCTACAACAAGCCAAACATTGTAATCAAACTTGCTGTAATAAAAAATAAAAAATTAAATTAAAAACACGAACAAGAAGTAGTGAGACAAACGTGAGGGGCTTTCTCCTGGCACATTCCATTCTAAACTCCAATCTAGAACACCACTTCCACTGAGGCTCTCTTGCCCTAGGAACCAGATTTGGTAAGGGTGAACTGCTGCCACCTTGTGGCCGTTTCACACAACAGCAGCTTTAATCCCAGCGCTAGTGGTCAGTTGATATTCAAAATCATTGCAGGCCTGTAAATGACACCTGCCCTGAAAACAAATCCTGGGGTCACATATCGACCAAAAAATTCAAAGGACGTCCATATTTCAAAACGACCGTTTCAAAAGGCATATTTTACGCACATTAGTGTTCTGCTTCTTTTCCTTTCTTTCCTTTTTTGTTAAAAAACACGGGAATGGAAAAAGGCATCCCTCAGAATGGGCGAAAATCGTTGCAGACGAATCAATGGACAGAGGTTTAATCTCCAATATATATATACAGCTCATGCAGCTTAATATTAAAAAAACAAACAACCCAAAAAAATGGGCAGAAGATCTAAAGAGACGTTTCTTCAAAGGAGACACAGAGATGGCCAAGACGCACATGAAAACCTGCTCAACAGCACTAATTATTAGAGAAATGCAAATCAAAACTACAATGAGGTATCACCTCACACCTGTTAGAATCGGCATCATCAGAAAATCTACAAACAACCAATTCTGGGGAGGGTGTGGACAAAAGGAGCCCTCTTCCACTATTGGTGGGAATGTAAATTGATACAGTCACTATGGAGAACAGTATGGAGTTTCCTTAAAAAAATTAGAAATAGAATTTCCATCTGATCCAGCAATCCCACTTCTGGGCATATACCCAGAGAAAACCGTATTTCAAAAAGGCACATTCACCACAATGTTCGTTGCAGCACTATTTACAATAGCCAGGTAATGGAAGCAACCTAAATGCCCACAGACAGATGAATGGATAAAGATGTGGTACATATATAAAATGGAATATTACTCGGCCATTAAAAGGAATGAAACTGGGTCATTTGTAGAGACATCGATGGATCCAGAGACTGTCATACAGAATAAAGTAAGTCAGAACGAGGAAAACAAATATTGTATATTAATGCATATATGTGGAGCCTAAAAATGGTACAGATGAACTGGTTTGCAGGGAAGAAATAGAGACACAGAGGTAGAGAACAAACGTATGGACACCAAGTGTGGGAAGCCATGGGGTGGTGGTGGTGGGATGAGTTGGGAGTTTGGGATTGACCTGTATACATGTATATGCATAAAATACATAACTAATAATAACGTGCTGTATAAAAAAATAAATAAAATTAAATTTCAAAATTTTAAAAAATAAAATTTAAAAATAAAACAGAAAAAAGTTCTTCCCGTCACACAGATGTATTTATAGGAATGAATTATTTCCATGCTTATATCTATAAATACATAAAAGAGGAATAAAATCTAACTTGAACCATAAAAAAAAAGTGAACCCACGAGTTATACAGAGGAAAACCCTATCAGGGCACTTGCTCCAGTGGTAAACAATTCTGAAATTGGTCAGAGGTGGGGAACCATCTCCCATACAGCCAGCAACCCACCCCCCACGCAAGGAGCGTCCTCATTGCAAAGCTGGGGGACCATGCCGAGGCATCTGTGAGTAAACGTGAGCTGAGCCCCAGGTCAGCTGCTGCTGAACTGTTCCCACCCTTTCCAGGTAAAACACCTGAATATGTACAAGGGCTTGAAAGCCTAGAGGAAGGACCGTGGAGCCACACCAGCGACCGCACGCAGGCCAACTTGGTGCCTGCAGGCCAGCCAGTGTGGTCCTGGCACCGGGCGCTCTTCCAGAAGCTTTCCATTGCCCTGCCTGAGATACCCCTCCTGTCCCGGCCCCCACTGCTTTTTTCCTTCCTCACCTCTGTCCGGAGAGAAATTCCAGCAGAATGTATGGGTGACACAACCTCTTCTTTACAGGCGGCAGCCTGGCAACTCCTGCAGAAAGGCCAGCAGAACCCCACTCACACCGGGCCACCCACAAAGCTCTGGCCCCTCACTCCCTCCCACCAGCACAGCCCCGAGACTGCTGACGGGGCAGAGAATATGGAGTCAGGCACAGCTTCAGGGGCTATTGCTGCCTGGAGCGCTGTTTATATTGACCTCAACGAGGCACACCTGGGGAGGGCGGGCCGTCAGGGTAAGGCTGCCCAGGTCAGCTAATCCACAACCCTCAGGGAATCACATTGTTGAAAATGGACCCCGCTAAGCCAGAAGAGAAGCCAAGGGAAAAAAGGACACAATGACATTTGCAGCACCGTAGATGAGTCTAGAAGTAATCACGTGACTTGTAGTAAGTCAGAAAGTGAAAGACACATATCATATCATATCACTTATAGGTGTTACCTAAAAATGGATACCAGGGCAGATATTTCCACGGAGAAGGGCAATCACAGATTCATTAAACAAACTTATGGTTCACCAATGGAAAGGTGTGAGGATTGGTTTCATTACGATATCGGGGTTAACAGACATATACAAACACAGGTGACATATATAATCACCAAAGACCTACAGAATACCAAGAGAGGACTACTCAACATTCTGTCATAACGTACATGGGAAAAGGATCCCAGGAAGAACAGACATCTGTATACGTGTAAAAGAACCACATCTTCCACACCTACAACAAGCCAAACATTGTAATCAAACTTGCTGTAATAAAAAATAAAAAATTAAATTAAAAACACGAACAAGAAGTAGTGAGACAAACGTGAGGGGCTTTCTCCTGGCACATTCCATTCTAAACTCCAATCTAGAACACCACTTCCACTGAGGCTCTCTTGCCCTAGGAACCAGATTTGGTAAGGGTGAACTGCTGCCACCTTGTGGCCGTTTCACACAACAGCAGCTTTAATCCCAGCGCTAGTGGTCAGTTGATATTCAAAATCATTGCAGGCCTGTAAATGACACCTGCCCTGAAAACAAATCCTGGGGTCACATATCGACCAAAAAATTCAAAGGACGTCCATATTTCAAAACGACCGTTTCAAAAGGCATATTTTACACACATTAGTGTTCTGCTTCTTTTCCTTTCTTTCCTTTTTTGTTAAAAAACACGGGAATGGAAAAAGGCATCCCTCAGAATGGGTGAAAATCGTTGCCAACGAATCAATGGACAGAGGTTTAATCTCCAATCTATATAAACAGCTCATGCAGCTTAATATTAAAAAAACAAACAACCCAAAATAAATGGGCAGAAGATCTAAAGAGACGTTTCTTCAAAGGAGACACAGAGATGGCCAAGACGCACATGAAAAGCTGCTCAACAGCACTAATTATTAGAGAAATGCAAATCAAAACTACAATGAGGTATCACCTCACACCTGTTAGAATCGGCATCATCAGAAAATCTACAAACAACCAATTCTGGGGAGGGTGTGGACAAAAGGAGCCCTCTTCCACTATTGGTGGGAATGTAAATTGATACAGTCACTATGGAGAACAGTATGGAGTTTCCTTAAAAAAACTAGAAATAGAATTACCATCTGATCCAGCAATCCCACTTCTGGGCATATACCCAGAGAAAACCGTTAATCAAAAAGGCACATTCACACAATGTTCATTGCAGCACTATTTACAATAGCCAGGTAATGGAAGCAACCTAAATGCCCACAGACAGATGAATGGATAAAGATGTGGTACATATATGAAATGGAATATTACTCGGCCATAAAAAGGAATGAAACTGGGTCATTTGTAGAGACATCGATGGATCCAGAGACTGTCATACAGAATGAAGTAAGTCAGAAAGAGGAAAACAAATATTGTATATTAATGCATATATGTGGAACCTAAAAAATGGTACAGATGAACTGGTTTGCAGGGAAGAAATAGAGACACAGAGGTAGAGAAAAAACGTATGGACACCAAGTGTGGGAAGCCATGGGGTGGTGGTGGTGGTGGGATGAGTTGGGAGATTGGGATTGAGCTGTATACATGTATATGCATAAAATACATAACTAATAATAACCTGCTGTATAAAAACATAAATAAAATTAAATTTCAAAATTTTAAAAAATAAAATTTAAAAATAAAACAGAAAAAATTCTTCCTGTCAATAAGATGTATTTATAGGAATGAATTATTTCCATGCTTATATTTATAAATACATAACAGAGGAATAAAATCTAACTTGAACCATAAAAGAAAAAAAAAGTGAACCTACGAGTTATACAGCGGAAAATCCTATCACAGCACTTGCTCCAGCGGTAAACAATTCTGAAATTGGTCAGAGGTGGGGAACCATCTCCCATACAGCCAGCAACCCACCCCCCATGCAAGGAGCGTCCTCATTGCAAAGCTGGGGGACCGTGCGGAGGCATCTGTGAGTAAACGTGAGCTGAGCCCCAGGCCAGCTGCTGCTGAACTGTTCCCACCCTTTCCAGGTAAAACACCTGAATATGTACAAGGGCTTGAAAGCCTAGAGGAAGGACCGTGGAGCCACACCAGCGACAGCACGCAGGCCAACTTGGTGCCTGCAGGCCAGCCAGTGTGGTCCTGGCACCGGGCGCTCTTCCAGAATCTTTCCATTGCCCTGCCTGAGATACCGCTCCTGTCCCGGCCCCCACTGCTTTTTTCCTTCCTCACCTCTGTCCGGAGAGAATTTCCAGCGGAAGGTATGGGTGACACATCCTCTTCTTTACAGGCGGCAGCCTGGCAACTCCTGCAGAAAGGCCAGGAGAACCCCACTCACACCGGGCCACCCAGAAATCTGTGGCCCCTCACTCCCTCCCACCAGCACAGCCCCGTGACTGCTGACGGGGCAGAGAATATGGAGTCAGGCACAGCTTCAGGGGCTATTGCTGCCTGGAGCGCTGTTTATATAGACCTCAATGAGGCACACCTGGGGAGGGCGGGTCGGCAGGGTAAGGCTGCCCAGGTCAGCTAATCCACAACCCTCAGGGAATCACATTGTTGAAAATGGACCCCACTAAGGCAGAAGAGTAGCCAAGGGAAAAAAGGACACAATGCCATTTGCAGCACCATAGATGACTCTAGAAGTAATCACGTGACTTGTAGTAAGTCAGAAAGTGAAAGACACATATCATATCATATCACTTATAGGTTTTACCTAAAAATGGATATCAGGGCAGATATTTCCACGGAGAAGGGCAATCACAGATTCATTAAACAAACTTATGGTTCACCAATGGAAAGGTGTGAGGATTGGTTTCATTACGATATCGGGGTTAACAGACATATACAAACACAGGTGACATATATAATCACCAAAGACCTACAGAATACCAAGAGAGGACTACTCAACATTCTGTCATAACGTACATGGGAAAAGGATCCCAGGAAGAACAGACATCTGTATATGTGTAAAAGAACCACATCTTCCACACCTACAACAAGCCAAACATTGTAATCAAACTTGCTGTAATAAAAAATAAAAAATTAAATTAAAAACACGAACAAGAAGTAGTGAGACAAACGTGAGGGGCTTTCTCCTGGCACATTCCATTCTAAACTCCAATCTAGAACACCACTTCCACTGAGGCTCTCTTGCCCTAGGAACCAGATTTGGTAAGGGTGAACTGCTGCCACCTTGTGGCCGTTTCACACAACAGCAGCTTTAATCCCAGCGCTAGTGGTCAGTTGATATTCAAAATCATTGCAGGCCTGTAAATGACACCTGCCCTGAAAACAAATCCTGGGGTCACATATCGACCAAAAAATTCAAAGGACGTCCATATTTCAAAACGACCGTTTCAAAAGGCATATTTTACGCACATTAGTGTTCTGCTTCTTTTCCTTTCTTTCCTTTTTTGTTAAAAAACACGGGAATGGAAAAAGGCATCCCTCAGAATGGGCGAAAATCGTTGCAGACGAATCAATGGACAGAGGTTTAATCTCCAATCTATATAAACAGCTCATGCAGCTTAATATTAAAAAAACAAACAACCCAAAATAAATGGGCAGAAGATCTAAAGAGACGTTTCTTCAAAGGAGACACAGAGATGGCCAAGACGCACATGAAAAGCTGCTCAACAGCACTAATTATTAGAGAAATGCAAATCAAAACTACAATGAGGTATCACCTCACACCTGTTAGAATCGCCATCATCAGAAAATCTACAAACAACCAATTCTGGGGAGGGTGTGGACAAAAGGAGCCCTCTTCCACTATTGGTGGGAATGTAAATTGATACAGTCACTATGGAGAACAGTATGGAGTTTCCTTAAAAAAATTAGAAATAGAATTTCCATCTGATCCAGCAATCCCACTTCTGGGCATATACCCAGAGAAAACCGTATTTCAAAAAGGCACATTCACCACAATGTTCGTTGCAGCACTATTTACAATAGCCAGGTAATGGAAGCAACCTAAATGCCCACAGACAGATGAATGGATAAAGATGTGGTACATATATGAAATGGAATATTACTCGGCCATAAAAAGGAATGAAACTGGGTCATTTGTAGAGACATCGATGGATCCAGAGACTGTCATACAGAATAAAGTAAGTCAGAAAGAGGAAAACAAATATTGTATATTAATGCATATATGTGGAGCCTAAAAATGGTACAGATGAACTGGTTTGCAGGGAAGAAATAGAGACACAGAGGTAGAGAACAAACGTATGGACACCAAGTGTGGGAAGCCATGGGGTGGTGGTGGTGGGATGAGTTGGGAGTTTGGGATTGACCTGTATACATGTATATGCATAAAATACATAACTAATAATAACGTGCTGTATAAAAAATAAATAAAATTAAATTTCAAAATTTTAAAAAATAAAATTTAAAAATAAAACAGAAAAAAGTTCTTCCCGTCACACAGATGTATTTATAGGAATGAATTATTTCCATGCTTATATCTATAAATACATAAAAGAGGAATAAAATCTAACTTTAACCATAAAAAAAAAAGTGAACCCACGAGTTATACAGCGGAAAATCCTATCACAGCACTTGCTCCAGCGGTAAACAATTCTGAAATTGGTCAGAGGTGGGGAACCATCTCCCATACAGCCAGCAACCCACCCCCCATGCAAGGAGCGTCCTCATTGCAAAGCTGGGGGACCGTGCGGAGGCATCTGTGAGTAAACGTGAGCTGAGCCCCAGGCCAGCTGCTGCTGAACTGTTCCCACCCTTTCCAGGTAAAACACCTGAATATGTACAAGGGCTTGAAAGCCTAGAGGAAGGACCGTGGAGCCACACCAGCGACAGCACGCAGGCCAACTTGGTGCCTGCAGGCCAGCCAGTGTGGTCCTGGCACCGGGCGCTCTTCCAGAATCTTTCCATTGCCCTGCCTGAGATACCGCTCCTGTCCCGGCCCCCACTGCTTTTTTCCTTCCTCACCTCTGTCCGGAGAGAATTTCCAGCGGAAGGTATGGGTCACACATCCTCTTCTTTACAGGCGGCAGCCTGGCAACTCCTGCAGAAAGGCCAGGAGAACCCCACTCACACCGGGCCACCCAGAAATCTGTGGCCCCTCAATCCCTCCCACCAGCACAGCCCCGAGACTGCTGACGGGGCAGAGAATATGGAGTCAGGCACAGCTTCAGGGGCTATTGCTGCCTGGAGCGCTGTTTATATAGACCTCAATGAGGCGCACCTGGGGAGGGCGGGTCGGCAGGGTAAGGCTGCCCAGGTCAGCTAATCCACAACCCTCAGGGAATCACATTGTTGAAAATGGACCCCACTAAGGCAGAAGAGTAGCCAAGGGAAAAAAGGACACAATGCCATTTGCAGCACCATAGATGACTCTAGAAGTAATCACGTGACTTGTAGTAAGTCAGAAAGTGAAAGACACATATCATATCATATCACTTATAGGTTTTACCTAAAAATGGATATCAGGGCAGATATTTCCACGGAGAAGGGCAATCACAGATTCATTAAACAAACTTATGGTTCACCAATGGAAAGGTGTGAGGATTGGTTTCATTACGATATCGGGGTTAACAGACATATACAAACACAGGTGACATATATAATCACCAAAGACCTACAGAATACCAAGAGAGGACTACTCAACATTCTGTCATAACGTACATGGGAAAAGGATCCCAGGAAGAACAGACATCTGTATATGTGTAAAAGAACCACATCTTCCACACCTACAACAAGCCAAACATTGTAATCAAACTTGCTGTAATAAAAAATAAAAAATTAAATTAAAAACACGAACAAGAAGTAGTGAGACAAACGTGAGGGGCTTTCTCCTGGCACATTCCATTCTAAACTCCAATCTAGAACACCACTTCCACTGAGGCTCTCTTGCCCTAGGAACCAGATTTGGTAAGGGTGAACTGCTGCCACCTTGTGGCCGTTTCACACAACAGCAGCTTTAATCCCAGCGCTAGTGGTCAGTTGATATTCAAAATCATTGCAGGCCTGTAAATGACACCTGCCCTGAAAACAAATCCTGGGGTCACATCGACCAAAAAATTCAAAGGACGTCCATATTTCAAAACGACCGTTTCAAAAGGCATATTTTACGCACATTAGTGTTCTGCTTCTTTTCCTTTCTTTCCTTTTTTGTTAAAAAACACGGGAATGGAAAAAGGCATCCCTCAGAATGGGCGAAAATCGTTGCAGACGAATCAATGGACAGAGGTTTAATCTCCAATATATATATACAGCTCATGCAGCTTAATATTAAAAAAACAAACAACCCCAAATAAATGGGCAGAAGATCTAAAGAGACGTTTCTTCAAAGGAGACACAGAGATGGCCAAGACGCACATGAAAAGCTGCTCAACAGCACTAATTATTAGAGAAATGCAAATCAAAACTACAATGAGGTATCACCTCACACCTGTTAGAATCGCCATCATCAGAAAATCTACAAACAACCAATTCTGGGGAGGGTGTGGACAAAAGGAGCCCTCTTCCACTATTGGTGGGAATGTAAATTGATACAGTCACTATGGAGAACAGTATGGAGTTTCCTTAAAAAAATTAGAAATAGAATTTCCATCTGATCCAGCAATCCCACTTCTGGGCATATACCCAGAGAAAACCGTATTTCAAAAAGGCACATTCACCACAATGTTCGTTGCAGCACTATTTACAATAGCCAGGTAATGGAAGCAACCTAAATGCCCACAGACAGATGAATGGATAAAGATGTGGTACATATATGAAATGGAATATTACTCGGCCATAAAAAGGAATGAAACTGGGTCATTTGTAGAGACATCGATGGATCCAGAGACTGTCATACAGAATAAAGTAAGTCAGAAAGAGGAAAACAAATATTGTATATTAATGCATATATGTGGAGCCTAAAAATGGTACAGATGAACTGGTTTGCAGGGAAGAAATAGAGACACAGAGGTAGAGAACAAACGTATGGACACCAAGTGTGGGAAGCCATGGGGTGGTGGTGGTGGGATGAGTTGGGAGTTTGGGATTGACCTGTATACATGTATATGCATAAAATACATAACTAATAATAACGTGCTGTATAAAAAATAAATAAAATTAAATTTCAAAATTTTAAAAAATAAAATTTAAAAATAAAACAGAAAAAAGTTCTTCCCGTCACACAGATGTATTTATAGGAATGAATTATTTCCATGCTTATATCTATAAATACATAAAAGAGGAATAAAATCTAACTTGAACCATAAAAAAAAAGTGAACCCACGAGTTATACAGAGGAAAACCCTATCAGGGCACTTGCTCCAGTGGTAAACAATTCTGAAATTGGTCAGAGGTGGGGAACCATCTCCCATACAGCCAGCAACCCACCCCCCACGCAAGGAGCGTCCTCATTGCAAAGCTGGGGGACCATGCCGAGGCATCTGTGAGTAAACGTGAGCTGAGCCCCAGGCCAGCTGCTGCTGAACTGTTCCCACCCTTTCCAGGTAAAACACCTGAATATGTACAAGGGCTTGAAAGCCTAGAGGAAGGACCGTGGAGCCACACCAGCGACCGCACGCAGGCCAACTTGGTGCCTGCAGGCCAGCCAGTGTGGTCCTGGCACCGGGCGCTCTTCCAGAAGCTTTCCATTGCCCTGCCTGAGATACCCCTCCTGTCCCGGCCCCCACTGATTTTTTCCTTCCTCACCTCTGTCCGGAGAGAAATTCCAGCAGAATGTATGGGTGACACAACCTCTTCTTTACAGGCGGCAGCCTGGCAACTCCTGCAGAAAGGCCAGCAGAACCCCACTCACACCGGGCCACCCACAAAGCTCTGGACCCTCACTCCCTCCCACCAGCACAGCCCCGAGACTGCTGATGGGGCAGACAATATGGAGTCAGGCACAGCTTCAGGGGCTATTGCTGCCTGGAGCGCTGTTTATATTGACCTCAACGAGGCACACCTGGGGAGGGCGGGCCGTCAGGGTAAGGCTGCCCAGGTCAGCTAATCCACAACCCTCAGGGAATCACATTGTTGAAAATGGACCCCGCTAAGCCAGAAGAGAAGCCAAGGGAAAAAAGGACACAATGACATTTGCAGCACCGTAGATGAGTCTAGAAGTAATCACGTGACTTGTAGTAAGTCAGAAAGTGAAAGACACATATCATATCATATCACTTATAGGTGTTACCTAAAAATGGATACCAGGGCAGATATTTCCACGGAGAAGGGCAATCACAGATTCAGTAAACAAACTTATGGTTCACCAATGGAAAGGTGTGAGGATTGGTTTCATTACGATATCGGGGTTAACAGACATATACAAACACAGGTGACATATATAATCACCAAAGACCTACAGAATACCAAGAGAGGACTACTCAACATTCTGTCATAACGTACATGGGAAAAGGATCCCAGGAAGAACAGACATCTGTATACGTGTAAAAGAACCACATCTTCCACATCTACAACAAGCCAAACATTGTAATCAAACTTGCTGTAGTAAGAAATAAAAAATTAAATTAAAAACACGAACAAGAAGTAGTGAGACAAACGTGAGGGGCTTTCTCCTGGCACATTCCATTCTAAACTCCAATCTAGAACACCACTTCCACTGAGGCTCTCTTGCCCTAGGAACCAGATTTGGTAAGGGTGAACTGCTGCCACCTTGTGGCCGTTTCACACAACAGCAGCTTTAATCCCAGCACTAGTGGTCAGTTGATATTCAAAATCATTGCAGGCCTGTAAATGACACCTGCCCTGAAAACAAATCCTGGGGTCACATATCGACCAAAAAATTCAAAGGACGTCCATATTTCAAAACGACCGTTTCAAAAGGCATATTTTACGCACATTAGTGTTCTGCTTCTTTTCCTTTCTTTCCTTTTTTGTTAAAAAACACGGGAATGGAAAAAGGCATCCCTCAGAATGGGTGAAAATCGTTGCAAACGAATCAATGGACAGAGGTTTAATCTCCAATCTATATAAACAGCTCATGCAGCTTAATATTAAAAAAACAAACAACCCAAAATAAATGGGCAGAAGATCTAAAGAGACGTTTCTTCAAAGGAGACACAGAGATGGCCAAGACGCACATGAAAAGCTGCTCAACAGCACAAATTATTAGAGAAATGCAAATCAAAACTACAATGAGGTATCACCTCACACCTGTTAGAATCGGCATCATCAGAAAATCTACAAACAACCAATTCTGGGGAGTTTGTGGACAAAAGGAGCCCTCTTCCACTATTGGTGGGAATGTAAATTGATACAGTCACTATGGAGAACAGTATGGAGTTTCCTTAAAAAAACTAGAAATAGAATTACCATCTGATCCAGCAATCCCACTTCTGGGCATATACCCAGAGAAAACCGTTAATCAAAAAGGCACATTCACACAATGTTCATTGCAGCACTATTTACAATAGCCAGGTAATGGAAGCAACCTAAATGCCCACAGACAGATGAATGGATAAAGATGTGGTACATATATGAAATGGAATATTACTCGGCCATAAAAAGGAATGAAACTGGGTCATTTGTAGAGACATCGATGGATCCAGTGACTGTCATACAGAATAAAGTAAGTCAGAAAGAGGAAAACAAATATTGTATATTAATGCATATATGTGGAACCTAAAAAATGGTACAGATGAACTGGTTTGCAGGGAAGAAATAGAGACACAGAGGTAGAGAAAAAACGTATGGACAGCAAGTGTGGGAAGCCATGGGGTGGTTGTGGTGGGATGAGTTGGGAGATTGGGATTGAGCTGTATACATGTATATGCATAAAATACATAACTAATAATAACCTGCTGTATAAAAACATAAATAAAATTAAATTTCAAAATTTTAAAAAATAAAATTTAAAAATAAAACAGAAAAATTTCTTCCTGTCAATAAGATGTATTTATAGGAATGAATTATTTCCATGCTTATATTTATAAATACATAACAGAGGAATAAAATCTAACTTGAACCATAAAAGAAAAAAAAAGTGAACCTACGAGTTATACAGCGGAAAATCCTATCACAGCACTTGCTCCAGCGGTAAACAATTCTGAAATTGGTCAGAGGTGGGGAACCATCTCCCATACAGCCAGCAACCCACCCCCCATGCAAGGAGCGTCCTCATTGCAAAGCTGGGGGACCGTGCGGAGGCATCTGTGAGTAAACGTGAGCTGAGCCCCAGGCCAGCTGCTGCTGAACTGTTCCCACCCTTTCCAGGTAAAACACCTGAATATGTACAAGGGCTTGAAAGCCTAGAGGAAGGACTGTGGAGCCACACCAGCGACAGCACGCAGGCCAACTTGGTGCCTGCAGGCCAGCCAGTGTGGTCCTGGCACCGGGCGCTCTTCCAGAATCTTTCCATTGCCCTGCCTGAGATACCGCTCCTGTCCCGGCCCCCACTGCTTTTTTCCTTCCTCACCTCTGTCCGGAGAGAATTTCCAGCGGAAGGTATGGGTGACACATCCTCTTCTTTACAGGCGGCAGCCTGGCAACTCCTGCAGAAAGGCCAGGAGAACCCCACTCACACCGGGCCACCCAGAAATCTGTGGCCCCTCACTCCCTCCCACCAGCACAGCCCCGAGACTGCTGACGGGGCAGAGAATATGGAGTCAGGCACAGATTCAGGGGCTATTGCTGCCTGGAGCACTGTTTATATAGACCTCAATGAGGCACACCTGGGGAGGGCGGGTCGGCAGGGTAAGGCTGCCCAGGTCAGCTAATCCACAACCCTCAGGGAATCACATTGTTGAAAATGGACCCCACTAAGGCAGAAGAGTAGCCAAGGGAAAAAAGGACACAATGCCATTTGCAGCACCATAGATGACTCTAGAAGTAATCACGTGACTTGTAGTAAGTCAGAAAGTGAAAGACACATATCATATCATATCACTTATAGGTTTTACCTAAAAATGGATATCAGGGCAGATATTTCCACGGAGAAGGGCAATCACAGATTCATTAAACAAACTTATGGTTCACCAATGGAAAGGTGTGAGGATTGGTTTCATTACGATATCGGGGTTAACAGACATATACAAACACAGGTGACATATATAATCACCAAAGACCTACAGAATACCAAGAGAGGACTACTCAACATTCTGTCATAACGTACATGGGAAAAGGATCCCAGGAAGAACAGACATCTGTATACGTGTAAAAGAACCACATCTTCCACATCTACAACAAGCCAAACATTGTAATCAAACTTGCTGTAGTAAGAAATAAAAAATTAAATTAAAAACACGAACAAGAAGTAGTGAGACAAACGTGAGGGGCTTTCTCCTGGCACATTCCATTCTAAACTCCAATCTAGAACACCACTTCCACTGAGGCTCTCTTGCCCTAGGAACCAGATTTGGTAAGGGTGAACTGCTGCCACCTTGTGGCCGTTTCACACAACAGCAGCTTTAATCCCAGCGCTAGTGGTCAGTTGATATTCAAAATCATTGCAGGCCTGTAAATGACACCTGCCCTGAAAACAAATCCTGGGGTCACATATCGACCAAAAAATTCAAAGGACGTCCATATTTCAAAACGACCGTTTCAAAAGGCATATTTTACGCACATTAGTGTTCTGCTTCTTTTCCTTTCTTTCCTTTTTTGTTAAAAAACACGGGAATGGAAAAAGGCATCCCTCAGAATGGGTGAAAATCGTTGCAAACGAATCAATGGACAGAGGTTTAATCTCCAATCTATATAAACAGCTCATGCAGCTTAATATTAAAAAAACAAACAACCCAAAATAAATGGGCAGAAGATCTAAAGAGACGTTTCTTCAAAGGAGACACAGAGATGGCCAAGACGCACATGAAAAGCTGCTCAACAGCACAAATTATTAGAGAAATGCAAATCAAAACTACAATGAGGTATCACCTCACACCTGTTAGAATCGGCATCATCAGAAAATCTACAAACAACCAATTCTGGGGAGGGTGTGGACAAAAGGAGCCCTCTTCCACTATTGGTGGGAATGTAAATTGATACAGTCACTATGGAGAACAGTATGGAGTTTCCTTAAAAAAACTAGAAATAGAATTACCATCTGATCCAGCAATCCCACTTCTGGGCATATACCCAGAGAAAACCGTTAATCAAAAAGGCACATTCACACAATGTTCATTGCAGCACTATTTACAATAGCCAGGTAATGGAAGCAACCTAAATGCCCACAGACAGACGAATGGATAAAGATGTGGTACATATATGAAATGGAATATTACTCGGCCATAAAAAGGAATGAAACTGGGTCATTTGTAGAGACATCGATGGATCGAGAGACTGTCATACAGAATGAAGTAAGTCAGAAAGAGGAAAACAAATATTGTATATTAATGCATATATGTGGAACTTAAAAAATGGTACAGATGAACTGGTTTGCAGGGAAGAAATAGAGACACAGAGGTAGAGAACAAACGTATGGACACCAAGTGTGGGAAGCCATGGGGTGGTGGTGGTGGGATGAGTTGGGAGATTGGGATTGAGCTGTATACATGTATATGCATAAAATACATAACTAATAATAACCTGCTGTATAAAAACATAAATAAAATTAAATTTCAAAATTTTAAAAAATAAAATTTAAAAATAAAACAGAAAAATTTCTTCCTGTCAATAAGATGTATTTATAGGAATGAATTATTTCCATGCTTATATTTATAAATACATAACAGAGGAATAAAATCTAACTTGAAACATAAAAGAAAAAAAAAGTGAACCTACGAGTTATACAGCGGAAAATCCTATCACAGCACTTGCTCCAGCGGTAAACAATTCTGAAATTGGTCAGAGGTGGGGAACCATCTCCCATACAGCCAGCAACCCACCCCCCATGCAAGGAGCGTCCTCATTGCAAAGCTGGGGGACCGTGCGGAGGCATCTGTGAGTAAACGTGAGCTGAGCCCCAGGCCAGCGGCTGCTGAACTGTTCCCACCCATTCCAGGTAAAACACCTGAATATGTACAAGGGCTTGAAAGCCTAGAGGAAGGACCGTGGAGCCACACCAGCGACAGCACGCAGGCCAACTTGGTGCCTGCAGGCCAGCCAGTGTGGTCCTGGCACCGGGCGCTCTTCCAGAAGCTTTCCATTGCCCTGCCTGAGATACCGCTCCTGTCCCGGCCCCCACTGCTTTTTTCCTTCCTCACCTCTGTCCGGAGAGAATTTCCAGCGGAAGGTATGGGTGACACATCCTCTTCTTTACAGGCGGCAGCCTGGCAACTCCTGCAGAAAGGCCAGGAGAACCCCACTCACACCGGGCCACCCAGAAATCTGTGGCCCCTCACTCCCTCCCACCAGCACAGCCCCGAGACTGCTGACGGGGCAGAGAATATGGAGTCAGGCACAGCTTCAGGGGCTATTGCTGCCTGGAGCGCTGTTTATATAGACCTCAATGAGGCACACCTGGGGAGGGCGGGTCGGCAGGGTAAGGCTGCCCAGGTCAGCTAATCCACAACCCTCAGGGAATCACATTGTTGAAAATGGACCCCACTAAGGCAGAAGAGTAGCCAAGGGAAAAAAGGACACAATGCCATTTGCAGCACCATAGATGACTCTAGAAGTAATCACGTGACTTGTAGTAAGTCAGAAAGTGAAAGACACATATCATATCATATCACTTATAGGTTTTACCTAAAAATGGATATCAGGGCAGATATTTCCACGGAGAAGGGCAATCACAGATTCATTAAACAAACTTATGGTTCACCAATGGAAAGGTGTGAGGATTGGTTTCATTACGATATCGGGGTTAACAGACATATACAAACACAGGTGACATATATAATCACCAAAGACCTACAGAATACCAAGAGAGGACTACTCAACATTCTGTCATAACGTACATGGGAAAAGGATCCCAGGAAGAACAGACATCTGTATATGTGTAAAAGAACCACATCTTCCACACCTACAACAAGCCAAACATTGTAATCAAACTTGCTGTAATAAAAAATAAAAAATTAAATTAAAAACACGAACAAGAAGTAGTGAGACAAACGTGAGGGGCTTTCTCCTGGCACATTCCATTCTAAACTCCAATCTAGAACACCACTTCCACTTAGGCTCTCTTGCCCTAGTAACCAGGTTTGGTAAGGGTGAACTGCTGCCACCTTGTGGCCGTTTCACACAACAGCAGCTTTAATCCCAGCGCTAGTGGTCAGTTGATATTCAAAATCATTGCAGGCCTGTAAATGACACCTGCCCTGAAAACAAATCCTGGGGTCACATATCGACCAAAAAATTCAAAGGACGTCCATATTTCAAAACGACCGTTTCAAAAGGCATATTTTACGCACATTAGTGTTCTGCTTCTTTTCCTTTCTTTCCTTTTTTGTTAAAAAACACGGGAATGGAAAAAGGCATCCCTCAGAATGGGCGAAAATCGTTGCAGACGAATCAATGGACAGAGGTTTAATCTCCAATATATATATACAGCTCATGCAGCTTAATATTAAAAAAACAAACAACCCAAAAAAAATGGGCAGAAGATCTAAAGAGACGTTTCTTCAAAGGAGACACAGAGATGGCCAAGACGCACATGAAAACCTGCTCAACAGCACTAATTATTAGAGAAATGCAAATCAAAACTACAATGAGGTATCACCTCACACCTGTTAGAATCGCCATCATCAGAAAATCTACAAACAACCAATTCTGGGGAGGGTGTGGACAAAAGGAGCCCTCTTCCACTATTGGTGGGAATGTAAATTGATACAGTCACTATGGAGAACAGTATGGAGTTTCCTTAAAAAAATTAGAAATAGAATTTCCATCTGATCCAGCAATCCCACTTCTGGGCATATACCCAGAGAAAACCGTATTTCAAAAAGGCACATTCACCACAATGTTCGTTGCAGCACTATTTACAATAGCCAGGTAATGGAAGCAACCTAAATGCCCACAGACAGATGAATGGATAAAGATGTGGTACATATATAAAATGGAATATTACTCGGCCATTAAAAGGAATGAAACTGGGTCATTTGTAGAGACATCGATGGATCCAGAGACTGTCATACAGAATAAAGTAAGTCAGAACGAGGAAAACAAATATTGTATATTAATGCATATATGTGGAGCCTAAAAATGGTACAGATGAACTGGTTTGCAGGGAAGAAATAGAGACACAGAGGTAGAGAACAAACGTATGGACACCAAGTGTGGGAAGCCATGGGGTGGTGGTGGTGGGATGAGTTGGGAGTTTGGGATTGACCTGTATACATGTATATGCATAAAATACATAACTAATAATAACGTGCTGTATAAAAAAATAAATAAAATTAAATTTCAAAATTTTAAAAAATAAAATTTAAAAATAAAACAGAAAAAAGTTCTTCCCGTCACACAGATGTATTTATAGGAATGAATTATTTCCATGCTTATATCTATAAATACATAAAAGAGGAATAAAATCTAACTTGAACCATAAAAAAAAAGTGAACCCACGAGTTATACAGAGGAAAACCCTATCAGGGCACTTGCTCCAGTGGTAAACAATTCTGAAATTGGTCAGAGGTGGGGAACCATCTCCCATACAGCCAGCAACCCACCCCCCACGCAAGGAGCGTCCTCATTGCAAAGCTGGGGGACCGTGCGGAGGCATCTGTGAGTAAACGTGAGCTGAGCCCCAGGCCAGCTGCTGCTGAACTGTTCCCACCCTTTCCAGGTAAAACACCTGAATATGTACAAGGGCTTGAAAGCCTAGAGGAAGGACCGTGGAGCCACACCAGCGACAGCACGCAGGCCAACTTGGTGCCTGCAGGCCAGCCAGTGTGGTCCTGGCACCGGGCGCTCTTCCAGAAGCTTTCCATTGCCCTGCCTGAGATACCCCTCCTGTCCCGGCCCCCACTGCTTTTTTCCTTCCTCACCTCTGTCCGGAGAGAAATTCCAGCAGAATGTATGGGTGACACAACCTCTTCTTTACAGGCGGCAGCCTGGCAACTCCTGCAGAAAGGCCAGCAGAACCCCACTCACACCGGGCCACCCACAAAGCTCTGGCCCCTCACTCCCTCCCACCAGCACAGCCCCGAGACTGCTGACGGGGCAGAGAATATGGAGTCAGGCACAGCTTCAGGGGCTATTGCTGCCTGGAGCGCTGTTTATATTGACCTCAACGAGGCACACGTGGGGAGGGCGGGCCGTCAGGGTAAGGCTGCCCAGGTCAGCTAATCCACAACCCTCAGGGAATCACATTGTTGAAAATGGACCCCGCTAAGCCAGAAGAGAAGCCAAGGGAAAAAAGGACACAATGACATTTGCAGCACCGTAGATGAGTCTAGAAGTAATCACGTGACTTGTAGTAAGTCAGAAAGTGAAAGACACATATCATATCATATCACTTATAGGTGTTACCTAAAAATGGATACCAGGGCAGATATTTCCACGGAGAAGGGCAATCACAGATTCAGTAAACAAACTTATGGTTCACCAATGGAAAGGTGTGAGGATTGGTTTCATTACGATATCGGGGTTAACAGACATATACAAACACAGGTGACATATATAATCACCAAAGACCTACAGAATACCAAGAGAGGACTACTCAACATTCTGTCATAACGTACATGGGAAAAGGATCCCAGGAAGAACAGACATCTGTATACGTGTAAAAGAACCACATCTTCCACATCTACAACAAGCCAAACATTGTAATCAAACTTGCTATAATAAGAAATAAAAAATTAAATTAAAAACACGAACAAGAAGTAGTGAGACAAACGTGAGGGGCTTTCTCCTGGCACATTCCATTCTAAACTCCAATCTAGAACACCACTTCCACTGAGGCTCTCTTGCCCTAGGAACCAGATTTGGTAAGGGTGAACTGCTGCCACCTTGTGGCCGTTTCACACAACAGCAGCTTTAATCCCAGCACTAGTGGTCAGTTGATATTCAAAATCATTGCAGGCCTGTAAATGACACCTGCCCTGAAAACAAATCCTGGGGTCACATATCGACCAAAAAATTCAAAGGACGTCCATATTTCAAAACGACCGTTTCAAAAGGCATATTTTACGCACATTAGTGTTCTGCTTCTTTTCCTTTCTTTCCTTTTTTGTTAAAAAACATGGGAATGGAAAAAGGCATCCCTCAGAATGGGTGAAAATCGTTGCAAACGAATCAATGGACAGAGGTTTAATCTCCAATCTATATAAACAGCTCATGCAGCTTAATATTAAAAAAACAAACAACCCAAAATAAATGGGCAGAAGATCTAAAGAGACGTTTCTTCAAAGGAGACACAGAGATGGCCAAGACGCACATGAAAAGCTGCTCAACAGCACAAATTATTAGAGAAATGCAAATCAAAACTACAATGAGGTATCACCT
The DNA here is from genome assembly GCF_964341445.2 of Mesoplodon mirus. Lineage (NCBI taxonomy): Eukaryota > Metazoa > Chordata > Mammalia > Artiodactyla > Ziphiidae > Mesoplodon > Mesoplodon mirus. Next base: position 104,289,142 of record NC_138987.1, on the reverse strand, counting down.
CACACCTGTTAGAATCGGCATCATCAGAAAATCTACAAACAACCAATTCTGGGGAGGGTGTGGACAAAAGGAGCCCTCTTCCACTATTGGTGGGAATGTAAATTGATACAGTCACTATGGAGAACAGTATGGAGTTTCCTTAAAATAACTAGAAATAGAATTACCATCTGATCCAGCAATCCCACTTCTGGGCATATACCCAGAGAAAACCGTAAATCAAAAAGGCACATTCACACAATGTTCATTGCAGCACTATTTACAATAGCCAGGTAATGGAAGCAACCTAAATGCCCACAGACAGATGAATGGATACAGATGTGGTACATATATGAAATGGAATATTACTCGGCCGTAAAAAGGAATGAAACTGGGTCATTTGTAGAGACATCGATGGATCGAGAGACTGTAATACAGAATGAAGTAAGTCAGAAAGAGGAAAACAAATATTGTATATTAATGCATATATGTGGAACATAAAAAATGGTACACATGAACTGGTTTGCAGGGAAGAAATAGAGACACAGAGGTAGAGAAAAAACGTATGGACACCAAGTGTGGGAAGCCATGGGGTGGTGGTGGTGGGATGAGTTGGGAGATTGGGATTGAGCTGTATACAAGTATATGCATAAAATACATAACTAATAATAACCTGCTGTATAAAAACATAAATAAAATTAAATTTCAAAATTTTAAAAAATAAAATTTAAAAATAAAACAGAAAAAATTCTTCCTGTCAATAAGATGTATTTATAGGAATGAATTATTTCCATGCTTATATTTATAAATACATAACAGAGGAATAAAATCTAACTTGAACCATAAAAGGAAAAAAAAGTGAACCTACGAGTTATACAGCGGAAAATCCTATCACAGCACTTGCTCCAGCGGTAAACAATTCTGAAATTGGTCAGAGGTGGGGAACCATCTCCCATACAGCCAGCAACGCACCCCCCATGCAAGGAGCGTCCTCATTGCAAAGCTGGGGGACCGTGCGGAGGCATCTGTGAGTAAACGTGAGCTGAGCCCCAGGCCAGCTGCTGCTGAACTGTTCCCACCCTTTCCAGGTAAAACACCTGAATATGTACAAGGGCTTGAAAGCCTAGAGGAAGGACCGTGGAGCCACACCAGCGACAGCACGCAGGCCAACTTGGTGCCTGCAGGCCAGCCAGTGTGGTCCTGGCACCGGGCGCTCTTCCAGAATCTTTCCATTGCCCTGCCTGAGATACCCCTCCTGTCCCGGCCCCCACTGCTTTTTTCCTTCTTCACCTCTGTCCGGAGAGAATTTCCAGCGGAAGGTATGGGTGACACATCCTCTTCTTTACAGGCGGCAGCCTGGCAACTCCTGCAGAAAGGCCAGGAGAACCCCACTCACACCGGGCCACCCAGAAATCTGTGGCCCCTCACTCCCTCCCACCAGCACAGCCCCGAGACTGCTGACGGGGCAGAGTATATGGAGTCAGGCACAGCTTCAGGGGCTATTGCTGCCTGGAGCGCTGTTTATATAGACCTCAATGAGGCACACCTGGGGAGGGCGGGTCGGCAGGGTAAGGCTGCCCAGGTCAGCTAATCCACAACCCTCAGGGAATCACATTGTTGAAAATGGACCCCACTAAGGCAGAAGAGTAGCCAAGGGAAAAAAGGACACAACGCCATTTGCAGCACCATAGATGACTCTAGAAGTAATCACGTGACTTGTAGTAAGTCAGAAAGTGAAAGACACATATCATATCATATCACTTATAGGTTTTACCTAAAAATGGATATCAGGGCAGATATTTCCACGGAGAAGGGCAATCACAGATTCATTAAACAAACTTATGGTTCACCAATGGAAAGGTGTGAGGATTGGTTTCATTACGATATCGGGGTTAACAGACATATACAAACACAGGTGACATATATAATCACCAAAGACCTACAGAATACCAAGAGAGGACTACTCAACATTCTGTCATAACGTACATGGGAAAAGGATCCCAGGAAGAACAGACATCTGTATATGTGTAAAAGAACCACATCTTCCACACCTACAACAAGCCAAACATTGTAATCAAACTTGCTGTAATAAAAAATAAAAAATTAAATTAAAAACACGAACAAGAAGTAGTGAGACAAACGTGAGGGGCTTTCTCCTGGCACATTCCATTCTAAACTCCAATCTAGAACACCACTTCCACTGAGGCTCTCTTGCCCTAGTAACCAGATTTGTTAAGGGTGAACTGCTGCCACCTTGTGGCCGTTTCACACAACAGCAGCTTTAATCCCAGCGCTAGTGGTCAGTTGATATTCAAAATCATTGCAGGCCTGTAAATGACACCTGCCCTGAAAACAAATCCTGGGGTCACATATCGACCAAAAAATTCAAAGGACGTCCATATTTCAAAACGACCGTTTCAAAAGGCATATTTTACGCACATTAGTGTTCTGCTTCTTTTCCTTTCTTTCCTTTTTTGTTAAAAAACACGGGAATGGAAAAAGGCATCCCTCAGAATGGGCGAAAATCGTTGCAGACGAATCAATGGACAGAGGTTTAATCTCCAATATATATATACAGCTCATGCAGCTTAATATTAAAAAAACAAACAACCCCAAATAAATGGGCAGAAGATCTAAAGAGACGTTTCTTCAAAGGAGACACAGAGATGGCCAAGACGCACATGAAAAGCTGCTCAACAGCACTAATTATTAGAGAAATGCAAATCAAAACTACAATGAGGTATCACCTCACACCTGTTAGAATCGGCATCATCAGAAAATCTACAAACAGCCAATTCTGGGGAGGGTGTGGACAAAAGGAGCCCTCTTCCACTATTGGTGGGAATGTAAATTGATACAGTCACTATGGAGAACAGTATGGAGTTTCCTTAAAAAAATTAGAAATAGAATTTCCATCTGATCCAGCAATCCCACTTCTGGGCATATACCCAGAGAAAACCGTATTTCAAAAAGGCACATTCACCACAATGTTCGTTGCAGCACTATTTACAATAGCCAGGTAATGGAAGCAACCTAAATGCCCACAGACAGATGAATGGATAAAGATGTGGTACATATATAAAATGGAATATTACTCGGCCATTAAAAGGAATGAAACTGGGTCATTTGTAGAGACATCGATGGATCCAGAGACTGTCATACAGAATAAAGTAAGTCAGAAAGAGGAAAACAAATATTGTATATTAATGCATATATGTGGAGCCTAAAAATGGTACAGATGAACTGGTTTGCAGGGAAGAAATAGAGACACAGAGGTAGAGAACAAACGTATGGACACCAAGTGTGGGAAGCCATGGGGTGGTGGTGGTGGGATGAGTTGGGAGTTTGGGATTGACCTGTATACATGTATATGCATAAAATACATAACTAATAATAACGTGCTGTATAAAAAAATAAATAAAATTAAATTTCAAAATTTTAAAAAATAAAATTTAAAAATAAAACAGAAAAAAGTTCTTCCCGTCACACAGATGTATTTATAGGAATGAATTATTTCCATGCTTATATCTATAAATACATAAAAGAGGAATAGAATCTAACTTGAACCATAAAAAAAAAAGTGAACCCACGAGTTATACAGAGGAAAACCCTATCAGGGCACTTGCTCCAGTGGTAAACAATTCTGAAATTGGTCAGAGGTGGGGAACCATCTCCCATACAGCCAGCAACCCACCCCCCACGCAAGGAGCGTCCTCATTGCAAAGCTGGGGGACCATGCCGAGGCATCTGTGAGTAAACGTGAGCTGAGCCCCAGGCCAGCTGCTGCTGAACTGTTCCCACCCTTTCCAGGTAAAACACCTGAATATGTACAAGGGCTTGAAAGCCTAGAGGAAGGACCGTGGAGCCACACCAGCGACCGCACGCAGGCCAACTTGGTGCCTGCAGGCCAGCCAGTGTGGTCCTGGCACCGGGCGCTCTTCCAGAAGCTTTCCATTGCCCTGCCTGAGATACCCCTCCTGTCCCGGCCCCCACTGCTTTTTTCCTTCCTCACCTCTGTCCGGAGAGAAATTCCAGCAGAATGTATGGGTGACACAACCTCTTCTTTACAGGCGGCAGCCTGGCAACTCCTGCAGAAAGGCCAGCAGAACCCCACTCACACCGGGCCACCCACAAAGCTCTGGCCCCTCACTCCCTCCCACCAGCACAGCCCCGAGACTGCTGACGGGGCAGACAATATGGAGTCAGGCACAGCTTCAGGGGCTATTGCTGCCTGGAGCGCTGTTTATATTGACCTCAACGAGGCACACCTGGGGAGGGCGGGCCGTCAGGGTAAGGCTGCCCAGGTCAGCTAATCCACAACCCTCAGGGAATCACATTGTTGAAAATGGACCCCGCTAAGCCAGAAGAGAAGCCAAGGGAAAAAAGGACACAATGACATTTGCAGCACCGTAGATGAGTCTAGAAGTAATCACGTGACTTGTAGTAAGTCAGAAAGTGAAAGACACATATCATATCATATCACTTATAGGTGTTACCTAAAAATGGATACCAGGGCAGATATTTCCACGGAGAAGGGCAATCACAGATTCATTAAACAAACTTATGGTTCACCAATGGAAAGGTGTGAGGATTGGTTTCATTACGATATCGGGGTTAACAGACATATACAAACACAGGTGACATATATAATCACCAAAGACCTACAGAATACCAAGAGAGGACTACTCAACATTCTGTCATAACGTACATGGGAAAAGGATCCCAGGAAGAACAGACATCTGTATACGTGTAAAAGAACCACATCTTCCACATCTACAACAAGCCAAACATTGTAATCAAACTTGCTGTAATAAGAAATAAAAAATTAAATTAAAAACACGAACAAGAAGTAGTGAGACAAACGTGAGGGGATTTCTCCTGGCACATTCCATTCTAAACTCCAATCTAGAACACCACTTCCACTGAGGCTCTCTTGCCCTAGTAACCAGATTTGGTAAGGGTGAACTGCTGCCACCTTGTGGCCGTTTCACACAACAGCAGCTTTAATCCCAACGCTAATGGTCAGTTGATATTCAAAATCATTGCAGGCCTGTAAATGACACCTGCCCTGAAAACAAATCCTGGGGTCACATATCGACCAAAAAATTCAAAGGACGTCCATATTTCAAAACGACCGTTTCAAAATGCATATTTTACGCACATTAGTGTTCTGCTTCTTTTCCTTTCTTTCCTTTTTTGTTAAAAAACACGGGAATGGAAAAAGGCATCCCTCAGAATGGGTGAAAATCGTTGCCAACGAATCAATGGACAGAGGTTTAATCTCCAATCTATATAAACAGCTCATGCAGCTTAATATTAAAAAAACAAACAACCCAAAATAAATGGGCAGAAGATCTAAAGAGACGTTTCTTCAAAGGAGACACAGAGATGGCCAAGACGCACATGAAAAGCTGCTCAACAGCACTAATTATTAGAGAAATGCAAATCAAAACTACAATGAGGTATCACCTCACACCTGTTAGAATCGGCATCATCAGAAAATCTACAAACAACCAATTCTGGGGAGGGTGTGGACAAAAGGAGCCCTCTTCCACTATTGGTGGGAATGTAAATTGATACAGTCACTATGGAGAACAGTATGGAGTTTCCTTAAAAAAACTAGAAATAGAATTACCATCTGATCCAGCAATCCCACTTCTGGGCATATACCCAGAGAAAACCGTAAATCAAAAAGGCACATTCACACAATGTTCATTGCAGCACTATTTACAATAGCCAGGTAATGGAAGCAACCTAAATGCCCACAGACAGATGAATGGATAAAGATGTGGTACATATATGAAATGGAATATTACTCGGCCATAAAAAGGAATGAAACTGGGTCATTTGTAGAGACATCGATGGATCGAGAGACTGTCATACAGAATGAAGTAAGTCAGAAAGAGGAAAACAAATATTGTATATTAATGCATATATGTGGAACCTAAAAAATGGTACAGATGAACTGGTTTGCAGGGAAGAAATAGAGACACAGAGGTAGAGAAAAAACGTATGGACACCAAGTGTGGGAAGCCATGGGGTGGTGGTGGTGGGATGAGTTGGGAGATTGGGATTGAGCTGTATACATGTATATGCATAAAATACATAACTAATAATAACCTGCTGTATAAAAACATAAATAAAATTAAATTTCAAAATTTTAAAAAATAAAATTTAAAAATAAAACAGAAAAAATTCTTCCTGTCAATAAGATGTATTTATAGGAATGAATTATTTCCATGCTTATATTTATAAATACATAACAGAGGAATAAAATCTAACTTGAACCATAAAAGAAAAAAAAAGTGAACCTACGAGTTATACAGCGGAAAATCCTATCACAGCACTTGCTCCAGCGGTAAACAATTCTGAAATTGGTCAGAGGTGGGGAACCATCTCCCATACAGCCAGCAACGCACCCCCCATGCAAGGAGCGTCCTCATTGCAAAGCTGGGGGACCGTGCGGAGGCATCTGTGAGTAAACGTGAGCTGAGCCCCAGGCCAGCTGCTGCTGAACTGTTCCCACCCTTTCCAGGTAAAACACCTGAATATGTACAAGGGCTTGAAAGCCTAGAGGAAGGACCGTGGAGCCACACCAGCGACAGCACGCAGGCCACCTTGGTGCCTGCAGGCCAGCCAGGGTGGTCCTGGCACCGGGCGCTGTTCCAGAATCTTTCCATTGCCCAGCCTGAGATACCGCTCCTGTCCCGGCCCCCACTGATTTTTTCCTCCCTCACCTCTGTCCGGAGAGAATTTCCAGCGGAAGGTATGGGTGACACATCCTCTTCTTTACAGGCGGCAGCCTGGCAACTCCTGCAGAAAGGCCAGGAGAACCCCACTCACACCGGGCCACCCAGAAATCTGTGGCCCCTCACTCCCTCCCACCAGCACAGCCCCGAGACTGCTGACGGGGCAGAGAATATGGAGTCAGGCACAGCTTCAGGGGCTATTGCTGCCTGGAGCGCTGTTTATATAGACCTCAATGAGGCACACCTGGGGAGGGCGGGCCGTCAGGGTAAGGCTGCCCAGGTCAGCTAATCCACAACCCTCAGGGAATCACATTGTTGAAAATGGACCCCACTAAGGCAGAAGAGTAGCCAAGGGAAAAAAGGACACAATGCCATTTGCAGCACCATAGATGACTCTAGAAGTAATCACGTGACTTGTAGTAAGTCAGAAAGTGAAAGACACATATCATATCATATCACTTATAGGTTTTACCTAAAAATGGATATCAGGGCAGATATTTCCACGGAGAAGGGCAATCACAGATTCATTAAACAAACTTATGGTTCACCAATGGAAAGGTGTGAGGATTGGTTTCATTACGATATCGGGGTTAACAGACATAAACAAACACAGGTGACATATATAATCACCAAAGACCTACAGAATACCAAGAGAGGACTACTCAACATTCTGTCATAACGTACATGGGAAAAGGATCCCAGGAAGAACAGACATCTGTATATGTGTAAAAGAACCACATCTTCCACACCTACAACAAGCCAAACATTGTAATCAAACTTGCTGTAATAAAAAATAAAAAATTAAATTAAAAACACGAACAAGAAGTAGTGAGACAAACGTGAGGGGATTTCTCCTGGCACATTCCATTCTAAACTCCAATCTAGAACACCACTTCCACTGAGGCTCTCTTGCCCTAGTAACCAGATTTGGTAAGGGTGAACTGCTGCCACCTTGTGGCCGTTTCACACAACAGCAGCTTTAATCCCAGCGCTAGTGGTCAGTTGATATTCAAAATCATTGCAGGCCTGTAAATGACACCTGCCCTGAAAACAAATCCTGGGGTCACATATCGACCAAAAAATTCAAAGGACGTCCATATTTCAAAACGACCGTTCCAAAAGGCATATTTTACGCACATTAGTGTTCTGCTTCTTTTCCTTTCTTTCCTTTTTTGTTAAAAAACACGGGAATGGAAAAAGGCATCCCTCAGAATGGGCGAAAATCGTTGCAGACGAATCAATGGACAGAGGTTTAATCTCCAATATATATATACAGCTCATGCAGCTTAATATTAAAAAAACAAACAACCCAAAAAAATGGGCAGAAGATCTAAAGAGACGTTTCTTCAAAGGAGACACAGAGATGGCCAAGACGCACATGAAAAGCTGCTCAACAGCACTAATTATTAGAGAAATGCAAATCAAAACTACAATGAGGTATCACCTCACACCTGTTAGAATCGGCATCATCAGAAAATCTACAAACAACCAATTCTGGGGAGGGTGTGGACAAAAGGAGCCCTCTTCCACTATTGGTGGGAATGTAAATTGATACAGTCACTATGGAGAACAGTATGGAGTTTCCTTAAAAAAATTAGAAATAGAATTTCCATCTGATCCAGCAATCCCACCTCTGGGCATATACCCAGAGAAAACCGTATTTCAAAAAGGCACATTCACCACAATGTTCGTTGCAGCACTATTTACAATAGCCAGGTAATGGAAGCAACCTAAATGCCCACAGACAGATGAATGGATAAAGATGTGGTACATATATAAAATGGAATATTACTCGGCCATTAAAAGGAATGAAACTGGGTCATTTGTAGAGACATCGATGGATCCAGAGAATGTCATACAGAATAAAGTAAGTCAGAAAGAGGAAAACAAATATTGTATATTAATGCATATATGTGGAGCCTAAAAATGGTACAGATGAACTGGTTTGCAGGGAAGAAATAGAGACACAGAGGTAGAGAACAAACGTATGGACACCAAGTGTGGGAAGCCATGGGGTGGTGGTGGTGGGATGAGTTGGGAGTTTGGGATTGACCTGTATACATGTATATGCATAAAATACATAACTAATAATAACCTGCTGTATAAAAACATAAATAAAATTAAATTTCAAAATTTTAAAAAATAAAATTTAAAAATAAAACAGAAAAAATTCTTCCTGTCAATAAGATGTATTTATAGGAATGAATTATTTCCATGCTTATATTTATAAATACATAACAGAGGAATAAAATCTAACTTGAACCATAAAAGAAAAAAAAAGTGAACCTACGAGTTATACAGCGGAAAATCCTATCACAGCACTTGCTCCAGCGGTAAACAATTCTGAAATTGGTCAGAGGTGGGGAACCATCTCCCATACAGCCAGCAACCCACCCCCCATGCAAGGAGCGTCCTCATTGCAAAGCTGGGGGACCGTGCGGAGGCATCTGTGAGTAAACGTGAGCTGAGCCCCAGGCCAGCTGCTGCTGAACTGTTCCCACCCTTTCCAGGTAAAACACCTGAATATGTACAAGGGCTTGAAAGCCTAGAGGAAGGACCGTGGAGCCACACCAGCGACAGCACGCAGGCCACCTTGGTGCCTGCAGGCCAGCCAGGGTGGTCCTGGCACCGGGCGCTCTTCCAGAATCTTTCCATTGCCCAGCCTGAGATACCGCTCCTGTCCCGGCCCCCACTGATTTTTTCCTCCCTCACCTCTGTCCGGAGAGAATTTCCAGCGGAAGGTATGGGTGACACATCCTCTTCTTTACAGGCGGCAGCCTGGCAACTCCTGCAGAAAGGCCAGGAGAACCCCACTCACACCGGGCCACCCAGAAATCTGTGGCCCCTCACTCCCTCCCACCAGCACAGCCCCGAGACTGCTGACGGGGCAGAGAATATGGAGTCAGGCACAGCTTCAGGGGCTATTGCTGCCTGGAGCGCTGTTTATATAGACCTCAATGAGGCACACCTGGGGAGGGCGGGCCGTCAGGGTAAGGCTGCCCAGGTCAGCTAATCCACAACCCTCAGGGAATCACATTGTTGAAAATGGACCCCACTAAGGCAGAAGAGTAGCCAAGGGAAAAAAGGACGCAATGCCATTTGCAGCACCATAGATGACTCTAGAAGTAATCACGTGACTTGTAGTAAGTCAGAAAGTGAAAGACACATATCATATCATATCACTTATAGGTTTTACCTAAAAATGGATATCAGGGCAGATATTTCCACGGAGAAGGGCAATCACAGATTCATTAAACAAACTTATGGTTCACCAATGGAAAGGTGTGAGGATTGGTTTCATTACGATATCGGGGTTAACAGACATAAACAAACACAGGTGACATATATAATCACCAAAGACCTACAGAATACCAAGAGAGGACTACTCAACATTCTGTCATAACGTACATGGGAAAAGGATCCCAGGAAGAACAGACATCTGTATATGTGTAAAAGAACCACATCTTCCACACCTACAACAAGCCAAACATTGTAATCAAACTTGCTGTAATAAAAAATAAAAAATTAAATTAAAAACACGAACAAGAAGTAGTGAGACAAACGTGAGGGGATTTCTCCTGGCACATTCCATTCTAAACTCCAATCTAGAACACCACTTCCACTGAGGCTCTCTTGCCCTAGTAACCAGATTTGGTAAGGGTGAACTGCTGCCACCTTGTGGCCGTTTCACACAACAGCAGCTTTAATCCCAGCGCTAGTGGTCAGTTGATATTCAAAATCATTGCAGGCCTGTAAATGACACCTGCCCTGAAAACAAATCCTGGGGTCACATATCGACCAAAAAATTCAAAGGACGTCCATATTTCAAAACGACCGTTCCAAAAGGCATATTTTACGCACATTAGTGTTCTGCTTCTTTTCCTTTCTTTCCTTTTTTGTTAAAAAACACGGGAATGGAAAAAGGCATCCCTCAGAATGGGCGAAAATCGTTGCAGACGAATCAATGGACAGAGGTTTAATCTCCAATATATATATACAGCTCATGCAGCTTAATATTAAAAAAACAAACAACCCAAAAAAATGGGCAGAAGATCTAAAGAGACGTTTCTTCAAAGGAGACACAGAGATGGCCAAGACGCACATGAAAAGCTGCTCAACAGCACTAATTATTAGAGAAATGCAAATCAAAACTACAATGAGGTATCACCTCACACCTGTTAGAATCGGCATCATCAGAAAATCTACAAACAACCAATTCTGGGGAGGGTGTGGACAAAAGGAGCCCTCTTCCACTATTGGTGGGAATGTAAATTGATACAGTCACTATGGAGAACAGTATGGAGTTTCCTTAAAAAAATTAGAAATAGAATTTCCATCTGATCCAGCAATCCCACCTCTGGGCATATACCCAGAGAAAACCGTATTTCAAAAAGGCACATTGACCACAATGTTCGTTGCAGCACTATTTACAATAGCCAGGTAATGGAAGCAACCTAAATGCCCACAGACAGATGAATGGATAAAGATGTGGTACATATATAAAATGGAATATTACTCGGCCATTAAAAGGAATGAAACTGGGTCATTTGTAGAGACATCGATGGATCCAGAGAATGTCATACAGAATAAAGTAAGTCAGAAAGAGGAAAACAAATATTGTATATTAATGCATATATGTGGAGCCTAAAAATGGTACAGATGAACTGGTTTGCAGGGAAGAAATAGAGACACAGAGGTAGAGAACAAACGTATGGACACCAAGTGTGGGAAGCCATGGGGTGGTGGTGGTGGGATGAGTTGGGAGTTTGGGATTGACCTGTATACATGTATATGCATAAAATACATAACTAATAATAACGTGCTGTATAAAAAAATAAATAAAATTAAATTTCAAAATTTTAAAAAATAAAATTTAAAAATAAAACAGAAAAAAGTTCTTCCCGTCACACAGATGTATTTATAGGAATGAATTATTTCCATGCTTATATCTATAAATACATAAAAGAGGAATAAAATCTAACTTGAACCATAAAAAAAAAAGTGAACCCACGAGTTATACAGAGGAAAACCCTATCAGGGCACTTGCTCCAGTGGTAAACAATTCTGAAATTGGTCAGAGGTGGGGAACCATCTCCCATACAGCCAGCAACCCACCCCCCACGCAAGGAGCGTCCTCATTGCAAAGCTGGGGGACCATGCCGAGGCATCTGTGAGTAAACGTGAGCTGAGCCCCAGGCCAGCTGCTGCTGAACTGTTCCCACCCTTTCCAGGTAAAACACCTGAATATGTACAAGGGCTTGAAAGCCTAGAGGAAGGACCGTGGAGCCACACCAGCGACCGCACGCAGGCCAACTTGGTGCCTGCAGGCCAGCCAGTGTGGTCCTGGCACCGGGCGCTCTTCCAGAAGCTTTCCATTGCCCTGCCTGAGATACCCCTCCTGTCCCGGCCCCCACTGCTTTTTTCCTTCCTCACCTCTGTCCGGAGAGAAATTCCAGCAGAATGTATGGGTGACACAACCTCTTCTTTACAGGCGGCAGCCTGGCAACTCCTGCAGAAAGGCCAGCAGAACCCCACTCACACCGGGCCACCCACAAAGCTCTGGCCCCTCACTCCCTCCCACCAGCACAGCCCGGAGACTGCTGACGGGGCAGACAATATGGAGTCAGGCACAGCTTCAGGGGCTATTGCTGCCTGGAGCGCTGTTTATATTGACCTCAACGAGGCACACCTGGGGAGGGCGGGCCGTCAGGGTAAGGCTGCCCAGGTCAGCTAATCCACAACCCTCAGGGAATCACATTGTTGAAAATGGACCCCGCTAAGCCAGAAGAGAAGCCAAGGGAAAAAAGGACACAATGACATTTGCAGCACCGTAGATGAGTCTAGAAGTAATCACGTGACTTGTAGTAAGTCAGAAAGTGAAAGACACATATCATATCATATCACTTATAGGTGTTACCTAAAAATGGATACCAGGGCAGATATTTCCACGGAGAAGGGCAATCACAGATTCATTAAACAAACTTATGGTTCACCAATGGAAAGGTGTGAGGATTGGTTTCATTACGATATCGGGGTTAACAGACATATACAAACACAGGTGACATATATAATCACCAAAGACCTACAGAATACCAAGAGAGGACTACTCAACATTCTGTCATAACGTACATGGGAAAAGGATCCCAGGAAGAACAGACATCTGTATACGTGTAAAAGAACCACATCTTCCACATCTACAACAAGCCAAACATTGTAATCAAACTTGCTGTAATAAGAAATAAAAAATTAAATTAAAAACACGAACAAGAAGTAGTGAGACAAACGTGAGGGGATTTCTCCTGGCACATTCCATTCTCAACTCCAATCTAGAACACCACTTCCACTGAGGCTCTCTTGCCCTAGTAACCAGATTTGGTAAGGGTGAACTGCTGCCACCTTGTTGCCGTTTCACACAACAGCAGCTTTAATCCCAACGCTAATGGTCAGTTGATATTCAAAATCATTGCAGGCCTGTAAATGACACCTGCCCTGAAAACAAATCCTGGGGTCACATATCGACCAAAAAATTCAAAGGACGTCCATATTTCAAAACGACCGTTTCAAAAGGCATATTTTACGCACATTAGTGTTCTGCTTCTTTTCCTTTCTTTCCTTTTTTGTTAAAAAACACGGGAATGGAAAAAGGCATCCCTCAGAATGGGTGAAAATCGTTGCAAACGAATCAATGGACAGAGGTTTAATCTCCAATCTATATAAACAGCTCATGCAGCTTAATATTAAAAAACAAACAACCCAAAATAAATGGGCAGAAGATCTAAAGAGACGTTTCTTCAAAGGAGACACAGAGATGGCCAAGACGCACATGAAAAGCTGCTCAACAGCACTAATTATTAGAGAAATGCAAATCAAAACTACAATGAGGTATCACCTCACACCTGTTAGAATCGGCATCATCAGAAAATCTACAAACAACCAATTCTGGGGAGGGTGTGGACAAAAGGAGCCCTCTTCCACTATTGGTGGGAATGTAAATTGATACAGTCACTATGGAGAACAGTATGGAGTTTCCTTAAAAAAACTAGAAATAGAATTACCATCTGATCCAGCAATCCCACTTCTGGGCATATACCCAGAGAAAACCGTAAATCAAAAAGGCACATTCACACAATGTTCATTGCAGCACTATTTACAATAGCCAGGTAATGGAAGCAACCTAAATGCCCACAGACAGATGAATGGATAAAGATGTGGTACATATATGAAATGGAATATTACTCGGCCATAAAAAGGAATGAAACTGGGTCATTTGTAGAGACATCGATGGATCGAGAGACTGTCATACAGAATGAAGTAAGTCAGAAAGAGGAAAACAAATATTGTATATTAATGCATATATGTGGAACCTAAAAAATGGTACAGATGAACTGGTTTGCAGGGAAGAAATAGAGACACAGAGGTAGAGAAAAAACGCATGGACACCAAGTGTGGGAAGCCATGGGGTGGTGGTGGTGGGATGAGTTGGGAGATTGGGATTGAGCTGTATACATGTATATGCATAAAATACATAACTAATAATAACCTGCTGTATAAAAACATAAATAAAATTAAATTTCAAAATTTTAAAAAATAAAATTTAAAAATAAAACAGAAAAAATTCTTCCTGTCAATAAGATGTATTTATAGGAATGAATTATTTCCATGCTTATATTTATAAATACATAACAGAGGAATAAAATCTAACTTGAACCATAAAAGAAAAAAAAAGTGAACCTACGAGTTATACAGCGGAAAATCCTATCACAGCACTTGCTCCAGCGGTAAACAATTCTGAAATTGGTCAGAGGTGGGGAACCATCTCCCATACAGCCAGCAACCCACCCCCCATGCAAGGAGCGTCCTCATTGCAAAGCTGGGGGACCGTGCGGAGGCATCTGTGAGTAAACGTGAGCTGAGCCCCAGGCCAGCTGCTGCTGAACTGTTCCCACCCTTTCCAGGTAAAACACCTGAATATGTACAAGGGCTTGAAAGCCTAGAGGAAGGACCGTGGAGCCACACCAGCGACAGCACGCAGGCCAACTTGGTGCCTGCAGGCCAGCCAGTGTGGTCCTGGCACCGGGCGCTCTTCCAGAATCTTTCCATTGCCCTGCCTGAGATACCCCTCCTGTCCCGGCCCCCACTGCTTTTTTCCTTCCTCACCTCTGTCCGGAGAGAATTTCCAGCGGAAGGTATGGGTGACACATCCTCTTCTTTACAGGCGGCAGCCTGGCAACTCCTGCAGAAAGGCCAGGAGAACCCCACTCACACCGGGCCACCCAGAAATCTGTGGCCCCTCACTCCCTCCCACCAGCACAGCCCCGAGACTGCTGACGGGGCAGAGAATATGGAGTCAGGCACAGCTTCAGGGGCTATTGCTGCCTGGAGCGCTGTTTATATAGACCTCAATGAGGCACACCTGGGGAGGGCGGGTCGGCAGGGTAAGGCTGCCCAGGTCAGCTAATCCACAACCCTCAGGGAATCACATTGTTGAAAATGGACCCCACTAAGGCAGAAGAGTAGCCAAGGGAAAAAGGACACAATGCCATTTGCAGCACCATAGATGACTCTAGAAGTAATCACGTGACTTGTAGTAAGTCAGAAAGTGAAAGACACATATCATATCATATCACTTATAGGTTTTACCTAAAAATGGATATCAGGGCAGATATTTCCACGGAGAAGGGCAATCACAGATTCAGTAAACAAACTTATGGTTCACCAATGGAAAGGTGTGAGGATTGGTTTCATTACGATATCGGGGTTAACAGACATATACAAACACAGGTGACATATATAATCACCAAAGACCTACAGAATACCAAGAGAGGACTACTCAACATTCTGTCATAACGTACATGGGAAAAGGATCCCAGGAAGAACAGACATCTGTATATCTGTAAAAGAACCACATCTTCCACACCTACAACAAGCCAAACATTGTAATCAAACTTGCTGTAATAAAAAATAAAAAATTAAATTAAAAACACGAACAAGAAGTAGTGAGACAAACGTGAGGGGCTTTCTCCTGGCACATTCCATTCTAAACTCCAATCTAGAACACCACTTCCACTGAGGCTCTCTTGCCCTAGGAACCAGATTTGGTAAGGGTGAACTGCTGCCACCTTGTGGCCGTTTCACACAACAGCAGCTTTAATCCCAGCGCTAGTGGTCAGTTGATATTCAAAATCATTGCAGGCCTGTAAATGACACCTGCCCTGAAAACAAATCCTTGGGTCACATATCGACCAAAAAATTCAAAGGACGTCCATATTTCAAAACGACCGTTCAAAAAGGCATATTTTACGCACATTAGTGTTCTGCTTCTTTTCCTTTCTTTCCTTTTTTGTTAAAAAACACGGGAATGGAAAAAGGCATCCCTCAGAATGGGCGAAAATCGTTGCAGACGAATCAATGGACAGAGGTTTAATCTCCAATATATATATACAGCTCATGCAGCTTAATATTAAAAAAACAAACAACCCAAAAAAAATGGGCAGAAGATCTAAAGAGACGTTTCTTCAAAGGAGACACAGAGATGGCCAAGACGCACATGAAAAGCTGCTCAACAGCACTAATTATTAGAGAAATGCAAATCAAAACTACAATGAGGTATCACCTCACACCTGTTAGAATCGGCATCATCAGAAAATCTACAAACAACCAATTCTGGGGAGGGTGTGGACAAAAGGAGCCCTCTTCCACTATTGGTGGGAATGTAAATTGATACAGTCACTATGGAGAACAGTATGGAGTTTCCTTAAAAAAATTAGAAATAGAATTTCCATCTGATCCAGCAATCCCACCTCTGGGCATATACCCAGAGAAAACCGTATTTCAAAAAGGCACATTCACCACAATGTTCGTTGCATCACTATTTACAATAGCCAGGTAATGGAAGCAACCTAAATGCCCACAGACAGATGAATGGATAAAGATGTGGTACATATATAAAATGGAATATTACTCGGCCATTAAAAGGAATGAAACTGGGTCATTTGTAGAGAGATCGATGGATCCAGAGACTGTCATACAGAATAAAGTAAGTCAGAAAGAGGAAAACAAATATTGTATATTAATGCATATATGTGGAGCCTAAAAATGGTACAGATGAACTGGTTTGCAGGGAAGAAATAGAGACACAGAGGTAAAGAACAAACGTATGGACACCAAGTGTGGGAAGCCATGGGGTGGTGGTGGTGGGATGAGTTGGGAGTTTGGGATTGACCTGTATACATGTATATGCATAAAATACATAACTAATAATAACGTGCTGTATAAAAATATAAATAAAATTAAATTTCAAAATTTTAAAAAATAAAATTTAAAAATAAAACAGAAAAAAGTTCTTCCCGTCACACAGATGTATTTATAGGAATGAATTATTTCCATGCTTATATCTATAAATACATAAAAGAGGAATAAAATCTAACTTGAACCATAAAAAAAAAAGTGAACCCACGAGTTATACAGAGGAAAACCCTATCAGGGCACTTGCTCCAGTGGTAAACAATTCTGAAATTGGTCAGATGTGGGGAACCATCTCCCATACAGCCAGCAACCCACCCCCCACGCAAGGAGCGTCCTCATTGCAAAGCTGGGGGACCATGCCGAGGCATCTGTGAGTAAACGTGAGCTGAGCCCCAGGCCAGCTGCTGCTGAACTGTTCCCACCCTTTCCAGGTAAAACACCTGAATATGTACAAGGGCTTGAAAGCCTAGAGGAAGGACCGTGGAGCCACACCAGCGACCGCACGCAGGCCAACTTGGTGCCTGCAGGCCAGCCAGTGTGGTCCTGGCACCGGGCGCTCTTCCAGAAGCTTTCCATTGCCCTGCCTGAGATACCCCTCCTGTCCCGGCCCCCACTGCTTTTTTCCTTCCTCACCTCTGTCCGGAGAGAAATTCCAGCAGAATGTATGGGTGACACAACCTCTTCTTTACAGGCGGCAGCCTGGCAACTCCTGCAGAAAGGCCAGCAGAACCCCACTCACACCGGGCCACCCACAAAGCTCTGGCCCCTCACTCCCTCCCACCAGCACAGCCCCGAGACTGCTGACGGGGCAGACAATATGGAGTCAGGCACAGCTTCAGGGGCTATTGCTGCCTGGAGCGCTGTTTATATTGACCTCAATGAGGCACACCTGGGGAGGGCAGGCCATCAGGGTAAGGCTGCCCAGGTCAGCTAATCCACAACCCTCAGGGAATCACATTGTTGAAAATGGACCCCGCTAAGCCAGAAGAGAAGCCAAGGGAAAAAAGGACACAATGACATTTGCAGCACCGTAGATGAGTCTAGAAGTAATCACGTGACTTGTATCACGTGACTTGTAGTAAGTCAGAAAGTGAAAGACACATATCATATCATATCACTTATAGGTGTTACCTAAAAATGGATACCAGGGCAGATATTTCCACGGAGAAGGGCAATCACAGATTCATTAAACAAACTTATGGTTCACCAATGGAAAGGTGTGAGGATTGGTTTCATTACGATATCGGGGTTAACAGACATATACAAACACAGGTGACATATATAATCACCAAAGACCTACAGAATACCAAGAGAGGACTACTCAACATTCTGTCATAACGTACATGGGAAAAGGATCCCAGGAAGAACAGACATCTGTATACGTGTAAAAGAACCACATCTTCCACATCTACAACAAGCCAAACATTGTAATCAAACTTGCTGTAATAAGAAATAAAAAATTAAATTAAAAACACGAACAAGAAGTAGTGAGACAAACGTGAGGGGACTTCTCCTGGCACATTCCATTCTAAACTCCAATCTAGAACACCACTTCCACTGAGGCTCTCTTGCCCTAGTAACCAGATTTGGTAAGGGTGAACTGCTGCCACCTTGTGGCCGTTTCACACAACAGCAGCTTTAATCCCAACGCTAATGGTCAGTTGATATTCAAAATCATTGCAGGCCTGTAAATGACACCTGCCCTGAAAACAAATCCTGGGGTCACATATCGACCAAAAAATTCAAAGGACGTCCACATTTCAAAACGACCGTTTCAAAAGGCATATTTTACGCACATTAGTGTTCTGCTTCTTTTCCTTTCTTTCCTTTTTTGTTAAAAAACACGGGAATGGAAAAAGGCATCCCTCAGAATGGGTGAAAATCGTTGCAAACGAATCAATGGACAGAGGTTTAATCTCCAATCTATATAAACAGCTCATGCAGCTTAATATTAAAAAAACAAACAACCCAAAATAAATGGGCAGAAGATCTAAAGAGACGTTTCTTCAAAGGAGACACAGAGATGGCCAAGACGCACATGAAAAGCTGCTCAACAGCACAAATTATTAGAGAAATACAAATCAAAACTACAATGAGGTATCACCTCACACCTGTTAGAATCGGCATCATCAGAAAATCTACAAACAACCAATTCTGGGGAGGGTGTGGACAAAAGGAGCCCTCTTCCACTATTGGTGGGAATGTAAATTGATACAGTCACTATGGAGAACAGTATGGAGTTTCCTTAAAAAAACTAGAAATAGAATTACCATCTGATCCAGCAATCCCACTTCTGGGCATATACCCACAAAAAACCGTAAATCAAAAAGGCACATTCACACAATGTTCATTGCAGCACTATTTACAATAGCCAGGTAATGGAAGCAACCTAAATGCCCACAGACAGATGAATGGATAAAGATGTGGTACATATATGAAATGGAATATTACTCGGCCATAAAAAGGAATGAAACTGGGTCATTTGTAGAGACATCGATGGATCGAGAGACTGTCATACAGAATGAAGTAAGTCAGAAAGAGGAAAACAAATATTGTATATTAATGCATATATGTGGAACCTAAAAAATGGTACAGATGAACTGGTTTGCAGGGAAGAAATAGAGACACAGAGGTAGAGAAAAAACGTATGGACACCAAGTGTGGGAAGCCATGGGGTGGTGGTGGTGGGATGAGTTGGGAGATTGGGATTGAGCTGTATACATGTATATGCATAAAATACATAACTAATAATAACCTGCTGTATAAAAACATAAATAAAATTAAATTTCAAAATTTTAAAAAATAAAATTTAAAAATAAAACAGAAAAAATTCTTCCTGTCAATAAGATGTATTTATAGGAATGAATTATTTCCATGCTTATATTTATAAATACATAACAGAGGAATAAAATCTAACTTGAACCATAAAAGAAAAAACAAGTGAACCTACGAGTTATACAGCGGAAAATCCTATCACAGCACTTGCTCCAGCAGTAAACAATTCTGAAATTGGTCAGAGGTGGGGAACCATCTCCCATACAGCCAGCAACCCACCCCCCATGCAAGGAGCGTCCTCATTGCAAAGCTGGGGGACCATGCGGAGGCATCTGTGAGTAAACGTGAGCTGAGCCCCAGGCCAGCTGCTGCTGAACTGTTCCCACCCTTTCCAGGTAAAACACCTGAATATGTACAAGGGCTTGAAAGCCTAGAGGAAGGACCGTGGAGCCACACCAGCGACAGCACGCAGGCCAACTTGGTGCCTGCAGGCCAGCCAGGGTGGTCCTGGCACCGGGCGCTCTTCCAGAATCTTTCCATTGCCCTGCCTGAGATACCGCTCCTGTCCCGGCCCCCACTGCTTTTTTCCTTCCTCACCTCTGTCCGGAGAGAATTTCCAGCGGAAGGTATGGGTGACACATCCTCTTCTTTACAGGCGGCAGCCTGGCAACTCCTGCAGAAAGGCCAGGAGAACCCCACTCACACCGGGCCTCCCAGAAATCTGTGGCCCCTCACTCCCTCCCACCAGCACAGCCCCGAGACTACTGACGGGGCAGAGAATATGGAGTCAGGCACAGCTTCAGGGGCTATTGCTGCCTGGAGCGCTGTTTATATAGACCTCAATGAGGCACACCTGGGGAGGGCGGGTCGGCAGGGTAAGGCTGCCCAGGTCAGCTAATCCACAACCCTCAGGGAATCACATTGTTGAAAATGGACCCCACTAAGGCAGAAGAGTAGCCATGGGAGAAAAGGACACAATGCCATTTGCAGCACCATAGATGACTCTAGATGTAATCACGTGACTTGTAGTAAGTCAGAAAGTGAAAGACACATATCATATCATATCACTTATAGGTTTTACCTAAAAATGGATATCAGGGCAGATATTTCCACGGAGAAGGGCAATCACAGATTCATTAAACAAACTTATGGTTCACCAATGGAAAGGTGTGAGGATTGGTTTCATTACGATATCGGGGTTAACAGACATATACAAACACAGGTGACATATATAATCACCAAAGACCTACAGAATACCAAGAGAGGACTACTCAACATTCTGTCATAACGTACATGGGAAAAGGATCCCAGGAAGAACAGACATCTGTATATGTGTAAAAGAACCACATCTTCCACACCTACAACAAGCCAAACATTGTAATCAAACTTGCTGTAATAAAAAATAAAAAATTAAATTAAAAACACGAACAAGAAGTAGTGAGACAAACGTGAGGGGCTTTCTCCTGGCACATTCCATTCTAAACTCCAATCTAGAACACCACTTCCACTGAGGCTCTCTTGCCCTAGTAACCAGATTTGGTAAGGGTGAACTGCTGCCACCTTGTGGCCGTTTCACACAACAGCAGCTTTAATCCCAGCGCTAGTGGTCAGTTGATATTCAAAATCATTGCAGGCCTGTAAATGACACCTGCCCTGAAAACAAATCCTGGGGTCACATATCGACCAAAAAATTCAAAGGACGTCCATATTTCAAAACGACCGTTTCAAAAGGCATATTTTACGCACATTAGTGTTCTGCTTCTTTTCCTTTCTTTCCTTTTTTGTTAAAAAACACGGGAATGGAAAAAGGCATCCCTCAGAATGGGTGAAAATCGTTGCAGACGAATCAATGGACAGAGGTTTAATCTCCAATATATATATACAGCTCATGCAGCTTAATATTAAAAAAACAAACAACCCAAAAAACATGGGCAGAAGATCTAAAGAGACGTTTCTTCAAAGGAGACACAGAGATGGCCAAGACGCACATGAAAACCTGCTCAACAGCACTAATTATTAGAGAAATGCAAATCAAAACTACAATGAGGTATCACCTCACACCTGTTAGAATCGGCATCATCAGAAAATCTACAAACAACCAATTCTGGGGAGGGTGTGGACAAAAGGAGCCCTCTTCCACTATTGGTGGGAATGTAAATTGATACAGTCACTATGGAGAACAGTATGGAGTTTCCTTAAAAAAACTAGAAATAGAATTTCCATCTGATCCAGCAATCCCACTTCTGGGCATATACCCAGAGAAAACCGTATTTCAAAAAGGCACATTCACCACAATGTTCGTTGCAGCACTATTTACAATAGCCAGGTAATGGAAGCAACCTAAATGCCCACAGACAGATGAATGGATAAAGATGTGGTACATATATAAAATGGAATATTACTCGGCCATTAAAAGGAATGAAACTGGGTCATTTGTAGAGACATCGATGGATCCAGAGACTGTCATACAGAATAAAGTAAGTCAGAAAGAGGAAAACAAATATTGTATATTAATGCATATATGTGGAGCCTAAAAATGGTACAGATGAACTGGTTTGCAGGGAAGAAATAGAGACACAGAGGTAGAGAACAAACGTATGGACACCAAGTGTGGGAAGCCATGGGGTGGTGGTGGTGGCATGAGTTGGGAGTTTGGGATTGACCTGTATACATGTATATGCATAAAATACATAACTAATAATAACGTGCTGTATAAAAAAATAAATAAAATTAAATTTCAAAATTTTAAAAAATAAAATTTAAAAATAAAACAGAAAAAAGTTCTTCCCGTCACACAGATGTATTTATAGGAATGAATTATTTCCATGCTTATATCTATAAATACATAAAAGAGGAATAAAATCTAACTTGAACCATAAAAAAAAAAGTGAACCCACGAGTTATACAGAGGAAAACCCTATCAGGGCACTTGCTCCAGTGGTAAACAATTCTGAAATTGGTCAGAGGTGGGGAACCATCTCCCATACAGCCAGCAACCCACCCCCCATGCAAGGAGCGTCCTCATTGCAAAGCTGGGGGACCATGCCGAGGCATCTGTGAGTAAACGTGAGCTGAGCCCCAGGCCAGCTGCTGCTGAACTGTTCCCACCCTTTCCAGGTAAAACACCTGAATATGTACAAGGGCTTGAAAGCCTAGAGGAAGGACCGTGGAGCCACACCAGCGACCGCACGCAGGCCAACTTGGTGCCTGCAGGCCAGCCAGTGTGGTCCTGGCACCGGGCGCTCTTCCAGAAGCTTTCCATTGCCCTGCTTGAGATACCCCTCCTGTCCCGGCCCCCACTGCTTTTTTCCTTCCTCACCTCTGTCCGGAGAGTATTTCCAGCGGAAGGTATGGGTGACACAACCTCTTCTTTACAGGCGGCAGCCTGGCAACTCCTGCAGAAAGGCCAGCAGAACCCCACTCACACCGGGCCACCCACAAAGCTCTGGCCCCTCACTCCCTCCCACCAGCACAGCCCCGAGACTGCTGACGGGGCAGACAATATGGAGTCAGGCACAGCTTCAGGGGCTATTGCTGCCTGGAGCGCTGTTTATATTGACCTCAACGAGGCACACCTGGGGAGGGCGGGCCGTCAGGGTAAGGCTGCCCAGGTCAGCTAATCCACAACCCTCAGGGAATCACATTGTTGAAAATGGACCCCGCTAAGACAGAAGAGAAGCCAAGGGAAAAAAGGACACAATGACATTTGCAGCACCGTAGATGAGTCTAGAAGTAATCACGTGACTTGTAGTAAGTCAGAAAGTGAAAGACACATATCATATCATATCACTTATAGGTGTTACCTGAAAATGGATACCAGGGCAGATATTTCCACGGAGAAGGGCAATCACAGATTCATTAAACAAACTTATGGTTCACCAATGGAAAGGTGTGAGGATTTGTTTCATTACGATATCGGGGTTAACAGACATATACAAACACAGGTGACATATATAATCACCAAAGACCTACAGAATACCAAGAGAGGACTACTCAACATTCTGTCATAACGTACATGGGAAAAGGATCCCAGGAAGAACAGACATCTGTATACGTGTAAAAGAACCACATCTTCCACATCTACAACAAGCCAAACATTGTAATCAAACTTGCTGTAATAAAAAATAAAAAATTAAATTAAAAACACGAACAAGAAGTAGTGAGACAAACGTGAGGGGCTTTCTCCTGGCACATTCCATTCTAAACTCCAATCTAGAACACCACTTCCACTGAGGCTCTCTTGCCCTAGTAACCAGATTTGGTAAGGGTGAACTGCTGCCACCTTGTGGCCGTTTCACACAACAGCAGCTTTAATCCCAGCGCTAGTGGTCAGTTGATATTCAAAATCATTGCAGGCCTGTAAATGACACCTGCCCTGAAAACAAATCCTGGGGTCACATATCGACCAAAAAATTCAAAGGACGTCCATATTTCAAAACGACCGTTTCAAAAGGCATATTTTACGCACATTAGTGTTCTGCTTCTTTTCCTTTCTTTCCTTTTTTGTTAAAAAACACGGGAATGGAAAAAGGCATCCCTCAGAATGGGTGAAAATCGTTGCAAACGAATCAATGGACAGAGGTTTAATCTCCAATCTATATAAACAGCTCATGCAGCTTAATATTAAAAAAACAAACAACCCAAAATAAATGGGCAGAAGATCTAAAGAGACGTTTCTTCAAAGGAGACACAGAGATGGCCAAGACGCACATGAAAAGCTGCTCAACAGCACAAATTATTAGAGAAATACAAATCAAAACTACAATGAGGTATCACCTCACACCTGTTAGAATCGGCATCATCAGAAAATCTACAAACAACCAATTCTGGGGAGGGTGTGGACAAAAGGAGCCCTCTTCCACTATTGGTGGGAATGTAAATTGATACAGTCACTATGGAGAACAGTATGGAGTTTCCTTAAAAAAACTAGAAATAGAATTACCATCTGATCCAGCAATCCCACTTCTGGGCATATACCCACAAAAAACCGTAAATCAAAAAGGCACATTCACACAATGTTCATTGCAGCACTATTTACAATAGCCAGGTAATGGAAGCAACCTAAATGCCCACAGACAGATGAATGGATAAAGATGTGGTACATATATGAAATG
This sequence comes from Mesoplodon mirus, assembly GCF_964341445.2. Lineage (NCBI taxonomy): Eukaryota > Metazoa > Chordata > Mammalia > Artiodactyla > Ziphiidae > Mesoplodon > Mesoplodon mirus. The sequence goes on along the minus strand of NC_138987.1, from coordinate 104,264,283 downwards.
GAATATTACTCGGCCATAAAAAGGAATGAAACTGGGTCATTTGTAGAGACATCGATGGATCGAGAGACTGTCATACAGAATGAAGTAAGTCAGAAAGAGGAAAACAAATATTGTATATTAATGCATATATGTGGAACCTAAAAAATGGTACAGATGAACTGGTTTGCAGGGAAGAAATAGAGACACAGAGGTAGAGAAAAAACGTATGGACACCAAGTGTGGGAAGCCATGGGGTGGTGGTGGTGGGATGAGTTGGGAGATTGGGATTGAGCTGTATACATGTATATGCATAAAATACATAACTAATAATAACCTGCTGTATAAAAACATAAATAAAATTAAATTTCAAAATTTTAAAAAATAAAATTTAAAAATAAAACAGAAAAAATTCTTCCTGTCAATAAGATGTATTTATAGGAATGAATTATTTCCATGCTTATATTTATAAATACATAACAGAGGAATAAAATCTAACTTGAACCATAAAAGAAAAAACAAGTGAACCTACGAGTTATACAGCGGAAAATCCTATCACAGCACTTGCTCCAGCAGTAAACAATTCTGAAATTGGTCAGAGGTGGGGAACCATCTCCCATACAGCCAGCAACCCACCCCCCATGCAAGGAGCGTCCTCATTGCAAAGCTGGGGGACCATGCGGAGGCATCTGTGAGTAAACGTGAGCTGAGCCCCAGGCCAGCTGCTGCTGAACTGTTCCCACCCTTTCCAGGTAAAACACCTGAATATGTACAAGGGCTTGAAAGCCTAGAGGAAGGACCGTGGAGCCACACCAGCGACAGCACGCAGGCCAACTTGGTGCCTGCAGGCCAGCCAGGGTGGTCCTGGCACCGGGCGCTCTTCCAGAATCTTTCCATTGCCCTGCCTGAGATACCGCTCCTGTCCCGGCCCCCACTGCTTTTTTCCTTCCTCACCTCTGTCCGGAGAGAATTTCCAGCGGAAGGTATGGGTGACACATCCTCTTCTTTACAGGCGGCAGCCTGGCAACTCCTGCAGAAAGGCCAGGAGAACCCCACTCACACCGGGCCTCCCAGAAATCTGTGGCCCCTCACTCCCTCCCACCAGCACAGCCCCGAGACTACTGACGGGGCAGAGAATATGGAGTCAGGCACAGCTTCAGGGGCTATTGCTGCCTGGAGCGCTGTTTATATAGACCTCAATGAGGCACACCTGGGGAGGGCGGGTCGGCAGGGTAAGGCTGCCCAGGTCAGCTAATCCACAACCCTCAGGGAATCACATTGTTGAAAATGGACCCCACTAAGGCAGAAGAGTAGCCATGGGAGAAAAGGACACAATGCCATTTGCAGCACCATAGATGACTCTAGATGTAATCACGTGACTTGTAGTAAGTCAGAAAGTGAAAGACACATATCATATCATATCACTTATAGGTTTTACCTAAAAATGGATATCAGGGCAGATATTTCCACGGAGAAGGGCAATCACAGATTCATTAAACAAACTTATGGTTCACCAATGGAAAGGTGTGAGGATTGGTTTCATTACGATATCGGGGTTAACAGACATATACAAACACAGGTGACATATATAATCACCAAAGACCTACAGAATACCAAGAGAGGACTACTCAACATTCTGTCATAACGTACATGGGAAAAGGATCCCAGGAAGAACAGACATCTGTATATGTGTAAAAGAACCACATCTTCCACACCTACAACAAGCCAAACATTGTAATCAAACTTGCTGTAATAAAAAATAAAAAATTAAATTAAAAACACGAACAAGAAGTAGTGAGACAAACGTGAGGGGCTTTCTCCTGGCACATTCCATTCTAAACTCCAATCTAGAACACCACTTCCACTGAGGCTCTCTTGCCCTAGTAACCAGATTTGGTAAGGGTGAACTGCTGCCACCTTGTGGCCGTTTCACACAACAGCAGCTTTAATCCCAGCGCTAGTGGTCAGTTGATATTCAAAATCATTGCAGGCCTGTAAATGACACCTGCCCTGAAAACAAATCCTGGGGTCACATATCGACCAAAAAATTCAAAGGACGTCCATATTTCAAAACGACCGTTTCAAAAGGCATATTTTACGCACATTAGTGTTCTGCTTCTTTTCCTTTCTTTCCTTTTTTGTTAAAAAACACGGGAATGGAAAAAGGCATCCCTCAGAATGGGTGAAAATCGTTGCAGACGAATCAATGGACAGAGGTTTAATCTCCAATATATATATACAGCTCATGCAGCTTAATATTAAAAAAACAAACAACCCAAAAAACATGGGCAGAAGATCTAAAGAGACGTTTCTTCAAAGGAGACACAGAGATGGCCAAGACGCACATGAAAACCTGCTCAACAGCACTAATTATTAGAGAAATGCAAATCAAAACTACAATGAGGTATCACCTCACACCTGTTAGAATCGGCATCATCAGAAAATCTACAAACAACCAATTCTGGGGAGGGTGTGGACAAAAGGAGCCCTCTTCCACTATTGGTGGGAATGTAAATTGATACAGTCACTATGGAGAACAGTATGGAGTTTCCTTAAAAAAACTAGAAATAGAATTTCCATCTGATCCAGCAATCCCACTTCTGGGCATATACCCAGAGAAAACCGTATTTCAAAAAGGCACATTCACCACAATGTTCGTTGCAGCACTATTTACAATAGCCAGGTAATGGAAGCAACCTAAATGCCCACAGACAGATGAATGGATAAAGATGTGGTACATATATAAAATGGAATATTACTCGGCCATTAAAAGGAATGAAACTGGGTCATTTGTAGAGACATCGATGGATCCAGAGACTGTCATACAGAATAAAGTAAGTCAGAAAGAGGAAAACAAATATTGTATATTAATGCATATATGTGGAGCCTAAAAATGGTACAGATGAACTGGTTTGCAGGGAAGAAATAGAGACACAGAGGTAGAGAACAAACGTATGGACACCAAGTGTGGGAAGCCATGGGGTGGTGGTGGTGGCATGAGTTGGGAGTTTGGGATTGACCTGTATACATGTATATGCATAAAATACATAACTAATAATAACGTGCTGTATAAAAAAATAAATAAAATTAAATTTCAAAATTTTAAAAAATAAAATTTAAAAATAAAACAGAAAAAAGTTCTTCCCGTCACACAGATGTATTTATAGGAATGAATTATTTCCATGCTTATATCTATAAATACATAAAAGAGGAATAAAATCTAACTTGAACCATAAAAAAAAAAGTGAACCCACGAGTTATACAGAGGAAAACCCTATCAGGGCACTTGCTCCAGTGGTAAACAATTCTGAAATTGGTCAGAGGTGGGGAACCATCTCCCATACAGCCAGCAACCCACCCCCCATGCAAGGAGCGTCCTCATTGCAAAGCTGGGGGACCATGCCGAGGCATCTGTGAGTAAACGTGAGCTGAGCCCCAGGTCAGCTGCTGCTGAACTGTTCCCACCCTTTCCAGGTAAAACACCTGAATATGTACAAGGGCTTGAAAGCCTAGAGGAAGGACCGTGGAGCCACACCAGCGACCGCACGCAGGCCAACTTGGTGCCTGCAGGCCAGCCAGTGTGGTCCTGGCACCGGGCGCTCTTCCAGAAGCTTTCCATTGCCCTGCTTGAGATACCCCTCCTGTCCCGGCCCCCACTGCTTTTTTCCTTCCTCACCTCTGTCCGGAGAGTATTTCCAGCGGAAGGTATGGGTGACACAACCTCTTCTTTACAGGCGGCAGCCTGGCAACTCCTGCAGAAAGGCCAGCAGAACCCCACTCACACCGGGCCACCCACAAAGCTCTGGCCCCTCACTCCCTCCCACCAGCACAGCCCCGAGACTGCTGACGGGGCAGACAATATGGAGTCAGGCACAGCTTCAGGGGCTATTGCTGCCTGGAGCGCTGTTTATATTGACCTCAACGAGGCACACCTGGGGAGGGCGGGCCGTCAGGGTAAGGCTGCCCAGGTCAGCTAATCCACAACCCTCAGGGAATCACATTGTTGAAAATGGACCCCTCTAAGACAGAAGAGAAGCCAAGGGAAAAAAGGACACAATGACATTTGCAGCACCGTAGATGAGTCTAGAAGTAATCACGTGACTTGTAGTAAGTCAGAAAGTGAAAGACACATATCATATCATATCACTTATAGGTGTTACCTGAAAATGGATACCAGGGCAGATATTTCCACGGAGAAGGGCAATCACAGATTCATTAAACAAACTTATGGTTCACCAATGGAAAGGTGTGAGGATTTGTTTCATTACGATATCGGGGTTAACAGACATATACAAACACAGGTGACATATATAATCACCAAAGACCTACAGAATACCAAGAGAGGACTACTCAACATTCTGTCATAACGTACATGGGAAAAGGATCCCAGGAAGAACAGACATCTGTATACGTGTAAAACAACCACATCTTCCACATCTACAACAAGCCAAACATTGTAATCAAACTTGCTGTAATAAAAAATAAAAAATTAAATTAAAAACACGAACAAGAAGTAGTGAGACAAACGTGAGGGGCTTTCTCCTGGCACATTCCATTCTAAACTCCAATCTAGAACACCACTTCCACTGAGGCTCTCTTGCCCTAGTAACCAGATTTGGTAAGGGTGAACTGCTGCCACCTTGTGGCCGTTTCACACAACAGCAGCTTTAATCCCAGCGCTAGTGGTCAGTTGATATTCAAAATCATTGCAGGCCTGTAAATGACACCTGCCCTGAAAACAAATCCTGGGGTCACATATCGACCAAAAAATTCAAAGGACGTCCATATTTCAAAACGACCGTTTCAAAAGGCATATTTTACGCACATTAGTGTTCTGCTTCTTTTCCTTTCTTTCCTTTTTTGTTAAAAAACACGGGAATGGAAAAAGGCATCCCTCAGAATGGGCGAAAATCGTTGCAGACGAATCAATGGACAGAGGTTTAATCTCCAATATATATATACAGCTCATGCAGCTTAATATTAAAAAAACAAACAACCCCAAATAAATGGGCAGAAGATCTAAAGAGACGTTTCTTCAAAGGAGACACAGAGATGGCCAAGACGCACATGAAAAGCTGCTCAACAGCACTAATTATTAGAGAAATGCAAATCAAAACTACAATGAGGTATCACCTCACACCTATTAGAATCGGCATCATCAGAAAATCTACAAACAACCAATTCTGGGGAGGGTGTGGACAAAAGGAGCCCTCTTCCACTATTGGTGGGAATGTAAATTGATACAGTCACTATGGAGAACAGTATGGAGTTTCCTTAAAAAAATTAGAAATAGAATTTCCATCTGATCCAGCAATCCCACTTCTGGGCATATACCCAGAGAAAACCGTATTTCAAAAAGGCACATTCACCACAATGTTCGTTGCAGAACTATTTACAATAGCCAGGTAATGGAAGCAACCTAAATGCCCACAGACAGATGAATGGATAAAGATGTGGTACATATATGAAATGGAATATTACTCGGCCATAAAAAGGAATGAAACTGGGTCATTTGTAGAGACATCGATGGATCGAGAGACTGTCATACAGAATGAAGTAAGTCAGAAAGAGGAAAACAAATATTGTATATTAATGCATATATGTGGAACCTAAAAAATGGTACAGATGAACTGGTTTGCAGGGAAGAAATAGAGACACAGAGGTAGAGAAAAAACGTATGGACACCAAGTGTGGGAAGCCATGGGGTGGTGGTGGTGGGATGAGTTGGGAGATTGGGATTGAGCTGTATACATGTATATGCATAAAATACATAACTAATAATAACCTGCTGTATAAAAACATAAATAAAATTAAATTTCAAAATTTTAAAAAATAAAATTTAAAAATAAAACAGAAAAAATTCTTCCTGTCAATAAGTTGTATTTATAGGAATGAATTATTTCCATGCTTATATCTATAAATACATAAAAGAGGAATAAAATCTAACTTGAACCATAAAAAAAAAAGTGAACCCACGAGTTATACAGAAGAAAACCCTATCAGGGCACTTGCTCCAGTGGTAAACAATTCTGAAATTGGTCAGAGGTGGGGAACCATCTCCCATACAGCCAGCAACCCACCCCCCACGCAAGGAGCGTCCTCATTGCAAAGCTGGGGGACCATGCCGAGGCATCTGTGAGTAAACGTGAGCTGAGCCCCAGGCCAGCTGCTGCTGAACTGTTCCCACCCTTTCCAGGTAAAACACCTGAATATGTACAAGGGCTTGAAAGCCTAGAGGAAGGACCGTGGAGCCACACCAGCGACCGCACGAAGGCCAACTTGGTGCCTGCAGGCCAGCCAGTGTGGTCCTGGCACCGGGCGCTCTTCCAGAAGCTTTCCATTGCCCTGCCTGAGATACCCCTCCTGTCCCGGCCCCCACTGATTTTTTCCTTCCTCACCTCTGTCCGGAGAGTATTTCCAGCGGAAGGTATGGGTGACACAACCTCTTCTTTACAGGCGGCAGCCTGGCAACTCCTGCAGAAAGGCCAGCAGAACCCCACTCACACCGGGCCACCCACAAAGCTCTGGCCCCTCACTCCCTCCCACCAGCACAGCCCCGAGACTGCTGACGGGGCAGACAATATGGAGTCAGGCACAGCTTCAGGGGCTATTGCTGCCTGGAGCGCTGTTTATATTGACCTCAACGAGGCACACCTGGGGAGGGCGGGCCGTCAGGGTAAGGCTGCCCAGGTCAGCTAATCCACAACCCTCAGGGAATCACATTGTTGAAAATGGACCCCTCTAAGACAGAAGAGAAGCCAAGGGAAAAAAGGACACAATGACATTTGCAGCACCGTAGATGAGTCTAGAAGTAATCACGTGACTTGTAGTAAGTCAGAAAGTGAAAGACACATATCATATCATATCACTTATAGGTGTTACCTGAAAATGGATACCAGGGCAGATATTTCCACGGAGAAGGGCAATCACAGATTCATTAAACAAACTTATGGTTCACCAATGGAAAGGTGTGAGGATTTGTTTCATTACGATATCGGGGTTAACAGACATATACAAACACAGGTGACATATATAATCACCAAAGACCTACAGAATACCAAGAGAGGACTACTCAACATTCTGTCATAACGTACATGGGAAAAGGATCCCAGGAAGAACAGACATCTGTATACGTGTAAAACAACCACATCTTCCACATCTACAACAAGCCAAACATTGTAATCAAACTTGCTGTAATAAAAAATAAAAAATTAAATTAAAAACACGAACAAGAAGTAGTGAGACAAACGTGAGGGGCTTTCTCCTGGCACATTCCATTCTAAACTCCAATCTAGAACACCACTTCCACTGAGGCTCTCTTGCCCTAGTAACCAGATTTGGTAAGGGTGAACTGCTGCCACCTTGTGGCCGTTTCACACAACAGCAGCTTTAATCCCAGCGCTAGTGGTCAGTTGATATTCAAAATCATTGCAGGCCTGTAAATGACACCTGCCCTGAAAACAAATCCTGGGGTCACATATCGACCAAAAAATTCAAAGGACGTCCATATTTCAAAACGACCGTTTCAAAAGGCATATTTTACGCACATTAGTGTTCTGCTTCTTTTCCTTTCTTTCCTTTTTTGTTAAAAAACACGGGAATGGAAAAAGGCATCCCTCAGAATGGGCGAAAATCGTTGCAGACGAATCAATGGACAGAGGTTTAATCTCCAATATATATATACAGCTCATGCAGCTTAATATTAAAAAAACAAACAACCCCAAATAAATGGGCAGAAGATCTAAAGAGACGTTTCTTCAAAGGAGACACAGAGATGGCCAAGACGCACATGAAAAGCTGCTCAACAGCACTAATTATTAGAGAAATGCAAATCAAAACTACAATGAGGTATCACCTCACACCTATTAGAATCGGCATCATCAGAAAATCTACAAACAACCAATTCTGGGGAGGGTGTGGACAAAAGGAGCCCTCTTCCACTATTGGTGGGAATGTAAATTGATACAGTCACTATGGAGAACAGTATGGAGTTTCCTTAAAAAAATTAGAAATAGAATTTCCATCTGATCCAGCAATCCCACTTCTGGGCATATACCCAGAGAAAACCGTATTTCAAAAAGGCACATTCACCACAATGTTCGTTGCAGAACTATTTACAATAGCCAGGTAATGGAAGCAACCTAAATGCCCACAGACAGATGAATGGATAAAGATGTGGTACATATATGAAATGGAATATTACTCGGCCATAAAAAGGAATGAAACTGGGTCATTTGTAGAGACATCGATGGATCGAGAGACTGTCATACAGAATGAAGTAAGTCAGAAAGAGGAAAACAAATATTGTATATTAATGCATATATGTGGAACCTAAAAAATGGTACAGATGAACTGGTTTGCAGGGAAGAAATAGAGACACAGAGGTAGAGAAAAAACGTATGGACACCAAGTGTGGGAAGCCATGGGGTGGTGGTGGTGGGATGAGTTGGGAGATTGGGATTGAGCTGTATACATGTATATGCATAAAATACATAACTAATAATAACCTGCTGTATAAAAACATAAATAAAATTAAATTTCAAAATTTTAAAAAATAAAATTTAAAAATAAAACAGAAAAAATTCTTCCTGTCAATAAGTTGTATTTATAGGAATGAATTATTTCCATGCTTATATCTATAAATACATAAAAGAGGAATAAAATCTAACTTGAACCATAAAAAAAAAAGTGAACCCACGAGTTATACAGAAGAAAACCCTATCAGGGCACTTGCTCCAGTGGTAAACAATTCTGAAATTGGTCAGAGGTGGGGAACCATCTCCCATACAGCCAGCAACCCACCCCCCACGCAAGGAGCGTCCTCATTGCAAAGCTGGGGGACCATGCCGAGGCATCTGTGAGTAAACATGAGCTGAGCCCCAGGCCAGCTGCTGCTGAACTGTTCCCACCCTTTCCAGGTAAAACACCTGAATATGTACAAGGGCTTGAAAGCCTAGAGGAAGGACCGTGGAGCCACACCAGCGACCGCACGCAGGCCAACTTGGTGCCTGCAGGCCAGCCAGTGTGGTCCTGGCACCGGGCGCTCTTCCAGAAGCTTTCCATTGCCCTGCCTGAGATACCCCTCCTGTCCCGGCCCCCAATGATTTTTTCCTTCCTCACCTCTGTCCGGAGAGAAATTCCAGCAGAATGTATGGGTGACACAACCTCTTCTTTACAGGCGGCAGCCTGGCAACTCCTGCAGAAAGGCCAGCAGAACCCCACTCACACCGGGCCACCCACAAAGCTCTGGCCCCTCATTCCCTCCCACCAGCACAGCCCCGAGACTGCTGACGGGGCAGACAATATGGAGTCAGGCACAGCTTCAAGGGCTATTGCTGCCTGGAGCGCTGTTTATATTGACCTCAACGAGGCACACCTGGGGAGGGCGGGCCGTCAGGGTAAGGCTGCCCAGGTCAGCTAATCCACAACCCTCAGGGAATCACATTGTTGAAAATGGACCCCGCTAAGGCAGAAGAGAAGCCAAGGGAAAAAAGGACACAATGCCATTTGCAGCACCGTAGATGAGTCTAGAAGTAATCACGTGACTTGTAGTAAGTCAGAAAGTGAAAGACACATATCATATCATATCACTTATAGGTGTTACCTAAAAATGGATACCAGGGCAGATATTTCCACGGAGAAGGGCAATCACAGATTCATTAAACAAACTTATGGTTCACCAATGGAAAGGTGTGAGGATTGGTTTCATTATGATATCGGGGTTAACAGACATATACAAACACAGGTGACATATATAATCACCAAAGACCTACAGAATACCAAGAGAGGACTACTCAACATTCTGTCATAACGTACATGGGAAAAGGATCCCAGGAAGAACAGACATCTGTATACGTGTAAAAGAACCACATCTTCCACATCTACAACAAGCCAAACATTGTAATCAAACTTGCTGTAATAAGAAATAAAAAATTAAATTAAAAACACGAACAAGAAGTAGTGAGACAAACGTGAGGGGATTTCTCCTGGCACATTCCATTCTAAACTCCAATCTAGAACACCACTTCCACTGAGGCTCTCTTGCCCTAGTAACCAGATTTGGTAAGGGTGAACTGCTGCCACCTTGTGGCCGTTTCACACAACAGCAGCTTTAATCCCAACGCTAATGGTCAGTTGATATTCAAAATCATTGCAGGCCTGTAAATGACACCTGCCCTGAAAACAAATCCTGGGGTCACATATCGACCAAAAAATTCAAAGGACGTCCATATTTCAAAACGACCGTTTCAAAAGGCATATTTTACGCACATTAGTGTTCTGCTTCTTTTCCTTTCTTTCCTTTTTTGTTAAAAAACACGGGAATGGAAAAAGGCATCCCTCAGAATGGGTGAAAATCGTTGCAAACGAATCAATGGACAGAGGTTTAATCTCCAATCTATATAAACAGCTCATGCAGCTTAATATTAAAAAAACAAACAACCCAAAAAAAATGGGCAGAAGATCTAAAGAGACGTTTCTTCAAAGGAGACACAGAGATGGCCAAGACGCACATGAAAAGCTGCTCAACAGCACTAATTATTAGAGAAATGCAAATCAAAACTACAATGAGGTATCACCTCACACCTGTTAGAATCGGCATCATCAGAAAATCTACAAACAACCAATTCTGGGGAGGGTGTGGACAAAAGGAGCCCTCTTCCACTATTGGTGGGAATGTAAATTGATACAGTCACTATGGAGAACAGTATGGAGTTTCCTTAAAAAAACTACAAATAGAATTACCATCTGATCCAGCAATCCCACTTCTGGGCATATACCCAGAGAAAACCGTAAATCAAAAAGGCACATTCACACAATGTTCATTGCAGCACTATTTACAATAGCCAGGTAATGGAAGCAACCTAAATGCCCACAGACAGATGAATGGATAAAGATGTGGTACATATATGAAATGGAATATTACTCGGCCCTAAAAAGGAATGAAACTGGGTCATTTGTAGAGACATCGATGGATCGAGAGACTGTCATACAGAATGAAGTAAGTCAGAAAGAGGAAAACAAATATTGTATATTAATGCATATATGTGGAACCTAAAAAATGGTACAGATGAACTGGTTTGCAGGGAAGAAATAGAGACACAGAGGTAGAGAAAAAACGTATGGACACCAAGTGTGGGAAGCCATGGGGTGGTGGTGGTGGGATGAGTTGGGAGATTGGGATTGAGCTGTATACATGTATATGCATAAAATACATAACTAATAATAACCTGCTGTATAAAAACATAAATAAAATTAAATTTCAAAATTTTAAAAAATAAAATTTAAAAATAAAACAGAAAAAATTCTTCCTGTCAATAAGATGTATTTATAGGAATGAATTATTTCCATGCTTATATTTATAAATACATAACAGAGGAATAAAATCTAACTTGAACCATAAAAGAAAAAAAAAGTGAACCTACGAGTTATACAGCGGAAAATCCTATCACAGCACTTGCTCCAGCGGTAAACAATTCTGAAATTGGTCAGAGGTGGGGAACCATCTCCCATACAGCCAGCAACCCACCCCCCCATGCAAGGAGCGTCCTCATTGCAAAGCTGGGGGACCGTGCGGAGGCATCTGTGAGTAAACGTGAGCTGAGCCCCAGGCCAGCTGCTGCTGAACTGTTCCCACCCTTTCCAGGTAAAACACCTGAATATGTACAAGGGCTTGAAAGCCTAGAGGAAGGACCGTGGAGCCACACCAGCGACCGCACGCAGGCCAACTTGGTGCCTGCAGGCCAGCCAGTGTGGTCCTGGCACCGGGCGCTCTTCCAGAAGCTTTCCATTGCCCTGCCTGAGATACCGCTCCTGTCCCGGCCCCCACTGCTTTTTTCCTTCCTCACCTCTGTCCGGAGAGAATTTCCAGCGGAAGGTATGGGTGACACATCCTCTTCTTTACAGGCGGCAGCCTGGCAACTCCTGCAGAAAGGCCAGGAGAACCCCACTCACACCGGGCCACCCAGAAATCTGTGGCCCCTCACTCCCTCCCACCAGCACAGCCCCGAGACTGCTGACGGGGCAGAGAATATGGAGTCAGGCACAGCTTCAGGGGCTATTGCTGCCTGGAGCGCTGTTTATATAGACCTCAATGAGGCACACCTGGGGAGGGCGGGTCGGCAGGGTAAGGCTGCCCAGGTCAGCTAATCCACAACCCTCAGGGAATCACATTGTTGAAAATGGACCCCACTAAGGCAGAACAGTAGCCAAGGGAAAAAAGGACACAATGCCACTTGCAGCACCGTAGATGAGTCTAGAAGTAATCACGTGACTTGTAGTAAGTCAGAAAGTGAAAGACACATATCATATCATATCACTTATAGGTTTTACCTAAAAATGGATATCAGGGCAGATATTTCCACGGAGAAGGGCAATCACAGATTCATTAAACAAACTTATGGTTCACCAATGGAAAGGTGTGAGGATTGGTTTCATTATGATATCGGGGTTAACAGACATATACAAACACAGGTGACATATATAATCACCAAAGACCTACAGAATACCAAGAGAGGACTACTCAACATTCTGTCATAACGTACATGGGAAAAGGATCCCAGGAAGAACAGACATCTGTATACGCGTAAAAGAACCACATCTTCCACATCTACAACAAGCCAAACATTGTAATCAAACTTGCTGTAATAAGAAATAAAAAATTAAATTAAAAACACGAACAAGAAGTAGTGAGACAAACGTGAGGGGATTTCTCCTGGCACATTCCATTCTAAACTCCAATCTAGAACACCACTTCCACTGAGGCTCTCTTGCCCTAGTAACCAGATTTGGTAAGGGTGAACTGCTGCCACCTTGTGGCCGTTTCACACAACAGCAGCTTTAATCCCAACGCTAATGGTCAGTTGATATTCAAAATCATTGCAGGCCTGTAAATGACACCTGCCCTGAAAACAAATCCTGGGGTCACATATCGACCAAAAAATTCAAAGGACGTCCATATTTCAAAACGACCGTTTCAAAAGGCATATTTTACGCACATTAGTGTTCTGCTTCTTTTCCTTTCTTTCCTTTTTTGTTAAAAAACACGGGAATGGAAAAAGGCATCCCTCAGAATGGGTGAAAATCATTGCAAACGAATCAATGGACAGAGGTTTAATCTCCAATCTATATAAACAGCTCATGCAGCTTAATATTAAAAAAACAAACAACCCCCAAAAAATGGGCAGAAGATCTAAAGAGACGTTTCTTCAAAGGAGACACAGAGATGGCCAAGACGCACATGAAAAGCTGCTCAACAGCACAAATTATTAGAGAAATGCAAATCAAAACTACAATGAGGTATCACCTCACACCTGTTAGAATCGGCATCATCAGAAAATCTACAAACAACCAATTCTGGGGAGGGTGTGGACAAAAGGAGCCCTCTTCCACTATTGGTGGGAATGTAAATTGATACAGTCACTATGGAGAACAGTATGGAGTTTCCTTAAAAAAACTAGAAATAGAATTACCATCTGATCCAGCAATCCCACTTCTGGGCATATACCCAGAGAAAACCGTAAATCAAAAAGGCACATTCACACAATGTTCATTGCAGCACTATTTACAATAGCCAGGTAATGGAAGCAACCTAAATGCCCACAGACAGATGAATGGATAAAGATGTGGTACATATATGAAATGGAATATTACTCGGCCATAAAAAGGAATGAAACTGGGTCATTTGTAGAGACATCGATGGATCGAGAGACTGTCATACAGAATGAAGTAAGTCAGAAAGAGGAAAACAAATATTGTATATTAATGCATATATGTGGAACCTAAAAAATGGTACAGATGAACTGGTTTGCAGGGAAGAAATAGAGACACAGAGGTAGAGAAAAAACGTATGGACACCAAGTGTGGGAAGCCATGGGGTGGTGGTGGTGGGATGAGTTGGGAGATTGGGATTGAGCTGTATACATGTATATGCATAAAATACATAACTAATAATAACCTGCTGTATAAAAACATAAATAAAATTAAATTTCAAAATTTTAAAAAATAAAATTGAAAAATAAAAGAGAAAAAATTCTTCCTGTCAATAAGATGTATTTATAGGAATGAATTATTTCCATGCTTATATTTATAAATACATAACAGAGGAATAAAATCTAACTTGAACCATAAAAGAAAAAAAAAGTGAACCTACGAGTTATACAGCGGAAAATCCTATCACAGCACTTGCTCCAGCGGTAAACAATTCTGAAATTGGTCAGAGGTGGGGAACCATCTCCCATACAGCCAGCAACCCACCCCCCATGCAAGGAGCGTCCTCATTGCAAAGCTGGGGGACCGTGCGGAGGCATCTGTGAGTAAACGTGAGCTGAGCCCCAGGCCAGCTGCTGCTGAACTGTTCCCACCCTTTCCAGGTAAAACACCTGAATATGTACAAGGGCTTGAAAGCCTAGAGGAAGGACCGTGGAGCCACACCAGCGACAGCACGCAGGCCAACTTGGTGCCTGCAGGCCAGCCAGTGTGGTCCTGGCACCGGGCGCTCTTCCAGAAGCTTTCCATTGCCCTGCCTGAGATACCGCTCCTGTCCCGGCCCCCACTGCTTTTTTCCTTCCTCACCTCTGTCCGGAGAGAATTTCCAGCGGAAGGTATGGGTGACACATCCTCTTCTTTACAGGCGGCATCCTGGCAACTCCTGCAGAAAGGCCAGGAGAACCCCACTCACACCGGGCCATCCAGAAATCTGTGGCCCCTCACTCCCTCCCACCAGCACAGCCCCGAGACTGCTGACGGGGCAGAGAATATGGAGTCAGGCACAGCTTCAGGGGCTATTGCTGCCTGGAGCGCTGTTTATATAGACCTCAATGAGGCACACCTGGGGAGGGCGGGTCGGCAGGGTAAGGCTGCCCAGGTCAGCTAATCCACAACCCTCACGGAATCACATTGTTGAAAATGGACCCCACTAAGGCAGAACAGTAGCCAAGGGAAAAAAGGACACAATGCCACTTGCAGCACCGTAGATGAGTCTAGAAGTAATCACGTGACTTGTAGTAAGTCAGAAAGTGAAAGACACATATCATATCATATCACTTATAGGTTTTACCTAAAAATGGATATCAGGGCAGATATTTCCACGGAGAAGGGCAATCACAGATTCATTAAACAAACTTATGGTTCACCAATGGAAAGGTGTGAGGATTGGTTTCATTACGATATCGGGGTTAACAGACATATACAAACACAGGTGACATATATAATCACCAAAGACCTACAGGATACCAAGAGAGGACTACTCAACATTCTGTCATAACGTACATGGGAAAAGGATCCCAGGAAGAACAGACATCTGTATATGTGTAAAAGAACCACATCTTCCACACCTACAACAAGCCAAACATTGTAATCAAACTTGCTGTAATAAAAAATAAAAAATTAAATTAAAAACACGAACAAGAAGTAGTGAGACAAACGTGAGGGGCTTTCTCCTGGCACATTCCATTCTAAACTCCAATCTAGAACACCACTTCCACTGAGGCTCTCTTGCCCTAGGAACCAGATTTGGTAAGGGTGAACTGCTGCCACCTTGTGGCCGTTTCACACAACAGCAGCTTTAATCCCAGCGCTACTGGTCAGTTGATATTCAAAATCATTGCAGGCCTGTAAATGACACCTGCCCTGAAAACAAATCCTGGGGTCACATATCGACCAAAAAATTCAAAGGACGTCCATATTTCAAAATGACCGTTTCAAAAGGCATATTTTACGCACATTAGTGTTCTGCTTCTTTTCCTTTCTTTCCTTTTTTGTTAAAAAACACGGGAATGGAAAAAGGCATCCCTCAGAATGGGCGAAAATCGTTGCAGACGAATCAATGGACAGAGGTTTAATCTCCAATATATATATACAGCTCATGCAGCATAATATTAAAAAAACAAACAACCCAAAAAAATGGGCAGAAGATCTAAAGAGACGTTTCTTCAAAGGAGACACAGAGATGGCCAAGACGCACATGAAAAGCTGCTCAACAGCACTAATTATTAGAGAAATGCAAATCAAAACTACAATGAGGTATCACCTCACACCTGTTAGAATCGGCATCATCAGAAAATCTACAAACAACCAATTCTGGGGAGGGTGTGGACAAAAGGAGCCCTCTTCCACTATTGGTGGGAATGTAAATTGATACAGTCACTATGGAGAACAGTATGGAGTTTCCTTAAAAAAATTAGAAATAGAATTTCCATCTGATCCAGCAATCCCACTTCTGGGCATATACCCAGAGAAAACCGTATTTCAAAAAGGCACATTCACCACAATGTTCGTTGCAGCACTATTTACAATAGCCAGGTAATGGAAGCAACCTAAATGCCCACAGACAGATGAATGGATAAAGATGTGGTACATATATAAAATGGAATATTACTCGGCCATTAAAAGGAATGAAACTGGGTCATTTGTAGAGACATCGATGGATCCAGAGACTGTCATACAGAATAAAGTAAGTCAGAAAGAGGAAAACAAATATTGTATATTAATGCATATATGTGGAGCCTAAAAATGGTACAGATGAACTGGTTTGCAGGGAAGAATTAGAGACACAGAGGTAGAGAACAAACGTATGGACACCAAGTGTGGGAAGCCATGGGGTGGTGGTGGTGGGATGAGTTGGGAGTTTGGGATTGACCTGTATACATGTATATGCATAAAATACATAACTAATAATAACGTGCTGTATAAAAAAATAAATAAAATTAAATTTCAAAATTTTAAAAAATAAAATTTAAAAATAAAACAGAAAAAAGTTCTTCCCGTCACACAGATGTATTTATAGGAATGAATTATTTCCATGCTTATATCTATAAATACATAAAAGAGGAATAAAATCTAACTTGAACCATAAAAAAAAAAGTGAACCCACGAGTTATACAGAGGAAAACCCTATCAGGGCACTTGCTCCAGTGGTAAACAATTCTGAAATTGGTCAGAGGTGGGGAACCATCTCCCATACAGCCAGCAACCCACCCCCCACGCAAGGAGCGTCCTCATTGCAAAGCTGGGGGACCATGCCGAGGCATCTGTGAGTAAACGTGAGCTGAGCCCCAGGCCAGCTGCTGCTGAACTGTTCCCACCCTTTCCAGGTAAAACCCCTGAATATGTACAAGGGCTTGAAAGCCTAGAGGAAGGACCGTGGAGCCACACCAGCGACCGCACGCAGGCCAACTTGGCGCCTGCAGGCCAGCCAGTGTGGTCCTGGCACCGGGCGCTCTTCCAGAAGCTTTCCATTGCCCTGCCTGAGATACCCCTCCTGTCCCGGCCCCCACTGCTTTTTTCCTTCCTCACCTCTGTCCGGAGAGAAATTCCAGCAGAATGTATGGGTGACACAACCTCTTCTTTACAGGCGGCAGCCTGGCAACTCCTGCAGAAAGGCCAGCAGAACCCCACTCACACCGGGCCACCCACAAAGCTCTGGCCCCTCACTCCCTCCCACCAGCACAGCCCCAAGACTGCTGACGGGGCAGAGAATATGGAGTCAGGCACAGCTTCAGGGGCTATTGCTGCCTGGAGCGCTGTTTATATTGACCTCAACGAGGCACACCTGGGGAGGGCGGGCCGTCAGGGTAAGGCTGCCCAGGTCAGCTAATCCACAACCCTCAGGGAATCACATTGTTGAAAATGGACCCCACTAAGCCAGAAGAGAAGCCAAGGGAAAAAAGGACACAATGACATTTGCAGCACCGTAGATGAGTCTAGAAGTAATCACAAGACTTGTAGTAAGTCAGACAGTGAAAGACACATATCATATCACTTATAGGTGTTACCTAAAAATGGATACCAGGGCAGATATTTCCACGGAGAAGGGCAATCACAGATTCATTAAACAAACTTATGGTTCACCAATGGAAAGGTGTGAGGATTGGTTTCATTACGATATCGGGGTTAACAGACATATACAAACACAGGTGACATATATAATCACCAAAGACCTACAGAATACCAAGAGAGGACTACTCAACATTCTGTCATAACGTACATGGGAAAAGGATCCCAGGAAGAACAGACATCTGTATATGTGTAAAAGAACCACATCTTCCACACCTACAACAAGCCAAACATTGTAATCAAACTTGCTGTAATAAAAAATAAAAAATTAAATTAAAAACACGAACAACAAGTAGTGAGACAAACGTGAGGGGCTTTCTCCTGTCACATTCCATTCTAAACTCCAATCTAGAACACCACTTCCACTGAGGCTCTCTTGCCCTAGTAACCAGATTTGGTAAGGGTGAACTGCTGCCACCTTGTGGCCGTTTCACACAACAGCAGCTTTAATCCCAGCGCTACTGGTCAGTTGATATTCAAAATCATTGCAGGCCTGTAAATGACACCTGCCATGAAAACAAATCCTGGGGTCACATATCGACCAAAAAATTCAAAGGACGTCCATATTTCAAAACGACCGTTTCAAAAGGCATATTTTACGCACATTAGTGTTCTGCTTCTTTTCCTTTCTTTCCTTTTTTGTTAAAAAACACGGGAATGGAAAAAGGCATCCCTCAGAATGGGTGAAAATCGTTGCAAACGAATCAATGGACAGAGGTTTAATCTCCAATCTATATAAACAGCTCATGCAGCTTAATATTAAAAAAACAAACAACCCAAAATAAATGGGCAGAAGATCTAAAGAGACGTTTCTTCAAAGGAGACACAGAGATGGCCAAGACGCACATGAAAAGCTGCTCAACAGCACAAATTATTAGAGAAATGCAAATCAAAACTACAATGAGGTATCACCTCACACCTGTTAGAATCGGCATCATCAGAAAATCTACAAACAACCAATTCTGGGGAGGGTGTGGACAAAAGGAGCCCTCTTCCACTATTGGTGGGAATGTAAATTGATACAGTCCCTATGGAGAACAGTATGGAGTTTCCTTAAAAAAACTAGAAATAGAATTACCATCTGATCCAGCAATCCCACTTCTGGGCATATACCCAGAGAAAACCGTATTTCAAAAAGGCACATTCACCACAATGTTCGTTGCAGCACTATTTACAATAGCCAGGTAATGGAAGCAACCTAAATGCCCACAGACAGATGAATGGATAAAGATGTGGTACATATATGAAATGGAATATTACTCGGCCATAAAAAGGAATGAAACTGGGTCATTTGTAGAGACATCGATGGATCGAGAGACTGTCATACAGAATGAAGTAAGTCAGAAAGAGGAAAACAAATATTGTATATTAATGCATATATGTGGAACCTAAAAAATGGTACAGATGAACTGGTTTGCAGGGAAGAAATAGAGACACAGAGGTAGAGAAAAAACGTATGGACACCAAGTGTGGGAAGCCATGGGGTGGTGGTGGTGGGATGAGTTGGGAGATTGGGATTGAGCTGTATACATGTATATGCATAAAATACATAACTAATAATAACCTGCTGTATAAAAACATAAATAAAATTAAATTTCAAAATTTTAAAAAATAAAATTTAAAAATAAAACAGAAAAAATTCTTCCTGTCAATAAGATGTATTTATAGGAATGAATTATTTCCATGCTTATATTTATAAATACATAACAGAGGAATAAAATCTAACTTGAACCATAAAAGAAAAAAAAAGTGAACCTACGAGTTATACAGCGGAAAATCCTATCACAGCACTTGCTCCAGCGGTAAACAATTCTGAAATTGGTCAGAGGTGGGGAACCATCTCCCATACAGCCAGCAACCCACCCCCCATGCAAGGAGCGTCCTCATTGCAAAGCTGGGGGACCGTGCGGAGGCATCTGTGAGTAAACGTGAGCTGAGCCCCAGGCCAGCTGCTGCTGAACTGTTCCCACCCTTTCCAGGTAAAACACCTGAATATGTACAAGGGCTTGAAAGCCTAGAGGAAGGACCGTGGAGCCACACCAGCGACAGCACGCAGGCCAACTTGGTGCCTGCAGGCCAGCCAGGGTGGTCCTGGCACCGGGCGCTCTTCCAGAATCTTTCCATTGCCCTGCCTGAGAAACCGCTCCTGTCCCGGCCCCCACTGCTTTTTTCCTTCCTCACCTCTGTCCGGAGAGAATTTCCAGCGGAAGTTATGGGTGACACATCCTCTTCTTTACAGGCGGCAGCCTGGCAACTCCTGCAGAAAGGCCAGGAGAACCCCACTCACACCGGGCCTCCCAGAAATCTGTGGCCCCTCACTCCCTCCCACCAGCACAGCCCCGAGACTACTGACGGGGCAGAGAATATGGAGTCAGGCACAGCTTCAGGGGCTATTGCTGCCTGGAGCGCTGTTTATATAGACCTCAATGAGGCACACCTGGGGAGGGCGGGTCGGCAGGGTAAGGCTCCCCAGGTCAGCTAATCCACAACCCTCAGGGAATCACATTGTTGAAAATGGACCCCACTAAGGCAGAACAGTAGCCAAGGGAGAAAAGGACACAATGCCATTTGCAGCACCATAGATGACTCTAGAAGTAATCACGTGACTTGTAGTAAGTCAGAAAGTGAAAGACACATATCATATCATATCACTTATAGGTTTTACCTAAAAATGGATATCAGGGCAGATATTTCCACGGAGAAGGGCAATCACAGATTCATTAAACAAACTTATGGTTCACCAATGGAAAGGTGTGAGGATTGGTTTCATTACGATATCGGGGTTAACAGACATATACAAACACAGGTGACATATATAATCACCAAAGACCTACAGAATACCAAGAGAGGACTACTCAACATTCTGTCATAACGTACATGGGAAAAGGATCCCAGGAAGAACAGACATCTGTATATGTGTAAAAGAACCACATCTTCCACACCTACAACAAGCCAAACATTGTAATCAAACTTGCTGTAATAAAAAATAAAAAATTAAATTAAAAACACGAACAAGAAGTAGTGAGACAAACGTGAGGGGCTTTCTCCTGGCACATTCCATTCTAAACTCCAATCTAGAACACCACTTCCACTGAGGCTCTCTTGCCCTAGTAACCAGATTTGGTAAGGGTGAACTGCTGCCACCTTGTGGCCGTTTCACACAACAGCAGCTTTAATCCCAGCGCTAGTGGTCAGTTGATATTCAAAATCATTGCAGGCCTGTAAATGACACCTGCCCTGAAAACAAATCCTGGGGTCACATATCGACCAAAAAATTCAAAGGACGTCCATATTTCAAAACGACCGTTCCAAAAGGCATATTTTACGCACATTCGTGTTCTGCTTCTTTTCCTTTCTTTCCTTATTTGTTAAAAAACACGGGAATGGAAAAAGGCATCCCTCAGAATGGGCGAAAATCGTTGCAGACGAATCAATGGACAGAGGTTTAATCTCCAATATATATATA
Source organism: Mesoplodon mirus (assembly GCF_964341445.2). Taxonomy (NCBI): domain Eukaryota; kingdom Metazoa; phylum Chordata; class Mammalia; order Artiodactyla; family Ziphiidae; genus Mesoplodon; species Mesoplodon mirus. Next base: position 104,243,009 of record NC_138987.1, on the reverse strand, counting down.
CAGCTCATGCAGCTTAATATTAAAAAAACAAACAACCCCAAATAAATGGGCAGAAGATCTAAAGAGACGTTTCTTCAAAGGTGACACAGAGATGGCCAAGACGCACATAAAAAGCTGCTCAACAGCACTAATTATTAGAGAAATGCAAATCAAAACTACAATGAGGTATCACCTCACACCTGTTAGAATCGCCATCATCAGAAAATCTACAAACAACCAATTCTGGGGAGGGTGTGGACAAAAGGAGCCCTCTTCCACTATTGGTGGGAATGTAAATTGATACAGTCACTATGGAGAACAGTATGGAGTTTCCTTAAAAAAACTAGAAATAGAATTTCCATCTGATCCAGCAATCCCACTTCTGGGCATATACCCAGAGAAAACCGTATTTCAAAAAGGCACATTCACCACAATGTTCGTTGCAGCACTATTTACAATAGCCAGGTAATGGAAGCAACCTAAATGCCCACAGACAGATGAATGGATAAAGATGTGGTACATATATAAAATGGAATATTACTCTGCCATTAAAAGGAATGAAACTGGGTCATTTGTAGGGACATCGATGGATCCAGGGACTGTCATACAGAATAAAGTAAGTCAGAAAGAGGAAAACAAATATTGTATATTAATGCATATATGTGGAGCCTAAAAATGGTACAGATGAACTGGTTTGCAGGGAAGAAATAGAGACACAGAGGTAGAGAAAAAACGTATGGACACCAAGTGTGGGAAGCCATGGGGTGGTGGTGGTGGGATGAGTTGGGAGATTGGGATTGAGCTGTATACATGTATATGCATAAAATACATAACTAATAATAACCTGCTGTATAAAAACATAAATAAAATTAAATTTCAAAATTTTTAAAAATAAAATTTAAAAATAAAACAGAAAAAATTCTTCCTGTCAATAAGATGTATTTATAGGAATGAATTATTTCCATGCTTATATCTATAAATACATAAAAGAGGAATAAAATCTAACTTGAACCATAAAAAAAAAAGTGAACCCACGAGTTGTACAGAAGAAAACCCTATCAGGGCACTTGCTCCAGTGGTAAACAATTCTGAAATTGGTCAGAGGTGGGGAACCATCTCCCATACAGCCAGCAACCCACCCCCCACGCAAGGAGCGTCCTCATTGCAAAGCTGGGGGACCATGCCGAGGCATCTGTGAGTAAACGTGAGCTGAGCCCCAGGCCAGCTGCTGCTGAACTGTTCCCACCCTTTCCAGGTAAAACACCTGAATATGTACAAGGGCTTGAAAGCCTAGAGGAAGGACCGTGGAGCCACACCAGCGACAGCACGCAGGCCAACTTGGTGCCTGCAGGCCAGCCAGTGTGGTCCTGGCACCGGGCGCTCTTCCAGAAGCTTTCCATTGCCCTGCCTGAGATACCCCTCCTGTCCCGGCCCCCACTGATTTTTTCCTTCCTCACCTCTGTCCGGAGAGAAATTCCAGCAGAATGTATGGGTGACACAACCTCTTCTTTACAGGCGGCAGCCTGGCAACTCCTGCAGAAAGGCCAGCAGAACCCCACTCACACCGGGCCGCCCACAAAGCTCTGGCCCCTCATTCCCTCCCACCAGCACAGCCCCGAGACTGCTGACGGGGCAGACAATATGGAGTCAGGCACAGCTTCAAGGGCTATTGCTGCCTGGAGCGCTGTTTATATTGACCTCAACGAGGCACACCTGGGGAGGGCGGGCCGTCAGGGTAAGGCTGCCCAGGTCAGCTAATCCACAACCCTCAGGGAATCACATTGTTGAAAATGGACCCCGCTAAGGCAGAAGAGAAGCCAAGGGAAAAAAGGACACAATGCCATTTGCAGCACCGTAGATGAGTCTAGAAGTAATCACGTGACTTGTAGTAAGTCAGAAAGTGAAAGACACATATCATATCATATCACTTATAGGTGTTACCTAAAAATGGATACCAGGGCAGATATTTCCACGGAGAAGGGCAATCACAGATTCATTAAACAAACTTATGGTTCACCAATGGAAAGGTGTGAGGATTGGTTTCATTATGATATCGGGGTTAACAGACATATACAAACACAGGTGACATATATAATCACCAAAGACCTACAGAATACCAAGAGAGGACTACTCAACATTCTGTCATAACGTACATGGGAAAAGGATCCCAGGAAGAACAGACATCTGTATACGTGTAAAAGAACCACATCTTCCACATCTACAACAAGCCAAACATTGTAATCAAACTTGCTGTAATAAGAAATAAAAAATTAAATTAAAAACACGAACAAGAAGTAGTGAGACAAACGTGAGGGGATTTCTCCTGGCACATTCCATTCTAAACTCCAATCTAGAACACCACTTCCACTGAGGCTCTCTTGCCCTAGTAACCAGATTTGGTAAGGGTGAACTGCTGCCACCTTGTGGCCGTTTCACACAACAGCAGCTTTAATCCCAACGCTAATGGTCAGTTGATATTCAAAATCATTGCAGGCCTGTAAATGACACCTGCCCTGAAAACAAATCCTGGGGTCACATATCGACCAAAAAATTCAAAGGACGTCCATATTTCAAAACTACCGTTTCAAAAGGCATATTTTACGCACATTAGTGTTCTGCTTCTTTTCCTTTCTTTCCTTTTTTGTTAAGAAACACAGGAATGGAAAAAGGCATCCCTCAGAATGGGTGAAAATCATTGCAAACGAATCAATGGACAGAGGTTTAATCTCCAATCTATATAAACAGCTCATGCAGCTTAATATTAAAAAAACAAACAACCCAAAAAAAATGGGCAGAAGATCTAAAGAGACGTTTCTTCAAAGGAGACACAGAGATGGCCAAGACGCACATGAAAAGCTGCTCAACAGCACAAATTATTAGAGAAATGCAAATCAAAACTACAATGAGGTATCACCTCACACCTGTTAGAATCGGCATCATCAGAAAATCTACAAACAACCAATTCTGGGGAGGGTGTGGACAAAAGGAGCCCTCTTCCACTATTGGTGGGAATGTAAATTGATACAGTCACTATGGAGAACAGTATGGAGTTTCCTTAAAAAAACTAGAAATAGAATTACCATCTGATCCAGCAATCCCACTTCTGGGCATATACCCAGAGAAAACCGTAAATCAAAAAGGCACATTCACACAATGTTCATTGCAGCACTATTTACAATAGCCAGGTAATGGAAGCAACCTAAATGCCCACAGACAGATGAATGGATAAAGATGTGGTACATATATGAAATGGAATATTACTCGGCCATAAAAAGGAATGAAACTGGGTCATTTGTAGAGACATCGATGGATCGAGAGACTGTCATACAGAATGAAGTAAGTCAGAAAGAGGAAAACAAATATTGTATATTAATGCATATATGTGGAACCTAAAAAATGGTACAGATGAACTGGTTTGCAGGGAAGAAATAGAGACACAGAGGTAGAGAAAAAACGTATGGACACCAAGTGTGGGAAGCCATGGGGTGGTGGTGGTGGGATGAGTTAGGAGATTGGGATTGAGCTGTATACATGTATATGCATAAAATACATAACTAATAATAACCTGCTGTATAAAAACATAAATAAAATTAAATTTCAAAATTTTAAAAAATAAAATTGAAAAATAAAAGAGAAAAAATTCTTCCTGTCAATAAGATGTATTTATAGGAATGAATTATTTCCATGCTTATATTTATAAATACATAACAGAGGAATAAAATCTAACTTGAACCATAAAAGAAAAAAAAAGTGAACCTACGAGTTATACAGCGGAAAATCCTATCACAGCACTTGCTCCAGCGGTAAACAATTCTGAAATTGGTCAGAGGTGGGGAACCATCTCCCATACAGCCAGCAACCCACCCCCCATGCAAGGAGCGTCCTCATTGCAAAGCTGGGGGACCGTGCGGAGGCATCTGTGAGTAAACGTGAGCTGAGCCCCAGGCCAGCTGCTGCTGAACTGTTCCCACCCTTTCCAGGTAAAACACCTGAATATGTACAAGGGCTTGAAAGCCTAGAGGAAGGACCGTGGAGCCACACCAGCGACAGCACGCAGGCCAACTTGGTGCCTGCAGGCCAGCCAGTGTGGTCCTGGCACCGGGCGCTCTTCCAGAAGCTTTCCATTGCCCTGCCTGAGATACCGCTCCTGTCCCGGCCCCCACTGCTTTTTTCCTTCCTCACCTCTGTCCGGAGAGAATTTCCAGCGGAAGGTATGGGTGACACATCCTCTTCTTTACAGGCGGCATCCTGGCAACTCCTGCAGAAAGGCCAGGAGAACCCCACTCACACCGGGCCATCCAGAAATCTGTGGCCCCTCACTCCCTCCCACCAGCACAGCCCCGAGACTGCTGACGGGGCAGAGAATATGGAGTCAGGCACAGCTTCAGGGGCTATTGCTGCCTGGAGCGCTGTTTATATAGACCTCAATGAGGCACACCTGGGGAGGGCGGGTCGGCAGGGTAAGGCTGCCCAGGTCAGCTAATCCACAACCCTCACGGAATCACATTGTTGAAAATGGACCCCACTAAGGCAGAACAGTAGCCAAGGGTAAAAAGGACACAATGCCACTTGCAGCACCGTAGATGAGTCTAGAAGTAATCACGTGACTTGTAGTAAGTCAGAAAGTGAAAGACACATATCATATCATATCACTTATAGGTTTTACCTAAAAATGGATATCAGGGCAGATATTTCCACGGAGAAGGGCAATCACAGATTCATTAAACAAACTTATGGTTCACCAATGGAAAGGTGTGAGGATTGGTTTCATTACGATATCGGGGTTAACAGACATATACAAACACAGGTGACATATATAATCACCAAAGACCTACAGGATACCAAGAGAGGACTACTCAACATTCTGTCATAACGTACATGGGAAAAGGATCCCAGGAAGAACAGACATCTGTATATGTGTAAAAGAACCACATCTTCCACACCTACAACAAGCCAAACATTGTAATCAAACTTGCTGTAATAAAAAATAAAAAATTAAATTAAAAACACGAACAAGAAGTAGTGAGACAAACGTGAGGGGCTTTCTCCTGGCACATTCCATTCTAAACTCCAATCTAGAACACCACTTCCACTGAGGCTCTCTTGCCCTAGGAACCAGATTTGGTAAGGGTGAACTGCTGCCACCTTGTGGCCGTTTCACACAACAGCAGCTTTAATCCCAGCGCTACTGGTCAGTTGATATTCAAAATCATTGCAGGCCTGTAAATGACACCTGCCCTGAAAACAAATCCTGGGGTCACATATCGACCAAAAAATTCAAAGGACGTCCATATTTCAAAACGACCGTTTCAAAAGGCATATTTTACGCACATTAGTGTTCTGCTTCTTTTCCTTTCTTTCCTTTTTTGTTAAAAAACACGGGAATGGAAAAAGGCATCCCTAAGAATGGGCGAAAATCGTTGCAGACGAATCAATGGACAGAGGTTTAATCTCCAATATATATATACAGCTCATGCAGCTTAATATTAAAAAAACAAACAACCCAAAAAAATGGGCAGAAGATCTAAAGAGACGTTTCTTCAAAGGAGACACAGAGATGGCCAAGACGCACATGAAAAGCTGCTCAACAGCACTAATTATTAGAGAAATGCAAATCAAAACTACAATGAGGTATCACCTCACACCTGTTAGAATCGGCATCATCAGAAAATCTACAAACAACCAATTCTGGGGAGGGTGTGGACAAAAGGAGCCCTCTTCCACTATTGGTGGGAATGTAAATTGATACAGTCACTATGGAGAACAGTATGGAGTTTCCTTAAAAAAATTAGAAATAGAATTTCCATCTGATCCAGCAATCCCACTTCTGGGCATATACCCAGAGAAAACCGTATTTCAAAAAGGCACATTCACCACAATGTTCGTTGCAGCACTATTTACAATAGCCAGGTAATGGAAGCAACCTAAATGCCCACAGACAGATGAATGGATAAAGATGTGGTACATATATAAAATGGAATATTACTCGGCCATTAAAAGGAATGAAACTGGGTCATTTGTAGAGACATCGATGGATCCAGAGACTGTCATACAGAATAAAGTAAGTCAGAAAGAGGAAAACAAATATTGTATATTAATGCATATATGTGGAGCCTAAAAATGGTACAGATGAACTGGTTTGCAGGGAAGAATTAGAGACACAGAGGTAGAGAACAAACGTATGGACACCAAGTGTGGGAAGCCATGGGGTGGTGGTGGTGGGATGAGTTGGGAGTTTGGGATTGACCTGTATACATGTATATGCATAAAATACATAACTAATAATAACGTGCTATATAAAAAAATAAATAAAATTAAATTTCAAAATTTTAAAAAATAAAATTTAAAAATAAAACAGAAAAAAGTTCTTCCCGTCACACAGATGTATTTATAGGAATGAATTATTTCCATGCTTATATCTATAAATACATAAAAGAGGAATAAAATCTAACTTGAACCATAAAAAAAAAGTGAACCCACGAGTTATACAGAGGAAAACCCTATCAGGGCACTTGCTCCAGTGGTAAACAATTCTGAAATTGGTCAGAGGTGGGGAACCATCTCCCATACAGCCAGCAACCCACCCCCCACGCAAGGAGCGTCCTCATTGCAAAGCTGGGGGACCATGCCGAGGCATCTGTGAGTAAACGTGAGCTGAGCCCCAGGCCAGCTGCTGCTGAACTGTTCCCACCCTTTCCAGGTAAAACCCCTGAATATGTACAAGGGCTTGAAAGCCTAGAGGAAGGACCGTGGAGCCACACCAGCGACCGCACGCAGGCCAACTTGGCGCCTGCAGGCCAGCCAGTGTGGTCCTGGCACCGGGCGCTCTTCCAGAAGCTTTCCATTGCCCTGCCTGAGATACCCCTCCTGTCCCGGCCCCCACTGCTTTTTTCCTTCCTCACCTCTGTCCGGAGAGAAATTCCAGCAGAATGTATGGGTGACACAACCTCTTCTTTACAGGCGGCAGCCTGGCAACTCCTGCAGAAAGGCCAGCAGAACCCCACTCACACCGGGCCACCCACAAAGCTCTGGCCCCTCACTCCCTCCCACCAGCACAGCCCCAAGACTGCTGACGGGGCAGAGAATATGGAGTCAGGCACAGCTTCAGGGGCTATTGCTGCCTGGAGCGCTGTTTATATTGACCTCAACGAGGCACACCTGGGGAGGGCGGGCCGTCAGGGTAAGGCTGCCCAGGTCAGCTAATCCACAACCCTCAGGGAATCACATTGTTGAAAATGGACCCCACTAAGCCAGAAGAGAAGCCAAGGGAAAAAAGGACACAATGACATTTGCAGCACCGTAGATGAGTCTAGAAGTAATCACAAGACTTGTAGTAAGTCAGACAGTGAAAGACACATATCATATCACTTATAGGTGTTACCTAAAAATGGATACCAGGGCAGATATTTCCACGGAGAAGGGCAATCACAGATTCATTAAACAAACTTATGGTTCACCAATGGAAAGGTGTGAGGATTGGTTTCATTACGATATCGGGGTTAACAGACATATACAAACACAGGTGACATATATAATCACCAAAGACCTACAGAATACCAAGAGAGGACTACTCAACATTCTGTCATAACGTACATGGGAAAAGGATCCCAGGAAGAACAGACATCTGTATATGTGTAAAAGAACCACATCTTCCACACCTACAACAAGCCAAACATTGTAATCAAACTTGCTGTAATAAAAAATAAAAAATTAAATTAAAAACACGAACAACAAGTAGTGAGACAAACGTGAGGGGCTTTCTCCTGGCACATTCCATTCTAAACTCCAATCTAGAACACCACTTCCACTGAGGCTCTCTTGCCCTAGTAACCAGATTTGGTAAGGGTGAACTGCTGCCACCTTGTGGCCGTTTCACACAACAGCAGCTTTAATCCCAGCGCTACTGGTCAGTTGATATTCAAAATCATTGCAGGCCTGTAAATGACACCTGCCCTGAAAACAAATCCTGGGGTCACATATCGACCAAAAAATTCAAAGGACGTCCATATTTCAAAACGACCGTTTCAAAAGGCATATTTTACGCACATTAGTGTTCTGCTTCTTTTCCTTTCTTTCCTTTTTTGTTAAAAAACACGGGAATGGAAAAAGGCATCCCTCAGAATGGGTGAAAATCGTTGCAAACGAATCAATGGACAGAGGTTTAATCTCCAATCTATATAAACAGCTCATGCAGCTTAATATTAAAAAAACAAACAACCCAAAATAAATGGGCAGAAGATCTAAAGAGACGTTTCTTCAAAGGAGACACAGAGATGGCCAAGACGCACATGAAAAGCTGCTCAACAGCACAAATTATTAGAGAAATGCAAATCAAAACTACAATGAGGTATCACCTCACACCTGTTAGAATCGGCATCATCAGAAAATCTACAAACAACCAATTCTGGGGAGGGTGTGGACAAAAGGAGCCCTCTTCCACTATTGGTGGGAATGTAAATTGATACAGTCCCTATGGAGAACAGTATGGAGTTTCCTTAAAAAAACTAGAAATAGAATTACCATCTGATCCAGCAATCCCACTTCTGGGCATATACCCAGAGAAAACCGTATTTCAAAAAGGCACATTCACCACAATGTTCGTTGCAGCACTATTTACAATAGCCAGGTAATGGAAGCAACCTAAATGCCCACAGACAGATGAATGGATAAAGATGTGGTACATATATGAAATGGAATATTACTCGGCCATTAAAAGGAATGAAACTGGGTCATTTGTAGAGACATCGATGGATCGAGAGACTGTCATACAGAATGAAGTAAGTCAGAAAGAGGAAAACAAATATTGTATATTAATGCATATATGTGGAACCTAAAAAATGGTACAGATGAACTGGTTTGCAGGGAAGAAATAGAGACACAGAGGTAGAGAAAAAACGTATGGACACCAAGTGTGGGAAGCCATGGGGTGGTGGTGGTGGGATGAGTTGGGAGATTGGGATTGAGCTGTATACATGTATATGCATAAAATACATAACTAATAATAACCTGCTGTATAAAAACATAAATAAAATTAAATTTCAAAATTTTAAAAAATAAAATTTAAAAATAAAACAGAAAAAATTCTTCCTGTCAATAAGATGTATTTATAGGAATGAATTATTTCCATGCTTATATCTATAAATACATAAAAGAGGAATAAAATCTAACTTGAACCATAAAAAAAAAAGTGAACCCACGAGTTATACAGAAGAAAACCCTATCAGGGCACTTGCTCCAGTGGTAAACAATTCTGAAATTGGTCAGAGGTGGGGAACCATCTCCCATACAGCCAGCAACCCACCCCCCACGCAAGGAGCGTCCTCATTGCAAAGCTGGGGGACCATGCCGAGGCATCTGTGAGTAAACGTGAGCTGAGCCCCAGGCCAGCTGCTGCTGAACTGTTCCCACCCTTTCCAGGTAAAACACCTGAATATGTACAAGGGCTTGAAAGCCTAGAGGAAGGACCGTGGAGCCACACCAGCGACAGCACGCAGGCCAACTTGGTGCCTGCAGGCCAGCCAGTGTGGTCCTGGCACCGGGCGCTCTTCCAGAAGCTTTCCATTGCCCTGCCTGAGATACCCCTCCTGTCCCGGCCCCCAATGATTTTTTCCTTCCTCACCTCTGTCCGGAGAGAAATTCCAGCAGAATGTATGGGTGACACAACCTCTTCTTTACAGGCGGCAGCCTGGCAACTCCTGCAGAAAGGCCAGCAGAACCCCACTCACACCGGGCCGCCCACAAAGCTCTGGCCCCTCATTCCCTCCCACCAGCACAGCCCCGAGACTGCTGACGGGGCAGACAATATGGAGTCAGGCACAGCTTCAAGGGCTATTGCTGCCTGGAGCGCTGTTTATATTGACCTCAACGAGGCACACCTGGGGAGGGCGGGCCGTCAGGGTAAGGCTGCCCAGGTCAGCTAATCCACAACCCTCAGGGAATCACATTGTTGAAAATGGACCCCGCTAAGGCAGAAGAGAAGCCAAGGGAAAAAAGGACACAATGCCATTTGCAGCACCGTAGATGACTCTAGAAGTAATCACGTGACTTGTAGTAAGTCAGAAAGTGAAAGACTCATATCATATCACTTATAGGGGTTACCTAAAAATGGATACCAGGGCAGATATTTCCACGGAGAAGGGCAATCACAGATTCATTAAACAAACTTATGGTTCACCAATGGAAAGGTGTGAGGATTGGTTTCATTACGATATCGGGGTTAACAGACATATACAAACACAGGTGACATATATAATCACCAAAGACCTACAGAATACCAAGAGAGGACTACTCAACATTCTGTCATAACGTACATGGGAAAAGGATCCCAGGAAGAACAGACATCTGTATATGTGTAAAAGAACCACATCTTCCACACCTACAACAAGCCAAACATTGTAATCAAACTTGCTGTAATAAAAAATAAAAAATTAAATTAAAAACACGAACAAGAAGTAGTGAGACAAACGTGAGGGGCTTTCTCCTGGCACATTCCATTCTAAACTCCAATCTAGAACACCACTTCCACTGAGGCTCTCTTGCCCTAGTAACCAGATTTGGTAAGGGTGAACTGCTGCCACCTTGTGGCCGTTTCACACAACAGCAGCTTTAATCCCAGCGCTAGTGGTCAGTTGATATTCAAAATCATTGCAGGCCTGTAAATGACACCTGCCCTGAAAACAAATCCTGGGGTCACATATCGACCAAAAAATTCAAAGGACGTCCATATTTCAAAACGACCGTTTCAAAAGGCATATTTTACACACATTAGTGTTCTGCTTCTTTTCCTTTCTTTCCTTTTTTGTTAAAAAACACGGGAATGGAAAAAGGCATCCCTCAGAATGGGCGAAAATCGTTGCAGACGAATCAATGGACAGAGGTTTAATCTCCAATATATATATACAGCTCATGCAGCTTAATATTAAAAAAACAAACAACCCCAAAAAAATGGGCAGAAGATCTAAAGAGACGTTTCTTCAAAGGAGACACAGAGATGGCCAAGACGCACATGAAAAGCTGCTCAACAGCACTAATTATTAGAGAAATGCAAATCAAAACTACAATGAGGTATCACCTCACACCTGTTAGAATCGCCATCATCAGAAAATTTACAAACAACCAATTCTGGGGAGGGTGTGGACAAAAGGAGCACTCTTCCACTATTGGTGGGAATGTAAATTGATACAGTCACTATGGAGAACAGTATGGAGTTTCCTTAAAAAAATTAGAAATAGAATTTCCATCTGATCCAGCAATCCCACTTCTGGGCATATACCCAGAGAAAACCGTATTTCAAAAAGGCACATTCACCACAATGTTCGTTGCAGCACTATTTACAATAGCCAGGTAATGGAAGCAACCTAAATGCCCACAGACAGATGAATGGATAAAGATGTGGTACATATATAAAATGGAATATTACTCGGCCATTAAAAGGAATGAAACTGGGTCATTTGTAGAGACATCGATGGATCCAGAGACTGTCATACAGAATGAAGTAAGTCAGAAAGAGGAAAACAAATATTGTATATTAATGCATATATGTGGAGCCTAAAAATGGTACAGATGAACTGGTTTGCAGGGAAGAAATAGAGACACAGAGGTAGAGAACAAACGTATGGACACCAAGTGTGGGAAGCCATGGGGTGGTGGTGGTGGGATGAGTTGGGAGTTTGGGATTGACCTGTATACATGTATATGCATAAAATACATAACTAATAATAACGTGCTGTATAAAAAAATAAATAAAATTAAATTTCAAAATTTTAAAAAATGAAATTTAAAAATAAAACAGAAAAAAGTTCTTCCCGTCACACAGATGTATTTATAGGAATGAATTATTTCCATGCTTATATCTATAAATACATAAAAGAGGAATAAAATCTAACTTGAACCATAAAAAAAAAAGTGAACCCACGAGTTATACAGAGGAAAACCCTATCAGGGCACTTGCTCCAGTGGTAAACAATTCTGAAATTGGTCAGAGGTGGGGAACCATCTCCCATACAGCCAGCAACCCACCCCCCACGCAAGGAGCGTCCTCATTGCAAAGCTGGGGGACCATGCCGAGGCATCTGTGAGTAAACGTGAGCTGAGCCCCAGGCCAGCTGCTGCTGAACTGTTCCCACCCTTTCCAGGTAAAACACCTGAATATGTACAAGGGCTTGAAAGCCTAGAGGAAGGACCGTGGAGCCACACCAGCGACCGCACGCAGGCCAACTTGGTGCCTGCAGGCCAGCCAGTGTGGTCCTGGCACCGGGCGCTCTTCCAGAAGCTTTCCATTGCCCTGCCTGAGATACCCCTCCTGTCCCGGCCCCCACTGCTTTTTTCCTTCCTCACCTATGTCCGGAGAGAAATTCCAGCAGAATGTATGGGTGACACAACCTCTTCTTTACAGGCGGCAGCCTGGCAACTCCTGCAGAAAGGCCAGCAGAACCCCACTCACACCGGGCCACCCAGAAATCTGTGGCCCCTCACTCCCTCCCACCAGCACAGCCCCGAGACTGCTGACGGGGCAGACAATATGGAGTCAGGCACAGCTTCAGGGGCTATTGCTGCCTGGAGCGCTGTTTATATAGACCTCAATGAGGCACACCTGGGGAGGGCGGGTCGGCAGGGTAAGGCTGCCCAGGTCAGCTAATCCACAACCCTCAGGGAATCACATTGTTGAAAATGGACCCCACTAAGGCAGAAGAGTAGCCAAGGGAAAAAAGGACACAATGCCATTTGCAGCACCATAGATGACTCTAGAAGTAATCACGTGACTTGTAGTAAGTCAGAAAGTGAAAGACACATATCTTATCATATCACTTATAGGTTTTACCTAAAAATGGATATCAGGGCAGATATTTCCACGGAGAAGGGCAATCACAGATTCATTAAACAAACTTATGGTTCACCAATGGAAAGGTGTGAGGATTGGTTTCATTACGATATCGGGGTTAACAGACATATACAAACACAGGTGACATATATAATCACCAAAGACCTACAGAATACCAAGAGAGGACTACTCAACATTCTGTCATAACGTACATGGGAAAAGGATCCCAGGAAGAACAGACATCTGTATATGTGTAAAAGAACCACATCTTCCACACCTACAACAAGCCAAACATTGTAATCAAACTTGCTGTAATAAAAAATAAAAAATTAAATTAAAAACAAGAACAAGATGTAGAGAGACAAACGTGAGGGGCTTTCTCCTGGCACATTCCATTCTAAACTCCAATCTAGAACACCACTTCCACTGAGGCTCTCTTGCCCTAGTAACCAGATTTGGTAAGGGTGAACTGCTGCCACCTTGTGGCCGTTTCACACAACAGCAGCTTTAATCCCAGCGCTAGTGGTCAGTTGATATTCAAAATCATTGCAGGCCTGTAAATGACACCTGCCCTGAAAACAAATCCTGGGGTCACATATCGACCAAAAAATTCAAAGGACGTCCATATTTCAAAACGACCGTTTCAAAAGGCATATTTTACGCACATTAGTGTTCTGCTTCTTTTCCTTTCTTTTCTTTTTTGTTAAAAAACACGGGAATGGAAAAAGGCATCCCTAAGAATGGGCGAAAATCGTTGCAGACGAATCAATGGACAGAGGTTTAATCTCCAATATATATATACAGCTCATGCAGCTTAATATTAAAAAAACAAACACCCCAAAAAATATGGGCAGAAGATCTAAAGAGACGTTTCTTCAAAGGAGACACAGAGATGGCCAAGACGCACATGAAAAGCTGCTCAACAGCACTAATTATTAGAGAAATGCAAATCAAAACTACAATGAGGTATCACCTCACACCTGTTAGAATCGGCATCATCAGAAAATCTACAAACAACCAATTCTGGGGAGGGTGTGGACAAAAGGAGCCCTCTTCCACTATTGGTGGGAATGTAAATTGATACAGTCACTATGGAGAACAGTATGGAGTTTCCTTAAAAAAACTAGAAATAGAATTACCATCTGATCCAGCAATCCCACTTCTGGGCATATACCCAGAGAAAACCGTAAATCAAAAAGGCACATTCACACAATGTTCATTGCAGCACTATTTACAATAGCCAGGTAATGGAAGCAACCTAAATGCCCACAGACAGATGAATGGATAAAGATGTGGTACATATATGAAATGGAATATTACTCGGCCATAAAAAGGAATGAAACTGGGTCATTTGTAGAGACATCGATGGATCGAGAGACTGTCATACAGAATGAAGTAAGTCAGAAAGAGGAAAACAAATATTGTATATTAATGCATATATGTGGAACCTAAAAAATGGTACAGATGAACTGGTTTGCAGGGAAGAAATAGAGACACAGAGGTAGAGAAAAAACGTATGGACACCAAGTGTGGGAAGCCATGGGGTGGTGGTGGTGGGATGAGTTGGGAGATTGGGATTGAGCTGTATACATGTATATGCATAAAATACATAACTAATAATAAACTGCTGTATAAAAACATAAATAAAATTAAATTTCAAAATTTTAAAAAATAAAATTTAAAAATAAAACAGAAAAAATTCTTCCTGTCAATAAGATGTATTTATAGGAATGAATTATTTCCATGCTTATATTTATAAATACATAACAGAGGAATAAAATCTAACTTGAACCATAAAAGAAAAAAAAAGTGAACCTACGAGTTATACAGCGGAAAATCCTATCACAGCACTTGCTCCAGCGGTAAACAATTCTGAAATTGGTCAGAGGTGGGGAACCATCTCCCATACAGCCAGCAACCCACCCCCCATGCAAGGAGCGTCCTCATTGCAAAGCTGGGGGACAGTGCGGAGGCATCTGTGAGTAAACGTGAGCTGAGCCCCAGGCCAGCTGCTGCTGAACTGTTCCCACCCTTTCCAGGTAAAACACCTGAATATGTACAAGGGCTTGAAAGCCTAGAGGAAGGACCGTGGAGCCACACCAGCGACAGCACGCAGGCCAACTTGGTGCCTGCAGGCCAGCCAGGGTGGTCCTGGCACCGGGCGCTCTTCCAGAATCTTTCCATTGCCCTGCCTGAGATACCGCTCCTGTCCCGGCCCCCACTGCTTTTTTCCTTCCTCACCTCTGTCCGGAGAGAATTTCCAGCGGAAGGTATGGGTGACACATCCTCTTCTTTACAGGCGGCAGCCTGGCAACTCCTGCAGAAAGGCCAGGAGAACCCCACTCACACCGGGCCTCCCAGAAATCTGTGGCCCCTCACTCCCTCCCACCAGCACAGCCCCGAGACTACTGACGGGGCAGACAATATGGAGTCAGGCACAGCTTCAGGGGCTATTGCTGCCTGGAGCGCTGTTTATATAGACCTCAATGAGGCACACCTGGGGAGGGCGGGTCGGCAGGGTAAGGCTGCCCAGGTCAGCTAATCCACAACCCTCAGGGAATCACATTGTTGAAAATGGACCCCACTAAGGCAGAAGAGTAGCCAAGGGAGAAAAGGACACAATGCCATTTGCAGCACCATAGATGACTCTAGAAGTAATCACGTGACTTGTAGTAAGTCAGAAAGTGAAAGACACATATCATATCATATCACTTATAGGTTTTACCTAAAAATGGATATCAGGGCAGATATTTCCACGGAGAAGGGCAATCACAGATTCATTAAACAAACTTATGGTTCACCAATGGAAAGGTGTGAGGATTGGTTTCATTACGATATCGGGGTTAACAGACATATACAAACACAGGTGACATATATAATCACCAAAGACCTACAGAATACCAAGAGAGGACTACTCAACATTCTGTCATAACGTACATGGGAAAAGGATCCCAGGAAGAACAGACATCTGTATATGTGTAAAAGAACCACATCTTCCACACCTACAACAAGCCAAACATTGTAATCAAACTTGCTGTAATAAAAAATAAAAAATTAAATTAAAAACACGAACAACAAGTAGTGAGACAAACGTGAGGGGCTTTCTCCTGGCACATTCCATTCTAAACTCCAATCTAGAACACCACTTCCACTGAGGCTCTCTTGCCCTAGTAACCAGATTTGGTAAGGGTGAACTGCTGCCACCTTGTGGCCGTTTCACACAACAGCAGCTTTAATCCCAGCGCTAGTGGTCAGTTGATATTCAAAATCATTGCAGGCCTGTAAATGACACCTGCCCTGAAAACAAATCCTGGGGTCACATATCGACCAAAAAATTCAAAGGACGTCCATATTTCAAAACGACCGTTCCAAAAGGCATATTTTACGCACATTAGTGTTCTGCTTCTTTTCCTTTCTTTCCTTTTTTGTTAAAAAACACGGGAATGGAAAAAGGCATCCCTCAGAATGGGCGAAAATCGTTGCAGACGAATCAATGGACAGAGGTTTAATCTCCAATATATATATACAGCTCATGCAGCTTAATATTAAAAAAACAAACAACCCCAAATAAATGGGCAGAAGATCTAAAGAGACGTTTCTTCAAAGGTGACACAGAGATGGCCAAGACGCACATAAAAAGCTGCTCAACAGCACTAATTATTAGAGAAATGCAAATCAAAACTACAATGAGGTATCACCTCACACCTGTTAGAATCGCCATCATCAGAAAATCTACAAACAACCAATTCTGGGGAGGGTGTGGACAAAAGGAGCCCTCTTCCACTATTGGTGGGAATGTAAATTGATACAGTCACTATGGAGAACAGTATGGAGTTTCCTTAAAAAAACTAGAAATAGAATTTCCATCTGATCCAGCAATCCCACTTCTGGGCATATACCCAGAGAAAACCGTATTTCAAAAAGGCACATTCACCACAATGTTCGTTGCAGCACTATTTACAATAGCCAGGTAATGGAAGCAACCTAAATGCCCACAGACAGATGAATGGATAAAGATGTGGTACATATATAAAATGGAATATTACTCGGCCATTAAAAGGAATGAAACTGGGTCATTTGTAGAGACAGCGATGGATCCAGGGACTGTCATACAGAATAAAGTAAGTCAGAAAGAGGAAAACAAATATTGTATATTAATGCATATATGTGGAGCCTAAAAATGGTACAGATGAACTGGTTTGCAGGGAAGAAATAGAGACACAGAGGTAGAGAAAAAACGTATGGACACCAAGTGTGGGAAGCCATGGGGTGGTGGTGGTGGGATGAGTTGGGAGATTGGGATTGAGCTGTATACATGTATATGCATAAAATACATAACTAATAATAACCTGCTGTATAAAAACATAAATAAAATTAAATTTCAAAATTTTAAAAAATAAAATTTAAAAATAAAACAGAAAAAATTCTTCCTGTCAATAAGATGTATTTATAGGAATGAATTATTTCCATGCTTATATCTATAAATACATAAAAGAGGAATAAAATCTAACTTGAACCATAAAAAAAAAAGTGAACCCACGAGTTATACAGAAGAAAACCCTATCAGGGCACTTGCTCCAGTGGTAAACAATTCTGAAATTGGTCAGAGGTGGGGAACCATCTCCCATACAGCCAGCAACCCACCCCCCACGCAAGGAGCGTCCTCATTGCAAAGCTGGGGGACCATGCCGAGGCATCTGTGAGTAAACGTGAGCTGAGCCCCAGGCCAGCTGCTGCTGAACTGTTCCCACCCTTTCCAGGTAAAACACCTGAATATGTACAAGGGCTTGAAAGCCTAGAGGAAGGACCGTGGAGCCACACCAGCGACAGCACGCAGGCCAACTTGGTGCCTGCAGGCCAGCCAGTGTGGTCCTGGCACCGGGCGCTCTTCCAGAAGCTTTCCATTGCCCTGCCTGAGATACCCCTCCTGTCCCGGCCCCCACTGATTTTTTCCTTCCTCACCTCTGTCCGGAGAGAAATTCCAGCAGAATGTATGGGTGACACAACCTCTTCTTTACAGGCGGCAGCCTGGCAACTCCTGCAGAAAGGCCAGCAGAACCCCACTCACACCGGGCCGCCCACAAAGCTCTGGCCCCTCATTCCCTCCCACCAGCACAGCCCCGAGACTGCTGACGGGGCAGACAATATGGAGTCAGGCACAGCTTCAAGGGCTATTGCTGCCTGGAGCGCTGTTTATATTGACCTCAACGAGGCACACCTGGGGAGGGCGGGCCGTCAGGGTAAGGCTGCCCAGGTCAGCTAATCCACAACCCTCAGGGAATCACATTGTTGAAAATGGACCCCGCTAAGGCAGAAGAGAAGCCAAGGGAAAAAAGGACACAATGCCATTTGCAGCACCGTAGATGACTCTAGAAGTAATCACGTGACTTGTAGTAAGTCAGAAAGTGAAAGACTCATATCATATCACTTATAGGGGTTACCTAAAAATGGATACCAGGGCAGATATTTCCACGGAGAAGGGCAATCACAGATTCATTAAACAAACTTATGGTTCACCAATGGAAAGGTGTGAGGATTGGTTTCATTACGATATCGGGGTTAACAGACATATACAAACACAGGTGACATATATAATCACCAAAGACCTACAGAATACCAAGAGAGGACTACTCAACATTCTGTCATAACGTACATGGGAAAAGGATCCCAGGAAGAACAGACATCTGTATATGTGTAAAAGAACCACATCTTCCACACCTACAACAAGCCAAACATTGTAATCAAACTTGCTGTAATAAAAAATAAAAAATTAAATTAAAAACACGAACAAGAAGTAGTGAGACAAACGTGAGGGGCTTTCTCCTGGCACATTCCATTCTAAACTCCAATCTAGAACACCACTTCCACTGAGGCTCTCTTGCCCTAGTAACCAGATTTGGTAAGGGTGAACTGCTGCCACCTTGTGGCCGTTTCACACAACAGCAGCTTTAATCCCAGCGCTAGTGGTCAGTTGATATTCAAAATCATTGCAGGCCTGTAAATGACACCTGCCCTGAAAACAAATCCTGGGGTCACATATCGACCAAAAAATTCAAAGGACGTCCATATTTCAAAACGACCGTTTCAAAAGGCATATTTTACACACATTAGTGTTCTGCTTCTTTTCCTTTCTTTCCTTTTTTGTTAAAAAACACGGGAATGGAAAAAGGCATCCCTCAGATTGGGCGAAAATCGTTGCAGACGAATCAATGGACAGAGGTTTAATCTCCAATATATATATACAGCTCATGCAGCTTAATATTAAAAAAACAAACAACCCCAAAAAAATGGGCAGAAGATCTAAAGAGACGTTTCTTCAAAGGAGACACAGAGATGGCCAAGACGCACATGAAAAGCTGCTCAACAGCACTAATTATTAGAGAAATGCAAATCAAAACTACAATGAGGTATCACCTCACACCTGTTAGAATCGCCATCATCAGAAAATTTACAAACAACCAATTCTGGGGAGGGTGTGGACAAAAGGAGCACTCTTCCACTATTGGTGGGAATGTAAATTGATACAGTCACTATGGAGAACAGTATGGAGTTTCCTTAAAAAAATTAGAAATAGAATTTCCATCTGATCCAGCAATCCCACTTCTGGGCATATACCCAGAGAAAACCGTATTTCAAAAAGGCACATTCACCACAATGTTCGTTGCAGCACTATTTACAATAGCCAGGTAATGGAAGCAACCTAAATGCCCACAGACAGATGAATGGATAAAGATGTGGTACATATATAAAATGGAATATTACTCGGCCATTAAAAGGAATGAAACTGGGTCATTTGTAGAGACATCGATGGATCCAGAGACTGTCATACAGAATGAAGTAAGTCAGAAAGAGGAAAACAAATATTGTATATTAATGCATATATGTGGAGCCTAAAAATGGTACAGATGAACTGGTTTGCAGGGAAGAAATAGAGACACAGAGGTAGAGAACAAACGTATGGACACCAAGTGTGGGAAGCCATGGGGTGGTGGTGGTGGGATGAGTTGGGAGTTTGGGATTGACCTGTATACATGTATATGCATAAAATACATAACTAATAATAACGTGCTGTATAAAAAAATAAATAAAATTAAATTTCAAAATTTTAAAAAATAAAATTTAAAAATAAAACAGAAAAAAGTTCTTCCCGTCACACAGATGTATTTATAGGAATGAATTATTTCCATGCTTATATCTATAAATACATAAAAGAGGAATAAAATCTAACTTGAACCATAAAAAAAAAAGTGAACCCACGAGTTATACAGAGGAAAACCCTATCAGGGCACTTGCTCCAGTGGTAAACAATTCTGAAATTGGTCAGAGGTGGGGAACCATCTCCCATACAGCCAGCAACCCACCCCCCACGCAAGGAGCGTCCTCATTGCAAAGCTGGGGGACCATGCCGAGGCATCTGTGAGTAAACGTGAGCTGAGCCCCAGGCCAGCTGCTGCTGAACTGTTCCCACCCTTTCCAGGTAAAACACCTGAATATGTACAAGGGCTTGAAAGCCTAGAGGAAGGACCGTGGAGCCACACCAGCGACCGCACGCAGGCCAACTTGGTGCCTGCAGGCCAGCCAGTGTGGTCCTGGCACCGGGCGCTCTTCCAGAAGCTTTCCATTGCCCTGCCTGAGATACCCCTCCTGTCCCGGCCCCCACTGCTTTTTTCCTTCCTCACCTATGTCCGGAGAGAAATTCCAGCAGAATGTATGGGTGACACAACCTCTTCTTTACAGGCGGCAGCCTGGCAACTCCTGCAGAAAGGCCAGCAGAACCCCACTCACACCGGGCCACCCAGAAATCTGTGGCCCCTCACTCCCTCCCACCAGCACAGCCCCGAGACTGCTGACGGGGCAGACAATATGGAGTCAGGCACAGCTTCAGGGGCTATTGCTGCCTGGAGCGCTGTTTATATAGACCTCAATGAGGCACACCTGGGGAGGGCGGGTCGGCAGGGTAAGGCTGCCCAGGTCAGCTAATCCACAACCCTCAGGGAATCACATTGTTGAAAATGGACCCCACTAAGGCAGAAGAGTAGCCAAGGGAAAAAAGGACACAATGCCATTTGCAGCACCATAGATGACTCTAGAAGTAATCATGTGACTTGTAGTAAGTCAGAAAGTGAAAGACACATATCATATCATATCACTTATAGGTTTTACCTAAAAATGGATATCAGGGCAGATATTTCCACGGAGAAGGGCAATCACAGATTCATTAAACAAACTTATGGTTCACCAATGGAAAGGTGTGAGGATTGGTTTCATTACGATATCGGGGTTAACAGACATATACAAACACAGGTGACATATATAATCACCAAAGACCTACAGAATACCAAGAGAGGACTACTCAACATTCTGTCATAACGTACATGGGAAAAGGATCCCAGGAAGAACAGACATCTGTATATGTGTAAAAGAACCACATCTTCCACACCTACAACAAGCCAAACATTGTAATCAAACTTGCTGTAATAAAAAATAAAAAATTAAATTAAAAACAAGAACAAGATGTAGAGAGACAAACGTGAGGGGCTTTCTCCTGGCACATTCCATTCTAAACTCCAATCTAGAACACCACTTCCACTGAGGCTCTCTTGCCCTAGTAACCAGATTTGGTAAGGGTGAACTGCTGCCACCTTGTGGCCGTTTCACACAACAGCAGCTTTAATCCCAGCGCTAGTGGTCAGTTGATATTCAAAATCATTGCAGGCCTGTAAATGACACCTGCCCTGAAAACAAATCCTGGGGTCACATATCGACCAAAAAATTCAAAGGACGTCCATATTTCAAAACGACCGTTTCAAAAGGCATATTTTACGCACATTAGTGTTCTGCTTCTTTTCCTTTCTTTTCTTTTTTGTTAAAAAACACGGGAATGGAAAAAGGCATCCCTCAGAATGGGCGAAAATCGTTGCAGACGAATCAATGGACAGAGGTTTAATCTCCAATATATATATACAGCTCATGCAGCTTAATATTAAAAAAACAAACACCCCAAAAAATATGGGCAGAAGATCTAAAGAGACGTTTCTTCAAAGGAGACACAGAGATGGCCAAGACGCACATGAAAAGCTGCTCAACAGCACTAATTATTAGAGAAATGCAAATCAAAACTACAATGAGGTATCACCTCACACCTGTTAGAATCGGCATCATCAGAAAATCTACAAACAACCAATTCTGGGGAGGGTGTGGACAAAAGGAGCCCTCTTCCACTATTGGTGGGAATGTAAATTGATACAGTCACTATGGAGAACAGTATGGAGTTTCCTTAAAAAAACTAGAAATAGAATTACCATCTGATCCAGCAATCCCACTTCTGGGCATATACCCAGAGAAAACCGTAAATCAAAAAGGCACATTCACACAATGTTCATTGCAGCACTATTTACAATAGCCAGGTAATGGAAGCAACCTAAATGCCCACAGACAGATGAATGGATAAAGATGTGGTACATATATGAAATGGAATATTACTCGGCCATAAAAAGGAATGAAACTGGGTCATTTGTAGAGACATCGATGGATCGAGAGACTGTCATACAGAATGAAGTAAGTCAGAAAGAGGAAAACAAATATTGTATATTAATGCATATATGTGGAACCTAAAAAATGGTACAGATGAACTGGTTTGCAGGGAAGAAATAGAGACACAGAGGTAGAGAAAAAACGTATGGACACCAAGTGTGGGAAGCCATGGGGTGGTGGTGGTGGGATGAGTTGGGAGATTGGGATTGAGCTGTATACATGTATATGCATAAAATACATAACTAATAATAACCTGCTGTATAAAAACATAAATAAAATTAAATTTCAAAATTTTAAAAAATAAAATTTAAAAATAAAACAGAAAAAATTCTTCCTGTCAATAAGATGTATTTATAGGAATCAATTATTTCCATGCTTATATTTATAAATACATAACAGAGGAATAAAATCTAACTTGAACCATAAAAGAAAAAAAAAGTGAACCTACGAGTTATACAGCGGAAAATCCTATCACA
This sequence comes from Mesoplodon mirus, assembly GCF_964341445.2. Lineage (NCBI taxonomy): Eukaryota > Metazoa > Chordata > Mammalia > Artiodactyla > Ziphiidae > Mesoplodon > Mesoplodon mirus. The sequence continues at coordinate 104,220,200 of NC_138987.1, read as the reverse complement.
GCACTTGCTCCAGCGGTAAACAATTCTGAAATTGGTCAGAGGTGGGGAACCATCTCGCATACAGCAAGCAACCCACCCCCCATGCAAGGAGCGTCCTCATTGCAAAGCTGGGGGACCATGCCGAGGCATCTGTGAGTAAACGTGAGCTGAGCCCCAGGCCAGCTGCTGCTGAACTGTTCCCACCCTTTCCAGGTAAAACACCTGAATATGTACAAGGGCTTGAAAGCCTAGAGGAAGGACCGTGGAGCCACACCAGCGACAGCACGCAGGCCAACTTGGTGCCTGCAGGCCAGCCAGGGTGGTCCTGGCACCGGGCGCTCTTCCAGAATCTTTCCATTGCCCTGCCTGAGATACTGCTCCTGTCCCGGCCCCCACTGCTTTTTTCCTTCCTCACCTCTGTCCGGAGAGAATTTCCAGCGGAAGGTATGGGTGACACATCCTCTTCTTTACAGGCGGCAGCCTGGCAACTCCTGCAGAAAGGCCAGGAGAACCCCACTCACACCGGGCCACCCAGAAATCTGTGGCCCCTCACTCCCTCCCACCAGCACAGCCCCGAGACTACTGACGGGGCAGACAATATGGAGTCAGGCACAGCTTCAGGGGCTATTGCTGCCTGGAGCGCTGTTTATATAGACCTCAATGAGGCACACCTGGGGAGGGCGGGTCGGCAGGTTAAGGCTGCCCAGGTCAGCTAATCCACAACCCTCAGGGAATCACATTGTTGAAAATGGACCCCACTAAGGCAGAAGAGTAGCCAAGGGAGAAAAGGACACAATGCCATTTGCAGCACCATAGATGACTCTAGAAGTAATCACGTGACTTGTAGTAAGTCAGAAAGTGAAAGACACATATCATATCATATCACTTATAGGTTTTACCTAAAAATGGATATCAGGGCAGATATTTCCACGGAGAAGGGCAATCACAGATTCATTAAACAAACTTATGGTTCACCAATGGAAAGGTGTGAGGATTGGTTTCATTACGATATCGGGGTTAACAGACATATACAAACACAGGTGACATATATAATCACCAAAGACCTACAGAATACCAAGAGAGGACTACTCAACATTCTGTCATAACGTACATGGGAAAAGGATCCCAGGAAGAACAGACATCTGTATATGTGTAAAAGAACCACATCTTCCACACCTACAACAAGCCAAACATTGTAATCAAACTTGCTGTAATAAAAAATAAAAAATTAAATTAAAAACACGAACAAGAAGTAGTGAGACAAACGTGAGGGGCTTTCTCCTGGCACATTCCATTCTAAACTCCAATCTAGAACACCACTTCCACTGAGGCTCTCTTGCCCTAGTAACCAGATTTGGTAAGGGTGAACTGCTGCCACCTTGTGGCCGTTTCACACAACAGCAGCTTTAATCCCAGCGCTAGTGGTCAGTTGATATTCAAAATCATTGCAGGCCTGTAAATGACACCTGCCCTGAAAACAAATCCTGGGGTCACATATCGACCAAAAAATTCAAAGGACGTCCATATTTCAAAACGACCGTTCCAAAAGGCATATTTTACGCACATTAGTGTTCTGCTTCTTTTCCTTTCTTTCCTTTTTTGTTAAAAAACACGGGAATGGAAAAAGGCATCCCTCAGAATGGGCGAAAATCGTTGCAGACGAATCAATGGACAGAGGTTTAATCTCCAATATATATATACAGCTCATGCAGCTTAATATTAAAAAAACAAACAACCCCAAATAAATGGGCAGAAGATCTAAAGAGACGTTTCTTCAAAGGTGACACAGAGATGGCCAAGACGCACATAAAAAGCTGCTCAACAGCACTAATTATTAGAGAAATGCAAATCAAAACTACAATGAGGTATCACCTCACACCTGTTAGAATCGCCATCATCAGAAAATCTACAAACAACCAATTCTGGGGAGGGTGTGGACAAAAGGAGCCCTCTTCCACTATTGGTGGGAATGTAAATTGATACAGTCACTATGGAGAACAGTATGGAGTTTCCTTAAAAAAACTAGAAATAGAATTTCCATCTGATCCAGCAATCCCACTTCTGGGCATATACCCAGAGAAAACCGTATTTCAAAAAGGCACATTCACCACAATGTTCGTTGCAGCACTATTTACAATAGCCAGGTAATGGAAGCAACCTAAATGCCCACACACAGATGAATGGATAAAGATGTGGTACATATATAAAATGGAATATTACTCGGCCATTAAAAGGAATGAAACTGGGTCATTTGTAGAGACATCGATGGATCCAGGGACTGTCATACAGAATAAAGTAAGTCAGAAAGAGGAAAACAAATATTGTATATTAATGCATATATGTGGAGCCTAAAAATGGTACAGATGAACTGGTTTGCAGGGAAGAAATAGAGACACAGAGGTAGAGAAAAAACGTATGGACACCAAGTGTGGGAAGCCATGGGGTGGTGGTGGTGGGATGAGTTGGGAGATTGGGATTGAGCTGTATACATGTATATGCATAAAATACATAACTAATAATAACCTGCTGTATAAAAACATAAATAAAATTAAATTTCAAAATTTTAAAAAATAAAATTTAAAAATAAAACAGAAAAAATTCTTCCTGTCAATAAGATGTATTTATAGGAATGAATTATTTCCATGCTTATATCTATAAATACATAAAAGAGGAATAAAATCTAACTTGAACCATAAAAAAAAAAGTGAACCCACGAGTTATACAGAAGAAAACCCTATCAGGGCACTTGCTCCAGTGGTAAACAATTCTGAAATTGGTCAGAGGTGGGGAACCATCTCCCATACAGCCAGCAACCCACCCCCCACGCAAGGAGCGTCCTCATTGCAAAGCTGGGGGACCATGCCGAGGCATCTGTGAGTAAACGTGAGCTGAGCCCCAGGCCAGCTGCTGCTGAACTGTTCCCACCCTTTCCAGGTAAAACACCTGAATATGTACAAGGGCTTGAAAGCCTAGAGGAAGGACCGTGGAGCCACACCAGCGACAGCACGCAGGCCAACTTGGTGCCTGCACGCCAGCCAGTGTGGTCCTGGCACCGGGCGCTCTTCCAGAAGCTTTCCATTGCCCTGCCTGAGATACCCCTCCTGTCCCGGCCCCCACTGATTTTTTCCTTCCTCACCTCTGTCCGGAGAGAAATTCCAGCAGAATGTATGGGTGACACAACCTCTTCTTTACAGGCGGCAGCCTGGCAACTCCTGCAGAAAGGCCAGCAGAACCCCACTCACACCGGGCCGCCCACAAAGCTCTGGCCCCTCATTCCCTCCCACCAGCACAGCCCCGAGACTGCTGACGGGGCAGACAATATGGAGTCAGGCACAGCTTCAAGGGCTATTGCTGCCTGGAGCGCTGTTTATATTGACCTCAACGAGGCACACCTGGGGAGGGCGGGCCGTCAGGGTAAGGCTGCCCAGGTCAGCTAATCCACAACCCTCAGGGAATCACATTGTTGAAAATGGACCCCGCTAAGGCAGAAGAGAAGCCAAGGGAAAAAAGGACACAATGCCATTTGCAGCACCGTAGATGACTCTAGAAGTAATCACGTGACTTGTAGTAAGTCAGAAAGTGAAAGACTCATATCATATCACTTATAGGGGTTACCTAAAAATGGATACCAGGGCAGATATTTCCACGGAGAAGGGCAATCACAGATTCATTAAACAAACTTATGGTTCACCAATGGAAAGGTGTGAGGATTGGTTTCATTACGATATCGGGGTTAACAGACATATACAAACACAGGTGACATATATAATCACCAAAGACCTACAGAATACCAAGAGAGGACTACTCAACATTCTGTCATAACGTACATGGGAAAAGGATCCCAGGAAGAACAGACATCTGTATATGTGTAAAAGAACCACATCTTCCACACCTACAACAAGCCAAACATTGTAATCAAACTTGCTGTAATAAAAAATAAAAAATTAAATTAAAAACACGAACAAGAAGTAGTGAGACAAACGTGAGGGGCTTTCTCCTGGCACATTCCATTCTAAACTCCAATCTAGAACACCACTTCCACTGAGGCTCTCTTGCCCTAGTAACCAGATTTGGTAAGGGTGAACTGCTGCCACCTTGTGGCCGTTTCACACAACAGCAGCTTTAATCCCAGCGCTAGTGGTCAGTTGATATTCAAAATCATTGCAGGCCTGTAAATGACACCTGCCCTGAAAACAAATCCTGGGGTCACATATCGACCAAAAAATTCAAAGGACGTCCATATTTCAAAACGACCGTTTCAAAAGGCATATTTTACACACATTAGTGTTCTGCTTCTTTTCCTTTCTTTCCTTTTTTGTTAAAAAACACGGGAATGGAAAAAGGCATCCCTCAGAATGGGCGAAAATCGTTGCAGACGAATCAATGGACAGAGGTTTAATCTCCAATATATATATACAGCTCATGCAGCTTAATATTAAAAAAACAAACAACCCCAAAAAAATGGGCAGAAGATCTAAAGAGACGTTTCTTCAAAGGAGACACAGAGATGGCCAAGACGCACATGAAAAGCTGCTCAACAGCACTAATTATTAGAGAAATGCAAATCAAAACTACAATGAGGTATCACCTCACACCTGTTAGAATCGCCATCATCAGAAAATTTACAAACAACCAATTCTGGGGAGGGTGTGGACAAAAGGAGCACTCTTCCACTATTGGTGGGAATGTAAATTGATACAGTCACTATGGAGAACAGTATGGAGTTTCCTTAAAAAAATTAGAAATAGAATTTCCATCTGATCCAGCAATCCCACTTCTGGGCATATACCCAGAGAAAACCGTATTTCAAAAAGGCACATTCACCACAATGTTCGTTGCAGCACTATTTACAATAGCCAGGTAATGGAAGCAACCTAAATGCCCACAGACAGATGAATGGATAAAGATGTGGTACATATATAAAATGGAATATTACTCGGCCATTAAAAGGAATGAAACTGGGTCATTTGTAGAGACATCGATGGATCCAGAGACTGTCATACAGAATGAAGTAAGTCAGAAAGAGGAAAACAAATATTGTATATTAATGCATATATGTGGAGCCTAAAAATGGTACAGATGAACTGGTTTGCAGGGAAGAAATAGAGACACAGAGGTAGAGAACAAACGTATGGACACCATGTGTGGGAAGCCATGGGGTGGTGGTGGTGGGATGAGTTGGGAGTTTGGGATTGACCTGTATACATGTATATGCATAAAATACATAACTAATAATAACGTGCTGTATAAAAAAATAAATAAAATTAAATTTCAAAATTTTAAAAAATAAAATTTAAAAATAAAACAGAAAAAAGTTCTTCCCGTCACACAGATGTATTTATAGGAATGAATTATTTCCATGCTTATATCTATAAATACATAAAAGAGGAATAAAATCTAACTTGAACCATAAAAAAAAAAGTGAACCCACGAGTTATACAGAGGAAAACCCTATCAGGGCACTTGCTCCAGTGGTAAACAATTCTGAAATTGGTCAGAGGTGGGGAACCATCTCCCATACAGCCAGCAACCCACCCCCCACGCAAGGAGCGTCCTCATTGCAAAGCTGGGGGACCATGCCGAGGCATCTGTGAGTAAACGTGAGCTGAGCCCCAGGCCAGCTGCTGCTGAACTGTTCCCACCCTTTCCAGGTAAAACACCTGAATATGTACAAGGGCTTGAAAGCCTAGAGGAAGGACCGTGGAGCCACACCAGCGACCGCACGCAGGCCAACTTGGTGCCTGCAGGCCAGCCAGTGTGGTCCTGGCACCGGGCGCTCTTCCAGAAGCTTTCCATTGCCCTGCCTGAGATACCCCTCCTGTCCCGGCCCCCACTGCTTTTTTCCTTCCTCACCTATGTCCGGAGAGAAATTCCAGCAGAATGTATGGGTGACACAACCTCTTCTTTACAGGCGGCAGCCTGGCAACTCCTGCAGAAAGGCCAGCAGAACCCCACTCACACCGGGCCACCCAGAAATCTGTGGCCCCTCACTCCCTCCCACCAGCACAGCCCCGAGACTGCTGACGGGGCAGACAATATGGAGTCAGGCACAGCTTCAGGGGCTATTGCTGCCTGGAGCGCTGTTTATATAGACCTCAATGAGGCACACCTGGGGAGGGCGGGTCGGCAGGGTAAGGCTGCCCAGGTCAGCTAATCCACAACCCTCAGGGAATCACATTGTTGAAAATGGACCCCACTAAGGCAGAAGAGTAGCCAAGGGAAAAAAGGACACAATGACATTTGCAGCACCGTAGATGAGTCTAGAAGTAATCACGTGACATGTAGTAAGTCAGAAAGTGAAAGACACATATCATATCATATCACTTATAGGTGTTACCTAAAAATGGATACCAGGGCAGATATTTCCACGGAGAAGGGCAATCACAGATTCATTAAACAAACTTATGGTTCACCAATGGAAAGGTGTGAGGATTGGTTTCATTATGATATCGGGGTTAACAGACATATGCAAACACAGGTGACATATATAATCACCAAAGACCTACAGAATACCAAGAGAGGACTACTCAACATTCTGTCATAACGTACATGGGAAAAGGATCCCAGGAAGAACAGACATCTGTATACGTGTAAAAGAACCACATCTTCCACATCTACAACAAGCCAAACATTGTAATCAAACTTGCTGTAATAAGAAATAAAAAATTAAATTAAAAACACGAACAAGAAGTAGTGAGACAAACGTGAGGGGATTTCTCCTGGCACATTCCATTCTAAACTCCAATCTAGAACACCACTTCCACTGAGGCTCTCTTGCCCTAGTAACCAGATTTGGTAAGGGTGAACTGCTGCCACCTTGTGGCCGTTTCACACAACAGCAGCTTTAATCCCAGCGCTAGTGGTCAGTTGATATTCAAAATCATTGCAGGCCTGTAAATGACACCTGCCCTGAAAACAAATCCTGGGGTCACATATCGACCAAGAAATTCAAAGGACGTCCATATTTCAAAACGACCGTTTCAAAAGGCATATTTTACGCACATTAGTGTTCTGCTTCTTTTCCTTTCTTTCCTTTTTTGTTAAAAAACACGGGAATGGAAAAAGGCATCCCTCAGAATGGGTGAAAATCGTTGCAAACGAATCAATGGACAGAGGTTTAATCTCCAATCTATATAAACAGCTCATGCAGCTTAATATTAAAAAAACAAACAACCCCAAATAAATGGGCAGAAGATCTAAAGAGACTTTTCTTCAAAGGAGACACAGAGATGGCCAAGACGCACATGAAAAGCTGCTCAACAGCACAAATTATTAGAGAAATGCAAATCAAAACTACAATGAGGTATCACCTCACACCTGTTAGAATCGGCATCATCAGAAAATCTACAAACAACCAATTCTGGGGAGGGTGTGGACAAAAGGAGCCCTCTTCCACTATTGGTGGGAATGTAAATTGATACAGTCACTATGAAGAACAGTATGGAGTTTCCTCAAAAAAACTAGAAATAGAATTTCCATCTGATCCAGCAATCCCACTTCTGGGCATATACCCAGAGAAAACCGTAAATCAAAAAGGCACATTCACACAATGTTCATTGCAGCACTATTTACAATAGCCAGGTAATGGAAGCAACCTAAATGCCCACAGACAGATGAATGGATAAAGATGTGGTACATATATGAAATGGAATATTACTCGGCCATAAAAAGGAATGAAACTGGGTCATTTGTAGAGACATCGATGGATCGAGAGACTGTCATACAGAATGAAGTAAGTCAGAAAGAGGAAAACAAATATTGTATATTAATGCATATATGTGGAACCTAAAAAATGGTACAGATGAACTGGTTTGCAGGGAAGAAATAGAGACACAGAGGTAGAGAAAAAACGTATGGACACCAAGTGTGGGAAGCCATGGGGTGGTGGTGGTGGGATGAGTTGGGAGATTGGGATTGAGCTGTATACATGTATATGCATAAAATACATAACTAATAATAACCTGCTGTATAAAAACATAAATAAAATTAAATTTCAAAATTTTAAAAAATAAAATTTAAAAATAAAACAGAAAAAATTCTTCCTGTCAATAAGATGTATTTATAGGAATGAATTATTTCCATGCTTATATTTATAAATACATAACAGAGGAATAAAATCTAACTTGAACCATAAAAGAAAAAAAATGTGAACCTACGAGTTATACAGCGGAAAATCCTATCAAAGCACTTGCTCCAGCGGTAAACAATTCTGAAATTGGTCAGAGGTGGGGAACCATCTCCCATACAGCCAGCAACCCACCCCCCACGCAAGGAGCGTCCTCATTGCAAAGCTGGGGGACCGTGCGGAGGCATCTGTGAGTAAACGTGAGCTGAGCCCCAGGCCAGCTGCTGCTGAACTGTTCCCACCCTTTCCAGGTAAAACACCTGAATATGTACAAGGGCTTGAAAGCCTAGAGGAAGGACCGTGGAGCCACACCAGCGACCGCACGCAGGCCAACTTGGTGCCTGCAGGCCAGCCAGTGTGGTCCTGGCACCGGGCGCTCTTCCAGAAGCTTTCCATTGCCCTGCCTGAGATACCGCTCCTGTCCCGGCCCCCACTGCTTTTTTCCTTCCTCACCTCTGTCCGGAGAGAATTTCCAGCGGAAGGTATGGGTGACACATCCTCTTCTTTACAGGCGGCAGCCTGGCAACTCCTGCAGAAAGGCCAGGAGAACCCCACTCACACCGGGCCACCCAGAAATCTGTGGCCCCTCACTCCCTCCCACCAGCACAGCCCCGAGACTGCTGACGGGGCAGAGAATATGCAGTCAGGCACAGCTTCAGGGGCTATTGCTGCCTGGAGTGCTGTTTATATAGACCTCAATGAGGCACACCTGGGGAGGGCGGGTCGGCAGGGTAAGGCTGCCCAGGTCAGCTAATCCACAACCCTCAGGGAATCACATTGTTGAAAATGGACCCCACTAAGGCAGAAGAGTAGCCAAGGGAAAAAAGGACACAATGCCATTTGCAGCACCATAGATGACTCTAGAAGTAATCATGTGACTTGTAGTAAGTCAGAAAGTGAAAGACACATATCATATCATATCACTTATAGGTTTTACCTAAAAATGGATATCAGGGCAGATATTTCCACGGAGAAGGGCAATCACAGATTCATTAAACAAACTTATGGTTCACCAATGGAAAGGTGTGAGGATTGGTTTCATTACGATATCGGGGTTAACAGACATATACAAACACAGGTGACATATATAATCACCAAAGACCTACAGAATACCAAGAGAGGACTACTCAACATTCTGTCATAACGTACATGGGAAAAGGATCCCAGGAAGAACAGACATCTGTATATGTGTAAAAGAACCACATCTTCCACACCTACAACAAGCCAAACATTGTAATCAAACTTGCTGTAATAAAAAATAAAAAATTAAATTAAAAACACGAACAAGAAGTAGTGAGACAAACGTGAGGGGCTTTCTCCTGGCACATTCCATTCTAAACTCCAATCTAGAACACCACTTCCACTGAGGCTCTCTTGCCCTAGTAACCAGATTTGGTAAGGGTGAACTGCTGCCACCTTGTGGCCGTTTCACACAACAGCAGCTTTAATCCCAGCGCTAGTGGTCAGCTGATATTCAAAATCATTGCAGGCCTGTAAATGACACCTGCCCTGAAAACAAATCCTGGGGTCACATATCGACCAAAAAATTCAAAGGACGTCCATATTTCAAAACGACCGTTCCAAAAGGCATATTTTACGCACATTAGTGTTCTGCTTCTTTTCCTTTCTTTCCTTTTTTGTTAAAAAACACGGGAATGGAAAAAGGCATCCCTCAGAATGGGCGAAAATCGTTGCAGACGAATCAATGGACAGAGGTTTAATCTCCAATATATATATACAGCTCATGCAGCTTAATATTAAAAAAACAAACACCCCAAAAAATATGGGCAGAAGATCTAAAGAGACGTTTCTTCAAAGGAGACACAGAGATGGCCAAGACGCACATGAAAAGCTGCTCAACAGCACTAATTATTAGAGAAATGCAAATCAAAACTACAATGAGGTATCACCTCACACCTGTTAGAACCGCCATCATCAGAAAATCTACAAACAACCAATTCTGGGGAGGGTGTGGACAAAAGGAGCCCTCTTCCACTATTGGTGGGAATGTAAATTGATACAGTCACTATGGAGAACAGTATGGAGTTTCCTTAAAAAAATTAGAAATAGAATTTCCATCTGATCCAGCAATCCCACTTCTGGGCATATACCCAGAGAAAACCGTATTGCAAAAAGGCACATTCACCACAATGTTCGTTGCAGCACTATTTGCAATAGCCAGGTAATGGAAGCAACCTAAATGCCCACAGACAGATGAATGGATAAAGATGTGGTACATATATAAAATGGAATATTACTCGGCCATTAAAAGGAATGAAACTGGGTCATTTGTAGAGACATCGATGGATCCAGAGACTGTCATACAGAATAAAGTAAGTCAGAAAGAGGAAAACAAATATTGTATATTAATGCATATATGTGGAGCCTAAAAATGGTACAGATGAACTGGTTTGCAGGGAAGAAATAGAGACACAGAGGTAGAGAACAAACGTATGGACACCAAGTGTGGGAAGCCATGGGGTGGTGGTGGTGGGATGAGTTGGGAGTTTGGGATTGACCTGTATACATGTATATGCATAAAATACATAACTAATAATAACGTGCTGTATAAAAAAATAAATAAAATTAAATTTCAAAATTTTAAAAAATAAAATTTAAAAATAAAACAGAAAAAAGTTCTTCCCGTCACACAGATGTATTTATAGGAATGAATTATTTCCATGCTTATATCTATAAATACATAAAAGAGGAATAAAATCTAACTTGAACCATAAAAAAAAAAGTGAACCCACGAGTTATACAGAGGAAAACCCTATCAGGGCACTTGCTCCAGTGGTAAACAATTCTGAAATTGGTTAGAGGTGGGGAACCATCTCCCATACAGCCAGCAACCCACCCCCCACGCAAGGAGCGTCCTCATTGCAAAGCTGGGGGACCATGCCGAGGCATCTGTGAGTAAACGTGAGCTGAGACCCAGGCCAGCTGCTGCTGAACTGTTCCCACCCTTTCCAGGTAAAACACCTGAATATGTACAAGGGCTTGAAAGCCTAGAGGAAGGACCGTGGAGCCACACCAGCGACCGCACGCAGGCCAACTTGGTGCCTGCAGGCCAGCCAGTGTGGTCCTGGCACCGGGCGCTCTTCCAGAAGCTTTCCATTGCCCTGCCTTAGATACCCCTCCTGTCCCGGCCCCCACTGCTTTTTTCCTTCCTCACCTCTGTCCGGAGAGAAATTCCAGCAGAATGTATGGGTGACACAACCTCTTCTTTACAGGCGGCAGCCTGGCAACTCCTGCAGAAAGGCCAGCAGAACCCCACTCACACCGGGCCACCCACAAAGCTCTGGCCCCTCATTCCCTCCCACCAGCACAGCCCCGAGACTGCTGACGGGGCAGACAATATGGAGTCAGGCACAGCTTCAGGGGCTATTGCTGCCTGGAGCGCTGTTTATATTGACCTCAACGAGGCACACCTGGGGAGGGCGGGCCGTCAGGGTAAGGCTGCCCAGGTCAGCTAATCCACAACCCTCAGGGAATCACATTGTTGAAAATGGACCCCGCTAAGCCAGAAGAGAAGCCAAGGGAAAAAAGGACACAATGACATTTGCAGCACCGTAGATGAGTCTAGAAGTAATCACGTGACTTGTAGTAAGTCAGAAAGTGAAAGACACATATCATATCATATCACTTATAGGTGTTACCTAAAAATGGATACCAGGGCAGATATTGCCACGGAGAAGGGCAATCACAGATTCATTAAGCAAACTTATGGTTCACCAATGGAAAGGTGTGAGGATTGGTTTCATTACGATATCGGGGTTAACAGACATATACAAACACAGGTGACATATATAATCACCAAAGACCTACAGAATACCAAGAGAGGACTACTCAACATTCTGTCATAACGTACATGGGAAAAGGATCCCGGGAAGAACAGACATCTGTATACGTGTAAAAGAACCACATCTTCCACATCTACAACAAGCCAAACATTGTAATCAAACTTGCTGTAATAAGAAATAAAAAATTAAATTAAAAACATGAACAAGAAGTAGTGAGACAAACGTGAGGGGATTTCTCCTGGCACATTCCATTCTAAACTCCAATCTAGAACACCACTTCCACTGAGGCTCTCTTGCCCTAGTAACCAGATTTGGTAAGGGTGAACTGCTGCCACCTTGTGGCCGTTTCACACAACAGCAGCTTTAATCCCAGCGCTAGTGGTCAGTTGATATTCAAAATCATTGCAGGCCTGTAAATGACACCTGCCCTGAAAACAAATCCTGGGGTCACATATCGACCAAAAAATTCAAAGGACGTCCATATTTCAAAACGACCGTTTCAAAAGGCATATTTTACACACATTAGTGTTCTGCTTCTTTTCCTTTCTTTCCTTTTTTGTTAAAAAACACGGGAATGGAAAAAGGCATCCCTCAGAATGGGTGAAAATCGTTGCAAACGAATCAATGGACAGAGGTTTAATCTCCAATCTATATAAACAGCTCATGCAGCTTAATATTAAAAAAACAAACAACCCAAAATAAATGGGCAGAAGATCTAAAGAGACGTTTCTTCAAAGGAGACACAGAGATGGCCAAGACGCACATGAAAAGCTGCTCAACAGCACAAATTATTAGAGAAATGCAAATCAAAACTACAATGAGGTATCACCTCACACCTGTTAGAATCGGCATCATCAGAAAATCTACAAACAACCAATTCTGGGGAGGGTGTGGACAAAAGGAGCCCTCTTCCACTATTGGTGGGAATGTAAATTGATACAGTCACTATGGAGAACAGTATGGAGTTTCCTTAAAAAAACTAGAAATAGAATTACCATCTGATCCAGCAATCCCACTTCTGGGCATATACCCAGAGAAAACTGTAAATCAAAAAGGCACATTCACACAATGTTCATTGCAGCACTATTTACAATAGCCAGGTAATGGAAGCAACCTAAATGCCCACAGACAGATGAATGGATAAAGATGTGGTACATATATGAAATGGAATATTACTCGGCCATAAAAAGGAATGAAACTGGGTCATTTGTAGAGACATCGATGGATCGAGAGACTGTCATACAGAATGAAGTAAGTCAGAAAGAGGAAAACAAATATTGTATATTAATGCATATATGTGGAACCTAAAAAATGGTACAGATGAACTGGTTTGCAGGGAAGAAATAGAGACACAGAGGTAGAGAAAAAACGTATGGACACCAAGTGTGGGAAGCCATGGGGTGGTGGTGGTGGGATGAGTTGGGAGATTGGGATTGAGCTGTATACATGTATATGCATAAAATACATAACTAATAATAACCTGCTGTATAAAAACATAAATAAAATTAAATTTCAAAATTTTAAAAAATAAAATTTAAAAATAAAACAGAAAAAATTCTTCCTGTCAATAAGATGTATTTATAGGAATGAATTATTTCCATGCTTATATTTATAAATACATAACAGAGGAATAAAATCTAACTTGAACCATAAAAGAAAAAAAAAGTGAACCTACGAATTATACAGCGGAAAATCCTATCACAGCACTAGCTCCAGCGGTAAACAATTCTGAAATTGGTCAGAGGTGGGGAACCATCTCCCATACAGCCAGCAACCCACCCCCCATGCAAGGAGCGTCCTCATTGCAAAGCTGGGGGACCGTGCGGAGGCATCTGTGAGTAAACGTGAGCTGAGCCCCAGGCCAGCTGCTGCTGAACTGTTCCCACCCTTTCCAGGTAAAACACCTGAATATGTACAAGGGCTTGAAAGCCTAGAGGAAGGACCATGGAGCCACACCAGCGACCGCACGCAGGCCAACTTGGTGCCTGCAGGCCAGCCAGTGTGGTCCTGGCACCGGGCGCTCTTCCAGAATCTTTCCATTGCCCTGCCTGAGATACCGCTCCTGTCCCGGCCCCCACTGCTTTTTTCCTTCCTCACCTCTGTCCGGAGAGAATTTCCAGCGGAAGGTATGGGTGACACATCCTCTTCTTTACAGGCGGCAGCCTGGCAACTCCTGCAGAAAGGCAGCCTGTCAACTCACACCGGGCCACCCAGAAATCTGTGACCCCTCACTCCCTCCCACCAGCACAGCCCCGAGACTGCTGACGGGGCAGAGAATATGGAGTCAGGCACAGCTTCAGGGGCTATTGCTGCCTGGAGCGCTGTTTATATAGACCTCAATGAGGCACACCTGGGGAGGGCGGGTCGGCAGGGTAAGGCTGCCCAGGTCAGCTAATCCACAACCCTCAGGGAATCACATTGTTGAAAATGGACCCCACTAAGGCAGAAGAGTAGCCAAGGGAAAAAAGGACACAATGCCATTTGCAGCACCATAGATGACTCTAGAAGTAATCACGTGACTTGTAGTAAGTCAGAAAGTGAAAGACACATATCATATCATATCACTTATAGGTTTTACCTAAAAATGGATATCAGGGCAGATATTTCCACGGAGAAGGGCAATCACAGATTCATTAAACAAACTTATGGTTCACCAATGGAAAGGTGTGAGGATTGGTTTTATTACGATATCGGGGTTAACAGACATATACAAACACAGGTGACATATATAATCACCAAAGACCTACAGAATACCAAGAGAGGACTACTCAACATTCTGTCATAACGTACATGGGAAAAGGATCCCAGGAAGAACAGACATCTGTATATGTGTAAAAGAACCACATCTTCCACACCTACAACAAGCCAAACATTGTAATCAAACTTGCTGTAATAAAAAATAAAAAATTAAATTAAAAACACGAACAAGAAGTAGTGAGACAAACGTGAGGGGCTTTCTCCTGGCACATTCCATTCTAAACTCCAATCTAGAACACCACTTCCACTGAGGCTCTCTTGCCCTAGTAACCAGATTTGGTAAGGGTGAACTGCTGCCACCTTGTGGCCGTTTCACACAACAGCAGCTTTAATCCCAGCGCTAGTGGTCAGTTGATATTCAAAATCATTGCAGGCCTGTAAATGACACCTGCCCTGAAAACAAATCCTGGGGTCACATATCGACCAAAAAATTCAAAGGACGTCCATATTTCAAAACGACCGTTTCAAAAGGCATATTTTACGCACATTAGTGTTCTGCTTCTTTTCCTTTCTTTCCTTTTTTGTTAAAAAACACGGGAATGGAAAAAGGCATCCCTCAGAATGGGCGAAAATCGTTGCAGACGAATCAATGGACAGAGGTTTAATCTCCAATATATATATACAGCTCATGCAGCTTAATATTAAAAAAACAAACAACCCCCAAAAAATGGGCAGAAGATCTAAAGAGACGTTTCTTCAAAGGAGACACAGAGATGGCCAAGACGCACATGAAAAGCTGCTCAACAGCACTAATTATTAGAGAAATGCAAATCAAAACTACAATGAGGTATCACCTCACACCTGTTAGAATCGCCATCATCAGAAAATCTACAAACAACCAATTCTGGGGAGGGTGTGGACAAAAGGAGCCCTCTTCCACTATTGGTGGGAATGTAAATTGATACAGTCACTATGGAGAACAGTATGGAGTTTCCTTAAAAAAATTAGAAATAGAATTTCCATCTGATCCAGCAATCCCACTTCTGGGCATATACCCAGAGAAAACCGTATTTCAAAAAGGCACATTCACCACAATGTTCGTTGCAGCACTATTTGCAATAGCCAGGTAATGGAAGCAACCTAAATGCCCACAGACAGATGAATGGATAAAGATGTGGTACATATATAAAATGGAATATTACTCGGCCATTAAAAGGAATGAAACTGGGTCATTTGTAGAGACATCGATGGATCCAGAGACTGTCATACAGAATAAAGTAAGTCAGAAAGAGGAAAACAAATATTGTATATTAATGCATATATGTGGAGCCTAAAAATGGTACAGATGAACTGGTTTGCAGGGAAGAAATAGAGACACAGAGGTAGAGAACAAACGTATGGACACCAAGTGTGGGAAGCCATGGGGTGGTGGTGGTGGGATGAGTTGGGAGTTTGGGATTGACCTGTATACATGTATATGCATAAAATACATAACTAATAATAACGTGCTGTATAAAAAAATAAATAAAATTAAATTTCAAAATTTTAAAAAATAAAATTTAAAAATAAAACAGAAAAAAGTTCTTCCCGTCACACAGATGTATTTATAGGAATGAATTATTTCCATGCTTATATCTATAAATACATAAAAGAGGAATAAAATCTAACTTGAACCATAAAAAAAAAAGTGAACCCACGAGTTATACAGAGGAAAACCCTATCAGGGCACTTGCTCCAGTGGTAAACAATTCTGAAATTGGTCAGAGGTGGGGAACCATCTCCCATACAGCCAGCAACCCACCCCCCACGCAAGGAGCGTCCTCATTGCAAAGCTGGGGGACCATGCCGAGGCATCTGTGAGTAAACGTGAGCTGAGCCCCAGGCCAGCTGCTGCTGAACTGTTCCCACCCTTTCCAGGTAAAACACCTGAATATGTACAAGGGCTTGAAAGCCTAGAGGAAGGACCGTGGAGCCACACCAGCGACCGCACGCAGGCCAACTTGGTGCCTGCAGGCCAGCCAGTGTGGTCCTGGCACCGGGCGCTCTTCCAGAAGCTTTCCATTGCCCTGCCTGAGATACCCCTCCTGTCCCGGCCCCCACTGCTTTTTTCCTTCCTCACCTCTGTCCGCAGAGAAATTCCAGCAGAATGTATGGGTGACACAACCTCTTCTATACAGGCGGCAGCCTGGCAACACCTGCAGAAAGGCCAGCAGAACCCCACTCACACCGGGCCACCCACAAAGCTCTGGCCCCTCACTCCCTCCCACCAGCACAGCCCCGAGACTGCTGACGGGGCAGACAATATGGAGTCAGGCACAGCTTCAGGGGCTATTGCTGCCTGGAGCGCTGTTTATATTGACCTCAACGAGGCACACCTGGGGAGGGCGGGCCGTCAGGGTAAGGCTGCCCAGGTCAGCTAATCCACAACCCTCAGGGAATCACATTGTTGAAAATGGACCCCGCTAAGCCAGAAGAGAAGCCAAGGGAAAAAAGGACACAATGACATTTGCAGCACCGTAGATGAGTCTAGAAGTAATCACGTGACATGTAGTAAGTTAGAAAGTGAAAGACACATATCATATCATATCACTTATAGGTGTTACGTAAAAATGGATACCAGGGCAGATATTTCCACGGAGAAGGGCAATCACAGATTCATTAAACAAACTTATGGTTCACCAATGGAAAGGTGTGAGGATTGGTTTCATTACGATATCAGGGTTAACAGACATATACAAACACAGGTGACATATATAATCACCAAAGACCTACAGAATACCAAGAGAGGACTACTCAACATTCTGTCATAACGTACATGGGAAAAGGATCCCAGGAAGAACAGACATCTGTATACGTGTAAAAGAACCACATCTTCCACATCTACAACAAGCCAAACATTGTAATCAAACTTGCTGTAATAAGAAATAAAAAATTAAATTAAAAACACGAACAAGAAGTAGTGAGACAAACGTGAGGGGCTTTCTCCTGGCACATTCCATTCTAAACTCCAATCTAGAACACCACTTCCACTGAGGCTCTCTTGCCCTAGGAACCAGATTTGGTAAGGGTGAACTGCTGCCACCTTGTGGCCGTTTCACACAACAGCAGCTTTAATCCCAGCGCTAGTGGTCAGTTGATATTCAAAATCATTGCAGGCCTGTAAATGACACCTGCCCTGAAAACAAATCCTGGGGTCACATATCGACCAAAAAATTCAAAGGACGTCCATATTTCAAAACGACCGTTTCAAAAGGCATATTTTACGCACATTAGTGTTCTGCTTCTTTTCCTTTCTTTCCTTTTTTGTTAAAAAACACGGGAATGGAAAAAGGCATCCCTCAGAATGGGTGAAAATCGTTGCAAACGAATCAATGGACAGAGGTTTAATCTCCAATCTATATAAACAGCTCATGCAGCTTAATATTAAAAAAACAAACAACCCCAAAAAAATGGGCAGAAGATCTAAAGAGACGTTTCTTCAAAGGAGACACAGAGATGGCCAAGACGCACATGAAAAGCTGCTCAACAGCACAAATTATTAGAGAAATGCAAATCAAAACTACAATGAGGTATCACCTCACACCTGTTAGAATCGGCATCATCAGAAAATCTACAAACAACCAATTCTGGGGAGGGTGTGGACAAAAGGAGCCCTCTTCCACTATTGGTGGGAATGTAAATTGATACAGTCACTATGGAGAACAGTATGGAGTTTCCTTAAAAAAACTAGAAATAGAATTCCCATCTGATCCAGCAATCCCACTTCTGGGCATATACCCAGAGAAAACCGTAAATCAAAAAGGCACATTCACACAATGTTCATTGCAGCACTATTTACAATAGCCAGGTAATGGAAGCAACCTAAATGCCCACAGACAGATGAATGGATAAAGATGTGGTACATATATGAAATGGAATATTACTCGGCCATAAAAAGGAATGAAACTGGGTCATTTGTAGAGACATCGATGGATCGAGAGACTGTCATACAGAATGAAGTAAGTCAGAAAGAGGAAAACAAATATTGTATATTAATGCATATATGTGGAACCTAAAAAATGGTACAGATGAACTGGTTTGCAGGGAAGAAATAGAGACACAGAGGTAGAGAAAAAACGTATGGACACCAAGTGTGGGAAGCCATGGGGTGGTGGTGGTGGGATGAGTTGGGAGATTGGGATTGAGCTGTATACATGTATATGCATAAAATACATAACTAATAATAACCTGCTGTATAAAAACATAAATAAAATTAAATTTCAAAATTTTAAAAAATAAAATTTAAAAATAAAACAGAAAAAATTCTTCCTGTCAATAAGATGTATTTATAGGAATGAATTATTTCCATGCTTATATTTATAAATACATAACAGAGGAATAAAATCTAACTTGAACCATAAAAGAAAAAAAAAGTGAACCTACGAGTTATACAGCGGAAAATCCTATCACAGCACTTGCTCCAGCGGTAAACAATTCTGAAATTGGTCAGAGGTGGGGAACCATCTCCCATACAGCCAGCAACCCACCCCCCATGCAAGGAGCGTCCTCATTGCAAAGCTGGGGGACCGTGCGGAGGCATCTGTGAGTAAACGTGAGCTGAGCCCCAGGCCAGCTGCTGCTGAACTGTTCCCACCCTTTCCAGGTAAAACACCTGAATATGTACAAGGGCTTGAAAGCCTAGAGGAAGGACCGTGGAGCCACACCAGCGACAGCACGCAGGCCAACTTGGTGCCTGCAGGCCAGCCAGTGTGGTCCTGGCACCGGGCGCTCTTCCAGAAGCTTTCCATTGCCCTGCCTGAGATACCGCTCCTGTCCCGGCCTCCACTGCTTTTTTCCTTCCTCACCTCTGTCCGGAGAGAATTTCCAGCGGAAGGTATGGGTGACACATCCTCTTCTTTACAGGCGGCAGCCTGGCAACTCCTGCAGAAAGGCCAGGAGAACCCCACTCACACCGGGCCACCCAGAAATCTGTGACCCCTCACTCCCTCCCACCAGCACAGCCCCGAGACTGCTGACGGGGCAGAGAATATGGAGTCAGGCACAGCTTCAGGGGCTATTGCTGCCTGGAGCGCTGTTTATATAGACCTCAATGAGGCACACCTGGGGAGGGCGGGTCGGCAGGGTAAGGCTGCCCAGGTCAGCTAATCCACAACCCTCAGGGAATCACATTGTTGAAAATGGACCCCACTAAGGCAGAAGAGTAGCCAAGGGAAAAAAGGACACAATGCCATTTGCAGCACCATAGATGACTCTAGAAGTAATCACGTGACTTGTAGTAAGTCAGAAAGTGAAAGACTCATATCATATCACTTATAGGTTTTACCTAAAAATGGATATCAGGGCAGATATTTCCACGGAGAAGGGCAATCACAGATTCATTAAACAAACTTATGGTTCACCAATGGAAAGGTGTGAGGATTGGTTTCATTACGATATCGGGGTTAACAGACATATACAAACACAGGTGACATATATAATCACCAAAGACCTACAGAATACCAAGAGAGGACTACTCAACATTCTGTCATAACGTACATGGGAAAAGGATCCCAGGAAGAACAGACATCTGTATATGTGTAAAAGAACCACATCTTCCACACCTACAACAAGCCAAACATTGTAATCAAACTTGCTGTAATAAAAATAAAAAATTAAATTAAAAACACGAACAAGAAGTAGTGAGACAAACGTGAGGGGCTTTCTCCTGGCACATTCCATTCTAAACTCCAATCTAGAACACCACTTCCACTGAGGCTCTCTTGCCCTAGTAACCAGATTTGGTAAGGGTGAACTGCTGCCACCTTGTGGCCGTTTCACACAACAGCAGCTTTAATCCCAGCGCTAGTGGTCAGTTGATATTCAAAATCATTGCAGGCCTGTAAATGACACCTGCCCTGAAAACAAATCCTGGGGTCACATATCGACCAAAAAATTCAAAGGACGTCCATATTTCAAAACGACCGTTTCAAAAGGCATATTTTACGCACATTAGTGTTCTGCTTCTTTTCCTTTCTTTCCTTTTTTGTTAAAAAACACGGGAATGGAAAAAGGCATCCCTCAGAATGGGCGAAAATCGTTGCAGACGAATCAATGGACAGAGGTTTAATCTCCAATCTATATAAACAGCTCATGCAGCTTAATATTAAAAAAACAAACAACCCAATACAAAAATGGGCAGAAGATCTAAAGAGACGTTTCTTCAAAGGAGACACAGAGATGGCCAAGACGCACATGAAAAGCTGCTCAACAGCACTAATTATTAGAGAAATGCAAATCAAAACTACAATGAGGTATCACCTCACACCTGTTAGAATCGGCATCATCAGAAAATCTACAAACAACCAATTCTGGGGAGGGTGTGGACAAAAGGAGCCCTCTTCCACTATTGGTGGGAATGTAAATTGATACAGTCACTATGGAGAACAGTATGGAGTTTCCTTAAAAAAACTAGAAATAGAATTACCATCTGATCCAGCAATCCCACTTCTGGGCATATACCCAGAGAAAACCGTAAATCAAAAAGGCACATTCACACAATGTTCATTGCAGCACTATTTACAATAGCCAGGTAATGGAAGCAACCTAAATGCCCACAGACAGATGAATGGATAAAGATGTGGTACATATATGAAATGGAATATTACTCGGCCATAAAAAGGAATGAAACTGGGTCATTTGTAGAGACATCGATGGATCGAGAGACTGTCATACAGAATGAAGTAAGTCAGAAAGAGGAAAACAAATATTGTATATTAATGCATATATGTGGAACCTAAAAAATGGTACAGATGAACTGGTTTGCAGGGAAGAAATAGAGACACAGAGGTAGAGAAAAAACGTATGGACACCAAGTGTGGGAAGCCATGGGGTGGTGGTGGTGGGATGAGTTGGGAGATTGGGATTGAGCTGTATACATGTATATGCATAAAATACATAACTAATAATAACCTGCTGTATAAAAACATAAATAAAATTAAATTTCAAAATTTTAAAAAATAAAATTAAAAAAATAAAACAGAAAAAATTCTTCCTGTCAATAAGATGTATTTATAGGAATGAATTATTTCCATGCTTATATTTATAAATACATAACAGAGGAATAAAATCTAACTTGAACCATAAAAGAAAAAAAAAGTGAACCTACGAGTTATACAGCGGAAAATCCTATCACAGCACTTGCTCCAGCGGTAAACAATTCTGAAATTGGTCAGAGGTGGGGAACCATCTCCCATACAGCCAGCAACCCACCCCCCATGCAAGGAGCGTCCTCATTGCAAAGCTGGGGGACCGTGCGGAGGCATCTGTGAGTAAACGTGAGCTGAGCCCCAGGCCAGCTGCTGCTGAACTGTTCCCACCCTTTCCAGGTAAAACACCTGAATATGTACAAGGGCTTGAAAGCCTAGAGGAAGGACCGTGGAGCCACACCAGCGACAGCACGCAGGCCAACTTGGTGCCTGCAGGCCAGCCAGTGTGGTCCTGGCCCCGGGCGCTCTTCCAGAAGCTTTCCATTGCCCTGCCTGAGATACCGCTCCTGTCCCGGCCCCCACTGCTTTTTTCCTTCATCACCTCTGTCCGGAGAGAATTTCCAGCGGAAGGTATGGGTGACACATCCTCTTCTTTACAGGCGGCAGCCTGGCAACTCCTGCAGAAAGGCCATGAGAACCCCACTCACACCAGGCCACCCAGAAATCTGTGGCCCCTCACTCCCTCCCACCAGCACAGCCCCGAGACTGCTGACGGGGCAGAGAATATGGAGTCAGGCACAGCTTCAGGGGCTATTGCTGCCTGGAGCGCTGTTTATATAGACCTCAATGAGGCACACCTGCGGAGGGCGGGTCGGCAGGGTAAGGCTGCCCAGATCAGCTAATCCACAACCCTCAGGGAATCACATTGTTGAAAATGGACCCCACTAAGGCAGAAGAGTAGCCAAGGGAAAAAAGGACACAATGCCATTTGCAGCACCATAGATGACTCTAGAAGTAATCACGTGACTTGTAGTAAGTCAGAAAGTGAAAGACACATATCATATCATATCACTTATAGGTGTTACCTAAAAATGGATATCAGGGCAGATATTTCCACGGAGAAGGGCAATCACAGATTCATTAAACAAACTTATGGTTCACCAATGGAAAGGTGTGAGGATTGGTTTCATTACGATATCGGGGTTAACAGACATATACAAACACAGGTGACATATATAATCACCAAAGACCTACAGAATACCAAGAGAGGACTACTCAACATTCTGTCATAACGTACATGGGAAAAGGATCCCAGGAAGAACAGACATCTGTATATGTGTAAAAGAACCACATCTTCCACACCTACAACAAGCCAAACATTGTAATCAAACTTGCTGTAATAAAAAATAAAAAATTAAATTAAAAACACGAACAAGAAGTAGTGAGACAAACGTGAGGGGCTTTCTCCTGGCACATTCCATTCTAAACTCCAATCTAGAACACCACTTCCACTGAGGCTCTCTTGCCCTAGTAACCAGATTTGGTAAGGGTGAACTGCTGCCACCTTGTGGCCGTTTCACACAACAGCAGCTTTAATCCCAGTGCTAGTGGTCAGTTGATATTCAAAATCATTGCAGGCCTGTAAATGACACCTGCCCTGAAAACAAATCCTGGGGTCGCATATCAACCAAAAAATTCAAAGGACGTCCATATTTCAAAACGACCGTTTCAAAAGGCATATTTTATGCACATTAGTGTTCTGCTTCTTTTCCTTTCTTTCCTTTTTTGTTAAAAAACACGGGAATGGAAAAAGGCATCCCTCAGAATGGGCGAAAATCGTTGCAGACGAATCAATGGACAGAGGTTTAATCTCCAATATATATATACAGCTCATGCAGCTTAATATTAAAAAAACAAACAACCCCCAAAAAATGGGCAGAAGATCTAAAGAGACGTTTCTTCAAAGGAGACACAGAGATGGCCAAGACGCACATGAAAAGCTGCTCAACAGCACTAATTATTAGAGAAATGCAAATCAAAACTACAATGAGGTATCACCTCACACCTGTTAGAATCGGCATCATCAGAAAATCTACAAACAACCAATTCTGGGGAGGGTGTGGACAAAAGGAGCCCTCTTCCACTATTGGTGGGAATGTAAATTGATACAGTCACTATGGAGAACAGTATGGAGTTTCCTTAAAAAAATTAGAAATAGAATTTCCATCTGATCCAGCAATCCCACTTCTGGGCATATACCCAGAGAAAACCGTATTTCAAAAAGGCACATTCACCACAATGTTCGTTGCAGCACTATTTACAATAGCCAGGTAATGGAAGCAACCTAAATGCCCACAGACAGATGAATGGATAAAGATGTGGTACATATATGAAATGGAATATTACTCGGCCATAAAAAGGAATGAAACTGGGTCATTTGTAGAGACATCGATGGATCGAGAGACTGTCATACAGAATGAAGTAAGTCAGAAAGAGGAAAACAAATATTGTATATTAATGCATATATGTGGAACCTAAAAAATGGTACAGATGAACTGGTTTGCAGGGAAGAAATAGAGACACAGAGGTAGAGAAAAAACGTATGGACACCAAGTGTGGGAAGCCATGGGGTGGTGGTGGTGGGATGAGTTGGGAGATTGGGATTGACCTGTATACATGTATATGCATAAAATACATAACTAATAATAACGTGCTGTATAAAAAAATAAATAAAATTAAATTTCAAAATTTTAAAAAATAAAATTTAAAAATAAAACAGAAAAAAGTTCTTCCCGTCACACAGATGTATTTATAGGAATGAATTATTTCCATGCTTATATCTATAAATACATAAAAGAGGAATAAAATCTAACTTGAACCATAAAAAAAAAAGTGAACCCACGAGTTATACAGAGGAAAACCCTATCAGGGCACTTGCTCCAGTGGTAAACAATTCTGAAATTGGTCAGAGGTGGGGAACCATCTCCCATACAGCCAGCAACCCACCCCCCACGCAAGGAGCGTCCTCATTGCAAAGCTGGGGGACCATGCCGAGGCATCTGTGAGTAAACGTGAGCTGAGCCCCAGGCCAGCTGCTGCTGAACTGTTCCCACCCTTTCCAGGTAAAACACCTGAATATGTACAAGGGCTTGAAAGCCTAGAGGAAGGACCGTGGAGCCACACCAGCGACCGCACGCAGGCCAACTTGGTGCCTGCAGGCCAGCCAGTGTGGTCCTGGCACCGGGCGCTCTTCCAGAAGCTTTCCATTGCCCTGCCTGAGATACCCCTCCTGTCCCGGCCCCCACTGCTTTTTTCCTTCCTCACCTCTGTCCGGAGAGAAATTCCAGCAGAATGTATGGGTGACACAACCTCTTCTTTACAGGCGGCAGCCTGGAAACTCCTGCAGAAAGGCCAGCAGAACCCCACTCACACCGGGCCACCCACAAAGCTCTGGCCCCTCATTCCCTCCCACCAGCACAGCCCCGAGACTGCTGACGGGGCAGACAATATGGAGTCAGGCACAGCTTCAGGGGCTATTGCTGCCTGGAGCGCTGTTTATATTGACCTCAACGAGGCACACCTGGGGAGGGCAGGCCGTCAGGGTAAGGCTGCCCAGGTCAGCTAATCCACAACCCTCAGGGAATCACATTGTTGAAAATGGACCCCGCTAAGCCAGAAGAGAAGCCAAGGGAAAAAAAGGACACAATGCCATTTGCAGCACCGTAGATGAGTCTAGAAGTAATCACGTGACTTGTAGTAAGTCAGAAAGTGAAAGACACATATCATATCATATCACTTATAGGTGTTACCTAAAAATGGATACCAGGGCAGATATTTCCACGGAGAAGGGCAATCACAGATTCATTAAACAAACTTATGGTTCACCAATGGAAAGGTGTGAGGATTGGTTTCATTACGATATCGGGGTTAACAGACATATACAAACACAGGTGACATATATAATCACCAAAGACCTACAGAATACCAAGAGAGGACTACTCAACATTCTGTCATAACGTACATGGGAAAAGGATCCCAGGAAGAACAGACATCTGTATACGTGTAAAAGAACCACATCTTCCACATCTACAACAAGCCAAACATTGTAATCAAACTTGCTGTAATAAGAAATAAAAAATTAAATTAAAAACACGAACAAGGGCCTCCTTGGTGGCGCAGTGGTTGAGAGTCCGCCTGCCGATGCAGGGGATACGGGTTCGTGCCCCGGTCTGGGAGGATCCCATATGCCGCGGAGCGGCTGGGCCCGTGAGCCATGGCCGCTGGGCCTGCGCATCCGGAGCCTGTGCTCCGCAACGGGGGAGGCCACAACAGTGAGAGGCCCGCATACCGCAAAAAGAAAAAAAAAAAAAAAAAAAAAAAAACACGAACAAGAAGTAGTGAGACAAACGTGAGGGGATTTCTCCTGGCACATTCCATTCTAAACTCCAATCTAGAACACCACTTCCACTGAGGCTCTCTTGCCCTAGTAACCAGATTTGGTAAGGGTGAACTGCTGCCACCTTGTGGCCGTTTCACACAACAGCAGCTTTAATCCCAACGCTAATGGTCAGTTGATATTCAAAATCATTGCAGGCCTGTAAATGACACCTGCCCTGAAAACAAATCCTGGGGTCACATATCGACCAAAAAATTCAAAGGACGTCCATATTTCAAAACGACCGTTTCAAAAGGCATATTTTACGCACATTAGTGTTCTGCTTCTTTTCCTTTCTTTCCTTTTTTGTTAAAAAACACGGGAATGGAAAAAGGCATCCCTCAGAATGGGTGAAAATCGTTGCAAACGAATCAATGGACAGAGGTTTAATCTCCAATCTATATAAACAGCTCATGCAGCTTAATATTAAAAAAACAAACAACCCAAAATAAATGGGCAGAAGATCTAAAGAGACGTTTCTTCAAAGGAGACACAGAGATGGCCAAGACGCACATGAAAAGCTGCTCAACAGCACAAATTATTAGAGAAATGCAAATCAAAACTACAATGAGGTATCACCTCACACCTGTTAGAATCGGCATCATCAGAAAATCTACAAACAACCAATTCTGGGGAGGGTGTGGACAAAAGGAGCCCTCTTCCACTATTGGTGGGAATGTAAATTGATACAGTCACTATGGAGAACAGTATGGAGTTTCCTTAAAAAAACTAGAAATAGAATTACCATCTGATCCAGCAATCCCACTTCTGGGCATATACCCAGAGAAAACCGTAAATCAAAAAGGCACATTCACACAATGTTCATTGCAGCACTATTTACAATAGCCAGGTAATGGAAGCAACCTAAATGCCCACAGACAGATGAATGGATAAAGATGTGGTACATATATGAAATGGAATATTACTCGGCCATAAAAAGGAATGAAACTGGGTCATTTGTAGAGACATCGATGGATCGAGAGACTGTCATACAGAATGAAGTAAGTCAGAAAGAGGAAAACAAATATTGTATATTAATGCATATATGTGGAACCTAAAAAATAGTACAGATGAACTGGTTTGCAGGGAAGAAATAGAGACACAGAGGTAGAGAAAAAACGTATGGACACCAAGTGTGGGAAGCCATGGGGTGGTGGTGGTGGGATGAGTGGGGAGATTGGGATTGAGCTGTATACATGTATATGCATAAAATACATAACTAATAATAACCTGCTGTATAAAAACATAAATAAAATTAAATTTCAAAATTTTAAAAAATAAAATTTAAAAATAAAACAGAAAAAATTCTTCCCGTCACACAGATGTATTTATAGGAATGAATTATTTCCATGCTTATATTTATAAATACATAACAGAGGAATAAAATCTAACTTGAACCATAAAAGAAAAAAATAGTGAACCTACGAGTTATACAGCGGAAAATCCTATCACAGCACTTGCTCCAGCGGTAAACAATTCTGAAATTGGTCAGAGGTGGGGAACCATCTCCCATACAGCCAGCAACCCACCCCCAATGCAAGGAGCGTCCTCATTGCAAAGCTGGGGGACCGTGCGGAGGCATCTGTGAGTAAACGTGAGCTGAGCCCCAGGCCAGCTGCTGCTGAACTATTCCCACCCTTTCCAGGTAAAACACCTGAATATGTACAAGGGCTTGAAAGCCTAGAGGAAGGACCGTGGAGCCACACCAGCGACAGCACGCAGGCCAACTTGGTGCCTGCAGGCCAGCCAGTGTGGTCCTGGCCCCGGGCGCTCTTCCAGAATCTTTCCATTGCCCTGCCTGAGATACCACTCCTGTCCCGGCCCCCACTGCTTTTTTCCTTCCTCACCTCTGTCCGGAGAGAATTTCCAGCGGAAGGTATGGGTGACACATCCTCTTCTTTACAGGCGGCAGCCTGGCAACTCCTGCAGAAAGGCCAGGAGAACCCCACTCACACCGGGCCACCCAGAAATCTGTGGCCCCTCACTCCCTCCCACCAGCACAGCCCCGAGACTGCTGACGGGGCAGAGAATATGGAGTCAGGCACAGCTTCAGGGGCTATTGCTGCCTGGAGCGCTGTTTATATAGACCTCAATGAGGCACACCTGGGGAGGGCGGGTCGGCAGGGTAAGGCTGCCCAGGTCAGCTAATCCACAACCCTCAGGGAATCACATTGTTGAAAATGGACCCCACTAAGGCAGAAGAGTAGCCAAGGGAAAAAAGGACACAATGCCATTTGCAGCACCATAGATGACTCTAGAAGTAATCACGTGACTTGTAGTAAGTCAGAAAGTGAAAGACACATATCATATCATATCACTTATAGGTTTTACCTAAAAATGGATATCAGGGCAGATATTTCCACGGAGAAGGGCAATCACAGATTCATTAAACAAACTTATGGTTCACCAATGGAAAGGTGTGAGGATTGGTTTCATTACGATATCGGGGTTAACAGACATATACAAACACAGGTGACATATATAATCACCAAAGACCTACAGAATACCAAGAGAGGACTACTCAACATTCTGTCATAACGTACATGGGAAAAGGATCCCAGGAAGAACAGACATCTGTATATGTGTAAAAGAACCACATCTTCCACACCTACAACAAGCCAAACATTGTAATCAAACTTGCTGTAATAAAAAATAAAAAATTAAATTAAAAACACGAACAAGACGTAGTGAGACAAACGTGAGGGGCTTTCTCCTGGCACATTCCATTCTAAACTCCAATCTAGAACACCACTTCCACTGAGGCTCTCTTGCCCTAGTAACCAGATTTGGTAAGGGTGAACTGCTGCCACCTTGTGGCCGTTTCACACAACAGCAGCTTTAATCCCAGCGCTAGTGGTCAGTTGATATTCAAAATCATTGCAGGCCTGTAAATGACACCTGCCCTGAAAACAAATCCTGGGGTCACATATCAACCAAAAAATTCAAAGGACGTCCATATTTCAAAACGACCGTTTCAAAAGGCATATTTTATGCACATTAGTGTTCTGCTTCTTTTCCTTTCTTTCCTTTTTTGTTAAAAAACACGGGAATGGAAAAAGGCATCCCTCAGAATGGGCGAAAATCGTTGCAGACGAATCAATGGACAGAGGTTTAATCTCCAATATATATATACAGCTCATGCAGCTTAATATTAAAAAAACAAACAACCCCCCAAAAATGGGCAGAAGATCTAAAGAGACGTTTCTTCAAAGGAGACACAGAGATGGCCAAGACGCACATGAAAAGCTGCTCAACAGCACTAATTATTAGAGAAATGCAAATCAAAACTACAATGAGGTATCACCTCACACCTGTTAGAATCGGCATCATCAGAAAATCTACAAACAACCAATTCTGGGGAGGGTGTGGACAAAAGGAGCCCTCTTCCACTATTGGTGGGAATGTAAATTGATACAGTCACTATGGAGAACATTATGGAGTTTCCTTAAAAAAATTAGAAATAGAATTTCCATCTGATCCAGCAATCCCACTTCTGGGCATATACCCAGAGAAAACCGTAAATCAAAAAGGCACATTCACCACAATGTTCGTTGCAGCACTATTTACAATAGCCAGGTAATGGAAGCAACCTAAATGCCCACAGACAGATGAATGGATAAAGATGTGGTACATATATGAAATGGAATATTACTCGGCCATAAAAAGGAATGAAACTGGGTCATTTGTAGAGACATCGATGGATCGAGAGACTGTCATACAGAATGAAGTAAGTCAGAAAGAGGAAAACAAATATTGTATATTAATGCATATATGTGGAACCTAAAAAATGGTACAGATGAACTGGTTTGCAGGGAAGAAATAGAGACACAGAGGTAGAGAAAAAACTTATGGACACCAAGTGTGGGAAGCCATGGGGTGGTGGTGGTGGGATGAGTTGGGAGATTGGGATTGACCTGTATACATGTATATGCATAAAATACATAACTAATAATAACGTGCTGTATAAAAAAATAAATAAAATTAAATTTCAAAATTTTAAAAAATAAAATTTAAAAATAAAACAGAAAAAAGTTCTTCCCGTCACACAGATGTATTTATAGGAATGAATTATTTCCATGCTTATATCTATAAATACATAAAAGAGGAATAAAATCTAACTTGAACCATAAAAAAAAAAGTGAACCCACGAGTTATACAGAGGAAAACCCTATCAGGGCACTTGCTCCAGTGGTAAACAATTCTGAAATTGGTCAGAGGTGGGGAACCATCTCCCATACAGCCAGCAACCCACCCCCCACGCAAGGAGCGTCCTCATTGCAAAGCTGGGGGACCATGCCGAGGCATCTGTGAGTAAACGTGAGCTGAGCCCCAGGCCAGCTGCTGCTGAACTGTTCCCACCCTTTCCAGGTAAAACACCTGAATATGTACAAGGGCTTGAAAGCCTAGAGGAAGGACCGTGGAGCCACACCAGCGACCGCACGCAGGCCAACTTGGTGCCTGCAGGCCAGCCAGTGTGGTCCTGGCACCGGGCGCTCTTCCAGAAGCTTTCCATTGCCCTGCCTGAGATACCCCTCCTGTCCCGGCCCCCACTGCTTTTTTCCTTCCTCACCTCTGTCCGGAGAGAAATTCCAGCAGAAGGTATGGGTGACACAACCTCTTCTTTACAGGCGGCAGCCTGGCTACTCCTGCAGAAAGGCCAGCAGAACCCCACTCACACCGGGCCACCCACAAAGCTCTGGCCCCTCATTCCCTCCCACCAGCACAGCCCCGAGACTGCTGACGGGGCAGACAATATGGAGTCAGGCACAGCTTCAGGGGCTATTGCTGCCTGGAGCGCTGTTTATATTGACCTCAACGAGGCACACCTGGGGAGGGCAGGCCGTCAGGGTAAGGCTGCCCAGGTCAGCTAATCCACAACCCTCAGGGAATCACATTGTTGAAAATGGACCCCGCTAAGCCAGAAGAGAAGCCAAGGGAAAAAAGGACACAATGACATTTGCAGCACCGTAGATGAGTCTAGAAGTAATCACGTGACATGTAGTAAGTTAGAAAGTGAAAGACACATATCATATCATATCACTTATAGGTGTTACGTAAAAATGGATACCAGGGCAGATATTTCCACGGAGAAGGGCAATCACAGATTCATTAAACAAACTTATGGTTCACCAATGGAAAGGTGTGAGGATTGGTTTCATTACGATATCAGGGTTAACAGACATATACAAACACAGGTGACATATATAATCACCAAAGACCTACAGAATACCAAGAGAGGACTACTCAACATTCTGTCATAACGTACATGGGAAAAGGATCCCAGGAAGAACAGACATCTGTATACGTGTAAAAGAACCACATCTTCCACATCTACAACAAGCCAAACATTGTAATCAAACTTGCTGTAATAAGAAATAAAAAATTAAATTAAAAACACGAACAAGAAGTAGTGAGACAAACGTGAGGGGCTTTCTCCTGGCACATTCCATTCTAAACTCCAATCTAGAACACCACTTCCACTGAGGCTCTCTTGCCCTAGGAACCAGATTTGGTAAGGGTGAACTGCTGCCACCTTGTGGCCGTTTCACACAACAGCAGCTTTAATCCCAGCGCTAGTGGTCAGTTGATATTCAAAATCATTGCAGGCCTGTAAATGACACCTGCCCTGAAAACAAATCCTGGGGTCACATATCGACCAAAAAATTCAAAGGACGTCCATATTTCAAAACGACCGTTTCAAAAGGCATATTTTACGCACATTAGTGTTCTGCTTCTTTTCCTTTCTTTCCTTTTTTGTTAAAAAACACGGGAATGGAAAAAGGCATCCCTCAGAATGGGTGAAAATCGTTGCAAACGAATCAATGGACAGAGGTTTAATCTCCAATCTATATAAACAGCTCATGCAGCTTAATATTAAAAAAACAAACAACCCCAAAAAAATGGGCAGAAGATCTAAAGAGACGTTTCTTCAAAGGAGACACAGAGATGGCCAAGACGCACATGAAAAGCTGCTCAACAGCACAAATTATTAGAGAAATGCAAATCAAAACTACAATGAGGTATCACCTCACACCTGTTAGAATCGGCATCATCAGAAAATCTACAAACAACCAATTCTGGGGAGGGTGTGGACAAAAGGAGCCCTCTTCCACTATTGGTGGGAATGTAAATTGATACAGTCACTATGGAGAACAGTATGGAGTTTCCTTAAAAAAACTAGAAATAGAATTCCCATCTGATCCAGCAATCCCACTTCTGGGCATATACCCAGAGAAAACCGTAAATCAAAAAGGCACATTCACACAATGTTCATTGCAGCACTATTTACAATAGCCAGGTAATGGAAGCAACCTAAATGCCCACAGACAGATGAATGGATAAAGATGTGGTACATATATGAAATGGAATATTACTCGGCCATAAAAAGGAATGAAACTGGGTCATTTGTAGAGACATCGATGGATCGAGAGACTGTCATACAGAATGAAGTAAGTCAGAAAGAGGAAAACAAATATTGTATATTAATGCATATATGTGGAACCTAAAAAATGGTACAGATGAACTGGTTTGCAGGGAAGAAATAGAGACACAGAGGTAGAGAAAAAACGTATGGACACCAAGTGTGGGAAGCCATGGGGTGGTGGTGGTGGGATGAGTTGGGAGATTGGGATTGAGCTGTATACATGTATATGCATAAAATACATAACTAATAATAACCTGCTGTATAAAAACATAAATAAAATTAAATTTCAAAATTTTAAAAAATAAAATTTAAAAATAAAACAGAAAAAATTCTTCCTGTCAATAAGATGTATTTATAGGAATGAATTATTTCCATGCTTATATTTATAAATACATAACAGAGGAATAAAATCTAACTTGAACCATAAAAGAAAAAAAAAGTGAACCTACGAGTTATACAGCGGAAAATCCTATCACAGCACTTGCTCCAGCGGTAAACAATTCTGAAATTGGTCAGAGGTGGGGAACCATCTCCCATACAGCCAGCAACCCACCCCCCATGCAAGGAGCGTCCTCATTGCAAAGCTGGGGGACCGTGCGGAGGCATCTGTGAGTAAACGTGAGCTGAGCCCCAGGCCAGCTGCTGCTGAACTGTTCCCACCCTTTCCAGGTAAAACACCTGAATATGTACAAGGGCTTGAAAGCCTAGAGGAAGGACCGTGGAGCCACACCAGCGACAGCACGCAGGCCAACTTGGTGCCTGCAGGCCAGCCAGTGTGGTCCTGGCACCGGGCGCTCTTCCAGAAGCTTTCCATTGCCCTGCCTGAGATACCGCTCCTGTCCCGGCCTCCACTGCTTTTTTCCTTCCTCACCTCTGTCCGGAGAGAATTTCCAGCGGAAGGTATGGGTGACACATCCTCTTCTTTACAGGCGGCAGCCTGGCAACTCCTGCAGAAAGGCCAGGAGAACCCCACTCACACCGGGCCACCCAGAAATCTGTGACCCCTCACTCCCTCCCACCAGCACAGCCCCGAGACTGCTGACGGGGCAGAGAATATGGAGTCAGGCACAGCTTCAGGGGCTATTGCTGCCTGGAGCGCTGTTTATATAGACCTCAATGAGGCACACCTGGGGAGGGCGGGTCGGCAGGGTAAGGCTGCCCAGGTCAGCTAATCCACAACCCTCAGGGAATCACATTGTTGAAAATGGACCCCACTAAGGCAGAAGAGTAGCCAAGGGAAAAAAGGACACAATGCCATTTGCAGCACCATAGATGACTCTAGAAGTAATCACGTGACTTGTAGTAAGTCAGAAAGTGAAAGACTCATATCATATCACTTATAGGTTTTACCTAAAAATGGATATCAGGGCAGATATTTCCACGGAGAAGGGCAATCACAGATTCATTAAACAAACTTATGGTTCACCAATGGAAAGGTGTGAGGATTGGTTTCATTACGATATCGGGGTTAACAGACATATACAAACACAGGTGACATATATAATCACCAAAGACCTACAGAATACCAAGAGAGGACTACTCAACATTCTGTCATAACGTACATGGGAAAAGGATCCCAGGAAGAACAGACATCTGTATATGTGTAAAAGAACCACATCTTCCACACCTACAACAAGCCAAACATTGTAATCAAACTTGCTGTAATAAAAATAAAAAATTAAATTAAAAACACGAACAAGAAGTAGTGAGACAAACGTGAGGGGCTTTCTCCTGGCACATTCCATTCTAAACTCCAATCTAGAACACCACTTCCACTGAGGCTCTCTTGCCCTAGTAACCAGATTTGGTAAGGGTGAACTGCTGCCACCTTGTGGCCGTTTCACACAACAGCAGCTTTAATCCCAGCGCTAGTGGTCAGTTGATATTCAAAATCATTGCAGGCCTGTAAATGACACCTGCCCTGAAAACAAATCCTGGGGTCACATATCGACCAAAAAATTCAAAGGACGTCCATATTTCAAAACGACCGTTTCAAAAGGCATATTTTACGCACATTAGTGTTCTGCTTCTTTTCCTTTCTTTCCTTTTTTGTTAAAAAACACGGGAATGGAAAAAGGCATCCCTCAGAATGGGCGAAAATCGTTGCAGACGAATCAATGGACAGAGGTTTAATCTCCAATCTATATAAACAGCTCATGCAGCTTAATATTAAAAAAACAAACAACCCAATACAAAAATGGGCAGAAGATCTAAAGAGACGTTTCTTCAAAGGAGACACAGAGATGGCCAAGACGCACATGAAAAGCTGCTCAACAGCACTAATTATTAGAGAAATGCAAATCAAAACTACAATGAGGTATCACCTCACACCTGTTAGAATCGGCATCATCAGAAAATCTACAAACAACCAATTCTGGGGAGGGTGTGGACAAAAGGAGCCCTCTTCCACTATTGGTGGGAATGTAAATTGATACAGTCACTATGGAGAACAGTATGGAGTTTCCTTAAAAAAACTAGAAATAGAATTACCATCTGATCCAGCAATCCCACTTCTGGGCATATACCCAGAGAAAACCGTAAATCAAAAAGGCACATTCACACAATGTTCATTGCAGCACTATTTACAATAGCCAGGTAATGGAAGCAACCTAAATGCCCACAGACAGATGAATGGATAAAGATGTGGTACATATATGAAATGGAATATTACTCGGCCATAAAAAGGAATGAAACTGGGTCATTTGTAGAGACATCGATGGATCGAGAGACTGTCATACAGAATGAAGTAAGTCAGAAAGAGGAAAACAAATATTGTATATTAATGCATATATGTGGAACCTAAAAAATGGTACAGATGAACTGGTTTGCAGGGAAGAAATAGAGACACAGAGGTAGAGAAAAAACGTATGGACACCAAGTGTGGGAAGCCATGGGGTGGTGGTGGTGGGATGAGTTGGGAGATTGGGATTGACCTGTATACATGTATATGCATAAAATACATAACTAATAATAACGTGCTGTATAAAAAAATAAATAAAATTAAATTTCAAAATTTTAAAAAATAAAATTTAAAAATAAAACAGAAAAAAGTTCTTCCCGTCACACAGATGTATTTATAGGAATGAATTATTTCCATGCTTATATCTATAAATACATAAAAGAGGAATAAAATCTAACTTGAACCATAAAAAAAAAAGTGAACCCACGAGTTATACAGAGGAAAACCCTATCAGGGCACTTGCTCCAGTGGTAAACAATTCTGAAATTGGTCAGAGGTGGGGAACCATCTCCCATACAGCCAGCAACCCACCCCCCACGCAAGGAGCGTCCTCATTGCAAAGCTGGGGGACCATGCCGAGGCATCTGTGAGTAAACGTGAGCTGAGCCCCAGGCCAGCTGCTGCTGAACTGTTCCCACCCTTTCCAGGTAAAACACCTGAATATGTACAAGGGCTTGAAAGCCTAGAGGAAGGACCGTGGAGCCACACCAGCGACCGCACGCAGGCCAACTTGGTGCCTGCAGGCCAGCCAGTGTGGTCCTGGCACCGGGCGCTCTTCCAGAAGCTTTCCATTGCCCTGCCTGAGATACCCCTCCTGTCCCGGCCCCCACTGCTTTTTTCCTTCCTCACCTCTGTCCGGAGAGAAATTCCAGCAGAATGTATGGGTGACACAACCTCTTCTTTACAGGCGGCAGCCTGGCAACTCCTGCAGAAAGGCCAGCAGAACCCCACTCACACCGGGCCACCCACAAAGCTCTGGCCCCTCATTCCCTCCCACCAGCACAGCCCCGAGACTGCTGACGGGGCAGACAATATGGAGTCAGGCACAGCTTCAGGGGCTATTGCTGCCTGGAGCGCTGTTTATATTGACCTCAACGAGGCACACCTGGGGAGGGCAGGCCGTCAGGGTAAGGCTGCCCAGGTCAGCTAATCCACAACCCTCAGGGAATCACATTGTTGAAAATGGACCCCGCTAAGCCAGAAGAGAAGCCAAGGGAAAAAAAGGACACAATGCCATTTGCAGCACCGTAGATGAGTCTAGAAGTAATCACGTGACTTGTAGTAAGTCAGAAAGTGAAAGACACATATCATATCATATCACTTATAGGTGTTACCTAAAAATGGATACCAGGGCAGATATTTCCACGGAGAAGGGCAATCACAGATTCATTAAACAAACTTATGGTTCACCAATGGAAAGGTGTGAGGATTGGTTTCATTACGATATCGGGGTTAACAGACATATACAAACACAGGTGACATATATAATCACCAAAGACCTACAGAATACCAAGAGAGGACTACTCAACATTCTGTCATAACGTACATGGGAAAAGGATCCCAGGAAGAACAGACATCTGTATACGTGTAAAAGAACCACATCTTCCACATCTACAACAAGCCAAACATTGTAATCAAACTTGCTGTAATAAGAAATAAAAAATTAAATTAAAAACACGAACAAGGGCCTCCTTGGTGGCGCAGTGGTTGAGAGTCCGCCTGCCGATGCAGGGGATACGGGTTCGTGCCCCGGTCTGGGAGGATCCCATATGCCGCGGAGCGGCTGGGCCCGTGAGCCATGGCCGCTGGGCCTGCGCATCCGGAGCCTGTGCTCCGCAACGGGGGAGGCCACAACAGTGAGAGGCCCGCATACCGCAAAAAGAAAAAAAAAAAAAAAAAAAAAAAAACACGAACAAGAAGTAGTGAGACAAACGTGAGGGGATTTCTCCTGGCACATTCCATTCTAAACTCCAATCTAGAACACCACTTCCACTGAGGCTCTCTTGCCCTAGTAACCAGATTTGGTAAGGGTGAACTGCTGCCACCTTGTGGCCGTTTCACACAACAGCAGCTTTAATCCCAACGCTAATGGTCAGTTGATATTCAAAATCATTGCAGGCCTGTAAATGACACCTGCCCTGAAAACAAATCCTGGGGTCACATATCGACCAAAAAATTCAAAGGACGTCCATATTTCAAAACGACCGTTTCAAAAGGCATATTTTACGCACATTAGTGTTCTGCTTCTTTTCCTTTCTTTCCTTTTTTGTTAAAAAACACGGGAATGGAAAAAGGCATCCCTCAGAATGGGTGAAAATCGTTGCAAACGAATCAATGGACAGAGGTTTAATCTCCAATCTATATAAACAGCTCATGCAGCTTAATATTAAAAAAACAAACAACCCAAAATAAATGGGCAGAAGATCTAAAGAGACGTTTCTTCAAAGGAGACACAGAGATGGCCAAGACGCACATGAAAAGCTGCTCAACAGCACAAATTATTAGAGAAATGCAAATCAAAACTACAATGAGGTATCACCTCACACCTGTTAGAATCGGCATCATCAGAAAATCTACAAACAACCAATTCTGGGGAGGGTGTGGACAAAAGGAGCCCTCTTCCACTATTGGTGGGAATGTAAATTGATACAGTCACTATGGAGAACAGTATGGAGTTTCCTTAAAAAAACTAGAAATAGAATTACCATCTGATCCAGCAATCCCACTTCTGGGCATATACCCAGAGAAAACCGTAAATCAAAAAGGCACATTCACACAATGTTCATTGCAGCACTATTTACAATAGCCAGGTAATGGAAGCAACCTAAATGCCCACAGACAGATGAATGGATAAAGATGTGGTACATATATGAAATGGAATATTACTCGGCCATAAAAAGGAATGAAACTGGGTCATTTGTAGAGACATCGATGGATCGAGAGACTGTCATACAGAATGAAGTAAGTCAGAAAGAGGAAAACAAATATTGTATATTAATGCATATATGTGGAACCTAAAAAATAGTACAGATGAACTGGTTTGCAGGGAAGAAATAGAGACACAGAGGTAGAGAAAAAACGTATGGACACCAAGTGTGGGAAGCCATGGGGTGGTGGTGGTGGGATGAGTGGGGAGATTGGGATTGAGCTGTATACATGTATATGCATAAAATACATAACTAATAATAACCTGCTGTATAAAAACATAAATAAAATTAAATTTCAAAATTTTAAAAAATAAAATTTAAAAATAAAACAGAAAAAATTCTTCCCGTCACACAGATGTATTTATAGGAATGAATTATTTCCATGCTTATATTTATAAATACATAACAGAGGAATAAAATCTAACTTGAACCATAAAAGAAAAAAATAGTGAACCTACGAGTTATACAGCGGAAAATCCTATCACAGCACTTGCTCCAGCGGTAAACAATTCTGAAATTGGTCAGAGGTGGGGAACCATCTCCCATACAGCCAGCAACCCACCCCCAATGCAAGGAGCGTCCTCATTGCAAAGCTGGGGGACCGTGCGGAGGCATCTGTGAGTAAACGTGAGCTGAGCCCCAGGCCAGCTGCTGCTGAACTATTCCCACCCTTTCCAGGTAAAACACCTGAATATGTACAAGGGCTTGAAAGCCTAGAGGAAGGACCGTGGAGCCACACCAGCGACAGCACGCAGGCCAACTTGGTGCCTGCAGGCCAGCCAGTGTGGTCCTGGCCCCGGGCGCTCTTCCAGAATCTTTCCATTGCCCTGCCTGAGATACCACTCCTGTCCCGGCCCCCACTGCTTTTTTCCTTCCTCACCTCTGTCCGGAGAGAATTTCCAGCGGAAGGTATGGGTGACACATCCTCTTCTTTACAGGCGGCAGCCTGGCAACTCCTGCAGAAAGGCCAGGAGAACCCCACTCACACCGGGCCACCCAGAAATCTGTGGCCCCTCACTCCCTCCCACCAGCACAGCCCCGAGACTGCTGACGGGGCAGAGAATATGGAGTCAGGCACAGCTTCAGGGGCTATTGCTGCCTGGAGCGCTGTTTATATAGACCTCAATGAGGCACACCTGGGGAGGGCGGGTCGGCAGGGTAAGGCTGCCCAGGTCAGCTAATCCACAACCCTCAGGGAATCACATTGTTGAAAATGGACCCCACTAAGGCAGAAGAGTAGCCAAGGGAAAAAAGGACACAATGCCATTTGCAGCACCATAGATGACTCTAGAAGTAATCACGTGACTTGTAGTAAGTCAGAAAGTGAAAGACACATATCATATCATATCACTTATAGGTTTTACCTAAAAATGGATATCAGGGCAGATATTTCCACGGAGAAGGGCAATCACAGATTCATTAAACAAACTTATGGTTCACCAATGGAAAGGTGTGAGGATTGGTTTCATTACGATATCGGGGTTAACAGACATATACAAACACAGGTGACATATATAATCACCAAAGACCTACAGAATACCAAGAGAGGACTACTCAACATTCTGTCATAACGTACATGGGAAAAGGATCCCAGGAAGAACAGACATCTGTATATGTGTAAAAGAACCACATCTTCCACACCTACAACAAGCCAAACATTGTAATCAAACTTGCTGTAATAAAAAATAAAAAATTAAATTAAAAACACGAACAAGACGTAGTGAGACAAACGTGAGGGGCTTTCTCCTGGCACATTCCATTCTAAACTCCAATCTAGAACACCACTTCCACTGAGGCTCTCTTGCCCTAGTAACCAGATTTGGTAAGGGTGAACTGCTGCCACCTTGTGGCCGTTTCACACAACAGCAGCTTTAATCCCAGCGCTAGTGGTCAGTTGATATTCAAAATCATTGCAGGCCTGTAAATGACACCTGCCCTGAAAACAAATCCTGGGGTCACATATCAACCAAAAA
Organism: Mesoplodon mirus; assembly: GCF_964341445.2. NCBI lineage: Eukaryota > Metazoa > Chordata > Mammalia > Artiodactyla > Ziphiidae > Mesoplodon > Mesoplodon mirus. Next base: position 104,180,132 of record NC_138987.1, on the reverse strand, counting down.
ATTCAAAGGACGTCCATATTTCAAAACGACCGTTTCAAAAGGCATATTTTATGCACATTAGTGTTCTGCTTCTTTTCCTTTCTTTCCTTTTTTGTTAAAAAACACGGGAATGGAAAAAGGCATCCCTCAGAATGGGCGAAAATCGTTGCAGACGAATCAATGGACAGAGGTTTAATCTCCAATATATATATACAGCTCATGCAGCTTAATATTAAAAAAACAAACAACCCCCCAAAAATGGGCAGAAGATCTAAAGAGACGTTTCTTCAAAGGAGACACAGAGATGGCCAAGACGCACATGAAAAGCTGCTCAACAGCACTAATTATTAGAGAAATGCAAATCAAAACTACAATGAGGTATCACCTCACACCTGTTAGAATCGGCATCATCAGAAAATCTACAAACAACCAATTCTGGGGAGGGTGTGGACAAAAGGAGCCCTCTTCCACTATTGGTGGGAATGTAAATTGATACAGTCACTATGGAGAACATTATGGAGTTTCCTTAAAAAAATTAGAAATAGAATTTCCATCTGATCCAGCAATCCCACTTCTGGGCATATACCCAGAGAAAACCGTAAATCAAAAAGGCACATTCACCACAATGTTCGTTGCAGCACTATTTACAATAGCCAGGTAATGGAAGCAACCTAAATGCCCACAGACAGATGAATGGATAAAGATGTGGTACATATATGAAATGGAATATTACTCGGCCATAAAAAGGAATGAAACTGGGTCATTTGTAGAGACATCGATGGATCGAGAGACTGTCATACAGAATGAAGTAAGTCAGAAAGAGGAAAACAAATATTGTATATTAATGCATATATGTGGAACCTAAAAAATGGTACAGATGAACTGGTTTGCAGGGAAGAAATAGAGACACAGAGGTAGAGAAAAAACGTATGGACACCAAGTGTGGGAAGCCATGGGGTGGTGGTGGTGGGATGAGTTGGGAGATTGGGATTGACCTGTATACATGTATATGCATAAAATACATAACTAATAATAACGTGCTGTATAAAAAAATAAATAAAATTAAATTTCAAAATTTTAAAAAATAAAATTTAAAAATAAAACAGAAAAAAGTTCTTCCCGTCACACAGATGTATTTATAGGAATGAATTATTTCCATGCTTATATCTATAAATACATAAAAGAGGAATAAAATCTAACTTGAACCATAAAAAAAAAAGTGAACCCACGAGTTATACAGAGGAAAACCCTATCAGGGCACTTGCTCCAGTGGTAAACAATTCTGAAATTGGTCAGAGGTGGGGAACCATCTCCCATACAGCCAGCAACCCACCCCCCACGCAAGGAGCGTCCTCATTGCAAAGCTGGGGGACCATGCCGAGGCATCTGTGAGTAAACGTGAGCTGAGCCCCAGGCCAGCTGCTGCTGAACTGTTCCCACCCTTTCCAGGTAAAACACCTGAATATGTACAAGGGCTTGAAAGCCTAGAGGAAGGACCGTGGAGCCACACCAGCGACCGCACGCAGGCCAACTTGGTGCCTGCAGGCCAGCCAGTGTGGTCCTGGCACCGGGCGCTCTTCCAGAAGCTTTCCATTGCCCTGCCTGAGATACCCCTCCTGTCCCGGCCCCCACTGCTTTTTTCCTTCCTCACCTCTGTCCGGAGAGAAATTCCAGCAGAAGGTATGGGTGACACAACCTCTTCTTTACAGGCGGCAGCCTGGCTACTCCTGCAGAAAGGCCAGCAGAACCCCACTCACACCGGGCCACCCACAAAGCTCTGGCCCCTCATTCCCTCCCACCAGCACAGCCCCGAGACTGCTGACGGGGCAGACAATATGGAGTCAGGCACAGCTTCAGGGGCTATTGCTGCCTGGAGCGCTGTTTATATTGACCTCAACGAGGCACACCTGGGGAGGGCAGGCCGTCAGGGTAAGGCTGCCCAGGTCAGCTAATCCACAACCCTCAGGGAATCACATTGTTGAAAATGGACCCCACTAAGCCAGAAGAGAAGCCAAGGGAAAAAAGTACACAATGACATTTGCAGCACCGTAGATGAGTCTAGAAATAATCACGTGACTTGTAGTAAGTCAGAAAGTGAAAGACACATATCATATCATATCACTTATAGGTGTTACCTAAAAATGGATACCAGGGCAGATATTTCCACGGAGAAGGGCAATCACAGATTCATTAAACAAACTTATGGTTCACCAATGGAAAGGTGTGAGGATTGGTTTCATTACGATATCGGGGTTAACAGACATAAACAAACACAGGTGACATATATAATCACCAAAGACCTACAGAATACCAAGAGAGGACTACTCAACATTCTGTCATAACGTACATGGGAAAAGGATCCCAGGAAGAACAGACATCTGTATACGTGTAAAAGAACCACATCTTCCACATCTACAACAAGCCAAACATTGTAATCAAACTTGCTGTAATAAAAAATAAAAAATTAAATTAAAAACACGAACAAGACGTAGTGAGACAAACGTGAGGGGCTTTCTCCTGGCACATTCCATTCTAAACTCCAATCTAGAACACCACTTCCACTGAGGCTCTCTTGCCCTAGTAACCAGATTTGGTAAGGGTGAACTGCTGCCACCTTGTGGCCGTTTCACACAACAGCAGCTTTAATCCCAGCGCTAGTGGTCAGTTGATATTCAAAATCATTGCAGGCCTGTAAATGACACCTGCCCTGAAAACAAATCCTGGGGTCACATATCGACCAAAAAATTCAAAGGACGTCCATATTTCAAAACGACCGTTTCAAAAGGCATATTTTACGCACATTAGTGTTCTGCTTCTTTTCCTTTCTTTCCTTTTTTGTTAAAAAACACGGGAATGGAAAAAGGCATCCCTCAGAATGGGCGAAAATCGTTGCAGACGAATCAATGGACAGAGGTTTAATCTCCAATATATATATACAGCTCATGCAGCTTAATATTAAAAAAACAAACAACCCCCAAAAAATGGGCAGAAGATCTAAAGAGACGTTTCTTCAAAGGAGACACAGAGATGGCCAAGACGCACATGAAAAGCTGCTCAACAGCACTAATTATTAGAGAAATGCAAATCAAAACTACAATGAGGTATCACCTCACACCTGTTAGAATCGGCATCATCAGAAAATCTACAAACAACCAATTCTGGGGAGGGTGTGGACAAAAGGAGCCCTCTTCCACTATTGGTGGGAATGTAAATTGATACAGTCACTATGGAGAACAGTATGGAGTTTCCTTAAAAAAATTAGAAATAGAATTTCCATCTGATCCAGCAATCCCACTTCTGGGCATATACCCAGAGAAAACCGTATTTCAAAAAGGCACATTCACCACAATGTTCGTTGCAGCACTATTTACAATAGCCAGGTAATGGAAGCAAACTAAATGCCCACAGACAGATGAATGGATAAAGATGTGGTACATATATGAAATGGAATATTACTCGGCCATAAAAAGGAATGAAACTGGGTCATTTGTAGAGACATCGATGGATCGAGAGACTGTCATACAGAATGAAGTAAGTCAGAAAGAGGAAAACAAATATTGTATATTAATGCATATATGTGGAACCTAAAAAATGGTACAGATGAACTGGTTTGCAGGGAAGAAATAGAGACACAGAGGTAGAGAAAAAACTTATGGACACCAAGTGTGGGAAGCCATGGGGTGGTGGTGGTGGGATGAGTTGGGAGATTGGGATTGACCTGTATACATGTATATGCATAAAATACATAACTAATAATAACGTGCTGTATAAAAAAATAAATAAAATTAAATTTCAAAATTTTAAAAAATAAAATTTAAAAATAAAACAGAAAAAAGTTCTTCCCGTCACACAGATGTATTTATAGGAATGAATTATTTCCATGCTTATATCTATAAATACATAAAAGAGGAATAAAATCTAACTTGAACCATAAAAAAAAAAGTGAACCCACGAGTTATACAGAGGAAAACCCTATCAGGGCACTTGCTCCAGTGGTAAACAATTCTGAAATTGGTCAGAGGTGGGGAACCATCTCCCATACAGCCAGCAACCCACCCCCCACGCAAGGAGCGTCCTCATTGCAAAGCTGGGGGACCATGCCGAGGCATCTGTGAGTAAACGTGAGCTGAGCCCCAGGCCAGCTGCTGCTGAACTGTTCCCACCCTTTCCAGGTAAAACACCTGAATATGTACAAGGGCTTGAAAGCCTAGAGGAAGGACCGTGGAGCCACACCAGCGACCGCACGCAGGACAACTTGGTGCCTGCAGGCCAGCCAGTGTGGTCCTGGCACCGGGCGCTCTTCCAGAAGCTTTCCATTGCCCTGCCTGAGATACCCCTCCTGTCCCGGCCCCCACTGCTTTTTTCCTTCCTCACCTCTGTCCGGAGAGAAATTCCAGCAGAATGTATGGGTGACACAACCTCTTCTTTACAGGCGGCAGCCTGGCAACTCATGCAGAAAGGCCAGCAGAACCCCACTCACACCGGGCCACCCACAAAGCTCTGGCCCCTCATTCCCTCCCACCAGCACAGCCCCGAGACTGCTGACGGGGCAGACAATATGGAGTCAGGCACAGCTTCAGGGGCTATTGCTGCCTGGAGCGCTGTTTATATTGACCTCAACGAGGCACACCTGGGGAGAGCAGGCCGTCAGGGTAAGGCTGCCCAGGTCAGCTAATCCACAACCCTCAGGGAATCACATTGTTGAAAATGGACCCCGCTAAGCCAGAAGAGAAGCCAAGGGAAAAAAGGACACAATGACATTTGCAGCACCGTAGATGAGTCTAGAAGTAATCACGTGACTTGTAGTAAGTCAGAAAGTGAAAGACACATATCATATCATATCACTTATAGGTGTTACCTAAAAATGGATACCAGGGCAGATATTTCCACGGAGAAGGGCAATCACAGATTCATTAAACAAACTTATGGTTCACCAATGGAAAGGTGTGAGGATTGGTTTCATTACGATATCGGGGTTAACAGACATATACAAACACAGGTGACATATATAATCACCAAAGACCTACAGAATACCAAGAGAGGACTACTCAACATTCTGTCATAACGTACATGGGAAAAGGATCCCAGGAAGAACAGACATCTGTATACGTGTAAAAGAACCACATCTTCCACACCTACAACAAGCCAAACATTGTAATCAAACTTGCTGTAATAAGAAATAAAAAATTAAATTAAAAACACGAACAAGGGCCTCCTTGGTGGCGCAGAGGTTGAGAGTCCGCCTGCCGATGCAGGGGATACGGGTTCGTGCCCCGGTCTGGGAGGATCCCATATGCCGCGGAGCGGCTGGGCCCGTGAGCCATGGCCGCTGGGCCTGCGCATCCGGAGCCTGTGCTCCGCAACGGGGGAGGCCACAACAGTGAGAGGCCCGCATACCGCAAAAAGAAAAAAAAAAAAAAAAAAAAAAAACACGAACAAGAAGTAGTGAGACAAACGTGAGGGGATTTCTCCTGGCACATTCCATTCTAAACTCCAATCTAGAACACCACTTCCAATGAGGCTCTCTTGCCCTAGTAACCAGATTTGGTAAGGGTGAACTGCTGCCACCTTGTGGCCGTTTCACACAACAGCAGCTTTAATCCCAGCGCTAGTGGTCAGTTGATATTCAAAATCATTGCAGGCCTGTAAATGACACCTGCCCTGAAAACAAATCCTGGGGTCACATATCAACCAAAAAATTCAAAGGACGTCCATATTTCAAAACGACCGTTTCAAAAGGCATATTTTACGCACATTAGTGTTCTGCTTCTTTTCCTTTCTTTCCTTTTTTGTTAAAAAACACGGGAATGGAAAAAGGCATCCCTCAGAATGGGCGAAAATCGTTGCAGACGAATCAATGGACAGAGGTTTAATCTCCAATATATATATACAGCTCATGAAGCTTCATATTAAAAAAACAAACAACCCCCAAAAAATGGGCAGAAGATCTAAAGAGACGTTTCTTCAAAGGAGACACAGAGATGGCCAAGACGCACATGAAAAGCTGCTCAACAGCACTAATTATTAGAGAAATGCAAATCAAAACTACAATGAGGTATCACCTCACACCTGTTAGAATCGGCATCATCAGAAAATCTACAAACAACCAATTCTGGGGAGGGTGTGGACAAAAGGAGCCCTCTTCCACTATTGGTGGGAATGTAAATTGATACAGTCACTATGGAGAACAGTATGGAGTTTCCTTAAAAAAATTAGAAATAGAATTTCCATCTGATCCAGCAATCCCACTTCTGGGCATATACCCAGAGAAAACCATAAATCAAAAAGGCACATTCACCACAATGTTCGTTGCAGCACTATTTACAATAGCCAGGTAATGGAAGCAAACTAAATGCCCACAGACAGATGAATGGATAAAGATGTGGTACATATATGAAATGGAATATTACTCGGCCATAAAAAGGAATGAAACTGGGTCATTTGTAGAGACATCGATGGATCGAGAGACTGTCATACAGAATGAAGTAAGTCAGAAAGAGGAAAACAAATATTGTATATTAATGCATATATGTGGAACCTAAAAAATGGTACAGATGAACTGGTTTGCAGGGAAGAAATAGAGACACAGAGGTAGAGAAAAAACGTATGGACACCAAGTGTGGGAAGCCATGGGGTGGTGGTGGTGGGATGAGTGGGGAGATTGGGATTGAGCTGTATACATGTATATGCATAAAATACATAACTAATAATAACCTGCTGTATAAAAACATAAATAAAATTAAATTTCAAAATTTTAAAAAATAAAATTGAAAAATAAAAGAGAAAAAATTCTTCCTGTCAATAAGATGTATTTATAGGAATGAATTATTTCCATGCTTATATTTATAAATACATAACAGAGGAATAAAATCTAACTTGAACCATAAAAGAAAAAAAAAGTGAACCTACGAGTTATACAGCGGAAAATCCTATCACAGCACTTGCTCCAGCGGTAAACAATTCTGAAATTGGTCAGAGGTGGGGAACCATCTCCCATACAGCCAGCAACCCACACCCATGCAAGGAGCGTCCTCATTGCAAAGCTGGGGGACCGTGCGGAGGCATCTGTGAGTAAACGTGAGCTGAGCCCCAGGCCAGCTGCTGCTGAACTGTTCCCACCCTTTCCAGGTAAAACACCTGAATATGTACAAGGGCTTGAAAGCCTAGAGGAAGGACCGTGGAGCCACACCAGTGACAGCACGCAGGCCAACTTGGTGCCTGCAGGCCAGCCAGTGTGGTCCTGGCCCCGGGCGCTCTTCCAGAAGCTTTCCATTGCCCTGCCTGAGATACCGCTCCTGTCCCGGCCCCCACTGCTTTTTTCCTTCCTCACCTCTGTCCGGAGAGAATTTCCAGCGGAAGGTATGGGTGACACATCCTCTTCTTTACAGGCGGCATCCTGGCAACTCCTGCAGAAAGGCCAGGAGAACCCCACTCACACCGGGCCACCCAGAAATCTGTGGCCCCTCACTCCCTCCCACCAGCACAGCCCCGAGGCTGCTGACGGGGCAGAGAATATGGAGTCAGGCACAGCTTCAGGGGCTATTGCTGCCTGGAGCGCTGTTTATATAGACCTCAATGAGGCACACCTGGGGAGGGCGGGTCGGCAGGGTAAGGCTGCCCAGGTCAGCTAATCCACAACCCTCAGGGAATCACATTGTTGAAAATGGACCCCACTAAGGCAGAAGAGTAGCCAAGGGAAAAAAGGACACAATGACATTTGCAGCACCATAGATGACTCTAGAAGTAATCACGTGACTTGTAGTAAGTCAGAAAGTGAAAGACACATATCATATAATATCACTTATAGGTTTTACCTAAAAATGGATATCAGGGCAGATATTTCCACGGAGAAGGGCAATCACAGATTCATTAAACAAACTTATGGTTCACCAATGGAAAGGTGTGAGGATTGGTTTCATTACGATATCGGGGTTAACAGACATATACAAACACAGGTGACATATATAATCACCAAAAACCTACAGAATACCAAGAGAGGACTACTCAACATTCTGTCATAACGTACATGGGAAAAGGATCCCAGGAAGAACAGACATCTGTATATGTGTAAAAGAACCACATCTTCCACACCTACAACAAGCCAAACATTGTAATCAAACTTGCTGTAATAAAAAATAAAAAATTAAATTAAAAACACGAACAAGAAGTAGTGAGACAAACGTGAGGGGCTTTCTCCTGGCACATTCCATTCTAAACTCCAATCTAGAACACCACTTCCACTGAGGCTCTCTTGCCCTAGTAACCAGATTTGGTAAGGGTGAACTGCTGCCACCTTGTGGCCGTTTCACACAACAGCAGCTTTAATCCCAGCGCTAGTGGTCAGTTGATATTCAAAATCATTGCAGGCCTGTAAATGACACCTGCCCTGAAAACAAATCCTGGGGTCACATATCGACCAAAAAATTCAAAGGACGTCCATATTTCAAAACGACCGTTTCAAAAGGCATATTTTACGCACATTAGTGTTCTGCTTCTTTTCCTTTCTTTCCTTTTTTGTTAAAAAACACGGGAATGGAAAAAGGCATCCCTCAGAATGGGCGAAAATCGTTGCAGACGAATCAATGGACAGAGGTTTAATCTCCAATATATATATACAGCTCATGCAGCTTAATATTAAAAAAACAAACAACCCAAAAAAAATGGGCAGAAGATCTAAAGAGACGTTTCTTCAAAGGAGACACAGAGATGGCCAAGACGCACATGAAAAGCTGCTCAACAGCACTAATTATTAGAGAAATGCAAATCAAAACTACAATGAGGTATCACCTCACACCTGTTAGAATCGGCATCATCAGAAAATCTACAAACAACCAATTCTGGGGAGGGTGTGGACAAAAGGAGCCCTCTTCCACTATTGGTGGGAATGTAAATTGATACAGTCACTATGGAGAACAGTATGGAGTTTCCTTAAAAAAATTAGAAATAGAATTTCCATCTGATCCAGCAATCCCACTTCTGGGCATATACCCAGAAAAAACCGTATTTCAAAAAGGCACATTCACCACAATGTTCGTTGCAGCACTATTTACAATAGCCAGGTAATGGAAGCAACCTAAATGCCCACAGACAGATGAATGGATAAAGATGTGGTACATATATAAAATGGAATATTACTCGGCCATTAAAAGGAATGAAACTGGGTCATTTGTAGAGACATCGACGGATCGAGAGACTGTCTTACAGAATAAAGTAAGTCAGAAAGAGGAAAACAAATATTGTATATTAATGCATATATGTGGAGCCTAAAAATGGTACAGATGAACTGGTTTGCAGGGAAGAAATAGAGACACAGAGGTAGAGAACAAACGTATGGACACCAAGTGTGGGAAGCCATGGGGTGGTGGTGGTGGGATGAGTTGGGAATTTGGGATTGACCTGTATACATGTATATGCATAAAATACATAACTAATAATAACGTGCTGTATAAAAAAATAAATAAAATTAAATTTCAAAATTTTAAAAAATAAAATTTAAAAATAAAACAGAAAAAAGTTCTTCCCGTCACACAGATGTATTTATAGGAATGAATTATTTCCATGCTTATATCTATAAATACATAAAAGAGGAATAAAATCTAACTTGAACCATAAAAAAAAAGTGAACCCACGAGTTATACAGAGGAAAACCCTATCAGGGCACTTACTCCAGTGGTAAACAATTCTGAAATTGGTCAGAGGTGGGGAACCATCTCCCATACAGCCAGCAACCCACCCCCCACGCAAGGAGCGTCCTCATTGCAAAGCTGGGGGACCATGCCGAGGCATCTGTGAGTAAACGTGAGCTGAGCCCCAGGCCAGCTGCTGCTGAACTGTTCCCACCCTTTCCAGGTAAAACACCTGAATATGTACAAGGGCTTGAAAGCCTAGAGGAAGGACCGTGGAGCCACACCAGCGACCGCACGCAGGCCAACTTGGTGCCTGCAGGCCAGCCAGTGTGGTCCTGGCACCGGGCGCTCTTCCAGAAGCTTTCCATTGCCCTGCCTGAGATACCCCTCCTGTCCCGGCCCCCACTGCTTTTTTCCTTCCTCACCTCTGTCCGGAGAGAAATTCCAGCAGAATGTATGGGTGACACAACCTCTTCTTTACAGGCGGCAGCCTGGCAACTCCTGCAGAAAGGCCAGCAGAACCCCACTCACACCGGGCCACCCACAAATCTCTGGCCCCTCATTCCCTCCCACCAGCACAGCCCCGAGACTGCTGACGGGGCAGAGAATATGGAGTCAGGCACAGCTTCAGGGGCTATTGCTGCCTGGAGCGCTGTTTATATTGACCTCAACGAGGCACACCTGGGGAGGGCGGGCCAGCAGGGTAAGGCTGCCCAGGTCAGCTAATCCACAACCCTCAGGGAATCACATTGTTGAAAATGGACCCCGCTAAGCCAGAAGAGAAGCCAAGGGAAAAAAAGGACACAATGCCATTTGCAGCACCGTAGATGAGTCTAGAAGTAATCACGTGACTTGTAGTAAGTCAGAAAGTGAAAGACACATATCATATCATATCACTATAGGTGTTACCTAAAAATGGATACCAGGGCAGATATTTCCACGGAGAAGGGCAATCACAGATTCATTAAACAAACTTATGGTTCACCAATGGAAAGGTGTGAGGATTCGTTTCATTACGATATCGGGGTTAACAGACATATACAAACACAGGTGACATATATAATCACCAAAGACCTACAGAATACCAAGAGAGGACTACTCAACATTCTGTCATAACGTACATGGGAAAAGGATCCCAGGAAGAACAGACATCTGTGTATGTGTAAAAGAACCACATCTTCCACATCTACAACAAGCCAAACATTGTAATCAAACTTGCTGTAATAAGAAATAAAAAATTAAATTAAAAACACGAACAAGAAGTAGTGAGACAAACGTGAGGGGCTTTCTCCTGGCACATTCCATTCTAAACTCCAATCTAGAACACCAGTTCCACTGAGGCTCTCTTGCCCTAGTAACCAGATTTGGTAAGGGTGAACTGCTGCCACCTTGTGGCCGTTTCACACAACAGCAGCTTTAATCCCAACGCTAATGGTCAGTTGATATTCAAAATCATTGCAGGCCTGTAAATGACACCTGCCCTGAAAACAAATCCTGGGGTCACATATCGACCAAAAAATTCAAAGGACGTCCATATTTCAAAACGACCGTTTCAAAAGGCATATTTTACGCACATTAGTGTTCTGCTTCTTTTCCTTTCTTTCCTTTTTTGTTAAAAAACATGGGAATGGAAAAAGGCATCCCTCAGAATGGGTGAAAATCGTTGCAAACGAATCAATGGACAGAGGTTTAATCTCCAATCTATATAAACAGCTCATGCAGCTTAATATTAAAAAAACAAACAACCCAAAATAAATGGGCAGAAGATCTAAAGAGACGTTTCTTCAAAGGAGACACAGAGATGGCCAAGATGCACATGAAAAGCTGCTCAACAGCACTAATTATTAGAGAAATGCAAATCAAAACAACAATGAGGTATCACCTCACACCTGTTAGAATCAGCATCATCACAAAATCTACAAACAACCAATTCTGGGGAAGGTGTGGACAAAAGGAGCCCTCTTCCACTATTGGTGGGAATGTAAATTGATACAGTCACTATGGAGAACAGTATGGAGTTTCCTTAAAAAAACTAGAAATAGAATTACCATCTGATCCAGCAATCCCACTTCTGGGCATATACCCAGAGAAAACCGTATTTCAAAAAGGCACATTCACCACAATGTTCGTTGCAGCACTATTTACAATAGCCAGGTAATGGAAGCAACCTAAATGCCCACAGACAGATGAATGGATAAAGATGTGGTACATATATAAAATGGAATATTACTCGGCCATAAAAAGGAATGAAACTGGGTCATTTGTAGAGACATCGATGGATCGAGAGACTGTCATACAGAAAGAAGTAAGTCAGAAAGAGGAAAACAAATATTGTATATTAATGCATATATGCGGAGCCTAAAAATGGTACAGATGAACTGGTTTGCAGGGAAGAAATAGAGACATAGAGGTAGAGAACAAACGTATGGACACCAAGTGTGGGAAGCCATGGGGTGGTGGTGGTGGGATGAGTTGGGAGTTTGGGATTGACCTGTATACATGTATATGAATAAAATACATAACTAATAATAACGTCCTGTATAAAAAACAAATAAAATTAAATTTCAAAATTTTAAAAAATAAAATTTAAAAATAAAACAGAAAAAAGTTCTTCCCGTCACACAGATGTATTTATAGTAATGAATTATTTCCATGTTTATATCTATAAATACATAAAAGAGGAATAAAATCTAACTTGAACCATAAAAGAAAAAAAAGTGAACCCACGAGTTATACAGAGGAAAATCCTATCAGGGCACTTGCTCCAGCGGTAAACAATTCTGAAATTGGTCAGAGGTGGGGAACCATCTCCCATACAGCCAGCAACCCACCCCCCACGCAAGGAGCGTCCTCATTGCAAAGCTGGGGGACCGTGCCGAGGCATCTGTGAGTAAACGTGAGCTGAGCCCCAGGCCAGCTGCTGCTGAACTGTTCCCACACTTTCCAGGTAAAACACCTGAATATGTACAAGGGCTTGAAAGCCTAGAGGAAGGGCCGTGGAGCCACACCAGCGACAGCACGCAGGCCAACTTGGTGCCTGCAGGCCAGCCAGTGTGGTCCTGGCACCGGGCGCTCTTCCAGAAGCTTTCCATTGCCCTGCCTGAGATACCCCTCCTGTCCCGGCCCCCACTGCTTTTTTCCTTCCTCACCTCTGTCCGGAGAGAAATTCCAGCAGAATGTATGGGTGACACAACCTCTTCTTTACAGGCGGCAGCCTGGCAACTCCTGCAGAAAGGCCAGCAGAACCCCACTCACACCGGGCCACCCACAAAACTGTGGCCCCTCACTCCCTCCCACCAGCACAGCCCCGAGACTGCTGACGGGGCAGACAATATGGAGTCAGGCACAGCTTCAGGGGCTATTGCTGCCTGGAGCGCTGTTTATATTGACCTCAACGAGGCACACCTGCGGAGGGCGGGCCGTCAGTGTAAGGCTGCCAAGGTCAGCTAATCCACAACCTTCAGGGAATCACATTGTTGAAAATGGACCCCGCTAAGGCAGAAGAGAAGCCAAGGGAAAAAAGGACACAATGCCATTTGCAGCACCGTAGATGAGTCTAGAAGTAATCACGTGACTTGTAGTAAGTCAGAAAGTGAAAGACACATATATCATATCACTTATAGGTGTTACCTAAAAATGGATACCAGGGCAGATATTTCCACGGAGAAGGGCAATCACAGATTCATTAAACAAACTTATGGTTCACCAATGGAAAGGTGTGAGGATTCGTTTCATTACGATATCGGGGTTAACAGACATATACAAACACAGGTGACATATATAATCACCAAAGACCTACAGAATACCAAGAGAGGACTACTCAACATTCTGTCATCACGTACATGGGAAAAGGATCCCAGGAAGAACAGACATCTGTATATGTGTAAAAGAACCACATCTTCCACACCTACAACAAGCCAAACATTGTAATCAAACTTGCTGTAATAAGAAATAAAAAATTAAATTAAAAACACGAACAAGAAGTAGTGAGACAAACGTGAGGGGCTTTCTCCTGGCACATTCCATTCTAAACTCCAATCTAGAACACCACTTCCACTGAGGCTCTCTTGCCCTAGTAACCAGATTTGGTAAGGGTGAACTGCTGCCACCTTGTGGCCGTTTCACACAACAGCAGCTTTAATCCCAACGCTAATGGTCAGTTGATATTCAAAATCATTGCAGGCCTGTAAATGACACCTGCCCTGAAAACAAATCCTGGGGTCACATATCGACCAAAAAATTCAAAGGACGTCCATATTTCAAAACGACCGTTTCAAAAGGCATATTTTACGCATATTAGTGTTCTGCTTCTTTCCTTTCTTTCCTTTTTTGTTAAAAAAAAAAACGGGAATGGAAAAAGGCATCCCTCAGAATGGGTGAAAATCGTTGCAAACGAATAAATGGACAGAGGTTTAATCTCCAATCTATATAAACAGCTCATGCAGCTTAATATTAAAAAAACAAACAACCCAAAATAAATGGGCAGAAGATCTAAAGAGACGTTTCTTCAAAGGAGACACAGAGATGGCCAAGACGCACATGAAAAGCTGCTCAACAGCACAAATTATTAGAGAAATGCAAATCAAACCTACAATGAGGTATCACCTCACACCTGTTAGAATCGGCATCATCAGAAAATCTACAAACAACCAATTCTGGGGAGGGTGTGGACAAAAGGAGCCCTCTTCCACTATTGGTGGGAATGTAAATTGATACAGTCACTATGGAGAACAGTATGGAGTTTCCTTAAAAAAACTAGAAATAGAATTACCATCTGATCCAGCAATCCCACTTCTGGGCATACACCCAGAGAAAACCGTAAATCAAAAAGGCACATTCACACAATGTTCATTGCAGCACTATTTACAATAGCCAGGTAATGGAAGCAACCTAAATGCCCACAGACAGATGAATGGATAAAGATGTGGTACATATATGAAATGGAATATTTCTCGGCCATAAAAAGGAATGAAACTGGGTCATTTGTAGAGACATCGATGGATCGAGAGACTGTCATACAGAATGAAGTAAGTCAGAAAGAGGAAAACAAATATTGTATATTAATGCATATATGTGGAACCTAAAAAATGGTACAGATGAACTGGTTTGCAGGGAAGAAATAGAGACACAGAGGTAGAGAAAAAACGTATGGACACCAAGTGTGGGAAGCCATGGGGTGGTGGTGGTGGGATGAGTTGGGAGATTGGGATTGAGCTGTATACATGTATATGCATAAAATACATAACTAATAATAACCTGCTGTATAAAAAAATAAATAAAATTAAATTTCAAAATTTTAAAAAATAAAATTTAAAAATAAAACAGAAAAAATTCTTCCTGTCAATAAGATGTATTTATAGGAATGAATTATTTCCATGCTTATATTTATAAATACATAACAGAGGAATAAAATCTAACTTGAACCATAAAAGAAAAAAAAAGTGAACCTACGAGTTATACAGCGGAAAATCCTATCACAGCACTTGCTCCAGCGGTAAACAATTCTGAAATTGGTCAGAGGTGGGGAACCATCTCCCATACAGCCAGCAACCCACCCCCCATGCAAGGAGCGTCCTCATTGCAAAGCTGGGGGACCGTGCGGAGGCATCTGTGAGTAAACGTGAGCTGAGCCCCAGGCCAGCTGCTGCTGAACTGTTCCCACCCTTTCCAGGTAAAACACCTGAATATGTACAAGGGCTTGAAAGCCTAGAGGAAGGACCGTGGAGCCACACCAGCGACAGCACGCAGGCCAACTTGGTGCCTGCAGGCCAGCCAGTGTGGTCCTGGCACCGGGCGCTCTTCCAGAAGCTTTCCATTGCCCTGCCTGAGATACCCCTCCTGTCCCGGCCCCCACTGCTTTTTTCCTTCCTCACCTCTGTCCGGAGAGAATTTCCAGCGGAAGGTATGGGTGACACATCCTCTTCTTTACAGGCGGCAGCCTGGCAACTCCTGCAGAAAGGCCAGGAGAACCCCACTCACACCGGGCCACCCAGAAATCTGTGGCCCCTCACTCCCTCCCACCAGCACAGCCCCGAGACTGCTGACGGGGCAGAGAATATGGAGTCAGGCACAGCTTCAGGGGCTATTGCTGCCTGGAGCGCTGTTTATATAGACCTCAAAGAGGCACACCTGGGGAGGGCGGGTCGGCAGGGTAAGGCTGCCCAGGTCAGCTAATCCACAACCCTCAGGGAATCACATTGTTGAAAATGGACCCCGCTAAGGCAGAAGAGTAGCCAAGGGAAAAAAGGACACAATGACATTTGCAGCACCATAGATGACTCTAGAAGTAATCACGTGACTTGTAGTAAGTCAGAAAGTGAAAGACACATATCATATCATATCACTTATAGGTGTTACCTAAAAATGGATACCAGGGCAGATATTTCCACGGAGAAGGGCAATCACAGATTCATTAAACAAACTTATGGTTCACCAATGGAAAGGTGTGAGGATTCGTTTCATTACGATATCGGGGTTAACAGACATATACAAACACAGGTGACATATATAATCACCAAAGACCTACAGAATACCAAGAGAGGACTACTCAACATTCTGTCATAACGTACATGGGAAAAGGATCCCAGGAAGAACAGACATCTGTATATGTGTAAAAGAACCACATCTTCCACACCTACAACAAGCCAAACATTGTAATCAAACTTGCTGTAATAAGAAATAAAAAATTAAATTAAAAACACGAACAAGAAGTAGTGAGACAAACGTGAGGGGCTTTCTCCTGGCACATTCCATTCTAAACTCCAATCTAGAACACCACTTCCACTGAGGCTCTCTTGCCCTAGTAACCAGATTTGGTAAGGGTGAACTGCTGCCACCTTGTGGCCGTTTCACACAACAGCAGCTTTAATCCCAACGCTAATGGTCAGTTGATATTCAAAATCATTGCAGGCCTGTAAATGACACCTGCCCTGAAAACAAATCCTGGGGTCACATATCGACCAAAAAATTCAAAGGACGTCCATATTTCAAAACGACCGTTTCAAAAGGCATATTTTACGCACATTAGTGTTCTGCTTCTTTCCTTTCTTTCCTTTTTTGTTAAAAAAAAAACGGGAATGGAAAAAGGCATCCCTCAGAATGGGTGAAAATCGTTGCAGACGAATCAATGGACAGAGGTTTAATCTCCAATATATATATACAGCTCATGCAGCTTAATATTAAAAAAACAAACAACCCAAAAAAAAAATGGGCAGAAGATCTAAAGAGACGTTTCATCAAAGGAGACACAGAGATGGCCAAGACGCACATGAAAAGCTGCTCAACAGCACTAATTATTAGAGAAATGCAAATCAAAACTACAATGAGGTATCACCTCACACCTGTTAGAATCGGCATCATCAGAAAATCTACAAACAACCAATTCTGGGGAGGGTGTGGACAAAAGGAGCCCTCTTCCACTATTGGTGGGAATGTAAATTGATACAGTCACTATGGAGAACAGTATGGAGTTTCCTTAAAAAAATTAGAAATAGAATTTCCATCTGATCCAGCAATCCCACTTCTGGGCATATACCCAGAGAAAACCGTATTTCAAAAAGGCACATTCACCACAATGTTCGTTGCAGCACTATTTACAATAGCCAGGTAATGGAAGCAACCTAAATGCCCACAGACAGATGAATGGATAAAGATGTGGTACATATATAAAATGGAATATTACTCGGCCATTAAAAGGAATGAAACTGGGTCATTTGTAGAGACATCGATGGATCAAGAGACTGTCATACAGAATGAAGTAAGTCAGAAAGAGGAAAACAAATATTGTATATTAATGCATATATGTGGAGCCTAAAAATGGTACAGATGAACTGGTTTACAGGGAAGAAATAGAGACACAGAGGTAGAGAACAAACGTATGGACACCAAGTGTGGGAAGCCATGGGGTGGTGGTGGTGGGATGAGTTGGGAGTTTGGGATTGACCTGTATACATGTATATGCATAAAATACATAACTAATAATAACGTGCTGTATAAAAAAATAAATAAAATTAAATTTCAAAATTTTAAAAAATAAAATTTAAAAATAAAACAGAAAAAAGTTCTTCCCGTCACACAGATGTATTTATAGGAATGAATTATTTCCATGCTTATATCTATAAATACATAAAAGAGGAATAAAATCTAACTTGAACCATAAAAAAAAAAAACCTGAACCCACGAGTTATACAGAGGAAAACCCTATCAGGGCACTTGCTCCAGTGGTAAACACTTCTGAAATTGGTCAGAGGTGGGGAACCATCTCCCATACAGCCAGCAACCCACCCCCCACGCAAGGAGCGTCCTCATTGCAAAGCTGGGGGACCGTGCCGAGGCATCTGTGAGTAAACGTGAGCTGAGCCCCAGGCCAGCTGCTGCTGAACTGTTCCCACCCTTTCCAGGTAAAACACCTGAATATGTACAAGGGCTTGAAAGCCTAGAGGAAGGACCGTGGAGCCACACCAGCGACAGCACGCAGGCCAACTTGGTGCCTGCAGGCCAGCCAGTGTGGTCCTGGCACCGGGCGCTCTTCCAGAAGCTTTCCATTGCCCTGCCTGAGATACCCCTCCTGTCCCGGCCCCCACTGCTTTTTTCCTTCCTCACCTCTGTCCGGAGAGAAATTCCAGCAGAAGGTATGGGTGACACAACCTCTTCTTTACAGGCGGCAGCCTGGCAACTCCTGCAGAAAGGCCAGCAGAACCCCACTCACACCGGGCCACCCACAAAGCTGTGGCCCCTCACTCCCTCCCACCAGCACAGCCCCGAGACTGCTGACGGGGCAGAGAATATGGAGTCAGGCACAGCTTCAGGGGCTATTGCTGCCTGGAGCGCTGTTTATATTGACCTCAACGAGGCACACCTGGGGAGGGCGGGCCGTCAGGGTAAGGCTGCCCAGGTCAGCTAATCCACAACCCTCAGGGAATCACATTGTTGAAAATGGACCCCGCTAAGGCAGAAGAGAAGCCAAGGGAAAAAAGGACACAATGCCATTTGCAGCACCGTAGATGACTCTAGAAGTAATCATGTGACTTGTAGTAAGTCAGAAAGTGAAAGACACATATCATATCATATCACTTATAGGTGTTACCTAAAAATGGATACCAGGGCAGATATTTCCACGGAGAAGGGCAATCACAGATTCAGTAAACAAACTTATGGTTCACCAATGGAAAGGTGTGAGGATTGGTTTCATTACGATATCGGGGTTAACAGACATATACAAACACAGGTGACATATATAATCACCAAAGACCTACAGAATACCAAGAGAGGACTACTCAACATTCTGTCATAACGTACATGGGAAAAGGATCCCAGGAAGAACAGACATCTGTATATGTGTAAAAGAACCACATCTTCCACACCTACAACAAGCCAAACATTGTAATCAAACTTGCTGTAATAAAAAATAAAAAAATTAAATTAAAAACACGAACAAGAAGTAGTGAGACATACGTGAGGGGCTTTCTCCTGGCACATTCCATTCTAAACTCCAATCTAGAACACCACTTCCACTGAGGCTCTCTTGCCCTAGTAACCAGATTTGGTAAGGGTGAACTGCTGCCACCTTGTGGCCGTTTCACACAACAGCAGCTTTAATCCCAGCGCTAGTGGTCAGTTGATATTCAAAATCATTGCAGGCCTGTAAATGACACCTGCCCTGAAAACACATCCTGGGGTCACATATCGACCAAAAAATTCAAAGGACGTCCATATTTCAAAACGACCGTTTCAAAAGGCATATTTTACGCACATTAGTGTTCTGCTTCTTTTCCTTTCTTTCCTTTTTTGTTACAAAACACGGGAATGGAAAAAGGCATCCCTCAGAATGGGCGAAAATCGTTGCAGACGAATCAATGGACAGAGGTTTAATCTCCAATATATATATACAGCTCATGCAGCTTACTATTAAAAAAACAAACAACCCAAAGAAAATGGGCAGAAGATCTAAAGAGACGTTTCTTCAAAGGAGACACAGAGATGGCCAAGACGCACATGAAAAGCTGCTCAACAGCACTAATTATTAGAGAATTGCAAATCAAAACTACAATGAGGTATCACCTCACACCTGTTAGAATCGGCATCATCAGAAAATCTACAAACAACCAATTCTGGGGAGGGTGTGGACAAAAGGAGCCCTCTTCCACTATTGGTGGGAATGTAAATTGATACAGTCACTATGGAGAACAGTATGGAGTTTCCTTAAAAAAATTAGAAATAGAATTTCCATCTGATCCAGCAATCCCACTTCTGGGCATATACCCAGAGAAAACCGTATTTCAAAAAGGCACATTCACCACAATGTTCATTGCAGCACTATTTACAATAGCCAGGTAATGGAAGCAACCTAAATGCCCACAGACAGATGAATGGATAAAGATGTGGTACATATATAAAATGGAATATTACTCGGCCATTAAAAGGAATGAAACTGGGTCATTTGTAGAGACATCGATGGATCCAGAGACTGTCATACAGAATGAAGTAAGTCAGAAAGAGGAAAACAAATATTGTATATTAATGCATATATGTGGAGCCTAAAAATGGTACAGATGAACTGGTTTGCAGGGAAGAAATAGAGACACAGAGGTAGAGAACAAACGTATGGACACCAAGTGTGGGAAGCCATGGGGTGGTGGTGGTGGGATGAGTTGGGAGTTTGGGATTGACCTGTATACATGTATATGCATAAAATACATAACTAATAATAACGTGCTGTATAAAAAAATAAATAAAATTAAATTTCAAAATTTTTAAAAATAAAATTTAAAAATAAAACAGAAAAAAGTTCTTCCCGTCACACAGATGTATTTATAGGAATGAATTATTTCCATGCTTATATCTATAAATACATAAAAGAGGAATAAAATCTAACTTGAACCATAAAAAAAAAAACCTGAACCCACGAGTTATACAGAGGAAAACCCTATCAGGGCACTTGCTCCAGTGGTAAACACTTCTGAAATTGGTCAGAGGTGGGGAACCATCTCCCATACAGCCAGCAACCCACCCCCCACGCAAGGAGCGTCCTCATTGCAAAGCTGGGGGACCATGCCGAGGCATCTGTGAGTAAACGTGAGCTGAGCCCCAGGCCAGCTGCTGCTGAACTGTTCCCACCCTTTCCAGGTAAAACACCTGAATATGTACAAGGGCTTGAAAGCCTAGAGGAAGGACCGTGGAGCCACACCAGCGACAGCACGCAGGCCAACTTGGTGCCTGCAGGCCAGCCAGTGTGGTCCTGGCACCGGGCGCTCTTCCAGAAGCTTTCCATTGCCCTGCCTGAGATACCCCTCCTGTCCCGGCCCCCACTGCTTTTTTCCTTCCTCACCTCTGTCCGGAGAGAAATTCCAGCAGAAGGTATGGGTGACACAACCTCTTCTTTACAGGCGGCAGCCTGGCAACTCCTGCAGAAAGGCCAGCAGAACCCCACTCACACCGGGCCACCCACAAAGCTGTGGCCCCTCACTCCCTCCCACCAGCACAGCCCCGAGACTGCTGACGGGGCAGAGAATATGGAGTCAGGCACAGCTTCAGGGGCTATTGCTGCCTGGAGCGCTGTTTATATTGACCTCAACGAGGCACACCTGGGGAGGGCGGGCCGTCAGGGTAAGGCTGCCCAGGTCAGCTAATCCACAACCCTCAGGGAATCACATTGTTGAAAATGGACCCCGCTAAGGCAGAAGAGAAGCCAAGGGAAAAAAGGACACAATGCCATTTGCAGCACCGTAGATGACTCTAGAAGTAATCATGTGACTTGTAGTAAGTCAGAAAGTGAAAGACACATATCATATCATATCACTTATAGGTGTTACCTAAAAATGGATACCAGGGCAGATATTTCCACGGAGAAGGGCAATCACAGATTCAGTAAACAAACTTATGGTTCACCAATGGAAAGGTGTGAGGATTGGTTTCATTACGATATCGGGGTTAACAGACATATACAAACACAGGTGACATATATAATCACCAAAGACCTACAGAATACCAAGAGAGGACTACTCAACATTCTGTCATAACGTACATGGGAAAAGGATCCCAGGAAGAACAGACATCTGTATATGTGTAAAAGAACCACATCTTCCACACCTACAACAAGCCAAACATTGTAATCAAACTTGCTGTAATAAAAAATAAAAAAATTAAATTAAAAACACGAACAAGAAGTAGTGAGACATACGTGAGGGGCTTTCTCCTGGCACATTCCATTCTAAACTCCAATCTAGAACACCACTTCCACTGAGGCTCTCTTGCCCTAGTAACCAGATTTGGTAAGGGTGAACTGCTGCCACCTTGTGGCCGTTTCACACAACAGCAGCTTTAATCCCAGCGCTAGTGGTCAGTTGATATTCAAAATCATTGCAGGCCTGTAAATGACACCTGCCCTGAAAACACATCCTGGGGTCACATATCGACCAAAAAATTCAAAGGACGTCCATATTTCAAAACGACCGTTTCAAAAGGCATATTTTACGCACATTAGTGTTCTGCTTCTTTTCCTTTCTTTCCTTTTTTGTTACAAAACACGGGAATGGAAAAAGGCATCCCTCAGAATGGGCGAAAATCGTTGCAGACGAATCAATGGACAGAGGTTTAATCTCCAATATATATATACAGCTCATGCAGCTTACTATTAAAAAAACAAACAACCCAAAGAAAATGGGCAGAAGATCTAAAGAGACGTTTCTTCAAAGGAGACACAGAGATGGCCAAGACGCACATGAAAAGCTGCTCAACAGCACTAATTATTAGAGAATTGCAAATCAAAACTACAATGAGGTATCACCTCACACCTGTTAGAATCGGCATCATCAGAAAATCTACAAACAACCAATTCTGGGGAGGGTGTGGACAAAAGGAGCCCTCTTCCACTATTGGTGGGAATGTAAATTGATACAGTCACTATGGAGAACAGTATGGAGTTTCCTTAAAAAAATTAGAAATAGAATTTCCATCTGATCCAGCAATCCCACTTCTGGGCATATACCCAGAGAAAACCGTATTTCAAAAAGGCACATTCACCACAATGTTCATTGCAGCACTATTTACAATAGCCAGGTAATGGAAGCAACCTAAATGCCCACAGACAGATGAATGGATAAAGATGTGGTACATATATAAAATGGAATATTACTCGGCCATTAAAAGGAATGAAACTGGGTCATTTGTAGAGACATCGATGGATCCAGAGACTGTCATACAGAATGAAGTAAGTCAGAAAGAGGAAAACAAATATTGTATATTAATGCATATATGTGGAGCCTAAAAATGGTACAGATGAACTGGTTTGCAGGGAAGAAATAGAGACACAGAGGTAGAGAACAAACGTATGGACACCAAGTGTGGGAAGCCATGGGGTGGTGGTGGTGGGATGAGTTGGGAGTTTGGGATTGACCTGTATACATGTATATGCATAAAATACATAACTAATAATAACGTGCTGTATAAAAAAATAAATAAAATTAAATTTCAAAATTTTTAAAAATAAAATTTAAAAATAAAACAGAAAAAAGTTCTTCCCGTCACACAGATGTATTTATAGGAATGAATTATTTCCATGCTTATATCTATAAATACATAAAAGAGGAATAAAATCTAACTTGAACCATAAAAAAAAAAAACCTGAACCCACGAGTTATACAGAGGAAAACCCTATCAGGGCACTTGCTCCAGTGGTAAACACTTCTGAAATTGGTCAGAGGTGGGGAACCATCTCCCATACAGCCAGCAACCCACCCCCCATGCAAGGAGCGTCCTCATTGCAAAGCTGGGGGACCATGCCGAGGCATCTGTGAGTAAACGTGAGCTGAGCCCCAGGCCAGCTGCTGCTGAACTGTTCCCACCCTTTCCAGGTAAAACACCTGAATATGTACAAGGGCTTGAAAGCCTAGAGGAAGGACCGTGGAGCCACACCAGCGACAGCACGCAGGCCAACTTGGTGCCTGCAGGCCAGCCAGTGTGGTCCTGGCACCGGGCGCTCTTCCAGAAGCTTTCCATTGCCCTGCCTGAGATACCCCTCCTGTCCCGGCCCCCACTGCTTTTTTCCTTCCTCACCTCTGTCCGGAGAGAAATTCCAGCAGAAGGTATGGGTGACACAACCTCTTCTTTACAGGCGGCAGCCTGGCAACTCCTGCAGAAAGGCCAGCAGAACCCCACTCACACCGGGCCACCCACAAAGCTGTGGCCCCTCACTCCCTCCCACCAGCACAGCCCCGAGACTGCTGACGGGGCAGAGAATATGGAGTCAGGCACAGCTTCAGGGGCTATTGCTGCCTGGAGCGCTGTTTATATTGACCTCAACGAGGCACACCTGGGGAGGGCGGGCCGTCAGGGTAAGGCTGCCCAGGTCAGCTAATCCACAACCCTCAGGGAATCACATTGTTGAAAATGGACCCCGCTAAGGCAGAAGAGAAGCCAAGGGAAAAAAGGACACAATGCCATTTGCAGCACCGTAGATGACTCTAGAAGTAATCATGTGACTTGTAGTAAGTCAGAAAGTGAAAGACACATATCATATCATATCACTTATAGGTGTTACCTAAAAATGGATACCAGGGCAGATATTTCCACGGAGAAGGGCAATCACAGATTCAGTAAACAAACTTATGGTTCACCAATGGAAAGGTGTGAGGATTGGTTTCATTACGATATCGGGGTTAACAGACATATACAAACACAGGTGACATATATAATCACCAAAGACCTACAGAATACCAAGAGAGGACTACTCAACATTCTGTCATAACGTACATGGGAAAAGGATCCCAGGAAGAACAGACATCTGTATATGTGTAAAAGAACCACATCTTCCACACCTACAACAAGCCAAACATTGTAATCAAACTTGCTGTAATAAAAAATAAAAAAATTAAATTAAAAACACGAACAAGAAGTAGTGAGACATACGTGAGGGGCTTTCTCCTGGCACATTCCATTCTAAACTCCAATCTAGAACACCACTTCCACTGAGGCTCTCTTGCCCTAGTAACCAGATTTGGTAAGGGTGAACTGCTGCCACCTTGTGGCCGTTTCACACAACAGCAGCTTTAATCCCAGCGCTAGTGGTCAGTTGATATTCAAAATCATTGCAGGCCTGTAAATGACACCTGCCCTGAAAACACATCCTGGGGTCACATATCGACCAAAAAATTCAAAGGACGTCCATATTTCAAAACGACCGTTTCAAAAGGCATATTTTACGCACATTAGTGTTCTGCTTCTTTTCCTTTCTTTCCTTTTTTGTTACAAAACACGGGAATGGAAAAAGGCATCCCTCAGAATGGGCGAAAATCGTTGCAGACGAATCAATGGACAGAGGTTTAATCTCCAATATATATATACAGCTCATGCAGCTTACTATTAAAAAAACAAACAACCCAAAGAAAATGGGCAGAAGATCTAAAGAGACGTTTCTTCAAAGGAGACACAGAGATGGCCAAGACGCACATGAAAAGCTGCTCAACAGCACTAATTATTAGAGAATTGCAAATCAAAACTACAATGAGGTATCACCTCACACCTGTTAGAATCGGCATCATCAGAAAATCTACAAACAACCAATTCTGGGGAGGGTGTGGACAAAAGGAGCCCTCTTCCACTATTGGTGGGAATGTAAATTGATACAGTCACTATGGAGAACAGTATGGAGTTTCCTTAAAAAAATTAGAAATAGAATTTCCATCTGATCCAGCAATCCCACTTCTGGGCATATACCCAGAGAAAACCGTATTTCAAAAAGGCACATTCACCACAATGTTCATTGCAGCACTATTTACAATAGCCAGGTAATGGAAGCAACCTAAATGCCCACAGACAGATGAATGGATAAAGATGTGGTACATATATAAAATGGAATATTACTCGGCCATTAAAAGGAATGAAACTGGGTCATTTGTAGAGACATCGATGGATCCAGAGACTGTCATACAGAATGAAGTAAGTCAGAAAGAGGAAAACAAATATTGTATATTAATGCATATATGTGGAGCCTAAAAATGGTACAGATGAACTGGTTTGCAGGGAAGAAATAGAGACACAGAGGTAGAGAACAAACGTATGGACACCAAGTGTGGGAAGCCATGGGGTGGTGGTGGTGGGATGAGTTGGGAGTTTGGGATTGACCTGTATACATGTATATGCATAAAATACATAACTAATAATAACGTGCTGTATAAAAAAATAAATAAAATTAAATTTCAAAATTTTAAAAAATAAAATTTAAAAATAAAACAGAAAAAAGTTCTTCCCGTCACACAGATGTATTTATAGGAATGAATTATTTCCATGCTTATATCTATAAATACATAAAAGAGGAATAAAATCTAACTTGAACCATAAAAAAAAAAGTGAACCCACGAGTTATACAGAGGAAAACCCTATCAGGGCACTTACTCCAGTGGTAAACAATTCTGAAATTGGTCAGAGGTGGGGAACCATCTCCCATACAGCCAGCAACCCACCCCCCACGCAAGGAGCGTCCTCATTGCAAAGCTGGGGGACCATGCCGAGGCATCTGTGAGTAAACGTGAGCTGAGCCCCAGGCCAGCTGCTGCTGAACTGTTCCCACCCTTTCCAGGTAAAACACCTGAATATGTACAAGGGCTTGAAAGCCTAGAGGAAGGACCGTGGAGCCACACCAGCGACCGCACGCAGGCCAACTTGGTGCCTGCAGGCCAGCCAGTGTGGTCCTGGCACCGGGCGCTCTTCCAGAAGCTTTCCATTGCCCTGCCTGAGATACCCC
Source organism: Mesoplodon mirus (assembly GCF_964341445.2). Taxonomy (NCBI): domain Eukaryota; kingdom Metazoa; phylum Chordata; class Mammalia; order Artiodactyla; family Ziphiidae; genus Mesoplodon; species Mesoplodon mirus. Next base: position 104,153,789 of record NC_138987.1, on the reverse strand, counting down.
TCCTGTCCCGGCCCCCACTGCTTTTTTCCTTCCTCACCTCTGTCCGGAGAGAAATTCCAGCAGAATGTATGGGTGACACAACCTCTTCTTTACAGGCGGCAGCCTGGCAACTCCTGCAGAAAGGCCAGCAGAACCCCACTCACACCGGGCCACCCACAAATCTCTGGCCCCTCATTCCCTCCCACCAGCACAGCCCCGAGACTGCTGACGGGGCAGAGAATATGGAGTCAGGCACAGCTTCAGGGGCTATTGCTGCCTGGAGCGCTGTTTATATTGACCTCAACGAGGCACACCTGGGGAGGGCGGGCCGGCAGGGTAAGGCTGCCCAGGTCAGCTAATCCACAACCCTCAGGGAATCACATTGTTGAAAATGGACCCCGCTAAGGCAGAAGAGAAGCCAAGGGAAAAAAGGACACAATGCCATTTGCAGCACCGTAGATGAGTCTAGAAGTAATCAAGTGACTTGTAGTAAGTCAGAAAGTGAAAGACACATATATCATATCACTTATAGGTGTTACCTAAAACTGGATACCAGGGCAGATATTTCCACGGAGAAGGGCAATCACAGATTCATTAAACAAACTTATGGTTCACCAATGGAAAGGTGTGATGATTCGTTTCATTACGATATCGGGGTTAACAGACATATACAAACACAGGTGACATATATAATCACCAAAGACCTACAGAATACCAAGAGAGGACTACTCAACATTCTGTCATATCGTACATGGGAAAAGGATCCCAGGAAGAACAGACATCTGTATATGTGTAAAAGAGCCACATCTTCCACACCTACAACAAGCCAAACATTGTAATCAAACTTGCTGTAATAAAAAATAAAAAATTAAATTAAAAACACGAACAAGAAATAGTGAGACAAACGTGAGGGGCTTTCTCCTGGCACATTCCATTCTAAACTCCAATCTAGAACACCACTTCCACTGAGGCTCTCTTGCCCTAGTAACCAGATTTGGTAAGGGTGAACTGCTGCCACCTTGTGGCCGTTTCACACAACAGCAGCTTTAATCCCAGCGCTAGTGGTCAGTTGATATTCAAAATCATTGCAGGCCTGTAAATGACACCTGCCCTGAAAACACATCCTGGGGTCACATATCGACCAAAATTTCAAAGGACGTCCATATTTCAAAACGACCGTTTCAAAAGGCATATTTTACGCACATTAGTGTTCTGCTTCTTTTCCTTTCTTTCCTTTTTTGTTACAAAACACGGGAATGGAAAAAGGCATCCCTCAGAATGGGCGAAAATCGTTGCAGACGAATCAATGGACAGAGGTTTAATCTCCAATATATATATACAGCTCATGCAGCTTACTATTAAAAAAACAAACAACCCAAAAAAATGGGCAGAAGATCTAAAGAGACGTTTCTTCAAAGGAGACACAGAGATGGCCAAGACGCACATGAAAAGCTGCTCAACAGCACTAATTATTAGAGAATTGCAAATCAAAACTACAATGAGGTATCACCTCACACCTGTTAGAATCGGCATCATCAGAAAATCTACAAACAACCAATTCTGGGGAGGGTGTGGACAAAAGGAGCCCTCTTCCACTATTGGTGGGAATGTAAATTGATACAGTCACTATGGAGAACAGTATGGAGTTTCCTTAAAAAAATTAGAAATAGAATTTCCATCTGATCCAGCAATCCCACTTCTGGGCATATACCCAGAGAAAACCGTATTTCAAAAAGGCACATTCACCACAATGTTCATTGCAGCACTATTTACAATAGCCAGGTAATGGAAGCAACCTAAATGCCCACAGACAGATGAATGGATACAGATGTGGTACATATATAAAATGGAATATTACTCGGCCATTAAAAGGAATGAAACTGGGTCATTTGTAGAGACATCGATGGATCCAGAGACTGTCATACAGAATGAAGTAAGTCAGAAAGAGGAAAACAAATATTGTATATTAATGCATATATGTGGAGCCTAAAAATGGTACAGATGAACTGGTTTGCAGGGAAGAAATAGAGACACAGAGGTAGAGAACAAACGTATGGACACCAAGTGTGGGAAGCCATGGGGTGGTGGTGGTGGGATGAGTTGGGAGTTTGGGATTGACCTGTATACATGTATATGCATAAAATACATAACTAATAATAACGTGCTGTATAAAAAAATAAATAAAATTAAATTTCAAAATTTTAAAAAATAAAATTTAAAAATAAAACAGAAAAAAGTTCTTCCCGTCACACAGATGTATTTATAGGAATGAATTATTTCCATGCTTATATCTATAAATACATAAAAGAGGAATAAAATCTAACTTGAACCATAAAAAAAAAAGTGAACCCACGAGTTATACAGAGGAAAACCCTATCAGGGCACTTACTCCAGTGGTAAACAATTCTGAAATTGGTCAGAGGTGGGGAACCATCTCCCATACAGCCAGCAACCCACCCCCCACGCAAGGAGCGTCCTCATTGCAAAGCTGGGGGACCGTGCCGAGGCATCTGTGAGTAAACGTGAGCTGAGCCCCAGGCCAGCTGCTGCTGAACTGTTCCCACCCTTTCCAGGTAAAACACCTGAATATGTACAAGGGCTTGAAAGCCTAGAGGAAGGACCGTGGAGCCACACCAGCGACCGCACGCAGGCCAACTTGGTGCCTGCAGGCCAGCCAGTGTGGTCCTGGCACCGGGCGCTCTTCCAGAAGCTTTCCATTGCCCTGCCTGAGATACCCCTCCTGTCCCGGCCCCCACTGCTTTTTTCCTTCCTCACCTCTGTCCGGAGAGAAATTCCAGCAGAATGTATGGGTGACACAACCTCTTCTTTACAGGCGGCAGCCTGGCAACTCCTGCAGAAAGGCCAGCAGAACCCCACTCACACCGGGCCACCCACAAATCTCTGGCCCCTCATTCCCTCCCACCAGCACAGCCCCGAGACTGCTGACGGGGCAGACAATATGGAGTCAGGCACAGCTTCAGGGGCTATTGCTGCCTGGAGCGCTGTTTATATTGACCTCAACGAGGCACACCTGGGGAGGGCGGGCCGGCAGGGTAAGGCTGCCCAGGTCAGCTAATCCACAACCCTCAGGGAATCACATTGTTGAAAATGGACCCCGCTAAGGCAGAAGAGAAGCCAAGGGAAAAAAGGACACAATGCCATTTGCAGCACCGTAGATGAGTCTAGAAGTAATCAAGTGACTTGTAGTAAGTCAGAAAGTGAAAGACACATATATCATATCACTTATAGGTGTTACCTAAAAATGGATACCAGGGCAGATATTTCCACGGAGAAGGGCAATCACAGATTCATTAAACAAACTTATGGTTCACCAATGGAAAGGTGTGATGATTCGTTTCATTACGATATCGGGGTTAACAGACATATACAAACACAGGTGACATATATAATCACCAAAGACCTACAGAATACCAAGAGAGGACTACTCAACATTCTGTCATATCGTACATGGGAAAAGGATCCCAGGAAGAACAGACATCTGTATATGTGTAAAAGAACCACATCTTCCACACCTACAACAAGCCAAACATTGTAATCAAACTTGCTGTAATAAAAAATAAAAAATTAAATTAAAAACACGAACAAGAAATAGTGAGACAAACGTGAGGGGCTTTCTCCTGGCACATTCCATTCTAAACTCCAATCTAGAACACCACTTCCACTGAGGCTCTCTTGCCCTAGTAACCAGATTTGGTAAGGGTGAACTGCTGCCACCTTGTGGCCGTTTCACACAACAGCAGCTTTAATCCCAGCGCTAGTGGTCAGTTGATATTCAAAATCATTGCAGGCCTGTAAATGACACCTGCCCTGAAAACACATCCTGGGGTCACATATCGACCAAAATTTCAAAGGACGTCCATATTTCAAAACGACCGTTTCAAAAGGCATATTTTACGCACATTAGTGTTCTGCTTCTTTTCCTTTCTTTCCTTTTTTGTTACAAAACACGGGAATGGAAAAAGGCATCCCTCAGAATGGGCGAAAATCGTTGCAGACGAATCAATGGACAGAGGTTTAATCTCCAATATATATATACAGCTCATGCAGCTTACTATTAAAAAAACAAACAACCCAAAAAAATGGGCAGAAGATCTAAAGAGACGTTTCTTCAAAGGAGACACAGAGATGGCCAAGACGCACATGAAAAGCTGCTCAACAGCACTAATTATTAGAGAATTGCAAATCAAAACTACAATGAGGTATCACCTCACACCTGTTAGAATCGGCATCATCAGAAAATCTACAAACAACCAATTCTGGGGAGGGTGTGGACAAAAGGAGCCCTCTTCCACTATTGGTGGGAATGTAAATTGATACAGTCACTATGGAGAACAGTATGGAGTTTCCTTAAAAAAATTAGAAATAGAATTTCCATCTGATCCAGCAATCCCACTTCTGGGCATATACCCAGAGAAAACCGTATTTCAAAAAGGCACATTCACCACAATGTTCATTGCAGCACTATTTACAATAGCCAGGTAATGGAAGCAACCTAAATGCCCACAGACAGATGAATGGATACAGATGTGGTACATATATAAAATGGAATATTACTCGGCCATTAAAAGGAATGAAACTGGGTCATTTGTAGAGACATCGATGGATCCAGAGACTGTCATACAGAATGAAGTAAGTCAGAAAGAGGAAAACAAATATTGTATATTAATGCATATATGTGGAGCCTAAAAATGGTACAGATGAACTGGTTTGCAGGGAAGAAATAGAGACACAGAGGTAGAGAACAAACGTATGGACACCAAGTGTGGGAAGCCATGGGGTGGTGGTGGTGGGATGAGTTGGGAGTTTGGGATTGACCTGTATACATGTATATGCATAAAATACATAACTAATAATAACGTGCTGTATAAAAAAATAAATAAAATTAAATTTCAAAATTTTAAAAAATAAAATTTAAAAATAAAACAGAAAAAAGTTCTTCCCGTCACACAGATGTATTTATAGGAATGAATTATTTCCATGCTTATATCTATAAATACATAAAAGAGGAATAAAATCTAACTTGAACCATAAAAAAAAAAGTGAACCCACGAGTTATACAGAGGAAAACACTATCAGGGCACTTACTCCAGTGGTAAACAATTCTGAAATTGGTCAGAGGTGGGGAACCATCTCCCATACAGCCAGCAACCCACCCCCCACGCAAGGAGCGTCCTCATTGCAAAGCTGGGGGACCGTGCCGAGGCATCTGTGAGTAAACGTGAGCTGAGCCCCAGGCCAGCTGCTGCTGAACTGTTCCCACCCTTTCCAGGTAAAACACCTGAATATGTACAAGGGCTTGAAAGCCTAGAGGAAGGACCGTGGAGCCACACCAGCGACCGCACGCAGGCCAACTTGGTGCCTGCAGGCCAGCCAGTGTGGTCCTGGCACCGGGCGCTCTTCCAGAAGCTTTCCATTGCCCTGCCTGAGATACCCCTCCTGTCCCGGCCCCCACTGCTTTTTTCCTTCCTCACCTCTGTCCGGAGAGAAATTCCAGCAGAATGTATGGGTGACACAACCTCTTCTTTACAGGCGGCAGCCTGGCAACTCCTGCAGAAAGGCCAGCAGAACCCCACTCACACCGGGCCACCCACAAATCTCTGGCCCCTCATTCCCTCCCACCAGCACAGCCCCGAGACTGCTGACGGGGCAGACAATATGGAGTCAGGCACAGCTTCAGGGGCTATTGCTGCCTGGAGCGCTGTTTATATTGACCTCAACGAGGCACACCTGGGGAGGGCGGGCCGGCAGGGTAAGGCTGCCCAGGTCAGCTAATCCACAACCCTCAGGGAATCACATTGTTGAAAATGGACCCCGCTAAGGCAGAAGAGAAGCCAAGGGAAAAAAGGACACAATGCCATTTGCAGCACCGTAGATGAGTCTAGAAGTAATCAAGTGACTTGTAGTAAGTCAGAAAGTGAAAGACACATATATCATATCACTTATAGGTGTTACCTAAAAATGGATACCAGGGCAGATATTTCCACGGAGAAGGGCAATCACAGATTCATTAAACAAACTTATGGTTCACCAATGGAAAGGTGTGAGGATTCGTTTCATTACGATATCGGGGTTAACAGACATATACAAACACAGGTGACATATATAATCACCAAAGACCTACAGAATACCAAGAGAGGACTACTCAACATTCTGTCATAACGTACATGGGAAAAGGATCCCAGGAAGAACAGACATCTGTATATGTGTAAAAGAACCACATCTTCCACACCTACAACAAGCCAAACATTGTAATCAAACTTGCTGTAATAAGAAATAAAAAATTAAATTAAAAACACGAACAAGAAGTAGTGAGACAAACGTGAGGGGCTTTCTCCTGGCACATTCCATTCTAAACTCCAATCTAGAACACCACTTCCACTGAGGCTCTCTTGCCCTAGTAACCAGATTTGGTAAGGGTGAACTGCTGCCACCTTGTGGCCGTTTCACACAACAGCAGCTTTAATCCCAACGCTAATGGTCAGTTGATATTCAAAATCATTGCAGGCCTGTAAATGACACCTGCCCTGAAAACAAATCCTGGGGTCACATATCGACCAAAAAATTCAAAGGACGTCCATATTTCAAAACGACCGTTTCAAAAGGCATATTTTACGCACATTAGTGTTCTGCTTCTTTCCTTTCTTTCCTTTTTTGTTAAAAAAAAAAGGGAATGGAAAAAGGCATCCCTCAGAATGGGCGAAAATCGTTGCAGATGAATCAATGGACAGAGGTTTAATCTCCAATATATATATATACAGCTCATGCAGCTTAATATTAAAAAAACAAACAACCCAAAAAAAATGGGCAGAAGATCTAAAGAGACGTTTCTTCAAAGGAGACACAGAGATGGCCAAGACGCACATGAAAAGCTGCTCAACAGCACTAATTATTAGAGAAATGCAAATCAAAACTACAATGAGGTATCACCTCACACCTGTTAGAATCGGCATCATCAGAAAATCTACAAACAACCAATTCTGGGGAGGGTGTGGACAAAAGGAGCCCTCTTCCACTATTGGTGGGAATGTAAATTGATACAGTCACTATGGAGAACAGTATGGAGTTTCCTTAAAAAAATTAGAAATAGAATTTCCATCTGATCCAGCAATCCCACTTCTGGGCATATACCCAGAGAAAACCGTATTTCAAAAAGGCACATTCACCACAATGTTCGTTGCAGCACTATTTACAATAGCCAGGTAATGGAAGCAACCTAAATGCCCACAGACAGATGAATGGATAAAGATGTGGTACATATATAAAATGGAATATTACTCGGCCATAAAAAGGAATGAAACTGGGTCATTTGTAGAGACATCGATGGATCGAGAGACTGTCATACAGAAAGAAGTATGTCAGAAAGAGGAAAACAAATATTGTATATTAATGCATATATGCGGAGCCTAAAAATGGTACAGATGAACTGGTTTGCAGGGAAGAAATAGAGACATAGAGGTAGAGAACAAACGTATGGACACCAAGTGTGGGAAGCCATGGGGTGGTGGTGGTGGGATGAGTTGGGAGTTTGGGATTGACCTGTATACATGTATATGCATAAAATACATAACTAATAATAACGTCCTGTATAAAAAAATAAATAAAATTAAATTTCAAAATTTTAAAAAATAAAATTTAAAAATAAAACAGAAAAAAGTTCTTCCCGTCACACAGATGTATTTATAGTAATGAATTATTTCCATGTTTATATCTATAAATACATAAAAGAGGAATAAAATCTAACTTGAACCATAAAAGAAAAAAAAGTGAACCCACGAGTTATACAGAGGAAAACCCTATCAGGGCACTTGCTCCAGCGGTAAACAATTCTGAAATTGGTCAGAGGTGGGGAACCATCTCCCATACAGCCAGCAACCCACCCCCCACGCAAGGAGCGTCCTCATTGCAAAGCTGGGGGACCGTGCCGAGGCATCTGTGAGTAAACGTGAGCTGAGCCCCAGGCCAGCTGCTGCTGAACTGTTCCCACACTTTCCAGGTAAAACACCTGAATATGTACAAGGGCTTGAAAGCCTAGAGGAAGGACCGTGGAGCCACACCAGCGACAGCACGCAGGCCAACTTGGTGCCTGCAGGCCAGCCAGTGTGGTCCTGGCACCGGTCGCTCTTCCAGAAGCTTTCCATTGCCCTGCCTGAGATACCCCTCCTGTCCCGGCCCCCACTGCTTTTTTCCTTCCTCACCTCTGTCCGGAGAGAAATTCCAGCAGAAGGTATGGGTGACACAACCTCTTCTTTACAGGCGGCAGCCCGGCAACTCCTGCAGAAAGGCCAGCAGAACCCCACTCACACCGGGCCACCCACAAAGCTGTGGCCCCTCACTCCCTCCCACCAGCACAGCCGCGAGACTGCTGACGGGGCAGACAATATGGAGTCAGGCACAGCTTCAGGGGCTATTGCTGCCTGGAGCGCTGTTTATATTGACCTCAACGAGGCACACCTGGGGAGGGCGGGCCGTCAGGGTAAGGCTGCCCAGGTCAGCTAATCCACAACCCTCAGGGAATCACATTGTTGAAAATGGACCCCGCTAAGGCAGAAGAGAAGCCAAGGGAAAAAAGGACACAATGCCATTTGCAGCACCGTAGATGAGTCTAGAAGTAATCACGTGACTTGTAGTAAGTCAGAAAGTGAAAGACACATATATCATATCACTTATAGGTGTTACCTAAAAATGGATACCAGGGCAGATATTTCCACGGAGAAGGGCAATCACAGATTCAGTAAACAAACTTATGGTTCACCAATGGAAAGGTGTGAGGATCGGTTTCATTACGATATCGGGGTTAACAGACATATACAAACACAGGTGACATATATAATCACCAAAGACCTACAGAATACCAAGAGAGGACTACTCAACATTCTGTCATAACGTACATGGGAAAAGGATCCCAGGAAGAACAGACATCTGTATATGTGTAAAAGAACCACATCTTCCACACCTACAACAAGCCAAACATTGTAATCAAACTTGCTGTAATAAAAAATAAAAAATTAAATTAAAAACACGAACAAGAAGTAGTGAGACAAACGTGAGGGGCTTTCTCCTGGCACATTCCATTCTAAACTCCAATCTAGAACACCACTTCCACTGAGGCTCTCTTGCCCTAGTAAACAGATTTGGTAAGGGTGAACTACTGCCACCTTGTGGCCGTTTCACACAACAGCAGCTTTAATCCCAACGCTAATGGTCAGTTGATATTCAAAATCATTGCAGGCCTGTAAATGACACCTGCCCTGAAAACAAATCCTGGGGTCACATATCGACCAAAAAATTCAAAGGACGTCCATATTTCAAAACGACCGTTTCAAAAGGCATATTTTACGCACATTAGTGTTCTGCTTCTTTCCTTTCTTTCCTTTTTTGTTAAAAAAAAAACGGGAATGGAAAAAGGCATCCCTCAGAATGGGAGAAAATCGTTGCAGACGAATCAATGGACAGAGGTTTAATCTCCAATATATATATACAGCTCATGCAGCTTAATATTAAAAAAACAAACAACCCAAAATAAAAAATGGGCAGAAGATCTAAAGAGACGTTTCTTCAAAGGAGACACAGAGATGGCCAAGACGCACATGAAAAGCTGCTCAACAGCACTAATTATTAGAGAAATGCAAATCAAAACTACAATGAGGTATCACCTCACACCTGTTAGAATCGGCATCATCAGAAAATCTACAAACAACCAATTCTGGGGAGGGTGTGGACAAAAGGAGCCCTCTTCCACTATTGGTGGGAATGTAAATTGATACAGTCACTATGGAGAACATTATGGAGTTTCCTTAAAAAAATTAGAAATAGAATTTCCATCTGATCCAGCAATCCCACTTCTGGGCATATACCCAGAGAAAACCGTATTTCAAAAAGGCACATTCACCACAATGTTCGTTGCAGCACTATTTACAATAGCCAGGTAATGGAAGCAACCTAAATGCCCACAGACAGATGAATGGATAAAGATGTGGTACATATATAAAATGGAATATTACTCGGCCATTAAAAGGAATGAAACTGGGTCATTTGTAGAGACATCGATGGATCGAGAGACTGTCATACAGAATGAAGTAAGTGAGAAAGAGGAAAACAAATATTGTATATTAATGCATATATGTGGAGCCTAAAAATGGTACAGATGAACTGGTTTGCAGGGAAGAAATAGAGACACAGAGGTAGAGAACAAACGTATGGACACCAAGTGTGGGAAGCCATGGGGTGGTGGTGGTGGGATGAGTTGGGAGTTTGGGATTGACCTGTATACATGTATATGCATAAAATACATAACTAATAATAACGTGCTGTATAAAAAAATAAATAAAATTAAATTTCAAAATTTTAAAAAATAAAATTTAAAAATAAAACAGAAAAAAGTTCTTCCCGTCACACAGATGTATTTATAGGAATGAATTATTTCCATGCTTATATCTATAAATACATAAAAGAGGAATAAAATCTAACTTGAACCATAAAAAAAAAGTGAACCCACGAGTTATACAGAGGAAAACCCTATCAGGGCACTTGCTCCAGTGGTAAACAATTCTGAAATTGGTCAGAGGTGGGGAACCATCTCCCATACAGCCAGCAACCCACCCCCCACGCAAGGAGCGTCCTCATTGCAAAGCTGGGGGACCGTGCCGAGGCATCTGTGAGTAAACGTGAGCTGAGCCCCAGGCCAGCTGCTGCTGAACTGTTCCCACCCTTTCCAGGTAAAACACCTGAATATGTACAAGGGCTTGAAAGCCTAGAGGAAGGACCGTGGAGCCACACCAGCGACAGCACGCAGGCCAACTTGGTGCCTGCAGGCCAGCCAGTGTGGTCCTGGCACCGGGCGCTCTTCCAGAAGCTTTCCATTGCCCTGCCTGAGATACCCCTCCTGTCCCGGCCCCCACTGCTTTTTTCCTTCCTCACCTCTGTCCGGAGAGAATTTCCAGCGGAAGGTATGGGTGACACATCCTCTTCTTTACAGGCGGCAGCCTGGCAACTCCTGCAGAATGGCCAGCAGAACCCCACTCACACCGGGCCACCCAAAAAGCTGTGGCCCCTCACACCCTCCCACCAGCAGAGCCCAGATACTGCTGACGGGGCAGAGAATATGGAGTCAGGCACAGCTTCAGGGGCTATTGCTGCCTGGAGCACTGTTTATATAGACCTCAATGAGGCACACCTGGAGAGGGCGGGTCGGCAGGGTAAGGCTGCCCAGGTCAGCTAATCCACAACCCTCAGGGAATCACATTGTTGAAAATGGACCCCACTAAGGCAGAAGAGAAGCCAAGGGAAAAAAGGACACAATGCCATTTGCAGCACCATAGATGACTCTAGAAGTAATCACGTGACTTGAAGTAAGTCAGAAAGTAAAAGACACATATATCATATCACTTATAGGTGTTACCTAAAAATGGATACCAGGGCAGATATTTCCACGGAGAAGGGCAATCACAGATTCATTAAACAAACTTATGGTTCACCAATGGAAAGGTGTGAGGATTGGTTTCATTACGATATCGGGGTTAACAGACATATACAAACACAGGTGACATATATAATCACCAAAGACCTACAGAATACCAAGAGAGGACTACTCAACATTCTGTCATAACGTACATGGGAAAAGGATCCCAGGAAGAACAGACATCTGTATATGTGTAAAAGAACCACATCTTCCACACCTACAACAAGCCAAACATTGTAATCAAACTTGCTGTAATAAGAAATAAAAAATTAAATTAAAAACACGAACAAGAAGTAGTGAGACAAACGTGAGGGGCTTTCTCCTGGCACATTCCATTCTAAACTCCAATCTAGAACACCACTTCCACTGAGGCTCTCTTGCCCTAGTAACCAGATTTGGTAAGGGTGAACTGCTGCCACCTTGTGGCCGTTTCACACGACAGCAGCTTTAATCCCAACGCTAATGGTCAGTTGATATTCAAAATCATTGCAGGCCTGTAAATGACACCTGCCCTGAAAACATATCCTGGGGTCACATATCGACCAAAAAATTCAAAGGACGTCCATATTTCAAAACGACCGTTTCAAAAGGCATATTTTACGCACATTAGTGTTCTGCTTCTTTCCTTTCTTTCCTTTTTTGTTAAAAAAAAAACGGGAATGGAAAAAGGCATCCCTCAGAATGGGCGAAAATCGTTGCAGACGAATCAATGGACAGAGGTTTAATCTCCAATATTTATATACAGCTCATGCAGCTTAATATTAAAAAAACAAACAACCCAAAAAAAATGGGCAGAAGATCTAAAGAGACGTTTCTTCAAAGGAGACACAGAGATGGCCAAGACGCACATGAAAAGCTGCTCAACAGCACTAATTATTAGAGAAATGCAAATCAAAACTACAATGAGGTATCACCTCACACCTGTTAGAATCGGCATCATCAGAAAATCTACAAACAACCAATTCTGGGGAGGGTGTGGACAAAAGGAGCCCTCTTCCACTATTGGTGGGAATGTAAATTGATACAGTCACTATGGAGAACAGTATGGAGTTTCCTTAAAAAAATTAGAAATAGAATTTCCATCTGATCCAGCAATCCCACTTCTGGGCATATACCCAGAGAAAACCGTATTTCAAAAAGGCACATTCACCACAATGTTCGTTGCAGCACTATTTACAATAGCCAGGTAATGGAAGCAACCTAAATGCCCACAGACAGATGAATGGATAAAGATGTGGTACATATATAAAATGGAACATTACTCGGCCATTAAAAGGAATAAAACTGGGTTATTTGTAGAGACATCGATGGATCAAGAGACTGTCATACAGAATGAAGTAAGTCAGAAAGAGGAAAACAAATATTGTATATTAATGCATATATGTGGAGCCTAAAAATGGTACAGATGAACTGGTTTGCAGGGAAGAAATAGAGACACAGAGGTAGAGAACAAACGTATGGACACCAAGTGTGGGAAGCCATGGGGTGGTGGTGGTGGGATGAGTTGGGAGTTTGGGATTGACCTGTATACATGTATATGCATAAAATACATAACTAATAATAACGTGCTGTATAAAAAAATAAATAAAATTAAATTTCAAAATTTTAAAAAATAAAATTTAAAAATAAAACAGAAAAAAGTTCTTCCCGTCACACAGATGTATTTATAGGAATGAATTATTTCCATGCTTATATCTATAAATACATAAAAGAGGAATAAAATCTAACTTGAACCATAAAAAAAAAAAACCTGAACCCACGAGTTATACAGAGGAAAACCCTATCAGGGCACTTGCTCCAGTGGTAAACAATTCTGAAATTGGTCAGAGGTGGGGAACCATCTCCCATACAGCCAGCAACCCACCCCCCACGCAAGGAGCGTCCTCATTGCAAAGCTGGGGGACCGTGCCGAGGCATCTGTGAGTAAACGTGAGCTGAGCCCCAGGCCAGCTGCTGCTGAACTGTTCCCACCCTTTCCAGGTAAAACACCTGAATATGTACAAGGGCTTGAAAGCCTAGAGGAAGGACCGTGGAGCCACACCAGCGACCGCACGCAGGCCAACTTGGTGCCTGCAGGCCAGCCAGTGTGGTCCTGGCACCGGGCGCTCTTCCAGAAGCTTTCCATTGCCCTGCCTGAGATACCCCTCCTGTCCCGGCCCCCACTGCTTTTTTCCTTCCTCACCTCTGTCCGGAGAGAAATTCCAGCAGAATGTATGGGTGACACAACCTCTTCTTTACAGGCGGCAGCCTGGCAACTCCTGCAGAAAGGCCAGCAGAACCCCACTCACACCGGGCCACCCACAAATCTCTGGCCCCTCATTCCCTCCCACCAGCACAGCCCCGAGACTGCTGACGGGGCAGAGAATATGGAGTCAGGCACAGCTTCAGGGGCTATTGCTGCCTGGAGCGCTGTTTATATTGACCTCAACGAGGCACACCTGGGGAGGGCGGGCCGGCAGGGTAAGGCTGCCCAGGTCAGCTAATCCACAACCCTCAGGGAATCACATTGTTGAAAATGGACCCCGCTAAGGCAGAAGAGAAGCCAAGGGAAAAAAGGACACAATGCCATTTGCAGCACCGTAGATGAGTCTAGAAGTAATCAAGTGACTTGTAGTAAGTCAGAAAGTGAAAGACACATATATCATATCACTTATAGGTGTTACCTAAAAATGGATACCAGGGCAGATATTTCCACGGAGAAGGGCAATCACAGATTCATTAAACAAACTTATGGTTCACCAATGGAAAGGTGTGAGGATTCGTTTCATTACGATATCGGGGTTAACAGACATATACAAACACAGGTGACATATATAATCACCAAAGACCTACAGAATACCAAGAGAGGACTACTCAACATTCTGTCATAACGTACATGGGAAAAGGATCCCAGGAAGAACAGACATCTGTATATGTGTAAAAGAACCACATCTTCCACACCTACAACAAGCCAAACATTGTAATCAAACTTGCTGTAATAAGAAATAAAAAATTAAATTAAAAACACGAACAAGAAGTAGTGAGACAAACGTGAGGGGCTTTCTCCTGGCACATTCCATTCTAAACTCCAATCTAGAACACCACTTCCACTGAGGCTCTCTTGCCCTAGTAACCAGATTTGGTAAGGGTGAACTGCTGCCACCTTGTGGCCGTTTCACACAACAGCAGCTTTAATCCCAACGCTAATGGTCAGTTGATATTCAAAATCATTGCAGGCCTGTAAATGACACCTGCCCTGAAAACAAATCCTGGGGTCACATATCGACCAAAAAATTCAAAGGACGTCCATATTTCAAAACGACCGTTTCAAAAGGCATATTTTACGCACATTAGTGTTCTGCTTCTTTCCTTTCTTTCCTTTTTTGTTAAAAAAAAAGGGAATGGAAAAAGGCATCCCTCAGAATGGGCGAAAATCGTTGCAGATGAATCAATGGACAGAGGTTTAATCTCCAATATATATATATACAGCTCATGCAGCTTAATATTAAAAAAACAAACAACCCAAAAAAAATGGGCAGAAGATCTAAAGAGACGTTTCTTCAAAGGAGACACAGAGATGGCCAAGACGCACATGAAAAGCTGCTCAACAGCACTAATTATTAGAGAAATGCATATCAAAACTAAAATGAGGTATCACCTCACACCTGTTAGAATCGGCATCATCAGAAAATCTACAAACAACCAATTCTGGGGAGGGTGTGGACAAAAGGAGCCCTCTTCCACTATTGGTGGGAATGTAAATTGATACAGTCACTATGGAGAACAGTATGGAGTTTCCTTAAAAAAATTAGAAATAGAATTTCCATCTGATCCAGCAATCCCACTTCTGGGCATATACCCAGAGAAAACCGTATTTCAAAAAGGCACATTCACCACAATGTTCGTTGCAGCACTATTTACAATAGCCAGGTAATGGAAGCAACCTAAATGCCCACAGACAGATGAATGGATAAAGATGTGGTACATATATAAAATGGAATATTACTCGGCCATAAAAAGGAATGAAACTGGGTCATTTGTAGAGACATCGATGGATCGAGAGACTGTCATACAGAAAGAAGTATGTCAGAAAGAGGAAAACAAATATTGTATATTAATGCATATATGCGGAGCCTAAAAATGGTACAGATGAACTGGTTTGCAGGGAAGAAATAGAGACATAGAGGTAGAGAAAAAACGTATGGACACCAAGTGTGGGAAGCCATGGGGTGGTGGTGGTGGGATGAGTTGGGAGTTTGGGATTGACCTGTATACATGTATATGCATAAAATACATAACTAATAATAACGTCCTGTATAAAAAAATAAATTAAATTAAATTTCAAAATTTTAAAAAATAAAATTTAAAAATAAAACAGAAAAAAGTTCTTCCCGTCACACAGATGTATTTATAGTAATGAATTATTTCCATGTTTATATCTATAAATACATAAAAGAGGAATAAAATCTAACTTGAACCATAAAAGAAAAAAAAGTGAACCCACGAGTTATACAGAGGAAAACCCTATCAGGGCACTTGCTCCAGCGGTAAACAATTCTGAAATTGGTCAGAGGTGGGGAACCATCTCCCATACAGCCAGCAACCCACCCCCCACGCAAGGAGCGTCCTCATTGCAAAGCTGGGGGACCGTGCCGAGGCATCTGTGAGTAAACGTGAGCTGAGCCCCAGGCCAGCTGCTGCTGAACTGTTCCCACACTTTCCAGGTAAAACACCTGAATATGTACAAGGGCTTGAAAGCCTAGAGGAAGGACCGTGGAGCCACACCAGCGACAGCACGCAGGCCAACTTGGTGCCTGCAGGCCAGCCAGTGTGGTCCTGGCACCGGTCGCTCTTCCAGAAGCTTTCCATTGCCCTGCCTGAGATACCCCTCCTGTCCCGGCCCCCACTGCTTTTTTCCTTCCTCACCTCTGTCCGGAGAGAAATTCCAGCAGAAGGTATGGGTGACACAACCTCTTCTTTACAGGCGGCAGCCCGGCAACTCCTGCAGAAAGGCCAGCAGAACCCCACTCACACCGGGCCACCCACAAAGCTGTGGCCCCTCACTCCCTCCCACCAGCACAGCCGCGAGACTGCTGACGGGGCAGACAATATGGAGTCAGGCACAGCTTCAGGGGCTATTGCTGCCTGGAGCGCTGTTTATATTGACCTCAACGAGGCACACCTGGGGAGGGCGGGCCGTCAGGGTAAGGCTGCCCAGGTCAGCTAATCCACAACCCTCAGGGAATCACATTGTTGAAAATGGACCCCGCTAAGGCAGAAGAGAAGCCAAGGGAAAAAAGGACACAATGCCATTTGCAGCACCGTAGATGAGTCTAGAAGTAATCACGTGACTTGTAGTAAGTCAGAAAGTGAAAGACACATATATCATATCACTTATAGGTGTTACCTAAAAATGGATACCAGGGCAGATATTTCCACGGAGAAGGGCAATCACAGATTCAGTAAACAAACTTATGGTTCACCAATGGAAAGGTGTGAGGATCGGTTTCATTACGATATCGGGGTTAACAGACATATACAAACACAGGTGACATATATAATCACCAAAGACCTACAGAATACCAAGAGAGGACTACTCAACATTCTGTCATAACGTACATGGGAAAAGGATCCCAGGAAGAACAGACATCTGTATATGTGTAAAAGAACCACATCTTCCACACCTACAACAAGCCAAACATTGTAATCAAACTTGCTGTAATAAAAAATAAAAAATTAAATTAAAAACACGAACAAGAAGTAGTGAGACAAACGTGAGGGGCTTTCTCCTGGCACATTCCATTCTAAACTCCAATCTAGAACACCACTTCCACTGAGGCTCTCTTGCCCTAGTAAACAGATTTGGTAAGGGTGAACTACTGCCACCTTGTGGCCGTTTCACACAACAGCAGCTTTAATCCCAACGCTAATGGTCAGTTGATATTCAAAATCATTGCAGGCCTGTAAATGA
Source organism: Mesoplodon mirus (assembly GCF_964341445.2). NCBI lineage: Eukaryota > Metazoa > Chordata > Mammalia > Artiodactyla > Ziphiidae > Mesoplodon > Mesoplodon mirus. The sequence goes on along the minus strand of NC_138987.1, from coordinate 104,136,381 downwards.
CACCTGCCCTGAAAACAAATCCTGGGGTCACATATCGACCAAAAAATTCAAAGGACGTCCATATTTCAAAACGACCGTTTCAAAAGGCATATTTTACGCACATTAGTGTTCTGCTTCTTTCCTTTCTTTCCTTTTTTGTTAAAAAAAAAAACGGGAATGGAAAAAGGCATCCCTCAGAATGGGAGAAAATCGTTGCAGACGAATCAATGGACAGAGGTTTAATCTCCAATATATATATACAGCTCATGCAGCTTAATATTAAAAAAACAAACAACCCAAAATAAAAAATGGGCAGAAGATCTAAAGAGACGTTTCTTCAAAGGAGACACAGAGATGGCCAAGACGCACATGAAAAGCTGCTCAACAGCACTAATTATTAGAGAAATGCAAATCAAAACTACAATGAGGTATCACCTCACACCTGTTAGAATCGGCATCATCAGAAAATCTACAAACAACCAATTCTGGGGAGGGTGTGGACAAAAGGAGCCCTCTTCCACTATTGGTGGGAATGTAAATTGATACAGTCACTATGGAGAACATTATGGAGTTTCCTTAAAAAAATTAGAAATAGAATTTCCATCTGATCCAGCAATCCCACTTCTGGGCATATACCCAGAGAAAACCGTATTTCAAAAAGGCACATTCACCACAATGTTCGTTGCAGCACTATTTACAATAGCCAGGTAATGGAAGCAACCTAAATGCCCACAGACAGATGAATGGATAAAGATGTGGTACATATATAAAATGGAATATTACTCGGCCATTAAAAGGAATGAAACTGGGTCATTTGTAGAGACATCGATGGATCGAGAGACTGTCATACAGAATGAAGTAAGTGAGAAAGAGGAAAACAAATATTGTATATTAATGCATATATGTGGAGCCTAAAAATGGTACAGATGAACTGGTTTGCAGGGAAGAAATAGAGACACAGAGGTAGAGAACAAACGTATGGACACCAAGTGTGGGAAGCCATGGGGTGGTGGTGGTGGGATGAGTTGGGAGTTTGGGATTGACCTGTATACATGTATATGCATAAAATACATAACTAATAATAACGTGCTGTATAAAAAAATAAATAAAATTAAATTTCAAAATTTTAAAAAATAAAATTTAAAAATAAAACAGAAAAAAGTTCTTCCCGTCACACAGATGTATTTATAGGAATGAATTATTTCCATGCTTATATCTATAAATACATAAAAGAGGAATAAAATCTAACTTGAACCATAAAAAAAAAGTGAACCCACGAGTTATACAGAGGAAAACCCTATCAGGGCACTTGCTCCAGTGGTAAACAATTCTGAAATTGGTCAGAGGTGGGGAACCATCTCCCATACAGCCAGCAACCCACCCCCCACGCAAGGAGCGTCCTCATTGCAAAGCTGGGGGACCGTGCCGAGGCATCTGTGAGTAAACGTGAGCTGAGCCCCAGGCCAGCTGCTGCTGAACTGTTCCCACCCTTTCCAGGTAAAACACCTGAATATGTACAAGGGCTTGAAAGCCTAGAGGAAGGACCGTGGAGCCACACCAGCGACAGCACGCAGGCCAACTTGGTGCCTGCAGGCCAGCCAGTGTGGTCCTGGCACCGGGCGCTCTTCCAGAAGCTTTCCATTGCCCTGCCTGAGATACCCCTCCTGTCCCGGCCCCCACTGCTTTTTTCCTTCCTCACCTCTGTCCGGAGAGAATTTCCAGCGGAAGGTATGGGTGACACATCCTCTTCTTTACAGGCGGCAGCCTGGCAACTCCTGCAGAATGGCCAGCAGAACCCCACTCACACCGGGCCACCCAAAAAGCTGTGGCCCCTCACACCCTCCCACCAGCAGAGCCCAGATACTGCTGACGGGGCAGAGAATATGGAGTCAGGCACAGCTTCAGGGGCTATTGCTGCCTGGAGCACTGTTTATATAGACCTCAATGAGGCACAACTGGAGAGGGCGGGTCGGCAGGGTAAGGCTGCCCAGGTCAGCTAATCCACAACCCTCAGGGAATCACATTGTTGAAAATGGACCCCGCTAAGGCAGAAGAGAAGCCAAGGGAAAAAAGGACACAATGCCATTTGCAGCACCGTAGATGAGTCTAGAAGTAATCAAGTGACTTGTAGTAAGTCAGAAAGTGAAAGACACATATATCATATCACTTATAGGTGTTACCTAAAAATGGATACCAGGGCAGATATTTCCACGGAGAAGGGCAATCACAGATTCATTAAACAAACTTATGGTTCACCAATGGAAAGGTGTGAGGATTCGTTTCATTACGATATCGGGGTTAACAGACATATACAAACACAGGTGACATATATAATCACCAAAGACCTACAGAATACCAAGAGAGGACTACTCAACATTCTGTCATAACGTACATGGGAAAAGGATCCCAGGAAGAACAGACATCTGTATATGTGTAAAAGAACCACATCTTCCACACCTACAACAAGCCAAACATTGTAATCAAACTTGCTGTAATAAGAAATAAAAAATTAAATTAAAAACACGAACAAGAAGTAGTGAGACAAACGTGAGGGGCTTTCTCCTGGCACATTCCATTCTAAACTCCAATCTAGAACACCACTTCCACTGAGGCTCTCTTGCCCTAGTAACCAGATTTGGTAAGGGTGAACTGCTGCCACCTTGTGGCCGTTTCACACAACAGCAGCTTTAATCCCAACGCTAATGGTCAGTTGATATTCAAAATCATTGCAGGCCTGTAAATGACACCTGCCCTGAAAACAAATCCTGGGGTCACATATCGACCAAAAAATTCAAAGGACGTCCATATTTCAAAACGACCGTTTCAAAAGGCATATTTTACGCACATTAGTGTTCTGCTTCTTTCCTTTCTTTCCTTTTTTGTTAAAAAAAAAAGGGAATGGAAAAAGGCATCCCTCAGAATGGGCGAAAATCGTTGCAGATGAATCAATGGACAGAGGTTTAATCTCCAATATATATATATACAGCTCATGCAGCTTAATATTAAAAAAACAAACAACCCAAAAAAAATGGGCAGAAGATCTAAAGAGACGTTTCTTCAAAGGAGACACAGAGATGGCCAAGACGCACATGAAAAGCTGCTCAACAGCACTAATTATTAGAGAAATGCAAATCAAAACTAAAATGAGGTATCACCTCACACCTGTTAGAATCGGCATCATCAGAAAATCTACAAACAACCAATTCTGGGGAGGGTGTGGACAAAAGGAGCCCTCTTCCACTATTGGTGGGAATGTAAATTGATACAGTCACTATGGAGAACAGTATGGAGTTTCCTTAAAAAAATTAGAAATAGAATTTCCATCTGATCCAGCAATCCCACTTCTGGGCATATACCCAGAGAAAACCGTATTTCAAAAAGGCACATTCACCACAATGTTCGTTGCAGCACTATTTACAATAGCCAGGTAATGGAAGCAACCTAAATGCCCACAGACAGATGAATGGATAAAGATGTGGTACATATATAAAATGGAATATTACTCGGCCATAAAAAGGAATGAAACTGGGTCATTTGTAGAGACATCGATGGATCGAGAGACTGTCATACAGAAAGAAGTATGTCAGAAAGAGGAAAACAAATATTGTATATTAATGCATATATGCGGAGCCTAAAAATGGTACAGATGAACTGGTTTGCAGGGAAGAAATAGAGACATAGAGGTAGAGAAAAAACGTATGGACACCAAGTGTGGGAAGCCATGGGGTGGTGGTGGTGGGATGAGTTGGGAGTTTGGGATTGACCTGTATACATGTATATGCATAAAATACATAACTAATAATAACGTCCTGTATAAAAAAATAAATAAAATTAAATTTCAAAATTTTAAAAAATAAAATTTAAAAATAAAACAGAAAAAAGTTCTTCCCGTCACACAGATGTATTTATAGTAATGAATTATTTCCATGTTTATATCTATAAATACATAAAAGAGGAATAAAATCTAACTTGAACCATAAAAGAAAAAAAAGTGAACCCACGAGTTATACAGAGGAAAACCCTATCAGGGCACTTGCTCCAGCGGTAAACAATTCTGAAATTGGTCAGAGGTGGGGAACCATCTCCCATACAGCCAGCAACCCACCCCCCACGCAAGGAGCGTCCTCATTGCAAAGCTGGGGGACCGTGCCGAGGCATCTGTGAGTAAACGTGAGCTGAGCCCCAGGCCAGCTGCTGCTGAACTGTTCCCACACTTTCCAGGTAAAACACCTGAATATGTACAAGGGCTTGAAAGCCTAGAGGAAGGACCGTGGAGCCACACCAGCGACAGCACGCAGGCCAACTTGGTGCCTGCAGGCCAGCCAGTGTGGTCCTGGCACCGGTCGCTCTTCCAGAAGCTTTCCATTGCCCTGCCTGAGATACCCCTCCTGTCCCGGCCCCCACTGCTTTTTTCCTTCCTCACCTCTGTCCGGAGAGAAATTCCAGCAGAAGGTATGGGTGACACAACCTCTTCTTTACAGGCGGCAGCCCGGCAACTCCTGCAGAAAGGCCAGCAGAACCCCACTCACACCGGGCCACCCACAAAGCTGTGGCCCCTCACTCCCTCCCACCAGCACAGCCGCGAGACTGCTGACGGGGCAGACAATATGGAGTCAGGCACAGCTTCAGGGGCTATTGCTGCCTGGAGCGCTGTTTATATTGACCTCAACGAGGCACACCTGGGGAGGGCGGGCCGTCAGGGTAAGGCTGCCCAGGTCAGCTAATCCACAACCCTCAGGGAATCACATTGTTGAAAATGGACCCCGCTAAGGCAGAAGAGAAGCCAAGGGAAAAAAGGACACAATGCCATTTGCAGCACCGTAGATGAGTCTAGAAGTAATCACGTGACTTGTAGTAAGTCAGAAAGTGAAAGACACATATATCATATCACTTATAGGTGTTACCTAAAAATGGATACCAGGGCAGATATTTCCACGGAGAAGGGCAATCACAGATTCAGTAAACAAACTTATGGTTCACCAATGGAAAGGTGTGAGGATCGGTTTCATTACGATATCGGGGTTAACAGACATATACAAACACAGGTGACATATATAATCACCAAAGACCTACAGAATACCAAGAGAGGACTACTCAACATTCTGTCATAACGTACATGGGAAAAGGATCCCAGGAAGAACAGACATCTGTATATGTGTAAAAGAACCACATCTTCCACACCTACAACAAGCCAAACATTGTAATCAAACTTGCTGTAATAAAAAATAAAAAATTAAATTAAAAACACGAACAAGAAGTAGTGAGACAAACGTGAGGGGCTTTCTCCTGGCACATTCCATTCTAAACTCCAATCTAGAACACCACTTCCACTGAGGCTCTCTTGCCCTAGTAAACAGATTTGGTAAGGGTGAACTACTGCCACCTTGTGGCCGTTTCACACAACAGCAGCTTTAATCCCAACGCTAATGGTCAGTTGATATTCAAAATCATTGCAGGCCTGTAAATGACACCTGCCCTGAAAACAAATCCTGGGGTCACATATCGACCAAAAAATTCAAAGGACGTCCATATTTCAAAACGACCGTTTCAAAAGGCATATTTTACGCACATTAGTGTTCTGCTTCTTTCCTTTCTTTCCTTTTTTGTTAAAAAAAAAACGGGAATGGAAAAAGGCATCCCTCAGAATGGGAGAAAATCGTTGCAGACGAATCAATGGACAGAGGTTTAATCTCCAATATATATATACAGCTCATGCAGCTTAATATTAAAAAAACAAACAACCCAAAATAAAAAATGGGCAGAAGATCTAAAGAGACGTTTCTTCAAAGGAGACACAGAGATGGCCAAGACGCACATGAAAAGCTGCTCAACAGCACTAATTATTAGAGAAATGCAAATCAAAACTACAATGAGGTATCACCTCACACCTGTTAGAATCGGCATCATCAGAAAATCTACAAACAACCAATTCTGGGGAGGGTGTGGACAAAAGGAGCCCTCTTCCACTATTGGTGGGAATGTAAATTGATACAGTCACTATGGAGAACATTATGGAGTTTCCTTAAAAAAATTAGAAATAGAATTTCCATCTGATCCAGCAATCCCACTTCTGGGCATATACCCAGAGAAAACCGTATTTCAAAAAGGCACATTCACCACAATGTTCGTTGCAGCACTATTTACAATAGCCAGGTAATGGAAGCAACCTAAATGCCCACAGACAGATGAATGGATAAAGATGTGGTACATATATAAAATGGAATATTACTCGGCCATTAAAAGGAATGAAACTGGGTCATTTGTAGAGACATCGATGGATCGAGAGACTGTCATACAGAATGAAGTAAGTGAGAAAGAGGAAAACAAATATTGTATATTAATGCATATATGTGGAGCCTAAAAATGGTACAGATGAACTGGTTTGCAGGGAAGAAATAGAGACACAGAGGTAGAGAACAAACGTATGGACACCAAGTGTGGGAAGCCATGGGGTGGTGGTGGTGGGATGAGTTGGGAGTTTGGGATTGACCTGTATACATGTATATGCATAAAATACATAACTAATAATAACGTGCTGTATAAAAAAATAAATAAAATTAAATTTCAAAATTTTAAAAAATAAAATTTAAAAATAAAACAGAAAAAAGTTCTTCCCGTCACACAGATGTATTTATAGGAATGAATTATTTCCATGCTTATATCTATAAATACATAAAAGAGGAATAAAATCTAACTTGAACCATAAAAAAAAAGTGAACCCACGAGTTATACAGAGGAAAACCCTATCAGGGCACTTGCTCCAGTGGTAAACAATTCTGAAATTGGTCAGAGGTGGGGAACCATCTCCCATACAGCCAGCAACCCACCCCCCACGCAAGGAGCGTCCTCATTGCAAAGCTGGGGGACCGTGCCGAGGCATCTGTGAGTAAACGTGAGCTGAGCCCCAGGCCAGCTGCTGCTGAACTGTTCCCACCCTTTCCAGGTAAAACACCTGAATATGTACAAGGGCTTGAAAGCCTAGAGGAAGGACCGTGGAGCCACACCAGCGACAGCACGCAGGCCAACTTGGTGCCTGCAGGCCAGCCAGTGTGGTCCTGGCACCGGGCGCTCTTCCAGAAGCTTTCCATTGCCCTGCCTGAGATACCCCTCCTGTCCCGGCCCCCACTGCTTTTTTCCTTCCTCACCTCTGTCCGGAGAGAATTTCCAGCGGAAGGTATGGGTGACACATCCTCTTCTTTACAGGCGGCAGCCTGGCAACTCCTGCAGAATGGCCAGCAGAACCCCACTCACACCGGGCCACCCAAAAAGCTGTGGCCCCTCACACCCTCCCACCAGCAGAGCCCAGATACTGCTGACGGGGCAGAGAATATGGAGTCAGGCACAGCTTCAGGGGCTATTGCTGCCTGGAGCACTGTTTATATAGACCTCAATGAGGCACAACTGGAGAGGGCGGGTCGGCAGGGTAAGGCTGCCCAGGTCAGCTAATCCACAACCCTCAGGGAATCACATTGTTGAAAATGGACCCCGCTAAGGCAGAAGAGAAGCCAAGGGAAAAAAGGACACAATGCCATTTGCAGCACCGTAGATGAGTCTAGAAGTAATCAAGTGACTTGTAGTAAGTCAGAAAGTGAAAGACACATATATCATATCACTTATAGGTGTTACCTAAAAATGGATACCAGGGCAGATATTTCCACGGAGAAGGGCAATCACAGATTCATTAAACAAACTTATGGTTCACCAATGGAAAGGTGTGAGGATTCGTTTCATTACGATATCGGGGTTAACAGACATATACAAACACAGGTGACATATATAATCACCAAAGACCTACAGAATACCAAGAGAGGACTACTCAACATTCTGTCATAACGTACATGGGAAAAGGATCCCAGGAAGAACAGACATCTGTATATGTGTAAAAGAACCACATCTTCCACACCTACAACAAGCCAAACATTGTAATCAAACTTGCTGTAATAAGAAATAAAAAATTAAATTAAAAACACGAACAAGAAGTAGTGAGACAAACGTGAGGGGCTTTCTCCTGGCACATTCCATTCTAAACTCCAATCTAGAACACCACTTCCACTGAGGCTCTCTTGCCCTAGTAACCAGATTTGGTAAGGGTGAACTGCTGCCACCTTGTGGCCGTTTCACACAACAGCAGCTTTAATCCCAACGCTAATGGTCAGTTGATATTCAAAATCATTGCAGGCCTGTAAATGACACCTGCCCTGAAAACAAATCCTGGGGTCACATATCGACCAAAAAATTCAAAGGACGTCCATATTTCAAAACGACCGTTTCAAAAGGCATATTTTACGCACATTAGTGTTCTGCTTCTTTCCTTTCTTTCCTTTTTTGTTAAAAAAAAAAGGGAATGGAAAAAGGCATCCCTCAGAATGGGCGAAAATCGTTGCAGATGAATCAATGGACAGAGGTTTAATCTCCAATATATATATATACAGCTCATGCAGCTTAATATTAAAAAAACAAACAACCCAAAAAAAATGGGCAGAAGATCTAAAGAGACGTTTCTTCAAAGGAGACACAGAGATGGCCAAGACGCACATGAAAAGCTGCTCAACAGCACTAATTATTAGAGAAATGCAAATCAAAACTAAAATGAGGTATCACCTCACACCTGTTAGAATCGGCATCATCAGAAAATCTACAAACAACCAATTCTGGGGAGGGTGTGGACAAAAGGAGCCCTCTTCCACTATTGGTGGGAATGTAAATTGATACAGTCACTATGGAGAACAGTATGGAGTTTCCTTAAAAAAATTAGAAATAGAATTTCCATCTGATCCAGCAATCCCACTTCTGGGCATATACCCAGAGAAAACCGTATTTCAAAAAGGCACATTCACCACAATGTTCGTTGCAGCACTATTTACAATAGCCAGGTAATGGAAGCAACCTAAATGCCCACAGACAGATGAATGGATAAAGATGTGGTACATATATAAAATGGAATATTACTCGGCCATAAAAAGGAATGAAACTGGGTCATTTGTAGAGACATCGATGGATCGAGAGACTGTCATACAGAAAGAAGTATGTCAGAAAGAGGAAAACAAATATTGTATATTAATGCATATATGCGGAGCCTAAAAATGGTACAGATGAACTGGTTTGCAGGGAAGAAATAGAGACATAGAGGTAGAGAAAAAACGTATGGACACCAAGTGTGGGAAGCCATGGGGTGGTGGTGGTGGGATGAGTTGGGAGTTTGGGATTGACCTGTATACATGTATATGCATAAAATACATAACTAATAATAACGTCCTGTATAAAAAAATAAATTAAATTAAATTTCAAAATTTTAAAAAATAAAATTTAAAAATAAAACAGAAAAAAGTTCTTCCCGTCACACAGATGTATTTATAGTAATGAATTATTTCCATGTTTATATCTATAAATACATAAAAGAGGAATAAAATCTAACTTGAACCATAAAAGAAAAAAAGTGAACCCACGAGTTATACAGAGGAAAACCCTATCAGGGCACTTGCTCCAGCGGTAAACAATTCTGAAATTGGTCAGAGGTGGGGAACCATCTCCCATACAGCCAGCAACCCACCCCCCACGCAAGGAGCGTCCTCATTGCAAAGCTGGGGGACCGTGCCGAGGCATCTGTGAGTAAACGTGAGCTGAGCCCCAGGCCAGCTGCTGCTGAACTGTTCCCACACTTTCCAGGTAAAACACCTGAATATGTACAAGGGCTTGAAAGCCTAGAGGAAGGACCGTGGAGCCACACCAGCGACAGCACGCAGGCCAACTTGGTGCCTGCAGGCCAGCCAGTGTGGTCCTGGCACCGGTCGCTCTTCCAGAAGCTTTCCATTGCCCTGCCTGAGATACCCCTCCTGTCCCGGCCCCCACTGCTTTTTTCCTTCCTCACCTCTGTCCGGAGAGAAATTCCAGCAGAAGGTATGGGTGACACAACCTCTTCTTTACAGGCGGCAGCCCGGCAACTCCTGCAGAAAGGCCAGCAGAACCCCACTCACACCGGGCCACCCACAAAGCTGTGGCCCCTCACTCCCTCCCACCAGCACAGCCGCGAGACTGCTGACGGGGCAGACAATATGGAGTCAGGCACAGCTTCAGGGGCTATTGCTGCCTGGAGCGCTGTTTATATTGACCTCAACGAGGCACACCTGGGGAGGGCGGGCCGTCAGGGTAAGGCTGCCCAGGTCAGCTAATCCACAACCCTCAGGGAATCACATTGTTGAAAATGGACCCCGCTAAGGCAGAAGAGAAGCCAAGGGAAAAAAGGACACAATGCCATTTGCAGCACCGTAGATGAGTCTAGAAGTAATCACGTGACTTGTAGTAAGTCAGAAAGTGAAAGACACATATATCATATCACTTATAGGTGTTACCTAAAAATGGATACCAGGGCAGATATTTCCACGGAGAAGGGCAATCACAGATTCAGTAAACAAACTTATGGTTCACCAATGGAAAGGTGTGAGGATCGGTTTCATTACGATATCGGGGTTAACAGACATATACAAACACAGGTGACATATATAATCACCAAAGACCTACAGAATACCAAGAGAGGACTACTCAACATTCTGTCATAACGTACATGGGAAAAGGATCCCAGGAAGAACAGACATCTGTATATGTGTAAAAGAACCACATCTTCCACACCTACAACAAGCCAAACATTGTAATCAAACTTGCTGTAATAAAAAATAAAAAATTAAATTAAAAACACGAACAAGAAGTAGTGAGACAAACGTGAGGGGCTTTCTCCTGGCACATTCCATTCTAAACTCCAATCTAGAACACCACTTCCACTGAGGCTCTCTTGCCCTAGTAAACAGATTTGGTAAGGGTGAACTACTGCCACCTTGTGGCCGTTTCACACAACAGCAGCTTTAATCCCAACGCTAATGGTCAGTTGATATTCAAAATCATTGCAGGCCTGTAAATGACACCTGCCCTGAAAACAAATCCTGGGGTCACATATCGACCAAAAAATTCAAAGGACGTCCATATTTCAAAACGACCGTTTCAAAAGGCATATTTTACGCACATTAGTGTTCTGCTTCTTTCCTTTCTTTCCTTTTTTGTTAAAAAAAAAACGGGAATGGAAAAAGGCATCCCTCAGAATGGGAGAAAATCGTTGCAGACGAATCAATGGACAGAGGTTTAATCTCCAATATATATATACAGCTCATGCAGCTTAATATTAAAAAAACAAACAACCCAAAATAAAAAATGGGCAGAAGATCTAAAGAGACGTTTCTTCAAAGGAGACACAGAGATGGCCAAGACGCACATGAAAAGCTGCTCAACAGCACTAATTATTAGAGAAATGCAAATCAAAACTACAATGAGGTATCACCTCACACCTGTTAGAATCGGCATCATCAGAAAATCTACAAACAACCAATTCTGGGGAGGGTGTGGACAAAAGGAGCCCTCTTCCACTATTGGTGGGAATGTAAATTGATACAGTCACTATGGAGAACATTATGGAGTTTCCTTAAAAAAATTAGAAATAGAATTTCCATCTGATCCAGCAATCCCACTTCTGGGCATATACCCAGAGAAAACCGTATTTCAAAAAGGCACATTCACCACAATGTTCGTTGCAGCACTATTTACAATAGCCAGGTAATGGAAGCAACCTAAATGCCCACAGACAGATGAATGGATAAAGATGTGGTACATATATAAAATGGAATATTACTCGGCCATTAAAAGGAATGAAACTGGGTCATTTGTAGAGACATCGATGGATCGAGAGACTGTCATACAGAATGAAGTAAGTGAGAAAGAGGAAAACAAATATTGTATATTAATGCATATATGTGGAGCCTAAAAATGGTACAGATGAACTGGTTTGCAGGGAAGAAATAGAGACACAGAGGTAGAGAACAAACGTATGGACACCAAGTGTGGGAAGCCATGGGGTGGTGGTGGTGGGATGAGTTGGGAGTTTGGGATTGACCTGTATACATGTATATGCATAAAATACATAACTAATAATAACGTGCTGTATAAAAAAATAAATAAAATTAAATTTCAAAATTTTAAAAAATAAAATTTAAAAATAAAACAGAAAAAAGTTCTTCCCGTCACACAGATGTATTTATAGGAATGAATTATTTCCATGCTTATATCTATAAATACATAAAAGAGGAATAAAATCTAACTTGAACCATAAAAAAAAAGTGAACCCACGAGTTATACAGAGGAAAACCCTATCAGGGCACTTGCTCCAGTGGTAAACAATACTGAAATTGGTCAGAGATGGGGAACCATCTCCCATACAGCCAGCAACCCACCCCCCACGCAAGGAGCGTCCTCATTGCAAAGCTGGGGGACCGTGCCGAGGCATCTGTGAGTAAACGTGAGCTGAGCCCCAGGCCAGCTGCTGCTGAACTGTTCCCACCCTTTCCAGGTAAAACACCTGAATATGTACAAGGGCTTGAAAGCCTAGAGGAAGGACCGTGGAGCCACACCAGCGACAGCACGCAGGCCAACTTGGTGCCTGCAGGCCAGCCAGTGTGGTCCTGGCACCGGGCGCTCTTCCAGAAGCTTTCCATTGCCCTGCCTGAGATACCCCTCCTGTCCCGGCCCCCACTGCTTTTTTCCTTCCTCACCTCTGTCCGGAGAGAATTTCCAGCGGAAGGTATGGGTGACACATCCTCTTCTTTACAGGCGGCAGCCTGGCAACTCCTGCAGAATGGCCAGCAGAACCCCACTCACACCGGGCCACCCAAAAAGCTGTGGCCCCTCACACCCTCCCACCAGCAGAGCCCAGATACTGCTGACGGGGCAGAGAATATGGAGTCAGGCACAGCTTCAGGGGCTATTGCTGCCTGGAGCACTGTTTATATAGACCTCAATGAGGCACACCTGGAGAGGGCGGGTCGGCAGGGTAAGGCTGCCCAGGTCAGCTAATCCACAACCCTCAGGGAATCACATTGTTGAAAATGGACCCCACTAAGGCAGAAGAGAAGCCAAGGGAAAAAAGGACACAATGCCATTTGCAGCACCATAGATGACTCTAGAAGTAATCACGTGACTTGAAGTAAGTCAGAAAGTAAAAGACACATATATCATATCACTTATAGGTGTTACCTAAAAATGGATACCAGGGCAGATATTTCCACGGAGAAGGGCAATCACAGATTCATTAAACAAACTTATGGTTCACCAATGGAAAGGTGTGAGGATTGGTTTCATTACGATATCGGGGTTAACAGACATATACAAACACAGGTGACATATATAATCACCAAAGACCTACAGAATACCAAGAGAGGACTACTCAACATTCTGTCATAACGTACATGGGAAAAGGATCCCAGGAAGAACAGACATCTGTATATGTGTAAAAGAACCACATCTTCCACACCTACAACAAGCCAAACATTGTAATCAAACTTGCTGTAATAAGAAATAAAAAATTAAATTAAAAACACGAACAAGAAGTAGTGAGACAAACGTGAGGGGCTTTCTCCTGGCACATTCCATTCTAAACTCCAATCTAGAACACCACTTCCACTGAGGCTCTCTTGCCCTAGTAACCAGATTTGGTAAGGGTGAACTGCTGCCACCTTGTGGCCGTTTCACACGACAGCAGCTTTAATCCCAACGCTAATGGTCAGTTGATATTCAAAATCATTGCAGGCCTGTAAATGACACCTGCCCTGAAAACATATCCTGGGGTCACATATCGACCAAAAAATTCAAAGGACGTCCATATTTCAAAACGACCGTTTCAAAAGGCATATTTTACGCACATTAGTGTTCTGCTTCTTTCCTTTCTTTCCTTTTTTGTTAAAAAAAAAACGGGAATGGAAAAAGGCATCCCTCAGAATGGGCGAAAATCGTTGCAGACGAATCAATGGACAGAGGTTTAATCTCCAATATTTATATACAGCTCATGCAGCTTAATATTAAAAAAACAAACAACCCAAAAAAAATGGGCAGAAGATCTAAAGAGACGTTTCTTCAAAGGAGACACAGAGATGGCCAAGACGCACATGAAAAGCTGCTCAACAGCACTAATTATTAGAGAAATGCAAATCAAAACTACAATGAGGTATCACCTCACACCTGTTAGAATCGGCATCATCAGAAAATCTACAAACAACCAATTCTGGGGAGGGTGTGGACAAAAGGAGCCCTCTTCCACTATTGGTGGGAATGTAAATTGATACAGTCACTATGGAGAACAGTATGGAGTTTCCTTAAAAAAAATAGAAATAGAATTTCCATCTGATCCAGCAATCCCACTTCTGGGCATATACCCAGAGAAAACCGTATTTCAAAAAGGCACATTCACCACAATGTTCGTTGCAGCACTATTTACAATAGCCAGGTAATGGAAGCAACCTAAATGCCCACAGACAGATGAATGGATAAAGATGTGGTACATATATAAAATGGAACATTACTCGGCCATTAAAAGGAATAAAACTGGGTTATTTGTAGAGACATCGATGGATCAAGAGACTGTCATACAGAATGAAGTAAGTCAGAAAGAGGAAAACAAATATTGTATATTAATGCATATATGTGGAGCCTAAAAATGGTACAGATGAACTGGTTTGCAGGGAAGAAATAGAGACACAGAGGTAGAGAACAAACGTATGGACACCAAGTGTGGGAAGCCATGGGGTGGTGGTGGTGGGATGAGTTGGGAGTTTGGGATTGACCTGTATACATGTATATGCATAAAATACATAACTAATAATAACGTGCTGTATAAAAAAATAAATAAAATTAAATTTCAAAATTTTAAAAAATAAAATTTAAAAATAAAACAGAAAAAAGTTCTTCCCGTCACACAGATGTATTTATAGGAATGAATTATTTCCATGCTTATATCTATAAATACATAAAAGAGGAATAAAATCTAACTTGAACCATAAAAAAAAAAAACCTGAACCCACGAGTTATACAGAGGAAAACCCTATCAGGGCACTTGCTCCAGTGGTAAACAATTCTGAAATTGGTCAGAGGTGGGGAACCATCTCCCATACAGCCAGCAACCCACCCCCCACGCAAGGAGCGTCCTCATTGCAAAGCTGGGGGACCGTGCCGAGGCATCTGTGAGTAAACGTGAGCTGAGCCCCATGCCAGCTGCTGCTGAACTGTTCCCACCCTTTCCAGGTAAAACACCTGAATATGTACAAGGGCTTGAAAGCCTAGAGGAAGGACCGTGGAGCCACACCAGCGACAGCACGCAGGCCAACTTGGTGCCTGCAGGCCAGCCAGTGTGGTCCTGGCACCGGGCGCTCTTCCAGAAGCTTTCCATTGCCCTGCCTGAGATACCCCTCCTGTCCCGGCCCCCACTGCTTTTTTCCTTCCTCACCTCTGTCCGGAGAGAAATTCCAGCAGAAGGTATGGGTGACACAACCTCTTCTTTACAGGCGGCAGCCTGGCAACTCCTGCAGAAAGGCCAGCAGAACCCCACTCATACCGGGCCACCCACAAAGCTGTGGCCCCTCACTCCCTCCCACCAGCACAGCCCCGAGACTGCTGACGGGGCAGAGAATATGGAGTCAGGCACAGCTTCAGGGGCTATTGCTGCCTGGAGCGCTGTTTATATTGACCTCAACGAGGCACACCTGGGGAGGGCGGGCCGTCAGGGTAAGGCTGCCCAGGTCAGCTAATCCACAACCCTCAGGGAATCATATTGTTGAAAATGGACCCCGCTAAGGCAGAAGAGAAGCCAAGGGAAAAAAGGACACAATGCCATTTGCAGCACCGTAGATGAGTCTAGAAGTAATCACGTGACTTGTAGTAAGTCAGAAAGTGAAAGACACATATCATATCATATCACTTATAGGTGTTACCTAAAAATGGATACCAGGGCAGATATTTCCACGGAGAAGGGCAATCACAGATTCAGTAAACAAACTTATGGTTCACCAATGGAAAGGTGTGAGGATTGGTTTCATTACGATATCGGGGTTAACAGACATATACAAACACAGGTGACATATATAATCACCAAAGACCTACAGAATACCAAGAGAGGACTACTCAACATTCTGTCATAACGTACATGGGAAAAGGATCCCAGGAAGAACAGACATCTGTATATGTGTAAAAGAACCACATCTTCCACACCTACAACAAGCCAAACATTGTAATCAAACTTGCTGTAATAAAAAATAAAAAATTAAATTAAAAACACGAACAAGAAGTAGTGAGACATACGTGAGGGGCTTTCTCCTGGCACATTCCATTCTAAACTCCAATCTAGAACACCACTTCCACTGAGGCTCTCTTGCCCTAGTAACCAGATTTGGTAAGGGTGAACTGCTGCCACCTTGTGGCCGTTTCACACAACAGCAGCTTTAATCCCAACGCTAATGGTCAGTTGATATTCAAAATCATTGCAGGCCTGTAAATGACACCTGCCCTGAAAACAAATCCTGGGGTCACATATCGACCAAAAAATTCAAAGGACGTCCATATTTCAAAATGACCGTTTCAAAAGGCATATTTTACGCACATTAGTGTTCTGCTTCTTTCCTTTCTTTCCTTTTTTGTTAAAAAAAAAACGGGAATGGAAAAAGGCATCCCTCAGAATGGGCGAAAATCGTTGCAGACGAATCAATGGACAGAGGTTTAATCTCCAATATATATAAACAGCTCATGCAGCTTAATATTAAAAAAACAAACAACCCCCAAAAAATGGGAAGAAGATCTAAAGAGACGTTTCTTCAAAGGAGACACAGAGATGGCCAAGACGCACATGAAAAGCTGCTCAACAGCACTAATTATTAGAGAAATGCAAATCAAAACTACAATGAGGTATCACCTCACACCTGTTAAAATTGGCATCATCAGAAAATCTACAAACAACCAATTCTGGGGAGGGTGTGGACAAAAGGAGCCCTCTTCCACTATTGGTGGGAATGTAAATTGATACAGTCTCTATGGAGAACAGTATGGAGTTTCCTTATAAAACTAGAAATAGAATTTCCATCTGATCCAGCAATCCCATTTCTGGGCATATACCCAGAGAAAACCGTAAATCAAAAAGGCACATTCACCACAATGTTCGTTGCAGCACTATTTACAATATCCAGGTAATAGAAGCAACCTAAATGCCCACAGACAGATGAATGGATAAAGATGTGGTACATATATAAAATGGAATATTACTCGGCCATTAAAAGGAATGAAACTGGGTCATTTGTAGAGACATCGATGGATCGAGAGACTGTCATACAGAATGAAGTAAGTCAGAAAGATGAAAACAAATATTGTATATTAATGCATATATGTGGAGCCTAAAAATGGTACAGATGAACTGGTTTGCAGGGAAGAAATAGAGACACAGAGGTAGAGAACAAACGTATGGACACCAAGTGTGGGAAGCCATGGGGTGGTGGTGGTGGGATGAGTTGGGAGTTTGGGATTGACCTGTATACATGTATATGCATAAAATACATAACTAATAATAACGTGCTGTATAAAAAAATAAATAAAATTAAATTTCAAAATTTTAAAAAATAAAATTTAAAAATAAAACAGAAAAAAGTTCTTCCCGTCACACAGATGTATTTATAGGAATGAATTATTTCCATGCTTATATCTATAAATACATAAAAGAGGAATAAAATCTAACTTGAACCATAAAAAAAAAAAACCTGAACCCACGAGTTATACAGAGGAAAACCCTATCAGGGCACTTGCTCCAGTGGTAAACAATTCTGAAATTGGTCAGAGGTGGGGAACCATCTCCCATACAGCCAGCAACCCACCCCCCACGCAAGGAGCGTCCTCATTGCAAAGCTGGGGGACCGTGCCGAGGCATCTGTGAGTAAACGTGAGCTGAGCCCCAGGCCAGCTGCTGCTGAACTGTTCCCACCCTTTCCAGGTAAAACACCTGAATATGTACAAGGGCTTGAAAGCCTAGAGGAAGGACCGTGGAGCCACACCAGCGACAGCACGCAGGCCAACTTGGTGCCTGCAGGCCAGCCAGTGTGGTCCTGGCACCGGGCGCTCTTCCAGAAGCTTTCCATTGCCCTGCCTGAGATACCCCTCCTGTCCCGGCCCCCACTGCTTTTTTCCTTCCTCACCTCTGTCCGGAGAGAAATTCCAGCAGAAGGTATGGGTGACACAACCTCTTCTTTACAGGCGGCAGCCTGGCAACTCCTGCAGAAAGGCCAGCAGAACCCCACTCACACCGGGCCACCCACAAAGCTGTGGCCCCTCACTCCCTCCCACCAGCACAGCCCCGAGACTGCTGACGGGGCAGAGAATATGGAGTCAGGCACAGCTTCAGGGGCTATTGCTGCCTGGAGCGCTGTTTATATTGACCTCAACGAGGCACACCTGGGGAGGGCGGGCCGTCAGGGTAAGGCTGCCCAGGTCAGCTAATCCACAACCCTCAGGGAATCACATTGTTGAAAATGGACCCCGCTAAGGCAGAAGAGAAGCCAAGGGAAAAAAGGACACAATGCCATTTGCAGCACCGTAGATGAGTCTAGAAGTAATCATGTGACTTGTAGTAAGTCAGAAAGTGAAAGACACATATCATATCATATCACTTATAGGTGTTACCTAAAAATGGATACCAGGGCAGATATTTCCACGGAGAAGGGCAATCACAGATTCAGTAAACAAACTTATGGTTCACCAATGGAAAGGTGTGAGGATTGGTTTCATTACGATATCGGGGTTAACAGACATATACAAACACAGGTGACATATATAATCACCAAAGACCTACAGAATACCAAGAGAGGACTACTCAACATTCTGTCATAACGTACATGGGAAAAGGATCCCAGGAAGAACAGACATCTGTATATGTGTAAAAGAACCACATCTTCCACACCTACAACAAGCCAAACATTGTAATCAAACTTGCTGTAATAAAAAATAAAAAATTAAATTAAAAACACGAACAAGAAGTAGTGAGACATACGTGAGGGGCTTTCTCCTGGCACATTCCATTCTAAACTCCAATCTAGAACACCACTTCCACTGAGGCTCTCTTGCCCTAGTAACCAGATTTGGTAAGGGTGAACTGCTGCCACCTTGTGGCCGTTTCACACAACAGCAGCTTTAATCCCAAGGCTAATGGTCAGTTGATATTCAAAATCATTGCAGGCCTGTAAATGACACCTGCCCTGAAAACAAATCCTGGGGTCACATATCGACCAAAAAATTCAAAGGACGTCCATATTTCAAAACGACCGTTTCAAAAGGCATATTTTACGCACATTAGTGTTCTGCTTCTTTCCTTTCTTTCCTTTTTTGTTAAAAAAAAAACGGGAATGGAAAAAGGCATCCCTCAGAATGGGAGAAAATCGTTGCAGACGAATCAATGGACAGAGGTTTAATCTCCAATATATATATACAGCTCATGCAGCTTAATATTAAAAAAACAAACAACCCAAAAAAAAATGGGCAGAAGATCTAAAGAGACGTTTCTTCAAAGGAGACACAGAGATGGCCAAGACGCACATGAAAAGCTGCTCAACAGCACTAATTATTAGAGAAATGCAAATCAAAACTACAATGAGGTATCACCTCACACCTGTTAGAATCGGCATCATCAGAAAATCTACAAACAACCAATTCTGGGGAGGGTGTGGACAAAAGGAGCCCTCTTCCACTATTGGTGGGAATGTAAATTGATACAGTCACTATGGAGAACAGTATGGAGTTTCCTTAAAAAAATTAGAAATAGAATTTCCATCTGATCCAGCAATCCCACTTCTGGGCATATACCCAGAGAAAACCGTATTTCAAAAAGGCACATTCACCACAATGTTCGTTGCAGCACTATTTACAATAGCCAGGTAATGGAAGCAACCTAAATGCCCACAGACAGATGAATGGATAAAGATGTGGTACATATATAAAATGGAATATTACTCGGCCATTAAAAGGAATGAAACTGGGTCATTTGTAGAGACATCGATGGATCGAGAGACTGTCATACAGAATGAAGTAAGTCAGAAAGAGGAAAACAAATATTGTATATTAATGCATATATGTGGAGCCTAAAAATGGTACAGATGAACTGGTTTGCAGGGAAGAAATAGAGACACAGAGGTAGAGAACAAACGTATGGACACCAAGTGTGGGAAGCCATGGGGTGGTGGTGGTGGGATGAGTTGGGAGTTTGGGATTGACCTGTATACATGTATATGCATAAAATACATAACTAATAATAACGTGCTGTATAAAAAAATAAATAAAATTAAATTTCAAAATTTTAAAAAATAAAATTTAAAAATAAAACAGAAAAAAGTTCTTCCCGTCACACAGATGTATTTATAGGAATGAATTATTTCCATGCTTATATCTATAAATACATAAAAGAGGAATAAAATCTAACTTGAACCATAAAAAAAAAAGTGAACCCACGAGTTATACAGAGGAAAACCCTATCAGGGCACTTGCTCCAGTGGTAAACAATTCTGAAATTGGTCAGAGGTGGGGAACCATCTCCCATACAGCCAGCAACCCACCCCCCACGCAAGGAGCGTCCTCATTGCAAAGCTGGGGGACCATGCCGAGGCATCTGTGAGTAAACGTGAGCTGAGCCCCAGGCCAGCTGCTGCTGAAATGTTCCCACCCTTTCCAGGTAAAACACCTGAATATGTACAAGGGCTTGAAAGCCTAGAGGAAGGACCGTGGAGCCACACCAGCGACCGCACGCAGGCCAACTTGGTGCCTGCAGGCCAGCCAGTGTGGTCCTGGCACCGGGCGCTCTTCCAGAAGCTTTCCATTGCCCTGCCTGAGATACCCCTCCTGTCCCGGCCCCCACTGCTTTTTTCCTTCCTCACCTCTGTCCGGAGAGAAATTCCAGCAGAATGTATGGGTGACACAACCTCTTCTTTACAGGCGGCAGCCTGGCAACTCCTGCAGAAAGGCTAGCAGAACCCCACTCACACCGGGCCACCCACAAAGCTCTGGCCCCTCATTCCCTCCCACCAGCACAGCCCCGAGACTGCTGACGGGGCAGAGAATATGGAGTCAGGCACAGCTTCAGGGGCTATTGCTGCCTGGAGCACTGTTTATATAGACCTCAATGAGGCACACCTGGGGAGGGCGGGCCGTCAGGGTAAGGCTGCCCAGGTCAGCTAATCCACAACCCTCAGGGAATCACATTGTTGAAAATGGACCCCGCTAACCCAGAAGAGAAGCCAAGGGAAAAAAGGACACAATGCCATTTGCAGCACCATAGATGACCCTAGAAGTAATCACGTGACTTGTAGTAAGTCAGAAAGTGAAAGACACATATCATATCATATCACTTACAGGTGTTACCTAAAAATGGATACCAGGGCAGATATTTCCACGGAGAAGGGCAATCACAGATTCAGTAAACAAACTTATGGTTCACCAATGGAAAGGTGTGAGGATTGGTTTCATTACGATATCGGGGTTAACAGACATATACAAACACAGGTGACATATATAATCACCAAAGACCTACAGAATACCAAGAGAGGACTACTCAACATTCTGTCATAACGTACATGGGAAAAGGATCCCAGGAAGAACAGACATCTGTATATGTGTAAAAGAACCACATCTTCCACACCTACAACAAGCCAAACATTGTAATCAAACTTGCTGTAATAAGAAATAAAAAATTAAATTAAAAACACGAACAAGAAGTAGTGAGACAAACGTGAGGGGCTTTCTCCTGGCACATTCCATTCTAAACTCCAATCTAGAACACCACTTCCACTGAGGCTCTCTTGCCCTAGTAACCAGATTTGGTAAGGGTGAACTGCTGCCACCTTGTGGCCGTTTCACACAACAGCAGCTTTAATCCCAACGCTAATGGTCAGTTGATATTCAAAATCATTGCAGGCCTGTAAATGACACCTGCCCTGAAAACAAATCCTGGGGTCACATATCGACCAAAAAATTCAAAGGACGTCCATATTTCAAAACGACCGTTTCAAAAGGCATATTTTACGCACATTAGTGTTCTGCTTCTTTCCTTTCTTTCCTTTTTTGTTAAAAAAAAAACGGGAATGGAAAAAGGCATCCCTCAGAATGGGCGAAAATCGTTGCAGACGAATCAATGGACAGAGGTTTAATCTCCAATATATATATACAGCTCATGCAGCTTAATATTAAAAAAACAAACAACCCCCCAAAAAATGGGCAGAAGATCTAAAGAGACGTTTCTTCAAAGGAGACACAGAGATGGCCAAGACGCACATGAAAAGCTGCTCAACAGCACTAATTATTAGAGAAATGCAAATCAAAACTACAATGAGGTATCACCTCACACCTGTTAGAATCGGCATCATCAGAAAATCTACAAACAACCAATTCTGGGGAGGGTGTGGACAAAAGGAGCCCTCTTCCACTATTGGTGGGAATGTAAATTGATACAGTCACTATGGAGAACAGTATGGAGTTTCCTTAAAAAAATTAGAAATAGAATTTCCATCTGATCCAGCAATCCCACTTCTGGGCATATACCCAGAGAAAACCGTATTTCAAAAAGGCACATTCACCACAATGTTCGTTGCAGCACTATTTACAATAGCCAGGTAATGGAAGCAACCTAAATGCCCACAGACAGATGAATGGATAAAGATGTGGTACATATATAAAATGGAATATTACTCGGCCATTAAAAGGAATGAAACTGGGTCATTTGTAGAGACATCGATGGATCGAGAGACTGTCATACAGAATGAAGTAAGTGAGAAAGAGGAAAACAAATATTGTATATTAATGCATATATGTGGAGCCTAAAAATGGTACAGATGAACTGTTTGCAGGGAAGAAATAGAGACACAGAGGTAGAGAACAAACGTATGGACACCAAGTGTGGGAAGCCATGGGGTGGTGGTGGTGGGATGAGTTGGGAGTTTGGGATTGACCTGTATACATGTATATGCATAAAATACATAACTAATAATAACGTGCTGTATAAAAAAATAAATAAAATTAAATTTCAAAATTTTAAAAAATAAAATTTAAAAATAAAACAGAAAAAAGTTCTTCCCGTCACACAGATGTATTTATAGGAATGAATTATTTCCATGCTTATATCTATAAATACATAAAAGAGGAATAAAATCTAACTTGAACCATAAAAAAAAGTGAACCCACGAGTTATACAGAGGAAAACCCTATCAGGGCACTTGCTCCAGTGGTAAACAATTCTGAAATTGGTCAGAGGTGGGGAACCATCTCCCATACAGCCAGCAACCCACCCCCCACGCAAGGAGCGTCCTCATTGCAAAGCTGGGGGACCGTGCGGAGGCATCTGTGAGTAAACGTGAGCTGAGCCCCAGGCCAGCTGCTGCTGAACTGTTCCCACCCTTTCCAGGTAAAACACCTGAATATGTACAAGGGCTTGAAAGCCTAGAGGAAGGACCGTGGAGCCACACCAGCGACAGCACGCAGGCCAACTTGGTGCCTGCAGGCCAGCCAGTGTGGTCCTGGCACCGGGCGCTCTTCCAGAAGCTTTCCATTGCCCTGCCTGAGATACCCCTCCTGTCCCGGCCCCCACTGCTTTTTTCCTTCCTCACCTCTGTCCGGAGAGAAATTCCAGCAGAAGGTATGGGTGACACAACCTCTTCTTTACAGGCGGCAGCCTGGCAACTCCTGCAGAAAGGCCAGCAGAACCCCACTCACACCGGGCCACCCACAAAGCTGTGGCCCCTCACTCCCTCCCACCAGCACAGCCCCGAGACTGCTGACGGCGCAGAGAATATGGAGTCAGGCACAGCTTCAGGGGCTATTGCTGCCTGGAGCGCTGTTTATATTGACCTCAACGAGGCACACCTGGGGAGGGCGGGCCGTCAGGGTAAGGCTGCCCAGGTCAGCTAATCCACAACCCTCAGGGAATCACATTGTTGAAAATGGACCCCGCTAAGGCAGAAGAGAAGCCAAGGGAAAAAAGGACACAATGCCATTCGCAGTACCGTAGATGAGTCTAGAAGTAATCACGTGACTTGTAGTAAGTCAGAAAGTGAAAGACACATATCATATCATATCACTTATAGGTGTTACCTAAAAATGGATACCAGGGCAGATATTTCCACGGAGAAGGGCAATCACAGATTCATTAAACAAACTTATGGTTCACCAATGGAAAGGTGTGAGGATTGGTTTCATTACGATATCGGGGTTAACAGACATATACAAACACAGGTGACATATATAATCACCAAAGACCTACAGAATACCAAGAGAGGACTACTCAACATTCTGTCATAACGTACATGGGAAAAGGATCCCAGGAAGAACAGACATCTGTATATGTGTAAAAGAACCACATCTTCCACACCTACAACAAGCCAAACATTGTAATCAAACTTGCTGTAATAAAAAATAAAAAATTAAATTAAAAACACGAACAAGAAGTAGTGAGACAAACGTGAGGGGCTTTCTCCTGGCACATTCCATTCTAAACTCCAATCTAGAACACCACTTCCACTGAGGCTCTCTTGCACTAGTAACCAGATTTGGTAAGGGTGAACTGCTGCCACCTTGTGGCCGTTTCACACAACAGCAGCTTTAATCCCAACGCTAATGGTCAGTTGATATTCAAAATCATTGCAGGCCTGTAAATGACACCTGCCCTGAAAACAAATCCTGGGGTCACATATCGACCAAAAAATTCAAAGGACGTCCATATTTCAAAACGACCGTTTCAAAAGGCATATTTTACGCACATTAGTGTTCTGCTTCTTTCCTTTCTTTCCTTTTTTGTTAAAAAAAAAACGGGAATGGAAAAAGGCATCCCTCAGAATGGGCGAAAATCGTTGCAGACGAATCAATGGACAGAGGTTTAATCTCCAATATATATAAACAGCTCATGCAGCTTAATATTAAAAAAACAAACAACCCCCAAAAAATGGACAGAAGATCTAAAGAGACGTTTCTTCAAAGGAGACACAGAGATGGCCAAGACGCACATGAAAAGCTGCTCAACAGCACTAATTATTAGAGAAATGCAAATCAAAACTACAATGAGGTATCACCTCACACCTGTTAGAATCGGCATCATCAGAAAATCTACAAACAACCAATTCTGGGGAGGGTGTGGACAAAAGGAGCCCTCTTCCACTATTGGTGGGAATGTAAATTGATACAGTCACTATGGAGAACAGTATGGAGTTTCCTTAAAAAAATTAGAAATAGAATTTCCATCTGATCCAGCAATCCCACTTCTGGGCATATACCCAGAGAAAACCGTATTTCAAAAAGGCACATTCACCACAATGTTCGTTGCAGCACTATTTACAATAGCCAGGTAATGGAAGCAACCTAAATGCCCACAGACAGATGAATGGATAAAGATGTGGTACATATATAAAATGGAATATTACTCGGCCATTAAAAGGAATGAAACTGGGTCATTTGTAGAGACATCGATGGATCGAGAGACTGTCATACAGAATGAAGTAAGTGAGAAAGAGGAAAACAAATATTGTATATTAATGCATATATGTGGAGCCTAAAAATCGTACAGATGAACTGGTTTGCAGGGAAGAAATAGAGACACAGAGGTAGAGAACAAACGTATGGACACCAAGTGTGGGAAGCCATGGGGTGGTGGTGGTGGGATGAGTTGGGAGTTTGGGATTGACCTGTATACATGTATATGCATAAAATACATAACTAATAATAACGTGCTGTATAAAAAAATAAATAAAATTAAATTTCAAAATTTTAAAAAATAAAATTTAAAAATAAAACAGAAAAAAGTTCTTCCCGTCACACAGATGTATTTATAGGAATGAATTATTTCCATGCTTATATCTATAAATACATAAAAGAGGAATAAAATCTAACTTGAACCATAAAAAAAAAAGTGAACCCACGAGTTATACAGAGGAAAACCCTATCAGGGCACTTGCTCCAGTGGTAAACAATTCTGAAATTGGTCAGAGGTGGGGAACCATCTCCCATACAGCCAGCAACCCACCCCCCACGCAAGGAGCGTCCTCATTGCAAAGCTGGGGGACCATGCCGAGGCATCTGTGAGTAAACGTGAGCTGAGCCCCAGGCCAGCTGCTGCTGAACTGTTCCCACCCTTTCCAGGTAAAACACCTGAATATGTACAAGGGCTTGAAAGCCTAGAGGAAGGACCGTGGAGCCACACCAGCGACCGCACGCAGGCCAAATTGGTGCCTGCAGGCCAGCCAGTGTGGTCCTGGCACCGGGCGCTCTTCCAGAAGCTTTCCATTGCCCTGCCTGAGATACCCCTCCTGTCCCGGCCCCCACTGCTTTTTTCCTTCCTCACCTCTGTCCGGAGAGAAATTCCAGCAGAAGGTATGGGTGACACAACCTCTTCTTTACAGGCGGCAGCCTGGCAACTCCTGCAGAAAGGCTAGCAGAACCCCACTCACACCGGGCCACCCACAAAGCTCTGGCCCCTCATTCCCTCCCACCAGCACAGCCCCGAGACTGCTGACGGGGCAGAGAATATGGAGTCAGGCACAGCTTCAGGTGCTATTGCTGCCTGGAGCGCTGTTTATATAGACCTCAATGAGGCACACCTGGGGAGGGGGGGCCGTCAGGGTAAGGCTGCCCAGGTCAGCTAATCCACAACCCTCAGGGAATCACATTGTTGAAAATGGACCCCGCTAACCCAGAAGAGAAGCCAAGGGAAAAAAGGACACAATGCCATTTGCAGCACCATAGATGACCCTAGAAGTAATCACGTGACTTGTAGTAAGTCAGAAAGTGAAAGACACATATATCATATCACTTATAGGTGTTACCTAAAAATGGATACCAGGGCAGATATTTCCACGGAGAAGGGCAATCACAGATTCATTAAACAAACTTATGGTTCACCAATGGAAAGGTGTGACGATTGATTTCATTATGATATCGGGGTTAACAGACATATACAAACACAGGTGACATATATAATCACCAAAGACCTACAGAATACCAAGAGAGGACTACTCAACATTCTGTCATAACGTACATGGGAAAAGGATCCCAGGAAGAACAGACATCTGTATATGTGTAAAAGAACCACATCTTCCACACCTACAACAAGCCAAACATTGTAATCAAACTTGCTGTAATAAGAAATAAAAAATTAAATTAAAAACACGAACAAGAAGTAGTGAGACAAACGTGAGGGGCTTTCTCCTGGCACATTCCATTCTAAACTCCAATCTAGAACACCACTTCCACTGAGGCTCTCTTGCCCTAGTAACCAGATTTGGTAAGGGTGAACTGCTGCCACCTTGTGGCCGTTTCACACAACAGCAGCTTTAATCCCAACGCTAATGGTCAGTTGATATTCAAAATCATTGCAGGCCTGTAAATGACACCTGCCCTGAAAACAAATCCTGGGGTCACATATCGACCAAAAAATTCAAAGGACGTCCATATTTCAAAACGACCGTTTCAAAAGGCATATTTTACGCACATTAGTGTTCTGCTTCTTTCCTTTCTTTCCTTTTTTGTTAAAAAAAAAACGGGAATGGAAAAAGGCATCCCTCAGAATGGGCGAAAATCGTTGCAGACGAATCAATGGACAGAGGTTTAATCTCCAATATATATAAACAGCTCATGCAGCTTAATATTAAAAAAACAAACAACCCCCAAAAAATGGACAGAAGATCTAAAGAGACGTTTCTTCAAAGGAGACACAGAGATGGCCAAGACGCACATGAAAAGCTGCTCAACAGCACTAATTATTAGAGAAATGCAAATCAAAACTACAATGAGGTATCACCTCACACCTGTTAGAATCGGCATCATCAGAAAATCTACAAACAACCAATTCTGGGGAGGGTGTGGACAAAAGGAGCCCTCTTCCACTATTGGTGGGAATGTAAATTGATACAGTCACTATGGAGAACAGTATGGAGTTTCCTTAAAAAAATTAGAAATAGAATTTCCATCTGATCCAGCAATCCCACTTCTGGGCATATACCCAGAGAAAACCGTATTTCAAAAAGGCACATTCACCACAATGTTCGTTGCAGCACTATTTACAATAGCCAGGTAATGGAAGCAACCTAAATGCCCACAGACAGATGAATGGATAAAGATGTGGTACATATATAAAATGGAATATTACTCGGCCATTAAAAGGAATGAAACTGGGTCATTTGTAGAGACATCGATGGATCGAGAGACTGTCATACAGAATGAAGTAAGTGAGAAAGAGGAAAACAAATATTGTATATTAATGCATATATGTGGAGCCTAAAAATCGTACAGATGAACTGGTTTGCAGGGAAGAAATAGAGACACAGAGGTAGAGAACAAACGTATGGACACCAAGTGTGGGAAGCCATGGGGTGGTGGTGGTGGGATGAGTTGGGAGTTTGGGATTGACCTGTATACATGTATATGCATAAAATACATAACTAATAATAACGTGCTGTATAAAAAAATAAATAAAATTAAATTTCAAAATTTTAAAAAATAAAATTTAAAAATAAAACAGAAAAAAGTTCTTCCCGTCACACAGATGTATTTATAGGAATGAATTATTTCCATGCTTATATCTATAAATACATAAAAGAGGAATAAAATCTAACTTGAACCATAAAAAAAAAAGTGAACCCACGAGTTATACAGAGGAAAACCCTATCAGGGCACTTGCTCCAGTGGTAAACAATTCTGAAATTGGTCAGAGGTGGGGAACCATCTCCCATACAGCCAGCAACCCACCCCCCACGCAAGGAGCGTCCTCATTGCAAAGCTGGGGGACCATGCCGAGGCATCTGTGAGTAAACGTGAGCTGAGCCCCAGGCCAGCTGCTGCTGAACTGTTCCCACCCTTTCCAGGTAAAACACCTGAATATGTACAAGGGCTTGAAAGCCTAGAGGAAGGACCGTGGAGCCACACCAGCGACCGCACGCAGGCCAAATTGGTGCCTGCAGGCCAGCCAGTGTGGTCCTGGCACCGGGCGCTCTTCCAGAAGCTTTCCATTGCCCTGCCTGAGATACCCCTCCTGTCCCGGCCCCCACTGCTTTTTTCCTTCCTCACCTCTGTCCGGAGAGAAATTCCAGCAGAAGGTATGGGTGACACAACCTCTTCTTTACAGGCGGCAGCCTGGCAACTCCTGCAGAAAGGCTAGCAGAACCCCACTCACACCGGGCCACCCACAAAGCTCTGGCCCCTCATTCCCTCCCACCAGCACAGCCCCGAGACTGCTGACGGGGCAGAGAATATGGAGTCAGGCACAGCTTCAGGTGCTATTGCTGCCTGGAGCGCTGTTTATATAGACCTCAATGAGGCACACCTGGGGAGGGGGGGCCGTCAGGGTAAGGCTGCCCAGGTCAGCTAATCCACAACCCTCAGGGAATCACATTGTTGAAAATGGACCCCGCTAACCCAGAAGAGAAGCCAAGGGAAAAAAGGACACAATGCCATTTGCAGCACCATAGATGACCCTAGAAGTAATCACGTGACTTGTAGTAAGTCAGAAAGTGAAAGACACATATATCATATCACTTATAGGTGTTACCTAAAAATGGATACCAGGGCAGATATTTCCACGGAGAAGGGCAATCACAGATTCATTAAACAAACTTATGGTTCACCAATGGAAAGGTGTGACGATTGATTTCATTATGATATCGGGGTTAACAGACATATACAAACACAGGTGACATATATAATCACCAAAGACCTACAGAATACCAAGAGAGGACTACTCAACATTCTGTCATAACGTACATGGGAAAAGGATCCCAGGAAGAACAGACATCTGTATATGTGTAAAAGAACCACATCTTCCACACCTACAACAAGCCAAACATTGTAATCAAACTTGCTGTAATAAGAAATAAAAAATTAAATTAAAAACACGAACAAGAAGTAGTGAGACAAACGTGAGGGGCTTTCTCCTGGCACATTCCATTCTAAACTCCAATCTAGAACACCACTTCCACTGAGGCTCTCTTGCCCTAGTAACCAGATTTGGTAAGGGTGAACTGCTGCCACCTTGTGGCCGTTTCACACAACAGCAGCTTTAATCCCAACGCTAATGGTCAGTTGATATTCAAAATCATTGCAGGCCTGTAAATGACACCTGCCCTGAAAACAAATCCTGGGGTCACATATCGACCAAAAAATTCAAAGGACGTCCATATTTCAAAACGACCGTTTCAAAAGGCATATTTTACGCACATTAGTGTTCTGCTTCTTTCCTTTCTTTCCTTTTTTGTTAAAAAAAAAACGGGAATGGAAAAAGGCATCCCTCAGAATGGGCGAAAATCGTTGCAGACGAATCAATGGACAGAGGTTTAGTCTCCAATATATATAAACAGCTCATGCAGCTTAATATTAAAATAACAAACAACCCAAAAAAATAGGCAGAAGATCTAAAGAGACGTTTCTTCAAAGGAGACACAGAGATGGTCAAGACGCACATGAAAAGCTGCTCAACAGCACTAATTATTAGAGAAATGCAAATCAAAACTACAATGAGGTATCACCTCACACCTGTTAGAATCGGCATCATCAGAAAATCTACAAACAACCAATTCTGGGGAGGGTGTGGACAAAAGGAGCCCTCTTCCACTATTGGTGGGAATGTAAATTGATACAGTCACTATGGAGAACAGTATGGAGTTTCCTTAAAAAAACTAGAAATAGAATTACCATCTGATCCAGCAATCCCACTTCTGGGCATATACCCAGAGAAAACCGTATTTCAAAAAGGCACATTCACCACAATGTTCGTTGCAGCACTATTTACAATAGCCAGGTAATGGAAGAAACCTAAATGCCCACAGACAGATGAATGGATAAAGATGTGGTACATATATAAAATGGAATATTACTCGGCCATTAAAAGGAATGAAACTGGGTCATTTGTAGAGACATCGATGGATCAAGAGACTGTCATACAGAATGAAGTAAGTCAGAAAGAGGAAAACAAATATTGTATATTAATGCATATATGTGGAGCCTAAAAATGGTACAGATGAACTGGTTTGCAGGGAAGAAATAGAGACACAGAGGTAGAGAACAAACGTATGGACACCAAGTGTGGGAAGCCATGGGGTGGTGGTGGTGGGATGAGTTGGGAGTTTGGGATTGACCTGTATACATGTATATGCATAAAATACATAACTAATAATAACGTGCTGTATAAAAAAATAAATAAAATTAAATTTCAAAATTTTAAAAAATAAAATTTAAAAATAAAACACAAAAAAGTTCTTCCTGTCACACAGATGTATTTATAGGAATGAATTATTTCCATGCTTATATCTATAAATACATAAAAGAGGAATAAAATCTAACTTGAACCATAAAAAAAAAAACATGAACCCACGAGTTATACAGAGGAAAACCCTATCAGGGCACTTGGTCCAGTGGTAAACAATTCTGAAATTGGTCAGAGGTGGGGAACCATCTCCCATACAGCCAGCAACCCACCCCCCACGCAAGGAGCGTCCTCATTGCAAAGCTGGGGGACCGTGCCGAGGCATCTGTGAGTAAACGTGAGCTGAGCCCCAGGCCAGCTGCTGCTGAACTGTTCCCACCCTTTCCAGGTAAAACACCTGAATATGTACAAGGGCTTGAAAGCCTAGAGGAAGGACCGTGGAGCCACACCAGCGACCGCACGCAGGCCAACTTGGTGCCTGCAGGCCAGCCAGTGTGGTCCTGGCACCGGGCGCTCTTCCAGAAGCTTTCCATTGCCCTGCCTGAGATACCCCTCCTGTCCCGGCCCCCACTGCTTTTTTCCTTCCTCACCTCTGTCCGGAGAGAAATTCCAGCAGAAGGTATGGGTGACACAACCTCTTCTTTACAGGCGGCAGCCTGGCAACTCCTGCAGAAACGCCAGCAGAACCCCACTCACACCGGGCCACCCACAAAGCTGTGGCCCCTCACTCCCTCCCACCAGAACAGCCCCGAGACTGCTGACGGGGCAGAGAATATGGAGTCAGGCACAGCTTCAGGGGCTATTGCTGCCTGGAGCGCTGTTTATATTGACCTCAACGAGGCACACCTGGGGAGGGCGGGCCGTCAGGGTAAGGCTGCCCAGGTCAGCTAATCCACAACCCTCAGGGAATCACATTGTTGAAAATGGACCCCGCTAAGGCAGAAGAGAAGCCAAGGGAAAAAAGGACACAATGCCATTTGCAGCACCGTAGATGAGTCTAGAAGTAATCACGTGACTTGTAGTAAGTCAGAAAGTGAAAGACACATATCATATCATATCACTTACAGGTGTTACCTAAAAATGGATACCAGGGCAGATATTTCCACGGAGAAGGGCAATCACAGATTCAGTAAACAAACTTATGGTTCACCAATGGAAAGGTGTGAGGATTGGTTTCATTACGATATCGGGGTTAACAGACATATACAAACACAGGTGACATATATAATCACCAAAGACCTACAGAATACCAAGAGAGGACTACTCAACATTCTGTCATAACGTACATGGGAAAAGGATCCCAGGAAGAACAGACATCTGTATATGTGTAAAAGAACCACATCTTCCACACCTACAACAAGCCAAACATTGTAATCAAACTTGCTGTAATAAAAAATAAAAAATTAAATTAAAAACACGAACAAGAAGTAGTGAGACAAACGTGAGGGGCTTTCTCCTGGCACATTCCATTCTAAACTCCAATCTAGAACACCACTTCCACTGAGGCTCTCTTGCCCTAGTAACCAGATTTGGTAAGGGTGAACTGCTGCCACCTTGTGGCCGTTTCACACAACAGCAGCTTTAATCCCAAGGCTAATGGTCAGTTGATATTCAAAATCATTGCAGGCCTGTAAATGACACCTGCCCTGAAAACAAATCCTGGGGTCACATATCGACCAAAAAATTCAAAGGACGCCCATATTTCAAAACGACCGTTTCAAAAGGCATATTTTACGCACATTAGTGTTCTGCTTCTTTTCCTTTCTTTCCTTTTTTGTTAAAAAACACGGGAATGGAAAAAGGCATCCCTCAGAATGGGTGAAAATCGTTGCAAACGAATCAATGGACAGAGGTTTAATCTCCAATCTATATAAACAGCTCATGCAGCTTAATATTAAAAAAACAAACAACCCAAAATAAATGGGCAGAAGATCTAAAGAGACGTTTCTTCAAAGGAGACACAGAGATGGCCAAGACGCACATGAAAAGCTGCTCAACAGCACTAATTATTAGAGAAATGCAAATCAAAACTACAATGAGGTATCACCTCACACCTGTTAGAATCGGCATCATCAGAAAATCTACAAACAACCAATTCTGGGGAGGGTGTGGACAAAAGGAGCCCTCTTCCACTATTGGTGGGAATGTAAATTGATACAGTCACTATGGAGAACAGTATGGAGTTTCCTTAAAAAAACTAGAAATAGAATTACCATCTGATCCAGCAATCCCACTTCTGGGCATATACCCAGAGAAAACCGTAAATCAAAAAGGCACATTCACACAATGTTCATTGCAGCACTATTTACAATAGCCAGGTAATGGAAGCAACCTAAATGCCCACAGACAGATGAATGGATAAAGATGTGGTACATATATGAAATGGAATATTACTCGGCCATAAAAAGGAATGAAACTGGGTCATTTGTAGAGACATCGATGGATCGAGAGACTGTCATACAGAATGAAGTAAGTCAGAAAGAGGAAAACAAATATTGTATACTAATGCATATATGTGGAACCTAAAAAATGGTACAGATGAACTGGTTTGCAGGGAAGAAATACAGACAAAGAGGTAGAGAAAAAACGTATGGACACCAAGTGTGGGAAGCTATGGGGTGGTGGTGGTGGGATGAGTTGGGAGATTGGGATTGAGCTGTATACATGTATATGCATAAAATACATAACTAATAATAACCTGCTGTATAAAAACATAAATAAAATTAAATTTCAAAATTTTAAAAAATAAAATTTAAAAATAAAACAGAAAAAATTCTTCCTGTCAATAAGATGTATTTATAGGAGTGAATTATTTCCATGTTTATATTTATAAATACATAACAGAGGAATAAAATCTAACTTGTACCATAAAAGAAAAAAAAAGTGAACCTACGAGTTATACAGCGGAAAATCCTATCACAGCACTTGCTCCAGCGGTAAACAATTCTGAAATTGGTCAGAGGTGGGGAACCATCTCCCATACAGCCAGCAACCCACCCCCCATGCAAGGAGCGTCCTCATTGCAAAGCTGGGGGACCGTGCGGAGGCATCTGTGAGTAAACCTGAGCTGAGCCCCAGGCCAGCTGCTGCTGAACTGTTCCCACCCTTTCCAGGTAAAACACCTGAATATATACAAGGGCTTGAAAGCCTAGAGGAAGGACCGTGGAGCCACACCAGCGACAGCACGCAGGCCAACTTGGTGCCTGCAGGCCAGCCAGTGTGGTCTTGGCAACGGGCGCTCTTCCAGAAGCTTTCCATTGCCCTGCCTGAGATACCGCTCCTGTCCCGGCCCCCACTGCTTTTTTCCTTCCTCACATCTGTCCGGAGAGAATTTCCAGCGGAAGGTATGGGTGACACATCCTCTTCTTTACAGGCGGCAGCCTGGCAACTCCTGCAGAAAGGCCAGGAGAACCCCACTCACACCGGGCCACACACAATGCTGTGGCCCCTCACTCCCTCCCACCAGCACAGCCCCGAGACTGCTGACGGGGCAGAGAATATGGAGTCAGGCACAGCTTCAGGGGCTATTGCTGCCTGGAGCGCTGTTTATATAGACCTCAATGAGGCACACCTGGGGAGGGCGGGTCGGCAGGGTAAGGCTGCCCAGGTCAGCTAATCCACAACCCTCAGGGAATCACATTGTTGAAAATGGACCCCACTAAGGCAGAAGAGTAGCCAAGGGAAAAAAGGACACAATGCCATTTGCAGCACCATAGATGACTCTAGAAGTAATCACGTGACTTGTAGTAAGTCAGAAAGTGAAAGACACATATCATATCATATCACTTATAGGTTTTACCTAAAAATGGATATCAGGGCAGATATTTCCACGGAGAAGGGCAATCACAGATTCATTAAACAAACTTATGTTTCACCAATGGAAAGGTGTGAGGATTGGTTTCTTTACGATATCGGGGTTAACAGACATATACAAACACAGGTGACATATATAATCACCAAAGACCTACAGAATACCAAGAGAGGACTACTCAACATTCTGTCATAACGTACATGGGAAAAGGATCCCAGGAAGAACAGACATCTGTATATGTGTAAAAGAACCACATCTTCCACACCTACAACAAGCCAAACATTGTAATCAAACTTGCTGTAATAAAAAATAAAAAATTAAATTAAAAACACGAACAAGAAGTAGTGAGACATACGTGAGGGGCTTTCTCCTGGCACATTCCATTCTAAACTCCAATCTAGAACACCACTTCCACTGAGGCTCTCTTGCCCTAGTAACCAGATTTGGTAAGGGTGAACTGCTGCCACCTTGTGGCCGTTTCACACAACAGCAGCTTTAATCCCAGCGCTAATGGTCAGTTGATATTCAAAATCATTGCAGGCCTGTAAATGACACCTGCCCTGAAAACAAATCCTGGGGTCACATATCGACCAAAAAATTCAAAGGACGTCCAAATTTCAAAACGACCGTTTCAAAAGGCATATTTTACGCACATTAGTGTTCTGCTTCTTTCCTTTCTTTCCTTTTTTGTTAAAAAAAAAACGGGAATGGAAAAAGGCATCCCTCAGAATGGGCAAAAATCGTTGCAGACGAATCAATGGACAGAGGTTTAATCTCCAATATATATAAACAGCTCATGCAGCTTAATATTAAAAAAACAAACAACCACCAAAAAAATGGGCAGAAGATCTAAAGAGACGTTTCTTCAAAGGAGACACAGAGATGGCCAAGACGCACATGAAAAGCTGCTCAACAGCACTAATTATTAGAGAAATGCAAATCAAAACTACAATGAGGTATCACCTCACACCTGTTAGAATCGGCATCATCAGAAAATCTACAAACAACCAATTCTGGGGAGGGTGTGGACAAAAGGAGCCCTCTTCCACTATTGGTGGGAATGTAAATTGATACAGTCACTATGGAGAACAGTATGGAGTTTCCTTAAAAAAACTAGAAATAGAATTTCCATCTGATCCAGCAATCCCATTTCTGGGCATATACCCAGAGAAAACCGTAAATCAAAAAGGCACATTCACCACAATGTTCGTTGCAGCACTATTTACAATAGCCAGGTAATAGAAGCAACCTAAATGCCCACAGACAGATGAATGGATAAAGATGTGGTACATATATAAAATGGAATATTACTCGGCCATTAAAAGGAATGAAACTGGGTCATTTGTAGAGACATCGATGGATCGAGAGACTGTCATACAGAATGAAGTAAGTCAGAAAGAGGAAAACAAATATTGTATATTAATGCATATATGTGGAGCCTAAAAATGGTACAGATGAACTGGTTTGCAGGGAAGAAATAGAGACACAGAGGTAGAGAACAAACGTATGGACACCAAGTGTGGGAAGCCATGGGGTGGTGGTGGTGGGATGAGTTGGGAGTTTGGGATTGACCTGTATACATGTATATGCATAAAATACATAACTAATAATAATGTGCTGTATAAAAAAATAAATAAAATTAAATTTCAAAATTTTAAAAAATAAAATTTAAAAATAAAACAGAAAAAAGTTCTTCCCGTCACACAGATGTATTTATAGGAATGAATTATTTCCATGCTTATATCTATAAATACATAAAAGAGGAATAAAATCTAACTTGAACCATAAAAAAAAAAGTGAACCCACGAGTTATACAGAGGAAAACCCTATCAGGGCACTTGCTCCAGTGGTAAACAATTCTGAAATTGGTCAGAGGTGGGGAACCATCTCCCATACAGCCAGCAACCCACCCCCCACGCAAGGAGCGTCCTCATTGCAAAGCTGGGGGACCGTGCCGAGGCATCTGTGAGTAAACGTGAGCTGAGCCCCAGGCCAGCTGCTGCTGAACTGTTCCCACCCTTTCCAGGTAAAACACCTGAATATGTACAAGGGCTTGAAAGCCTAGAGGAAGGACCGTGGAGCCACACCAGCGACAGCACGCAGGCCAACTTGGTGCCTGCAGGCCAGCCAGTGTGGTCCTGGCACCGGGCGCTCTTCCAGAAGCTTTCCATTGCCCTGCCTGAGATACCCCTCCTGTCCCGGCCCCCACTGCTTTTTTCCTTCCTCACCTCTGTCCGGAGAGAAATTCCAGCAGAAGGTATGGGTGACACAACCTCTTCTTTACAGGCGGCAGCCTGGCAACTCCTGCAGAAACGCCAGCAGAACCCCACTCACCCAGGGCCACCCACAAAGCTGTGGCCCCTCACTCCCTCCCACCAGCACAGCCCCGAGACTGCTGACGGGGCAGAGAATATGGAGTCAGGCACAGCTTCAGGGGCTATTGCTGCCTGGAGCGCTGTTTATATTGACCTCAACGAGGCACACCTGGGGAGGGCGGGCCGTCAGGGTAAGGCTGCCCAGGTCAGCTAATCCACAACCCTCAGGGAATCACATTGTTGAAAATGGACCCCGCTAAGGCAGAAGAGAAGCCAAGGGAAAAAAGGACACAATGCCATTTGCAGCACCGTAGATGAGTCTAGAAGTAATCACGTGACTTGTAGTAAGTCAGAAAGTGAAAGACACATATCATATCATATCACTTATAGGTGTTACCTAAAAATGGATACCAGGGCAGATATTTCCACGGAGAAGGGCAATCACAGATTCATTAAACAAACTTATGGTTCACCAATGGAAAGGTGTGAGGATTGGTTTCATTACGATATCGGGGTTAACAGACATATACAAACACAGGTGACATATATAATCACCAAAGACCTACAGAATACCAAGAGAGGACTACTCAACATTCTGTCATAACGTACATGGGAAAAGGATCCCAGGAAGAACAGATATCTGTATATGAGTAAAAGAACCACATCTTCCACACCTACAACAAGCCAAACATTGTAATCAAACTTGCTGTAATAAAAAATAAAAAATTAAATTAAAAACACGAACAAGAAGTAGTGAGACAAACGTGAGGGGCTTTCTCCTGGCACATTCCATTCTAAACTCCAATCTAGAACACCACTTCCACTGAGGCTCTCTTGCCCTAGTAACCAGATTTGGTAAGGGTGAACTGCTGCCACCTTGTGGCCGTTTCACACAACAGCAGCTTTAATCCCAATGCTAATGGTCAGTTGATATTCAAAATCATTGCAGGCCTGTAAATGACACCTGCCCTGAAAACAAATCCTGGGGTCACATATCGACCAAAAAATTCAAAGGACGTCCAAATTTCAAAACGACCGTTTCAAAAGGCATATTTTACGCACATTAGTGTTCTGCTTCTTTCCTTTCTTTCCTTTTTTGTTAAAAAACACGGGAATGGAAAAAGGCATCCCTCAGAATGGGCGAAAATCGTTGCAGATGAATCAATGGACAGAGGTTTAATCTCCAATATATATATACAGCTCATGCAGCTTAATATTAAAAAAACAAACAACCCAAAAAAATGGGCAGAAGATCTAAAGAGACGTTTCTTCAAAGGAGACACAGAGATGGCCAAGACGCACATGAAAAGCTGCTCAACAGCACTAATTATTAGAGAAATGCAAATCAAAACTACAATGAGGTATCACCTCACACCTGTTAGAATCGGCATCATCAGAAAATCTACAAACAACCAATTCTGGGGAGGGTGTGGACAAAAGGAGCCCTCTTCCACTATTGGTGGGAATGTAAATTGATACAGTCACTATGGAGAACAGTATGGAGTTTCCTTAAAAATATTAGAAATAGAATTTCCATCTGATCCAGCAATCCCACTTCTGGGCATATACCCAGAGAAAACCGTATTTCAAAAAGGCACATTCACCACAATGTTCGTTGCAGCACTATTTACAATAGCCAGGTAATGGAAGCAACCTAAATGCCCACAGACAGATGAATGGATAAAGATGTGGTACATATATAAAATGGAATATTACTCGGCCATTAAAAGGAATGAAACTGGGTCATTTGTAGAGACATCGATGGATCCAGAGACTGTCATACAGAATGAAGTAAGTCAGAAAGAGGAAAACAAATATTGTATATTAATGCATATATGTGGAGCCTAAAAATGGTACAGATGAACTGGTTTGCAGGGAAGAAATAGAGACACAGAGGTAGAGAACAAACGTATGGACACCAAGTGTGGGAAGCCATGGGGTGGTGGTGGTGGGATGAGTTGGCAGTTTGGGATTGACCTGTATACATGTATATGCATAAAATACATAACTAATAATAACGTGCTGTATAAAAAAATAAATAAAATTAAATTTCAAAATTTTAAAAAATAAAAGTGAAAAATAAAACAGAAAAAAGTTCTTCCCGTCACACAGATGTATTTATAGGAATGAATTATTTCCATGCTTATATCTATAAATACATAAAAGAGGAATAAAATCTAACTTGAACCATAAAAAAAAAGTGAACCCACGAGTTATACAGAGGAAAACACTATCAGGGCACTTGCTCCACTGTTAAACAATTCTGAAATTGGTCAGAGGTGGGGAACCATCTCCCATACAGCCAGCAACCCACCCCCCACGCAAGGAGCGTCCTCATTGCAAAGCTGGGGGACAATGCCGAGGCATCTGTGAGTAAACGTGAGCTGAGCCCCAGGCCAGCTGCTGCTGAACTGTTCCCACCCTTTCCAGGTAAAACACCTGAATATGTACAAGGGCTTGAAAGCCTAGAGGAAGGACCGTGGAGCCACACCAGTGACCGCACGCAGGCCAACTTGGGGCCTGCAGGCCAGCCAGTGTGGTCCTGGCACCGGGCGCTCTTCCAGAAGCTTTCCATTGCCCTGCCTGAGATACCCCTCCTGTCCCGGCCCCCACTGCTTTTTTCCTTCCTCACCTCTGTCCGGAGAGAAATTCCAGCAGAATGTATGGGTGACACAACCTCTTCTTTACAGGCGGCAGCCTGGCAACTCCTGCAGAAAGGCCAGCAGAACCCCACTCACACCGGGCCACCAACAAAGCTCTGGCCCCTCACTCCCTCCCACCAGCACAGCCCCGAGACTGCTGACGGGGCAGACAATATGGAGTCAGGCACAGCTTCAGGGGCTATTGCTGCCTGGAGCGCTGTTTATATTGACCTCAACGAGGCACACCTGGGGAGGGCGGGCCGTCAGGGTAAGGCTGCCCAGGTCAGCTAATCCACAACCCTCAGGGAATCACATTGTTGAAAATGGACCCCGCTAAGCCAGAAGAGAAGCCAAGGGAAAAAAGGACACAATGCCATTTGCAGCACCGTAGATGAGTCTAGAAGTAATCACGTGACTTGTACTAAGTCAGAAAGTGAAAGACACATATCATATCATATCACTTATAGGTGTTACCTAAAAATGGATACCAGGGCAGATATTTCCACGGAGAAGGGCAATCACAGATTCATTAAACAAACTTATGGTTCACCAATGGAAAGGTGTGAGGATTGGTTTCATTACGATATCGGGGTTAACAGGCATATACAAACACAGGTGACATATATAATCACCAAAGACCTACAGAATACCAAGAGAGGACTACTCAACATTCTGTCATAACGTACATGGGAAAAGGATCCCAGGAAGAACAGACATCTGTATACGTGTAAAAGAACCACATCTTCCACATCTACAACAAGCCAAACATTGTAATCAAACTTGCTGTATTAAGAAATAAAAAATTAAATTAAAAACACGAACAAGAAGTAGTGAGACAAACGTGAGGGGATTTCTCCTGGCACATTCCATTCTAAACTCCAATCTAGAACACCACTTCCACTGAGGCTCTCTTGCCCTAGTAACCAGATTTGGTAAGGGAGAACTGCTGCCACCTTGTGGCCGTTTCACACAACAGCAGCTTTAATCCCAGCGCTAATGGTCAGTTGATATTCAAAATCATTGCAGGCCTGTAAATGACACCTGCCCTGAAAACAAATCCTGGGGTCACATATCGACCAAAAAATTCAAAGGACGTCCATATTTCAAAACGACCGTTTCAAAAGGCATATTTTACGCACATTAGTGTTCTGCTTCTTTTCCTTTCTTTCCTTTTTTGTTAAAAAACACGGGAATGGAAAAAGGCATCCCTCAGAATGGGTGAAAATCGTTGCAAACGAATCAATGGACAGAGGTTTAATCTCCAATCTATATAAACAGCTCATGCAGCTTAATATTAAAAAAACAAACAACCCAAAATAAATGGGCAGAAGATCTAAAGAGACGTTTCTTCAAAGGAGACACAGAGATGGCCAAGACGCACATGAAAAGCTGCTCAACAGCACTAATTATTAGAGAAATGCAAATCAAAACAACAATGAGGTATCACCTCACACCTGTTAGAATCAGCATCATCACAAAATCTACAAACAACCAATTCTGGGGAGGGTGTGGACAAAAGTAGCCCTCTTCCACTATTGGTGGGAATGTAAATTGATACAGTCACTATGGAGAACAGTATGGAGTTTCCTTAAAAAAATTAGAAATAGAATTTCCATCTGATCCAGCAATCCCACTTCTGGGCATATACCCAGAGAAAACCGTATTTCAAAAAGGCACATTCACCACAATGTTCGTTGCAGCACTATTTACAATAGCCAGGTAATGGAAGCAACCTAAATGCCCACAGACAGATGAATGGATACAGATGTGGTACATATATAAAATGGAATATTACTCGGCCATAAAAAGGAATGAAACTGGGTCATTTGTAGAGACATCGATGGATCGAGAGACTGTCATACAGAAAGAAGTAAGTCAGAAAGAGGAACACAAATATTGTATATTAATGCATATATGCGGAGCCTAAAAATGGTACAGATGAACTGGTTTGCAGGGAAGAAATAGAGACATAGAGGTAGAGAACAAACGTATGGACACCAAGTGTGGGAAGCCATGGGGTGGTGGTGGTGGGATGAGTTGGGAGTTTGGGATTGACCTGTATACATGTATATGCATAAAATACATAACTAATAATAACGTGCTGTATAAAAAAATAAATAAAATTAAATTTCAAAATTTTAAAAAATAAAATTTAAAAATAAAAAAGAAAAAAGTTCTTCCCGTCACACAGATGTATTTATAGTAATGAATTATTTCCATGTTTATATCTATAAATACATAAAAGAGGAATAAAATCTAACTTGAACCATAAAAGAAAAAAAAGTGAACCCACGAGTTATACAGAGGAAAACCCTATCAGGGCACTTGCTCCAGCGGTAAACAATTCTGAAATTGGTCAGAGGTGGGGAACCATCTCCCATACAGCCAGCAACCCACCCCCCACGCAAGGAGCGTCCTCATTGCAAAGCTGGGGGACCGTCCCGAGGCATCTGTGAGTAAACGTGAGCTGAGCCCAAGGCCAGCTGCTGCTGAACTATTCCCACCCTTTCCAGGTAAAACACCTGAATATGTACAAGGGCTTGAAAGCCTAGAGGAAGGACCATGGAGCCACACCAGCGACAGCACGCAGGCCACCTTGGTGCCTGCAGGCCAGCCAGGGTGGTCCTGGCCCCGGGCGCTCTTCCAGAAGCTTTCCATTGCCCTGCCTGAGATACCCCTCCTGTCCCGGCCCCCACTGCTTTTTTCCTTCCTCACCTCTGTCCGGAGAGAATTTCCAGCTGAAGGTATGGGTGACACATCCTCTTCTTTACAGGCGGCAGCCTGGCAACTCCTGCAGAAAGGCCAGCAGAACCCCACTCACACCGGGCCACCCAAAAAGCTGTGGCCCCTCACTCCCTCCCACCAGCAGAGCCCAGAGACTGCTGACGGGGCAGAGAATATGGAGTCAGGCACAGCTTCAGGGGCTATTGCTGCCTGGAGCACTGTTTATATAGACCTCAATGAGGCACACCTGGAGAGGGCGGGTCGGCAGGGTAAGGCTGCCCAGGTCAGCTAATCCACAACCCTCAGGGAATCACATTGTTGAAAATGGACCCCACTAAGGCAGAAGAGAAGCCAAGGGAAAAAAGGACACAATGCCATTTGCAGCACCATAGATGACTCTAGAAGTAATCACGTGACTTGTAGTAAGTCAGAAAGTGAAAGACACATATATCATATCACTTATAGGTGTTACCTAAAAATGGATACCAGGGCAGATATTTCCACGGAGAAGGGCAATCACAGATTCATTAAACAAACTTATGGTTCACCAATGGAAAGGTGTGAGGATTGGTTTCATTACGATATCGGGGTTAACAGACATATACAAACACAGGTGACATATATAATCACCAAAGACCTACAGAATACCAAGAGAGGACTACTCAACATTCTGTCATAACGTACATGGGAAAAGGATCCCAGGAAGAACAGACATCTGTATACGTGTAAAAGAACCACATCTTCCACACCTACAACAAGCCAAACATTGTAATCAAACTTGCTGTAATAAGAAATAAAAAATTAAATTAAAAACACGAACAAGAAGTAGTGAGACAAACGTGAGGGGCTTTCTCCTGGCACATTCCATTCTAAACTCCAATCTAGAACACCACTTCCACTGAGGCTCTCTTGCCCTAGTAACCAGATTTGGTAAGGGTGAACTGCTGCCACCTTGTGGCCGTTTCACACAACAGCAGCTTTAATCCCAACGCTAATGGTCAGTTGATATTCAAAATCATTGCAGGCCTGTAAATGACACCTGCCCTGAAAACAAATCCTGGGGTCACATATCGACCAAAAAATTCAAAGGACGTCCATATTTCAAAACGACCGTTTCAAAAGGCATATTTTACGCACATTAGTGTTCTGCTTCTTTCCTTTCTTTCCTTTTTTGTTAAAAAAAAAACGGGAATGGAAAAAGGCATCCCTCAGAAAGGGCGAAAATCGTTGCACACGAATCAGTGGACAGAGGTTTAATCTCCAATATATATATACAGCTCATGCAGCTTAATATTAAAAAAACAAACAACCCAAAAAAAAAATGGGCAGAAGATCTAAAGAGACGTTTATTCAAAGGAGACACAGAGATGGCCAAGACGCACATGAAAAGCTGCTCAACAGCACTAATTATTAGAGAAATGCAAATCAAAACTACAATGAGGTATCACCTCACACCTGTTAGAATCGGCATCATCAGAAAATCTACAAACAACCAATTCTGGGGAGGGTGTGGACAAAAGGAGCCCTCTTCCACTATTGGTGGGAATGTAAATTGATACAGTCACTATGGAGAACAGTATGGAGTTTCCTTAAAAAAATTAGAAATAGAATTTCCATCTGATCCAGCAATCCCACTTCTGGGCATATACCCAGAGAAAACCGTATTTCAAAAAGGCACATTCACCACAATGTTCGTTGCAGCACTATTTACAAAAACCAGGTAATGGAAGCAACCTAAATGCCCACAGACAGATGAATGGATAAAGATGTGGTACATATATAAAATGGAATATTACTCGGCCATTAAAAGGAATGAAACTGGGTCATTTGTAGAGACATCGATGGATCCAGAGACTGTCATACAGAATGAAGTAAGTCAGAAAGAGGAAAACAAATATTGTATATTAATGCATATATGTGGAGCCTAAAAATGGTACAGATGAACTGGTTTGCAGGGAAGAAATAGAGACACAGAGGTAGAGAACAAACGTATGGACACCAAGTGTGGGAAGCCATGGGGTGGTGGTGGTGGGATGAGTTGGCAGTTTGGGATTGACCTGTATACATGTATATGCATAAAATACATAACTAATAATAACGTGCTGTATAAAAAAATAAATAAAATTAAATTTCAAAATTTTAAAAAATAAAATTTAAAAATAAAACAGAAAAAAGTTCTTCCCGTCACACAGATGTATTTATAGGAATGAATTATTTCCATGCTTATATCTATAAATACATAAAAGAGG
This sequence comes from Mesoplodon mirus, assembly GCF_964341445.2. Classification (NCBI taxonomy): domain Eukaryota; kingdom Metazoa; phylum Chordata; class Mammalia; order Artiodactyla; family Ziphiidae; genus Mesoplodon; species Mesoplodon mirus. The sequence goes on along the minus strand of NC_138987.1, from coordinate 104,091,604 downwards.
AATAAAATCTAACTTGAACCATAAAAAAGAAATCCTGAACCCACGAGTTATACAGAGGAAAACCCTATCAGGGCACTTGCTCCAGTGGTAAACAATTCTGAAATTGGTCAGAGGTGGGGAACCATCTCCCATACAGCCAGCAACCTACCCCCCACGCAAGGAGCGACCTCATTGCAAAGCTGGGGGACCGTGCCGAGGCATCTGTGAGTAAACGTGAGCTGAGCCCCAGGCCAGCTGCTGCTGAACTGTTCCCACCCTTTCCAGGTAAAACACCTGAATATGTACAAGGGCTTGAAAGCCTAGAGGAAGGACCGTGGAGCCACACCAGTGACCGCACGCAGGCCAACTTGGGGCCTGCAGGCCAGCCAGTGTGGTCCTGGCACCGGGCGCTCTTCCAGAAGCTTTCCATTGCCCTGCCAGAGATACCCCTCCTGTCCCGGCCCCCACTGCTTTTTTCCTTCCTCACCTCTGTCCGGAGAGAAATTCCAGCAGAATGTATGGGTGACACAACCTCTTCTTTACAGGCGGCAGCCTGGCAACTCCTGCAGAAAGGCCAGCAGAACCCCACTCACACCGGGCCACCAACAAAGCTCTGGCCCCTCACTCCCTCCCACCAGCAGAGCCCCGAGACTGCTGACGGGGCAGACAATATGGAGTCAGGCACAGCTTCAGGGGCTATTGCTGCCTGGAGCGCTGTTTATATTGACCTCAACGAGGCACACCTGGGGAGGGCGGGCCGTCAGGGTAAGGCTGCCCAGGTCAGCTAATCCACAACCCTCAGGGAATCACATTGTTGAAAATGGACCCCGCTAAGGCAGAAGAGAAGCCAAGGGAAAAAAGGACACAATGCCATTTGCAGCACCGTAGATGAGTCTAGAAGTAATCACGTGACTTGTACTAAGTCAGAAAGTGAAAGACACATATCATATCATATCACTTATAGGTGTTACCTAAAAATGGATACCAGGGCAGATATTTCCACGGAGAAGGGCAATCACAGATTCATTAAACAAACTTATGGTTCACCAATGGAAAGGTGTGAGGATTGGTTTCATTACGATATCGGGGTTAACAGGCATATACAAACACAGGTGACATATATAATCACCAAAGACCTACAGAATACCAAGAGAGGACTACTCAACATTCTGTCATAACGTACATGGGAAAAGGATCCCAGGAAGAACAGACATCTGTATACGTGTAAAAGAACCACATCTTCCACATCTACAACAAGCCAAACATTGTAATCAAACTTGCTGTATTAAGAAATAAAAAATTAAATTAAAAACACGAACAAGAAGTAGTGAGACAAACGTGAGGGGATTTCTCCTGGCACATTCCATTCTAAACTCCAATCTAGAACACCACTTCCACTGAGGCTCTCTTGCCCTAGTAACCAGATTTGGTAAGGGAGAACTGCAGCCACCTTGTGGCCGTTTCACACAACAGCAGCTTTAATCCCAGCGCTAATGGTCAGTTGATATTCAAAATCATTGCAGGCCTGTAAATGACACCTGCCCTGAAAACAAATCCTGGGGTCACATATCGACCAAAAAATTCAAAGGACGTCCATATTTCAAAACGACCGTTTCAAAAGGCATATTTTACGCACATTAGTGTTCTGCTTCTTTTCCTTTCTTTCCTTTTTTGTTAAAAAACACGGGAATGGAAAAAGGCATCCCTCAGAATGGGTGAAAATCGTTGCAAACGAATCAATGGACAGAGGTTTAATCTCCAATCTATATAAACAGCTCATGCAGCTTAATATTAAAAAAACAAACAACCCAAAATAAATGGGCAGAAGATCTAAAGAGACGTTTCTTCAAAGGAGACACAGAGATGGCCAAGACGCACATGAAAAGCTGCTCAACAGCACTAATTATTAGAGAAATGCAAATCAAAACAACAATGAGGTATCACCTCACACCTGTTAGAATCAGCATCATGACAAAATCTACAAACAACCAATTCTGGGGAGGGTGTGGACAAAAGGAGCCCACTTCCACTATTGGTGGGAATGTAAATTGATACAGTCACTATGGAGAACAGTATAGAGTTTCCTGAAACAAATTAGAAATAGAATTTCCATCTGATCCAGCAATCCCACTTCTGGGCATATACCCAGAGAAAACCGTATTTCAAAAAGGCACATTCACCACAATGTTCGTTGCAGCACTATTTACAATAGCCAGGTAATGGAAGCAACCTAAATGCCCACAGACAGATGAATGGATACAGATGTGGTACATATATAAAATGGAATATTACTCGGCCATAAAAAGGAATGAAACTGGGTCATTTGTAGAGACATCGATGGATCGAGAGACTGTCATACAGAAAGAAGTAAGTCAGAAAGAGGAAAACAAATATTGTATATTAATGCATATATGCGGAGCCTAAAAATGGTACAGATGAACTGGTTTGCAGGGAAGAAACAGAGACATAGAGGTAGAGAACAAACGTATGGACACCAAGTGTGGGAAGCCATGGGGTGGTGGTGGTGGGATGAGTTGGGAGTTTGGGATTGACCTGTATACATGTATATGCATAAAATACATAACTAATAATAACGTGCTGTATAAAAAAATAAATAAAATTAAATTTCAAAATTTTAAAAAATAAAATTTAAAAATAAAACAGAAAAAAGTTCTTCCCGTCACACAGATGTATTTATAGGAATGAATTATTTCCATGCTTATATCTATAAATACATAAAAGAGGAATAAAATCTAACTTGAACCATAAAAAAAAAAAAACCTGAACCCACGAGTTATACAGAGGAAAACCCTATCAGGGCACTTGCTCCAGTGGTAAACACTTCTGAAATTGGTCAGAGGTGGGGAACCATCTCCCATACAGCCAGCAACCCACCCCCCACGCAAGGAGCGTCCTCATTGCAAAGCTGGGGGACTGTGCCGAGGCATCTGTGAGTAAACGTGAGCTGAGCCCCAGGCCAGCTGCTCCTGAACTGTTCCCACCCTTTCCAGGTAAAACACCTGAATATGTACAAGGGCTTGAAAGCCTAGAGGAAGGACCGTGGAGCCACACCAGCGACAGCACGCAGGCCAACTTGGTGCCTGCAGGCCAGCCAGTGTGGTCCTGGCACCGGGCGCTCTTCCAGAAGCTTTCCATTGCCCTGCCTGAGATACCCCTCCTGTCCCGGCCCCCACTGCTTTTTTCCTTCCTCACCTCTGTCCGGAGAGAAATTCCAGCAGAAGGTATGGGTGACACAACCTCTTCTTTACAGGCGGCAGCCTGGCAACTCCTGCAGAAAGGCCAGCAGAACCCCACTCACACCGGGCCACCCACAAAGCTGTGGCCCCTCACTCCCTCCCACCAGCAGAGCCCCGAGACTGCTGACGGGGCAGAGAATATGGAGTCAGGCACAGCTTCAGGGGCTATTGCTGCCTGGAGCACTGTTTATAAAGACCTCAATGAGGCACACCTGGAGAGGGCGGGTCGGCAAGGTAAGGCTGCCCAGGTCAGGTAATCCACAACCATCAGGGAATCACATTGTTGAAAATGGACCCCACTAAGGCAAAAGAGAAGCCAAGGGAAAAAAGGACACAATGCCATTTGCAGCACCATAGATGACTCTAGAAGTAATCACGTGACTTGTTGTAAGTCAGAAAGTGAAAGACACATATATCATATCACTTACAGGTGTTACCTAAAAATGGATACCAGGGCAGATATTTCCACGGAGAAGGGCAATCACAGATTCATTAAACAAACTTATGGTTCACCAATGGAAAGGTGTGAGGATTGGTTTCATTACGATATCGGGGTTAACAGACATATACAAACACAGGTGACATATATAATCACCAAAGACCTACAGAATACCAAGTGAGGACTACTCAACATTCTGTCATAACGTACATGGGAAAAGGATCCCAGGAAAAACAGACATCTGTATACGTGTAAAAGAACCACATCTTCCACACCTACAACAAGCCAAACATTGTAATCAAACTTGCTGTAATAAGAAATAAAAAATTAAATTAAAAACACGAACAAGAAGTAGTGAGACAAACGTGAGGGGCTTTCTCCTGGCACATTCCATTCTAAACTCCAATCTAGAACACCACTTCCACTGAGGCTCTCTTGCCCTAGTAACCAGATTTGGTAAGGGTGAACTGCTGCCACCTTGTGGCCGTTTCACACAACAGCAGCTTTAATCCCAATGCTAATGGTCAGTTGATATTCAAAATCATTGCAGGCCTGTAAATGACACCTGCCCTGAAAACAAATCCTGGGGTCACATATCGACCAAAAAATTCAAAGGACGTCCATATATCAAAACGACCGTTTCAAAAGGCATATTTTACGCACATTAGTGTTCTGCTTCTTTCCTTTCTTTCCTTTTTTGTTAAAAAAAAAACGGGAATGGAAAAAGGCATCCCTCAGAATGGGCGAAAATCGTTGCAGACGAATCAATGGACAGAGGTTTAATCTCCAATATGTATATACAGCTCATGCAGCTTAATATTAAAAAAAACAAACAACCCAAAAAAAAATGGGCAGAAGATCTAAAGAGACGTTTCTTCAAAGGAGACAGAGATGGCCAAGACGCACATGAAAAGCTGCTCAACAGCACTAATTATTAGAGAAATGCAAATCAAAACTACAATGAGGTATCACCTCACACCTGTTAGAATCGGCATCATCAGAAAATCTACAAACAACCAATTCTGGGGAGGGTGTGGACAAAAGGAGCCCTCTTCCACTATTGGTGGGAATGTAAATTGATACAGTCACTATGGAGAACAGTATGGAGTTTCCTTAAAAAAATTAGAAATAGAATTTCCATCTGATCCAGCAATCCCACTTCTGGGCATATACCCAGAGAAAACCGTATTTCAAAAAGGCACATTCACCACAATGTTCGTTGCAGCACTATTTACAATAGCCAGGTAATGGAAGCAACCTAAATGCCCACAGACAGATGAATGGATAAAGATGTGGTACATATATAAAATGGAATATTACTCGGCCATTAAAAGGAATGAAACTGGGTCATTTGTAGAGACATCGATGGATCAAGAGACTGTCATACAGAATGAAGTAAGTCAGAAAGAGGAAAACAAATATTGTATATTAATGCATATATGTGAAGCCTAAAAATGGTACAGATGAACTGGTTTGCAGGGAAGAAATAGAGACACAGAGGTAGAGAACAAACGTATGGACACCAAGTGTGAGAAGCCATGGGGTGGTGGTGGTGGGATGAGTTGGGAGTTTGGGATTGACCTGTATACATGTATATGCATAAAATACATAACTAATAATAACGTGCTGTATAAAAAAATAAATAAAATTAAATTTCAAAATTTTAAAAAATAAAATTTAAAAATAAAACAGAAAAAAGTTCTTCCCGTCACACAGATGTATTTATAGGAATGAATTATTTCCATGCTTATATCTATAAATACATAAAAGAGGAATAAAATCTAACTTGAACCATAAAAAAAAAAAAACCTGAACCCACGAGTTATACAGAGGAAAACCCTATCAGGGCACTTGGTCCAGTGGTAAACAATTCTGAAATTGGTCAGAGGTGGGGAACCATCTCCCATACAGCCAGCAACCCACCCCCCACGCAAGGAGCGTCCTCATTGAAAAGCTGGGGGACCGTGCCGAGGCATCTGTGAGTAAACGTGAGCTGAGCCCCAGGCCAGCTGCTGCTGAACTGTTCCCACCCTTTCCAGGTAAAACACCTGAATATGTACAAGGGCTTGAAAGCCTAGAGGAAGGACCGTGGAGCCACACCAGCGACAGCACGCAGGCCAACTTGGTGCCTGCAGGCCAGCCAGTGTGGTCCTGGCACCGGGCGCTCTTCCAGAAGCTTTCCATTGCCCTGCCTGAGATACCCCTCCTGTCCCGGCCCCCACTGCTTTTTTCCTTCCTCACCTCTGTCCGGAGAGAAATTCCAGCAGAAGGTATGGGTGACACAACCTCTTCTTTACAGGCGGCAGCCTGGCAACTCCTGCAGAAAGGCCAGCAGAACCCCACTCACACCGGGCCACCCACAAAGCTGTGGCCCCTCACTCCCTCCCACCAGCACAGCCCCGAGACTGCTGACGGGGCAGAGAATATGGAGTCAGGCACAGCTTCAGGGGCTATTGCTGCCTGGAGCGCTGTTTATATTGACCTCAACGAGGCACACCTGGGGAGGGCGGGCCGTCAGGGTAAGGCTGCCCAGGTCAGCTAATCCACAACCCTCAGGGAATCACATTGTTGAAAATGGACCCCGCTAAGGCAGAAGAGAAGCCAAGGGAAAAAAGGACACAATGCCATTTGCAGCACCGTAGATGAGTCTAGAAGTAATCATGTGACTTGTAGTAAGTCAGAAAGTGAAAGACACATATCATATCATATCACTTATAGGTGTTACCTAAAAATGGATACCAGGGCAGATATTTCCACGGAGAAGGGCAATCACAGATTCAGTAAACAAACTTATGGTTCACCAATGGAAAGGTGTGAGGATTGGTTTCATTACGATATCGGGGTTAACAGACATATACAAACACAGGTGACATATATAATCACCAAAGACCTACAGAATACCAAGAGAGGACTACTCAACATTCTGTCATAACGTACATGGGAAAAGGATCCCAGGAAGAACAGACATCTGTATATGTGTAAAAGAACCACATCTTCCACACCTACAACAAGCCAAACATTGTAATCAAACTTGCTGTAATAAAAAATAAAAAATTAAATTAAAAACACGAACAAGAAGTAGTGAGACATACGTGAGGGGCTTTCTCCTGGCACATTCCATTCTAAACTCCAATCTAGAACACCACTTCCACTGAGGCTCTCTTGCCCTAGTAACCAGATTTGGTAAGGGTGAACTGCTGCCACCTTGTGGCCGTTTCACACAACAGCAGCTTTAATCCCAACGCTAATGGTCAGTTGATATTCAAAATCATTGCAGGCCTGTAAATGACACCTGCCCTGAAAACAAATCCTGGGGTCACATATCGACCAAAAAATTCAAAGGACGTCCATATTTCAAAACGACCTTTTCAAAAGGCATATTTTACGCACATTAGTGTTCTGCTTCTTTCCTTTCTTTCCTTTTTTGTTAAAAAAAAACGGGAATGGAAAAAGGCATCCCTCAGAATGGGCGAAAATCGTTGCAGACGAATCAATGGACAGAGGTTTAATCTCCAATATATATATACAGCTCATGCAGCTTAATATTAAAAAAACAAACAACCCAAAAAAAATGGGCAGAAGATCTAAAGAGACGTTTCTTCAAAGGAGACACAGAGATGGCCAAGACGCACATGAAAAGCTGCTCAACAGCACTAATTATTAGAGAAATGCAAATCAAAACTACAATGAGGTATCACCTCACACCTGTTAGAATCGGCATCATCAGAAAATCTACAAACAACCAATTCTGGGGAGGGTGTGGACAAAAGGAGCCCTCTTCCACTATTGGTGGGAATGTAAATTGATACAGTCACTATGGAGAACAGTATGGAGTTTCCTTAAAAAAATTAGAAATAGAATTTCCATCTGATCCAGCAATCCCACTTCTGGGCATATACCCAGAGAAAACCGTATTTCAAAAAGGCACATTCACCACAATGTTCGTTGCAGCACTATTTACAATAGCCAGGTAATGGAAGCAACCTAAATGCCCACAGACAGATGAATGGATAAAGATGTGGTACATATATAAAATGGAATATTACTCGGCCATTAAAAGGAATGAAACTGGGTCATTTGTAGAGACATCGATGGATCGAGAGACTGTCATACAGAATGAAGTAAGTCAGAAAGAGGAAAACAAATATTGTATATTAATGCATATATGTGGAGCCTAAAAATGGTACAGATGAACTGGTTTGCAGGGAAGAAATAGAGACACAGAGGTAGAGAACAAATGTATGGACACCAAGTGTGGGAAGCCATGGGGTGGTGGTGGTGGGATGAGTTGGGAGTTTGGGATTGACCTGTATACATGTATATGCATAAAATACATAACTAATAATAACGTGCTGTATAAAAAAATAAATAAAATTAAATTTCAAAATTTTAAAAAATAAAATTTAAAAATAAAACAGAAAAAAGTTCTTCCCGTCACACAGATGTATTTATAGGAATGAATTATTTCCATGCTTATATCTATAAATACATAAAAGAGGAATAAAATCTAACTTGAACCATAAAAAAAAAAGTGAACCCACGAGTTATACAGAGGAAAACCCTATCAGGGCACTTGCTCCAGTGGTAAACAATTCTGAAATTGGTCAGAGGTGGGGAACCATCTCCCATACAGCCAGCAACCCACCCCCCACGCAAGGAGCGTCCTCATTGCAAAGCTGGGGGACCGTGCCGAGGCATCTGTGAGTAAACGTGAGCTGAGCCCCAGGCCAGCTGCTGCTGAACTGTTCCCACCCTTTCCAGGTAAAACACCTGAATATGTACAAGGGCTTGAAAGCCTAGAGGAAGGACCGTGGAGCCACACCAGCGACAGCACGCAGGCCAACTTGGTGCCTGCAGGCCAGCCAGTGTGGTCCTGGCACCGGGCGCTCTTCCAGAAGCTTTCCATTGCCCTGCCTGAGATACCCCTCCTGTCCCGGCCCCCACTGCTTTTTTCCTTCCTCACCTCTGTCCGGAGAGAAATTCCAGCAGAAGGTATGGGTGACACAACCTCTTCTTTACAGGCGGCAGCCTGGCAACTCCTGCAGAAAGGCCAGCAGAACCCCACTCACACCGGGCCACCCACAAAGCTGTGGCCCCTCACTCCCTCCCACCAGCACAGCCCCGAGACTGCTGACGGGGCAGAGAATATGGAGTCAGGCACAGCTTCAGGGGCTATTGCTGCCTGGAGCGCTGTTTATATTGACCTCAACGAGGCACACCTGGGGAGGGCGGGCCGTCAGGGTAAGGCTGCCCAGGTCAGCTAATCCACAACCCTCAGGGAATCACATTGTTGAAAATGGACCCCGCTAAGGCAGAAGAGAAGCCAAGGGAAAAAAGGACACAATGCCATTTGCAGCACCGTAGATGACTCTAGAAGTAATCATGTGACTTGTAGTAAGTCAGAAAGTGAAAGACACATATCATATCATATCACTTATAGGTGTTACCTAAAAATGGATACCAGGGCAGATATTTCCACGGAGAAGGGCAATCACAGATTCAGTAAACAAACTTATGGTTCACCAATGGAAAGGTGTGAGGATTGGTTTCATTACGATATCGGGGTTAACAGACATATACAAACACAGGTGACATATATAATCACCAAAGACCTACAGAATACCAAGAGAGGACTACTCAACATTCTGTCATAACGTACATGGGAAAAGGATCCCAGGAAGAACAGACATCTGTATATGTGTAAAAGAACCACATCTTCCACACCTACAACAAGCCAAACATTGTAATCAAACTTGCTGTAATAAAAAATAAAAAATTAAATTAAAAACACGAACAAGAAGTAGTGAGACATACGTGAGGGGCTTTCTCCTGGCACATTCCATTCTAAACTCCAATCTAGAACACCACTTCCACTGAGGCTCTCTTGCCCTAGTAACCAGATTTGGTAAGGGTGAACTGCTGCCACCTTGTGGCCGTTTCACACAACAGCAGCTTTAATCCCAACGCTAATGGTCAGTTGATATTCAAAATCATTGCAGGCCTGTAAATGACACCTGCCCTGAAAACAAATCCTGGGGTCACATATCGACCAAAAAATTCAAAGGACGTCCATATTTCAAAACGACCGTTTCAAAAGGCATATTTTACGCACATTAGTGTTCTGCTTCTTTCCTTTCTTTCCTTTTTTGTTAAAAAAAAAACGGGAATGGAAAAAGGCATCCCTCAGAATGGGCGAAAATCGTTGCAGACGAATCAATGGACAGAGGTTTAATCTCCAATATATATAAACAGCTCATGCAGCTTAATATTAAAAAAACAAACAACCCCCAAAAAATGGGAAGAAGATCTAAAGAGACGTTTCTTCAAAGGAGACACAGAGATGGCCAAGACGCACATGAAAAGCTGCTCAACAGCACTAATTATTAGAGAAATGCAAATCAAAACTACAATGAGGTATCACCTCACACCTGTTAGAATTGGCATCATCAGAAAATCTACAAACAACCAATTCTGGGGAGGGTGTGGACAAAAGGAGCCCTCTTCCACTATTGGTGGGAATGTAAATTGATACAGTCTCTATGGAGAACAGTATGGAGTTTCCTTATAAAACTAGAAATAGAATTTCCATCTGATCCAGCAATCCCATTTCTGGGCATATACCCAGAGAAAACCGTAAATCAAAAAGGCACATTCACCACAATGTTCGTTGCAGCACTATTTACAATATCCAGGTAATAGAAGCAACCTAAATGCCCACAGACAGATGAATGGATAAAGATGTGGTACATATATAAAATGGAATATTACTCGGCCATTAAAAGGAATGAAACTGGGTCATTTGTAGAGACATCGATGGATCGAGAGACTGTCATACAGAATGAAGTAAGTCAGAAAGATGAAAACAAATATTGTATATTAATGCATATATGTGGAGCCTAAAAATGGTACAGATGAACTGGTTTGCAGGGAAGAAATAGAGACACAGAGGTAGAGAACAAACGTATGGACACCAAGTGTGGGAAGCCATGGGGTGGTGGTGGTGGGATGAGTTGGGAGTTTGGGATTGACCTGTATACATGTATATGCATAAAATACATAACTAATAATAACGTGCTGTATAAAAAAATAAATAAAATTAAATTTCAAAATTTTAAAAAATAAAATTTAAAAATAAAACAGAAAAAAGTTCTTCCCGTCACACAGATGTATTTATAGGAATGAATTATTTCCATGCTTATATCTATAAATACATAAAAGAGGAATAAAATCTAACTTGAACCATAAAAAAAAAAAACCTGAACCCACGAGTTATACAGAGGAAAACCCTATCAGGGCACTTGCTCCAGTGGTAAACAATTCTGAAATTGGTCAGAGGTGGGGAACCATCTCCCATACAGCCAGCAACCCACCCCCCACGCAAGGAGCGTCCTCATTGCAAAGCTGGGGGACCGTGCGGAGGCATCTGTGAGTAAACGTGAGCTGAGCCCCAGGCCAGCTGCTGCTGAACTGTTCCCACCCTTTCCAGGTAAAACACCTGAATATGTACAAGGGCTTGAAAGCCTAGAGGAAGGACCGTGGAGCCACACCAGCGACAGCACGCAGGCCAACTTGGTGCCTGCAGGCCAGCCAGTGTGGTCCTGGCACTGGGCGCTCTTCCAGAAGCTTTCCATTGCCCTGCCTGAGATACCCCTCCTGTCCCGGCCCCCACTGCTTTTTTCCTTCCTCACCTCTGTCCGGAGAGAAATTCCAGCAGAAGGTATGGGTGACAAAACCTCTTCTTTACAGGCGGCAGCCTGGCAACTCCTGCAGAAAGGCCAGCAGAACCCCACTCACACCGGGCCACCCACAAAGCTGTGGCCCCTCACTCCCTCCCACCAGCACAGCCCCGAGACTGCTGACGGGGCAGAGAATATGGAGTCAGGCACAGCTTCAGGGGCTATTGCTGCCTGGAGCGCTGTTTATATTGACCTCAACGAGGCACACCTGGGGAGGGCGGGCCGTCAGGGTAAGGCTGCCCAGGTCAGCTAATCCACAACCCTCAGGGAATCACATTGTTGAAAATGGACCCCGCTAAGGCAGAAGAGAAGCCAAGGGAAAAAAGGACACAATGCCATTTGCAGCACCGTAGATGACTCTAGAAGTAATCATGTGACTTGTAGTAAGTCAGAAAGTGAAAGACACATATCATATCATATCACTTATAGGTGTTACCTAAAAATGGATACCAGGGCAGATATTTCCACGGAGAAGGGCAATCACAGATTCAGTAAACAAACTTATGGTTCACCAATGGAAAGGTGTGAGGATTGGTTTCATTACGATATCGGGGTTAACAGACATATACAAACACAGGTGACATATATAATCACCAAAGACCTACAGAATACCAAGAGAGGACTACTCAACATTCTGTCATAACGTACATGGGAAAAGGATCCCAGGAAGAACAGACATCTGTATATGTGTAAAAGAACCACATCTTCCACACCTACAACAAGCCAAACATTGTAATCAAACTTGCTGTAATAAAAAATAAAAAATTAAATTAAAAACACGAACAAGAAGTAGTGAGACATACGTGAGGGGCTTTCTCCTGGCACATTCCATTCTAAACTCCAATCTAGAACACCACTTCCACTGAGGCTCTCTTGCCCTAGTAACCAGATTTGGTAAGGGTGAACTGCTGCCACCTTGTGGCCGTTTCACACAACAGCAGCTTTAATCCCAACGCTAATGGTCAGTTGATATTCAAAATCATTGCAGGCCTGTAAATGACACCTGCCCTGAAAACAAATCCTGGGGTCACATATCGACCAAAAAATTCAAAGGACGTCCATATTTCAAAACGACCGTTTCAAAAGGCATATTTTACGCACATTAGTGTTCTGCTTCTTTCCTTTCTTTCCTTTTTTGTTAAAAAAAAAACGGGAATGGAAAAAGGCATCCCTCAGAATGGGCGAAAATCGTTGCAGACGAATCAATGGACAGAGGTTTAATCTCCAATATATATATACAGCTCATGCAGCTTAATATTAAAAAAACAAACAACCCAAAAAAAAATGGGCAGAAGATCTAAAGAGACGTTTCTTCAAAGGAGACACAGAGATGGCCAAGACGCACATGAAAAGCTGCTCAACAGCACTAATTATTAGAGAAATGCAAATCAAAACTACAATGAGGTATCACCTCACACCTGTTAGAATCGGCATCATCAGAAAATCTACAAACAACCAATTCTGGGGAGGGTGTGGACAAAAGGAGCCCTCTTCCACTATTGGTGGGAATGTAAATTGATACAGTCACTATGGAGAACAGTATGGAGTTTCCTTAAAAAAATTAGAAATAGAATTTCCATCTGATCCAGCAATCCCACTTCTGGGCATATACCCAGAGAAAACCGTATTTCAAAAAGGCACATTCACCACAATGTTCGTTGCAGCACTATTTACAATAGCCAGGTAATGGAAGCAACCTAAATGCCCACAGACAGATGAATGGATAAAGATGTGGTACATATATAAAATGGAATATTACTCGGCCATTAAAAGGAATGAAACTGGGTCATTTGTAGAGACATCGATGGATCGAGAGACTGTCATACAGAATGAAGTAAGTGAGAAAGAGGAAAACAAATATTGTATATTAATGCATATATGTGGAGCCTAAAAATGGTACAGATGAACTGGTTTGCAGGGAAGAAATAGAGACACAGAGGTAGAGAACAAACGTATGGACACCAAGTGTGGGAAGCCATGGGGTGGTGGTGGTGGGATGAGTTGGGAGTTTGGGATTGACCTGTATACATGTATATGCATAAAATACATAACTAATAATAACGTGCTGTATAAAAAAATAAATAAAATTAAATTTCAAAATTTTAAAAAATAAAATTTAAAAATAAAACAGAAAAAAGTTCTTCCCGTCACACAGATGTATTTATAGGAATGAATTATTTCCATGCTTATATCTATAAATACATAAAAGAGGAATAAAATCTAACTTGAACCATAAAAAAAAAAGTGAACCCACGAGTTATACAGAGGAAAACCCTATCAGGGCACTTGCTCCAGTGGTAAACAATTCTGAAATTGGTCAGAGGTGGGGAACCATCTCCCATACAGCCAGCAACCCACCCCCCACGCAAGGAGCGTCCTCATTGCAAAGCTGGGGGACCATGCCGAGGCATCTGTGAGTAAACGTGAGCTGAGCCCCAGGCCAGCTGCTGCTGAAATGTTCCCACCCTTTCCAGGTAAAACACCTGAATATGTACAAGGGCTTGAAAGCCTAGAGGAAGGACCGTGGAGCCACACCAGCGACCGCACGCAGGCCAACTTGGTGCCTGCAGGCCAGCCAGTGTGGTCCTGGCACCGGGCGCTCTTCCAGAAGCTTTCCATTGCCCTGCCTGAGATACCCCTCCTGTCCCGGCCCCCACTGCTTTTTTCCTTCCTCACCTCTGTCCGGAGAGAAATTCCAGCAGAATGTATGGGTGACACAACCTCTTCTTTACAGGCGGCAGCCTGGCAACTCCTGCAGAAAGGCTAGCAGAACCCCACTCACACCGGGCCACCCACAAAGCTCTGGCCCCTCATTCCCTCCCACCAGCACAGCCCCGAGACTGCTGACGGGGCAGAGAATATGGAGTCAGGCACAGCTTCAGGGCCTATTGCTGCCTGGAGCACTGTTTATATAGACCTCAATGAGGCACACCTGGGGAGGGCGGGCCGTCAGGGTAAGGCTGCCCAGGTCAGCTAATCCACAACCCTCAGGGAATCACATTGTTGAAAATGGACCCCGCTAACCCAGAAGAGAAGCCAAGGGAAAAAAGGACACAATGCCATTTGCAGCACCATAGATGACCCTAGAAGTAATCACGTGACTTGTAGTAAGTCAGAAAGTGAAAGACACATATCATATCATATCACTTACAGGTGTTACCTAAAAATGGATACCAGGGCAGATATTTCCACGGAGAAGGGCAATCACAGATTCAGTAAACAAACTTATGGTTCACCAATGGAAAGGTGTGAGGATTGGTTTCATTACGATATCGGGGTTAACAGACATATACAAACACAGGTGACATATATAATCACCAAAGACCTACAGAATACCAAGAGAGGACTACTCAACATTCTGTCATAACGTACATGGGAAAAGGATCCCAGGAAGAACAGACATCTGTATATGTGTAAAAGAACCACATCTTCCACACCTACAACAAGCCAAACATTGTAATCAAACTTGCTGTAATAAGAAATAAAAAATTAAATTAAAAACACGAACAAGAAGTAGTGAGACAAACGTGAGGGGCTTTCTCCTGGCACATTCCATTCTAAACTCCAATCTAGAACACCACTTCCACTGAGGCTCTCTTGCCCTAGTAACCAGATTTGGTAAGGGTGAACTGCTGCCACCTTGTGGCCGTTTCACACAACAGCAGCTTTAATCCCAACGCTAATGGTCAGTTGATATTCAAAATCATTGCAGGCCTGTAAATGACACCTGCCCTGAAAACAAATCCTGGGGTCACATATCGACCAAAAAATTCAAAGGACGTCCATATTTCAAAACGACCGTTTCAAAAGGCATATTTTACGCACATTAGTGTTCTGCTTCTTTCCTTTCTTTCCTTTTTTGTTAAAAAAAAAACGGGAATGGAAAAAGGCATCCCTCAGAATGGGCGAAAATCGTTGCAGACGAATCAATGGACAGAGGTTTAATCTCCAATATATATATACAGCTCATGCAGCTTAATATTAAAAAAACAAACAACCCCCCAAAAAATGGGCAGAAGATCTAAAGAGACGTTTCTTCAAAGGAGACACAGAGATGGCCAAGACGCACATGAAAAGCTGCTCAACAGCACTAATTATTAGAGAAATGCAAATCAAAACTACAATGAGGTATCACCTCACACCTGTTAGAATCGGCATCATCAGAAAATCTACAAACAACCAATTCTGGGGAGGGTGTGGACAAAAGGAGCCCTCTTCCACTATTGGTGGGAATGTAAATTGATACAGTCACTATGGAGAACAGTATGGAGTTTCCTTAAAAAAATTAGAAATAGAATTTCCATCTGATCCAGCAATCCCACTTCTGGGCATATACCCAGAGAAAACCGTATTTCAAAAAGGCACATTCACCACAATGTTCGTTGCAGCACTATTTACAATAGCCAGGTAATGGAAGCAACCTAAATGCCCACAGACAGATGAATGGATAAAGATGTGGTACATATATAAAATGGAATATTACTCGGCCATTAAAAGGAATGAAACTGGGTCATTTGTAGAGACATCGATGGATCGAGAGACTGTCATACAGAATGAAGTAAGTGAGAAAGAGGAAAACAAATATTGTATATTAATGCATATATGTGGAGCCTAAAAATGGTACAGATGAACTGGTTTGCAGGGAAGAAATAGAGACACAGAGGTAGAGAACAAACGTATGGACACCAAGTGTGGGAAGCCATGGGGTGGTGGTGGTGGGATGAGTTGGGAGTTTGGGATTGACCTGTATACATGTATATGCATAAAATACATAACTAATAATAACGTGCTGTATAAAAAAATAAATAAAATTAAATTTCAAAACTTTAAAAAATAAAATTTAAAAATAAAACAGAAAAAAGTTCTTCCCGTCACACAGATGTATTTATAGGAATGAATTATTTCCATGCTTATATCTATAAATACATAAAAGAGGAATAAAATCTAACTTGAACCATAAAAAAAAAGTGAACCCACGAGTTATACAGAGGAAAACCCTATCAGGGCACTTGCTCCAGTGGTAAACAATTCTGAAATTGGTCAGAGGTGGGGAACCATCTCCCATACAGCCAGCAACCCACCCCCCACGCAAGGAGCGTCCTCATTGCAAAGCTGGGGGACCGTGCGGAGGCATCTGTGAGTAAACGTGAGCTGAGCCCCAGGCCAGCTGCTGCTGAACTGTTCCCACCCTTTCCAGGTAAAACACCTGAATATGTACAAGGGCTTGAAAGCCTAGAGGAAGGACCGTGGAGCCACACCAGCGACAGCACGCAGGCCAACTTGGTGCCTGCAGGCCAGCCAGTGTGGTCCTGGCACCGGGCGCTCTTCCAGAAGCTTTCCATTGCCCTGCCTGAGATACCCCTCCTGTCCCGGCCCCCACTGCTTTTTTCCTTCCTCACCTCTGTCCGGAGAGAAATTCCAGCAGAAGGTATGGGTGACACAACCTCTTCTTTACAGGCGGCAGCCTGGCAACTCCTGCAGAAAGGCCAGCAGAACCCCACTCACACCGGGCCACCCACAAAGCTGTGGCCCCTCACTCCCTCCCACCAGCACAGCCCCGAGACTGCTGACGGCGCAGAGAATATGGAGTCAGGCACAGCTTCAGGGGCTATTGCTGCCTGGAGCGCTGTTTATATTGACCTCAACGAGGCACACCTGGGGAGGGCGGGCCGTCAGGGTAAGGCTGCCCAGGTCAGCTAATCCACAACCCTCAGGGAATCACATTGTTGAAAATGGACCCCGCTAAGGCAGAAGAGAAGCCAAGGGAAAAAAGGACACAATGCCATTTGCAGTACCGTAGATGAGTCTAGAAGTAATCACGTGACTTGTAGTAAGTCAGAAAGTGAAAGACACATATCATATCATATCACTTATAGGTGTTACCTAAAAATGGATACCAGGGCAGATATTTCCACGGAGAAGGGCAATCACAGATTCATTAAACAAACTTATGGTTCACCAATGGAAAGGTGTGAGGATTGGTTTCATTACGATATCGGGGTTAACAGACATATACAAACACAGGTGACATATATAATCACCAAAGACCTACAGAATACCAAGAGAGGACTACTCAACATTCTGTCATAACGTACATGGGAAAAGGATCCCAGGAAGAACAGACATCTGTATATGTGTAAAAGAACCACATCTTCCACACCTACAACAAGCCAAACATTGTAATCAAACTTGCTGTAATAAAAAATAAAAAATTAAATTAAAAACACGAACAAGAAGTAGTGAGACAAACGTGAGGGGCTTTCTCCTGGCACATTCCATTCTAAACTCCAATCTAGAACACCACTTCCACTGAGGCTCTCTTGCACTAGTAACCAGATTTGGTAAGGGTGAACTGCTGCCACCTTGTGGCCGTTTCACACAACAGCAGCTTTAATCCCAACGCTAATGGTCAGTTGATATTCAAAATCATTGCAGGCCTGTAAATGACACCTGCCCTGAAAACAAATCCTGGGGTCACATATCGACCAAAAAATTCAAAGGACGTCCATATTTCAAAACGACCGTTTCAAAAGGCATATTTTACGCACATTAGTGTTCTGCTTCTTTCCTTTCTTTCCTTTTTTGTTAAAAAAAAAACGGGAATGGAAAAAGGCATCCCTCAGAATGGGCGAAAATCGTTGCAGACGAATCAATGGACAGAGGTTTAATCTCCAATATATATAAACAGCTCATGCAGCTTAATATTAAAAAAACAAACAACCCCCAAAAAATGGACAGAAGATCTAAAGAGACGTTTCTTCAAAGGAGACACAGAGATGGCCAAGACGCACATGAAAAGCTGCTCAACAGCACTAATTATTAGAGAAATGCAAATCAAAACTACAATGAGGTATCACCTCACACCTGTTAGAATCGGCATCATCAGAAAATCTACAAACAACCAATTCTGGGGAGGGTGTGGACAAAAGGAGCCCTCTTCCACTATTGGTGGGAATGTAAATTGATACAGTCACTATGGAGAACAGTATGGAGTTTCCTTAAAAAAATTAGAAATAGAATTTCCATCTGATCCAGCAATCCCACTTCTGGGCATATACCCAGAGAAAACCGTATTTCAAAAAGGCACATTCACCACAATGTTCGTTGCAGCACTATTTACAATAGCCAGGTAATGGAAGCAACCTAAATGCCCACAGACAGATGAATGGATAAAGATGTGGTACATATATAAAATGGAATATTACTCGGCCATTAAAAGGAATGAAACTGGGTCATTTGTAGAGACATCGATGGATCGAGAGACTGTCATACAGAATGAAGTAAGTGAGAAAGAGGAAAACAAATATTGTATATTAATGCATATATGTGGAGCCTAAAAATGGTACAGATGAACTGGTTTGCAGGGAAGAAATAGAGACACAGAGGTAGAGAACAAACGTATGGACACCAAGTGTGGGAAGCCATGGGGTGGTGGTGGTGGGATGAGTTGGGAGTTTGGGATTGACCTGTATACATGTATATGCATAAAATACATAACTAATAATAACGTGCTGTATAAAAAAATAAATAAAATTAAATTTCAAAATTTTAAAAAATAAAATTTAAAAATAAAACAGAAAAAAGTTCTTCCCGTCACACAGATGTATTTATAGGAATGAATTATTTCCATGCTTATATCTATAAATACATAAAAGAGGAATAAAATCTAACTTGAACCATAAAAAAAAAAGTGAACCCACGAGTTATACAGAGGAAAACCCTATCAGGGCACTTGCTCCAGTGGTAAACAATTCTGAAATTGGTCAGAGGTGGGGAACCATCTCCCATACAGCCAGCAACCCACCCCCCACGCAAGGAGCGTCCTCATTGCAAAGCTGGGGGACCATGCCGAGGCATCTGTGAGTAAACGTGAGCTGAGCCCCAGGCCAGCTGCTGCTGAACTGTTCCCACCCTTTCCAGGTAAAACACCTGAATATGTACAAGGGCTTGAAAGCCTAGAGGAAGGACCGTGGAGCCACACCAGCGACCGCACGCAGGCCAACTTGGTGCCTGCAGGCCAGCCAGTGTGGTCCTGGCACCGGGCGCTCTTCCAGAAGCTTTCCATTGCCCTGCCTGAGATACCCCTCCTGTCCCGGCCCCCACTGCTTTTTTCCTTCCTCACCTCTGTCCGGAGAGAAATTCCAGCAGAAGGTATGGGTGACACAACCTCTTCTTTACAGGCGGCAGCCTGGCAACTCCTGCAGAAAGGCTAGCAGAACCCCACTCACACCGGGCCACCCACAAAGCTCTGGCCCCTCATTCCCTCCCACCAGCACAGCCCCGAGACTGCTGACGGGGCAGAGAATATGGAGTCAGGCACAGCTTCAGGGGCTATTGCTGCCTGGAGCACTGTTTATATAGACCTCAATGAGGCACACCTGGGGAGGGCGGGCCGTCAGGGTAAGGCTGCCCAGGTCAGCTAATCCACAACCCTCAGGGAATCACATTGTTGAAAATGGACCCCGCTAACCCAGAAGAGAAGCCAAGGGAAAAAAGGACACAATGCCATTTGCAGCACCATAGATGACCCTAGAAGTAATCACGTGACTTGTAGTAAGTCAGAAAGTGAAAGACACATATATCATATCACTTATAGGTGTTACCTAAAAATGGATACCAGGGCAGATATTTCCACGGAGAAGGGCAATCACAGATTCATTAAACAAACTTATGGTTCACCAATGGAAAGGTGTGACGATTGATTTCATTATGATATCGGGGTTAACAGACATATACAAACACAGGTGACATATATAATCACCAAAGACCTACAGAATACCAAGAGAGGACTACTCAACATTCTGTCATAACGTACATGGGAAAAGGATCCCAGGAAGAACAGACATCTGTATATGTGTAAAAGAACCACATCTTCCACACCTACAACAAGCCAAACATTGTAATCAAACTTGCTGTAATAAGAAATAAAAAATTAAATTAAAAACACGAACAAGAAGTAGTGAGACAAACGTGAGGGGCTTTCTCCTGGCACATTCCATTCTAAACTCCAATCTAGAACACCACTTCCACTGAGGCTCTCTTGCCCTAGTAACCAGATTTGGTAAGGATGAACTGCTGCCACCTTGTGGCCGTTTCACACAACAGCAGCTTTAATCCCAACGCTAATGGTCAGTTGATATTCAAAATCATTGCAGGCCTGTAAATGACACCTGCCCTGAAAACAAATCCTGGGGTCACATATCGACCAAAAAATTCAAAGGACGTCCATATTTCAAAACGACCGTTTCAAAAGGCATATTTTACGCACATTAGTGTTCTGCTTCTTTCCTTTCTTTCCTTTTTTGTTAAAAAAAAAACGGGAATGGAAAAAGGCATCCCTCAGAATGGGCGAAAATCGTTGCAGACGAATCAATGGACAGAGGTTTAGTCTCCAATATATATAAACAGCTCATGCAGCTTAATATTAAAATAACAAACAACCCAAAAAAATGGGCAGAAGATCTAAAGAGACGTTTCTTCAAAGGAGACACAGAGATGGTCAAGACGCACATGAAAAGCTGCTCAACAGCACTAATTATTAGAGAAATGCAAATCAAAACTACAATGAGGTATCACCTCACACCTGTTAGAATCGGCATCATCAGAAAATCTACAAACAACCAATTCTGGGGAGGGTGTGGACAAAAGGAGCCCTCTTCCACTATTGGTGGGAATGTAAATTGATACAGTCACTATGGAGAACAGTATGGAGTTTCCTTAAAAAAACTAGAAATAGAATTACCATCTGATCCAGCAATCCCACTTCTGGGCATATACCCAGAGAAAACCGTATTTCAAAAAGGCACATTCACCACAATGTTCGTTGCAGCACTATTTACAATAGCCAGGTAATGGAAGAAACCTAAATGCCCACAGACAGATGAATGGATAAAGATGTGGTACATATATAAAATGGAATATTACTCGGCCATTAAAAGGAATGAAACTGGGTCATTTGTAGAGACATCGATGGATCAAGAGACTGTCATACAGAATGAAGTAAGTCAGAAAGAGGAAAACAAATATTGTATATTAATGCATATATGTGGAGCCTAAAAATGGTACAGATGAACTGGTTTGCAGGGAAGAAATAGAGACACAGAGGTAGAGAACAAACGTATGGACACCAAGTGTGGGAAGCCATGGGGTGGTGGTGGTGGGATGAGTTGGGAGTTTGGGATTGACCTGTATACATGTATATGCATAAAATACATAACTAATAATAACGTGCTGTATAAAAAAATAAATAAAATTAAATTTCAAAATTTTAAAAAATAAAATTTAAAAATAAAACACAAAAAAGTTCTTCCTGTCACACAGATGTATTTATAGGAATGAATTATTTCCATGCTTATATCTATAAATACATAAAAGAGGAATAAAATCTAACTTGAACCATAAAAAAAAAAACATGAACCCACGAGTTATACAGAGGAAAACCCTATCAGGGCACTTGGTCCAGTGGTAAACAATTCTGAAATTGGTCAGAGGTGGGGAACCATCTCCCATACAGCCAGCAACCCACCCCCCACGCAAGGAGCGTCCTCATTGCAAAGCTGGGGGACCGTGCCGAGGCATCTGTGAGTAAAGGTGAGCTGAGCCCCAGGCCAGCTGCTGCTGAACTGTTCCCACCCTTTCCAGGTAAAACACCTGAATATGTACAAGGGCTTGAAAGCCTAGAGGAAGGACCGTGGAGCCACACCAGCGACAGCACGCAGGACAACTTGGTGCCTGCAGGCCAGCCAGTGTGGTCCTGGCACCGGGCGCTCTTCCAGAAGCTTTCCATTGCCCTGCCTGAGATACCCCTCCTGTCCCGGCCCCCACTGCTTTTTTCCTTCCTCACCTCTGTCCGGAGAGAAATTCCAGCAGAAGGTATGGGTGACACAACCTCTTCTTTACAGGCGGCAGCCTGGCAACTCCTGCAGAAACGCCAGCAGAACCCCACTCACACCGGGCCACCCACAAAGCTGTGGCCCCTCACTCCCTCCCACCAGAACAGCCCCGAGACTGCTGACGGGGCAGAGAATATGGAGTCAGGCACAGCTTCAGGGGCTATTGCTGCCTGGAGCGCTGTTTATATTGACCTCAACGAGGCACACCTGGGGAGGGCGGGCCGTCAGGGTAAGGCTGCCCAGGTCAGCTAATCCACAACCCTCAGGGAATCACATTGTTGAAAATGGACCCCGCTAAGGCAGAAGAGAAGCCAAGGGAAAAAAGGACACAATGCCATTTGCAGCACCGTAGATGAGTCTAGAAGTAATCACGTGACTTGTAGTAAGTCAGAAAGTGAAAGACACATATCATATCATATCACTTACAGGTGTTACCTAAAAATGGATACCAGGGCAGATATTTCCACGGAGAAGGGCAATCACAGATTCAGTAAACAAACTTATGGTTCACCAATGGAAAGGTGTGAGGATTGGTTTCATTACGATATCGGGGTTAACAGACATATACAAACACAGGTGACATATATAATCACCAAAGACCTACAGAATACCAAGAGAGGACTACTCAACATTCTGTCATAACGTACATGGGAAAAGGATCCCAGGAAGAACAGACATCTGTATATGTGTAAAAGAACCACATCTTCCACACCTACAACAAGCCAAACATTGTAATCAAACTTGCTGTAATAAAAAATAAAAAATTAAATTAAAAACACGAACAAGAAGTAGTGAGACAAACGTGAGGGGCTTTCTCCTGGCACATTCCATTCTAAACTCCAATCTAGAACACCACTTCCACTGAGGCTCTCTTGCCCTAGTAACCAGATTTGGTAAGGGTGAACTGCTGCCACCTTGTGGCCGTTTCACACAACAGCAGCTTTAATCCCAACGCTAATGGTCAGTTGATATTCAAAATCATTGCAGGCCTGTAAATGACACCTGCCCTGAAAACAAATCCTGGGGTCACATATCGACCAAAAAATTCAAAGGACGCCCATATTTCAAAACGACCGTTTCAAAAGGCATATTTTACGCACATTAGTGTTCTGCTTCTTTTCCTTTCTTTCCTTTTTTGTTAAAAAACACGGGAATGGAAAAAGGCATCCCTCAGAATGGGTGAAAATCGTTGCAAACGAATCAATGGACAGAGGTTTAATCTCCAATCTATATAAACAGCTCATGCAGCTTAATATTAAAAAAACAAACAACCCAAAATAAATGGGCAGAAGATCTAAAGAGACGTTTCTTCAAAGGAGACACAGAGATGGCCAAGACGCACATGAAAAGCTGCTCAACAGCACTAATTATTAGAGAAATGCAAATCAAAACTACAATGAGGTATCACCTCACACCTGTTAGAATCGGCATCATCAGAAAATCTACAAACAACCAATTCTGGGGAGGGTGTGGACAAAAGGAGCCCTCTTCCACTATTGGTGGGAATGTAAATTGATACAGTCACTATGGAGAACAGTATGGAGTTTCCTTAAAAAAACTAGAAATAGAATTACCATCTGATCCAGCAATCCCACTTCTGGGCATATACCCAGAGAAAACCGTAAATCAAAAAGGCACATTCACACAATGTTCATTGCAGCACTATTTACAATAGCCAGGTAATGGAAGCAACCTAAATGCCCACAGACAGATGAATGGATAAAGATGTGGTACATATATGAAATGGAATATTACTCGGCCATAAAAAGGAATGAAACTGGGTCATTTGTAGAGACATCGATGGATCGAGAGACTGTCATACAGAATGAAGTAAGTCAGAAAGAGGAAAACAAATATTGTATACTAATGCATATATGTGGAACCTAAAAAATGGTACAGATGAACTGGTTTGCAGGGAAGAAATACAGACAAAGAGGTAGAGAAAAAACGTATGGACACCAAGTGTGGGAAGCTATGGGGTGGTGGTGGTGGGATGAGTTGGGAGATTGGGATTGAGCTGTATACATGTATATGCATAAAATACATAACTAATAATAACCTGCTGTATAAAAACATAAATAAAATTAAATTTCAAAATTTTAAAAAATAAAATTTAAAAATAAAACAGAAAAAATTCTTCCTGTCAATAAGATGTATTTATAGGAGTGAATTATTTCCATGTTTATATTTATAAATACATAACAGAGGAATAAAATCTAACTTGAACCATAAAAGAAAAAAAAAGTGAACCTACGAGTTATACAGCGGAAAATCCTATCACAGCACTTGCTCCAGCGGTAAACAATTCTGAAATTGGTCAGAGGTGGGGAACCATCTCCCATACAGCCAGCAACCCACCCCCCATGCAAGGAGCGTCCTCATTGCAAAGCTGGGGGACCGTGCGGAGGCATCTGTGAGTAAACGTGAGCTGAGCCCCAGGCCAGCTGCTGCTGAACTGTTCCCACCCTTTCCAGGTAAAACACCTGAATATATACAAGGGCTTGAAAGCCTAGAGGAAGGACCGTGGAGCCACACCAGCGACAGCACGCAGGCCAACTTGGTGCCTGCAGGCCAGCCAGTGTGGTCTTGGCAACGGGCGCTCTTCCAGAAGCTTTCCATTGCCCTGCCTGAGATACCGCTCCTGTCCCGGCCCCCACTGCTTTTTTCCTTCCTCACATCTGTCCGGAGAGAATTTCCAGCGGAAGGTATGGGTGACACATCCTCTTCTTTACAGGCGGCAGCCTGGCAACTCCTGCAGAAAGGCCAGGAGAACCCCACTCACACCGGGCCACACACAATGCTGTGGCCCCTCACTCCCTCCCACCAGCACAGCCCCGAGACTGCTGACGGGGCAGAGAATATGGAGTCAGGCACAGCTTCAGGGGCTATTGCTGCCTGGAGCGCTGTTTATATAGACCTCAATGAGGCACACCTGGGGAGGGCGGGTCGGCAGGGTAAGGCTGCCCAGGTCAGCTAATCCACAACCCTCAGGGAATCACATTGTTGAAAATGGACCCCACTAAGGCAGAAGAGTAGCCAAGGGAAAAAAGGACACAATGCCATTTGCAGCACCATAGATGACTCTAGAAGTAATCACGTGACTTGTAGTAAGTCAGAAAGTGAAAGACACATATCATATCATATCACTTATAGGTTTTACCTAAAAATGGATATCAGGGCAGATATTTCCACGGAGAAGGGCAATCACAGATTCATTAAACAAACTTATGTTTCACCAATGGAAAGGTGTGAGGATTGGTTTCTTTACGATATCGGGGTTAACAGACATATACAAACACAGGTGACATATATAATCACCAAAGACCTACAGAATACCAAGAGAGGACTACTCAACATTCTGTCATAACGTACATGGGAAAAGGATCCCAGGAAGAACAGACATCTGTATATGTGTAAAAGAACCACATCTTCCACACCTACAACAAGCCAAACATTGTAATCAAACTTGCTGTAATAAAAAATAAAAAATTAAATTAAAAACACGAACAAGAAGTAGTGAGACATACGTGAGGGGCTTTCTCCTGGCACATTCCATTCTAAACTCCAATCTAGAACACCACTTCCACTGAGGCTCTCTTGCCCTAGTAACCAGATTTGGTAAGGGTGAACTGCTGCCACCTTGTGGCCGTTTCACACAACAGCAGCTTTAATCCCAGCGCTAATGGTCAGTTGATATTCAAAATCATTGCAGGCCTGTAAATGACACCTGCCCTGAAAACAAATCCTGGGGTCACATATCGACCAAAAAATTCAAAGGACGTCCAAATTTCAAAACGACCGTTTCAAAAGGCATATTTTACGCACATTAGTGTTCTGCTTCTTTCCTTTCTTTCCTTTTTTGTTAAAAAAAAAACGGGAATGGAAAAAGGCATCCCTCAGAATGGGCAAAAATCGTTGCAGACGAATCAATGGACAGAGGTTTAATCTCCAATATATATAAACAGCTCATGCAGCTTAATATTAAAAAAACAAACAACCACCAAAAAAATGGGCAGAAGATCTAAAGAGACGTTTCTTCAAAGGAGACACAGAGATGGCCAAGACGCACATGAAAAGCTGCTCAACAGCACTAATTATTAGAGAAATGCAAATCAAAACTACAATGAGGTATCACCTCACACCTGTTAGAATCGGCATCATCAGAAAATCTACAAACAACCAATTCTGGGGAGGGTGTGGACAAAAGGAGCCCTCTTCCACTATTGGTGGGAATGTAAATTGATACAGTCACTATGGAGAACAGTATGGAGTTTCCTTAAAAAAACTAGAAATAGAATTTCCATCTGATCCAGCAATCCCATTTCTGGGCATATACCCAGAGAAAACCGTAAATCAAAAAGGCACATTCACCACAATGTTCGTTGCAGCACTATTTACAATAGCCAGGTAATAGAAGCAACCTAAATGCCCACAGACAGATGAATGGATAAAGATGTGGTACATATATAAAATGGAATATTACTCGGCCATTAAAAGGAATGAAACTGGGTCATTTGTAGAGACATCGATGGATCGAGAGACTGTCATACAGAATGAAGTAAGTCAGAAAGAGGAAAACAAATATTGTATATTAATGCATATATGTGGAGCCTAAAAATGGTACAGATGAACTGGTTTGCAGGGAAGAAATAGAGACACAGAGGTAGAGAACAAACGTATGGACACCAAGTGTGGGAAGCCATGGGGTGGTGGTGGTGGGATGAGTTGGGAGTTTGGGATTGACCTGTATACATGTATATGCATAAAATACATAACTAATAATAATGTGCTGTATAAAAAAATAAATAAAATTAAATTTCAAAATTTTAAAAAATAAAATTTAAAAATAAAACAGAAAAAAGTTCTTCCCGTCACACAGATGTATTTATAGGAATGAATTATTTCCATGCTTATATCTATAAATACATAAAAGAGGAATAAAATCTAACTTGAACCATAAAAAAAAAAGTGAACCCACGAGTTATACAGAGGAAAACCCTATCAGGGCACTTGCTCCAGTGGTAAACAATTCTGAAATTGGTCAGAGGTGGGGAACCATCTCCCATACAGCCAGCAACCCACCCCCCACGCAAGGAGCGTCCTCATTGCAAAGCTGGGGGACCGTGCCGAGGCATCTGTGAGTAAACGTGAGCTGAGCCCCAGGCCAGCTGCTGCTGAACTGTTCCCACCCTTTCCAGGTAAAACACCTGAATATGTACAAGGGCTTGAAAGCCTAGAGGAAGGACCGTGGAGCCACACCAGCGACAGCACGCAGGACAACTTGGTGCCTGCAGGCCAGCCAGTGTGGTCCTGGCACCGGGCGCTCTTCCAGAAGCTTTCCATTGCCCTGCCTGAGATACCCCTCCTGTCCCGGCCCCCACTGCTTTTTTCCTTCCTCACCTCTGTCCGGAGAGAAATTCCAGCAGAAGGTATGGGTGACACAACCTCTTCTTTACAGGCGGCAGCCTGGCAACTCCTGCAGAAACGCCAGCAGAACCCCACTCACCCAGGGCCACCCACAAAGCTGTGGCCCCTCACTCCCTCCCACCAGCACAGCCCCGAGACTGCTGACGGGGCAGAGAATATGGAGTCAGGCACAGCTTCAGGGGCTATTGCTGCCTGGAGCGCTGTTTATATTGACCTCAACGAGGCACACCTGGGGAGGGCAGGCCGTCAGGGTAAGGCTGCCCAGGTCAGCTAATCCACAACCCTCAGGGAATCACATTGTTGAAAATGGACCCCGCTAAGGCAGAAGAGAAGCCAAGGGAAAAAAGGACACAATGCCATTTGCAGCACCGTAGATGAGTCTAGAAGTAATCACGTGACTTGTAGTAAGTCAGAAAGTGAAAGACACATATCATATCATATCACTTATAGGTGTTACCTAAAAATGGATACCAGGGCAGATATTTCCACGGAGAAGGGCAATCACAGATTCATTAAACAAACTTATGGTTCACCAATGGAAAGGTGTGAGGATTGGTTTCATTACGATATCGGGGTTAACAGACATATACAAACACAGGTGACATATATAATCACCAAAGACCTACAGAATACCAAGAGAGGACTACTCAACATTCTGTCATAACGTACATGGGAAAAGGATCCCAGGAAGAACAGATATCTGTATATGAGTAAAAGAACCACATCTTCCACACCTACAACAAGCCAAACATTGTAATCAAACTTGCTGTAATAAAAAATAAAAAATTAAATTAAAAACACGAACAAGAAGTAGTGAGACAAACGTGAGGGGCTTTCTCCTGGCACATTCCATTCTAAACTCCAATCTAGAACACCACTTCCACTGAGGCTCTCTTGCCCTAGTAACCAGATTTGGTAAGGGTGAACTGCTGCCACCTTGTGGCCGTTTCACACAACAGCAGCTTTAATCCCAATGCTAATGGTCAGTTGATATTCAAAATCATTGCAGGCCTGTAAATGACACCTGCCCTGAAAACAAATCCTGGGGTCACATATCGACCAAAAAATTCAAAGGACGTCCAAATTTCAAAACGACCGTTTCAAAAGGCATATTTTACGCACATTAGTGTTCTGCTTCTTTCCTTTCTTTCCTTTTTTGTTAAAAAACACGGGAATGGAAAAAGGCATCCCTCAGAATGGGCGAAAATCGTTGCAGATGAATCAATGGACAGAGGTTTAATCTCCAATATATATATACAGCTCATGCAGCTTAATATTAAAAAAACAAACAACCCAAAAAAATGGGCAGAAGATCTAAAGAGACGTTTCTTCAAAGGAGACACAGAGATGGCCAAGACGCACATGAAAAGCTGCTCAACAGCACTAATTATTAGAGAAATGCAAATCAAAACTACAATGAGGTATCACCTCACACCTGTTAGAATCGGCATCATCAGAAAATCTACAAACAACCAATTCTGGGGAGGGTGTGGACAAAAGGAGCCCTCTTCCACTATTGGTGGGAATGTAAATTGATACAGTCACTATGGAGAACAGTATGGAGTTTCCTTAAAAATATTAGAAATAGAATTTCCATCTGATCCAGCAATCCCACTTCTGGGCATATACCCAGAGAAAACCGTATTTCAAAAAGGCACATTCACCACAATGTTCGTTGCAGCACTATTTACAATAGCAAGGTAATGGAAGCAACCTAAATGCCCACAGACAGATGAATGGATAAAGATGTGGTACATATATAAAATGGAATATTACTCGGCCATTAAAAGGAATGAAACTGGGTCATTTGTAGAGACATCGATGGATCCAGAGACTGTCATACAGAATGAAGTAAGTCAGAAAGAGGAAAACAAATATTGTATATTAATGCATATATGTGGAGCCTAAAAATGGTACAGATGAACTGGTTTGCAGGGAAGAAATAGAGACACAGAGGTAGAGAACAAACGTATGGACACCAAGTGTGGGAAGCCATGGGGTGGTGGTGGTGGGATGAGTTGGCAGTTTGGGATTGACCTGTATACATGTATATGCATAAAATACATAACTAATAATAACGTGCTGTATAAAAAAATAAATAAAATTAAATTTCAAAATTTTAAAAAATAAAAGTGAAAAATAAAACAGAAAAAAGTTCTTCCCGTCACACAGATGTATTTATAGGAATGAATTATTTCCATGCTTATATCTATAAATACATAAAAGAGGAATAAAATCTAACTTGAACCATAAAAAAAAAGTGAACCCACGAGTTATACAGAGGAAAACACTATCAGGGCACTTGCTCCACTGTTAAACAATTCTGAAATTGGTCAGAGGTGGGGAACCATCTCCCATACAGCCAGCAACCCACCCCCCACGCAAGGAGCGTCCTCATTGCAAAGCTGGGGGACAATGCCGAGGCATCTGTGAGTAAACGTGAGCTGAGCCCCAGGCCAGCTGCTGCTGAACTGTTCCCACCCTTTCCAGGTAAAACACCTGAATATGTACAAGGGCTTGAAAGCCTAGAGGAAGGACCGTGGAGCCACACCAGTGACCGCACGCAGGCCAACTTGGGGCCTGCAGGCCAGCCAGTGTGGTCCTGGCACCGGGCGCTCTTCCAGAAGCTTTCCATTGCCCTGCCTGAGATACCCCTCCTGTCCCGGCCCCCACTGCTTTTTTCCTTCCTCACCTCTGTCCGGAGAGAAATTCCAGCAGAAGGTATGGGTGACACAACCTCTTCTTTACAGGCGGCAGCCTGGCAACTCCTGCAGAAAGGCCAGCAGAACCCCACTCACACCGGGCCACCAACAAAGCTCTGGCCCCTCACTCCCTCCCACCAGCACAGCCCCGAGACTGCTGACGGGGCAGACAATATGGAGTCAGGCACAGCTTCAGGGGCTATTGCTGCCTGGAGCGCTGTTTATATTGACCTCAACGAGGCACACCTGGGGAGGGCGGGCCGTCAGGGTAAGGCTGCCCAGGTCAGCTAATCCACAACCCTCAGGGAATCACATTGTTGAAAATGGACCCCGCTAAGCCAGAAGAGAAGCCAAGGGAAAAAAGGACACAATGCCATTTGCAGCACCGTAGATGAGTCTAGAAGTAATCACGTGACTTGTACTAAGTCAGAAAGTGAAAGACACATATCATATCATATCACTTATAGGTGTTACCTAAAAATGGATACCAGGGCAGATATTTCCACGGAGAAGGGCAATCACAGATTCATTAAACAAACTTATGGTTCACCAATGGAAAGGTGTGAGGATTGGTTTCATTACGATATCGGGGTTAACAGGCATATACAAACACAGGTGACATATATAATCACCAAAGACCTACAGAATACCAAGAGAGGACTACTCAACATTCTGTCATAACGTACATGGGAAAAGGATCCCAGGAAGAACAGACATCTGTATACGTGTAAAAGAACCACATCTTCCACATCTACAACAAGCCAAACATTGTAATCAAACTTGCTGTATTAAGAAATAAAAAATTAAATTAAAAACACGAACAAGAAGTAGTGAGACAAACGTGAGGGGATTTCTCCTGGCACATTCCATTCTAAACTCCAATCTAGAACACCACTTCCACTGAGGCTCTCTTGCCCTAGTAACCAGATTTGGTAAGGGAGAACTGCTGCCACCTTGTGGCCGTTTCACACAACAGCAGCTTTAATCCCAGCGCTAATGGTCAGTTGATATTCAAAATCATTGCAGGCCTGTAAATGACACCTGCCCTGAAAACAAATCCTGGGGTCACATATCGACCAAAAAATTCAAAGGACGTCCATATTTCAAAACGACCGTTTCAAAAGGCATATTTTACGCACATTAGTGTTCTGCTTCTTTTCCTTTCTTTCCTTTTTTGTTAAAAAACACGGGAATGGAAAAAGGCATCCCTCAGAATGGGTGAAAATCGTTGCAAACGAATCAATGGACAGAGGTTTAATCTCCAATCTATATAAACAGCTCATGCAGCTTAATATTAAAAAAACAAACAACCCAAAATAAATGGGCAGAAGATCTAAAGAGACGTTTCTTCAAAGGAGACACAGAGATGGCCAAGACGCACATGAAAAGCTGCTCAACAGCACTAATTATTAGAGAAATGCAAATCAAAACAACAATGAGGTATCACCTCACACCTGTTAGAATCAGCATCATCACAAAATCTACAAACAACCAATTCTGGGGAGGGTGTGGACAAAAGGAGCCCTCTTCCACTATTGGTGGGAATGTAAATTGATACAGTCACTATGGAGAACAGTATGGAGTTTCCTTAAAAAAATTAGAAATAGAATTTCCATCTGATCCAGCAATCCCACTTCTGGGCATATACCCAGAGAAAACCGTATTTCAAAAAGGCACATTCACCACAATGTTCGTTGCAGCACTATTTACAATAGCCAGGTAATGGAAGCAACCTAAATGCCCACAGACAGATGAATGGATACAGATGTGGTACATATATAAAATGGAATATTACTCGGCCATAAAAAGGAATGAAACTGGGTCATTTGTAGAGACATCGATGGATCGAGAGACTGTCATACAGAAAGAAGTAAGTCAGAAAGAGGAAAACAAATATTGTATATTAATGCATATATGCGGAGCCTAAAAATGGTACAGATGAACTGGTTTGCAGGGAAGAAATAGAGACATAGAGGTAGAGAACAAACGTATGGACACCAAGTGTGGGAAGCCATGGGGTGGTGGTGGTGGGATGAGTTGGGAGTTTGGGATTGACCTGTATACATGTATATGCATAAAATACATAACTAATAATAACGTGCTGTATAAAAAAATAAATAAAATTAAATTTCAAAATTTTAAAAAATAAAATTTAAAAATAAAAAAGAAAAAAGTTCTTCCCGTCACACAGATGTATTTATAGTAATGAATTATTTCCATGTTTATATCTATAAATACATAAAAGAGGAATAAAATCTAACTTGAACCATAAAAGAAAAAAAAGTGAACCCACGAGTTATACAGAGGAAAACCCTATCAGGGCACTTGCTCCAGCGGTAAACAATTCTGAAATTGGTCAGAGGTGGGGAACCATCTCCCATACAGCCAGCAACCCACCCCCCACGCAAGGAGCGTCCTCATTGCAAAGCTGGGGGACCGTCCCGAGGCATCTGTGAGTAAACGTGAGCTGAGCCCAAGGCCAGCTGCTGCTGAACTATTCCCACCCTTTCCAGGTAAAACACCTGAATATGTACAAGGGCTTGAAAGCCTAGAGGAAGGACCATGGAGCCACACCAGCGACAGCACGCAGGCCACCTTGGTGCCTGCAGGCCAGCCAGGGTGGTCCTGGCCCCGGGCGCTCTTCCAGAAGCTTTCCATTGCCCTGCCTGAGATACCCCTCCTGTCCCGGCCCCCACTGCTTTTTTCCTTCCTCACCTCTGTCCGGAGAGAATTTCCAGCTGAAGGTATGGGTGACACATCCTCTTCTTTACAGGCGGCAGCCTGGCAACTCCTGCAGAAAGGCCAGCAGAACCCCACTCACACCGGGCCACCCAAAAAGCTGTGGCCCCTCACTCCCTCCCACCAGCAGAGCCCAGAGACTGCTGACGGGGCAGAGAATATGGAGTCAGGCACAGCTTCAGGGGCTATTGCTGCCTGGAGCACTGTTTATATAGACCTCAATGAGGCACACCTGGAGAGGGCGGGTCGGCAGGGTAAGGCTGCCCATGTCAGCTAATCCACAACCCTCAGGGAATCACATTGTTGAAAATGGACCCCACTAAGGCAGAAGAGAAGCCAAGGGAAAAAAGGACACAATGCCATTTGCAGTACCATAGATGACTCTAGAAGTAATCACGTGACTTGTAGTAAGTCAGAAAGTGAAAGACACATATATCATATCACTTATAGGTGTTACCTAAAAATGGATACCAGGGCAGATATTTCCACGGAGAAGGGCAATCACAGATTCATTAAACAAACTTATGGTTCACCAATGGAAAGGTGTGAGGATTGGTTTCATTACGATATCGGGGTTAACAGACATATACAAACACAGGTGACATATATAATCACCAAAGACCTACAGAATACCAAGAGAGGACTACTCAACATTCTGTCATAACGTACATGGGAAAAGGATCCCAGGAAGAACAGACATCTGTATACGTGTAAAAGAACCACATCTTCCACACCTACAACAAGCCAAACATTGTAATCAAACTTGCTGTAATAAGAAATAAAAAATTAAATTAAAAACACGAACAAGAAGTAGTGAGACAAACGTGAGGGGCTTTCTCCTGGCACATTCCATTCTAAACTCCAATCTAGAACACCACTTCCACTGAGGCTCTCTTGCCGTAGTAACCAGATTTGGTAAGGGTGAACTGCTGCCACCTTGTGGCCGTTTCACACAACAGCAGCTTTAATCCCAACGCTAATGGTCAGTTGATATTCAAAATCATTGCAGGCCTGTAAATGACACCTGCCCTGAAAACAAATCCTGGGGTCACATATCGACCAAAAAATTCAAAGGACGTCCATATTTCAAAACGACCGTTTCAAAAGGCATATTTTACGCACATTAGTGTTCTGCTTCTTTCCTTTCTTTCCTTTTTTGTTAAAAAAAAAACGGGAATGGAAAAAGGCATCCCTCAGAAAGGGCGAAAATCGTTGCACACGAATCAGTGGACAGAGGTTTAATCTCCAATATATATATACAGCTCATGCAGCTTAATATTAAAAAAACAAACAACCCAAAAAAAAAATGGGCAGAAGATCTAAAGAGACGTTTATTCAAAGGAGACACAGAGATGGCCAAGACGCACATGAAAAGCTGCTCAACAGCACTAATTATTAGAGAAATGCAAATCAAAACTACAATGAGGTATCACCTCACACCTGTTAGAATCGGCATCATCAGAAAATCTACAAACAACCAATTCTGGGGAGGGTGTGGACAAAAGGAGCCCTCTTCCACTATTGGTGGGAATGTAAATTGATACAGTCACTATGGAGAACAGTATGGAGTTTCCTTAAAAAAATTAGAAATAGAATTTCCATCTGATCCAGCAATCCCACTTCTGGGCATATACCCAGAGAAAACCGTATTTCAAAAAGGCACATTCACCACAATGTTCGTTGCAGCACTATTTACAAAAACCAGGTAATGGAAGCAACCTAAATGCCCACAGACAGATGAATGGATAAAGATGTGGTACATATATAAAATGGAATATTACTCGGCCATTAAAAGGAATGAAACTGGGTCATTTGTAGAGACATCGATGGATCCAGAGACTGTCATACAGAATGAAGTAAGTCAGAAAGAGGAAAACAAATATTGTATATTAATGCATATATGTGGAGCCTAAAAATGGTACAGATGAACTGGTTTGCAGGGAAGAAATAGAGACACAGAGGTAGAGAACAAACGTATGGACACCAAGTGTGGGAAGCCATGGGGTGGTGGTGGTGGGATGAGTTGGCAGTTTGGGATTGACCTGTATACATGTATATGCATAAAATACATAACTAATAATAACGTGCTGTATAAAAAAATAAATAAAATTAAATTTCAAAATTTTAAAAAATAAAATTTAAAAATAAAACAGAAAAAAGTTCTTCCCGTCACACAGATGTATTTATAGGAATGAATTATTTCCATGCTTATATCTATAAATACATAAAAGAGGAATAAAATCTAACTTGAACCATAAAAAAGAAATCCTGAACCCACGAGTTATACAGAGGAAAACCCTATCAGGGCACTTGCTCCAGTGGTAAACAATTCTGAAATTGGTCAGAGGTGGGGAACCATCTCCCATACAGCCAGCAACCTACCCCCCACGCAAGGAGCGACCTCATTGCAAAGCTGGGGGACCGTGCCGAGGCATCTGTGAGTAAACGTGAGCTGAGCCCCAGGCCAGCTGCTGCTGAACTGTTCCCACCCTTTCCAGGTAAAACACCTGAATATGTACAAGGGCTTGAAAGCCTAGAGGAAGGACCGTGGAGCCACACCAGTGACCGCACGCAGGCCAACTTGGGGCCTGCAGGCCAGCCAGTGTGGTCCTGGCACCGGGCGCTCTTCCAGAAGCTTTCCATTGCCCTGCCAGAGATACCCCTCCTGTCCCGGCCCCCACTGCTTTTTTCCTTCCTCACCTCTGTCCGGAGAGAAATTCCAGCAGAAGGTATGGGTGACACAACCTCTTCTTTACAGGCGGCAGCCTGGCAACTCCTGCAGAAAGGCCAGCAGAACCCCACTCACACCGGGCCACCAAAAAAGCTCTGGCCCCTCACTCCCTCCCACCAGCAGAGCCCCGAGACTGCTGACGGGGCAGACAATATGGAGTCAGGCACAGCTTCAGGGGCTATTGCTGCCTGGAGCGCTGTTTATATTGACCTC
Organism: Mesoplodon mirus; assembly: GCF_964341445.2. Lineage (NCBI taxonomy): Eukaryota > Metazoa > Chordata > Mammalia > Artiodactyla > Ziphiidae > Mesoplodon > Mesoplodon mirus. The sequence goes on along the minus strand of NC_138987.1, from coordinate 104,055,489 downwards.
AACGAGGCACACCTGGGGAGGGCGGGCCGTCAGGGTAAGGCTGCCCAGGTCAGCTAATCCACAACCCTCAGGGAATCACATTGTTGAAAATGGACCCCGCTAAGGCAGAAGAGAAGCCAAGGGAAAAAAGGACACAATGCCATTTGCAGCACCGTAGATGAGTCTAGAAGTAATCACGTGACTTGTACTAAGTCAGAAAGTGAAAGACACATATCATATCATATCACTTATAGGTGTTACCTAAAAATGGATACCAGGGCAGATATTTCCACGGAGAAGGGCAATCACAGATTCATTAAACAAACTTATGGTTCACCAATGGAAAGGTGTGAGGATTGGTTTCATTACGATATCGGGGTTAACAGGCATATACAAACACAGGTGACATATATAATCACCAAAGACCTACAGAATACCAAGAGAGGACTACTCAACATTCTGTCATAACGTACATGGGAAAAGGATCCCAGGAAGAACAGACATCTGTATACGTGTAAAAGAACCACATCTTCCACATCTACAACAAGCCAAACATTGTAATCAAACTTGCTGTATTAAGAAATAAAAAATTAAATTAAAAACACGAACAAGAAGTAGTGAGACAAACGTGAGGGGATTTCTCCTGGCACATTCCATTCTAAACTCCAATCTAGAACACCACTTCCACTGAGGCTCTCTTGCCCTAGTAACCAGATTTGGTAAGGGAGAACTGCAGCCACCTTGTGGCCGTTTCACACAACAGCAGCTTTAATCCCAGCGCTAATGGTCAGTTGATATTCAAAATCATTGCAGGCCTGTAAATGACACCTGCCCTGAAAACAAATCCTGGGGTCACATATCGACCAAAAAATTCAAAGGACGTCCATATTTCAAAACGACCGTTTCAAAAGGCATATTTTACGCACATTAGTGTTCTGCTTCTTTTCCTTTCTTTCCTTTTTTGTTAAAAAACACGGGAATGGAAAAAGGCATCCCTCAGAATGGGTGAAAATCGTTGCAAACGAATCAATGGACAGAGGTTTAATCTCCAATCTATATAAACAGCTCATGCAGCTTAATATTAAAAAAACAAACAACCCAAAAAAAATGGGCAGAAGATCTAAAGAGACGTTTCTTCAAAGGAGACACAGAGATGGCCAAGACGCACATGAAAAGCTGCTCAACAGCACTAATTATTAGAGAAATGCAAATCAAAACAACAATGAGGTATCACCTCACACCTGTTAGAATCAGCATCATGACAAAATCTACAAACAACCAATTCTGGGGAGGGTGTGGACAAAAGGAGCCCACTTCCACTATTGGTGGGAATGTAAATTGATACAGTCACTATGGAGAACAGTATAGAGTTTCCTGAAACAAATTAGAAATAGAATTTCCATCTGATCCAGCAATCCCACTTCTGGGCATATACCCAGAGAAAACCGTATTTCAAAAAGGCACATTCACCACAATGTTCGTTGCAGCACTATTTACAATAGCCAGGTAATGGAAGCAACCTAAATGCCCACAGACAGATGAATGGATACAGATGTGGTACATATATAAAATGGAATATTACTCGGCCATAAAAAGGAATGAAACTGGGTCATTTGTAGAGACATCGATGGATCGAGAGACTGTCATACAGAAAGAAGTAAGTCAGAAAGAGGAAAACAAATATTGTATATTAATGCATATATGCGGAGCCTAAAAATGGTACAGATGAACTGGTTTGCAGGGAAGAAATAGAGACATAGAGGTAGAGAACAAACGTATGGACACCAAGTGTGGGAAGCCATGGGGTGGTGGTGGTGGGATGAGTTGGGAGTTTGGGATTGACCTGTATACATGTATATGCATAAAATACATAACTAATAATAACGTGCTGTATAAAAAAATAAATAAAATTAAATTTCAAAATTTTAAAAAATAAAATTTAAAAATAAAACAGAAAAAAGTTCTTCCCGTCACACAGATGTATTTATAGGAATGAATTATTTCCATGCTTATATCTATAAATACATAAAAGAGGAATAAAATCTAACTTGAACCATAAAAAAAAAAAAACCTGAACCCACGAGTTATACAGAGGAAAACCCTATCAGGGCACTTGCTCCAGTGGTAAACACTTCTGAAATTGGTCAGAGGTGGGGAACCATCTCCCATACAGCCAGCAACCCACCCCCCACGCAAGGAGCGTCCTCATTGCAAAGCTGGGGGACCGTGCCGAGGCATCTGTGAGTAAACGTGAGCTGAGCCCCAGGCCAGCTGCTGCTGAACTGTTCCCACCCTTTCCAGGTAAAACACCTGAATATGTACAAGGGCTTGAAAGCCTAGAGGAAGGACCGTGGAGCCACACCAGCGACAGCACGCAGGCCAACTTGGTGCCTGCAGGCCAGCCAGTGTGGTCCTGGCACCGGGCGCTCTTCCAGAAGCTTTCCATTGCCCTGCCTGAGATACCCCTCCTGTCCCGGCCCCCACTGCGTTTTTCCTTCCTCACCTCTTTCCGGAGAGAAATTCCAGCAGAAGGTATGGGTGACACAACCTCTTCTTTACAGGCGGCAGCCTGGCAACTCCTGCAGAAAGGCCAGCAGAACCCCACTCACACCGGGCCACCCACAAAGCTGTGGCCCCTCACTCCCTCCCACCAGCACAGCCCCGAGACTGCTGACGGGGCAGAGAATATGGAGTCAGGCACAGCTTCAGGGGCTATTGCTGCCTGGAGCGCTGTTTATATTGACCTCAACGAGGCACACCTGGGGAGGGCGGGCCGGCAGGGTAAGGCTGCCCAGGTCAGCTAATCCACAACCCTCAGGGAATCACATTGTTGAAAATGGACCCCGCTAAGGCAGAAGAGAAGCCAAGGGAAAAAAGGACACAATGACATTTGCAGCACCGTAGATGAGTCTAGAAGTAATCACGTGACTTGTAGTAAGTCAGAAAGTGAAAGACACATATATCATATCACTTATAGGTGTTACCTAAAAATGGATACCAGCTCAGATATTTCCACGGAGAAGGGCAATCACAGATTCATTAAACAAACTTATGGTTCACCAATGGAAAGGTGTGAGGATTGGTTTCATTACGATATCGGGGTTAACAGACATATACAAACACAGGTGACATATATAATCACCAAAGACCTACAGAATACCAAGAGAGGACTACTCAACATTCTGTCATAACGTACATGGGAAAAGGATCCCAGGAGAAACAGACATCTGTATACGTGTAAAAGAACCACATCTTCCACACCTACAACAAGCCAAACATTGTAATCAAACTTGCTGTAATAAGAAATAAAAAATTAAATTAAAAACACGAACAAGAAGTAGTGAGACAAACGTGAGGGGCTTTCTCCTGGCACATTCCATTCTAAACTCCAATCTAGAACACCACTTCCACTGAGGCTCTCTTGCCCTAGTAACCAGATTTGGTAAGGGTGAACTGCTGCCACCTTGTGGCCGTTTCACACAACAGCAGCTTTAATCCCAATGCTAATGGTCAGTTGATATTCAAAATCATTGCAGGCCTGTAAATGACACCTGCCCTGAAAACAAATCCTGGGGTCACATATCGACCAAAAAATTCAAAGGACGTCCATATATCAAAACGACCGTTTCAAAAGGCATATTTTACGCACATTAGTGTTCTGCTTCTTTCCTTTCTTTCCTTTTTTGTTAAAAAAAAAACGGGAATGGAAAAAGGCATCCCTCAGAATGGGCGAAAATCGTTGCAGACGAATCAATGGACAGAGGTTTAATCTCCAATATGTATATACAGCTCATGCAGCTTAATATTAAAAAAAACAAACAACCCAAAAAAAAATGGGCAGAAGATCTCAAGAGACGTTTCTTCAAAGGAGACAGAGATGGCCAAGACGCACATGAAAAGCTGCTCAACAGCACTAATTATTAGAGAAATGCAAATCAAAACTACAATGAGGTATCACCTCACACCTGTTAGAATCGGCATCATCAGAAAATCTACAAACAACCAATTCTGGGGAGGGTGTGGACAAAAGGAGCCCTCTTCCACTATTGGTGGGAATGTAAATTGATACAGTCACTATGGAGAACAGTATGGAGTTTCCTTAAAAAAATTAGAAATAGAATTTCCATCTGATCCAGCAATCCCACTTCTGGGCATATACCCAGAGAAAACCGTATTTCAAAAAGGCACATTCACCACAATGTTCGTTGCAGCACTATTTACAATAGCCAGGTAATGGAAGCAACCTAAATGCCCACAGACAGATGAATGGATAAAGATGTGGTACATATATAAAATGGAATATTACTCGGCCATTAAAAGGAATGAAACTGGGTCATTTGTAGAGACATCGATGGATCAAGAGACTGTCATACAGAATGAAGTAAGTCAGAAAGAGGAAAACAAATATTGTATATTAATGCATATATGTGAAGCCTAAAAATGGTACAGATGAACTGGTTTGCAGGGAAGAAATAGAGACACAGAGGTAGAGAACAAACGTATGGACACCAAGTGTGAGAAGCCATGGGGTGGTGGTGGTGGGATGAGTTGGGAGTTTGGGATTGACCTGTATACATGTATATGCATAAAATACATAACTAATAATAACGTGCTGTATAAAAAAATAAATAAAATTAAATTTCAAAATTTTAAAAAATAAAATTTAAAAATAAAACAGAAAAAAGTTCTTCCCGTCACACAGATGTATTTATAGGAATGAATTATTTCCATGCTTATATCTATAAATACATAAAAGAGGAATAAAATCTAACTTGAACCATAAAAAAAAAAAAACCTGAACCCACGAGTTATACAGAGGAAAACCCTATCAGGGCACTTGGTCCAGTGGTAAACAATTCTGAAATTGGTCAGAGGTGGGGAACCATCTCCCATACAGCCAGCAACCCACCCCCCACGCAAGGAGCGTCCTCATTGCAAAGCTGGGGGACCGTGCCGAGGCATCTGTGAGTAAACGTGAGCTGAGCCCCAGGCCAGCTGCTGCTGAACTGTTCCCACCCTTTCCAGGTAAAACACCTGAATATGTACAAGGGCTTGAAAGCCTAGAGGAAGGACCGTGGAGCCACACCAGCGACAGCACGCAGGCCAACTTGGTGCCTGCAGGCCAGCCAGTGTGGTCCTGGCACCGGGCGCTCTTCCAGAAGCTTTCCATTGCCCTGCCTGAGATACCCCTCCTGTCCCGGCCCCCACTGCGTTTTTCCTTCCTCACCTCTTTCCGGAGAGAAATTCCAGCAGAAGGTATGGGTGACACAACCTCTTCTTTACAGGCGGCAGCCTGGCAACTCCTGCAGAAAGGCCAGCAGAACCCCACTCACACCGGGCCACCCACAAAGCTGTGGCCCCTCACTCCCTCCCACCAGCACAGCCCCGAGACTGCTGACGGGGCAGAGAATATGGAGTCAGGCACAGCTTCAGGGGCTATTGCTGCCTGGAGCGCTGTTTATATTGACCTCAACGAGGCACACCTGGGGAGGGCGGGCCGGCAGGGTAAGGCTGCCCAGGTCAGCTAATCCACAACCCTCAGGGAATCACATTGTTGAAAATGGACCCCGCTAAGGCAGAAGAGAAGCCAAGGGAAAAAAGGACACAATGACATTTGCAGCACCGTAGATGAGTCTAGAAGTAATCACGTGACTTGTAGTAAGTCAGAAAGTGAAAGACACATATCATATCATATCACTTACAGGTGTTACCTAAAAATGGATACCAGGGCAGATATTTCCACGGAGAAGGGCAATCACAGATTCAGTAAACAAACTTATGGTTCACCAATGGAAAGGTGTGAGGATTGGTTTCATTACGATATCGGGGTTAACAGACATATACAAACACAGGTGACATATATAATCACCAAAGACCTACAGAATACCAAGAGAGGACTACTCAACATTCTGTCATAACGTACATGGGAAAAGGATCCCAGGAAGAACAGACATCTGTATATGTGTAAAAGAACCACATCTTCCACACCTACAACAAGCCAAACATTGTAATCAAACTTGCTGTAATAAAAAATAAAAAATTAAATTAAAAACACGAACAAGAAGTAGTGAGACATACGTGAGGGGCTTTCTCCTGGCACATTCCATTCTAAACTCCAATCTAGAACACCACTTCCACTGAGGCTCTCTTGCCCTAGTAACCAGATTTGGTAAGGGTGAACTGCTGCCACCTTGTGGCCGTTTCACACAACAGCAGCTTTAATCCCAACGCTAATGGTCAGTTGATATTCAAAATCATTGCAGGCCTGTAAATGACACCTGCCCTGAAAACAAATCCTGGGGTCACATATCGACCAAAAAATTCAAAGGACGCCCATATTTCAAAACGACCGTTTCAAAAGGCATATTTTACGCACATTAGTGTTCTGCTTCTTTTCCTTTCTTTCCTTTTTTGTTAAAAAACACGGGAATGGAAAAAGGCATCCCTCAGAATGGGTGAAAATCGTTGCAAACGAATCAATGGACAGAGGTTTAATCTCCAATCTATATAAACATCTCATGCAGCTTAATATTAAAAAAACAAACAACCCAAAATAAATGGGCAGAAGATCTACAGAGACGTTTCTTCAAAGGAGACACAGAGATGGCCAAGACGCACATGAAAAGCTGCTCAACAGCACAAATTATTAGAGAAATGCAAATCAAAACTACAATGAGGTATCACCTCACACCTGTTAGAATCGGCATCATCAGAAAATCTACAAACAACCAATTCTGGGGAGGGTGTGGACAAAAGGAGCCCTCTTCCACTATTGGTGGGAATGTAAATTGATACAGTCACTATGGAGAACAGTATGGAGTTTCCTTAAAAAAACTAGAAATAGAATTACCATCTGATCCAGCAATCCCAATTCTGGGCATATACCCAGAGAAAACCGTAAATCAAAAAGGCACATTCACACAATGTTCATTGCAGCACTATTTACAATAGCCAGGTAATGGAAGCAAGCTAAATGCCCACAGACAGATGAATGGATAAAGATGTGGTACATATATGAAATGGAATATTACTCGGCCATAAAAAGGAATGAAACTGGGTCATTTGTAGACACATTGATGGATCGAGAGACTGTCATACAGAATGAAGTAAGTCAGAAAGAGGAAAACAAATATTGTATATTAATGCATATATGTGGAGCCTAAAAATGGTACAGATGAACTGGTTTGCAGGGAAGAAATAGAGACACAGAGGTAGAGAACAAACGTATGGACACCAAGTGTGGGAAGCCATGGGGTGGTGGTGGTGGGATGAGTTGGGAGTTTGGGATTGACCTGTATACATGTATATGCATAAAATACATAACTAATAATAACCTGCTCTATAAAAACATAAATAAAATTAAATTTCAAAATTTTAAAAAATAAAATTTAAAAATAAAAAAGAAAAAATTCTTCCTGTCAATAAGATGTATTTATAGGAATGAATTATTTCCATGCTTACATTTATAAATACATAACAGAGGAATAAAATCTAACTTGAACCATAAAAGAAAAAAAAAGTGAACCTACGAGTTATACAGCGGAAAATCCTATCACAGCACTTGCTCCAGCGGTAAACAATTCTGAAATTGGTCAGAGGTGGGGAACCATCTCCCATACAGCCAGCAACCCACCCCCCATGCAAGGAGCGTCCTCATTGCAAAGCTGGGGGACCGTGCGGAGGCATCTGTGAGTAAACGTGAGCTGAGCCCCAGGCCACCTGCTGCTGAACTGTTCCCACCCTTTCCTGTAAAACACCTGAATATATACAAGGGCTTGAAAGCCTAGAGGAAGGACCGTGGAGCCACACCAGCGACAGCACGCAGGCCAACTTGGTGCCTGCAGGCCAGCCAGTGTGGTCCTGGCACCGGGCGCTCTTCCAGAAGCTTTCCATTGCCCTGCCTGAGATACCGCTCCTGTCCCGGCCCCCACTGCTTTTTTCCTTCCTCACCTCTGTCCGGAGAGAATTTCCAGCGGAAGGTATGGGTGACACATCCTCTTCTTTACAGGCGGCAACCTGGCAACTCCTGCAGAAAGGCCAGGAGAACCCCACTCACACCGGGCCACCCACAAAGCTGTGGCCCCTCACTCCCTCCTACCAGCACAGCCCCGAGACTGCTGACGGGGCAGACAATATGGAGTCAGGCACAGCTTCAGGGGCTATTGCTGCCTGGAGTGCTGTTTATATAGACCTCAATGAGGCACACCTGGGGAGGGCGGGTCGGCAGGGTAAGGCTGCCCAGGTCAGCTAATCCACAACCCTCAGGGAATCACATTGTTGAAAATGGACCCCACTAAGGCAGAAGAGTAGCCAAGGGAAAAAAGGACACAATGCCATTTGCAGCACCATAGATGAGTCTAGAAGTAATCACGTGACTTGTAGTAAGTCAGAAAGTGAAAGACACATATCATATCATATCACTTATAAGTTTTACCTAAAAATGGATATCAGGGCAGATATTTCCACGGAGAAGGGCAATCACAGATTCATTAAACAAACTTATGGTTCACCAATGGAAAGGTGTGAGGATTGGTTTCATTACGATATCGGGGTTAACAGACATATACAAACACAGGTGACATATATAATCACCAAAGACCTACAGAATACCAAGAGAGGACTACTCAACATTCTGTCATAACGTATATGGGAAAAGGATCCCAGGAAGAACAGACATCTGTATATGTGTAAAAGAACCACATCTTCCACACCTACAACAAGCCAAACATTGTAATCAAACTTGCTGTAATAAAAAATAAAAAATTAAATTAAAAACACGAACAAGAAGTAGTGAGACAAACGTGAGGGGCTTTCTCCTGGCACATTCCATTCTAAACTCCAATCTAGAACACCACTTCCACTGAGGCTCTCTTGCCCTAGTAACCAGATTTGGTAAGGGTGAACTGCTGCCACCTTGTGGCCGTTTCACACAACAGCAGCTTTAATCCCAGCGCTAGTGGTCAGTTGATATTCAAAATCATTGCAGGCCTGTAAATGACACCTGCCCTGAAAACAAATCCTGGGGTCACATATCGACCAAAAAATTCAAAGGACGTCCATATTTCAAAACGACCGTTTCAAAAGGCATATTTTACGCACATTAGTGTTCTGCTTCTTTTCCTTTCTTTCCTTTTTTGTTAAAAAACACGGGAATGGAAAAAGGCATCCCTCAGAATGGGCGAAAATCGTTGCAGACGAATCAATGGACAGAGGTTTAATCTCCAATATATATAAACAGCTCATGCAGCTTAATATTAAAAAAACAAACAACCCAAAAAAAAATGGGCAGAAGATCTAAAGAGACGTTTCTTCAAAGGAGACACAGAGATGGCCAAGACGCACATGAAAAGCTGCTCAACAGCACTAATTATTAGAGAAATGCAAATCAAAACTACAATGAGGTATCACCTCACACCTGTTAGAATCGGCATCATCAGAAAATCTACAAACAACCAATTCTGGGGAGGGTGTGGACAAAAGGAGCCCTCTTCCACTATTGGTGGGAATGTAAATTGATACAGTCACTATGGAGAACAGTATGGAGTTTCCTTAAAAAAACTAGAAATAGAATTTCCATCTGATCCAGCAATCCCATTTCTGGGCATATACCCAGAGAAAACCGTAAATCAAAAAGGCACATTCACCACAATGTTCGTTGCAGCACTATTTACAATAGCCAGGTAATAGAAGCAACCTAAATGCCCACAGACAGATGAATGGATAAAGATGTGGTACATATATAAAATGGAATATTACTCGGCCATTAAAAGGAATGAAACTGGGTCATTTGTAGAGACATCGATGGATCGAGAGACTGTCATACAGAATGAAGTAAGTCAGAAAGAGGAAAACAAATATTGTATATTAATGCATATATGTGGAGCCTAAAAATGGTACAGATGAACTGGTTTGCAGGGAAGAAATAGAGACACAGAGGTAGAGAACAAACGTATGGACACCAAGTGTGGGAAGCCATGGGGTGGTGGTGGTGGGATGAGTTGGGAGTTTGGGATTGACCTGTATACATGTATATGAATAAAATACATAACTAATAATAACGTGCTGTATAAAAAAATAAATAAAATTAAATTTCAAAATTTTAAAAAATAAAATTTAAAAATAAAACAGAAAAAAGTTCTTCCCGTCACACAGATGTATTTATAGGAATGAATTATTTCCATGCTTATATCTATAAATACATAAAAGAGGAATAAAATCTAACTTGAACCATAAAAAAAAAAGTGAACCCACGAGTTATACAGAGGACAACCCTATCAGGGCACTTGCTCCAGTGGTAAACAATTCTGAAATTGGTCAGAGGTGGGGAACCATCTCCCATACAGCCAGCAACCCACCCCCACGCAAGGAGCGTCCTCATTGCAAAGCTGGGGGACCATGCCGAGGCATCTGTGAGTAAACGTGAGCTGAGCCCCAGGCCAGCTGCTGCTGAACTGTTCCCACCCTTTCCAGGTAAAACACCTGAATATGTACAAGGGCTTGAAAGCCTAGAGGAAGGACCGTGGAGCCACACCAGCGACCGCACGCAGGCCAACTTGGTGCCTGCAGGCCAGCCAGTGTGGTCCTGGCACCGGGCGCTCTTCCAGAAGCTTTCCATTGCCCTGCCTGAGATACCGCTCCTGTCCCGGCCCCCACTGCTTTTTTCCTTCCTCACCTCTGTCCGGAGAGAATTTCCAGCGGAAGGTATGGGTGACACATCCTCTTCTTTACAGGCGGCAACCTGGCAACTCCTGCAGAAAGGCCAGGAGAACCCCACTCACACCGGGCCACCCACAAAGCTGTGGCCCCTCACTCCCTCCCACCAGCACAGCCCCGAGACTGCTGACGGGGCAGAGAATATGGAGTCAGGCACAGCTTCAGGGGCTATTGCTGCCTGGAGCGCTGTTTATATTGACCTCAACGAGGCACACCTGGGGAGGGCGGGCCGTCAGGGTAAGGCTGCCCAGGTCAGCTAATCCACAACCCTCAGGGAATCACATTGTTGAAAATGGACCCCGCTAAGCCAGAAGAGAAGCCAAGGGAAAAAAGGACACAATGCCATTTGCAGCACCGTAGATGAGTCTAGAAGTAATCACATGACTTGTAGTAAGTCAGAAAGTGAAAGACACATATCATATCATATCACTTATAGGTGTTACCTAAAAATGGATACCAGGGCAGATATTTCCACGGAGAAGGGCAATCACAGATTCAGTAAACAAACTTATGGTTCACCAATGGAAAGGTGTGAGGATTGGTTTCATTACGATATCGGGGTTAACAGACATATACAAACACAGGTGACATATATAATCACCAAAGACCTACAGAATACCAAGAGAGGACTACTCAACATTCTGTCATAACGTACATGGGAAAAGGATCCCAGGAAGAACAGACATCTGTATACGTGTAAAAGAACCACATCTTCCACATCTACAACAAGCCAAACATTGTAATCAAACTTGCTGTAATAAGAAATAAAAAATTAAATTAAAAACACGAACAAGAAGTAGTGAGACAAACGTGAGGGGATTTCTCCTGGCACATTCCATTCTAAACTCCAATCTAGAACACCACTTCCACTGAGGCTCTCTTGCCCTAGTAACCAGATTTGGTAAGGGTGAACTGCTGCCACCTTGTGGCCGTTTCACACAACAGCAGCTTTAATCCCAGCGCTAGTGGTCAGTTGATATTCAAAATCATTGCAGGCCTGTAAATGACACCTGCCCTGAAAACAAATCCTGGGGTCACATATCGACCAAAAAATTCAAAGGACGTCCATATTTCAAAACGACCGTTCCAAAAGGCATATTTTACGCACATTAGTGTTCTGCTTCTTTTCCTTTCTTTCCTTTTTTGTTAAAAAACACGGGAATGGAAAAAGGCATCCCTCAGAATGGGCGAAAATCGTTGCAGACGAATCAATGGACAGAGGTTTAATCTCCAATATATATATACAGCTCATGCAGCTTAATATTAAAAAAACAAACAACCCAAAATAAATGGGCAGAAGATCTAAAGAGACGTTTCTTCAAAGGAGACACAGAGATGGCCAAGACGCACATGAAAAGCTGCTCAACAGCACTAATTATTAGAGAAATGCAAATCAAAACTACAATGAGGTATCACCTCACACCTGTTAGAATCGGCATCATCAGAAAATCTACAAACAACCAATTCTGGGGAGGGTGTGGACAAAAGGAGCCCTCTTCCACTATTGGTGGGAATGTAAATTGATACAGTCACTATGGAGAACAGTATGGAGTTTCCTTAAAAAAATTAGAAATAGAATTTCCATCTGATCCAGCAATCCCACTTCTGGGCATATACCCAGAGAAAACCGTATTTCAAAAAGGCACATTCACCACAATGTTCGTTGCAGCACTATTTACAATAGCCAGGTAATGGAAGCAACCTAAATGCCCACAGACAGATGAATGGATAAAGATGTGGTACATATATAAAATGGAATATTACTCGGCCATTAAAAGGAATGAAACTGGGTCATTTGTAGAGACATCGATGGATCGAGAGACTGTCATACAGAATGAAGTAAGTCAGAAAGAGGAAAACAAATATTGTATATTAATGCATATATGTGGAACCTAAAAAATGGTACAGATGAACTGGTTTGCAGGGAAGAAATAGAGACACAGAGGTAGAGAACAAACGTATGGACACCAAGTGTGGGAAGCCATGGGGTGGTGGTGGTGGGATGAGTTGGGAGATTGGGATTGAGCTGTATACATGTATATGCATAAAATACATAACTAATAATAACCTGCTGTATAAAAACATAAATAAAATTAAATTTAAAAATTTTAAAAAATAAAATTTAAAAATAAAACAGAAAAAAGTTCTTCCCGTCACACAGATGTATTTATAGGAATGAATTATTTCCATGCTTATATCTATAAATACATAAAAGAGGAATAAAATCTAACTTGAACCATAAAAAAAAAAAACCTGAACCCACGAGTTATACAGAGGAAAACCCTATCAGGGCACTTGCTCCAGTGGTAAACAATTCTGAAATTGGTCAGAGGTGGGGAACCATCTCCCATACAGCCAGCAACCCACCCCCCACGCAAGGAGCGTCCTCATTGCAAAGCTGGGGGACCGTGCCGAGGCATCTGTGAGTAAACGTGAGCTGAGCCCCAGGCCAGCTGCTGCTGAACTGTTCCCACACTTTCCAGGTAAAACACCTGAATATGTACAAGGGCTTGAAAGCCTAGAGGAAGGACCGTGGAGCCACACCAGCGACAGCACGCAGGCCAACTTGGTGCCTGCAGGCCAGCCAGTGTGGTCCTGGCACCGGGCGCTCTTCCAGAATCTTTCCATTGCCCTGCCTGAGATACCCCTCCTGTCCCGGCCCCCACTGCTTTTTTCCTTCCTCACCTCTGTCCGGAGAGAAATTCCAGCGGAAGGTATGGGTGACACAACCTCTTCTTTACAGGCGGCAGCCTGGCAACTCCTGCAGAAAGGCCAGCAGAACCCCACTCACACCGGGCCACCAAAAAAGCTCTGGCCCCTCACTCCCTCCCACCAGCACAGCCCCGAGACTGCTGACGGGGCAGAGAATATGGAGTCAGGCACAGCTTCAGGGGCTATTGCTGCCTGGAGCGCTGTTTATATTGACCTCAACGAGGCACACCTGGGGAGGGCGGGCCGTCAGGGTAAGGCTGCCCAGGTCAGCTAATCCACAACCCTCAGGGAATCACATTGTTGAAAATGGACCCCGCTAAGGCAGAAGAGAAGCCAAGGGAAAAAAGGACACAATGCCATTTGCAGCACCGTAGATGAGTCTAGAAGTAATCACGTGACTTGTAGTAAGTCAGAAAGTGAAAGACACATATATCACATCACTTATAGGTGTTACCTAAAAATGGATACCAGGGCAGATATTTCCACGGAGAAGGGCAATCACAGATTCATTAAACAAACTTATGGTTCACCAATGGAAAGGTGTGAGGATTGGTTTCATTACGATATCGGGGTTAACAGACATATACAAACACAGGTGACATATATAATCACCAAAGACCTACAGAATACCAAGAGAGGACTACTCAACATTCTGTCATAACGTACATGGGAAAAGGATCCCAGGAAGAACAGACATCTGTATATGTGTAAAAGAACCACATCTTCCACACCTACAACAAGCCAAACATTGTAATCAAACTTGCTGTAATAAGAAATAAAAAATTAAATTAAAAACACGAACAAGAAGTAGTGAGACAAACGTGAGGGGCTTTCTCCTGGCACATTCCATTCTAAACTCCAATCTAGAACACCACTTCCACTGAGGCTCTCTTGCCCTAGTAACCAGATTTGGTAAGGGTGAACTGCTGCCACCTTGTGGCCGTTTCACACAACAGCAGCTTTAATCCCAACGCTAATGGTCAGTTGATATTCAAAATCATTGCAGGCCTGTAAATGACACCTGCCCTGAAAACAAATCCTGGGGTCACATATCGACCAAAAAATTCAAAGGACGTCCATATTTCAAAACGACCGTTTCAAAAGGCATATTTTATGCACATTAGTGTTCTGCTTCTTTCCTTTCTTTCCTTTTTTGTTAAAAAAAAAAAACGGGAATGGAAAAAGGCATCCCTCAGAATGGGCGAAAATCGTTGCAGACGAATCAATGGACAGAGGTTTAATCTCCAATATATATATACAGCTCATGCAGCTTAATATTAAAAAAACAAACAACCCAAAATAAATGGGCAGAAGATCTAAAGAGACGTTTCTTCAAAGGAGACACAGAGATGGCCAAGACGCACATGAAAAGCTGCTCAACAGCACTAATTATTAGAGAAATGCAAATCAAAACTACAATGAGGTATCACCTCACACCTGTTAGAATCGGCATCATCAGAAAATCTACAAACAACCAATTCTGGGGAGGGTGTGGACAAAAGGAGCCCTCTTCCACTATTGGTGGGAATGTAAATTGATACAGTCACTATGGAGAACATTATGGAGTTTCCTTAAAAAAATTAGAAATAGAATTTCCATCTGATCCAGCAATCCCACTTCTGGGCATATACCCAGAGAAAACCGTATTTCAAAAAGGCACATTCACCACAATGTTCGTTGCAGCACTATTTACAATAGCCAGGTAATGGAAGCAACCTAAATGCCCACAGACAGATGAATGGATAAAGATGTGGTACATATATAAAATGGAATATTACTCGGCCATTAAAAGGAATGAAACTGGGTCATTTGTAGAGACATCGATGGATCCAGAGACTGTCATACAGAATAAAGTAAGTCAGAAAGAGGAAAACAAATATTGTATATTAATGCATATATGTGGAGCCTAAAAATGGTACAGATGAACTGGTTTGCAGGGAAGAAATAGAGACACAGAGGTAGAGAACAAACGTATGGACACCAAGTGTGGGAAGCCATGGGGTGGTGGTGGTGGGATGAGTTGGGAGTTTGGGATTGACCTGTATACATGTATATGCATAAAATACATAACTAATAATAACGTGCTGTATAAAAAAATAAATAAAATTAAATTTCAAAATTTTAAAAAATAAAATTTAAAAATAAAACAGAAAAAAGTTCTTCCCGTCACACAGATGTATTTATAGGAATGAATTATTTCCATGCTTATATCTATAAATACATAAAAGAGGAATAAAATCTAACTTGAACCATAAAAAAAAAGTGAACCCACGAGTTATACAGAGGAAAACCCTATCAGGGCACTTGCTCCAGTGGTAAACAATTCTGAAATTGGTCAGAGGTGGGGAACCATCTCCCATACAGCCAGCAACCCACCCCCCACGCAAGGAGCGTCCTCATTGCAAAGCTGGGGGACCATGCCGAGGCATCTGTGAGTAAACGTGAGCTGAGCCCCAGGCCAGCTGCTGCTGAACTGTTCCCACACTTTCCAGGTAAAACACCTGAATATGTACAAGGGCTTGAAAGCCTAGAGGAAGGACCGTGGAGCCACACCAGCGACAGCACGCAGGCCAACTTGGTGCCTGCAGGCCAGCCAGTGTGGTCCTGGCACCGGGCGCTCTTCCAGAATCTTCCCATTGCCCTGCCTGAGATATCCCTCCTGTCCCGGCCCCCACTGCTTTTTTCCTTCCTCACCTCTGTCCGGAGAGAAATTCCAGCGGAAGGTATGGGTGACACAACCTCTTCTTTACAGGCGGCAGCCTGGCAACTCCTGCAGAAAGGCCAGCAGAACCCCACTCACACCGGGCCACCCACAAAGCTCTGGCCCCTCACTCCCTCCCACCAGCACAGCCCCGAGACTGCTGACGGGGCAGACAATATGGAGTCAGGCACAGCTTCAGGGGCTATTGCTGCCTGGAGCGCTGTTTATATTGACCTCAACGAGGCACACCTGGGGAGGGCGGGCCGTCAGGGTAAGGCTGCCCAGGTCAGCTAATCCACAACCCTCAGGGAATCACATTGTTGAAAATGGACCCCACTAAGCCAGAAGAGAAGCCAAGGGAAAAAAGGACACAATGACATTTGCAGCACCGTAGATGAGTCTAGAAGTAATCACGTGACTTGTAGTAAGTCAGAAAGTGAAAGACACATATCATATCATATCACTTATAGGTGTTACCTAAAAATGGATACCAGCGCAGATATTTCCAAGGAGAAGGGCAATCACAGATTCAGTAAACAAACTTATGGTTCACCAATGGAAAGGTGTGAGGATTGGTTTCATTACGATATTGGGGTTAACAGACATATGCAAACACAGGTGACATATATAATCACCAAAGACCTACAGAATACCAAGAGAGGACTACTCAACATTCTGTCATAACGTACATGGGAAAAGGATCCCAGGAAGAACAGACATCTGTATATGTGTAAAAGAACCACATCTTCCACACCTACAACAAGCCAAACATTGTAATCAAACTTGCTGTAATAAAAAATAAAAAATTAAATTAAAAACACGAACAAGAAGTAGTGAGACAAACGTGAGGGGCTTTCTCCTGGCACATTCCATTCTAAACTCCAATCTAGAACACCACTTCCACTGAGGCTCTCTTGCACTAGTAACCAGATTTGGTAAGGGTGAACTGCTGCCACCTTGTGGCCGTTTCACACAACAGCAGCTTTAATCCCAGCGCTAATGGTCAGTTGATATTCAAAATCATTGCAGGCCTGTAAATGACACCTGCCCTGAAAACAAATCCTGGGGTCACATATCGACCAAAAAATTCAAAGGACGTCCATATTTCAAAACGACCGTTTCAAAAGGCATATTTTACGCACATTAGTGTTCTGCGTCTTTCCTTTTTTGTTAAAAAAAAACGGGAATGGAAAAAGGCATCCCTCAGAATGGGCAAAAATCGTTGCAGACGAATCAATGGACAGAGGTTTAATCTCCAATATATATAAACAGCTCATGCAGCTTAATATTAAAAAAACAAACAACCCCCAAAAAATGGGCAGAAGATCTAAAGAGACGTTTCTTCAAAGGAGACACAGAGATGGCCAAGACGCACATGAAAAGCTGCTCAACAGCACTAATTATTAGAGAAATGCAAATCAAAACTACAATGAGGTATCACCTCACACCTGTTAGAATCGGCATCATCAGAAAATCTACAAACAACCAATTCTGGGGAGGGTGTGGACAAAAGGAGCCCTCTTCCACTATTGGTGGGAATGTAAATTGATACAGTCACTATGGAGAACAGTATGGAGTTTCCTTAAAAAAACTAGAAATAGAATTTCCATCTGATCCAGCAATCCCATTTCTGGGCATATACCCAGAGAAAACCGTAAATCAAAAAGGCACATTCACCACAATGTTCGTTGCAGCACTATTTACAATAGCCAGGTAATAGAAGCAACCTAAATGCCCACAGACAGATGAATGGATAAAGATGTGGTACATATATAAAATGGAATATTACTCGGCCATTAAAAGGAATGAAACTGGGTCATTTGTAGAGACATCGATGGATCCAGAGACTGTCATACAGAATGAAGTAAGTCAGAAAGAGGAAAACAAATATTGTATATTAATGCATATATGTGGAGCCTAAAAATGGTACAGATGAACTGGTTTGCAGGGAAGAAATAGAGACACAGAGGTAGAGAACAAACCTATGGACACCAAGTGTGGGAAGCCATGGGGTGGTGGTGGTGGGATGAGTTGGGAGTATGGGATTGACCTGTATACATGTATATGAATAAAATACATAACTAATAATAACGTGCTGTATAAAAAAATAAATAAAATTAAATTTCAAAATTTTAAAAAATAAAATTTAAAAATAAAACAGAAAAAAGTTCTTCCCGTCACACAGATGTATTTATAGGAATGAATTATTTCCATGCTTATATCTATAAATACATAAAAGAGGAATAAAATCAAACTTGAACCATAAAAAAAAAAAACCTGAACCCACGAGTTATACAGAGGAAAACCCTATCAGGGCACTTGCTCCAGTGGTAAACAATTCTGAAATTGGTCAGAGGTGGGGAACCATCTCCCATACAGCCAGCAACCCACCCCCCACGCAAGGAGCGTCCTCATTGCAAAGCTGGGGGACCATGCCGAGGCATCTGTGAGTAAACGTGAGCTGAGCCCCAGGCCAGCTGCTGCTGAACTGTTCCCACCCTTTCCAGGTAAAACACCTGAATATGTACAAGGGCTTGAAAGCCTAGAGGAAGGACCGTGGAGCCACACCAGCGACCGCACGCAGGCCAACTTGGTGCCTGCAGGCCAGCCAGTGTGGTCCTGGCACCGGGCGCTCTTCCAGAAGCTTTCCATTGCCCTGCCTGAGATACCCCTCCTGTCCCGGCCCCCACTGCTTTTTTCCTTCCTCACCTCTGTCCGGAGAGAAATTCCAGCAGAAGGTATGGGTGACACAACCTCTTCTTTACAGGCGGCAGCCTGGCAACTCCTGCAGAAAGGCCAGCAGAACCCCACTCACACTGGGCCACCCACAAAGCTGTGGCCCCTCACTCCCTCCCACCAGCACAGCCCCGAGACTGCTGACGGGGCAGAGAATATGGAGTCAGGCACAGCTTCAGGGGCTATTGCTGCCTGGAGCGCTGTTTATATTGACCTCAACGAGGCACACCTGGGGAGGGCGGGCCGTCAGGGTAAGGCTGCCCAGGTCAGCTAATCCACAACCCTCAGGGAATCACATTGTTGAAAATGGACCCCGCTAAGGCAGAAGAGAAGCCAAGGGAAAAAAGGACACAATGCCATTTGCAGCACCGTAGATGAATCTAGAAGTAATCACATGACTGGTAGTAAGTCAGAAAGTGAAAGACACATATCATATCATATCACTTATAGGTGTTACCTAAAAATGGATACCAGGGCAGATATTTCCACGGAGAAGGGCAATCACAGATTCAGTAAACAAACTTATGGTTCACCAATGGAAAGGTGTGAGGATTGGTTTCATTACGATATCGGGGTTAACAGACATATACAAACACAGGTGACATATATAATCACCAAAGACCTACAGAATACCAAGAGAGGACTACTCAACATTCTGTCATAACGTACATGGGAAAAGGATCCCAGGAAGAACAGACATCTGTATATGTGTAAAAGAACCACATCTTCCACACCTACAACAAGCCAAACATTGTAATCAAACTTGCTGTAATAAGAAATAAAAAATTAAATTAAAAACACGAACAAGAAGTAGTGAGACAAACGTGAGGGGCTTTCTCCTGGCACATTCCATTCTAAACTCCAATCTAGAACACCACTTCCACTGAGGCTCTCTTGCACTAGTAACCAGATTTGGTAAGGGTGAACTGCTGCCACCTTGTGGCCGTTTCACACAACAGCAGCTTTAATCCCAGCGCTAATGGTCAGTTGATATTCAAAATCATTGCAGGCCTGTAAATGACACCTGCCCTGAAAACAAATCCTGGGGTCACATATCGACCAAAAAATTCAAAGGACGTCCAAATTTCAAAACGACCGTTTCAAAAGGCATATTTTACGCACATTAGTGTTCTGCTTCTTTCCTTTCTTTCCTTTTTTGTTAAAAAAAAAACGGGAATGGAAAAAGGCATCCCTCAGAATGGGCGAAAATCGTTGCAGACGAATCAATGGACAGAGGTTTAATCTCCAATATATATAAACAGCTCATGCAGCTTAATATTAAAAAAACAAACAACCCACAAAAAAATGGGCAGAAGATCTAAAGAGACGTTTCTTCAAAGGAGACACAGAGATGGCCAAGACGCACATGAAAAGCTGCTCAACAGCACTAATTATTAGAGAAATGCAAATCAAAACTACAATGAGGTATCACCTCACACCTGTTAGAATCGGCATCATCAGAAAATCTACAAACAACCAATTCTGGGGAGGGTGTGGACAAAAGGAGCCCTCTTCCACTATTGGTGGGAATGTAAATTGATACAGTCACTATGGAGAACAGTATGGAGTTTCCTTAAAAAAATTAGAAATAGAATTTCCATCTGATCCAGCAATCCCACTTCTGGGCATATACCCAGAGAAAACCGTATTTCAAAAAGGCACATTCACCACAATGTTCGTTGCAGCACTATTTACAATAGCCAGGTAATGGAAGCAACCTAAATGCCCACAGACAGATGAATGGATAAAGATGTGGTACATATATAAAATGGAATATTACTCGGCCATTAAAAGGAATGAAACTGGGTCATTTGTAGAGACATCGATGGATCCAGAGACTGTCATACAGAATAAAGTAAGTCAGAAAGAGGAAAACAAATATTGTATATTAATGCATATATGTGGAGCCTAAAAATGGTACAGATGAACTGGTTTGCAGGGAAGAAATAGAGACACAGAGGTAGAGAACAAACGTATGGACACCAAGTGTGGGAAGCCATGGGGTGGTGGTGGTGGGATGAGTTGGGAGTTTGGGATTGACCTGTATACATGTATATGCATAAAATACATAACTAATAATAACGTGCTGTATAAAAAAATAAATAAAATTAAATTTCAAAATTTTAAAAACTAAAATTTAAAAATAAAACAGAAAAAAGTTCTTCCCGTCACACAGATGTATTTATAGGAATGAATTATTTCCATGCTTATATCTATAAATACATAAAAGAGGAATAAAATCTAACTTGAACCATAAAAAAAAAAGTGAACCCACGAGTTATACAGAGGAAAACCCTATCAGGGCACTTGCTCCAGTGGTAAACAATTCTGAAATTGGTCAGAGGTGGGGAACCATCTCCCATACAGCCAGCAACCCACCCCCCACGCAAGGAGCGTCCTCATTGCAAAGCTGGGGGACCATGCCGAGGCATCTGTGAGTAAACGTGAGCTGAGCCCCAGGCCAGCTGCTGCTGAACTGTTCCCACACTTTCCAGGTAAAACACCTGTATATGTACAAGGGCTTGAAAGCCTAGAGGAAGGACCGTGGAGCCACACCAGCGACCGCACGCAGGCCAACTTGGTGCCTGCAGGCCAGCCAGTGTGGTCCTGGCACCGGGCGCTCTTCCAGAAGCTTTCCATTGCCCTGCCTGAGATACCCCTCCTGTCCCGGCCCCCACTGCTTTTTTCCTTCCTCACCTCTGTCCGGAGAGAAATTCCAGCAGAAGGTATGGGTGACACAACCTCTTCTTTACAGGCGGCAGCCTGGCAACTCCTGCAGAAAGGCCAGCAGAACCCCACTCACACTGGGCCACCCACAAAGCTGTGGCCCCTCACTCCCTCCCACCAGCACAGCCCCGAGACTGCTGACGGGGCAGAGAATATGGAGTCAGGCACAGCTTCAGGGGCTATTGCTGCCTGGAGCGCTGTTTATATTGACCTCAACGAGGCACACCTGGGGAGGGCGGGCCGTCAGGGTAAGGCTGCCCAGGTCAGCTAATCCACAACCCTCAGGGAATCACATTGTTGAAAATGGACCCCGCTAAGGCAGAAGAGAAGCCAAGGGAAAAAAGGACACAATGCCATTTGCAGCACCGTAGATGAGTCTAGAAGTAATCACATGACTGGTAGTAAGTCAGAAAGTGAAAGACACATATCATATCATATCACTTATAGGTGTTACCTAAAAATGGATACCAGGGCAGATATTTCCACGGAGAAGGGCAATCACAGATTCAGTAAACAAACTTATGGTTCACCAATGGAAAGGTGTGAGGATTGGTTTCATTACGATATCGGGGTTAACAGACATATACAAACACAGGTGACATATATAATCACCAAAGACCTACAGAATACCAAGAGAGGACTACTCAACATTCTGTCATAACGTACATGGGAAAAGGATCCCAGGAAGAACAGACATCTGTATATGTGTAAAAGAACCACATCTTCCACACCTACAACAAGCCAAACATTGTAATCAAACTTGCTGTAATAAAAAATAAAAAATTAAATTAAAAACACGAACAAGAAGTAGTGAGACAAACGTGAGGGGCTTTCTCCTGGCACATTCCATTCTAAACTCCAATCTAGAACACCACTTCCACTGAGGCTCTCTTGCACTAGTAACCAGATTTGGTAAGGGTGAACTGCTGCCACCTTGTGGCCGTTTCACACAACAGCAGCTTTAATCCCAGCGCTAATGGTCAGTTGATATTCAAAATCATTGCAGGCCTGTAAATGACACCTGCCCTGAAAACAATTCCTGGGGTCACATATCGACCAAAAAATTCAAAGGACGTCCAAATTTCAAAACGACCGTTTCAAAAGGCATATTTTACGCACATTAGTGTTCTGCTTCTTTCCTTTCTTTCCTTTTTTGTTAAAAAAAAAAACGGGAATGGAAAAAGGCATCCCTCAGAATGGGCGAAAATCGTTGCAGACGAATCAATGGACAGAGGTTTAATCTCCAATATATATAAACAGCTCATGCAGCTTAATATTAAAAAAACAAACAACCCACAAAAAAATGGGCAGAAGATCTAAAGAGACGTTTCTTCAAAGGAGACACAGAGATGGCCAAGACGCACATGAAAAGCTGCTCAACAGCACTAATTATTAGAGAAATGCAAATCAAAACTACAATGAGGTATCACCTCACACCTGTTAGAATCGGCATCATCAGAAAATCTACAAACAACCAATTCTGGGGAGGGTGTGGACAAAAGGAGCCCTCTTCCACTATTGGTGGGAATGTAAATTGATACAGTCACTATGGAGAACAGTATGGAGTTTCCTTAAAAAAATTAGAAATAGAATTTCCATCTGATCCAGCAATCCCACTTCTGGGCATATACTCAGAGAAAACCGTATTTCAAAAAGGCACATTCACCACAATGTTCGTTGCAGCACTATTTACAATAGCCAGGTAATGGAAGCAACCTAAATGCCCACAGACAGATGAATGGATAAAGATGTGGTACATATATAAAATGGAATATTACTCGGCCATTAAAAGGAATGAAACTGGGTCATTTGTAGAGACATCGATGGATCCAGAGACTGTCATACAGAATAAAGTAAGTCAGAAAGAGGAAAACAAATATTGTATATTAATGCATATATGTGGAGCCTAAAAATGGTACAGATGAACTGGTTTGCAGGGAAGAAATAGAGACACAGAGGTAGAGAACAAACGTATGGACACCAAGTGTGGGAAGCCATGGGGTGGTGGTGGTGGGATGAGTTGGGAGTTTGGGATTGACCTGTATACATGTATATGCATAAAATACATAACTAATAATAACGTGCTGTATAAAAAAATAAATAAAATTAAATTTCAAAATTTTAAAAAATAAAATTTAAAAATAAAACAGAAAAAAGTTCTTCCCGTCACACAGATGTATTTATAGGAATGAATTATTTCCATGCTTATATCTATAAATACATAAAAGAGGAATAAAATCTAACTTGAACCATAAAAAAAAAAGTGAACCCACGAGTTATACAGAGGAAAACCCTATCAGGGCACTTGCTCCAGTGGTAAACAATTCTGAAATTGGTCAGAGGTGGGGAACCATCTCCCATACAGCCAGCAACCCACCCCCCACGCAAGGAGCGTCCTCATTGCAAAGCTGGGGGACCATGCCGAGGCATCTGTGAGTAAACGTGAGCTGAGCCCCAGCCAGCTGCTGCTGAACTGTTCCCACCCTTTCCAGGTAAAACACCTGAATATGTACAAGGGCTTGAAAGCCTAGAGGAAGGACCGTGGAGCCACACCAGCGACCGCACGCAGGCCAACTTGGTGCCTGCAGGCCAGCCAGTGTGGTCCTGGCACCGGGCGCTCTTCCAGAAGCTTTCCATTGCCCTGCCTGAGATACCCCTCCTGTCCCGGCCCCCACTGCTTTTTTCCTTCCTCACCTCTGTCCGGAGAGAAATTCCAGCAGAATGTATGGGTGACACAACCTCTCCTTTACAGGCTGCAGCCTGGCAACTCCTGCAGAAAGGCCAGCAGAACCCCACTCACACCGGGCCACCCACAAAGCTCTGGCCCCTCACTCCCTCCCACCAGCACAGCCCCGAGACTGCTGACGGGGCAGACAATATGGAGTCAGGCACAGCTTCAGGGGCTATTGCTGCCTGGAGCGCTGTTTATATTGACCTCAACGAGGCACACCTGGGGAGGGCGGGCCGTCAGGGTAAGGCTGCCCAGGTCAGCTAATCCACAACCCTCAGGGAATCACATTGTTGAAAATGGACCCCGCTAAGCCAGAAGAGAAGCCAAGGGAAAAAAGGACACAATGACATTTGCAGCACCGTAGATGAGTCTAGAAGTAATCACGTGACTTGTAGTAAGTCAGAAAGTGAAACACACATATCATATCATATCACTTATAGGTGTTACCTAAAAATGGATACCAGCGCAGATATTTCCAAGGAGAAGGGCAATCACAGATTCAGTAAACAAACTTATGGTTCACCAATGGAAAGGTGTGAGGATTGGTTTCATTACGATATTGGGGTTAACAGACATATGCAAACACAGGTGACATATATAATCACCAAAGACCTACAGAATACCAAGAGAGGACTACTCAACATTCTGTCATAACGTACATGGGAAAAGGATCCCAGGAAGAACAGACATCTGTATATGTGTAAAAGAACCACATCTTCCACATCTACAACAAGCCAAACATTGTAATCAAACTTGCTGTAATAAAAAATAAAAAATTAAATTAAAAACACGAACAAGAAGTAGTGAGACAAACGTGAGGGGCTTTCTCCTGGCACATTCCATTCTAAACTCCAATCTAGAACACCACTTCCACTGAGGCTCTCTTGCACTAGTAACCAGATTTGGTAAGGGTGAACTGCTGCCACCTTGTGGCCGTTTCACACAACAGCAGCTTTAATCCCAGCGCTAATGGTCAGTTGATATTCAAAATCATTGCAGGCCTGTAAATGACACCTGCCCTGAAAACAAATCCTGGGGTCACATATCGACCAAAAAATTCAAAGGACGTCCATATTTCAAAACGACCGTTTCAAAAGGCATATTTTACGCACATTAGTGTTCTGCGTCTTTCCTTTTTTGTTAAAAAAAAACGGGAATGGAAAAAGGCATCCCTCAGAATGGGCAAAAATCGTTGCAGACGAATCAATGGACAGAGGTTTAATCTCCAATATATATAAACAGCTCATGCAGCTTAATATTAAAAAAACAAACAACCCCCAAAAAATGGGCAGAAGATCTAAAGAGACGTTTCTTCAAAGGAGACACAGAGATGGCCAAGACGCACATGAAAAGCTGCTCAACAGCACTAATTATTAGAGAAATGCAAATCAAAACTACAATGAGGTATCACCTCACACCTGTTAGAATCGGCATCATCAGAATATCTACAAACAACCAATTCTGGGGAGGGTGTGGACAAAAGGAGCCCTCTTCCACTATTGGTGGGAATGTAAATTGATACAGTCACTATGGAGAACAGTATGGAGTTTCCTTAAAAAAACTAGAAATAGAATTTCCATCTGATCCAGCAATCCCATTTCTGGGCATATACCCAGAGAAAACCGTAAATCAAAAAGGCACATTCACCACAATGTTCGTTGCAGCACTATTTACAATAGCCAGGTAATAGAAGCAACCTAAATGCCCACAGACAGATGAATGGATAAAGATGTGGTACATATATAAAATGGAATATTACTCGGCCATTAAAAGGAATGAAACTGGGTCATTTGTAGAGACATCGATGGATCGAGAGACTGTCATACAGAATGAAGTAAGTCAGAAAGAGGAAAACAAATATTGTATATTAATGCATATATGTGGAGCCTAAAAATGGTACAGATGAACTGGTTTGCAGGGAAGAAATAGAGACACAGAGGTAGAGAACAAACGTATGGACACCAAGTGTGGGAAGCCATGGGGTGGTGGTGGTGGGATGAGTTGGGAGTTTGGGATTGACCTGTATACATGTATATGAATAAAATACATAACTAATAATAACGTGCTGTATAAAAAAATAAATAAAATTAAATTTCAAAATTTTAAAAAATAAAATTTAAAAATAAAACAGAAAAAAGTTCTTCCCGTCACACAGATGTATTTATAGGAATGAATTATTTCCATGCTTATATCTATAACTACATAAAAGAGGAATAAAATCTAACTTGAACCATAAAAAAAAAAAGTGAACCCACGAGTTATACAGAGGAAAACCCTATCAGGGCACTTGCTCCAGTGGTAAACAATTCTGAAATTGGTCAGAGGTGGGGAACCATCTCCCATACAGCCAGCAACCCACCCCCCACGCAAGGAGCGTCCTCATTGCAAAGCTGGGGGACCATGCCGAGGCATCTGTGAGTAAACGTGAGCTGAGCCCCAGGCCAGCTGCTGCTGAACTGTTCCCACCCTTTCCAGGTAAAACACCTGAATATGTACAAGGGCTTGAAAGCCTAGAGGAAGGACCGTGGAGCCACACCAGCGACCGCACGCAGGCCAACTTGGTGCCTGCAGGCCAGCCAGTGTGGTCCTGGCACCGGGCGCTCTTCCAGAAGCTTTCCATTGCCCTGCCTGAGATACCCCTCCTGTCCCGGCCCCCACTGCGTTTTTCCTTCCTCACCTCTGTCCGGAGAGAAATTCCAGCAGAAGGTATGGGTGACACAACCTCTTCTTTACAGGCGGCAGCCTGGCAACTCCTGCAGAAACGCCAGCAGAACCCCACTCACACTGGGCCACCCACAAAGCTGTGGCCCCTCACTCCCTCCCACCAGCACAGCCCCGAGACTGCTGACGGGGCAGACAATATGGAGTCAGGCACAGCTTCAGGGGCTATTGCTGCCTGGAGCGCTGTTTATATTGACCTCAACGAGGCACACCTGGGGAGGGCGGGCCGTCAGGGTAAGGCTGCCCAGGTCAGCTAATCCACCACCCTCAGGGAATCACATTGTTGAAAATGGACCCCGCTAAGCCAGAAGAGAAGCCAAGGGAAAAAAGGACACAATGCCATTTGCAGCACCGTAGATGAGTCTAGAAGTAATCACATGACTTGTAGTAAGTCAGAAAGTGAAAGACACATATCATATCATATCACTTATAGGTGTTACCTAAAAATGGATACCAGGGCAGATATTTCCACGGAGAAGGGCAATCACAGATTCAGTAAACAAACTTATGGTTCACCAATGGAAAGGTGTGAGGATTGGTTTCATTACGATATCGGGGTTAACAGACATATACAAACACAGGTGACATATATAATCACCAAAGACCTACAGAATACCAAGAGAGGACTACTCAACATTCTGTCATAACGTACATGGGAAAAGGATCCCAGGAAGAACAGACATCTGTATATGTGTAAAAGAACCACATCTTCCACACCTACAACAAGCCAAACATTGTAATCAAACTTGCTGTAATAAAAAATAAAAAATTAAATTAAAAACACGAACAAGAAGTAGTGAGACAAACGTGAGGGGCTTTCTCCTGGCACATTCCATTCTAAACTCCAATCTAGAACACCACTTCCACTGAGGCTCTCTTGCCCTAGTAACCAGATTTGGTAAGGGTGAACTGCTGCCACCTTGTGGCCGTTTCACACAACAGCAGCTTTAATCCCAGCGCTAGTGGTCAGTTGATATTCAAAATCATTGCAGGCCTGTAAATGACACCTGCCCTGAAAACAAATCCTGGGGTCACATATCGACCAAAAAATTCAAAGGACGTCCATATTTCAAAACGACCGTTTCAAAAGGCATATTTTACGCACATTAGTGTTCTGCTTCTTTTCCTTTCTTTCCTTTTTTGTTAAAAAACACGGGAATGGAAAAAGGCATCCCTCAGAATGGGCGAAAATCGTTGCAGACGAATCAATGGACAGAGGTTTAATCTCCAATATATATAAACAGCTCATGCAGCTTAATATTAAAAAAACAAACAACCCAAAAAAAAATGGGCAGAAGATCTAAAGAGACGTTTCTTCAAAGGAGACACAGAGATGGCCAAGACGCACATGAAAAGCTGCTCAACAGCACTAATTATTAGAGAAATGCAAATCAAAACTACAATGAGGTATCACCTCACACCTGTTAGAATCGGCATCATCAGAAAATCTACAAACAACCAATTCTGGGGAGGGTGTGGACAAAAGGAGCCCTCTTCCACTATTGGTGGGAATGTAAATTGATACAGTCACTATGGAGAACAGTATGGAGTTTCCTTAAAAAAACTAGAAATAGAATTTCCATCTGATCCAGCAATCCCATTTCTGGGCATATACCCAGAGAAAACCGTAAATCAAAAAGGCACATTCACCACAATGTTCGTTGCAGCACTATTTACAATAGCCAGGTAATAGAAGCAAACTAAATGCCCACAGACAGATGAATGGATAAAGATGTGGTACATATATAAAATGGAATATTACTCGGCCATTAAAAGGAATGAAACTGGGTCATTTGTAGAGACATCGATGGATCGAGAGACTGTCATACAGAATGAAGTAAGTCAGAAAGAGGAAAACAAATATTGTATATTAATGCATATATGTGGAGCCTAAAAATGGTACAGATGAACTGGTTTGCAGGGAAGAAATAGAGACACAGAGGTAGAGAACAAACGTATGGACACCAAGTGTGGGAAGCCATGGGGTGGTGGTGGTGGGATGAGTTGGGAGTTTGGGATTGACCTGTATACATGTATATGAATAAAATACATAACTAATAATAACGTGCTGTATAAAAAAATAAATAAAATTAAATTTCAAAATTTTAAAAAATAAAATTTAAAAATAAAACAGAAAAAAGTTCTTCCCGTCACACAGATGTATTTATAGGAATGAATTATTTCCATGCTTATATCTATAAATACATAAAAGAGGAATAAAATCTAACTTGAACCATAAAAAAAAAAAGTGAACCCACGAGTTATACAGAGGAAAACCCTATCAGGGCACTTGCTCCAGTGGTAAACAATTCTGAAATTGGTCAGAGGTGGGGAACCATCTCCCATACAGCCAGCAACCCACCCCCCACGCAAGGAGCGTCCTCATTGCAAAGCTGGGGGACCATGCCGAGGCATCTGTGAGTAAACGTGAGCTGGGCCCCAGGCCAGCTGCTGCTGAACTGTTCCCACCCTTTCCAGGTAAAACACCTGAATATGTACAAGGGCTTGAAAGCCTAGAGGAAGGACCGTGGAGCCACACCAGCGACCGCACGCAGGCCAACTTGGTGCCTGCAGGCCAGCCAGTGTGGTCCTGGCACCGGGCGCTCTTCCAGAAGCTTTCCATTGCCCTGCCTGAGATACCCCTCCTGTCCCGGCCCCCACTGCTTTTTTCCTTCCTCACCTATGTCCGGAGAGAAATTCCAGCAGAAGGTATGGGTGACACAACCTCTTCTTTACAGGCGGCAGCCTGGCAACTCCTGCAGAAAGGCCAGCAGAACCCCACTCACACCGGGCCACCCACAAAGCTCTGGCCCCTCACTCCCTCCCACCAGCACAGCCCCGAGACTGCTGACGGGGCAGAGAATATGGAGTCAGGCACAGCTTCAGGGGCTATTGCTGCCTGGAGCGCTGTTTATATTGACCTCAACGAGGCACACCTGGGGAGAGCGGGCCGTCAGGGTAAGGCTGCCCAGGTCAGCTAATCCACAACCCTCAGGGAATCACACTGTTGAAAATGGACCCCGCTAAGGCAGAAGAGAAGCCAAGGGAAAAAAGGACACAATGCCATTTGCAGCACCGTAGATGAGTCTAGAAGTAATCACGTGACTTGTAGTAAGTCAGAAAGTGAAAGACACATATCATATCATATCACTTATAGGTGTTACCTAAAAATGGATACCAGGGCAGATATTTCCACGGAGAAGGGGAATCACAGATTCAGTAAACAAACTTATGGTTCACCAATGGAAAGGTGTGAGGATTGGTTTCATTACGATATCGGGGTTAACATACATATACAAACACAGGTGACATATATAATCACCAAAGACCTACAGAATACCAAGAGAGGACTACTCAACATTCTGTCATAACGTACATGGGAAAAGGATCCCAGGAAGAACAGACATCTGTATACGTGTAAAAGAACCACATCTTCCACATCTACAACAAGCCAAACATTGTAATCAAACTTGCTGTAATAAGAAATAAAAAATTAAATTAAAAACACGAACAAGAAGTAGTGAGACAAACGTGAGGGGATTTCTCCTGGCACATTCCATTCTAAACTCCAATCTAGAACACCACTTCCACTGAGGCTCTCTTGCCCTAGTAACCAGATTTGGTAAGGGTGAACTGCTGCCACCTTGTGGCCGTTTCACACAACAGCAGCTTTAATCCCAGCGCTAGTGGTCAGTTGATATTCAAAATCATTGCAGGCCTGTAAATGACACCTGCCCTGAAAACAAATCCTGGGGTCACATATCGACCAAAAAATTCAAAGGACGTCCATATTTCAAAACGACCGTTTCAAAAGGCATATTTTACGCACATTAGTGTTCTGCTTCTTTTCCTTTCTTTCCTTTTTTGTTAAAAAACACGGGAATGGAAAAAGGCATCCCTCAGAATGGGCGAAAATCGTTGCAGACGAATCAATGGACAGAGGTTTAATCTCCAATATATATATACAGCTCATGCAGCTTAATATTAAAAAAACAAACAACCCAAAAAAAATGGGCAGAAGATCTAAAGAGACGTTTCTTCAAAGGAGACACAGAGATGGCCAAGACGCACATGAAAAGCTGCTCAACAGCACTAATTATTAGAGAAATGCAAATCAAAACTACAATGAGGTATCACCTCACACCTGTTAGAATCGGCATCATCAGAAAATCTACAAACAACCAATTCTGGGGAGGGTGTGGACAAAAGGAGCCCTCTTCCACTATTGGTGGGAATGTAAATTGTTACAGTCACTATGGAGAACAGTATGGAGTTTCCTTAAAAAAATTAGAAATAGAATTTCCATCTGATCCAGCAATCCCACTTCTGGGCATATACCCAGAGAAAACCGTATTTCAAAAAGGCACATTCACCACAATGTTCGTTGCAGCACTATTTACAATAGCCAGGTAATGGAAGCAACCTAAATGCCCACAGACAGATGAATGGATAAAGATGTGGTACATATATAAAATGGAATATTACTCGGCCATTAAAAGGAATGAAACTGGGTCATTTGTAGAGACATCGATGGATCGAGAGACTGTCATACAGAATGAAGTAAGTCAGAAAGAGGAAAACAAATATTGTATATTAATGCATATATGTGGAACCTAAAAAATGGTACAGATGAACTGGTTTGCAGGGAAGAAATAGAGACACAGAGGTAGAGAACAAACGTATGGACACCAAGTGTGGGAAGCCATGGGGTGGTGGTGGTGGGATGAGTTGGGAGATTGGGATTGAGCTGTATACATGTATATGCATAAAATACATAACTAATAATAACCTGCTGTATAAAAACATAAATAAAATTAAATTTAAAAATTTTAAAAAATAAAATTTAAAAATAAAACAGAAAAAAGTTCTTCCCGTCACACAGATGTATTTATAGGAATGAATTATTTCCATGCTTATATCTATAAATACATAAAAGAGGAATAAAATCTAACTTGAACCATAAAAAAAAAAAACCTGAACCCACGAGTTATACAGAGGAAAACCCTATCAGGGCACTTGCTCCAGTGGTAAACAATTCTGAAATTGGTCAGAGGTGGGGAACCATCTCCCATACAGCCAGCAACCCACCCCCCACGCAAGGAGCGTCCTCATTGCAAAGCTGGGGGACCGTGCCGAGGCATCTGTGAGTAAACGTGAGCTGAGCCCCAGGCCAGCTGCTGCTGAACTGTTCCCACACTTTCCAGGTAAAACACCTGAATATGTACAAGGGCTTGAAAGCCTAGAGGAAGGACCGTGGAGCCACACCAGCGACAGCACGCAGGCCAACTTGGTGCCTGCAGGCCAGCCAGTGTGGTCCTGGCACCGGGCGCTCTTCCAGAATCTTTCCATTGCCCTGCCTGAGATACCCCTCCTGTCCCGGCCCCCACTGCTTTTTTCCTTCCTCACCTCTGTCCGGAGAGAAATTCCAGCGGAAGGTATGGGTGACACAACCTCTTCTTTACAGGCGGCAGCCTGGCAACTCCTGCAGAAAGGCCAGCAGAACCCCACTCACACTGGGCCACCAAAAAAGCTCTGGCCCCTCACTCCCTCCCACCAGCACAGCCCCGAGACTGCTGACGGGGCAGAGAATATGGAGTCAGGCACAGCTTCAGGGGCTATTGCTGCCTGGAGCGCTGTTTATATTGACCTCAACGAGGCACACCTGGGGAGGGCGGGCCGTCAGGGTAAGGCTGCCCAGGTCAGCTAATCCACAACCCTCAGGGAATCACATTGTTGAAAATGGACCCCGCTAAGGCAGAAGAGAAGCCAAGGGAAAAAAGGACACAATGCCATTTGCAGCACCGTAGATGAGTCTAGAAGTAATCACGTGACTTGTAGTAAGTCAGAAAGTGAAAGACACATATATCACATCACTTATAGGTGTTACCTAAAAATGGATACCAGGGCAGATATTTCCACGGAGAAGGGCAATCACAGATTCATTAAACAAACTTATGGTTCACCAATGGAAAGGTGTGAGGATTGGTTTCATTACGATATCGGGGTTAACAGACATATACAAACACAGGTGACATATATAATCACCAAAGACCTACAGAATACCAAGAGAGGACTACTCAACATTCTGTCATAACGTACATGGGAAAAGGATCCCAGGAAGAACAGACATCTGTATATGTGTAAAAGAACCACATCTTCCACACCTACAACAAGCCAAACATTGTAATCAAACTTGCTGTAATAAGAAATAAAAAATTAAATTAAAAACACGAACAAGAAGTAGTGAGACAAACGTGAGGGGCTTTCTCCTGGCACATTCCATTCTAAACTCCAATCTAGAACACCACTTCCACTGAGGCTCTCTTGCCCTAGTAACCAGATTTGGTAAGGGTGAACTGCTGCCACCTTGTGGCCGTTTCACACAACAGCAGCTTTAATCCCAACGCTAATGGTCAGTTGATATTCAAAATCATTGCAGGCCTGTAAATGACACCTGCCCTGAAAACAAATCCTGGGGTCACATATCGACCAAAAAATTCAAAGGACGTCCAAATTTCAAAACGACCGTTTCAAAAGGCATATTTTACGCACATTAGTGTTCTGCTTCTTTCCTTTCTTTCCTTTTTTGTTAAAAAAAAAAACGGGAATGGAAAAAGGCATCCCTCAGAATGGGCGAAAATCGTTGCAGACGAATCAATGGACAGAGGTTTAATCTCCAATATATATATACAGCTCATGCAGCTTAATATTAAAAAAACAAACAACCCAAAATAAATGGGCAGAAGATCTAAAGAGACGTTTCTTCAAAGGAGACACAGAGATGGCCAAGACGCACATGAAAAGCTGCTCAACAGCACTAATTATTAGAGAAATGCAAATCAAAACTACAATGAGGTATCACCTCACACCTGTTAGAATCGGCATCATCAGAAAATCTACAAACAACCAATTCTGGGGAGGGTGTGGACAAAAGGAGCCCTCTTCCACTATTGGTGGGAATGTAAATTGATACAGTCACTATGGAGAACAGTATGGAGTTTCCTTAAAAAAATTAGAAATAGAATTTCCATCTGATCCAGCAATCCCACTTCTGGGCATATACCCAGAGAAAACCGTATTTCAAAAAGGCACATTCACCACAATGTTCGTTGCAGCACTATTTACAATAGCCAGGTAATGGAAGCAACCTAAATGCCCACAGACAGATGAATGGATAAAGATGTGGTACATATATAAAATGGAATATTACTCGGCCATTAAAAGGAATGAAACTGGGTCATTTGTAGAGACATCGATGGATCCAGAGACTGTCATACAGAATAAAGTAAGTCAGAAAGAGGAAAACAAATATTGTATATTAATGCATATATGTGGAGCCTAAAAATGGTACAGATGAACTGGTTTGCAGGGAAGAAATAGAGACACAGAGGTAGAGAACAAACGTATGGACACCAAGTGTGGGAAGCCATGGGGTGGTGGTGGTGGGATGAGTTGGGAGTTTGGGATTGACCTGTATACATGTATATGAATAAAATACATAACTAATAATAACGTGCTGTATAAAAAAATAAATAAAATTAAATTTCAAAATTTTAAAAAATAAAATTTAAAAATAAAACAGAAAAAAGTTCTTCCCGTCACACAGATGTATTTATAGGAATGAATTATTTCCATGCTTATATCTATAAATACATAAAAGAGGAATAAAACCTAACTTGAACCATAAAAAAAAAGTGAACCCACGAGTTATACAGAGGAAAACCCTATCAGGGCACTTGCTCCAGTGGTAAACAATTCTGAAATTGGTCAGAGGTGGGGAACCATCTCCCATACAGCCAGCAACCCACCCCCCACGCAAGGAGCGTCCTCATTGCAAAGCTGGGGGACCATGCCGAGGCATCTTTGAATAAACGTGAGCTGAGCCCCAGGCCAGCTGCTGCTGAACTGTTCCCACCCTTTCCAGGTAAAACACCTGAATATGTACAAGGGCTTGAAAGCCTAGAGGAAGGACCGTGGAGCCACACCAGTGACCGCACGCAGGCCAACTTGGTGCCTGCAGGCCAGCCAGTGTGGTCCTGGCACCGGGCGCTCTTCCAGAAGCTTTCCATTGCCCTGCCTGAGATACCCCTCCTGTCCCGGCCCCCACTGCTTTTTTCCTTCCTCACCTCTCTCCGGAGAGAAATTCCAGCAGAATGTATGGGTGACACAACCTCTTCTTTACAGGCGGCAGCCTGGCAACTCCTGCAGAAAGGCCAGCAGAACCCCACTCACACCGGGCCACCCACAAAGCTCTGGCCCCTCACTCCCTCCCACCAGCACAGCCCCGAGACTGCTGACGGGGCAGACAATATGGAGTCAGGCACAGCTTCAGGGGCTATTGCTGCCTGGAGCGCTGTTTATATTGACCTCAACGAGGCACACCTGTGGAGGGCGGGCCGTCAGGGTAATGCTGCCCAGGTCAGCTAATCCACAACCCTCAGGGAATCACATTGTTGAAAATGGACCCCGCTAAGCCAGAAGAGAAGCCAAGGGAAAAAAGGACACAATGACATTTGCAGCACCGTAGATGAGTCTAGAAGTAATCACGTGACTTGTAGTAAGTCAGAAAGTGAAAGACACATATCATATCATATCACTTATAGGTGTTACCTAAAAATGGATACCAGCGCAGATATTTCCAAGGAGAAGGGCAATCACAGATTCAGTAAACAAACTTATGGTTCACCAATGGAAAGGTGTGAGGATTGGTTTCATTACGATATTGGGGTTAACAGACATATGCAAACACAGGTGACATATATAATCACCAAAGACCTACAGAATACCAAGAGAGGACTACTCAACATTCTGTCATAACGTACATGGGAAAAGGATCCCAGGAAGAACAGACATATGTATATGTGTAAAAGAACCACATCTTCCACACCTACAACAAGCCAAACATTGTAATCAAACTTGCTGTAATAAAAAATAAAAAATTAAATTAAAAACACGAACAAGAAGTAGTGAGACAAACGTGAGGGGCTTTCTCCTGGCACATTCCATTCTAAACTCCAATCTAGAACACCACTTCCACTGAGGCTCTCTTGCCCTAGTAACCAGATTTGGTAAGGGTGAACTGCTGCCACCTTGTGGCCGTTTCACACAACAGCAGCTTTAATCGCAGCGCTAATGGTCAGTTGATATTCAAAATCATTGCAGGCCTGTAAATGACACCTGCCCTGAAAACAATTCCTGGGGTCACATATCGACCAAAAAATTCAAAGGACGTCCATATTTCAAAACGACCGTTTCAAAAGGCATATTTTACGCACATTAGTGTTCTGCGTCTTTCCTTTTTTGTTAAAAAAAAACGGGAATGGAAAAAGGCATCCCTCAGAATGGGCAAAAATCGTTGCAGACGAATCAATGGACAGAGGTTTAATCTCCAATATATATAAACAGCTCATGCAGCTTAATATTAAAAAAACAAACAACCCCCAAAAAATGGGCAGAAGATCTAAAGAGACGTTTCTTCAAAGGAGACACAGAGATGGCCAAGACGCACATGAAAAGCTGCTCAACAGCACTAATTATTAGAGAAATGCAAATCAAAACTACAATGAGGTATCACCTCACACCTGTTAGAATCGGCATCATCAGAAAATCTACAAACAACCAATTCTGGGGAGGGTGTGGACAAAAGGAGCCCTCTTCCACTATTGGTGGGAATGTAAATTGATACAGTCACTATGGAGAACAGTATGGAGTTTCCTTAAAAAAACTAGAAATAGAATTTCCATCTGATCCAGCAATCCCATTTCTGGGCATATACCCAGAGAAAACCGTAAATCAAAAAGGCACATTCACCACAATGTTCGTTGCAGCACTATTTACAATAGCCAGGTAATAGAAGCAACCTAAATGCCCACAGACAGATGAATGGATAAAGATGTGGTACATATATAAAATGGAATATTACTCGGCCATTAAAAGGAATGAAACTGGGTCATTTGTAGAGACATCGATGGATCGAGAGACTGTCATACAGAATGAAGTAAGTCAGAAAGAGGAAAACAAATATTGTATATTAATGCATATATGTGGAGCCTAAAAATGGTACAGATGAACTGGTTTGCAGGGAAGAAATAGAGACACAGAGGTAGAGAACAAGCCTATGGACACCAAGTGTGGGAAGCCATGGGGTGGTGGTGGTGGGATGAGTTGGGAGTTTGGGATTGACCTGTATACATGTATATGAATAAAATACATAACTAATAATAACGTGCTGTATAAAAAAATAAATAAAATTAAATTTCAAAATTTTAAAAAATAAAATTTAAAAATAAAACAGAAAAAAGTTCTTCCCGTCACACAGATGTATTTATAGGAATGAATTATTTCCATGCTTATATCTATAAATACATAAAAGAGGAATTAAATCTAACTTGAACCATAAAAAAAAAAGTGAACCCACGAGTTATACAGAGGAAAACCCTATCAGGGCACTTGCTCCAGTGGTAAACAATTCTGAAATTGGTCAGAGGTGGGGAACCATCTCCCATACAGCCAGCAACCCACCCCCCACGCAAGGAGCGTCCTCATTGCAAAGCTGGGGGACCATGCCGAGGCATCTGTGAGTAAACGTGAGCTGAGCCCCAGGCCAGCTGCTGCTGAACTGTTCCCACCCTTTCCAGGTAAAACACCTGAATATGTACAAGGGCTTGAAAGCCTAGAGGAAGGACCGTGGAGCCACACCAGCGACCGCACGCAGGCCAACTTGGTGCCTGCAGGCCAGCCAGTGTGGTCCTGGCACCGGGCGCTCTTCCAGAAGCTTTCCATTGCCCTGCCTGAGATACCCCTCCTGTCCCGGCCCCCACTGCTTTTTTCCTTCCTCACCTCTGTCCGGAGAGAAATTCCAGCAGAATGTATGGGTGACACAACCTCTCCTTTACAGGCGGCAGCCTGGCAACTCCTGCAGAAAGGCCAGCAGAACCCCACTCACACCGGGCCACCCACAAAGCTCTGGCCCCTCACTCCCTCCCACCAGCACAGCCCCGAGACTGCTGACGGGGCAGACAATATGGAGTCAGGCACAGCTTCAGGGGCTATTGCTGCCTGGAGCGCTGTTTATATTGACCTCAACGAGGCACACCTGGGGAGGGCGGGCCGTCAGGGTAAGGCTGCCCAGGTCAGCTAATCCACAACCCTCAGGGAATCACATTGTTGAAAATGGACCCCGCTAAGCCAGAAGAGAAGCCAAGGGAAAAAAGGACACAATGACATTTGCAGCACCGTAGATGAGTCTAGAAGTAATCACGTGACTTGTAGTAAGTCAGAAAGTGAAACACACATATCATATCATATCACTTATAGGTGTTACCTAAAAATGGATACCAGCGCAGATATTTCCAAGGAGAAGGGCAATCACAGATTCAGTAAACAAACTTATGGTTCACCAATGGAAAGGTGTGAGGATTGGTTTCATTACGATATCGGGGTTAACAGACATATACAAACACAGGTGACATATATAATCACCAAAGACCTACAGAATACCAAGAGAGGACTACTCAACATTCTGTCATAACGTACATGGGAAAAGGATCCCAGGAAGAACAGACATCTGTATATGTGTAAAAGAACCACATCTTCCACACCTACAACAAGCCAAACATTGTAATCAAACTTGCTGTAATAAAAAATAAAAAATTAAATTAAAAACACGAACAAGAAGTAGTGAGACAAACGTGAGGGGCTTTCTCCTGGCACATTCCATTCTAAACTCCAATCTAGAACACCACTTCCACTGAGGCTCTCTTGCACTAGTAACCAGATTTGGTAAGGGTGAACTGCTGCCACCTTGTGGCCGTTTCACACAACAGCAGCTTTAATCCCAGCGCTAATGGTCAGTTGATATTCAAAATCATTGCAGGCCTGTAAATGACACCTGCCCTGAAAACAAATCCTGGGGTCACATATCGACCAAAAAATTCAAAGGACGTCCAAATTTCAAAACGACCGTTTCAAAAGGCATATTTTACGCACATTAGTGTTCTGCTTCTTTCCTTTCTTTCCTTTTTTGTTAAAAAAAAAACGGGAATGGAAAAAGGCATCCCTCATAATGGGCAAAAATCGTTGCAGACGAATCAATGGACAGAGGTTTAATCTCCAATATATATAAACAGCTCATGCAGCTTAATATTAAAAAAACAAACAACCCACAAAAAAATGGGCAGAAGATCTAAAGAGACGTTTCTTCAAAGGAGACACAGAGATGGCCAAGACGCACATGAAAAGCTGCTCAACAGCACAAATTATTAGAGAAATGCAAATCAAAACTACAATGAGGTATCACCTCACACCTGTTAGAATCGGCATCATCAGAAAATCTACAAACAACCAATTCTGGGGAGGGTGTGGACAAAAGGAGCCCTCTTCCACTATTGGTGGGAATGTAAATTGATACAGTCACTATGGAGAACAGTATGGAGTTTCCTTAAAAAAATTAGAAATAGAATTTCCATCTGATCCAGCAATCCCACTTCTGGGCATATACCCATAGAAAACCGTATTTCAAAAAGGCACATTCACCACAATGTTCGTTGCAGCACTATTTACAATAGCCAGGTAATGGAAGCAACCTAAATGCCCACAGACAGATGAATGGATAAAGATGTGGTACATATATAAAATGGAATATTACTCGACCATTAAAAGGAATGAAACTGGGTCATTTGTAGAGACATCGATGGATCAAGAGACTGTCATACAGAATGAAGTAAGTCAGAAAGAGGAAAACAAATATTGTATATTAATGCATATATGTGGAGCCTAAAAATGGTACAGATGAACTGGTTTGCAGGGAAGAAATAGAGACACAGAGGTAGAGAACAAACGTATGGACACCAAGTGTGGGAAGCCATGGGGTGGTGGTGGTGGGATGAGTTGGGAGTTTGGGATTGACCTGTATACATGTATATGCATAAAATACATAACTAATAATAACGTGCTGTATAAAAAAATAAATAAAATTAAATTTCAAAATTTTAAAAAATAAAATTTAAAAATAAAACAGAAAAAAGTTCTTCCCGTCACACAGATGTATTTATAGGAATGAATTATTTCCATGCTTATATCTATAAATACATAAAAGAGGAATAAAATCTAACTTGAACCATAAAAAAAAAAGTGAACCCACGAGTTATACAGAGGAAAACCCTATCAGGGCACTTGCTCCAGTGGTAAACAATTCTGAAATTGGTCAGAGGTGGGGAACCATCTCCCATACAGCCAGCAACCCACCCCCCACGCAAGGAGCGTCCTCATTGCAAAGCTGGGGGACCATGCCGAGGCATCTGTGAGTAAACGTGAGCTGAGCCCCAGGCCAGCTGCTGCTGAACTGTTCCCACCCTTTCCAGGTAAAACACCTGAATATGTACAAGGGCTTGAAAGCCTAGAGGAAGGACCGTGGAGCCACACCAGCGACCGCACGCAGGCCAACTTGGTGCCTGCAGGCCAGCCAGTGTGGTCCTGGCACCGGGCGCTCTTCCAGAAGCTTTCCATTGCCCTGCCTGAGATACCCCTCCTGTCCCGGCCCCCACTGCTTTTTTCCTTCCTCACCTCTGTCCGGAGAGAAATTCCAGCAGAAGGTATGGGTGACACAACCTCTTCTTTACAGGCGGCAGCCTGGCAACTCCTGCAGAAAGGCCAGCAGAACCCCACTCACACTGGGCCACCCACAAAGCTGTGGCCCCTCACTCCCTCCCACCAGCACAGCCCCGAGACTGCTGACGGGGCAGACAATATGGAGTCAGGCACAGCTTCAGGGGCTATTGCTGCCTGGAGCGCCGTTTATATTGACCTCAACGAGGCACACCTGGGGAGGGCGGGCCGTCAGGGTAAGGCTGCCCAGGTCAGCTAATCCACAACCCTCAGGGAATCACATTGTTGAAAATGGACCCCGCTAAGGCAGAAGAGAAGCCAAGGGAAAAAAGGACACAATGCCATTTGCAGCACCGTAGATGAGTCTAGAAGTAATCACATGACTGGTAGTAAGTCAGAAAGTGAAAGACACATATCATATCATATCACTTATAGGTGTTACCTAAAAATGGATACCAGGGCAGATATTTCCACGGAGAAGGGCAATCACAGATTCAGTAAACAAACTTATGGTTCACCAATGGAAAGGTGTGAGGATTGGTTTCATTACGATATCGGGGTTAACAGACATATACAAACACAGGTGACATATATAATCACCAAAGACCTACAGAATACCAAGAGAGGACTACTCAACATTCTGTCATAACGTACATAGGAAAAGGATCCCAGGAAGAACAGACATCTGTATATGTGTAAAAGAACCACATCTTCCACACCTACAACAAGCCAAACATTGTAATCAAACTTGCTGTAATAAGAAATAAAAAATTAAATTAAAAACACGAACAAGAAGTAGTGAGACAAACGTGAGGGGCTTTCTCCTGGCACATTCCATTCTAAACTCCAATCTAGAACACCACTTCCACTGAGGCTCTCTTGCACTAGTAACCAGATTTGGTAAGGGTGAACTGCTGCCACCTTGTGGCCGTTTCACACAACAGCAGCTTTAATCCCAGCGCTAATGGTCAGTTGATATTCAAAATCATTGCAGGCCTGTAAATGACACCTGCCCTGAAAACAAATCCTGGGGTCACATATCGACCAAAAAATTCAAAGGACGTCCAAATTTCAAAACGACCGTTTCAAAAGGCATATTTTACGCACATTAGTGTTCTGCTTCTTTCCTTTCTTTCCTTTTTTGTTAAAAAAAAAAACGGGAATGGAAAAAGGCATCCCTCAGAATTGGCAAAAATCGTTGCAGACGAATCAATGGACAGTGGTTTAATCTCCAATATATATAAACAGCTCATGCAGCTTAATATTAAAAAAACAAACAACCCACAAAAAAATGGGCAGAAGATCTAAAGAGACGTTTCTTCAAAGGAGACACAGAGATGGCCAAGACGCACATGAAAAGCTGCTCAACAGCACTAATTATTAGAGAAATGCAAATCAAAACTAAAATGAGGTATCACCTCACACCTGTTAGAATCGGCATCATCAGAAAATCTACAAACAACCAATTCTGGGGAGGGTGTGGACAAAAGGAGCACTCTTCCACTATTGGTGGGAATGTAAATTGATACAGTCACTATGGAGAACAGTATGGAGTTTCCTTAAAAAAATTAGAAATAGAATTTCCATCTGATCCAGCAATCCCACTTCTGGGCATATACCCAGAGAAAACCGTATTTCAAAAAGGCACATTCACCACAATGTTCGTTGCAGCACTATTTACAATAGCCAGGTAATGGAAGCAACCTAAATGCCCACAGACAGATGAATGGATAAAGATGTGGTACATATATAAAATGGAATATTACTCGGCCATTAAAAGGAATGAAACTGGGTCATTTGTAGAGACATCGATGGATCCAGAGACTGTCATACAGAATAAAGTAAGTCAGAAAGAGGAAAACAAATATTGTATATTAACGCATATATGTGGAGCCTAAAAATGGTACAGATGAACTGGTTTGCAGGGAAGAAATAGAGACACAGAGGTAGAGAACAAACGTATGGACACCAAGTGTGGGAAGCCATGGGGTGGTGGTGGTGGGATGAGTTGGGAGTTTGGGATTGACCTGTATACATGTATATGCATAAAATGCATAACTAATAATAACGTGCTGTATAAAAAAATAAATAAAATTAAATTTCAAAATTTTAAAAAATAAAATTTAAAAATAAAACAGAAAAAAGTTCTTCCCGTCACACAGATGTATTTATAGGAATGAATTATTTCCATGCTTATATCTATAAATACATAAAAGAGGAATAAAATCTAACTTGAACCATAAAAAAAAAAGTGAACCCACGAGTTATACAGAGGAAAACCCTATCAGGGCACTTGCTCCAGTGGTAAACAATTCTGAAATTGGTCAGAGGTGGGGAACCATCTCCCATACAGCCAGCAACCCACCCCCCACGCAAGGAGCGTCCTCATTGCAAAGCTGGGGGACCATGCCGAGGCATCTGTGAGTAAACGTGAGCTGAGCCCCAGGCCAGCTGCTGCTGAACTGTTCCCACCCTTTCCAGGTAAAACACCTGAATATGTACAAGGGCTTGAAAGCCTAGAGGAAGGACCGTGGAGCCACACCAGCGACCGCACGCAGGCCAACTTGGTGCCTGCAGGCCAGCCAGTGTGGTCCTGGCACCGGGCGCTCTTCCAGAAGCTTTCCATTGCCCTGCCTGAGATACCCCTCCTGTCCCGGCCCCCACTGCTTTTTTCCTTCCTCACCTCTGTCCGGAGAGAAATTCCAGCAGAATGTATGGGTGACACAACCTCTTCTTTACAGGCGGCAGCCTGGCAACTCCTGCAGAAAGGCCAGCAGAACCCCACTCACACCGGGCCACCCACAAAGCTGTGGCCCCTCATTCCCTCCCACCAGCACAGCCCCGAGACTGCTGACGGGGCAGAGAATATGGAGTCAGGCACAGCTTCAGGGGCTATTGCTGCCTGGAGCGCTGTTTATATTGACCTCAACGAGGCACACCTGGGGAGGGAGGGCCGTCAGGGTAAGGCTGCCCAGGTCAGCTAATCCACAACGCTCAGGGAATCACATTGTTGAAAATGGACCCCGCTAAGCCAGAAGAGAAGCCAAGGGAAAAAAGGACACAATGACATTTGCAGCACCGTAGATGAGTCTAGAAGTAATCACGTGACTTGTAGTAAGTCAGAAACTGAAAGACACATATCATATCATATCACTTATAGGTGTTACCTAAAAATGGATACCAGGGCAGATATTTCCACGGAGAAGGGCAATCACAGATTCAGTAAACAAACTTATCGTTCACCAATGGAAAGGTGTGAGGATTGGTTTCATTACGATATCGGGGTTAACAGACATATACAAACACAGGTGACATATAAAATCTCCAAAGACCTACAGAATACCAAGAGAGGACTACTCAACATTCTGTCATAACGTACATGGGAAAAGGATCCCAGGAAGAACAGACATCTGTATACGTGTAAAAGAACCACATCTTCCACATCTACAACAAGCCAAACATTGTAATCAAACTTGCTGTAATAAGAAATAAAAAATTAAATTAAAAACACGAACAAGAATTAGTGAGACAAACGTGAGGGGCTTTCTCCTGGCACATTCCATTCTAAACTCCAATCTAGAACACCACTTCCACTGAGGCTCTCTTGCCCTAGTAACCAGATTTGGTAAGGGTGAACTGCTGCCACCTTCTGCCCGTTTCACACAACAGCAGCTTTAATCCCAGCGCTAATGGTCAGTTGATATTCAAAATCATTGCAGGCCTGTAAATGACACCTGCACTGAAAACAAATCCTGGGGTCACATATCGACCAAAAAATTCAAAGGACGTCCATATTTCAAAACGACCGTTTCAAAAGGCATATTTTACGCACATTAGTGTTCTGCTTCTT
The DNA here is from genome assembly GCF_964341445.2 of Mesoplodon mirus. Taxonomy (NCBI): domain Eukaryota; kingdom Metazoa; phylum Chordata; class Mammalia; order Artiodactyla; family Ziphiidae; genus Mesoplodon; species Mesoplodon mirus. The sequence goes on along the minus strand of NC_138987.1, from coordinate 104,011,014 downwards.
TCCTTTCTTTCCTTTTTTGTTAAAAAAAAAAACGGGAATGGAAAAAGGCATCCCTCAGAATGGGTGAAAATCGTTGCAAACGAATCAATGGACAGAGGTTTAATCTCCAATCTATATAAACAGCTCATGCAGCTTAATATTAAAAAAACAAACAACCCAAAATAAATGGGCAGAAGATCTAAAGAGACGTTTCTTCAAAGGAGACACAGAGATGGCCAAGACGCACATGAAAAGCTGCTCAACAGCACAAATTATTAGAGAAATGCAAATCAAAACTACAATGAGGTATCACCTCACACCTGTTAGAATCGGCATCATCAGAAAATCTACAAACAACCAATTCTGGGGAGGGTGTGGACAAAAGGAGCCCTCTTCCACTATTGGTGGGAATGTAAATTGATACAGTCACTATGGAGAACAGTATGGAGTTTCCTTAAAAAAATTAGAAATAGAATTTCCATCTGATCCAGCAATCCCACTTCTGGGCATATACCCAGAGAAAACCGTATTTCAAAAAGGCACATTCACCACAATGTTCGTTGCAGCACTATTTACAATAGCCAGGTAATGGAAGCAACCTAAATGCCCACAGACAGATGAATGGATAAAGATGTGGTACATATATAAAATGGAATATTACTCGGCCATTAAAAGGAATGAAACTGGGTCATTTGTAGAGACATCGATGGATCAAGAGACTGTCATACAGAATGAAGTAAGTCAGAAAGAGGAAAACAAATATTGTATATTAATGCATATATGTGGAGCCTAAAAATGGTACAGATGAACTGGTTTGCAGGGAAGAAATAGAGACACAGAGGTAGAGAACAAACGTATGGACACCAAGTGTGGGAAGCCATGGGGTGGTGGTGGTGGGATGAGTTGGGAGTTTGGGATTGACCTGTATACATGTATATGCATAAAATACATAACTAATAATAACGTGCTGTATAAAAAAATAAATAAAATTAAATTTCAAAATTTTAAAAACTAAAATTTAAAAATAAAACAGAAAAAAGTTCTTCCCGTCACACAGATGTATTTATAGGAATGAATTATTTCCATGCTTATATCTATAAATACATAAAAGAGGAATAAAATCTAACTTGAACCATAAAAAAAAAAGTGAACCCACGAGTTATACAGAGGAAAACCCTATCAGGGCACTTGCTCCAGTGGTAAACAATTCTGAAATTGGTCAGAGGTGGGGAACCATCTCCCATACAGCCAGCAACCCACCCCCCACGCAAGGAGCGTCCTCATTGCAAAGCTGGGGGACCATGCCGAGGCATCTGTGAGTAAACGTGAGCTGAGCCCCAGGCCAGCTGCTGCTGAACTGTTCCCACCCTTTCCAGGTAAAACACCTGAATATGTACAAGGGCTTGAAAGCCTAGAGGAAGGACCGTGGAGCCACACCAGCGACCGCACGCAGGCCAACTTGGTGCCTGCAGGCCAGCCAGTGTGGTCCTGGCACCGGGCGCTCTTCCAGAAGCTTTCCATTGCCCTGCCTGAGATACCCCTCCTGTCCCGGCCCCCACTGCTTTTTTCCTTCCTCACCTCTGTCCGGAGAGAAATTCCAGCAGAATGTATGGGTGACACAACCTCTTCTTTACAGGCGGCAGCCTGGCAACTCCTGCAGAAAGGCCAGCAGAACCCCACTCACACCGGGCCACCCACAAAGCTGTGGCCCCTCATTCCCTCCCACCAGCACAGCCCCGAGACTGCTGACGGGGCAGAGAATATGGAGTCAGGCACAGCTTCAGGGGCTATTGCTGCCTGGAGCGCTGTTTATATTGACCTCAACGAGGCACACCTGGGGAGGGAGGGCCGTCAGGGTAAGGCTGCCCAGGTCAGCTAATCCACAACCCTCAGGGAATCACATTGTTGAAAATGGACCCCGCTAAGCCAGAAGAGAAGCCAAGGGAAAAAAGGACACAATGACATTTGCAGCACCGTAGATGAGTCTAGAAGTAATCACGTGACTTGTAGTAAGTCAGAAACTGAAAGACACATATCATATCATATCACTTATAGGTGTTACCTAAAAATGGATACCAGGGCAGATATTTCCACGGAGAAGGGCAATCACAGATTCAGTAAACAAACTTATCGTTCACCAATGGAAAGGTGTGAGGATTGGTTTCATTACGATATCGGGGTTAACAGACATATACAAACACAGGTGACATATAAAATCTCCAAAGACCTACAGAATACCAAGAGAGGACTACTCAACATTCTGTCATAACGTACATGGGAAAAGGATCCCAGGAAGAACAGACATCTGTATACGTGTAAAAGAACCACATCTTCCACATCTACAACAAGCCAAACATTGTAATCAAACTTGCTGTAATAAGAAATAAAAAATTAAATTAAAAACACGAACAAGAATTAGTGAGACAAACGTGAGGGGCTTTCTCCTGGCACATTCCATTCTAAACTCCAATCTAGAACACCACTTCCACTGAGGCTCTCTTGCCCTAGTAACCAGATTTGGTAAGGGTGAACTGCTGCCACCTTGTGCCCGTTTCACACAACAGCAGCTTTAATCCCAAAGCTAATGGTCAGTTGATATTCAAAATCATTGCAGGCCTGTAAATGACACCTGCCCTGAAAACAAATCCTGGGGTCACATATCGACCAAAAAATTCAAAGGACGTCCATATTTCAAAACGACCGTTTCAAAAGGCATATTTTACGCACATTAGTGTTCTGCTTCTTTCCTTTCTTTCCTTTTTTGTTAAAAAAAAAAACGGGAATGGAAAAAGGCATCCCTCAGAATGGGTGAAAATCGTTGCAAACGAATCAATGGACAGAGGTTTAATCTCCAATCTATATAAACAGCTCATGCAGCTTAATATTAAAAAAACAAACAACCCAAAATAAATGGGCAGAAGATCTAAAGAGACGTTTCTTCAAAGGAGACACAGAGATGGCCAAGACGCACATGAAAAGCTGCTCAACAGCACAAATTATTAGAGAAATGCAAATCAAAACTACAATGAGGTATCACCTCACACCTGTTAGAATCGGCATCATCAGAAAATCTACAAACAACCAATTCTGGGGAGGGTGTGGACAAAAGGAGCCCTCTTCCACTATTGGTGGGAATGTAAATTGATACAGTCACTATGGAGAATAGTATGGAGTTTCCTTAAAAAAACTAGAAATAGAATTACCATCTGATCCAGCAATCCCACTTCCGGGCATACACCCAGAGAAAACCGTAAATCAAAAATGCACATTCACACAATGTTCATTGCAGCACTATTTACAATAGCCAGGTAATAGAAGCAACCTAAATGCCCACAGACAGATGAATGGATAAAGATGTGGTACATATATGAAATGGAATATTACTCGGCCATAAAAAGGAATGAAACTGGGTCATTTGTAGAGACATCGATGGATCGAGAGACTGTCATACAGAATGAAGTAAGTCACAAAGAGGAAAACAAATATTGTATATTAATGCATATATGTGGAACCTAAAAAATGGTACAGATGAACTGGTTTGCAGGGAAGAAATAGAGACACAGAGGTAGAGAAAAAACGTATGGACACCAAGTGTGGGAAGCCATGGGGTGGTGGTGGTGGGATGAGTTGGGAGATTGGGATTGAGCTGTATACATGTATATGCATAAAATATATAACTAATAATAACCTGCTGTATAAAAACATAAATAAAATTAAATTTCAAAATTTTAAAAAATAAAATTTAAAAATAAAACAGAAAAAAGTTCTTCCCGTCACACAGATGTATTTATAGGAATGAATTATTTCCATGCTTATATCTATAAATACATAAAAGAGGAATAAAATCTAACTTGAACCATAAAAAAAAAAAACCTGAACCCACGAGTTATACAGAGGAAAACCCTATCAGGGCACTTGCTCCAGTGGTAAACAATTCTGAAATTGGTCAGAGGTGGGGAACCATCTCCCATACAGCCAGCAACCCACCCCCCACGCAAGGAGCGTCCTCATTGCAAAGCTGGGGGACCATGCCAAGGCATCTGTGAGTAAACGTGAGCTGAGCCCCAGGCCAGCTGCTGCTGAACTGTTCCCACACTTTCCAGGTAAAACACCTGAATATGTACAAGGGCTTGAAAGCCTAGAGGAAGGACCGTGGAGCCACACCAGCGACAGCACACAGGCCAACTTGGTGCCTGCAGGCCAGCCAGTGTGGTCCTGGCACCGGGCGCTCTTCCAGAATCTTTCCATTGCCCTGCCTGAGATACCCCTCCTGTCCCGGCCCCCACTGCTTTTTTCCTTCCTCACCTCTGTCCGGAGAGAAATTCCAGCGGAAGGTATGGGTGACACAACCTCTTCTTTACAGGCGGCAGCCTGGCAACTCCTGCAGAAAGGCCAGCGGAACCCCACTCACACCGGGCCACCAAAAAAGCTCTGGCCCCTCACTCCCTCCCACCAGCACAGCCCCGAGACTGCTGACGGGGCAGACAATATGGAGTCAGGCACAGCTTCAGGGGCTATTGCTGCCTGGAGCGCTGTTTATATTGACCTCAACGAGGCACACCTGGGGAGGGCGGGCCGTCAGGGTAAGGCTGCCCAGGTCAGCTAATCCACAACCCTCAGGGAATCACATTGTTGAAAATGGACCCCGCTAAGGCAGAAGAGAAGCCAAGGGAAAAAAGGACACAATGCCATTTGCAGCACCGTAGATGAGTCTAGAAGTAATCACGTGACTTGTAGTAAGTCAGAAAGTGAAAGACACATATATCATATCACTTATAGGTGTTACCTAAAAATGGATACCAGGGCAGATATTTCCACGGAGAAGGGCAATCACAGATTCATTAAACAAACTTATTGTTCACCAATGGAAAGGTGTGAGGATTGGTTTCATTACGATATCGGGGTTAACAGACATATACAAACACAGGTGACATATATAATCACCAAAGACCTACAGAATACCAAGAGAGGACTACTCAACATTCTGTCATAACGTACATGGGAAAAGGATCCCAGGAAGAACAGACATCTGTATATGTGTAAAAGAACCACATCTTCCACACCTACAACAAGCCAAACATTGTAATCAAACTTGCTGTAATAAGAAATAAAAAATTAAATTAAAAACACGAACAAGAAGTAGTGAGACAAACGTGAGGGGCTTTCTCCTGGCACATTCCATTCTAAACTCCAATCTAGAACACCACTTCCACTGAGGCTCTCTTGCCCTAGTAACCAGATTTGGTAAGGGTGAACTGCTGCCACCTTGTGGCCGTTTCACACAACAGCAGCTTTAATCCCAGCGCTAATGGTCAGTTGATATTCAAAATCATTGCAGGCCTGTAAATGACACCTGCCCTGAAAACAAATCCTGGGGTCACATATCGACCAAAAAATTCAAAGGACGTCCATATTTCAAAACGACCGTTTCAAAAGGCATATTTTAGGCACATTAGTGTTCTGCTTCTTTCCTTTCTTTCCTTTTTTGTTAAAAAAAAAACGGGAATGGAAAAAGGCATCCCTCAGAATGGGCGAAAATCGTTGCAGACGAATCAATGGACAGAGGTTTAATCTCCAATATATATATACAGCTCATGCAGCTTAATATTAAAAAAACAAACAACCCAAAATAAATGGGCAGAAGATCTAAAGAGACGTTTCTTCAAAGGAGACACAGAGATGGCCAAGACGCACATGAAAAGCTGCTCAACAGCACTAATTATTAGAGAAATGCAAATCAAAACTAAAATGAGGTATCACCTCACACCTGTTAGAATCGGCATCATCAGAAAATCTACAAACAACCAATTCTGGGGAGGGTGTGGACAAAAGGAGCCCTCTTCCACTATTGGTGGGAATGTAAATTGATACAGTCACTATGGAGAACAGTATGGAGTTTCCTTAAAAAAATTAGAAATAGAATTTCCATCTGATCCAGCAATCCCACTTCTGGGCATATACCCAGAGAAAACCGTATTTCAAAAAGGCACATTCACCACAATGTTCGTTGCAGCACTATTTACAATAGCCAGGTAATGGAAGCAACCTAAATGCCCACAGACAGATGAATGGATAAAGATGTGGTACATATATAAAATGGAATATTACTCGGCCATTAAAAGGAATGAAACTGGGTCATTTGTAGAGACATCGATGGATCCAGAGACTGTCATACAGAATAAAGTAAGTCAGAAAGAGGAAAACAAATATTGTATATTAACGCATATATGTGGAGCCTAAAAATGGTACAGATGAACTGGTTTGCAGGGAAGAAATAGAGACACAGAGGTAGAGAACAAACGTATGGACACCAAGTGTGGGAAGCCATGGGGTGGTGGTGGTGGGATGAGTTGGGAGTTTGGGATTGACCTGTATACATGTATATGCATAAAATACATAACTAATAATAACGTGCTGTATAAAAAAATAAATAAAATTAAATTTCAAAATTTTAAAAAATAAAATTTAAAAATAAAACAGAAAAAAGTTCTTCCCGTCACACAGATGTATTTATAGGAATGAATTATTTCCATGCTTATATCTATAAATACATAAAAGAGGAATAAAATCTAACTTGAACCATAAAAAAAAAGTGAACCCACGAGTTATACAGAGGAAAACCCTATCAGGGCACTTGCTCCAGTGGTAAACAATTCTGAAATTGGTCAGAGGTGGGGAACCATCTCCCATACAGCCAGCAACCCACCCCCCACGCAAGGAGCGTCCTCATTGCAAAGCTGGGGGACCATGCCGAGGCATCTGTGAGTAAACGTGAGCTGAGCCCCAGGCCAGCTGCTGCTGAACTGTTCCCACCCTTTCCAGGTAAAACACCTGAATATGTACAAGGGCTTGAAAGCCTAGAGGAAGGACCGTGGAGCCACACCAGCGACCGCACGCAGGCCAACTTGGTGCCTGCAGGCCAGCCAGTGTGGTCCTGGCACCGGGCGCTCTTCCAGAAGCTTTCCATTGCCCTGCCTGAGATACCCCTCCTGTCCCGGCCCCCACTGCTTTTTTCCTTCCTCACCTCTGTCCGGAGAGAAATTCCAGCAGAATGTATGGGTGACACAACCTCTTCTTTACAGGCGGCAGCCTGGCAACTCCTGCAGAAAGGCCAGCAGAACCCCACTCACACCGGGCCACCCACAAAGCTGTGGCCCCTCATTCCCTCCCACCAGCACAGCCCCGAGACTGCTGACGGGGCAGAGAATATGGAGTCAGGCACAGCTTCAGGGGCTATTGCTGCCTGGAGCGCTGTTTATATTGACCTCAACGAGGCACACCTGGGGAGGGAGGGCCGTCAGGGTAAGGCTGCCCAGGTCAGCTAATACACAACCCTCAGGGAATCACATTGTTGAAAATGGACCCCGCTAAGCCAGAAGAGAAGCCAAGGGAAAAAAGGACACAATGACATTTGCAGCACCGTAGATGAGTCTAGAAGTAATCACGTGACTTGTAGTAAGTCAGAAACTGAAAGACACATATCATATCATATCACTTATAGGTGTTACCTAAAAATGGATACCAGGGCAGATATTTCCACGGAGAAGGGCAATCACAGATTCAGTAAACAAACTTATCGTTCACCAATGGAAAGGTGTGAGGATTGGTTTCATTACGATATCGGGGTTAACAGACATATACAAACACAGGTGACATATAAAATCTCCAAAGACCTACAGAATACCAAGAGAGGACTACTCAACATTCTGTCATAACGTACATGGGAAAAGGATCCCAGGAAGAACAGACATCTGTATACGTGTAAAAGAACCACATCTTCCACATCTACAACAAGCCAAACATTGTAATCAAACTTGCTGTAATAAGAAATAAAAAATTAAAATAAAAACACGAACAAGAAGTAGTGAGACAAACGTGAGGGGCTTTCTCCTGGCACATTCCATTCTAAACTCCAATCTAGAACACCACTTCCACTGAGGCTCTCTTGCCCTAGTAACCAGATTTGGTAAGGGTGAACTGCTGCCACCTTGTGGCCGTTTCACACAACAGCAGCTTTAATCCCAGCGCTAATGGTCAGTTGATATTCAAAATCATTGCAGGCCTGTAAATGACACCTGCCCTGAAAACAAATCCTGGGGTCACATATCGACCAAAAAATTCAAAGGACGTCCATATTTCAAAACGACCGTTTCAAAAGGCATATTTTACGCACATTAGTGTTCTGCTTCTTTCCTTTCTTTCCTTTTTTGTTAAAACAAAAAACGGGAATGGAAAAAGGCATCCCTCAGAATGGGTGAAAATCGTTGCAAACGAATCAATGGACAGAGGTTTAATCTCCAATCTATATAAACAGCTCATGCAGCTTAATATTAAAAAAACAAACAACCCAAAATAAATGGGCAGAAGATCTAAAGAGACGTTTCTTCAAAGGAGACACAGAGATGGCCAAGACGCACATGAAAAGCTGCTCAACAGCACAAATTATTAGAGAAATGCAAATCAAAACTACAATGAGGTATCACCTCACACCTGTTAGAATCGGCATCATCAGAAAATCTACAAACAACCAATTCTGGGGAGGGTGTGGACAAAAGGAGCCCTCTTCCACTATTGGTGGGAATGTAAATTGATACAGTCACTATGGAGAACAGTATGGAGTTTCCTTAAAAAAACTAGAAATAGAATTACCATCTGATCCAGCAATCCCACTTCCGGGCATACACCCAGAGAAAACCGTAAATCAAAAAGGCACATTCACACAATGTTCATTGCAGCACTATTTACAATAGCCAGGTAATAGAAGCAACCTAAATGCCCACAGACAGATGAATGGATAAAGATGTGGTACATATATGAAATGGAATATTACTCGGCCATAAAAAGGAATGAAACTGGGTCATTTGTAGAGACATCGATGGATCGAGAGACTGTCATACAGAATGAAGTAAGTCAGAAAGAGGAAAACAAATATTGTATATTAATGCATATATGTGGAACCTAAAAAATGGTACAGATGAACTGGTTTGCAGGGAAGAAATAGAGACACAGAGGTAGAGAAAAAACGTATGGACACCAAGTGTGGGAAGCCATGGGGTGGTGGTGGTGGGATGAGTTGGGAGATTGGGATTGAGCTGTATACATGTATATGCATAAAATACATAACTAATAATAACCTGCTGTATAAAAACATAAATAAAATTAAATTTCAAAATTTTAAAAAATAAAATTTAAAAATAAAAGAGAAAAAAGTTCTTCCCGTCACACAGATGTATTTATAGGAATGAATTATTTCCATGCTTATATCTATAAATACATAAAAGAGGAATAAAATCTAACTTGAACCATAAAAAAAAAAAACCTGAACCCACGAGTTATACAGAGGAAAACCCTATCAGGGCACTTGCTCCAGTGGTAAACAATTCTGAAATTGGTCAGAGGTGGGGAACCATCTCCCATACAGCCAGCAACCCACCCCCCACGCAAGGAGCGTCCTCATTGCAAAGCTGGGGGACCGTGCCGAGGCATCTGTGAGTAAACGTGAGCTGAGCCCCAGGCCAGCTGCTGCTGAACTGTTCCCACACTTTCCAGGTAAAACACCTGAATATGTACAAGGGCTTGAAAGCCTAGAGGAAGGACCGTGGAGCCACACCAGCGACAGCACACAGGCCAACTTGGTGCCTGCAGGCCAGCCAGTGTGGTCCTGGCACCGGGCGCTCTTCCAGAATCTTTCCATTGCCCTGCCTGAGATACCCCTCCTGTCCCGGCCCCCACTGCTTTTTTCCTTCCTCACCTCTGTCCGGAGAGAAATTCCAGCGGAAGGTATGGGTGACACAACCTCTTCTTTACAGGCGGCAGCCTGGCAACTCCTGCAGAAAGGCCAGCAGAACCCCACTCACACCGGGCCACCAAAAAAGCTCTGGCCCCTCACTCCCTCCCACCAGCACAGCCCCGAGACTGCTGACGGGGCAGACAATATGGAGTCAGGCACAGCTTCAGGGGCTATTGCTGCCTGGAGCGCTGTTTATATTGACCTCAACGAGGCACACCTGGGGAGGGCGGGCCGTCAGGGTAAGGCTGCCCAGGTCAGCTAATCCACAACCCTCAGGGAATCACATTGTTGAAAATGGACCCCGCTAAGGCAGAAGAGAAGCCAAGGGAAAAAAGGACACAATGCCATTTGCAGCACCGTAGATGAGTCTAGAAGTAATCACGTGACTTGTAGTAAGTCAGAAAGTGAAAGACACATATATCATATCACTTATAGGTGTTACCTAAAAATGGATACCAGGGCAGATATTTCCACGGAGAAGGGCAATCACAGATTCATTAAACAAACTTATGGTTCACCAATGGAAAGGTGTGAGGATTGGTTTCATTACGATATCGGGGTTAACAGACATATACAAACACAGGTGACATATATAATCACCAAAGACCTACAGAATACCAAGAGAGGACTACTCAACATTCTGTCATAACGTACATGGGAAAAGGATCCCAGGAAGAACAGACATCTGTATATGTGTAAAAGAACCACATCTTCCACACCTACAACAAGCCAAACATTGTAATCAAACTTGCTGTAATAAGAAATAAAAAATTAAATTAAAAACACGAACAAGAAGTAGTGAGACAAACGTGAGGGGCTTTCTCCTGGCACATTCCATTCTAAACTCCAATCTAGAACACCACTTCCACTGAGGCTCTCTTGCCCTAGTAACCAGATTTGGTAAGGGTGAACTGCTGCCACCTTGTGGCCGTTTCACACAACAGCAGCTTTAATCCCAGCGCTAATGGTCAGTTGATATTCAAAATCATTGCAGGCCTGTAAATGACACCTGCCCTGAAAACAAATCCTGGGGTCACATATCGACCAAAAAATTCAAAGGACGTCCAAATTTCAAAACGACCGTTTCAAAAGGCATATTTTACGCACATTAGTGTTCTGCTTCTTTCCTTTCTTTCCTTTTTTGTTAAAAAAAAAAACGGGAATGGAAAAAGGCATCCCTCAGAATGGGCGAAAATCGTTGCAGACGAATCAATGGACAGAGGTTTAATCTCCAATATATATATACAGCTCATGCAGCTTAATATTAAAAAAACAAACAACCCAAAATAAATGGGCAGAAGATCTAAAGAGACGTTTCTTCAAAGGAGACACAGAGATGGCCAAGACGCACATGAAAAGCTGCTCAACAGCACTAATTATTAGAGAAATGCAAATCAAAACTACAATGAGGTATCACCTCACACCTGTTAGAATCGGCATCATCAGAAAATCTACAAACAACCAATTCTGGGGAGGGTGTGGACAAAAGGAGCCCTCTTCCACTATTGGTGGGAATGTAAATTGATACAGTCACTATGGAGAACAGTATGGAGTTTCCTTAAAAAAATTAGAAATAGAATTTCCATCTGATCCAGCAATCCCACTTCTGGGCATATACCCAGAGAAAACCGTATTTCAAAAAGGCACATTCACCACAATGTTCGTTGCAGCACTATTTACAATAGCCAGGTAATGGAAGCAACCTAAATGCCCACAGAGAGATGAATGGATAAAGATGTGGTACATATATAAAATGGAATATTACTCGGCCTTTAAAAGGAATGAAACTGGGTCATTTGTAGAGACATCGATGGATCCAGAGACTGTCATACAGAATAAAGTAAGTCAGAAAGAGGAAAACAAATATTGTATATTAATGCATATATGTGGAGCCTAAAAATGGTACAGATGAACTGGTTTGCAGGGAAGAAATAGAGACACAGAGGTAGAGAACAAACGTATGGACACCAAGTGTGGGAAGCCATGGGGTGGTGGTGGTGGGATGAGTTGGGAGTTTGGGATTGACCTGTATACATGTATATGCATAAAATACATAACTAATAATAACGTGCTGTATAAAAAAATAAATAAAATTAAATTTCAAAATTTTAAAAAATAAAATTTAAAAATAAAACAGAAAAAAGTTCTTCCCGTCACACAGATGTATTTATAGGAATGAATTATTTCCATGCTTATATCTATAAATACATAAAAGAGGAATAAAATCTAACTTGAACCATAAAAAAAAAGTGAAGCCACGAGTTATACAGAGGAAAACCCTATCAGGGCACTTGCTCCAGTGGTAAACAATTCTGAAATTGGTCAGAGGTGGGGAACCATCTCCCATACAGCCAGCAACCCACCCCCCACGCAAGGAGCGTCCTCATTGCAAAGCTGGGGGACCATGCCGAGGCATCTGTGAGTAAACGTGAGCTGAGCCCCAGGCCAGCTGCTGCTGAACTGTTCCCACCCTTTCCAGGTAAAACACCTGAATATGTACAAGGGCTTGAAAGCCTAGAGGAAGGACCGTGGAGCCACACCAGTGACCGCACGCAGGCCAACTTGGTGCCTGCAGGCCAGCCAGTGTGGTCCTGGCACCGGGCGCTCTTCCAGAAGCTTTCCATTGCCCTGCCTGAGATACCCCTCCTGTCCCGGCCCCCACTGCTTTTTTCCTTCCTCATCTCTGTCTGGAGAGAAATTCCAGCAGAATGTATGGGTGACACAACCTCTTCTTTACAGGCGGCAGCCTGGCAACTCCTGCAGAAAGGCCAGCAGAACCCCACTCACACCGGGCCACCCACAAAGCTCTGGCCCCTCACTCCCTCCCACCAGCACAGCCCCGAGACTGCTGACGGGGCAGACAATATGGAGTCAGGCACAGCTTCAGGGGCTATTGCTGCCTGGAGCGCTGTTTATATTGACCTCTACGAGGCACACCTGGGGAGGGCGGGCCGTCAGGGTAAGGCTGCCCAGGTCAGCTAATCCACAACCCTCAGGGAATCACATTGTTGAAAATGGACCCCGCTAAGCCAGAAGAGAAGCCAAGGGAAAAAAGGACACAATGACATTTGCAGCACCGTAGATGAGTCTAGAAGTAATCACGTGACTTGTAGTAAGTCAGAAAGTGAAACACACATATCATATCATATCACTTATAGGTGTTACCTAAAAATGGATACCAGGGCAGATATTTCCACGGAGAAGGGCAATCACAGATTCAGTAAACAAACTTATGGTTCACCAATGGAAAGGTGTGAGGATTGGTTTCATTACGATATCGGGGTTAACAGACATATACAAACACAGGTGACATATATAATCACCAAAGACCTACAGAATACCAAGAGAGGACTACTCAACATTCTGTCATAACGTACATGGGAAAAGGATCCCAGGAAGAACAGACATCTGTATATGTGTAAAAGAACCACATCTTCCACACCTACAACAAGCCAAACATTGTAATCAAACTTGCTGTAATAAGAAATAAAAAATTAAATTAAAAACACGAACAAGAAGTAGTGAGACAAACGTGAGGGGCTTTCTCCTGGCACATTCCATTCTAAACTCCAATCTAGAACACCACTTCCACTGAGGCTCTCTTGCCCTAGTAACCAGATTTGGTAAGGGTGAACTGCTGCCACCTTGTGGCCGTTTCACACAACAGCAGCTTTAATCCCAGCGCTAATGGTCAGTTGATATTCAAAATCATTGCAGGCCTGTAAATGACACCTGCCCTGAAAACAAATCCTGGGGTCACATATCGACCAAAAAATTCAAAGGACGTCCAAATTTCAAAACGACCGTTTCAAAAGGCATATTTTACGCACATTAGTGTTCTGCTTCTTTCCTTTCTTTCCTTTTTTGTTAAAAAAAAAAACGGGAATGGAAAAAGGCATCCCTCAGAATGGGCGAAAATCGTTGCAGACGAATCAATGGACAGAGGTTTAATCTCCAATATATATATACAGCTCATGCAGCTTAATATTAAAAAAACAAACAACCCAAAATAAATGGGCAGAAGATCTAAAGAGACGTTTCTTCAAAGGAGACACAGAGATGGCCAAGACGCACATGAAAAGCTGCTCAACAGCACTAATTATTAGAGAAATGCAAATCAAAACTACAATGAGGTATCACCTCACACCTGTTAGAATCGGCATCATCAGAAAATCTACAAACAACCAATTCTGGGGAGGGTGTGGACAAAAGGAGCCCTCTTCCACTATTGGTGGGAATGTAAATTGATACAGTCACTATGGAGAACAGTATGGAGTTTCCTTAAAAAAATTAGAAATAGAATTTCCATCTGATCCAGCAATCCCACTTCTGGGCATATACCCAGAGAAAACCGTATTTCAAAAAGGCACATTCACCACAATGTTCGTTGCAGCACTATTTACAATAGCCAGGTAATGGAAGCAACCTAAATGCCCACAGAGAGATGAATGGATAAAGATGTGGTACATATATAAAATGGAATATTACTCGGCCTTTAAAAGGAATGAAACTGGGTCATTTGTAGAGACATCGATGGATCCAGAGACTGTCATACAGAATAAAGTAAGTCAGAAAGAGGAAAACAAATATTGTATATTAATGCATATATGTGGAGCCTAAAAATGGTACAGATGAACTGGTTTGCAGGGAAGAAATAGAGACACAGAGGTAGAGAACAAACGTATGGACACCAAGTGTGGGAAGCCATGGGGTGGTGGTGGTGGGATGAGTTGGGAGTTTGGGATTGACCTGTATACATGTATATGCATAAAATACATAACTAATAATAACGTGCTGTATAAAAAAATAAATAAAATTAAATTTCAAAATTTTAAAAAATAAAATTTAAAAATAAAACAGAAAAAAGTTCTTCCCGTCACACAGATGTATTTATAGGAATGAATTATTTCCATGCTTATATCTATAAATACATAAAAGAGGAATAAAATCTAACTTGAACCATAAAAAAAAAGTGAAGCCACGAGTTATACAGAGGAAAACCCTATCAGGGCACTTGCTCCAGTGGTAAACAATTCTGAAATTGGTCAGAGGTGGGGAACCATCTCCCATACAGCCAGCAACCCACCCCCCACGCAAGGAGCGTCCTCATTGCAAAGCTGGGGGACCATGCCGAGGCATCTGTGAGTAAACGTGAGCTGAGCCCCAGGCCAGCTGCTGCTGAACTGTTCCCACCCTTTCCAGGTAAAACACCTGAATATGTACAAGGGCTTGAAAGCCTAGAGGAAGGACCGTGGAGCCACACCAGTGACCGCACGCAGGCCAACTTGGTGCCTGCAGGCCAGCCAGTGTGGTCCTGGCACCGGGCGCTCTTCCAGAAGCTTTCCATTGCCCTGCCTGAGATACCCCTCCTGTCCCGGCCCCCACTGCTTTTTTCCTTCCTCATCTCTGTCTGGAGAGAAATTCCAGCAGAATGTATGGGTGACACAACCTCTTCTTTACAGGCGGCAGCCTGGCAACTCCTGCAGAAAGGCCAGCAGAACCCCACTCACACCGGGCCACCCACAAAGCTCTGGCCCCTCACTCCCTCCCACCAGCACAGCCCCGAGACTGCTGACGGGGCAGACAATATGGAGTCAGGCACAGCTTCAGGGGCTATTGCTGCCTGGAGCGCTGTTTATATTGACCTCTACGAGGCACACCTGGGGAGGGCGGGCCGTCAGGGTAAGGCTGCCCAGGTCAGCTAATCCACAACCCTCAGGGAATCACATTGTTGAAAATGGACCCCGCTAAGCCAGAAGAGAAGCCAAGGGAAAAAAGGACACAATGACATTTGCAGCACCGTAGATGAGTCTAGAAGTAATCACGTGACTTGTAGTAAGTCAGAAAGTGAAACACACATATCATATCATATCACTTATAGGTGTTACCTAAAAATGGATACCAGGGCAGATATTTCCACGGAGAAGGGCAATCACAGATTCAGTAAACAAACTTATGGTTCACCAATGGAAAGGTGTGAGGATTGGTTTCATTACGATATCGGGGTTAACAGACATATACAAACACAGGTGACATATATAATCACCAAAGACCTACAGAATACCAAGAGAGGACTACTCAACATTCTGTCATAACGTACATGGGAAAAGGATCCCAGGAAGAACAGACATCTGTATATGTGTAAAAGAACCACATCTTCCACACCTACAACAAGCCAAACATTGTAATCAAACTTGCTGTAATAAGAAATAAAAAATTAAATTAAAAACACGAACAAGAAGTAGTGAGACAAACGTGAGGGGCTTTCTCCTGGCACATTCCATTCTAAACTCCAATCTAGAACACCACTTCCACTGAGGCTCTCTTGCCCTAGTAACCAGATTTGGTAAGGGTGAACTGCTGCCACCTTGTGGCCGTTTCACACAACAGCAGCTTTAATCCCAACGCTAATGGTCAGTTGATATTCAAAATCATTGCAGGCCTGTAAATGACACCTGCCCTGAAAACAAATCCTGGGGTCACATATCGACCAAAAAATTCAAAGGACGTCCATATTTCAAAATGACCGTTTCAAAAGGCATATTTTACGCACATTAGTGTTCTGCTTCTTTCCTTTCTTTCCTTTTTTGTTAAAAAAAAAACGGGAATGGAAAAAGGCATCCCTCAGAATGGGCGAAAATCGTTGCAGACGAATCAATGGACAAAGGTTTAATCTCCAATATATATATACAGCTCATGCAGCTTAATATTAAAAAAACAAACAACCCCCCAAAAAAATGGGCAGAAGATCTAAAGAGACGTTTCTTCAAAGGAGACACAGAGATGGCCAAGACGCACATGAAAAGCTGCTCAACAGCACTAATTATTAGAGAAATGCAAATCAAAACTACAATGAGGTATCACCTCACACCTGTTAGAATCGGCATCATCAGAAAATCTACAAACAACCAATTCTGGGGAGGGTGTGGACAAAAGGAGCCCTCTTCCACTATTGGTGGGAATGTAAATTGATACAGTCACTATGGAGAACAGTATGGAGTTTCCTTAAAAAAATTAGAAATAGAATTTCCATCTGATCCAGCAATCCCACTTCTGGGCATATACCCAGAGAAAACCGTATTTCAAAAAGGCACATTCACCACAATGTTCGTTGCAGCACTATTTACAATAGCCAGGTAATGGAAGCAACCTAAATGCCCACAGACAGATGAATGGATAAAGATGTGGTACATATATAAAATGGAACATTACTCGGCCATTAAAAGGAATGAAACTGGGTCATTTGTAGAGACATCGATGGATCAAGAGACTGTCATACAGAATGAAGTAAGTCAGAAAGAGGAAAACAAATATTGTATATTAATGCATATATGTGGAGCCTAAAAATGGTACAGATGAACTGGTTTGCAGGGAAGAAATAGAGACACAGAGGTAGAGAACAAACGTATGGACACCAAGTGTGGGAAGCCATGGGGTGGTGGTGGTGGGATGAGTTGGGAGTTTGGGATTGACCTGTATACATGTATATGCATAAAATACATAACTAATAATAACGTGCTGTATAAAAAAATAAATAAAATTAAATTTCAAAATTTTAAAAACTAAAATTTAAAAATAAAACAGAAAAAAGTTCTTCCCGTCACACAGATGTATTTATAGGAATGAATTATTTCCATGCTTATATCTATAAATACATAAAAGAGGAATAAAATCTAACTTGAACCATAAAAAAAAAAGTGAACCCACGAGTTATACAGAGGAAAACCCTATCAGGGCACTTGCTCCAGTGGTAAACAATTCTGAAATTGGTCAGAGGTGGGGAACCATCTCCCATACAGCCAGCAACCCACCCCCCACGCAAGGAGCGTCCTCATTGCAAAGCTGGGGGACCGTGCCGAGGCATCTGTGAGTAAACGTGAGCTGAGCCCCAGGCCAGCTGCTGCTGAACTGTTCCCACCCTTTCCAGGTAAAACACCTGAATATGTACAAGGGCTTGAAAGCCTAGAGGAAGGACCGTGGAGCCACACCAGCGACAGCACGCAGGCCAACTTGGTGCCTGCAGGCCAGCCAGTGTGGTCCTGGCACCGGGCGCTCTTCCAGAAGCTTTCCATTGCCCTGCCTGAGATACCCCTCCTGTCCCGGCCCCCACTGCTTTTTTCCTTCCTCACCTCTGTCCGGAGAGAAATTCCAGCGGAGGGTATGGGTGACACATCCTCTTCTTTACAGGCGGCAGCCTGGCAACTCCTGCAGAAAGGCCAGCAGAACCCCACTCACACCGGGCCACCCACAAAGCTGTGGCCCCTCACTCCCTCCCACCAGCACAGCCCCGAGACTGCTGACGGGGCAGACAATATGGAGTCAGGCACAGCTTCAGGGGCTATTGCTGCCTGGAGCGCTGTTTATATTGACCTCAACGAGGCACACCTGGGGAGGGCGGGCCGTCAGGGTAAGGCTGCCCAGGTCAGCTAATCCACAACCCTCAGGGAATCACATTGTTGAAAATGGACCCCGCTAAGCCAGAAGAGAAGCCAAGGGAAAAAAGGACACAATGACATTTGCAGCACCGTAGATGAGTCTAGAAGTAATCACGTGACTTGTAGTAAGTCAGAAAGTGAAACACACATATCATATCATATCACTTATAGGTGTTACCTAAAAATGGATACCAGGGCAGATATTTCCACGGAGAAGGGCAATCACAGATTCATTAAACAAACTTATGGTTCACCAATGGAAAGGTGTGAGGATTGGTTTCATTACGATATCGGGGTTAACAGACATATACAAACACAGGTGACATATATAATCACCAAAGACCTACAGAATACCAAGAGAGGACTACTCAACATTCTGTCATAACGTACATGGGAAAAGGATCCCAGGAAGAACAGACATCTGTATACGCGTAAAAGAACCACATCTTCCACATCTACAACAAGCCAAACATTGTAATCAAACTTGCTGTAATAAGAAATAAAAAATTAAATTAAAAACACGAACAAGAAGTAGTGAGACAAACGTGAGGGGATTTCTCCTGGCACATTCCATTCTAAACTCCAATCTAGAACACCACTTCCACTGAGGCTCTCTTGCCCTAGTAACCAGATTTGGTAAGGGTGAACTGCTGCCACCTTGTGGCCGTTTCACACAACAGCAGCTTTAATCCCAACGCTAATGGTCAGTTGATATTCAAAATCATTGCAGGCCTGTAAATGACACCTGCCCTGAAAACAAATCCTGGGGTCACATATCGACCAAAAAATTCAAAGGACGTCCATATTTCAAAACGACCGTTTCAAAAGGCATATTTTACGCACATTAGTGTACTGCTTCTTTTCCTTTCTTTCCTTTTTTGTTAAAAAACACGGGAATGGAAAAAGGCATCCCTCAGAATGGGTGAAAATCGTTGCAAACGAATCAATGGACAGAGGTTTAATCTCCAATCTATATAAACAGCTCATGCAGCTTAATATTAAAAAAACAAACAACCCAAAATAAATGGGCAGAAGATCTAAAGAGACGTTTCTTCAAAGGAGACACAGAGATGGCCAAGACGCACATGAAAAGCTGCTCAACAGCACTAATTATTAGAGAAATGCAAATCAAAACAACAATGAGGTATCACCTCACACCTGTTAGAATCAGCATCATCACAAAATCTACAAACAACCAATTCTGGGGAGGGTGTGGACAAAAGGAGCCCTCTTCCACTATTGGTGGGAATGTAAATTGATACAGTCACTATGGAGAACAGTATGGAGTTTCCTTAAAAAAACTAGAAATAGAATTACCATCTGATCCAGCAATCCCACTTCTGGGCATATACCCAGAGAAAACCGTATTTCAAAAAGGCACATTCACCACAATGTTCGTTGCAGCACTATTTACAATAGCCAGGTAATGGAAGCAACCTAAATGCCCACAGACAGATGAATGGATAAAGATGTGGTACATATATAAAATGGAATATTACTCGGCCATAAAAAGGAATGAAACTGGGTCATTTGTAGAGACATCGATGGATCGAGAGACTGTCATACAGAAAGAAGTAAGTCAGAAAGAGGAAAACAAATATTGAATATTAATGCATATATGCGGAGCCTAAAAATGGTACAGATGAACTGGTTTGCAGGGAAGAAATAGAGACATAGAGGTAGAGAACAAACGTATGGACACCAAGTGTGGGAAGCCATGGGGTGGTGGTGGTGGGATGAGTTGGGAGTTTGGGATTGACCTGTATACATGTATATGAATAAAATACATAACTAATAATAACGTGCTGTATAAAAAAATAAATAAAATTAAATTTCAAAATTTTAAAAAATAAAATTTAAAAATAAAACAGAAAAAAGTTCTTCCCGTCACACAGATGTATTTATAGTAATGAATTATTTCCATGTTTATATCTATAAATACATAAAAGAGGAATAAAATCTAACTTGAACCATAAAAGAAAAAAAAGTGAACCCACGAGTTATACAGAGGAAAACCCTATCAGGGCACTTGCTCCAGCGGTAAACAATTCTGAAATTGGTCAGAGGTGGGGAACCATCTCCCATACAGCCAGAAACCCACCCCCCACGCAAGGAGCGTCCTCATTGCAAAGCTGGGGGACCGTGCCGAGGCATCTGTGAGTAAACGTGAGCTGAGCCCCAGGCCAGCTGCTGCTGAACTGTTCCCACCCTTTCCAGGTAAAACACCTGAATATGTACAAGGGCTTGAAAGCCTAGAGGAAGGACCATGGAGCCACACCAGCGACAGCACGCAGGCCAACTTGGTGCCTGCAGGCCAGCCAGGGTGGTCCTGGCCCCGGGCGCTCTTCCAGAAGCTTTCCATTGCCCTGCCAGAGATACCCCTCCTGTCCCGGCCCCCACTGCTTTTTTCCTTCCTCACCTCTGTCCGGAGAGAATTTCCAGCGGAAGGTATGGGTGACACATCCTCTTCTTTACAGGCGGCAGCCTGGCAACTCCTGCAGAAAGGCCAGCAGAACCCCACTCACACCGGGCCACCCAAAAAGCTGTGGCCCCTCACTCCCTCCCACCAGCAGAGCCCAGAGACTGCTGACGGGGCAGACAATATGGAGTCAGGCACAGCTTCAGGGGCTATTGCTGCCTGGAGCACTGTTTATATAGACCTCAATGAGGCACACCTGGAGAGGGCGGGTCGGCAGTGTAAGGCTGCCCAGGTCAGCTAATCCACAACCCTCAGGGAATCACATTGTTGAAAATGGACCCCACTAAGGCAGAAGAGAAGCCAAGGGAAAAAAGGACACAAGGCCATTTGCAGCACCGTAGATGAGTCTAGAAGTAATCAAGTGACTTGTAGTAAGTCAGAAAGTGAAAGACACATATATCATATCACTTATAGGTGTTACCTAAAAATGGATACCAGGGCAGATATTTCCACGGAGAAGGGCAATCACAGATTCATTAAACAAACTTATGGTTCACCAATGGAAAGGTGTGAGGATTGGTTTCATTACGATATCGGGGTTAACAGACATATACAAACACAGGTGACATATATAATCACCAAAGACCTACAGAATACCAAGAGAGGACTACTCAACATTCTGTCATAACGTACATGGGAAAAGGATCCCAGGAAGAACAGACATCTGTATATGTGTAAAAGAACCACATCTTCCACACCTACAACAAGCCAAACATTGTAATCAAACTTGCTGTAATAAGAAATAAAAAATTAAATTAAAAACACAAACAAGAAGTAGTGAGACAAACGTGAGGGGCTTTCTCCTGGCACATTCCATTCTAAACTCCAATCTAGAACACCACTTCCACTGAGGCTCTCTTGCCCTAGTAACCAGATTTGGTAAGGGTGAACTGCTGCCACCTTGTGGCCGTTTCACACAACAGCAGCTTTAATCCCAACGCTAATGGTCAGTTGATATTCAAAATCATTGCAGGCCTGTAAATGACACCTGCCCTGAAAACAAATCCTGGGGTCACATATCGACCAAAAAATTCAAAGGACGTCCATATTTCAAAACGACCGTTTCAAAAGGCATATTTTACGCACATTAGTGTTCTGCTTCTTTCCTTTCTTTCCTTTTTTGTTAAAAAAAAAAACGGGAATGGAAAAAGGCATCCCTCAGAATGGGCGAAAATCGTTGCAAACGAATCAATGGACAGAGGTTTAATCTCCAATCTATATAAACAGCTCATGCAGCTTAATATTAAAAAAACAAACAACCCAAAATAAATGGGCAGAAGATCTAAAGAGACGTTTCTTCAAAGGAGACACAGAGATGGCCAAGACGCACATGAAAAGCTGCTCAACAGCACTAATTATTAGAGAAATGCAAATCAAAACAACAATGAGGTATCACCTCACACCTGTTAGAATCAGCATCATCACAAAATCTACAAACAACCAATTCTGGGGAGGGTGTGGACAAAAGGAGCCCTCTTCCACTATTGGTGGGAATGTAAATTGATACAGTCACTATGGAGAACAGTATGGAGTTTCCTTAAAAAAACTAGAAATAGAATTACCATCTGATCCAGGAATCCCACTTCTGGGCATATACCCAGAGAAAACCGTATTTCAAAAAGGCACATTCACCACAATGTTCGTTGCAGCACTATTTACAATAGCCAGGTAATGGAAGCAACCTAAATGCCCACAGACAAAGGAATGGATACAGATGTGGTACATATATAAAATGGAATATTACTCGGCCATAAAAAGGAATGAAACTGGGTCATTTGTAGAGACATCGATGGATCGAGAGACTGTCATACAGAAAGAAGTAAGTCAGAAAGAGGAAAACAAATATTGTATATTAATGCATATATGCGGAGCCTAAAAATGGTACAGATGAACTGGTTTGCAGGGAAGAAATAGAGACATAGAGGTAGAGAACAAACGTATGGACACCAAGTGTGGGAAGCCATGGGGTGGTGGTGGTGGGATGAGTTGGGAGTTTGGGATTGACCTGTATACATGTATATGAATAAAATACATAACTAATAATAACGTCCTGTATAAAAAAATAAATAAAATTAAATTTCAAAATTTTAAAAAATAAAATTTAAAAATAAAACAGAAAAAAGTTCTTCCCGTCACACAGATGTATTTATAGGAATGAATTATTTCCATGTTTATATCTATAAATATATAAAAGAGGAATAAAATCTAACTTGAACCATAAAAGAAAAAAAAGTGAACCCACGAGTTATACAGAGGAAAACCCTATCAGGGCACTTGCTCCAGCGGTAAACAATTCTGAAATTGGTCAGAGGTGGGGAACCATCTCCCATACAGCCAGCAACCCACCCCCCACGCAAGGAGCGTCCTCATTGCAAAGCTGGGGGACCGTGCCGAGGCATCTGTGAGTAAACGTGAGCTGAGCCCCAGGCCAGCTGCTGCTGAACTGTTCCCACCCTTTCCAGGTAAAACACCTGAATATGTACAAGGGCTTGAAAGCCTAGAGGAAGGACCGTGGAGCCACACCAGCGACAGCACGCAGGCCAACTTGGTGCCTGCAGGCCAGCCAGTGTGGTCCTGGCACCGGGCGCTCTTCCAGAAGCTTTCCATTGCCCTGCCTGAGATACCCCTCCTGTCCCGGCCCCCACTGCTTTTTTCCTTCCTCACCTCTGTCCGGAGAGAAATTCCAGCAGAAGGTATGGGTGACACAACCTCTTCTTTACAGGCGGCAGCCTGGCAACTCCTGCAGAAAGGCCAGCAGAACCCCACTCACACCGGGCCACCCACAAAGCTCTGGCCCCTCACTCCCTCCCACCAGCACAGCCCCGAGACTGCTGACGGGGCAGACAATATGGAGTCAGGCACAGCTTCAGGGGCTATTGCTGCCTGGAGCGCTGTTTATATTGACCTCAACGAGGCACACCTGGGGAGGGCGGGCCGTCAGGGTAAGGCTGCCCAGGTCAGCTAATCCACAACCCTCAGGGAATCACATTGTTGAAAATGGACCCCGCGAAGGCAGAAGAGAAGCCAAGGGAAAAAAGGACACAATGACATTTGCAGCACCGTAGATGAGTCTAGAAGTAATCACGTGACTTGTAGTAAGTCAGAAAGTGAAAGACACATATATCATATCACTTATAGGTGTTACCTAAAAATGGATACCAGGGCAGATATTTCCACGGAGAAGGGCAATCACAGATTCATTAAACAAACTTATGGTTCACCAATGGAAAGGTGTGAGGATTGGTTTCATTACGATATCGGGGTTAACAGACATATACAAACACAGGTGACATATATAATCACCAAAGACCTACAGAATACCAAGAGAGGACTACTCAACATTCTGTCATAACGTACATGGGAAAAGGATCCCAGGAAGAACAGACATCTGTATATGTGTAAAAGAACCACATCTTCCACACCTACAACAAGCCAAACATTGTAATCAAACTTGCTGTAATAAGAAATAAAAAATTAAATTAAAAACACGAACAAGAAGTAGTGAGACAAACGTGAGGGGCTTTCTCCTGGAACATTCCATTCTAAACTCCAATCTAGAACACCACTTCCACTGAGGCTCTCTTGCCCTAGTAACCAGATTTGGTAAGGGTGAACTGCTGCCACCTTGCGGCCGTTTCACACAACAGCAGCTTTAATCCCAACGCTAATGGTCAGTTGATATTCAAAATCATTGCAGGCCTGTAAATGACACCTGCCCTGAAAACAAATCCTGGGGTCACATATCGACCAAAAAATTCAAAGGACGTCCATATTTCAAAATGACCGTTTCAAAAGGCATATTTTACGCACATTAGTGTTCTGCTTCTTTCCTTTCTTTCCTTTTTTGTTAAAAAAAAAAACGGGAATGGAAAAAGGCATCCCTCAGAATGGGCGAAAATCGTTGCAGACGAATCAATGGACAAAGGTTTAATCTCCAATATATATATACAGCTCATGCAGCTTAATATTAAAAAAACAAACAACCCAAAAAAAAATGGGCAGAAGATCTAAAGAGACGTTTCTTCAAAGGAGACACAGAGATGGCCAAGACGCACATGAAAAGCTGCTCAACAGCACTAAATATTAGAGAAATGCAAATCAAAACTACAATGAGGTATCACCTCACACCTGTTAGAATCGGCATCATCAGAAAATCTACAAACAACCAATTCTGGGGAGGGTGTGGACAAAAGGAGCCCTCTTCCACTATTGGTGGGAATGTAAATTGATACAGTCACTATGGAGAACAGTATGGAGTTTCCTTAAAAAATTTAGAAATAGAATTTCCATCTGATCCAGCAATCCCACTTCTGGGCATATACCCAGAGAAAATCGTATTTCAAAAAGGCACATTCACCACAATGTTCGTTGCAGCACTATTTACAATAGCCAGGTAATGGAAGCAACCTAAATGCCCACAGACAGATGAATGGATAAAGATGTGGTACATATATAAAATGGAATATTACTCGGCCATTAAAAGGAATGAAACTGGGTCATTTGTAGAGACATCGATGGATCAAGAGACTGTCATACAGAATGAAGTAAGTCAGAAAGAGGAAAACAAATATTGTATATTAATGCATATATGTGGAGCCTAAAAATGGTACAGATGAACTGGTTTGCAGGGAAGAAATAGAGACACAGAGGTAGAGAACAAACGTATGGACACCAAGTGTGGGAAGCCATGGGGTGGTGGTGGTGGGATGAGTTGGGAGTTTGGGATTGACCTGTATACATGTATATGCATAAAATACATAACTAATAATAACGTGCTGTATAAAAAAATAAATAAAATTAAATTTCAAAATTTTAAAAAATAAAATTTAAAAATAAAACAGAAAAAAGTTCTTCCCGTCACACAGATGTATTTATAGGAATGAATTATTTCCATGCTTATATCTATAAATACATAAAAGAGGAATAAAATCTAACTTGAACCATAAAAAAAAAAACCTGAACCCACGAGTTATACAGAGGAAAACCCTATCAGGGCACTTGCTCCAGTGGTAAACACTTCTGAAATTGGTCAGATGTGGGGAACCATCTCCCATACAGCCAGCAACCCACCCCCCACGCAAGGAGCGTCCTCATTGCAAAGCTTGGGGACCGTGCCGAGGCATCTGTGAGTAAACGTGAGCTGAGCCCCAGGCCAGCTGCTGCTGAACTGTTCCCACCCTTTCCAGGTAAAACACCTGAATATGTACAAGGGCTTGAAAGCCTAGAGGAAGGACCGTGGAGCCACACCAGCGACCGCACGCAGGCCAACTTGGTGCCTGCAGGCCAGCCAGTGTGGTCCTGGCACCGGGCGCTCTTCCAGAAGCTTTCCATTGCCCTGCCTGAGATACCCCTCCTGTCCCGGCCCCCACTGCTTTTTTCCTTCCTCACCTCTGTCCGGAGAGAAATTCCAGCAGAAGGTATGGGTGACACAACCTCTTCTTTACAGGCGGCAGCCTGGCAACTCCTGCAGAAAGGCCAGCAGAACCCCACTCACACCGGGCCACCCACAAAGCTGTGGCCCCTCACTCCCTCCCACCAGCACAGCCCCGAGACTGCTGACGGGGCAGACAATATGGAGTCAGGCACAGCTTCAGGGGCTATTGCTGCCTGGAGCGCTGTTTATATTGACCTCAACGAGGCACACCTGGGGAGGGCGGGCCGTCAGGGTAAGGCTGCCCAGGTCAGCTAATCCACAACCCTCAGGGAATCACATTGTTGAAAATGGACCCCGCTAAGGCAGAAGAGAAGCCAAGGGAAAAAAGGACACAATGCCATTTGCAGCACCGTAGATGAGTCTAGAAGTAATCACGTGACTTGTAGTAAGTCAGAAAGTGAAAGACACATATCATATCATATCACTTACAGGTGTTACCTAAAAATGGATACCAGGGCAGATATTTCCACGGAGAAGGGCAATCACAGATTCAGTAAACAAACTTATGGTTCACCAATGGAAAGGTGTGAGGATTGGTTTCATTACGATATCGGGGTTAACAGACATATACAAACACAGGTGACATATATAATCACCAAAGACCTACAGAATACCAAGAGAGGACTACTCAACATTCTGTCATAACGTACATGGGAAAAGGATCCCAGGAAGAACAGACATCTGTATATGTGTAAAAGAACCACATCTTCCACACCTACAACAAGCCAAACATTGTAATCAAACTTGCTGTAATAAGAAATAAAAAATTAAATTAAAAACACGAACAAGAAGTACTGAGACAAACGTGAGGGGCTTTCTCCTGGCACATTCCATTCTAAACTCCAATCTAGAACACCACTTCCACTGAGGCTCTCTTGCCCTAGTAACCAGATTTGGTAAGGGTGAACTGCTGCCACCTTGTGGCCGTTTCACACAACAGCAGCTTTAATCCCAACGCTAATGGTCAGTTGATATTCAAAATCATTGCAGGCCTGTAAATGACACCTGCCCTGAAAACAAATCCTGGGGTCACATATCGACCAAAAAATTCAAAGGACGTCCATATTTCAAAACGACCGTTTCAAAAGGCATATTTTACGCACATTAGTGTTCTGCTTCTTTCCTTTCTTTCCTTTTTTGTTAAAAAAAAACGGGAATGGAAAAAGGCATCCCTCAGAATGGGCGAAAATCGTTGCAGACGAATCAATGGACAGAGGTTTAATCTCCAATATATATATACAGCTCATGCAGCTTAATATTAAAAAAACAAACAACCCAAAAAAAAATGGGCAGAAGATCTAAAGAGACGTTTCTTCAAAGGAGACACAGAGATGGCCAAGACGCACATGAAAAGCTGCTCAACAGCACTAATTATTAGAGAAATGCAAATCAAAACTACAATGAGGTATCACCTCACACCTGTTAGAATCGGCATCATCAGAAAATCTACAAACACCCAATTCTGGGGAGGGTGTGGACAAAAGGAGCCCTCTTCCACTATTGGTGGGAATGTAAATTGATACAGTCACTATGGAGAACAGTATGGAGTTTCCTTAAAAAAATTAGAAATAGAATTTCCATCTGATCCAGCAATCCCACTTCTGGGCATATACCCAGAGAAAACCGTATTTCAAAAAGGCACATTCACCACAATGTTCGTTGCAGCACTATTTACAATAGCCAGGTAATGGAAGCAACCTAAATGCCCACAGACAGATGAATGGATAAAGATGTGGTACATATATAAAATGGAATATTACTCGGCCATTAAAAGGAATGAAACTGGGTCATTTGTAGAGACATCGATGGATCAAGAGACTGTCATACAGAATGAAGTAAGTCAGAAAGAGGAAAACAAATATTGTATATTAATGCATATATGTGGAGCCTAAAAATGGTACAGATGAACTGGTTTGCAGGGAAGAAATAGAGACACAGAGGTAGAGAACAAACGTATGGACACCAAGTGTGGGAAGCCATGGGGTGGTGGTGGTGGGATGAGTTGGGAGTTTGGGATTGACCTGTATACATGTATATGCATAAAATACATAACTAATAATAACGTGCTGTATAAAAAAATAAATAAAATTAAATTTCAAAATTTTAAAAAATAAAATTTAAAAATAAAACAGAAAAGAGTTCTTCCCGTCACACAGATGTATTTATAGGAATGAATTATTTCCATGCTTATATCTATAAATACATAAAAGAGGAATTAAATCTAACTTGAACCATAAAAAAAAAGTGAACCCACGAGTTATACAGAGGAAAACCCTATCAGGGCACTTGCTCCAGTGGTAAACAATTCTGAAATTGGTCAGAGGTGGGGAACCATCTCCCATACAGCCAGCAACCCACCCCCCACGCAAGGAGCGTCCTCATTGCAAAGCTGGGGGACCGTGCCGAGGCATCTGTGAGTAAACGTGAGCTGAGCCCCAGGCCAGCTGCTGCTGAACTGTTCCCACCCTTTCCAGGTAAAACACCTGAATATGTACAAGGGCTTGAAAGCCTAGAGGAAGGACCGTGGAGCCACACCAGCGACAGCACGCAGGCCAACTTGGTGCCTGCAGGCCAGCCAGTGTGGTCCTGGCACCGGGCGCTCTTCCAGAAGCTTTCCATTGCCCTGCCTGAGATAACCCTCCTGTCCAGGCCCCCACTGCTTTTTTCCTTCCTCACCTCTGTCCGGAGAGAAATTCCAGCAGAATGTATGGGTGACACAACCTCTTCTTTACAGGCGGCAGCCTGGCAACTCCTGCAGAAAGGCCAGCAGAACCCCACTCACACCGGGCCACCCACAAAGCTGTGGCCCCTCACTCCCTCCCACCAGCACAGCCCCGAGACTGCTGACGGGGCAGACAATATGGAGTCAGGCACAGCTTCAGGGGCTATTGCTGCCTGGAGCGCTGTTTATATTGACCTCAACGAGGCACACCTGGGGAGGGCGGGCCGTCAGGGTAAGGCTGCCCAGGTCAGCTAATCCACAACACTCAGGGAATCACATTGTTGAAAATGGACCCCGCTAAGCCAGAAGAGAAGCCAAGGGAAAAAAGGACACAATGACATTTGCAGCACCGTAGATGAGTCTAGAAGTAATCACGTGACTTGTAGTAAGTCAGAAAGTGAAAGACACATATATCATATCACTTATAGGTGTTACCTAAAAATGGATACCAGGGCAGATATTTCCACGGAGAAGGGCAATCACAGATTCAGTAAACAAACTTATGGTTCACCAATGGAAAGGTGTGAGGATTGGTTTCATTACGATATCGGGGTTAACAGACATATACAAACACAGGTGACATATATAATCACCAAAGACCTACAGAATACCAAGAGAGGACTACTCAACATTCTGTCATAACGTACATGGGAAAAGGATCCCAGGAAGAACAGACATCTGTATATGTGTAAAAGAACCACATCTTCCACACCTACAACAAGCCAAACATTGTAATCAAACTTGCTGTAATAAGAAATAAAAAATTAAATTAAAAACACGAACAAGAAGTAGTGAGACAAACGTGAGGGGCTTTCTCCTGGCACATTCCATTCTAAACTCCAATCTAGAACACCACTTCCACTGAGGCTCTCTTGCCCTAGTAACCAGATTTGGTAAGGGTGAACTGCTGCCACCTTGTGGCCGTTTCACACAACAGCAGCTTTAATCCCAACGCTAATGGTCAGTTGATATTCAAAATCATTGCAGGCCTGTAAATGACACCTGCCCTGAAAACAAATCCTGGGGTCACATATCGACCAAAAAATTCAAAGGACGTCCATATTTCAAAACGACCGTTTCAAAAGGCATATTTTACGCACATTAGTGTTCTGCTTCTTTCCTTTCTTTCCTTTTTTGTTAAAAAAAAAACGGGAATGGAAAAAGGCATCCCTCAGAATGGGCGAAAATCGTTGCAGACGAATCAATGGACAGAGGTTTAATCTCCAATATATATATACAGCTCATGCAGCTTAATATTAAAAAAACAAACAACCCAAAAAAAATGGGCAGAAGATCTAAAGAGACGTTTCTTCAAAGGAGACACAGAGATGGCCAAGACGCACATGAAAAGCTGCTCAACAGCACTAATTATTAGAGAAATGCAAATCAAAACTACAATGAGGTATCACCTCACACCTGTTAGAATCGGCATCATCAGAAAATCTACAAACAACCAATTCTGGGGAGGGTGTGGACAAAAGGAGCCCTCTTCCACTATTGGTGGGAATGTAAATTGATACAGTCACTATGGAGAACAGTATGGAGTTTCCTTAAAAAAATTAGAAATAGAATTTCCATCTGATCCAGCAATCCCACTTCTGGGCATATACCCAGAGAAAACCGTATTTCAAAAAGGCACATTCACCACAATGTTCGTTGCAGCACTATTTACAATAGCCAGGTAATGGAAGCAACCTAAATGCCCACAGACAGATGAATGGATAAAGATGTGGTACATATATAAAATGGAATATTACTCGGCCATTAAAAGGAATGAAACTGGGTCATTTGTAGAGACATCGATGGATCAAGAGACTGTCATACAGAATGAAGTAAGTCAGAAAGAGGAAAACAAATATTGTATATTAATGCATATATGTGGAGCCTAAAAATGGTACAGATGAACTGGTTTGCAGGGAAGAAATAGAGACACAGAGGTAGAGAACAAACGTATGGACACCAAGTGTGGGAAGCCATGGGGTGGTGGTGGTGGGATGAGTTGGGAGTTTGGGATTGACCTGTATACATGTATATGCATAAAATACATAACTAATAATAACGTGCTGTATAAAAAAATAAATAAAATTAAATTTCAAAATTTTAAAAAATAAAATTTAAAAATAAAACAGAAAAAAGTTCTTCCCGTCACACAGATGTATTTATAGGAATGAATTATTTCCATGCTTATATCTATAAATACATAAAAGAGGAATAAAATCTAACTTGAACCATAAAAAAAAAAACCTGAACCCACGAGTTATACAGAGGAAAACCCTATCAGGGCACTTGCTCCAGTGGTAAACAATTCTGAAATTGGTCAGAGGTGGGGAACCATCTCCCATACAGCCAGCAACCCACCCCCCACGCCAGGAGCGTCCTCATTGCAAAGCTTGGGGACCGTGCCGAGGAATCTGTGAGTAAACGTGAGCTGAGCCCCAGGCCAGCTGCTGCTGAACTGTTCCCACACTTTCCAGGTAAAACACCTGAATATGTACAAGGGCTTGAAAGCCTAGAGGAAGGACCGTGGAGCCACACCAGCGACAGCACGCAGGCCAACTTGGTGCCTGCAGGCCAGCCAGTGTGGTCCTGGCACCGGGCGCTCTTCCAGAAGCTTTCCATTGCCCTGCCTGAGATACCCCTCCTATCCCGGCCCCCACTGCTTTTTTCCTTCCTCACCTCTGTCCGGAGAGAAATTCCAGCAGAAGGTATGGTTGACACAACCTCTTCTTTACAGGCGGCAGCCTGGCAACTCCTGCAGAAAGGCCAGCAGAACCCCACTCACACCGGGCCACCCACAAAGCTGTGGCCCCTCACTCCCTCCCACAAGCACAGCCCCAAGACTGCTGACGGGGCAGAGAATATGGAGTCAGGCACAGCTTCAGGGGCTATTGCTGCCTGGAGCGCTGTTTATATTGACCTCAACGAGGCACACCTGGGGAGGGCGGGCCGTCAGGGTAAGGCTGCCCAGGTCAGCTAATCCACAACCCTCAGGGAATCACATTGTTGAAAATGGACCCCGCTAAGCCAGAAGAGAAGCCAAGGGAAAAAAGGACACAATGCCATTTGCAGCACCGTAGATGAGTCTAGAAGTAATCACGTGACTTGTAGTAAGTCAGAAAGTGAAAGACACATATCATATCATATCACTTACAGGTGTTACCTAAAAATGGATACCAGGGCAGATATTTCCACGGAGAAGGGCAATCACAGATTCAGTAAACAAACTTATGGTTCACCAATGGAAAGGTGTGAGGATTGGTTTCATTACGATATCGGGGTTAACAGACATATACAAACACAGGTGACATATATAATCACCAAAGACCTACAGAATACCAAGAGAGGACTACTCAACATTCTGTCATAACGTACATGGGAAAAGGATCCCAGGAAGAACAGACATCTGTATATGTGTAAAAGAACCACATCTTCCACACCTACAACAAGCCAAACATTGTAATCAAACTTGCTGTAATAAGAAATAAAAAATTAAATTAAAAACACGAACAAGAAGTAGTGAGACAAACGTGAGGGGCTTTCTCCTGGCACATTCCATTCTAAACTCCAATCTAGAACACCACTTCCACTGAGGCTCTCTTGCCCTAGTAACCAGATTTGGTAAGGGTGAACTGCTGCCACCTTGTGGCCGT
This sequence comes from Mesoplodon mirus, assembly GCF_964341445.2. Taxonomy (NCBI): domain Eukaryota; kingdom Metazoa; phylum Chordata; class Mammalia; order Artiodactyla; family Ziphiidae; genus Mesoplodon; species Mesoplodon mirus. The sequence goes on along the minus strand of NC_138987.1, from coordinate 103,978,525 downwards.
TTCACACAACAGCAGCTTTAATCCCAACGCTAATGGTCAGTTGATATTCAAAATCATTGCAGGCCTGTAAATGACACCTGCCCTGAAAACAAATCCTGGGGTCACATATCGACCAAAAAATTCAAAGGACGTCCATATTTCAAAACGACCGTTTCAAAAGGCATATTTTACGCACATTAGTGTTCTGCTTCTTTCCTTTCTTTCCTTTTTTGTTAAAAAAAAACGGGAATGGAAAAAGGCATCCCTCAGAATGGGCGAAAATCGTTGCAGACGAATCAATGGACAGAGGTTTAATCTCCAATATATATATACAGCTCATGCAGCTTAATATTAAAAAAACAAACAACCCAAAAAAAATGGGCAGAAGATCTAAAGAGACGTTTCTTCAAAGGAGACACAGAGATGGCCAAGACGCACATGAAAAGCTGCTCAACAGCACTAATTATTAGAGAAATGCAAATCAAAACTACAATGAGGTATCACCTCACACCTGTTAGAATCGGCATCATCAGAAAATCTACAAACAACCAATTCTGGGGAGGGTGTGGACAAAAGGAGCCCTCTTCCACTATTGGTGGGAATGTAAATTGATACAGTCACTATGGAGAACAGTATGGAGTTTCCTTAAAAAAATTAGAAATAGAATTTCCATCTGATCCAGCAATCCCACTTCTGGGCATATACCCAGAGAAAACCGTATTTCAAAAAGGCACATTCACCACAATGTTCGTTGCAGCACTATTTACAATAGCCAGGTAATGGAAGCAACCTAAATGCCCACAGACAGATGAATGGATAAAGATGTGGTACATATATAAAATGGAATATTACTCGGCCATTAAAAGGAATGAAACTGGGTCATTTGTAGAGACATCGATGGATCAAGAGACTGTCATACAGAATGAAGTAAGTCAGAAAGAGGAAAACAAATATTGTATATTAATGCATATATGTGGAGCCTAAAAATGGTACAGATGAACTGGTTTGCAGGGAAGAAATAGAGACACAGAGGTAGAGAACAAACGTATGGACACCAAGTGTGGGAAGCCATGGGGTGGTGGTGGTGGGATGAGTTGGGAGTTTGGGATTGACCTGTATACATGTATATGCATAAAATACATAACTAATAATAACGTGCTGTATAAAAAAATAAATAAAATTAAATTTCAAAATTTTAAAAAATAAAATTTAAAAATAAAACAGAAAAAAGTTCTTCCCGTCACACAGATGTATTTATAGGAATGAATTATTTCCATGCTTATATCTATAAATACATAAAAGAGGAATAAAATCTAACTTGAACCATAAAAAAAAAAACCTGAACCCACGAGTTATACAGAGGAAAACCCTATCAGGGCACTTGCTCCAGTGGTAAACAATTCTGAAATTGGTCAGAGGTGGGGAACCATCTCCCATACAGCCAGCAACCCACCCCCCACGCCAGGAGCGTCCTCATTGCAAAGCTTGGGGACCGTGCCGAGGCATCTGTGAGTAAACGTGAGCTGAGCCCCAGGCCAGCTGCTGCTGAACTGTTCCCACACTTTCCAGGTAAAACACCTGAATATGTACAAGGGCTTGAAAGCCTAGAGGAAGGACCGTGGAGCCACACCAGCGACAGCACGCAGGCCAACTTGGTGCCTGCAGGCCAGCCAGTGTGGTCCTGGCACCGGGCGCTCTTCCAGAAGCTTTCCATTGCCCTGCCTGAGATACCCCTCCTATCCCGGCCCCCACTGCTTTTTTCCTTCCTCACCTCTGTCCGGATAGAAATTCCAGCAGAAGGTATGGTTGACACAACCTCTTCTTTACAGGCGGCAGCCTGGCAACTCCTGCAGAAAGGCCAGCAGAACCCCACTCACACCGGGCCACCCACAAAGCTGTGGCCCCTCACTCCCTCCCACAAGCACAGCCCCAAGACTGCTGACGGGGCAGAGAATATGGAGTCAGGCACAGCTTCAGGGGCTATTGCTGCCTGGAGCGCTGTTTATATTGACCTCAACGAGGCACACCTGGGGAGGGCGGGCCGTCAGGGTAAGGCTGCCCAGGTCAGCTAATCCACAACCCTCAGGGAATCACATTGTTGAAAATGGACCCCGCTAAGCCAGAAGAGAAGCCAAGGGAAAAAAGGACACAATGCCATTTGCAGCACCGTAGATGAGTCTAGAAGTAATCACGTGACTTGTAGTAAGTCAGAAAGTGAAAGACACATATCATATCATATCACTTACAGGTGTTACCTAAAAATGGATACCAGGGCAGATATTTCCACGGAGAAGGGCAATCACAGATTCAGTAAACAAACTTATGGTTCACCAATGGAAAGGTGTGAGGATTGGTTTCATTACGATATCGGGGTTAACAGACATATACAAACATAGGTGACATATATAATCACCAAAGACCTACAGAATACCAAGAGAGGACTACTCAACATTCTGTCATAACGTACATGGGAAAAGGATCCCAGGAAGAACAGACATCTGTATATGTGTAAAAGAACCACATCTTCCACACCTACAACAAGCCAAACATTGTAATCAAACTTGCTGTAATAAGAAATAAAAAATTAAATTAAAAACACGAACAAGAAGTAGTGAGACAAACGTGAGGGGCTTTCTCCTGGCACATTCCATTCTAAACTCCAATCTAGAACACCACTTCCACTGAGGCTCTCTTGCCCTAGTAACCAGATTTGGTAAGGGTGAACTGCTGCCACCTTGTGGCCGTTTCACACAACAGCAGCTTTAATCCCAACGCTAATGGTCAGTTGATATTCAAAATCATTGCAGGCCTGTAAATGACACCTGCCCTGAAAACAAATCCTGGGGTCACATATCGACCAAAAAATTCAAAGGACGTCCATATTTCAAAACGACCGTTTCAAAAGGCATATTTTACGCACATTAGTGTTCTGCTTCTTTCCTTTCTTTCCTTTTTTGTTAAAAAAAACGGGAATGGAAAAAGGCATCCCTCAGAATGGGCGAAAATCGTTGCAGACGAATCAATGGACAGAGGTTTAATCTCCAATATATATATACAGCTCATGCAGCTTAATATTAAAAAAACAAACAACCCAAAAAAAATGGGCAGAAGATCTAAAGAGACGTTTCTTCAAAGGAGACACAGAGATGGCCAAGACGCACATGAAAAGCTGCTCAACAGCACTAATTATTAGAGAAATGCAAATCAAAACTACAATGAGGTATCACCTCACACCTGTTAGAATCGGCATCATCAGAAAATCTACAAACAACCAATTCTGGGGAGGGTGTGGACAAAAGGAGCCCTCTTCCACTATTGGTGGGAATGTAAATTGATACAGTCACTATGGAGAACAGTATGGAGTTTCCTTAAAAAAATTAGAAATAGAATTTCCATCTGATCCAGCAATCCCACTTCTGGGCATATACCCAGAGAAAACCGTATTTCAAAAAGGCACATTCACCACAATGTTCGTTGCAGCACTATTTACAATAGCCAGGTAATGGAAGCAACCTAAATGCCCACAGACAGATGAATGGATAAAGATGTGGTACATATATAAAATGGAATATTACTCGGCCATTAAAAGGAATGAAACTGGGTCATTTGTAGAGACATCGATGGATCAAGAGACTGTCATACAGAATGAAGTAAGTCAGAAAGAGGAAAACAAATATTGTATATTAATGCATATATGTGGAGCCTAAAAATGGTACAGATGAACTGGTTTGCAGGGAAGAAATAGAGACACAGAGGTAGAGAACAAACGTATGGACACCAAGTGTGGGAAGCCATGGGGTGGTGGTGGTGGGATGAGTTGGGAGTTTGGGATTGACCTGTATACATGTATATGCATAAAATACATAACTAATAATAACGTGCTGTATAAAAAAATAAATAAAATTAAATTTCAAAATTTTAAAAAATAAAATTTAAAAATAAAACAGAAAAAAGTTCTTCCCGTCACACAGATGTATTTATAGGAATGAATTATTTCCATGCTTATATCTATAAATACATAAAAGAGGAATAAAATCTAACTTGAACCATAAAAAAAAAAACCTGAACCCACGAGTTATACAGAGGAAAACCCTATCAGGGCACTTGCTCCAGTGGTAAACAATTCTGAAATTGGTCAGAGGTGGGGAACCATCTCCCATACAGCCAGCAACCCACCCCCCACGCAAGGAGCGTCCTCATTGCAAAGCTGGGGGACCGTGCCGAGGCATCTGTGAGTAAACGTGAGCTGAGCCCCAGGCCAGCTGCTGCTGAACTGTTCCCACACTTTCCAGGTAAAACACCTGAATATGTACAAGGGCTTGAAAGCCTAGAGGAAGGACCGTGGAGCCACACCAGCGACAGCACGCAGGCCAACTTGGTGCCTGCAGGCCAGCCAGTGTGGTCCTGGCACCGGGCGCTCTTCCAGAAGCTTTCCATTGCCCTGCCTGAGATACCCCTCCTGTCCCGGCCCCCACTGCTTTTTTCCTTCCTCACCTCTGTCCGGAGAGAAATTCCAGCAGAAGGTATGGGTGACACAACCTCTTCTTTACAGGCGGCAGCCTGGCAACTCCTGCAGAAAGGCCAGCAGAACCCCACTCACACCGGGCCACCCACAAAGCTGTGGCCCCTCACTCCCTCCCACCAGCACAGCCCCGAGACTGCTGACGGGGCAGACAATATGGAGTCAGGCACAGCTTCAGGGGCTATTGCTGCCTGGAGCGCTGTTTATATTGACCTCAACGAGGCACACCTGGGGAGGGCGGGCCGTCAGGGTAAGGCTGCCCAGGTCAGCTAATCCACAACCCTCAGGGAATCACATTGTTGAAAATGGACCCCGCTAAGCCAGAAGAGAAGCCAAGGGAAAAAAGGACACAATGCCATTTGCAGCACCGTAGATGAGTCTAGAAGTAATCACGTGACTTGTAGTAAGTCAGAAAGTGAAAGACACATATCATATCATATCACTTACAGGTGTTACCTAAAAATGGATACCAGGGCAGATATTTCCACGGAGAAGGGCAATCACAGATTCAGTAAACAAACTTATGGTTCACCAATGGAAAGGTGTGAGGATTGGTTTCATTACGATATCGGGGTTAACAGACATATACAAACACAGGTGACATATATAATCACCAAAGACCTACAGAATACCAAGAGAGGACTACTCAACATTCTGTCATAACGTACATGGGAAAAGGATCCCAGGAAGAACAGACATCTGTATATGTGTAAAAGAACCACATCTTCCACACCTACAACAAGCCAAACATTGTAATCAAACTTGCTGTAATAAGAAATAAAAAATTAAATTAAAAACACGAACAAGAAGTAGTGAGACAAACGTGAGGGGCTTTCTCCTGGCACATTCCATTCTAAACTCCAATCTAGAACACCACTTCCACTGAGGCTCTCTTGCCCTAGTAACCAGATTTGGTAAGGGTGAACTGCTGCCACCTTGTGGCCGTTTCACACAACAGCAGCTTTAATCCCAACGCTAATGGTCAGTTGATATTCAAAATCATTGCAGGCCTGTAAATGACACCTGCCCTGAAAACAAATCCTGGGGTCACATATCGACCAAAAAATTCAAAGGACGTCCATATTTCAAAACGACCGTTTCAAAAGGCATATTTTACGCACATTAGTGTTCTGCTTCTTTCCTTTCTTTCCTTTTTTGTTAAAAAAAAAACGGGAATGGAAAAAGGCATCCCTCAGAATGGGCGAAAATCGTTGCAGACGAATCAATGGACAGAGGTTTAATCTCCAATATATATATACAGCTCATGCAGCTTAATATTAAAAAAACAAACAACCCAAAATAAATGGGCAGAAGATCTAAAGAGACGTTTCTTCAAAGGAGACACAGAGATGGCCAAGACGCACATGAAAAGCTGCTCAACAGCACTAATTATTAGAGAAATGCAAATCAAAACTACAATGAGGTATCACCTCACACCTGTTAGAATCGGCATCATCAGAAAATCTACAAACAACCAATTCTGGGGAGGGTGTGGACAAAAGGAGCCCTCTTCCACTATTGGTGGGAATGTAAATTGATACAGTCACTATGGAGAACAGTATGGAGTTTCCTTAAAAAAATTAGAAATAGAATTTCCATCTGATCCAGCAATCCCACTTCTGGGCATATACCCAGAGAAAACCGTATTTCAAAAAGGCACATTCACCACAATGTTCGTTGCAGCACTATTTACAATAGCCAGGTAATGGAAGCAACCTAAATGCCCACAGACAGATGAATGGATAAAGATGTGGTACATATATAAAATGGAATATTACTCGGCCATTAAAAGGAATGAAACTGGGTCATTTGTAGAGACATCGATGGATCAAGAGACTGTCATACAGAATGAAGTAAGTCAGAAAGAGGAAAACAAATATTGTATATTAATGCATATATGTGGAGCCTAAAAATGGTACAGATGAACTGGTTTGCAGGGAAGAAATAGAGACACAGAGGTAGAGAACAAACGTATGGACACCAAGTGTGGGAAGCCATGGGGTGGTGGTGGTGGGATGAGTTGGGAGTTTGGGATTGACCTGTATACATGTATATGCATAAAATACATAACTAATAATAACGTGCTGTATAAAAAAATAAATAAAATTAAATTTCAAAATTTTAAAAAATAAAATTTAAAAATAAAACAGAAAAAAGTTCTTCCCGTCACACAGATGTATTTATAGGAATGAATTATTTCCATGCTTATATCTATAAATACATAAAAGAGGAATAAAATCTAACTTGAACCATAAAAAAAAAAACCTGAACCCACGAGTTATACAGAGGAAAACCCTATCAGGGCACTTGCTCCAGTGGTAAACAATTCTGAAATTGGTCAGAGGTGGGGAACCATCTCCCATACAGCCAGCAACCCACCCCCCACGCAAGGAGCGTCCTCATTGCAAAGCTGGGGGACCGTGCCGAGGCATCTGTGAGTAAACGTGAGCTGAGCCCCAGGCCAGCTGCTGCTGAACTGTTCCCACACTTTCCAGGTAAAACACCTGAATATGTACAAGGGCTTGAAAGCCTAGAGGAAGGACCGTGGAGCCACACCAGCGACAGCACGCAGGCCAACTTGGTGCCTGCAGGCCAGCCAGTGTGGTCCTGGCACCGGGCGCTCTTCCAGAAGCTTTCCATTGCCCTGCCTGAGATACCCCTCCTGTCCCGGCCCCCACTGCTTTTTTCCTTCCTCACCTCTGTCCGGAGAGAAATTCCAGCAGAAGGTATGGGTGACACAACCTCTTCTTTACAGGCGGCAGCCTGGCAACTCCTGCAGAAAGGCCAGCAGAACCCCACTCACACCGGGCCACCCACAAAGCTGTGGCCCCTCACTCCCTCCCACCAGCACAGCCCCGAGACTGCTGACGGGGCAGACAATATGGAGTCAGGCACAGCTTCAGGGGCTATTGCTGCCTGGAGCGCTGTTTATATTGACCTCAACGAGGCACACCTGGGGAGGGCGGGCCGTCAGGGTAAGGCTGCCCAGGTCAGCTAATCCACAACCCTCAGGGAATCACATTGTTGAAAATGGACCCCGCTAAGGCAGAAGAGAAGCCAAGGGAAAAAAGGACACAATGCCATTTGCAGCACCGTAGATGAGTCTAGAAGTAATCACGTGACTTGTAGTAAGTCAGAAAGTGAAAGACACATATCATATCATATCACTTACAGGTGTTACCTAAAAATGGATACCAGGGCAGATATTTCCACGGAGAAGGGCAATCACAGATTCAGTAAACAAACTTATGGTTCACCAATGGAAAGGTGTGAGGATTGGTTTCATTACGATATCGGGGTTAACAGACATATACAAACACAGGTGACATATATAATCACCAAAGACCTACAGAATACCAAGAGAGGACTACTCAACATTCTGTCATAACGTACATGGGAAAAGGATCCCAGGAAGAACAGACATCTGTATATGTGTAAAAGAACCACATCTTCCACACCTACAACAAGCCAAACATTGTAATCAAACTTGCTGTAATAAGAAATAAAAAATTAAATTAAAAACACGAACAAGAAGTAGTGAGACAAACGTGAGGGGCTTTCTCCTGGCACATTCCATTCTAAACTCCAATCTAGAACACCACTTCCACTGAGGCTCTCTTGCCCTAGTAACCAGATTTGGTAAGGGTGAACTGCTGCCACCTTGTGGCCGTTTCACACAACAGCAGCTTTAATCCCAACGCTAATGGTCAGTTGATATTCAAAATCATTGCAGGCCTGTAAATGACACCTGCCCTGAAAACAAATCCTGGGGTCACATATCGACCAAAAAATTCAAAGGACGTCCATATTTCAAAACGACCGTTTCAAAAGGCATATTTTACGCACATTAGTGTTCTGCTTCTTTCCTTTCTTTCCTTTTTTGTTAAAAAACACGGGAATGGAAAAAGGCATCCCTCAGAATGGGTGAAAATCGTTGCAAACGAATCAATGGACAGAGGTTTAATCTCCAATCTATATAAACAGCTCATGCAGCTTAATATTAAAAAAACAAACAACCCAAAATAAATGGGCAGAAGATCTAAAGAGACGTTTCTTCAAAGGAGACACAGAGATGGCCAAGACGCACATGAAAAGCTGCTCAACAGCACTAATTATTAGAGAAATGCAAATCAAAACAACAATGAGGTATCACCTCACACCTGTTAGAATCGGCATCATCAGAAAATCTACAAACAACCAATTCTGGGGAGGGTGTGGACAAAAGGAGCCCTCTTCCACTATTGGTGGGAATGTAAATTGATACAGTCACTATGGAGAACAGTATGGAGTTTCCTTAAAAAAACTAGAAATAGAATTACCATCTGATCCAGCAATCCCACTTCTGGGCATATACCCAGAGAAAACCGTATTTCAAAAAGGCACATTCACCACAATGTTCGTTGCAGCACTATTTACAATAGCCAGGTAATGGAAGCAACCTAAATGCCCACAGACAGATGAATGGATACAGATGTGGTACATATATAAAATGGAATATTACTCGGCCATAAAAAGGAATGAAACTGGGTCATTTGTAGAGACATCCATGGATCGAGAGACTGTCATACAAAAAGAAGTAAGTCAGAAAGAGGAAAACAAATATTGTATATTAATGCATATATGCGGAGCCTAAAAATGGTACAGATGAACTGGTTTGCAGGGAAGAAATAGAGACATAGAGGTAGAGAACAAACGTATGGACACCAAGTGTGGGAAGCCATGGGGTGGTGGTGGTGGGATGAGTTGGGAGTTTGGGATTGACCTGTATACATGTATATGAATAAAATACATAACTAATAATAACGTGCTGTATAAAAAAATAAATAAAAATAAATTTCAAAATTTTAAAAAATAAAATTTAAAAATAAAACAGAAAAAAGTTCTTCCCGTCACACAGATGTATTTATAGTAATGAATTATTTCCATGTTTATATCTATAAATACATAAAAGAGGAATAAAATCTAACTTGAACCATAAAAGAAAAAAAAGTGAACCCACGAGTTATACAGAGGAAAACCCTATCAGGGCACTTGCTCCAGCGGTAAACAATTCTGAAATTGGTCAGAGGTGGGGAACCATCTCCCATACAGCCAGCAACCCACCCCCCACGCAAGGAGCGTCCTCATTGCAAAGCTGGGGGACCGTCCCGAGGCATCTGTGAGTAACGTGAGCTGAGCCCCAGGCCAGCTGCTGCTGAACTGTTTCCACCCTTTCCAGGTAAAACACCTGAATATGTACAAGGGGTTGAAAGCCTAGAGGAAGGACCATGGAGCCACACCAGCGACAGCACGCAGGCCAACTTGGTGCCTGCAGGCCAGCCAGGGTGGTCCTGGCCCCAGGCGCTCTTCCAGAAGCTTTCCGTTGCCCTGCCTGAGATACCCCTCCTGTCCCGGACCCCACTGCTTTTTTCCTTCCTCACCTCTGTCCGGAGAGAATTTCCAGCGGAAGGTATGGGTGACACATCCTCTTCTTTACAGGCGGCAGCCTGGCAACTCCTGCAGAAAGGCCAGCAGAACCCCACTCACACCGGGCCACCAAAAAAGCTGTGGCCCCTCACTCCCTCCCACCAGCACAGCCCCGAGACTGCTGACGGGGCAGAGAATATGGAGTCAGGCACAGCTTCAGGGGCTATTGCTGCCTGGAGCGCTGTTTATATTGACCTCAACGAGGCACACCTGGGGAGGGCGGGCCAGCAGGGTAAGGCTGCCCAGGTCAGCTAATCCACAACCCTGAGGGAATCACATTGGTGAAAATGGACCCCGCTAAGGCAGAAGAGAAGCCAAGGGAAAAAAGGACACAATGCCATTTGCAGCACCGTAGATGAGTCTAGAAGTAATCACATGACTTGTAGTAAGTCAGAAAGTGAAAGACACATATCATATCATATCACTTATAGGTGTTACCTAAAAATGGATACCAGGGCAGATATTTCCACGGAGAAGGGCAATCACAGATTCAGTAAACAAACTTATGGTTCACCAATGGAAAGGTGTGAGGATTGGTTTCATTACGATATCGGGGTTAACAGACATATACAAACACAGGTGACATATATAATCACCAAAGACCTACAGAATACCAAGAGAGGACTACTCAACATTCTGTCATAACGTACATGGGAAAAGGATCCCAGGAAGAACAGACATCTGTATATGTGTAAAAGAACCACATCTTCCACACCTACAACAAGCCAAACATTGTAATCAAACTTGCTGTAATAAGAAATAAAAAATTAAATTAAAAACACGAACAAGAAGTAGTGAGACAAACGTGAGGGGCTTTCTCCTGGCACATTCCATTCTAAACTCCAATCTAGAACACCACTTCCACTGAGGCTCTCTTGCCCTAGTAACCAGATTTGGTAAGGGTGAACTGCTGCCACCTTGTGGCCGTTTCACACAACAGCAGCTTTAATCCCAACGCTAATGGTCAGTTGATATTCAAAATCATTGCAGGCCTGTAAATGACACCTGCCCTGAAAACAAATCCTGGGGTCACATATCGACCAAAAAATTCAAAGGACGTCCATATTTCAAAACGACCGTTTCAAAAGGCATATTTTACGCACATTAGTGTTCTGCTTCTTTCCTTTCTTTCCTTTTTTGTTAAAAAACACGGGAATGGAAAAAGGCATCCCTCAGAATGGGTGAAAATCGTTGCAAACGAATCAATGGACAGAGGTTTAATCTCCAATCTATATAAACAGCTCATGCAGCTTAATATTAAAAAAACAAACAACCCAAAATAAATGGGCAGAAGATCTAAAGAGACGTTTCTTCAAAGGAGACACAGAGATGGCCAAGACGCACATGAAAAGCTGCTCAACAGCACTAATTATTAGAGAAATGCAAATCAAAACAACAATGAGGTATCACCTCACACCTGTTAGAATCGGCATCATCAGAAAATCTACAAACAACCAATTCTGGGGAGGGTGTGGACAAAAGGAGCCCTCTTCCACTATTGGTGGGAATGTAAATTGATACAGTCACTATGGAGAACAGTATGGAGTTTCCTTAAAAAAACTAGAAATAGAATTACCATCTGATCCAGCAATCCCACTTCTGGGCATATACCCAGAGAAAACCGTATTTCAAAAAGGCACATTCACCACAATGTTCGTTGCAGCACTATTTACAATAGCCAGGTAATGGAAGCAACCTAAATGCCCACAGACAGATGAATGGATACAGATGTGGTACATATATAAAATGGAATATTACTCGGCCATAAAAAGGAATGAAACTGGGTCATTTGTAGAGACATCCATGGATCGAGAGACTGTCATACAAAAAGAAGTAAGTCAGAAAGAGGAAAACAAATATTGTATATTAATGCATATATGCGGAGCCTAAAAATGGTACAGATGAACTGGTTTGCAGGGAAGAAATAGAGACATAGAGGTAGAGAACAAACGTATGGACACCAAGTGTGGGAAGCCATGGGGTGGTGGTGGTGGGATGAGTTGGGAGTTTGGGATTGACCTGTATACATGTATATGAATAAAATACATAACTAATAATAACGTGCTGTATAAAAAAATAAATAAAAATAAATTTCAAAATTTTAAAAAATAAAATTTAAAAATAAAACAGAAAAAAGTTCTTCCCGTCACACAGATGTATTTATAGTAATGAATTATTTCCATGTTTATATCTATAAATACATAAAAGAGGAATAAAATCTAACTTGAACCATAAAAGAAAAAAAAGTGAACCCACGAGTTATACAGAGGAAAACCCTATCAGGGCACTTGCTCCAGCGGTAAACAATTCTGAAATTGGTCAGAGGTGGGGAACCATCTCCCATACAGCCAGCAACCCACCCCCCACGCAAGGAGCGTCCTCATTGCAAAGCTGGGGGACCGTCCCGAGGCATCTGTGAGTAACGTGAGCTGAGCCCCAGGCCAGCTGCTGCTGAACTGTTTCCACCCTTTCCAGGTAAAACACCTGAATATGTACAAGGGGTTGAAAGCCTAGAGGAAGGACCATGGAGCCACACCAGCGACAGCACGCAGGCCAACTTGGTGCCTGCAGGCCAGCCAGGGTGGTCCTGGCCCCAGGCGCTCTTCCAGAAGCTTTCCGTTGCCCTGCCTGAGATACCCCTCCTGTCCCGGACCCCACTGCTTTTTTCCTTCCTCACCTCTGTCCGGAGAGAATTTCCAGCGGAAGGTATGGGTGACACATCCTCTTCTTTACAGGCGGCAGCCTGGCAACTCCTGCAGAAAGGCCAGCAGAACCCCACTCACACCGGGCCACCAAAAAAGCTGTGGCCCCTCACTCCCTCCCACCAGCACAGCCCCGAGACTGCTGACGGGGCAGAGAATATGGAGTCAGGCACAGCTTCAGGGGCTATTGCTGCCTGGAGCGCTGTTTATATTGACCTCAACGAGGCACACCTGGGGAGGGCGGGCCAGCAGGGTAAGGCTGCCCAGGTCAGCTAATCCACAACCCTGAGGGAATCACATTGGTGAAAATGGACCCCGCTAAGGCAGAAGAGAAGCCAAGGGAAAAAAGGACACAATGCCATTTGCAGCACCGTAGATGAGTCTAGAAGTAATCACATGACTTGTAGTAAGTCAGAAAGTGAAAGACACATATCATATCATATCACTTATAGGTGTTACCTAAAAATGGATACCAGGGCAGATATTTCCACGGAGAAGGGCAATCACAGATTCATTAAACAAACTTATGGTTCACCAATGGAAAGGTGTGAGCATTGGTTTCATTACGATATCGGGGTTAACAGACATATACAAACACAGGTGACATATATAATCACCAAAGACCTACAGAATACCAAGAGAGGACTACTCAACATTCTGTCATAACGTACATGGGAAAAGGATCCCAGGAAGAACAGACATCTGTATATGTGTAAAAGAACCACATCTTCCACACCTACAACAAGCCAAACATTGTAATCAAACTTGCTGTAATAAAAAATAAAAAATTAAATTAAAAACACGAACAAGAAGTAGTGAGACAAACGTGAGGGGCTTTCTCCTGGCACATTCCATTCTAAACTCCAATCTAGAACACCACTTCCACTGAGGCTCTCTTGCACTAGTAACCAAATTTGGTAAGGGTGAACTGCTGCCACCTTGTGGCCGTTTCACACAACAGCAGCTTTAATCCCAGCGCTAATGGTCAGTTGATATTCAAAATCATTGCAGGCCTGTAAATGACACCTGCCCTGAAAACAATTCCTGGGGTCACATATCGACCAAAAACTTCAAAGGACGTCCATATTTCAAAACGACCGTTTCAAAAGGCATATTTTACGCACATTAGTGTTCTGCTTCTTTCCTTTCTTTCCTTTTTTGTTAAAAAAAAACGGGAATGGAAAAAGGCATCCCTCAGAATGGGCAAAAATAGTTGCAGACGAATCAATGGACAAAGGTTTAATCTCCAATATATATAAACAGCTCATGCAGCTTAATATTAAAAAAACAAACAACCCCCAAAAAATGGACAGAAGATCTAAAGAGACGTTTCTTCAAAGGAGACACAGAGATGGCCAAGATGCACATGAAAAGCTGCTCAACAGCACTAATTATTAGAGAAATGCAAATCAAAACTACAATGAGGTATCACCTCACACCTGTTAGAATCGGCATCATCAGAAAATCTACAAACAACCAATTCTGGGGAGGGTGTGGACAAAAGGAGCCCTCTTCCACTATTGGTGGGAATGTAAATTGATACAGTCACTATGGAGAACAGTATGGAGTTTCCTTAAAAAAATTAGAAATAGAATTTCCATCTGATCCAGCAATCCCACTTCTGGGCATATACCCAGAGAAAACCGTATTTCAAAAAGGCACATTCACCACAATGTTCGTTGCAGCACTATTTACAATAGCCAGGTAATGGAAGCAACCTAAATGCCCACAGACAGATGAATGGATAAAGATGTGGTACATATATAAAATGGATTACTACTCGGCCATTAAAAGGAATGAAACTGTGTCATTTGTAGAGACATCGATGGATCCAGAGATTGTCATACAGAATAAAGTAAGTCAGAAAGAGGAAAACAAATATTGTATATTAATGCATATATGTGGAGCCTAAAAATGGTACAGATGAACTGGTTTGCAGGGAAGAAATAGAGACACAGAGGTAGAGAACAAACTTATGGACAGCAAGTGTGGGAAGCCATGGGGTGGTGGTGGTGGGATGAGTTGGGAGTTTGGGATTGACCTGTATACATGTATATGCATAAAATACATAACTAATAATAACGTGCTGTATAAAAAAATAAATAAAATTAAATTTCAAAATTTTAAAAAATAAAATTTAAAAATAAAACAGAAAAAAGTTCTTCCCGTCACACAGATGTATTTATAGGAATGAATTATTTCCATGCTTATATCTATAAATACATAAAAGAGGAATAAAATCTAACTTGAACCATAAAAAAAAAGTGAACCCACGTGTTATACAGAGGAAAACCCTATCAGGGCACTTGCTCCAGTGGTAAACAATTCTGAAATTGGTCAGAGGTGGGGAACCATCTCCCATACAGCCAGCAACCCACCCCCCACGCAAGGAGCGTCCTCATTGCAAAGCTGGGGGACCGTGCGGAGGCATCTGTGAGTAAACGTGAGCTGAGCCCCAGGCCAGCTGCTGCTGAACTGTTCCCACCCTTTCCAGGTAAAACACCTGAATATGTACAAGGGCTTGAAAGCCTAGAGGAAGGACCGTGGAGCCACACCAGCGACAGCACGCAGGCCAACTTGGTGCCTGCAGGCCAGCCAGTGTGGTCCTGGCACCGGGCGCTCTTCCAGAAGCTTTCCATTGCCCTGCCTGAGATACCCCTCCTGTCCCGGCCCCCACTGCTTTTTTCCTTCCTCACCTCTGTCCGGAGAGAAATTCCAGCAGAAGGTATGGGTGACACAACCTCTTCTTTACAGGCGGCAGCCTGGCAACTCCTGCAGAAAGGCCAGCAGAACCCCACTCACACTGGGCCACCCACAAAGATGTGGCCCCTCACTCCCTCCCACCAGCACAGCCCCGAGACTGCTGACGGGGCAGACAATATGGAGTCAGGCACAGCTTCAGGGGCTATTGCTGCCTGGAGCGCTGTTTATATTGACCTCAACGAGGCACACCTGGGGAGGGCGGGCCGTCAGGGTAAGGCTGCCCAGGTCAGCTAATCCACAACCCTCAGGGAATCACATTGTTGAAAATGGACCCCGCTAAGGCAGAAGAGAAGCCAAGGGAAAAAAGGACACAATGACATTTGCAGCACCGTAGATGAGTCTAGAAGTAATCACGTGACTTGTAGTAAGTCAGAAAGTGAAAGACACATATATCATATCACTTATAGGTGTTACCTAAAAATGGATACCAGGGCAGATATTTCCACGGAGAAGGGCAATCACAGATTCATTAAACAAACTTATGGTTCACCAATGGAAAGGTGTGAGGATTGGTTTCATTACGATATCGGGGTTAACAGACATATACAAACAGAGGTGACATATATAATCACCAAAGACCTACAGAATACCAAGAGAGGACTACTCAACATTCTGTCATAACGTACATGGGAAAAGGATCCCAGGAAGAACAGACATCTGTATATGTGTAAAAGAACCACATCTTCCACACCTACAACAAGCCAAACATTGTAATCAAACTTGCTGTAATAAGAAATAAAAAATTAAATTAAAAACACGAACAAGAAGTAGTGAGACAAACGTGAGGGGCTTTCTCCTGGCACATTCCATTCTAAACTCCAATCTAGAACACCACTTCCACTGAGGCTCTCTTGCCCTAGTAACCAGATTTGGTAAGGGTGAACTGCTGCCACCTTGTGGCCGTTTCACACAACAGCAGCTTTAATCCCAACGCTAATGGTCAGTTGATATTCAAAATCATTGCAGGCCTGTAAATGACACCTGCCCTGAAAACAAATCCTGGGGTCACATATCGACCAAAAAATTCAAAGGACGTCCATATTTCAAAACGACCGTTTCAAAAGGCATATTTTACGCACATTAGTGTTCTGCTTCTTTCCTTTCTTTCCTTTTTTGTTAAAAAAAAAAAACGGGAATGGAAAAAGGCATCCCTCAGAATGGGCGAAAATTGTTGCAGACGAATCAATGGACAGAGGTTTAATCTCCAATATATATATACAGCTCATGCAGCTTAATATTAAAAAAACAAACAACCCAAAAAAAATGGGCAGAAGATCTAAAGAGACGTTTCTTCAAAGGAGACACAGAGGTGGCCAAGACGCACATGAAAAGCTGCTCAACAGCACTAATTATTAGAGAAATGCAAATCAAAACTACAATGAGGTATCACCTCACACCTGTTAGAATCGGCATCATCAGAAAATCTACAAACAACCAATTCTGGGGAGGGTGTGGACAAAAGGAGCCCTCTTCCACTATTGGTGGGAATGTAAATTGATACAGTCACTATGGAGAACAGTATGGAGTTTCCTTAAAAAAATTAGAAATAGAATTTCCATCTGATCCAGCAATCCCACTTCTGGGCATATACCCAGAGAAAACCATATTTCAAAAAGGCACATTCACCACAATGTTCGTTGCAGCACTATTTACAATAGCCAGGTAATGGAAGCAACCTAAATGCCCACAGACAGATGAATGGATAAAGATGTGGTACATATATAAAATGGAATATTACTCGGCCATTAAAAGGAATGAAACTGGGTCATTTGTAGAGACATCGATGGATCAAGAGACTGTCATACAGAATGAAGTAAGTCAGAAAGAGGAAAACAAATATTGTATATTAATGCATATATGTGGAGCCTAAAAATGGTACAGATGAACTGGTTTGCAGGGAAGAAATAGAGACACAGAGGTAGAGAACAAACGTATGGACACCAAGTGTGGGAAGCCATGGGGTGGTGGTGGTGGGATGAGTTGGGAGTTTGGGATTGACCTGTATACATGTATATGCATAAAATACATAACTAATAATAATGTGCTGTATAAAAAAATAAATAAAATTAAATTTCAAAATTTTAAAAAATAAAATTTAAAAATAAAACAGAAAAAAGTTCTTCCCGTCACACAGATGTATTTATAGGAATGAATTATTTCCATGCTTGTATCTATAAATACATAAAAGAGGAATAAAATCTAACTTGAACCATAAAAAAAAAAGTGAACCCACGAGTTATACACAGGAAAACCCTATCAGGGCACTTGCTCCAGTGGTAAACAATTCTGAAATTGGTCAGAGGTGGGGAACCATCTCCCATACAGCCAGCAACCCACCCCCCACGCAAGGAGCGTCCTCATTGCAAAGCTGGGGGACCGTGCGGAGGCATCTGTGAGTAAACGTGAGCTGAGCCCCAGGCCAGCTGCTGCTGAACTGTTCCCACCCTTTCCAGGTAAAACACCTGAATATGTACAAGGGCTTGAAAGCCTAGAGGAAGGACCGTGGAGCCACACCAGCGACAGCACGCAGGCCAACTTGGTGCCTGCAGGCCAGCCAGTGTGGTCCTGGCACCGGGCGCTCTTCCAGAAGCTTTCCATTGCCCTGCCTGAGATACCCCTCCTGTCCCGGCCCCCACTGCTTTTTTCCTTCCTCACCTCTGTCCGGAGAGAAATTCCAGCAGAAGGTATGGGTGACACAACCTCTTCTTTACAGGCGGCAGCCTGGCAACTCCTGCAGAAAGGCCAGCAGAACCCCACTCACACTGGGCCACCCACAAAGCTGTGGCCCCTCACTCCCTCCCACCAGCACAGCCCCGAGACTGCTGACGGGGCAGACAATATGGAGTCAGGCACAGCTTCAGGGGCTATTGCTGCCTGGAGCGCTGTTTATATTGACCTCAACGAGGCACACCTGGGGAGGGCGGGCCGGCAGGGTAAGGCTGCCCAGGTCAGCTAATCCACAACCCTCAGGGAATCACATTGTTGAAAATGGACCCCGCTAAGGCAGAAGAGAAGCCAAGGGAAAAAAGGACACAATGCCATTTGCAGCACCGTAGATGAGTCTAGAAGTAATCACGTGACTTGTAGTAAGTCAGAAAGTGAAAGACACATATCATATCATATCACTTATAGGTGTTACCTAAAAATGGATACCAGGGCAGATATTTCCACGGAGAAGGGCAATCACAGATTCAGTAAACAAACTTATGGTTCACCAATGGAAAGGTGTGAGGATTGGTTTCATTACGATATCGGGGTTAACAGACATATACAAACACAGGTGACATATATAATCACCAAAGACCTACAGAATACCAAGAGAGGACTACTCAACATTCTGTCATAACGTACATGGGAAAAGGATCCCAGGAAGAACAGACATCTGTATATGTGTAAAAGAACCACATCTTCCACACCTACAACAAGCCAAACATTGTAATCAAACTTGCTGTAATAAAAAATAAAAAATTAAATTAAAAACACGAACAAGAAGTAGTGAGACAAACGTGAGGGGCTTTCTCCTGGCACATTCCATTCTAATCTCCAATCTAGAACACCACTTCCACTGAGGCTCTCTTGCACTAGTAACCAGATTTGGTAAGGGTGAACTGCTGCCACCTTGTGGCCGTTTCACACAACAGCAGCTTTAATCCCAGCGCTAATGGTCAGTTGATATTCAAAATCATTGCAGGCCTGTAAATGACACCTGCCCTGAAAACAAATCCTGGGGTCACATATCGACCAAAAAATTCAAAGGACGTCCATATTTCAAAACGACCGTTTCAAAAGGCATATTTTACGCACATTGGTGTTCTGTTTCTTTCCTTTCTTTCCTTTTTCGTTAAAAAAAAACGGGAATGGAAAAAGGCATCCCTCAGAATGGGCAAAAATCGTTGCAGACGAATCAATGGACAGAGGTTTAATCTCCAATATATATAAACAGCTCATGCAGCTTAATATTAAAAAAACAAACAACCCAAAATAAATGGGCAGAAGATCTAAAGAGACGTTTCTTCAAAGGAGACACAGAGATGGCCAAGACGCACATGAAAAGCTGCTCAACAGCACAAATTATTAGAGAAATGCAAATCAAAACTGCAATGAGGTATCACCTCACACCTGTTAGAATCGGCATCATCAGAAAATCTACAAACAACAAATTCTGGGGAGGGTGTGGACAAAAGGAGCCCTCTTCCACTATTGGTGGGAATGTAAATTGATACAGTCACTATGGAGAACAGTATGGAGTTTCCTTAAAAAAACTAGAAATAGAATTTCCATCTGATCCAGCAATCCCATTTCTGGGCATATACCCAGAGAAAACCGTAAATCAAAAAGGCACATTCACCACAATGTTCGTTGCAGCACTATTTACACTAGCCAGGTAATAGAAGCAACCTAAATGCCCACAGACAGATGAATGGATAAAGATGTGGTACATATATAAAATGGAATATTACTCGGCCATTAAAAGGAATGAAACTGGGTCATTTGTAGAGACATCGATGGATCGAGAGACTGTCATACAGAATGAAGTAAGTCAGAAAGAGGAAAACAAATATTGTATATTAATGCATATATGTGGAGCCTAAAAATGGTACAGATGAACTGGTTTGCAGGGAAGAAATAGAGACACAGAGGTAGAGAACAAACGTATGGACACCAAGTGTGGGAAGCCATGGGGTGGTGGTGGTGGGATGAGTTGGGAGTTTGGGATTGACCTGTATACATGTATATGCATAAAATACATAACTAATAATAACGTGCTGTATAAAAAAATAAATAAAATTAAATTTCAAAATTTTTAAAAATAAAATTTAAAAATAAAACAGAAAAAAGTTCTTCCCGTCACACAGATGTATTTATAGGAATGAATTATTTCCATGCTTATATCTATAAATACATAAAAGAGGAATAAAATCTAACTTGAACCATAAAAAAAAAGTGAACCCACGAGTTATACAGAGGAAAACCCTATCAGGGCACCTGCTCCAGTGGTAAACAATTCTGAAATTGGTCAGAGGTGGGGAACCATCTCCCATACAGCCAGCAACCCACCCCCCACGCAAGGAGCGTCCTCATTGCAAAGCTGGGGGACCGTGCCGTGGCATCTGTGAGTAAACGTGAGCTGAGCCCCAGGCCAGTTGCTGCTGAACTGTTCCCACCCTTTCCAGGTAAAACACCTGAATATGTACAAGGGCTTGAAAGCCTAGAGGAAGGACCGTGGAGCCACACCAGCGACAGCACGCAGGCCAACTTGGTGCCTGCAGGCCAGCCAGTGTGGTCCTGGCACCGGGCGCTCTTCCAGAAGCTTTCCATTGCCCTGCCTGAGATACCCCTCCTGTCCCGGCCCCCACTGCTTTTTTCCCTCCTCACCTCTGTCCGGAGAGAAATTACAGCAGAAGGTATGGGTGACACAACCTCTTCTTTACAGGCGGCAGCCTGGTAACTCCTGCAGAAAGGCCAGCAGAACCCCACTCACACTGGGCCACCCACAAAGCTGTGGCCCCTCACTCCCTCCCACCAGCACAGCCCCGAGACTGCTGACGGGGCAGAGAATATGGAGTCAGGCACAGCTTCAGGGGCTATTGCTGCCTGGAGCGCTGTTTATATTGACCTCAACGAGGCACACCTGGGGAGGGCGGGCCGGCAGGGTAAGGCTGCCCAGGTAGGCTAATCCACACCCCTCAGGAAATCACATTGTTGAAAATGGACCCCGCTAAGGCAGAAGAGAAGCCAAGGGAAAAAAGGACACAATGCCATTTCCAGCACCGTAGATGAGTCTAGAAGTAATCACGTGACTTGTAGTAAGTCAGAAAGTGAAAGACACATATCATATCATATCACTTATAGGAGTTACCTAAAAATGGATACCAGGGCAGATATTTCCACGGAGAAGGGCAATCACAGATTCAGTAAACAAACTTATGGTTCACCAATGGAAAGGTGTGAGGATTGGTTTCATTACGATATCGGGGTTAACAGACATATACAAACACAGGTGACATATATAATCACCAAAGACCTACAGAATACCAAGAGAGGACTACTCAACATTCTGTCATAACGTACATGGGAAAAGGATCCCAGGAAGAACAGACATCTGTATATGTGTAAAAGAACCACATCTTCCACACCTACAACAAGCCAAACATTGTAATCAAACTTGCTGTAATAAGAAATAAAAAATTAAATTAAAAACACGAACAAGAAGTAGTGAGACAAACGTGAGGGGCTTTCTCCTGGCACATTCCATTCTAAACTCCAATCTAGAACACCACTTCCACTGAGGCTCTCTTGCCCTAGTAACCAGATTTGGTAAGGGTGAACTGCTGCCACCTTGTGGCCGTTTCACACAACAGCAGCTTTAATCCCAACGCTAATGGTCAGTTGATATTCAAAATCATTGCAGGCCTGTAAATGACACCTGCCCTGAAAACAAATCCTGGGGTCACATATCGACCAAAAAATTCAAAGGACGTCCATATTTCAAAACGACCGTTTCAAAAGGCATATTTTACGCACATTAGTGTTCTGCTTCTTTCCTTTCTTTCCTTTTTTGTTAAAAAAAAAACGGGAATGGAAAAAGGCATCCCTCAGAATGGGCGAAAATCGTTGCAGACGAATCAATGGACAGAGGTTTAATCTCCAATATATATATACAGCTCATGCAGCTTAATATTAAAAAAACAAACAACCCAAAAAAAATGGGCAGAAGATCTAAAGAGACGTTTCTTCAAAGGAGACACAGAGATGGCCAAGACGCACATGAAAAGCTGCTCAACAGCACTAATTATTAGAGAAATGCAAATCAAAACTACAATGAGGTATCACCTCACACCTGTTAGAATCGGCATCATCAGAAAATCTACAAACAACCAATTCTGGGGAGGGTGTGGACAAAAGGAGCCCTCTTCCACTATTGGTGGGAATGTAAATTGATACAGTCACTATGGAGAACAGTATGGAGTTTCCTTAAAAAAATTAGAAATAGTATTTCCATCTGATCCAGCAATCCCACTTCTGGGCATATACCCAGAGAAAACCGTATTTCAAAAAGGCACATTCACCACAATGTTCGTTGCAGCACTATTTACAATAGCCAGGTAATGGAAGCAACCTAAATGCCCACAGACAGATGAATGGATAAAGATGTGGTACATATATAAAATGGAATATTACTCGGCCATTAAAAGGAATGAAACTGGGTCATTTGTAGAGACATCGATGGATCAAGAGACTGTCATACAGAATGAAGTAAGTCAGAAAGAGGAAAACAAATATTGTATATTAATGCATATATGTGGAGCCTAAAAATGGTACAGATGAACTGGTTTGCAGGGAAGAAATAGAGACACAGAGGTAGAGAACAAACGTATGGACACCAAGTGTGGGAAGCCATGGGGTGGTGGTGGTGGGATGAGTTGGGAGTTTGGGATTGACCTGTATACATGTATATGCATAAAATACATAACTAATAATAACGTGCTGTATAAAAAAATAAATAAAATTAAATTTCAAAATTTTAAAAAATAAAATTTAAAAATAAAACAGAAAAAAGTTCTTCCCGTCACACAGATGTATTTATAGGAATGAATTATTTCCATGCTTATATCTATAAATACATAAAAGAGGAATAAAATCTAACTTGAACCATAAAAAAAAAAACCTGAACCCACGAGTTATACAGAGGAAAACCCTATCAGGGCACTTGCTCCAGTGGTAAACAATTCTGAAATTGGTCAGAGGTGGGGAACCATCTCCCATACAGCCAGCAACCCACCCCCCACGCAAGGAGCGTCCTCATTGCAAAGCTGGGGGACCGTGCCGAGGCATCTGTGAGTAAACGTGAGCTGAGCCCCAGGCCAGCTGCTGCTGAACTGTTCCCACACTTTCCAGGTAAAACACCTGAATATGTACAAGGGCTTGAAAGCCTAGAGGAAGGACCGTGGAGCCACACCAGCGACAGCACGCAGGCCAACTTGGTGCCTGCAGGCCAGCCAGTGTGGTCCTGGCACCGGGCGCTCTTCCAGAAGCTTTCCATTGCCCTGCCTGAGATACCCCTCCTATCCCGGCCCCCACTGCTTTTTTCCTTCCTCACCTCTGTCCGGAGAGAAATTCCAGCAGAAGGTATGGGTGACACAACCTCTTCTTTACAGGCGGCAGCCTGGCAACTCCTGCAGAAAGGCCAGCAGAACCCCACTCACACCGGGCCACCCACAAAGCTGTGGCCCCTCACTCCCTCCCACAAGCACAGCCCCAAGACTGCTGACGGGGCAGAGAATATGGAGTCAGGCACAGCTTCAAGGGCTATTGCTGCCTGGAGCGCTGTTTATATTGACCTCAACGAGGCACACCTGGGGAGGGCGGGCCGTCAGGGTAAGGCTGCCCAGGTCAGCTAATCCACAACCCTCAGGGAATCACATTGTTGAAAATGGACCCCGCTAAGCCAGAAGAGAAGCCAAGGGAAAAAAGGACACAATGCCATTTGCAGCACCGTAGATGAGTCTAGAAGTAATCACGTGACTTGTAGTAAGTCAGAAAGTGAAAGACACATATCATATCATATCACTTACAGGTGTTACCTAAAAATGGATACCAGGGCAGATATTTCCACGGAGAAGGGCAATCACAGATTCAGTAAACAAACTTATGGTTCACCAATGGAAAGGTGTGAGGATTGGTTTCATTACGATATCGGGGTTAACAGACATATACAAACATAGGTGACATATATAATCACCAAAGACCTACAGAATACCAAGAGAGGACTACTCAACATTCTGTCATAACGTACATGGGAAAAGGATCCCAGGAAGAACAGACATCTGTATATGTGTAAAAGAACCACATCTTCCACACCTACAACAAGCCAAACATTGTAATCAAACTTGCTGTAATAAGAAATAAAAAATTAAATTAAAAACACGAACAAGAAGTAGTGAGACAAACGTGAGGGGCTTTCTCCTGGCACATTCCATTCTAAACTCCAATCTAGAACACCACTTCCACTGAGGCTCTCTTGCCCTAGTAACCAGATTTGGTAAGGGTGAACTGCTGCCACCTTGTGGCCGTTTCACACAACAGCAGCTTTAATCCCAACGCTAATGGTCAGTTGATATTCAAAATCATTGCAGGCCTGTAAATGACACCTGCCCTGAAAACAAATCCTGGGGTCACATATCGACCAAAAAATTCAAAGGACGTCCATATTTCAAAACGACCGTTTCAAAAGGCATATTTTACGCACATTAGTGTTCTGCTTCTTTCCTTTCTTTCCTTTTTTGTTAAAAAAAAAAACGGGAATGGAAAAAGGCATCCCTCAGAATGGGCGAAAATCGTTGCAGACGAATCAATGGACAGAGGTTTAATCTCCAATATATATATACAGCTCATGCAGCTTAATATTAAAAAAACAAACAACCCAAAAAAAATGGGAAGATCTAAAGAGACGTTTCTTCAAAGGAGACACAGAGATGGCCAAGACGCACATGAAAAGCTGCTCAACAGCACTAATTATTAGAGAAATGCAAATCAAAACTACAATGAGGTATCACCTCACACCTGTTAGAATCGGCATCATCAGAAAATCTACAAACAACCAATTCTGGGGAGGGTGTGGACAAAAGGAGCCCTCTTCCACTATTGGTGGGAATGTAAATTGATACAGTCACTATGGAGAACAGTATGGAGTTTCCTTAAAAAAATTAGAAATAGAATTTCCATCTGATCCAGCAATCCCACTTCTGGGCATATACCCAGAGAAAACCGTATTTCAAAAAGGCACATTCACCACAATGTTCGTTGCAGCACTATTTACAATAGCCAGGTAATGGAAGCAACCTAAATGCCCACAGACAGATGAATGGATAAAGATGTGGTACATATATAAAATGGAATATTACTCGGCCATTAAAAGGAATGAAACTGGGTCATTTGTAGAGACATCGATGGATCGAGAGACTGTCATACAGAATGAAGTAAGTCAGAAAGAGGAAAACAAATATTGTATATTAATGCATATATGTGGAGCCTAAAAATGGTACAGATGAACTGGTTTGCAGGGAAGAAATAGAGACAAAGAGGTAGAGAACAAACGTATGGACACCAAGTGTGGGAAGCCATGGGGTGGTGGTGGTGGGATGAGTTGGGAGTTTGGGATTGACCTGTATACATGTATATGCATAAAATACATAACTAATAATAACGTGCTGTATAAAAAAATAAATAAAATTAAATTTCAAAATTTTAAAAAATAAAATTTAAAAATAAAACAGAAAAAAGTTCTTCCCGTCACACAGATGTATTTATAGGAATGAATTATTTCCATGCTTATATCTATAAATACATAAAAGAGGAATAAAATCTAACTTGAACCATAAAAAAAAAAACCTGAACCCACGAGTTATACAGAGGAAAACCCTATCAGGGCACTTGCTCCAGTGGTAAACAATTCTGAAATTGGTCAGAGGTGGGGAACCATCTCCCATACAGCCAGCAACCCACCCCCCACGCAAGGAGCGTCCTCATTGCAAAGCTGGGGGACCGTGCCGAGGCATCTGTGAGTAAACGTGAGCTGAGCCCCAGGCCAGCTGCTGCTGAACTGTTCCCACACTTTCCAGGTAAAACACCTGAATATGTACAAGGGCTTGAAAGCCTAGAGGAAGGACCGTGGAGCCACACCAGCGACAGCACGCAGGCCAACTTGGTGCCTGCAGGCCAGCCAGTGTGGTCCTGGCACCGGGCGCTCTTCCAGAAGCTTTCCATTGCCCTGCCTGAGATACCCCTCCTATCCCGGCCCCCACTGCTTTTTTCCTTCCTCACCTCTGTCCGGAGAGAAATTCCAGCAGAAGGTATGGGTGACACAACCTCTTCTTTACAGGCGGCAGCCTGGCAACTCCTGCAGAAAGGCCAGCAGAACCCCACTCACACCGGGCCACCCACAAAGCTGTGGCCCCTCACTCCCTCCCACCAGCACAGCCCCGAGACTGCTGACGGGGCAGACAATATGGAGTCAGGCACAGCTTCAGGGGCTATTGCTGCCTGGAGCGCTGTTTATATTGACCTCAACGAGGCACACCTGGGGAGGGCGGGCCGTCAGGGTAAGGCTGCCCAGGTCAGCTAATCCACAACCCTCAGGGAATCACATTGTTGAAAATGGACCCCGCTAAGGCAGAAGAGAAGCCAAGGGAAAAAAGGACACAATGCCATTTGCAGCACCGTAGATGAGTCTAGAAGTAATCACGTGACTTGTAGTAAGTCAGAAAGTGAAAGACACATATCATATCATATCACTTACAGGTGTTACCTAAAAATGGATACCAGGGCAGATATTTCCACGGAGAAGGGCAATCACAGATTCAGTAAACAAACTTATGGTTCACCAATGGAAAGGTGTGAGGATTGGTTTCATTACGATATCGGGGTTAACAGACATATACAAACACAGGTGACATATATAATCACCAAAGACCTACAGAATACCAAGAGAGGACTACTCAACATTCTGTCATAACGTACATGGGAAAAGGATCCCAGGAAGAACAGACATCTGTATATGTGTAAAAGAACCACATCTTCCACACCTACAACAAGCCAAACATTGTAATCAAACTTGCTGTAATAAGAAATAAAAAATTAAATTAAAAACACGAACAAGAAGTAGTGAGACAAACGTGAGGGGCTTTCTCCTGGCACATTCCATTCTAAACTCCAATCTAGAACACCACTTCCACTGAGGCTCTCTTGCCCTAGTAACCAGATTTGGTAAGGGTGAACTGCTGCCACCTTGTGGCCGTTTCACACAACAGCAGCTTTAATCCCAACGCTAATGGTCAGTTGATATTCAAAATCATTGCAGGCCTGTAAATGACACCTGCCCTGAAAACAAATCCTGGGGTCACATATCGACCAAAAAATTCAAAGGACGTCCATATTTCAAAACGACCGTTTCAAAAGGCATATTTTACGCACATTAGTGTTCTGCTTCTTTCCTTTCTTTCCTTTTTTGTTAAAAAACACGGGAATGGAAAAAGGCATCCCTCAGAATGGGTGAAAATCGTTGCAAACGAATCAATGGACAGAGGTTTAATCTCCAATCTATATAAACAGCTCATGCAGCTTAATATTAAAAAAACAAACAACCCAAAATAAATGGGCAGAAGATCTAAAGAGACGTTTCTTCAAAGGAGACACAGAGATGGCCAAGACGCACATGAAAAGCTGCTCAACAGCACTAATTATTAGAGAAATGCAAATCAAAACAACAATGAGGTATCACCTCACACCTGTTAGAATCGGCATCATCAGAAAATCTACAAACAACCAATTCTGGGGAGGGTGTGGACAAAAGGAGCCCTCTTCCACTATTGGTGGGAATGTAAATTGATACAGTCACTATGGAGAACAGTATGGAGTTTCCTTAAAAAAACTAGAAATAGAATTTCCATCTGATCCAGCAATCCCACTTCTGGGCATATACCCAGAGAAAACCGTATTTCAAAAAGGCACATTCACCACAATGTTCGTTGCAGCACTATTTACAATAGCCAGGTAATGGAAGCAACCTAAATGCCCACAGACAGATGAATGGATACAGATGTGGTACATATATAAAATGGAATATTACTCGGCCATAAAAAGGAATGAAACTGGGTCATTTGTAGAGACATCCATGGATCGAGAGACTGTCATACAAAAAGAAGTAAGTCAGAAAGAGGAAAACAAATATTGTATATTAATGCATATACGCGGAGCCTAAAAATGGTACAGATGAACTGGTTTGCAGGGAAGAAATAGAGACATAGAGGTAGAGAACGAACGTATGGACACCAAGTGTGGGAAGCCATGGGGTGGTGGTGGTGGGATGAGTTGGGAGTTTGGGATTGACCTGTATACATGTATATGAATAAAATACATAACTAATAATAACGTGCTGTATAAAAAAATAAATAAAAATAAATTTCAAAATTTTAAAAAATAAAATTTAAAAATAAAACAGAAAAAAGTTCTTCCCGTCACACAGATGTATTTATAGTAATGAATTATTTCCATGTTTATATCTATAAATACATAAAAGAGGAATAAAATCTAACTTGAACCATAAAAGAAAAAAAAGTGAACCCACGAGTTATACAGAGGAAAACCCTATCAGGGCACTTGCTCCAGCGGTAAACAATTCTGAAATTGGTCAGAGGTGGGGAACCATCTCCCATACAGCCAGCAACCCACCCCCCACGCAAGGAGCGTCCTCATTGCAAAGCTGGGGGACCGTCCCGAGGCATCTGTGAGTAAACGTGAGCTGAGCCCCAGGCCAGCTGCTGCTGAACTGTTTCCACCCTTTCCAGGTAAAACACCTGAATATGTACAAGGGGTTGAAAGCCTAGAGGAAGGACCATGGAGCCACACCAGCGACAGCACGCAGGCCAACTTGGTGCCTGCAGGCCAGCCAGGGTGGTCCTGGCCCCAGGCGCTCTTCCAGAAGCTTTCCGTTGCCCTGCCTGAGATACCCCTCCTGTCCCGGACCCCACTGCTTTTTTCCTTCCTCACCTCTGTCCGGAGAGAATTTCCAGCGGAAGGTATGGGTGACACATCCTCTTCTTTACAGGCGGCAGCCTGGCAACTCCTGCAGAAAGGCCAGCAGAACCCCACTCACACCGGGCCACCAAAAAAGCTGTGGCCCCTCACTCCCTCCCACCAGCACAGCCCCGAGACTGCTGACGGGGCAGAGAATATGGAGTCAGGCACAGCTTCAGGGGCTATTGCTGCCTGGAGCGCTGTTTATATTGACCTCAACGAGGCACACCTGGGGAGGGCGGGCCGGCAGGGTAAGGCTGCCCAGGTCAGCTAATCCACAACCCTGAGGGAATCACATTGGTGAAAATGGACCCCGCTAAGGCAGAAGAGAAGCCAAGGGAAAAAAGGACACAATGCCATTTGCAGCACCGTAGATGAGTCTAGAAGTAATCACATGACTTGTAGTAAGTCAGAAAGTGAAAGACACATATCATATCATATCACTTATAGGTGTTACCTAAAAATGGATACCAGGGCAGATATTTCCACGGAGAAGGGCAATCACAGATTCATTAAACAAACTTATGGTTCACCAATGGAAAGGTGTGAGGATTGGTTTCATTACGATATCGGGGTTAACAGACATATACAAACACAGGTGACATATATAATCACCAAAGACCTACAGAATACCAAGAGAGGACTACTCAACATTCTGTCATAACGTACATGGGAAAAGGATCCCAGGAAGAACAGACATCTGTATATGTGTAAAAGAACCACATCTTCCACACCTACAACAAGCCAAACATTGTAATCAAACTTGCTGTAATAAAAAATAAAAAATTAAATTAAAAACACGAACAAGAAGTAGTGAGACAAACGTGAGGGGCTTTCTCCTGGCACATTCCATTCTAAACTCCAATCTAGAACACCACTTCCACTGAGGCTCTCTTGCACTAGTAACCAAATTTGGTAAGGGTGAACTGCTGCCACCTTGTGGCCGTTTCACACAACAGCAGCTTTAATCCCAGCGCTAATGGTCAGTTGATATTCAAAATCATTGCAGGCCTGTAAATGACACCTGCCCTGAAAACAATTCCTGGGGTCACATATCGACCAAAAACTTCAAAGGACGTCCAAATTTCAAAACGACAGTTTCAAAAGGCATATTTTACGCACATTAGTGTTCTGCTTCTTTCCTTTCTTTCCTTTTTTGTTAAAAAAAAACGGGAATGGAAAAAGGCATCCCTCAGAATGGGCAAAAATCGTTGCAGACGAATCAATGGACAAAGGTTTAATCTCCAATATATATAAACAGCTCATGCAGCTTAATATTAAAAAAACAAACAACCCCCAAAAAATGGACAGGAGATCTAAAGAGACGTTTCTTCAAAGGAGACACAGAGATGGCCAAGACGCACATGAAAAGCTGCTCAACAGCACTAATTATTAGAGAAATGCAAATCAAAACTACAATGAGGTATCACCTCACACCTGTTAGAATCGGCATCATCAGAAAATCTACAAACAACCAATTCTGGGGAGGGTGTGGACAAAAGGAGCCCTCTTCCACTATTGGTGGGAATGTAAATTGATACAGTCACTATGGAGAACAGTATGGAGTTTCCTTAAAAAAATTAGAAATAGAATTTCCATCTGATCCAGCAATCCCACTTCTGGGCATATACCCAGAGAAAACCGTATTTCAAAAAGGCACATTCACCACAATGTTCGTTGCAGCACTATTTACAATAGCCAGGTAATGGAAGCAACCTAAATGCCCACAGACAGATGAATGGATAAAGATGTGGTACATATATAAAATGGATTACTACTCGGCCATTAAAAGGAATGAAACTGTGTCATTTGTAGAGACATCGATGGATCCAGAGATTGTCATACAGAATAAAGTAAGTCAGAAAGAGGAAAACAAATATTGTATATTAATGCATATATGTGGAGCCTAAAAATGGTACAGATGAACTGGTTTGCAGGGAAGAAATAGAGACACAGAGGTAGAGAACAAACTTATGGACAGCAAGTGTGGGAAGCCATGGGGTGGTGGTGGTGGGATGAGTTGGGAGTTTGGGATTGACCTGTATACATGTATATGCATAAAATACATAACTAATAATAACGTGCTGTATAAAAAAATAAATAAAATTAAATTTCAAAATTTTAAAAAATAAAATTTAAAAATAAAACAGAAAAAAGTTCTTCCCGTCACACAGATGTATTTATAGGAATGAATTATTTCCATGCTTATATCTATAAATACATAAAAGAGGAATATAATCTAACTTGAACCATAAAAAAAAAGTGAACCCACGAGTTATACAGAGGAAAACCCTATCAGGGCACTTGCTCCAGTGGTAAACAATTCTGAAATTGGTCAGAGGTGGGGAACCATCTCCCATACAGCCAGCAACCCACCCCCCACGCAAGGAGCGTCCTCATTGCAAAGCTGGGGGACCGTGCGGAGGCATCTGTGAGTAAACGTGAGCTGAGCCCCAGGCCAGCTGCTGCTGAACTGTTCCCACCCTTTCCAGGTAAAACACCTGAATATGTACAAGGGCTTGAAAGCCTAGAGGAAGGACCGTGGAGCCACACCAGCGACAGCACGCAGGCCAACTTGGTGCCTGCAGGCCAGCCAGTGTGGTCCTGGCACCGGGCGCTCTTCCAGAAGCTTTCCATTGCCCTGCCTGAGATACCCCTCCTGTCCCGGCCCCCACTGCTTTTTTCCTTCCTCACCTCTGTCCGGAGAGAAATTCCAGCAGAAGGTATGGGTGACACAACCTCTTCTTTACAGGCGGCAGCCTGGCAACTCCTGCAGAAAGGCCAGCAGAACCCCACTCACACTGGGCCACCCACAAAGATGTGGCCCCTCACTCCCTCCCACCAGCACAGCCCCGAGACTGCTGACGGGGCAGAGAATATGGAGTCAGGCACAGCTTCAGGGGCTATTGCTGCCTGGAGCGCTGTTTATATTGACCTCAACGAGGCACACCTGGGGAGGGCGGGCCGTCAGGGTAAGGCTGCCCAGGTCAGCTAATCCACAACCCTCAGGGAATCACATTGTTGAAAATGGACCCCGCTAAGGCAGAAGAGAAGCCAAGGGAAAAAAGGACACAATGACATTTGCAGCACCGTAGATGAGTCTAGAAGTAATCACGTGACTTGTAGTAAGTCAGAAAGTGAAAGACACATATATCATATCACTTATAGGTGTTACCTAAAAATGGATACCAGGGCAGATATTTCCACGGAGAAGGGCAATCACAGATTCATTAAACAAACTTATGGTTCACCAATGGAAAGGTGTGAGGATTGGTTTCATTACGATATCGGGGTTAACAGACATATACAAACAGAGGTGACATATATAATCACCAAAGACCTACAGAATACCAAGAGAGGACTACTCAACATTCTGTCATAACGTACATGGGAAAAGGATCCCAGGAAGAACAGACATCTGTATATGTGTAAAAGAACCACATCTTCCACACCTACAACAAGCCAAACATTGTAATCAAACTTGCTGTAATAAGAAATAAAAAATTAAATTAAAAACACGAACAAGAAGTAGTGAGACAAACGTGAGGGGCTTTCTCCTGGCACATTCCATTCTAAACTCCAATCTAGAACACCACTTCCACTGAGGCTCTCTTGCCCTAGTAACCAGATTTGGTAAGGGTGAACTGCTGCCACCTTGTGGCCGTTTCACACAACAGCAGCTTTAATCCCAACGCTAATGGTCAGTTGATATTCAAAATCATTGCAGGCCTGTAAATGACACCTGCCCTGAAAACAAATCCTGGGGTCACATATCGACCAAAAAATTCAAAGGACGTCCATATTTCAAAACGACCGTTTCAAAAGGCATATTTTACGCACATTAGTGTTCTGCTTCTTTCCTTTCTTTCCTTTTTTGTTAAAAAAAAAAAACGGGAATGGAAAAAGGCATCCCTCAGAATGGGCGAAAATTGTTGCAGACGAATCAATGGACAGAGGTTTAATCTCCAATATATATATACAGCTCATGCAGCTTAATATTAAAAAAACAAACAACCAAAAAAAAATGGGCAGAAGATCTAAAGAGACGTTTCTTCAAAGGAGACACGGAGGTGGCCAAGACGCACATGAAAAGCTGCTCAACAGCACTAATTATTAGAGAAATGCAAATCAAAACTACAATGAGGTATCACCTCACACCTGTTAGAATCGGCATCATCAGAAAATCTACAAACAACCAATTCTGGGGACGGTGTGGACAAAAGGAGCCCTCTTCCACTATTGGTGGGAATGTAAATTGATACAGTCACTATGGAGAACAGTATGGAGTTTCCTTAAAAAAATTAGAAATAGAATTTCCATCTGATCCAGCAATCCCACTTCTGGGCATATACCCAGAGAAAACCATATTTCAAAAAGGCACATTCACCACAATGTTCGTTGCAGCACTATTTACAATAGCCAGGTAATGGAAGCAACCTAAATGCCCACAGACAGATGAATGGATAAAGATGTGGTACATATATAAAATGGAATATTACTCGGCCATTAAAAGGAATGAAACTGGGTCATTTGTAGAGACATCGATGGATCAAGAGACTGTCATACAGAATGAAGTAAGTCAGAAAGAGGAAAACAAATATTGTATATTAATGCATATATGTGGAGCCTAAAAATGGTACAGATGAACTGGTTTGCAGGGAAGAAATAGAGACACAGAGGTAGAGAACAAACGTATGGACACCAAGTGTGGGAAGCCATGGGGTGGTGGTGGTGGGATGAGTTGGGAGTTTGGGATTGACCTGTATACATGTATATGCATAAAATACATAACTAATAATAACGTGCTGTATAAAAAAATAAATAAAATTAAATTTCAAAATTTTTAAAAATAAAATTTAAAAATAAAACAGAAAAAAGTTCTTCCCGTCACACAGATGTATTTATAGGAATGAATTATTTCCATGCTTATATCTATAAATACATAAAAGAAGAATAAAATCTAACTTGAACCATAAAAAAAAAAGTGAACCCACGAGTTATACAGAGGAAAACCCTATCAGGGCACTTGCTCCAGTGGTAAACAATTCTAAAATTGGTCAGAGGTGGGGAACCATCTCCCATACAGCCAGCAACCCACCCCCCACGCAAGGAGCTTCCTCATTGCAAAGCTGGGGGACCATGCCGAGGCATCTGTGAGTAAACGTGAGCTGAGCCCCAGGCCAGCTGCTGCTGAACTGTTCCCACCCTTTCCAGGTAAAACACCTGAATATGTACAAGGGCTTGAAGGCCTAGAGGAAGGACCGTGGAGCCACACCAGCGACAGCACGCAGGCCAACTTGGTGCCTGCAGGACAGCCAGGGTGGTCCTGGCCCGGGCGCTCTTCCAGAAGCTTTCCATTGCCCTGCCTGAGATACCCCTCCTGTCCCGGCCCCCACTGCTTTTTTCCTTCCGCACCTCTGTCCGGAGAGAAAATCCAGCGGAAGGTATGGGTCACACAACCTCTTCTTTACAGGCGGCAGCCTGGCAACTCCTGCAGAAAGGCCAGCAGAACCCCACTCACACCGGGCCACCCACAAAGCTGTGGCCCCTCACTCCCTCCCACCAGCACAGCCCCGAGACTGCTGACGGGGCAGAGAATATGGAGTCAGGCACAGCTTCAGGGGCTATTGCTGCCTGGAGCGCTGTTTATATTGACCTCAACGAGGCACACCTGGGGAGGGCGGGCCGGCAGGGTAAGGCTGCCCAGGTCAGCTAATCCACAACCCTCAGGGAATCACATTGTTGAAAATGGACCCCGCTAAGGCAGAAGAGAAGCCAAGGGAAAAAAGGACACAATGCCATTTGCAGCACCGTAGATGAGTCTAGAAGTAATCACGTGACTTGTAGTAAGTCAGAAAGTGAAAGACACATATCATATCATATCACTTATAGGTGTTACCTAAAAATGGATACCAGGGCAGATATTTCCACGGAGAAGGGCAATCACAGATTCAGTAAACAAACTTATGGTTCACCAATGGAAAGGTGTGAGGATTGGTTTCATTACGATATCGGGGTTAACAGACATATACAAACACAGGTGACATATATAATCACCAAAGACCTACAGAATACCAAGAGAGGACTACTCAACATTCTGTCATAACGTACATGGGAAAAGGATCCCAGGAAGAACAGACATCTGTATATGTGTAAAAGAACCACATCTTCCACACCTACAACAAGCCAAACATTGTAATCAAACTTGCTGTAATAAAAAATAAAAAATTAAATTAAAAACACGAACAAGAAGTAGTGAGACAAACGTGAGGGGCTTTCTCCTGGCACATTCCATTCTAAACTCCAATCTAGAACACCACTTCCACTGAGGCTCTCTTGCCCTAGTAACCAGATTTGGTAAGGGTGAACTGCTGCCACCTTGTGGCCGTTTCACACAACAGCAGCTTTAATCCCAGCGCTAATGGTCAGTTGATATTCAAAATCATTGCAGGCCTGTAAATGACACCTGCCCTGAAAACAAATCCTGGGGTCACATATAGACCAAAAAATTCAAAGGACGTCCATATTTCAAAACGACCGTTTCAAAAGGCATATTTTACGCACATTGGTGTTCTGTTTCTTTCCTTTCTTTCCTTTTTCATTAAAAAAAAACGGGAATGGAAAAAGGCATCCCTCAGAATGGGCAAAAATCGTTGCAGACGAATCAATGGACAGAGGTTTAATCTCCAATATATATAAACAGCTCATGCAGCTTAATATTAAAAAAACAAACAACCCAAAATAAATGGGCAGAAGATCTAAAGAGACGTTTCTTCAAAGGAGACACAGAGATGGCCAAGACGCACATGAAAAGCTGCTCAACAGCACAAATTATTAGAGAAATGCAAATCAAAACTGCAATGAGGTATCACCTCACACCTGTTAGAATCGGCATCATCAGAAAATCTACAAACAACAAATTCTGGGGAGGGTGTGGACAAAAGGAGCCCTCTTCCACTATTGGTGGGAATGTAAATTGATACAGTCACTATGGAGAACAGTATGGAGTTTCCTTAAAAAAATTAGAAATAGAATTTCCATCTGATCCAGCAATCCCATTTCTGGGCATATACCCAGAGAAAACCGTAAATCAAAAGGGCACATTCACCACAATGTTCGTTGCAGCACTATTTACAATAGCCAGGTAATAGAAGCAACCTAAATGCCCACAGACAGATGAATGGATAAAGATGTGGTACATATATAAAATGGAATATTACTCGGCCATTAAAAGGAATGAAACTGGGTCATTTGTAGAGACATCGATGGATCGAGAGACTGTCATACAGAATGAAGTAAGTCAGAAAGAGGAAAACAAATATTGTATATTAATGCATATATGTGGAGCCTAAAAATGGTACAGATGAACTGGTTTGCAGGGAAGAAATAGAGACACAGAGGTAGAGAACAAACGTATGGACACCAAGTGTGGGAAGCCATGGGGTGGTGGTGGTGGGATGAGTTGGGAGTTTGGGATTGACCTGTATACATGTATATGCATAAAATACATAACTAATAATAACGTGCTGTATAAAAAAATAAATAAAATTAAATTTCAAAATTTTTAAAAATAAAATTTAAAAATAAAACAGAAAAAAGTTCTTCCCGTCACACAGATGTATTTATAGGAATGAATTATTTCCATGCTTATATCTATAAATACATAAAAGAGGAATAAAATCTAACTTGAACCATAAAAAAAAAAGTGAACCCACGAGTTATACAGAGGAAAACCCTATCAGGGCACCTGCTCCAGTGGTAAACAATTCTGAAATTGGTCAGAGGTGGGGAACCATCTCCCATACAGCCAGCAACCCACCCCCCACGCAAGGAGCGTCCTCATTGCAAAGCTGGGGGACCGTGCCGAGGCATCTGTGAGTAAACGTGAGCTGAGCCCCAGGCCAGCTGCTGCTGAACTGTTCCCACCCTTTCCAGGTAAAACACCTGAATATGTACAAGGGCTTGAAAGCCTAGAGGAAGGACCGTGGAGCCACACCAGCGACAGCACGCAGGCCAACTTGGTGCCTGCAGGCCAGCCAGTGTGGTCCTGGCCCCGGGCGCTCTTCCAGAAGCTTTCCATTGCCCTGCCTGAGATACCCCTCCTGTCCCGGCCCCCACTGCTTTTTTCCCTCCTCACCTCTGTCCGGAGAGAAATTACAGCAGAAGGTATGGGTGACACAACCTCTTCTTTACAGGCGGCAGCCTGGCAACTCCTGCAGAAAGGCCAGCAGAACCCCACTCACACTGGGCCACACACAAAGCTGTGGCCCCTCACTCCCTCCCACCAGCACAGCCCCGAGACTGCTGACGGGGCAGAGAATATGGAGTCAGGCACAGCTTCAGGGGCTATTGCTGCCTGGAGCGCTGTTTATATTGACCTCAACGAGGCACACCTGGGGAGGGCGGGCCGGCAGGGTAAGGCTGCCCAGGTAGGCTAATCCACACCCCTCAGGAAATCACATTGTTGAAAATGGACCCCGCTAAGGCAGAAGAGAAGCCAAGGGAAAAAAGGACACAATGCCATTTGCAGCACCGTAGATGAGTCTAGAAGTAATCACGTGACTTGTAGTAAGTCAGAAAGTGAAAGACACATATCATATCATATCACTTATAGGAGTTACCTAAAAATGGATACCAGGGCAGATATTTCCACGGAGAAGGGCAATCACAGATTCAGTAAACAAACTTATGGTTCACCAATGGAAAGGTGTGAGGATTGGTTTCATTACGATATCGGGGTTAACAGACATATACAAACACAGGTGACATATATAATCACCAAAGACCTACAGAATACCAAGAGAGGACTACTCAACATTCTGTCATAACGTACATGGGAAAAGGATCCCAGGAAGAACAGACATCTGTATATGTGTAAAAGAACCACATCTTCCACACCTACAACAAGCCAAACATTGTAATCAAACTTGCTGTAATAAGAAATAAAAAATTAAATTAAAAACACGAACAAGAAGTAGTGAGACAAACGTGAGGGGCTTTCTCCTGGCACATTCCATTCTAAACTCCAATCTAGAACACCACTTCCACTGAGGCTCTCTTGCCCTAGTAACCAGATTTGGTAAGGGTGAACTGCTGCCACCTTGTGGCCGTTTCACACAACAGCAGCTTTAATCCCAACGCTAATGGTCAGTTGATATTCAAAATCATTGCAGGCCTGTAAATGACACCTGCCCTGAAAACAAATCCTGGGGTCACATATCGACCAAAAAATTCAAAGGACGTCCATATTTCAAAACGACCGTTTCAAAAGGCATATTTTACGCACATTAGTGTTCTGCTTCTTTCCTTTCTTTCCTTTTTTGTTAAAAAAAAACGGGAATGGAAAAAGGCATCCCTCAGAATGGGCGAAAATCGTTGCAGACGAATCAATGGACAGAGGTTTAATCTCCAATATATATAAACAGCTCATGCAGCTTAATATTAAAAAAACAAACAACCCAAAAAAAATGGGCAGAAGATCTAAAGAGACGTTTCTTCAAAGGAGACACAGAGATGGCCAAGACGCACATGAAAATCTGCTCAACAGCACTAATTATTAGAGAAATGCAAATCAAAACTACAATGAGGTATCACCTCACACCTGTTAGAATCGGCATCATCAGAAAATCTACAAACAACCAATTCTGGGGAGGGTGTGGACAAAAGGAGCCCTCTTCCACTATTGGTGGGAATGTAAATTGATACAGTCACTATGGAGAACAGTATGGAGTTTCCTTAAAAAAACTAGAAATAGAATTACCATCTGATCCAGCAATCCCACTTCTGGGCATATACCCAGAGAAAACCGTAAATCAAAAAGGCACATTCACCACAATGTTCGTTGCAGCACTATTTACAATATCCAGGTAATAGAAGCAACCTAAATGCCCACAGACAGATGAATGGATAAAGATGTGGTACATATATAAAATGGAATATTACTCGGCCATTAAAAGGAATGAAACTGGGTCATTTTTAGAGACATCGATGGATCGAGAGACTGTCATACAGAATGAAGTAAGTCAGAAAGAGGAAAACAAATATTGTATATTAATGCATATATGTGGAGCCTAAAAATGGTACAGATGAACTGGTTTGCAGGGAAGAAATAGAGACACAGAGGTAGAGAACAAACGTATGGACAGCAAGTGTGGGAAGCCATGGGGTGGTGGTGGTGGGATGAGTTGGGAGTTTGGGATTGACCTGTATACATGTATATGCATAAAATACATAACTAATAATATCGTGCTGTATAAAAAAATAAATGAAATTAAATTTCAAAATTTTAAAAAATAAAATTTAAAAATAAAACAGAAAAAAGTTCTTCCCGTCACACAGATGTATTTATAGGAATGAATTATTTCCATGCTTATATCTATAAATACATAAAAGAGGAATAAAATCTAACTTGAACCATAAAAAAAAAAACCTGAACCCACGAGTTATACAGAGGAAAACCCTATCAGGGCACTTGCTCCAGTGGTAAACAATTCTGAAATTGGTCAGAGGTGGGGAACCATCTCCCATACAGCCAGCAACCCACCCCCCACGCAAGGAGCGTCCTCATTGCAAAGCTGGGGGACCATGCGGAGGCATCTGTGAGTAAACGTGAGCTGAGCCCCAGGCCAGCTGCTGCTGAACTGTTCCCACCCTTTCCAGGTAAAACACCTGAATATGTACAAGGGCTTGAAAGCCTAGAGGAAGGACCGTGGAGCCACACCAGCGACAGCACGCAGGCCAACTTGGTGCCTGCAGGCCAGCCAGTGTGGTCCTGGCACCGGGCGCTCTTCCAGAAGCTTTCCATTGCCCTGCCTGAGATACCCCTCCTGTCCCGGCCCCCACTGCTTTTTTCCTTCCTCACCTCTGTCCGGAGAGAAATTCCAGCAGAAGGTATGGGTGACACAACCTCTTCTTTACAGGCGGCAGCCTGGCAACTCCTGCAGAAAGGCCAGCAGAACCCCACTCACACTGGGCCACCCACAAAGCTGTGGCCCCTCACTCCCTCCCACCAGCACAGCCCCGAGACTGCTGACGGGGCAGAGAATATGGAGTCAGGCACAGCTTCAGGGGCTATTGCTGCCTGGAGCGCTGTTTATATTGACCTCAACGAGGCACACCTGGGGAGGGCGGGCCGGCAGGGTAAGGCTGCCCAGGTCAGCTAATCCACAACCCTCAGGGAATCACATTGGTGAAAATGGACCCCGCTAAGGCAGAAGAGAAGCCAAGGGAAAAAAGGACACAATGCCATTTGCAGCACCGTAGATGAGTCTAGAAGTAATCACGTGACTTGTAGTAAGTCAGAAAGTGAAAGACACATATCATATCATATCACTTATAGGTGTTACCTAAAAATGGATACCAGGGCAGATATTTCCACGGAGAAGGGCAATCACAGATTCAGTAAACAAACTTATGGTTCACCAATGGAAAGGTGTGAGGATTGGTTTCATTACGATATCGGGGTTAACAGACATATACAAACACAGGTGACATATATAATCACCAAAGACCTACAGAATACCAAGAGAGGACTACTCAACATTCTGTCATAACGTACATGGGAAAAGGATCCCAGGAAGAACAGACATCTGTATATGTGTAAAAGAACCACATCTTCCACACCTACAACAAGCCAAACATTGTAATCAAACTTGCTGTAATAAAAAATAAAAAATTAAATTAAAAACACGAACAAGAAGTAGTGAGACAAACGTGAGGGGCTTTCTCCTGGCACATTCCATTCTAAACTCCAATCTAGAACACCACTTCCACTGAGGCTCTCTTGCACTAGTAACCAGATTTGGTAAGGGTGAACTGCTGCCACCTTGTGGCCGTTTCACACAACAGCAGCTTTAATCCCAGCGCTAATGGTCAGTTGATATTCAAAATCATTGCAGGCCTGTAAATGACACCTGCCCTGAAAACAAATCCTGGGGTCACATATCGACCAAAAAATTCAAAGGACGTCCATATTTCAAAACGACCGTTTCAAAAGGCATATTTTACGCACATTGGTGTTCTGCTTCTTTCCTTTCTTTCCTTTTTTGTTAAAAAAAACGGGAATGGAAAAAGGCATCCCTCAGAATGGGCAAAAATCGTTGCAGACGAATCAATGGACAGAGGTTTAATCTCCAATATATATAAACAGCTCAAGCAGCTTAATATTAAAAAAACAAACAACCCCCCAAAAAATGGGCAGAAGATCTAAAGAGACGTTTCTTCAAAGGAGACACAGAGATGGCCAAGACGCACATGAAAAGCTGCTCAACAGCACAAATTATTAGAGAAATGCAAATCAAAACTGCAATGAGGTATCACCTCACACCTGTTAGAATCGGCATCATCAGAAAATCTACAAACAACCAATTCTGGGGAGGGTGTGGACAAAAGGAGCCCTCTTCCACTATTGGTGGGAATGTAAATTGATACAGTCACTATGGAGAACAGTATGGAGTTTCCTTAAAAAAACTAGAAATAGAATTTCCATCTGATCCAGCAATCCCATTTCTGGGCATATACCCAGAGAAAACCGTAAATCAAAAAGGCACATTCACCACAATGTTCGTTGCAGCACTATTTACAATAGCCAGGTAATAGAAGCAACCTAAATGCCCACAGACAGATGAATGGATAAAGATGTGGTACATATATAAAATGGAATATTACTCGGCCATTAAAAGGAATGAAACTGGGTCATTTGTAGAGCCATCGATGGATCGAGAGACTGTCATACAGAATGAAGTAAGTCAGAAAGAGGAAAACAAATATCGTATATTAATGCATATATGTGGAGCCTAAAAATGGTACAGATGAACTGGTTTGCAGGGAAGAAATAGAGACACAGAGGTAGAGAACAAACGTATGGACAGCAAGTGTGGGAAGCCATGGGGTGGTGGTGGTGGGATGAGTTGGGAGTTTGGGATTGACCTGTATACATGTATATGCATAAAATACATAACTAATAATAACGTGCTGTATAAAAAAATAAATAAAATTAAATTTCAAAATTTTTAAAAATAAAATTTAAAAATAAAACAGAAAAAAGTTCTTCTCGTCACACAGATGTATTTATAGGAATGAATTATTTCCATGCTTATATCTATAAATACATAAAAGAAGAATAAAATCTAACTTGAACCATAAAAAAAAAAGTGAACCCACGAGTTATACAGAGGAAAACCCTATCAGGGCACTTGCTCCAGTGGTAAACAATTCTAAAATTGGTCAGAGGTGGGGAACCATCTCCCATACAGCCAGCAACCCACCCCCCACGCAAGGAGCTTCCTCATTGCAAAGCTGGGGGACCATGCCGAGGCATCTGTGAGTAAACGTGAGCTGAGCCCCAGGCCAGCTGCTGCTGAACTGTTCCCACCCTTTCCAGGTAAAACACCTGAATATGTACAAGGGCTTGAAGGCCTAGAGGAAGGACCGTGGAGCCACACCAGCGACAGCACGCAGGCCAACTTGGTGCCTGCAGGACAGCCAGGGTGGTCCTGGCCCGGGCGCTCTTCCAGAAGCTTTCCATTGCCCTGCCTGAGATACCCCTCCTGTCCCGGCCCCCACTGCTTTTTTCCTTCCGCACCTCTGTCCGGAGAGAAAATCCAGCGGAAGGTATGGGTCACACAACCTCTTCTTTACAGGCGGCAGCCTGGCAACTCCTGCAGAAAGGCCAGCAGAACCCCACTCACACCGGGCCACCCACAAAGCTGTGGCCCCTCACTCCCTCCCACCAGCACAGCCCCGAGACTGCTGACGGGGCAGAGAATATGGAGTCAGGCACAGCTTCAGGGGCTATTGCTGCCTGGAGCGCTGTTTATATTGACCTCAACGAGGCACACCTGGGGAGGGCGGGCCGGCAGGGTAAGGCTGCCCAGGTCAGCTAATCCACAACCCTCAGGGAATCACATTGTTGAAAATGGACCCCGCTAAGGCAGAAGAGAAGCCAAGGGAAAAAAGGACACAATGCCATTTGCAGCACCGTAGATGAGTCTAGAAGTAATCACGTGACTTGTAGTAAGTCAGAAAGTGAAAGACACATATCATATCATATCACTTATAGGTGTTACCTAAAAATGGATACCAGGGCAGATATTTCCACGGAGAAGGGCAATCACAGATTCATTAAACAAACTTATGGTTCACCAATGGAAAGGTGTGAGGATTGGTTTCATTACGATATCGGGGTTAACAGACATATACAAACACAGGTGACATATATAATCACCAAAGACCTACAGAATACCAAGAGAGGACTACTCAACATTCTGTCATAACGTACATGGGAAAAGGATCCCAGGAAGAACAGACATCTGTATATGTGTAAAAGAACCACATCTTCCACACCTACAACAAGCCAAACATTGTAATCAAACTTGCTGTAATAAGAAATAAAAAATTAAATTAAAAACACGAACAAGAAGTAGTGAGACAAACGTGAGGGGCTTTCTCCTGGCACATTCCATTCTAAACTCCAATCTAGAACACCACTTCCACTGAGGCTCTCTTGCCCTAGTAACCAGATTTGGTAAGGGTGAACTGCTGCCACCTTGTGGCCGTTTCACACAACAGCAGCTTTAATCCCAACGCTAATGGTCAGTTGATATTCAAAATCATTGCAGGCCTGTAAATGACACCTGCCCTGAAAACAAATCCTGGGGTCACATATCGACCAAAAAATTCAAAGGACGTCCATATTTCAAAACGACCGTTTCAAAAGGCATATTTTACGCACATTAGTGTTCTGCTTCTTTCCTTTCTTTCCTTTTTTGTTAAAAAAAAACACGGGAATGGAAAAAGGCATCCCTCAGAATGGGCGAAAATCGTTGCAGACGAATCAATGGACAGAGGTTTAATCTCCAATATATATATACAGCTCATGCAGCTTAATATTAAAAAAACAAACAACCCAAAAAAAATGGGCAGAAGATCTAAAGAGACGTTTCTTCAAAGGAGACACAGAGGTGGCCAAGACGCACATGAAAAGCTGCTCAACAGCACTAATTATTAGAGAAATGCAAATCAAAACTACAATGAGGTATCACCTCACACCTGTTAGAATCGGCATCATCAGAAAATCTACAAACAACCAATTCTGGGGAGGGTGTGGACAAAAGGAGCCCTCTTCCACTATTGGTGGGAATGTAAATTGATACAGTCACTATGGAGAACAGTATGGAGTTTCCTTAAAAAAACTAGAAATAGAATTTCCATCTGATCCAGCAATCCCATTTCTGGGCATATACCCAGAGAAAACCGTAAATCAAAAAGGCACATTCACCACAATGTTCGTTGCAGCACTATTTACAATAGCCAGGTAATGGAAGCAACCTAAATGCCCACAGACAGATGAATGGATAAAGATGTGGTACATATATAAAATGGAATATTATTCGGCTATTAAAAGGAATGAAACTGGGTCATTTGTAGAGACATCGATGGATCGAGAGACTGTCATACAGAATGAAGTAAGTCAGAAAGAGGAAAACAAATATTGTATATTAATGCATATATGTGGAGCCTAAAAATGGTACAGATGAACTGGTTTGCAGGGAAGAAATAGAGACACAGAGGTAGAGAACAAACGTATGGACACCAAGTGTGGGAAGCCATGGGGTGGTGGTGGTGGGCTGAGTTGGGAGTTTGGGATTGACCTGTATACATGTATATGCATAAAATACATAACTAATAGTAACATGCTGTATAAAAAAATAA
The DNA here is from genome assembly GCF_964341445.2 of Mesoplodon mirus. Classification (NCBI taxonomy): domain Eukaryota; kingdom Metazoa; phylum Chordata; class Mammalia; order Artiodactyla; family Ziphiidae; genus Mesoplodon; species Mesoplodon mirus. The sequence goes on along the minus strand of NC_138987.1, from coordinate 103,933,807 downwards.
ATAAAATTAAATTTCAAAATTTTAAAAAATAAAATTTAAAAATAAAACAGAAAAAAGTTCTTCCCGTCACACAGATGTATTTATAGGAATGGATTATTTCCATGCTTATATCTATAAATACATAAAAGAGGAATAACATCTAACTTGAACCATAAAAGAAAAAAAACACATGAACCGACGAGTTATACAGAGGAAAACCCTATCAGGGCACTTGCTCCAGTGGTAAACAATTCTGAAATTGGTCAGAGGTGGGGAACCATCTCCCATTCAGCCAGCAACCCACCCCCACGCAAGGAGCGTCCTCATTGCAAAGCTGGGGGACCGTGCCGAGGCATCTGTGAGTAAACGTGAGCTGAGCCCCAGGCCAGCTGCTGCTAAACTGTTCCCACCCTTCCCAGGTAAAACACCTGAATATGTACAAGGGCTTGAAAGCCTAGAGGAAGGACCGTGTAGCCACACCAGTGACAGCACGCAGGCCAACTTGGTGCCTTCAGGCTAGCCAGGGTGGTCCTGGCCCCGGGCGCTCTTCCAGAAGCTTTCCATTGCCCTGCCTGAGATACCCCTCCTGTCCCGGCCCCCACTGCTTTTTTCCTTCCTCACCTCTGTCCGGAGAGAAATTCCAGCGGAAGGTATGGGTGACACAACCTCTTCTTTACAGGGGGCAGCCTGGCAACTCCTGCAGAAAGGCCAGCAGAACCCCACTCACACCGGGCCACCCACAAAGCTGTGGCCCCTCACTCCCTCCCACCAGCACAGCCCCGAGACTGCTGACGGGGCAGAGAATATGGAGTCAGGCACAGCTTCAGGGGCTATTGCTGCCTGGAGCGCTGTTTATATTGACCTCAACGAGGCACACCTGGGGAGGGCGTGACAGCAGGGTAAGGCTGCCCAGGTCAGCTAATCCACAACCCTCAGGGAATCACATTGGTGAAAATGGACCCCGCTAAGGCAGAAGAGAAGCCAAGGGAAAGAAGCACACAATGCCATTTGCAGCACCGTAGATGAGTCTAGAAGTAATCACGTGGCATGTAGTAAGTCAGAAAGTGAAAGACACATATCATATCATATCACTTATAGGTGTTACCTAAAAATGGATACCAGGGCAGATATTTCCACGGAGAAGGGCAATCACAGATTCATTAAACAAACTTATGGTTCACCAATGGAAAGTTGTGAGGATTGGTTTCATTACGATATCGGGGTTAACAGACGTATACAAACACAGGTGACATATATAATCACCAAAGACCTACAGAATACCAAGAGAGGACTACTCAACATTCTGTCATAACGTACATGGGAAAAGGATCCCAGGAAGAACAGTCATCTGTATATGTGTAAAAGAACCACATCTTCCACACCTACAACAAGCCAAACATTGTAATCAAACTTGCTGTAATAAGAAATAAAAAATTAAATTAAAAACACGAACAAGAAGAAGTGAGACAAACGTGAGGGGCTTTCTCCTGGCACATTCCATTCTAAACTCCAATCTAGAACACCACTTCCACTGAGGCTCTCTTGCCCTAGTAACCAGATTTGGTAAGGGTGAACTGCTGCCACCTTGTGGCCGTTTCACACAACAGCAGCTTTAATCCCAACGCTAATGGTCAGTTGCTATTCAAAATCATTGCAGGCCTGTAAATGACACCTGCCCTGAAAACAAATCCTGGGGTCACATATCGACCAAAAAATTCAAAGGACGTCCATATTTCAAAACGACCGTTTCAAAAGGCATATTTTATGCCCATTAGTGTTCTGCTTCTTTCCTTTCTTTCCTTTTTTGTTAAAAAAAACGGGAATGGAAAAAGGCATCCCTCAGAATGGGCGAAAATCGTTGCAGACGAATCAATGGACAGAGGTTTAATCTCCAATATATATAAACAGATCATGCAGCTTAATATTAAAAAAACAAACAACCCAAAAAAAAATGGGCAGAAGATCTAAAGAGACGTTTCTTCAAAGGAGACACAGAGATGGCCAAGACGCACATGAAAAGCTGCTAAACAGCACTAATTATTAGAGAAATGCAAATCAAAACTACAATGAGTTATCACCTCACACCTGTTAGAATCGGCATCATCAGAAAATCTACAAACAACCAATTCTGGGGACGGTGTGGACAAAAGGAGCCCTCTTCCACTATTGGTGGGAATGTAAATTGATACAGTCACTATGGAGAACAGTATGGAGTTTCTTTAAAAAAACTAGAAATAGAATTACCATCTGATCCAGCAATCCCACTTCTGGGCATATACCCAGAGAAAACCGTAAATCAAAAAGGCACATTCACCACAATGTTCTTTGCAGCACTATTTACAATATCCAGGTAATAGAAGCAACCTAAATGCCCACAGACAGATGAATGGATAAAGATGTGCTACATATATAAAATGGAATATTACTCGGCCATTAAAAGGAATGAAACTGGGTCATTTGTAGAGACATCGATGGATCGAGAGACTGTCATACAGAATGAAGTAAGTCAGAAAGAGGAAAACAAATATTGTATATTAATGCATATATGTGGAGCCTAGAAATGGTACAGATGAACTGGTTTGCAGGGAAGAAATAGAGACACAGAGGTAGAGAACAAACGTATGGACACCAAGTGTGGGAAGCCATGGGGTGGTGGTGGTGGGATGAGTTCGGAGTTTGGGATTGACCTGTATACATGTATATGCATAAAATACATAACTAATAATAACGTGCTGTATAAAAAAATAAATAAAATTAAATTTCAAAGTTTTAAAAAATAAAATTTAAAAATAAAACAGAAAAAAGTTCTTCCCGTCACACAGATGTATTTATAGGAATGAATTATTTCCATGCTTATATCTATAAATACATAAAAGAGGAATTAAATCTAACTGGAACCATAAAAGAAAAAAAAAACCTGAACCCACGAGTTATACAGAGGAAAACCCTATCAGGCACTTGCTCCAGTGGTAAACAATTCTGAAATTGGTCAGAGGTGGGGAACCATCTCCCATACAGCCAGCAACCCACCCCCCACGCAAGGAGCGTCCTCATTGCAAAGCTGGGGGACCGTGCCGAGGCATCTGTGAGTAAACGTGAGCTGAGCCCCAGGCCAGCTGCTGCTGAACTGTTCCCACCCTTTCCAGGTAAAACACCTGAATATGTACAAGGGCTTGAAAGCCTAGAGGAAGGACTGTGGAGCCACACCAGCGACAGCACGCAGGCCAACTTGGTGCCTGCAGGCCAGCCAGTGTGGTCCTGGCACCGGGCGCTCTTCCAGAAGCTTTCCATTGCCCTGCCTGAGATAGCCCTCCTGTCCCGGCCCCCACTGCTTTTTGCCTTCCTCACCTCTGTCCGGAGAGAAATTCCAGCAGAAGGTATGGGTGACACAACCTCTTCTTTACAGGCGGCAGCCTGGCAACTCCTGCAGAAAGGCCAGCAGAACCCCACTCACACCGGGCCACCCACAAAGTTGTGGCCCTTCACTCGCTCCCACCACACAGCCCCCAGACTGCTGACGGGGCAGAGAATATGGAGTCAGGCACAGCTTCAGGGGCTATTGCTGCCTGGAGCGCTGTTTATATTGAACTCAATGAGGCACACCTGGGGAGGGCGGGCCGTCAGGGTAAGGCTGCCCAGGTCAGCTAATCCACAACCCTCAGGGAATCACATTGTTGAAAATGGACCCCGCTAAGCCAGAAGAGAAGCCAAGGGAAAAAAGGACACAATGACATTTGCAGCACCGTAGATGAGTCTAGAAGTAATCACGTGACTTGTAGTAAGTCAGAAAGTGAAAGACACATATCATATCATATCACTTATAGGTGTTACCTAAAAATGGATACCAGGGCAGATATTTCCACGGAGAAGGGCAATCACAGATTCATTAAACAAACTTATGGTTCACCAATGGAAAGGTGTGAGGATTGGTTTCATTACGATATCGGGGTTAACAGACATATACAAACACAGGTGACATATATAATCACCAAAGACCTACAGAATACCAAGAGAGGACTACTCAACATTCTGTCATAACGTACATGGGAAAAGGATCCCAGGAAGAACAGACATCTGTATACGTGTAAAAGAACCACATCTTCCACATCTACAACAAGCCAAACATTGTAATCAAACTTGCTGTAATAAGAAATAAAAAATTAAATTAAAAACACGAACAAGAAGTAGTGAGACAAACGTGAGGGGCTTTCTCCTGGCACATTCCATTCTAAACTCCAATCTAGAACACCACTTCCACTGAGGCTCTCTTGCCCTAGTAACCAGATTTGGTAAGGGTGAACTGCTGCCACCTTGTGGCCGTTTCACACAACAGCAGCTTTAATCCCAACGCTAATGGTCAGTTGATATTCAAAATCATTGCAGGCCTGTAAATGACACCTGCCCTGAAAACAAATCCTGGGGTCACATATCGACCAAAAAATTCAAAGGACGTCCATATTTCAAAACGACCGTTTCAAAAGGCATATTTTACGCACATTAGTGTTCTGCTTCTTTTCCTTTCTTTCCTTTTTTGTTAAAAAACACGGGAATGGAAAAAGGCATCCCTCAGAATGGGTGAAAATCGTTGCAAACGAATCAATGGACAGAGGTTTAATCTCCAATATATATAAACAGCTCATGCAGCTTAATATTAAAAAAACAAACAACCCAAAATAAATGGGCAGAAGATCTAAAGAGACGTTTCTTCAAAGGAGACACAGAGATGGCCAAGACACACATGAAAAGCTGCTCAACAGCACTAATTATTAGAGAAATGCAAATCAAAACAAAAATGAGGTATCACCTCACACCTGTTAGAATCAGCATCATCACAAAATCAACAAACAACCAATTCTGGGGAGGGTGTGGACAAAAGGAGCCCTCTTCCACTATTGGTGGGAATGTAAATTGATACAGTCACTATGGAGAACAGTATGGAGTTTCCTTAAAAAAACTAGAAATAGAATTACCATCTGATCCAGCAATCCCACTTCTGGGCATATACCCAGAGAAAACCGTATTTCAAAAAGGCACATTCACCACAATGTTCGTTGCAGCACTATTTACAATAGCCAGGTAATGGAAGCAACCTAAATGCCCACAGACAGATGAATGGATACAGATGTGGTACATATATAAAATGGAATATTACTCGGCCATAAAAAGGAATGAAACTGGGTCATTTGTAGAGACATCGATGGATCAAGAGACTGTCATACAGAAAGAAGTAAGTCAGAAAGAGGAAAACAAATATTGTATATTAATGCATATATGCGGAGCCTAAAAATGGTACAGATGAACTGGTTTGCAGGGAAGAAATAGAGACATAGAGGTAGAGAACAAACGTATGGACACCAAGTGTGGGAAGCCATGGGGTGGTGGTGGTGGGATGAGTTGGGAGTTTGGGATTGACCTGTATATATCTATATGAATAAAATACATAACTAATAATAACGTGCTGTATAAAAAAATAAATAAAATTAAATTTCAAAATTTTAAAAAATAAAATTTAAAAATAAAACAGAAAAAAGTTCTTCCCGTCACACAGATGTATTTATAGGAATGAATTATTTCCATGCTTATATCTATAAATACATAAAAGAGGAATAAAATCTAACTTGAACCATAAAAGAAAAAAAAGTGAACCCACGAGTTATACAGAGGAAAACCCTATCAGGGCACTTGCTCCAGCGGTAAACAATTCTGAAATTGGTCAGAGGTGGGGAACCATCTCCCATACAGCCAGCAACCCACCCCCCACGCAAGGAGCGTCCTCATTGCAAAGCTAGGGGACCGTCCCGAGGCATCTGTGAGTAAACGTGAGCTGAGCCCCAGGCCAGCTGCTGCTGAACTGTTCCCACCCTTTCCAGGTAAAACACCTGAATATGTACAAGGGCTTGAAAGCCTAGAGGAAGGACCATGGAGCCACACCAGCGACAGCACGCAGGCCAACATGGTGCCTGCAGGCCAGCCAGGGTGTTCCTGGCCCCGGGCGCTCTTCCAGAAGCTTTCCATTGCCCTGCCTGAGATACCCCTCCTGTCCCGGCCCCCACTGCTTTTTTCCTTCCTCACCTCTGTCCGGAGAGAATTTCCAGCAGAAGGTATGGGTGACACATCCTCTTCTTTACAGGCGGCAGCCTGGCAACTCCTGCAGAAAGGCCAGCAGAACCCCACTCACACCGGGCCACCCAAAAAGCTGTGGCCCCTCACTCCCTCCCACCAGCAGAGCCCAGAGACTGCTGACGGGGCAGAGAATATGGAGTCAGGCACAGCTTCAGGGGCTATTGCTGCCTGGAGCACTGTTTATATAGACCTCAATGAGGCACACCTGGAGAGGGCGGGTCGGCAGGGTAAGGCTGCCCAGGTCAGCTAATCCACAACCCTCAGGGAATCACATTGTTGAAAATGGACCCCACTAAGGCAGAAGAGAAGCCAAGGGAAAAAAGGACACAATGCCATTTGCAGCACCATAGATGACTCTAGAAGTAATCACGTGACTTGTAGTAAGTCAGAAAGTGAAAGACACATATATCATATCACTTATAGGTGTTACCTAAAAATGGATACCAGGGCAGATATTTCCACGGAGAAGGGCAATCACAGATTCAGTAAACAAACTTATGGTTCACCAATGGAAAGGTGTGAGGATTGGTTTCATTACGATATCGGGGTTAACAGACATATACAAACACAGGTGACATATATAATCACCAAAGACCTACAGAATACCAAGAGAGGACTACTCAACATTCTGTCATAACGTACATGGGAAAAGGATCCCAGGAAGAACAGACATCTGTATATGTGTAAAAGAACCACATCTTCCACACCTACAACAAGCCAAACATTGTAATCAAACTTGCTGTAATAAGAAATAAAAAATTAAATTAAAAACACGAACAAGAAGTAGTGAGACAAACGTGAGGGGCTTTCTCCTGGCACATTCCATTCTAAACTCCAATCTAGAACACCACTTCCACTGAGGCTCTCTTGCACTAGTAACCAGATTTGGTAAGGGTGAACTGCTGCCACCTTGTGGCCGTTTCACACAACAGCAGCTTTAATCCCAACGCTAATGGTCAGTTGATATTCAAAATCATTGCAGGCCTGTAAATGACACCTGCCCTGAAAACAAATCCTGGGGTCACATATCGACCAAAAAATTCAAAGGACGTCCATATTTCAAAACGACCGTTTCAAAAGGCATATTTTACGCACATTAGTGTTCTGCTTCTTTCCTTTCTTTCCTTTTTTGTTAAAAAAAAAACGGGAATGGAAAAAGGCATCCCTCAGAATGGGCGAAAATCGTTGCAGACGAATCAATGGACAGAGGTTTAATCTCCAATATATATATACAGCTCATGCAGCTTAATATTAAAAAAACAAACAACCCCAAAAAAAATGGGCAGAAGATCTAAAGAGACGTTTCTTCAAAGGAGACACAGAGATGGCCAAGACGCACATGAAAAGCTGCTCAACAGCACTAATTATTAGAGAAATGCAAATCAAAACTACAATGAGGTATCACCTCACACCTGTTAGAATCGGCATCATCAGAAAATCTACAAACAACCAATTCTGGGGAGGGTGTGGACAAAAGGAGCCCTCTTCCACTATTGGTGGGAATGTAAATTGATACAGTCACTATGGAGAACAGTATGGAGTTTCCTTAAAAAATTTAGAAATAGAATTTCCATCTGATCCAGCAATCCCACTTCTGGGCATATACCCAGAGAAAACCGTATTTCAAAAAGGCACATTCACCACAATGTTCGTTGCAGCACTATTTACAATAGCCAGGTAATGGAAGCAACCTAAATGCCCACAGACAGATGAATGGATAAAGATGTGGTACATATATAAAATGGAATATTACTCGGCCATTAAAAGGAATGAAACTGGGTCATTTGTAGAGACATCGATGGATCAAGAGACTGTCATACAGAATGAAGTAAGTCAGAAAGAGGAAAACAAATATTGTATATTAATGCATATATGTGGAGCCTAAAAATGGTACAGATGAACTGGTTTGCAGGGAAGAAATAGAGACACAGAGGTAGAGAACAAACGTATGGACACCAAGTGTGGGAAGCCATGGGGTGGTGGTGGTGGGATGAGTTGGGAGTTTGGGATTGACCTGTATACATGTATATGCATAAAATACATAACTAATAATAACGTGCTGTATAAAAAAATAAATAAAATTGAATTTCAAAATTTTAAAAAATAAAATTTAAAAATAAAACAGAAAAAAGTTCTTCCCGTCACACAGATGTATTTATAGGAATGAATTATTTCCATGCTTATATCTATAAATACATAAAAGAGGAATAAAATCTAACTTGAACCATAAAAAAAAAAAAACCTGAACCCACGAGTTATACAGAGGAAAACCCTATCAGGGCACTTGCTCCAGTGGTAAAAAATTCTGAAATTGGTCAGAGGTGGGGAACCATCTCCCATACAGCCAGCAACCCACCCCCCACGCAAGGAGCGTCCTCATTGCAAAGCTGGGGGACCGTGCCGAGGCATCTGTGAGTAAACGAGAGCTGAGCCCCAGGCCAGCTGCTGCTGAACTGTTCCCACCCTTTCCAGGTATAACACCTGAATATGTACAAGGGCTTGAAAGCCTAGAGGAAGGACCGTGGAGCCACACCAGCGACAGCACGCAGGCCAACTTGGTGCCTGCAGGCCAGCCATGGTGGTCTTGGCCCCGGGCGCTCTTCTGGAAGCTTTCCATTGCCCTGCCTGAGATACCCCTCCTGTCCCGGCCCCCACTGCTTTTTTCCTTCCTCACCTCTGTCCGGAGAGAAATTCCAGCAGAAGGTATGGGTGACACAACCTCTTCTTTACAGGCGGCAGCCTGGCAACTCCTGCAGAAAGGCCAGCAGAACCCCACTCACACCGGGCCACCCACAAAGCTGTGGCCCCTCACTCCCTCCCACCAGCACAGCCCCGAGACTGCTGACGGGGCAGAGAATATGGAGTCAGGCACAGCTTCAGGGGCTATTGCTGCCTGGAGCGCTGTTTATATTGACCTCAACGAGGCACACCTGGGGAGGGCGGGCCGGCAGGGTAAGGCTGCCCAGGTCAGCTAATCCACAACCCTCAAGGAATCACATTGTTGAAAATGGACCCCGCTAAGGCAGAAGAGAAGCCAAGGGAAAAAAGGACACAATGCCATTTGCAGCACCGTAGATGAGTCTAGAAGTAATCACGTGACTTGTAGTAAGTCAGAAAGTGAAAGACACATATCATATCATATCACTTACACGTGTTACCTAAAAATGGATACCAGGGCAGATATTTCCACGGAGAAGGGCAATCACAGATTCATTAAACAAACTTATGGTTCACCAATGGAAAGGTGTGAGGATTGGTTTCATTATGATATCGGGGTTAACAGACATATACAAACACAGGTGACATATATAATCACCAAAGACCTACAGAATACCAAGAGAGGACTACTCAACATTCTGTCATAACGTACATGGGAAAAGGATCCCAGGAAGAACAGACATCTGTATATGTGTAAAAGAACCACATCTTCCACACCTACAACAAGCCAAACATTGTAATCAAACTTGCTGTAATAAGAAATAAAAAATTAAATTAAAAACACGAACAAGAAGTAGTGAGACAAACGTGAGGGGCTTTCTCCTGGCACATTCCATTCTAAACTCCAATCTAGAACACCACTTCCACTGAGGCTCTCTTGCCCTAGTAACCAGATTTGGTAAGGGTGAACTGCTGCCACCTTGTGGCCGTTTCACACAACAGCAGCTTTAATCCCAACGCTAATGGTCAGTTGATATTCAAAATCATTGCAGGCCTGTAAATGACACCTGCCCTGAAAACAAATCCTGGGGTCACATATCGACCAAAAAATTCAAAGGACGTCCATATTTCAAAACGACCGTTTCAAAAGGCATATTTTACGCACATTAGTGTTCTGCTTCTTTCCTTTCTTTCCTTTTTTGTTAAAAAAAAAACGGGAATGGAAAAAGGCATCCCTCAGAATGGGCGAAAATCGTTGCAGACGAATCAATGGACAGAGGTTTAATCTCCAATATATATATACAGCTCATGCAGCTTAATATTAAAAAAACAAACAACCCAAAAAAAAATGGGCAGAAGATCTAAAGAGACGTTTCTTCAAAGGAGACACAGAGATGGCCAAGACGCACATGAAAAGCTGCTCAACAGCACTAATTATTAGAGAAATGCAAATCAAAACTACAATGAGGTATCACCTCACACCTGTTAGAATCGGCATCATCAGAAAATCTACAAACAACCAATTCTGGGGAGGGTGTGGACAAAAGGAGCCCTCTTCCACTATTGGTGGGAATGTAAATTGATACAGTCACTATGGAGAACAGTATGGAGTTTCCTTAAAAAATTTAGAAATAGAATTTCCATCTGATCCAGCAATCCCACTTCTGGGCATATACCCAGAGAAAACCGTATTTCAAAAAGGCACATTCACCACAATGTTCGTTGCAGCACTATTTACAATAGCCAGGTAATGGAAGCAACCTAAATGCCCACAGACAGATGAATGGATAAAGATGTGGTACATATATAAAATGGAATATTACTCGGCCATTAAAAGGAATGAAACTGGGTCATTTGTAGAGACATCGATGGATCAAGAGACTGTCATACAGAATGAAGTAAGTCAGAAAGAGGAAAACAAATATTGTATATTAATGCATATATGTGGAGCCTAAAAATGGTACAGATGAACTGGTTTGCAGGGAAGAAATAGAGACACAGAGGTAGAGAACAAACGTATGGACACCAAGTGTGGGAAGCCATGGGGTGGTGGTGGTGGGATGAGTTGGGAGTTTGGGATTGACCTGTATACATGTATATGCATAAAATACATAACTAATAATAACGTGCTGTATAAAAAAATAAATAAAATTAAATTTCAAAATTTTAAAAAATAAAATTTAAAAATAAAACAGAAAAAAGTTCTTCCCGTCACACAGATGTATTTATAGGAATGAATTATTTCCATGCTTATATCTATAAATACATAAAAGAGGAATAAAATCTAACTTGAACCATTAAAAAAAAAAAAACCTGAACCCACGAGTTATACAGAGGAAAACCCTATCAGGGCACTTGGTCCAGTGGGAAACAATTCTGAAATTGGTCAGAGGTGGGGAACCATCTCCCATACAGCCAGCAACCCACCCCCCACGCAAGGAGCGTCCTCATTGCAAAGCTGGGGGACCGTGCCGAGGCATCTGTGAGTAAACGTGAGCTGAGCCCCAGGCCAGCTGCTGCTGAACTGTTCCCACACTTTCCAGGTAAAACACCTGAATATGTACAAGGGCTTGAAAGCCTAGAGGAAGGACCGTGGAGCCACACCAGCGACAGCACGCAGGCCAACTTGGTGCCTGCAGGCCAGCCAGTGTGGTCCTGGCACCGGGCGCTCTTCCAGAAGCTTTCCATTGCCCTGCCTGAGATACCCCTCCTGTCCCGGCCCCCACTGCTTTTTTTCCTTCCTCACCTCTGTCCGGAGAGAAATTCCAGCAGAAGGTATGGGTGACACAACCTCTTCTTTACAGGCGGCAGCCTGGCAACTCCTGCAGAAAGGCCAGCAGAACCCCACTCACACCGGACCACCCACAAAGCTGTGGCCCCTCACTCCCTCCCACCAGCACAGCCCCGAGACTGCTGACGGGGCAGACAATATGGAGTCAGGCACAGCTTCAGGGGCTATTGCTGCCTGGAGCGCTGTTTATATTGACCTCAACGAGGCACACCTGGGGAGGGCGGGCCGTCAGGGTAAGGCTGCCCAGGTCAGCTAATCCACAACCCTCAGGGAATCACATTGTTGAAAATGCACCCCGCTAAGGCAGAAGAGAAGCCAAGGGAAAAAAGGACACAATGCCATTTGCAGCACCGTAGATGAGTCTAGAAGTAATCACGTGACTTGTAGTAAGTCAGAAAGTGAAAGACACATATCATATCATATCACTTACAGGTGTTACCTAAAAATGGATACCAGGGCAGATATTTCCACGGAGAAGGGCAATCACAGATTCAGTAAACAAACTTATGGTTCACCAATGGAAAGGTGTGAGGATTGGTTTCATTACGATATCGGGGTTAACAGACATATACAAACACAGGTGACATATATAATCACCAAAGACCTACAGAATACCAAGAGAGGACTACTCAACATTCTGTCATAACGTACATGGGAAAAGGATCCCAGGAAGAACAGACATCTGTATATGTGTAAAAGAACCACATCTTCCACACCTACAACAAGCCAAACATTGTAATCAAACTTGCTGTAATAAGAAATAAAAAATTAAATTAAAAACACGAACAAGAAGTAGTGAGACAAACGTGAGGGGCTTTCTCCTGGCACATTCCATTCTAAACTCCAATCTAGAACACCACTTCCACTGAGGCTCTCTTGCCCTAGTAACCAGATTTGGTAAGGGTGAACTGCTGCCACCTTGTGGCCGTTTCACACAACAGCAGCTTTAATCCCAACGCTAATGGTCAGTTGATATTCAAAATCATTGCAGGCCTGTAAATGACACCTGCCCTGAAAACAAATCCTGGGGTCACATATCGACCAAAAAATTCAAAGGACGTCCATATTTCAAAACGACCGTTTCAAAAGGCATATTTTACGCACATTAGTGTTCTGCTTCTTTCCTTTCTTTCCTTTTTTGTTAAAAAAAAAAACGGGAATGGAAAAAGGCATCCCTCAGAATGGGCGAAAATCGTTGCAGACGAATCAATGGACAGAGGTTTAATCTCCAATATATATATACAGCTCATGCAGCTTAATATTAAAAAAACAAACAACCCAAAAAAAATGGGCAGAAGATCTAAAGAGACGTTTCTTCAAAGGAGACACAGAGATGGCCAAGACGCACATGAAAAGCTGCTCAACAGCACTAATTATTAGAGAAATGCAAATCAAAACTACAATGAGGTATCACCTCACACCTGTTAGAATCGGCATCATCAGAAAATCTACAAACAACCAATTCTGGGGAGGGTGTGGACAAAAGGAGCCCTCTTCCACTATTGGTGGGAATGTAAATTGATACAGTCACTATGGAGTACAGTATGGAGTTTCCTTAAAAAAATTAGAAATAGAATTTCCATCTGATCCAGCAATCCCACTTCTGGGCATATACCCAGAGAAAACCGTATTTCAAAAAGGCACATTCACCACAATGTTCGTTGCAGCACTATTTACAATAGCCAGGTAATGGAAGCAACCTAAATGCCCACAGACAGATGAATGGATAAAGATGTGGTACATATATAAAATGGAATATTACTCGGCCATTAAAAGGAATGAAACTGGGTCATTTGTAGAGACATCGATGGATCAAGAGACTGTCATACAGAATGAAGTAAGTCAGAAAGAGGAAAACAAATATTGTATATTAATGCATATATGTGGAGCCTAAAAATGGTACAGATGAACTGGTTTGCAGGGAAGAAATAGAGACACAGAGGTAGAGAACAAACGTATGGACACCAAGTGTGGGAAGCCATGGGGTGGTGGTGGTGGGATGAGTTGGGAGTTTGGGATTGACCTGTATACATGTATATGCATAAAATACATAACTAATAATAACGTGCTGTATAAAAAAATAAATAAAATTAAATTTCAAAATTTTAAAAAATAAAATTTAAAAATAAAACAGAAAAAAGTTCTTCCCGTCACACAGATGTATTTATAGGAATGAATTATTTCCATGCTTATATCTATAAATACATAAAAGAGGAATAAAATCTAACTTGAACCATTAAAAAAAAAAAACCTGAACCCACGAGTTATACAGAGGAAAACCCTATCAGGGCACTTGGTCCAGTGGGAAACAATTCTGAAATTGGTCAGAGGTGGGGAACCATCTCCCATACAGCCAGCAACCCACCCCCCACACAAGGAGCGTCCTCATTGCAAAGCTGGCGGACCGTGCCGAGGCATCTGTGAGTAAACGTGAGCTGAGCCCCAGGCCAGCTGCTGCTGAACTGTTCCCACCCTTTCCAGGTAAAACACCTGAATATGTACAAGGGCTTGAAAGCCTAGAGGAAGGACCGTGGAGCCACACCAGCGACAGCACGCAGGCCTACTTGGTGCCTGCAGGCCAGCCAGTGTGGTCCTGGCACCGGGCGCTCTTCCAGAAACTTTCCATTGCCCTGCCTGAGATACCCCTCCTGTCCCGGCCCCCACTGCTTTTTTCCTTCCTCACCTCTGTCCGGAGAGAAATTCCAGAAGAAGGTATGGGTGACACAACCTCTTCTTTACAGGCGGCAGCCTGGCAACTCCTGCAGAAAGGCCAGCAGAACCCCACTCACACCGGGCCACCCACAAAGCTGTGGCCCCTCACTCCCTCCCGCCAGCACAGCCCCGAGACTGCTGACGGGGCAGAGAATATGGAGTCAGGCACAGCTTCAGGGGCTATTGCTGCCTGGAGCGCTGTTTATATTGACCTCAACGAGGCACACCTGGGGAGGGCGGGCCGTCAGGGTAAGGCTGCCCAGGTCAGCTAATCCACAACCCTCAGGGAATCACATTGTTGAAAATGGACCCCGCTAAGGCAGAAGAGAAGCCAAGGGAAAAAAGGACACAATGCCATTTGCAGCACCGTAGATGAGTCTAGAAGTAATCACGTGACTTGTAGTAAGTCAGAAAGTGAAAGACACATATCATATCATATCACTTACAGGTGTTACCTAAAAATGGATACCAGGGCAGATATTTCCACGGAGAAGGGCAATCACAGATTCAGTAAACAAACTTATGGTTCACCAATGGAAAGGTGTGAGGATTGGTTTCATTACGATATCGGGGTTAACAGACATATACAAACACAGGTGACATATATAATCACCAAAGACCTACAGAATACCAAGAGAGGACTACTCAACATTCTGTCATAACGTACATGGGAAAAGGATCCCAGGAAGAACAGACATCTGTATATGTGTAAAAGAACCACATCTTCCACACCTACAACAAGCCAAACATTGTAATCAAACTTGCTGTAATAAGAAATAAAAAATTAAATTAAAAACACGAACAAGAAGTAGTGAGACAAACGTGAGGGGCTTTCTCCTGGCACATTCCATTCTAAACTCCAATCTAGAACACCACTTCCACTGAGGCTCTCTTGCCCTAGTAACCAGATTTGGTAAGGGTGAACTGCTGCCACCTTGTGGCCGTTTCACACAACAGCAGCTTTAATCCCAACGCTAATGGTCAGTTGATATTCAAAATCATTGCAGGCCTGTAAATGACACCTGCCCTGAAAACAAATCCTGGGGTCACATATCGACCAAAAAATTCAAAGGACGTCTATATTTCAAAACGACCGTTTCAAAAGGCATATTTTACGCACATTAGTGTTCTGCTTCTTTCCTTTCTTTCCTTTTTTGTTAAAAAAAAAACGGGAATGGAAAAAGGCATCCCTCATAAAGGGCGAAAATCGTTGCAGACGAATCAATGGACAGAGGTTTAATCTCCAATATATATATACAGCTCATGCAGCTTAATATTAAAAAAACAAACAACCCAAAAAAAAATGGGCAGAAGATCTAAAGAGACGTTTCTTCAAAGGAGACACAGAGATGGCCAAGACGCACATGAAAAGCTGCTCAACAGCACTAATTATTAGAGAAATGCAAATCAAAACTACAATGAGGTATCACCTCACACCTGTTAGAATCGGCATCATCAGAAAATCTACAAACAACCAATTCTGGGGAGGGTGTGGACAAAAGGAGCCCTCTTCCACTATTGGTGGGAATGTAAATTGATACAGTCACTATGGAGAACAGTATGGAGTTTCCTTAAAAAAATTAGAAATAGAATTTCCATCTGATCCAGCAATCCCACTTCTGGGCATATACCCAGAGAAAACCGTATTTCAAAAAGGCACATTCACCACAATGTTCGTTGCAGCACTATTTACAATAGCCAGGTAATGGAAGCAACCTAAATGCCCACAGACAGATGAATG
Organism: Mesoplodon mirus; assembly: GCF_964341445.2. Classification (NCBI taxonomy): domain Eukaryota; kingdom Metazoa; phylum Chordata; class Mammalia; order Artiodactyla; family Ziphiidae; genus Mesoplodon; species Mesoplodon mirus. The sequence goes on along the minus strand of NC_138987.1, from coordinate 103,917,803 downwards.
GATAAAGATGTGGTACATATATAAAATGGAATATTACTCGGCCATTAAAAGGAATGAAACTGGGTCATTTGTAGAGACATCGATGGATCAAGAGACTGTCATACAGAATGAAGTAAGTCAGAAAGAGGAAAACAAATATTGTATATTAATGCATATATGTGGAGCCTAAAAATGGTACAGATGAACTGGTTTGCAGGGAAGAAATAGAGACACAGAGGTAGAGAACAAACGTATGGACACCAAGTGTGGGAAGCCATGGGGTGGTGGTGGTGGGATGAGTTGGGAGTTTGGGATTGACCTGTATACATGTATATGCATAAAATACATAACTAATAATAACGTGCTGTATAAAAAATAAATAAAATTAAATTTCAAAATTTTAAAAAATAAAATTTAAAAATAAAACAGAAAAAAGTTCTTCCCGTCACACAGATGTATTTATAGGAATGAATTATTTCCATGCTTATATCTATAAATACATAAAAGAGGAATAAAATCTAACTTGAACCATAAAAAAAAAGTGAACCCACGAGTTATACAGAGGAAAACCCTATCAGGGCACTTGCTCCAGTGGTAAACAATTCTGAAATTGGTCAGAGGTGGGGAACCATCTCCCATACAGCCAGCAACCCACCCCCCACGCAAGGAGCGTCCTCATTGCAAAGCTGGGGGACCGTGCCGAGGCATCTGTGAGTAAACGTGAGCTGAGCCCCAGGCCAGCTGCTGCTGAACTGTTCCCACCCTTTCCAGGTAAAACACCTGAATATGTACAAGGGCTTGAAAGCCTAGAGGAAGGACCGTGGAGCCACACCAGCGACCGCACGCAGGCCAACTTGGTGCCTGCAGGCCAGCCAGTGTGGTCCTGGCACCGGGCCCACTTCCAGAAGCTTTCCATTGCCCTGCCTGAGATAACCCTCCTGTCCCGGCCCCCACTGCTTTTTTCCTTCCTCACCTCTGTCCGGAGAGAAATTCCAGCAGAATGTATGGGTGACACAACCTCTTCTTTACAGGCGGCAGCCTGGCAACTCCTGCAGAATGGCCAGCAGAACCCCACTCACACCGGGCCACCCACAAAGCTCTGGCCCCTCATTCCCTCCCACCAGCACAGCCCCGAGACTGCTGACGGGGCAGACAATATGGAGTCAGGCACAGCTTCAGGGGCTATTGCTGCCTGGAGCGCTGTTTATATTGACCTCAACGAGGCACACCTGGGGAGGGCGGGCCGTCAGGGTAAGGCTGCCCAGGTCAGCTAATCCACAACCCTCAGGGAATCACATTGTTGAAAATGGACCCCGCTAAGCCAGAAGAGAAGCCAAGGGAAAAAAGGACACAATGACATTTGCAGCACCGTAGATGAGTCTAGAAGTAATCACGTGACTTGTAGTAAGTCAGAAAGTGAAAGACACATATATCATATCACTTATAGGTGTTACCTAAAAATGGATACCAGGGCAGATATTTCCACGGAGAAGGGCAATCACAGATTCATTAAACAAACTTATGGTTCACCAATGGAAAGGTGTGAGGATTGGTTTCATTACGATATCGGGGTTAACAGACATATACAAACACAGGTGACATATATAATCACCAAAGACCTACAGAATACCAAGAGAGGACTACTCAACATTCTGTCATAACGTACATGGGAAAAGGATCCCAGGAAGAACAGACATCTGTATATGTGTAAAAGAACCACATCTTCCACACCTACAACAAGCCAAACATTGTAATCAAACTTGCTGTAATAAGAAATAAAAAATTAAATTAAAAACACGAACAAGAAGTAGTGAGACAAACGTGAGGGGCTTTCTCCTGGCACATTCCATTCTAAACTCCAATCTAGAACACCACTTCCACTGAGGCTCTCTTGCCCTAGTAACCAGATTTGGTAAGGGTGAACTGCTGCCACCTTGTGGCCGTTTCACACAACAGCAGCTTTAATCCCAACGCTAATGGTCAGTTGATATTCAAAATCATTGCAGGCCTGTAAATGACACCTGCCCTGAAAACAAATCCTGGGGTCACATATCGACCAAAAAATTCAAAGGACGTCCATATTTCAAAACGACCGTTTCAAAAGGCATATTTTACGCACATTAGTGTTCTGCTTCTTTCCTTTCTTTCCTTTTTTGTTAAAAAAAAAACGGGAATGGAAAAAGGCATCCCTCAGAAAGGGCGAAAATCGTTGCAGACGAATCAATGGACAGAGGTTTAATCTCCAATATATATATACAGCTCATGCAGCTTAATATTAAAAAAACAAACAACCCAAAAAAAATGGGCAGAAGATCTAAAGAGACGTTTCTTCAAAGGAGACACAGAGATGGCCAAGACGCACATGAAAAGCTGCTCAACAGCACTAATTATTAGAGAAATGCAAATCAAAACTACAATGAGGTATCACCTCACACCTGTTAGAATCGGCATCATCAGAAAATCTACAAACAACCAATTCTGGGGAGGGTGTGGACAAAAGGAGCCCTCTTCCACTATTGGTGGGAATGTAAATTGATACAGTCACTATGGAGAACAGTATGGAGTTTCCTTAAAAAAATTAGAAATAGAATTTCCATCTGATCCAGCAATCCCACTTCTGGGCATATACCCAGAGAAAACCGTATTTCAAAAAGGCACATTCACCACAATGTTCGTTGCAGCACTATTTACAATAGCCAGGTAATGGAAGCAACCTAAATGCCCACAGACAGATGAATGGATAAAGATGTGGTACATATATAAAATGGAATATTACTCGGCCATTAAAAGGAATGAAACTGGGTCATTTGTAGAGACATCGATGGATCAAGACACTGTCATACAGAATGAAGTAAGTCAGAAAGAGGAAAACAAATATTGTATATTAATGCATATATGTGGAGCCTAAAAATGGTACAGATGAACTGGTTTGCAGGGAAGAAATAGAGACACAGAGGTAGAGAACAAACGTATGGACACCAAGTGTGGGAAGCCATGGGGTGGTGGTGGTGGGATGAGTTGGGAGTTTGGGATTGACCTGTATACATGTATATGCATAAAATACATAACTAATAATAACGTGCTGTATAAAAAATAAATAAAATTAAATTTCAAAATTTTAAAAAATAAAATTTAAAAATAAAACAGAAAAAAGTTCTTCCCGTCACACAGATGTATTTATAGGAATGAATTATTTCCATGCTTATATCTATAAATACATAAAAGAGGAATAAAATCTAACTTGAACCATAAAAAAAAAAGTGAACCCACGAGTTATACAGAGGAAAACCCTATCAGGGCACTTGGTCCAGTGGGAAACAATTCTGAAATTGGTCAGAGGTGGGGAACCATCTCCCATACAGCCAGCAACCCACCCCCCACGCAAGGAGCGTCCTCATTGCAAAGCTGGGGGACCGTGCCGAGGCATCTGTGAGTAAACGTGAGCTGAGCCCCAGGCCAGCTGCTGCTGAACTGTTCCCACCCTTTCCAGGTAAAACACCTGAATATGTACAAGGGCTTGAAAGCCTAGAGGAAGGACCGTGGAGCCACACCAGCGACCGCACGCAGGCCAACTTGGTGCCTGCAGGCCAGCCAGTGTGGTCCTGGCACCGGGCACTCTTCCAGAAGCTTTCCATTGCCCTGCCTGAGATAACCCTCCTGTCCCGGCCCCCACTGCTTTTTTCCTTCCTCACCTCTGTCCGGAGAGAAATTCCAGCATAATGTATGTGTGACACAACCTCTTCTTTACAGGCGGCAGCCTGGCAACTCCTGCAGAAAGGCCAGCAGAACCCCACTCACACCGGGCCACCCAAAAAGCTCTGGCCCCTCATTCCCTCCCACCAGCACAGCCCCGAGACTGCTGACGGGGCAGACAATATGGAGTCAGGCACAGCTTCAGGGGCTATTGCTGCCTGGAGCGCTGTTTATATTGACCTCAACGAGGCACACCTGGGGAGGGCGGGCCGTCAGGGTAAGGCTGCCCAGGTCAGCTAATCCACAACCCTCAGGGAATCACATTGTTGAAAATGGACCCCGCTAAGCCAGAAGAGAAGCCAAGGGAAAAAAGGACACAATGACATTTGCAGCACCGTAGATGAGTCTAGAAGTAATCACGTGACTTGTAGTAAGTCAGAAAGTGAAAGACACATATATCATATCACTTATAGGTGTTACCTAAAAATGGATACCAGGGCAGATATTTCCACGGAGAAGGGCAATCACAGATTCATTAAACAAACTTATGGTTCACCAATGGAAAGGTGTGAGGATTGGTTTCATTACGATATCGGGGTTAACAGACATATACAAACACAGGTGACATATATAATCACCAAAGACCTACAGAATACCAAGAGAGGACTACTCAACATTCTGTCATAACGTACATGGGAAAAGGATCCCAGGAAGAACAGACATCTGTATATGTGTAAAAGAACCACATCTTCCACACCTACAACAAGCCAAACATTGTAATCAAACTTGCTGTAATAAGAAATAAAAAATTAAATTAAAAACACGAACAAGAAGTAGTGAGACAAACGTGAGGGGCTTTCTCCTGGCACATTCCATTCTAAACTCCAATCTAGAACACCACTTCCACTGAGGCTCTCTTGCCCTAGTAACCAGATTTGGTAAGGGTGAACTGCTGCCACCTTGTGGCCGTTTCACACAACAGCAGCTTTAATCCCAACGCTAATGGTCAGTTGATATTCAAAATCATTGCAGGCCTGTAAATGACACCTGCCCTGAAAACAAATCCTGGGGTCACATATCGACCAAAAAATTCAAAGGACGTCCATATTTCAAAACGACCGTTTCAAAAGGCATATTTTACGCACATTAGTGTTCTGCTTCTTTCCTTTCTTTCCTTTTTTGTTAAAAAAAAAACGGGAATGGAAAAAGGCATCCCTCAGAATGGGCGAAAATCGTTGCAGACGAATCAATGGACAGAGGTTTAATCTCCAATATATATATACAGCTCATGCAGCTTAATATTAAAAAAACAAACAACCCAAAAAAAAATGGGCAGAAGATCTAAAGAGACGTTTCTTCAAAGGAGACACAGAGATGGCCAAGACGCACATGAAAAGCTGCTCAACAGCACTAATTATTAGAGAAATGCAAATCAAAACTACAATGAGGTATCACCTCACACCTGTTAGAATCGGCATCATCAGAAAATCTACAAACAACCAATTCTGGGGAGGGTGTGGACAAAAGGAGCCCTCTTCCACTATTGGTGGGAATGTAAATTGATACAGTCACTATGGAGAACAGTATGGAGTTTCCTTAAAAAAATTAGAAATAGAATTTCCATCTGATCCAGCAATCCCACTTCTGGGCATATACCCAGAGAAAACCGTATTTCAAAAAGGCACATTCACCACAATGTTCGTTGCAGCACTATTTACAATAGCCAGGTAATGGAAGCAACCTAAATGCCCACAGACAGATGAATGGATAAAGATGTGGTACATATATAAAATGGAATATTACTCGGCCATTAAAAGGAATGAAACTGGGTCATTTGTAGAGACATCGATGGATCAAGAGACTGTCATACAGAATGAAGTAAGTCAGAAAGAGGAAAACAAATATTGTATATTAATGCATATATGTGGAGCCTAAAAATGGTACAGATGAACTGGTTTGCAGGGAAGAAATAGAGACACAGAGGTAGAGAACAAACGTATGGACACCAAGTGTGGGAAGCCATGGGGTGGTGGTGGTGGGATGAGTTGGGAGTTTGGGATTGACCTGTATACATGTATATGCATAAAATACATAACTAATAATAACGTGCTGTATAAAAAAATAAATAAGATTAAATTTCAAAATTTTAAAAAATAAAATTTAAAAATAAAACAGAAAAAAGTTCTTCCCGTCACACAGATGTATTTATAGGAATGAATTATTTCCATGCTTATATCTATAAATACATAAAAGAGGAATAAAATCTAACTTGAACCATAAAAAAACAAACCTGAACCCACGAGTTATACAGAGGAAAACCCTATCAGGGCACTTGCTCCAGTGGTAAACACTTCTGAAATTGGTCAGAGGTGGGGAACCATCTCCCATACAGCCAGCAACCCACCCCCCACGCAAGGAGCGTCCTCATTGCAAAGCTGGGGGACCGTGCCGAGGCATCTGTGAGTAAACGTGAGCTGAGCCCCAAGCCAGCTGCTGCTGAACTGTTCCCACCCTTTCCAGGTAAAACACCTGAATATGTACAAGGGCTTGAAAGCCTAGAGGAAGGACCGTGGAGCCACACCAGCGACAGCACGCAGGCCAACTTGGTGCCTGCAGGCCAGCCAGTGTGGTCCTGGCACCGGGCGCTCTTCCAGAAGCTTTCCATTGCCCTGCCTGAGATAACCCTCCTGTCCCGGCCCCCACTGCTTTTTTCCTTCCTCACCTCTGTCCGGAGAGAAATTCCAGCAGAATGTATGGGTGACACAACCTCTTCTTTACAGGCGGCAGCCTGGCAACTCCTGCAGAAAGGCCAGCAGAACCCCACTCACACCGGGCCACCCACAAAGCTGTGGCCCCTCATTCCCTCCCACCAGCACAGCCCCGAGACTGCTGACGGGGCAGACAATATGGAGTCAGGCACAGCTTCAGGGGCTATTGCTGCCTGGAGCGCTGTTTATATTGACCTCAACGAGGCACACCTGGGGAGGGCGGGCCGTCAGGGTAAGGCTGCCCAGGTCAGCTAATCCACAACCCTCAGGGAATCACATTGTTGAAAATGGACCCCGCTAAGCCAGAAGAGAAGCCAAGGGAAAAAAGGACACAATGACATTTGCAGCACCGTAGATGAGTCTAGAAGTAATCACGTGACTTGTAGTAAGTCAGAAAGTGAAAGACACATATATCATATCACTTATAGGTGTTACCTAAAAATGGATACCAGGGCAGATATTTCCACGGAGAAGGGCAATCACAGATTCATTAAACAAACTTATGGTTCACCAATGGAAAGGTGTGAGGATTGGTTTCATTACGATATCGGGGTTAACAGACATATACAAACACAGGTGACATATATAATCACCAAAGACCTACAGAATACCAAGAGAGGACTACTCAACATTCTGTCATAACGCACATGGGAAAAGGATCCCAGGAAGAACAGACATCTGTATATGTGTAAAAGAACCACATCTTCCACACCTACAACAAGCCAAACATTGTAATCAAACTTGCTGTAATAAGAAATAAAAAATTAAATTAAAAACACGAACAAGAAGTAGTGAGACAAACGTGAGGGGCTTTCTCCTGGCACATTCCATTCTAAACTCCAATCTAGAACACCACTTCCACTGAGGCTCTCTTGCCCTAGTAACCAGATTTGGTAAGGGTGAACTGCTGCCACCTTGTGGCCGTTTCACACAACAGCAGCTTTAATCCCAACGCTAATGGTCAGTTGATATTCAAAATCATTGCAGGCCTGTAAATGACACCTGCCCTGAAAACAAATCCTGGGGTCACATATCGACCAAAAAATTCAAAGGACGTCCATATTTCAAAACGACCGTTTCAAAAGGCATATTTTACGCACATTAGTGTTCTGCTTCTTTCCTTTCTTTCCTTTTTTGTTAAAAAAAAAACGGGAATGGAAAAAGGCATCCCTCAGAATGGGCGAAAATCGTTGCAGACGAATCAATGGACAGAGGTTTAATCTCCAATATATATATACAGCTCATGCAGCTTAATATTAAAAAAACAAACAACCCAAAAAAAAATGGGCAGAAGATCTAAAGAGACGTTTCTTCAAAGGAGACACAGAGATGGCCAAGACGCACATGAAAAGCTGCTCAACAGCACTAATTATTAGAGAAATGCAAATCAAAACTACAATGAGGTATCACCTCACACCTGTTAGAATCGGCATCATCAGAAAATCTACAAACAACCAATTCTGGGGAGGGTGTGGACAAAATGAGCCCTCTTCCACTATTGGTGGGAATGTAAATTGATACAGTCACTATGGAGAACAGTATGGAGTTTCCTTAAAAAAATTAGAAATAGAATTTCCATCTGATCCAGCAATCCCACTTCTGGGCATATACCCAGAGAAAACCGTATTTCAAAAAGGCACATTCACCACAATGTTCGTTGCAGCACTATTTACAATAGCCAGGTAATGGAAGCAACCTAAATGCCCACAGACAGATGAATGGATAAAGATGTGGTACATATATAAAATGGAATATTACTCGGCCATTAAAAGGAATGAAACTGGGTCATTTGTAGAGACATCGATGGATCAAGAGACTGTCATACAGAATGAAGTAAGTCAGAAAGAGGAAAACAAATATTGTATATTAATGCATATATGTGGAGCCTAAAAATGGTACAGATGAACTGGTTTGCAGGGAAGAAATAGAGACACAGAGGTAGAGAACAAACGTATGGACACCAAGTGTGGGAAGCCATGGGGTGGTGGTGGTGGGATGAGTTGGGAGTTTGGGATTGACCTGTATACATGTATATGCATAAAATACATAACTAATAATAACGTGCTGTATAAAAAAATAAATAAAATTAAATTTCAAAATTTTAAAAAATAAAATTTAAAAATAAAACAGAAAAACGTTCTTCCCGTCACACAGATGTATTTATAGGAATGAATTATTTCCATGCTTATATCTATAAATACATAAAAGAGGAATAAAATCTAACTTGAACCATAAAAAAAAAAACCTGAACCCACGAGTTATACAGAGGAAAACCCTATCAGGGCACTTGCTCCAGTGGTAAACACTTCTGAAATTGGTCAGAGGTGGGGAACCATCTCCCATACAGCCAGCAACCCACCCCCCACGCAAGGAGCATCCTCATTGCAAAGCTGGGGGACCGTGCCGAGGCATCTGTGAGTAAACGTGAGCTGAGCCCCAGGCCAGCTGCTGCTGAACTGTTCCCACCCTTTCCAGGTAAAACACCTGAATATGTACAAGGGCTTGAAAGCCTAGAGGAAGGACCGTGGAGCCACACCAGCGACCGCACGCAGGCCAACTTGGTGCCTGCAGGCCAGCCAGTGTGGTCCTGGCACCGGGCGCTCTTCCAGAAGCTTTCCATTGCCCTGCCTGAGATAACCCTCCTGTCCCGGCCCCCACTGCTTTTTTCCTTCCTCACCTCTGTCCGGAGAGAAATTCCAGCAGAATGTATGGGTGACACAACCTCTTCTTTACAGGCGGCAGCCTGGCAACTCCTGCAGAAAGGCCAGCAGAACCCCACTCACACCAGGCCACCCACAAAGCTCTGACCCCTCATTCCCTCCCACCAGCACAGCCCAGAGACTGCTGACGGGGCAGACAATATGGAGTCAGGCACAGCTTCAGGGGCTATTGCTGCCTGGAGCGCTGTTTATATTGACCTCAACGAGGCACACCTGGGGAGGGCGGGCCGTCAGGGTAAGGCTGCCCAGGTCAGCTAATCCACAACCCTCAGGGAATCACATTGTTGAAAATGGACCCCGCTAAGGCAGAAGAGAAGCCAAGGGAAAAAAGGACACAATGCCATTTGCAGCACCGTAGATGAGTCTAGAAGTAATCACGTGACTTGTAGTAAGTCAGAAAGTGAAAGACACATATATCATATCACTTATAGGTGTTACCTAAAAATGGATACCAGGGCAGATATTTCCACGGAGAAGGGCAATCACAGATTCAGTAAACAAACTTATGGTTCACCAATGGAAAGGTGTGAGGATTGGTTTCATTACGATATCGGGGTTAACAGACATATACAAACACAGGTGACATATATAATCACCAAAGACCTACAGAATACCAAGAGAGGACTACTCAACATTCTGTCATAACGCACATGGGAAAAGGATCCCAGGAAGAACAGACATCTGTATATGTGTAAAAGAACCACATCTTCCACACCTACAACAAGCCAAACATTGTAATCAAACTTGCTGTAATAAGAAATAAAAAATTAAATTAAAAACACGAACAAGAAGTAGTGAGACAAACGTGAGGGGCTTTCTCCTGGCACATTCCATTCTAAACTCCAATCTAGAACACCACTTCCACTGAGGCTTTCTTGCCCTAGTAACCAGATTTGGTAAGGGTGAACTGCTGCCACCTTGTGGCCGTTTCACACAACAGCAGCTTTAATCCCAACGCTAATGGTCAGTTGATATTCAAAATCATTGCAGGCCTGTAAATTACACCTGCCCTGAAAACAAATCCTGGGGTCACATATCGACCAAAAAATTCAAAGGACGTCCATATTTCAAAACGACCGTTTCAAAAGGCATATTTTACGCACATTAGTGTTCTGCTTCTTTCCTTTCTTTCCTTTTTTGTTAAAAAAAAAACGGGAATGGAAAAAGGCATCCCTCAGAATGGGCGAAAATCGTTGCAGACGAATCAATGGACAGAGGTTTAATCTCCAATATATATATACAGCTCATGCAGCTTAATATTAAAAAAACAAACAACCCAAAAAAAATGGGCAGAAGATCTAAAGAGACGTTTCTTCAAAGGAGACACAGAGATGGCCAAGACGCACATGAAAAGCTGCTCAACAGCACTAATTATTAGAGAAATGCAAATCAAAACTACAATGAGGTATCACCTCACACCTGTTAGAATCGGCATCATCAGAAAATCTACAAACAACCAATTCTGGGGAGGGTGTGGACAAAAGGAGCCCTCTTCCACTATTGGTGGGAATGTAAATTGATACAGTCACTATGGAGAACAGTATGGAGTTTCCTTAAAAAAATTAGAAATAGAATTTCCATCTGATCCAGCAATCCCACTTCTGGGCATATACCCAGAGAAAACCGTATTTCAAAAAGGCACATTCACCACAATGTTCGTTGCAGCACTATTTACAATAGCCAGGTAATGGAAGCAACCTAAATGCCCACAGACAGATGAATGGATAAAGATGTGGTACATATATAAAATGGAATATTACTCGGCCATTAAAAGGAATGAAACTGGGTCATTTGTAGAGACATCGATGGATCAAGAGACTGTCATACAGAATGAAGTAAGTCAGAAAGAGGAAAACAAATATTGTATATTAATGCATATATGTGGAGCCTAAAAATGGTACAGATGAACTGGTTTGCAGGGAAGAAATAGAGACACAGAGGTAGAGAACAAACGTATGGACACCAAGTGTGGGAAGCCATGGGGTGGTGGTGGTGGGATGAGTTGGGAGTTTGGGATTGACCTGTATACATGTATATGCATAAAATACATAACTAATAATAACGTGCTGTATAAAAAAATAAATAAAATTAAATTTCAAAATTTTAAAAAATAAAATTTAAAAATAAAACAGAAAAAAGTTCTTCCTGTCACACAGATGTATTTATAGGAATGAATTATTTCCATGCTTATATCTATAAATACATAAAAGAGGAATAAAATCTAACTTGAACCATAAAAAAAAAACCTGAACCCACGAGTTATACAGAGGAAAACCCTATCAGGGCACTTGCTCCAGTGGTAAACACTTCTGAAATTGGTCAGAGGTGGGGAACCATCTCCCATACAGCCAGCAACCCACCCCCCACGCAAGGAGCATCCTCATTGCAAAGCTGGGGGACCGTGCCGAGGCATCTGTGAGTAAACGTGAGCTGAGCCCCAGGCCAGCTGCTGCTGAACTGTTCCCACCCTTTCCAGGTAAAACACCTGAATATGTACAAGGGCTTGAAAGCCTAGAGGAAGGACCGTGGAGCCACACCAGCGACAGCACGCAGGCCAACTTGGTGCCTGCAGGCCAGCCAGTGTGGTCCTGGCACCGGGCGCTCTTCCAGAAGCTTTCCATTGCCCTGCCTGAGATAACCCTCCTGTCCCGGCCCCCACTGCTTTTTTCCTTCCTCACCTCTCTCCGGAGAGAAATTCCAGCAGAATGTATGGGTGACACAACCTCTTCTTTACAGGCGGCAGCCTGGCAACTCCTGCAGAAAGGCCAGCAGAACCCCACGCACACCGGGCCACCCACAAAGCTGTGGCCCCTCATTCCCTCCCACCAGCACAGCCCCGAGACTGCTGACGGGGCAGACAATATGGAGTCAGGCACAGCTTCAGGGGCTATTGCTGCCTGGAGCGCTGTTAATATTGACCTCAACGAGGCACACCTGGGGAGGGCGGGCCGTCAGGGTAAGGCTGCCCAGGTCAGCTAATCCACAACCCTCAGGGAATCACATTTTTGAAAATGGACCCCGCTAAGCCAGAAGAGAAGCCAAGGGAAAAAAGGACACAATGACATTTGCAGCACCGTAGATGAGTCTAGAAGTAATCACGTGACTTGTAGTAAGTCAGAAAGTGAAAGACACATATATCATATCACTTATAGGTGTTACCTAAAAATGGATACCAGGGCAGATATTTCCACGGAGAAGGGCAATCACAGATTCATTAAACAAACTTATGGTTCACCAATGGAAAGGTGTGAGGATTGGTTTCATTACGATATCGGGGTTAACAGACATATACAAACACAGGTGACATATATAATCACCAAAGACCTACAGAATACCAAGAGAGGACTACTCAACATTCTGTCATAACGTACATGGGAAAAGGATCCCAGGAAGAACAGACATCTGTATATGTGTAAAAGAACCACATCTTCCACACCTACAACAAGCCAAACATTGTAATCAAACTTGCTGTAATAAGAAATAAAAAATTAAATTAAAAACACGAACAAGAAGTAGTGAGACAAACGTGAGGGGCTTTCTCCTGGCACATTCCATTCTAAACTCCAATCTAGAACACCACTTCCACTGAGGCTCTCTTGCCCTAGTAACCAGATTTGGTAAGGGTGAACTGCTGCCACCTTGTGGCCGTTTCACACAACAGCAGCTTTAATCCCAACGCTAATGGTCAGTTGATATTCAAAATCATTGCAGGCCTGTAAATGACACCTGCCCTGAAAACAAATCCTGGGGTCACATATCGACCAAAAAATTCAAAGGACGTCCATATTTCAAAACGACCGTTTCAAAAGGCATATTTTACGCACATTAGTGTTCTGCTTCTTTCCTTTCTTTCCTTTTTTGTTAAAAAAAAACGGGAATGGAAAAAGGCATCCCTCAGAATGGGCGAAAATCGTTGCAGACGAATCAATGGACAGAGGTTTAATCTCCAATATATATATACAGCTCATGCAGCTTAATATTAAAAAAACAAACAACCCAAAAAAAAATGGGCAGAAGATCTAAAGAGACGTTTCTTCAAAGGAGACACAGAGATGGCCAAGACGCACATGAAAAGCTGCTCAACAGCACTAATTATTAGAGAAATGCAAATCAAAACTACAATGAGGTATCACCTCACACCTGTTAGAATCGGCATCATCAGAAAATCTACAAACAACCAATTCTGGGGAGGGTGTGGACAAAAGGAGCCCTCTTCCACTATTGGTGGGAATGTAAATTGATACAGTCACTATGGAGAACAGTATGGAGTTCCCTTAAAAAAATTAGAAATAGAATTTCCATCTGATCCAGCAATCCCACTTCTGGGCATATACCCAGAGAAAACCGTATTTCAAAAAGGCACATTCACCACAATGTTCGTTGCAGCACTATTTACAATAGCCAGGTAATGGAAGCAACCTAAATGCCCACAGACAGATGAATGGATAAAGATGTGGTACATATATAAAATGGAATATTACTCGGCCATTAAAAGGAATGAAACTGGGTCATTTGTAGAGACATCAATGGATCAAGAGACTGTCATACAGAATGAAGTAAGTCAGAAAGAGGAAAACAAATATTGTATATTAATGCATATATGTGGAGCCTAAAAATGGTACAGATGAACTGGTTTGCAGGGAAGAAATAGAGACACAGAGGTAGAGAACAAACGTATGGACACCAAGTGTGGGAAGCCATGGGGTGGTGGTGGTGGGATGAGTTGGGAGTTTGGGATTGACCTGTATACATGTATATGCATAAAATACATAACTAATAATAACGTGCTGTATAAAAAAATAAATAAAATTAAATTTCAAAATTTTAAAAAATAAAATTTAAAAATAAAACAGAAAAAAGTTCTTCCCGTCACACAGATGTATTTATAGGAATGAATTATTTCCATGCTTATATCTATAAATACATAAAAGAGGAATAAAATCTAACTTGAACCATAAAAAAAAAAACCTGAACCCACGAGTTATACAGAGGAAAACCCTATCAGGGCACTTGCTCCAGTGGTAAACAATTCTGAAATTGGTCAGAGGTGGGGAACCATCTCCCATACAGCCAGCAACCCACCCCCCACGCAAGGAGCGTCCTCATTGCAAAGCTTGGGGACCGTGCCGAGGCATCTGTGAGTAAACGTGAGCTGAGCCCCAGGCCAGCTGCTGCTGAACTGTTCCCACACTTTCCAGGTAAAACACCTGAATATGTACAAGGGCTTGAAAGCCTAGAGGAAGGACCGTGGAGCCACACCAGCGACAGCACGCAGGCCAACTTGGTGCCTGCAGGCCAGCCAGTGTGGTCCTGGCACCGGGCGCTCTTCCAGAAGCTTTCCATTGCCCTGCCTGAGATACCCCTCCTGTCCCGGCCCCCACTGCTTTTTTCCTTCCTCACCTCTGTCCGGAGAGAAATTCCAGCAGAAGGTATGGGTGACACAACCTCTTCTTTACAGGCGGCAGCCTGGCAACTCCTGCAGAAAGGCCAGCAGAACCCCACTCACACCGGGCCACCCACAAAGCTGTGGCCCCTCACTCCCTCCCGCCAGCACAGCCCCGAGACTGCTGACGGGGCAGACAATATGGAGTCAGGCACAGCTTCAGGGGCTATTGCTGCCTGGAGCGCTGTTTATATTGACCTCAACGAGGCACACCTGGGGAGGGCGGGCCGTCAGGGTAAGGCTGCCCAGGTCAGCTAATCCACAACCCTCAGGGAATCACATTGTTGAAAATGGACCCCGCTAAGGCAGAAGAGAAGCCAAGGGAAAAAAGGACACAATGCCATTTGCAGCACCGTAGATGAGTCTAGAAGTAATCACGTGACTTGTAGTAAGTCAGAAAGTGAAAGACACATATCATATCACTTACAGGTGTTACCTAAATATGGATACCAGGGCAGATATTTCCACGGAGAAGGGCAATCACAGATTCAGTAAACAAACTTATGGTTCACCAATGGAAAGGTGTGAGGATTCGTTTCATTACGATATCGGGGTTAACAGACATATACAAACACAGGTGACATATATAATCACCAAAGACCTACAGAATACCAAGAGAGGACTACTCAACATTCTGTCATAACGTACATGGGAAAAGGATCCCAGGAAGAACAGACATCTGTATATGTGTAAAAGAACCACATCTTCCACACCTACAACAAGCCAAACATTGTAATCAAACTTGCTGTAATAAGAAATAAAAAATTAAATTAAAAACACGAACAAGAAGTAGTGAGACAAACGTGAGGGGCTTTCTCCTGGCACATTCCATTCTAAACTCCAATCTAGAACACCACTTCCACTGAGGCTCTCTTGCCCTAGTAACCAGATTTGGTAAGGGTGAACTGCTGCCACCTTGTGGCCGTTTCACACAACAGCAGCTTTAATCCCAACGCTAATGGTCAGTTGATATTCAAAATCATTGCAGGCCTGTAAATGACACCTGCCCTGAAAACAAATCCTGGGGTCACATATCGACCAAAAAATTCAAAGGACGTCCATATTTCAAAACGACCGTTTCAAAAGGCATATTTTACGCACATTAGTGTTCTGCTTCTTTCCTTTCTTTCCTTTTTTGTTAAAAAAAAACGGGAATGGAAAAAGGCATCCCTCAGAATGGGCGAAAATCGTTGCAGACGAATCAATGGACAGAGGTTTAATCTCCAATATATATATACAGCTCATGCAGCTTAATATTAAAAAAACAAACAACCCAAAAAAAAAATGGGCAGAAGATCTAAAGAGACGTTTCTTCAAAGGAGACACAGAGATGGCCAAGACGCACATGAAAAGCTGCTCAACAGCACTAATTATTAGAGAAATGCAAATCAAAACTACAATGAGGTATCACCTCACACCTGTTAGAATCGGCATCATCAGAAAATCTACAAACAACCAATTCTGGGGAGGGTGTGGACAAAAGGAGCCCTCTTCCACTATTGGTGGGAATGTAAATTGATACAGTCACTATGGAGAACAGTATGGAGTTTCCTTAAAAAATTTAGAAATAGAATTTCCATCTGATCCAGCAATCCCACTTCTGGGCATATATCCAGAGAAAACCGTATTTCAAAAAGGCACATTCACCACAATGTTCGTTGCAGCACTATTTACAATAGCCAGGTAATGGAAGCAACCTAAATGCCCACAGACAGATGAATGGATAAAGATGTGGTACATATATAAAATGGAATATTACTCGGCCATTAAAAGGAATGAAACTGGGTCATTTGTAGAGACATCGATGGATCAAGAGACTGTCATACAGAATGAAGTAAGTCAGAAAGAGGAAAACAAATATTGTATATTAATGCATATATGTGGAGCCTAAAAATGGTACAGATGAACTGGTTTGCAGGGAAGAAATAGAGACACAGAGGTAGAGAACAAACGTATGGACACCAAGTGTGGGAAGCCATGGGGTGGTGGTGGTGGGATGAGTTGGGAGTTTGGGATTGACCTGTATACATGTATATGCATAAAATACATAACTAATAATAACGTGCTGTATAAAAAAATAAATAAAATTAAATTTCAAAATTTTAAAAAATAAAATTTAAAAATAAAACAGAAAAAAGTTCTTCCCGTCACACAGATGTATTTATAGGAATGAATTATTTCCATGCTTATATCTATAAATACATAAAAGAGGAATAAAATCTAACTTGAACCATAAAAAAAAAAACCTGAACCCACGAGTTATACAGAGGAAAACCCTATCAGGGCACTTGCTCCAGTGGTAAACAATTCTGAAATTGGTCAGAGGTGGGGAACCATCTCCCATACAGCCAGCAACCCACCCCCCACGCAAGGAGCGTCCTCATTGCAAAGCTTGGGGACCGTGCCGAGGCATCTGTGAGTAAACGTGAGCTGAGCCCCAGGCCAGCTGCTGCTGAACTGTTCCCACACTTTCCAGGTAAAACACCTGAATATGTACAAGGGCTTGAAAGCCTAGAGGAAGGACCGTGGAGCCACACCAGCGACAGCACGCAGGCCAACTTGGTGCCTGCAGGCCAGCCAGTGTGGTCCTGGCACCGGGCGCTCTTCCAGAAGCTTTCCATTGCCCTGCCTGAGATACCCCTCCTGTCCCGGCCCCCACTGCTTTTTTCCTTCCTCACCTCTGTCCGGAGAGAAATTCCAGCAGAAGGTATGGGTGACACAACCTCTTCTTTACAGGCGGCAGCCTGGCAACTCCTGCAGAAAGGCCAGCAGAACCCCACTCACACCGGGCCACCCACAAAGCTGTGGCCCCTCACTCCCTCCCGCCAGCACAGCCCCGAGACTGCTGACGGGGCAGACAATATGGAGTCAGGCACAGCTTCAGGGGCTATTGCTGCCTGGAGCGCTGTTTATATTGACCTCAACGAGGCACACCTGGGGAGGGCGGGCCGTCAGGGTAAGGCTGCCCAGGTCAGCTAATCCACAACCCTCAGGGAATCACATTGTTGAAAATGGACCCCGCTAAGGCAGAAGAGAAGCCAAGGGAAAAAAGGACACAATGCCATTTGCAGCACCGTAGATGAGTCTAGAAGTAATCACGTGACTTGTAGTAAGTCAGAAAGTGAAAGACACATATCATATCACTTACAGGTGTTACCTAAATATGGATACCAGGGCAGATATTTCCACGGAGAAGGGCAATCACAGATTCAGTAAACAAACTTATGGTTCACCAATGGAAAGGTGTGAGGATTCGTTTCATTACGATATCGGGGTTAACAGACATATACAAACACAGGTGACATATATAATCACCAAAGACCTACAGAATACCAAGAGAGGACTACTCAACATTCTGTCATAACGTACATGGGAAAAGGATCCCAGGAAGAACAGACATCTGTATATGTGTAAAAGAACCACATCTTCCACACCTACAACAAGCCAAACATTGTAATCAAACTTGCTGTAATAAGAAATAAAAAATTAAATTAAAAACACGAACAAGAAGTAGTGAGACAAACGTGAGGGGCTTTCTCCTGGCACATTCCATTCTAAACTCCAATCTAGAACACCACTTCCACTGAGGCTCTCTTGCCCTAGTAACCAGATTTGGTAAGGGTGAACTGCTGCCACCTTGTGGCCGTTTCACACAACAGCAGCTTTAATCCCAACGCTAATGGTCAGTTGATATTCAAAATCATTGCAGGCCTGTAAATGACACCTGCCCTGAAAACAAATCCTGGGGTCACATATCGACCAAAAAATTCAAAGGACGTCCATATTTCAAAACGACCGTTTCAAAAGGCATATTTTACGCACATTAGTGTTCTGCTTCTTTCCTTTCTTTCCTTTTTTGTTAAAAAAAAACGGGAATGGAAAAAGGCATCCCTCAGAATGGGCGAAAATCGTTGCAGACGAATCAATGGACAGAGGTTTAATCTCCAATATATATATACAGCTCATGCAGCTTAATATTAAAAAAACAAACAACCCAAAAAAAAAATGGGCAGAAGATCTAAAGAGACGTTTCTTCAAAGGAGACACAGAGATGGCCAAGACGCACATGAAAAGCTGCTCAACAGCACTAATTATTAGAGAAATGCAAATCAAAACTACAATGAGGTATCACCTCACACCTGTTAGAATCGGCATCATCAGAAAATCTACAAACAACCAATTCTGGGGAGGGTGTGGACAAAAGGAGCCCTCTTCCACTATTGGTGGGAATGTAAATTGATACAGTCACTATGGAGAACAGTATGGAGTTTCCTTAAAAAATTTAGAAATAGAATTTCCATCTGATCCAGCAATCCCACTTCTGGGCATATATCCAGAGAAAACCGTATTTCAAAAAGGCACATTCACCACAATGTTCGTTGCAGCACTATTTACAATAGCCAGGTAATGGAAGCAACCTAAATGCCCACAGACAGATGAATGGATAAAGATGTGGTACATATATAAAATGGAATATTACTCGGCCATTAAAAGGAATGAAACTGGGTCATTTGTAGAGACATCGATGGATCAAGAGACTGTCATACAGAATGAAGTAAGTCAGAAAGAGGAAAACAAATATTGTATATTAATGCATATATGTGGAGCCTAAAAATGGTACAGATGAACTGGTTTGCAGGGAAGAAATAGAGACACAGAGGTAGAGAACAAACGTATGGACACCAAGTGTGGGAAGCCATGGGGTGGTGGTGGTGGGATGAGTTGGGAGTTTGGGATTGACCTGTATACATGTATATGCATAAAATACATAACTAATAATAACGTGCTGTATAAAAAAATAAATAAAATTAAATTTCAAAATTTTAAAAAATAAAATTTAAAAATAAAACAGAAAAAAGTTCTTCCCGTCACACAGATGTATTTATAGGAATGAATTATTTCCATGCTTATATCTATAAATACATAAAAGAGGAATAAAATCTAACTTGAACCATAAAAAAAAAAACCTGAACCCACGAGTTATACAGAGGAAAACCCTATCAGGGCACTTGCTCCAGTGGTAAACAATTCTGAAATTGGTCAGAGGTGGGGAACCATCTCCCATACAGCCAGCAACCCACCCCCCACGCAAGGAGCGTCCTCATTGCAAAGCTTGGGGACCGTGCCGAGGCATCTGTGAGTAAACGTGAGCTGAGCCCCAGGCCAGCTGCTGCTGAACTGTTCCCACACTTTCCAGGTAAAACACCTGAATATGTACAAGGGCTTGAAAGCCTAGAGGAAGGACCGTGGAGCCACACCAGCGACAGCACGCAGGCCAACTTGGTGCCTGCAGGCCAGCCAGTGTGGTCCTGGCACCGGGCGCTCTTCCAGAAGCTTTCCATTGCCCTGCCTGAGATACCCCTCCTGTCCCGGCCCCCACTGCTTTTTTCCTTCCTCACCTCTGTCCGGAGAGAAATTCCAGCAGAAGGTATGGGTGACACAACCTCTTCTTTACAGGCGGCAGCCTGGCAACTCCTGCAGAAAGGCCAGCAGAACCCCACTCACACCGGGCCACCCACAAAGCTGTGGCCCCTCACTCCCTCCCGCCAGCACAGCCCCGAGACTGCTGACGGGGCAGACAATATGGAGTCAGGCACAGCTTCAGGGGCTATTGCTGCCTGGAGCGCTGTTTATATTGACCTCAACGAGGCACACCTGGGGAGGGCGGGCCGTCAGGGTAAGGCTGCCCAGGTCAGCTAATCCACAACCCTCAGGGAATCACATTGTTGAAAATGGACCCCGCTAAGGCAGAAGAGAAGCCAAGGGAAAAAAGGACACAATGCCATTTGCAGCACCGTAGATGAGTCTAGAAGTAATCACGTGACTTGTAGTAAGTCAGAAAGTGAAAGACACATATCATATCACTTACAGGTGTTACCTAAATATGGATACCAGGGCAGATATTTCCACGGAGAAGGGCAATCACAGATTCAGTAAACAAACTTATGGTTCACCAATGGAAAGGTGTGAGGATTCGTTTCATTACGATATCGGGGTTAACAGACATATACAAACACAGGTGACATATATAATCACCAAAGACCTACAGAATACCAAGAGAGGACTACTCAACATTCTGTCATAACGTACATGGGAAAAGGATCCCAGGAAGAACAGACATCTGTATATGTGTAAAAGAACCACATCTTCCACACCTACAACAAGCCAAACATTGTAATCAAACTTGCTGTAATAAGAAATAAAAAATTAAATTAAAAACACGAACAAGAAGTAGTGAGACAAACGTGAGGGGCTTTCTCCTGGCACATTCCATTCTAAACTCCAATCTAGAACACCACTTCCACTGAGGCTCTCTTGCCCTAGTAACCAGATTTGGTAAGGGTGAACTGCTGCCACCTTGTGGCCGTTTCACACAACAGCAGCTTTAATCCCAACGCTAATGGTCAGTTGATATTCAAAATCATTGCAGGCCTGTAAATGACACCTGCCCTGAAAACAAATCCTGGGGTCACATATCGACCAAAAAATTCAAAGGACGTCCATATTTCAAAACGACCGTTTCAAAAGGCATATTTTACGCACATTAGTGTTCTGCTTCTTTCCTTTCTTTCCTTTTTTGTTAAAAAAAAACGGGAATGGAAAAAGGCATCCCTCAGAATGGGCGAAAATCGTTGCAGACGAATCAATGGACAGAGGTTTAATCTCCAATATATATATACAGCTCATGCAGCTTAATATTAAAAAAACAAACAACCCAAAAAAAAAATGGGCAGAAGATCTAAAGAGACGTTTCTTCAAAGGAGACACAGAGATGGCCAAGACGCACATGAAAAGCTGCTCAACAGCACTAATTATTAGAGAAATGCAAATCAAAACTACAATGAGGTATCACCTCACACCTGTTAGAATCGGCATCATCAGAAAATCTACAAACAACCAATTCTGGGGAGGGTGTGGACAAAAGGAGCCCTCTTCCACTATTGGTGGGAATGTAAATTGATACAGTCACTATGGAGAACAGTATGGAGTTTCCTTAAAAAATTTAGAAATAGAATTTCCATCTGATCCAGCAATCCCACTTCTGGGCATATATCCAGAGAAAACCGTATTTCAAAAAGGCACATTCACCACAATGTTCGTTGCAGCACTATTTACAATAGCCAGGTAATGGAAGCAACCTAAATGCCCACAGACAGATGAATGGATAAAGATGTGGTACATATATAAAATGGAATATTACTCGGCCATTAAAAGGAATGAAACTGGGTCATTTGTAGAGACATCGATGGATCAAGAGACTGTCATACAGAATGAAGTAAGTCAGAAAGAGGAAAACAAATATTGTATATTAATGCATATATGTGGAGCCTAAAAATGGTACAGATGAACTGGTTTGCAGGGAAGAAATAGAGACACAGAGGTAGAGAACAAACGTATGGACACCAAGTGTGGGAAGCCATGGGGTGGTGGTGGTGGGATGAGTTGGGAGTTTGGGATTGACCTGTATACATGTATATGCATAAAATACATAACTAATAATAACGTGCTGTATAAAAAAATAAATAAAATTAAATTTCAAAATTTTAAAAAAATAAAATTTAAAAATAAAACAGAAAAAAGTTCTTCCCGTCACACAGATGTATTTATAGGAATGAATTATTTCCATGCTTATATCTATAAATACATAAAAGAGGAATAAAATCTAACTTGAATCATAAAAAAAAAAACCTGAACCCACGAGTTATACAGAGGAAAACCCTATCAGGGCACTTGCTCCAGTGGTAAACAATTCTGAAATTGGTCAGAGGTGGGGAACCATCTCCCATACAGCCAGCAACCCAACCCCACGCAAGGAGCGTCCTCATTGCAAAGCTTGGGGACCGTGCCGAGGCATCTGTGAGTAAACGTGAGCTGAGCCCCAGGCCAGCTGCTGCTGAACTGTTCCCACACTTTCCAGGTAAAACACCTGAATATGTACAAGGGCTTGAAAGCCTAGAGGAAGGACCGTGGAGCCACACCAGCGACAGCACGCAGGCCAACTTGGTGCCTGCAGGCCAGCCAGTGTGGTCCTGGCACCGGGCGCTCTTCCAGAAGCTTTCCATTGCCCTGCCTGAGATACCCCTCCTGTCCCGGCCCCCACTGCTTTTTTCCTTCCTCACCTCTGTCCGGAGAGAAATTCCAGCAGAAGGTATGGGTGACACAACCTCTTCTTTACAGGCGGCAGCCTGGCAACTCCTGCAGAAAGGCCAGCAGAACCCCACTCACACCGGGCCACCCACAAAGCTGTGGCCCCTCACTCCCTCCCACCAGCACAGCCCCGAGACTGCTGACGGGGCAGACAATATGGAGTCAGGCACAGCTTCAGGGGCTATTGCTGCCTGGAGCGCTGTTTATATTGACCTCAACGAGGCACACCTGGGGAGGGCGGGCCGTCAGGGTAAGGCTGCCCAGGTCAGCTAATCCACAACCCTCAGGGAATCACATTGTTGAAAATGGACCCCGCTAAGGCAGAAGAGAAGCCAAGGGAAAAAAGGACACAATGCCATTTGCAGCACCGTAGATGAGTCTAGAAGTAATCACGTGACTTGTAGTAAGTCAGAAAGTGAAAGACACATATCATATCATATCACTTACAGGTGTTACCTAAAAATGGATACCAGGGCAGATATTTCCACGGAGAAGGGCAATCACAGATTCAGTAAACAAACTTATGGTTCACCAATGGAAAGGTGTGAGGATTGGTTTCATTACGATATCGGGGTTAACAGACATATACAAACACAGGTGACATATATAATCACCAAAGACCTACAGAATACCAAGAGAGGACTACTCAACATTCTGTCATAACGTACATGGGAAAAGGATCCCAGGAAGAACAGACATCTGTATATGTGTAAAAGAACCACATCTTCCACACCTACAACAAGCCAAACATTGTAATCAAACTTGCTGTAATAAGAAATAAAAAATTAAATTAAAAACACGAACAAGAAGTAGTGAGACAAACGTGAGGGGCTTTCTCCTGGCACATTCCATTCTAAACTCCAATCTAGAACACCACTTCCACTGAGGCTCTCTTGCCCTAGTAACCAGATTTGGTAAGGGTGAACTGCTGCCACCTTGTGGCCGTTTCACACAACAGCAGCTTTAATCCCAACGCTAATGGTCAGTTGATATTCAAAATCATTGCAGGCCTGTAAATGACACCTGCCCTGAAAACAAATCCTGGGGTCACATATCGACCAAAAAATTCAAAGGACGTCCATATTTCAAAACGACCGTTTCAAAAGGCATATTTTACGCACATTAGTGTTCTGCTTCTTTCCTTTCTTTCCTTTTTTGTTAAAAAAAAACGGGAATGGAAAAAGGCATCCCTCAGAATGGGCGAAAATCGTTGCAGACGAATCAATGGACAGAGGTTTAATCTCCAATATATATATACAGCTCATGCAGCTTAATATTAAAAAAACAAACAACCCAAAAAAAAAATGGGCAGAAGATCTAAAGAGACGTTTCTTCAAAGGAGACACAGAGATGGCCAAGACGCACATGAAAAGCTGCTCAACAGCACTAATTATTAGAGAAATGCAAATCAAAACTACAATGAGGTATCACCTCACACCTGTTAGAATCGGCATCATCAGAAAATCTACAAACAACCAATTCTGGGGAGGGTGTGGACAAAAGGAGCCCTCTTCCACTATTGGTGGGAATGTAAATTGATACAGTCACTATGGAGAACAGTATGGAGTTTCCTTAAAAAATTTAGAAATAGAATTTCCATCTGATCCAGCAATCCCACTTCTGGGCATATATCCAGAGAAAACCGTATTTCAAAAAGGCACATTCACCACAATGTTCGTTGCAGCACTATTTACAATAGCCAGGTAATGGAAGCAACCTAAATGCCCACAGACAGATGAATGGATAAAGATGTGGTACATATATAAAATGGAATATTACTCGGCCATTAAAAGGAATGAAACTGGGTCATTTGTAGAGACATCGATGGATCAAGAGACTGTCATACAGAATGAAGTAAGTCAGAAAGAGGAAAACAAATATTGTATATTAATGCATATATGTGGAGCCTAAAAATGGTACAGATGAACTGGTTTGCAGGGAAGAAATAGAGACACAGAGGTAGAGAACAAACGTATGGACACCAAGTGTGGGAAGCCATGGGGTGGTGGTGGTGGGATGAGTTGGGAGTTTGGGATTGACCTGTATACATGTATATGCATAAAATACATAACTAATAATAACGTGCTGTATAAAAAAATAAATAAAATTAAATTTCAAAATTTTAAAAAAATAAAATTTAAAAATAAAACAGAAAAAAGTTCTTCCCGTCACACAGATGTATTTATAGGAATGAATTATTTCCATGCTTATATCTATAAATACATAAAAGAGGAATAAAATCTAACTTGAATCATAAAAAAAAAAACCTGAACCCACGAGTTATACAGAGGAAAACCCTATCAGGGCACTTGCTCCAGTGGTAAACAATTCTGAAATTGGTCAGAGGTGGGGAACCATCTCCCATACAGCCAGCAACCCAACCCCACGCAAGGAGCGTCCTCATTGCAAAGCTTGGGGACCGTGCCGAGGCATCTGTGAGTAAACGTGAGCTGAGCCCCAGGCCAGCTGCTGCTGAACTGTTCCCACACTTTCCAGGTAAAACACCTGAATATGTACAAGGGCTTGAAAGCCTAGAGGAAGGACCGTGGAGCCACACCAGCGACAGCACGCAGGCCAACTTGGTGCCTGCAGGCCAGCCAGTGTGGTCCTGGCACCGGGCGCTCTTCCAGAAGCTTTCCATTGCCCTGCCTGAGATACCCCTCCTGTCCCGGCCCCCACTGCTTTTTTCCTTCCTCACCTCTGTCCGGAGAGAAATTCCAGCAGAAGGTATGGGTGACACAACCTCTTCTTTACAGGCGGCAGCCTGGCAACTCCTGCAGAAAGGCCAGCAGAACCCCACTCACACCGGGCCACCCACAAAGCTGTGGCCCCTCACTCCCTCCCACCAGCACAGCCCCGAGACTGCTGACGGGGCAGACAATATGGAGTCAGGCACAGCTTCAGGGGCTATTGCTGCCTGGAGCGCTGTTTATATTGACCTCAACGAGGCACACCTGGGGAGGGCGGGCCGTCAGGGTAAGGCTGCCCAGGTCAGCTAATCCACAACCCTCAGGGAATCACATTGTTGAAAATGGACCCCGCTAAGGCAGAAGAGAAGCCAAGGGAAAAAAGGACACAATGCCATTTGCAGCACCGTAGATGAGTCTAGAAGTAATCACGTGACTTGTAGTAAGTCAGAAAGTGAAAGACACATATCATATCATATCACTTACAGGTGTTACCTAAAAATGGATACCAGGGCAGATATTTCCACGGAGAAGGGCAATCACAGATTCAGTAAACAAACTTATGGTTCACCAATGGAAAGGTGTGAGGATTGGTTTCATTACGATATCGGGGTTAACAGACATATACAAACACAGGTGACATATATAATCACCAAAGACCTACAGAATACCAAGAGAGGACTACTCAACATTCTGTCATAACGTACATGGGAAAAGGATCCCAGGAAGAACAGACATCTGTATATGTGTAAAAGAACCACATCTTCCACACCTACAACAAGCCAAACATTGTAATCAAACTTGCTGTAATAAGAAATAAAAAATTAAATTAAAAACACGAACAAGAAGTAGTGAGACAAACGTGAGGGGCTTTCTCCTGGCACATTCCATTCTAAACTCCAATCTAGAACACCACTTCCACTGAGGCTCTCTTGCCCTAGTAACCAGATTTGGTAAGGGTGAACTGCTGCCACCTTGTGGCCGTTTCACACAACAGCAGCTTTAATCCCAACGCTAATGGTCAGTTGATATTCAAAATCATTGCAGGCCTGTAAATGACACCTGCCCTGAAAACAAATCCTGGGGTCACATATCGACCAAAAAATTCAAAGGACGTCCATATTTCAAAACGACCGTTTCAAAAGGCATATTTTACGCACATTAGTGTTCTGCTTCTTTCCTTTCTTTCCTTTTTTGTTAAAAAAAAAACGGGAATGGAAAAAGGCATCCCTCAGAATGGGCGAAAATCGTTGCAGACGAATCAATGGACAGAGGTTTAATCTCCAATATATATATACAGCTCATGCAGCTTAATATTAATAAAACAAACAACCCCAAAAAAAATGGGCAGAAGATCTAAAGAGACGTTTCTTCAAAGGAGACACAGAGATGGCCAAGACGCACATGAAAAGCTGCTCAACAGCACTAATTATTAGAGAAATGCAAATCAAAACTACAATGAGGTATCACCTCACACCTGTTAGAATCGGCATCATCAGAAAATCTACAAACAACCAATTCTGGGGAGGGTGTGGACAAAAGGAGCCCTCTTCCACTATTGGTGGGAATGTAAATTGATACAGTCACTATGGAGAACAGTATGGAGTTTCCTTAAAAAATTTAGAAATAGAATTTCCATCTGATCCAGCAATCCCACTTCTGGGCATATACCCAGAGAAAACCGTATTTCAAAAAGGCACATTCACCACAATGTTCGTTGCAGCACTATTTACAATAGCCAGGTAATGGAAGCAACCTAAATGCCCACAGACAGATGAATGGATAAAGATGTGGTACATATATAAAATGGAATATTACTCGGCCATTAAAAGGAATGAAACTGGGTCATTTGTAGAGACATCGATGGATCAAGAGACTGTCATACAGAATGAAGTAAGTCAGAAAGAGGAAAACAAATATTGTATATTAATGCATATATGTGGAGCCTAAAAATGGTACAGATGAACTGGTTTGCAGGGAAGAAATAGAGACACAGAGGTAGAGAACAAACGTATGGACACCAAGTGTGGGAAGCCATGGGGTGGTGGTGGTGGGATGAGTTGGGAGTTTGGGATTGACCTGTATACATGTATATGCATAAAATACATAACTAATAATAACGTGCTGTATAAAAAAATAAATAAAATTAAATTTCAAAATTTTAAAAAATAAAATTTAAAAATAAAACAGAAAAAAGTTCTTCCCGTCACACAGATGTATTTATAGGAATGAATTATTTCCATGCTTATATCTATAAATACATAAAAGAGGAATAAAATCTAACTTGAACCATAAAAAAAAAAACCTGAACCCACGAGTTATACAGAGGAAAACCCTATCAGGGCACTTGCTCCAGTGGTAAACAATTCTGAAATTGGTCAGAGGTGGGGAACCATCTCCCATACAGCCAGCAACCCACCCCCCACGCAAGGAGCGTCCTCATTGCAAAGCTTGGGGACCGTGCCGAGGCATCTGTGAGTAAACGTGAGCTGAGCCCCAGGCCAGCTGCTGCTGAACTGTTCCCACCCTTTCCAGGTAAAACACCTGAATATGTACAAGGGCTTCAAAGCCTAGAGGAAGGACCGTGGAGCCACACCAGCGACAGCACGCAGGCCAACTTGGTGCCTGCAGGCCAGCCAGTGTGGTCCTGGCACCGGGCGCTCTTCCAGAAGCTTTCCATTGCCCTGCCTGAGATACCCCTCCTGTCCCGGCCCCCACTGCTTTTTTCCTTCCTCACCTCTGTCCGGAGAGAAATTCCAGCAGAATGTATGGGTGACACAACCTCTTCTTTACAGGCGGCAGCCTGGCAACTCCTGCAGAAAGGCCAGCAGAACCCCACTCACACCGGGCCACCCACAAAGCTGTGGCCCCTCATTCCCTCCCACCAGCACAGCCCCGAGACTGCTGACGGGGCAGACAATATGGAGTCAGGCACAGCTTCAGGGGCTATTGCTGCCTGGAGCGCTGTTAATATTGACCTCAACGAGGCACACCTGGGGAGGGCGGGCCGTCAGGGTAAGGCTGCCCAGGTCAGCTAATCCACAACCCTCAGGGAATCACATTGTTGAAAATGAACCCCGCTAAGCCAGAAGAGAAGCCAAGGGAAAAAAGGACACAATGCCATTTGCAGCACCGTAGATGAGTCTAGAAGTAATCACGTGACTTGTAGTAAGTCAGAAAGTGAAAGACACATATCATATCATATCACTTACAGGTGTTACCTAAAAATGGATACCAGGGCAGATATTTCCACGGAGAAGGGCAATCACAGATTCATTAAACAAACTTATGGTTCACCAATGGAAAGGTGTGAGGATTGGTTTCATTACGATATCGGGGTTAACAGACATATACAAACACAGGTGACATATATAATCACCAAAGACCTACAGAATACCAAGAGAGGACTACTCAACATTCTGTCATAACGTACATGGGAAAAGGATCCCAGGAAGAACAGACATCTGTATATGTGTAAAAGAACCACATCTTCCACACCTACAACAAGCCAAACATTGTAATCAAACTTGCTGTAATAAGAAATAAAAAATTAAATTAAAAACATGAACAAGAAGTAGTGAGACAAACGTGAGGGGCTTTCTCCTGGCACATTCCATTCTAAACTCCAATCTAGAACACCACTTCCACTGAGGCTCTCTTGCCCTAGTAACCAGATTTGGTAAGGGTGAACTGCTGCCACCTTGTGGCCGTTTCACACAACAGCAGCTTTAATCCCAACGCTAATGGTCAGTTGATATTCAAAATCATTGCAGGCCTGTAAATGACACCTGCCCTGAAAACAAATCCTGGGGTCACATATCGACCAAAAAATTCAAAGGACGTCCATATTTCAAAACGACCGTTTCAAAAGGCATATTTTACGCACATTAGTGTTCTGCTTCTTTCCTTTCTTTCCTTTTTTGTTAAAAAAAAAACGGGAATGGAAAAAGGCATCCCTCAGAATGGGCGAAAATCGTTGCAGACGAATCAATGGACAGAGGTTTAATCTCCAATATATATATACAGCTCATGCAGCTTAATATTAAAAAAACAAACAACCCAAAAAAAAATGGGCAGAAGATCTAAAGAGACGTTTCTTCAAAGGAGACACAGAGATGGCCAAGACGCACATGAAAAGCTGCTCAACAGCACTAATTATTAGAGAAATGCAAATCAAAACTACAATGAGGTATCACCTCACACCTGTTAGAATCGGCATCATCAGAAAATCTACAAACAACCAATTCTGGGGAGGGTGTGGACAAAAGGAGCCCTCTTCCACTATTGGTGGGAATGTAAATTGATACAGTCACTATGGAGAACAGTATGGAGTTCCCTTAAAAAAATTAGAAATAGAATTTCCATCTGATCCAGCAATCCCACTTCTGGGCATATACCCAGAGAAAACCGTATTTCAAAAAGGCACATTCACCACAATGTTCGTTGCAGCACTATTTACAATAGCCAGGTAATGGAAGCAACCTAAATGCCCACAGACAGATGAATGGATAAAGATGTGGTACATATATAAAATGGAATATTACTCGGCCATTAAAAGGAATGAAACTGGGTCATTTGTAGAGACATCGATGGATCAAGAGACTGTCATACAGAATGAAGTAAGTCAGAAAGAGGAAAACAAATATTGTATATTAATGCATATATGTGGAGCCTAAAAATGGTACAGATGAACTGGTTTGCAGGGAAGAAATAGAGACACAGAGGTAGAGAACAAACGTATGGACACCAAGTGTGGGAAGCCATGGGGTGGTGGTGGTGGGATGAGTTGGGAGTTTGGGATTGACCTGTATACATGTATATGCATAAAATACATAACTAATAATAACGTGCTGTATAAAAAAATAAATAAAATTAAATTTCAAAATTTTAAAAAAATAAAATTTAAAAATAAAACAGAAAAAAGTTCTTCCCGTCACACAGATGTATTTATAGGAATGAATTATTTCCATGCTTATATCTATAAATACATAAAAGAGGAATAAAATCTAACTTGAATCATAAAAAAAAAAACCTGAACCCACGAGTTATACAGAGGAAAACCCTATCAGGGCACTTGCTCCAGTGGTAAACAATTCTGAAATTGGTCAGAGGTGGGGAACCATCTCCCATACAGCCAGCAACCCAACCCCACGCAAGGAGCGTCCTCATTGCAAAGCTTGGGGACCGTGCCGAGGCATCTGTGAGTAAACGTGAGCTGAGCCCCAGGCCAGCTGCTGCTGAACTGTTCCCACACTTTCCAGGTAAAACACCTGAATATGTACAAGGGCTTGAAAGCCTAGAGGAAGGACCGTGGAGCCACACCAGCGACAGCACGCAGGCCAACTTGGTGCCTGCAGGCCAGCCAGTGTGGTCCTGGCACCGGGCGCTCTTCCAGAAGCTTTCCATTGCCCTGCCTGAGATACCCCTCCTGTCCCGGCCCCCACTGCTTTTTTCCTTCCTCACCTCTGTCCGGAGAGAAATTCCAGCAGAAGGTATGGGTGACACAACCTCTTCTTTACAGGCGGCAGCCTGGCAACTCCTGCAGAAAGGCCAGCAGAACCCCACTCACACCGGGCCACCCACAAAGCTGTGGCCCCTCACTCCCTCCCACCAGCACAGCCCCGAGACTGCTGACGGGGCAGACAATATGGAGTCAGGCACAGCTTCAGGGGCTATTGCTGCCTGGAGCGCTGTTTATATTGACCTCAACGAGGCACACCTGGGGAGGGCGGGCCGTCAGGGTAAGGCTGCCCAGGTCAGCTAATCCACAACCCTCAGGGAATCACATTGTTGAAAATGGACCCCGCTAAGGCAGAAGAGAAGCCAAGGGAAAAAAGGACACAATGCCATTTGCAGCACCGTAGATGAGTCTAGAAGTAATCACGTGACTTGTAGTAAGTCAGAAAGTGAAAGACACATATCATATCATATCACTTACAGGTGTTACCTAAAAATGGATACCAGGGCAGATATTTCCACGGAGAAGGGCAATCACAGATTCAGTAAACAAACTTATGGTTCACCAATGGAAAGGTGTGAGGATTGGTTTCATTACGATATCGGGGTTAACAGACATATACAAACACAGGTGACATATATAATCACCAAAGACCTACAGAATACCAAGAGAGGACTACTCAACATTCTGTCATAACGTACATGGGAAAAGGATCCCAGGAAGAACAGACATCTGTATATGTGTAAAAGAACCACATCTTCCACACCTACAACAAGCCAAACATTGTAATCAAACTTGCTGTAATAAGAAATAAAAAATTAAATTAAAAACACGAACAAGAAGTAGTGAGACAAACGTGAGGGGCTTTCTCCTGGCACATTCCATTCTAAACTCCAATCTAGAACACCACTTCCACTGAGGCTCTCTTGCCCTAGTAACCAGATTTGGTAAGGGTGAACTGCTGCCACCTTGTGGCCGTTTCACACAACAGCAGCTTTAATCCCAACGCTAATGGTCAGTTGATATTCAAAATCATTGCAGGCCTGTAAATGACACCTGCCCTGAAAACAAATCCTGGGGTCACATATCGACCAAAAAATTCAAAGGACGTCCATATTTCAAAACGACCGTTTCAAAAGGCATATTTTACGCACATTAGTGTTCTGCTTCTTTCCTTTCTTTCCTTTTTTGTTAAAAAAAAAACGGGAATGGAAAAAGGCATCCCTCAGAATGGGCGAAAATCGTTGCAGACGAATCAATGGACAGAGGTTTAATCTCCAATATATATATACAGCTCATGCAGCTTAATATTAATAAAACAAACAACCCCAAAAAAAATGGGCAGAAGATCTAAAGAGACGTTTCTTCAAAGGAGACACAGAGATGGCCAAGACGCACATGAAAAGCTGCTCAACAGCACTAATTATTAGAGAAATGCAAATCAAAACTACAATGAGGTATCACCTCACACCTGTTAGAATCGGCATCATCAGAAAATCTACAAACAACCAATTCTGGGGAGGGTGTGGACAAAAGGAGCCCTCTTCCACTATTGGTGGGAATGTAAATTGATACAGTCACTATGGAGAACAGTATGGAGTTTCCTTAAAAAATTTAGAAATAGAATTTCCATCTGATCCAGCAATCCCACTTCTGGGCATATACCCAGAGAAAACCGTATTTCAAAAAGGCACATTCACCACAATGTTCGTTGCAGCACTATTTACAATAGCCAGGTAATGGAAGCAACCTAAATGCCCACAGACAGATGAATGGATAAAGATGTGGTACATATATAAAATGGAATATTACTCGGCCATTAAAAGGAATGAAACTGGGTCATTTGTAGAGACATCGATGGATCAAGAGACTGTCATACAGAATGAAGTAAGTCAGAAAGAGGAAAACAAATATTGTATATTAATGCATATATGTGGAGCCTAAAAATGGTACAGATGAACTGGTTTGCAGGGAAGAAATAGAGACACAGAGGTAGAGAACAAACGTATGGACACCAAGTGTGGGAAGCCATGGGGTGGTGGTGGTGGGATGAGTTGGGAGTTTGGGATTGACCTGTATACATGTATATGCATAAAATACATAACTAATAATAACGTGCTGTATAAAAAAATAAATAAAATTAAATTTCAAAATTTTAAAAAATAAAATTTAAAAATAAAACAGAAAAAAGTTCTTCCCGTCACACAGATGTATTTATAGGAATGAATTATTTCCATGCTTATATCTATAAATACATAAAAGAGGAATAAAATCTAACTTGAACCATAAAAAAAAAAACCTGAACCCACGAGTTATACAGAGGAAAACCCTATCAGGGCACTTGCTCCAGTGGTAAACAATTCTGAAATTGGTCAGAGGTGGGGAACCATCTCCCATACAGCCAGCAACCCACCCCCCACGCAAGGAGCGTCCTCATTGCAAAGCTTGGGGACCGTGCCGAGGCATCTGTGAGTAAACGTGAGCTGAGCCCCAGGCCAGCTGCTGCTGAACTGTTCCCACCCTTTCCAGGTAAAACACCTGAATATGTACAAGGGCTTCAAAGCCTAGAGGAAGGACCGTGGAGCCACACCAGCGACAGCACGCAGGCCAACTTGGTGCCTGCAGGCCAGCCAGTGTGGTCCTGGCACCGGGCGCTCTTCCAGAAGCTTTCCATTGCCCTGCCTGAGATACCCCTCCTGTCCCGGCCCCCACTGCTTTTTTCCTTCCTCACCTCTGTCCGGAGAGAAATTCCAGCAGAATGTATGGGTGACACAACCTCTTCTTTACAGGCGGCAGCCTGGCAACTCCTGCAGAAAGGCCAGCAGAACCCCACTCACACCGGGCCACCCACAAAGCTGTGGCCCCTCATTCCCTCCCACCAGCACAGCCCCGAGACTGCTGACGGGGCAGACAATATGGAGTCAGGCACAGCTTCAGGGGCTATTGCTGCCTGGAGCGCTGTTAATATTGACCTCAACGAGGCACACCTGGGGAGGGCGGGCCGTCAGGGTAAGGCTGCCCAGGTCAGCTAATCCACAACCCTCAGGGAATCACATTGTTGAAAATGAACCCCGCTAAGCCAGAAGAGAAGCCAAGGGAAAAAAGGACACAATGCCATTTGCAGCACCGTAGATGAGTCTAGAAGTAATCACGTGACTTGTAGTAAGTCAGAAAGTGAAAGACACATATCATATCATATCACTTACAGGTGTTACCTAAAAATGGATACCAGGGCAGATATTTCCACGGAGAAGGGCAATCACAGATTCATTAAACAAACTTATGGTTCACCAATGGAAAGGTGTGAGGATTGGTTTCATTACGATATCGGGGTTAACAGACATATACAAACACAGGTGACATATATAATCACCAAAGACCTACAGAATACCAAGAGAGGACTACTCAACATTCTGTCATAACGTACATGGGAAAAGGATCCCAGGAAGAACAGACATCTGTATATGTGTAAAAGAACCACATCTTCCACACCTACAACAAGCCAAACATTGTAATCAAACTTGCTGTAATAAGAAATAAAAAATTAAATTAAAAACATGAACAAGAAGTAGTGAGACAAACGTGAGGGGCTTTCTCCTGGCACATTCCATTCTAAACTCCAATCTAGAACACCACTTCCACTGAGGCTCTCTTGCCCTAGTAACCAGATTTGGTAAGGGTGAACTGCTGCCACCTTGTGGCCGTTTCACACAACAGCAGCTTTAATCCCAACGCTAATGGTCAGTTGATATTCAAAATCATTGCAGGCCTGTAAATGACACCTGCCCTGAAAACAAATCCTGGGGTCACATATCGACCAAAAAATTCAAAGGACGTCCATATTTCAAAACGACCGTTTCAAAAGGCATATTTTACGCACATTAGTGTTCTGCTTCTTTCCTTTCTTTCCTTTTTTGTTAAAAAAAAAACGGGAATGGAAAAAGGCATCCCTCAGAATGGGCGAAAATCGTTGCAGACGAATCAATGGACAGAGGTTTAATCTCCAATATATATATACAGCTCATGCAGCTTAATATTAAAAAAACAAACAACCCAAAAAAAAATGGGCAGAAGATCTAAAGAGACGTTTCTTCAAAGGAGACACAGAGATGGCCAAGACGCACATGAAAAGCTGCTCAACAGCACTAATTATTAGAGAAATGCAAATCAAAACTACAATGAGGTATCACCTCACACCTGTTAGAATCGGCATCATCAGAAAATCTACAAACAACCAATTCTGGGGAGGGTGTGGACAAAAGGAGCCCTCTTCCACTATTGGTGGGAATGTAAATTGATACAGTCACTATGGAGAACAGTATGGAGTTCCCTTAAAAAAATTAGAAATAGAATTTCCATCTGATCCAGCAATCCCACTTCTGGGCATATACCCAGAGAAAACCGTATTTCAAAAAGGCACATTCACCACAATGTTCGTTGCAGCACTATTTACAATAGCCAGGTAATGGAAGCAACCTAAATGCCCACAGACAGATGAATGGATAAAGATGCGGTACATATATAAAATGGAATATTACTCGGCCATTAAAAGGAATGAAACTGGGTCATTTGTAGAGACATCGATGGATCAAGAGACTGTCATACAGAATGAAGTAAGTCAGAAAGAGGAAAACAAATATTGTATATTAATGCATATATGTGGAGCCTAAAAATGGTACAGATGAACTGGTTTGCAGGGAAGAAATAGAGACACAGAGGTAGAGAACAAACGTATGGACACCAAGTGTGGGAAGCCATGGGGTGGTGGTGGTGGGATGAGTTGGGAGTTTGGGATTGACCTGTATACATGTATATGCATAAAATACATAACTAATAATAACGTGCTGTATAAAAAAATAAATAAAATTAAATTTCAAAATTTTAAAAAATAAAATTTAAAAATAAAACAGAAAAAAGTTCTTCCCGTCACACAGATGTATTTATAGGAATGAATTATTTCCATGCTTATATCTATAAATACATAAAAGAGGAATAAAATCTAACTTGAACCATAAAAAAAAAAACCTGAACCCACGAGTTATACAGAGGAAAACCCTATCAGGGCACTTGCTCCAGTGGTAAACAATTCTGAAATTGGTCAGAGGTGGGGAACCATCTCCCATACAGCCAGCAACCCACCCCCCACGCAAGGAGCGTCCTCATTGCAAAGCTTGGGGACCGTGCCGAGGCATCTGTGAGTAAACGTGAGCTGAGCCCCAGGCCAGCTGCTGCTGAACTGTTCCCACCCTTTCCAGGTAAAACACCTGAATATGTACAAGGGCTTGAAAGCCTAGAGGAAGGACCGTGGAGCCACACCAGCGACAGCACGCAGGCCAACTTGGTGCCTGCAGGCCAGCCAGTGTGGTCCTGGCACCGGGCGCTCTTCCAGAAGCTTTCCATTGCCCTGCCTGAGATACCCCTCCTGTCCCGGCCCCCACTGCTTTTTTCCTTCCTCACCTCTGTCCGGAGAGAAATTCCAGCAGAAGGTATGGGTGACACAACCTCTTCTTTACAGGCGGCAGCCTGGCAACTCCTGCAGAAAGGCCAGCAGAACCCCACTCACACCGGGCCACCCACAAAGCTGTGGCCCCTCACTCCCTCCCGCCAGCACAGCCCCGAGACTGCTGACGGGGCAGACAATATGGAGTCAGGCACAGCTTCAGGGGCTATTGCTGCCTGGAGCGCTGTTTATATTGACCTCAACGAGGCACACCTGGGGAGGGCGGGCCGTCAGGGTAAGGCTGCCCAGGTCAGCTAATCCACAACCCTCAGGGAATCACATTGTTGAAAATGGACCCCGCTAAGGCAGAAGAGAAGCCAAGGGAAAAAAGGACACAATGCCATTTGCAGCACCGTAGATGAGTCTAGAAGTAATCACGTGACTTGTAGTAAGTCAGAAAGTGAAAGACACATATCATATCATATCACTTACAGGTGTTACCTAAAAATGGATACCAGGGCAGATATTTCCACGGAGAAGGGCAATCACAGATTCAGTAAACAAACTTATGGTTCACCAATGGAAAGGTGTGAGGATTGGTTTCATTACGATATCGGGGTTAACAGACATATACAAACACAGGTGACATATATAATCACCAAAGACCTACAGAATACCAAGAGAGGACTACTCAACATTCTGTCATAACGTACATGGGAAAAGGAACCCAGGAAGAACAGACATCTGTATATGTGTAAAAGAACCACATCTTCCACACCTACAACAAGCCAAACATTGTAATCAAACTTGCTGTAATAAGAAATAAAAAATTAAATTAAAAACACGAACAAGAAGTAGTGAGACAAACGTGAGGGGCTTTCTCCTGGCACATTCCATTCTAAACTCCAATCTAGAACACCACTTCCACTGAGGCTCTCTTGCCCTAGTAACCAGATTTGGTAAGGGTGAACTGCTGCCACCTTGTGGCCGTTTCACACAACAGCAGCTTTAATCCCAACGCTAATGGTCAGTTGATATTCAAAATCATTGCAGGCCTGTAAATGACACCTGCCCTGAAAACAAATCCTGGGGTCACATATCGACCAAAAAATTCAAAGGACGTCCATATTTCAAAACGACCGTTTCAAAAGGCATATTTTACGCACATTAGTGTTCTGCTTCTTTCCTTTCTTTCCTTTTTTGTTAAAAAAAAAACGGGAATGGAAAAAGGCATCCCTCAGAATGGGCGAAAATCGTTGCAGACGAATCAATGGACAGAGGTTTAATCTCCAATATATATATACAGCTCATGCAGCTTAATATTAAAAAAACAAACAACCCAAAAAAAAATGGGCAGAAGATCTAAAGAGACGTTTCTTCAAAGGAGACACAGAGATGGCCAAGACGCACATGAAAAGCTGCTCAACAGCACTAATTATTAGAGAAATGCAAATCAAAACTACAATGAGGTATCACCTCACACCTGTTAGAATCGGCATCATCAGAAAATCTACAAACAACCAATTCTGGGGAGGGTGTGGACAAAAGGAGCCCTCTTCCACTATTGGTGGGAATGTAAATTGATACAGTCACTATGGAGAACAGTATGGAGTTCCCTTAAAAAAATTAGAAATAGAATTTCCATCTGATCCAGCAATCCCACTTCTGGGCATATACCCAGAGAAAACCGTATTTCAAAAAGGCACATTCACCACAATGTTCGTTGCAGCACTATTTACAATAGCCAGGTAATGGAAGCAACCTAAATGCCCACAGACAGATGAATGGATAAAGATGCGGTACATATATAAAATGGAATATTACTCGGCCATTAAAAGGAATGAAACTGGGTCATTTGTAGAGACATCGATGGATCAAGAGACTGTCATACAGAATGAAGTAAGTCAGAAAGAGGAAAACAAATATTGTATATTAATGCATATATGTGGAGCCTAAAAATGGTACAGATGAACTGGTTTGCAGGGAAGAAATAGAGACACAGAGGTAGAGAACAAACGTATGGACACCAAGTGTGGGAAGCCATTGGGTGGTGGTGGTTGGATGAGTTGGGAGTTTGGGATTGACCTGTATACATGTATATGCATAAAATACATAACTAATAATAACGTGCTGTATAAAAAAATAAATAAAATTAAATTTCAAAATTTTAAAAAATAAAATTTAAAAATAAAACAGAAAAAAGTTCTTCCCGTCACACAGATGTATTTATAGGAATGAATTATTTCCATGCTTATATCTATAAATACATAAAAGAGGAATAAAATCTAACTTGAACCATAAAAAAAAAAAACCTGAACCCATGAGTTATACAGAGGAAAACCCTATCAGGGCACTTGCTCCAGTGGTAAACACTTCTGAAATTGGTCAGAGGTGGGGAACCATCTCCCATACAGCCAGCAACCCACCCCCCACGCAAGGAGCGTCCTCATTGCAAAGCTGGGGGACCGTGCCGAGGCATCTGTGAGTAAACGTGAGCTGAGCCCCAGGCCAGCTGCTGCTGAACTGTTCCCACCCTTTCCAGGTAAAACACCTGAATATGTACAAGGGCTTGAAAGCCTAGAGGAAGGACCGTGGAGCCACACCAGCGACAGCACGCAGGCCAACTTGGTGCCTGCAGGCCAGCCAGTGTGGTCCTGGCACCGGGCGCTCTTCCAGAAGCTTTCCATTGCCCTGCCTGAGATAACCCTCCTGTCCCGGCCCCCACTGCTTTTTTCCTTCCTCACCTCTGTCCGGAGAGAAATTCCAGCAGAATGTATGGGTGACACAACCTCTTCTTTACAGGCGGCAGCCTGGCAACTCCTGCAGAAAGGCCAGCAGAACCCCACTCACACCGGGCCACCCACAAAGCTGTGGCCCCTCATTCCCTCCCACCAGCACAGCCCCGAGACTGCTGACGGGGCAGACAATATGGAGTCAGGCACAGCTTCAGGGGCTATTGCTGCCTGGAGCGCTGTTAATATTGACCTCAACGAGGCACACCTGGGGAGGGCGGGCCGTCAGGGTAAGGCTGCCCAGGTCAGCTAATCCACAACCCTCAGGGAATCACATTGTTGAAAATGAACCCCGCTAAGCCAGAAGAGAAGCCAAGGGAAAAAAGGACACAATGACATTTGCAGCACCGTAGATGAGTCTAGAAGTAATCACGTGACTTGTAGTAAGTCAGAAAGTGAAAGACACATATATCATATCACTTACAGGTGTTACCTAAAAATGGATACCAGGGCAGATATTTCCACGGAGAAGGGCAATCACAGATTCATTAAACAAACTTATGGTTCACCAATGGAAAGGTGTGAGGATTGGTTTCATTACGATATCGGGGTTAACAGACATATACAAACACAGGTGACATATATAATCACTAAAGACCTACAGAATACCAAGAGAGGACTACTCAACATTCTGTCATAACGTACATGGGAAAAGGATCCCAGGAAGAACAGACATCTGTATATGTGTAAAAGAACCACATCTTCCACACCTACAACAAGCCAAACATTGTAATCAAACTTGCTGTAATAAGAAATAAAAAATTAAATTAAAAACACGAACAAGAAGTAGTGAGACAAACGTGAGGGGCTTTCTCCTGGCACATTCCATTCTAAACTCCAATCTAGAACACCACTTCCACTGAGGCTCTCTTGCCCTAGTAACCAGATTTGGTAAGGGTGAACTGCTGCCACCTTGTGGCCGTTTCACACAACAGCAGCTTTAATCCCAACGCTAATGGTCAGTTGATATTCAAAATCATTGCAGGCCTGTAAATGACACCTGCCCTGAAAACAAATCCTGGGGTCACATATCGACCAAAAAATTCAAAGGACGTCCATATTTCAAAACGACCGTTTCAAAAGGCATATTTTACGCACATTAGTGTTCTGCTTCTTTCCTTTCTTTCCTTTTTTGTTAAAAAAAAAACGGGAATGGAAAAAGGCATCCCTCAGAATGGGCGAAAATCGTTGCAGACGAATCAATGGACAGAGGTTTAATCTCCAATATATATATACAGCTCATGCAGC
Organism: Mesoplodon mirus; assembly: GCF_964341445.2. Lineage (NCBI taxonomy): Eukaryota > Metazoa > Chordata > Mammalia > Artiodactyla > Ziphiidae > Mesoplodon > Mesoplodon mirus. Next base: position 103,877,427 of record NC_138987.1, on the reverse strand, counting down.
TTAATATTAAAAAAACAAACAACCCAAAAAAAAATGGGCAGAAGATCTAAAGAGACGTTTCTTCAAAGGAGACACAGAGATGGCCAAGACGCACATGAAAAGCTGCTCAACAGCACTAATTATTAGAGAAATGCAAATCAAAACTACAATGAGGTATCACCTCACACCTGTTAGAATCAGCATCATCAGAAAATCTACAAACAACCAATTCTGGGGAGGGTGTGGACAAAAGGAGCCCTCTTCCACTATTGGTGGGAATGTAAATTGATACAGTCACTATGGAGAACAGTATGGAGTTCCCTTAAAAAAATTAGAAATAGAATTTCCATCTGATCCAGCAATCCCACTTCTGGGCATATACCCAGAGAAAACCGTATTTCAAAAAGGCACATTCACCACAATATTCGTTGCAGCACTATTTACAATAGCCAGGTAATGGAAGCAACCTAAATGCCCACAGACAGATGAATGGATAAAGATGCGGTACATATATAAAATGGAATATTACTCGGCCATTAAAAGGAATGAAACTGGGTCATTTGTAGAGACATCGATGGATCAAGAGACTGTCATACAGAATGAAGTAAGTCAGAAAGAGGAAAACAAATATTGTATATTAATGCATATATGTGGAGCCTAAAAATGGTACAGATGAACTGGTTTGCAGGGAAGAAATAGAGACACAGAGGTAGAGAACAAACGTATGGACACCAAGTGTGGGAAGCCATGGGGTGGTGGTGGTGGGATGAGTTGGGAGTTTGGGATTGACCTGTATACATGTATATGCATAAAATACATAACTAATAATAACGTGCTGTATAAAAAAATAAATAAAATTAAATTTCAAAATTTTAAAAAATAAAATTTAAAAATAAAACAGAAAAAAGTTCTTCCCGTCACACAGATGTATTTATAGGAATGAATTATTTCCATGCTTATATCTATAAATACATAAAAGAGGAATAAAATCTAACTTGAACCATAAAAAAAAAAACCTGAACCCACGAGTTATACAGAGGAAAACCCTATCAGGGCACTTGCTCCAGTGGTAAACACTTCTGAAATTGGTCAGAGGTGGGGAACCATCTCCCATACAGCCAGCAACCCACCCCCCACGCAAGGAGCGTCCTCATTGCAAAGCTTGGGGACCGTGCCGAGGCATCTGTGAGTAAACGTGAGCTGAGCCCCAGGCCAGCTGCTGCTGAACTGTTCCCACACTTTCCAGGTAAAACACCTGAATATGTACAAGGGCTTGAAAGCCTAGAGGAAGGACCGTGGAGCCACACCAGCGACAGCACGCAGGCCAACTTGGTGCCTGCAGGCCAGCCAGTGTGGTCCTGGCACCGGGCGCTCTTCCAGAAGCTTTCCATTGCCCTGCCTGAGATACCCCTCCTGTCCCGGCCCCCACTGCTTTTTTCCTTCCTCACCTCTGTCCGGAGAGAAATTCCAGCAGAAGGTATGGGTGACACAACCTCTTCTTTACAGGCGGCAGCCTGGCAACTCCTGCAGAAAGGCCAGCAGAACCCCACTCACACCGGGCCACCCACAAAGCTGTGGCCCCTCACTCCCTCCCACCAGCACAGCCCCGAGACTGCTGACGGGGCAGACAATATGGAGTCAGGCACAGCTTCAGGGGCTATTGCTGCCTGGAGCGCTGTTTATATTGACCTCAACGAGGCACACCTGGGGAGGGCGGGCCGTCAGGGTAAGGCTGCCCAGGTCAGCTAATCCACAACCCTCAGGGAATCACATTGTTGAAAATGGACCCCTCTAAGGCAGAAGAGAAGCCAAGGGAAAAAAGGACACAATGCCATTTGCAGCACCGTAGATGAGTCTAGAAGTAATCACGTGACTTGTAGTAAGTCAGAAAGTGAAAGACACATATCATATCATATCACTTACAGGTGTTACCTAAAAATGGATACCAGGGCAGATATTTCCACGGAGAAGGGCAATCACAGATTCAGTAAACAAACTTATGGTTCACCAATGGAAAGGTGTGAGGATTGGTTTCATTACGATATCGGGGTTAACAGACATATACAAACACAGGTGACATATATAATCACCAAAGACCTACAGAATACCAAGAGAGGACTACTCAACATTCTGTCATAACGTACATGGGAAAAGGATCCCAGGAAGAACAGACATCTGTATATGTGTAAAAGAACCACATCTTCCACACCTACAACAAGCCAAACATTGTAATCAAACTTGCTGTAATAAGAAATAAAAAATTAAATTAAAAACACGAACAAGAAGTAGTGAGACAAACGTGAGGGGCTTTCTCCTGGCACATTCCATTCTAAACTCCAATCTAGAACACCACTTCCACTGAGGCTCTCTTGCCCTAGTAACCAGATTTGGTAAGGGTGAACTGCTGCCACCTTGTGGCCGTTTCACACAACAGCAGCTTTAATCCCAACGCTAATGGTCAGTTGATATTCAAAATCATTGCAGGCCTGTAAATGACACCTGCCCTGAAAACAAATCCTGGGGTCACATATCGACCAAAAAATTCAAAGGACGTCCATATTTCAAAACGACCGTTTCAAAAGGCATATTTTACGCACATTAGTGTTCTGCTTCTTTCCTTTCTTTCCTTTTTTGTTAAAAAAAAAACGGGAATGGAAAAAGGCATCCCTCAGAATGGGCGAAAATCGTTGCAGACGAATCAATGGACAGAGGTTTAATCTCCAATATATATATACAGCTCATGCAGCTTAATATTAAAAAAACAAACAACCCAAAAAAAATGGGCAGAAGATCTAAAGAGACGTTTCTTCAAAGGAGACACAGAGATGGCCAAGACGCACATGAAAAGCTGCTCAACAGCACTAATTATTAGAGAAATGCAAATCAAAACTACAATGAGGTATCACCTCACACCTGTTAGAATCGGCATCATCAGAAAATCTACAAACAACCAATTCTGGGGAGGGTGTGGACAAAAGGAGCCCTCTTCCACTATTGGTGGGAATGTAAATTGATACAGTCACTATGGAGAACAGTATGGAGTTTCCTTAAAAAATTTAGAAATAGAATTTCCATCTGATCCAGCAATCCCACTTCTGGGCATATACCCAGAGAAAACCGTATTTCAAAAAGGCACATTCACCACAATGTTCGTTGCAGCACTATTTACAATAGCCAGGTAATGGAAGCAACCTAAATGCCCACAGACAGATGAATGGATAAAGATGCGGTACATATATAAAATGGAATATTACTCGGCCATTAAAAGGAATGAAACTGGGTCATTTGTAGAGACATCGATGGATCAAGAGACTGTCATACAGAATGAAGTAAGTCAGAAAGAGGAAAACAAATATTGTATATTAATGCATATATGTGGAGCCTAAAAATGGTACAGATGAACTGGTTTGCAGGGAAGAAATAGAGACACAGAGGTAGAGAACAAACGTATGGACACCAAGTGTGGGAAGCCATGGGGTGGTGGTGGTGGGATGAGTTGGGAGTTTGGGATTGACCTGTATACATGTATATGCATAAAATACATAACTAATAATAACGTGCTGTATAAAAAAATAAATAAAATTAAATTTCAAAATTTTAAAAAATAAAATTTAAAAATAAAACAGAAAAAAGTTCTTCCCGTCACACAGATGTATTTATAGGAATGAATTATTTCCATGCTTATATCTATAAATACATAAAAGAGGAATAAAATCTAACTTGAACCATAAAAAAAAAAACCTGAACCCACGAGTTATACAGAGGAAAACCCTATCAGGGCACTTGCTCCAGTGGTAAACAATTCTGAAATTGGTCAGAGGTGGGGAACCATCTCCCATACAGCCAGCAACCCACCCCCCACGCAATGAGCGTCCTCATTGCAAAGCTGGGGGACCGTGCCGATGCATCTGTGAGTAAACGTGAGCTGAGCCCCAGGCCAGCTGCTACTGAACTGTTCCCACCCTTTCCAGGTAAAACACCTGAATATGTACAAGGGCTTGAAAGCCTAGAGGAAGGACCGTGGAGCCACACCAGCGACAGCACGCAGGCCAACTTGGTGCCTGCAGGCCAGCCAGTGTGGTCCTGGCACCGGGCGCTCTTCCAGAAGCTTTCCATTGCCCTGCCTGATATACCCCTCCTGTCCCGGCCCCCACTGCTTTTTTCCTTCCTCACCTCTGTCCGGAGAGAAATTCCAGCAGAAGGTATGGGTGACACAACCTCTTCTTTACAGGCGGCAGCCTGGCAACTCCTGCAGAAAGGCCAGCAGAACCCCACTCACACCGGGCCACCCACAAAGCTGTGGCCCCTCACTCCCTCCCGCCAGCACAGCCCCGAGACTGCTGACGGGGCAGACAATATGGAGTCAGGCACAGCTTCAGGGGCTATTGCTGCCTGGAGCGCTGTTTATATTGACCTCAACGAGGCACACCTGGGGAGGGCGGGCCGTCAGGGTAAGGCTGCCCAGGTCAGCTAATCCACAACCCTCAGGGAATCACATTGTTGAAAATGGACCCCGCTAAGCCAGAAGAGAAGCCAAGGGAAAAAAGGACACAATGCCATTTGCAGCACCGTAGATGAGTCTAGAAGTAATCACGTGACTTGTAGTAAGTCAGAAAGTGAAAGACACATATCATATCATATCACTTACAGGTGTTACCTAAAAATGGATACCAGGGCAGATATTTCCACGGAGAAGGGCAATCACAGATTCAGTAAACAAACTTATGGTTCACCAATGGAAAGGTGTGAGGATTGGTTTCATTACGATATCGGGGTTAACAGACATATACAAACACAGGTGACATATATAATCACCAAAGACCTACAGAATACCAAGAGAGGACTACTCAACATTCTGTCATAACGTACATGGGAAAAGGATCCCAGGAAGAACAGACATCTGTATATGTGTAAAAGAACCACATCTTCCACACCTACAACAAGCCAAACATTGTAATCAAACTTGCTGTAATAAGAAATAAAAAATTAAATTAAAAACACGAACAAGAAGTAGTGAGACAAACGTGAGGGGCTTTCTCCTGGCACATTCCATTCTAAACTCCAATCTAGAACACCACTTCCACTGAGGCTCTCTTGCCCTAGTAACCAGATTTGGTAAGGGTGAACTGCTGCCACCTTGTGGCCGTTTCACACAACAGCAGCTTTAATCCCAACGCTAATGGTCAGTTGATATTCAAAATCATTGCAGGCCTGTAAATGACACCTGCCCTGAAAACAAATCCTGGGGTCACATATCGACCAAAAAATTCAAAGGACGTCCATATTTCAAAACGACCGTTTCAAAAGGCATATTTTACGCACATTAGTGTTCTGCTTCTTTCCTTTCTTTCCTTTTTTGTTAAAAAAAAAAAAAACGGGAATGGAAAAAGGCATCCCTCAGAATGGGCGAAAATCGTTGCAGACGAATCAATGGACAGAGGTTTAATCTCCAATATATATATACAGCTCATGCAGCTTAATATTAAAAAAACAAACAACCCAAAAAAAAATGGGCAGAAGATCTAAAGAGACGTTTCTTCAAAGGAGACACAGAGATGGCCAAGACGCACATGAAAAGCTGCTCAACAGCACTAATTATTAGAGAAATGCAAATCAAAACTACAATGAGGTATCACCTCACACCTGTTAGAATCGGCATCATCAGAAAATCTACAAACAACCAATTCTGGGGAGGGTGTGGACAAAAGGAGCCCTCTTCCACTATTGGTGGGAATGTAAATTGATACAGTCACTATGGAGAACAGTATGGAGTTTCCTTAAAAAATTTAGAAATAGAATTTCCATCTGATCCAGCAATCCCACTTCTGGGCATATACCCAGAGAAAACCGTATTTCAAAAAGGCACATTCACCACAATGTTCGTTGCAGCACTATTTACAATAGCCAGGTAATGGAAGCAACCTAAATGCCCACAGACAGATGAATGGATAAAGATGTGGTACATATATAAAATGGAATATTACTCGGCCATTAAAAGGAATGAAACTGGGTCATTTGTAGAGACATCGATGGATCAAGAGACTGTCATACAGAATGAAGTAAGTCAGAAAGAGGAAAACAAATATTGTATATTAATGCATATATGTGGAGCCTAAAAATGGTACAGATGAACTGGTTTGCAGGGAAGAAATAGAGACACAGAGGTAGAGAACAAACGTATGGACACCAAGTGTGGGAAGCCATGGGGTGGTGGTGGTGGGATGAGTTGGGAGTTTGGGATTGACCTGTATACATGTATATGCATAAAATACATAACTAATAATAACGTGCTGTATAAAAAAATAAATAAAATTAAATTTCAAAATTTTAAAAAATAAAATTTAAAAATAAAACAGAAAAAAGTTCTTCCCGTCACACAGATGTATTTATAGGAATGAATTATTTCCATGCTTATATCTATAAATACATAAAAGAGGAATAAAATCTAACTTGAACCATAAAAAAAAAAACCTGAACCCACGAGTTATACAGAGGAAAACCCTATCAGGGCACTTGCTCCAGTGGTAAACACTTCTGAAATTGGTCAGAGGTGGGGAACCATCTCCCATACAGCCAGCAACCCACCCCCCACGCAAGGAGCGTCCTCATTGCAAAGCTTGGGGACCGTGCCGAGGCATCTGTGAGTAAACGTGAGCTGAGCCCCAGGCCAGCTGCTGCTGAACTGTTCCCACCCTTTCCAGGTAAAACACCTGAATATGTACAAGGGCTTGAAAGCCTAGAGGAAGGACCGTGGAGCCACACCAGCGACCGCACGCAGGCCAACTTGGTGCCTGCAGGCCAGCCAGTGTGGTCCTGGCACCGGGCGCTCTTCCAGAAGCTTTCCATTGCCCTGCCTGAGATACCCCTCCTGTCCCGGCCCCCACTGCTTTTTTCCTTCCTCACCTCTGTCCGGAGAGAAATTCCAGCAGAAGGTATGGGTGACACAACCTCTTCTTTACAGGCGGCAGCCTGGCAACTCCTGCAGAAAGGCCAGCAGAACCCCACTCACACCGGGCCACCCACAAAGCTGTGGCCCCTCACTCCCTCCCACCAGCACAGCCCCGAGACTGCTGACGGGGCAGACAATATGGAGTCAGGCACAGCTTCAGGGGCTATTGCTGCCTGGAGCGCTGTTTATATTGACCTCAACGAGGCACACCTGGGGAGGGCGGGCCGTCAGGGTAAGGCTGCCCAGGTCAGCTAATCCACAACCCTCAGGGAATCACATTGTTGAAAATGGACCCCGCTAAGCCAGAAGAGAAGCCAAGGGAAGAAAGGACACAATGCCATTTGCAGCACCGTAGATGAGTCTAGAAGTAATCACGTGACTTGTAGTAAGTCAGAAAGTGAAAGACACATATCATATCATATCACTTACAGGTGTTACCTAAAAATGGATACCAGGGCAGATATTTCCACGGAGAAGGGCAATCACAGATTCAGTAAACAAACTTATGGTTCACCAATGGAAAGGTGTGAGGATTGGTTTCATTACGATATCGGGGTTAACAGACATATACAAACACAGGTGACATATATAATCACCAAAGACCTACAGAATACCAAGAGAGGACTACTCAACATTCTGTCATAACGTACATGGGAAAAGGATCCCAGGAAGAACAGACATCTGTATATGTGTAAAAGAACCACATCTTCCACACCTACAACAAGCCAAACATTGTAATCAAACTTGCTGTAATAAGAAATAAAAAATTAAATTAAAAACACGAACAAGAAGTAGTGAGACAAACGTGAGGGGCTTTCTCCTGGCACATTCCATTCTAAACTCCAATCTAGAACACCACTTCCACTGAGGCTCTCTTGCCCTAGTAACCAGATTTGGTAAGGGTGAACTGCTGCCACCTTGTGGCCGTTTCACACAACAGCAGCTTTAATCCCAACGCTAATGGTCAGTTGATATTCAAAATCATTGCAGGCCTGTAAATGACACCTGCCCTGAAAACAAATCCTGGGGTCACATATCGACCAAAAAATTCAAAGGACGTCCATATTTCAAAACGACCGTTTCAAAAGGCATATTTTACGCACATTAGTGTTCTGCTTCTTTCCTTTCTTTCCTTTTTTGTTAAAAAAAAAACGGGAATGGAAAAAGGCATCCCTCAGAATGGGCGAAAATCGTTGCAGACGAATCAATGGACAGAGGTTTAATCTCCAATATATATATACAGCTCATGCAGCTTAATATTAAAAAAACAAACAACCCAAAAAAAAATGGGCAGAAGATCTAAAGAGACGTTTCTTCAAAGGAGACACAGAGATGGCCAAGACGCACATGAAAAGCTGCTCAACAGCACTAATTATTAGAGAAATGCAAATCAAAACTACAATGAGGTATCACCTCACACCTGTTAGAATCGGCATCATCAGAAAATCTACAAACAACCAATTCTGGGGAGGGTGTGGACAAAAGGAGCCCTCTTCCACTATTGGTGGGAATGTAAATTGATACAGTCACTATGGAGAACAGTATGGAGTTTCCTTAAAAAATTTAGAAATAGAATTTCCATCTGATCCAGCAATCCCACTTCTGGGCATATACCCAGAGAAAACCGTATTTCAAAAAGGCACATTCACCACAATGTTCGTTGCAGCACTATTTACAATAGCCAGGTAATGGAAGCAACCTAAATGCCCACAGACAGATGAATGGATAAAGATGCGGTACATATATAAAATGGAATATTACTCGGCCATTAAAAGGAATGAAACTGGGTCATTTGTAGAGACATCGATGGATCAAGAGACTGTCATACAGAATGAAGTAAGTCAGAAAGAGGAAAACAAATATTGTATATTAATGCATATATGTGGAGCCTAAAAATGGTACAGATGAACTGGTTTGCAGGGAAGAAATAGAGACACAGAGGTAGAGAACAAACGTATGGACACCAAGTGTGGGAAGCCATGGGGTGGTGGTGGTGGGATGAGTTGGGAGTTTGGGATTGACCTGTATACATGTATATGCATAAAATACATAACTAATAATAACGTGCTGTATAAAAAAATAAATAAAATTAAATTTCAAAATTTTAAAAAATAAAATTTAAAAATAAAACAGAAAAAAGTTCTTCCCGTCACACAGATGTATTTATAGGAATGAATTATTTCCATGCTTATATCTATAAATACATAAAAGAGGAATAAAATCTAACTTGAACCATAAAAAAAAAAACCTGAACCCACGAGTTATACAGAGGAAAACCCTATCAGGGCACTTGCTCCAGTGGTAAACAATTCTGAAATTGGTCAGAGGTGGGGAACCATCTCCCATACAGCCAGCAACCCACCCCCCACGCAATGAGCGTCCTCATTGCAAAGCTGGGGGACCGTGCCGAGGCATCTGTGAGTAAACGTGAGCTGAGCCCCAGGCCAGCTGCTACTGAACTGTTCCCACCCTTTCCAGGTAAAACACCTGAATATGTACAAGGGCTTGAAAGCCTAGAGGAAGGACCGTGGAGCCACACCAGCGACAGCACGCAGGCCAACTTGGTGCCTGCAGGCCAGCCAGTGTGGTCCTGGCACCGGGCGCTCTTCCAGAAGCTTTCCATTGCCCTGCCTGATATACCCCTCCTTTCCCGGCCCCCACTGCTTTTTTCCTTCCTCACCTCTGTCCGGAGAGAAATTCCAGCAGAAGGTATGGGTGACACAACCTCTTCTTTACAGGCGGCAGCCTGGCAACTCCTGCAGAAAGGCCAGCAGAACCCCACTCACACCGGGCCACCCACAAAGCTGTGGCCCCTCACTCCCTCCCGCCAGCACAGCCCCGAGACTGCTGACGGGGCAGACAATATGGAGTCAGGCACAGCTTCAGGGGCTATTGCTGCCTGGAGCGCTGTTTATATTGACCTCAACGAGGCACACCTGGGGAGGGCGGGCCGGCAGGGTAAGGCTGCCCAGGTCAGCTAATCCACAACCCTCAGGGAATCACATTGTTGAAAATGGACCCCGCTAAGCCAGAAGAGAAGCCAAGGGAAAAAAGGACACAATGCCATTTGCAGCACCGTAGATGAGTCTAGAAGTAATCACGTGACTTGTAGTAAGTCAGAAAGTGAAAGACACATATCATATCATATCACTTACAGGTGTTACCTAAAAATGGATACCAGGGCAGATATTTCCACGGAGAAGGGCAATCACAGATTCAGTAAACAAACTTATGGTTCACCAATGGAAAGGTGTGAGGATTGGTTTCATTACGATATCGGGGTTAACAGACATATACAAACACAGGTGACATATATAATCACCAAAGACCTACAGAATACCAAGAGAGGACTACTCAACATTCTGTCATAACGTACATGGGAAAAGGATCCCAGGAAGAACAGACATCTGTATATGTGTAAAAGAACCACATCTTCCACACCTACAACAAGCCAAACATTGTAATCAAACTTGCTGTAATAAGAAATAAAAAATTAAATTAAAAACACGAACAAGAAGTAGTGAGACAAACGTGAGGGGCTTTCTCCTGGCACATTCCATTCTAAACTCCAATCTAGAACACCACTTCCACTGAGGCTCTCTTGCCCTAGTAACCAGATTTGGTAAGGGTGAACTGCTGCCACCTTGTGGCCGTTTCACACAACAGCAGCTTTAATCCCAACGCTAATGGTCAGTTGATATTCAAAATCATTGCAGGCCTGTAAATGACACCTGCCCTGAAAACAAATCCTGGGGTCACATATCGACCAAAAAATTCAAAGGACGTCCATATTTCAAAACGACCGTTTCAAAAGGCATATTTTACGCACATTAGTGTTCTGCTTCTTTCCTTTCTTTCCTTTTTTGTTAAAAAAAAAAAAAACGGGAATGGAAAAAGGCATCCCTCAGAATGGGCGAAAATCGTTGCAGACGAATCAATGGACAGAGGTTTAATCTCCAATATATATATACAGCTCATGCAGCTTAATATTAAAAAAACAAACAACCCAAAAAAAAATGGGCAGAAGATCTAAAGAGACGTTTCTTCAAAGGAGACACAGAGATGGCCAAGACGCACATGAAAAGCTGCTCAACAGCACTAATTATTAGAGAAATGCAAATCAAAACTACAATGAGGTATCACCTCACACCTGTTAGAATCGGCATCATCAGAAAATCTACAAACAACCAATTCTGGGGAGGGTGTGGACAAAAGGATCCCTCTTCCACTATTGGTGGGAATGTAAATTGATACAGTCACTATGGAGAACAGTATGGAGTTTCCTTAAAAAATTTAGAAATAGAATTTCCATCTGATCCAGCAATCCCACTTCTGGGCATATACCCAGAGAAAACCGTATTTCAAAAAGGCACATTCACCACAATGTTCGTTGCAGCACTATTTACAATAGCCAGGTAATGGAAGCAACCTAAATGCCCACAGACAGATGAATGGATAAAGATGTGGTACATATATAAAATGGAATATTACTCGGCCATTAAAAGGAATGAAACTGGGTCATTTGTAGAGACATCGATGGATCAAGAGACTGTCATACAGAATGAAGTAAGTCAGAAAGAGGAAAACAAATATTGTATATTAATGCATATATGTGGAGCCTAAAAATGGTACAGATGAACTGGTTTGCAGGGAAGAAATAGAGACACAGAGGTAGAGAACAAACGTATGGACACCAAGTGTGGGAAGCCATGGGGTGGTGGTGGTGGGATGAGTTGGGAGTTTGGGATTGACCTGTATACATGTATATGCATAAAATACATAACTAATAATAACGTGCTGTATAAAAAAATAAATAAAATTAAATTTCAAAATTTTAAAAAATAAAATTTAAAAATAAAACAGAAAAAAGTTCTTCCCGTCACACAGATGTATTTATAGGAATGAATTATTTCCATGCTTATATCTATAAATACATAAAAGAGGAATAAAATCTAACTTGAACCATAAAAAAAAAAACCTGAACCCACGAGTTATACAGAGGAAAACCCTATCAGGGCACTTGCTCCAGTGGTAAACAATTCTGAAATTGGTCAGAGGTGGGGAACCATCTCCCATACAGCCAGCAACCCACCCCCCACGCAAGGAGCGTCCTCATTGCAAAGCTTGGGGACCGTGCCGAGGCATCTGTGAGTAAACGTGAGCTGAGCCCCAGGCCAGCGGCTGCTGAACTGTTCCCACACTTTCCAGGTAAAACACCTGAATATGTACAAGGGCTTGAAAGCCTAGAGGAAGGACCGTGGAGCCACACCAGCGACAGCACGCAGGCCAACTTGGTGCCTGCAGGCCAGCCAGTGTGGTCCTGGCACCGGGCGCTCTTCCAGAAGCTTTCCATTGCCCTGCCTGAGATACCCCTCCTGTCCCGGCCCCCACTGCTTTTTTCCTTCCTCACCTCTGTCCGGAGAGAAATTCCAGCAGAAGGTATGGGTGACACAACCTCTTCTTTACCAGTTGCCAGGCGGCAGCCTGGCAACTCCTGCAGAAAGGCCAGCAGAACCCCACTCACACCGGGCCACCCACAAAGCTGTGGCCCCTCACTCCCTCCCACCAGCACAGCCCCGAGACTGCTGACGGGGCAGAGAATATGGAGTCAGGCACAGCTTCAGGGGCTATTGCTGCCTGGAGCGCTGTTTATATTGACCTCAAAGAGGCACACCTGGGGAGGGCGGGCCGTCAGGGTAAGGCTGCCCAGGTCAGCTAATCCACAACCCTCAGGGAATCACATTGTTGAAAATGGACCCCGCTAAGGCAGAAGAGAAGCCAAGGGAAAAAAGGACACAATGCCATTTGCAGCACCGTAGATGAGTCTAGAAGTAATCACGTGACTTGTAGTAAGTCAGAAAGTGAAAGACACATATCATATCATATCACTTACAGGTGTTACCTAAAAATGGATACCAGGGCAGATATTTCCACGGAGAAGGGCAATCACAGATTCAGTAAACAAACTTATGGTTCACCAATGGAAAGGTGTGAGGATTGGTTTCATTACGATATCGGGGTTAACAGACATATACAAACACAGGTGACATATATAATCACCAAAGACCTACAGAATACCAAGAGAGGACTACTCAACATTCTGTCATAACGTACATGGGAAAAGGATCCCAGGAAGAACAGACATCTGTATATGTGTAAAAGAACCACATCTTCCACACCTACAACAAGCCAAACATTGTAATCAAACTTGCTGTAATAAGAAATAAAAAATTAAATTAAAAACACGAACAAGAAGTAGTGAGACAAACGTGAGGGGCTTTCTCCTGGCACATTCCATTCTAAACTCCAATCTAGAACACCACTTCCACTGAGGCTCTCTTGCCCTAGTAACCAGATTTGGTAAGGGTGAACTGCTGCCACCTTGTGGCCGTTTCACACAACAGCAGCTTTAATCCCAACGCTAATGGTCAGTTGATATTCAAAATCATTGCAGGCCTGTAAATGACACCTGCCCTGAAAACAAATCCTGGGGTCACATATCGACCAAAAAATTCAAAGGACGTCCATATTTCAAAACGACCGTTTCAAAAGGCATATTTTACGCACATTAGTGTTCTGCTTCTTTCCTTTCTTTCCTTTTTTGTTAAAAAAAAAACGGGAATGGAAAAAGGCATCCCTCAGAATGGGCGAAAATCGTTGCAGACGAATCAATGGACAGAGGTTTAATCTCCAATATATATATACAGCTCATGCAGCTTAATATTAAAAAAACAAACAACCCAAAAAAAAATGGGCAGAAGATCTAAAGAGACGTTTCTTCAAAGGAGACACAGAGATGGCCAAGACGCACATGAAAAGCTGCTCAACAGCACTAATTATTAGAGAAATGCAAATCAAAACTACAATGAGGTATCACCTCACACCTGTTAGAATCAGCATCATCAGAAAATCTACAAACAACCAATTCTGGGGAGGGTGTGGACAAAAGGAGCCCTCTTCCACTATTGGTGGGAATGTAAATTGATACAGTCACTATGGAGAACAGTATGGAGTTTCCTTAAAAAAATTAGAAATAGAATTTCCATCTGATCCAGCAATCCCACTTCTGGGCATATACCCAGAGAAAACCGTATTTCAAAAAGGCACATTCACCACAATGTTCGTTGCAGCACTATTTACAATAGCCAGGTAATGGAAGCAACCTAAATGCCCACAGACAGATGAATGGATAAAGATGTGGTACATATATAAAATGGAATATTACTCGGCCATTAAAAGGAATGAAACTGGGTCATTTGTAGAGACATCGATGGATCAAGAGACTGTCATACAGAATGAAGTAAGTCAGAAAGAGGAAAACAAATATTGTATATTAATGCATATATGTGGAGCCTAAAAATGGTACAGATGAACTGGTTTGCAGGGAAGAAATAGAGACACAGAGGTAGAGAACAAACGTATGGACACCAAGTGTGGGAAGCCATGGGGTGGTGGTGGTGGGATGAGTTGGGAGTTTGGGATTGACCTGTATACATGTATATGCATAAAATACATAACTAATAATAACGTGCTGTATAAAAAAATAAATAAAATTAAATTTCAAAATTTTAAAAAATAAAATTTAAACATAAAACAGAAAAAAAGTTCTTCCCGTCACACAGATGTATTTATAGGAATGAATTATTTCCATGCTTATATCTATAAATACATAAAAGAGGAATAAAATCTAACTTGAACCATAAAAAAAAAAACCTGAACCCACGAGTTATACAGAGGAAAACCCTATCAGGGCACTTGCTCCAGTGGTAAACACTTCTGAAATTGGTCAGAGGTGGGGAACCATCTCCCATACAGCCAGCAACCCACCCCCCACGCAAGGAGCATCCTCATTGCAAAGCTTGGGGACCGTGCCGAGGCATCTGTGAGTAAACGTGAGCTGAGCCCCAGGCCAGCTGCTGCTGAACTGTTCCCACCCTTTCCAGGTAAAACACCTGAATATGTACAAGGGCTTGAAAGCCTAGAGGAAGGACCGTGGAGCCACACCAGCGACCGCACGCAGGCCAACTTGGTGCCTGCAGGCCAGCCAGTGTGGTCCTGGCACCGGGCGCTCTTCCAGAAGCTTTCCATTGCCCTGCCTGAGATACCCCTCCTGTCCCGGCCCCCACTGCTTTTTTCCTTCCTCACCTCTGTCCGGAGAGAAATTCCAGCAGAAGGTATGGGTGACACAACCTCTTCTTTACAGGCGGCAGCCTGGCAACTCCTGCAGAAAGGCCAGCAGAACCCCACTCACACCGGGCCACCCACAAAGCTGTGGCCCCTCACTCCCTCCCACCAGCACAGCCCCGAGACTGCTGACGGGGCAGAGAATATGGAGTCAGGCACAGCTTCAGGGGCTATTGCTGCCTGGAGCGCTGTTTATATTGACCTCAACGAGGCACTCCTGGGGAGGGCGGGCCGTCAGGGTAAGGCTGCCCAGGTCAGCTAATCCACAACCCTCAGGGAATCACATTGTTGAAAATGGACCCCGCTAAGGCAGAAGAGAAGCCAAGGGAAAAAAGGACACAATGCCATTTGCAGCACCGTAGATGAGTCTAAAAGTAATCACGTGACTTGTAGTAAGTCAGAAAGTGAAAGACACATATCATATCATATCACTTACAGGTGTTACCTAAAAATGGATACCAGGGCAGATATTTCCACGGAGAAGGGCAATCACAGATTCAGTAAACAAACTTATGGTTCACCAATGGAAAGGTGTGAGGATTGGTTTCATTACGATATCGGGGTTAACAGACATATACAAACACAGGTGACATATATAATCACCAAAGACCTACAGAATACCAAGAGAGGACTACTCAACATTCTGTCATAACGTACATGGGAAAAGGATCCCAGGAAGAACAGACATCTGTATATGTGTAAAAGAACCACATCTTCCACACCTACAACAAGCCAAACATTGTAATCAAACTTGCTGTAATAAGAAATAAAAAATTAAATTAAAAACACGAACAAGAAGTAGTGAGACAAACGTGAGGGGCTTTCTCCTGGCACATTCCATTCTAAACTCCAATCTAGAACACCACTTCCACTGAGGCTCTCTTGCCCTAGTAACCAGATTTGGTAAGGGTGAACTGCTGCCACCTTGTGGCCGTTTCACACAACAGCAGCTTTAATCCCAACGCTAATGGTCAGTTGATATTCAAAATCATTGCAGGCCTGTAAATGACACCTGCCCTGAAAACAAATCCTGGGGTCACATATCGACCAAAAAATTCAAAGGACGTCCATATTTCAAAACGACCGTTTCAAAAGGCATATTTTACGCACATTAGTGTTCTGCTTCTTTCCTTTCTTTCCTTTTTTGTTAAAAAAAAAACGGGAATGGAAAAAGGCATCCCTCAGAATGGGCGAAAATCGTTGCAGACGAATCAATGGACAGAGGTTTAATCTCCAATATATATATACAGCTCATGCAGCTTAATATTAAAAAAACAAACAACCCCAAAAAAAATGGGCAGAAGATCTAAAGAGACGTTTCTTCAAAGGAGACACAGAGATGGCCAAGACGCACATGAAAAGCTGCTCAACAGCACTAATTATTAGAGAAATGCAAATCAAAACTACAATGAGGTATCACCTCACACCTGTTAGAATCGGCATCATCAGAAAATCTACAAACAACCAATTCTGGGGAGGGTGTGGACAAAAGGAGCCCTCTTCCACTATTGGTGGGAATGTAAATTGATACAGTCACTATGGAGAACAGTATGGAGTTTCCTTAAAAAATTTAGAAATAGAATTTCCATCTGATCCAGCAATCCCACTTCTGGGCATATACCCAGAGAAAACCGTATTTCAAAAAGGCACATTCACCACAATGTTCGTTGCAGCACTATTTACAATAGCCAGGTAATGGAAGCAACCTAAATGCCCACAGACAGATGAATGGATAAAGATGTGGTACATATATAAAATGGAATATTACTCGGCCATTAAAAGGAATGAAACTGGGTCATTTGTAGAGACATCGATGGATCAAGAGACTGTCATACAGAATGAAGTAAGTCAGAAAGAGGAAAACAAATATTGTATATTAATGCATATATGTGGAGCCTAAAAATGGTACAGATGAACTGGTTTGCAGGGAAGAAATAGAGACACAGAGGTAGAGAACAAACGTATGGACACCAAGTGTGGGAAGCCATGGGGTGGTGGTGGTGGGATGAGTTGGGAGTTTGGGATTGACCTGTATACATGTATATGCATAAAATACATAACTAATAATAACGTGCTGTATAAAAAAATAAATAAAATTAAATTTCAAAATTTTAAAAAATAAAATTTAAAAATAAAACAGAAAAAAGTTCTTCCCGTCACACAGATGTATTTATAGGAATGAATTATTTCCATGCTTATATCTATAAATACATAAAAGAGGAATAAAATCTAACTTGAACCATTAAAAAAAAAAAACCTGAACCCACGAGTTATACAGAGGAAAACCCTATCACGGCACTTGCTCCAGTGGTAAACAATTCTGAAATTGGTCAGAGGTGGGGAACCATCTCCCATACAGCCAGCAACCCACCCCCCACGCAAGGAGCGTCCTCATTGCAAAGCTGGGGGACCGTGCCGAGGCATCTGTGAGTAAACGTGAGCTGAGCCCCAGGCCAGCTGCTGCTGAACTGTTCCCACCCTTTCCAGGTAAAACACCTGAATATGTAC
This sequence comes from Mesoplodon mirus, assembly GCF_964341445.2. NCBI lineage: Eukaryota > Metazoa > Chordata > Mammalia > Artiodactyla > Ziphiidae > Mesoplodon > Mesoplodon mirus. The sequence goes on along the minus strand of NC_138987.1, from coordinate 103,859,807 downwards.
AAGGGCTTGAAAGCCTAGAGGAAGGACCGTGGAGCCACACCAGCGACCGCACGCAGGCCAACTTGGTGCCTGCAGGCCAGCCAGTGTGGTCCTGGCACCGGGCGCTCTTCCAGAAGCTTTCCATTGCCCTGCCTGAGATACCCCTCCTTTCCCGGCCCCCACTGCTTTTTTCCTTCCTCACCTCTGTCCGGAGAGAAATTCCAGCAGAAGGTATGGGTGACACAACCTCTTCTTTACAGGCGGCAGCCTGGCAACTCCTGCAGAAAGGCCAGCAGAACCCCACTCACACCGGGCCACCCACAAAGCTGTGGCCCCTCACTCCCTCCCACCAGCACAGCCCCGAGACTGCTGACGGGGCAGAGAATATGGAGTCAGGCACAGCTTCAGGGGCTATTGCTGCCTGGAGCGCTGTTTATATTGACCTCAACGAGGCACACCTGGGGAGGGCGGGCCGGCAGGGTAAGGCTGCCCAGGTCAGCTAATCCACAACCCTCAGGGAATCACATTGTTGAAAATGGACCCCGCTAAGGCAGAAGAGAAGCCAAGGGAAAAAAGGACACAATGCCATTTGCAGCACCGTAGATGAGTCTAGAAGTAATCACGTGACTTGTAGTAAGTCAGAAAGTGAAAGACACATATCATATCATATCACTTACAGGTGTTACCTAAAAATGGATACCAGGGCAGATATTTCCACGGAGAAGGGCAATCACAGATTCAGTAAACAAACTTATGGTTCACCAATGGAAAGGTGTGAGGATTGGTTTCATTACGATATTGGGGTTAACAGACATATACAAACACAGGTGACATATATAATCACCAAAGACCTACAGAATACCAAGAGAGGACTACTCAACATTCTGTCATAACGTACATGGGAAAAGGATCCCAGGAAGAACAGACATCTGTATATGTGTAAAAGAACCACATCTTCCACACCTACAACAAGCCAAACATTGTAATCAAACTTGCTGTAATAAGAAATAAAAAATTAAATTAAAAACACGAACAAGAAGTAGTGAGACAAACGTGAGGGGCTTTCTCCTGGCACATTCCATTCTAAACTCCAATCTAGAACACCACTTCCACTGAGGCTCTCTTGCCCTAGTAACCAGATTTGGTAAGGGTGAACTGCTGCCACCTTGTGGCCGTTTCACACAACAGCAGCTTTAATCCCAACGCTAATGGTCAGTTGATATTCAAAATCATTGCAGGCCTGTAAATGACACCTGCCCTGAAAACAAATCCTGGGGTCACATATCGACCAAAAAATTCAAAGGACGTCCATATTTCAAAACGACCGTTTCAAAAGGCATATTTTACGCACATTAGTGTTCTGCTTCTTTCCTTTCTTTCCTTTTTTGTTAAAAAAAAAACGGGAATGGAAAAAGGCATCCCTCAGAATGGGCGAAAATCGTTGCAGACGAATCAATGGACAGAGGTTTAATCTCCAATATATATATACAGCTCATGCAGCTTAATATTAAAAAAACAAACAACCCCAAAAAAAATGGGCAGAAGATCTAAAGAGACGTTTCTTCAAAGGAGACACAGAGATGGCCAAGACGCACATGAAAAGCTGCTCAACAGCACTAATTATTAGAGAAATGCAAATCAAAACTACAATGAGGTATCACCTCACACCTGTTAGAATCGGCATCATCAGAAAATCTACAAACAACCAATTCTGGGGAGGGTGTGGACAAAAGGAGCCCTCTTCCACTATTGGTGGGAATGTAAATTGATACAGTCACTATGGAGAACAGTATGGAGTTTCCTTAAAAAATTTAGAAATAGAATTTCCATCTGATCCAGCAATCCCACTTCTGGGCATATACCCAGAGAAAACCGTATTTCAAAAAGGCACATTCACCACAATGTTCGTTGCAGCACTATTTACAATAGCCAGGTAATGGAAGCAACCTAAATGCCCACAGACAGATGAATGGATAAAGATGTGGTACATATATAAAATGGAATATTACTCGGCCATTAAAAGGAATGAAACTGGGTCATTTGTAGAGACATCGATGGATCAAGAGACTGTCATACAGAATGAAGTAAGTCAGAAAGAGGAAAACAAATATTGTATATTAATGCATATATGTGGAGCCTAAAAATGGTACAGATGAACTGGTTTGCAGGGAAGAAATAGAGACACAGAGGTAGAGAACAAACGTATGGACACCAAGTGTGGGAAGCCATGGGGTGGTGGTGGTGGGATGAGTTGGGAGTTTGGGATTGACCTGTATACATGTATATGCATAAAATACATAACTAATAATAACGTGCTGTATAAAAAAATAAATAAAATTAAATTTCAAAATTTTAAAAAATAAAATTTAAAAATAAAACAGAAAAAAGTTCTTCCCGTCACACAGATGTATTTATAGGAATGAATTATTTCCATGCTTATATCTATAAATACATAAAAGAGGAATAAAATCTAACTTGAACCATTAAAAAAAAAAACCCTGAACCCACGAGTTATACAGAGGAAAACCCTATCACGGCACTTGCTCCAGTGGTAAACAATTCTGAAATTGGTCAGAGGTGGGGAACCATCTCCCATACAGCCAGCAACCCACCCCCCACGCAAGGAGCGTCCTCATTGCAAAGCTGGGGGACCGTGCCGAGGCATCTGTGAGTAAACGTGAGCTGAGCCCCAGGCCAGCTGCTGCTGAACTGTTCCCACCCTTTCCAGGTAAAACACCTGAATATGTACAAGGGCTTGAAAGCCTAGAGGAAGGACCGTGGAGCCACACCAGCGACAGCACGCAGGCCAACTTGGTGCCTGCAGGCCAGCCAGTGTGGTCCTGGCACCGGGCGCTCTTCCAGAATCTTTCCATTGCCCTGCCTGAGATACCCCTCCTGTCCCGGCCCCCACTGCTTTTTTCCTTCCTCACCTCTGTCCGGAGAGAAATTCCAGCAGAAGGTATGGGTGACACAACCTCTTCTTTACAGGCGGCAGCCTGGCAACTCCTGCAGAAAGGCCAGCAGAACCCCACTCACACCGGGCCACCCACAAAGCTGTGGCCCCTCACTCCCTCCCACCAGCACAGCCCCGAGACTGCTGACGGGGCAGACAATATGGAGTCAGGCACAGCTTCAGGGGCTATTGCTGCCTGGAGCGCTGTTTATATTGACCTCAACGAGGCACACCTGGGGAGGGCGGGCCGTCAGGGTAAGGCTGCCCAGGTCAGCTAATCCACAACCCTCAGGGAATCACATTGTTGAAAATGGACCCCGCTAAGGCAGAAGAGAAGCCAAGGGAAAAAAGGACACAATGCCATTTGCAGCACCGTAGATGAGTCTAGAAGTAATCACGTGACTTGTAGTAAGTCAGAAAGTGAAAGACACATATCATATCATATCACTTACAGGTGTTACCTAAAAATGGATACCAGGGCAGATATTTCCACGGAGAAGGGCAATCACAGATTCAGTAAACAAACTTATGGTTCACCAATGGAAAGGTGTGAGGATTGGTTTCATTACGATATCGGGGTTAACAGACATATACAAACACAGGTGACATATATAATCACCAAAGACCTACAGAATACCAAGAGAGGACTACTCAACATTCTGTCATAACGTACATGGGAAAAGGATCCCAGGAAGAACAGACATCTGTATATGTGTAAAAGAACCACATCTTCCACACCTACAACAAGCCAAACATTGTAATCAAACTTGCTGTAATAAGAAATAAAAAATTAAATTAAAAACACGAACAAGAAGTAGTGAGACAAACGTGAGGGGCTTTCTCCTGGCACATTCCATTCTAAACTCCAATCTAGAACACCACTTCCACTGAGGCTCTCTTGCCCTAGTAACCAGATTTGGTAAGGGTGAACTGCTGCCACCTTGTGGCCGTTTCACACAACAGCAGCTTTAATCCCAACGCTAATGGTCAGTTGATACTCAAAATCATTGCAGGCCTGTAAATGACACCTGCCCTGAAAACAAATCCTGGGGTCACATATCGACCAAAAAATTCAAAGGACGTCCATATTTCAAAACGACCGTTTCAAAAGGCATATTTTACGCACATTAGTGTTCTGCTTCTTTCCTTTCTTTCCTTTTTTGTTAAAAAAAAACGGGAATGGAAAAAGGCATCCCTCAGAATGGGCGAAAATCGTTGCAGACGAATCAATGGACAGAGGTTTAATCTCCAATAGATATATACAGCTCATGCAGCTTAATATTAAAAAAACAAACAACCCCCAAAAAAATGGGCAGAAGATCTAAAGAGACGTTTCTTCAAAGGAGACACAGAGATGGCCAAGACGCACATGAAAAGCTGCTCAACAGCACTAATTATTAGAGAAATGCAAATCAAAACTACAATGAGGTATCACCTCACACCTGTTAGAATCGGCATCATCAGAAAATCTACAAACAACCAATTCTGGGGAGGGTGTGGACAAAAGGAGCCCTCTTCCACTATTGGTGGGAATGTAAATTGATACAGTCACTATGGAGAACAGTATGGAGTTTCCTTAAAAAATTTAGAAATAGAATTTCCATCTGATCCAGCAATCCCACTTCTGGGCATATACCCAGAGAAAACCGTATTTCAAAAAGGCACATTCACCACAATGTTCGTTGCAGCACTATTTACAATAGCCAGGTAATGGAAGCAACCTAAATGCCCACAGACAGATGAATGGATAAAGATGTGGTACATATATAAAATGGAATATTACTCGGCCATTAAAAGGAATGAAACTGGGTCATTTGTAGAGACATCGATGGATCAAGAGACTGTCATACAGAATGAAGTAAGTCAGAAAGAGGAAAACAAATATTGTATATTAATGCATATATGTGGAGCCTAAAAATGGTACAGATGAACTGGTTTGCAGGGAAGAAATAGAGACACAGAGGTAGAGAACAAACGTATGGACACCAAGTGTGGGAAGCCATGGGGTGGTGGTGGTGGGATGAGTTGGGAGTTTGGGATTGACCTGTATACATGTATATGCATAAAATACATAACTAATAATAACGTGCTGTATAAAAAAATAAATAAAATTAAATTTCAAAATTTTAAAAAATAAAATTTAAAAATAAAACAGAAAAAAGTTCTTCCCGTCACACAGATGTATTTATAGGAATGAATTATTTCCATGCTTATATCTATAAATACATAAAAGAGGAATAAAATCTAACTTGAACCATTAAAAAAAAAAAACCTGAACCCACGAGTTATACAGAGGAAAACCCTATCAGGGCACTTGCTCCAGTGGTAAACAATTCTGAAATTGGTCAGAGGTGGGGAACCATCTCCCATACAGCCAGCAACCCGCCCCCCACGCAAGGAGCGTCCTCATTGCAAAGCTGGGGGACCGTGCCGAGGCATCTGTGAGTAAACGTGAGCTGAGCCCCAGGCCAGCTGCTGCTGAACTGTTCCCACCCTTTCCAGGTAAAACACCTGAATATGTACAAGGGCTTGAAAGCCTAGAGGAAGGACCGTGGAGCCACACCAGCGACAGCACGCAGGCCAACTTGGTGCCTGCAGGCCAGCCAGTGTGGTCCTGGCACCGGGCGCTCTTCCAGAATCTTTCCATTGCCCTGCCTGAGATACCCCTCCTGTCCCGGCCCCCACTGCTTTTTTCCTTCCTCACCTCTGTCCGGAGAGAAATTCCAGCAGAAGGTATGGGTGACACAACCTCTTCTTTACAGGCGGCAGCCTGGCAACTCCTGCAGAAAGGCCAGCAGAACCCCACTCACACCGGGCCACCCACAAAGCTGTGGCCCCTCACTCCCTCCCGCCAGCACAGCCCCGAGACTGCTGACGGGGCAGAGAATATGGAGTCAGGCACAGCTTCAGGGGCTATTGCTGCCTGGAGCGCTGTTTATATTGACCTCAACGAGGCACACCTGGGGAGGGCGGGCCGTCAGGGTAAGGCTGCCCAGGTCAGCTAATCCACAACCCTCAGGGAATCACATTGTTGAAAATGGACCCCGCTAAGGCAGAAGAGAAGCCAAGGGAAAAAAGGACACAATGCCATTTGCAGCACCGTAGATGAGTCTAGAAGTAATCACGTGACTTGTAGTAAGTCAGAAAGTGAAAGACACATATCATATCATATCACTTACAGGTGTTACCTAAAAATGGATACCAGGGCAGATATTTCCACGGAGAAGGGCAATCACAGATTCAGTAAACAAACTTATGTTTCACCAATGGAAAGGTGTGAGGATTGGTTTCATTACGATATCGGGGTTAACAGACATATACAAACACAGGTGACATATATAATCACCAAAGACCTACAGAATACCAAGAGAGGACTACTCAACATTCTGTCATAACGTACATGGGAAAAGGATCCCAGGAAGAACAGACATCTGTATATGTGTAAAAGAACCACATCTTCCACACCTACAACAAGCCAAACATTGTAATCAAACTTGCTGTAATAAGAAATAAAAAATTAAATTAAAAACACGAACAAGAAGTAGTGAGACAAACGTGAGGGGCTTTCTCCTGGCACATTCCATTCTAAACTCCAATCTAGAACACCACTTCCACTGAGGCTCTCTTGCCCTAGTAACCAGATTTGGTAAGGGTGAACTGCTGCCACCTTGTGGCCGTTTCACACAACAGCAGCTTTAATCCCAACGCTAATGGTCAGTTGATATTCAAAATCATTGCAGGCCTGTAAATGACACCTGCCCTGAAAACAAATCCTGGGGTCACATATCGACCAAAAAATTCAAAGGACGTCCATATTTCAAAACGACCGTTTCAAAAGGCATATTTTACGCACATTAGTGTTCTGCTTCTTTCCTTTCTTTCCTTTTTTGTTAAAAAAAAACGGGAATGGAAAAAGGCATCCCTCAGAATGGGCGAAAATCGTTGCAGACGAATCAATGGACAGAGGTTTAATCTCCAATATATATATACAGCTCATGCAGCTTAATATTAAAAAAACAAACAACCCAAAAATAAATGGGCAGAAGATCTAAAGAGACGTTTCTTCAAAGGAGACACAGAGATGGCCAAGACGCACATGAAAAGCTGCTCAACAGCACTAATTATTAGAGAAATGCAAATCAAAACTACAATGAGGTATCACCTCACACCTGTTAGAATCGGCATCATCAGAAAATCTACAAACAACCAATTCTGGGGAGGGTGTGGACAAAAGGAGCCCTCTTCCACTATTGGTGGGAATGTAAATTGATACAGTCACTATGGAGAACAGTATGGAGTTTCCTTAAAAAATTTAGAAATAGAATTTCCATCTGATCCAGCAATCCCACTTCTGGGCATATACCCAGAGAAAACCGTATTTCAAAAAGGCACATTCACCACAATGTTCGTTGCAGCACTATTTACAATAGCCAGGTAATGGAAGCAACCTAAATGCCCACAGACAGATGAATGGATAAAGATGTGGTACATATATAAAATGGAATATTACTCGGCCATTAAAAGGAATGAAACTGGGTCATTTGTAGAGACATCGATGGATCAAGAGACTGTCATACAGAATGAAGTAAGTCAGAAAGAGGAAAACAAATATTGTATATTAATGCATATATGTGGAGCCTAAAAATGGTACAGATGAACTGGTTTGCAGGGAAGAAATAGAGACACAGAGGTAGAGAACAAACGTATGGACACCAAGTGTGGGAAGCCATGGGGTGGTGGTGGTGGGATGAGTTGGGAGTTTGGGATTGACCTGTATACATGTATATGCATAAAATACATAACTAATAATAACGTGCTGTATAAAAAAATAAATAAAATTAAATTTCAAAATTTTAAAAAATAAAATTTAAAAATAAAACAGAAAAAAGTTCTTCCCGTCACACAGATGTATTTATAGGAATGAATTATTTCCATGCTTATATCTATAAATACATAAAAGAGGAATAAAATCTAACTTGAACCATTAAAAAAAAAAAACCTGAACCCACGAGTTATACAGAGGAAAACCCTATCAGGGCACTTGCTCCAGTGGTAAACAATTCTGAAATTGGTCAGAGGTGGGGAACCATCTCCCATACAGCCAGCAACCCGCCCCCCACGCAAGGAGCGTCCTCATTGCAAAGCTGGGGGACCGTGCCGAGGCATCTGTGAGTAAACGTGAGCTGAGCCCCAGGCCAGCTGCTGCTGAACTGTTCCCACCCTTTCCAGGTAAAACACCTGAATATGTACAAGGGCTTGAAAGCCTAGAGGAAGGACCGTGGAGCCACACCAGCGACAGCACGCAGGCCAACTTGGTGCCTGCAGGCCAGCCAGTGTGGTCCTGGCACCGGGCGCTCTTCCAGAATCTTTCCATTGCCCTGCCTGAGATACCCCTCCTGTCCCGGCCCCCACTGCTTTTTTCCTTCCTCACCTCTGTCCGGAGAGAAATTCCAGCAGAAGGTATGGGTGACACAACCTCTTCTTTACAGGCGGCAGCCTGGCAACTCCTGCAGAAAGGCCAGCAGAACCCCACTCACACCGGGCCACCCACAAAGCTGTGGCCCCTCACTCCCTCCCGCCAGCACAGCCCCGAGACTGCTGACGGGGCAGAGAATATGGAGTCAGGCACAGCTTCAGGGGCTATTGCTGCCTGGAGCGCTGTTTATATTGACCTCAACGAGGCACACCTGGGGAGGGCGGGCCGTCAGGGTAAGGCTGCCCAGGTCAGCTAATCCACAACCCTCAGGGAATCACATTGTTGAAAATGGACCCCGCTAAGGCAGAAGAGAAGCCAAGGGAAAAAAGGACACAATGCCATTTGCAGCACCGTAGATGAGTCTAGAAGTAATCACGTGACTTGTAGTAAGTCAGAAAGTGAAAGACACATATCATATCATATCACTTACAGGTGTTACCTAAAAATGGATACCAGGGCAGATATTTCCACGGAGAAGGGCAATCACAGATTCAGTAAACAAACTTATGGTTCACCAATGGAAAGGTGTGAGGATTGGTTTCATTACGATATCGGGGTTAACAGACATATACAAACACAGGTGACATATATAATCACCAAAGACCTACAGAATACCAAGAGAGGACTACTCAACATTCTGTCATAACGTACATGGGAAAAGGATCCCAGGAAGAACAGACATCTGTATATGTGTAAAAGAACCACATCTTCCACACCTACAACAAGCCAAACATTGTAATCAAACTTGCTGTAATAAGAAATAAAAAATTAAATTAAAAACACGAACAAGAAGTAGTGAGACAAACGTGAGGGGCTTTCTCCTGGCACATTCCATTCTAAACTCCAATCTAGAACACCACTTCCACTGAGGCTCTCTTGCCCTAGTAACCAGATTTGGTAAGGGTGAACTGCTGCCACCTTGTGGCCGTTTCACACAACAGCAGCTTTAATCCCAACGCTAATGGTCAGTTGATATTCAAAATCATTGCAGGCCTGTAAATGACACCTGCCCTGAAAACAAATCCTGGGGTCACATATCGACCAAAAAATTCAAAGGACGTCCATATTTCAAAACGACCGTTTCAAAAGGCATATTTTACGCACATTAGTGTTCTGCTTCTTTCCTTTCTTTCCTTTTTTGTTAAAAAAAAAACGGGAATGGAAAAAGGCATCCCTCAGAATGGGCGAAAATCGTTGCAGACGAATCAATGGACAGAGGTTTAATCTCCAATATATATATACAGCTCATGCAGCTTAATATTAAAAAAACAAACAACCCCAAAAAAAATGGGCAGAAGATCTAAAGAGACGTTTCTTCAAAGGAGACACAGAGATGGCCAAGACGCACATGAAAAGCTGCTCAACAGCACTAATTATTAGAGAAATGCAAATCAAAACTACAATGAGGTATCACCTCACACCTGTTAGAATCGGCATCATCAGAAAATCTACAAACAACCAATTCTGGGGAGGGTGTGGACAAAAGGAGCCCTCTTCCACTATTGGTGGGAATGTAAATTGATACAGTCACTATGGAGAACAGTATGGAGTTTCCTTAAAAAATTTAGAAATAGAATTTCCATCTGATCCAGCAATCCCACTTCTGGGCATATACCCAGAGAAAACCGTATTTCAAAAAGGCACATTCACCACAATGTTCGTTGCAGCACTATTTACAATAGCCAGGTAATGGAAGCAACCTAAATGCCCACAGACAGATGAATGGATAAAGATGTGGTACATATATAAAATGGAATATTACTCGGCCATTAAAAGGAATGAAACTGGGTCATTTGTAGAGACATCGATGGATCAAGAGACTGTCATACAGAATGAAGTAAGTCAGAAAGAGGAAAACAAATATTGTATATTAATGCATATATGTGGAGCCTAAAAATGGTACAGATGAACTGGTTTGCAGGGAAGAAATAGAGACACAGAGGTAGAGAACAAACGTATGGACACCAAGTGTGGGAAGCCATGGGGTGGTGGTGGTGGGATGAGTTGGGAGTTTGGGATTGACCTGTATACATGTATATGCATAAAATACATAACTAATAATAACGTGCTGTATAAAAAAATAAATAAAATTAAATTTCAAAATTTTAAAAAATAAAATTTAAAAATAAAACAGAAAAAAGTTCTTCCCGTCACACAGATGTATTTATAGGAATGAATTATTTCCATGCTTATATCTATAAATACATAAAAGAGGAATAAAATCTAACTTGAACCATTAAAAAAAAAAAACCTGAACCCACGAGTTATACAGAGGAAAACCCTATCAGGGCACTTGCTCCAGTGGTAAACAATTCTGAAATTGGTCAGAGGTGGGGAACCATCTCCCATACAGCCAGCAACCCGCCCCCCACGCAAGGAGCGTCCTCATTGCAAAGCTGGGGGACCGTGCCGAGGCATCTGTGAGTAAACGTGAGCTGAGCCCCAGGCCAGCTGCTGCTGAACTGTTCCCACCCTTTCCAGGTAAAACACCTGAATATGTACAAGGGCTTGAAAGCCTAGAGGAAGGACCGTGGAGCCACACCAGCGACAGCACGCAGGCCAACTTGGTGCCTGCAGGCCAGCCAGTGTGGTCCTGGCACCGGGCGCTCTTCCAGAATCTTTCCATTGCCCTGCCTGAGATACCCCTCCTGTCCCGGCCCCCACTGCTTTTTTCCTTCCTCACCTCTGTCCGGAGAGAAATTCCAGCAGAAGGTATGGGTGACACAACCTCTTCTTTACAGGCGGCAGCCTGGCAACTCCTGCAGAAAGGCCAGCAGAACCCCACTCACACCGGGCCACCCACAAAGCTGTGGCCCCTCACTCCCTCCCGCCAGCACAGCCCCGAGACTGCTGACGGGGCAGAGAATATGGAGTCAGGCACAGCTTCAGGGGCTATTGCTGCCTGGAGCGCTGTTTATATTGACCTCAACGAGGCACACCTGGGGAGGGCGGGCCGTCAGGGTAAGGCTGCCCAGGTCAGCTAATCCACAACCCTCAGGGAATCACATTGTTGAAAATGGACCCCGCTAAGGCAGAAGAGAAGCCAAGGGAAAAAAGGACACAATGCCATTTGCAGCACCGTAGATGAGTCTAGAAGTAATCACGTGACTTGTAGTAAGTCAGAAAGTGAAAGACACATATCATATCATATCACTTACAGGTGTTACCTAAAAATGGATACCAGGGCAGATATTTCCACGGAGAAGGGCAATCACAGATTCAGTAAACAAACTTATGGTTCACCAATGGAAAGGTGTGAGGATTGGTTTCATTACGATATCGGGGTTAACAGACATATACAAACACAGGTGACATATATAATCACCAAAGACCTACAGAATACCAAGAGAGGACTACTCAACATTCTGTCATAACGTACATGGGAAAAGGATCCCAGGAAGAACAGACATCTGTATATGTGTAAAAGAACCACATCTTCCACACCTACAACAAGCCAAACATTGTAATCAAACTTGCTGTAATAAGAAATAAAAAATTAAATTAAAAACACGAACAAGAAGTAGTGAGACAAACGTGAGGGGCTTTCTCCTGGCACATTCCATTCTAAACTCCAATCTAGAACACCACTTCCACTGAGGCTCTCTTGCCCTAGTAACCAGATTTGGTAAGGGTGAACTGCTGCCACCTTGTGGCCGTTTCACACAACAGCAGCTTTAATCCCAACGCTAATGGTCAGTTGATATTCAAAATCATTGCAGGCCTGTAAATGACACCTGCCCTGAAAACAAATCCTGGGGTCACATATCGACCAAAAAATTCAAAGGACGTCCATATTTCAAAACGACCGTTTCAAAAGGCATATTTTACGCACATTAGTGTTCTGCTTCTTTCCTTTCTTTCCTTTTTTGTTAAAAAAAAAACGGGAATGGAAAAAGGCATCCCTCAGAATGGGCGAAAATCGTTGCAGACGAATCAATGGACAGAGGTTTAATCTCCAATATATATATACAGCTCATGCAGCTTAATATTAAAAAAACAAACAACCCAAAAAAAAATGGGCAGAAGATCTAAAGAGACGTTTCTTCAAAGGAGACACAGAGATGGCCAAGACGCACATGAAAAGCTGCTCAACAGCACTAATTATTAGAGAAATGCAAATCAAAACTACAATGAGGTATCACCTCACACCTGTTAGAATCGGCATCATCAGAAAATCTACAAACAACCAATTCTGGGGAGGGTGTGGACAAAAGGAGCCCTCTTCCACTATTGGTGGGAATGTAAATTGATACAGTCACTATGGAGAACAGTATGGAGTTTCCTTAAAAAATTTAGAAATAGAATTTCCATCTGATCCAGCAATCCCACTTCTGGGCATATACCCAGAGAAAACCGTATTTCAAAAAGGCACATTCACCACAATGTTCGTTGCAGCACTATTTACAATAGCCAGGTAATGGAAGCAACCTAAATGACCACAGACAGATGAATGGATAAAGATGTGGTACATATATAAAATGGAATATTACTCGGCCATTAAAAGGAATGAAACTGGGTCATTTGTAGAGACATCGATGGATCAAGAGACTGTCATACAGAATGAAGTAAGTCAGAAAGAGGAAAACAAATATTGTATATTAATGCATATATGTGGAGCCTAAAAATGGTACAGATGAACTGGTTTGCAGGGAAGAAATAGAGACACAGAGGTAGAGAACAAACGTATGGACACCAAGTGTGGGAAGCCATGGGGTGGTGGTGGTGGGATGAGTTGGGAGTTTGGGATTGACCTGTATACATGTATATGCATAAAATACATAACTAATAATAACGTGCTGTATAAAAAAATAAATAAAATTAAATTTCAAAATTTTAAAAAATAAAATTTAAAAATAAAACAGAAAAAAGTTCTTCCCGTCACACAGATGTATTTATAGGAATGAATTATTTCCATGCTTATATCTATAAATACATAAAAGAGGAATAAAATCTAACTTGAACCATTAAAAAAAAAAAACCTGAACCCACGAGTTATACAGAGGAAAACCCTATCAGGGCACTTGCTCCAGTGGTAAACAATTCTGAAATTGGTCAGAGGTGGGGAACCATCTCCCATACAGCCAGCAACCCGCCCCCCACGCAAGGAGCGTCCTCATTGCAAAGCTGGGGGACCGTGCCGAGGCATCTGTGAGTAAACGTGAGCTGAGCCCCAGGCCAGCTGCTGCTGAACTGTTCCCACCCTTTCCACGTAAAACACCTGAATATGTACAAGGGCTTGAAAGCCTAGAGGAAGGACCGTGGAGCCACACCAGCGACAGCACGCAGGCCAACTTGGTGCCTGCAGGCCAGCCAGTGTGGTCCTGGCACCGGGCGCTCTTCCAGAATCTTTCCATTGCCCTGCCTGAGATACCCCTCCTGTCCCGGCCCCCACTGCTTTTTTCCTTCCTCACCTCTGTCCGGAGAGAAATTCCAGCAGAAGGTATGGGTGACACAACCTCTTCTTTACAGGCGGCAGCCTGGCAACTCCTGCAGAAAGGCCAGCAGAACCCCACTCACACCGGGCCACCCACAAAGCTGTGGCCCCTCACTCCCTCCCGCCAGCACAGCCCCGAGACTGCTGACGGGGCAGAGAATATGGAGTCAGGCACAGCTTCAGGGGCTATTGCTGCCTGGAGCGCTGTTTATATTGACCTCAACGAGGCACACCTGGGGAGGGCGGGCCGTCAGGGTAAGGCTGCCCAGGTCAGCTAATCCACAACCCTCAGGGAATCACATTGTTGAAAATGGACCCCGCTAAGGCAGAAGAGAAGCCAAGGGAAAAAAGGACACAATGCCATTTGCAGCACCGTAGATGAGTCTAGAAGTAATCACGTGACTTGTAGTAAGTCAGAAAGTGAAAGACACATATCATATCATATCACTTACAGGTGTTACCTAAAAATGGATACCAGGGCAGATATTTCCACGGAGAAGGGCAATCACAGATTCAGTAAACAAACTTATGGTTCACCAATGGAAAGGTGTGAGGATTGGTTTCATTACGATATCGGGGTTAACAGACATATACAAACACAGGTGACATATATAATCACCAAAGACCTACAGAATACCAAGAGAGGACTACTCAACATTCTGTCATAACGTACATGGGAAAAGGATCCCAGGAAGAACAGACATCTGTATATGTGTAAAAGAACCACATCTTCCACACCTACAACAAGCCAAACATTGTAATCAAACTTGCTGTAATAAGAAATAAAAAATTAAATTAAAAACACGAACAAGAAGTAGTGAGACAAACGTGAGGGGCTTTCTCCTGGCACATTCCATTCTAAACTCCAATCTAGAACACCACTTCCACTGAGGCTCTCTTGCCCTAGTAACCAGATTTGGTAAGGGTGAACTGCTGCCACCTTGTGGCCGTTTCACACAACAGCAGCTTTAATCCCAACGCTAATGGTCAGTTGATATTCAAAATCATTGCAGGCCTGTAAATGACACCTGCCCTGAAAACAAATCCTGGGGTCACATATCGACCAAAAAATTCAAAGGACGTCCATATTTCAAAACGACCGTTTCAAAAGGCATATTTTACGCACATTAGTGTTCTGCTTCTTTCCTTTCTTTCCTTTTTTGTTAAAAAAAAAACGGGAATGGAAAAAGGCATCCCTCAGAATGGGCGAAAATCGTTGCAGACGAATCAATGGACAGAGGTTTAATCTCCAATATATATATACAGCTCATGCAGCTTAATATTAAAAAAACAAACAACCCAAAAAAAAATGGGCAGAAGATCTAAAGAGACGTTTCTTCAAAGGAGACACAGAGATGGCCAAGACGCACATGAAAAGCTGCTCAACAGCACTAATTATTAGAGAAATGCAAATCAAAACTACAATGAGGTATCACCTCACACCTGTTAGAATCGGCATCATCAGAAAATCTACAAACAACCAATTCTGGGGAGGGTGTGGACAAAAGGAGCCCTCTTCCACTATTGGTGGGAATGTAAATTGATACAGTCACTATGGAGAACAGTATGGAGTTTCCTTAAAAAATTTAGAAATAGAATTTCCATCTGATCCAGCAATCCCACTTCTGGGCATATACCCAGAGAAAACCGTATTTCAAAAAGGCACATTCACCACAATGTTCGTTGCAGCACTATTTACAATAGCCAGGTAATGGAAGCAACCTAAATGCCCACAGACAGATGAATGGATAAAGATGTGGTACATATATAAAATGGAATATTACTCGGCCATTAAAAGGAATGAAACTGGGTCATTTGTAGAGACATCGATGGATCAAGAGACTGTCATACAGAATGAAGTAAGTCAGAAAGAGGAAAACAAATATTGTATATTAATGCATATATGTGGAGCCTAAAAATGGTACAGATGAACTGGTTTGCAGGGAAGAAATAGAGACACAGAGGTAGAGAACAAACGTATGGACACCAAGTGTGGGAAGCCATGGTGTGGTGGTGGTGGGATGAGTTGGGAGTTTGGGATTGACCTGTATACATGTATATGCATAAAATACATAACTAATAATAACGTGCTGTATAAAAATATAAATAAAATTAAATTTCAAAATTTTAAAAAATAAAATTTAAAAATAAAACAGAAAAAAGTTCTTCCCGTCACACAGATGTATTTATAGGAATGAATTATTTCCATGCTTATATCTATAAATACATAAAAGAGGAATAAAATCTAACTTGAACCATAAAAAAAAAAAACCTGAACCCACGAGTTATACAGAGGAAAACCCTATCAGGGCACTTGCTCCAGTGGTAAACACTTCTGAAATTGGTCAGAGGTGGGGAACCATCTCCCATACAGCCAGCAACCCACCCCCCACGCAAGGAGCGTCCTCATTGCAAAGCTGGGGGACCGTGCCGAGGCATCTGTGAGTAAACGTGAGCTGAGCCCCAGGCCAGCTGCTGCTGAACTGTTCCCACCCTTTCCAGGTAAAACACCTGAATATGTACAAGGGCTTGAAAGCCTAGAGGAAGGACCGTGGAGCCACACCAGCGACAGCACGCAGGCCAACTTGGTGCCTGCAGGCCAGCCAGTGTGGTCCTGGCACCGGGCGCTCTTCCAGAAGCTTTCCATTGCCCTGCCTGAGATACCCCTCCTGTCCCGGCCCCCACTGCTTTTTTCCTTCCTCACCTCTGTCCGGAGAGAAATTCCAGCAGAATGTATGGGTGACACAACCTCTTCTTTACAGGCGGCAGCCTGGCAACTCCTGCAGAAAGGCCAGCAGAACCCCACTCACACCGGGCCACCCACAAAGCTCTGGCCCCTCATTCCCTCCCACCAGCACAGCCCCGAGACTGCTGACGGGGCAGACAATATGGAGTCAGGCACAGCTTCAGGGGCTATTGCTGCCTGGAGCGCTGTTTATATTGACCTCAACGAGGCACACCTGGGGAGGGCGGGCCGTCAGGGTAAGGCTGCCCAGGTCAGCTAATCCACAACCCTCAGGGAATCACATTGTTGAAAATGGACCCCGCTAAGGCAGAAGAGAAGCCAAGGGAAAAAAGGACACAATGCCATTTGCAGCACCGTAGATGAGTCTAGAAGTAATCACGTGACTTGTAGTAAGTCAGAAAGTGAAAGACACATATCATATCATATCACTTACAGGTGTTACCTAAAAATGGATACCAGGGCAGATATTTCCACGGAGAAGGGCAATCACAGATTCAGTAAACAAACTTATGGTTCACCAATGGAAAGGTGTGAGGATTGGTTTCATTACGATATCGGGGTTAACAGACATATACAAACACAGGTGACATATATAATCACCAAAGACCTACAGAATACCAAGAGAGGACTACTCAACATTCTGTCATAACGTACATGGGAAAAGGATCCCAGGAAGAACAGACATCTGTATATGTGTAAAAGAACCACATCTTCCACACCTACAACAAGCCAAACATTGTAATCAAACTTGCTGTAATAAGAAATAAAAAATTAAATTAAAAACACGAACAAGAAGTAGTGAGACAAACGTGAGGGGCTTTCTCCTGGCACATTCCATTCTAAACTCCAATCTAGAACACCACTTCCACTGAGGCTCTCTTGCCCTAGTAACCAGATTTGGTAAGGGTGAACTGCTGCCACCTTGTGGCCGTTTCACACAACAGCAGCTTTAATCCCAACGCTAATGGTCAGTTGATATTCAAAATCATTGCAGGCCTGTAAATGACACCTGCCCTGAAAACAAATCCTGGGGTCACATATCGACCAAAAAATTCAAAGGACGTCCATATTTCAAAACGACCGTTTCAAAAGGCATATTTTACGCACATTAGTGTTCTGCTTCTTTCCTTTCTTTCCTTTTTTGTTAAAAAAAAAAACGGGAATGGAAAAAGGCATCCCTCAGAATGGGCGAAAATCGTTGCAGACGAATCAATGGACAGAGGTTTAATCTCCAATATATATATACAGCTCATGCAGCTTAATATTAAAAAAACAAACAACCCAAAAAAAAAATGGGCAGAAGATCTAAAGAGACGTTTCTTCAAAGGAGACACAGAGATGGCCAAGACGCACATGAAAAGCTGCTCAACAGCACTAATTATTAGAGAAATGCAAATCAAAACTACAATGAGGTATCACCTCACACCTGTTAGAATCGGCATCATCAGAAAATCTACAAACAACCAATTCTGGGGAGGGTGTGGACAAAAGGATCCCTCTTCCACTATTGGTGGGAATGTAAATTGATACAGTCACTATGGAGAACAGTATGGAGTTTCCTTAAAAAATTTAGAAATAGAATTTCCATCTGATCCAGCAATCCCACTTCTGGGCATATACCCAGAGAAAACCGTATTTCAAAAAGGCACATTCACCACAATGTTCGTTGCAGCACTATTTACAATAGCCAGGTAATGGAAGCAACCTAAATGCCCACAGACAGATGAATGGATAAAGATGTGGTACATATATAAAATGGAATATTACTCGGCCATTAAAAGGAATGAAACTGGGTCATTTGTAGAGACATCGATGGATCAAGAGACTGTCATACAGAATGAAGTAAGTCAGAAAGAGGAAAACAAATATTGTATATTAATGCATATATGTGGAGCCTAAAAATGGTACAGATGAACTGGTTTGCAGGGAAGAAATAGAGACACAGAGGTAGAGAACAAACGTATGGACACCAAGTGTGGGAAGCCATGGGGTGGTGGTGGTGGGATGAGTTGGGAGTTTGGGATTGACCTGTATACATGTATATGCATAAAATACATAACTAATAATAACGTGCTGTATAAAAAAATAAATAAAATTAAATTTCAAAATTTTAAAAAATAAAATTTAAAAATAAAACAGAAAAAAGTTCTTCCCGTCACACAGATGTATTTATAGGAATGAATTATTTCCATGCTTATATCTATAAATACATAAAAGAGGAATAAAATCTAACTTGAACCATAAAAAAAAAAACCTGAACCCACGAGTTATACAGAGGAAAACCCTATCAGGGCACTTGCTCCAGTGGTAAACACTTCTGAAATTGGTCAGAGGTGGGGAACCATCTCCCATACAGCCAGCAACCCACCCCCCACGCAAGGAGCGTCCTCATTGCAAAGCTTGGGGACCGTGCCGAGGCATCTGTGAGTAAACGTGAGCTGAGCCCCAGGCCAGCTGCTGCTGAACTGTTCCCACCCTTTCCAGGTAAAACACCTGAATATGTACAAGGGCTTGAAAGCCTAGAGGAAGGACCGTGGAGCCACACCAGCGACAGCACGCAGGCCAACTTGGTGCCTGCAGGCCAGCCAGTGTGGTCCTGGCACCGGGCGCTCTTCCAGAAGCTTTCCATTGCCCTGCCTGAGATACCCCTCCTGTCCCGGCCCCCACTGCTTTTTTCCTTCCTCACCTCTGTCCGGAGAGAAATTCCAGCAGAAGGTATGGGTGACACAACCTCTTCTTTACAGGCGGCAGCCTGGCAACTCCTGCAGAAAGGCCAGCAGAACCCCACTCACACCGGGCCACCCACAAAGCTGTGGCCCCTCACTCCCTCCCGCCAGCACAGCCCCGAGACTGCTGACGGGGCAGAGAATATGGAGTCAGGCACAGCTTCAGGGGCTATTGCTGCCTGGAGCGCTGTTTATATTGACCTCAACGAGGCACACCTGGGGAGGGCGGGCCGTCAGGGTAAGGCTGCCCAGGTCAGCTAATCCACAACCCTCAGGGAATCACATTGTTGAAAATGGACCCCGCTAAGGCAGAAGAGAAGCCAAGGGAAAAAAGGACACAATGCCATTTGCAGCACCGTAGATGAGTCTAGAAGTAATCACGTGACTTGTAGTAAGTCAGAAAGTGAAAGACACATATCATATCATATCACTTACAGGTGTTACCTAAAAATGGATACCAGGGCAGATATTTCCACGGAGAAGGGCAATCACAGATTCAGTAAACAAACTTATGGTTCACCAATGGAAAGGTGTGAGGATTGGTTTCATTACGATATCGGGGTTAACAGACATATACAAACACAGGTGACATATATAATCACCAAAGACCTACAGAATACCAAGAGAGGACTACTCAACATTCTGTCATAACGTACATGGGAAAAGGATCCCAGGAAGAACAGACATCTGTATATGTGTAAAAGAACCACATCTTCCACACCTACAACAAGCCAAACATTGTAATCAAACTTGCTGTAATAAGAAATAAAAAATTAAATTAAAAACACGAACAAGAAGTAGTGAGACAAACGTGAGGGGCTTTCTCCTGGCACATTCCATTCTAAACTCCAATCTAGAACACCACTTCCACTGAGGCTCTCTTGCCCTAGTAACCAGATTTGGTAAGGGTGAACTGCTGCCACCTTGTGGCCGTTTCACACAACAGCAGCTTTAATCCCAACGCTAATGGTCAGTTGATATTCAAAATCATTGCAGGCCTGTAAATGACACCTGCCCTGAAAACAAATCCTGGGGTCACATATCGACCAAAAAATTCAAAGGACGTCCATATTTCAAAACGACCGTTTCAAAAGGCATATTTTACGCACATTAGTGTTCTGCTTCTTTCCTTTCTTTCCTTTTTTGTTAAAAAAAAAACGGGAATGGAAAAAGGCATCCCTCAGAATGGGCGAAAATCGTTGCAGACGAATCAATGGACAGAGGTTTAATCTCCAATATATATATACAGCTCATGCAGCTTAATATTAAAAAAACAAACAACCCAAAAAAAAATGGGCAGAAGATCTAAAGAGACGTTTCTTCAAAGGAGACACAGAGATGGCCAAGACGCACATGAAAAGCTGCTCAACAGCACTAATTATTAGAGAAATGCAAATCAAAACTACAATGAGGTATCACCTCACACCTGTTAGAATCGGCATCATCAGAAAATCTACAAACAACCAATTCTGGGGAGGGTGTGGACAAAAGGAGCCCTCTTCCACTATTGGTGGGAATGTAAATTGATACAGTCACTATGGAGAACAGTATGGAGTTTCCTTAAAAAATTTAGAAATAGAATTTCCATCTGATCCAGCAATCCCACTTCTGGGCATATACCCAGAGAAAACCGTATTTCAAAAAGGCACATTCACCACAATGTTCGTTGCAGCACTATTTACAATAGCCAGGTAATGGAAGCAACCTAAATGCCCACAGACAGATGAATGGATAAAGATGTGGTACATATATAAAATGGAATATTACTCGGCCATTAAAAGGAATGAAACTGGGTCATTTGTAGAGACATCGATGGATCAAGAGACTGTCATACAGAATGAAGTAAGTCAGAAAGAGGAAAACAAATATTGTATATTAATGCATATATGTGGAGCCTAAAAATGGTACAGATGAACTGGTTTGCAGGGAAGAAATAGAGACACAGAGGTAGAGAACAAACGTATGGACACCAAGTGTGGGAAGCCATGGGGTGGTGGTGGTGGGATGAGTTGGGAATTTGGGATTGACCTGTATACATGTATATGCATAAAATACATAACTAATAATAACGTGCTGTATAAAAAAATAAATAAAATTAAATTTCAAAATTTTAAAAAATAAAATTTAAAAATAAAACAGAAAAAAGTTCTTCCCGTCACACAGATGTATTTATAGGAATGAATTATTTCCATGCTTATATCTATAAATACATAAAAGAGGAATAAAATCTAACTTGAACCATTAAAAAAAAAAAACCTGAACCCACGAGTTATACAGAGGAAAACCCTATCAGGGCACTTGCTCCAGTGGTAAACAATTCTGAAATTGGTCAGAGGTGGGGAACCATCTCCCATACAGCCAGCAACCCGCCCCCCACGCAAGGAGCGTCCTCATTGCAAAGCTGGGGGACCGTGCCGAGGCATCTGTGAGTAAACGTGAGCTGAGCCCCAGGCCAGCTGCTGCTGAACTGTTCCCACCCTTTCCAGGTAAAACACCTGAATATGTACAAGGGCTTGAAAGCCTAGAGGAAGGACCGTGGAGCCACACCAGCGACAGCACGCAGGCCAACTTGGTGCCTGCAGGCCAGCCAGTGTGGTCCTGGCACCGGGCACTCTTCCAGAATCTTTCCATTGCCCTGCCTGAGATACCCCTCCTGTCCCGGCCCCCACTGCTTTTTTCCTTCCTCACCTCTGTCCGGAGAGAAATTCCAGCAGAAGGTATGGGTGACACAACCTCTTCTTTACAGGCGGCAGCCTGGCAACTCCTGCAGAAAGGCCAGCAGAACCCCACTCACACCGGGCCACCCACAAAGCTGTGGCCCCTCACTCCCTCCCGCCAGCACAGCCCCGAGACTGCTGACGGGGCAGAGAATATGGAGTCAGGCACAGCTTCAGGGGCTATTGCTGCCTGGAGCGCTGTTTATATTGACCTCAACGAGGCACACCTGGGGAGGGCGGGCCGTCAGGGTAAGGCTGCCCAGGTCAGCTAATCCACAACCCTCAGGGAATCACATTGTTGAAAATGGACCCCGCTAAGGCAGAAGAGAAGCCAAGGGAAAAAAGGACACAATGCCATTTGCAGCACCGTAGATGAGTCTAGAAGTAATCACGTGACTTGTAGTAAGTCAGAAAGTGAAAGACACATATCATATCATATCACTTACAGGTGTTACCTAAAAATGGATACCAGGGCAGATATTTCCACGGAGAAGGGCAATCACAGATTCAGTAAACAAACTTATGGTTCACCAATGGAAAGGTGTGAGGATTGGTTTCATTACGATATCGGGGTTAACAGACATATACAAACACAGGTGACATATATAATCACCAAAGACCTACAGAATACCAAGAGAGGACTACTCAACATTCTGTCATAACGTACATGGGAAAAGGATCCCAGGAAGAACAGACATCTGTATATGTGTAAAAGAACCACATCTTCCACACCTACAACAAGCCAAACATTGTAATCAAACTTGCTGTAATAAGAAATAAAAAATTAAATTAAAAACACGAACAAGAAGTAGTGAGACAAACGTGAGGGGCTTTCTCCTGGCACATTCCATTCTAAACTCCAATCTAGAACACCACTTCCACTGAGGCTCTCTTGCCCTAGTAACCAGATTTGGTAAGGGTGAACTGCTGCCACCTTGTGGCCGTTTCACACAACAGCAGCTTTAATCCCAACGCTAATGGTCAGTTGATATTCAAAATCATTGCAGGCCTGTAAATGACACCTGCCCTGAAAACAAATCCTGGGGTCACATATCGACCAAAAAATTCAAAGGACGTCCATATTTCAAAACGACCGTTTCAAAAGGCATATTTTACGCACATTAGTGTTCTGCTTCTTTCCTTTCTTTCCTTTTTTGTTAAAAAAAAACGGGAATGGAAAAAGGCATCCCTCAGAATGGGCGAAAATCGTTGCAGACGAATCAATGGACAGAGGTTTAATCTCCAATAGATATATACAGCTCATGCAGCTTAATATTAAAAAAACAAACAACCCAAAAAAAAATGGGCAGAAGATCTAAAGAGACGTTTCTTCAAAGGAGACACAGAGATGGCCAAGACGCACATGAAAAGCTGCTCAACAGCACTAATTATTAGAGAAATGCAAATCAAAACTACAATGAGGTATCACCTCACACTTGTTAGAATCGACATCATCAGAAAATCTACAAACAACCAATTCTGGGGAGGGTGTGGACAAAAGGAGCCCTCTTCCACTATTGGTGGGAATGTAAATTGATACAGTCACTATGGAGAACAGTATGGAGTTTCCTTAAAAAATTTAGAAATAGAATTTCCATCTGATCCAGCAATCCCACTTCTGGGCATATACCCAGAGAAAACCGTATTTCAAAAAGGCACATTCACCACAATGTTCGTTGCAGCACTATTTACAATAGCCAGGTAATGGAAGCAACCTAAATGCCCACAGACAGATGAATGGATAAAGATGTGGTACATATATAAAATGGAATATTACTCGGCCATTAAAAGGAATGAAACTGGGTCATTTGTAGAGACATCGATGGATCAAGAGACTGTCATACAGAATGAAGTAAGTCAGAAAGAGGAAAACAAATATTGTATATTAATGCATATATGTGGAGCCTAAAAATGGTACAGATGAACTGGTTTGCAGGGAAGAAATAGAGACACAGAGGTAGAGAACAAACGTATGGACACCAAGTGTGGGAAGCCATGGGGTGGTGGTGGTGGGATGAGTTGGGAGTTTGGGATTGACCTGTATACATGTATATGCATAAAATACATAACTAATAATAACGTGCTGTATAAAAAAATAAATAAAATTAAATTTCAAAATTTTAAAAAATAAAATTTAAAAATAAAACAGAAAACAGTTCTTCCCGTCACACAGATGTATTTATAGGAATGAATTATTTCCATGCTTATATCTATAAATACATAAAAGAGGAATAAAATCTAACTTGAACCATTAAAAAAAAACCTGAACCCACGAGTTATACAGAGGAAAACCCTATCAGGGCACTTGCTCCAGTGTTAAACAATTCTGAAATTGGTCAGAGGTAGGGAACCATCTCCCATACAGCCAGCAACCCACCCCCCACGCAAGGAGCGTCCTCATTGCAAAGCTGGGGGACCGTGCCGAGGCATCTGTGAGTAAACGTGAGCTGAGCCCCAGGCCAGCTGCTGCTGAACTGTTCCCACCCTTTCCACGTAAAACACCTGAATATGTACAAGGGCTTGAAAGCCTAGAGGAAGGACCGTGGAGCCACACCAGCGACAGCACGCAGGCCAACTTGGTGCCTGCAGGCCAGCCAGTGTGGTCCTGGCACCGGGCGCTCTTCCAGAATCTTTCCATTGCCCTGCCTGAGATACCCCTCCTGTCCCGGCCCCCACTGCTTTTTTCCTTCCTCACCTCTGTCCGGAGAGAAATTCCAGCAGAAGGTATGGGTGACACAACCTCTTCTTTACAGGCGGCAGCCTGGCAACTCCTGCAGAAAGGCCAGCAGAACCCCACTCACACCGGGCCACCCACAAAGCTGTGGCCCCTCACTCCCTCCCGCCAGCACAGCCCCGAGACTGCTGACGGGGCAGAGAATATGGAGTCAGGCACAGCTTCAGGGGCTATTGCTGCCTGGAGCGCTGTTTATATTGACCTCAACGAGGCACACCTGGGGAGGGCGGGCCGTCAGGGTAAGGCTGCCCAGGTCAGCTAATCCACAACCCTCAGGGAATCACATTGTTGAAAATGGACCCCGCTAAGGCAGAAGAGAAGCCAAGGGAAAAAAGGACACAATGCCATTTGCAGCACCGTAGATGAGTCTAGAAGTAATCACGTGACTTGTAGTAAGTCAGAAAGTGAAAGACACATATCATATCATATCACTTACAGGTGTTACCTAAAAATGGATACCAGGGCAGATATTTCCACGGAGAAGGGCAATCACAGATTCAGTAAACAAACTTATGGTTCACCAATGGAAAGGTGTGAGGATTGGTTTCATTACGATATCGGGGTTAACAGACATATACAAACACAGGTGACATATATAATCACCAAAGACCTACAGAATACCAAGAGAGGACTACTCAACATTCTGTCATAACGTACATGGGAAAAGGATCCCAGGAAGAACAGACATCTGTATATGTGTAAAAGAACCACATCTTCCACACCTACAACAAGCCAAACATTGTAATCAAACTTGCTGTAATAAGAAATAAAAAATTAAATTAAAAACACGAACAAGAAGTAGTGAGACAAACGTGAGGGGCTTTCTCCTGGCACATTCCATTCTAAACTCCAATCTAGAACACCACTTCCACTGAGGCTCTCTTGCCCTAGTAACCAGATTTGGTAAGGGTGAACTGCTGCCACCTTGTGGCCGTTTCACACAACAGCAGCTTTAATCCCAACGCTAATGGTCAGTTGATATTCAAAATCATTGCAGGCCTGTAAATGACACCTGCCCTGAAAACAAATCCTGGGGTCACATATCGACCAAAAAATTCAAAGGACGTCCATATTTCAAAACGACCGTTTCAAAAGGCATATTTTACGCACATTAGTGTTCTGCTTCTTTCCTTTCTTTCCTTTTTTGTTAAAAAAAAAACGGGAATGGAAAAAGGCATCCCTCAGAATGGGCGAAAATCGTTGCAGACGAATCAATGGACAGAGGTTTAATCTCCAATATATATATACAGCTCATGCAGCTTAATATTAAAAAAACAAACAACCCAAAAAAAAATGGGCAGAAGATCTAAAGAGACGTTTCTTCAAAGGAGACACAGAGATGGCCAAGATGCACATGAAAAGCTGCTCAACAGCACTAATTATTAGAGAAATGCAAATCAAAACTACAATGAGGTATCACCTCACACCTGTTAGAATCGGCATCATCAGAAAATCTACAAACAACCAATTCTGGGGAGGGTGTGGACAAAAGGAGCCCTCTTCCACTATTGGTGGGAATGTAAATTGATACAGTCACTATGGAGAACAGTATGGAGTTTCCTTAAAAAATTTAGAAATAGAATTTCCATCTGATCCAGCAATCCCACTTCTGGGCATATACCCAGAGAAAACCGTATTTCAAAAAGGCACATTCACCACAATGTTCGTTGCAGCACTATTTACAATAGCCAGGTAATGGAAGCAACCTAAATGCCCACAGACAGATGAATGGATAAAGATGTGGTACATATATAAAATGGAATATTACTCGGCCATTAAAAGGAATGAAACTGGGTCATTTGTAGAGACATCGATGGATCAAGAGACTGTCATACAGAATGAAGTAAGTCAGAAAGAGGAAAACAAATATTGTATATTAATGCATATATGTGGAGCCTAAAAATGGTACAGATGAACTGGTTTGCAGGGAAGAAATAGAGACACAGAGGTAGAGAACAAACGTATGGACACCAAGTGTGGGAAGCCATGGGGTGGTGGTGGTGGGATGAGTTGGGAGTTTGGGATTGACCTGTATACATGTATATGCATAAAATACATAACTAATAATAACGTGCTGTATAAAAAAATAAATAAAATTAAATTTCAAAATTTTAAAAAATAAAATTTAAAAATAAAACAGAAAAAAGTTCTTCCCGTCACACAGATGTATTTATAGGAATGAATTATTTCCATGCTTATATCTATAAATACATAAAAGAGGAATAAAATCTAACTTGAACCATAAAAAAAAAAAACCTGAACCCACGAGTTATACAGAGGAAAACCCTATCAGGGCACTTGCTCCAGTGGTAAACAATTCTGAAATTGGTCAGAGGTGGGGAACCATCTCCCATACAGCCAGCAACCCACCCCCCACGCAAGGAGCTTCCTCATTGCAAAGCTGGGGGACCGTCCCGAGGCATCTGTGAGTAAACGTGAGCTGAGCCCCAGGCCAGCTGCTGCTGAACTGTTCCCACCCTTTCCAGGTAAAACACCTGAATATGTACAAGGGCTTGAAAGCCTAGAGGAAGGACCGTGGAGCCACACCAGCGACCGCACGCAGGCCAACTTGGTGCCTGCAGGCCAGCCAGTGTGGTCCTGGCACCGGGCGCTCTTCCAGAAGCTTTCCATTGCCCTGCCTGAGATAACCCTCCTGTCCCGGCCCCCACTGCTTTTTTCCTTCCTCACCTCTGTCCGGAGAGAAATTCCAGCAGAATGTATGGGTGACACAACCTCTTCTTTACAGGCGGCAGCCTGGCAACTCCTGCAGAAAGGCCAGCAGAACCCCACTCACACCGGGCCACCCACAAAGCTCTGGCCCCTCATTCCCTCCCACCAGCACAGCCCCGAGACTGCTGACGGGGCAGACAATATGGAGTCAGGCACAGCTTCAGGGGCTATTGCTGCCTGGAGCGCTGTTTATATTGACCTCAACGAGGCACACCTGGGGAGGGCGGGCCGTCAGGGTAAGGCTGCCCAGGTCAGCTAATCCACAACCCTCAGGGAATCACATTGTTGAAAATGGACCCCGCTAAGGCAGAAGAGAAGCCAAGGGAAAAAAGGACACAATGCCATTTGCAGCACCGTAGATGAGTCTAGAAGTAATCACGTGACTTGTAGTAAGTCAGAAAGTGAAAGACACATATCATATCATATCACTTACAGGTGTTACCTAAAAATGGATACCAGGGCAGATATTTCCACGGAGAAGGGCAATCACAGATTCAGTAAACAAACTTATGGTTCACCAATGGAAAGGTGTGAGGATTGGTTTCATTACGATATCGGGGTTAACAGACATATACAAACACAGGTGACATATATAATCACCAAAGACCTACAGAATACCAAGAGAGGACTACTCAACATTCTGTCATAACGTACATGGGAAAAGGATCCCAGGAAGAACAGACATCTGTATATGTGTAAAAGAACCACATCTTCCACACCTACAACAAGCCAAACATTGTAATCAAACTTGCTGTAATAAGAAATAAAAAATTAAATTAAAAACACGAACAAGAAGTAGTGAGACAAACGTGAGGGGCTTTCTCCTGGCACATTCCATTCTAAACTCCAATCTAGAACACCACTTCCACTGAGGCTCTCTTGCCCTAGTAACCAGATTTGGTAAGGGTGAACTGCTGCCACCTTGTGGCCGTTTCACACAACAGCAGCTTTAATCCCAACGCTAATGGTCAGTTGATATTCAAAATCATTGCAGGCCTGTAAATGACACCTGCCCTGAAAACAAATCCTGGGGTCACATATCGACCAAAAAATTCAAAGGACGTCCATATTTCAAAACGACCGTTTCAAAAGGCATATTTTACGCACATTAGTGTTCTGCTTCTTTCCTTTCTTTCCTTTTTTGTTAAAAAAAAAAAACGGGAATGGAAAAAGGCATCCCTCAGAATGGGCGAAAATCGTTGCAGACGAATCAATGGACAGAGGTTTAATCTCCAATATATATATACAGCTCATGCAGCTTAATATTAAAAAAACAAACAACCAAAAAAAAAATGGGCAGAAGATCTAAAGAGACGTTTCTTCAAAGGAGACACAGAGATGGCCAAGACGCACATGAAAAGCTGCTCAACAGCACTAATTATTAGAGAAATGCAAATCAAAACTACAATGAGGTATCACCTCACACCTGTTAGAATCGGCATCATCAGAAAATCTACAAACAACCAATTCTGGGGAGGGTGTGGACAAAAGGATCCCTCTTCCACTATTGGTGGGAATGTAAATTGATACAGTCACTATGGAGAACAGTATGGAGTTTCCTTAAAAAATTTAGAAATAGAATTTCCATCTGATCCAGCAATCCCACTTCTGGGCATATACCCAGAGAAAACCGTATTTCAAAAAGGCACATTCACCACAATGTTCGTTGCAGCACTATTTACAATAGCCAGGTAATGGAAGCAACCTAAATGCCCACAGACAGATGAATGGATAAAGATGTGGTACATATATAAAATGGAATATTACTCGGCCATTAAAAGGAATGAAACTGGGTCATTTGTAGAGACATCGATGGATCAAGAGACTGTCATACAGAATGAAGTAAGTCAGAAAGAGGAAAACAAATATTGTATATTAATGCATATATGTGGAGCCTAAAAATGGTACAGATGAACTGGTTTGCAGGGAAGAAATAGAGACACAGAGGTAGAGAACAAACGTATGGACACCAAGTGTGGGAAGCCATGGGGTGGTGGTGGTGGGATGAGTTGGGAGTTTGGGATTGACCTGTATACATGTATATGCATAAAATACATAACTAATAATAACGTGCTGTATAAAAAAATAAATAAAATTAAATTTCAAAATTTTAAAAAATAAAATTTAAAAATAAAACAGAAAAAAGTTCTTCCCGTCACACAGATGTATTTATAGGAATGAATTATTTCCATGCTTATATCTATAAATACATAAAAGAGGAATAAAATCTAACTTGAACCATAAAAAAAAAAACCTGAACCCACGAGTTATACAGAGGAAAACCCTATCAGGGCACTTGCTCCAGTGGTAAACACTTCTGAAATTGGTCAGAGGTGGGGAACCATCTCCCATACAGCCAGCAACCCACCCCCCACGCAAGGAGCGTCCTCATTGCAAAGCTTGGGGACCGTGCCGAGGCATCTGTGAGTAAACGTGAGCTGAGCCCCAGGCCAGCTGCTGCTGAACTGTTCCCACCCTTTCCAGGTAAAACACCTGAATATGTACAAGGGCTTGAAAGCCTAGAGGAAGGACTGTGGAGCCACACCAGCGACCGCACGCAGGCCAACTTGGTGCCTGCAGGCCAGCCAGTGTGGTCCTGGCACCGGGCGCTCTTCCAGAAGCTTTCCATTGCCCTGCCTGAGATACCCCTCCTGTCCCGGCCCCCACTGCTTTTTTCCTTCCTCACCTCTGTCCGGAGAGAAATTCCAGCAGAAGGTATGGGTGACACAACCTCTTCTTTACAGGCGGCAGCCTGGCAACTCCTGCAGAAAGGCCAGCAGAACCCCACTCACACCGGGCCACCCACAAAGCTGTGGCCCCTCACTCCCTCCCACCAGCACAGCCCCGAGACTGCTGACGGGGCAGACAATATGGAGTCAGGCACAGCTTCAGGGGCTATTGCTGCCTGGAGCGCTGTTTATATTGACCTCAACGAGGCACACCTGGGGAGGGCGGGCCGTCAGGGTAAGGCTGCCCAGGTCAGCTAATCCACAACCCTCAGGGAATCACATTGTTGAAAATGGACCCCGCTAAGGCAGAAGAGAAGCCAAGGGAAAAAAGGACACAATGCCATTTGCAGCACCGTAGATGAGTCTAGAAGTAATCACGTGACTTGTAGTAAGTCAGAAAGTGAAAGACACATATCATATCATATCACTTACAGGTGTTACCTAAAAATGGATACCAGGGCAGATATTTCCACGGAGAAGGGCAATCACAGATTCAGTAAACAAACTTATGGTTCACCAATGGAAAGGTGTGAGGATTGGTTTCATTACGATATCGGGGTTAACAGACATATACAAACACAGGTGACATATATAATCACCAAAGACCTACAGAATACCAAGAGAGGACTACTCAACATTCTGTCATAACGTACATGGGAAAAGGATCCCAGGAAGAACAGACATCTGTATATGTGTAAAAGAACCACATCTTCCACACCTACAACAAGCCAAACATTGTAATCAAACTTGCTGTAATAAGAAATAAAAAATTAAATTAAAAACACGAACAAGAAGTAGTGAGACAAACGTGAGGGGCTTTCTCCTGGCACATTCCATTCTAAACTCCAATCTAGAACACCACTTCCACTGAGGCTCTCTTGCCCTAGTAACCAGATTTGGTAAGGGTGAACTGCTGCCACCTTGTGGCCGTTTCACACAACAGCAGCTTTAATCCCAACGCTAATGGTCAGTTGATATTCAAAATCATTGCAGGCCTGTAAATGACACCTGTCCTGAAAACAAATCCT
Organism: Mesoplodon mirus; assembly: GCF_964341445.2. Classification (NCBI taxonomy): domain Eukaryota; kingdom Metazoa; phylum Chordata; class Mammalia; order Artiodactyla; family Ziphiidae; genus Mesoplodon; species Mesoplodon mirus. Next base: position 103,828,555 of record NC_138987.1, on the reverse strand, counting down.
GGGGTCACATATCGACCAAAAAATTCAAAGGACGTCCATATTTCAAAACGACCGTTTCAAAAGGCATATTTTACGCACATTAGTGTTCTGCTTCTTTCCTTTCTTTCCTTTTTTGTTAAAAAAAAAAACGGGAATGGAAAAAGGCATCCCTCAGAATGGGCGAAAATCGTTGCAGACGAATCAATGGACAGAGGTTTAATCTCCAATATATATATACAGCTCATGCAGCTTAATATTAAAAAAACAAACAACCCAAAAAAAATGGGCAGAAGATCTAAAGAGACGTTTCTTCAAAGGAGACACAGAGATGGCCAAGACGCACATGAAAAGCTGCTCAACAGCACTAATTATTAGAGAAATGCAAATCAAAACTACAATGAGGTATCACCTCACACCTGTTAGAATCGGCATCATCAGAAAATCTACAAACAACCAATTCTGGGGAGGGTGTGGACAAAAGGAGCCCTCTTCCACTATTGGTGGGAATGTAAATTGATACAGTCACTATGGAGAACAGTATGGAGTTTCCTTAAAAAATTTAGAAATAGAATTTCCATCTGATCCAGCAATCCCACTTCTGGGCATATACCCAGAGAAAACCGTATTTCAAAAAGGCACATTCACCACAATGTTCGTTGCAGCACTATTTACAATAGCCAGGTAATGGAAGCAACCTAAATGCCCACAGACAGATGAATGGATAAAGATGTGGTACATATATAAAATGGAATATTACTCGGCCATTAAAAGGAATGAAACTGGGTCATTTGTAGAGACATCGATGGATCAAGAGACTGTCATACAGAATGAAGTAAGTCAGAAAGAGGAAAACAAATATTGTATATTAATGCATATATGTGGAGCCTAAAAATGGTACAGATGAACTGGTTTGCAGGGAAGAAATAGAGACACAGAGGTAGAGAACAAACGTATGGACACCAAGTGTGGGAAGCCATGGGGTGGTGGTGGTGGGATGAGTTGGGAGTTTGGGATTGACCTGTATACATGTATATGCATAAAATACATAACTAATAATAACGTGCTGTATAAAAAAATAAATAAAATTAAATTTCAAAATTTTAAAAAATAAAATTTAAAAATAAAACAGAAAAAAGTTCTTCCCGTCACACAGATGTATTTATAGGAATGAATTATTTCCATGCTTATATCTATAAATACATAAAAGAGGAATAAAATCTAACTTGAACCATAAAAAAAAAAACCTGAACCCACGAGTTATACAGAGGAAAACCCTATCAGGGCACTTGCTCCAGTGGTAAACACTTCTGAAATTGGTCAGAGGTGGGGAACCATCTCCCATACAGCCAGCAACCCACCCCCCACGCAAGGAGCGTCCTCATTGCAAAGCTTGGGGACCGTGCCGAGGCATCTGTGAGTAAACGTGAGCTGAGCCCCAGGCCAGCTGCTGCTGAACTGTTCCCACCCTTTCCAGGTAAAACACCTGAATATGTACAAGGGCTTGAAAGCCTAGAGGAAGGACTGTGGAGCCACACCAGCGACCGCACGCAGGCCAACTTGGTGCCTGCAGGCCAGCCAGTGTGGTCCTGGCACCGGGCGCTCTTCCAGAAGCTTTCCATTGCCCTGCCTGAGATACCCCTCCTGTCCCGGCCCCCACTGCTTTTTTCCTTCCTCACCTCTGTCCGGAGAGAAATTCCAGCAGAAGGTATGGGTGACACAACCTCTTCTTTACAGGCGGCAGCCTGGCAACTCCTGCAGAAAGGCCAGCAGAACCCCACTCACACCGGGCCACCCACAAAGCTGTGGCCCCTCACTCCCTCCCACCAGCACAGCCCCGAGACTGCTGACGGGGCAGACAATATGGAGTCAGGCACAGCTTCAGGGGCTATTGCTGCCTGGAGCGCTGTTTATATTGACCTCAACGAGGCACACCTGGGGAGGGCGGGCCGTCAGGGTAAGGCTGCCCAGGTCAGCTAATCCACAACCCTCAGGGAATCACATTGTTGAAAATGGACCCCGCTAAGGCAGAAGAGAAGCCAAGGGAAAAAAGGACACAATGCCATTTGCAGCACCGTAGATGAGTCTAGAAGTAATCACGTGACTTGTAGTAAGTCAGAAAGTGAAAGACACATATCATATCATATCACTTACAGGTGTTACCTAAAAATGGATACCAGGGCAGATATTTCCACGGAGAAGGGCAATCACAGATTCAGTAAACAAACTTATGGTTCACCAATGGAAAGGTGTGAGGATTGGTTTCATTACGATATCGGGGTTAACAGACATATACAAACACAGGTGACATATATAATCACCAAAGACCTACAGAATACCAAGAGAGGACTACTCAACATTCTGTCATAACGTACATGGGAAAAGGATCCCAGGAAGAACAGACATCTGTATATGTGTAAAAGAACCACATCTTCCACACCTACAACAAGCCAAACATTGTAATCAAACTTGCTGTAATAAGAAATAAAAAATTAAATTAAAAACACGAACAAGAAGTAGTGAGACAAACGTGAGGGGCTTTCTCCTGGCACATTCCATTCTAAACTCCAATCTAGAACACCACTTCCACTGAGGCTCTCTTGCCCTAGTAACCAGATTTGGTAAGGGTGAACTGCTGCCACCTTGTGGCCGTTTCACACAACAGCAGCTTTAATCCCAACGCTAATGGTCAGTTGATATTCAAAATCATTGCAGGCCTGTAAATGACACCTGCCCTGAAAACAAATCCTGGGGTCACATATCGACCAAAAAATTCAAAGGACGTCCATATTTCAAAACGACCGTTTCAAAAGGCATATTTTACGCACATTAGTGTTCTGCTTCTTTCCTTTCTTTCCTTTTTTGTTAAAAAAAAAACGGGAATGGAAAAAGGCATCCCTCAGAATGGGCGAAAATCGTTGCAGACGAATCAATGGACAGAGGTTTAATCTCCAATATATATATACAGCTCATGCAGCTTAATATTAAAAAAACAAACAACCCAAAAAAAAATGGGCAGAAGATCTAAAGAGACGTTTCTTCAAAGGAGACACAGAGATGGCCAAGACGCACATGAAAAGCTGCTCAACAGCACTAATTATTAGAGAAATGCAAATCAAAACTACAATGAGGTATCACCTCACACCTGTTAGAATCGGCATCATCAGAAAATCTACAAACAACCAATTCTGGGGAGGGTGTGGACAAAAGGAGCCCTCTTCCACTATTGGTGGGAATGTAAATTGATACAGTCACTATGGAGAACAGTATGGAGTTTCCTTAAAAAATTTAGAAATAGAATTTCCATCTGATCCAGCAATCCCACTTCTGGGCATATACCCAGAGAAAACCGTATTTCAAAAAGGCACATTCACCACAATGTTCGTTGCAGCACTATTTACAATAGCCAGGTAATGGAAGCAACCTAAATGCCCACAGACAGATGAATGGATAAAGATGTGGTACATATATAAAATGGAATATTACTCGGCCATTAAAAGGAATGAAACTGGGTCATTTGTAGAGACATCGATGGATCAAGAGACTGTCATACAGAATGAAGTAAGTCAGAAAGAGGAAAACAAATATTGTATATTAATGCATATATGTGGAGCCTAAAAATGGTACAGATGAACTGGTTTGCAGGGAAGAAATAGAGACACAGAGGTAGAGAACAAACGTATGGACACCAAGTGTGGGAAGCCATGGGGTGGTGGTGGTGGGATGAGTTGGGAGTTTGGGATTGACCTGTATACATGTATATGCATAAAATACATAACTAATAATAACGTGCTGTATAAAAAAATAAATAAAATTAAATTTCAAAATTTTAAAAAATAAAATTTAAAAATAAAACAGAAAAAAGTTCTTCCCGTCACACAGATGTATTTATAGGAATGAATTATTTCCATGCTTATATCTATAAATACATGAAAGAGGAATAAAATCTAACTTGAACCATAAAAAAAAAAAAACCTGAACCCACGAGTTATACAGAGGAAAACCCTATCAGGGCACTTGCTCCAGTGGTAAACACTTCTGAAATTGGTCAGAGGTGGGGAACCATCTCCCATACAGCCAGCAACCCACCCCCCACGCAAGGAGCGTCCTCATTGCAAAGCTTGGGGACCGTGCCGAGGCATCTGTGAGTAAACGTGAGCTGAGCCCCAGGCCAGCTGCTGCTGAACTGTTCCCACCCTTTCCAGGTAAAACACCTGAATATGTACAAGGGCTTGAAAGCCTAGAGGAAGGACCGTGGAGCCACACCAGCGACCGCACGCAGGCCAACTTGGTGCCTGCAGGCCAGCCAGTGTGGTCCTGGCACCGGGCGCTCTTCCAGAAGCTTTCCATTGCCCTGCCTGAGATACCCCTCCTGTCCCGGCCCCCACTGCTTTTTTCCTTCCTCACCTCTGTCCGGAGAGAAATTCCAGCAGAAGGTATGGGTGACACAACCTCTTCTTTACAGGCGGCAGCCTGGCAACTCCTGCAGAAAGGCCAGCAGAACCCCACTCACACCGGGCCACCCACAAAGCTGTGGCCCCTCACTCCCTCCCACCAGCACAGCCCCGAGACTGCTGACGGGGCAGACAATATGGAGTCAGGCACAGCTTCAGGGGCTATTGCTGCCTGGAGCGCTGTTTATATTGACCTCAACGAGGCACACCTGGGGAGGGCGGGCCGTCAGGGTAAGGCTGCCCAGGTCAGCTAATCCACAACCCTCAGGGAATCACATTGTTGAAAATGGACCCCGCTAAGGCAGAAGAGAAGCCAAGGGAAAAAAGGACACAATGCCATTTGCAGCACCGTAGATGAGTCTAGAAGTAATCACGTGACTTGTAGTAAGTCAGAAAGTGAAAGACACATATCATATCATATCACTTACAGGTGTTACCTAAAAATGGATACCAGGGCAGATATTTCCACGGAGAAGGGCAATCACAGATTCAGTAAACAAACTTATGGTTCACCAATGGAAAGGTGTGAGGATTGGTTTCATTACGATATCGGGGTTAACAGACATATACAAACACAGGTGACATATATAATCACCAAAGACCTACAGAATACCAAGAGAGGACTACTCAACATTCTGTCATAACGTACATGGGAAAAGGATCCCAGGAAGAACAGACATCTGTATATGTGTAAAAGAACCACATCTTCCACACCTACAACAAGCCAAACATTGTAATCAAACTTGCTGTAATAAGAAATAAAAAATTAAATTAAAAACACGAACAAGAAGTAGTGAGACAAACGTGAGGGGCTTTCTCCTGGCACATTCCATTCTAAACTCCAATCTAGAACACCACTTCCACTGAGGCTCTCTTGCCCTAGTAACCAGATTTGGTAAGGGTGAACTGCTGCCACCTTGTGGCCGTTTCACACAACAGCAGCTTTAATCCCAACGCTAATGGTCAGTTGATATTCAAAATCATTGCAGGCCTGTAAATGACACCTGCCCTGAAAACAAATCCTGGGGTCACATATCGACCAAAAAATTCAAAGGACGTCCATATTTCAAAACGACCGTTTCAAAAGGCATATTTTACGCACATTAGTGTTCTGCTTCTTTCCTTTCTTTCCTTTTTTGTTAAAAAAAAAACGGGAATGGAAAAAGGCATCCCTCAGAATGGGCGAAAATCGTTGCAGACGAATCAATGGACAGAGGTTTAATCTCCAATATATATATACAGCTCATGCAGCTTAATATTAAAAAAACAAACAACCCAAAAAAAAATGGGCAGAAGATCTAAAGAGACGTTTCTTCAAAGGAGACACAGAGATGGCCAAGACGCACATGAAAAGCTGCTCAACAGCACTAATTATTAGAGAAATGCAAATCAAAACTACAATGAGGTATCACCTCACACCTGTTAGAATCGGCATCATCAGAAAATCTACAAACAACCAATTCTGGGGAGGGTGTGGACAAAAGGAGCCCTCTTCCACTATTGGTGGGAATGTAAATTGATACAGTCACTATGGAGAACAGTATGGAGTTTCCTTAAAAAATTTAGAAATAGAATTTCCATCTGATCCAGCAATCCCACTTCTGGGCATATACCCAGAGAAAACCGTATTTCAAAAAGGCACATTCACCACAATGTTCGTTGCAGCACTATTTACAATAGCCAGGTAATGGAAGCAACCTAAATGCCCACAGACAGATGAATGGATAAAGATGTGGTACATATATAAAATGGAATATTACTCGGCCATTAAAAGGAATGAAACTGGGTCATTTGTAGAGACATCGATGGATCAAGAGACTGTCATACAGAATGAAGTAAGTCAGAAAGAGGAAAACAAATACTGTATATTAATGCATATATGTGGAGCCTAAAAATGGTACAGATGAACTGGTTTGCAGGGAAGAAATAGAGACACAGAGGTAGAGAACAAACGTATGGACACCAAGTGTGGGAAGCCATGGGGTGGTGGTGGTGGGATGAGTTGGGAGTTTGGGATTGACCTGTATACATGTATATGCATAAAATACATAACTAATAATAACGTGCTGTATAAAAAAATAAATAAAATTAAATTTCAAAATTTTAAAAAATAAAATTTAAAAATAAAACAGAAAAAAGTTCTTCCCGTCACACAGATGTATTTATAGGAATGAATTATTTCCATGCTTATATCTATAAATACATAAAAGAGGAATAAAATCTAACTTGAACCATTAAAAAAAAAAAACCTAAACCCACGAGTTATACAGAGGAAAACCCTATCAGGGCACTTGGTCCAGTGGTAAACAATTCTGAAATTGGTCAGAGGTGGGGAACCATCTCCCATACAGCCAGCAACCCACCCCCCACGCAAGGAGCGTCCTCATTGCAAAGCTGGGGGACCGTGCCAAGGAATCTGTGAGTAAACGTGAGCTGAGCCCCAGGCCAGCTGCTGCTGAACTGTTCCCACCCTTTCCAGGTAAAACACCTGAATATGTACAAGGGCTTGAAAGCCTAGAGGAAGGACCGTGGAGCCACACCAGCGACAGCACGCAGGCCAACTTGGTGCCTGCAGGCCAGCCAGTGTGGTCCTGGCACCGGGCGCTCTTCCAGAATCTTTCCATTGCCCTGCCTGAGATACCCCTCCTGTCCCGGCCCCCACTGCTTTTTTCCTTCCTCACCTCTGTCCGGAGAGAAATTCCAGCAGAAGGTATGGGTGACACAACCTCTTCTTTACAGGCGGCAGCCTGGCAACTCCTGCAGAAAGGCCAGCAGAACCCCACTCACACCGGGCCACCCACAAAGCTGTGGCCCCTCACTCCCTCCCACCAGCACAGCCCCGAGACTGCTGACGGGGCAGAGAATATGGAGTCAGGCACAGCTTCAGGGGCTATTGCTGCCTGGAGCGCTGTTTATATTGACCTCAACGAGGCACACCTGGGGAGGGCGGGCCGTCAGGGTAAGGCTGCCCAGGTCAGCTAATCCACAACCCTCAGGGAATCACATTGTTGAAAATGGACCCCGCTAAGGCAGAAGAGAAGCCAAGGGAAAAAAGGACACAATGCCATTTGCAGCACCGTAGATGAGTCTAGAAGTAATCACGTGACTTGTAGTAAGTCAGAAAGTGAAAGACACATATCATATCATATCACTTACAGGTGTTACCTAAAAATGGATACCAGGGCAGATATTTCCACGGAGAAGGGCAATCACAGATTCAGTAAACAAACTTATGGTTCACCAATGGAAAGGTGTGAGGATTGGTTTCATTACGATATCGGGGTTAACAGACATATACAAACACAGGTGACATATATAATCACCAAAGACCTACAGAATACCAAGAGAGGACTACTCAACATTCTGTCATAACGTACATGGGAAAAGGATCCCAGGAAGAACAGACATCTGTATATGTGTAAAAGAACCACATCTTCCACACCTACAACAAGCCAAACATTGTAATCAAACTTGCTGTAATAAGAAATAAAAAATTAAATTAAAAACACGAACAAGAAGTAGTGAGACAAACGTGAGGGGCTTTCTCCTGGCACATTCCATTCTAAACTCCAATCTAGAACACCACTTCCACTGAGGCTCTCTTGCCCTAGTAACCAGATTTGGTAAGGGTGAACTGCTGCCACCTTGTGGCCGTTTCACACAACAGCAGCTTTAATCCCAACGCTAATGGTCAGTTGATATTCAAAATCATTGCAGGCCTGTAAATGACACCTGCCCTGAAAACAAATCCTGGGGTCACATATCGACCAAAAAATTCAAAGGACGTCCATATTTCAAAACGACCGTTTCAAAAGGCATATTTTACGCAGATTAGTGTTCTGCTTCTTTCCTTTCTTTCCTTTTTTGTTAAAAAAAAAACGGGAATGGAAAAAGGCATCCCTCAGAATGGGCGAAAATCGTTGCAGACGAATCAATGGACAGAGGTTTAATCTCCAATATATATATACAGCTCATGCAGCTTAATATTAAAAAAACAAACAACCCAAAAAAAATGGGCAGAAGATCTAAAGAGACGTTTCTTCAAAGGAGACACAGAGATGGCCAAGACGCACATGAAAAGCTGCTCAACAGCACTAATTATTAGAGAAATGCAAATCAAAACTACAATGAGGTATCACCTCACACCTGTTAGAATCGGCATCATCAGAAAATCTACAAACAACCAATTCTGGGGAGGGTGTGGACAAAAGGAGCCCTCTTCCACTATTGGTGGGAATGTAAATTGATACAGTCACTATGGAGAACAGTATGGAGTTTCCTTAAAAAATTTAGAAATAGAATTTCCATCTGATCCAGCAATCCCACTTCTGGGCATATACCCAGAGAAAACCGTATTTCAAAAAGGCACATTCACCACAATGTTCGTTGCAGCACTATTTACAATAGCCAGGTAATGGAAGCAACCTAAATGCCCACAGACAGATGAATGGATAAAGATGTGGTACATATATAAAATGGAATATTACTCGGCCATTAAAAGGAATGAAACTGGGTCATTTGTAGAGACATCGATGGATCAAGAGACTGTCATACAGAATGAAGTAAGTCAGAAAGAGGAAAACAAATATTGTATATTAATGCATATATGTGGAGCCTAAAAATGGTACAGATGAACTGGTTTGCAGGGAAGAAATAGAGACACAGAGGTAGAGAACAAACGTATGGACACCAAGTGTGGGAAGCCATGGGGTGGTGGTGGTGGGATGAGTTGGGAGTTTGGGATTGACCTGTATACATGTATATGCATAAAATACATAACTAATAATAACGTGCTGTATAAAAAAATAAATAAAATTAAATTTCAAAATTTTAAAAAATAAAATTTAAAAATAAAACAGAAAAAAGTTCTTCCCGTCACACAGATGTATTTATAGGAATGAATTATTTCCATGCTTATATCTATAAATACATAAAAGAGGAATAAAATCTAACTTGAACCATTAAAAAAAAAAAACCTGAACCCACGAGTTATACAGAGGAAAACCCTATCAGGGCACTTGCTCCAGTGGTAAACAATTCTGAAATTGGTCAGAGGTGGGGAACCATCTCCCATACAGCCAGCAACCCGCCCCCCACGCAAGGAGCGTCCTCATTGCAAAGCTGGGGGACCGTGCCGAGGCATCTGTGAGTAAACGTGAGCTGAGCCCCAGGCCAGCTGCTGCTGAACTGTTCCCACCCTTTCCAGGTAAAACACCTGAATATGTACAAGGGCTTGAAAGCCTAGAGGAAGGACCGTGGAGCCACACCAGCGACAGCACGCAGGCCAACTTGGTGCCTGCAGGCCAGCCAGTGTGGTCCTGGCACCGGGCGCTCTTCCAGAATCTTTCCATTGCCCTGCCTGAGATACCCCTCCTGTCCCGGCCCCCACTGCTTTTTTCCTTCCTCACCTCTGTCCGGAGAGAAATTCCAGCAGAAGGTATGGGTGACACAACCTCTTCTTTACAGGCGGCAGCCTGGCAACTCCTGCAGAAAGGCCAGCAGAACCCCACTCACACCGGGCCACCCACAAAGCTGTGGCCCCTCACTCCCTCCCGCCAGCACAGCCCCGAGACTGCTGACGGGGCAGAGAATATGGAGTCAGGCACAGCTTCAGGGGCTATTGCTGCCTGGAGCGCTGTTTATATTGACCTCAACGAGGCACACCTGGGGAGGGCGGGCCGTCAGGGTAAGGCTGCCCAGGTCAGCTAATCCACAACCCTCAGGGAATCACATTGTTGAAAATGGACCCCGCTAAGGCAGAAGAGAAGCCAAGGGAAAAAAGGACACAATGCCATTTGCAGCACCGTAGATGAGTCTAGAAGTAATCACGTGACTTGTAGTAAGTCAGAAAGTGAAAGACACATATCATATCATATCACTTACAGGTGTTACCTAAAAATGGATACCAGGGCAGATATTTCCACGGAGAAGGGCAATCACAGATTCAGTAAACAAACTTATGGTTCACCAATGGAAAGGTGTGAGGATTGGTTTCATTACGATATCGGGGTTAACAGACATATACAAACACAGGTGACATATATAATCACCAAAGACCTACAGAATACCAAGAGAGGACTACTCAACATTCTGTCATAACGTACATGGGAAAAGGATCCCAGGAAGAACAGACATCTGTATATGTGTAAAAGAACCACATCTTCCACACCTACAACAAGCCAAACATTGTAATCAAACTTGCTGTAATAAGAAATAAAAAATTAAATTAAAAACACGAACAAGAAGTAGTGAGACAAACGTGAGGGGCTTTCTCCTGGCACATTCCATTCTAAACTCCAATCTAGAACACCACTTCCACTGAGGCTCTCTTGCCCTAGTAACCAGATTTGGTAAGGGTGAACTGCTGCCACCTTGTGGCCGTTTCACACAACAGCAGCTTTAATCCCAACGCTAATGGTCAGTTGATATTCAAAATCATTGCAGGCCTGTAAATGACACCTGCCCTGAAAACAAATCCTGGGGTCACATATCGACCAAAAAATTCAAAGGACGTCCATATTTCAAAACGACCGTTTCAAAAGGCATATTTTACGCACATTAGTGTTCTGCTTCTTTCCTTTCTTTCCTTTTTTGTTAAAAAAAAAACGGGAATGGAAAAAGGCATCCCTCAGAATGGGCGAAAATTGTTGCAGACGAATCAATGGACAGAGGTTTAATCTCCAATATATATATACAGCTCATGCAGCTTAATATTAAAAAAACAAACAACCCAAAAAAAATGGGCAGAAGATCTAAAGAGACGTTTCTTCAAAGGAGACACAGAGATGGCCAAGACGCACATGAAAAGCTGCTCAACAGCACTAATTATTAGAGAAATGCAAATCAAAACTACAATGAGGTATCACCTCACACCTGTTAGAATCGGCATCATCAGAAAATCTACAAACAACCAATTCTGGGGAGGGTGTGGACAAAAGGAGCCCTCTTCCACTATTGGTGGGAATGTAAATTGATACAGTCACTATGGAGAACAGTATGGAGTTTCCTTAAAAAATTTAGAAATAGAATTTCCATCTGATCCAGCAATCCCACTTCTGGGCATATACCCAGAGAAAACCGTATTTCAAAAAGGCACATTCACCACAATGTTCGTTGCAGCACTATTTACAATAGCCAGGTAATGGAAGCAACCTAAATGCCCACAGACAGATGAATGGATAAAGATGTGGTACATATATAAAATGGAATATTACTCGGCCATTAAAAGGAATGAAACTGGGTCATTTGTAGAGACATCGATGGATCAAGAGACTGTCATACAGAATGAAGTAAGTCAGAAAGAGGAAAACAAATATTGTATATTAATGCATATATGTGGAGCCTAAAAATGGTACAGATGAACTGGTTTGCAGGGAAGAAATAGAGACACAGAGGTAGAGAACAAACGTATGGACACCAAGTGTGGGAAGCCATGGGGTGGTGGTGGTGGGATGAGTTGGGAGTTTGGGATTGACCTGTATACATGTATATGCATAAAATACATAACTAATAATAACGTGCTGTATAAAAAAATAAATAAAATTAAATTTCAAAATTTTAAAAAATAAAATTTAAAAATAAAACAGAAAAAAGTTCTTCCCGTCACACAGATGTATTTATAGGAATGAATTATTTCCATGCTTATATCTATAAATACATAAAAGAGGAATAAAATCTAACTTGAACCATTAAAAAAAAAAAACCTGAACCCACGAGTTATACAGAGGAAAACCCTATCAGGGCACTTGCTCCAGTGGTAAACAATTCTGAAATTGGTCAGAGGTGGGGAACCATCTCCCATACAGCCAGCAACCCGCCCCCCACGCAAGGAGCGTCCTCATTGCAAAGCTGGGGGACCGTGCCGAGGCATCTGTGAGTAAACGTGAGCTGAGCCCCAGGCCAGCTGCTGCTGAACTGTTCCCACCCTTTCCAGGTAAAACACCTGAATATGTACAAGGGCTTGAAAGCCTAGAGGAAGGACCGTGGAGCCACACCAGCGACAGCACGCAGGCCAACTTGGTGCCTGCAGGCCAGCCAGTGTGGTCCTGGCACCGGGCGCTCTTCCAGAATCTTTCCATTGCCCTGCCTGAGATACCCCTCCTGTCCCGGCCCCCACTGCTTTTTTCCTTCCTCACCTCTGTCCGGAGAGAAATTCCAGCAGAAGGTATGGGTGACACAACCTCTTCTTTACAGGCGGCAGCCTGGCAACTCCTGCAGAAAGGCCAGCAGAACCCCACTCACACCGGGCCACCCACAAAGCTGTGGCCCCTCACTCCCTCCCGCCAGCACAGCCCCGAGACTGCTGACGGGGCAGAGAATATGGAGTCAGGCACAGCTTCAGGGGCTATTGCTGCCTGGAGCGCTGTTTATATTGACCTCAACGAGGCACACCTGGGGAGGGCGGGCCGTCAGGGTAAGGCTGCCCAGGTCAGCTAATCCACAACCCTCAGGGAATCACATTGTTGAAAATGGACCCCGCTAAGGCAGAAGAGAAGCCAAGGGAAAAAAGGACACAATGCCATTTGCAGCACCGTAGATGAGTCTAGAAGTAATCACGTGACTTGTAGTAAGTCAGAAAGTGAAAGACACATATCATATCATATCACTTACAGGTGTTACCTAAAAATGGATACCAGGGCAGATATTTCCACGGAGAAGGGCAATCACAGATTCAGTAAACAAACTTATGGTTCACCAATGGAAAGGTGTGAGGATTGGTTTCATTACGATATCGGGGTTAACAGACATATACAAACACAGGTGACATATATAATCACCAAAGACCTACAGAATACCAAGAGAGGACTACTCAACATTCTGTCATAACGTACATGGGAAAAGGATCCCAGGAAGAACAGACATCTGTATATGTGTAAAAGAACCACATCTTCCACACCTACAACAAGCCAAACATTGTAATCAAACTTGCTGTAATAAGAAATAAAAAATTAAATTAAAAACACGAACAAGAAGTAGTGAGACAAACGTGAGGGGCTTTCTCCTGGCACATTCCATTCTAAACTCCAATCTAGAACACCACTTCCACTGAGGCTCTCTTGCCCTAGTAACCAGATTTGGTAAGGGTGAACTGCTGCCACCTTGTGGCCGTTTCACACAACAGCAGCTTTAATCCCAACGCTAATGGTCAGTTGATATTCAAAATCATTGCAGGCCTGTAAATGACACCTGCCCTGAAAACAAATCCTGGGGTCACATATCGACCAAAAAATTCAAAGGACGTCCATATTTCAAAACGACCGTTTCAAAAGGCATATTTTACGCACATTAGTGTTCTGCTTCTTTCCTTTCTTTCCTTTTTTGTTAAAAAAAAACGGGAATGGAAAAAGGCATCCCTCAGAATGGGCGAAAATCGTTGCAGACGAATCAATGGACAGAGGTTTAATCTCCAATATATATATACAGCTCATGCAGCTTAATATTAAAAAAACAAACAACCCAAAAATAAATGGGCAGAAGATCTAAAGAGACGTTTCTTCAAAGGAGACACAGAGATGGCCAAGACGCACATGAAAAGCTGCTCAACAGCACTAATTATTAGAGAAATGCAAATCAAAACTACAATGAGGTATCACCTCACACCTGTTAGAATCGGCATCATCAGAAAATCTACAAACAACCAATTCTGGGGAGGGTGTGGACAAAAGGAGCCCTCTTCCACTATTGGTGGGAATGTAAATTGATACAGTCACTATGGAGAACAGTATGGAGTTTCCTTAAAAAATTTAGAAATAGAATTTCCATCTGATCCAGCAATCCCACTTCTGGGCATATACCCAGAGAAAACCGTATTTCAAAAAGGCACATTCACCACAATGTTCGTTGCAGCACTATTTACAATAGCCAGGTAATGGAAGCAACCTAAATGCCCACAGACAGATGAATGGATAAAGATGTGGTACATATATAAAATGGAATATTACTCGGCCATTAAAAGGAATGAAACTGGGTCATTTGTAGAGACATCGATGGATCAAGAGACTGTCATACAGAATGAAGTAAGTCAGAAAGAGGAAAACAAATATTGTATATTAATGCATATATGTGGAGCCTAAAAATGGTACAGATGAACTGGTTTGCAGGGAAGAAATAGAGACACAGAGGTAGAGAACAAACGTATGGACACCAAGTGTGGGAAGCCATGGGGTGGTGGTGGTGGGATGAGTTGGGAGTTTGGGATTGACCTGTATACATGTATATGCATAAAATACATAACTAATAATAACGTGCTGTATAAAAAAATAAATAAAATTAAATTTCAAAATTTTAAAAAATAAAATTTAAAAATAAAACAGAAAACAGTTCTTCCCGTCACACAGATGTATTTATAGGAATGAATTATTTCCATGCTTATATCTATAAATACATAAAAGAGGAATAAAATCTAACTTGAACCATTAAAAAAAAAAACCTGAACCCACGAGTTATACAGAGGAAAACCCTATCAGGGCACTTGCTCCAGTGTTAAACAATTCTGAAATTGGTCAGAGGTAGGGAACCATCTCCCATACAGCCAGCAACCCACCCCCCACGCAAGGAGCGTCCTCATTGCAAAGCTGGGGGACCGTGCCGAGGCATCTGTGAGTAAACGTGAGCTGAGCCCCAGGCCAGCTGCTGCTGAACTGTTCCCACCCTTTCCAGGTAAAACACCTGAATATGTACAAGGGCTTGAAAGCCTAGAGGAAGGACCGTGGAGCCACACCAGCGACAGGACGCAGGCCAACTTGGTGCCTGCAGGCCAGCCAGTGTGGTCCTGGCACCGGGCGCTCTTCCAGAATCTTTCCATTGCCCTGCCTGAGATACCCCTCCTGTCCCGGCCCCCACTGCTTTTTTCCTTCCTCACCTCTGTCCGGAGAGAAATTCCAGCAGAAGGTATGGGTGACACAACCTCTTCTTTACAGGCGGCAGCCTGGCAACTCCTGCAGAAAGGCCAGCAGAACCCCACTCACACCGGGCCACCCACAAAGCTGTGGCCCCTCACTCCCTCCCGCCAGCACAGCCCCGAGACTGCTGACGGGGCAGAGAATATGGAGTCAGGCACAGCTTCAGGGGCTATTGCTGCCTGGAGCGCTGTTTATATTGACCTCAACGAGGCACACCTGGGGAGGGCGGGCCGTCAGGGTAAGGCTGCCCAGGTCAGCTAATCCACAACCCTCAGGGAATCACATTGTTGAAAATGGACCCCGCTAAGCCAGAAGAGAAGCCAAGGGAAAAAAGGACACAATGCCATTTGCAGCACCGTAGATGAGTCTAGAAGTAATCACGTGACTTGTAGTAAGTCAGAAAGTGAAAGACACATATCATATCATATCACTTACAGGTGTTACCTAAAAATGGATACCAGGGCAGATATTTCCACGGAGAAGGGCAATCACAGATTCAGTAAACAAACTTATGGTTCACCAATGGAAAGGTGTGAGGATTGGTTTCATTACGATATCGGGGTTAACAGACATATACAAACACAGGTGACATATATAATCACCAAAGACCTACAGAATACCAAGAGAGGACTACTCAACATTCTGTCATAACGTACATGGGAAAAGGATCCCAGGAAGAACAGACATCTGTATATGTGTAAAAGAACCACATCTTCCACACCTACAACAAGCCAAACATTGTAATCAAACTTGCTGTAATAAGAAATAAAAAATTAAATTAAAAACACGAACAAGAAGTAGTGAGACAAACGTGAGGGGCTTTCTCCTGGCACATTCCATTCTAAACTCCAATCTAGAACACCACTTCCACTGAGGCTCTCTTGCCCTAGTAACCAGATTTGGTAAGGGTGAACTGCTGCCACCTTGTGGCCGTTTCACACAACAGCAGCTTTAATCCCAACGCTAATGGTCAGTTGATATTCAAAATCATTGCAGGCCTGTAAATGACACCTGCCCTGAAAACAAATCCTGGGGTCACATATCGACCAAAAAATTCAAAGGACGTCCATATTTCAAAACGACCGTTTCAAAAGGCATATTTTACGCACATTAGTGTTCTGCTTCTTTCCTTTCTTTCCTTTTTTGTTAAAAAAAAACGGGAATGGAAAAAGGCATCCCTCAGAATGGGCGAAAATCGTTGCAGACGAATCAATGGACAGAGGTTTAATCTCCAATATATATATACAGCTCATGCAGCTTAATATTAAAAAAACAAACAACCCAAAAAAAATGGGCAGAAGATCTAAAGAGACGTTTCTTCAAAGGAGACACAGAGATGGCCAAGACGCACATGAAAAGCTGCTCAACAGCACTAATTATTAGAGAAATGCAAATCAAAACTACAATGAGGTATCACCTCACACCTGTTAGAATCGGCATCATCAGAAAATCTACAAACAACCAATTCTGGGGAGGGTGTGGACAAAAGGAGCCCTCTTCCACTATTGGTGGGAATGTAAATTGATACAGTCACTATGGAGAACAGTATGGAGTTTCCTTAAAAAATTTAGAAATAGAATTTCCATCTGATCCAGCAATCCCACTTCTGGGCATATACCCAGAGAAAACCGTATTTCAAAAAGGCACATTCACCACAATGTTCGTTGCAGCACTATTTACAATAGCCAGGTAATGGAAGCAACCTAAATGCCCACAGACAGATGAATGGATAAAGATGTGGTACATATATAAAATGGAATATTACTCGGCCATTAAAAGGAATGAAACTGGGTCATTTGTAGAGACATCGATGGATCAAGAGACTGTCATACAGAATGAAGTAAGTCAGAAAGAGGAAAACAAATATTGTATATTAATGCATATATGTGGAGCCTAAAAATGGTACAGATGAACTGGTTTGCAGGGAAGAAATAGAGACACAGAGGTAGAGAACAAACGTATGGACACCAAGTGTGGGAAGCCATGGGGTGGTGGTGGTGGGATGAGTTGGGAGTTTGGGATTGACCTGTATACATGTATATGCATAAAATACATAACTAATAATAACGTGCTGTATAAAAAAATAAATAAAATTAAATTTCAAAATTTTAAAAAATAAAATTTAAAAATAAAACAGAAAACAGTTCTTCCCGTCACACAGATGTATTTATAGGAATGAATTATTTCCATGCTTATATCTATAAATACATAAAAGAGGAATAAAATCTAACTTGAACCATTAAAAAAAAAAAACCTGAACCCACGAGTTATACAGAGGAAAACCCTATCAGGGCACTTGCTCCAGTGGTAAACAATTCTGAAATTGGTCAGAGGTAGGGAACCATCTCCCATACAGCCAGCAACCCACCCCCCACGCAAGGAGCGTCCTCATTGCAAAGCTGGGGGACCGTGCCGAGGCATCTGTGAGTAAACGTGAGCTGAGCCCCAGGCCAGCTGCTGCTGAACTGTTCCCACCCTTTCCAGGTAAAACACCTGAATATGTACAAGGGCTTGAAAGCCTAGAGGAAGGACCGTGGAGCCACACCAGCGACAGCACGCAGGCCAACTTGGTGCCTGCAGGCCAGCCAGTGTGGTCCTGGCCCCGGGCGCTCTTCCAGAATCTTTCCATTGCCCTGCCTGAGATACCCCTCCTGTCCCGGCCCCCACTGCTTTTTTCCTTCCTCACCTCTGTCCGGAGAGAAATTCCAGCAGAAGGTATGGGTGACACAACCTCTTCTTTACAGGCGGCAGCCTGGCAACTCCTGCAGAAAGGCCAGCAGAACCCCACTCACACCGGGCCACCCACAAAGCTGTGGCCCCTCACTCCCTCCCGCCAGCACAGCCCCGAGACTGCTGACGGGTCAGAGAATATGGAGTCAGGCACAGCTTCAGGGGCTATTGCTGCCTGGAGCGCTGTTTATATTGACCTCAACGAGGCACACCTGGGGAGGGCGGGCCGTCAGGGTAAGGCTGCCCAGGTCAGCTAATCCACAACCCTCAGGGAATCACATTGTTGAAAATGGACCCCGCTAAGGCAGAAGAGAAGCCAAGGGAAAAAAGGACACAATGCCATTTGCAGCACCGTAGATGAGTCTAGAAGTAATCACGTGACTTGTAGTAAGTCAGAAAGTGAAAGACACATATCATATCATATCACTTACAGGTGTTACCTAAAAATGGATACCAGGGCAGATATTTCCACGGAGAAGGGCAATCACAGATTCAGTAAACAAACTTATGGTTCACCAATGGAAAGGTGTGAGGATTGGTTTCATTACGATATCGGGGTTAACAGACATATACAAACACAGGTGACATATATAATCACCAAAGACCTACAGAATACCAAGAGAGGACTACTCAACATTCTGTCATAACGTACATGGGAAAAGGATCCCAGGAAGAACAGACATCTGTATATGTGTAAAAGAACCACATCTTCCACACCTACAACAAGCCAAACATTGTAATCAAACTTGCTGTAATAAGAAATAAAAAATTAAATTAAAAACACGAACAAGAAGTAGTGAGACAAACGTGAGGGGCTTTCTCCTGGCACATTC
Source organism: Mesoplodon mirus (assembly GCF_964341445.2). Classification (NCBI taxonomy): domain Eukaryota; kingdom Metazoa; phylum Chordata; class Mammalia; order Artiodactyla; family Ziphiidae; genus Mesoplodon; species Mesoplodon mirus. The sequence goes on along the minus strand of NC_138987.1, from coordinate 103,809,661 downwards.
CATTCTAAACTCCAATCTAGAACACCACTTCCACTGAGGCTCTCTTGCCCTAGTAACCAGATTTGGTAAGGGTGAACTGCTGCCACCTTGTGGCCGTTTCACACAACAGCAGCTTTAATCCCAACGCTAATGGTCAGTTGATATTCAAAATCATTGCAGGCCTGTAAATGACACCTGCCCTGAAAACAAATCCTGGGGTCACATATCGACCAAAAAATTCAAAGGACGTCCATATTTCAAAACGACCGTTTCAAAAGGCATATTTTACGCACATTAGTGTTCTGCTTCTTTCCTTTCTTTCCTTTTTTGTTAAAAAAAAACGGGAATGGAAAAAGGCATCCCTCAGAATGGGCGAAAATCGTTGCAGACGAATCAATGGACAGAGGTTTAATCTCCAATATATATATACAGCTCATGCAGCTTAATATTAAAAAAACAAACAACCCAAAAAAAATGGGCAGAAGATCTAAAGAGACGTTTCTTCAAAGGAGACACAGAGATGGCCAAGACGCACATGAAAAGCTGCTCAACAGCACTAATTATTAGAGAAATGCAAATCAAAACTACAATGAGGTATCACCTCACACCTGTTAGAATCGGCATCATCAGAAAATCTACAAACAACCAATTCTGGGGAGGGTGTGGACAAAAGGAGCCCTCTTCCACTATTGGTGGGAATGTAAATTGATACAGTCACTATGGAGAACAGTATGGAGTTTCCTTAAAAAAATTAGAAATAGAATTTCCATCTGATCCAGCAATCCCACTTCTGGGCATATACCCAGAGAAAACCGTATTTCAAAAAGGCACATTCACCACAATGTTCGTTGCAGCACTATTTACAATAGCCAGGTAATGGAAGCAACCTAATGCCCACAGACAGATGAATGGATAAAGATGTGGTACATATATAAAATGGAATATTACTCGGCCATTAAAAGGAATGAAACTGGGTCATTTGTAGAGACATCGATGGATCAAGAGACTGTCATACAGAATGAAGTAAGTCAGAAAGAGGAAAACAAATATTGTATATTAATGCATATATGTGGAGCCTAAAAATGGTACAGATGAACTGGTTTGCAGGGAAGAAATAGAGACACAGAGGTAGAGAACAAACGTATGGACACCAAGTGTGGGAAGCCATGGGGTGGTGGTGGTGGGATGAGTTGGGAGTTTGGGATTGACCTGTATACATGTATATGCATAAAATACATAACTAATAATAACGTGCTGTATAAAAAAATAAATAAAATTAAATTTCAAAATTTTAAAAAATAAAATTTAAAAATAAAACAGAAAAAAGTTCTTCCCGTCACACAGATGTATTTATGCGAATGAATTATTTCCATGCTTATATCTATAAATACATAAAAGAGGAATAAAATCTAACTTGAACCATAAAAAAAAAAGTGAACCCACGAGTTATACAGAGGAAAACCCTATCAGGGCACTTGCTCCAGTGGTAAACAATTCTGAAATTGGTCAGAGGTGGGGAACCATCTCCCATACAGCCAGCAACCCACCCCCCACGCAAGGAGCGTCCTCATTGCAAAGCTGGGGGACCGTGCCGAGGCATCTGTGAGTAAACGTGAGCTGAGCCCCAGGCCAGCTGCTGCTGAACTGTTCCCACCCTTTCCAGGTAAAACACCTGAATATGTACAAGGGCTTGAAAGCCTAGAGGAAGGACCGTGGAGCCACACCAGCGACCGCACGCAGGCCAACTTGGTGCCTGCAGGCCAGCCAGTGTGGTCCTGGCACCGGGCGCTCTTCCAGAAGCTTTCCATTGCCCTGCCTGAGATAACCCTCCTGTCCCGGCCCCCACTGCTTTTTTCCTTCCTCACCTCTGTCCGGAGAGAAATTCCAGCAGAAGGTATGGGTGACACAACCTCTTCTTTACAGGCGGCAGCCTGGCAACTCCTGCAGAAAGGCCAGCAGAACCCCACTCACACCGGGCCACCCACAAAGCTCTGGCCCCTCATTCCCTCCCACCAGCACAGCCCCGAGACTGCTGACGGGGCAGAGAATATGGAGTCAGGCACAGCTTCAGGGGCTATTGCTGCCTGGAGCGCTGTTTATATTGACCTCAACGAGGCACACCTGGGGAGGGCGGGCCGTCAGGGTAAGGCTGCCCAGGTCAGCTAATCCACAACCCTCAGGGAATCACATTGTTGAAAATGGACCCCGCTAAGCCAGAAGAGAAGCCAAGGGAAAAAAGGACACAATGCCATTTGCAGCACCGTAGATGAGTCTAGAAGTAATCACTTGACTTGTAGTAAGTCAGAAAGTGAAAGACACATATATCATATCACTTATAGGTGTTACCTAAAAATGGATACCAGGGCAGATATTTCCACGGAGAAGGGCAATCACAGATTCATTAAACAAACTTATGGTTCACCAATGGAAAGGTGTGAGGATTGGTTTCATTACGATATCGGGGTTAACAGACATATACAAACACAGGTGACATATATAATCACCAAAGACCTACAGAATACCAAGAGAGGACTACTCAACATTCTGTCATAACGTACATGGGAAAAGGATCCCAGGAAGAACAGACATCTGTATATGTGTAAAAGAACCACATCTTCCACACCTACAACAAGCCAAACATTGTAATCAAACTTGCTGTAATAAGAAATAAAAAATTAAATTAAAAACACGAACAAGAAGTAGTGAGACAAACGTGAGGGGCTTTCTCCTGGCACATTCCATTCTAAACTCCAATCTAGAACACCACTTCCACTGAGGCTCTCTTGCCCTAGTAACCAGATTTGGTAAGGGTGAACTGCTGCCACCTTGTGGCCGTTTCACACAACAGCAGCTTTAATCCCAACGCTAATGGTCAGTTGATATTCAAAATCATTGCAGGCCTGTAAATGACACCTGCCCTGAAAACAAATCCTGGGGTCACATATCGACCAAAAAATTCAAAGGACGTCCATATTTCAAAACGACCGTTTCAAAAGGCATATTTTACGCACATTAGTGTTCTGCTTCTTTCCTTTCTTTCCTTTTTTGTTAAAAAAAAACGGGAATGGAAAAAGGCATCCCTCAGAATGGGCGAAAATCGTTGCAGACGAATCAATGGACAGAGGTTTAATCTCCAATATATATATACAGCTCATGCAGCTTAATATTAAAAAAACAAACAACCCAAAAAAAAATGGGCAGAAGATCTAAAGAGACGTTTCTTCAAAGGAGACACAGAGATGGCCAAGACGCACATGAAAAGCTGCTCAACAGCACTAATTATTAGAGAAATGCAAATCAAAACTACAATGAGGTATCACCTCACACCTGTTAGAATCGGCATCATCAGAAAATCTACAAACAACCAATTCTGGGGAGGGTGTGGACAAAAGGAGCCCTCTTCCACTATTGGTGGGAATGTAAATTGATACAGTCACTATGGAGAACAGTATGGAGTTTCCTTAAAAAATTTAGAAATAGAATTTCCATCTGATCCAGCAATCCCACTTCTGGGCATATACCCAGAGAAAACCGTATTTCAAAAAGGCACATTCACCACAATGTTCGTTGCAGCACTATTTACAATAGCCAGGTAATGGAAGCAACCTAAATGCCCACAGACAGATGAATGGATAAAGATGTGGTACATATATAAAATCGAATATTACTCGGCCATTAAAAGGAATGAAACTGGGTCATTTGTAGAGACATCGATGGATCAAGAGACTGTCATACAGAATGAAGTAAGTCAGAAAGAGGAAAACAAATATTGTATATTAATGCATATATGTGGAGCCTAAAAATGGTACAGATGAACTGGTTTGCAGGGAAGAAATAGAGACACAGAGGTAGAGAACAAACGTATGGACACCAAGTGTGGGAAGCCATGGGGTGGTGGTGGTGGGATGAGTTGGGAGTTTGGGATTGACCTGTATACATGTATATGCATAAAATACATAACTAATAATAACGTGCTGTATAAAAAAATAAATAAAATTAAATTTCAAAATTTTAAAAAATAAAATTTAAAAATAAAACAGAAAAAAGTTCTTCCCGTCACACAGATGTATTTATAGGAATGAATTATTTCCATGCTTATATCTATAAATACATAAAAGAGGAATAAAATCTAACTTGAACCATAAAAAAAAAAGTGAACCCACGAGTTATACAGAGGAAAACCCTATCAGGGCACTTGCTCCAGTGGTAAACAATTCTGAAATTGGTCAGAGGTGGGGAACCATCTCCCATACAGCCAGCAACCCACCCCCCACGCAAGGAGCGTCCTCATTGCAAAGCTGGGGGACCGTGCCGAGGCATCTGTGAGTAAACGTGAGCTGAGCCCCAGGCCAGCTGCTGCTGAACTGTTCCCACCCTTTCCAGGTAAAACACCTGAATATGTACAAGGGCTTGAAAGCCTAGAGGAAGGACCGTGGAGCCACACCAGCGACCGCACGCAGGCCAACTTGGTGCCTGCAGGCCAGCCAGTGTGGTCCTGGCACCGGGCGCTCTTCCAAAAGCTTTCCATTGCCCTGCCTGAGATAACCCTCCTGTCCCGGCCCCCACTGCTTTTTTCCTTCCTCACCTCTGTCCGGAGAGAAATTCCAGCAGAATGTATGGGTGACACAACCTCTTCTTTACAGGCGGCAGCCTGGCAACTCCTGCAGAAAGGCCAGCAGAACCCCACTCACACCGGGCCACCCACAAAGCTCTGGCCCCTCATTCCCTCCCACCAGCACAGCCCCGAGACTGCTGACGGGGCAGAGAATATGGAGTCAGGCACAGCTTCAGGGGCTATTGCTGCCTGGAGCGCTGTTTATATTGACCTCAACGAGGCACACCTGGGGAGGGCGGGCCGTCAGGGTAAGGCTGCCCAGGTCAGCTAATCCACAACCCTCAGGGAATCACATTGTTGAAAATGGACCCCGCTAAACCAGAAGAGAAGCCAAGGGAAAAAAGGACACAATGACATTTGCAGCACCGTAGATGAGTCTAGAAGTAATCACGTGACTTGTAGTAAGTCAGAAAGTGAAAGACACATATATCATATCACTTATAGGTGTTACCTAAAAATGGATACCAGGGCAGATATTTCCACGGAGAAGGGCAATCACAGATTCATTAAACAAACTTATGGTTCACCAATGGAAAGGTGTGAGGATTGGTTTCATTACGATATCGGGGTTAACAGACATATACAAACACAGGTGACATATATAATCACCAAAGACCTACAGAATACCAAGAGAGGACTACTCAACATTCTGTCATAACGTACATGGGAAAAGGATCCCAGGAAGAACAGACATCTGTATATGTGTAAAAGAACCACATCTTCCACACCTACAACAAGCCAAACATTGTAATCAAACTTGCTGTAATAAGAAATAAAAAATTAAATTAAAAACACGAACAAGAAGTAGTGAGACAAACGTGAGGGGCTTTCTCCTGGCACATTCCATTCTAAACTCCAATCTAGAACACCACTTCCACTGAGGCTCTCTTGCCCTAGTAACCAGATTTGGTAAGGGTGAACTGCTGCCACCTTGTGGCCGTTTCACACAACAGCAGCTTTAATCCCAACGCTAATGGTCAGTTGATATTCAAAATCATTGCAGGCCTGTAAATGACACCTGCCCTGAAAACAAATCCTGGGGTCACATATCGACCAAAAAATTCAAAGGACGTCCATATTTCAAAACGACCGTTTCAAAAGGCATATTTTACGCACATTAGTGTTCTGCTTCTTTCCTTTCTTTCCTTTTTTGTTAAAAAAAAAAACGGGAATGGAAAAACGCATCCCTCAGAATGGGCGAAAATCGTTGCAGACGAATCAATGGACAGAGGTTTAATCTCCAATATATATATACAGCTCATGCAGCTTAATATTAAAAAAACAAACAACCCAAAAAAAATGGGCAGAAGATCTAAAGAGACGTTTCTTCAAAGGAGACACAGAGATGGCCAAGACGCACATGAAAAGCTGCTCAACAGCACTAATTATTAGAGAAATGCAAATCAAAACTACAATGAGGTATCACCTCACACCTGTTAGAATCGGCATCATCAGAAAATCTACAAACAACCAATTCTGGGGAGGGTGTGGACAAAAGGAGCCCTCTTCCACTATTGGTGGGAATGTAAATTGATACAGTCACTATGGAGAACAGTATGGAGTTTCCTTAAAAAATTTAGAAATAGAATTTCCATCTGATCCAGCAATCCCACTTCTGGGCATATACCCAGAGAAAACCGTATTTCAAAAAGGCACATTCACCACAATGTTCGTTGCAGCACTATTTACAATAGCCAGGTAATGGAAGCAACCTAAATGCCCACAGACAGATGAATGGATAAAGATGTGGTACATATATAAAATGGAATATTACTCGGCCATTAAAAGGAATGAAACTGGGTCATTTGTAGAGACATCGATGGATCAAGAGACTGTCATACAGAATGAAGTAAGTCAGAAAGAGGAAAACAAATATTGTATATTAATGCATATATGTGGAGCCTAAAAATGGTACAGATGAACTGGTTTGCAGGGAAGAAATAGAGACACAGAGGTAGAGAACAAACGTATGGACACCAAGTGTGGGAAGCCATGGGGTGGTGGTGGTGGGATGAGTTGGGAGTTTGGGATTGACCTGTATACATGTATATGCATAAAATACATAACTAATAATAACGTGCTGTATAAAAAAATAAATAAAATTAAATTTCAAAATTTTAAAAAATAAAATTTAAAAATAAAACAGAAAAAAGTTCTTCCCGTCACACAGATGTATTTATAGGAATGAATTATTTCCATGCTTATATCTATAAATACATAAAAGAGGAATAAAATCTAACTTGAACCATTAAAAAAAAAAAAACTGAACCCACGAGTTATACAGAGGAAAACCCTATCACGGCACTTGCTCCAGTGGTAAACAATTCTGAAATTGGTCAGAGGTGGGGAACCATCTCCCATACAGCCAGCAACCCACCCCCCACGCAAGGAGCGTCCTCATTGCAAAGCTGGGGGACCGTGCCGAGGCATCTGTGAGTAAACGTGAGCTGAGCCCCAGGCCAGCTGCTGCTGAACTGTTCCCACCCTTTCCAGGTAAAACACCTGAATATGTACAAGGGCTTGAAAGCCTAGAGGAAGGACCGTGGAGCCACACCAGCGACAGCACGCAGGCCAACTTGGTGCCTGCAGGCCAGCCAGTGTGGTCCTGGCACCGGGCGCTCTTCCAGAATCTTTCCATTGCCCTGCCTGAGATACCCCTCCTGTCCCGGCCCCCACTGCTTTTTTCCTTCCTCACCTCTGTCCGGAGAGAAATTCCAGCAGAAGGTATGGGTGACACAACCTCTTCTTTACAGGCGGCAGCCTGGCAACTCCTGCAGAAAGGCCAGCAGAACCCCACTCACACCGGGCCACCCACAAAGCTGTGGCCCCTCACTCCCTCCCGCCAGCACAGCCCCGAGACTGCTGACGGGGCAGAGAATATGGAGTCAGGCACAGCTTCAGGGGCTATTGCTGCCTGGAGCGCTGTTTATATGGACCTCAACGAGGCACACCTGGGGAGGGTGGGCCGTCAGGGTAAGGCTGCCCAGGTCAGCTAATCCACAACCCTCAGGGAATCACATTGTTGAAAATGGACCCCGCTAAGGCAGAAGAGAAGCCAAGGGAAAAAAGGACACAATGCCATTTGCAGCACCGTAGATGAGTCTAGAAGTAATCACGTGACTTGTAGTAAGTCAGAAAGTGAAAGACACATATCATATCATATCACTTACAGGTGTTACCTAAAAATGGATACCAGGGCAGATATTTCCACGGAGAAGGGCAATCACAGATTCATTAAACAAACTTATGGTTCACCAATGGAAAGGTGTGAGGATTGGTTTCATTACGATATCGGGGTTAACAGACATATACAAACAGAGGTGACATATATAATCACCAAAGACCTACAGAATACCAAGAGAGGACTACTCAACATTCTGTCATAACGTACATGGGAAAAGGATCCCAGGAAGAACAGACATCTGTATATGTGTAAAAGAACCACATCTTCCACACCTACAACAAGCCAAACATTGTAATCAAACTTGCTGTAATAAGAAATAAAAAATTAAATTAAAAACACGAACAAGAAGTAGTGAGACAAACGTGAGGGGCTTTCTCCTGGCACATTCCATTCTAAACTCCAATCTAGAACACCACTTCCACTGAGGCTCTCTTGCCCTAGTAACCAGATTTGGTAAGGGTGAACTGCTGCCACCTTGTGGCCGTTTCACACAACAGCAGCTTTAATCCCAACGCTAATGGTCAGTTGATATTCAAAATCATTGCAGGCCTGTAAATGACACCTGTCCTGAAAACAAATCCTGGGGTCACATATCGACCAAAAAATTCAAAGGACGTCCATATTTCAAAACGACCGTTTCAAAAGGCATATTTTACGCACATTAGTGTTCTGCTTCTTTCCTTTCTTTCCTTTTTTGTTAAAAAAAAAAACGGGAATGGAAAAAGGCATCCCTCAGAATGGGCGAAAATCGTTGCAGACGAATCAATGGACAGAGGTTTAATCTCCAATATATATATACAGCTCATGCAGCCTAATATTAAAAAAACAAACAACCCAAAAAAATGGGCAGAAGATCTAAAGAGACGTTTCTTCAAAGGAGACACAGAGATGGCCAAGACGCACATGAAAAGCTGCTCAACAGCACTAATTATTAGAGAAATGCAAATCAAAACTACAATGAGGTATCACCTCACACCTGTTAGAATCGGCATCATCAGAAAATCTACAAACAACCAATTCTGGGGAGGGTGTGGACAAAAGGAGCCCTCTTCCACTATTGGTGGGAATGTAAATTGATACAGTCACTATGGAGAACAGTATGGAGTTTCCTTAAAAAATTTAGAAATAGAATTTCCATCTGATCCAGCAATCCCACTTCTGGGCATATACCCAGAGAAAACCGTATTTCAAAAAGGCACATTCACCACAATGTTCGTTGCAGCACTATTTACAATAGCCAGGTAATGGAAGCAACCTAAATGCCCACAGACAGATGAATGGATAAAGATGTGGTACATATATAAAATGGAATATTACTCGGCCATTAAAAGGAATGAAACTGGGTCATTTGTAGAGACATCGATGGATCAAGAGACTGTCATACAGAATGAAGTAAGTCAGAAAGAGGAAAACAAATATTGTATATTAATGCATATATGTGGAGCCTAAAAATGGTACAGATGAACTGGTTTGCAGGGAAGAAATAGAGACACAGAGGTAGAGAACAAACGTATGGACACCAAGTGTGGGAAGCCATGGGGTGGTGGTGGTGGGATGAGTTGGGAGTTTGGGATTGACCTGTATACATGTATATGCATAAAATACATAACTAATAATAACGTGCTGTATAAAAAAATAAATAAAATTAAATTTCAAAATTTTAAAAAATAAAATTTAAAAATAAAACAGAAAAAAGTTCTTCCCGTCACACAGATGTATTTATAGGAATGAATTATTTCCATGCTTATATCTATAAATACATAAAAGAGGAATAAAATCTAACTTGAACCATAAAAAAAAAAACCTGAACCCACGAGTTATACAGAGGAAAACCCTATCAGCGCACTTGGTCCAATGGTAAACAATTCTGAAATTGGTCAGAGGTGGGGAACCATCTCCCATACAGCCAGCAACCCACCCCCCACGCAAGGAGCGTCCTCATTGCAAAGCTGGGGGACCGTGCCGAGGCATCTGTGAGTAAACGTGAGCTGAGCCCCAGGCCAGCTGCTGCTGAACTGTTCCCACCCTTTCCAGGTAAAACACCTGAATATGTACAAGGGCTTGAAAGCCTAGAGGAAGGACCGTGGAGCCACACCAGCGACAGCACGCAGGCCAACTTGGTGCCTGCAGGCCAGCCAGTGTGGTCCTGGCACCGGGCGCTCTTCCAGAAGCTTTCCATTGCCCTGCCTGAGATACCCCTCCTGTCCCGGCCCCCACTGCTTTTTTCCTTCCTCACCTCTGTACGGAGAGAAATCCCAGCAGAAGGTATGGGTGACACAACCTCTTCTTTACAGGCGGCAGCCTGGCAACTCCTGCAGAAAGGCCAGCAGAACCCCACTCACACCGGGCCACCCACAAAGCTGTGGCCCCTCACTCCCTCCCGCCAGCACAGCCCCGAGACTGCTGACGGGGCAGAGAATATGGAGTCAGGCACAGCTTCAGGGGCTATTGCTGCCTGGAGCGCTGTTTATATTGACCTCAACGAGGCACACCTGGGGAGGGCGGGCCGTCAGGGTAAGGCTGCCCAGGTCAGCTAATCCACAACCCTCAGGGAATCACATTGTTGAAAATGGACCCCGCTAAGGCAGAAGAGAAGCCAAGGGAAAAAAGGACACAATGCCATTTGCAGCACCGTAGATGAGTCTAGAAGTAATCACGTGACTTGTAGTAAGTCAGAAAGTGAAAGACACATATCATATCATATCACTTACAGGTGTTACCTAAAAATGGATACCAGGGCAGATATTTCCACGGAGAAGGGCAATCACAGATTCAGTAAACAAACTTATGGTTCACCAATGGAAAGGTGTGAGGATTGGTTTCATTACGATATCGGGGTTGACAGACATATACAAACACAGGTGACATATATAATCACCAAAGACCTACAGAATACCAAGAGAGGACTACTCAACATTCTGTCATAACGTACATGGGAAAAGGATCCCAGGAAGAACAGACATCTGTATATGTGTAAAAGAACCACATCTTCCACACCTACAACAAGCCAAACATTGTAATCAAACTTGCTGTAATAAGAAATAAAAAATTAAATTAAAAACACGAACAAGAAGTAGTGAGACAGACGTGAGGGGCTTTCTCCTGGCACATTCCATTCTAAACTCCAATCTAGAACACCACTTCCACTGAGGCTCTCTTGCCCTAGTAACCAGATTTGGTAAGGGTGAACTGCTGCCACCTTGTGGCCGTTTCACACAACAGCAGCTTTAATCCCAGCGCTAGTGGTCAGTTGATATTCAAAATCATTGCAGGCCTATAAATGACACCTGCCCTGAAAACAAATCCTGGGGTCACATATCGACCAAAAAATTCAAAGGACGTCCATATTTCAAAACGACCGTTTCAAAAGGCATATTTTACGCACATTAGTGTTCTGCTTCTTTTCCTTTCTTTCCTTTTTTGTTAAAAAACACGGGAATGGAAAAAGGCATCCCTCAGAATGGGCGAAAATCGTTGCAGACGAATCAATGGACAGAGGCTTAATCTCCAATATATATATACAGCTCATGCATCTTAATATTAAAAAACAAACAACCCAAAAAAAATGGGCAGAAGATCTAAAGAGACGTTTCTTCAAAGGAGCCACAGAGATGGCCAAGACGCACATGAAAAGCTGCTCAACAGCACTAATTATTAGAGAAATGCAAATCAAAACAACAATGAGGTATCACCTCACACCTGTTAGAATCGGCATCATCAGAAAATCTACAAACAACCAATTCTGGGGAGGGTGTGGACAAAAGGAGCCCTCTTCCACTATTGGTGGGAATGTAAATTGATACAGTCACTATGGAGAACAGTATGGAGTTTCCTTAAAAAATTTAGAAATAGAATTTCCATCTGATCCAGCAATCCCACTTCTGGGCATATACCCAGAGAAAACCGTATTTCAAAAAGGCACATTCACCACAATGTTCGTTGCAGCACTATTTACAATAGCCAGGTAATGGAAGCAACCTAAATGCCCACAGACAGATGAATGGATAAAGATGTGGTACATATATAAAATGGAATATTACTCGGCCATTAAAAGGAATGAAACTGGGTCATTTGTAGAGACATCGATGGATCAAGAGACTGTCATACAGAATGAAGTAAGTCAGAAAGAGGAAAACAAATATTGTATATTAATGCATATATGTGGAGCCTAAAAATGGTACAGATGAACTGGTTTGCAGGGAAGAAATAGAGACACAGAGGTAGAGAACAAACGTATGGACACCAAGTGTGGGAAGCCATGGGGTGGTGGTGGTGGGATGAGTTGGGAGTTTGGGATTGACCTGTATACATGTATATGCATAAAATACATAACTAATAATAACGTGCTGTATAAAAAAATAAATAAAATTAAATTTCAAAATTTTAAAAAATAAAATTTAAAAATAAAACAGAAAAAAGTTCTTCCCGTCACACAGATGTATTTATAGGAATGAATTATTTCCATGCTTATATCTATAAATACATAAAAGAGGAATAAAATCTAACTTGAACCATAAAAAAAAAAACCTGAACCCACGAGTTATACAGAGGAAAACCCTATCAGGGCACTTGGTCCAATGGTAAACAATTCTGAAATTGGTCAGAGGTGGGGAACCATCTCCCATACAGCCAGCAACCCACCCCCCACGCAAGGAGCGTCCTCATTGCAAAGCTGGGGGACCGTGCCGAGGCATCTGTGAGTAAACGTGAGCTGAGCCCCAGGCCAGCTGCTGCTGAACTGTTCCCACCCTTTCCAGGTAAAACACCTGAATATGTACAAGGGCTTGAAAGCCTAGAGGAAGGACCGTGGAGCCACACCAGCGACAGCACGCAGGCCAACTTGGTGCCTGCAGGCCAGCCAGTGTGGTCCTGGCACCGGGCGCTCTTCCAGAAGCTTTCCATTGCCCTGCCTGAGATACCCCTCCTGTCCCGGCCCCCACTGCTTTTTTCCTTCCTCACCTCTGTCAGGAGAGAAATCCCAGCAGAAGGTATGGGTGACACAACCTCTTCTTTACAGGCGGCAGCATGGCAACTCCTGCAGAAAGGCCAGCAGAACCCCACTCACACCGGGCCACCCACAAAGCTCTGGCCCCTCATTCCCTCCCACCAGCACAGCCCCGAGACTGCTGACGGGGCAGAGAATATGGAGTCAGGCACAGCTTCAGGGGCTATTGCTGCCTGGAGCGCTGTTTATATTGACCTCAACGAGGCACACCTGGGGAGGGCGGGCCGTCAGGGTAAGGCTGCCCAGGTCAGCTAATCCACAACCCTCAGGGAATCACATTGTTGAAAATGGACCCCGCTAAGGCAGAAGAGAAGCCAAGGGAAAAAAGGACACAATGCCATTTGCAGCACCGTAGATGAGTCTAGAAGTAATCACGTGACTTGTAGTAAGTCAGAAAGTGAAAGACACATATCATATCATATCACTTATAGGTGTTACCTAAAAATGGATACCAGGGCAGATATTTCCACGGAGAAGGGCAATCACAGATTCATTAAACAAACTTATGGTTCACCAATGGAAAGGTGTGAGGATTGGTTTCATTACGATATCGGGGTTAACAGACATATACAAACACAGGTGACATATATAATCACCAAAGACCTACAGAATACCAAGAGAGGACTACTCAACATTCTGTCATAACGTACATGGGAAAAGGATCCCAGGAAGAACAGACATCTGTATATGTGTAAAAGAACCACATCTTCCACACCTACAACAAGCCAAACATTGTAATCAAACTTGCTGTAATAAGAAATAAAAAATTAAATTAAAAACATGAACAAGAAGTAGTGAGACAAACGTGAGGGGCTTTCTCCTGGCACATTCCATTCTAAACTCCAATCTAGAACACCACTTCCACTGAGGCTCTCTTGCCCTAGTAACCAGATTTGGTAAGGGTGAACTGCTGCCACCTTGTGGCCGTTTCACACAACAGCAGCTTTAATCCCAACGCTAATGGTCAGTTGATATTCAAAATCATTGCAGGCCTGTAAATGACACCTGCCCTGAAAACAAATCCTGGGGTCACATATCGACCAAAAAATTCAAAGGACGTCCATATTTCAAAACGACCGTTTCAAAAGGCATATTTTACGCACATTAGTGTTCTGCTTCTTTCCTTTCTTTCCTTTTTTGTTAAAAAAAAAACGGGAATGGAAAAAGGCATCCCTCAGAATGGGCGAAAATCGTTGCAGACGAATCAATGGACAGAGGTTTAATCTCCAATATATATATACAGCTCATGCAGCCTAATATTAAAAAAACAAACAACCCAAAAAAATGGGCAGAAGATCTAAAGAGACGTTTCTTCAAAGGAGACACAGAGATGGCCAAGACGCACATGAAAAGCTGCTCAACAGCACTAATTATTAGAGAAATGCAAATCAAAACTACAATGAGGTATCACCTCACACCTGTTAGAATCGGCATCATCAGAAAATCTACAAACAACCAATTCTGGGGAGGGTGTGGACAAAAGGAGCCCTCTTCCACTATTGGTGGGAATGTAAATTGATACAGTCACTATGGAGAACAGTATGGAGTTTCCTTAAAAAATTTAGAAATAGAATTTCCATCTGATCCAGCAATCCCACTTCTGGGCATATACCCAGAGAAAACCGTATTTCAAAAAGGCACATTCACCACAATGTTCGTTGCAGCACTATTTACAATAGCCAGGTAATGGAAGCAACCTAAATGCCCACAGACAGATGAATGGATAAAGATGTGGTACATATATAAAATGGAATATTACTCGGCCATTAAAAGGAATGAAACTGGGTCATTTGTAGAGACATCGATGGATCAAGAGACTGTCATACAGAATGAAGTAAGTCAGAAAGAGGAAAACAAATATTGTATATTAATGCATATATGTGGAGCCTAAAAATGGTACAGATGAACTGGTTTGCAGGGAAGAAATAGAGACACAGAGGTAGAGAACAAACGTATGGACACCAAGTGTGGGAAGCCATGGGGTGGTGGTGGTGGGATGAGTTGGGAGTTTGGGATTGACCTGTATACATGTATATGCATAAAATACATAACTAATAATAACGTGCTGTATAAAAAAATAAATAAAATTAAATTTCAAAATTTTAAAAAATAAAATTTAAAAATAAAACAGAAAAAAGTTCTTCCCGTCACACAGATGTATTTATAGGAATGAATTATTTCCATGCTTATATCTATAAATACATAAAAGAGGAATAAAATCTAACTTGAACCATAAAAAAAAAAAACCTGAACCCACGAGTTATACAGAGGAAAACCCTATCAGGGCACTTGGTCCAATGGTAAACAATTCTGAAATTGGTCAGAGGTGGGGAACCATCTCCCATACAGCCAGCAACCCACCCCCCACGCAAGGAGCGTCCTCATTGCAAAGCTGGGGGACCGTGCCGAGGCATCTGTGAGTAAACGTGAGCTGAGCCCCAGGCCAGCTGCTGCTGAACTGTTCCCACCCTTTCCAGGTAAAACACCTGAATATGTACAAGGGCTTGAAAGCCTAGATGAAGGAACGTGGAGCCACACCAGCGACAGCACGCAGGCCAACTTGGTGCCTGCAGGCCAGCCAGTGTGGTCCTGGCACCGGGCGCTCTTCCAGAAGCTTTCCATTGCCCTGCCTGAGATACCCCTCCTGTCCCGGCCCCCACTGCTTTTTTCCTTCCTCACCTCTGTCCGGAGAGAAATTCCAGCAGAAGGTATGGGTGACACAACCTCTTCTTTACAGGCGGCAGCCTGGCAACTCCTGCAGAAAGGCCAGCAGAACCCCACTCACACCGGGCCACCCACAAAGCTGTGGCCCCTCACTCCCTCCCGCCAGCACAGCCCCGAGACTGCTGACGGGGCAGAGAATATGGAGTCAGGCACAGCTTCAGGGGCTATTGCTGCCTGGAGCGCTGTTTATATTGACCTCAACGAGGCACACCTGGGGAGGGCGGGCCGTCAGGGTAAGGCTGCCCAGGTCAGCTAATCCACAACCCTCAGGGAATCACATTGTTGAAAATGGACCCCGCTAAGCCAGAAGAGAAGCCAAGGGAAAAAAGGACACAATGCCATTTGCAGCACCGTAGATGAGTCTAGAAGTAATCACGTGACTTGTAGTAAGTCAGAAAGTGAAAGACACATATCATATCATATCACTTACAGGTGTTACCTAAAAATGGATACCAGGGCAGATATTTCCACGGAGAAGGGCAATCACAGATTCAGTAAACAAACTTATGGTTCACCAATGGAAAGGTGTGAGGATTGGTTTCATTACGATATCGGGGTTAACAGACATATACAAACACAGGTGACATACATAATCACCAAAGACCTACAGAATACCAAGAGAGGACTACTCAACATTCTGTCATAACGTACATGGGAAAAGGATCCCAGGAAGAACAGACATCTGTATATGTGTAAAAGAACCACATCTTCCACACCTACAACAAGCCAAACATTGTAATCAAACTTGCTGTAATAAGAAATAAAAAATTAAATTAAAAACACGAACAAGAAGTAGTGAGACAGACGTGAGGGGCTTTCTCCTGGCACATTCCATTCTAAACTCCAATCTAGAACACCACTTCCACTGAGGCTCTCTTGCCCTAGTAACCAGATTTGGTAAGGGTGAACTGCTGCCACCTTGTGGCCGTTTCACACAACAGCAGCTTTAATCCCAGCGCTAGTGGTCAGTTGATATTCAAAATCATTGCAGGCCTATAAATGACACCTGCCCTGAAAACAAATCCTGGGGTCACATATCGACCAAAAAATTCAAAGGACGTCCATATTTCAAAACGACCGTTTCAAAAGGCATATTTTACGCACATTAGTGTTCTGCTTCTTTTCCTTTCTTTCCTTTTTTGTTAAAAAACACGGGAATGGAAAAAGGCATCCCTCAGAATGGGCGAAAATCGTTGCAGACGAATCAATGGACAGAGGTTTAATCTCCAATATATATATACAGCTCATGCAGCTTAATATTAAAAAAACAAACAACCCAAAAAAAATGGGCAGAAGATGTAAAGAGACGTTTCTTCAAAGGAGCCACAGAGATGGCCAAGACGCACATGAAAAGCTGCTCAACAGCGCTAATTATTAGAGAAATGCAAATCAAAACAACAATGAGGTATCACCTCACACCTGTTAGAATCGGCATCATCAGAAAATCTACAAACAACCAATTCTGGGGAGGGTGTGGACAAAAGGAGCCCTCTTCCACTATTGGTGGGAATGTAAATTGATACAGTCACTATGCAGAACAGTATGGAGTTTCCTTAAAAAAATTAGAAATAGAATTTCCATCTGATCCAGCAATCCCACTTCTGGGCATATACCCAGAGAAAACCGTATTTCAAAAAGGCACATTCACCACAATGTTCGTTGCAGCACTATTTACAATAGCCAGGTAATGGAAGCAACCTAAATGCCCACAGACAGATGAATGGATAAAGATGTGGTACATATATAAAATGGAATATTACTCGGCCATTAAAAGGAATGAAACTGGGTCATTTGTAGAGACATCGATGGATCCAGAGACTGTCATACAGAATAAAGTAAGTCAGAAAGAGGAAAACAAATATTGTATATTAATGCATATATGTGGAGCCTAAAAATGGTACAGATGAACTGGTTTGCAGGGAAGAAATAGAGACACAGAGGTAGAGAACAAACGTATGGACACCAAGTGTGGGAAGCCATGGGGTGGTGGTGGTGGGATGAGTTGGGAGTTTGGGATTGACCTGTATACATGTATATGCATAAAATACATAACTAATAATAACGTGCTGTATAAAAAAATAAATAAAATTAAATTTCAAAATTTTAAAAAATAAAATTTAAAAATAAAACAGAAAAAAGTTCTTCCCGTCACACAGATGTATTTATAGGAATGAATTATTTCCATGCTTATATCTATAAATACATAAAAGAGGAATAAAATCTAACTTGAACCATAAAAAAAAAAAACCTGAACCCACGAGTTATACAGAGGAAAACCCTATCAGGGCACTTGGTCCAATGGTAAACAATTCTGAAATTGGTCAGAGGTGGGGAACCATCTCCCATACAGCCAGCAACCCACCCCCCACGCAAGGAGCGTCCTCATTGCAAAGCTGGGGGACCGTGCCGAGGCATCTGTGAGTAAACGTGAGCTGAGCCCCAGGCCAGCTGCTGCTGAACTGTTCCCACCCTTTCCAGGTAAAACACCTGAATATGTACAAGGGCTTGAAAGCCTAGATGAAGGAACGTGGAGCCACACCAGCGACAGCACGCAGGCCAACTTGGTGCCTGCAGGCCAGCCAGTGTGGTCCTGGCACCGGGCGCTCTTCCAGAAGCTTTCCATTGCCCTGCCTGAGATACCCCTCCTGTCCCGGCCCCCACTGCTTTTTTCCTTCCTCACCTCTGTCCGGAGAGAAATTCCAGCAGAAGGTATGGGTGACACAACCTCTTCTTTACAGGCGGCAGCCTGGCAACTCCTGCAGAAAGGCCAGCAGAACCCCACTCACACCGGGCCACCCACAAAGCTGTGGCCCCTCACTCCCTCCCGCCAGCACAGCCCCAAGACTGCTGACGGGGCAGAGAATATGGAGTCAGGCACAGCTTCAGGGGCTATTGCTGCCTGGAGCGCTGTTTATATTGACCTCAACGAGGCACACCTGGGGAGGGCGGGCCGTCAGGGTAAGGCTGCCCAGGTCAGCTAATCCACAACCCTCAGGGAATCACATTGTTGAAAATGGACCCCGCTAAGCCAGAAGAGAAGCCAAGGGAAAAAAGGACACAATGCCATTTGCAGCACCGTAGATGAGTCTAGAAGTAATCACGTGACTTGTAGTAAGTCAGAAAGTGAAAGACACATATCATATCATATCACTTACAGGTGTTACCTAAAAATGGATACCAGGGCAGATATTTCCACGGAGAAGGGCAATCACAGATTCAGTAAACAAACTTATGGTTCACCAATGGAAAGGTGTGAGGATTGGTTTCATTACGATATCGGGGTTAACAGACATATACAAACACAGGTGACATATATAATCACCAAAGACCTACAGAATACCAAGAGAGGACTACTCAACATTCTGTCATAACGTACATGGGAAAAGGATCCCAGGAAGAACAGACATCTGTATATGTGTAAAAGAACCACATCTTCCACACCTACAACAAGCCAAACATTGTAATCAAACTTGCTGTAATAAGAAATAAAAAATTAAATTAAAAACACGAACAAGAAGTAGTGAGACAGACGTGAGGGGCTTTCTCCTGGCACATTCCATTCTAAACTCCAATCTAGAACACCACTTCCACTGAGGCTCTCTTGCCCTAGTAACCAGATTTGGTAAGGGTGAACTGCTGCCACCTTGTGGCCGTTTCACACAACAGCAGCTTTAATCCCAGCGCTAGTGGTCAGTTGATATTCAAAATCATTGCAGGCCTATAAATGACACCTGCCCTGAAAACAAATCCTGGGGTCACATATCGACCAAAAAATTCAAAGGACGTCCATATTTCAAAACGACCGTTTCAAAAGGCATATTTTACGCACATTAGTGTTCTGCTTCTTTTCCTTTCTTTCCTTTTTTGTTAAAAAACACGGGAATGGAAAAAGGCATCCCTCAGAATGGGCGAAAATCGTTGCAGACGAATCAATGGACAGAGGTTTAATCTCCAATATATATATACAGCGCATGCAGCTTAATATTAAAAAAACAAACAACCCAAAAAAAATGGGCAGAAGATGTAAAGAGACGTTTCTTCAAAGGAGCCACAGAGATGGCCAAGACGCACATGAAAAGCTGCTCAACAGCGCTAATTATTAGAGAAATGCAAATCAAAACAACAATGAGGTATCACCTCACACCTGTTAGAATCGGCATCATCAGAAAATCTACAAACAACCAATTCTGGGGAGGGTGTGGACAAAAGGAGCCCTCTTCCACTATTGGTGGGAATGTAAATTGATACAGTCACTATGCAGAACAGTATGGAGTTTCCTTAAAAAAATTAGAAATAGAATTTCCATCTGATCCAGCAATCCCACTTCTGGGCATATACCCAGAGAAAACCGTATTTCAAAAAGGCACATTCACCACAATGTTCGTTGCAGCACTATTTACAATAGCCAGGTAATGGAAGCAACCTAAATGCCCACAGACAGATGAATGGATAAAGATGTGGTACATATATAAAATGGAATATTACTCGGCCATTAAAAGGAATGAAACTGGGTCATTTGTAGAGACATCGATGGATCCAGAGACTGTCATACAGAATAAAGTAAGTCAGAAAGAGGAAAACAAATATTGTATATTAATGCATATATGTGGAGCCTAAAAATGGTACAGATGAACTGGTTTGCAGGGAAGAAATAGAGACACAGAGGTAGAGAACAAACGTATGGACACCAAGTGTGGGAAGCCATGGGGTGGTGGTGGTGGGATGAGTTGGGAGTTTGGGATTGACCTGTATACATGTATATGCATAAAATACATAACTAATAATAACGTGCTGTATAAAAAAATAAATAAAATTAAATTTCAAAATTTTAAAAAATAAAATTTAAAAATAAAACAGAAAAAAGTTCTTCCCGTCACACAGATGTATTTATAGGAATGAATTATTTCCATGCTTATATCTATAAATACATAAAAGAGGAATAAAATCTAACTTGAACCATAAAAAAAAAGTGAACCCACGAGTTATACAGAGGAAAACCCTATCAGGGCACTTGCTCCAGTGGTAAACAATTCTGAAATTGGTCAGAGGTGGGGAACCATCTCCCATACAGCCAGCAACCCACCCCCCACGCAAGGAGCTTCCTCATTGCAAAGCTGGGGGACCATGCCGAGGCATCTGTGAGTAAACGTGAGCTGAGCCCCAGGCCAGCTGCTGCTGAACTGTTCCCACCCTTTCCAGGTAAAACACCTGAATATGTACAAGGGCTTGAAAGCCTAGAGGAAGGACCGTGGAGCCACACCAGCGACCGCACGCAGGCCAACTTGGTGCCTGCAGGCCAGCCAGTGTGGTCCTGGCACCGGGCGCTCTTCCAGAAGCTTTCCATTGCCCTGCCTGAGATACCCCTCCTGTCCCGGCCCCCACTGCTTTTTTCCTTCCTCACCTCTGTCCGGAGAGAAATTCCAGCAGAATGTATGGGTGACACAACCTCTTCTTTACAGGCGGCAGCATGGCAACTCCTGCAGAAAGGCCAGCAGAACCCCACTCACACCGGGCCACCCACAAAGCTCTGGCCCCTCATTCCCTCCCACCAGCACAGCCCCGAGACTGCTGACGGGGCAGACAATATGGAATCAGGCACAGCTTCAGGGGCTATTGCTGCCTGGAGCGCTGTTTATATTGACCTCAACGAGGCACACCTGGGGAGGGCGGGCCGTCAGGGTAAGGCTGCCCAGGTCAGCTAATCCACAACCCTCAGGGAATCACATTGTTGAAAATGGACCCCGCTAAGGCAGAAGAGAAGCGAAGGGAAAAAAGGACACAATGCCATTTGCAGCACCGTAGATGAGCCTAGAAGTAATCACGTGACTTGTAGTAAGTCAGAAAGTGAAAGACACATATCATATCATATCACTTATAGGTGTTACCTAAAAATGGATACCAGGGCAGATATTTCCACGGAGAAGGGCAATCACAGATTCATTAAACAAACTTATGGTTCACCAATGGAAAGGTGTGACGATTGGTTTCATTACGATATCGGGGTTAACAGACATATACAAACACAGGTGACATATATAATCACCAAAGACCTACAGAATACCAAGAGAGGACTACTCAACATTCTGTCATAACGTACATGGGAAAAGGATCCCAGGAAGAACAGACATCTGTATACGTGTAAAAGAACCACATCTTCCACATCTACAACAAGCCAAACATTGTAATCAAACTTGCTGTAATAAGAAATAAAAAATTAAATTAAAAACACGAACAAGAAGTAGTGAGACAAACGTGAGGGGATTTCTCCTGGCACATTCCATTCTAAACTCCAATCTAGAACACCACTTCCACTGAGGCTCTCTTGCCCTAGTAACCAGATTTGGTAAGGGTGAACTGCTGCCACCTTGTGGCCGTTTCACACAACAGCAGCTTTAATCCCAACGCTAATGGTCAGTTGATATTCAAAATCATTGCAGGCCTGTAAATGACACCTGCCCTGAAAACAAATCCTGGGGTCACATATCGACCAAAAATTTCAAAGGACGTCCATATTTCAAAACGACCGTTTCAAAAGGCATATTTTACGCACATTAGTGTTCTGCTTCTTTTCCTTTCTTTCCTTTTTTGTTAAAAAACACGGGAATGGAAAAAGGCATCCCTCAGAATGGGTGAAAATCGTTGCAAACGAATCAATGGACAGAGGTTTAATCTCCAATCTATATAAACAGCTCATGCAGCTTAATATTAAAAAAACAAACAACCCAAAATAAATGGGCAGAAGATCTAAAGAGACGTTTCTTCAAAGGAGACACAGAGATGGCCAAGACGCACATGAAAAGCTGCTCAACAGCACTAATTATTAGAGAAATGCAAATCAAAACAACAATGAGGTATCACCTCACACCTGTTAGAATCAGCATCATCACAAAATCTACAAACAACCAATTCTGGGGAGGGTGTGGACAAAAGGAGCTCTCTTCCACTATTGGTGGGAATGTAAATTGATACAGTCACTATGGAGAACAGTATGGAGTTTCCTTAAAAAAACTAGAAATAGAATTACCATCTGATACAGCAATCCCACTTCTGGGCATATACCCAGAGAAAACCGTATTTCAAAAAGGCACATTCACCACAATGTTCGTTGCAGCACTATTTACAATAGCCAGGTAATGGAAGCAACCTAAATGCCCACAGACAGATGAATGGATACAGATGTGGTACATATATAAAATGGAATATTACTCGGCCATATAAAGGAATGAAACTGGGTCATTTGTAGAGACATCGATGGATCGAGAGACTGTCATACAGAAAGAAGTAAGTCAGAGAGAGGAAAACAAATATTGTATATTAATGCATATATGTGGAGCCTAAAAATGGTACAGATGAACTGGTTTGCAGGGAAGAAATAGAGACATAGAGGTAGAGAACAAACGTATGGACACCAAGTGTGGGAAGCCATGGGGTGGTGGTGGTGGGATGAGTTGGGAGTTTGGGATTGACCTGTATACATGTATATGAATAAAATACATAACTAATAATAACGTGCTGTATAAAAAAATAAATAAAATTAAATTTCAAAATTTTAAAAAATAAAATTTAAAAATAAAACAGAAAAAAGTTCTTCCCGTCACACAGATGTATTTATAGTAATGAATTATTTCCATGTTTATATCTATAAATACATAAAAGAGGAATAAAATCTAACTTGAACCATAAAAGAAAAAAAAGTGAACCCACGAGTTATACAGAGGATAACCCTATCAGGGCACTTGCTCCAGCGGTAAACAATTCTGAAATTGGTCAGAGGTGGGGAACCATCTCCCATACAGCCAGCAACCCACCCCCCACGCAAGGAGCTTCCTCATTGCAAAGCTGGGGGACCGTGCCGAGGCATCTGTGAGTAAACGTGAGCTGAGCCCCAGGCCAGCTGCTGCTGAACTGTTCCCACCCTTTCCAGGTAAAACACCTGAATATGTACAAGGGCTTGAAAGCCTAGAGGAAGGACCGTGGAGCCACACCAGCGACAGCACGCAGGCCAACTTGGTGCCTGCAGGCCAGCCAGGGTGGTCCTGGCCCCGGGCGCTCTTCCAGAAGCTTTCCATTGCCCTGCCTGAGATACCCCTCCTGTCCCGGCCCCCACTGCTTTTTTCCTTCCTCACCTCTGTCCGGAGAGAATTTCCAGGGGAAGGTATGGGTGACACATCCTCTTCTTTACAGGCGGCAGCCTGGCAACTCCTACAGAAAGGCCAGCAGAACCCCACTCACACCGGGCCACCCAAAAAGCTGTGGCCCCTAACTCCCTCCCACCAGCAGAGCCCAGAGACTGCTGACGGGGCAGAGAATATGGAGTTAGGCACAGCTTCAGGGGCTATTGCTGCCTGGAGCGCTGTTTATATAGACCTCAATGAGGCACACCTGGGGAGGGCGGGCCGTCAGGGTAAGGCTGCCCAGGTCAGCTAATCCACAACCCTCAGGGAATCACATTGTTGAAAATGGACCCCGCTAAGCCAGAAGAGAAGCCAAGGGAAAAAAGGACACAATGACATTTGCAGCACCGTAGATGAGTCTAGAAGTAATCACGTGACTTGTAGTAAGTCAGAAAGTGAAAGACACATATATCATATCACTTATAGGTGTTACCTAAAAATGGATACCAGGGCAGATATTTCCACGGAGAAGGGCAATCACAGATTCATTAAACAAACTTATGGTTCACCAATGGAAAGGTGTGAGGATTGGTTTCATTACGATATCGGGGTTAACAGACATATACAAACACAGGTGACATATATAATCACCAAAGACCTACAGAATACCAAGAGAGGACTACTCAACATTCTGTCATAACGTACATGGGAAAAGGATCCCAGGAAGAACAGACATCTGTATATGTGTAAAAGAACCACATCTTCCACACCTACAACAAGCCAAACATTGTAATCAAACTTGCTGTAATAAGAAATAAAAAATTAAATTAAAAACACGAACAAGAAGTAGTGAGACAAATGTGAGGGGCTTTCTCCTGGCACATTCCATTCTAAACTCCAATCTAGAACACCACTTCCACTGAGGCTCTCTTGCCCTAGTAACCAGATTTGGTAAGGGTGAACTGCTGCCACCTTGTGGCCGTTTCACACAACAGCAGCTTTAATCCCAACGCTAATGGTCAGTTGATATTCAAAATCATTGCAGGCCTGTAAATGACACCTGCCCTGAAAACAAATCCTGGGGTCACATATCGACCAAAAAATTCAAAGGACGTCCATATTTCAAAACGACCGTTTCAAAAGGCATATTTTACGCACATTAGTGTTCTGCTTCTTTCCTTTCTTTCCTTTTTTGTTAAAAAAAAAAAACGGGAATGGAAAAAGGCATCCCTCAGAATGGGCGAAAATCGTTGCAGACGAATCAATGGACAGAGTTTTAATCTCCAATATATATATACAGCTCATGCAGCCTAATATTAAAAAAACAAACAACCCAAAAAAATGGGCAGAAGATCTAAAGAGACGTTTCTTCAAAGGAGACACAGAGATGGCCAAGACGCACATGAAAAGCTGCTCAACAGCACTAATTATTAGAGAAATGCAAATCAAAACTACAATGAGGTATCACCTCACACCTGTTAGAATCGGCATCATCAGAAAATCTACAAACAACCAATTCTGGGGAGGGTGTGGACAAAAGGAGCCCTCTTCCACTATTGGTGGGAATGTAAATTGATACAGTCACTATGGAGAACAGTATGGAGTTTCCTTAAAATTTTAGAAATAGAATTTCCATCTGATCCAGCAATCCCACTTCTGGGCATATACCCAGAGAAAACCGTATTTCAAAAAGGCACATTCACCACAATGTTCGTTGCAGCACTATTTACAATAGCCAGGTAATGGAAGCAACCTAAATGCCCACAGACAGATGAATGGATAAAGATGTGGTACATATATAAAATGGAATATTACTCGGCCATTAAAAGGAATGAAACTGGGTCATTTGTAGAGACATCGATGGATCAAGAGACTGTCATACAGAATGAAGTAAGTCAGAAAGAGGAAAACAAATATTGTATATTAATGCATATATGTGGAGCCTAAAAATGGTACAGATGAACTGGTTTGCAGGGAAGAAATAGAGACACAGAGGTAGAGAACAAACGTATGGACACCAAGTGTGGGAAGCCATGGGGTGGTGGTGGTGGGATGAGTTGGGAGTTTGGGATTGACCTGTATACATGTATATGCATAAAATACATAACTAATAATAACGTGCTGTATAAAAAAATAAATAAAATTAAATTTCAAAATTTTAAAAAATAAAATTTAAAAATAAAACAGAAAAAAGTTCTTCCCGTCACACAGATGTATTTATAGGAATGAATTATTTCCATGCTTATATCTATAAATACATAAAAGAGGAATAAAATCTAACTTGAACCATAAAAAAAAAAAACCTGAACCCACGAGTTATACAGAGGAAAACCCTATCAGGGCACTTGGTCCAATGGTAAACAATTCTGAAATTGGTCAGAGGTGGGGAACCATCTCCCATACAGCCAGCAACCCACCCCCCACGCAAGGAGCTTCCTCATTGCAAAGCTGGGGGACCGTGCCGAGGCATCTGTGAGTAAACGTGAGCTGAGCCCCAGGCCAGCTGCTGCTGAACTGTTCCCACCCTTTCCAGGTAAAACACCTGAATATGTACAAGGGCTTGAAAGCCTAGAGGAAGGACCGTGGAGCCACACCAGCGACAGCACGCAGGCCAACTTGGTGCCTGCAGGCCAGCCAGTGTGGTCCTGGCACCGGGCGCTCTTCCAGAAGCTTTCCATTGCCCTGCCTGAGATAACCCTCCTGTCCCGGCCCCCACTGCTTTTTTCCTTCCTCACCTCTGTCCGGAGAGAAATTCCAGCAGAAGGTATGGGTGACACAACCTCTTCTTTACAGGCGGCAGCCTGGCAACTCCTGCAGAAAGGCCAGCAGAACCCCACTCACACCGGGCCACCCACAAAGCTGTGGCCCCTCACTCCCTCCCGCCAGCACAGTCCCGAGACTGCTGACGGGGCAGACAATATGGAGTCAGGCACAGCTTCAGGGGCTATTGCTGCCTGGAGCGCTGTTTATATTGACCTCAACGAGGCACACCTGGGGAGGGCGGGCCGTCAGGGTAAGGCTGCCCAGGTCAGCTAATCCACAACCCTCAGGGAATCACATTGTTGAAAATGGACCCCGCTAAGCCAGAAGAGAAGCCAAGGGAAAAAAGGACACAATGACATTTGCAGCACCGTAGATGAGTCTAGAAGTAATCACGTGACTTGTAGTAAGTCAGAAAGTGAAAGACACATATATCATATCACTTATAGGTGTTACCTAAAAATGGATACCAGGGCAGATATTTCCACGGAGAAGGGCAATCACAGATTCATTAAACAAACTTATGGTTCACCAATGGAAAGGTGTGAGGATTGGTTTCATTACGATATCGGGGTTAACAGACATATACAAACACAGGTGACATATATAATCACCAAAGACCTACAGAATACCAAGAGAGGACTACTCAACATTCTGTCATAACGTACATGGGAAAAGGATCCCAGGAAGAACAGACATCTGTATATGTGTAAAAGAACCACATCTTCCACACCTACAACAAGCCAAACATTGTAATCAAACTTGCTGTAATAAGAAATAAAAAATTAAATTAAAAACACGAACAAGAAGTAGTGAGACAAACGTGAGGGGCTTTCTCCTGGCACATTCCATTCTAAACTCCAATCTAGAACACCACTTCCACTGAGGCTCTCTTGCCCTAGTAACCAGATTTGGTAAGGGTGAACTGCTGCCACCTTGTGGCCGTTTCACACAACAGCAGCTTTAATCCCAACGCTAATGGTCAGTTGATATTCAAAATCATTGCAGGCCTGTAAATGACACCTGCCCTGAAAACAAATCCTGGGGTCACATATCGACCAAAAAATTCAAAGGACGTCCATATTTCAAAACGACCGTTTCAAAAGGCATATTTTACGCACATTAGTGTTCTGCTTCTTTCCTTTCTTTCCTTTTTTGTTAAAAAAAAAAACGGGAATGGAAAAAGGCATCCCTCAGAATGGGCGAAAATCGTTGCAGACGAATCAATGGACAGAGGTTTAATCTCCAATATATATATACAGCTCATGCAGCTTAATATTAAAAAAACAAACAACCCAAAAAAAATGGGCAGAAGATCTAAAGAGACGTTTCTTCAAAGGAGACACAGAGATGGCCAAGACGCACATGAAAAGCTGCTCAACAGCACTAATTATTAGAGAAATGCAAATCAAAACTACAATGAGGTATCACCTCACACCTGTTAGAATCGGCATCATCAGAAAATCTACAAACAACCAATTCTGGGGAGGGTGTGGACAAAAGGAGCCCTCTTCCACTATTGGTGGGAATGTAAATTGATACAGTCACTATGGAGAACAGTATGGAGTTTCCTTAAAAAATTTAGAAATAGAATTTCCATCTGATCCAGCAATCCCACTTCTGGGCATATACCCAGAGAAAACCGTATTTCAAAAAGGCACATTCACCACAATGTTCGTTGCAGCACTATTTACAATAGCCAGGTAATGGAAGCAACCTAAATGCCCACAGACAGATGAATGGATAAAGATGTGGTACATATATAAAATGGAATATTACTCGGCCATTAAAAGGAATGAAACTGGGTCATTTGTAGAGACATCGATGGATCAAGAGACTGTCATACAGAATGAAGTAAGTCAGAAAGAGGAAAACAAATATTGTATATTAATGCATATATGTGGAGCCTAAAAATGGTACAGATGAACTGGTTTGCAGGGAAGAAATAGAGACACAGAGGTAGAGAACAAACGTATGGACACCAAGTGTGGGAAGCCATGGGGTGGTGGTGGTGGGATGAGTTGGGAGTTTGGGATTGACCTGTATACATGTATATGCATAAAATACATAACTAATAATAACGTGCTGTATAAAAAAATAAATAAAATTAAATTTCAAAATTTTAAAAAATAAAATTTAAAAATAAAACAGAAAAAAGTTCTTCCCGTCACACCGATGTATTTATAGGAATGAATTATTTCCATGCTTATATCTATAAATACATAAAAGAGGAATAAAATCTAACTTGAACCATAAAAAAAAAGTGAACCCACGAGTTATACAGAGGAAAACACTATCAGGGCACTTGCTCCAGTGGTAAACAATTCTGAAATTGGTCAGAGGTGGGGAACCATCTCCCATACAGCCAGCAACCCACCCCCCACGCAAGGAGCTTCCTCATTGCAAAGCTGGGGGACCATGCCGAGGCATCTGTGAGTAAACGTGAGCTGAGCCCCAGGCCAGCTGCTGCTGAACTGTTCCCACCCTTTCCAGGTAAAACACCTGAATATGTACAAGGGCTTGAAAGCCTAGAGGAAGGACCGTGGAGCCACACCAGCGACCGCACGCAGGCCAACTTGGTGCCTGCAGGCCAGCCAGTGTGGTCCTGGCACCGGGCGCTCTTCCAGAAGCTTTCCATTGCCCTGCCTGAGATACCCCTCCTGTCCCGGCCCCCACTGCGTTTTTCCTTCCTCACCTCTTTCCGGAGAGAAATTCCAGCAGAAGGTATGGGTGACACAACCTCTTCTTTACAGGCGGCAGCCTGGCAACTCCTGCAGAAAGGCCAGCAGAACCCCACTCACACCGGGCCACCCACAAAGCTGTGGCCCCTCACTCCCTCCCGCCAGCACAGCCCCGAGACTGCTGACGGGGCAGAGAATATGGAGTCAGGCACAGCTTCAGGGGCTATTGCTGCCTGGAGCGCTGTTTATATTGACCTCAACGAGGCACACCTGGGGAGGGCGGGCCGTCAGGGTAAGGCTGCCCAGGTCAGCTAATCCACAACCCTCAGGGAATCACATTGTTGAAAATGGACCCCGCTAAGCCAGAAGAGAAGCCAAGGGAAAAAAGGACACAATGCCATTTGCAGCACCGTAGATGAGTCTAGAAGTAATCACGTGACTTGTAGTAAGTCAGAAAGTGAAAGACACATATCATATCATATCACTTACAGGTGTTACCTAAAAATGGATACCAGGGCAGATATTTCCACGGAGAAGGGCAATCACAGATTCAGTAAACAAACTTATGGTTCACCAATGGAAAGGTGTGAGGATTGGTTTCATTATGATATCGGGGTTAACAGACATATACAAACACAGGTGACATATATAATCACCAAAGACCTACAGAATACCAAGAGAGGACTACTCAACATTCTGTCATAACGTACATGGGAAAAGGATCCCAGGAAGAACAGACATCTGTATACGTGTAAAAGAACCACATCTTCCACATCTACAACAAGCCAAACATTGTAATCAAACTTGCTGTAATAAGAAATAAAAAATTAAATTAAAAACACGAACAAGAAGTAGTGAGACAAACGTGAGGGGCTTTCTCCTGGCACATTCCATTCTAAACTCCAATCTAGAACACCACTTCCACTGAGGCTCTCTTGCCCTAGTAACCAGATTTGGTAAGGGTGAACTGCTGCCACCTTGTGGCCGTTTCACACAACAGCAGCTTTAATCCCAGCGCTAGTGGTCAGTTGATATTCAAAATCATTGCAGGCCTATAAATGACACCTGCCCTGAAAACAAATCCTGGGGTCACATATCGACCAAAAAATTCAAAGGACGTCCATATTTCAAAACGACCGTTTCAAAAGGCATATTTTACGCACATTAGTGTTCTGCTTCTTTTCCTTTCTTTCCTTTTTTGTTAAAAAACACGGGAATGGAAAAAGGCATCCCTCAGAATGGGCGAAAATCGTTGCAGACGAATCAATGGACAGAGGTTTAATCTCCAATATATATATACAGCTCATGCAGCTTAATATTAAAAAAACAAACAACCCCAAAAAAATGGGCAGAAGATCTAAAGAGACGTTTCTTCAAAGGAGACACAGAGATGGCCAAGACGCACATGAAAAGCTGCTCAACAGCACTAATTATTAGAGAAATGCAAATCAAAACTACAATGAGGTATCACCTCACACCTGTTAGAATCGGCATCATCAGAAAATCTACAAACAACCAATTCTGGGGAGGGTGTGGACAAAAGGAGCCCTCTTCCACTATTGGTGGGAATGTAAATTGATACAGTCACTATGGAGAACAGTATGGAGTTTCCTTAAAAAAATTAGAAATAGAATTTCCATCTGATCCAGCAATCCCACTTCTGGGCATATACCCAGAGAAAACCGTATTTCAAAAAGGCACATTCACCACAATGTTCGTTGCAGCACTATTTACAATAGCCAGGTAATGGAAGCAACCTAAATGCCCACAGACAGATGAATGGATAAAGATGTGGTACATATATAAAATGGAATATTACTCGGCCATTAAAAGGAATGAAACTGGGTCATTTGTAGAGACATCGATGGATCCAGAGACTGTCATACAGAATAAAGTAAGTCAGAAAGAGGAAAACAAATATTGTATATTAATGCATATATGTGGAGCCTAAAAATGGTACAGATGAACTGGTTTGCAGGGAAGAAATAGAGACACAGAGGTAGAGAACAAACGTATGGACACCAAGTGTGGGAAGCCATGGGGTGGTGGTGGTGGGATGAGTTGGGAGTTTGGGATTGACCTGTATACATGTATATGCATAAAATACATAACTAATAATAACGTGCTGTATAAAAAAATAAATAAAATTAAATTTCAAAATTTTAAAAAATAAAATTTAAAAATAAAACAGAAAAAAGTTCTTCCCGTCACACAGATGTATTTATAGGAATGAATTATTTCCATGCTTATATCTATAAATACATAAAAGAGGAATAAAATCTAACTTGAACCATAAAAAAAAAGTGAACCCACGAGTTATACAGAGGAAAACCCTATCAGGGCACTTGCTCCAGTGGTAAACAATTCTGAAATTGGTCAGAGGTGGGGAACCATCTCCCATACAGCCAGCAACCCACCCCCCACGCAAGGAGCTTCCTCATTGCAAAGCTGGGGGACCATGCCGAGGCATCTGTGAGTAAACGTGAGCTGAGCCCCAGGCCAGCTGCTGCTGAACTGTTCCCACCCTTTCCAGGTAAAACACCTGAATATGTACAAGGGCTTGAAAGCCTAGAGGAAGGACCGTGGAGCCACACCAGCGACCGCACGCAGGCCAACTTGGTGCCTGCAGGCCAGCCAGTGTGGTCCTGGCACCGGGCGCTCTTCCAGAAGCTTTCCATTGCCCTGCCTGAGATACCCCTCCTGTCCCGGCCCCCACTGCTTTTTTCCTTCCTCACCTCTGTCCAGAGAGAAATTCCAGCAGAAGGTATGGGTGACACAACCTCTTCTTTACAGGCGGCAGCCTGGCAACTCCTGCAGAAAGGCCAGCAGAACCCCACTCACACCGGGCCACCCACAAAGCTCTGGCCCCTCATTCCCTCCCACCAGCACAGCCCCGAGACTGCTGACGGGGCAGAGAATATGGAGTCAGGCACAGCTTCAGGGGCTATTGCTGCCTGGAGCGCTGTTTATATTGACCTCAACGAGGCACACCTGGGGAGGGCGGGCCGGCAGGGTAAGGCTGCCCAGGTCAGCTAATCCACAACCCTCAGGGAATCACATTGTTGAAAATGGACCCCGCTAAGGCAGAAGAGAAGCCAAGGGAAAAAAGGACACAATGCCATTTGCAGCACCGTAGATGAGTCTAGAAGTAATCACGTGACTTGTAATAAGTCAGAAAGTGAAAGACACATATCATATCATATCACTTATAGGTGTTACCTAAAAATGGATACCAGGGCAGATATTTCCACGGAGAAGGGCAATCACAGATTCATTAAACAAACTTATGGTTCACCAATGGAAAGGTGTGAGGATTGGTTTCATTACGATATCGGGGTTAACAGACATATACAAACACAGGTGACATATATAATCACCAAAGACCTACAGAATACCAAGAGAGGACTACTCAACATTCTGTCATAACGTACATGGGAAAAGGATCCCAGGAAGAACAGACATCTGTATACGTGTAAAAGAACCACATCTTCCACATCTACAACAAGCCAAACACTGTAATCAAACTTGCTGTAATAAGAAATAAAAAATTAAATTAAAAACACGAACAAGAAGTAGTGAGACAAACGTGAGGGGATTTCTCCTGGCACATTCCATTCTAAACTCCAATCTAGAACACCACTTCCACTGAGGCTCTCTTGCCCTAGTAACCAGATTTGGTAAGGGTGAACTGCTGCCACCTTGTGGCCGTTTCACACAACAGCAGCTTTAATCCCAACGCTAATGGTCAGTTGATATTCAAAATCATTGCAGGCCTGTAAATGACACCTGCCCTGAAAACAAATCCTGGGGTCACATATCGACCAAAAAATTCAAAGGACGTCCATATTTCAAAACGACCGTTTCAAAAGGGATATTTTACGCACATTAGTGTTCTGCTTCTTTTCCTTTCTTTCCTTTTTTGTTAAAAAACACGGGAATGGAAAAAGGCATCCCTCAGAATGGGTGAAAATCGTTGCAAACGAATCAATGGACAGAGGTTTAATCTCCAATCTATATAAACAGCTCATGCAGCTTAATATTAAAAAAACAAACAACCCAAAATAAATGGGCAGAAGATCTAAAGAGACGTTTCTTCAAAGGAGACACAGAGATGGCCAAGACGCACATGAAAAGCTGCTCAACAGCACTAATTATTAGAGAAATGCAAATCAAAACAACAATGAGGTATCACCTCACACCTGTTAGAATCAGCATCATCACAAAATCTACAAACAACCAATTCTGGGGAGGGTGTGGACAAAAGGAGCCCTCTTCCACTATTGGTGGGAATGTAAATTGATACAGTCACTATGGAGAACAGTATGGAGTTTCCTTAAAAAAACTAGAAATAGAATTACCATCTGATCCAGCAATCCCACTTCTGGGCATATACCCAGAGAAAACCGTATTTCAAAAAGGCACATTCACCACAATTTTCGTTGCAGCACTATTTACAATAGCCAGGTAATGGAAGCAACCTAAATGCCCACAGACAGATGAATGGATACAGATGTGGTACATATATAAAATGGAATATTACTCGGCCATATAAAGGAATGAAACTGGGTCATTTGTAGAGACATCGATGGATCGAGAGACTGTCATACAGAAAGAAGTAAGTCAGAAAGAGGAAAACAAATATTGTATATTAATGCATATATGTGGAGCCTAAAAATGGTACAGATGAACTGGTTTGCAGGGAAGAAATAGAGACATAGAGGTAGAGAACAAACGTATGGACACCAAGTGTGGGAAGCCATGGGGTGGTGGTGGTGGGATGAGTTGGGAGTTTGGGATTGACCTGTATACATGTATATGAATAAAATACATAACTAATAATAACGTGCTGTATAAAAAAATAAATAAAATTAAATTTCAAAATTTTAAAAAATAAAATTTAAAAATAAAACAGAAAAAAGTTCTTCCCGTCACACAGATGTATTTATAGTAATGAATTATTTCCATGTTTATATCTATAAATACATAAAAGAGGAATAAAATCTAACTTGAACCATAAAAGAAAAAAAAGTGAACCCACGAGTTATACAGAGGATAACCCTATCAGGGCACTTGCTCCAGCGGTAAACAATTCTGAAATTGGTCACAGGTGGGGAACCATCTCCCATACAGCCAGCAACCCACCCCCCACGCAAGGAGCTTCCTCATTGCAAAGCTGGGGGACCGTCCCGAGGCATCTGTGAGTAAACGTGAGCTGAGCCCCAGGCCAGCTGCTGCTGAACTGTTCCCACCCTTTCCAGGTAAAACACCTGAATATGTACAAGGGCTTGAAAGCCTAGAGGAAGGACCGTGGAGCCACACCAGCGACCGCACGCAGGCCAACTTGGTGCCTGCAGGCCAGCCAGTGTGGTCCTGGCACCGGGCGCTCTTCCAGAAGCTTTCCATTGCCCTGCCTGAGATAACCCTCCTGTCCCGGCCCCCACTGCATTTTTCCTTCCTCACCTCTGTCCGGAGAGAAATTCCAGCAGAATGTATGGGTGACACAACCTCTTCTTTACAGGCGGCAGCCTGGCAACCCCTGCAGAAAGGCCAGCAGAACCCCACTCACACCGGGCCACCCACAAAGCTCTGGCCCCTCATTCCCTCCCAACAGCACAGCCCCGAGACTGCTGACGGGGCAGACAATATGGAGTCAGGCACAGCTTCAGGGGCTATTGCTGCCTGGAGCGCTGTTTATATTGACCTCAACGAGGCACACCTGGGGAGGGCGGGCCGTCAGGGTAAGGCTGCCCAGGTCAGCTAATCCACAACCCTCAGGGAATCACATTGTTGAAAATGGACCCCGCTAAGCCAGAAGAGAAGCCAAGGGAAAAAAGGACACAATGACATTTGCAGCACCGTAGATGAGTCTAGAAGTAATCACGTGACTTGTAGTAAGTCAGAAAGTGAAAGACACATATCATATCATATCACTTACAGGTGTTACCTAAAAATGGATACCAGGGCAGATATTTCCACGGAGAAGGGCAATCACAGATTCAGTAAACAAACTTATGGTTCACCAATGGAAAGGTGTGAGGATTGGTTTCATTATGATATCGGGGTTAACAGACATATACAAACACAGGTGACATATATAATCACCAAAGACCTACAGAATACCAAGAGAGGACTACTCAACATTCTGTCATAACGTACATGGGAAAAGGATCCCAGGAAGAACAGACATCTGTATACGTGTAAAAGAACCACATCTTCCACATCTACAACAAGCCAAACATTGTAATCAAACTTGCTGTAATAAGAAATAAAAAATTAAATTAAAAACACGAACAAGAAGTAGTGAGACAAACGTGAGGGGCTTTCTCCTGGCACATTCCATTCTAAACTCCAATCTAGAACACCACTTCCACTGAGGCTCTCTTGCCCTAGTAACCAGATTTGGTAAGGGTGAACTGCTGCCACCTTGTGGCCGTTTCACACAACAGCAGCTTTAATCCCAGCGCTAGTGGTCAGTTGATATTCAAAATCATTGCAGGCCTATAAATGACACCTGCCCTGAAAACAAATCCTGGGGTCACATATCGACCAAAAAATTCAAAGGACGTCCATATTTCAAAACGACCGTTTCAAAAGGCATATTTTACGCACATTAGTGTTCTGCTTCTTTTCCTTTCTTTCCTTTTTTGTTAAAAAACACGGGAATGGAAAAAGGCATCCCTCAGAATGGGCGAAAATCGTTGCAGACGAATCAATGGACAGAGGTTTAATCTCCAATATATATATACAGCTCATGCAGCTTAATATTAAAAAAACAAACAACCCCAAAAAAATGGGCAGAAGATCTAAAGAGACGTTTCTTCAAAGGAGACACAGAGATGGCCAAGACGCACATGAAAAGCTGCTCAACAGCACTAATTATTAGAGAAATGCAAATCAAAACTACAATGAGGTATCACCTCACACCTGTTAGAATCGGCATCATCAGAAAATCTACAAACAACCAATTCTGGGGAGGGTGTGGACAAAAGGAGCCCTCTTCCACTATTGGTGGGAATGTAAATTGATACAGTCACTATGGAGAACAGTATGGAGTTTCCTTAAAAAAATTAGAAATAGAATTTCCATCTGATCCAGCAATCCCACTTCTGGGCATATACCCAGAGAAAACCGTATTTCAAAAAGGCACATTCACCACAATGTTCGTTGCAGCACTATTTACAATAGCCAGGTAATGGAAGCAACCTAAATGCCCACAGACAGATGAATGGATAAAGATGTGGTACATATATAAAATGGAATATTACTCGGCCATTAAAAGGAATGAAACTGGGTCATTTGTAGAGACATCGATGGATCCAGAGACTGTCATACAGAATAAAGTAAGTCAGAAAGAGGAAAACAAATATTGTATATTAATGCATATATGTGGAGCCTAAAAATGGTACAGATGAACTGGTTTGCAGGGAAGAAATAGAGACACAGAGGTAGAGAACAAACGTATGGACACCAAGTGTGGGAAGCCATGGGGTGGTGGTGGTGGGATGAGTTGGGAGTTTGGGATTGACCTGTATACATGTATATGCATAAAATACATAACTAATAATAACGTGCTGTATAAAAAAATAAATAAAATTAAATTTCAAAATTTTAAAAAATAAAATTTAAAAATAAAACAGAAAAAAGTTCTTCCCGTCACACAGATGTATTTATAGGAATGAATTATTTCCATGCTTATATCTATAAATACATAAAAGAGGAATAAAATCTAACTTGAACCATAAAAAAAAAGTGAACCCACGAGTTATACAGAGGAAAACCCTATCAGGGCACTTGCTCCAGTGGTAAACAATTCTGAAATTGGTCAGAGGTGGGGAACCATCTCCCATACAGCCAGCAACCCACCCCCCACGCAAGGAGCTTCCTCATTGCAAAGCTGGGGGACCATGCCGAGGCATCTGTGAGTAAACGTGAGCTGAGCCCCAGGCCAGCTGCTGCTGAACTGTTCCCACCCTTTCCAGGTAAAACACCTGAATATGTACAAGGGCTTGAAAGCCTAGAGGAAGGACCGTGGAGCCACACCAGCGACCGCACGCAGGCCAACTTGGTGCCTGCAGGCCAGCCAGTGTGGTCCTGGCACCGGGCGCTCTTCCAGAAGCTTTCCATTGCCCTGCCTGAGATACCCCTCCTGTCCCGGCCCCCACTGCTTTTTTCCTTCCTCACCTCTGTCCAGAGAGAAATTCCAGCAGAAGGTATGGGTGACACAACCTCTTCTTTACAGGCGGCAGCCTGGCAACTCCTGCAGAAAGGCCAGCAGAACCCCACTCACACCGGGCCACCCACAAAGCTCTGGCCCCTCATTCCCTCCCACCAGCACAGCCCCGAGACTGCTGACGGGGCAGAGAATATGGAGTCAGGCACAGCTTCAGGGGCTATTGCTGCCTGGAGCGCTGTTTATATTGACCTCAACGAGGCACACCTGGGGAGGGCGGGCCGGCAGGGTAAGGCTGCCCAGGTCAGCTAATCCACAACCCTCAGGGAATCACATTGTTGAAAATGGACCCCGCTAAGGCAGAAGAGAAGCCAAGGGAAAAAAGGACACAATGCCATTTGCAGCACCGTAGATGAGTCTAGAAGTAATCACGTGACTTGTAATAAGTCAGAAAGTGAAAGACACATATCATATCATATCACTTATAGGTGTTACCTAAAAATGGATACCAGGGCAGATATTTCCACGGAGAAGGGCAATCACAGATTCATTAAACAAACTTATGGTTCACCAATGGAAAGGTGTGAGGATTGGTTTCATTACGATATCGGGGTTAACAGACATATACAAACACAGGTGACATATATAATCACCAAAGACCTACAGAATACCAAGAGAGGACTACTCAACATTCTGTCATAACGTACATGGGAAAAGGATCCCAGGAAGAACAGACATCTGTATACGTGTAAAAGAACCACATCTTCCACATCTACAACAAGCCAAACACTGTAATCAAACTTGCTGTAATAAGAAATAAAAAATTAAATTAAAAACACGAACAAGAAGTAGTGAGACAAACGTGAGGGGATTTCTCCTGGCACATTCCATTCTAAACTCCAATCTAGAACACCACTTCCACTGAGGCTCTCTTGCCCTAGTAACCAGATTTGGTAAGGGTGAACTGCTGCCACCTTGTGGCCGTTTCACACAACAGCAGCTTTAATCCCAACGCTAATGGTCAGTTGATATTCAAAATCATTGCAGGCCTGTAAATGACACCTGCCCTGAAAACAAATCCTGGGGTCACATATCGACCAAAAAATTCAAAGGACGTCCATATTTCAAAACGACCGTTTCAAAAGGGATATTTTACGCACATTAGTGTTCTGCTTCTTTTCCTTTCTTTCCTTTTTTGTTAAAAAACACGGGAATGGAAAAAGGCATCCCTCAGAATGGGTGAAAATCGTTGCAAACGAATCAATGGACAGAGGTTTAATCTCCAATCTATATAAACAGCTCATGCAGCTTAATATTAAAAAAACAAACAACCCAAAATAAATGGGCAGAAGATCTAAAGAGACGTTTCTTCAAAGGAGACACAGAGATGGCCAAGACGCACATGAAAAGCTGCTCAACAGCACTAATTATTAGAGAAATGCAAATCAAAACAACAATGAGGTATCACCTCACACCTGTTAGAATCAGCATCATCACAAAATCTACAAACAACCAATTCTGGGGAGGGTGTGGACAAAAGGAGCCCTCTTCCACTATTGGTGGGAATGTAAATTGATACAGTCACTATGGAGAACAGTATGGAGTTTCCTTAAAAAAACTAGAAATAGAATTACCATCTGATCCAGCAATCCCACTTCTGGGCATATACCCAGAGAAAACCGTATTTCAAAAAGGCACATTCACCACAATTTTCGTTGCAGCACTATTTACAATAGCCAGGTAATGGAAGCAACCTAAATGCCCACAGACAGATGAATGGATACAGATGTGGTACATATATAAAATGGAATATTACTCGGCCATATAAAGGAATGAAACTGGGTCATTTGTAGAGACATCGATGGATCGAGAGACTGTCATACAGAAAGAAGTAAGTCAGAAAGAGGAAAACAAATATTGTATATTAATGCATATATGTGGAGCCTAAAAATGGTACAGATGAACTGGTTTGCAGGGAAGAAATAGAGACATAGAGGTAGAGAACAAACGTATGGACACCAAGTGTGGGAAGCCATGGGGTGGTGGTGGTGGGATGAGTTGGGAGTTTGGGATTGACCTGTATACATGTATATGAATAAAATACATAACTAATAATAACGTGCTGTATAAAAAAATAAATAAAATTAAATTTCAAAATTTTAAAAAATAAAATTTAAAAATAAAACAGAAAAAAGTTCTTCCCGTCACACAGATGTATTTATAGTAATGAATTATTTCCATGTTTATATCTATAAATACATAAAAGAGGAATAAAATCTAACTTGAACCATAAAAGAAAAAAAAGTGAACCCACGAGTTATACAGAGGATAACCCTATCAGGGCACTTGCTCCAGCGGTAAACAATTCTGAAATTGGTCACAGGTGGGGAACCATCTCCCATACAGCCAGCAACCCACCCCCCACGCAAGGAGCTTCCTCATTGCAAAGCTGGGGGACCGTCCCGAGGCATCTGTGAGTAAACGTGAGCTGAGCCCCAGGCCAGCTGCTGCTGAACTGTTCCCACCCTTTCCAGGTAAAACACCTGAATATGTACAAGGGCTTGAAAGCCTAGAGGAAGGACCATGGAGCCACACCAGCGACAGCACGCAGGCCAACTTGGTGCCTGCAGGCCAGCCAGGGTGGTCCTGGCCCGGGCGCTCTTCCAGAAGCTTTCCATTGCCCTGCCTGAGATACCCCTCCTGTCTCGGCCCCCACTGCTTTTTTCCTTCCTCACCTCTGTCCGGAGAGAATTTCCAGCGGAAGGTATGGGTGACACATCCTCTTCTTTACAGGCGGCAGCCTGGCAACTCCTACAGAAAGGCCAGCAGAACCCCACTCACACCGGGCCAACCAAAAAGCTGTGGCCCCTCACTCCCTCCCACCAGCAGAGCCCAGAGACTGCTGACGGGGCAGAGAATATGGAGTCAGGCACAGCTTCAGGGGCTATTGCTGCCTGGAGCACTGTTTATATAGACCTCAATGAGGCACACCTGGAGAGGGCGGGTCGGCAGGGTAAGGCTGCCCAGGTCAGCTAATCCACAACCCTCAGGGAATCACATTGTTGAAAATGGACCCCACTAAGGCAGAAGAGAAGCCAAGGGAAAAAAGGACACAATGCCATTTGCAGCACCATAGATGACTCTAGGAGTAATCACGTGACTTGTAGTAAGTCAGAAAGTGAAAGACACATATATCATATCACTTATAGGTGTTACCTAAAAATGGATACCAGGGCAGATATTTCCACGGAGAAGGGCAATCACAGATTCATTAAACAAAATTATGGTTCACCAAAGGAAAGTTGTGACGATTGGTTTCATTATGATATCGGGGTTAACAGACATATACAAACACAGGTGACATATATAATCACCAAAGACCTACAGAATACCAAGAGAGGACTACTCAACATTCTGTCATAACGTACATGGGAAAAGGATCCCAGGAAGAACAGACATCTGTATATGTGTAAAAGAACCACATCTTCCACACCTACAACAAGCCAAACATTGTAATCAAACTTGCTGTAATAAGAAATAAAAAATTAAATTAAAAACACGAACAAGAAGTAGTGAGACAAACGTGAGGGGCTTTCTCCTGGCACATTCCATTCTAAACTCCAATCTAGAACACCACTTCCACTGAGGCTCTCTTGCCCTAGTAACCAGATTTGGTAAGGGTGAACTGCTGCCACCTTGTGGCCGTTTCACACAACAGCAGCTTTAATCCCAACGCTAATGGTCAGTTGATATTCAAAATCATTGCAGGCCTGTAAATGACACCTGCCCTGAAAACAAATCCTGGGGTCACATATCGACCAAAAAATTCAAAGGACGTCCATATTTCAAAACGACCGTTTCAAAAGGCATATTTTACGCACATTAGTGTTCTGCTTCTTTCCTTTCTTTCCTTTTTTGTTAAAAAAAAACGGGAATGGAAAAAGGCATCCCTCAGAATGGGCGAAAATCGTTGCAGACGAATCAATGGACAGAGGTTTAATCTCCAATATATATAAACAGCTCATGCAGCTTAATATTAAAAAAACAAACAACCCAAAAAAATGGGCAGAAGATCTAAAGAGACGTTTCTTCAAAGGAGACACAGAGATGGCCAAGACGCACATGAAAAGCTGCTCAACAGCACTAATTATTAGAGAAATGCAAATCAAAACTACAATGAGGTATCACCTCACACCTGTTAGAATCGGCATCATCAGAAAATCTACAAACAACCAATTCTGGGGAGGGTGTGGACAAAAGGAGCCCTCTTCCACTATTGGTGGGAATGTAAATTGATACAGTCACTATGGAGAACAGTATGGAGTTTCCTTAAAAAAATTAGAAATAGAATTTCCATCTGATCCACCAATCCCACTTCTGGGCATATACCCAGAGAAAACCGTATTTCAAAAAGGCACATTCACCACAATGTTCGTTGCAGCACTATTTACAATAGCCAGGTAATGGAAGCAACCTAAATGCCCACAGACAGATGAATGGATAAAGATGTGGTACATATATAAAATGGAATATTACTCGGCCATTAAAAGGAATGAAACTGGGTCATTTGTAGAGACATCGATGGATCAAGAGACTGTCATACAGAATGAAGTAAGTCAGAAAGAGGAAAACAAATATTGTATATTAATGCATATATGTGGAGCCTAAAAATGGTACAGATGAACTGGTTTGCAGGGAAGAAATAGAGACACAGAGGTAGAGAACAAACGTATGGACACCAAGTGTGGGAAGCCATGGGGTGGTGGTGGTGGGATGAGTTGGCAGTTTGGGATTGACCTGTATACATGTATATGCATAAAATACATAACTAATAATAACGTGCTGTATAAAAAAATAAATAAAATTAAATTTCAAAATTTTAAAAAATAAAATTTAAAAATAAAACAGAAAAAAGTTCTTCCCGTCACACAGATGTATTTATAGGAATGAATTATTTCCATGCTTATATCTATAAATACATAAAAGAGGAATAAAATCTAACTTGAACCATAAAAAAAAAAAACCTGAACCCACGAGTTATACAGAGGAAAACCCTATCAGGGCACTTGCTCCAGTGGTAAACACTTCTGAAATTGGTCAGAGGTGGGGAACCATCTCCCATACAGCCAGCAACCCACCCCCCACGCAAGGAGCGTCCTCATTGCAAAGCTGGGGGACCGTGCCGAGGCATCTGTGAGTAAACGTGAGCTGAGCCCCAGGCCAGCTGCTGCTGAACTGTTCCCACACTTTCCAGGTAAAACACCTGAATATGTACAAGGGCTTGAAAGCCTAGAGGAAGGACCGTGGAGCCACACCAGCGACAGCACGCAGGCCAACTTGGTGCCTGCAGGCCAGCCAGTGTGGTCCTGGCACCGGGCGCTCTTCCAGAAGCTTTCCATTGCCCTGCCTGAGATACCCCTCCTGTCCCGGCCCCCACTGCTTTTTTCCTTCCTCACCTCTGTCCGGAGAGAAATTCCAGCAGA
Source organism: Mesoplodon mirus (assembly GCF_964341445.2). Taxonomy (NCBI): domain Eukaryota; kingdom Metazoa; phylum Chordata; class Mammalia; order Artiodactyla; family Ziphiidae; genus Mesoplodon; species Mesoplodon mirus. Next base: position 103,766,946 of record NC_138987.1, on the reverse strand, counting down.
AGGTATGGGTGACACAACCTCTTCTTTACAGGCGGCAACCTGGCAACTCCTGCAGAAAGGCCAGCAGAACCCCACTCACACCGGGCCACCCACAAAGCTCTGGCCCCTCACTCCCTCCCACCAGCACAGCCCCGAGACTGCTGACGGGGCAGAGAATATGGAGTCAGGCACAGCTTCATGGGCTATTGCTGCCTGGAGCGCTGTTTATATTGACCTCAACGAGGCACACCTGGGGAGGGCGGGCCGTCAGGGTAAGGCTGCCCAGGTCAGCTAATCCACAACCCTCAGGGAATCACATTGTTGAAAATGGACCCCGCTAAGGCAGAAGAGAAGCCAAGGGAAAAAAGGACACAATGCCATTTGCAGCACCGTAGATGAGTCTAGAAGTAATCACGTGACTTGTAATAAGTCAGAAAGTGAAAGACACATATCATATCATATCACTTATAGGTGTTACCTAAAAATGGATACCAGGGCAGATATTTCCACGGAGAAGGGCAATCACAGATTCATTAAACAAACTTATGGTTCACCAATGGAAAGGTGTGAGGATTGGTTTCATTACGATATCGGGGTTAACAGACATATACAAACACAGGTGACATATATAATCACCAAAGACCTACAGAATACCAAGAGAGGACTACTCAACATTGTCATAACGTACATGGGAAAAGGATCCCAGGAAGAACAGACATCTGTATACGTGTAAAAGAACCACATCTTCCACATCTACAACAAGCCAAACACTGTAATCAAACTTGCTGTAATAAGAAATAAAAAATTAAATTAAAAACACGAACAAGAAGTAGTGAGACAAACGTGAGGGGATTTCTCCTGGCACATTCCATTCTAAACTCCAATCTAGAACACCACTTCCACTGAGGCTCTCTTGCCCTAGTAACCAGATTTGGTAAGGGTGAACTGCTGCCACCTTGTGGCCGTTTCACACAACAGCAGCTTTAATCCCAACGCTAATGGTCAGTTGATATTCAAAATCATTGCAGGCCTGTAAATGACACCTGCCCTGAAAACAAATCCTGGGGTCACATATCGACCAAAAAATTCAAAGGACGTCCATATTTCAAAACGACCGTTTCAAAAGGGATATTTTACGCACATTAGTGTTCTGCTTCTTTTCCTTTCTTTCCTTTTTTGTTAAAAAACACGGGAATGGAAAAAGGCATCCCTCAGAATGGGTGAAAATCGTTGCAAACGAATCAATGGACAGAGGTTTAATCTCCAATCTATATAAACAGCTCATGCAGCTTAATATTAAAAAAACAAACAACCCAAAATAAATGGGCAGAAGATCTAAAGAGACGTTTCTTCAAAGGAGACACAGAGATGGCCAAGACGCACATGAAAAGCTGCTCAACAGCACTAATTATTAGAGAAATGCAAATCAAAACAACAATGAGGTATCACCTCACACCTGTTAGAATCAGCATCATCACAAAATCTACAAACAACCAATTCTGGGGAGGGTGTGGACAAAAGGAGCCCTCTTCCACTATTGGTGGGAATGTAAATTGATACAGTCACTATGGAGAACAGTATGGAGTTTCCTTAAAAAAACTAGAAATAGAATTACCATCTGATCCAGCAATCCCACTTCTGGGCATATACCCAGAGAAAACCGTATTTCAAAAAGGCACATTCACCACAATGTTCGTTGCAGCACTATTTACAATAGCCAGGTAATGGAAGCAACCTAAATGCCCACAGACAGATGAATGGATAAAGATGTGGTACATATATAAAATGGAATATTACTCGGCCATATAAAGGAATGAAACTGGGTCATTTGTAGAGACATCGATGGATCGAGAGACTGTCATACAGAAAGAAGTAAGTCAGAAAGAGGAAAACAAATATTGTATATTAATGCATATATGTGGAGCCTAAAAATGGTACAGATGAACTGGTTTGCAGGGAAGAAATAGAGACATAGAGGTAGAGAACAAACGTATGGACACCAAGTGTGGGAAGCCATGGGGTGGTGGTGGTGGGATGAGTTGGGAGTTTGGGATTGACCTGTATACATGTATATGAATAAAATACATAACTAATAATAACGTGCTGTATAAAAAAATAAATAAAATTAAATTTCAAAATTTTAAAAAATAAAATTTAAAAATAAAACAGAAAAAAGTTCTTCCCGTCACACAGATGTATTTATAGTAATGAATTATTTCCATGTTTATATCTATAAATACATAAAAGAGGAATAAAATCTAACTTGAACCATAAAAGAAAAAAAAGTGAACCCACGAGTTATACAGAGGATAACCCTATCAGGGCACTTGCTCCAGCGGTAAACAATTCTGAAATTGGTCACAGGTGGGGAACCATCTCCCATACAGCCAGCAACCCACCCCCCACGCAAGGAGCTTCCTCATTGCAAAGCTGGGGGACCGTCCCGAGGCATCTGTGAGTAAACGTGAGCTGAGCCCCAGGCCAGCTGCTGCTGAACTGTTCCCACCCTTTCCAGGTAAAACACCTGAATATGTACAAGGGCTTGAAAGCCTAGAGGAAGGACCATGGAGCCACACCAGCGACAGCACGCAGGCCAACTTGGTGCCTGCAGGCCAGCCAGGGTGGTCCTGGCCCGGGCGCTCTTCCAGAAGCTTTCCATTGCCCTGCCTGAGATACCCCTCCTGTCTCGGCCCCCACTGCTTTTTTCCTTCCTCACCTCTGTCCGGAGAGAATTTCCAGCGGAAGGTATGGGTGACACATCCTCTTCTTTACAGGCGGCAGCCTGGCAACTCCTACAGAAAGGCCAGCAGAACCCCACTCACACCGGGCCAACCAAAAAGCTGTGGCCCCTCACTCCCTCCCACCAGCAGAGCCCAGAGACTGCTGACGGGGCAGAGAATATGGAGTCAGGCACAGCTTCAGGGGCTATTGCTGCCTGGAGCACTGTTTATATAGACCTCAATGAGGCACACCTGGAGAGGGCGGGTCGGCAGGGTAAGGCTGCCCAGGTCAGCTAATCCACAACCCTCAGGGAATCACATTGTTGAAAATGGACCCCACTAAGGCAGAAGAGAAGCCAAGGGAAAAAAGGACACAATGCCATTTGCAGCACCATAGATGACTCTAGGAGTAATCACGTGACTTGTAGTAAGTCAGAAAGTGAAAGACACATATATCATATCACTTATAGGTGTTACCTAAAAATGGATACCAGGGCAGATATTTCCACGGAGAAGGGCAATCACAGATTCATTAAACAAAATTATGGTTCACCAAAGGAAAGTTGTGACGATTGGTTTCATTATGATATCGGGGTTAACAGACATATACAAACACAGGTGACATATATAATCACCAAAGACCTACAGAATACCAAGAGAGGACTACTCAACATTCTGTCATAACGTACATGGGAAAAGGATCCCAGGAAGAACAGACATCTGTATATGTGTAAAAGAACCACATCTTCCACACCTACAACAAGCCAAACATTGTAATCAAACTTGCTGTAATAAGAAATAAAAAATTAAATTAAAAACACGAACAAGAAGTAGTGAGACAAACGTGAGGGGCTTTCTCCTGGCACATTCCATTCTAAACTCCAATCTAGAACACCACTTCCACTGAGGCTCTCTTGCCCTAGTAACCAGATTTGGTAAGGGTGAACTGCTGCCACCTTGTGGCCGTTTCACACAACAGCAGCTTTAATCCCAACGCTAATGGTCAGTTGATATTCAAAATCATTGCAGGCCTGTAAATGACACCTGCCCTGAAAACAAATCCTGGGGTCACATATCGACCAAAAAATTCAAAGGACGTCCATATTTCAAAACGACCGTTTCAAAAGGCATATTTTACGCACATTAGTGTTCTGCTTCTTTCCTTTCTTTCCTTTTTTGTTAAAAAAAAACGGGAATGGAAAAAGGCATCCCTCAGAATGGGCGAAAATCGTTGCAGACGAATCAATGGACAGAGGTTTAATCTCCAATATATATAAACAGCTCATGCAGCTTAATATTAAAAAAACAAACAACCCAAAAAAATGGGCAGAAGATCTAAAGAGACGTTTCTTCAAAGGAGACACAGAGATGGCCAAGACGCACATGAAAAGCTGCTCAACAGCACTAATTATTAGAGAAATGCAAATCAAAACTACAATGAGGTATCACCTCACACCTGTTAGAATCGGCATCATCAGAAAATCTACAAACAACCAATTCTGGGGAGGGTGTGGACAAAAGGAGCCCTCTTCCACTATTGGTGGGAATGTAAATTGATACAGTCACTATGGAGAACAGTATGGAGTTTCCTTAAAAAAATTAGAAATAGAATTTCCATCTGATCCACCAATCCCACTTCTGGGCATATACCCAGAGAAAACCGTATTTCAAAAAGGCACATTCACCACAATGTTTGTTGCAGCACTATTTACAATAGCCAGGTAATGGAAGCAACCTAAATGCCCACAGACAGATGAATGGATAAAGATGTGGTACATATATAAAATGGAATATTACTCGGCCATTAAAAGGAATGAAACTGGGTCATTTGTAGAGACATCGATGGATCAAGAGACTGTCATACAGAATGAAGTAAGTCAGAAAGAGGAAAACAAATATTGTATATTAATGCATATATGTGGAGCCTAAAAATGGTACAGATGAACTGGTTTGCAGGGAAGAAATAGAGACACAGAGGTAGAGAACAAACGTATGGACACCAAGTGTGGGAAGCCATGGGGTGGTGGTGGTGGGATGAGTTGGCAGTTTGGGATTGACCTGTATACATGTATATGCATAAAATACATAACTAATAATAACGTGCTGTATAAAAAAATAAATAAAATTAAATTTCAAAATTTTAAAAAATAAAATTTAAAAATAAAACAGAAAAAAGTTCTTCCCGTCACACAGATGTATTTATAGGAATGAATTATTTCCATGCTTATATCTATAAATACATAAAAGAGGAATAAAATCTAACTTGAACCATAAAAAAAAAAAACCTGAACCCACGAGTTATACAGAGGAAAACCCTATCAGGGCACTTGCTCCAGTGGTAAACACTTCTGAAATTGGTCAGAGGTGGGGAACCATCTCCCATACAGCCAGCAACCCACCCCCCACGCAAGGAGCGTCCTCATTGCAAAGCTGGGGGACCGTGCCGAGGCATCTGTGAGTAAACGTGAGCTGAGCCCCAGGCCAGCTGCTGCTGAACTGTTCCCACCCTTTCCAGGTAAAACACCTGAATATGTACAAGGGCTTGAAAGCCTAGAGGAAGGACCGTGGAGCCACACCAGCGACAGCACGCAGGCCAACTTGGTGCCTGCAGGCCAGCCAGTGTGGTCCTGGCACCGGGCGCTCTTCCAGAAGCTTTCCATTGCCCTGCCTGAGATACCCCTCCTGTCCCGGCCCCCACTGCTTTTTTCCTTCCTCACCTCTGTCCGGAGAGAAATTCCAGCAGAAGGTATGGGTGACACAACCTCTTCTTTACAGGCGGCAACCTGGCAACTCCTGCAGAAAGGCCAGCAGAACCCCACTCACACCGGGCCACCCACAAAGCTCTGGCCCCTCACTCCCTCCCACCAGCACAGCCCCGAGACTGCTGACGGGGCAGAGAATATGGAGTCAGGCACAGCTTCAGGGGCTATTGCTGCCTGGAGCGCTGTTTATATTGACCTCAACGAGGCACACCTGGGGAGGGCGGGCCGTCAGGGTAAGGCTGCGCAGGTCAGCTAATCCACAACCCTCAGGGAATCACATTGTTGAAAATGGACCCCGCTAAGGCAGAAGAGAAGCCAAGGGAAAAAAGGACACAATGCCATTTGCAGCACCGTAGATGAGTCTAGAAGTAATCACGTGACTTGTAGTAAGTCAGAAAGTGAAAGACACATATCATATCATATCACTTACAGGTGTTACCTAAAAATGGATACCAGGGCAGATATTTCCACGGAGAAGGGCAATCACAGATTCAGTAAACAAACTTATGGTTCACCAATGGAAAGGTGTGAGGATTGGTTTCATTACGATATCGGGGTTAACAGACATACAAACACAGGTGACATATATAATCACCAAAGACCTACAGAATACCAAGAGAGGACTACTCAACATTCTGTCATAACGTACATGGGAAAAGGATCCCAGGAAGAACAGACATCTGTATATGTGTAAAAGAACCACATCTTCCACACCTACAACAAGCCAAACATTGTAATCAAACTTGCTGTAATAAGAAATAAAAAATTAAATTAAAAACACGAACAAGAAGTAGTGAGACAAACGTGAGGGGCTTTCTCCTGGCACATTCCATTCTAAACTCCAATCTAGAACACCACTTCCACTGAGGCTCTCTTGCCCTAGTAACCAGATTTGGTAAGGGTGAACTGCTGCCACCTTGTGGCCGTTTCACACAACAGCAGCTTTAATCCCAACGCTAATGGTCAGTTGATATTCAAAATCATTGCAGGCCTGTAAATGACACCTGCCCTGAAAACAAATCCTGGGGTCACATATCGACCAAAAAATTCAAAGGACGTCCATATTTCAAAACGACCGTTTCAAAAGGCATATTTTACGCACATTAGTGTTCTGCTTCTTTCCTTTCTTTCCTTTTTTGTTAAAAAAAAAACGGGAATGGAAAAAGGCATCCCTCAGAATGGGCGAAAATCGTTGCAGACGAATCAATGGACAGAGGTTTAATCTCCAATATATATATACAGCTCATGCAGCTTAATATTAAAAAAACAAACAACCCAAAAAAAAATGGGCAGAAGATCTAAAGAGACGTTTCTTCAAAGGAGACACAGAGATGGCCAAGACGCACATGAAAAGCTGCTCAACAGCACTAATTATTAGAGAAATGCAAATCAAAACTACAATGAGGTATCACCTCACACCTGTTAGAATCGGCATCATCAGAAAATCTACAAACAACCAATTCTCGGGAGGGTGTGGACAAAAGGAGCCCTCTTCCACTATTGGTGGGAATGTAAATTGATACAGTCACTATGGAGAACAGTATGGAGTTTCCTTAAAAAATTTAGAAATAGAATTTCCATCTGATCCAGCAATCCCACTTCTGGGCATATACCCAGAGAAAACCGTATTTCAAAAAGGCACATTCACCACAATGTTCGTTGCAGCACTATTTACAATAGCCAGGTAATGGAAGCAACCTAAATGCCCACAGACAGATGAATGGATAAAGATGTGGTACATATATAAAATGGAATATTACTCGGCCATTAAAAGGAATGAAACTGGGTCATTTGTAGAGACATCGATGGATCAAGAGACTGTCATACAGAATGAAGTAAGTCAGAAAGAGGAAAACAAATATTGTATATTAATGCATATATGTGGAGCCTAAAAATGGTACAGATGAACTGGTTTGCAGGGAAGAAATAGAGACACAGAGGTAGAGAACAAACGTATGGACACCAAGTGTGGGAAGCCATGGGGTGGTGGTGGTGGGATGAGTTGGGAGTTTGGGATTGACCTGTATACATGTATATGCATAAAATACATAACTAATAATAACGTGCTGTATAAAAAAATAAATAAAATTAAATTTCAAAATTTTAAAAAATAAAATTTAAAAATAAAACAGAAAAAAGTTCTTCCCGTCACACAGATGTATTTATAGGAATGAATTATTTCCATGCTTATATCTATAAATACATAAAAGAGGAATAAAATCTAACTTGAACCATAAAAAAAAAACCTGAACCCACGAGTTATACAGAGGAAAACCCTATCAGGGCACTTGCTCCAGTGGTAAACAATTCTGAAATTGGTCAGAGGTGGGGAACCATCTCCCATACAGCCAGCAACCCACCCCCCACGCAAGGAGCTTCCTCATTGCAAAGCTGGGGGACCATGCCGAGGCATCTGTGAGTAAACGTGAGCTGAGCCCCAGGCCAGCTGCTGCTGAACTGTTCCCACCCTTTCCAGGTAAAACACCTGAATATGTACAAGGGCTTGAAAGCCTAGAGGAAGGACCGTGGAGCCACACCAGCGACCGCACGCAGGCCAACTTGGTGCCTGCAGGCCAGCCAGTGTGGTCCTGGCACCGGGCGCTCTTCCAGAAGCTTTCCATTGCCCTGCCTGAGATAACCCTCCTGTCCCGGCCCCCACTGCTTTTTTCCTTCCTCACCTCTGTCCGGAGAGAAATTCCAGCAGAATGTATGGGTGACACAACCTCTTCTTTACAGGCGGCAGCCTGGCAACTCCTGCAGAAAGGCCAGCAGAACCCCACTCACACCGGGCCACCCACAAAGCTCTGGCCCCTCATTCCCTCCCACCAGCACAGCCCCGAGACTGCTGACGGGGCAGACAATATGGAGTCAGGCACAGCTTCAGGGGCTATTGCTGCCTGGAGCGCTGTTTATATTGACCTCAACGAGGCACACCTGGGGAGGGCGGGCCGGCAGGGTAAGGCTGCCCAGGTCAGCTAATCCACAACCCTCAGGGAATCACATTGTTGAAAATGGACCCCGCTAAGCCAGAAGAGAAGCCAAGGGAAAAAAGGACACAATGACATTTGCAGCACCGTAGATGAGTCTAGAAGTAATCACGTGACTTGTAGTAAGTCAGAAAGTGACAGACACATATATCATATCACTTATAGTTGTTACCTAAAAATGGATACCAGGGCAGATATTTCCACGGAGAAGGGCAATCACAGATTCATTAAACAAACTTATGGTTCACCAATGGAAAGGTGTGAGGATTGGTTTCATTACGATATCGGGGTTAACAGACATATACAAACACAGGTGACATATATAATCACCAAAGACCTACAGAATACCAAGAGAGGACTACTCAACATCCTGTCATAACGTACATGGGAAAAGGATCCCAGGAAGAACAGACATCTGTATATGTGTAAAAGAACCACATCTTCCACACCTACAACAAGCCAAACATTGTAATCAAACTTGCTGTAATAAGAAATAAAAAATTAAATTAAAAACACGAACAAGAAGTAGTGAGACAAACGTGAGGGGCTTTCTCCTGGCACATTCCATTCTAAACTCCAATCTAGAACACCACTTCCACTGAGGCTCTCTTGCCCTAGTAACCAGATTTGGTAAGGGTGAACTGCTGCCACCTTGTGGCCGTTTCACACAACAGCAGCTTTAATCCCAACGCTAATGGTCAGTTGATATTCAAAATCATTGCAGGCCTGTAAATGACACCTGCCCTGAAAACAAATCCTGGGGTCACATATCGACCAAAAAATTCAAAGGACGTCCATATTTCAAAACGACCGTTTCAAAAGGCATATTTTACGCACATTAGTGTTCTGCTTCTTTCCTTTCTTTCCTTTTTTGTTAAAAAAACGGGAATGGAAAAAGGCATCCCTCAGAATGGGCGAAAATCGTTGCAGACGAATCAATGGACAGAGGTTTAATCTCCAATATATATATACAGCTCATGCAGCTTAATATTAAAAAAACAAACAACCCAAAAAAAATGGGCAGAAGATCTAAAGAGACGTTTCTTCAAAGGAGACACAGAGATGGCCAAGACGCACATGAAAAGCTGCTCAACAGCACTAATTATTAGAGAAATGCAAATCAAAACTACAATGAGGTATCACCTCACACCTGTTAGAATCGGCATCATCAGAAAATCTACAAACAACCAATTCTGGGGAGGGTGTGGACAAAAGGAGCCCTCTTCCACTATTGGTGGGAATGTAAATTGATACAGTCACTATGGAGAACAGTATGGAGTTTCCTTAAAAAATTTAGAAATAGAATTTCCATCTGATCCAGCAATCCCACTTCTGGGCATATACCCAGAGAAAACCGTATTTCAAAAAGGCACATTCACCACAATGTTCGTTGCAGCACTATTTACAATAGCCAGGTAATGGAAGCAACCTAAATGCCCACAGACAGATGAATGGATAAAGATGTGGTACATATATAAAATGGAATATTACTCGGCCATTAAAAGGAATGAAACTGGGTCATTTGTAGAGACATCGATGGATCAAGAGACTGTCATACAGAATGAAGTAAGTCAGAAAGAGGAAAACAAATATTGTATATTAATGCATATATGTGGAGCCTAAAAATGGTACAGATGAACTGGTTTGCAGGGAAGAAATAGAGACACAGAGGTAGAGAACAAACGTATGGACACCAAGTGTGGGAAGCCATGGGGTGGTGGTGGTGGGATGAGTTGGGAGTTTGGGATTGACCTGTATACATGTATATGCATAAAATACATAACTAATAATAACGTGCTGTATAAAAAAATAAATAAAATTAAATTTCAAAATTTTAAAAAATAAAATTTAAAAATAAAACAGAAAAAAGTTCTTCCCGTCACAAAGATGTATTTATAGGAATGAATTATTTCCATGCTTATATCTATAAATACATAAAAGAGGAATAAAATCTAACTTGAACCATAAAAAAAAAAAACCTGAACCCACGAGTTATACAGAGGAAAACCCTATCAGGGCACTTGGTCCAGTGGTAAACAATTCTGAAATTGGTCAGAGGTGGGGAACCATCTCCCATACAGCCAGCAACCCAGCCCCCACGCAAGGAGCGTCCTCATTGCAAAGCTGGGGGACCGTGCCGAGGCATCTGTGAGTAAACGTGAGCTGAGCCCCAGGCCAGCTGCTGCTGAACTGTTCCCACCCTTTCCAGGTAAAACACCTGAATATGTACAAGGGCTTGAAAGCCTAGAGGAAGGACCGTGGAGCCACACCAGCGACAGCACGCAGGCCAACTTGGTGCCTGCAGGCCAGCCAGTGTGGTCCTGGCACCGGGCGCTCTTCCAGAAGCTTTCCATTGCCCTGCCTGAGATACCCCTCCTGTCCCGGCCCCCACTGCTTTTTTCCTTCCTCACCTCTGTCCGGAGAGAAATTCCAGCAGAAGGTATGGGTGACACAACCTCTTCTTTACAGGCGGCAACCTGGCAACTCCTGCAGAAAGGCCAGCAGAACCCCACTCACACCGGGCCACCCACAAAGCTGTGGCCCCTCACTCCCTCCCGCCAGCACAGCCCCGAGACTGCTGACGGGGCAGAGAATATGGAGTCAGGCACAGCTTCAGGGGCTATTGCTGCCTGGAGCGCTGTTTATATTGACCTCAATGAGGCACACCTGGGGAGGGGGGGCCGTCAGGGTAAGGCTGCCCAGGTCAGCTAATCCACAACCCTCAGGGAATCACATTGTTGAAAATGGACCCCGCTAAGGCAGAAGAGAAGCCAAGGGAAAAAAGGACACAATGCCATTTGCAGCACCGTAGATGAGTCTAGAAGTAATCACGTGACTTGTAGTAAGTCAGAAAGTGAAAGACACATATCATATCATATCACTTACAGGTGTTACCTAAAAATGGATACCAGGGCAGATATTTCCACGGAGAAGGGCAATCACAGATTCATTAAACAAACTTATGGTTCACCAATGGAAAGGTGTGAGGATTGGTTTCATTACGATATCGGGGTTAACAGACATATACAAACACAGGTGACATATATAATCACCAAAGACCTACAGAATACCAAGAGAGGACTACTCAACATTCTGTCATAACGTACATGGGAAAAGGATCCCAGGAAGAACAGACATCTGTATATGTGTAAAAGAACCACATCTTCCACACCTACAACAAGCCAAACATTGTAATCAAACTTGCTGTAATAAGTAATAAAAAATTAAATTAAAAACACGAACAAGAAGTAGTGAGACAAACGTGAGGGGCTTTCTCCTGGCACATTCCATTCTAAACTCCAATCTAGAACACCACTTCCACTGAGGCTCTCTTGCCCTAGTAACCAGATTTGGTAAGGGTGAACTGCTGCCACCTTGTGGCCGTTTCACACAACAGCAGCTTTAATCCCAACGCTAATGGTCAGTTGATATTCAAAATCATTGCAGGCCTGTAAATGACACCTGCCCTGAAAACAAATCCTGGGGTCACATATCGACCAAAAAATTCAAAGGACGTCCATATTTCAAAACGACCGTTTCAAAAGGCATATTTTACGCACATTAGTGTTCTGCTTCTTTCCTTTCTTTCCTTTTTTGTTAAAAAAAAAACGGGAATGGAAAAAGGCATCCCTCAGAATGGGCGAAAATCGTTGCAGACGAATCAATGGACAGAGGTTTAATCTCCAATATATATATACAGCTCATGCAGCTTAATATTAAAAAAACAAACAACCCAAAAAAAAATGGGCAGAAGATCTAAAGAGACGTTTCTTCAAAGGAGACACAGAGATGGCCAAGACGCACATGAAAAGCTGCTCAACAGCACTAATTATTAGAGAAATGCAAATCAAAACTACAATGAGGTATCACCTCACACCTGTTAGAATCGGCATCATCAGAAAATCTACAAACAACCAATTCTCGGGAGGGTGTGGACAAAAGGAGCCCTCTTCCACTATTGGTGGGAATGTAAATTGATACAGTCACTATGGAGAACAGTATGGAGTTTCCTTAAAAAATTTAGAAATAGAATTTCCATCTGATCCAGCAATCCCACTTCTGGGCATATACCCAGAGAAAACCGTATTTCAAAAAGGCACATTCACCACAATGTTCGTTGCAGCACTATTTACAATAGCCAGGTAATGGAAGCAACCTAAATGCCCACAGACAGATGAATGGATAAAGATGTGGTACATATATAAAATGGAATATTACTCGGCCATTAAAAGGAATGAAACTGGGTCATTTGTAGAGACATCGATGGATCAAGAGACTGTCATACAGAATGAAGTAAGTCAGAAAGAGGAAAACAAATATTGTATATTAATGCATATATGTGGAGCCTAAAAATGGTACAGATGAACTGGTTTGCAGGGAAGAAATAGAGACACAGAGGTAGAGAACAAACGTATGGACACCAAGTGTGGGAAGCCATGGGGTGGTGGTGGTGGGATGAGTTGGGAGTTTGGGATTGACCTGTATACATGTATATGCATAAAATACATAACTAATAATAACGTGCTGTATAAAAAAATAAATAAAATTAAATTTCAAAATTTTAAAAAATAAAATTTAAAAATAAAACAGAAAAAAGTTCTTCCCGTCACACAGATGTATTTATAGGAATGAATTATTTCCATGCTTATATCTATAAATACATAAAAGAGGAATAAAATCTAACTTGAACCATAAAAAAAAAACCTGAACCCACGAGTTATACAGAGGAAAACCCTATCAGGGCACTTGCTCCAGTGGTAAACAATTCTGAAATTGGTCAGAGGTGGGGAACCATCTCCCATACAGCCAGCAACCCACCCCCCACGCAAGGAGCTTCCTCATTGCAAAGCTGGGGGACCATGCCGAGGCATCTGTGAGTAAACGTGAGCTGAGCCCCAGGCCAGCTGCTGCTGAACTGTTCCCACCCTTTCCAGGTAAAACACCTGAATATGTACAAGGGCTTGAAAGCCTAGAGGAAGGACCGTGGAGCCACACCAGCGACCGCACGCAGGCCAACTTGGTGCCTGCAGGCCAGCCAGTGTGGTCCTGGCACCGGGCGCTCTTCCAGAAGCTTTCCATTGCCCTGCCTGAGATAACCCTCCTGTCCCGGCCCCCACTGCTTTTTTCCTTCCTCACCTCTGTCCGGAGAGAAATTCCAGCAGAATGTATGGGTGACACAACCTCTTCTTTACAGGCGGCAGCCTGGCAACTCCTGCAGAAAGGCCAGCAGAACCCCACTCACACCGGGCCACCCACAAAGCTCTGGCCCCTCATTCCCTCCCACCAGCACAGCCCCGAGACTGCTGACGGGGCAGACAATATGGAGTCAGGCACAGCTTCAGGGGCTATTGCTGCCTGGAGCGCTGTTTATATTGACCTCAACGAGGCACACCTGGGGAGGGCGGGCCGGCAGGGTAAGGCTGCCCAGGTCAGCTAATCCACAACCCTCAGGGAATCACATTGTTGAAAATGGACCCCGCTAAGCCAGAAGAGAAGCCAAGGGAAAAAAGGACACAATGACATTTGCAGCACCGTAGATGAGTCTAGAAGTAATCACGTGACTTGTAGTAAGTCAGAAAGTGACAGACACATATATCATATCACTTATAGTTGTTACCTAAAAATGGATACCAGGGCAGATATTTCCACGGAGAAGGGCAATCACAGATTCATTAAACAAACTTATGGTTCACCAATGGAAAGGTGTGAGGATTGGTTTCATTACGATATCGGGGTTAACAGACATATACAAACACAGGTGACATATATAATCACCAAAGACCTACAGAATACCAAGAGAGGACTACTCAACATCCTGTCATAACGTACATGGGAAAAGGATCCCAGGAAGAACAGACATCTGTATATGTGTAAAAGAACCACATCTTCCACACCTACAACAAGCCAAACATTGTAATCAAACTTGCTGTAATAAGAAATAAAAAATTAAATTAAAAACACGAACAAGAAGTAGTGAGACAAACGTGAGGGGCTTTCTCCTGGCACATTCCATTCTAAACTCCAATCTAGAACACCACTTCCACTGAGGCTCTCTTGCCCTAGTAACCAGATTTGGTAAGGGTGAACTGCTGCCACCTTGTGGCCGTTTCACACAACAGCAGCTTTAATCCCAACGCTAATGGTCAGTTGATATTCAAAATCATTGCAGGCCTGTAAATGACACCTGCCCTGAAAACAAATCCTGGGGTCACATATCGACCAAAAAATTCAAAGGACGTCCATATTTCAAAACGACCGTTTCAAAAGGCATATTTTACGCACATTAGTGTTCTGCTTCTTTCCTTTCTTTCCTTTTTTGTTAAAAAAAAAACGGGAATGGAAAAAGGCATCCCTCAGAATGGGCGAAAATCGTTGCAGACGAATCAATGGACAGAGGTTTAATCTCCAATATATATATACAGCTCATGCAGCTTAATATTAAAAAAACAAACAACCCCCAAACAATGGGCAGAAGATCTAAAGAGACGTTTCTTCAAAGGAGACACAGAGATGGCCAAGACGCACATGAAAAGCTGCTCAACAGCACTAATTATTAGAGAAATGCAAATCAAAACTACAATGAGGTATCACCTCACACCTGTTAGAATCGGCATCATCAGAAAATCTACAAACAACCAATTCTGGGGAGGGTGTGGACAAAAGGAGCCCTCTTCCACTATTGGTGGGAATGTAAATTGATACAGTCACTATGGAGAACAGTATGGAGTTTCCTTAAAAAATTTAGAAATAGAATTTCCATCTGATCCAGCAATCCCACTTCTGGGCATATACCCAGAGAAAACCGTATTTCAAAAAGGCACATTCACCACAATGTTCGTTGCAGCGCTATTTACAATAGCCAGGTAATGGAAGCAACCTAAATGCCCACAGACAGATGAATGGATAAAGATGTGGTACATATATAAAATGGAATATTACTCGGCCATTAAAAGGAATGAAACTGGGTCATTTGTAGAGACATCGATGGATCAAGAGACTGTCATACAGAATGAAGTAAGTCAGAAAGAGGAAAACAAATATTGTATATTAATGCATATATGTGGAGCCTAAAAATGGTACAGATGAACTGGTTTGCAGGGAAGAAATAGAGACACAGAGGTAGAGAACAAACGTATGGACACCAAGTGTGGGAAGCCATGGGGTGGTGGTGGTGGGATGAGTTGGGAGTTTGGGATTGACCTGTATACATGTATATGCATAAAATACATAACTAATAATAACGTGCTGTATAAAAAAATAAATAAAATTAAATTTCAAAATTTTAAAAAATAAAATTTAAAAATAAAACAGAAAAAAGTTCTTCCCGTCACACAGATGTATTTATAGGAATGAATTATTTCCATGCTTATATCTATAAATACATAAAAGAGGAATAAAATCTAACTTGAACCATAAAAAAAAAAGTGAACCCACGAGTTATACAGAGGAAAACCCTATCAGGGCACTTGGTCCAGTGGTAAACAATTCTGAAATTGGTCAGAGGTGGGGAACCATCTCCCATACAGCCAGCAACCCACCCCCCACGCAAGGAGCGTCCTCATTGCAAAGCTGGGGGACCGTGCCGAGGCATCTGTGAGTAAACGTGAGCTGAGCCCCAGGCCAGCTGCTGCTGAACTGTTCCCACCCTTTCCAGGTAAAACACCTGAATATGTACAAGGGCTTGAAAGCCTAGAGGAAGGACCGTGGAGCCACACCAGCGACAGCACGCAGGCCAACTTGGTGCCTGCAGGCCAGCCAGTGTGGTCCTGGCACCGGGCGCTCTTCCAGAATCTTTCTATTGCCCTGCCTGAGATAACCCTCCTGTCCCGGCCCCCACTGCATTTTTCCTTCCTCACCTCTGTCCGGAGAGAAATTCCAGCAGAATGTATGGGTGACACAACCTCTTCTTTACAGGCGGCAGCCTGGCAACCCCTGCAGAAAGGCCAGCAGAACCCCACTCACACCGGGCCACCCACAAAGCTCTGGCCCCTCATTCCCTCCCAACAGCACAGCCCCGAGACTGCTGACGGGGCAGACAATATGGAGTCAGGCACAGCTTCAGGGGCTATTGCTGCCTGGAGCGCTGTTTATATTGACCTCAACGAGGCACACCTGGGGAGGGCGGGCCGTCAGGGTAAGGCTGCCCAGGTCAGCTAATCCACAACCCTCAGGGAATCACATTGTTGAAAATGGACCCCGCTAAGCCAGAAGAGAAGCCAAGGGAAAAAAGGACACAATGACATTTGCAGCACCGTAGATGAGTCTAGAAGTAATCACGTGACTTGTAGTAAGTCAGAAAGTGAAAGACACATATATCATATCACTTATAGGTGTTACCTAAAAATGGATACCAGGGCAGATATTTCCACGGAGAAGGGCAATCACAGATTCATTAAACAAACTTATGGTTCACCAATGGAAAGGTGTGAGGATTGGTTTCATTACGATATCGGGGTTAACAGACATATACAAACACAGGTGACATATATAATCACCAAAGACCTACAGAATACCAAGAGAGGACTACTCAACATTCTGTCATAACGTACATGGGAAAAGGATCCCAGGAAGTACAGACATCTGTATATGTGTAAAAGAACCACATCTTCCACACCTACAACAAGCCAAACATTGTAATCAAACTTGCTGTAATAAGAAATAAAAAATTAAATTAAAAACACGAACAAGAAGTAGTGAGACAAACGTGAGGGGCTTTCTCCTGGCACATTCCATTCTAAACTCCAATCTAGAACACCACTTCCACTGAGGCTCTCTTGCCCTAGTAACCAGATTTGGTAAGGGTGAACTGCTGCCACCTTGTGGCCGTTTCACACAACAGCAGCTTTAATCCCAACGCTAATGGTCAGTTGATATTCAAAATCATTGCAGGCCTGTAAATGACACCTGCCCTGAAAACAAATCCTGGGGTCACATATCGACCAAAAAATTCAAAGGACGTCCATATTTCAAAACGACCGTTTCAAAAGGCATATTTTACGCACATTAGTGTTCTGCTTCTTTCCTCTTTCCTTTTTTGTTAAAAAAAAAACGGGAATGGAAAAAGGCATCCCTCAGAATGGGCGAAAATCGTTGCAGACGAATCAATGGACAGAGGTTTAATCTCCAATATATATATACAGCTCATGCAGCTTAATATTAAAAAAACAAACAACCCCCAAAAAAATGGGCAGAAGATCTAAAGAGACGTTTCTTCAAAGGAGACACAGAGATGGCCAAGACGCACATGAAAAGCTGCTCAACAGCACTAATTATTAGAGAAATGCAAATCAAAACTACAATGAGGTATCACCTCACACCTGTTAGAATCGGCATCATCAGAAAATCTACAAACAACCAATTCTGGGGAGGGTGTGGACAAAAGGAGCCCTCTTCCACTATTGGTGGGAATGTAAATTGATACAGTCACTATGGAGAACAGTATGGAGTTTCCCTAAAAAATTTAGAAATAGAATTTCCATCTGATCCAGCAATCCCACTTCTGGGCATATACCCAGAGAAAACCGTATTTCAAAAAGGCACATTCACCACAATGTTCGTTGCAGCACTATTTACAATAGCCAGGTAATGGAAGCAACCTAAATGCCCACAGACAGATGAATGGATAAAGATGTGGTACATATATAAAATGGAATATTACTCGGCCATTAAAAGGAATGAAACTGGGTCATTTGTAGAGACATCGATGGATCAAGAGACTGTCATACAGAATGAAGTAAGTCAGAAAGAGGAAAACAAATATTGTATATTAATGCATATATGTGGAGCCTAAAAATGGTACAGATGAACTGGTTTGCAGGGAAGAAATAGAGACACAGAGGTAGAGAACAAACGTATGGACACCAAGTGTGGGAAGCCATTGGGTGGTGGTGGTGGGATGAGTTCGGAGTTTGGGATTGACCTGTATACATGTATATGCATAAAATACATAACTAATAATAACGTGCTGTATAAAAAAATAAATAAAATTAAATTTCAAAATTTTAAAAAATAAAATTTAAAAATAAAACAGAAAAAAGTTCTTCCCGTCACACAGATGTATTTATAGGAATGAATTATTTCCATGCTTATATCTATAAATACATAAAAGAGGAATAAAATCTAACTTGAACCATAAAAAAAAAAAACCTGAACCCACGAGTTATACAGAGGAAAACCCTATCAGGGCACTTGCTCCAGTGGTAAACACTTCTGAAATTGGTCAGAGGTGGGGAACCATCTCCCATACAGCCAGCAACCCACCCCCCACGCAAGGAGCGTCCTCATTGCAAAGCTGGGGGACCGTGCCGAGGCATCTGTGAGTAAACGTGAGCTGAGCCCCAGGCCAGCTGCTGCTGAACTGTTCCCACCCTTTCCAGGTAAAACACCTGAATATGTACAAGGGCTTGAAAGCCTAGAGGAAGGACCGTGGAGCCACACCAGCGACAGCACGCAGGCCAACTTGGTGCCTGCAGGCCAGCCAGTGTGGTCCTGGCACCGGGCGCTCTTCCAGAATCTTTCTATTGCCCTGCCTGAGATAACCCTCCTGTCCCGGCCCCCACTGCATTTTTCCTTCCTCACCTCTGTCCGGAGAGAAATTCCAGCAGAATGTATGGGTGACACAACCTCTTCTTTACAGGCGGCAGCCTGGCAACCCCTGCAGAAAGGCCAGCAGAACCCCACTCACACCGGGCCACCCACAAAGCTCTGGCCCCTCATTCCCTCCCAACAGCACAGCCCCGAGACTGCTGACGGGGCAGACAATATGGAGTCAGGCACAGCTTCAGGGGCTATTGCTGCCTGGAGCGCTGTTTATATTGACCTCAACGAGGCACACCTGGGGAGGGCGGGCCGTCAGGGTAAGGCTGCCCAGGTCAGCTAATCCACAACCCTCAGGGAATCACATTGTTGAAAATGGACCCCGCTAAGCCAGAAGAGAAGCCAAGGGAAAAAAGGACACAATGACATTTGCAGCACCGTAGATGAGTCTAGAAGTAATCACGTGACTTGTAGTAAGTCAGAAAGTGAAAGACACATATATCATATCACTTATAGGTGTTACCTAAAAATGGATACCAGGGCAGATATTTCCACGGAGAAGGGCAATCACAGATTCATTAAACAAACTTATGGTTCACCAATGGAAAGGTGTGAGGATTGGTTTCATTACGATATCGGGGTTAACAGACATATACAAACACAGGTGACATATATAATCACCAAAGACCTACAGAATACCAAGAGAGGACTACTCAACATTCTGTCATAACGTACATGGGAAAAGGATCCCAGGAAGTACAGACATCTGTATATGTGTAAAAGAACCACATCTTCCACACCTACAACAAGCCAAACATTGTAATCAAACTTGCTGTAATAAGAAATAAAAAATTAAATTAAAAACACGAACAAGAAGTAGTGAGACAAACGTGAGGGGCTTTCTCCTGGCACATTCCATTCTAAACTCCAATCTAGAACACCACTTCCACTGAGGCTCTCTTGCCCTAGTAACCAGATTTGGTAAGGGTGAACTGCTGCCACCTTGTGGCCGTTTCACACAACAGCAGCTTTAATCCCAACGCTAATGGTCAGTTGATATTCAAAATCATTGCAGGCCTGTAAATGACACCTGCCCTGAAAACAAATCCTGGGGTCACATATCGACCAAAAAATTCAAAGGACGTCCATATTTCAAAACGACCGTTTCAAAAGGCATATTTTACGCACATTAGTGTTCTGCTTCTTTCCTCTTTCCTTTTTTGTTAAAAAAAAAACGGGAATGGAAAAAGGCATCCCTCAGAATGGGCGAAAATCGTTGCAGACGAATCAATGGACAGAGGTTTAATCTCCAATATATATATACAGCTCATGCAGCTTAATATTAAAAAAACAAACAACCCCCAAAAAAATGGGCAGAAGATCTAAAGAGACGTTTCTTCAAAGGAGACACAGAGATGGCCAAGACGCACATGAAAAGCTGCTCAACAGCACTAATTATTAGAGAAATGCAAATCAAAACTACAATGAGGTATCACCTCACACCTGTTAGAATCGGCATCATCAGAAAATCTACAAACAACCAATTCTGGGGAGGGTGTGGACAAAAGGAGCCCTCTTCCACTATTGGTGGGAATGTAAATTGATACAGTCACTATGGAGAACAGTATGGAGTTTCCTTAAAAAATTTAGAAATAGAATTTCCATCTGATCCAGCAATCCCACTTCTGGGCATATACCCAGAGAAAACCGTATTTCAAAAAGGCACATTCACCACAATGTTCGTTGCAGCACTATTTACAATAGCCAGGTAATGGAAGCAACCTAAATGCCCACAGACAGATGAATGGATAAAGATGTGGTACATATATAAAATGGAATATTACTCGGCCATTAAAAGGAATGAAACTGGGTCATTTGTAGAGACATCGATGGATCAAGAGACTGTCATACAGAATGAAGTAAGTCAGAAAGAGGAAAACAAATATTGTATATTAATGCATATATGTGGAGCCTAAAAATGGTACAGATGAACTGGTTTGCAGGGAAGAAATAGAGACACAGAGGTAGAGAACAAACGTATGGACACCAAGTGTGGGAAGCCATTGGGTGGTGGTGGTGGGATGAGTTCGGAGTTTGGGATTGACCTGTATACATGTATATGCATAAAATACATAACTAATAATAACGTGCTGTATAAAAAAATAAATAAAATTAAATTTCAAAATTTTAAAAAATAAAATTTAAAAATAAAACAGAAAAAAGTTCTTCCCGTCACACAGATGTATTTATAGGAATGAATTATTTCCATGCTTATATCTATAAATACATAAAAGAGGAATAAAATCTAACTTGAACCATAAAAAAAAAAAACCTGAACCCACGAGTTATACAGAGGAAAACCCTATCAGGGCACTTGCTCCAGTGGTAAACACTTCTGAAATTGGTCAGAGGTGGGGAACCATCTCCCATACAGCCAGCAACCCACCCCCCACGCAAGGAGCGTCCTCATTGCAAAGCTGGGGGACCGTGCCGAGGCATCTGTGAGTAAACGTGAGCTGAGCCCCAGGCCAGCTGCTGCTGAACTGTTCCCACACTTTCCAGGTAAAACACCTGAATATGTACAAGGGCTTGAAAGCCTAGAGGAAGGACCGTGGAGCCACACCAGCGACAGCACGCAGGCCAACTTGGTGCCTGCAGGCCAGCCAGTGTGGTCCTGGCACCGGGCGCTCTTCCAGAAGCTTTCCATTGCCCTGCATGAGATACCCCTCCTGTCCCGGCCCCCACTGCTTTTTTCCTTCCTCACCTCTGTCCGGAGAGAAATTCCAGCAGAAGGTATGGGTGACACAACCTCTTCTTTACAGGCGGCAACCTGGCAACTCCTGCAGAAAGGCCAGCAGAACCCCACTCACACCGGGCCACCCACAAAGCTCTGGCCCCTCACTCCCTCCCACCAGCACAGCCCCGAGACTGCTGACGGGGCAGACAATATGGAGTCAGGCACAGCTTCAGGGGCTATTGCTGCCTGGAGCGCTGTTTATATTGACCTCAACGAGGCACACCTGGGGAGGGCGGGCCGTCAGGGTAAGGCTGCCCAGGTCAGCTAATCCACAACCCTCAGGGAATCACATTGTTGAAAATGGACCCCGCTAAGGCAGAAGAGAAGCCAAGGGAAAAAAGGACACAGTGCCATTTGCAGCACCGTAGATGAGTCTAGAAGTAATCACGTGACTTGTAGTAAGTCAGAAAGTGAAAGACACATATCATATCATATCACTTACAGGTGTTACCTAAAAATGGATACCAGGGCAGATATTTCCACGGAGAAGGGCAATCACAGATTCAGTAAACAAACTTATGGTTCACCAATGGAAAGGTGTGAGGATTGGTTTCATTACGATATCGGGGTTAACAGACATACAAACACAGGTGACATATATAATCACCAAAGACCTACAGAATACCAAGAGAGGACTACTCAACATTCTGTCATAACGTACATGGGAAAAGGATCCCAGGAAGAACAGACATCTGTATATGTGTAAAAGAACAACATCTTCCACACCTACAACAAGCCAAACATTGTAATCAAACTTGCTGTAATAAGAAATAAAAAATTAAATTAAAAACACGAACAAGAAGTAGTGAGACAAACGTGAGGGGCTTTCTCCTGGCACATTCCATTCTAAACTCCAATCTAGAACACCACTTCCACTGAGGCTCTCTTGCCCTAGTAACCAGATTTGGTAAGGGTGAACTGCTGCCACCTTGTGGCCGTTTCACACAACAGCAGCTTTAATCCCAACGCTAATGGTCAGTTGATATTCAAAATCATTGCAGGCCTGTAAATGACACCTGCCCTGAAAACAAATCCTGGGGTCACATATCGACCAAAAAATTCAAAGGACGTCCATATTTCAAAACGACCGTTTCAAGAGGCATATTTTACGCACATTAGTGTTCTGCTTCTTTCCTTTCTTTCCTTTTTTGTTAAAAAAAAACGGGAATGGAAAAAGGCATCCCTCAGAATGGGCGAAAATCGTTGCAGACGAATCAATGGACAGAGGTTTAATCTCCAATATATATATACAGCTCATGCAGCTTAATATTAAAAAAACAAACAACCCAAAAAAAAATGGGCAGAAGATCTAAAGAGACGTTTCTTCAAAGGAGACACAGAGATGGCCAAGACGCACATGAAAAGCTGCTCAACAGCACTAATTATTAGAGAAATGCAAATCAAAACTACAATGAGGTATCACCTCACACCTGTTAGAATCGGCATCATCAGAAAATCTACAAACAACCAATTCTCGGGAGGGTGTGGACAAAAGGAGCCCTCTTCCACTATTGGTGGGAATGTAAATTGATACAGTCACTATGGAGAACAGTATGGAGTTTCCTTAAAAAATTTAGAAATAGAATTTCCATCTGATCCAGCAATCCCACTTCTGGGCATATACCCAGAGAAAACCGTATTTCAAAAAGGCACATTCACCACAATGTTCGTTGCAGCACTATTTACAATAGCCAGGTAATGGAAGCAACCTAAATGCCCACAGACAGATGAATGGATAAAGATGTGGTACATATATAAAATGGAATATTACTCGGCCATTAAAAGGAATGAAACTGGGTCATTTGTAGAGACATCGATGGATCAAGAGACTGTCATACAGAATGAAGTAAGTCAGAAAGAGGAAAACAAATATTGTATATTAATGCATATATGTGGAGCCTAAAAATGGTACAGATGAACTGGTTTGCAGGGAAGAAATAGAGACACAGAGGTAGAGAACAAACGTATGGACACCAAGTGTGGGAAGCCATGGGGTGGTGGTGGTGGGATGAGTTGGGAGTTTGGGATTGACCTGTATACATGTATATGCATAAAATACATAACTAATAATAACATGCTGTATAAAAAAATAAATAAAATTAAATTTCAAAATTTTAAAAAATAAAATTTAAAAATAAAACAGAAAAAAGTTCTTCCCGTCACACAGATGTATTTATAGGAATGAATTATTTCCATGCTTATATCTATAAATACATAAAAGAGGAATAAAATCTAACTTGAACCATAAAAAAAAACCTGAACCCACGAGTTATACAGAGGAAAACCCTATCAGGGCACTTGCTCCAGTGGTAAACAATTCTGAAATTGGTCAGAGGTGGGGAACCATCTCCCATACAGCCAGCAACCCACCCCCCACGCAAGGAGCGTCCTCATTGCAAAGCTGGGGGACCATGCCGAGGCATCTGTGAGTAAACGTGAGCTGAGCCCCAGGCCAGCTGCTGCTGAACTGTTCCCACCCTTTCCAGGTAAAACACCTGAATATGTACAAGGGCTTGAAAGCCTAGAGGAAGGACCGTGGAGCCACACCAGCGACCGCACGCAGGCCAACTTGGTGCCTGCAGGCCAGCCAGTGTGGTCCTGGCACCGGGCGCTCTTCCAGAAGCTTTCCATTGCCCTGCCTGAGATAACCCTCCTGTCCCGGCCCCCACTGCTTTTTTCCTTCCTCACCTCTGTCCGGAGAGAAATTCCAGCAGAATGTATGGGTGACACAACCTCTTCTTTACAGGCGGCAGCCTGGCAACTCCTGCAGAAAGGCCAGCAGAACCCCACTCACACCGGGCCACCCACAAAGCTCTGGCCCCTCATTCCCTCCCACCAGCACAGCCCCGAGACTGCTGACGGGGCAGACAATATGGAGTCAGGCACAGCTTCAGGGGCTATTGCTGCCTGGAGCGCTGTTTATATTGACCTCAACGAGGCACACCTGGGGAGGGCGGGCCGGCAGGGTAAGGCTGCCCAGGTCAGCTAATCCACAAC
The DNA here is from genome assembly GCF_964341445.2 of Mesoplodon mirus. Classification (NCBI taxonomy): domain Eukaryota; kingdom Metazoa; phylum Chordata; class Mammalia; order Artiodactyla; family Ziphiidae; genus Mesoplodon; species Mesoplodon mirus. The sequence continues at coordinate 103,742,168 of NC_138987.1, read as the reverse complement.
CCTCAGGGAATCACATTGTTGAAAATGGACCCCGCTAAGCCAGAAGAGAAGCCAAGGGAAAAAAGGACACAATGACATTTGCAGCACCGTAGATGAGTCTAGAAGTAATCACGTGACTTGTAGTAAGTCAGAAAGTGACAGACACATATATCATATCACTTATAGTTGTTACCTATAAATGGATACCAGGGCAGATATTTCCACGGAGAAGGGCAATCACAGATTCATTAAACAAACTTATGGTTCACCAATGGAAAGGTGTGAGGATTGGTTTCATTACGATATCGGGGTTAACAGACATATACAAACACAGGTGACATATATAATCACCAAAGACCTACAGAATACCAAGAGAGGACTACTCAACATCCTTTCATAACGTACATGGGAAAAGGATCCCAGGAAGAACAGACATCTGTATATGTGTAAAAGAACCACATCTTCCACACCTACAACAAGCCAAACATTGTAATCAAACTTGCTGTAATAAGAAATAAAAAATTAAATTAAAAACACGAACAAGAAGTAGTGAGACAAACGTGAGGGGCTTTCTCCTGGCACATTCCATTCTAAACTCCAATCTAGAACACCACTTCCACTGAGGCTCTCTTGCCCTAGTAACCAGATTTGGTAAGGGTGAACTGCTGCCACCTTGTGGCCGTTTCACACAACAGCAGCTTTAATCCCAACGCTAATGGTCAGTTGATATTCAAAATCATTGCAGGCCTGTAAATGACACCTGCCCTGAAAACAAATCCTGGGGTCACATATCGACCAAAAAATTCAAAGGACGTCCATATTTCAAAACGACCGTTTCAAAAGGCATATTTTACGCACATTAGTGTTCTGCTTCTTTCCTTTCTTTCCTTTTTTGTTAAAAAAAAAACGGGAATGGAAAAAGGCATCCCTCAGAATGGGCGAAAATCGTTGCAGACGAATCAATGGACAGAGGTTTAATCTCCAATATATATATACAGCTCATGCAGCTTAATATTAAAAAAACAAACAACCCAAAAATAAATGGGCAGAAGATCTAAAGAGACGTTTCTTCAAAGGAGACACAGAGATGGCCAAGACGCACATGAAAAGCTGCTCAACAGCACTAATTATTAGAGAAATGCAAATCAAAACTACAATGAGGTATCACCTCACACCTGTTAGAATCGGCATCATCAGAAAATCTACAAACAACCAATTCTGGGGAGGGTGTGGACAAAAGGAGCCCTCTTCCACTATTGGTGGGAATGTAAATTGATACAGTCACTATGGAGAACAGTATGGAGTTTCCTTAAAAAATTTAGAAATAGAATTTCCATCTGATCCAGCAATCCCACTTCTGGGCATATACCCAGAGAAAACCGTATTTCAAAAAGGCACATTCACCACAATGTTCGTTGCAGCACTATTTACAATAGCCAGGTAATGGAAGCAACCTAAATGCCCACAGACAGATGAATGGATAAAGATGTGGTACATATATAAAATGGAATATTACTCGGCCATTAAAAGGAATGAAACTGGGTCATTTGTAGAGACATCGATGGATCAAGAGACTGTCATACAGAATGAAGTAAGTCAGAAAGAGGAAAACAAATATTGTATATTAATGCATATATGTGGAGCCTAAAAATGGTACAGATGAACTGGTTTGCAGGGAAGAAATAGAGACACAGAGGTAGAGAACAAACGTATGGACACCAAGTGTGGGAAGCCATGGGGTGGTGGTGGTGGGATGAGTTGGGAGTTTGGGATTGACCTGTATACATGTATATGCATAAAATACATAACTAATAATAACGTGCTGTATAAAAAAATAAATAAAATTAAATTTCAAAATTTTAAAAAATAAAATTTAAAAATAAAACAGAAAAAAGTTCTTCCCGTCACACAGATGTATTTATAGGAATGAATTATTTCCATGCTTATATCTATAAATACATAAAAGAGGAATAAAATCTAACTTGAACCATAAAAAAAAAAGTGAACCCACGAGTTATACAGAGGAAAACCCTATCAGGGCACTTGCTCCAGTGGTAAACAATTCTGAAATTGGTCAGAGGTGGGGAACCATCTCCCATACAGCCAGCAACCCACCCCCCACGCAAGGAGCATCCTCATTGCAAAGCTGGGGGACCGTGCCGAGGCATCTGTGAGTAAACGTGAGCTGAGCCCCAGGCCAGCTGCTGCTGAACTGTTCCCACACTTTCCAGGTAAAACACCTGAATATGTACAAGGGCTTGAAAGCCTAGAGGAAGGACCGTGGAGCCACACCAGCGACAGCACGCAGGCCAACTTGGTGCCTGCAGGCCAGCCAGTGTGGTCCTGGCACCGGGCGCTCTTCCAGAATCTTTCCATTGCCCTGCCTGAGATAACCCTCCTGTCCCGGCCCCCACTGCTTTTTTCCTTCCTCACCTCTGTCCGGAGAGAAATTCCAGCAGAATGTATGGGTGACACAACCTCTTCTTTACAGGCGGCAGCCTGGCAACTCCTGCAGAAAGGCCAGCAGAACCCCACTCACACCGGGCCACCCACAAAGCTCTGGCCCCTCATTCCCTCCCACCAGCACAGCCCCGAGACTGCTGACGGGGCAGACAATATGGAGTCAGGCACAGCTTCAGGGGCTATTGCTGCCTGGAGCGCTGTTTATATTGACCTCAACGAGGCACACCTGGGGAGGGCGGGCCGTCAGGGTAAGGCTGCCCAGGTCAGCTAATCCACAACCCTCAGGGAATCACATTGTTGAAAATGGACCCCGCTAAGCCAGAAGAGAAGCCAAGGGAAAAAAGGACACAATGACATTTGCAGCACCGTAGATGAGTCTAGAAGTAATCACGTGACTTGTAGTAAGTCAGAAAGTGAAAGACACATATATCATATCACTTATAGGTGTTACCTAAAAATGGATACCAGGGCAGATATTTCCACGGAGAAGGGCAATCACAGATTCATTAAACAAACTTATGGTTCACCAATGGAAAGGTGTGAGGATTGGTTTCATTACGATATCGGGGTTAACAGACATATACAAACACAGGTGACATATATAATCACCAAAGACCTACAGAATACCAAGAGAGGACTACTCAACATTCTGTCATAACGTACATGGGAAAAGGATCCCAGGAAGTACAGACATCTGTATATGTGTAAAAGAACCACATCTTCCACACCTACAACAAGCCAAACATTGTAATCAAACTTGCTGTAATAAGAAATAAAAAATTAAATTAAAAACACGAACAAGAAGTAGTGAGACAAACGTGAGGGGCTTTCTCCTGGCACATTCCATTCTAAACTCCAATCTAGAACACCACTTCCACTGAGGCTCTCTTGCCCTAGTAACCAGATTTGGTAAGGGTGAACTGCTGCCACCTTGTGGCCGTTTCACACAACAGCAGCTTTAATCCCAACGCTAATGGTCAGTTGATATTCAAAATCATTGCAGGCCTGTAAATGACACCTGCCCTGAAAACAAATCCTGGGGTCACATATCGACCAAAAAATTCAAAGGACGTCCATATTTCAAAACGACCGTTTCAAAAGGCATATTTTACGCACATTAGTGTTCTGCTTCTTTCCTTTCTTTCCTTTTTTGTTAAAAAAAAAACGGGAATGGAAAAAGGCATCCCTCAGAATGGGCGAAAATCGTTGCAGACGAATCAATGGACAGAGGTTTAATCTCCAATATATATATACAGCTCATGCAGCTTAATATTAAAAAAACAAACAACCCCCAAAAAAATGGGCAGAAGATCTAAAGAGACGTTTCTTCAAAGGAGACACAGAGATGGCCAAGACGCACATGAAAAGCTGCTCAACAGCACTAATTATTAGAGAAATGCAAATCAAAACTACAATGAGGTATCACCTCACACCTGTTAGAATCGGCATCATCAGAAAATCTACAAACAACCAATTCTGGGGAGGGTGTGGACAAAAGGAGCCCTCTTCCACTATTGGTGGGAATGTAAATTGATACAGTCACTATGGAGAACAGTATGGAGTTTCCTTAAAAAATTTAGAAATAGAATTTCCATCTGATCCAGCAATCCCACTTCTGGGCATATACCCAGAGAAAACCGTATTTCAAAAAGGCACATTCACCACAATGTTCGTTGCAGCACTATTTACAATAGCCAGGTAATGGAAGCAACCTAAATGCCCACAGACAGATGAATGGATAAAGATGTGGTACATATATAAAATGGAATATTACTCGGCCATTAAAAGGAATGAAACTGGGTCATTTGTAGAGACATCGATGGATCAAGAGACTGTCATACAGAATGAAGTAAGTCAGAAAGAGGAAAACAAATATTGTATATTAATGCATATATGTGGAGCCTAAAAATGGTACAGATGAACTGGTTTGCAGGGAAGAAATAGAGACACAGAGGTAGAGAACAAACGTATGGACACCAAGTGTGGGAAGCCATGGGGTGGTGGTGGTGGGATGAGTTGGGAGTTTGGGATTGACCTGTATACATGTATATGCATAAAATACATAACTAATAATAACGTGCTGTATAAAAAAATAAATAAAATTAAATTTCAAAATTTTAAAAAATAAAATTTAAAAATAAAACAGAAAAAAGTTCTTCCCGTCACACAGATGTATTTATAGGAATGAATTATTTCCATGCTTATATCTATAAATACATAAAAGAGGAATAAAATCTAACTTGAACCATAAAAAAAAAACCTGAACCCACGAGTTATACAGAGGAAAACCCTATCAGGGCACTTGCTCCAGTGGTAAACAATTCTGAAATTGGTCAGAGGTGGGGAACCATCTCCCATACAGCCAGCAACCCACCCCCCACGCAAGGAGCGTCCTCATTGCAAAGCTGGGGGACCGTGCCGAGGCATCTGTGAGTAAACGTGAGCTGAGCCCCAGGCCAGCTGCTGCTGAACTGTTCCCACCCTTTCCAGGTAAAACACCTGAATATGTACAAGGGCTTGAAAGCCTAGAGGAAGGACCGTGGAGCCACACCAGCGACCGCACGCAGGCCAACTTGGTGCCTGCAGGCCAGCCAGTGTGGTCCTGGCACCGGGCGCTCTTCCAGAAGCTTTCCATTGCCCTGCCTGAGATAACCCTCCTGTCCCGGCCCCCACTGCTTTTTTCCTTCCTCACCTCTGTCCGGAGAGAAATTCCAGCAGAATGTATGGGTGACACAACCTCTTCTTTACAGGCGGCAGCCTGGCAACTCCTGCAGAAAGGCCAGCAGAACCCCACTCACACCGGGCCACCCACAAAGCTCTGGCCCCTCATTCCCTCCCACCAGCACAGCCCCGAGACTGCTGACGGGGCAGACAATATGGAGTCAGGCACAGCTTCAGGGGCTATTGCTGCCTGGAGCGCTGTTTATATTGACCTCAACGAGGCACACCTGGGTAGGGCGGGCCGTCAGGGTAAGGCTGCCCAGGTCAGCTAATCCACAACCCTCAGGGAATCACATTGTTGAAAATGGACCCCGCTAAGCCAGAAGAGGAGCCAAGGGAAAAAAGGACACAATGACATTTGCAGCACCGTAGATGAGTCTAGAAGTAATCACGTGACTTGTAGTAAGTCAGAAAGTGAAAGACACATATATCATATCACTTATAGGTGTTACCTAAAAATGGATACCAGGGCAGATATTTCCACGGAGAAGGGCAATCACAGATTCATTAAACAAACTTATGGTTCACCAATGGAAAGGTGTGAGGATTGGTTTCATTACGATATCGGGGTTAACAGACATATACAAACACAGGTGACATATATAATCACCAAAGACCTACAGAATACCAAGAGAGGACTACTCAACATTCTGTCATAACGTACATGGGAAAAGGATCCCAGGAAGAACAGACATCTGTATATGTGTAAAAGAACCACATCTTCCACACCTACAACAAGCCAAACATTGTAATCAAACTTGCTGTAATAAGAAATAAAAAATTAAATTAAAAACACGAACAAGAAGTAGTGAGACAAACGTGAGGGGCTTTCTCCTGGCACATTCCATTCTAAACTCCAATCTAGAACACCACTTCCACTGAGGCTCTCTTGCCCTAGTAACCAGATTTGGTAAGGGTGAACTGCTGCCACCTTGTGGCCGTTTCACACAACAGCAGCTTTAATCCCAACGCTAATGGTCAGTTGATATTCAAAATCATTGCAGGCCTGTAAATGACACCTGCCCTGAAAACAAATCCTGGGGTCACATATCGACCAAAAAATTCAAAGGACGTCCATATTTCAAAACGACCGTTTCAAAAGGCATATTTTACGCACATTAGTGTTCTGCTTCTTTCCTTTCTTTCCTTTTTTGTTAAAAAAAAAACGGGAATGGAAAAAGGCATCCCTCAGAATGGGCGAAAATCGTTGCAGACGAATCAATGGACAGAGGTTTAATCTCCAATATATATATACAGCTCATGCAGCTTAATATTAAAAAAACAAACAACCCAAAAAAAATGGGCAGAAGATCTAAAGAGACGTTTCTTCAAAGGAGACACAGAGATGGCCAAGACGCACATGAAAAGCTGCTCAACAGCACTAATTATTAGAGAAATGCAAATCAAAACTACAATGAGGTATCACCTCACACCTGTTAGAATCGGCATCATCAGAAAATCTACAAACAACCAATTCTGGGGAGGGTGTGGACAAAAGGAGCCCTCTTCCACTATTGGTGGGAATGTAAATTGATACAGTCACTATGGAGAACAGTATGGAGTTTCCTTAAAAAATTTAGAAATAGAATTTCCATCTGATCCAGCAATCCCACTTCTGGGCATATACCCAGAGAAAACCGTATTTCAAAAAGGCACATTCACCACAATGTTCGTTGCAGCAGTATTTACAATAGCCAGGTAATGGAAGCAACCTAAATGCCCACAGACAGATGAATGGATAAAGATGTGGTACATATATAAAATGGAATATTACTCGGCCATTAAAAGGAATGAAACTGGGTCATTTGTAGAGACATCGATGGATCAAGAGACTGTCATACAGAATGAAGTAAGTCAGAAAGAGGAAAATAAATATTGTATATTAATGCATATATGTGGAGCCTAAAAATGGTACAGATGAACTGGTTTGCAGGGAAGAAATAGAGACACAGAGGTAGAGAACAAACGTATGGACACCAAGTGTGGGGAGCCATGGGGTGGTGGTGGTGGGATGAGTTGGGAGTTTGGGATTGACCTGTATACATGTATATGCATAAAATACATAACTAATAATAACGTGCTGTATAAAAAAATAAATAAAATTAAATTTCAAAATTTTAAAAAATAAAATTTAAAAATAAAACAGAAAAAAGTTCTTCCCGTCACACAGATGTATTTATAGGAATGAATTATTTCCATGCTTATATCTATAAATACATAAAAGAGGAATAAAATCTAACTTGAACCATAAAAAAAAAACCTGAACCCACGAGTTATACAGAGGAAAACCCTATCAGGGCACTTGCTCCAGTGGTAAACAATTCTGAAATTGGTCAGAGGTGGGGAACCATCTCCCATACAGCCAGCAACCCACCCCCCACGCAAGGAGCGTCCTCATTGCAAAGCTGGGGGACCGTGCCGAGGCATCTGTGAGTAAACGTGAGCTGAGCCCCAGGCCAGCTGCTGCTGAACTGTTCCCACCCTTTCCAGGTAAAACACCTGAATATGTACAAGGGCTTGAAAGCCTAGAGGAAGGACCGTGGAGCCACACCAGCGACCGCACGCAGGCCAACTTGGTGCCTGCAGGCCAGCCAGTGTGGTCCTGGCACCGGGCGCTCTTCCAGAAGCTTTCCATTGCCCTGCCTGAGATAACCCTCCTGTCCCGGCCCCCACTGCTTTTTTCCTTCCTCACCTCTGTCCGGAGAGAAATTCCAGCAGAATGTATGGGTGACACAACCTCTTCTTTACAGGCGGCAGCCTGGCAACTCCTGCAGAAAGGCCAGCAGAACCCCACTCACACCGGGCCACCCACAAAGCTCTGGCCCCTCATTCCCTCCCACCAGCACAGCCCCGAGACTGCTGACGGGGCAGACAATATGGAGTCAGGCACAGCTTCAGGGGCTATTGCTGCCTGGAGCGCTGTTTATATTGACCTCAACGAGGCACACCTGGGTAGGGCGGGCCGTCAGGGTAAGGCTGCCCAGGTCAGCTAATCCACAACCCTCAGGGAATCACATTGTTGAAAATGGACCCCGCTAAGCCAGAAGAGGATCCAAGGGAAAAAAGGACACAATGACATTTGCAGCACCGTAGATGAGTCTAGAAGTAATCACGTGACTTGTAGTAAGTCAGAAAGTGAAAGACACATATATCATATCACTTATAGGTGTTACCTAAAAATGGATACCAGGGCAGATATTTCCACGGAGAAGGGCAATCACAGATTCATTAAACAAACTTATGGTTCACCAATGGAAAGGTGTGAGGATTGGTTTCATTACGATATCGGGGTTAACAGACATATACAAACACAGGTGACATATATAATCACCAAAGACCTACAGAATACCAAGAGAGGACTACTCAACATCCTGTCATAACGTACATGGGAAAAGGATCCCAGGAAGAAGACATCTGTATATGTGTAAAAGAACCACATCTTCCACACCTACAACAAGCCAAACATTGTAATCAAACTTGCTGTAATAAGAAATAAAAAATTAAATTAAAAACACGAACAAGAAGTAGTGAGACAAACGTGAGGGGCTTTCTCCTGGCACATTCCATTCTAAACTCCAATCTAGAACACCACTTCCACTGAGGCTCTCTTGCCCTAGTAACCAGATTTGGTAAGGGTGAACTGCTGCCACCTTGTGGCCGTTTCACACAACAGCAGCTTTAATCCCAACGCTAATGGTCAGTTGATATTCAAAATCATTGCAGGCCTGTAAATGACACCTGCCCTGAAAACAAATCCTGGGGTCACATATCGACCAAAAAATTCAAAGGACGTCCATATTTCAAAACGACCGTTTCAAAAGGCATATTTTACGCACATTAGTGTTCTGCTTCTTTCCTTTCTTTCCTTTTTTGTTAAAAAAAAAACGGGAATGGAAAAAGGCATCCCTCAGAATGGGCGAAAATCGTTGCAGACGAATCAATGGACAGAGGTTTAATCTCCAATATATATATACAGCTCATGCAGCTTAATATTAAAAAAACAAACAACCCAAAAAAAAATGGGCAGAAGATCTAAAGAGACGTTTCTTCAAAGGAGACACAGAGATGGCCAAGACGCACATGAAAAGCTGCTCAACAGCACTAATTATTAGAGAAATGCAAATCAAAACTACAATGAGGTATCACCTCACACCTGTTAGAATCGGCATCATCAGAAAATCTACAAACAACCAATTCTGGGGAGGGTGTGGACAAAAGGAGCCCTCTTCCACTATTGGTGGGAATGTAAATTGATACAGTCACTATGGAGAACAGTATGGAGTTTCCTTAAAAAATTTAGAAATAGAATTTCCATCTGATCCAGCAATCCCACTTCTGGGCATATACCCAGAGAAAACCGTATTTCAAAAAGGCACATTCACCACAATGTTCGTTGCAGCACTATTTACAATAGCCAGGTAATGGAAGCAACCTAAATGCCCACAGACAGATGAATGGATAAAGATGTGGTACATATATAAAATGGAATATTACTCGGCCATTAAAAGGAATGAAACTGGGTCATTTGTAGAGACATCGATGGATCAAGAGACTGTCATACAGAATGAAGTAAGTCAGAAAGAGGAAAATAAATATTGTATATTAATGCATATATGTGGAGCCTAAAAATGGTACAGATGAACTGGTTTGCAGGGAAGAAATAGAGACACAGAGGTAGAGAACAAACGTATGGACACCAAGTGTGGGAAGCCATGGGGTGGTGGTGGTGGGATGAGTTGGGAGTTTGGGATTGACCTGTATACATGTATATGCATAAAATACATAACTAATAATAACGTGCTGTATAAAAAAATAAATAAAATTAAATTTCAAAATTTTAAAAAATAAAATTTAAAAATAAAACAGAAAAAAGTTCTTCCCGTCACACAGATGTATTTATAGGAATGAATTATTTCCATGCTTATATCTATAAATACATAAAAGAGGAATAAAATCTAACTTGAACCATAAAAAAAAAACCTGAACCCACGAGTTATACAGAGGAAAACCCTATCAGGGCACTTGCTCCAGTGGTAAACAATTCTGAAATTGGTCAGAGGTGGGGAACCATCTCCCATACAGCCAGCAACCCACCCCCCACGCAAGGAGCGTCCTCATTGCAAAGCTGGGGGACCGTGCCGAGGCATCTGTGAGTAAACGTGAGCTGAGCCCCAGGCCAGCTGCTGCTGAACTGTTCCCACCCTTTCCAGGTAAAACACCTGAATATGTACAAGGGCTTGAAAGCCTAGAGGAAGGACCGTGGAGCCACACCAGCGACCGCACGCAGGCCAACTTGGTGCCTGCAGGCCAGCCAGTGTGGTCCTGGCACCGGGCGCTCTTCCAGAAGCTTTCCATTGCCCTGCCTGAGATAACCCTCCTGTCCCGGCCCCCACTGCTTTTTTCCTTCCTCACCTCTGTCCGGAGAGAAATTCCAGCAGAATGTATGGGTGACACAACCTCTTCTTTACAGGCGGCAGCCTGGCAACTCCTGCAGAAAGGCCAGCAGAACCCCACTCACACCGGGCCACCCACAAAGCTCTGGCCCCTCATTCCCTCCCACCAGCACAGCCCCGAGACTGCTGACGGGGCAGACAATATGGAGTCAGGCACAGCTTCAGGGGCTATTGCTGCCTGGAGCGCTGTTTATATTGACCTCAACGAGGCACACCTGGGTAGGGCGGGCCGTCAGGGTAAGGCTGCCCAGGTCAGCTAATCCACAACCCTCAGGGAATCACATTGTTGAAAATGGACCCCGCTAAGCCAGAAGAGGATCCAAGGGAAAAAAGGACACAATGACATTTGCAGCACCGTAGATGAGTCTAGAAGTAATCACGTGACTTGTAGTAAGTCAGAAAGTGAAAGACACATATATCATATCACTTATAGGTGTTACCTAAAAATGGATACCAGGGCAGATATTTCCACGGAGAAGGGCAATCACAGATTCATTAAACAAACTTATGGTTCACCAATGGAAAGGTGTGAGGATTGGTTTCATTACGATATCGGGGTTAACAGACATATACAAACACAGGTGACATATATAATCACCAAAGACCTACAGAATACCAAGAGAGGACTACTCAACATCCTGTCATAACGTACATGGGAAAAGGATCCCAGGAAGAACAGACATCTGTATATGTGTAAAAGAACCACATCTTCCACACCTACAACAAGCCAAACATTGTAATCAAACTTGCTGTAATAAGAAATAAAAAATTAAATTAAAAACACGAACAAGAAGTAGTGAGACAAACGTGAGGGGCTTTCTCCTGGCACATTCCATTCTAAACTCCAATCTAGAACACCACTTCCACTGAGGCTCTCTTGCCCTAGTAACCAGATTTGGTAAGGGTGAACTGCTGCCACCTTGTGGCCGTTTCACACAACAGCAGCTTTAATCCCAACGCTAATGGTCAGTTGATATTCAAAATCATTGCAGGCCTGTAAATGACACCTGCCCTGAAAACAAATCCTGGGGTCACATATCGACCAAAAAATTCAAAGGACGTCCATATTTCAAAACGACCGTTTCAAAAGGCATATTTTACGCACATTAGTGTTCTGCTTCTTTCCTTTCTTTCCTTTTTTGTTAAAAAAAAAAACGGGAATGGAAAAAGGCATCCCTCAGAATGGGCGAAAATCGTTGCAGACGAATCAATGGACAGAGGTTTAATCTCCAATATATATATACAGCTCATGCAGCTTAATATTAAAAAAACAAACAACCCAAAAAAAATGGGCAGAAGATCTAAAGAGACGTTTCTTCAAAGGAGACACAGAGATGGCCAAGACGCACATGAAAAGCTGCTCAACAGCACTAATTATTAGAGAAATGCAAATCAAAACTACAATGAGGTATCACCTCACACCTGTTAGAATCGGCATCATCAGAAAATCTACAAACAACCAATTCTGGGGAGGGTGTGGACAAAAGGAGCCCTCTTCCACTATTGGTGGGAATGTAAATTGATACAGTCACTATGGAGAACAGTATGGAGTTTCCTTAAAAAATTTAGAAATAGAATTTCCATCTGATCCAGCAATCCCACTTCTGGGCATATACCCAGAGAAAACCGTATTTCAAAAAGGCACATTCACCACAATGTTCGTTGCAGCGCTATTTACAATAGCCAGGTAATGGAAGCAACCTAAATGCCCACAGACAGATGAATGGATAAAGATGTGGTACATATATAAAATGGAATATTACTCGGCCATTAAAAGGAATGAAACTGGGTCATTTGTAGAGACATCGATGGATCAAGAGACTGTCATACAGAATGAAGTAAGTCAGAAAGAGGAAAATAAATATTGTATATTAATGCATATATGTGGAGCCTAAAAATGGTACAGATGAACTGGTTTGCAGGGAAGAAATAGAGACACAGAGGTAGAGAACAAACGTATGGACACCAAGTGTGGGAAGCCATGGGGTGGTGGTGGTGGGATGAGTTGGGAGTTTGGGATTGACCTGTATACATGTATATGCATAAAATACATAACTAATAATAACGTGCTGTATAAAAAAATAAATAAAATTAAATTTCAAAATTTTAAAAAATAAAATTTAAAAATAAAACAGAAAAAAGTTCTTCCCGTCACACAGATGTATTTATAGGAATGAATTATTTCCATGCTTATATCTATAAATACATAAAAGAGGAATAAAATCTAACTTGAACCATAAAAAAAAAACCTGAACCCACGAGTTATACAGAGGAAAACCCTATCAGGGCACTTGCTCCAGTGGTAAACAATTCTGAAATTGGTCAGAGGTGGGGAACCATCTCCCATACAGCCAGCAACCCACCCCCCACGCAAGGAGCGTCCTCATTGCAAAGCTGGGGGACCGTGCCGAGGCATCTGTGAGTAAACGTGAGCTGAGCCCCAGGCCAGCTGCTGCTGAACTGTTCCCACCCTTTCCAGGTAAAACACCTGAATATGTACAAGGGCTTGAAAGCCTAGAGGAAGGACCGTGGAGCCACACCAGCGACCGCACGCAGGCCAACTTGGTGCCTGCAGGCCAGCCAGTGTGGTCCTGGCACCGGGCGCTCTTCCAAAAGCTTTCCATTGCCCTGCCTGAGATACCCCTCCTGTCCCGGCCCCCACTGCTTTTTTCCTTCCTCACCTCTGTCCGGAGAGAAATTCCAGCAGAAGGTATGGGTGACACAACCTCTTCTTTACATGCGGCAGCCTGGCAACTCCTGCAGAAAGGCCAGCAGAACCCCACTCACACCGGGCCACCCACAAAGCTGTGGCCCCTCACTCCCTCCCGCCAGCACAGCCCCGAGACTGCTGACGGGGCAGAGAATATGGAGTCAGGCACAGCTTCAGGGGCTATTGCTGCCTGGAGCGCTGTTTATATTGACCTCAACGAGGCACACCTGGGGAGGGCGGGCCGTCAGGGTAAGGCTGCCCAGGTCAGCTAATCCACAACCCTCAGGGAATCACATTGTTGAAAATGGACCCCGCTAAGCCAGAAGAGAAGCCAAGGGAAAAAAGGACACAATGACATTTGCAGCACCGTAGATGAGTCTAGAAGTAATCACGTGACTTGTAGTAAGTCAGAAAGTGAAAGACACATATATCATATCACTTATAGGTGTTACCTAAAAATGGATACCAGGGCAGATATTTCCACGGAGAAGGGCAATCACAGATTCATTAAACAAACTTATGGTTCACCAATGGAAAGGTGTGAGGATTGGTTTCATTACGATATCGGGGTTAACAGACGTATACAAACACAGGTGACATATATAATCACCAAAGACCTACAGAATACCAAGAGAGGACTACTCAACATTCTGTCATAACGTACATGGGAAAAGGATCCCAGGAAGAACAGACATCTGTATATGTGTAAAAGAACCACATCTTCCACACCTACAACAAGCCAAACATTGTAATCAAACTTGCTGTAATAAGAAATAAAAAATTAAATTAAAAACACGAACAAGAAGTAGTGAGACAAACGTGAGGGGCTTTCTCCTGGCACATTCCATTCTAAACTCCAATCTAGAACACCACTTCCACTGAGGCTCTCTTGCCCTAGTAACCAGATTTGGTAAGGGTGAACTGCTGCCACCTTGTGGCCGTTTCACACAACAGCAGCTTTAATCCCAACGCTAATGGTCAGTTGATATTCAAAATCATTGCAGGCCTGTAAATGACACCTGCCCTGAAAACAAATCCTGGGGTCACATATCGACCAAAAAATTCAAAGGACGTCCATATTTCAAAACGACCGTTTCAAAAGGCATATTTTACGCACATTAGTGTTCTGCTTCTTTCCTTTCTTTCCTTTTTTGTTAAAAAAAAAACGGGAATGGAAAAAGGCATCCCTCAGAATGGGCGAAAATCGTTGCAGACGAATCAATGGACAGAGGTTTAATCTCCAATATATATATACAGCTCATGCAGCCTAATATTAAAAAAACAAACAACCCAAAAAATGGGCAGAAGATCTAAAGAGACGTTTCTTCAAAGGAGACACAGAGATGGCCAAGACGCACATGAAAAGCTGCTCAACAGCACTAATTATTAGAGAAATGCAAATCAAAACTACAATGAGGTATCACCTCACACCTGTTAGAATCGGCATCATCAGAAAATCTACAAACAACCAATTCTGGGGAGGGTGTGGACAAAAGGAGCCCTCTTCCACTATTGGTGGGAATGTAAATTGATACAGTCACTATGGAGAACAGTATGGAGTTTCCTTAAAAAATTTAGAAATAGAATTTCCATCTGATCCAGCAATCCCACTTCTGGGCATATACCCAGAGAAAACCGTATTTCAAAAAGGCACATTCACCACAATGTTCGTTGCAGCACTATTTACAATAGCCAGGTAATGGAAGCAACCTAAATGCCCACAGACAGATGAATGGATAAAGATGTGGTACATATATAAAATGGAATATTACTCGGCCATTAAAAGGAATGAAACTGGGTCATTTGTAGAGACATCGATGGATCAAGAGACTGTCATACAGAATGAAGTAAGTCAGAAAGAGGAAAATAAATATTGTATATTAATGTATATATGTGGAGCCTAAAAATGGTACAGATGAACTGGTTTGCAGGGAAGAAATAGAGACACAGAGGTAGAGAACAAACGTATGGACACCAAGTGTGGGAAGCCATGGGGTGGTGGTGGTGGGATGAGTTGGGAGTTTGGGATTGACCTGTATACATGTATATGCATAAAATACATAACTAATAATAACGTGCTGTATAAAAAAATAAATAAAATTAAATTTCAAAATTTTAAAAAATAAAATTTAAAAATAAAACAGAAAAAAGTTCTTCCCGTCACACAGATGTATTTATAGGAATGAATTATTTCCATGCTTATATCTATAAATACATAAAAGAGGAATAAAATCTAACTTGAACCATAAAAAAAAAACCTGAACCCACGAGTTATACAGAGGAAAACCCTATCAGGGCACTTGCTCCAGTGGTAAACAATTCTGAAATTGGTCAGAGGTGGGGAACCATCTCCCATACAGCCAGCAACCCACCCCCCACGCAAGGAGCGTCCTCATTGCAAAGCTGGGGGACCGTGCCGAGGCATCTGTGAGTAAACGTGAGCTGAGCCCCAGGCCAGCTGCTGCTGAACTGTTCCCACACTTTCCAGGTAAAACACCTGAATATGTACAAGGGCTTGAAAGCCTAGAGGAAGGACCGTGGAGCCAGACCAGCGACCGCACGCAGGCCAACTTGGTGCCTGCAGGCCAGCCAGTGTGGTCCTGGCACCGGGCGCTCTTCCAAAAGCTTTCCATTGCCCTGCCTGAGATACCCCTCCTGTCCCGGCCCCCACTGCTTTTTTCCTTCCTCACCTCTGTCCGGAGAGAAATTCCAGCAGAAGGTATGGGTGACACAACCTCTTCTTTACATGCGGCAGCCTGGCAACTCCTGCAGAAAGGCCAGCAGAACCCCACTCACACCGGGCCACCCACAAAGCTGTGGCCCCTCACTCCCTCCCGCCAGCACAGCCCCGAGACTGCTGACGGGGCAGAGAATATGGAGTCAGGCACAGCTTCAGGGGCTATTGCTGCCTGGAGCGCTGTTTATATTGACCTCAACGAGGCACACCTGGGGAGGGCGGGCCGTCAGGGTAAGGCTGCCCAGGTCAGCTAATCCACAACCCTCAGGGAATCACATTGTTGAAAATGGACCCCGCTAAGCCAGAAGAGAAGCCAAGGGAAAAAAGGACACAATGACATTTGCAGCACCGTAGATGAGTCTAGAAGTAATCACGTGACTTGTAGTAAGTCAGAAAGTGAAAGACACATATATCATATCACTTATAGGTGTTACCTAAAAATGGATACCAGGGCAGATATTTCCACGGAGAAGGGCAATCACAGATTCATTAAACAAACTTATGGTTCACCAATGGAAAGGTGTGAGGATTGGTTTCATTACGATATCGGGGTTAACAGACGTATACAAACACAGGTGACATATATAATCACCAAAGACCTACAGAATACCAAGAGAGGACTACTCAACATTCTGTCATAACGTACATGGGAAAAGGATCCCAGGAAGAACAGACATCTGTATATGTGTAAAAGAACCACATCTTCCACACCTACAACAAGCCAAACAGTGTAATCAAACTTGCTGTAATAAGAAATAAAAAATTAAATTAAAAACACGAACAAGAAGTAGTGAGACAAACGTGAGGGGCTTTCTCCTGGCACATTCCATTCTAAACTCCAATCTAGAACACCACTTCCACTGAGGCTCTCTTGCCCTAGTAACCAGATTTGGTAAGGGTGAACTGCTGCCACCTTGTGGCCGTTTCACACAACAGCAGCTTTAATCCCAACGCTAATGGTCAGTTGATATTCAAAATCATTGCAGGCCTGTAAATGACACCTGCCCTGAAAACAAATCCTGGGGTCACATATCGACCAAAAAATTCAAAGGACGTCCATATTTCAAAACGACCGTTTCAAAAGGCATATTTTACGCACATTAGTGTTCTGCTTCTTTCCTTTCTTTCCTTTTTTGTTAAAAAAAAAACGGGAATGGAAAAAGGCATCCCTCAGAATGGGCGAAAATCGTTGCAGACGAATCAATGGACAGAGGTTTAATCTCCAATATATATATACAGCTCATGCAGCCTAATATTAAAAAAACAAACAACCCAAAAAATGGGCAGAAGATCTAAAGAGACGTTTCTTCAAAGGAGACACAGAGATGGCCAAGACGCACATGAAAAGCTGCTCAACAGCACTAATTATTAGAGAAATGCAAATCAAAACTACAATGAGGTATCACCTCACACCTGTTAGAATCGGCATCATCAGAAAATCTACAAACAACCAATTCTGGGGAGGGTGTGGACAAAAGGAGCCCTCTTCCACTATTGGTGGGAATGTAAATTGATACAGTCACTATGGAGAACAGTATGGAGTTTCCTTAAAAAATTTAGAAATAGAATTTCCATCTGATCCAGCAATCCCACTTCTGGGCATATACCCAGAGAAAACCGTATTTCAAAAAGGCACATTCACCACAATGTTCGTTGCAGCACTATTTACAATAGCCAGGTAATGGAAGCAACCTAAATGCCCACAGACAGATGAATGGATAAAGATGTGGTACATATATAAAATGGAATATTACTCGGCCATTAAAAGGAATGAAACTGGGTCATTTGTAGAGACATCGATGGATCAAGAGACTGTCATACAGAATGAAGTAAGTCAGAAAGAGGAAAACAAATATTGTATATTAATGCATATATGTGGAGCCTAAAAATGGTACAGATGAACTGGTTTGCAGGGAAGAAATAGAGACACAGAGGTAGAGAACAAACGTATGGACACCAAGTGTGGGAAGCCATGGGGTGGTGGTGGTGGGATGAGTTGGGAGTTTGGGATTGACCTGTATACATGTATATGCATAAAATACATAACTAATAATAACGTGCTGTATAAAAAAATAAATAAAATTAAATTTCAAAATTTTAAAAAATAAAATTTAAAAATAAAACAGAAAAAAGTTCTTCCCGTCACACAGATGTATTTATAGGAATGAATTATTTCCATGCTTATATCTATAAATACATAAAAGAGGAATAAAATCTAACTTGAACCATAAAAAAAAAACCTGAACCCACGAGTTATACAGAGGAAAACCCTATCAGGGCACTTGCTCCAGTGGTAAACAATTCTGAAATTGGTCAGAGGTGGGGAACCATCTCCCATACAGCCAGCAACCCACCCCCCACGCAAGGAGCGTCCTCATTGCAAAGCTGGGGGACCGTGCCGAGGCATCTGTGAGTAAACGTGAGCTGAGCCCCAGGCCAGCTGCTGCTGAACTGTTCCCACCCTTTCCAGGTAAAACACCTGAATATGTACAAGGGCTTGGAAGCCTAGAGGAAGGACCGTGGAGCCACACCAGCGACCGCACGCAGGCCAACTTGGTGCCTGCAGGCCAGCCAGTGTGGTCCTGGCACCGGGCGCTCTTCCAGAAGCTTTCCATTGCCCTGCCTGAGATACCCCTCCTGTCCCGGCCCCCACTGCTTTTTTCCTTCCTCACCTCTGTCCGGAGAGAAATTCCAGCAGAAGGTATGGGTGACACAACCTCTTCTTTACAGGCGGCAGCCTGGCAACTCCTGCAGAAAGGCCAGCAGAACCCCACTCACACCGGGCCACCCACAAAGCTGTGGCCCCTCACTCCCTCCCGCCAGCACAGCCCCGAGACTGCTGACGGGGCAGAGAATATGGAGTCAGGCACAGCTTCAGGGGCTATTGCTGCCTGGAGCGCTGTTTATATTGACCTCAACGAGGCACACCTGGGGAGGGCGGGCCGTCAGGGTAAGGCTGCCCAGGTCAGCTAATCCACAACCCTCAGGGAATCACATTGTTGAAAATGGACCCCGCTAAGCCAGAAGAGAAGCCAAGGGAAAAAAGGACACAATGACATTTGCAGCACCGTAGATGAGTCTAGAAGTAATCACGTGACTTGTAGTAAGTCAGAAAGTGAAAGACACATATATCATATCACTTATAGGTGTTACCTAAAAATGGATACCAGGGCAGATATTTCCACGGAGAAGGGCAATCACAGATTCATTAAACAAACTTATGGTTCACCAATGGAAAGGTGTGAGGATTGGTTTCATTACGATATCGGGGTTAACAGACATATACAAACACAGGTGACATATATAATCACCAAAGACCTACAGAATACCAAGAGAGGACTACTCAACATTCTGTCATAACGTACATGGGAAAAGGATCCCAGGAAGAACAGACATCTGTATATGTGTAAAAGAACCACATCTTCCACACCTACAACAAGCCAAACATTGTAATCAAACTTGCTGTAATAAGAAATAAAAAATTAAATTAAAAACACGAACAAGAAGTAGTGAGACAAACGTGAGGGGCTTTCTCCTGGCACATTCCATTCTAAACTCCAATCTAGAACACCACTTCCACTGAGGCTCTCTTGCCCTAGTAACCAGATTTGGTAAGGGTGAACTGCTGCCACCTTGTGGCCGTTTCACACAACAGCAGCTTTAATCCCAACGCTAATGGTCAGTTGATATTCAAAATCATTGCAGGCCTGTAAATGACACCTGCCCTGAAAACAAATCCTGGGGTCACATATCGACCAAAAAATTCAAAGGACGTCCATATTTCAAAACGACCGTTTCAAAAGGCATATTTTACGCACATTAGTGTTCTGCTTCTTTCCTTTCTTTCCTTTTTTGTTAAAAAAAAACAGGAATGGAAAAAGGCATCCCTCAGAATGGGCGAAAATCGTTGCAGACGAATCAATGGACAGAGGTTTAATCTCCAATATATATATATAGCTCATGCAGCCTAATATTAAAAAAACAAACAACCCAAAAAAATGGGCAGAAGATCTAAAGAGACGTTTCTTCAAAGGAGACACAGAGATGGCCAAGACGCACATGAAAAGCTGCTCAACAGCACTAATTATTAGAGAAATGCAAATCAAAACTACAATGAGGTATCACCTCACACCTGTTAGAATCGGCATCATCAGAAAATCTACAAACAACCAATTCTGGGGAGGGTGTGGACAAAAGGAGCCCTCTTCCACTATTGGTGGGAATGTAAATTGATACAGTCACTATGGAGAACAGTATGGAGTTTCCTTAAAAAATTTAGAAATAGAATTTCCATCTGATCCAGCAATCCCACTTCTGGGCATATACCCAGAGAAAACCGTATTTCAAAAAGGCACATTCACCACAATGTTCGTTGCAGCACTATTTACAATAGCCAGGTAATGGAAGCAACCTAAATGCCCACAGACAGATGAATGGATAAAGATGTGGTACATATATAAAATGGAATATTACTCGGCCATTAAAAGGAATGAAACTGGGTCATTTGTAGAGACATCGATGGATCAAGAGACTGTCATACAGAATGAAGTAAGTCAGAAAGAGGAAAACAAATATTGTATATTAATGCATATATGTGGAGCCTAAAAATGGTACAGATGAACTGGTTTGCAGGGAAGAAATAGAGACACAGAGGTAGAGAACAAACGTATGGACACCAAGTGTGGGAAGCCATGGGGTGGTGGTGGTGGGATGAGTTGGGAGTTTGGGATTGACCTGTATACATGTATATGCATAAAATACATAACTAATAATAACGTGCTGTATAAAAAAATAAATAAAATTAAATTTCAAAATTTTAAAAAATAAAATTTAAAAATAAAACAGAAAAAAGTTCTTCCCGTCACACAGATGTATTTATAGGAATGAATTATTTCCATGCTTATATCTATAAATACATAAAAGAGGAATAAAATCTAACTTGAACCATAAAAAAAAAACCTGAACCCACGAGTTATACAGAGGAAAACCCTATCAGGGCACTTGCTCCAGTGGTAAACAATTCTGAAATTGGTCAGAGGTGGGGAACCATCTCCCATACAGCCAGCAACCCACCCCCCACGCAAGGAGCGTCCTCATTGCAAAGCTGGGGGACCGTGCCGAGGCATCTGTGAGTAAACGTGAGCTGAGCCCCAGGCCAGCTGCTGCTGAACTGTTCCCACCCTTTCCAGGTAAAACACCTGAATATGTACAAGGGCTTGGAAGCCTAGAGGAAGGACCGTGGAGCCACACCAGCGACAGCACGCAGGCCAACTTGGTGCCTGCAGGCCAGCCAGTGTGGTCCTGGCACCGGGTGCTCTTCCAGAAGCTTTCCATTGCCCTGCCTGAGATACCCCTCCTGTCCCGGCCCCCACTGCTTTTTTCCTTCCTCACCTCTGTCCGGAGAGAAATTCCAGCAGAAGGTATGGGTGACACAACCTCTTCTTTACAGGCGGCAGCCTGGCAACTCCTGCAGAAAGGCCAGCAGAACCCCACTCACACCGGGCCACCCACAAAGCTGTGGCCCCTCACTCCCTCCCGCCAGCACAGCCCCGAGACTGCTGACGGGGCAGAGAATATGGAGTCAGGCACAGCTTCAGGGGCTATTGCTGCCTGGAGCGCTGTTTATATTGACCTCAACGAGGCACACCTGGGGAGGGCGGGCCGTCAGGGTAAGGCTGCCCAGGTCAGCTAATCCACAACCCTCAGGGAATCACATTGTTGAAAATGGACCCCGCTACGCCAGAAGAGAAGCCAAGGGAAAAAAGGACACAATGACATTTGCAGCACCGTAGATGAGTCTAGAAGTAATCACGTGACTTGTAGTAAGTCAGAAAGTGAAAGACACATATATCATATCACTTATAGGTGTTACCTAAAAATGGATACCAGGGCAGATATTTCCACGGAGAAGGGCAATCACAGATTCATTAAACAAACTTATGGTTCACCAATGGAAAGGTGTGAGGATTGGTTTCATTACGATATCGGGGTTAACAGACATATACAAACACAGGTGACATATATAATCACCAAAGACCTACAGAATACCAAGAGAGGACTACTCAACATTCTGTCATAACGTACATGGGAAAAGGATCCCAGGAAGAACAGACATCTGTATATGTGTAAAAGAACCACATCTTCCACACCTACAACAAGCCAAACATTGTAATCAAACTTGCTGTAATAAGAAATAAAAAATTAAATTAAAAACACGAACAAGAAGTAGTGAGACAAACGTGAGGGGCTTTCTCCTGGCACATTCCATTCTAAACTCCAATCTAGAACACCACTTCCACTGAGGCTCTCTTGCCCTAGTAACCAGATTTGGTAAGGGTGAACTGCTGCCACCTTGTGGCCGTTTCACACAACAGCAGCTTTAATCCCAACGCTAATGGTCAGTTGATATTCAAAATCATTGCAGGCCTGTAAATGACACCTGCCCTGAAAACAAATCCTGGGGTCACATATCGACCAAAAAATTCAAAGGACGTCCATATTTCAAAACGACCGTTTCAAAAGGCATATTTTACGCACATTAGTGTTCTGCTTCTTTCCTTTCTTTCCTTTTTTGTTAAAAAAAAACAGGAATGGAAAAAGGCATCCCTCAGAATGGGCGAAAATCGTTGCAGACGAATCAATGGACAGAGGTTTAATCTCCAATATATATATATAGCTCATGCAGCCTAATATTAAAAAAACAAACAACCCAAAAAAATGGGCAGAAGATCTAAAGAGACGTTTCTTCAAAGGAGACACAGAGATGGCCAAGACGCACATGAAAAGCTGCTCAACAGCACTAATTATTAGAGAAATGCAAATCAAAACTACAATGAGGTATCACCTCACACCTGTTAGAATCGGCATCATCAGAAAATCTACAAACAACCAATTCTGGGGAGGGTGTGGACAAAAGGAGCCCTCTTCCACTATTGGTGGGAATGTAAATTGATACAGTCACTATGGAGAACAGTATGGAGTTTCCTTAAAAAATTTAGAAATAGAATTTCCATCTGATCCAGCAATCCCACTTCTGGGCATATACCCAGAGAAAACCGTATTTCAAAAAGGCACATTCACCACAATGTTCGTTGCAGCACTATTTACAATAGCCAGGTAATGGAAGCAACCTAAATGCCCACAGACAGATGAATGGATAAAGATGTGGTACATATATAAAATGGAATATTACTCGGCCATTAAAAGGAATGAAACTGGGTCATTTGTAGAGACCTCGATGGATCAAGAGACTGTCATACAGAATGAAGTAAGTCAGAAAGAGGAAAACAAATATTGTATATTAATGCATATATGTGGAGCCTAAAAATGGTACAGATGAACTGGTTTGCAGGGAAGAAATAGAGACACAGAGGTAGAGAACAAACGTATGGACACCAAGTGTGGGAAGCCATGGGGTGGTGGTGGTGGGATGAGTTGGGAGTTTGGGATTGACCTGTATACATGTATATGCATAAAATACATAACTAATAATAACGTGCTG
This sequence comes from Mesoplodon mirus, assembly GCF_964341445.2. Lineage (NCBI taxonomy): Eukaryota > Metazoa > Chordata > Mammalia > Artiodactyla > Ziphiidae > Mesoplodon > Mesoplodon mirus. Next base: position 103,718,604 of record NC_138987.1, on the reverse strand, counting down.
TATAAAAAAATAAATAAAATTAAATTTCAAAATTTTAAAAAATAAAATTTAAAAATAAAACAGAAAAAAGTTCTTCCCGTCACACAGATGTATTTATAGGAATGAATTATTTCCATGCTTATATCTATAAATACATAAAAGAGGAATAAAATCTAACTTGAACCATAAAAAAAAAACCTGAACCCACGAGTTATACAGAGGAAAACCCTATCAGGGCACTTGCTCCAGTGGTAAACAATTCTGAAATTGGTCAGAGGTGGGGAACCATCTCCCATACAGCCAGCAACCCACCCCCCACGCAAGGAGCGTCCTCATTGCAAAGCTGGGGGACCGTGCCGAGGCATCTGTGAGTAAACGTGAGCTGAGCCCCAGGCCAGCTGCTGCTGAACTGTTCCCACCCTTTCCAGGTAAAACACCTGAATATGTACAAGGGCTTGGAAGCCTAGAGGAAGGACCGTGGAGCCACACCAGCGACAGCACGCAGGCCAACTTGGTGCCTGCAGGCCAGCCAGTGTGGTCATGGCACCGGGTGCTCTTCCAGAAGCTTTCCATTGCCCTGCCTGAGATACCCCTCCTGTCCCGGCCCCCACTGCTTTTTTCCTTCCTCACCTCTGTCCGGAGAGAAATTCCAGCAGAAGGTATGGGTGACACAACCTCTTCTTTACAGGCGGCAGCCTGGCAACTCCTGCAGAAAGGCCAGCAGAACCCCACTCACACCGGGCCACCCACAAAGCTGTGGCCCCTCACTCCCTCCCGCCAGCACAGCCCCGAGACTGCTGACGGGGCAGAGAATATGGAGTCAGGCACAGCTTCAGGGGCTATTGCTGCCTGGAGCGCTGTTTATATTGACCTCAACGAGGCACACCTGGGGAGGGCGGGCCGTCAGGGTAAGGCTGCCCAGGTCAGCTAATCCACAACCCTCAGGGAATCACATTGTTGAAAATGGACCCCGCTACGCCAGAAGAGAAGCCAAGGGAAAAAAGGACACAATGACATTTGCAGCACCGTAGATGAGTCTAGAAGTAATCACGTGACTTGTAGTAAGTCAGAAAGTGAAAGACACATATATCATATCACTTATAGGTGTTACCTAAAAATGGATACCAGGGCAGATATTTCCACGGAGAAGGGCAATCACAGATTCAGTAAACAAACTTATGGTTCACCAATGGAAAGGTGTGAGGATTGGTTTCATTACGATATCGGGGTTAACAGACATATACAAACACAGGTGACATATATAATCACCAAAGACCTACAGAATACCAAGAGAGGACTACTCAACATTCTGTCATAACGTACATGGGAAAAGGATCCCAGGAAGAACAGACATCTGTATATGTGTAAAAGAACCACATCTTCCACACCTACAACAAGCCAAACATTGTAATCAAACTTGCTGTAATAAGAAATAAAAAATTAAATTAAAAACACGAACAAGAAGTAGTGAGACAAACGTGAGGGGCTTTCTCCTGGCACATTCCATTCTAAACTCCAATCTAGAACACCACTTCCACTGAGGCTCTCTTGCCCTAGTAACCAGATTTGGTAAGGGTGAACTGCTGCCACCTTGTGGCCGTTTCACACAACAGCAGCTTTAATCCCAACGCTAATGGTCAGTTGATATTCAAAATCATTGCAGGCCTGTAAATGACACCTGCCCTGAAAACAAATCCTGGGGTCACATATCGACCAAAAAATTCAAAGGACGTCCATATTTCAAAACGACCGTTTCAAAAGGCATATTTTACGCACATTAGTGTTCTGCTTCTTTCCTTTCTTTCCTTTTTTGTTAAAAAAAAAACGGGAATGGAAAAAGGCATCCCTCAGAATGGGCGAAAATCGTTGCAGACGAATCAATGGACAGAGGTTTAATCTCCAATATATATATATACAGCTCATGCAGCTTAATATTAAAAAAACAAACAACCCAAAAAAAATGGGCAGAAGATCTAAAGAGACGTTTCTTCAAAGGAGACACAGAGATGGCCAAGACGCACATGAAAAGCTGCTCAACAGCACTAATTATTAGAGAAATGCAAATCAAAACTACAATGAGGTATCACCTCACACCTGTTAGAATCGGCATCATCAGAAAATCTACAAACAACCAATTCTGGGGAGGGTGTGGACAAAAGGAGCCCTCTTCCACTATTGGTGGGAATGTAAATTGATACAGTCACTATGGAGAACAGTATGGAGTTTCCTTAAAAAATTTAGAAATAGAATTTCCATCTGATCCAGCAATCCCACTTCTGGGCATATACCCAGAGAAAACCGTATTTCAAAAAGGCACATTCACCACAATGTTCGTTGCAGCACTATTTACAATAGCCAGGTAATGGAAGCAACCTAAATGCCCACAGACAGATGAATGGATAAAGATGTGGTACATATATAAAATGGAATATTACTCGGCCATTAAAAGGAATGAAACTGGGTCATTTGTAGAGACATCGATGGATCAAGAGACTGTCATACAGAATGAAGTAAGTCAGAAAGAGGAAAACAAATATTGTATATTAATGCATATATGTGGAGCCTAAAAATGGTACAGATGAACTGGTTTGCAGGGAAGAAATAGAGACACAGAGGTAGAGAACAAACGTATGGACACCAAGTGTGGGAAGCCATGGGGTGGTGGTGGTGGGATGAGTTGGGAGTTTGGGATTGACCTGTATACATGTATATGCATAAAATACATAACTAATAATAACGTGCTGTATAAAAAAATAAATAAAATTAAATTTCAAAATTTTAAAAAATAAAATTTAAAAATAAAACAGAAAAAAGTTCTTCCCGTCACACAGATGTATTTATAGGAATGAATTATTTCCATGCTTATATCTATAAATACATAAAAGAGGAATAAAATCTAACTTGAACCATAAAAAAAAAGTGAACCCACGAGTTATACAGAGGAAAACCCTATCAGGGCACTTGCTCCAGTGGTAAACAATTCTGAAATTGGTCAGAGGTGGGGAACCATCTCCCATACAGCCAGCAACCCACCCCCCACGCAAGGAGCGTCCTCATTGCAAAGCTGGGGGACCGTGCGAAGGCATCTGTGAGTAAACGTGAGCTGAGCCCCAGGCCAGCTGCTGCTGAACTGTTCCCACACTTTCCAGGTAAAACACCTGAATATGTACAAGGGCTTGAAAGCCTAGAGGAAGGACCGTGGAGCCACACCAGCGACAGCACGCAGGCCAACTTGGTGCCTGCAGGCCAGCCAGTGTGGTCCTGGCACCGGGCGCTCTTCCAGAAGCTTTCCATTGCCCTGCCTGTGACACCCCTCCTGTCCCGACCCCCACTGCTTTTTTCCTTCCTCACCTCTGTCCGGAGAGAAATTCCAGCAGAAGGTATGGGTGACACAACCTCTTCTTTACAGGCGGCAGCCTGGCAACTCCTGCAGAAAGGCCAGCAGAACCCCACTCACACTGGGCCACCCACAAAGCTGTGGCCCCTCACTCCTTCCCACCAGCACAGCCCCGAGACTGCTGACGGGGCAGAGAATATGGAGTCAGGCACAGCTTCAGGGGCTATTGCTGCCTGGAGCGCTGTTTATATTGACCTCAACGAGGCACACCTGGGTAGGGCGGGCCGGCAGGGTAAGGCTGCCCAGGTCAGCTAATCCACAACCCTCAGGGAATCACATTGTTGAAAATGGACCCCGCTAAGCCAGAAGAGAAGCCAAGGGAAAAAAGGACACAATGCCATTTGCAGCACCGTAGATGAGTCTAGAAGTAATCACGTGACTTGTAGTAAGTCAGAAAGTGAAAGACACATATCATATCATATCACTTATAGGTGTTACCTAAAAATGGATACCAGGGCAGATATTTCCACGGAGAAGGGCAATCACAGATTCATTAAACCAACTTATGGTTCACCAATGGAAAGGTGTGAGGATTGGTTTCATTACGATATCGGGGTTAACAGACATATACAAACACAGGTGACATATATAATCACCAAAGACGTACAGAATACCAAGAGAGGACTACTCAACATTCTGTCATAACGTACATGGGAAAAGGATCCCAGGAAGAACAGACATCTGTATATGTGTAAAAGAACCACATCTTCCACACCTACAACAAGCCAAACACTGTAATCAAACTTGCTGTAATAAAAAATAAAAAGTTAAATTAAAAACACGAACAAGAAGTAGTGAGACAAACGTGAGGGGCTTTCTCCTGGCACATTCCATTCTAAACTCCAATCTAGAACACCACTTCCACTGAGGCTCTCTTGCCCTAGTAACCAGATTTGGTAAGGGTGAACTGCTGCCACCTTGTGGCCGTTTCACACAACAGCAGCTTTAATCCCAACGCTAATGGTCAGTTGATATTCAAAATCATTGCAGGCCTGTAAATGACACCTGCCCTGAAAACAAATCCTGGGGTCACATATCGACCAAAAAATTCAAAGGACGTCCATATTTCAAAACGACCGTTTCAAAAGGCATATTTTACGCACATTAGTGTTCTGCTTCTTTCCTTTCTTTCCTTTTTTGTTAAAAAAAAAACGGGAATGGAAAAAGGCATCCCTCAGAATGGGCGAAAATCGTTGCAGACGAATCAATGGACAGAGGTTTAATCTCCAATATATATATACAGCTCATGCAGCTTAATATTAAAAAAACAAACAACCCCAAAAAAAATGGGCAGAAGATCTAAAGAGACGTTTCTTCAAAGGAGACACAGAGATGGCCAAGACGCACATGAAAAGCTGCTCAACAGCACTAATTATTAGAGAAATGCAAATCAAAACTACAATGAGGTATCACCTCACACCTGTTAGAATCGGCATCATCAGAAAATCTACAAACAACCAATTCTGGGGAGGGTGTGGACAAAAGGAGCCCTCTTCCACTATTGGTGGGAATGTAAATTGATACAGTCACTATGGAGAACAGTATGGAGTTTCCTTAAAAAAACTAGAAATAGAATTTCCATCTGATCCAGCAATCCCACTTCTGGGCATATACCCAGAGAAAACCGTATTTCAAAAAGGCACATTCACCACAATGTTCGTTGCAGCACTATTTACAATAGCCAGGTAATGGAAGGAACCTAAATGCCCACAGACAGATGAATGGATAAAGATGTGGTACATATATGAAATGGAATATTACTCGGCCATTAAAAGGAATGAAACTGGGTCATTTGTAGAGACATCGATGGATCGAGAGACTGTCATACAGAATGAAGTAAGTCAGAAAGAGGAAAACAAATATTGTATATTAATGCATATATGTGGAGCCTAAAAATGGTACAGATGAACTGGTTTGCAGGGAAGAAATAGAGACACAGAGGTAGAGAACAAATGTATGGACACCAAGTGTGGGAAGCCATGGGGTGGTGGTGGTGGGCTGAGTTGGGAGTTTGGGATTGACCTGTATACATGTATATGCATAAAATACATAACTAATAATAACGTGCTGTATAAAAAAATAAATAAAATTAAATTTCAAAATTTTAAAAAATAAAATTTAAAAATAAAACAGAAAAAAGTTCTTCCCGTCACACAGATGTATTTATAGGAATGAATTATTTCCATGCTTATATCTATAAATACATAAAAGAGGAATAAAATCTAACGTGAACTATAAAAGAAAAAAAAAGTGAACCCACGAGTTATACGGAGGAAAACCCTATCAGGGCACTTGCTCCAGTGGTAAACAATTCTAAAATTGGTCAGAGGTGGGGAACCATCTCCCATACAGCCAGCAACCCACCCCCCAAGCAAGGAGCGTCCTCATTGCAAAGCTGGGGGACAGTGCGGAGGCATCTGTGAGTAAACGTGAGCTGAGCCCCAGGCCAGCTGCTGCTGAACTGTTCCCACCCTTTCCAGGTAAAACACCTGAATATGTACAAGGGCTTGAAGGCCTAGAGGAAGGACCGTGGAGCCACACCAGCGACAGCACGCAGGCCAACTTGGTGCCTGCAGGACAGCCAGGGTGGTCCTGGCCCGGGCGCTCTTCCAGAAGCTTTCCATTGCCCTGCCTGAGATACCCCTCCTGTCCCGGCCCCCACTGCTTTTTTCCTTCCTCACCTCTGTCCGGAGAGAAATTCCAGCGGAAGGTATGGGTGACACAACCTCTTCTTTACAGGCGGAAGCCTGGCAACTCCTGCAGAAAGGCCAGCAGAACCCCACTCACACCGGGCCACCCACAAAGCTGTGGCCCCTCACTCCCTCCCACCAGCACAGCCCCGAGACTGCTGACGGGGCAGACAATATGGAGTCAGGCACAGCTTCAGGGGCTATTGCTGCCTGGAGCGCTGTTTATATTGACCTCAACGAGGCACACCTGGGTAGGGCGGGCCGGCAGGGTAAGGCTGCCCAGGTCAGCTAATCCACAACCCTCAGGGAATCACATTGTTGAAAATGGACCCCGCTAAGCCAGAAGAGAAGCCAAGGGAAAAAAGGACACAATGCCATTTGCAGCACCGTAGATGAGTCTAGAAGTAATCACGTGACTTGTAGTAAGTCAGAAAGTGAAAGACACATATCATATCATATCACTTATAGGTGTTACCTAAAAATGGATACCAGGGCAGATATTTCCACGGAGAAGGGCAATCACAGATTCAGTAAACAAACTTATGGTTCACCAATGGAAAGGTGTGAGGATTGGTTTCATTACGATATCGGGGTTAACAGACATATACAAACACAGGTAACATATATAATCACCAAAGACCTATACAATACCAAGAGAGGACTACTCAACATTCTGTCATAACGTACATGGGAAAAGGATCTCAGGAAGAACAGTCATCTGTATATGTGTAAAAGAACCACATCTTTCACACCTACAACAAGCCAAACATTGTAATCAAACTTGCTGTAATAAAAAATAAAAAAATTAAATTAAAAACACGAACAAGAAGTAGTGAGACAAACGTGAGGGGCTTTCTCCTGGCACATTCCATTCTAAACTCCAATCTAGAACACCACTTCCACTGAGGCTCTCTTGCCCTAGTAACCAGATTTGGTAAGGGTGAACTGCTGCCACCTTGTGCCCGTTTCACACAACAGCAGCTTTAATCCCAGCGCTAGTGGTCAGTTGATATTCAAAATCATTGCAGGCCTGTAAATGACACCTGCCCTGAAAACAAATCCTGGGGTCACATATCGACCAAAAAATTCAAAGGACGTCCATATTTCAAAACGACCGTTTCAAAAGGCATATTTTACGCACATTAGTGTTCTGCTTCTTTTCCTTTCTTTCCTTTTTTGTTAAAAAACACGGGAATGGAAAAAGGCATCCCTCAGAATGGGCGAAAATCGTTGCAGACGAATCAATGGACAGAGGTTTAATCTCCAATATATATATACAGCTCATGCAGCTTAATATTAAAAAAACAAACAACCCAAAAAAAATGGGCAGAAGATCTAAAGAGACGTTTCTTCAAAGGAGACACAGAGATGGCCAAGACGCACATGAAAAGCTGCTCAACAGCACTAATTATTAGAGAAATGCAAATCAAAACTACAATGAGGTATCACCTCACACCTGTTAGAATCGGCATCATCAGAAAATCTACAAACAACCAATTCTGGGGAGGGTGTGGACAAAAGGAGCCCTCTTCCACTATTGGTGGGAATGTAAATTGATACAGTCACTATGGAGAACAGTATGGAGTTTCCTTAAAAAATTTAGAAATAGAATTTCCATCTGATCCAGCAATCCCACTTCTGGGCATATACCCAGAGAAAACCGTATTTCAAAAAGGCACATTCACCACAATGTTCGTTGCAGCACTATTTACAATAGCCAGGTAATGGAAGCAACCTAAATGCCCACAGACAGATGAATGGATAAAGATGTGGTACATATATAAAATGGAATATTACTCGGCCATTAAAAGGAATGAAACTGGGTCATTTGTAGAGACATCGATGGATCCAGAGACTGTCATACAGAATAAAGTAAGTCAGAAAGAGGAAAACAAATATTGTATATTAATGCATATATGTGGAGCCTAAAAATGGTACAGATGAACTGGTTTGCAGGGAAGAAATAGAGACACAGAGGTAGAGAACAAACGTATGGACACCAAGTGTGGGAAGCCATGGGGTGGTGGTGGTGGGATGAGTTGGGAGTTTGGGATTGACCTGTATACATGTATATGCATAAAATACATAACTAATAATAACGTGCTGTATAAAAAAATAAATAAAATTAAATTTCAAAATTTTAAAAAATAAAATTTAAAAATAAAACAGAAAAAAGTTCTTCCCGTCACACAGATGTATTTATAGGAATGAATTATTTCCATGCTTATATCTATAAATACATAAAAGAGGAATAAAATCTAACTTGAACCATAAAAAAAAAAGTGAACCCACGAGTTATACAGAGGAAAACCCTATCAGGGCACTTGCTCTAGTGGTAAACAATTATGAAATTGGTCAGACGTGGGGAACCATCTCCCATACAGCCAGCAACCCACCCCCCACGCAAGGAGCTTCCTCATTGCTAAGCTGGGGGACCATGCCGAGGCATCTGTGAGTAAACGTGAGCTGAGCCCCAGGCCAGCTGCTGCTGAACTGTTCCCACCCTTTCCAGGTAAAACACCTGAATATGTACAAGGGCTTGAAAGCCTAGAGGAAGGACCATGGAGCCACACCAGCGACCGCACGCAGGCCAACTTGGTGCCTGCAGGCCAGCCAGTGTGGTCCTGGCACCGGGCGCTCTTCCAGAAGCTTTCCATTGCCCTGCCTGAGATACCCCTCCTGTCCCGGCCCCCACTGCTTTTTTCCTTCCTCACCTCTGTCCGGAGAGAAATTCCAGCGGAAGGTATGGGTGACACAACCTCTTCTTTACAGGCGGCAGCCTGGCAACTCCTGCAGAAAGGCCAGCAGAACCCCACTCACACTGGGCCACCCACAAAGATGTGGCCCCTCACTCCCTCCCACCAGCACAGCCCCGAGACTGCTGACGGGGCAGAGAATATGGAGTCAGGCACAGCTTCAGGGGCTATTGCTGCCTGGAGCGCTGTTTATATTGACCTCAACGAGGCACACCTGGGGAGGGCGGGCCGTCAGTGTAAGGCTGCCCAGGTCAGCTAATCCACAACCCTCAGGGAATCACATTGTTGAAAATGGACCCCGCTAAGGCAGAAGAGAAGCCAAGGGAAAAAAGGACACAATGCCATTTGCAGCACCGTAGATGAGTCTAGAAGTAATCACGTGACTTGTAGTAAGTCAGAAAGTGAAAGACACATATCATATCACTTATAGGTGTTACCTAAAAATGGATACCAGGGCAGATATTTCCACGGAGAAGGGCAATCACAGATTCAGTAAACAAACTTATGGTTCACCAATGGAAAGGTGTGAGGATTGGTTTCATTATGATATCGGGGTTAACAGACATATACAAACACAGGTGACATATATAATCACCAAAGACCTACAGAATACCAAGAGAGGACTACTCAACATTCTGTCATAACGTACATGGGAAAAGGATCCCAGGAAGAACAGTCATCTGTATATGTGTAAAAGAACCACATCTTTCACACCTACAACAAGCCAAACATTGTAATCAAACTTGCTGTAATAAAAAATAAAAAAATTAAATTAAAAACACGAACAAGAAGTAGTGAGACAAACGTGAGGGGCTTTCTCCTGGCACATTCCATTCTAAACTCCAATCTAGAACACCACTTCCACTGAGGCTCTCTTGCCCTAGTAACCAGATTTGGTAAGGGTGAACTGCTGCCACCTTGTGGCCGTTTCACACAACAGCAGCTTTAATCCCAGCGCTAGTGGTCAGTTGATATTCAAAATCATTGCAGGCCTATAAATGACACCTGCCCTGAAAACAAATCCTGGGGTCACATATCGACCAAAAAATTCAAAGGACGTCCATATTTCAAAACGACCGTTTCAAAAGGCATATTTTACGCACATTAGTGTTCTGCTTCTTTTCCTTTCTTACCTTTTTTGTTAAAAAACACGGGAATGGAAAAAGGCATCCCTCAGAATGGGCGAAAATCGTTGCAGACGAATCAATGGACAGAGGTTTAATCTCCAATATATATATACAGCTCATGCAGCTTAATATTAAAAAAACAAACAACCCAAAAAAATGGGCAGAAGATCTAAAGAGACGTTTCTTCAAAGGAGACACAGAGATGGCCAAGACGCACATGAAAAGCTGCTTAACAGCACTAATTATTAGAGAAATGCAAATCAAAACTACAATGAGGTATCACCTCACACCTGTTAGAATCGGCATCATCAGAAAATCTACAAACAACCAATTCTGGGGAGGGTGTGGACAAAAGGAGCCCTCTTCCACTATTGGTGGGAATGTAAATTGATACAGTCACTATGGAGAACAGTATGGAGTTTCCTTAAAAAAATTAGAAATAGAATTTCCATCTGATCCAGCAATCCCACTTCTGGGCATATACCCAGAGAAAACCGTATTTCAAAAAGGCACATTCACCACAATGTTCGTTGCAGCACTATTTACAATAGCCAGGTAATGGAAGCAACCTAAATGCCCACAGACAGATGAATGGATAAAGATGTGGTACATATATAAAATGGAATATTACTCGGCCATTAAAAGGAATGAAACTGGGTCATTTGTAGAGACATCGATGGATCCAGAGACTGTCATACAGAATAAAGTAAGTCAGAAAGAGGAAAACAAATATTGTATATTAATGCATATATGTGGAGCCTAAAAATGGTACAGATGAACTGGTTTGCAGGGAAGAAATAGAGACACAGAGGTAGAGAACAAACGTATGGACACCAAGTGTGGGAAGCCATGGGGTGGTGGTGGTGGGATGAGTTGGGAGTTTGGGATTGACCTGTATACATGTATATGCATAAAATACATAACTAATAATAACGTGCTGTATAAAAAAATAAATAAAATTAAATTTCAAAATTTTAAAAAATAAAATTTAAAAATAAAACAGAAAAAAGTTCTTCCCGTCACACAGATGTATTTATAGGAATGAATTATTTCCATGCTTATATCTATAAATACATAAAAGAGGAATAAAATCTAACTTGAACCATAAAAAAAAAAGTGAACCCACGAGTTATACAGAGGAAAACCCTATCAGGGCACTTGCTCTAGTGGTAAACAATTCTGAAATTGGTCAGAGGTGGGGAACCATCTCCCATACAGCCAGCAACCCACCCCCCACGCAAGGAGCTTCCACATTGCAAAGCTGGGGGACCATGCCGAGGCATCTGTGAGTAAACGTGAGCTGAGCCCCAGGCCAGCTGCTGCTGAACTGTTCCCACCCTTTCCAGGTAAAACACCTGAATATGTACAAGGGCTTGAAAGCCTAGAGGAAGGACCGTGGAGCCACACCAGCGACAGCACGCAGGCCAACTTGGTGCCTGCAGGCCAGCCAGTGTGGTCCTGGCACCGGGCGCTCTTCCAGAAGCTTTCCATTGCCCTGCCTGAGATACCCCTCCTGTCCCGGCCCCCACTGCTTTTTTCCTTCCTCACCTCTGTCCGGAGAGAAATTCCAGCGGAAGGTATGGGTGACACAACCTCTTCTTTACAGGCGGCAGCATGGCAACTCCTGCAGAAAGGCCAGCAGAACCCCACTCACACTGGGCCACCCACAAAGATGTGGCCCCTCACTCCGTCCCACCAGCACAGCCCCGAGACTGCTGACGGGGCAGAGAATATGGAGTCAGGCACAGCTTCAGGGGCTATTGCTGCCTGGAGCGCTGTTTATATTGACCTCAACGAGGCACACCTGGGGAGGGCGGGCCGTCAGGGTAAGGCTGCCCAGGTCAGCTAATCCACAACCCTCAGGGAATCACATTGTTGAAAATGGACCCCGCTAAGCCAGAAGAGAAGCCAAGGGAAAAAAGGACACAATGCCATTTGCAGCACCGTAGATGAGTCTAGAAGTAATCACGTGACTTGTAGTAAGTCAGAAAGTGAAAGACACATATATCATATCACTTATAGGTGTTACCTAAAAATGGATACCAGGGCAGATATTTCCACGGAGAAGGGCAATCACAGATTCATTAAACAAACTTATGGTTCACCAATGGAAAGGTGTGAGGATTGGTTTCATTACGATATCGGGGTTAACAGACATATACAAACAGAGGTGACATATATAATCACCAAAGACCTACAGAATACCAAGAGAGGACTACTCAACATTCTGTCATAACGTACATGGGAAAAGGATCCCAGGAAGAACAGACATCTGTATATGTGTAAAAGAACCACATCTTCCACACCTACAACAAGCCAAACATTGTAATCAAACTTGCTGTAATAAGAAATAAAAAATTAAATTAAAAACACGAACAAGAAGTAGTGAGACAAACGTGAGGGGCTTTCTCCTGGCACATTCCATTCTAAACTCCAATCTAGAACACCACTTCCACTGAGGCTCTCTTGCCCCAGTAACCAGATTTGGTAAGGGTGAACTGCTGCCACCTTGTGGCCGTTTCACACAACAGCAGCTTTAATCCCAACGCTAATGGTCAGTTGATATTCAAAATCATTGCAGGCCTGTAAATGACACCTGCCCTGAAAACAAATCCTGGGGTCACATATCGACCAAAAAATTCAAAGGACGTCCATATTTCAAAACGACCGTTTCAAAAGGCATATTTTACGGACATTAGTGTTCTGCTTCTTTCCTTTCTTTCCTTTTTTGTTAAAAAAAAACGGGAATGGAAAAAGGCATCCCTCAGAATGGGCAAAAATAGTTGCAGACGAATCAATGGACAGAGGTTTAATCTCCAATATATATATACAGCTCATGCAGCTTAATATTAAAAAAACAAACAACCCAAAAAAAATGGGCAGAAGATCTAAAGAGACGTTTCTTCAAAGGAGACACAGAGATGGCCAAGACGTACATGAAAAGCTGCTTAACAGCACTAATTATTAGAGAAATGCAAATCAAAACTACAATGAGGTATCACCTCACACCTGTTAGAATCGGCATCATCAGAAAATCTACAAACAACCAATTCTGGGGAGGGTGTGGACAAAAGGAGCCCTCTTCCACTATTGGTGGGAATGTAAATTGATACAGTCACTATGGAGAACAGTATGGAGTTTCCTTAAAAAAATTAGAAATAGAATTTCCATCTGATCCAGCAATCCCACTTCTGGGCATATACCCAGAGAAAACCGTATTTCAAAAAGGCACATTCACCACAATGTTCGTTGCAGCACTATTTACAATAGCCAGGTAATGGAAGCAACCTAAATGCCCACAGACAGATGAATGGATAAAGATGTGGTACATATATAAAATGGAATATTACTCGGCCATTAAAAGGAATGAAACTGGGTCATTTGTAGAGACATCGATGGATCCAGAGACTGTCATACAGAATGAAGTAAGTCAGAAAGAGGAAAACAAATATTGTATATTAATGCATATATGTGGAGCCTAAAAATGGTACAGATGAACTGGTTTGCAGGGAAGAAATAGAGACACAGAGGTAGAGAACAAACGTATGGACACCAAGTGTGGGAAGCCATGGGGTGGTGGTGGTGGGATGAGTTGGGAGTTTGGGATTGACCTGTATACATGTATATGCATAAAATACATAACTAATAATAACGTGCTGTATAAAAAAATAAATAAAATTAAATTTCAAAATTTTAAAAAATAAAATTTAAAAATAAAACAGAAAAAAGTTCTTCCTGTCACACAGATGTATTTATAGGAATGAATTATTTCCATGCTTATATCTATAAATACATAAAAGAGGAATAAAATCTAACTTGAACCATAAAAAAAAAAGTGAACCCACGAGTTATACAGAGGAAAACCCTATCAGGGCACTTGCTCCAGTGGTAAACAATTCTGAAATTGGTCAGAGGTGGGGAACCATCTCCCATACAGCCAGCAACCCACCCCCCACGCAAGGAGCGTCCTCATTGCAAAGCTGGGGGACCGTGCCGAGGCATCTGTGAGTAAACGTGAGCTGAGCCCCAGGCCAGCTGCTGCTGAACTGTTCCCACCCTTTCCAGGTAAAACACCTGAATATGTACAAGGGCTTGAAAGCCTAGAGGAAGGACCGTGGAGCCACACCAGCGACAGCACGCAGGCCAACTTGATGCCTGCAGGCCAGCCAGTGTGGTCCTGGCACCGGGCGCTCTTCCAGAAGCTTTCCATTGCCCTGCCTGAGATACCCCTCCTGTCCCGGCCCCCACTGATTTTTTCCTTCCTCACCTCTGTCCGGAGAGAAATTCCAGCAGAAGGTATGGGTGACACAACCTCTTCTTTACAGGCGGCAGCCTGGCAACTCCTGCAGAAAGGCCAGCAGAACCCCACTCACACTGGGCCACCCACAAAGCTGTGGCCCCTCACTCCCTCCCACCAGCACAGCCCCGAGACTGCTGACGGGGCAGAGAATATGGAGTCAGGCACAGCTTCAGGGGCTATTGCTGCCTGGAGCGCTGTTTATATTGACCTCAACGAGGCACACCTGGGGAGGGCGGGCCGGCAGGGTAAGGCTGCCCAGGTCAGCTAATCCACAACCCTCAGGGAATCACATTGGTGAAAATGGACCCCGCTAAGGCAGAAGAGAAGCCAAGGGAAAAAAGGACACAATGCCATTTGCAGCACCGTAGATGAGTCTAGAAGTAATCACGTGACTTGTAGTAAGTCAGAAAGTGAAAGACACATATCATATCATATCACTTATAGGTGTTACCTAAAAATGGATACCAGGGCAGATATTTCCACGGAGAAGGGCAATCACAGATTCAGTAAACAAACTTATGGTTCACCAATGGAAAGGTGTGAGGATTGGTTTCATTACGATATCAGGGTTAACAGACATATACAAACACAGGTGACATATATAATCACCAAAGACCTACAGAATACCAAGAGAGGACTACTCAACATTCTGTCATAACGTACATGGGAAAAGGATCCCAGGAAGAACAGACATCTGTATATGTGTAAAAGAACCACATCTTCCAAACCTACAACAAGCCAAACATTGTAATCAAACTTGCTGTAATAAAAAATAAAAAATTAAATTAAAAACACGAACAAGAAGTAGTGAGACAAACGTGAGGGGCTTTCTCCTGGCACATTCCATTCTAAACTCCAATCTAGAACACCACTTCCACTGAGGCTCTCTTGCACTAGTAACCAGATTTGGTACGGGTGAACTGCTGCCACCTTGTGGCCGTTTCACACAAGAGCAGCTTTAATCCCAGCGCTAATGGTCAGTTGATATTCAAAATCATTGCAGGCCTGTAAATGACACCTGCCCTGAAAACAAATCCTGGGGTCACATATCGACCAAAAAATTCAAAGGACGTCCATATTTCAAAACGACCGTTTCAAAAGGCATATTTTACGCACATTGGTGTTCTGCTTCTTTCCTTTCTTTCCTTTTTTGTTAAAAAAAAAACGGGAATGGAAAAAGGCATCCCTCAGAATGGGCAAAAATCGTTGCAGACGAATCAATGGACAGAGGTTTAATCTCCAATATATATAAACAGCTCATGCAGCTTAATATTAAAAAAACAAACAACCCCCCACAAAATGGGCAGAAGATCTAAAGAGACGTTTCTTCAAAGGAGACACAGAGATGGCCAAGACGCACATGAAAAGCTGATCAACAGCACAAATTATTAGAGAAATGCATATCAAAACTACAATGAGGTATCACCTCACACCTGTTAGAATCGGCATCATCAGAAAATCTACAAACAACCAATTCTGGGGAGGGTGTGGACAAAAGGAGCCCTCTTCCACTATTGGTGGGAATGTAAATTGATACAGTCACTATGGAGAACAGTATGGAGTTTCCTTAAAAAAACTAGAAATAGAATTTCCATCTGATCCAGCAATCCCACTTCTGGGCATATACCCAGAGAAAACCGTAAATCAAAAAGGCACATTCACCACAATGTTCGTTGCAGCACTATTTACAATAGCCAGGTAATAGAAGCAACCTAAATGCCCACAGACAGATGAATGGATAAAGATGTGGTACATATATAAAATGGAATATTACTCGGCCATTAAAAGGAATGAAACTGGGTCATTTGTAGAGACATCGATGGATCAAGAGACTGTCATACAGAATGAACTAAGTCAGAAAGAGGAAAACAAATATTGTATATTAATGCATATATGTGGAGCCTAAAAATGGTACAGATGAACTGGTTTGCAGGGAAGAAATAGAGACACAGAGGTAGAGAACAAACGTATGGACACCAAGTGTGGGAAGCCATGGGGTGGTGGTGGTGGGATGAGTTGGGAGTTTGGGATTGACCTGTATACATGTATATGCATAAAATACATAACTAATAATAACGTGCTGTATAAAAAAATAAATAAAATTAAATTTCAAAATTTTAAAAAATAAAATTTAAAAATAAAACAGAAAAAAGTTCTTCCCGTCACACAGATGTATTTATAGGAATGAATTATTTCCATGCTTATATCTATAAATACATAAAAGAGGAATAAAATCTAACTTGAACCATAAAAAAAAAACCTGAACCCACGAGTTATACAGAGGAAAACCCTATCAGGGCACTTGCTCCAGTGGTAAACAATTCTGAAATTGGTCAGAGGTGGGGAACCATCTCCCATACAGCCAGCAACCCACCCCCCACGCAAGGAGCGTCCTCATTGCAAAGCTGGGGGACCGTGCCGAGGCATCTGTGAGTAAACGTGAGCTGAGCCCCAGGCCAGCTGCTGCTGAACTGTTCCCACCCTTTCCAGGTAAAACACCTGAATATGTACAAGGGCTTGAAAGCCTAGAGGAAGGACCGTGGAGCCACACCAGCGACCGCACGCAGGCCAACTTGGTGCCTGCAGGCCAGCCAGTGTGGTCCTGGCACCGGGCGCTCTTCCAGAAGCTTTCCATTGCCCTGCCTGAGATAACCCTCCTGTCCCGGCCCCCACTGCTTTTTTCCTTCCTCACCTCTGTCCGGAGAGAAATTCCAGCAGAATGTATGGGTGACACAACCTCTTCTTTACAGGCGGCAGCCTGGCAACTCCTGCAGAAAGGCCAGCAGAACCCCACTCACACCGGGCCACCCACAAAGCTCTGGCCCCTCATTCCCTCCCACCAGCACAGCCCCGAGACTGCTGACGGGGCAGACAATATGGAGTCAGGCACAGCTTCAGGGGCTATTGCTGCCTGGAGCGCTGTTTATATTGACCTCAACGAGGCACACCTGGGTAGGGCGGGCCGTCAGGGTAAGGCTGCCCAGGTCAGCTAATCCACAACCCTCAGGGAATCACATTGTTGAAAATGGACCCCGCTAAGCCAGAAGAGGATCCAAGGGAAAAAAGGACACAATGACATTTGCAGCACCGTAGATGAGTCTAGAAGTAATCACGTGACTTGTAGTAAGTCAGAAAGTGAAAGACACATATATCATATCACTTATAGGTGTTACCTAAAAATGGATACCAGGGCAGATATTTCCACGGAGAAGGGCAATCACAGATTCATTAAACAAACTTATGGTTCACCAATGGAAAGGTGTGAGGATTGGTTTCATTACGATATCGGGGTTAACAGACATATACAAACACAGGTGACATATATAATCACCAAAGACCTACAGAATACCAAGAGAGGACTACTCAACATTCTGTCATAACGTACATGGGAAAAGGATCCCAGGAAGAACAGACATCTGTATATGTGTAAAAGAACCACATCTTCCACACCTACAACAAGCCAAACATTGTAATCAAACTTGCTGTAATAAGAAATAAATAATTAAATTAAAAACACGAACAAGAAGTAGTGAGACAAACGTGAGGGGCTTTCTCCTGGCACATTCCATTCTAAACTCCAATCTAGAACACCACTTCCACTGAGGCTCTCTTGCCCTAGTAACCAGATTTGGTAAGGGTGAACTGCTGCCACCTTGTGGCCGTTTCACACAACAGCAGCTTTAATCCCAACGCTAATGGTCAGTTGATATTCAAAATCATTGCAGGCCTGTAAATGACACCTGCCCTGAAAACAAATCCTGGGGTCACATATCGACCAAAAAATTCAAAGGACGTCCATATTTCAAAACGACCGTTTCAAAAGGCATATTTTACGCACATTAGTGTTCTGCTTCTTTCCTTTCTTTCCTTTTTTGTTAAAAAAAAAACGGGAATGGAAAAAGGCATCCCTCAGAATGGGCGAAAATCGTTGCAGACGAATCAATGGACAGAGGTTTAATCTCCAATATATATATACAGCTCATGCAGCTTAATATTAAAAAAACAAACAACCCAAAAAAAAATGGGCAGAAGATCTAAAGAGACGTTTCTTCAAAGGAGACACAGAGATGGCCAAGACGCACATGAAAAGCTGCTCAACAGCACTAATTATTAGAGAAATGCAAATCAAAACTACAATGAGGTATCACCTCACACCTGTTAGAATCGGCATCATCAGAAAATCTACAAACAACCAATTCTGGGGAGGGTGTGGACAAAAGGAGCCCTCTTCCACTATTGGTGGGAATGTAAATTGATACAGTCACTATGGAGAACAGTATGGAGTTTCCTTAAAAAATTTAGAAATAGAATTTCCATCTGATCCAGCAATCCCACTTCTGGGCATATACCCAGAGAAAACCGTATTTCAAAAAGGCACATTCACCACAATGTTCGTTGCAGCACTATTTACAATAGCCAGGTAATGGAAGCAACCTAAATGCCCACAGACAGATGAATGGATAAAGATGTGGTACATATATAAAATGGAATATTACTCGGCCATTAAAAGGAATGAAACTGGGTCATTTGTAGAGACATCGATGGATCAAGAGACTGTCATACAGAATGAAGTAAGTCAGAAAGAGGAAAATAAATATTGTATATTAATGCATATATGTGGAGCCTAAAAATGGTACAGATGAACTGGTTTGCAGGGAAGAAATAGAGACACAGAGGTAGAGAACAAACGTATGGACACCAAGTGTGGGAAGCCATGGGGTGGTGGTGGTGGGATGAGTTGGGAGTTTGGGATTGACCTGTATACATGTATATGCATAAAATACATAACTAATAATAACGTGCTGTATAAAAAAATAAATAAAATTAAATTTCAAAATTTTAAAAAATAAAATTTAAAAATAAAACAGAAAAAAGTTCTTCCCGTCACACAGATGTATTTATAGGAATGAATTATTTCCATGCTTATATCTATAAATACATAAAAGAGGAATAAAATCTAACTTGAACCATAAAAAAAAAACCTGAACCCACGAGTTATACAGAGGAAAACCCTATCAGGGCACTTGCTCCAGTGGTAAACAATTCTGAAATTGGTCAGAGGTGGGGAACCATCTCCCATACAGCCAGCAACCCACCCCCCACGCAAGGAGCGTCCTCATTGCAAAGCTGGGGGACCGTGCCGAGGCATCTGTGAGTAAACGTGAGCTGAGCCCCAGGCCAGCTGCTGCTGAACTGTTCCCACCCTTTCCAGGTAAAACACCTGAATATGTACAAGGGCTTGAAAGCCTAGAGGAAGGACCGTGGAGCCACACCAGCGACCGCACGCAGGCCAACTTGGTGCCTGCAGGCCAGCCAGTGTGGTCCTGGCACCGGGCGCTCTTCCAGAAGCTTTCCATTGCCCTGCCTGAGATAACCCTCCTGTCCCGGCCCCCACTGCTTTTTTCCTTCCTCACCTCTGTCCGGAGAGAAATTCCAGCAGAATGTATGGGTGACACAACCTCTTCTTTACAGGCGGCAGCCTGGCAACTCCTGCAGAAAGGCCAGCAGAACCCCACTCACACTGGGCCACCCACAAAGCTCTGGCCCCTCATTCCCTCCCACCAGCACAGCCCAGAGACTGCTGACGGGGCAGACAATATGGAGTCAGGCACAGCTTCAGGGGCTATTGCTGCCTGGAGCGCTGTTTATATTGACCTCAACGAGGCACACCTGGGTAGGGCGGGCCGTCAGGGTAAGGCTGCCCAGGTCAGCTAATCCACAACCCTCAGGGAATCACATTGTTGAAAATGGACCCTGCTAAGCCAGAAGAGGAGCCAAGGGAAAAAAGGACACAATGACATTTGCAGCACCGTAGATGAGTCTAGAAGTAATCACGTGACTTGTAGTAAGTCAGAAAGTGAAAGACACATATATCATATCACTTATAGGTGTTACCTAAAAATGGATACCAGGGCAGATATTTCCACGGAGAAGGGCAATCACAGATTCATTAAACAAACTTATGGTTCACCAATGGAAAGGTGTGAGGATTGGTTTCATTACGATATCGGGGTTAACAGACATATACAAACACAGGTGACATATATAATCACCAAAGACCTACAGAATACCAAGAGAGGACTACTCAACATTCTGTCATAACGTACATGGGAAAAGGATCCCAGGAAGAACAGACATCTGTATATGTGTAAAAGAACCACATCTTCCACACCTACAACAAGCCAAACATTGTAATCAAACTTGCTGTAATAAGAAATAAAAAATTAAATTAAAAACACGAACAAGAAGTAGTGAGACAAACGTGAGGGGCTTTCTCCTGGCACATTCCATTCTAAACTCCAATCTAGAACACCACTTCCACTGAGGCTCTCTTGCCCTAGTAACCAGATTTGGTAAGGGTGAACTGCTGCCACCTTGTGGCCGTTTCACACAACAGCAGCTTTAATCCCAACGCTAATGGTCAGTTGATATTCAAAATCATTGCAGGCCTGTAAATGACACCTGCCCTGAAAACAAATCCTGGGGTCACATATCGACCAAAAAATTCAAAGGACGTCCATATTTCAAAACGACCGTTTCAAAAGGCATATTTTACGCACATTAGTGTTCTGCTTCTTTCCTTTCTTTCCTTTTTTGTTAAAAAAAAAAACGGGAATGGAAAAAGGCATCCCTCAGAATGGGCGAAAATCGTTGCAGACGAATCAATGGACAGAGGTTTAATCTCCAATATATATATACAGCTCATGCAGCTTAATATTAAAAAAACAAACAACCCAAAAAAAATGGGCAGAAGATCTAAAGAGACGTTTCTTCAAAGGAGACACAGAGATGGCCAAGACGCACATGAAAAGCTGCTCAACAGCACTAATTATTAGAGAAATGCAAATCAAAACTACAATGAGGTATCACCTCACACCTGTTAGAATCGGCATCATCAGAAAATCTACAAACAACCAATTCTGGGGAGGGTGTGGACAAAAGGAGCCCTCTTCCACTATTGGTGGGAATGTAAATTGATACAGTCACTATGGAGAACAGTATGGAGTTTCCTTAAAAAATTTAGAAATAGAATTTCCATCTGATCCAGCAATCCCACTTCTGGGCATATACCCAGAGAAAACCGTATTTCAAAAAGGCACATTCACCACAATGTTCGTTGCAGCACTATTTACAATAGCCAGGTAATGGAAGCAACCTAAATGCCCACAGACAGATGAATGGATAAAGATGTGGTACATATATAAAATGGAATATTACTCGGCCATTAAAAGGAATGAAACTGGGTCATTTGTAGAGACATCGATGGATCAAGAGACTGTCATACAGAATGAAGTAAGTCAGAAAGAGGAAAACAAATATTGTATATTAATGCATATATGTGGAGCCTAAAAATGGTACAGATGAACTGGTTTGCAGGGAAGAAATAGAGACACAGAGGTAGAGAACAAACGTATGGACACCAAGTGTGGGAAGCCATGGGGTGGTGGTGGTGGGATGAGTTGGGAGTTTGGGATTGACCTGTATACATGTATATGCATAAAATACATAACTAATAATAACGTGCTGTATAAAAAAATAAATAAAATTAAATTTCAAAATTTTAAAAAATAAAATTTAAAAATAAAACAGAAAAAAGTTCTTCCCGTCACACAGATGTATTTATAGGAATGGATTATTTCCATGCTTATATCTATAAATACATAAAAGAGGAATAAAATCTAACTTGAACCATAAAAAAAAAACCTGAACCCACGAGTTATACAGAGGAAAACCCTATCAGGGCACTTGCTCCAGTGGTAAACAATTCTGAAATTGGTCAGAGGTGGGGAACCATCTCCCATACAGCCAGCAACCCACCCCCCACGCAAGGAGCGTCCTCATTGCAAAGCTGGGGGACCGTGCCGAGGCATCTGTGAGTAAACGTGAGCTGAGCCCCAGGCCAGCTGCTGCTGAACTGTTCCCACCCTTTCCAGGTAAAACACCTGAATATGTACAAGGGCTTGAAAGCCTAGAGGAAGGACCGTGGAGCCACACCAGCGACCGCACGCAGGCCAACTTGGTGCCTGCAGGCCAGCCAGTGTGGTCCTGGCACCGGGCGCTCTTCCAGAAGCTTTCCATTGCCCTGCCTGAGATAACCCTCCTGTCCCGGCCCCCACTGCTTTTTTCCTTCCTCACCTCTGTCCGGAGAGAAATTCCAGCAGAATGTATGGGTGACACAACCTCTTCTTTACAGGCGGCAGCCTGGCAACTCCTGCAGAAAGGCCAGCAGAACCCCACTCACACCGGGCCACCCACAAAGCTCTGGCCCCTCATTCCCTCCCACCAGCACAGCCCCGAGACTGCTGACGGGGCAGACAATATGGAGTCAGGCACAGCTTCAGGGGCTATTGCTGCCTGGAGCGCTGTTTATATTGACCTCAACGAGGCACACCTGGGTAGGGCGGGCCGTCAGGGTAAGGCTGCCCAGGTCAGCTAATCCACAACCCTCAGGGAATCACATTGTTGAAAATGGACCCCGCTAAGCCAGAAGAGGATCCAAGGGAAAAAAGGACACAATGACATTTGCAGCACCGTAGATGAGTCTAGAAGTAATCACGTGACTTGTAGTAAGTCAGAAAGTGAAAGACACATATATCATATCACTTATAGGTGTTACCTAAAAATGGATACCAGGGCAGATATTTCCACGGAGAAGGGCAATCACAGATTCATTAAACAAACTTATGGTTCACCAATGGAAAGGTGTGAGGATTGGTTTCATTACGATATCGGGGTTAACAGACATATACAAACACAGGTGACATATATAATCACCAAAGACCTACAGAATACCAAGAGAGGACTACTCAACATCCTGTCATAACGTACATGGGAAAAGGATCCCAGGAAGAACAGACATCTGTATATGTGTAAAAGAACCACATCTTCCACACCTACAACAAGCCAAACATTGTAATCAAACTTGCTGTAATAAGAAATAAAAAATTAAATTAAAAACACGAACAAGAAGTAGTGAGACAAACGTGAGGGGCTTTCTCCTGGCACATTCCATTCTAAACTCCAATCTAGAACACCACTTCCACTGAGGCTCTCTTGCCCTAGTAACCAGATTTGGTAAGGGTGAACTGCTGCCACCTTGTGGCCGTTTCACACAACAGCAGCTTTAATCCCAACGCTAATGGTCAGTTGATATTCAAAATCATTGCAGGCCTGTAAATGACACCTGCCCTGAAAACAAATCCTGGGGTCACATATCGACCAAAAAATTCAAAGGACGTCCATATTTCAAAACGACCGTTTCAAAAGGCATATTTTACGCACATTAGTGTTCTGCTTCTTTCCTTTCTTTCCTTTTTTGTTAAAAAAAAAACGGGAATGGAAAAAGGCATCCCTCAGAATGGGCGAAAATCGTTGCAGACGAATCAATGGACAGAGGTTTAATCTCCAATATATATATACAGCTCATGCAGCTTAATATTAAAAAAACAAACAACCCAAAAAAAATGGGCAGAAGATCTAAAGAGACGTTTCTTCAAAGGAGACACAGAGATGGCCAAGACGCACATGAAAAGCTGCTCAACAGCACTAATTATTAGAGAAATGCAAATCAAAACTACAATGAGGTATCACCTCACACCTGTTAGAATCGGCATCATCAGAAAATCTACAAACAACCAATTCTGGGGAGGGTGTGGACAAAAGGAGCCCTCTTCCACTATTGGTGGGAATGTAAATTGATACAGTCACTATGGAGAACAGTATGGAGTTTCCTTAAAAAATTTAGAAATAGAATTTCCATCTGATCCAGCAATCCCACTTCTGGGCATATACCCAGAGAAAACCGTATTTCAAAAAGGCACATTCACCACAATGTTCGTTGCAGCACTATTTACAATAGCCAGGTAATGGAAGCAACCTAAATGCCCACAGACAGATGAATGGATAAAGATGTGGTACATATATAAAATGGAATATTACTCGGCCATTAAAAGGAATGAAACTGGGTCATTTGTAGAGACATCGATGGATCAAGAGACTGTCATACAGAATGAAGTAAGTCAGAAAGAGGAAAATAAATATTGTATATTAATGCATATATGTGGAGCCTAAAAATGGTACAGATGAACTGGTTTGCAGGGAAGAAATAGAGACACAGAGGTAGAGAACAAACGTATGGACACCAAGTGTGGGAAGCCATGGGGTGGTGGTGGTGGGATGAGTTGGGAGTTTGGGATTGACCTGTATACATGTATATGCATAAAATACATAACTAATAATAACGTGCTGTATAAAAAAATAAATAAAATTAAATTTCAAAATTTTAAAAAATAAAATTTAAAAATAAAACAGAAAAAAGTTCTTCCCGTCACACAGATGTATTTATAGGAATGAATTATTTCCATGCTTATATCTATAAATACATAAAAGAGGAATAAAATCTAACTTGAACCATAAAAAAAAAACCTGAACCCACGAGTTATACAGAGGAAAACCCTATCAGGGCACTTGCTCCAGTGGTAAACAATTCTGAAATTGGTCAGAGGTGGGGAACCATCTCCCATACAGCCAGCAACCCACCCCCCACGCAAGGAGCGTCCTCATTGCAAAGCTGGGGGACCGTGCCGAGGCATCTGTGAGTAAACGTGAGCTGAGCCCCAGGCCAGCTGCTGCTGAACTGTTCCCACCCTTTCCAGGTAAAACACCTGAATATGTACAAGGGCTTGAAAGCCTAGAGGAAGGACCGTGGAGCCACACCAGCGACCGCACGCAGGCCAACTTGGTGCCTGCAGGCCAGCCAGTGTGGTCCTGGCACCGGGCGCTCTTCCAAAAGCTTTCCATTGCCCTGCCTGAGATACCCCTCCTGTCCCGGCCCCCACTGCTTTTTTCCTTCCTCACCTCTGTCCGGACAGAAATTCCAGCAGAAGGTATGGGTGACACAACCTCTTCTTTACATGCGGCAGCCTGGCAACTCCTGCAGAAAGGCCAGCAGAACCCCACTCACACCGGGCCACCCACAAAGCTGTGGCCCCTCACTCCCTCCCGCCAGCACAGCCCCGAGACTGCTGACGGGGCAGAGAATATGGAGTCAGGCACAGCTTCAGGGGCTATTGCTGCCTGGAGCGCTGTTTATATTGACCTCAACGAGGCACACCTGGGTAGGGCGGGCCGTCAGGGTAAGGCTGCCCAGGTCAGCTAATCCACAACCCTCAGGGAATCACATTGTTGAAAATGGACCCCGCTAAGCCAGAAGAGAAGCCAAGGGAAAAAAGGACACAATGACATTTGCAGCACCGTAGATGAGTCTAGAAGTAATCACGTGACTTGTAGTAAGTCAGAAAGTGAAAGACACATATATCATATCACTTATAGGTGTTACCTAAAAATGGATACCAGGGCAGATATTTCCACGGAGAAGGGCAATCACAGATTCATTAAACAAACTTATGGTTCACCAATGGAAAGGTGTGAGGATTGGTTTCATTACGATATCGGGGTTAACAGACGTATACAAACACAGGTGACATATATAATCACCAAAGACCTACAGAATACCAAGAGAGGACTACTCAACATTCTGTCATAACGTACATGGGAAAAGGATCCCAGGAAGAACAGACATCTGTATATGTGTAAAAGAACCACATCTTCCACACCTACAACAAGCCAAACATTGTAATCAAACTTGCTGTAATAAGAAATAAAAAATTAAATTAAAAACACGAACAAGAAGTAGTGAGACAAACGTGAGGGGCTTTCTCCTGGCACATTCCATTCTAAACTCCAATCTAGAACACCACTTCCACTGAGGCTCTCTTGCCCTAGTAACCAGATTTGGTAAGGGTGAACTGCTGCCACCTTGTGGCCGTTTCACACAACAGCAGCTTTAATCCCAACGCTAATGGTCAGTTGATATTCAAAATCATTGCAGGCCTGTAAATGACACCTGCCCTGAAAACAAATCCTGGGGTCACATATCGACCAAAAAATTCAAAGGACGTCCATATTTCAAAACGACCGTTTCAAAAGGCATATTTTACGCACATTAGTGTTCTGCTTCTTTCCTTTCTTTCCTTTTTTGTTAAAAAAAAAACGGGAATGGAAAAAGGCATCCCTCAGAATGGGCGAAAATCGTTGCAGACGAATCAATGGACAGAGGTTTAATCTCCAATATATATATACAGCTCATGCAGCCTAATATTAAAAAAACAAACAACCCAAAAAATGGGCAGAAGATCTAAAGAGACGTTTCTTCAAAGGAGACACAGAGATGGCCAAGACGCACATGAAAAGCTGCTCAACAGCACTAATTATTAGAGAAATGCAAATCAAAACTACAATGAGGTATCACCTCACACCTGTTAGAATCGGCATCATCAGAAAATCTACAAACAACCAATTCTGGGGAGGGTGTGGACAAAAGGAGCCCTCTTCCACTATTGGTGGGAATGTAAATTGATACAGTCACTATGGAGAACAGTATGGAGTTTCCTTAAAAAATTTAGAAATAGAATTTCCATCTGATCCAGCAATCCCACTTCTGGGCATATACCCAGAGAAAACCGTATTTCAAAAAGGCACATTCACCACAATGTTCGTTGCAGCACTATTTACAATAGCCAGGTAATGGAAGCAACCTAAATGCCCACAGACAGATGAATGGATAAAGATGTGGTACATATATAAAATGGAATATTACTCGGCCATTAAAAGGAATGAAACTGGGTCATTTGTAGAGACATCGATGGATCAAGAGACTGTCATACAGAATGAAGTAAGTCAGAAAGAGGAAAACAAATATTGTATATTAATGCATATATGTGGAGCCTAAAAATGGTACAGATGAACTGGTTTGCAGGGAAGAAATAGAGACACAGAGGTAGAGAACAAACGTATGGACACCAAGTGTGGGAAGCCATGGGGTGGTGGTGGTGGGATGAGTTGGGAGTTTGGGATTGACCTGTATACATGTATATGCATAAAATACATAACTAATAATAACGTGCTGTATAAAAAAATAAATAAAATTAAATTTCAAAATTTTAAAAAATAAAATTTAAAAATAAAACAGAAAAAAGTTCTTCCCGTCACACAGATGTATTTATAGGAATGAATTATTTCCATGCTTATATCTATAAATACATAAAAGAGGAATAAAATCTAACTTGAACCATAAAAAAAAAACCTGAACCCACGAGTTATACAGAGGAAAACCCTATCAGGGCACTTGCTCCAGTGGTAAACAATTCTGAAATTGGTCAGAGGTGGGGAACCATCTCCCATACAGCCAGCAACCCACCCCCCACGCAAGGAGCGTCCTCATTGCAAAGCTGGGGGACCGTGCCGAGGCATCTGTGAGTAAACGTGAGCTGAGCCCCAGGCCAGCTGCTGCTGAACTGTTCCCACCCTTTCCAGGTAAAACACCTGAATATGTACAAGGGCTTGGAAGCCTAGAGGAAGGACCGTGGAGCCACACCAGCGACAGCACGCAGGCCAACTTGGTGCCTGCAGGCCAGCCAGTGTGGTTCTGGCACCGGGTGCTCTTCCAGAAGCTTTCCATTGCCCTGCCTGAGATACCCCTCCTGTCCCGGCCCCCACTGCTTTTTTCCTTCCTCACCTCTGTCCGGAGAGAAATTCCAGCAGAAGGTATGGGTGACACAACCTCTTCTTTACAGGCGGCAGCCTGGCAACTCCTGCAGAAAGGCCAGCAGAACCCCACTCACACCGGGCCACCCACAAAGCTGTGGCCCCTCACTCCCTCCCGCCAGCACAGCCCCGAGACTGCTGACGGGGCAGAGAATATGGAGTCAGGCACAGCTTCAGGGGCTATTGCTGCCTGGAGCGCTGTTTATATTGACCTCAACGAGGCACACCTGGGGAGGGCGGGCCGTCAGGGTAAGGCTGCCCAGGTCAGCTAATCCACAACCCTCAGGGAATCACATTGTTGAAAATGGACCCCGCTAAGCCAGAAGAGAAGCCAAGGGAAAAAAGGACACAATGACATTTGCAGCACCGTAGATGAGTCTAGAAGTAATCACGTGACTTGTAGTAAGTCAGAAAGTGAAAGACACATATATCATATCACTTATAGGTGTTACCTAAAAATGGATACCAGGGCAGATATTTCCACGGAGAAGGGCAATCACAGATTCATTAAACAAACTTATGGTTCACCAATGGAAAGGTGTGAGGATTGGTTTCATTACGATATCGGGGTTAACAGACATATACAAACACAGGTGACATATATAATCACCAAAGACCTACAGAATACCAAGAGAGGACTACTCAACATTCTGTCATAACGTACATGGGAAAAGGATCCCAGGAAGAACAGACATCTGTATATGTGTAAAAGAACCACATCTTCCACACCTACAACAAGCCAAACATTGTAATCAAACTTGCTGTAATAAGAAATAAAAAATTAAATTAAAAACACGAACAAGAAGTAGTGAGACAAACGTGAGGGGCTTTCTCCTGGCACATTCCATTCTAAACTCCAATCTAGAACACCACTTCCACTGAGGCTCTCTTGCCCTAGTAACCAGATTTGGTAAGGGTGAACTGCTGCCACCTTGTGGCCGTTTCACACAACAGCAGCTTTAATCCCAACGCTAATGGTCAGTTGATATTCAAAATCATTGCAGGCCTGTAAATGACACCTGCCCTGAAAACAAATCCTGGGGTCACATATCGACCAAAAAATTCAAAGGACGTCCATATTTCAAAACGACCGTTTCAAAAGGCATATTTTACGCACATTAGTGTTCTGCTTCTTTCCTTTCTTTCCTTTTTTGTTAAAAAAAAACAGGAATGGAAAAAGGCATCCCTCAGAATGGGCGAAAATCGTTGCAGACGAATCAATGGACAGAGGTTTAATCTCCAATATATATATATAGCTCATGCAGCCTAATATTAAAAAAACAAACAACCCAAAAAAATGGGCAGAAGATCTAAAGAGACGTTTCTTCAAAGGAGACACAGAGATGGCCAAGACGCACATGAAAAGCTGCTCAACAGCACTAATTATTAGAGAAATGCAAATCAAAACTACAATGAGGTATCACCTCACACCTGTTAGAATCGGCATCATCAGAAAATCTACAAACAACCAATTCTGGGGAGGGTGTGGACAAAAGGAGCCCTCTTCCACTATTGGTGGGAATGTAAATTGATACAGTCACTATGGAGAACAGTATGGAGTTTCCTTAAAAAATTTAGAAATAGAATTTCCATCTGATCCAGCAATCCCACTTCTGGGCATATACCCAGAGAAAACCGTATTTCAAAAAGGCACATTCACCACAATGTTCGTTGCAGCACTATTTACAATAGCCAGGTAATGGAAGCAACCTAAATGCCCACAGACAGATGAATGGATAAAGATGTGGTACATATATAAAATGGAATATTACTCGGCCATTAAAAGGAATGAAACTGGGTCATTTGTAGAGACATCGATGGATCAAGAGACTGTCATACAGAATGAAGTAAGTCAGAAAGAGGAAAACAAATATTGTATATTAATGCATATATGTGGAGCCTAAAAATGGTACAGATGAACTGGTTTGCAGGGAAGAAATAGAGACACAGAGGTAGAGAACAAACGTATGGACACCAAGTGTGGGAAGCCATGGGGTGGTGGTGGTGGGATGAGTTGGGAGTTTGGGATTGACCTGTATACATGTATATGCATAAAATACATAACTAATAATAACGTGCTGTATAAAAAAATAAATAAAATTAAATTTCAAAATTTTAAAAAATAAAATTTAAAAATAAAACAGAAAAAAGTTCTTCCCGTCACACAGATGTATTTATAGGAATGAATTATTTCCATGCTTATATCTATAAATACATAAAAGAGGAATAAAATCTAACTTGAACCATAAAAAAAAAACCTGAACCCACGAGTTATACAGAGGAAAACCCTATCAGGGCACTTGCTCCAGTGGTAAACAATTCTGAAATTGGTCAGAGGTGGGGAACCATCTCCCATACAGCCAGCAACCCACCCCCCACGCAAGGAGCGTCCTCATTGCAAAGCTGGGGGACCGTGCCGAGGCATCTGTGAGTAAACGTGAGCTGAGCCCCAGGCCAGCTGCTGCTGAACTGTTCCCACCCTTTCCAGGTAAAACACCTGAATATGTACAAGGGCTTGGAAGCCTAGAGGAAGGACCGTGGAGCCACACCAGCGACAGCACGCAGGCCAACTTGGTGCCTGCAGGCCAGCCAGTGTGGTCCTGGCACCGGGTGCTCTTCCAGAAGCTTTCCATTGCCCTGCCTGAGATACCCCTCCTGTCCCGGCCCCCACTGCTTTTTTCCTTCCTCACCTCTGTCCGGAGAGAAATTCCAGCAGAAGGTATGGGTGACACAACCTCTTCTTTACAGGCGGCAGCCTGGCAACTCCTGCAGAAAGGCCAGCAGAACCCCACTCACACCGGGCCACCCACAAAGCTGTGGCCCCTCACTCCCTCCCGCCAGCACAGCCCCGAGACTGCTGACGGGGCAGAGAATATGGAGTCAGGCACAGCTTCAGGGGCTATTGCTGCCTGGAGCGCTGTTTATATTGACCTCAACGAGGCACACCTGGGGAGGGCGGGCCGTCAGGGTAAGGCTGCCCAGGTCAGCTAATCCACAACCCTCAGGGAATCACATTGTTGAAAATGGACCCCGCTAAGCCAGAAGAGAAGCCAAGGGAAAAAAGGACACAATGACATTTGCAGCACCGTAGATGAGTCTAGAAGTAATCACGTGACTTGTAGTAAGTCAGAAAGTGAAAGACACATATATCATATCACTTATAGGTGTTACCTAAAAATGGATACCAGGGCAGATATTTCCACGGAGAAGGGCAATCACAGATTCATTAAACAAACTTATGGTTCACCAATGGAAAGGTGTGAGGATTGGTTTCATTACGATATCGGGGTTAACAGACATATACAAACACAGGTGACATATATAATCACCAAAGACCTACAGAATACCAAGAGAGGACTACTCAACATTCTGTCATAACGTACATGGGAAAAGGATCCCAGGAAGAACAGACATCTGTATATGTGTAAAAGAACCACATCTTCCACACCTACAACAAGCCAAACATTGTAATCAAACTTGCTGTAATAAGAAATAAAAAATTAAATTAAAAACACGAACAAGAAGTAGTGAGACAAACGTGAGGGGCTTTCTCCTGGCACATTCCATTCTAAACTCCAATCTAGAACACCACTTCCACTGAGGCTCTCTTGCCCTAGTAACCAGATTTGGTAAGGGTGAACTGCTGCCACCTTGTGGCCGTTTCACACAACAGCAGCTTTAATCCCAACGCTAATGGTCAGTTGATATTCAAAATCATTGCAGGCCTGTAAATGACACCTGCCCTGAAAACAAATCCTGGGGTCACATATCGACCAAAAAATTCAAAGGACGTCCATATTTCAAAACGACCGTTTCAAAAGGCATATTTTACGCACATTAGTGTTCTGCTTCTTTCCTTTCTTTCCTTTTTTGTTAAAAAAAAACAGGAATGGAAAAAGGCATCCCTCAGAATGGGCGAAAATCGTTGCAGACGAATCAATGGACAGAGGTTTAATCTCCAATATATATATATAGCTCATGCAGCCTAATATTAAAAAAACAAACAACCCAAAAAAATGGGCAGAAGATCTAAAGAGACGTTTCTTCAAAGGAGACACAGAGATGGCCAAGACGCACATGAAAAGCTGCTCAACAGCACTAATTATTAGAGAAATGCAAATCAAAACTACAATGAGGTATCACCTCACACCTGTTAGAATCGGCATCATCAGAAAATCTACAAACAACCAATTCTGGGGAGGGTGTGGACAAAAGGAGCCCTCTTCCACTATTGGTGGGAATGTAAATTGATACAGTCACTATGGAGAACAGTATGGAGTTTCCTTAAAAAATTTAGAAATAGAATTTCCATCTGATCCAGCAATCCCACTTCTGGGCATATACCCAGAGAAAACCGTATTTCAAAAAGGCACATTCACCACAATGTTCGTTGCAGCACTATTTACAATAGCCAGGTAATGGAAGCAACCTAAATGCCCACAGACAGATGAATGGATAAAGATGTGGTACATATATAAAATGGAATATTACTCGGCCATTAAAAGGAATGAAACTGGGTCATTTGTAGAGACCTCGATGGATCAAGAGACTGTCATACAGAATGAAGTAAGTCAGAAAGAGGAAAACAAATATTGTATATTAATGCATATATGTGGAGCCTAAAAATGGTACAGATGAACTGGTTTGCAGGGAAGAAATAGAGACACAGAGGTAGAGAACAAACGTATGGACACCAAGTGTGGGAAGCCATGGGGTGGTGGTGGTGGGATGAGTTGGGAGTTTGGGATTGACCTGTATACATGTATATGCATAAAATACATAACTAATAATAACGTGCTGTATAAAAAAATAAATAAAATTAAATTTCAAAATTTTAAAAAATAAAATTTAAAAATAAAACAGAAAAAAGTTCTTCCCGTCACACAGATGTATTTATAGGAATGAATTATTTCCATGCTTATATCTATAAATACATAAAAGAGGAATAAAATCTAACTTGAACCATAAAAAAAAAACCTGAACCCACGAGTTATACAGAGGAAAACCCTATCAGGGCACTTGCTCCAGTGGTAAACAATTCTGAAATTGGTCAGAGGTGGGGAACCATCTCCCATACAGCCAGCAACCCACCCCCCACGCAAGGAGCGTCCTCATTGCAAAGCTGGGGGACCGTGCCGAGGCATCTGTGAGTAAACGTGAGCTGAGCCCCAGGCCAGCTGCTGCTGAACTGTTCCCACCCTTTCCAGGTAAAACACCTGAATATGTACAAGGGCTTGGAAGCCTAGAGGAAGGACCGTGGAGCCACACCAGCGACAGCACGCAGGCCAACTTGGTGCCTGCAGGCCAGCCAGTGTGGTCCTGGCACCGGGTGCTCTTCCAGAAGCTTTCCATTGCCCTGCCTGAGATACCCCTCCTGTCCCGGCCCCCACTGCTTTTTTCCTTCCTCACCTCTGTCCGGAGAGAAATTCCAGCAGAAGGTATGGGTGACACAACCTCTTCTTTACAGGCGGCAGCCTGGCAACTCCTGCAGAAAGGCCAGCAGAACCCCACTCACACCGGGCCACCCACAAAGCTGTGGCCCCTCACTCCCTCCCGCCAGCACAGCCCCGAGACTGCTGACGGGGCAGAGAATATGGAGTCAGGCACAGCTTCAGGGGCTATTGCTGCCTGGAGCGCTGTTTATATTGACCTCAACGAGGCACACCTGGGGAGGGCGGGCCGTCAGGGTAAGGCTGCCCAGGTCAGCTAATCCACAACCCTCAGGGAATCACATTGTTGAAAATGGACCCCGCTACGCCAGAAGAGAAGCCAAGGGAAAAAAGGACACAATGACATTTGCAGCACCGTAGATGAGTCTAGAAGTAATCACGTGACTTGTAGTAAGTCAGAAAGTGAAAGACACATATATCATATCACTTATAGGTGTTACCTAAAAATGGATACCAGGGCAGATATTTCCACGGAGAAGGGCAATCACAGATTCATTAAACAAACTTATGGTTCACCAATGGAAAGGTGTGAGGATTGGTTTCATTACGATATCGGGGTTAACAGACATATACAAACACAGGTGACATATATAATCACCAAAGACCTACAGAATACCAAGAGAGGACTACTCAACATTCTGTCATAACGTACATGGGAAAAGGATCCCAGGAAGAACAGACATCTGTATATGTGTAAAAGAACCACATCTTCCACACCTACAACAAGCCAAACATTGTAATCAAACTTGCTGTAATAAGAAATAAAAAATTAAATTAAAAACACGAACAAGAAGTAGTGAGACAAACGTGAGGGGCTTTCTCCTGGCACATTCCATTCTAAACTCCAATCTAGAACACCACTTCCACTGAGGCTCTCTTGCCCTAGTAACCAGATTTGGTAAGGGTGAACTGCTGCCACCTTGTGGCCGTTTCACACAACAGCAGCTTTAATCCCAACGCTAATGGTCAGTTGATATTCAAAATCATTGCAGGCCTGTAAATGACACCTGCCCTGAAAACAAATCCTGGGGTCACATATCGACCAAAAAATTCAAAGGACGTCCATATTTCAAAACGACCGTTTCAAAAGGCATATTTTACGCACATTAGTGTTCTGCTTCTTTCCTTTCTTTCCTTTTTTGTTAAAAAAAAACAGGAATGGAAAAAGGCATCCCTCAGAATGGGCGAAAATCGTTGCAGACGAATCAATGGACAGAGGTTTAATCTCCAATATATATATATAGCTCATGCAGCCTAATATTAAAAAAACAAACAACCCAAAAAAATGGGCAGAAGATCTAAAGAGACGTTTCTTCAAAGGAGACACAGAGATGGCCAAGACGCACATGAAAAGCTGCTCAACAGCACTAATTATTAGAGAAATGCAAATCAAAACTACAATGAGGTATCACCTCACACCTGTTAGAATCGGCATCATCAGAAAATCTACAAACAACCAATTCTGGGGAGGGTGTGGACAAAAGGAGCCCTCTTCCACTATTGGTGGGAATGTAAATTGATACAGTCACTATGGAGAACAGTATGGAGTTTCCTTAAAAAATTTAGAAATAGAATTTCCATCTGATCCAGCAATCCCACTTCTGGGCATATACCCAGAGAAAACCGTATTTCAAAAAGGCACATTCACCACAATGTTCGTTGCAGCACTATTTACAATAGCCAGGTAATGGAAGCAACCTAAATGCCCACAGACAGATGAATGGATAAAGATGTGGTACATATATAAAATGGAATATTACTCGGCCATTAAAAGGAATGAAACTGGGTCATTTGTAGAGACCTCGATGGATCAAGAGACTGTCATACAGAATGAAGTAAGTCAGAAAGAGGAAAACAAATATTGTATATTAATGCATATATGTGGAGCCTAAAAATGGTACAGATGAACTGGTTTGCAGGGAAGAAATAGAGACACAGAGGTAGAGAACAAACGTATGGACACCAAGTGTGGGAAGCCATGGGGTGGTGGTGGTGGGATGAGTTGGGAGTTTGGGATTGACCTGTATACATGTATATGCATAAAATACATAACTAATAATAACGTGCTGTATAAAAAAATAAATAAAATTAAATTTCAAAATTTTAAAAAATAAAATTTAAAAATAAAACAGAAAAAAGTTCTTCCCGTCACACAGATGTATTTATAGGAATGAATTATTTCCATGCTTATATCTATAAATACATAAAAGAGGAATAAAATCTAACTTGAACCATAAAAAAAAAACCTGAACCCACGAGTTATACAGAGGAAAACCCTATCAGGGCACTTGCTCCAGTGGTAAACAATTCTGAAATTGGTCAGAGGTGGGGAACCATCTCCCATACAGCCAGCAACCCACCCCCCACGCAAGGAGCGTCCTCATTGCAAAGCTGGGGGACCGTGCCGAGGCATCTGTGAGTAAACGTGAGCTGAGCCCCAGGCCAGCTGCTGCTGAACTGTTCCCACCCTTTCCAGGTAAAACACCTGAATATGTACAAGGGCTTGGAAGCCTAGAGGAAGGACCGTGGAGCCACACCAGCGACAGCACGCAGGCCAACTTGGTGCCTGCAGGCCAGCCAGTGTGGTCATGGCACCGGGTGCTCTTCCAGAAGCTTTCCATTGCCCTGCCTGAGATACCCCTCCTGTCCCGGCCCCCACTGCTTTTTTCCTTCCTCACCTCTGTCCGGAGAGAAATTCCAGCAGAAGGTATGGGTGACACAACCTCTTCTTTACAGGCGGCAGCCTGGCAACTCCTGCAGAAAGGCCAGCAGAACCCCACTCACACCGGGCCACCCACAAAGCTGTGGCCCCTCACTCCCTCCCGCCAGCACAGCCCCGAGACTGCTGACGGGGCAGAGAATATGGAGTCAGGCACAGCTTCAGGGGCTATTGCTGCCTGGAGCGCTGTTTATATTGACCTCAACGAGGCACACCTGGGGAGGGCGGGCCGTCAGGGTAAGGCTGCCCAGGTCAGCTAATCCACAACCCTCAGGGAATCACATTGTTGAAAATGGACCCCGCTACGCCAGAAGAGAAGCCAAGGGAAAAAAGGACACAATGACATTTGCAGCACCGTAGATGAGTCTAGAAGTAATCACGTGACTTGTAGTAAGTCAGAAAGTGAAAGACACATATATCATATCACTTATAGGTGTTACCTAAAAATGGATACCAGGGCAGATATTTCCACGGAGAAGGGCAATCACAGATTCAGTAAACAAACTTATGGTTCACCAATGGAAAGGTGTGAGGATTGGTTTCATTACGATATCGGGGTTAACAGACATATACAAACACAGGTGACATATATAATCACCAAAGACCTACAGAATACCAAGAGAGGACTACTCAACATTCTGTCATAACGTACATGGGAAAAGGATCCCAGGAAGAACAGACATCTGTATATGTGTAAAAGAACCACATCTTCCACACCTACAACAAGCCAAACATTGTAATCAAACTTGCTGTAATAAGAAATAAAAAATTAAATTAAAAACACGAACAAGAAGTAGTGAGACAAACGTGAGGGGCTTTCTCCTGGCACATTCCATTCTAAACTCCAATCTAGAACACCACTTCCACTGAGGCTCTCTTGCCCTAGTAACCAGATTTGGTAAGGGTGAACTGCTGCCACCTTGTGGCCGTTTCACACAACAGCAGCTTTAATCCCAACGCTAATGGTCAGTTGATATTCAAAATCATTGCAGGCCTGTAAATGACACCTGCCCTGAAAACAAATCCTGGGGTCACATATCGACCAAAAAATTCAAAGGACGTCCATATTTCAAAACGACCGTTTCAAAAGGCATATTTTACGCACATTAGTGTTCTGCTTCTTTCCTTTCTTTCCTTTTTTGTTAAAAAAAAAACGGGAATGGAAAAAGGCATCCCTCAGAATGGGCGAAAATCGTTGCAGACGAATCAATGGACAGAGGTTTAATCTCCAATATATATATACAGCTCATGCAGCTTAATATTAAAAAAACAAACAACCCAAAAAAAATGGGCAGAAGATCTAAAGAGACGTTTCTTCAAAGGAGACACAGAGATGGCCAAGACGCACATGAAAAGCTGCTCAACAGCACTAATTATTAGAGAAATGCAAATCAAAACTACAATGAGGTATCACCTCACACCTGTTAGAATCGGCATCATCAGAAAATCTACAAACAACCAATTCTGGGGAGGGTGTGGACAAAAGGAGCCCTCTTCCACTATTGGTGGGAATGTAAATTGATACAGTCACTATGGAGAACAGTATGGAGTTTCCTTAAAAAATTTAGAAATAGAATTTCCATCTGATCCAGCAATCCCACTTCTGGGCATATACCCAGAGAAAACCGTATTTCAAAAAGGCACATTCACCACAATGTTCGTTGCAGCACTATTTACAATAGCCAGGTAATGGAAGCAACCTAAATGCCCACAGACAGATGAATGGATAAAGATGTGGTACATATATAAAATGGAATATTACTCGGCCATTAAAAGGAATGAAACTGGGTCATTTGTAGAGACATCGATGGATCAAGAGACTGTCATACAGAATGAAGTAAGTCAGAAAGAGGAAAACAAATATTGTATATTAATGCATATATGTGGAGCCTAAAAATGGTACAGATGAACTGGTTTGCAGGGAAGAAATAGAGACAGAGAGGTAGAGAACAAACGTATGGACACCAAGTGTGGGAAGCCATGGGGTGGTGGTGGTGGGATGAGTTGGGAGTTTGGGATTGACCTGTATACATGTATATGCATAAAATACATAACTAATAATAACGTGCTGTATAAAAAAATAAATAAAATTAAATTTCAAAATTTTAAAAAATAAAATTTAAAAATAAAACAGAAAAAAGTTCTTCCCGTCACACAGATGTATTTATAGGAATGAATTATTTCCATGCTTATATCTATAAATACATAAAAGAGGAATAAAATCTAACTTGAACCATAAAAAAAAAGTGAACCCACGAGTTATACAGAGGAAAACCCTATCAGGGCACT
Organism: Mesoplodon mirus; assembly: GCF_964341445.2. Taxonomy (NCBI): domain Eukaryota; kingdom Metazoa; phylum Chordata; class Mammalia; order Artiodactyla; family Ziphiidae; genus Mesoplodon; species Mesoplodon mirus. The sequence continues at coordinate 103,680,292 of NC_138987.1, read as the reverse complement.
TGCTCCAGTGGTAAACAATTCTGAAATTGGTCAGAGGTGGGGAACCATCTCCCATACAGCCAGCAACCCACCCCCCACGCAAGGAGCGTCCTCATTGCAAAGCTGGGGGACCGTGCGAAGGCATCTGTGAGTAAACGTGAGCTGAGCCCCAGGCCAGCTGCTGCTGAACTGTTCCCACCCTTTGCAGGTAAAACACCTGAATATGTACAAGGGCTTGAAGGCCTAGAGGAAGGACCGTGGAGCCACACCAGCGACAGCACGCAGGCCAACTTGGTGCCTGCAGGACAGCCAGGGTGGTCCTGGCCCGGGCGCTCTTCCAGAAGCTTTCCATTGCCCTGCCTGTGACACCCCTCCTGTCCCGACCCCCACTGCTTTTTTCCTTCCTCACCTCTGTCCGGAGAGAAATTCCAGCAGAAGGTATGGGTGACACAACCTCTTCTTTACAGGCGGCAGCCTGGCAACTCCTGCAGAAAGGCCAGCAGAACCCCACTCACACTGGGCCACCCACAAAGCTGTGGCCCCTCACTCCTTCCCACCAGCACAGCCCCGAGACTGCTGACGGGGCAGAGAATATGGAGTCAGGCACAGCTTCAGGGGCTATTGCTGCCTGGAGCGCTGTTTATATTGACCTCAACGAGGCACACCTGGGGAGGGCGGGCCGGCAGGGTAAGGCTGCCCAGGTCAGCTAATCCACAACCCTCAGGGAATCACATTGGTGAAAATGGACCCCGCTAAGGCAGAAGAGAAGCCAAGGGAAAAAAGGACACAATGCCATTTGCAGCACCGTAGATGAGTCTAGAAGTAATCACGTGACTTGTAGTAAGTCAGAAAGTGAAAGACACATATCATATCATATCACTTATAGGTGTTACCTAAAAATGGATACCAGGGTAGATATTTCCACGGAGAAGGGCAATCACAGATTCAGTAAACAAACTTATGGTTCACCAATGGAAAGGTGTGAGGATTGGTTTCATTACGATATCGGGGTTAACAGACATATACAAGCACAGGTGACATATATAATCTCCAAAGACGTACAGAATACCAAGAGAGGACTACTCAACATTCTGTCATAACGTACATGGGAAAAGGATCCCAGGAAGAACAGACATCTGTATATGTGTAAAAGAACCACATCTTCCACACCTACAACAAGCCAAACATTGTAATCAAACTTGCTGTAATAAAAAATAAAAAATTAAATTAAAAACACGAACAAGAAGTAGTGAGACAAACGTGAGGGGCTTTCTCCTGGCACATTCCATTCTAAACTCCAATCTAGAACACCACTTCCACTGAGGCTCTCTTGCCCTAGTAACCAGATTTGGTAAGGGTGAACTGCTGCCACCTTGTGGCCGTTTCACACAACAGCAGCTTTAATCCCAGCGCTAATGGTCAGTTGATATTCAAAATCATTGCAGGCCTGTAAATGACACCTGCCCTGAAAACAAATCCTGGGGTCACATATCGACCAAAAAATTCAAAGGACGTCCATATTTCAAAACGACCGTTTCAAAAGGCATATTTTACGCACATTGGTGTTCTGCTTCTTTCCTTTCTTTCCTTTTTTGTTAAAAAAAAACGGGAATGGAAAAAGGCATCCCTCAGAATGGGCAAAAATCGTTGCAGACGAATCAATGGACAGAGGTTTAATCTCCAATATATATAAACAGCTCATGCAGCTTAATATTAAAAAAACAAACAACCCCCCACAAAATGGGCAGAAGATCTAAAGAGACGTTTCTTCAAAGGAGACACAGAGATGGCCAAGACGCATATGAAGCTGCTCAACAGCACAAATTATTAGAGAAATGCAAATCAAAACTACAATGAGGTATCACCTCACACCTGTTAGAATCGGCATCATCAGAAAATCTACAAACAACCAATTCTGGGGAGGGTGTGGACAAAAGGAGCCCTCTTCCACTATTGGTGGGAATGTAAATTGATACAGTCACTATGGAGAACAGTATGGAGTTTCCTTAAAAAAACTAGAAATAGAATTTCCATCTGATCCAGCAATCCCATTTCTGGGCATATACCCTGAGAAAACCATAAATCAAAAAGGCACATTCGCCACAATATTCGTTGCAGCACTATTTACAATAGCCAGGTAATAGAAGCAACCTAAATGCCCACAGACAGATGAATGGATAAAGATGTGGTACATATATAAAATGGAATATTACTCGGCCATTAAAAGGAATGAAACTGGGTCATTTGTAGAGACATCGATGGATCGAGAGACTGTCATACAGAATGAAGTAAGTCAGAAAGAGGAAAACAAATATTGTATATTAATGCATATATGTGGAGCCTAAAAATGGTACAGATGAACTGGTTTGCAGGGAAGAAATAGAGACACAGAGGTAGAGAACAAACGTATGGACACCAAGTGTGGGAAGCCATGGGGTGGTGGTGGTGGGATGAGTTGGAAGTTTGGGATTGACCTGTATACATGTATATGCATAAAATACATAACTAATAATAACGTGCTGTATAAAAAAATAAATAAAATTAAATTTCAAAATTTTTAAAAATAAAATTTAAAAATAAAACAGAAAAAAGTTCTTCCCGTCACACAGATGTATTTATAGGAATGAATTATTTCCATGCTTATATCTATAAATACATAAAAGAGGAATAAAATCTAACTTGAACCATAAAAAAAAAGTGAACCCACGAGTTATACAGAGGAAAACCCTATCAGGGCACTTGCTCCAGTGGTAAACAATTCTAAAATTGGTCAGAGGTGGGGAAGCATCTCCCATACAGCCAGCAACCCACCCCCCACGCAAGGAGCGTCCTCATTGCAAAGCTGGGGGACCGTGCCGAGGCATCTGTGAGTAAACGTGAGCTGAGCCCCAGGCCAGCTGCTGCTGAACTGTTCCCACCCTTTGCAGGTAAAACACCTGAATATGTACAAGGGCTTGAAGGCCTAGAGGAAGGACCGTGGAGCCACACCAGCGACAGCACGCAGGCCAACTTGGTGCCTGCAGGACAGCCAGGGTGGTCCTGGCCCGGGCGCTCTTCCAGAAGCTTTCCATTGCCCTGCCTGAGATACCCCTCCTGTCCCGGCCCCCACTGCTTTTTTCCTTCCTCACCTCTGTCCGGAGAGAAATTCCAGCGGAAGGTATGGGTGACACAACCTCTTCTTTACAGGCGGAAGCCTGGCAACTCCTGCAGAAAGGCCAGCAGAACCCCACTCACACCGGGCCACCCACAAAGCTGTGGCCCCTCACTCCCTCCCACCAGCACAGCCCCGAGACTGCTGACGGGGCAGACAATATGGAGTCAGGCACAGCTTCAGGGGCTATTGCTGCCTGGAGCGCTGTTTATATTGACCTCAACGAGGCACACCTGGGGAGGGCGGGCCGGCAGGGTAAGGCTGCCCAGGTCAGCTAATCCACAACCCTCAGGGAATCACATTGTTGAAAATGGACCCCGCTAAGGCAGAAGAGAAGCCAAGGGAAAAAAGGACACAATGCCATTTGCAGCACCGTAGATGAGTCTAGAAGTAATCACGTGACTTGTAGTAAGTCAGAAAGTGAAAGACACATATCATATCATATCACTTATAGGTGTTACCTAAAAATGGATACCAGGGCAGATATTTCCACGGAGAAGGGCAATCACAGATTCATTAAACAAACTTATGGTTCACCAATGGAAAGGTGTGAGGATTGGTTTCATTACGATATCGGGGTTAACAGACATATACAAACACAGGTGACATATATAATCACCAAAGACGTACAGAATACCAAGAGAGGACTACTCAACATTCTGTCATAACGTACATGGGAAAAGGATCCCAGGAAGAACAGACATCTGTATATGTGTAAAAGAACCACATCTTCCACACCTACAACAAGCCAAACACTGTAATCAAACTTGCTGTAATAAAAAATAAAAAGTTAAATTAAAAACACGAACAAGAAGTAGTGAGACAAACGTGAGGGGCTTTCTCCTGGCACATTCCATTCTAAACTCCAATCTAGAACACCACTTCCACTGAGGCTCTCTTGCCCTAGTAACCAGATTTGGTAAGGGTGAACTGCTGCCACCTTGTGGCCGTTTCACACAACAGCAGCTTTAATCCCAGCGCTAATGGTCAGTTGATATTCAAAATCATTGCAGGCCTGTAAATGACACCTGCCCTGAAAACAAATCCTGGGGTCACATATCGACCAAAAAATTCAAAGGACGTCCATATTTCAAAACGACCGTTTCAAAAGGCATATTTTACGCACATTAGTGTTCTGCTTCTTTCCTTTCTTTCCTTTTTTGTTAAAAAAAAAACGGGAATGGAAAAAGGCATCCCTCAGAATGGGCGAAAATCGTTGCAGACGAATCAATGGACAGAGGTTTAATCTCCAATATATATATACAGCTCATGCAGCTTAATATTAAAAAAACAAACAACCCAAAAAAAATGGGCAGAAGATCTAAAGAGACGTTTCTTCAAAGGAGACACAGAGATGGCCAAGACGCACATGAAAAGCTGCTCAACAGCACTAATTATTAGAGAAATGCAAATCAAAACTACAATGAGGTATCACCTCACACCTGTTAGAATCGGCATCATCAGAAAATCTACAAACAACCAATTCTGGGGAGGGTGTGGACAAAAGGAGCCCTCTTCCACTATTGGTGGGAATGTAAATTGATACAGTCACTATGGAGAACAGTATGGAGTTTCCTTAAAAAAACTAGAAATAGAATTACCATCTGATCCAGCAATCCCACTTCTGGGCATATACCCAGAGAAAACCGTATTTCAAAAAGGCACATTCACCACAATGTTCGTTGCAGCACTATTTACAATAGCCAGGTAATGGAAGGAACCTAAATGCCCACAGACAGATGAATGGATAAAGATGTGGTACATATATGAAATGGAATATTACTCGGCCATTAAAAGGAATGAAACTGGGTCATTTGTAGAGACATCGATGGATCGAGAGACTGTCATACAGAATGAAGTAAGTCAGAAAGAGGAAAACAAATATTGTATATTAATGCATATATGTGGAGCCTAAAAATGGTACAGATGAACTGGTTTGCAGGGAAGAAATAGAGACACAGAGGTAGAGAACAAATGTATGGACACCAAGTGTGGGAAGCCATGGGGTGGTGGTGGTGGGCTGAGTTGGGAGTTTGGGATTGACCTGTATACATGTATATGCATAAAATACATAACTAATAATAACGTGCTGTATAAAAAAATAAATAAAATTAAATTTCAAAATTTTAAAAAATAAAATTTAAAAATAAAAGAGAAAAAAGTTCTTCCCGTCACACAGATGTATTTATAGGAATGAATTATTTCCATGCTTATATCTATAAATACATAAAAGAGGAATAAAATCTAACTTGAACTATAAAAGAAAAAAAAAGTGAACCCACGAGTTATACGGAGGAAAACCCTATCAGGGCACTTGCTCCAGTGGTAAACAATTCTAAAATTGGTCAGAGGTGGGGAACCATCTCCCATACAGCCAGCAACCCACCCCCCAAGCAAGGAGCGTCCTCATTGCAAAGCTGGGGGACAGTGCGGAGGCATCTGTGAGTAAACGTGAGCTGAGCCCCAGGCCAGCTGCTGCTGAACTGTTCCCACCCTTTCCAGGTAAAACACCTGAATATGTACAAGGGCTTGAAGGCCTAGAGGAAGGACCGTGGAGCCACACCAGCGACAGCACGCAGGCCAACTTGGTGCCTGCAGGACAGCCAGGGTGGTCCTGGCCCGGGCGCTCTTCCAGAAGCTTTCCATTGCCCTGCCTGAGATACCCCTCCTGTCCCGGCCCCCACTGCTTTTTTCCTTCCTCACCTCTGTCCGGAGAGAAATTCCAGCGGAAGGTATGGGTGACACAACCTCTTCTTTACAGGTGGAAGCCTGGCAACTCCTGCAGAAAGGCCAGCAGAACCCCACTCACACCGGGCCACCCACAAAGCTGTGGCCCCTCACTCCCTCCCACCAGCACAGCCCCGAGACTGCTGACGGGGCAGACAATATGGAGTCAGGCACAGCTTCAGGGGCTATTGCTGCCTGGAGCGCTGTTTATATTGACCTCAACGAGGCACACCTGGGTAGGGCGGGCCGGCAGGGTAAGGCTGCCCAGGTCAGCTAATCCACAACCCTCAGGGAATCACATTGTTGAAAATGGACCCCGCTAAGCCAGAAGAGAAGCCAAGGGAAAAAAGGACACAATGCCATTTGCAGCACCGTAGATGAGTCTAGAAGTAATCACGTGACTTGTAGTAAGTCAGAAAGTGAAAGACACATATCATATCATATCACTTATAGGTGTTACCTAAAAATGGATACCAGGGCAGATATTTCCACGGAGAAGGGCAATCACAGATTCAGTAAACAAACTTATGGTTCACCAATGGAAAGGTGTGAGGATTGGTTTCATTACGATATCGGGGTTAACAGACATATACAAACACAGGTAACATATATAATCACCAAAGACCTATACAATACCAAGAGAGGACTACTCAACATTCTGTCATAACGTACATGGGAAAAGGATCCCAGGAAGAACAGTCATCTGTATATGTGTAAAAGAACCACATCTTTCACACCTACAACAAGCCAAACATTGTAATCAAACTTGCTGTAATAAAAAATAAAAAAATTAAATTAAAAACACGAACAAGAAGTAGTGAGACAAACGTGAGGGGCTTTCTCCTGGCACATTCCATTCTAAACTCCAATCTAGAACACCACTTCCACTGAGGCTCTCTTGCCCTAGTAACCAGATTTGGTAAGGGTGAACTGCTGCCACCTTGTGCCCGTTTCACACAACAGCAGCTTTAATCCCAGCGCTAGTGGTCAGTTGATATTCAAAATCATTGCAGGCCTGTAAATGACACCTGCCCTGAAAACAAATCCTGGGGTCACATATCGACCAAAAAATTCAAAGGACGTCCATATTTCAAAACGACCGTTTCAAAAGGCATATTTTACGCACATTAGTGTTCTGCTTCTTTTCCTTTCTTTCCTTTATTGTTAAAAAACACGGGAATGGAAAAAGGCATCCCTCAGAATGGGCGAAAATCGTTGCAGACGAATCAATGGACAGAGGTTTAATCTCCAATATATATATACAGCTCATGCAGCTTAATATTAAAAAAACAAACAACCCAAAAAAAATGGGCAGAAGATCTAAAGAGACGTTTCTTCAAAGGAGACACAGAGATGGCCAAGACGCACATGAAAAGCTGCTCAACAGCACTAATTATTAGAGAAATGCAAATCAAAACTACAATGAGGTATCACCTCACACCTGTTAGAATCGGCATCATCAGAAAATCTACAAACAACCAATTCTGGGGAGGGTGTGGACAAAAGGAGCCCTCTTCCACTATTGGTGGGAATGTAAATTGATACAGTCACTATGGAGAACAGTATGGAGTTTCCTTAAAAAAATTAGAAATAGAATTTCCATCTGATCCAGCAATCCCACTTCTGGGCATATACCCAGAGAAAACCGTATTTCAAAAAGGCACATTCACCACAATGTTCGTTGCAGCACTATTTACAATAGCCAGGTAATGGAAGCAACCTAAATGCCCACAGACAGATGAATGGATAAAGATGTGGTACATATATAAAATGGAATATTACTCGGCCATTAAAAGGAATGAAACTGGGTCATTTGTAGAGACATCGATGGATCCAGAGACTGTCATACAGAATGAAGTAAGTCAGAAAGAGGAAAACAAATATTGTATATTAATGCATATATGTGGAGCCTAAAAATGGTACAGATGAACTGGTTTGCAGGGAAGAAATAGAGACACAGAGGTAGAGAACAAACGTATGGACACCAAGTGTGGGAAGCCATGGGGTGGTGGTGGTGGGATGAGTTGGGAGTTTGGGATTGACCTGTATACATGTATATGCATAAAATACATAACTAATAATAACGTGCTGTATAAAAAAATAAATAAAATTAAATTTCAAAATTTTAAAAAATAAAATTTAAAAATAAAACAGAAAAAAGTTCTTCCCGTCACACAGATGTATTTATAGGAATGAATTATTTCCATGCTTATATCTATAAATACATAAAAGAGGAATAAAATCTAACTTGAACCATAAAAAAAAAAGTGAACCCACGAGTTATACAGAGGAAAACCCTATCAGGGCACTTGCTCTAGTGGTAAACAATTATGAAATTGGTCAGACGTGGGGAACCATCTCCCATACAGCCAGCAACCCACCCCCCACGCAAGGAGCTTCCTCATTGCTAAGCTGGGGGACCATGCCGAGGCATCTGTGAGTAAACGTGAGCTGAGCCCCAGGCCAGCTGCTGCTGAACTGTTCCCACCCTTTCCAGGTAAAACACCTGAATATGTACAAGGGCTTGAAAGCCTAGAGGAAGGACCATGGAGCCACACCAGCGACCGCACGCAGGCCAACTTGGTGCCTGCAGGCCAGCCAGTGTGGTCCTGGCACCGGGCGCTCTTCCAGAAGCTTTCCATTGCCCTGCCTGAGATACCCCTCCTGTCCCGGCCCCCACTGCTTTTTTCCTTCCTCACCTCTGTCCGGAGAGAAATTCCAGCGGAAGGTATGGGTGACACAACCTCTTCTTTACAGGCGGCAGCCTGGCAACTCCTGCAGAAAGGCCAGCAGAACCCCACTCACACTGGGCCACCCACAAAGATGTGGCCCCTCACTCCCTCCCACCAGCACAGCCCCGAGACTGCTGACGGGGCAGAGAATATGGAGTCAGGCACAGCTTCAGGGGCTATTGCTGCCTGGAGCGCTGTTTATATTGACCTCAACGAGGCACACCTGGGGAGGGCGGGCCGTCAGTGTAAGGCTGCCCAGGTCAGCTAATCCACAACCCTCAGGGAATCACATTTTTGAAAATGGACCCCGCTAAGGCAGAAGAGAAGCCAAGGGAAAAAAGGACACAATGCCATTTGCAGCACCGTAGATGAGTCTAGAAGTAATCACGTGACTTGTAGTAAGTCAGAAAGTGAAAGACACATATCATATCACTTATAGGTGTTACCTAAAAATGGATACCAGGGCAGATATTTCCACGGAGAAGGGCAATCACAGATTCATTAAACAAACTTATGGTTCACCAATGGAAAGGTGTGAGGATTGGTTTCATTATGATATCGGGGTTAACAGACATATACAAACACAGGTGACATATATAATCACCAAAGACCTACAGAATACCAAGAGAGGACTACTCAACATTCTGTCATAACGTACATGGGAAAAGGATCCCAGGAAGAACAGTCATCTGTATATGTGTAAAAGAACCACATCTTTCACACCTACAACAAGCCAAACATTGTAATCAAACTTGCTGTAATAAAAAATAAAAAAATTAAATTAAAAACACGAACAAGAAGTAGTGAGACAAACGTGAGGGGCTTTCTCCTGGCACATTCCATTCTAAACTCCAATCTAGAACACCACTTCCACTGAGGCTCTCTTGCCCTAGTAACCAGATTTGGTAAGGGTGAACTGCTGCCACCTTGTGGCCGTTTCACACAACAGCAGCTTTAATCCCAGCGCTAATGGTCAGTTGATATTCAAAATCATTGCAGGCCTATAAATGACACCTGCCCTGAAAACAAATCCTGGGGTCACATATCGACCAAAAAATTCAAAGGACGTCCATATTTCAAAACGACCGTTTCAAAAGGCATATTTTACGCACATTAGTGTTCTGCTTCTTTTCCTTTCTTACCTTTTTTGTTAAAAAACACGGGAATGGAAAAAGGCATCCCTCAGAATGGGCGAAAATCGTTGCAGACGAATCAATGGACAGAGGTTTAATCTCCAATATATATATACAGCTCATGCAGCTTAATATTAAAAAAACAAACAACCCAAAAAAATGGGCAGAAGATCTAAAGAGACGTTTCTTCAAAGGAGACACAGAGATGGCCAAGACGCACATGAAAAGCTGCTTAACAGCACTAATTATTAGAGAAATGCAAATCAAAACTACAATGAGGTATCACCTCACACCTGTTAGAATCGGCATCATCAGAAAATCTACAAACAACCAATTCTGGGGAGGGTGTGGACAAAAGGAGCCCTCTTCCACTATTGGTGGGAATGTAAATTGATACAGTCACTATGGAGAACAGTATGGAGTTTCCTTAAAAAAATTAGAAATAGAATTTCCATCTGATCCAGCAATCCCACTTCTGGGCATATACCCAGAGAAAACCGTATTTCAAAAAGGCACATTCACCACAATGTTCGTTGCAGCACTATTTACAATAGCCAGGTAATGGAAGCAACCTAAATGCCCACAGACAGATGAATGGATAAAGATGTGGTACATATATAAAATGGAATATTACTCGGCCATTAAAAGGAATGAAACTGGGTCATTTGTAGAGACATCGATGGATCCAGAGACTGTCATACAGAATAAAGTAAGTCAGAAAGAGGAAAACAAATATTGTATATTAATGCATATATGTGGAGCCTAAAAATGGTACAGATGAACTGGTTTGCAGGGAAGAAATAGAGACACAGAGGTAGAGAACAAACGTATGGACACCAAGTGTGGGAAGCCATGGGGTGGTGGTGGTGGGATGAGTTGGGAGTTTGGGATTGACCTGTATACATGTATATGCATAAAATACATAACTAATAATAACGTGCTGTATAAAAAAATAAATAAAATTAAATTTCAAAATTTTAAAAAATAAAATTTAAAAATAAAACAGAAAAAAGTTCTTCCCGTCACACAGATGTATTTATAGGAATGAATTATTTCCATGCTTATATCTATAAATACATAAAAGAGGAATAAAATCTAACTTGAACCATAAAAAAAAAAGTGAACCCACGAGTTATACAGAGGAAAACCCTATCAGGGCACTTGCTCTAGTGGTAAACAATTCTGAAATTGGTCAGAGGTGGGGAACCATCTCCCATACAGCCAGCAACCCACCCCCCACGCAAGGAGCTTCCACATTGCAAAGCTGGGGGACCATGCCGAGGCATCTGTGAGTAAACGTGAGCTGAGCCCCAGGCCAGCTGCTGCTGAACTGTTCCCACCCTTTCCAGGTAAAACACCTGAATATGTACAAGGGCTTGAAAGCCTAGAGGAAGGACCGTGGAGCCACACCAGCGACAGCACGCAGGCCAACTTGGTGCCTGCAGGCCAGCCAGTGTGGTCCTGGCACCGGGCGCTCTTCCAGAAGCTTTCCATTGCCCTGCCTGAGATACCCCTCCTGTCCCGGCCCCCACTGCTTTTTTCCTTCCTCACCTCTGTCCGGAGAGAAATTCCAGCGGAAGGTATGGGTGACACAACCTCTTCTTTACAGGCGGCAGCATGGCAACTCCTGCAGAAAGGCCAGCAGAACCCCACTCACACTGGGCCACCCACAAAGATGTGGCCCCTCACTCCCTCCCACCAGCACAGCCCCGAGACTGCTGACGGGGCAGAGAATATGGAGTCAGGCACAGCTTCAGGGGCTATTGCTGCCTGGAGCGCTGTTTATATTGACCTCAACGAGGCACACCTGGGGAGGGCGGGCCGTCAGGGTAAGGCTGCCCAGGTCAGCTAATCCACAACCCTCAGGGAATCACATTGTTGAAAATGGACCCCGCTAAGGCAGAAGAGAAGCCAAGGGAAAAAAGGACACAATGCCATTTGCAGCACCGTAGATGAGTCTAGAAGTAATCACGTGACTTGTAGTAAGTCAGAAAGTGAAAGACACATATATCATATCACTTATAGGTGTTACCTAAAAATGGATACCAGGGCAGATATTTCCACGGAGAAGGGCAATCACAGATTCATTAAACAAACTTATGGTTCACCAATGGAAAGGTGTGAGGATTGGTTTCATTACGATATCGGGGTTAACAGACATATACAAACAGAGGTGACATATATAATCACCAAAGACCTACAGAATACCAAGAGAGGACTACTCAACATTCTGTCATAACGTACATGGGAAAAGGATCCCAGGAAGAACAGACATCTGTATATGTGTAAAAGAACCACATCTTCCACACCTACAACAAGCCAAACATTGTAATCAAACTTGCTGTAATAAGAAATAAAAAATTAAATTAAAAACACGAACAAGAAGTAGTGAGACAAACGTGAGGGGCTTTCTCCTGGCACATTCCATTCTAAACTCCAATCTAGAACACCACTTCCACTGAGGCTCTCTTGCCCTAGTAACCAGATTTGGTAAGGGTGAACTGCTGCCACCTTGTGGCCGTTTCACACAACAGCAGCTTTAATCCCAACGCTAATGGTCAGTTGATATTCAAAATCATTGCAGGCCTGTAAATGACACCTGCCCTGAAAACAAATCCTGGGGTCACATATCGACCAAAAAATTCAAAGGACGTCCATATTTCAAAACGACCGTTTCAAAAGGCATATTTTACGGACATTAGTGTTCTGCTTCTTTCCTTTCTTTCCTTTTTTGTTAAAAAAAAACGGGAATGGAAAAAGGCATCCCTCAGAATGGGCAAAAATAGTTGCAGACGAATCAATGGACAGAGGTTTAATCTCCAATATATATATACAGCTCATGCAGCTTAATATTAAAAAAACAAACAACCCAAAAAAAATGGGCAGAAGATCTAAAGAGACGTTTCTTCAAAGGAGACACAGAGATGGCCAAGACGTACATGAAAAGCTGCTTAACAGCACTAATTATTAGAGAAATGCAAATCAAAACTACAATGAGGTATCACCTCACACCTGTTAGAATCGGCATCATCAGAAAATCTACAAACAACCAATTCTGGGGAGGGTGTGGACAAAAGGAGCCCTCTTCCACTATTGGTGGGAATGTAAATTGATACAGTCACTATGGAGAACAGTATGGAGTTTCCTTAAAAAAATTAGAAATAGAATTTCCATCTGATCCAGCAATCCCACTTCTGGGCATATACCCAGAGAAAACCGTATTTCAAAAAGGCACATTCACCACAATGTTCGTTGCAGCACTATTTACAATAGCCAGGTAATGGAAGCAACCTAAATGCCCACAGACAGATGAATGGATAAAGATGTGGTACATATATAAAATGGAATATTACTCGGCCATTAAAAGGAATGAAACTGGGTCATTTGTAGAGACATCGATGGATCCAGAGACTGTCATACAGAATGAAGTAAGTCAGAAAGAGGAAAACAAATATTGTATATTAATGCATATATGTGGAGCCTAAAAATGGTACAGATGAACTGGTTTGCAGGGAAGAAATAGAGACACAGAGGTAGAGAACAAACGTATGGACACCAAGTGTGGGAAGCCATGGGGTGGTGGTGGTGGGATGAGTTGGGAGTTTGGGATTGACCTGTATACATGTATATGCATAAAATACATAACTAATAATAACGTGCTGTATAAAAAAATAAATAAAATTAAATTTCAAAATTTTAAAAAATAAAATTTAAAAATAAAACAGAAAAAAGTTCTTCCCGTCACACAGATGTATTTATAGGAATGAATTATTTCCATGCTTATATCTATAAATACATAAAAGAGGAATAAAATCTAACTTGAACCATAAAAAAAAAAGTGAACCCACGAGTTATACAGAGGAAAACCCTATCAGGGCACTTGCTCCAGTGGTAAACAATTCTGAAATTGGTCAGAGGTGGGGAACCATCTCCCATACAGCCAGCAACCCACCCCCCACGCAAGGAGCGTCCTCATTGCAAAGCTGGGGGACCGTGCCGAGGCATCTGTGAGTAAACGTGAGCTGAGCCCCAGGCCAGCTGCTGCTGAACTGTTCCCACCCTTTCCAGGTAAAACACCTGAATATGTACAAGGGCTTGAAAGCCTAGAGGAAGGACCGTGGAGCCACACCAGCGACAGCACGCAGGCCAACTTGATGCCTGCAGGCCAGCCAGTGTGGTCCTGGCACCGGGCGCTCTTCCAGAAGCTTTCCATTGCCCTGCCTGAGATACCCCTCCTGTCCCGGCCCCCACTGATTTTTTCCTTCCTCACCTCTGTCCGGAGAGAAATTCCAGCAGAAGGTATGGGTGACACAACCTCTTCTTTACAGGCGGCAGCCTGGCAACTCCTGCAGAAAGGCCAGCAGAACCCCACTCACACTGGGCCACCCACAAAGCTGTGGCCCCTCACTCCCTCCCACCAGCACAGCCCCGAGACTGCTGACGGGGCAGAGAATATGGAGTCAGGCACAGCTTCAGGGGCTATTGCTGCCTGGAGCGCTGTTTATATTGACCTCAACGAGGCACACCTGGGGAGGGCGGGCCGGCAGGGTAAGGCTGCCCAGGTCAGCTAATCCACAACCCTCAGGGAATCACATTGGTGAAAATGGACCCCGCTAAGGCAGAAGAGAAGCCAAGGGAAAAAAGGACACAATGCCATTTGCAGCACCGTAGATGAGTCTAGAAGTAATCACGTGACTTGTAGTAAGTCAGAAAGTGAAAGACACATATCATATCATATCACTTATAGGTGTTACCTAAAAATGGATACCAGGGCAGATATTTCCACGGAGAAGGGCAATCACAGATTCAGTAAACAAACTTATGGTTCACCAATGGAAAGGTGTGAGGATTGGTTTCATTACGATATCAGGGTTAACAGACATATACAAACACAGGTGACATATATAATCACCAAAGACCTACAGAATACCAAGAGAGGACTACTCAACATTCTGTCATAACGTACATGGGAAAAGGATCCCAGGAAGAACAGACATCTGTATATGTGTAAAAGAACCACATCTTCCAAACCTACAACAAGCCAAACATTGTAATCAAACTTGCTGTAATAAAAAATAAAAAATTAAATTAAAAACACGAACAAGAAGTAGTGAGACAAACGTGAGGGGCTTTCTCCTGGCACATTCCATTCTAAACTCCAATCTAGAACACCACTTCCACTGAGGCTCTCTTGCACTAGTAACCAGATTTGGTAAGGGTGAACTGCTGCCACCTTGTGGCCGTTTCACACAAGAGCAGCTTTAATCCCAGCGCTAATGGTCAGTTGATATTCAAAATCATTGCAGGCCTGTAAATGACACCTGCCCTGAAAACAAATCCTGGGGTCACATATCGACCAAAAAATTCAAAGGACGTCCATATTTCAAAACGACCGTTTCAAAAGGCATATTTTTCGCACATTGGTGTTCTGCTTCTTTCCTTTCTTTCCTTTTTTGTTAAAAAAAAAACGGGAATGGAAAAAGGCATCCCTCAGAATGGGCAAAAATCGTTGCAGACGAATCAATGGACAGAGGTTTAATCTCCAATATATATAAACAGCTCATGCAGCTTAATATTAAAAAAACAAACAACCCCCCACAAAATGGGCAGAAGATCTAAAGAGACGTTTCTTCAAAGGAGACACAGAGATGGCCAAGACGCACATGAAAAGCTGATCAACAGCACAAATTATTAGAGAAATGCATATCAAAACTACAATGAGGTATCACCTCACACCTGTTAGAATCGGCATCATCAGAAAATCTACAAACAACCAATTCTGGGGAGGGTGTGGACAAAAGGAGCCCTCTTCCACTATTGGTGGGAATGTAAATTGATACAGTCACTATGGAGAACAGTATGGAGTTTCCTTAAAAAAACTAGAAATAGAATTTCCATCTGATCCAGCAATCCCATTTCTGGGCATATACCCAGAGAAAACCGTAAATCAAAAAGGCACATTCACCACAATGTTCGTTGCAGCACTATTTACAATAGCCAGGTAATAGAAGCAACCTAAATGCCCACAGACAGATGAATGGATAAAGATGTGGTACATATATAAAATGGAATATTACTCGGCCATTAAAAGGAATGAAACTGGGTCATTTGTAGAGACATCGATGGATCAAGAGACTGTCATACAGAATGAACTAAGTCAGAAAGAGGAAAACAAATATTGTATATTAATGCATATATGTGGAGCATAAAAATGGTACAGATGAACTGGTTTGCAGGGAAGAAATAGAGACACAGAGGTAGAGAACAAACGTATGGACACCAAGTGTGGGAAGCCATGGGGTGGTGGTGGTGGGATGAGTTGGAAGTTTGGGATTGACCTGTATACATGTATATGCATAAAATACATAACTAATAATAACGTGCTGTATAAAAAAATAAATAAAATTAAATTTCAAAATTTTAAAAAATAAAATTTAAAAATAAAACAGAAAAAAGTTCTTCCCGTCACACAGATGTATTTATAGGAATGAATTATTTCCATGCTTATATCTATAAATACATAAATGAGGAATAAAATCTAAGTTGAACCATAAAAAAAAAGTGAACCCACGAGTTATACAGAGGAAAACCCTATCAGGGCACTTGCTCCAGTGGTAAACAATTCTGAAATTGGTCAGAGGTGGGGAACCATCTCCCATACAGCCAGCAACCCACCCCCCACGCAAGGAGCGTCCTCATTGCAAAGCTGGGGGACCGTGCCGAGGCATCTGTGAGTAAACGTGAGCTGAGCCCCAGGCCAGCTGCTGCTGAATTGTTCCCACCCTTTCCAGGTAAAACACCTGAATATGTACAAGGGCTTGGAAGCCTAGAGGAAGGACCGTGGAGCCACACCAGCGACAGGACGCAGGCCAACTTGGTGCCTGCAGGCCAGCCAGTGTGGTCCTGGCACCGGGCGCTCTTCCAGAAGCTTTCCATTGCCCTGCCTGAGATACCCCTCCTGTCCCGGCCCCCACTGCTTTTTTCCTTCCTCACCTCTGTCCGGAGAGAAATTCCAGCAGAAGGTATGGGTGACACACCTCTTCTTTACAGGTGGCAGCCTGGCAACTCCTGCAGAAAGGCCAGCAGAACCCCACTCACACTGGGCCACCCACAAAGCTGTGGCCCCTCACTCCCTCCCACCAGCACAGCCCCGAGACTGCTGACGGGGCAGAGAATATGGAGTCAGGCACAGCTTCAGGGGCTATTGCTGCCTGGAGCGCTGTTTATATTGACCTCAACGAGGCACACCTGGGGAGGGCGGGCCGGCAGGGTAAGGCTGCCCAGGTCAGCTAATCCACAACCCTCAGGGAATCACACTGGTGATAATGGACCCCGCTAAGGCAGAAGAGAAGCCAAGGGAAAAAAGGACACAATGCCATTTGCAGCACCATAGATGAGTCTAGAAGTAATCACGTGACTTTAGTAAGTCAGAAAGTGAAAGACACATATCATATCATATCACTTATAGGTGTTACCTAAAAATGGATACCAGGGCAGATATTTCCACGGAGAAGGGCAATCACACATTCAGTAAACAAACTTATGGTTCACCAATGGAAAGGTGTGAGGATTGGTTTCATTACGATATCAGGGTTAACAGACATATACAAACACAGGTGACATATATAATCACCAAAGACCTACAGAATACCAAGAGAGGACTACTCAACATTCTGTCATAACGTACATGGGAAAAGGATCCCAGGAAGAACAGACATCTGTATATGTGTAAAAGAACCACATCTTCCAAACCTACAACAAGCCAAACATTGTAATCAAACTTGCTGTAATAAAACATAAAAAATTAAATTAAAAACACGAACAAGAAGTAGTGAGACAAACGTGAGGGGCTTTCTCCTGGCACATTCCATTCTAAACTCCAATCTAGAACACCACTTCCACTGAGGCTCTCTTGCACTAGTAACCAGATTTGGTAAGGGTGAACTGCTGCCACCTTGTGGCCGTTTCACACAACAGCAGCTTTAATCCCAGCGCTAATGGTCAGTTGATAGTCAAAATCATTGCAGGCCTGTAAATGACACCTGCCCTGAAAACAAATCCTGGGGTCACATATCGACCAAAAAATTCAAAGGACGTCCATATTTCAAAACGACCGTTTCAAAAGGCATATTTTACGCACATTGGTGTTCTGCTTCTTTCCTTTCTTTCCTTTTTTGTTAAAAAAAAAACGGGAATGGAAAAAGGCATCCCTCAGAATGGGCAAAAATCGTTGCAGACGAATCAATGGACAGAGGTTTAATCTCCAATATATATAAACAGCTCATGCAGCTTAATATTAAAAAAACAAACAACCCAAAAAAAATGGGCAGAAGATCTAAAGAGACGTTTCTTCAAAGGAGACACAGAGATGGCCAAGACGCACATGAAAAGCTGCTCAACAGCACTAATTATTAGAGAAATGCAAATCAAAACTACAATGAGTTATCACCTCACACCTGTTAGAATCGGCATCATCAGAAAATCTACAAACAACCAATTCTGGGGACAGTGTGGACAAAAGGAGCCCTCTTCCACTATTGGTGGGAATGTAAATTGATACAGTCACTATGGAGAACAGTATGGAGTTTCCTTAAAAAAATTAGAAATAGAATTACCATCTGATCCAGCAATCCCACTTCTGGGCATATACCCAGAGAAAACCGTATTTCAAAAAGGCACATTCACCACAATGTTCGTTGCAGCACTATTTACAATAGCCAGGTAATGGAAGCAACCTAAATGCCCACAGACAGATGAATGGATAAAGATGCGGTACATATATAAAATGGAATATTACTCGGCCATTAAAAGGAATGAAACTGGGTCATTTGTAGAGACATCGATGGATCAAGAGACTGTCATACAGAATGAAGTAAGTCAGAAAGAGGAAAACAAATATTGTATATTAATGCATATATGTGGAGCCTAAAAATGGTACAGATGAACTGGTTTGCAGGGAAGAAATAGAGACACAGAGGTAGAGAACAAACGTATGGACACCAAGTGTGGGAAGCCATGGGGTGGTGGTGGTGGGATGAGTTGGGAGTTTGGGATTGACCTGTATACATGTATATGCATAAAATACATAACTAATAATAACGTGCTGTATAAAAAAATAAATAAAATTAAATTTCAAAATTTTAAAAAATAAAATTTAAAAATAAAACAGAAAAAAGTTCTTCCCGTCACACAGATGTATTTATAGGAATGAATTATTTCCATGCTTATATCTATAAATACATAAAAGAGGAATAAAATCTAACTTGAACCATAAAAAAAAAAGTGAACCCACGAGTTATACAGAGGAAAACCCTATCAGGGCACTTGCTCTAGTGGTAAACAATTCTGAAATTGGTCAGAGGTGGGGAACCATCTCCCATACAGCCAGCAACCCACCCCCCACGCAAGGAGCTTCCACATTGCAAAGCTGGGGGACCATGCCGAGGCATCTGTGAGTAAACGTGAGCTGAGCCCCAGGCCAGCTGCTGCTGAACTGTTCCCACCCTTTCCAGGTAAAACACCTGAATATGTACAAGGGCTTGAAAGCCTAGAGGAAGGACCGTGGAGCCACACCAGCGACAGCACGCAGGCCAACTTGGTGCCTGCAGGCCAGCCAGTGTGGTCCTGGCACCGGGCGCTCTTCCAGAAGCTTTCCATTGCCCTGCCTGAGATACCCCTCCTGTCCCGGCCCCCACTGCTTTTTTCCTTCCTCACCTCTGTCCGGAGAGAAATTCCAGCGGAAGGTATGGGTGACACAACCTCTTCTTTACAGGCGGCAGCATGGCAACTCCTGCAGAAAGGCCAGCAGAACCCCACTCACACTGGGCCACCCACAAAGATGTGGCCCCTCACTCCCTCCCACCAGCACAGCCCCGAGACTGCTGACGGGGCAGAGAATATGGAGTCAGGCACAGCTTCAGGGGCTATTGCTGCCTGGAGCGCTGTTTATATTGACCTCAACGAGGCACACCTGGGGAGGGCGGGCCGTCAGTGTAAGGCTGCCCAGGTCAGCTAATCCACAACCCTCAGGGAATCACATTGTTGAAAATGGACCCCGCTAAGGCAGAAGAGAAGCCAAGGGAAAAAAGGACACAATGCCATTTGCAGCACCGTAGATGAGTCTAGAAGTAATCACGTGACTTGTAGTAAGTCAGAAAGTGAAAGACACATATATCATATCACTTATAGGTGTTACCTAAAAATGGATACCAGGGCAGATATTTCCACGGAGAAGGGCAATCACAGATTCATTAAACAAACTTATGGTTCACCAATGGAAAGGTGTGAGGATTGGTTTCATTACGATATCGGGGTTAACAGACATATACAAACAGAGGTGACATATATAATCACCAAAGACCTACAGAATACCAAGAGAGGACTACTCAACATTCTGTCATAACGTACATGGGAAAAGGATCCCAGGAAGAACAGACATCTGTATATGTGTAAAAGAACCACATCTTCCACACCTACAACAAGCCAAACATTGTAATCAAACTTGCTGTAATAAGAAATAAAAAATTAAATTAAAAACACGAACAAGAAGTAGTGAGACAAACGTGAGGGGCTTTCTCCTGGCACATTCCATTCTAAACTCCAATCTAGAACACCACTTCCACTGAGGCTCTCTTGCCCTAGTAACCAGATTTGGTAAGGGTGAACTGCTGCCACCTTGTGGCCGTTTCACACAACAGCAGCTTTAATCCCAACGCTAATGGTCAGTTGATATTCAAAATCATTGCAGGCCTGTAAATGACACCTGCCCTGAAAACAAATCCTGGGGTCACATATCGACCAAAA
The DNA here is from genome assembly GCF_964341445.2 of Mesoplodon mirus. Classification (NCBI taxonomy): domain Eukaryota; kingdom Metazoa; phylum Chordata; class Mammalia; order Artiodactyla; family Ziphiidae; genus Mesoplodon; species Mesoplodon mirus. Next base: position 103,659,767 of record NC_138987.1, on the reverse strand, counting down.
AATTCAAAGGACGTCCATATTTCAAAACGACCGTTTCAAAAGGCATATTTTACGGACATTAGTGTTCTGCTTCTTTCCTTTCTTTCCTTTTTTGTTAAAAAAAAACGGGAATGGAAAAAGGCATCCCTCAGAATGGGCAAAAATAGTTGCAGACGAATCAATGGACAGAGGTTTAATCTCCAATATATATATACAGCTCATGCAGCTTAATATTAAAAAAACAAACAACCCAAAAAAAATGGGCAGAAGATCTAAAGAGACGTTTCTTCAAAGGAGACACAGAGATGGCCAAGACGTACATGAAAAGCTGCTTAACAGCACTAATTATTAGAGAAATGCAAATCAAAACTACAATGAGGTATCACCTCACACCTGTTAGAATCGGCATCATCAGAAAATCTACAAACAACCAATTCTGGGGAGGGTGTGGACAAAAGGAGCCCTCTTCCACTATTGGTGGGAATGTAAATTGATACAGTCACTATGGAGAACAGTATGGAGTTTCCTTAAAAAAATTAGAAATAGAATTTCCATCTGATCCAGCAATCCCACTTCTGGGCATATACCCAGAGAAAACCGTATTTCAAAAAGGCACATTCACCACAATGTTCGTTGCAGCACTATTTACAATAGCCAGGTAATGGAAGCAACCTAAATGCCCACAGACAGATGAATGGATAAAGATGTGGTACATATATAAAATGGAATATTACTCGGCCATTAAAAGGAATGAAACTGGGTCATTTGTAGAGACATCGATGGATCCAGAGACTGTCATACAGAATGAAGTAAGTCAGAAAGAGGAAAACAAATATTGTATATTAATGCATATATGTGGAGCCTAAAAATGGTACAGATGAACTGGTTTGCAGGGAAGAAATAGAGACACAGAGGTAGAGAACAAACGTATGGACACCAAGTGTGGGAAGCCATGGGGTGGTGGTGGTGGGATGAGTTGGGAGTTTGGGATTGACCTGTATACATGTATATGCATAAAATACATAACTAATAATAACGTGCTGTATAAAAAAATAAATAAAATTAAATTTCAAAATTTTAAAAAATAAAATTTAAAAATAAAACAGAAAAAAGTTCTTCCCGTCACACAGATGTATTTATAGGAATGAATTATTTCCATGCTTATATCTATAAATACATAAAAGAGGAATAAAATCTAACTTGAACCATAAAAAAAAAAGTGAACCCACGAGTTATACAGAGGAAAACCCTATCAGGGCACTTGCTCCAGTGGTAAACAATTCTGAAATTGGTCAGAGGTGGGGAACCATCTCCCATACAGCCAGCAACCCACCCCCCACGCAAGGAGCGTCCTCATTGCAAAGCTGGGGGACCGTGCCGAGGCATCTGTGAGTAAACGTGAGCTGAGCCCCAGGCCAGCTGCTGCTGAACTGTTCCCACCCTTTCCAGGTAAAACACCTGAATATGTACAAGGGCTTGAAAGCCTAGAGGAAGGACCGTGGAGCCACACCAGCGACAGCACGCAGGCCAACTTGATGCCTGCAGGCCAGCCAGTGTGGTCCTGGCACCGGGCGCTCTTCCAGAAGCTTTCCATTGCCCTGCCTGAGATACCCCTCCTGTCCCGGCCCCCACTGATTTTTTCCTTCCTCACCTCTGTCCGGAGAGAAATTCCAGCAGAAGGTATGGGTGACACAACCTCTTCTTTACAGGCGGCAGCCTGGCAACTCCTGCAGAAAGGCCAGCAGAACCCCACTCACACTGGGCCACCCACAAAGCTGTGGCCCCTCACTCCCTCCCACCAGCACAGCCCCGAGACTGCTGACGGGGCAGAGAATATGGAGTCAGGCACAGCTTCAGGGGCTATTGCTGCCTGGAGCGCTGTTTATATTGACCTCAACGAGGCACACCTGGGGAGGGCGGGCCGGCAGGGTAAGGCTGCCCAGGTCAGCTAATCCACAACCCTCAGGGAATCACATTGGTGAAAATGGACCCCGCTAAGGCAGAAGAGAAGCCAAGGGAAAAAAGGACACAATGCCATTTGCAGCACCGTAGATGAGTCTAGAAGTAATCACGTGACTTGTAGTAAGTCAGAAAGTGAAAGACACATATCATATCATATCACTTATAGGTGTTACCTAAAAATGGATACCAGGGCAGATATTTCCACGGAGAAGGGCAATCACAGATTCAGTAAACAAACTTATGGTTCACCAATGGAAAGGTGTGAGGATTGGTTTCATTACGATATCAGGGTTAACAGACATATACAAACACAGGTGACATATATAATCACCAAAGACCTACAGAATACCAAGAGAGGACTACTCAACATTCTGTCATAACGTACATGGGAAAAGGATCCCAGGAAGAACAGACATCTGTATATGTGTAAAAGAACCACATCTTCCAAACCTACAACAAGCCAAACATTGTAATCAAACTTGCTGTAATAAAAAATAAAAAATTAAATTAAAAACACGAACAAGAAGTAGTGAGACAAACGTGAGGGGCTTTCTCCTGGCACATTCCATTCTAAACTCCAATCTAGAACACCACTTCCACTGAGGCTCTCTTGCACTAGTAACCAGATTTGGTAAGGGTGAACTGCTGCCACCTTGTGGCCGTTTCACACAAGAGCAGCTTTAATCCCAGCGCTAATGGTCAGTTGATATTCAAAATCATTGCAGGCCTGTAAATGACACCTGCCCTGAAAACAAATCCTGGGGTCACATATCGACCAAAAAATTCAAAGGACGTCCATATTTCAAAACGACCGTTTCAAAAGGCATATTTTTCGCACATTGGTGTTCTGCTTCTTTCCTTTCTTTCCTTTTTTGTTAAAAAAAAAACGGGAATGGAAAAAGGCATCCCTCAGAATGGGCAAAAATCGTTGCAGACGAATCAATGGACAGAGGTTTAATCTCCAATATATATAAACAGCTCATGCAGCTTAATATTAAAAAAACAAACAACCCCCCACAAAATGGGCAGAAGATCTAAAGAGACGTTTCTTCAAAGGAGACACAGAGATGGCCAAGACGCACATGAAAAGCTGATCAACAGCACAAATTATTAGAGAAATGCATATCAAAACTACAATGAGGTATCACCTCACACCTGTTAGAATCGGCATCATCAGAAAATCTACAAACAACCAATTCTGGGGAGGGTGTGGACAAAAGGAGCCCTCTTCCACTATTGGTGGGAATGTAAATTGATACAGTCACTATGGAGAACAGTATGGAGTTTCCTTAAAAAAACTAGAAATAGAATTTCCATCTGATCCAGCAATCCCATTTCTGGGCATATACCCAGAGAAAACCGTAAATCAAAAAGGCACATTCACCACAATGTTCGTTGCAGCACTATTTACAATAGCCAGGTAATAGAAGCAACCTAAATGCCCACAGACAGATGAATGGATAAAGATGTGGTACATATATAAAATGGAATATTACTCGGCCATTAAAAGGAATGAAACTGGGTCATTTGTAGAGACATCGATGGATCAAGAGACTGTCATACAGAATGAACTAAGTCAGAAAGAGGAAAACAAATATTGTATATTAATGCATATATGTGGAGCATAAAAATGGTACAGATGAACTGGTTTGCAGGGAAGAAATAGAGACACAGAGGTAGAGAACAAACGTATGGACACCAAGTGTGGGAAGCCATGGGGTGGTGGTGGTGGGATGAGTTGGAAGTTTGGGATTGACCTGTATACATGTATATGCATAAAATACATAACTAATAATAACGTGCTGTATAAAAAAATAAATAAAATTAAATTTCAAAATTTTAAAAAATAAAATTTAAAAATAAAACAGAAAAAAGTTCTTCCCGTCACACAGATGTATTTATAGGAATGAATTATTTCCATGCTTATATCTATAAATACATAAATGAGGAATAAAATCTAAGTTGAACCATAAAAAAAAAGTGAACCCACGAGTTATACAGAGGAAAACCCTATCAGGGCACTTGCTCCAGTGGTAAACAATTCTGAAATTGGTCAGAGGTGGGGAACCATCTCCCATACAGCCAGCAACCCACCCCCCACGCAAGGAGCGTCCTCATTGCAAAGCTGGGGGACCGTGCCGAGGCATCTGTGAGTAAACGTGAGCTGAGCCCCAGGCCAGCTGCTGCTGAATTGTTCCCACCCTTTCCAGGTAAAACACCTGAATATGTACAAGGGCTTGGAAGCCTAGAGGAAGGACCGTGGAGCCACACCAGCGACAGGACGCAGGCCAACTTGGTGCCTGCAGGCCAGCCAGTGTGGTCCTGGCACCGGGCGCTCTTCCAGAAGCTTTCCATTGCCCTGCCTGAGATACCCCTCCTGTCCCGGCCCCCACTGCTTTTTTCCTTCCTCACCTCTGTCCGGAGAGAAATTCCAGCAGAAGGTATGGGTGACACACCTCTTCTTTACAGGTGGCAGCCTGGCAACTCCTGCAGAAAGGCCAGCAGAACCCCACTCACACTGGGCCACCCACAAAGCTGTGGCCCCTCACTCCCTCCCACCAGCACAGCCCCGAGACTGCTGACGGGGCAGAGAATATGGAGTCAGGCACAGCTTCAGGGGCTATTGCTGCCTGGAGCGCTGTTTATATTGACCTCAACGAGGCACACCTGGGGAGGGCGGGCCGGCAGGGTAAGGCTGCCCAGGTCAGCTAATCCACAACCCTCAGGGAATCACACTGGTGATAATGGACCCCGCTAAGGCAGAAGAGAAGCCAAGGGAAAAAAGGACACAATGCCATTTGCAGCACCATAGATGAGTCTAGAAGTAATCACGTGACTTTAGTAAGTCAGAAAGTGAAAGACACATATCATATCATATCACTTATAGGTGTTACCTAAAAATGGATACCAGGGCAGATATTTCCACGGAGAAGGGCAATCACACATTCAGTAAACAAACTTATGGTTCACCAATGGAAAGGTGTGAGGATTGGTTTCATTACGATATCAGGGTTAACAGACATATACAAACACAGGTGACATATATAATCACCAAAGACCTACAGAATACCAAGAGAGGACTACTCAACATTCTGTCATAACGTACATGGGAAAAGGATCCCAGGAAGAACAGACATCTGTATATGTGTAAAAGAACCACATCTTCCAAACCTACAACAAGCCAAACATTGTAATCAAACTTGCTGTAATAAAACATAAAAAATTAAATTAAAAACACGAACAAGAAGTAGTGAGACAAACGTGAGGGGCTTTCTCCTGGCACATTCCATTCTAAACTCCAATCTAGAACACCACTTCCACTGAGGCTCTCTTGCACTAGTAACCAGATTTGGTAAGGGTGAACTGCTGCCACCTTGTGGCCGTTTCACACAACAGCAGCTTTAATCCCAGCGCTAATGGTCAGTTGATAGTCAAAATCATTGCAGGCCTGTAAATGACACCTGCCCTGAAAACAAATCCTGGGGTCACATATCGACCAAAAAATTCAAAGGACGTCCATATTTCAAAACGACCGTTTCAAAAGGCATATTTTACGCACATTGGTGTTCTGCTTCTTTCCTTTCTTTCCTTTTTTGTTAAAAAAAAAACGGGAATGGAAAAAGGCATCCCTCAGAATGGGCAAAAATCGTTGCAGACGAATCAATGGACAGAGGTTTAATCTCCAATATATATAAACAGCTCATGCAGCTTAATATTAAAAAAACAAACAACCCAAAAAAAATGGGCAGAAGATCTAAAGAGACGTTTCTTCAAAGGAGACACAGAGATGGCCAAGACGCACATGAAAAGCTGCTCAACAGCACTAATTATTAGAGAAATGCAAATCAAAACTACAATGAGTTATCACCTCACACCTGTTAGAATCGGCATCATCAGAAAATCTACAAACAACCAATTCTGGGGACAGTGTGGACAAAAGGAGCCCTCTTCCACTATTGGTGGGAATGTAAATTGATACAGTCACTATGGAGAACAGTATGGAGTTTCCTTAAAAAAATTAGAAATAGAATTACCATCTGATCCAGCAATCCCACTTCTGGGCATATACCCAGAGAAAACCGTATTTCAAAAAGGCACATTCACCACAATGTTCGTTGCAGCACTATTTACAATAGCCAGGTAATGGAAGCAACCTAAATGCCCACAGACAGATGAATGGATAAAGATGTGGTACATATATAAAATGGAATATTACTCGGCCATTAAAAGGAATGAAACTGGGTCATTTGTAGAGACATCGATGGATCGAGAGACTGTCATACAGAATGAAGTAAGTCAGAAAGAGGAAAACAAATATTGTATATTAATGCATATATGTGGAGCCTAGAAATGGTACAGATGAACTGGTTTGCAGGGAAGAAATAGAGACACAGAGGTAGAGAACAAACGTATGGACACCAAGTGTGGGAAGCCATGGGGTGGTGGTGGTCGGATGAGTTCGGAGTTTGGGATTGACCTGTATACATGTATATGCATAAAATACATAACTAATAATAACGTGCTGTATAAAAAAATAAATAAAATTAAATTTCAAAGTTTTAAAAAATAAAATTTAAAAATAAAACAGAAAAAAGTTCTTCCCGTCACACAGATGTATTTATAGGAATGAATTATTTCCATGCTTATATCTATAAATACATAAAAGAGGAATTAAATCTAACTGGAACCATAAAAGGAAAAAAAAAACCTGAACCCACGAATTATACAGAGGAAAACCCTATCAGGGTACTTGCTCCAGTGGTAAACAATTCTGAAATTGGTCAGAGGTGGGGAACCATCTCCCATACAGCCAGCAACCCACCACCCACGCAAGGAGCGTCCTCATTGCAAAGCTGGGGGACCGTGCCGAGGCATCTGTGAGTAAACGTGAGCTGAGCCCCAGGCCAGCTGCTGCTGAACTGTTCCCACCCTTTCCAGGTAAAACACCTGAATATGTACAAGGGCTTGAAAGCCTAGAGGAAGGACCGTGGAGCCACACCAGCGACAGCACGCAGGCCAACTTGGTGCCTGCAGGACAGCCAGGGTGGTGCTGGCACCGGGCGCTCTTCCAGAAGCTTTCCATTGCCCTGCCTGAGATAGCCCTCCTGTCCCGGCCCCCACTGCTTTTTTCCTTCCTCACCTCTGTCCGGAGAGAAATTCCAGCAGAAGGTATGGGTGACACAACCTCTTCTTTACAGGCGGCAGCCTGGCAACTCCTGCAGAAAGGCCAGCAGATCCCCACTCACACCGGGCCACCCACAAAGTTGTGGCCCCTCACTCGCTCCCACCACACAGCCCCGAGACTGCTGACGGGGCAGAGAATATGGAGTCAGGCACAGCTTCAGGGGCTATTGCTGCCTGGAGCGCTGTTTATATTGACCTCAACGAGGCACACCTGAGGAGGGTGGGCCGGCAGGGTAAGGCTGCCCAGGTCAGCTAATCCACAACCTTCAGGGAATCACATTGTTGAAAATGGACCCCGCTAAGGCAGAAGAGAAGCCAAGGGAAAAAAGGACACAATGCCATTTGCAGCACCGTAGATGAGTCTAGAAGTAATCACGTGACTTGTAGTAAGTCAGAAAGTGAAAGACACATATCATATCATATCACTTATAGGTGTTACCTAAAAATGGATACCAGGGCAGATATTTCCACGGAGAAGGGCAATCACAGATTCATTAAACAAACTTATGGTTCACCAATGGAAAGGTGTGAGGATTGGTTTCATTACAATATCGGGGTTAACAGACATATACAAACACAGGTGACATATATAATCACCAAAGACCTACAGAATACCAAGAGAGGACTACTCAACATTCTGTCATAACGTACATGGGAAAAGAATCCCAGGAAGAACAGACGTCTGTATATGTGTAAAAGAACCACATCTTCCACACCTACAACAAGCCAAACATTGTAATCAAACTTGCTGTAATAAAAAATAAAAAATTAAATTAAAATCACGAACAAGAAGTAGTGAGACAAACGTGAGGGGCTTTCTCCTGGCACATTCCATTCTAAACTCCAATCTAGAACACCACTTCCACTGAGGCTCTCTTGCCCTAGTAACCAGATTTGGTAAGGGTGAACTGCTGCCACCTTGTGGCCGTTTCACACAACAGCAGCTTTAATCCCAACGCTAATGGTCAGTTGCTATCCAAAATCATTGCAGTCCTGTAAATGACACCTGCCCTGAAAACAAATCCTGGGGTCACATATCGACCAAAAAATTCAAAGGACGTCCATATTTCAAAACGACCGTTTCAAAAGGCATATTTTATGCCCATTAGTGTTCTGCTTCTTTCCTTTCTTTCCTTTTTTGTTAAAAAAAACGGGAATGGAAAAAGGCATCCCTCAGAATGGGCGAAAATCGTTGCAGACGAATCAATGGACAGAGGTTTAATCTCCAATATATATAAACAGATCATGCAGCTTAATATTAAAAAAACAAACAACCCAAAAAAAATGGGCAGAAGATCTAAAGAGACGTTTCTTCAAAGGAGACACAGAGATGGCCAAGACGCACATGAAAAGCTGCTCAACAGCACTAATTATTAGAGAAATGCAAATCAAAACTACAATGAGTTATCACCTCACACCTGTTAGAATCGGCATCATCAGAAAATCTACAAACAACCAATTCTGGGGATGGTGTGGACAAAAGGAGCCCTCTTCCACTATTGGTGGGAATGTAAATTGATACAGTCACTATGGAGAACAGTATGGAGTTTCCTTAAAAAAATTAGAAATAGAATTACCATCTGATCCAGCAATCCCACTTCTGGGCATATACCCAGAGAAAACCGTATTTCAAAAAGGCACATTCACCACAATGTTCGTTGCAGCACTATTTACAATAGCCAGGTAATGGAAGCAACCTAAATGCCCACAGACAGATGAATGGATAAAGATGTGGTACATATATAAAATGGAATATTACTCGGCCATTAAAAGGAATGAAACTGGGTCATTTGTAGAGACATCGATGGATCGAGAGACTGTCATACAGAATGAAGTAAGTCAGAAAGAGGAAAACAAATATTGTATATTAATGCATATATGTGGAGCCTAGAAATGGTACAGATGAACTGGTTTGCAGGGAAGAAATAGAGACACAGAGGTAGAGAACAAACGTATGGACACCAAGTGTGGGAAGCCATGGGGTGGTGGTGGTCGGATGAGTTCGGAGTTTGGCATTGACCTGTATACATGTATATGCATAAAATACATAACTAATAATAACGTGCTGTATAAAAAAATAAATAAAATTAAATTTCAAAGTTTTAAAAAATAAAATTTAAAAATAAAACAGAAAAAAGTTCTTCCCGTCACACAGATGTATTTATAGGAATGAATTATTTCCATGCTTATATCTATAAATACATAAAAGAGGAATTAAATCTAACTGGAACCATAAAAGGAAAAAAAAAACTGAACCCACGAGTTATACAGAGGAAAACCCTATCAGGGCACTTGCTCCAGTGGTAAACAATTCTGAAATTGGTCAGAGGTGGGGAACCATCTCCCATACAGCCAGCAACCCACCACCCACGCAAGGAGCGTCCTCATTGCAAAGCTGGGGGACCGTGCCGAGGCATCTGTGAGTAAACGTGAGCTGAGCCCCAGGCCAGCTGCTGCTGAACTGTTCCCACCCTTTCCAGGTAAAACACCTGAATATGTACAAGGGCTTGAAAGCCTAGAGGAAGGACCGTGGAGCCACACCAGCGACAGCACGCAGGCCAACTTGGTGCCTGCAGGACAGCCAGGGTGGTCCTGGCACCGGGCGCTCTTCCAGAAGCTTTCCATTGCCCTGCCTGAGATAGCCCTCCTGTCCCGGCCCCCACTGCTTTTTTCCTTCCTCACCTCTGTCCGGAGAGAAACTCCAGCAGAAGGTATGGGTGACACAACCTCTTCTTTACAGGCGGCAGCCTGGCAACTCCTGCAGAAAGGCCAGCAGAACCCCACTCACACCGGGCCACCCACAAAGTTGTGGCCCCTCACTCGCTCCCACCACACAGCCCCGAGACTGCTGACGGGGCAGAGAATATGGAGTCAGGCACAGCTTCAGGGGCTATTGCTGCCTGGAGCGCTGTTTATATTGACCTCAACGAGGCACACCTGAGGAGGGTGGGCCGGCAGGGTAAGGCTGCCCAGGTCAGCTAATCCACAACCTTCAGGGAATCACATTGTTGAAAATGGACCCCGCTAAGGCAGAAGAGAAGCCAAGGGAAAAAAGGACACAATGCCATTTGCAGCACCGTAGATGAGTCTAGAAGTAATCACGTGACTTGTAGTAAGTCAGAAAGTGAAAGACACATATCATATCATATCACTTATAGGTGTTACCTAAAAATGGATACCAGGGCAGATATTTCCACGGAGAAGGGCAATCACAGATTCATTAAACAAACTTATGGTTCACCAATGGAAAGGTGTGAGGATTGGTTTCATTACAATATCGGGGTTAACAGACATATGCAAACACAGGTGACATATATAATCACCAAAGACCTACAGAATACCAAGAGAGGACTACTCAACATTCTGTCATAACGTACATGGGAAAAGGATCCCAGGAAGAACAGACATCTGTATATGTGTAAAAGAACCACATCTTCCACACCTACAACAAGCCAAACATTGTAATCAAACTTGCTGTAATAAAAAATAAAAAATTAAATTAAAAACACGAACAAGAAGTAGTGAGACAAACGTGAGGGGCTTTCTCCTGGCACATTCCATTCTAAACTCCAATCTAGAACACCACTTCCACTGAGGCTCTCTTGCCCTAGTAACCAGATTTTGTAAGGGTGAACTGCTGCCACCTTGTGGCCGTTTCACACAACAGCAGCTTTAATCCCAATGCTAATGGTCAGTTGATATTCAAAATCATTGCAGGCCTGTAAATGACAACTGCCCTGAAAACAAATCCTGGGGTCACATATCGACCAAAAAATTCAAAGGACGTCCATATTTCAAAACGACCGTTTCAAAAGGCATATTTTACGCACATTGGTGTTCTGCTTCTTTCCTTTCTTTCCTTTTTTGTTAAAAAAAAACGGGAATGGAAAAAGGCATCCCTCAGAATGGGCGAAAATCGTTGCAGACGAATCAATGGACAGAGGTTTAATCTCCAATATATATAAACAGCTCATGCAGCTTAATATTAAAAAAACAAACAACCCAAAAAAAATGGGCAGAAGATCTAAAGAGACGTTTCTTCAAAGGAGACACAGAGATGGCCAAGACGCACATGAAAAGCTGCTCAACAACACTAATTATTAGAGAAATGCAAATCAAAACTACAATGAGGTATCACCTCACACCTGTTAGAATCGGCATCAGAAAATCTACAAACAAACAATTCTGGGGAGGGTGTGGACAAAAGGAGCCCTCTTCCACTATTGGTGGGAATGTAAATTGATACAGTCACTATGGAGAACAGTATGGAGTTTCCTTAAAAAAATTAGAAATAGAATTACCATCTGATCCAGCAATCCCACTTCTGGGCATATACCCAGAGAAAACCGTATTTCAAAAAGGCACATTCACCACAATGTTCGTTGCAGCACTATTTACAATAGCCAGGTAATGGAAGCAACCTAAATGCCCACAGACAGATGAATGGATAAAGATGTGGTACATATATAAAATGGAATATTACTCAGCCATAAAAAGGAATGAAACTGGGTCATTTGTAGAGACATCGATGGATCGAGAGACTGTCATACAGAATGAAGTAAGTCAGAAAGAGGAAAACAAATATTGTATATTAATGCATATATGTGGAGCCTAGAAATGGTACAGATGAACTGGTTTGCAGGGAAGAAATAGAGACACAGAGGTAGAGAACAAACGTATGGACACCAAGTGTGGGAAGCCATGGGGTGGTGGTGGTGGGATGAGTTGGGAGTTTGGGATTGACCTGTATACATGTATATGCATAAAATACATAACTAATAATAACGTGCTGTATAAAAAAAATAAATAAAATTAAATTTCAAAGTTTTAAAAAATAAAATTTAAAAATAAAACAGAAAAAATTTCTTCCCGTCACACAGATGTATTTATAGGAATGAATTATTTCCATGCTTATATCTATAAATACATAAAAGAGGAATTAAATCTAACTTGAACCATAAAAGAAAAAAAAAACCTGAACCCACGAGTTATACAGAGGAAAACCCTATCAGGGCACTTGCTCCAGTGGTAAACAATTCAGAAATTGGTCAGAGGTGGGGAACCATCTCCCATACAGCCAGCAACCCACCCCCCACGCAAGGAGCGTCCTGGTTGCAAAGCTGGGGGACCGTGCCGAGGCATCTGTGAGTAAACGTGAGCTGAGCCCCAGGCCAGCTGCTGCTGAACTGTTCCCACCCTTTCCAGGTAAAACACCTGAATATGTACAAGGGCTTGAAAGCCTAGAGGAAGGACCGTGGAGCCACACCAGCGACAGCACGCAGGCCAACTTGGTGCCTGCAGGCCAGCCAGGGTGGTCCTGGCCCCGGGCGCTCTTCCTGAAGCTTTCCATTGCCCTGCCTGAGATACCCCTCCTCTCCTGGCCCCCAATGCTTTTTTCCTTCGTCACCTCTGTCCGGAGAGAAATTCCAGCGGAAGGTATGGGTGACACATCCTCTTCTTTACAGGCGGCAGCCTGGCAACTCCTGCAGAAAGGCCAGCAGAACCCCACTCACACCGGGCCACCCACAAAGCTGTGGCCCCTCACTCCCTCCCACCAGCACAGCCCCGAGACTGCTGACGGGGCAGAGAATATGGAGTCAGGCACAGCTTCAGGGGCTATTGCTGCCTGGAGCGCTGTTTATATTGACCTCAACGAGGCACACCTGGGGAGGGCGTGCCAGCAGGGTAAGGCTGCCCAGGTCAGCTAATCCACAACCCTCAGGGAATCACATTGTTGAAAATGGACCCCGCTAAGGCAGAAGAGAAGCCAAGGGAAAGAAGGACACAATGCCATTTGCAGCACCGTAGATGAGTCTAGAAGTAATCACGTGACATGTAGTAAGTCAGAAAATGAAAGACACATATCATATCATATCACTTATAGGTGTTACCTAAAAATGGATACCAGGGCAGATATTTCCACGGAGAAGGGCAATCACAGATTCATTAAACAAACTTATGGTTCACCAATGGAAAGGTGTGAGGATTGGTTTCATTACGATATCGGGGTTAACAGACATATACAAACACAGGTGACATATATAATCACCAAAGACCTACAGAATACCAAGAGAGGACTACTCAACATTCTGTCATAACGTACATGGGAAAAGGATCCCAGGAAGAACAGTCATCTGTATATGTGTAAAAGAACCACATCTTTCACACCTACAACAAGCCAAACATTGTAATCAAACTTGCTGTAATAAAAAATAAAAAATTAAATTAAAAACACGAACAAGAAGAAGTGAGACAAACGTGAGGGGCTTTCTCCTGGCACATTCCATTCTAAAGTCCAATCTAGAACACCACTTCCACTGAGGCTCTCTTGACCTAGTAACCAGATTTGGTAAGGGTGAACTGCTGCCACCTTGTGGCCGTTTCACACAACAGCAGCTTTAATCCCAATGCTAATGGTCAGTTGATATTCAAAATCATTGCAGGCCTGTAAATGACACCTGCCCTGAAAACAAATCCTGGGGTCACATATCGACCAAAAAATTCAAAGGACGTCCATATTTCAAAACGACCGTTTCAAAAGGCATATTTTATGCACATTAGTGTTCTGCTTCTTTCCTTTCTTTCCTTTTTTGTTAAAAAAAAAACGGGAATGGAAAAAGGCATCCCTCAGAATGGGCGAAAATCGTTGCAGACGAATCAATGGACAGAGGTTTAATCTCCAATATATATAAACAGATCATGCAGCTTAATATTAAAAAAACAAACAACCCAAAAAAATGGGCAGAAGATCTAAAGAGACGTTTCTTCAAAGGAGACACAGAGATGGCAAAGACGCACATGAAAAGCTGCTCAACAGCACTAATTATTAGAGAAATGCAAATCAAAACTACAATGAGTTATCACCTCACACCTGTTAGAATCGGCATCATCAGAAAATCTACAAACAACCAATTCTGGGGACGGTGTGGACAAAAGGAGCCCTCTTCCACTATTGGTGGGAATGTAAATTGATACAGTCACTATGGAGAACAGTATGGAGTTTCCTTAAAAAAATTAGAAATAGAATTACCATCTGATCCAGCAATCCCACTTCTGGGCATATACACAGAGAAAACCGTATTTCAAAAAGGCACATTCACCACAATGTTCGTTGCAGCACTATTTAAAATAGCCAGGTAATAGAAGCAACCTAAATGCCCACAGACATATGAATGGATAAAGATGTGGTACATATATAAAATGGAATATTACTCGGCCATTAAAAGGAATGAAACTGGGTCATTTGTAGAGACATCGATGGAACGAGAGACTGTCATACAGAATGAAGTAAGTCAGAAAGAGGAAAACAAATATTGTATATTAATGCATATATGTGGAGCCTAGAAATGGTACAGATGAACTGGTTTGCAGGGAAGAAATAGAGACACAGAGGTAGAGAACAAACGTATGGACACCAAGTGTGGGAAGCCATGGGGTGGTGGTGGTGGGATGAGTTGGGAGTTTGGGATTGACCTGTATACATGTATATGCATAAAATACATAACTAATAATAACGTGCTGTATAAAAAAAATAAATAAAATTAAATTTCAAAGTTTTAAAAAATAAAATTTAAAAATAAAACAGAAAAAAGTTCTTCCCGTCACACAGATGTATTTATAGGAATGAATTATTTCCATGCTTATATCTATAAATACATAAAAGAGGAATTAAATCTAACTGGAACCATAAAAGAAAAAAAAAACCTGAACCCACGAGTTATACAGAGGAAAACCCTATCAGGGCACTTGCTCCAGTGGTAAACAATTCTGAAATTGGTCAGAGGTGGGGAACCATCTCCCATACAGCCAGCAACCCACCCCCCACGCAAGGAGCGTGCTCATTGCAAAGCTGGGGGACCGTGCCGAGGCATCTGTGAGTAAACGTGAGCTGAGCCCCAGGCCAGCTGCTGCTGAACTGTTCCCACCCTTCCCAGGTAAAACACCTGAATATGTACAAGGGCTTGAAAGCCTAGAGGAAGGACCGTGGAGCCACACCAGCGACAGCACGCAGGCCAACTTGGTGCCTGCAGGCCAGCCAGGGTTGTCCTGGCACCGGGCGCTCTTCCTGAAGCTTTCCATTGCCCTGCCTGAGATAGCCCTCCTGTCCCGGCCCCCACTGCTTTTTTCCTTCCTCACCTCTGTCCGGAGAGAAATTCCAGCAGAAGGTATGGGTGACACAACCTCTTCTTTACAGGCGGCAGCCTGGCAACTCCTGCAGAAAGGCCAGCAGAACCCCACTCACACCGGGCCACCCACAAAGCTGTGGCCCCTCACTCCCTCCCACCAGCACAGCCCCGAGACTGCTGACGGGGCAGAGAATATGGAGTCAGGCACAGCTTCAGGGGCTATTGCTGCCTGGAGCGCTGTTTATATTGACCTCAACGAGGCACACCTGGGGAGGGCGTGCCAGCACGGTAAGGCTGCCCAGGTCAGCTAATCCACAACTCTCAGGGAATCACATTGTTGAAAATG
Source organism: Mesoplodon mirus (assembly GCF_964341445.2). NCBI lineage: Eukaryota > Metazoa > Chordata > Mammalia > Artiodactyla > Ziphiidae > Mesoplodon > Mesoplodon mirus. The sequence continues at coordinate 103,644,170 of NC_138987.1, read as the reverse complement.
GACCCCGCTAAGGCAGAAGAGAAGCCAAGGGAAAGAAGGACACAATGCCATTTGCAGCACCGTAGATGAGTCTAGAAGTAATCACGTGACATGTAGTAAGTCAGAAAGTGAAAGACACATATCATATCATATCACTTATAGGTGTTACCTAAAAATGGATACCAGGGCAGATATTTCCACGGAGAAGGGCAATCACAGATTCATTAAACAAACTTATGGTTCACCAATGGAAAGGTGTGAGGATTGGTTTCATTACGATATCGGGGTTAACAGACATATACAAACACAGGTGACATATATAATCACCAAAGACCTACAGAATACCAAGAGAGGACTACTCAACATTCTGTCATAACGTACATGGGAAAAGGATCCCAGGAAGAACAGTCATCTGTATATGTGTAAAAGAACCACATCTTCCACACCTACAACAAGCCAAACATTGTAATCAAACTTGCTGTAATAAAAAATAAAAAAAATAAATTAAAAACATGAACAAGAAGTAGTGAGACAAACGTGAGGGGCTATCTCCTGGCACATTCCATTCTAAACTCCAATCTAGAACACCACTTCCACTGAGTCTCTCTTGCCCTAGTAACCAGATTTGGTAAGGGTGAACTGCTGCCACCTTGTGGCCGTTTCACACAACAGCAGCTTTAATCCCAGCGCTAATGGTCAGTTGCTATTCAAAATCATTGCAGGCCTGCAAATGACACCTGCCCTGAAAACAAATCCTGGGGTCACATATCAACCAAAAAATTCAAAGGACGTCCATATTTCAAAACGACCATTTCAAAAGGCATATTTTACGCACATTAGTGTTCTGCTTCTTTTCCTTTCTTTCCTTTTTTGTTAAAAAACACGGGAATGGAAAAAGGCATCCCTCAGAATGGGCGAAAATCGTTGCAGACGAATCAATGGACAGAGGTTTAATCTCCAATATATATAAACAGCTCATGCAGCTTAATATTAAAAAAAACAAACAACCCAAAAAAATGGGCAGAAATCTAAAGAGACGTTTCTTCAAAGGAGACAGAGATGGCCAAGACGCACATGAAAAGCTGCTCAACAGCACTAATTATTAGAGAAATGCAAATCAAAACTACAATGAGGTATCACCTCACACCTGTTAGAATCGGCATCAGAAAATCTACAAACAAACAATTCTGGGGAGGGTGTGGACAAAAGGAGCCCTCTTCCACTATTGGTGGGAATGTAAATTGATACAGTCACTATGGAGAACAGTATGGAGTTTCCTTAAAAAAATTAGAGATAGAATTACCATCTGATCCAGCAATCCCACTTCTGGGCATATACCCAGAGAAAACCGTATTTCAAAAAGGCACATTCACCACAATGTTCGTTGCAGCACTATTTACAATAGCCAGGTAATGGAAGCAACCTAAATGCCCACAGACAGATGAATGGATAAAGATGTGGTACATATATAAAATGGAATATTACTCAGCCATAAAAAGGAATGAAACTGGGTCATTTGTAGAGACATCGATGGATCGAGAGACTGTCATACAGAATGAAGTAAGTCAGAAAGAGGAAAACAAATATTGTATATTAATGCATATATGTGGAGCCTAGAAATGGTACAGATGAACTGGTTTGCAGGGAAGAAATAGAGACACAGAGGTAGAGAACAAACGTATGGACACCAAGTGTGGGAAGCCATGGGGTGGTGGTGGTGGGATGAGTTGGGAGTTTGGGATTGACCTGTATACATGTATATGCATAAAATACATAACTAATAATAACGTGCTGTATAAAAAAAATAAATAAAATTAAATTTCAAAGTTTTAAAAAATAAAATTTAAAAATAAAACAGAAAAAAGTTCTTCCCGTCACACAGATGTATTTATAGGAATGAATTATTTCCATGCTTATATCTATAAATACATAAAAGAGGAATTAAATCTAACTGGAACCATAAAAGAAAAAAAAAACCTGAACCCACGAGTTATACAGAGGAAAACCCTATCAGGGCACTTGCTCCAGCGGTAAACAATTCTGAAATTGGTCAGAGGTGGGGAACCATCTCCCATACAGCCAGCAACCCACCCCCCACGCAAGGAGCGTCCTCGTTGCAAAGCTGGGGGACCGTGCCGAGGCATCTGTGAGTAAACGTGAGCTGAGCCCCAGGCCAGCTGCTGCTGAACTGTTCCCACCCTTTCCAGGTAAAACACCTGAATATGTACAAGGGCTTGAAAGCCTAGAGGAAGGACCGTGGAGCCACACCAGCGACAGCACGCAGGCCAACTTGGTGCCTGCAGGCCAGCCAGGGTGGTCCTGGCCCCGGGCGCTCTTCCTGAAGCTTTCCATTGCCCTGCCTGAGATACCCCTCCTCTCCTGGCCCCCAATGCTTTTTTCCTTCGTCACCTCTGTCCGGAGAGAAATTCCAGCGGAAGGTATGGGTGACACATCCTCTTCTTTACAGGCGGCAGCCTGGCAACTCCTGCAGAAAGGCCAGCAGAACCCCACTCACACCGGGCCACCCACAAAGCTGTGGCCCCTCACTCCCTCCCACCAGCACAGCCCCGAGACTGCTGACGGGGCAGAGAATATGGAGTCAGGCACAGCTTCAGGGGCTATTGCTGCCTGGAGCGCTGTTTATATTGACCTCAACGAGGCACACCTGGGGAGGGCGTGCCAGCAGGGTAAGGCTGCCCAGGTCAGCTAATCCACAACCCTCAGGGAATCACATTGTTGAAAATGGACCCCGCTAAGGCAGAAGAGAAGCCAAGGGAAAGAAGGACACAATGCCATTTGCAGCACCGTAGATGAGTCTAGAAGTAATCACGTGACATGTAGTAAGTCAGAAAATGAAAGACACATATCATATCATATCACTTATAGGTGTTACCTAAAAATGGATACCAGGGCAGATATTTCCACGGAGAAGGGCAATCACAGATTCATTAAACAAACTTATGGTTCACCAATGGAAAGGTGTGAGGATTGGTTTCATTACGATATCGGGGTTAACAGACATATACAAACACAGGTGACATATATAATCACCAAAGACCTACAGAATACCAAGAGAGGACTACTCAACATTCTGTCATAACGTACATGGGAAAAGGATCCCAGGAAGAACAGTCATCTGTATATGTGTAAAAGAACCACATCTTTCACACCTACAACAAGCCAAACATTGTAATCAAACTTGCTGTAATAAAAAATAAAAAATTAAATTAAAAACACGAACAAGAAGAAGTGAGACAAACGTGAGGGGCTTTCTCCTGGCACATTCCATTCTAAAGTCCAATCTAGAACACCACTTCCACTGAGGCTCTCTTGCCCTAGTAACCAGATTTGGTAAGGGTGAACTGCTGCCACCTTGTGGCCGTTTCACACAACAGCAGCTTTAATCCCAACGCTAATGGTCAGTTGATATTCAAAATCATTGCAGGCCTGTAAATGACACCTGCCCTGAAAACAAATCCTGGGGTCACATATCGACCAAAAAATTCAAAGGACGTCCATATTTCAAAACGACCGTTTCAAAAGGCATATTTTATGCACATTAGTGTTCTGCTTCTTTCCTTTCTTTCCTTTTTTGTTAAAAGAAAACGGGAATGGAAAAAGGCATCCCTCAGAATGGGCGAAAATCGTTGCAGACGAATCAATGGACAGAGGTTTAATCTCCAATATATATAAACAGATCATGCAGCTTAATATTAAAAAAACAAACAACCCAAAAAAATGGGCAGAAATCTAAAGAGACGTTTCTTCAAAGGAGACACAGTGATGGCCAAGACGCACATGAAAAGCTGCTCAACAGCACTAATTATTAGAGAAATGCAAATCAAAAGTACAATGAGGTATCACCTCACACCTGTTAGAATCGGCATCAGAAAATCTACAAACAAACAATTCTGGGGAGGGTGTGGACAAAAGGAGCCCTCTTCCACTATTGGTGGGAATGTAAATTGATACAGTCACTATGGAGAACAGTATGGAGTTTCCTTAAAAAAATTAGAAATAGAATTACCATCTGATCCAGCAATCCCACTTCTGGGCATATACCCAGAGAAAACCGTATTTCAAAAAGGCACATTCACCACAATGTTCGTTGCAGCACTCTTTACAATAGCCAGGTAATGGAAGCAACCTAAATGCCCACAGACAGATGAATGGATAAAGATGTGGTACATATATAAAATGGAATATTACTCGGCCATAAAATGGAATGAAACTGGGTCATTTGTAGAGACATCGATGGATCGAGAGACTGTCATACAGAATGAAGTAAGTCAGAAAGAGGAAAACAAATATTGTATATTAATGCATATATGTGGAGCCTAGAAATGGTACAGATGAACTGGTTTGCAGGGAAGAAATAGAGACACAGAGGTAGAGAACAAACGTATGGACACCAAGTGTGGGAAGCCATGGGGTGGTGGTGGTGGGATGAGTTGGGAGTTTGGGATTGACCTGTATACATGTATATGCATAAAATACATAACTAATAATAACGTGCTGTATAAAAAAATAAATAAAATTAAATTTCAAAGTTTTAAAAAATAAAATTTAAAAATAAAACAGAAAAAAGTTCTTCCCGTCACACAGATGTATTTATAGGAATGAATTATTTCCATGCTTATATCTATAAATACATAAAAGAGGAATTAAATCTAACTTGAACCATAAAAGAAAAAAAAAACCTGAACCCACGAGTTATACAGAGGAAAACCCTATCAGGGCACTTGCTCCAGTGGTAAACAATTCAGAAATTGGTCAGAGGTGGGGAACCATCTCCCATACAGCCAGCAACCCACCCCCCACGCAAGGAGCGTCCTCGTTGCAAAGCTGGGGGACCGTGCCGAGGCATCTGTGAGTAAACGTGAGCTGAGCCCCAGGCCAGCTGCTGCTGAACTGTTCCCACCCTTTCCAGGTAAAACACCTGAATATGTACAAGGGCTTGAAAGCCTAGAGGAAGGACCGTGGAGCCACACCAGCGACAGCACGCAGGCCAACTTGGTGCCTGCAGGCCAGCCAGGGTGGTCCTGGCCCCGGGCGCTCTTCCTGAAGCTTTCCATTGCCCTGCCTGAGATACCCCTCCTCTCCTGGCCCCCAATGCTTTTTTCCTTCGTCACCTCTGTCCGGAGAGAAATTCCAGCGGAAGGTATGGGTGACACATCCTCTTCTTTACAGGCGGCAGCCTGGCAACTCCTGCAGAAAGGCCAGCAGAACCCCACTCACACCGGGCCACCCACAAAGCTGTGGCCCCTCACTCCCTCCCACCAGCACAGCCCCGAGACTGCTGACGGGGCAGAGAATATGGAGTCAGGCACAGCTTCAGGGGCTATTGCTGCCTGGAGCGCTGTTTATATTGACCTCAACGAGGCACACCTGGGGAGGGCGTGCCAGCAGGGTAAGGCTGCCCAGGTCAGCTAATCCACAACCCTCAGGGAATCACATTGTTGAAAATGGACCCCGCTAAGGCAGAAGAGAAGCCAAGGGAAAGAAGGACACAATGCCATTTGCAGCACCGTAGATGAGTCTAGAAGTAATCACGTGACATGTAGTAAGTCAGAAAATGAAAGACACATATCATATCATATCACTTATAGGTGTTACCTAAAAATGGATACCAGGGCAGATATTTCCACGGAGAAGGGCAATCACAGATTCATTAAACAAACTTATGGTTCACCAATGGAAAGGTGTGAGGATTGGTTTCATTACGATATCGGGGTTAACAGACATATACAAACACAGGTGACATATATAATCACCAAAGACCTACAGAATACCAAGAGAGGACTACTCAACATTCTGTCATAACGTACATGGGAAAAGGATCCCAGGAAGAACAGTCATCTGTATATGTGTAAAAGAACCACATCTTTCACACCTACAACAAGCCAAACATTGTAATCAAACTTGCTGTAATAAAAAATAAAAAATTAAATTAAAAACACGAACAAGAAGAAGTGAGACAAACGTGAGGGGCTTTCTCCTGGCACATTCCATTCTAAAGTCCAATCTAGAACACCACTTCCACTGAGGCTCTCTTGCCCTAGTAACCAGATTTGGTAAGGGTGAACTGCTGCCACCTTGTGGCCGTTTCACACAACAGCAGCTTTAATCCCAACGCTAATGGTCAGTTGATATTCAAAATCATTGCAGGCCTGTAAATGACACCTGCCCTGAAAACAAATCCTGGGGTCACATATCGACCAAAAAATTCAAAGGACGTCCATATTTCAAAACGACCGTTTCAAAAGGCATATTTTATGCACATTAGTGTTCTGCTTCTTTCCTTTCTTTCCTTTTTTGTTAAAAGAAAACGGGAATGGAAAAAGGCATCCCTCAGAATGGGCGAAAATCGTTGCAGACGAATCAATGGACAGAGGTTTAATCTCCAATATATATAAACAGATCATGCAGCTTAATATTAAAAAAACAAACAACCCAAAAAAATGGGCAGAAATCTAAAGAGACGTTTCTTCAAAGGAGACACAGTGATGGCCAAGACGCACATGAAAAGCTGCTCAACAGCACTAATTATTAGAGAAATGCAAATCAAAAGTACAATGAGGTATCACCTCACACCTGTTAGAATCGGCATCAGAAAATCTACAAACAAACAATTCTGGGGAGGGTGTGGACAAAAGGAGCCCTCTTCCACTATTGGTGGGAATGTAAATTGATACAGTCACTATGGAGAACAGTATGGAGTTTCCTTAAAAAAATTAGAAATAGAATTACCATCTGATCCAGCAATCCCACTTCTGGGCATATACCCAGAGAAAACCGTATTTCAAAAAGGCACATTCACCACAATGTTCGTTGCAGCACTCTTTACAATAGCCAGGTAATGGAAGCAACCTAAATGCCCACAGACAGATGAATGGATAAAGATGTGGTACATATATAAAATGGAATATTACTCGGCCATAAAATGGAATGAAACTGGGTCATTTGTAGAGACATCGATGGATCGAGAGACTGTCATACAGAATGAAGTAAGTCAGAAAGAGGAAAACAAATATTGTATATTAATGCATATATGTGGAGCCTAGAAATGGTACAGATGAACTGGTTTGCAGGGAAGAAATAGAGACACAGAGGTAGAGAACAAACGTATGGACACCAAGTGTGGGAAGCCATGGGGTGGTGGTGGTGGGATGAGTTGGGAGTTTGGGATTGACCTGTATACATGTATATGCATAAAATACATAACTAATAATAACGTGCTGTATAAAAAAATAAATAAAATTAAATTTCAAAGTTTTAAAAAATAAAATTTAAAAATAAAACAGAAAAAAGTTCTTCCCGTCACACAGATGTATTTATAGGAATGAATTATTTCCATGCTTATATCTATAAATACATAAAAGAGGAATTAAATCTAACTTGAACCATAAAAGAAAAAAAAACCTGAACCCACGAGTTATACAGAGGAAAACCCTATCAGGGCACTTGCTCCAGTGGTAAACAATTCAGAAATTGGTCAGAGGTGGGGAACCATCTCCCATACAGCCAGCAACCCACCCCCCACGCAAGGAGCGTCCTCGTTGCAAAGCTGGGGGACCGTGCCGAGGCATCTGTGAGTAAACGTGAGCTGAGCCCCAGGCCAGCTGCTGCTGAACTGTTCCCACCCTTTCCAGGTAAAACACCTGAATATGTACAAGGGCTTGAAAGCCTAGAGGAAGGACCGTGGAGCCACACCAGCGACAGCACGCAGGCCAACTTGGTGCCTGCAGGCCAGCCAGGGTGGTCCTGGCCCCGGGCGCTCTTCCTGAAGCTTTCCATTGCCCTGCCTGAGATACCCCTCCTCTCCTGGCCCCCAATGCTTTTTTCCTTCGTCACCTCTGTCCGGAGAGAAATTCCAGCGGAAGGTATGGGTGACACATCCTCTTCTTTACAGGCGGCAGCCTGGCAACTCCTGCAGAAAGGCCAGCAGAACCCCACTCACACCGGGCCACCCACAAAGCTGTGGCCCCTCACTCCCTCCCACCAGCACAGCCCCGAGACTGCTGACGGGGCAGAGAATATGGAGTCAGGCACAGCTTCAGGGGCTATTGCTGCCTGGAGCGCTGTTTATATTGACCTCAACGAGGCACACCTGGGGAGGGCGTGCCAGCAGGGTAAGGCTGCCCAGGTCAGCTAATCCACAACCCTCAGGGAATCACATTGTTGAAAATGGACCCCGCTAAGGCAGAAGAGAAGCCAAGGGAAAGAAGGACACAATGCCATTTGCAGCACCGTAGATGAGTCTAGAAGTAATCACGTGACATGTAGTAAGTCAGAAAATGAAAGACACATATCATATCATATCACTTATAGGTGTTACCTAAAAATGGATACCAGGGCAGATATTTCCACGGAGAAGGGCAATCACAGATTCATTAAACAAACTTATGGTTCACCAATGGAAAGGTGTGAGGATTGGTTTCATTACGATATCGGGGTTAACAGACATATACAAACACAGGTGACATATATAATCACCAAAGACCTACAGAATACCAAGAGAGGACTACTCAACATTCTGTCATAACGTACATGGGAAAAGGATCCCAGGAAGAACAGTCATCTGTATATGTGTAAAAGAACCACATCTTTCACACCTACAACAAGCCAAACATTGTAATCAAACTTGCTGTAATAAAAAATAAAAAATTAAATTAAAAACACGAACAAGAAGAAGTGAGACAAACGTGAGGGGCTTTCTCCTGGCACATTCCATTCTAAAGTCCAATCTAGAACACCACTTCCACTGAGGCTCTCTTGCCCTAGTAACCAGATTTGGTAAGGGTGAACTGCTGCCACCTTGTGGCCGTTTCACACAACAGCAGCTTTAATCCCAACGCTAATGGTCAGTTGATATTCAAAATCATTGCAGGCCTGTAAATGACACCTGCCCTGAAAACAAATCCTGGGGTCACATATCGACCAAAAAATTCAAAGGACGTCCATATTTCAAAACGACCGTTTCAAAAGGCATATTTTATGCACATTAGTGTTCTGCTTCTTTCCTTTCTTTCCTTTTTTGTTAAAAGAAAACGGGAATGGAAAAAGGCATCCCTCAGAATGGGCGAAAATCGTTGCAGACGAATCAATGGACAGAGGTTTAATCTCCAATCTATATAAACAGCTCATGCAGCTTAATATTAAAAAAACAAACAACCCAAAAAAATGGGCAGAAATCTAAAGAGACGTTTCTTCAAAGGAGACACAGAGATGGCCAAGACGCACATGAAAAGCTGCTCAACAGCACTAATTATTAGAGAAATGCAAATCAAAAGTACAATGAGGTATCACCTCACACCTGTTAGAATCGGCATCAGAAAATCTACAAACAAACAATTCTGGGGAGGGTGTGGACAAAAGGAGCCCTCTTCCACTATTGGTGGGAATGTAAATTGATACAGTCACTATGGAGAACAGTATGGAGTTTCCTTAAAAAAATTAGAAATAGAATTACCATCTGATCCAGCAATCCCACTTCTGGGCATATACCCAGAGAAAACCGTATTTCAAAAAGGCACATTCACCACAATGTTCGTTGCAGCACTCTTTACAATAGCCAGGTAATGGAAGCAACCTAAATGCCCACAGACAGATGAATGGATAAAGATGTGGTACATATATAAAATGGAATATTACTCGGCCATAAAAAGGAATGAAACTGGGTCATTTGTAGAGACATCGATGGATCGAGAGACTGTCATACAGAATGAAGTAAGTCAGAAAGAGGAAAACAAATATTGTATATTAATGCATATATGTGGAGCCTAGAAATGGTACAGATGAACTGGTTTGCAGGGAAGAAATAGAGACACAGAGGTAGAGAACAAACGTATGGACACCAAGTGTGGGAAGCCATGGGGTGGTGGTGGTGGGATGAGTTGGGAGTTTGGGATTGACCTGTATACATGTATATGCATAAAATACATAACTAATAATAACGTGCTGTATAAAAAAATAAATAAAATTAAATTTCAAAGTTTTAAAAAATAAAATTTAAAAATAAAACAGAAAAAAGTTCTTCCCGTCACACAGATGTATTTATAGGAATGAATTATTTCCATGCTTATATCTATAAATACATAAAAGAGGAATTAAATCTAACTTGAACCATAAAAGAAAAAAAAAACCTGAACCCACGAGTTATACAGAGGAAAACCCTATCAGGGCACTTGCTCCAGTGGTAAACAATTCAGAAATTGGTCAGAGGTGGGGAACCATCTCCCATACAGCCAGCAACCCACCCCCCACGCAAGGAGCGTCCTCGTTGCAAAGCTGGGGGACCGTGCCGAGGCATCTGTGAGTAAACGTGAGCTGAGCCCCAGGCCAGCTGCTGCTGAACTGTTCCCACCCTTTCCAGGTAAAACACCTGAATATGTACAAGGGCTTGAAAGCCTAGAGGAAGGACCGTGGAGCCACACCAGCGACAGCACGCAGGCCAACTTGGTGCCTGCAGGCCAGCCAGGGTGGTCCTGGCCCCGGGCGCTCTTCCTGAAGCTTTCCATTGCCCTGCCTGAGATACCCCTCCTCTCCTGGCCCCCAATGCTTTTTTCCTTCGTCACCTCTGTCCGGAGAGAAATTCCAGCGGAAGGTATGGGTGACACATCCTCTTCTTTACAGGCGGCAGCCTGGCAACTCCTGCAGAAAGGCCAGCAGAACCCCACTCACACCGGGCCACCCACAAAGCTGTGGCCCCTCACTCCCTCCCACCAGCACAGCCCCGAGACTGCTGACGGGGCAGAGAATATGGAGTCAGGCACAGCTTCAGGGGCTATTGCTGCCTGGAGCGCTGTTTATATTGACCTCAACGAGGCACACCTGGGGAGGGCGTGCCAGCAGGGTAAGGCTGCCCAGGTCAGCTAATCCACAACCCTCAGGGAATCACATTGTTGAAAATGGACCCCGCTAAGGCAGAAGAGAAGCCAAGGGAAAGAAGGACACAATGCCATTTGCAGCACCGTAGATGAGTCTAGAAGTAATCACGTGACATGTAGTAAGTCAGAAAATGAAAGACACATATCATATCATATCACTTATAGGTGTTACCTAAAAATGGATACCAGGGCAGATATTTCCACGGAGAAGGGCAATCACAGATTCATTAAACAAACTTATGGTTCACCAATGGAAAGGTGTGAGGATTGGTTTCATTACGATATCGGGGTTAACAGACATATACAAACACAGGTGACATATATAATCACCAAAGACCTACAGAATACCAAGAGAGGACTACTCAACATTCTGTCATAACGTACATGGGAAAAGGATCCCAGGAAGAACAGTCATCTGTATATGTGTAAAAGAACCACATCTTCCACACCTACAACAAGCCAAACATTGTAATCAAACTTGCTGTAATAAAAAATAAAAAAAAATAAATTAAAAACATGAACAAGAAGTAGTGAGACAAACGTGAGGGGCTATCTCCTGGCACATTGCATTCTAAACTCCAATCTAGAACACCACTTCCACTGAGGCTCTCTTGCCCTAGTAACCAGATTTGGTAAGGGTGAACTGCTGCCACCTTGTGGCCGTTTCACACAACAGCAGCTTTAATCCCAGCGCTAATGGTCAGTTGCTATTCAAAATCATTGCAGGCCTGTAAATGACACCTGCCCTGAAAACAAATCCTGGGGTCACATATCAACCAAAAAATTCAAAGGACATCCATATTTCAAAACGACCGTTTCAAAAGGCATATTTTACGCACATTAGTGTTCTGCTTCTTTTCCTTTCTTTCCTTTTTTGTTAAAAAACACGGGAATGGAAAAAGGCATCCCTCAGAATGGGCGAAAATCGTTGCAGACGAATCAATGGACAGAGGTTTAATCTCCAATATATATAAACAGCTCATGCAGCTTAATATTAAAAAAAACAAACAACCCAAAAAAATGGGCAGAAATCTAAAGAGACGTTTCTTCAAAGGAGACAGAGATGGCCAAGACGCACATGAAAAGCTGCTCAACAGCACTAATTATTAGAGAAATGCAAATCAAAACTACAATGAGGTATCACCTCACACCTGTTAGAATCGGCATCAGAAAATCTACAAACAAACAATTCTGGGGAGGGTGTGGACAAAAGGAGCCCTCTTCCACTATTGGTGGGAATGTAAATTGATACAGTCACTATGGAGAACAGTAAGGAGTTTCCTTAAAAAAATTAGAAATAGAATTACCATCTGATCCAGCAATCCCACTTCTGGGCATATACCCAGAGAAAACCGTATTTCAAAAAGGCACATTCACCACAATGTTCGTTGCACCACTATTTACAATAGCCAGGTAATGGAAGCAACCTAAATGCCCACAGACAGATGAATGGATAAAGATGTGGTACATATATAAAATGGAATATTACTCGGCCATAAAAAGGAATGAAACTGGGTCATTTGTAGAGACATCGATGGATCGAGAGACTGTCATACAGAATGAAGTAAGTCAGAAAGAGGAAAACAAATATTGTATATTAATGCATATATGTGGAGCCTAGAAATGGTACAGATGAACTGGTTTGCAGGGAAGAAATAGAGACACAGAGGTAGAGAACAAACGTATGGACACCAAGTGTGGGAAGCCATGGGGTGGTGGTGGTGGGATGAGTTGGGAGTTTGGGATTGACCTGTATACATGTATATGCATAAAATACATAACTAATAATAACGTGCTGTATAAAAAAAATAAATAAAATTAAATTTCAAAGTTTTAAAAAATAAAATTTAAAAATAAAACAGAAAAAAGTTCTTCCCGTCACACAGATGTATTTATAGGAATGAATTATTTCCATGCTTATATCTATAAATACATAAAAGAGGAATTAAATCTAACTTGAACCATAAAAGAAAAAAAAAACCTGAACCCACGAGTTATACAGAGGAAAACCCTATCAGGGCACTTGCTCCAGCGGTAAACAATTCAGAAATTGGTCAGAGGTGGGGAACCATCTCCCATACAGCCAGCAACCCACCCCCCACGCAAGGAGCGTCCTCATTGCAAAGCTGGGGGACCGTGCCGAGGCATCTGTGAGTAAACGTGAGCTGAGCCCCAGGCCAGCTGCTGCTGAACTGTTCCCACCCTTTCCAGGTAAAACACCTGAATATGTACAAGGGCTTGAAAGCCTAGAGGAAGGACCGTGGAGCCACACCAGCGACAGCACGCAGGCCAACTTGGTGCCTGCAGGCCAGCCAGGGTGGTCCTGGCCCCGGGCGCTCTTCCTGAAGCTTTCCATTGCCCTGCCTGAGATACCCCTCCTCTCCTGGCCCCCAATGCTTTTTTCCTTCGTCACCTCTGTCCGGAGAGAAATTCCAGCGGAAGGTATGGGTGACACATCCTCTTCTTTACAGGCGGCAGCCTGGCAACTCCTGCAGAAAGGCCAGCAGAACCCCACTCACACCGGGCCACCCACAAAGCTGTGGCCCCTCACTCCCTCCCACCAGCACAGCCCCGAGACTGCTGACGGGGCAGAGCATATGGAGTCAGGCACAGCTTCAGGGGCTATTGCTGCCTGGAGCGCTGTTTATATTGACCTCAACGAGGCACACCTGGGGAGGGCGTGCCGGCAGGGTAAGGCTGCCCAGGTCAGCTAATCCACAACCTTCAGGGAATCACATTGTTGAAAATGGACCCCTCTAAGGCAGAAGAGAAGCCAAGGGAAAAAAGGACACAATGCCATTTGCAGCACCGTAGATGATTCTAGAAGTAATCACGTGACTTGTAGTAAGTCAGAAAGTGAAAGACACATATCATATCATATCACTTATAGGTGTTACCTAAAAATGGATACCAGGGCAGATATTTCCACGGAGAAGGGCAATCACAGATTCATTAAACAAACTTATGGTTCACCAATGGAAAGGTGTGAGGATTGGTTTCATTACGATATCGGGGTTAACAGACATATACAAACACAGGTGACATATATAATCACCAAAGACCTACAGAATACCAAGAGAGGACTACTCAACATTCTGTCATAACGTACATGGGAAAAGGATCCCAGGAAGAACAGTCATCTGTATATGTGTAAAAGAACCACATCTTCCACACCTACAACAAGCCAAAAATTGTAATCAAACTTGCTGTAATAAAAAATAAAAAAATAAATTAAAAACACGAACAAGAAGTAGTGAGACAAACGTGAGGGGCTTTCTCCTGGCACATTGCATTCTAAACTCCAATCTAGAACACCACTTCCACTGAGGCTCTCTTGCCCTAGTAACCAGATTTGGTAAGGGTGAACTACTGCCACCTTGTGGCCGTTTCACACAACAGCAGCTTTAATCCCAGCGCTAATGGTCAGTTGATATTCAAAATCATTGCAGGCCTGTAAATGACACCTGCCCTGAAAACAAATCCTGGGGTCACATATCGACCAAAAAATTCAAAGGAGGTCCATATTTCAAAACGACCGTTTCAAAAGGCATATTTTACGCACATTAGTGTTCTGCTTCTTTTCCTTTCTTTCCTTTTTTGTTAAAAAACACGGGAATGGAAAAAGGCATCCCTCAGAATGGGCGAAAATCGTTGCAGACGAATCAATGGACAGAGGTTCAATCTCCAATATATATAAACAGCTCATGCAGCTTAATATTAAAAAAACCAACAACCCAAAAAATGGGCAGAAATCTAAAGAGACGTTTCTTCAAAGGAGACAGAGATGGCCAAGACGCACATGAAAAGCTGCTCAACAGCACTAATTATTAGAGAAATGCAAATCAAAACTACAATGAGGTATCTCCTCACACCTGTTAGAATCGGCATCATCAGAAAATCTACAAACAACCAATTCTGGGGAGGGTGTGGACAAAAGGAGCCCTCTTCCACTATTGGTGGGAATGTAAATTGATACAGTCACTATGGAGAACAGTATGGAGTTTCCTTAAAAAAATTAGAAATAGAATTACCATCTGATCCAGCAATCCCACTTCTGGGCATATACCCAGAGAAAACCGTATTTCAAAAAGGCACATTCACCACAATGTTTGTTGCAGCACTATTTACAATAGCCAGGTAATGGAAGCAACCTAAATGCCCACAGACAGATGAATGGATAAAGATGTGGTACATATATAAAATGGAATATTACTCGGCCATTAAAAGGAATGAAACTGGGTCATTTGTAGAGACATCGATGGATCGAGAGACTGTCATACAGAATGAAGTAAGTCAGAAAGAGGAAAACAAATATTGTATATTAATGCATATATGTGGAGCCTAGAAATGGTACAGATGAACTGGTTTGCAGGGAAGAAATAGAGACACAGAGGTAGAGAACAAACGTATGGACACCAAGTGTGGGAAGCCATGGGGTGGTGGTGGTGGGATGAGTTGGGAGTTTGGGATTGACCTGTATACATGTATATGCATAAAATACATAACTAATAATAACGTGCTGTATAAAAAAAATAAATAAAATTAAATTTCAAAGTTTTAAAAAATAAAATTTAAAAATAAAACAGAAAAAAGTTCTTCCCGTCACACAGATGTATTTATAGGAATGAATTATTTCCATGCTTATATCTATAAATACATAAAAGAGCAATTAAATCTAACTTGAACCATAAAAGAAAAAAAAACCTGAACCCACGAGTTATACAGAGGAAAACCCTATCAGGGCACTTGCTCCAGCGGTAAACAATTCAGAAATTGGTCAGAGGTGGGGAACCATCTCCCATACAGCCAGCAACCCACCCCCCACGCAAGGAGCGTCCTCATTGCAAAGCTGGGGGACCGTGCCGAGGCATCTGTGAGTAAACGTGAGCTGAGCCCCAGGCCAGCTGCTGCTGAACTGTTCCCACCCTTTCCAGGTAAAACACCTGAATATGTACAAGGGCTTGAAAGCCTAGAGGAAGGACCGTAGAGCCACACCAGCGATAGCACGCAGGCCACCTTGGTGCCAGCAGGACAGCCAGGGTGGTCCTGGCCCCGGGCGCTCTTCCAGAAGCTTTCCATTGCCCTGCCTGAGATACCCCTCCTGTCCCGGCCCCCACTGCTTTTTTCCTTCCTCACCTCTGTCAGGAGAGAAATTCCAGCGGAAGGTATGGGTGACACAACCTCTTCTTTACAGGCGGCAGCCTGGCAACTCCTGCAGAAAGGCCAGCAGAACCCCACTCACACCGGGCCACCCACAAAGCTGTGGCCCCTCAATCCCTCCCACCAGCACAGCCCCGAGACTGCTGACGGGGCAGAGAATATGGAGTCAGGCACAGCTTAAGGGGCTATTGCTGCCTGGTGCGCTGTTTATATTGACCTCAACGAGGCACACCTGGGGAGGGCGGGCCGGCAGGGTAAGGCTGCCCAGGTCAGCTAATCCACAACCCTCAGGGAATCACATTGTTGAAAATGGACCCCGCTAAGGCAGAAGAGAAGCCAAGGGAAAAAAGGACACAATGCCATTTGCAGCACCGTAGATGAGTCTAGAAGTAATCACGTGACTTGTACTAAGTCAGAAAGTGAAAGACACATATCATATCATATCACTTATAGGTGTTACCTAAAAATGGATACCAGGGCAGATATTTCCACGGAGAAGGGCAATCACAGATTCATTAAACAAATTTATGGTTCACCAATGGAAAGGTGTGAGGATTGGTTTCATTACGATATCGGGGTTAACAGACATATACAAACACAGGTGACATATATAATCACCAAAGACCTACAGAATACCAAGAGAGGACTACTCAACATTCTGTCATAACGTACATGGGAAAAGGATCCCAGGAAGAACAGACATCTGTATATGTGTAAAAGAACCACATCTTCCACACCTACAACAAGCCAAACATTGTAATCAAACTTGCTGTAATAACAAATAAAAAATTAAATTAAAAACACGAACAAGAAGTAGTGAGACAAACGTGAGGGGCTTTCTCCTGGCACATTCCATTCTAAACTCCAATCTAGAACACCACTTCCACTGAGGCTCTCTTGCCCTAGTAACCAGATTTGGTAAGGGTGAACTGCTGCCACCTTGTGGCCGTTTCACACAACAGCAGCTTTAATCCCAACGCTAATGGTCAGTTGATATTCAAAATCATTGCAGGCCTGTAAATGACAACTGCCCTGAAAACAAATCCTGGGGTCACATATCGACCAAAAAATTCAAAGGACGTCCATATTTCAAAACGACCGTTTCAAAAGGCATATTTTACGCACATTAGTGTTCTGCTTCTTTCCTTTCTTTCCTTTTTTGTTAAAAAAAATCGGGAATGGAAAAAGGCTTCCCTCAGAATGGGCGAAAATCGTTGCAGACGAATCAATGGACAGAGGTTTAATCTCCAATATATATAAACAGCTCATGCAGCTTAATATTAAAAAAACACACAACCCAAAAAAAATGGGCAGAAGATCTAAAGAGACGTTTCTTCAAAGGAGACACAGAGGGCCTCCCTGGTGGCGCAGTGGTTGAGAGTCCGCCTGCCGATGCAGGGGATACGGGTTCGTGCCCCGGTCTGGGAGGATCCCATATGCCGCGGAGCGGCTGGGCCCGTGAGCCATGGCCGCTGGGCCTGCGCATCCGGAGCCTGTGCTCCGCAACGGGGGAGACCACAACAGTGAGAGGCCCGCATACCGCCAAAAAAGAAAAAAAAAAAAAAAAAAAAAAAAAAAAAAAAAAAAAGGAGACACAGAGATGGCCAAGACGCACATGAAAACCTGCTCAACAGCACTAATTATTAGACAAATGCAAATCAAAACTACAATGAGGTATCACCTCACACCTGTTAGAATCGGCATCATCAGAAAATCTACAAACAACCAATTCTGGGGAGGGTGTGGACAAAAGGAGCCCTCTTCCACTATTGGTGGGAATGTAAATTGATACAGTCACTATGGAGAACAGTATGGAGTTTCCTTAAAAAAACTAGAAATAGAATTACCATCTGATCCAGCAATCCCACTTCTGGGCATATACCCAGAGAAAACCGTAAATCAAAAAGGCACATTCACCACAATGTTCGTTGCAGCACTATTTACAATAGCCAGGTAATAGAAGCAACCTAAATGCCCACAGACAGATGAAAGGATAAAGATGTGGTACATATATAAAATGGAATATTACTCGGCCATTAAAAGGAATGAAACTGGGTCATTTGTAGAGACATCGATGGATCGAGAGACTGTCATACAGAATGAAGTAAGTCAGAAAGAGGAAAACAAATATTGTATATTAATGCATGTATGTGGAGCCTAAAAATGGTACAGATGAACTGGTTTGCAGGGAAGAAATAGAGACACAGAGGTAGAGAACAAACGTATGGACACCAAGTGTGGGAAGCCATGGGGTGGTGGTGGTGGGATGAGTTAGGAGTTTGGGATTGACCTGTATACATGTATATGCATAAAATACATAACTAATAGTAACGTGCTGTATAAAAAAATAAATAAAATTAAATTTCAAAATTTTAAAAAACAAAATTTAAAAATAAAACAGAAAAAAGTTCTTCCCGTCACACAGATGTATTTATAGGAATGGATTATTTCCATGCTTATATCTATAAATACATAAAAGAGGAATTAAATCTAACTTGAACCATAAAAGAAAAAAAAAAACCTGAACCGACGAGTTATACAGAGGAAAACCCTATCAGGGCACTTGCTCCAGCGGTAAACAATTCAGAAATTGGTCAGAGGTGGGGAACCATCTCCCATACAGCCAGCAACCCACCCCCCACGCAAGGAGCGTCCTCATTGCAAAGCTGGGGGACCGTGCCGAGGCATCTGTGAGTAAACGTGAGCTGAGCCCCAGGCCAGCTGCTGCTGAACTGTTCCCACCCTTCCCAGGTAAAACACCTGAATATGTACAAGGGCTTGAAAGCCTAGAGGAAGGACCGTGGAGCCACACCAGCGACAGCACGCAGGCCAACTTGGTGCCTGCAGGCCAGCCAGGGTGGTCCTGGCCCCGGGTGCTCTTCCAGAAGCTTTCCATTGCCCTGCCTGTGATACCCCTCCTCTCCCGGCCCCCACTGCTTTTTTCCTTCCTCACCTCTGTCCGAAGAGTAATTCCAGCGGAAGGTATGGGTGACACAACCTCTTCTTTACAGGTGGCAGCCTGGCAACTCCTGCAGAAAGGCCAGCAGAACCCCACTCACACCGGGCCACCCACAAAGTTGTGGCCCCTCACTCGCTCCCACCACACAGCCCCGAGACTGCAGACGGGGCAGAGAATATGGAGTCAGGCACAGCTTCAGGGGCTATTGCTGCCTGGAGCGCTGTTTATATTGACCTCAACGAGGCACACCTGGGGAGGGCGTGCCAGCAGGGTAAGGCTGCCCAGGTCAGCTAATCCACAACCCTCAGGGAATCACATTGTTGAAAATGGAGCCCGCTAAGGCAGAAGAGAAGCCAATGGAAAAAAGGACACAATGCCATTTGCAGCACCGTAGATGAGTCTAGAAGTAATCACGTGACATGTAGTAAGTCAGAAAGTGAAAGACACATATCATATCATATCACTTATAGGTGTTACCTAAAAATGGATACCAGGGCAGATATTTCCACGGAGAAGGGCAATCACAGATTCATTAAACAAACTTATGGTTCACCAATGGAAGGTGTGAGGATTGGTTTCATTACGATATCGGTGTTAACAGACATATACAAACACAGGTGACATATATAATCACCAAAGACCTACAGAATACCAAGAGAGGACTACTCAACATTCTGTCATAACGTACATGGGAAAAGGATCCCAGGAAGAACAGTCATCTGTATATGTGTAAAAGAACCACATCTTCCACACCTACAACAAGCCAAACATTGTAATCAAACTTGCTGTAATAAAAAATAAAAAATTAAATTAAAAACACGAACAAGAAGAAGTGAGACAAACGTGAGGGTCTTTCTCCTGGCACATTCCATTCTAAACTCCAATCTAGAACACCACTTCCACTGAGGCTCTCTTGCCCTAGTAACCAGATTTGGTAAGGGTGAACTGCTGCCACCTTGTGGCCGTTTCACACAACAGCAGCTTTAATCCCAATGCTAATGGTCAGTTGATATTCAAAATCATTGCAGGCCTGTAAATGACACCTGCCCTGAAAACAAATCCTGGGGTCACATATCGACCAAAAAATTCAAAGGACGTCCATATTTCAAAACGACCGTTTCCAAAGGCATATTTTACGCACATTAGTGTTCTGCTTCTTTCCTTCCTTTCCTTTTTTGTTAAAAAAAACGGGAATGGAAAAAGGCATCCCTCAGAATGGGCGAAAATCATTGCAGACGAATCAATGGACAGAGGTTTAATCTCCAATATATATAAACAGATCATGCAGCTTAATATTAAAAAAACAAACAACCCCAAAAAAATGGGCAGAAGATCTAAAGAGACGTTTCTTCAAAGGAGACACAGAGATGGCCAAGACGCACATGAAAAGCTGCTCAACAGCACTAATTATTAGAGAAATGCAAATCAAAACTACAATGAGGTATCACCTCACACCTGTTAGAATCGGCATCATCAGAAAATCTACAAACAACCAATTCTGGGGAGGGTGTGGACAAAAGGAGCCCTCTTCCACTATTGGTGGGAATGTAAATTGATACAGTCACTATGGAGAACAGTATGGAGTTTCCTTAAAAAAATTAGAAATAGAATTACCATCTGATCCAGCAATCCCACTTCTGGTCATATACCCAGAGAAAACCGTATTTCAAAAAGGCACATTCACCACAATGTTCGTTGCAGCACTATTTACAATAGCCAGGTAATGGAAGCAACCTAAATGCCCACAGACAGATGAATGGATAAAGATGTGGTACATATATAAAATTGTATATTACTCAGCCATAAAAAGGAATGAAACTGGGTCATTTGTAGAGACATCGATGGATCGAGAGACTGTCATACAGAATGAAGTAAGTCAGAAAGAGGAAAACAAATATTGTATATTAATGCATATATGTGGAGCCTAGAAATGGTACAGATGAACTGGTTTGCAGGGAAGAAATAGAGACACAGAGGTAGAGAACAAACGTATGGACACCAAGTGTGGGAAGCCATGGGGTGGTGGTGGTGGGATGAGTTGGGAGTTTGGGATTGACCTGTATACATGTATATGCATAAAATACATAACTAATAATAACGCGCTGTATAAAAAAAATAAATAAAATTAAATTTCAAAGTTCTAAAAAATAAAATTTAAAAGTAAAACAGAAAAAAGTTCTTCCCGTCACACAGATGTATTTATAGGAATGAATTATTTCCATGCTTATATCTATAAATACCTAAAAGAGGAATTAAATCTAACTTGAACCATAAAAGAAAAAAAAACCTGAACCCACGAGTTATACAGAGGAAAACCCTATCAGGGCACTTGCTCCAGTGGTAAACAATTCTGAAATTGGTCAGGGGTGCGGAACCATCTCCCATACAGCCAGCAACCCACCCCCCACGCAAGGAGCGTCCTCATTGCAAAGCTGGGGGACCGTGCCGAGGCATCTGTGAGTAAACGTGAGCTGAGCCCCAGGCCAGCTGCTGCTGAACTGTTCCCACCCTTCCCAGGTAAAACACCTGAATATGTACAAGGGCTTGAAAGCCTAGAGGAAGGACCGTGGAGCCACACCAGCGACAGCACGCAGGCCAACTTGGTGCCTGCAGGCCAGCCAGGGTGGTCCTGGCCCCGGGTGCTCTTCCAGAAGCTTTCCATTGCCCTGCCTGAGATACCCCTCCTCTCCCGGCCCCCACTGCTTTTTTCCTTCCTCACCTCTGTCCGAAGAGAAATTCCAGCGGAAGGTATGGGTGACACAACCTCTTCTTTACAGGTGGCAGCCTGGCAACTCCTGCAGAAAGGCCAGCAGAACCCCACTCACACCGGGCCACCCACAAAGTTGTGGCCCCTCACTCGCTCCCACCACACAGCCCCGAGACTGCAGACGGGGCAGAGAATATGGAGTCAGGCACAGCTTCAGGGGCTATTGCTGCCTGGAGCGCTGTTTATATTGACCTCAACGAGGCACACCTGGGGAGGGCGTGCCAGCAGGGTAAGGCTGCCCAGGTCAGCTAATCCACAACCCTCAGGGAATCACATTGTTGAAAATGGAGCCCGCTAAGGCAGAAGAGAAGCCAATGGAAAAAAGGACACAATGCCATTTGCAGCACCGTAGATGAGTCTAGAAGTAATCACGTGACATGTAGTAAGTCAGAAAGTGAAAGACACATATCATATCATATCACTTATAGGTGTTACCTAAAAATGGATACCAGGGCAGATATTTCCACGGAGAAGGGCAATCACAGATTCATTAAACAAACTTATGGTTCACCAATGGAAGGTGTGAGGATTGGTTTCATTACGATATCGGTGTTAACAGACATATACAAACACAGGTGACATATATAATCACCAAAGACCTACAGAATACCAAGAGAGGACTACTCAACATTCTGTCATAACGTACATGGGAAAAGGATCCCAGGAAGAACAGTCATCTGTATATGTGTAAAAGAACCACATCTTCCACACCTACAACAAGCCAAACATTGTAATCAAACTTGCTGTAATAAAAAATAAAAAATTAAATTAAAAACACGAACAAGAAGAAGTGAGACAAACGTGAGGGGCTTTCTCCTGGCACATTCCATTCTAAACTCCAATCTAGAACACCACTTCCACTGAGGCTCTCTTGCCCTAGTAACCAGATTTGGTAAGGGTGAACTGCTGCCACCTTGTGGCCGTTTCACACAACAGCAGCTTTAATCCCAATGCTAATGGTCAGTTGATATTCAAAATCATTGCAGGCCTGTAAATGACACCTGCCCTGAAAACAAATCCTGGGGTCACATATCGACCAAAAAATTCAAAGGACGTCCATATTTCAAAACGACCGTTTCCAAAGGCATATTTTACGCACATTAGTGTTCTGCTTCTTTCCTTCCTTTCCTTTTTTGTTAAAAAAAACGGGAATGGAAAAAGGCATCCCTCAGAATGGGCGAAAATCATTGCAGACGAATCAATGGACAGAGGTTTAATCTCCAATATATATAAACAGATCATGCAGCTTAATATTAAAAAAACAAACAACCCCAAAAAAATGGGCAGAAGATCTAAAGAGACGTTTCTTCAAAGGAGACACAGAGATGGCCAAGACGCACAAGAAAAGCTGCTCAACAACACTAATTATTAGAGAAATGCAAATCAAAACTACAATGAGGTATCACCTCACACCTGTTAGAATCGGCATCATCAGAAAATCTACAAACAACCAATTCTGGGGAGGGTGTGGACAAAAGGGGCCCTCTTCCACTATTGGTGGGAATGTAAATTGATACAGTCACTATGGAGAACAGTATGGAGTTTCCTTAAAAAAATTAGAAATAGAATTACCATCTGATCCAGCAATCCCACTTCTGGGCATATACCCAGAGAAAACCGTATTTCAAAAAGGCACATTCACCACAATGTTCGTTGCAGCACTATTTAAAATAGCCAGGTAACAGAAGCAACCTAAATGCCCACAGACAGATGAATGGATAAAGATGTGGTACATATATAAAATGGAATTTTACTCGGCCATTAAAAGGAATGAAACTGGGTCATTTGTAGAGACATCGATGGATCGAGAGACTGTCATACAGAATGAAGTAAGTCAGAAAGAGGAAAACAAATATTGTATATTAATGCATATATGTGGAGCCTAGAAATGGTACAGATGAACTGGTTTGCAGGGAAGAAATAGAGACACAGAGGTAGAGAACAAACGTATGGACACCAAGTGTGGGAAGCCATGGGGTGGTGGTGGTGGGATGAGTTGGGAGTTTGGGATTGACCTGTATACATGTATATGCATAAAATACATAACTAATAATAACGTGCTGTATAAAAAAAATAAATAAAATTAAATTTCAAAGTTTTAAAAAATAAAATTTAAAAATAAAACAGAAAAAGTTCTTCCCGTCACACAGATGTATTTATAGGAATGAGTTATTTCCATGCTTATATCTATAAATACATAAAAGAGGAATTAAATCTAACTTGAACCATAAAAGAAAAAAAAAACCTGAACCCACGAGTTATACAGAGGAAAACCCTATCAGGGCACTTGCTCCAGCGGTAAACAATTCAGAAATTGGTCAGAGGTGGGGAACCATCTCCCATACAGCCAGCAACCCACCCCCCACGCAAGGAGCGTCCTCATTGCAAAGCTGGGGGACCGTGCCGAGGCATCTGTGTGTAAACGTGAGCTGAGCCCCAGGCCAGCTGCTGCTGAACTGTTCCCACCCTTTCCTGGTAAAACACCTGAATATGTACAAGGGCTTGAAAGCCTAGAGGAAGGACCGTGGAGCCACACCAGCGACAGCACGCAGGCCAACTTGGTGCCTGCAGGCCAGCCAGGGTGGTCCTGGCCCCGGGCGCTCTTCCTGAAGCTTTCCATTGCCCTGCCTGAGATACCCCTCCTCTCCTGGCCCCCAATGCTTTTTTCCTTCGTCACCTCTGTCCGGAGAGAAATTCCAGCGGAAGGTATGGGTGACACATCCTCTTCTTTACAGGCGGCAGCCTGGCAACTCCTGCAGAAAGGCCAGCAGAACCCCACTCACACCGGGCCACCCACAAAGCTGTGGCCCCTCACTCCCTCCCACCAGCACAGCCCCGAGACTGCTGACGGGGCAGAGCATATGGAGTCAGGCACAGCTTCAGGGGCTATTGCTGCCTGGAGCGCTGTTTATATTGACCTCAACGAGGCACACCTGGGGAGGGCATGCCGGCAGGGTAAGGCTGCCCAGGTCAGCTAATCCACAACCTTCAGGGAATCACATTGTTGAAAATGGACCCCTCTAAGGCAGAAGAGAAGCCAAGGGAAAAAAGGACACAATGCCATTTGCAGCACCGTAGATGATTCTAGAAGTAATCACGTGACTTGTAGTAAGTCAGAAAGTGAAAGACACATATCATATCATATCACTTATAGGTGTTACCTAAAAATGGATACCAGGGCAGATATTTCCACGGAGAAGGGCAATCACAGATTCATTAAACAAACTTATGGTTCACCAATGGAAAGGTGTGAGGATTGGTTTCATTACGATATCGGGGTTAACAGACATATACAAACACAGGTGACATATATAATCACCAAAGACCTACAGAATACCAAGAGAGGACTACTCAACATTCTGTCATAACGTACATGGGAAAAGGATCCCAGGAAGAACAGACATCTGTATATGTGTAAAAGAACCACATCTTCCACACCTACAACAAGCCAAACATTGTAATCAAACTTGCTGTAATAACAAATAAAAAATTAAATTAAAAACACGAACAAGAAGTAGTGAGACAAACGTGAGGGGCTTTCTCCTGGCACATTCCATTCTAAACTCCAATCTAGAACACCACTTCCACTGAGGCTCTCTTGCCCTGGTAACCAGATTTGGTAAGGGTGAACTGCTGCCACCTTGTGGCCGTTTCACACAACAGCAGCTTTAATCCCAACGCTAATGGTCAGTTGATATTCAAAATCATTGCAGGCCTGTAAATGACAACTGCCCTGAAAACAAATCCTGGGGTCACATATCGACCAAAAAATTCAAAGGACGTCCATATTTCAAAACGACCGTTTCAAAAGGCATATTTTACGCACATTAGTGTTCTGCTTCTTTCCTTTCTTTCCTTTTTTGTTAAAAAAAATCGGGAATGGAAAAAGGCTTCCCTCAGAA
This sequence comes from Mesoplodon mirus, assembly GCF_964341445.2. Classification (NCBI taxonomy): domain Eukaryota; kingdom Metazoa; phylum Chordata; class Mammalia; order Artiodactyla; family Ziphiidae; genus Mesoplodon; species Mesoplodon mirus. The sequence goes on along the minus strand of NC_138987.1, from coordinate 103,618,514 downwards.
TGGGCGAAAATCGTTGCAGACGAATCAATGTACAGAGGTTTAATCTCCAATATATATATACAGCTCATGCAGCTTAATATTAAAAAAACAAACAACCCAAAAAAAATGGGCAGAAGATCTAAAGAGACGTTTCTTCAAAGGAGACACAGAGATGGCCAAGACGTCCATGAAAAGCTGCTCACCAGCACTAATTATTAGAGAAATGCAAATCAAAACTACAATGAGGTATCACCTCACACCTGTTAGAATCGGCATCATCAGAAAATCTACAAACAACCAATTCTGGGGAGGGTGTGGACAAAAGGAGCCCTCTTCCACTATTCGTGGGAATGTAAATTGATACAGTCACTATGGAGAACAGTATGGAGTTTCCTTAAAAAAATTAGAAATAGAATTACCATCTGATCCAGCAATCCCACTTCTGGGCATATACCCAGAGAAAACCGTATTTCAAAAAGGCACATTCACCACAATGTTCGTTGCAGCACTATTTACAATAGCCAGGTAATGGAAGCAACCTAAATGCCCACAGACAGATGAATGGATAAAGATGTGGTACATATATAAAATGGAATATTACTCGGCCATAAAAAGGAATGAAACTGGGTCATTTGTAGAGACATCGATGGATCGAGAGACTGTCATACAGAATGAAGTAAGTCAGAAAGAGGAAAACAAATATTGTATATTAATGCATATATGTGGAGCCTAGAAATGGTACAGATGAACTGGTTTGCAGGGAAGAAATAGAGACACAGAGGTAGAGAACAAACGTATGGACACCAAGTGTGGGAAGCCATGGGGTGGTGGTGGTGGGATGAGTTGGGAGTTTGGGATTGACCTGTATACATGTATATGCATAAAATACATAACTAATAATAACGTGCTGTATAAAAAAAATAAATAAAATTAAATTTCAAAGTTTTAAAAAATAAAATTTAAAAATAAAACAGAAAAAAGTTCTTCCCGTCACACAGATGTATTTATAGGAATGAATTATTTCCATGCTTATATCTATAAATACATAAAAGAGGAATTAAATCTAACTTGAACCATAAAAGAAAAAAAAACCTGAACCCACGAGTTATACAGAGGAAAACCCTATCAGGGCACTTGCTCCAGCGGTAAACAATTCAGAAATTGGTCAGAGGTGGGGAACCATCTCCCATACAGCCAGCAACCCACCCCCCACGCAAGGAGCGTCCTCATTGCAAAGCTGGGGGACCGTGCCGAGGCATCTGTGAGTAAACGTGAGCTGAGCTCCAGACCAGCTGCTGCTGAACTGTTCCCACCCTTTCCAGGTAAAACACCTGAATATGTACAAGGGCTTGAAAGCCTAGAGGAAGGACCGTGGAGCCACACCAGCGACAGCACGCAGGCCAACTTGGTGCCTGCAGGACAGCCAGGGTGGTCCTGGCCCCGGGCGCTCTTCCAGAAGATCTCCATTGCCCTGCCTGAGATACCCCTCCTCTCCTGGACCCCAATGCTTTTTTCCTTCCTCACCTCTGTCCGGAGAGAAATTCCAGCGGAAGGTATGGGTGACACATCCTCTTCTTTACAGGCGGCAGCCTGGCAACTCCTGCAGAAAGGCCAGCAGAACCCCACTCACACCGGGCCACCCACAAAGCTGTGGCCCCTCACTCCCTCCCACCAGCACAGCCCCGAGACTGCTGACGGGGCAGAGAATATGGAGTCAGGCACAGCTTCAGGGGCTACTGCTGCCTGGAGCGCTGTTTATATTGACCTCAACGAGGCACACCTGGGGAGGGCGTGCCGGCAGGGTAAGGCTGCCCAGGTCAGCTAATCCACAACCTTCAGGGAATCACATTGTTGAAAATGGACCCCTCTAAGGCAGAAGAGAAGCCAAGGGAAAAAAGGACACAATGCCATTTGCAGCACCGTAGATGATTCTAGAAGTAATCACGTGACTTGTAGTAAGTCAGAAAGTGAAAGACACATATCATATCATATCACTTATAGGTGTTACCTAAAAATGGATACCAGGGCAGATATTTCCACGGAGAAGGGCAATCACAGATTCATTAAACAAACTTATGGTTCACCAATGGAAAGGTGTGAAGATTGGTTTCATTACGATATCGGGGTTAACAGACATATACAAACACAGGTGACATATATAATCACCAAAGACCTACAGAATACCAAGAGAGGACTACTCAACATTCTGTCATAACGTACATGGGAAAAGGATCCCAGGAAGAACAGTCATCTGTATATGTGTAAAAGAACCACATCTTCCACACCTACAACAAGCCAAACATTGTAATCAAACTTGCTGTAATAAAAAATAAAAAAATAAATTAAAAACACGAACAAGAAGTAGTGAGAAAAACGTGAGGGGCTTTCTCCTGGCACATTCCATTCTAAACTCCAATCTAGAACACCACTTCCACTGAGGCTCTCTTGCCCTAGTAACCAGATTTGGTAAGGGTGAACTGCTGCCACCTTGTGGCCGTTTCACACAACAGCAGCTTTAATCCCAATGCTAATGGTCAGTTGATATTCAAAATCATTGCAGGCCTGTAAATGACACCTGCCCTGAAAACAAATCCTGGGGTCACATATCGACCAAAAAATTCAAAGGACGTCCATATTTCAAAACGACCGTTTCAAAAGGCATATTTTACGCACATTAGTGTTCTGCTTCTTTTCCTTTCTTTCCTTTTTTGTTAAAAAAAATCGGGAATGGAAAAAGGCTTCCCTCAGAATGGGCGAAAATCGTTGCAGACGAATCAATGGACAGAGGTTTAATCTCCAATATATATAAACAGCTCATGCAGCTTAATATTAAAAAAACAAACAACCCCCAAAAAAATGGGCAGAAGATCTAAAGAGACGTTTCTTCAAAGGAGACACAGAGATGGCCAAGACGCACATGAAAAGCTGCTCAACAGCACTAATTATTAGAGAAATGCAAATCAAAACTACAATGAGGTATCACCTCACACCTGTTAGAATCGGCATCATCAGAAAATCTACAAACATCCAATTCTGGGGAGGGTGTGGACAAAAGGAGCCCTCTTCCACTATTGGTGGGAATGTAAATTGATACAGTCACTATGGAGAACAGTATGGAGTTTCCTTAAAAAAATTAGAAATAGAATTACCATCTGATCCAGCAATCCCACTTCTGGTCATATACCCAGAGAAAACCGTATTTCAAAAAGGCACATTCACCACAATGTTCGTTGCAGCACTATTTACAATAGCCAGGTAATGGAAGCAACCTAAATGCCCACAGACAGATGAATGGATAAAGATGTGGTACATATATAAAATGGAATATTACTCAGCCATAAAAAGGAATGAAACTGGGTCATTTGTAGAGACATCGATGGATCGAGAGACTGTCATACAGAATGAAGTAAGTCAGAAAGAGGAAAACAAATATTGTATATTAATGCATATATGTGGAGCCTAGAAATGGTACAGATGAACTGGTTTGCAGGGAAGAAATAGAGACACAGAGGTAGAGAACAAACGTATGGACACCAAGTGTGGGAAGCCATGGGGTGGTGGTGGTGGGATGAGTTGGGAGTTTGGGATTGACCTGTATACATGTATATGCATAAAATACATAACTAATAATAACGTGCTGTAAAAAAAATAAATAAAATTAAATTTCAAAGTTTTAAAAAATAAAATTTAAAAATAAAACAGAAAAAAGTTCTTCCCGTCACACAGATGTATTTATAGGAATGAATTATTTCCATGCTTATATCTATAAATACATAAAAGAGGAATTAAATCTAACTTGAACCATAAAAGAAAAAAAAACCTGAACCCACGAGTTATACAGAGGAAAACCCTATCAGGGCACTTGCTCCAGCGGTAAACAATTCAGAAATTGGTCAGAGGTGGGGAACCATCTCCCATACAGCCAGCAACCCACCCCCCACGCAAGGAGCGTCCTCATTGCAAAGCTGGGGGACCGTGCCGAGGCATCTGTGAGTAAACGTGAGCTGAGCCCCAGGCCAGCTGCTGCTGAACTGTTCCCACCCTTCCCAGGTAAAACACCTGAATATGTACAAGGGCTTGAAAGCCTAGAGGAAGGACCGTGGAGCCACACCAGCGACAGCACGCAGGCCAACTTGGTGCCTGCAGGCCAGCCAGGGTGGTCCTGGCCCCGGGTGCTCTTCCAGAAGCTTTCCATTGCCCTGCCTGTGATACCCCTCCTCTCCCGGCCCCCACTGCTTTTTTCCTTCCTCACCTCTGTCCGAAGAGAAATTCCAGCGGAAGGTATGGGTGACACAACCTCTTCTTTACAGGTGGCAGCCTGGCAACTCCTGCAGAAAGGCCAGCAGAACCCCACTCACACCGGGCCACCCACAAAGTTGTGGCCCCTCACTCGCTCCAACCACACAGCCCCGAGACTGCAGACGGGGCAGAGAATATGGAGTCAGGCACAGCTTCAGGGGCTATTGCTGCCTGGAGCGCTGTTTATATTGACCTCAACGAGGCACACCTGGGGAGGGCGTGCCAGCAGGGTAAGGCTGCCCAGGTCAGCTAATCCACAACCCTCAGGGAATCACATTGTTGAAAATGGAGCCCGCTAAGGCAGAAGAGAAGCCAATGGAAAAAAGGACACAATGCCATTTGCAGCACCGTAGATGAGTCTAGAAGTAATCACGTGACATGTAGTAAGTCAGAAAGTGAAAGACACATATCATATCATATCACTTATAGGTGTTACCTAAAAATGGATACCAGGGCAGATATTTCCACGGAGAAGGGCAATCACAGATTCATTAAACAAACTTATGGTTCACCAATGGAAGGTGTGAGGATTGGTTTCATTACGATATCGGTGTTAACAGACATATACAAACACAGGTGACATATATAATCACCAAAGACCTACAGAATACCAAGAGAGGACTACTCAACATTCTGTCATAACGTACATGGGAAAAGGATCCCAGGAAGAACAGTCATCTGTATATGTGTAAAAGAACCACATCTTCCACACCTACAACAAGCCAAACATTGTAATCAAACTTGCTGTAATAAAAAATAAAAAATTAAATTAAAAACACGAACAAGAAGCAGTGAGACAAACGTGAGGGGCTTTCTCCTGGCACATTCCATTCTAAACTCCAATCTAGAACACCACTTCCACTGAGGCTCTCTTGCCCTAGTAACCAGATTTGGTAAGGGTGAACTGCTGCCACCTTGTGGCCGTTTCACACAACAGCAGCTTTAATCCCAATGCTAATGGTCAGTTGATATTCAAAATCATTGCAGGCCTGTAAATGACACCTGCCCTGAAAACAAATCCTGGGGTCACATATCGACCAAAAAATTCAAAGGACGTCCATATTTCAAAACGACCGTTTCCAAAGGCATATTTTACGCACATTAGTGTTCTGCTTCTTTCCTTCCTTTCCTTTTTTGTTAAAAAAAACGGGAATGGAAAAAGGCATCCCTCAGAATGGGCGAAAATCATTGCAGACGAATCAATGGACAGAGGTTTAATCTCCAATATATATAAACAGATCATGCAGCTTAATATTAAAAAAACAAACAACCCCAAAAAAATGGGCAGAAGATCTAAAGAGACGTTTCTTCAAAGGAGACACAGAGATGGCCAAGACGCACATGAAAAGCTGCTCAACAGCACTAATTATTAGAGAAATGCAAATCAAAACTACAATGAGGTATCACCTCACACCTGTTAGAATCGGCATCATCAGAAAATCTACAAACAACCAATTCTGGGGAGGGTGTGGACAAAAGGAGCCCTCTTCCACTATTGGTGGGAATGTAAATTGATACAGTCACTATGGAGAACAGTATGGAGTTTCCTTAAAAAAATTAGAAATAGAATTACCATCTGATCCAGCAATCCCACTTCTGGTCATATACCCAGAGAAAACCGTATTTCAAAAAGGCACATTCACCACAATGTTCGTTGCAGCACTATTTACAATAGCCAGGTAATGGAAGCAACCTAAATGCCCACAGACAGATGAATGGATAAAGATGTGGTACATATATAAAATGGAATTTTACTCGGCCATTAAAAGGAATGAAACTGGGTCATTTGTAGAGACATCGATGGATCGAGAGACTGTCATACAGAATGAAGTAAGTCAGAAAGAGGAAAACAAATATTGTATATTAATGCATATATGTGGAGCCTAGAAATGGTACAGATGAACTGGTTTGCAGGGAAGAAATAGAGACACAGAGGTAGAGAACAAACGTATGGACACCAAGTGTGGGAAGCCATGGGGTGGTGGTGGTGGGATGAGTTGGGAGTTTGGGATTGACCTGTATACATGTATATGCATAAAATACATAACTAATAATAACGCGCTGTATAAAAAAAATAAATAAAATTAAATTTCAAAGTTCTAAAAAATAAAATTTAAAAATAAAACAGAAAAAAGATCTTCCCGTCACACAGATGTATTTATAGGAATGAATTATTTCCATGCTTATATCTATAAATACATAAAAGAGGAATTAAATCTAACTTGAACCATAAAAGAAAAAAAACCTGAACCCACGAGTTATACAGAGGAAAACCCTATCAGGGCACTTGCTCCAGTGGTAAACAATTCTGAAATTGGTCAGGGGTGCGGAACCATCTCCCATACAGCCAGCAACCCACCCCCCACGCAAGGAGCGTCCTCATTGCAAAGCTGGGGGACCGTGCCGAGGCATCTGTGAGTAAACGTGAGCTGAGCCCCAGGCCAGCTGCTGCTGAACTGTTCCCACCCTTCCCAGGTAAAACACCTGAATATGTACAAGGGCTTGAAAGCCTAGAGGAAGGACCGTGGAGCCACACCAGCGACAGCACGCAGGCCAACTTGGTGCCTGCAGGCCAGCCAGGGTGGTCCTGGCCCCGGGTGCTCTTCCAGAAGCTTTCCATTGCCCTGCCTGAGATACCCCTCCTCTCCCGGCCCCCACTGCTTTTTTCCTTCCTCACCTCTGTCCGAAGAGAAATTCCAGCGGAAGGTATGGGTGACACAACCTCTTCTTTACAGGTGGCAGCCTGGCAACTCCTGCAGAAAGGCCAGCAGAACCCCACTCACACCGGGCCACCCACAAAGTTGTGGCCCCTCACTCGCTCCCACCACACAGCCCCGAGACTGCAGACGGGGCAGAGAATATGGAGTCAGGCACAGCTTCAGGGGCTATTGCTGCCTGGAGCGCTGTTTATATTGACCTCAACGAGGCACACCTGGGGAGGGCGTGCCAGCAGGGTAAGGCTGCCCAGGTCAGCTAATCCACAACCCTCAGGGAATCACATTGTTGAAAATGGAGCCCGCTAAGGCAGAAGAGAAGCCAATGGAAAAAAGGACACAATGCCATTTGCAGCACCGTAGATGAGTCTAGAAGTAATCACGTGACATGTAGTAAGTCAGAAAGTGAAAGACACATATCATATCATATCACTTATAGGTGTTACCTAAAAATGGATACCAGGGCAGATATTTCCACGGAGAAGGGCAATCACAGATTCATTAAACAAACTTATGGTTCACCAATGGAAGGTGTGAGGATTGGTTTCATTACGATATCGGTGTTAACAGACATATACAAACACAGGTGACATATATAATCACCAAAGACCTACAGAATACCAAGAGAGGACTACTCAACATTCTGTCATAACGTACATGGGAAAAGGATCCCAGGAAGAACAGTCATCTGTATATGTGTAAAAGAACCACATCTTCCACACCTACAACAAGCCAAACATTGTAATCAAACTTGCTGTAATAAAAAATAAAAAATTAAATTAAAAACACGAACAAGAAGAAGTGAGACAAACGTGAGGGGCTTTCTCCTGGCACATTCCATTCTAAACTCCAATCTAGAACACCACTTCCACTGAGGCTCTCTTGCCCTAGTAACCAGATTTGGTAAGGGTGAACTGCTGCCACCTTGTGGCCGTTTCACACAACAGCAGCTTTAATCCCAATGCTAATGGTCAGTTGATATTCAAAATCATTGCAGGCCTGTAAATGACACCTGCCCTGAAAACAAATCCTGGGGTCACATATCGACCAAAAAATTCAAAGGACGTCCATATTTCAAAACGACCGTTTCCAAAGGCATATTTTACGCACATTAGTGTTCTGCTTCTTTCCTTCCTTTCCTTTTTTGTTAAAAAAAACGGGAATGGAAAAATGCATCCCTCAGAATGGGCGAAAATCATTGCAGACGAATCAATGGACAGAGGTTTAATCTCCAATATATATAAACAGATCATGCAGCTTAATATTAAAAAAACAAACAACCCCAAAAAAAATGGGCAGAAGATCTAAAGAGACGTTTCTTCAAAGGAGACACAGAGATGGCCAAGACGCACAAGAAAAGCTGCTCAACAACACTAATTATTAGAGAAATGCAAATCAAAACTACAATGAGGTATCACCTCACACCTGTTAGAATCGGCATCATCAGAAAATCTACAAACAACCAATTCTGGGGAGGGTGTGGACAAAAGGGACCCTCTTCCACTATTGGTGGGAATGTAAATTGATACAGTCACTATGGAGAACAGTATGGAGTTTCCTTAAAAAAATTAGAAATAGAATTACCATCTGATCCAGCAATCCCACTTCTGGGCATATACCCAGAGAAAACCGTATTTCAAAAAGGCACATTCACCACAATGTTCGTTGCAGCACTATTTAAAATAGCCAGGTAACAGAAGCAACCTAAATGCCCACAGACAGATGAATGGATAAAGATGTGGTACATATATAAAATGGAATTTTACTCGGCCATTAAAAGGAATGAAACTGGGTCATTTGTAGAGACATCGATGGATCGAGAGACTGTCATACAGAATGAAGTAAGTCAGAAAGAGGAAAACAAATATTGTATATTAATGCATATATGTGGAGCCTAGAAATGGTACAGATGAACTGGTTTGCAGGGAAGAAATAGAGACACAGAGGTAGAGAACAAACGTATGGACACCAAGTGTGGGAAGCCATGGGGTGGTGGTGGTGGGATGAGTTGGGAGTTTGGGATTGACCTGTATACATGTATATGCATAAAATACATAACTAATAATAACGTGCTGTATAAAAAAATAAATAAAATTAAATTTCAAAGTTTTAAAAAATAAAATTTAAAAATAAAACAGAAAAAAGTTCTTCCCGTCACACAGATGTATTTATAGGAATGAATTATTTCCATGCTTATATCTATAAATACATAAAAGAGGAATTAAATCTAACTTGAACCATAAAAGAAAAAAAAACCTGAACCCACGAGTTATACAGAGGAAAACCCTATCAGGGCACTTGCTCCAGCGGTAAACAATTCAGAAATTGGTCAGAGGTGGGGAACCATCTCCCATACAGCCAGCAACCCAACCCCCACGCAAGGAGCGTGCTCATTGCAAAGCTGGGGGACCGTGCCGAGGCATCTGTGAGTAAACGTGAGCTGAGCTCCAGGCCAGCTGCTGCTGAACTGTTCCCACCCTTTCCAGGTAAAACACCTGAATATGTACAAGGGCTTGAAAGCCTAGAGGAAGGACCGTGGAGCCACACCAGCGACAGCACGCAGGCCAACTTGGTGCCTGCAGGCCAGCCAGGGTGGTCCTGTACCCGGGCGCTCTTCCTGAAGCTTTCCATTGCCCTGCCTGAGATACCCCTCCTCTCCTGGCCCCCAATGCTTTTTTCCTTCCTCACCTCTGTCCGGAGAGAAATTCCAGCGGAAGGTATGGGTGACACATCCTCTTCTTTACAGGCGGCAGCCTGGCAACTCCTGCAGAAAGGCCAGCAGAACCCCACTCACACCGGGCCACCCACAAAGCTGTGGCCCCTCACTCCCTCCCACCAGCACAGCCCCGAGACTGCTGACGGGGCAGAGAATATGGAGTCAGGCACAGCTTCAGGGGCTATTGCTGCCTGGAGCGCTGTTTATATTGACCTCAACGAGGCACAATTGGGGAGGGCGTGCCGGCAGCGTAAGGCTGCCCAGGTCAGCTAATCCACAACCTTCAGGGAATCACATTGTTGAAAATGGACCCCTCTAAGGCAGAAGAGAAGCCAAGGGAAAAAAGGACACAATGCCATTTGCAGCACCGTAGATGATTCTAGAAGTAATCACGTGACTTGTAGTAAGTCAGAAAGTGAAAGACACATATCATATCATATCACTTATAGGTGTTACCTAAAAATGGATACCAGGGCAGATATTTCCACGGAGAAGGGCAATCACAGATTCATTAAACAAACTTATGGTTCACCAATGGAAAGGTGTGAGGATTGGTTTCATTACGGTATCGGGGTTAACAGACATATACAAACACAGGTGACATATATAATCACCAAAGACCTACAGAATACCAAGAGAGGACTACTCAACATTCTGTCATAACGTACATGGGAAAAGGATCCCAGGAAGAACAGTCATCTGTATATGTGTAAAAGAACCACATCTTCCACACCTACAACAAGCCAAACATTGTAATCAAACTTGCTGTAATAAAAAATAAAAAAATAAATTAAAAACACGAACAAGAAGTAGTGAGACAAACGTGAGGGGCTTTCTCCTGGCACATTCCATTCTAAACTCCAATCTAGAACACCACTTCCACTGAGGCTCTCTTGCCCTAGTAACCAGATTTGGTAAGGGTGAACTGCTGCCACCTTGTGGCCGTTTCACACAACAGCAGCTTTAATCCCAACGCTAATGGTCAGTTGATATTCAAAATCATTGCAGGCCTGTAAATGACACCTGCCCTGAAAACAAATCCTGGGGTCACATATCGACCAAAAAATTCAAAGGACGTCCATATTTGAAAACGACCGTTTCAAAAGGCATATTTTACGCACATTAGTGTTCTGCTTCTTTCCTTTCTTTCCTTTTTTGTTAAAAAAAATCGGGAATGGAAAAAGGCTTCCCTCAGAATGGGCGAAAATCGTTGCAGACGAATCAATGGACAGAGGTTTAATCCCCAATATATATAAACAGCTCATGCAGCTTAATATTAAAAAAACAAACAACCCCAAAAAAAATGGGCAGAAGATCTAAAGAGACGTTTCTTCAAAGGAGACACAGAGATGGCCAAGACGCACATGAAAAGCTGCTCAACAGCACTAATTATTAGAGAAATGCAAATCAAAACTACAATGAGGTATCACCTCACACCTGTTAGAATTGGCATCATCAGAAAATCTACAAACATCCAATTCTGGGGAGGGTGTGAACAAAAGGAGCCCTCTTCCACTATTGGTGGGAATGTAAATTGATACAGTCACTATGGAGAACAGTATGGAGTTTCCTTAAAAAAATTAGAAATAGAATTACCATCTGATCCAGCAATCCCACTTCTGGTCATATACCCAGAGAAAACCGTATTTCAAAAAGGCACATTCACCACAATGTTCGTTGCAGCACTATTTACAATAGCCAGGTAATGGAAGCAACCTAAATGCCCACAGACAGATGAATGGATAAAGATTTGGTACATATATAAAATGGAATATTACTCAGCCATAAAAAGGAATGAAACTGGGTCATTTGTAGAGACATTGATGGATCGAGAGACTGTCATACAGAATGAAGTAAGTCAGAAAGAGGAAAACAAATATTGTATATTAATGCATATATGTGGAGCCTAGAAATGGTACAGATGAACTGGTTTGCAGGGAAGAAATAGAGACACAGAGGTAGAGAACAAACGTATGGACACCAAGTGTGGGAAGCCATGGGGTGGTGGTGGTGGGATGAGTTGGGAGTTTGGGATTGACCTGTATACATGTATATGCATAAAATACATAACTAATAATAACGTGCTGTATAAAAAAATAAATAAAATTAAATTTCAAAGTTTTAAAAAATAAAATTTAAAAATAAAACAGAAAAAAGTTCTTCCCGTCACACAGATGTATTTATAGGAATGAATTATTTCCATGCTTATATCTATAAATACATAAAAGAGGAATTAAATCTAACTTGAACCATAAAAGAAAAAAAAACCTGAACCCACGAGTTATACAGAGGAAAACCCTATCAGGGCACTTGCTCCAGTGGTAAACAATTCTGAAATTGGTCAGGGGTGCGGAACCATCTCCCATACAGCCAGCAACCCACCCCCCACGCAAGGAGCGTCCTCATTGCAAAGCTGGGGGACCGTGCCGAGGCATCTGTGAGTAAACGTGAGCTGAGCCCCAGGCCAGCTGCTGCTGAACTGTTCCCACCCTTCCCAGGTAAAACACCTGAATATGTACAAGGGCTTGAAAGCCTACAGGAAGGACCGTGGAGCCACACCAGCGACAGCACGCAGGCCAACTTGGTGCCTGCAGGCCAGCCAGGGTGGTCCTGGCCCCGGGTGCTCTTCCAGAAGCTTTCCATTGCCCTGCCTGAGATACCCCTCCTCTCCTGGCCCCCACTGCTTTTTTCCTTCCTCACCTCTGTCCGAAGAGAAATTCCAGCGGAAGGTATGGGTGACACAACCTCTTCTTTACAGGTGGCAGCCTGGCAACTCCTGCAGAAAGGCCAGCAGAACCCCACTCACACCGGGCCACCCACAAAGTTGTGGCCCCTCACTCGCTCCCACCACACAGCCCCGAGACTGCAGACGGGGCAGAGAATATGGAGTCAGGCACAGCTTCAGGGGCTATTGCTGCCTGGAGCGCTGTTTATATTGACCTCAACGAGGCACACCTGGGGAGGGCGTGCCAGCAGGGTAAGGCTGCCCAGGTCAGCTAATCCACAACCCTCAGGGAATCACATTGTTGAAAATGGAGCCCGCTAAGGCAGAAGAGAAGCCAATGGAAAAAAGGACACAATGCCATTTGCAGCACCGTAGATGAGTCTAGAAGTAATCACGTGACATGTAGTAAGTCAGAAAGTGAAAGACACATATCATATCATATCACTTATAGGTGTTACCTAAAAATGGATACCAGGGCAGATATTTCCACGGAGAAGGGCAATCACAGATTCATTAAACAAACTTATGGTTCACCAATGGAAGGTGTGAGGATTGGTTTCATTACGATATCGGTGTTAACAGACATATACAAACACAGGTGACATATATAATCACCAAAGACCTACAGAATACCAAGAGAGGACTACTCAACATTCTGTCATAACGTACATGGGAAAAGGATCCCAGGAAGAACAGTCATCTGTATATGTGTAAAAGAACCACATCTTCCACACCTACAACAAGCCAAACATTGTAATCACACTTGCTGTAATAAAAAATAAAAAATTAAATTAAAAACACGAACAAGAAGAAGTGAGACAAACGTGAGGGGCTTTCTCCTGGCACATTCCATTCTAAACTCCAATCTAGAACACCACTTCCACTGAGGCTCTCTTGCCCTAGTAACCAGATTTGGTAAGGGTGAACTGCTGCCACCTAGTGGCCGTTTCACACAACAGCAGCTTTAATCCCAGCGCTAATGGTCAGTTGATATTCAAAATCATTGCAGGCCTGTAAATGACACCTGCCCTGAAAACAAATCCTGGGGTCACATATCGACCAAAAAATTCAAAGGACGTCCATATTTCAAAACGACCGTTTCCAAAGGCATATTTTACGCACATTAGTGTTCTGCTTCTTTCCTTTCTTTCCTTTTTTGTTAAAAAAAACGGGAATGGAAAAAGGCATCCCTCAGAATGGGCGAAAATCATTGCAGACGAATCAATGGACAGAGGTTTAATCTCCAATATATATAAACAGATCATGCAGCTTAATATTAAAAAAACAAACAACCCCAAAAAAAATGGGCAGAAGATCTAAAGAGACGTTTCTTCAAAGGAGACACAGAGATGGCCAAGACGCACATGAAAAGCTGCTCAACAGCACTAATTATTAGAGAAATGCAAATCAAAACTACAATGAGGTATCACCTCACACCTGTTAGAATCGGCATCATCAGAAAATCTACAAACAACCAATTCTGGGGAGGGTGTGGACAAAAGGAGCCCTCTTCCACTATTGGTGGGAATGTAAATTGATACAGTCACTATGGAGAACAGTATGGAGTTTCCTTAAAAAAATTAGAAATAGAATTACCATCTGATCCAGCAATTCCACTTCTGGTCATATACCCAGAGAAAACCGTATTTCAAAAAGGCACATTCACCACAATGTTCGTTGCAGCACTATTTACAATAGCCAGGTAATGGAAGCAACCTAAATGCCCACAGACAGATGAATGGATAAAGATGTGGTACATATATAAAATGGAATATTACTCAGCCATAAAAAGGAATGAAACTGGGTCATTTGTAGAGACATCGATGGATCGAGAGACTGTCATACAGAATGAAGTAAGTCAGAAAGAGGAAAACAAATATTGTATATTAATGCATATATGTGGAGCCTAGAAATGGTACAGATGAACTGGTTTGCAGGGAAGAAATAGAGACACAGAGGTAGAGAACAAACGTATGGACACCAAGTGTGGGAAGCCATGGGGTGGTGGTGGTGGGATGAGTTGGGAGTTTGGGATTGACCTGTATACATGTATATGCATAAAATACATAACTAATAATAACGTGCTGTAAAAAAAATAAATAAAATTAAATTTCAAAGTTTTAAAAAATAAAATTTAAAAATAAAACAGAAAAAAGTTCTTCCCGTCACACAGATGTATTTATAGGAATGAATTATTTCCATGCTTATATCTATAAATACATAAAAGAGGAATTAAATCTAACTTGAACCATAAAAGAAAAAAAAACCTGAACCCACGAGTTATACAGAGGAAAACCCTATCAGGGCACTTGCTCCAGTGGTAAACAATTCTGAAATTGGTCAGGGGTGCGGAACCATCTCCCATACAGCCAGCAACCCACCCCCCACGCAAGGAGCGTCCTCATTGCAAAGCTGGGGGACCGTGCCGAGGCATCTGTGAGTAAACGTGAGCTGAGCCCCAGGCCAGCTGCTGCTGAACTGTTCCCACCCTTCCCAGGTAAAACACCTGAATATGTACAAGGGCTTGAAAGCCTAGAGGAAGGACCGTGGAGCCACACCAGCGACAGCACGCAGGCCAACTTGGTGCCTGCAGGCCAGCCAGGGTGGTCCTGGCCCCGGGTGCTCTTCCAGAAGCTTTCCATTGCCCTGCCTGAGATACCCCTCCTCTCCTGGCCCCCACTGCTTTTTTCCTTCCTCACCTCTGTCCGAAGAGAAATTCCAGCGGAAGGTATGGGTGACACAACCTCTTCTTTACAGGTGGCAGCCTGGCAACTCCTGCAGAAAGGCCAGCAGAACCCCACTCACACCGGGCCACCCACAAAGTTGTGGCCCCTCACTCGCTCCCACCACACAGCCCCGAGACTGCAGACGGGGCAGAGAATATGGAGTCAGGCACAGCTTCAGGGGCTATTGCTGCCTGGAGCGCTGTTTATATTGACCTCAACGAGGCACACCTGGGGAGGGCGTGCCAGCAGGGTAAGGCTGCCCAGGTCAGCTAATCCACAACCCTCAGGGAATCACATTGTTGAAAATGGAGCCCGCTAAGGCAGAAGAGAAGCCAATGGAAAAAAGGACACAATGCCATTTGCAGCACCGTAGATGAGTCTAGAAGTAATCACGTGACATGTAGTAAGTCAGAAAGTGAAAGACACATATCATATCATATCACTTATAGGTGTTACCTAAAAATGGATACCAGGGCAGATATTTCCACGGAGAAGGGCAATCACAGATTCATTAAACAAACTTATGGTTCACCAATGGAAGGTGTGAGGATTGGTTTCATTACGATATCGGTGTTAACAGACATATACAAACACAGGTGACATATATAATCACCAAAGACCTACAGAATACCAAGAGAGGACTACTCAACATTCTGTCATAACGTACATGGGAAAAGGAAACCAGGAAGAACAGTCATCTGTATATGTGTAAAAGAACCACATCTTCCACACCTACAACAAGCCAAACATTGTAATCAAACTTGCTGTAATAAAAAATAAAAAATTAAATTAAAAACACGAACAAGAAGAAGTGAGACAAACGTGAGGGGCTTTCTCCTGGCACATTCCATTCTAAACTCCAATCTAGAACACCACTTCCACTGAGGCTCTCTTGCCCTAGTAACCAGATTTGGTAAGGGTGAACTGCTGCCACCTAGTGGCCGTTTCACACAACAGCAGCTTTAATCCCAGCGCTAATGGTCAGTTGATATTCAAAATCATTGCAGGCCTGTAAATGACACCTGCCCTGAAAACAAATCCTGGGGTCACATATCGACCAAAAAATTCAAAGGACGTCCATATTTCAAAACGACCGTTTCCAAAGGCATATTTTACGCACATTAGTGTTCTGCTTCTTTCCTTTCTTTCCTTTTTTGTTAAAAAAAACGGGAATGGAAAAAGGCATCCCTCAGAATGGGCGAAAATCATTGCAGACGAATCAATGGACAGAGGTTTAATCTCCAATATATATAAACAGATCATGCAGCTTAATATTAAAAAAACAAACAACCCCCAAAAAAATGGGCAGAAGATCTAAAGAGACGTTTCTTCAAAGGAGACACAGAGATGGCCAAGACGCACATGAAAAGCTGCTCAACAGCACTAATTATTAGAGAAATGCAAATCAAAACTACAATGAGGTATCACCTCACACCTGTTAGAATCGGCATCATCAGAAAATCTACAAACAACCAATTCTGGGGAGGGTGTGGACAAAAGGAGCCCTCTTCCACTATTGGTGGGAATGTAAATTGATACAGTCACTATGGAGAACAGTATGGAGTTTCCTTAAAAAAATTAGAAATAGAATTACCATCTGATCCAGCAATCCCACTTCTGGTCATATACCCAGAGAAAACCGTATTTCAAAAAGGCACATTCACCACAATGTTCGTTGCAGCACTATTTACAATAGCCAGGTAATGGAAGCAACCTAAATGCCCACAGACAGATGAATGGATAAAGATGTGGTACATATATAAAATGGAATATTACTCAGCCATAAAAAGGAATGAAACTGGGTCATTTGTAGAGACATCGATGGATCGAGAGACTGTCATACAGAATGAAGTAAGTCAGAAAGAGGAAAACAAATATTGTATATTAATGCATATATGTGGAGCCTAGAAATGGTACAGATGAACTGGTTTGCAGGGAAGAAATAGAGACACAGAGGTAGAGAACAAACGTATGGACACCAAGTGTGGGAAGCCATGGGGTGGTGGTGGTGGGATGAGTTGGGAGTTTGGGATTGACCTGTATACATGTATATGCATAAAATACATAACTAATAATAACGCGCTGTATAAAAAAAATAAATAAAATTAAATTTCAAAGTTCTAAAAAATAAAATTTAAAAATAAAACAGAAAAAAGTTCTTCCCGTCACACAGATGTATTTATAGGAATGAATTATTTCCATGCTTATATCTATAAATACATAAAAGAGGAATTAAATCTAACTTGAACCATAAAAGAAAAAAAAACCTGAACCCACGAGTTATACAGAGGAAAACCCTATCAGGGCACTTGCTCCAGTGGTAAACAATTCTGAAATTGGTCAGGGGTGCGGAACCATCTCCCATACAGCCAGCAACCCACCCCCCACGCAAGGAGCGTCCTCATTGCAAAGCTGGGGGACCGTGCCGAGGCATCTGTGAGTAAACGTGAGCTGAGCCCCAGGCCAGCTGCTGCTGAACTGTTCCCACCCTTCCCAGGTAAAACACCTGAATATGTACAAGGGCTTGAAAGCCTACAGGAAGGACCGTGGAGCCACACCAGCGACAGCACGCAGGCCAACTTGGTGCCTGCAGGCCAGCCAGGGTGGTCCTGGCCCCGGGTGCTCTTCCAGAAGCTTTCCATTGCCCTGCCTGAGATACCCCTCCTCTCCCGGCCCCCACTGCTTTTTTCCTTCCTCACCTCTGTCCGAAGAGAAATTCCAGCGGAAGGTATGGGTGACACAACCTCTTCTTTACAGGTGGCAGCCTGGCAACTCCTGCAGAAAGGCCAGCAGAACCCCACTCACACCGGGCCACCCACAAAGTTGTGGCCCCTCACTCGCTCCCACCACACAGCCCCGAGACTGCAGACGGGGCAGAGAATATGGAGTCAGGCACAGCTTCAGGGGCTATTGCTGCCTGGAGCGCTGTTTATATTGACCTCAACGAGGCACACCTGGGGAGGGCGTGCCAGCAGGGTAAGGCTGCCCAGGTCAGCTAATCCACAACCCTCAGGGAATCACATTGTTGAAAATGGAGCCCGCTAAGGCAGAAGAGAAGCCAATGGAAAAAAGGACACAATGCCATTTGCAGCACCGTAGATGAGTCTAGAAGTAATCACGTGACATGTAGTAAGTCAGAAAGTGAAAGACACATATCATATCATATCACTTATAGGTGTTACCTAAAAATGGATACCAGGGCAGATATTTCCACGGAGAAGGGCAATCACAGATTCATTAAACAAACTTATGGTTCACCAATGGAAGGTGTGAGGATTGGTTTCATTACGATATCGGTGTTAACAAACATATACAAACACAGGTGACATATATAATCACCAAAGACCTACAAAATACCAAGAGAGGACTACTCAACATTCTGTCATAACGTACATGGGAAAAGGATCCCAGGAAGAACAGTCATCTGTATATGTGTAAAAGAACCATATCTTCCACACCTACAACAAGCCAAACATTGTAATCAAACTTGCTGTAATAAAAAATAAAAAATTAAATTAAAAACACGAACAAGAAGAAGTGAGACAAACGTGAGGGGCTTTCTCCTGGCACATTCCATTCTAAAGTCCAATCTAGAACACCACTTCCACTGAGGCTCTCTTGCCCTAGTAACCAGATTTGGTAAGGGTGAACTGCTGCCACCTTGTGGCCGTTTCACACAACAGCAGCTTTAATCCCAATGCTAATGGTCAGTTGATATTCAAAATCATTGCAGGCCTGTAAAAGACACCTGCCCTGAAAACAAATCCTGGGGTCACATATCGACCAAAAAATTCAAAGGACGTCCATATTTCAAAACGACCGTTTCAAAAGGCATATTTTACGCACATTACTGTTCTGCTTCTTTCCTTTCTTTCCTTTTTTGTTAAAAAAAATCGGGAATGGAAAAAGGCTTCCCTCAGAATGGGCGAAAATCGTTGCAGACGAATCAATGGACAGAGGTTAAATCTCCAATATATATAAACAGCTCATGCAGCTTAATATTAAAAAAACAAACAACCCCAAAAAAAATGGGCAGAAGATCTAAAGAGACGTTTCTTCAAAGGAGACACAGAGATGGCCAAGACGCACATGAAAAGCTGCTCAACAGCACTAATTATTAGAGAAATGCAAATCAAAACTACAATGAGGTATCACCTCACACCTGTTAGAATCGGCATCATCAGAAAATCTACAAACATCCAATTCTGGGGAGGGTGTGGACAAAAGGAGCCCTCTTCCACTATTGGTGGGAATGTAAATTGATACAGTCACTATGGAGAACAGTATGGAGTTTCCTTAAAAAAATTAGAAATAGAATTACCATCTGATCCAGCAATCCCACTTCTGGTCATATACCCAGAGAAAACCGTATTTCAAAAAGGCACATTCACCACAATGTTCGTTGCAGCACTATTTACAATAGCCAGGTAATGGAAGCAACCTAAATGCCCACAGACAGATGAATGGATAAAGATGTGGTACATATATAAAATGGAATATTACTCAGCCATAAAAAGGAATGAAACTGGGTCATTTGTAGAGACATCGATGGATCGAGAGACTGTCATACAGAATGAAGTAAGTCAGAAAGAGGAAAACAAATATTGTATATTAATGCATATATGTGGAGCCTAGAAATGGTACAGATGAACTGGTTTGCAGGGAAGAAATAGAGACACAGAGGTAGAGAACAAACGTATGGACACCAAGTGTGGGAAGCCATGGGGTGGTGGTGGTGGGATGAGTTGGGAGTTTGGGATTGACCTGTATACATGTATATGCATAAAATACATAACTAATAATAACGTGCTGTATAAAAAAATAAATAAAATTAAATTTCAAAGTTTTAAAAAATAAAATTTAAAAATAAAACAGAAAAAAGTTCTTCCCGTCACACAGATGTATTTATAGGAATGAATTATTTCCATGCTTATATCTATAAATACATAAAAGAGGAATTAAATCTAACTTGAACCATAAAAGAAAAAAAAACCTGAACCCACGAGTTATACAGAGGAAAACCCTATCAGGGCACTTGCTCCAGTGGTAAACAATTCTGAAATTGGTCAGGGGTGCGGAACCATCTCCCATACAGCCAGCAACCCACCCCCCACGCAAGGAGCGTCCTCATTGCAAAGCTGGGGGACCGTGCCGAGGCATCTGTGAGTAAACGTGAGCTGAGCCCCAGGCCAGCTGCTGCTGAACTGTTCCCACCCTTCCCAGGTAAAACACCTGAATATGTACAAGGGCTTGAAAGCCTAGAGGAAGGACCGTGGAGCCACACCAGCGACAGCACGCAGGCCAACTTGGTGCCTGCAGGCCAGCCAGGGTGGTCCTGGCCCCGGGTGCTCTTCCAGAAGCTTTCCATTGCCCTGCCTGAGATACCCCTCCTCTCCTGGCCCCCACTGCTTTTTTCCTTCCTCACCTCTGTCCGAAGAGAAATTCCAGCGGAAGGTATGGGTGACACAACCTCTTCTTTACAGGTGGCAGCCTGGCAACTCCTGCAGAAAGGCCAGCAGAACCCCACTCACACCGGGCCACCCACAAAGTTGTGGCCCCTCACTCGCTCCCACCACACAGCCCCGAGACTGCAGACGGGGCAGAGAATATGGAGTCAGGCACAGCTTCAGGGGCTATTGCTGCCTGGAGCGCTGTTTATATTGACCTCAACGAGGCACACCTGGGGAGGGCGTGCCAGCAGTGTAAGGCTGCCCAGGTCAGCTAATCCACAACCCTCAGGGAATCACATTGTTGAAAATGGAGCCCGCTAAGGCAGAAGAGAAGCCAATGGAAAAAAGGACACAATGCCATTTGCAGCACCGTAGATGAGTCTAGAAGTAATCACGTGACATGTAGTAAGTCAGAAAGTGAAAGACACATATCATATCATATCACTTATAGGTGTTACCTAAAAATGGATACCAGGGCAGATATTTCCACGGAGAAGGGCAATCACAGATTCATTAAACAAACTTATGGTTCACCAATGGAAGGTGTGAGGATTGGTTTCATTACGATATCGGTGTTAACAGACATATACAAACACAGGTGACATATATAATCACCAAAGACCTACAGAATACCAAGAGAGGACTACTCAACATTCTGTCATAACGTACATGGGAAAAGGATCCCAGGAAGAACAGTCATCTGTATATGTGTAAAAGAACCACATCTTCCACACCTACAACAAGCCAAACATTGTAATCAAACTTGCTGTAATAAAAAATAAAAAATTAAATTAAAAACACGAACAAGAAGAAGTGAGACAAACGTGAGGGGCTTTCTCCTGGCACATTCCATTCTAAACTCCAATCTAGAACACCACTTCCACTGAGGCTCTCTTGCCCTAGTAACCAGATTTGGTAAGGGTGAACTGCTGCCACCTAGTGGCCGTTTCACACAACAGCAGCTTTAATCCCAGCGCTAATGGTCAGTTGATATTCAAAATCATTGCAGGCCTGTAAATGACACCTGCCCTGAAAACAAATCCTGGGGTCACATATCGACCAAAAAATTCAAAGGACGTCCATATTTCAAAACGACCGTTTCCAAAGGCATATTTTACGCACATTAGTGTTCTGCTTCTTTCCTTTCTTTCCTTTTTTGTTAAAAAAAACGGGAATGGAAAAAGGCATCCCTCAGAATGGGCGAAAATCATTGCAGACGAATCAATGGACAGAGGTTTAATCTCCAATATATATAAACAGATCATGCAGCTTAATATTAAAAAAACAAACAACCCAAAAAAAATGGGCAGAAGATCTAAAGAGACGTTTCTTCAAAGGAGACACAGAGATGGCCAAGACGCACATGAAAAGCTGCTCAACAGCACTAATTATTAGAGAAATGCAAATCAAAACTACAATGAGGTATCACCTCACACCTGTTAGAATCGGCATCATCAGAAAATCTACAAACAACCAATTCTGGGGAGGGTGTGGACAAAAGGAGCCCTCTTCCACTATTGGTGGGAATGTAAATTGATACAGTCACTATGGAGAACAGTATGGAGTTTCCTTAAAAAAATTAGAAATAGAATTACCATCTGATCCAGCAATCCCACTTCTGGTCATATACCCAGAGAAAACCGTATTTCAAAAAGGCACATTCACCACAATGTTCGTTGCAGCACTATTTACAATAGCCAGGTAATGGAAGCAACCTAAATGCCCACAGACAGATGAATGGATAAAGATGTGGTACATATATAAAATGGAATATTACTCAGCCATAAAAAGGAATGAAACTGGGTCATTTGTAGAGACATCGATGGATCGAGAGACTGTCATACAGAATGAAGTAAGTCAGAAAGAGGAAAACAAATATTGTATATTAATGCATATATGTGGAGCCTAGAAATGGTACAGATGAACTGGTTTGCAGGGAAGAAATAGAGACACAGAGGTAGAGAACAAACGTATGGACACCAAGTGTGGGAAGCCATGGGGTGGTGGTGGTGGGATGAGTTGGGAGTTTGGGATTGACCTGTATACATGTATATGCATAAAATACATAACTAATAATAACGCGCTGTATAAAAAAAATAAATAAAATTAAATTTCAAAGTTCTAAAAAATAAAATTTAAAAATAAAACAGAAAAAAGTTCTTCCCGTCACACAGATGTATTTATAGGAATGAATTATTTCCATGCTTATATCTATAAATACATAAAAGAGGAATTAAATCTAACTTGAACCATAAAAGAAAAAAAAACCTGAACCCACGAGTTATACAGAGGAAAACCCTATCAGGGCACTTGCTCCAGTGGTAAACAATTCTGAAATTGGTCAGGGGTGCGGAACCATCTCCCATACAGCCAGCAACCCACCCCCCACGCAAGGAGCGTCCTCATTGCAAAGCTGGGGGACCGTGCCGAGGCATCTGTGAGTAAACGTGAGCTGAGCCCCAGGCCAGCTGCTGCTGAACTGTTCCCACCCTTCCCAGGTAAAACACCTGAATATGTACAAGGGCTTGAAAGCCTACAGGAAGGACCGTGGAGCCACACCAGCGACAGCACGCAGGCCAACTTGGTGCCTGCAGGCCAGCCAGGGTGGTCCTGGCCCCGGGTGCTCTTCCAGAAGCTTTCCATTGCCCTGCCTGAGATACCCCTCCTCTCCCGGTCCCCACTGCTTTTTTCCTTCCTCACCTCTGTCCGAAGAGAAATTCCAGCGGAAGGTATGGGTGACACAACCTCTTCTTTACAGGTGGCAGCCTGGCAACTCCTGCAGAAAGGCCAGCAGAACCCCACTCACACCGGGCCACCCACAAAGTTGTGGCCCCTCACTCGCTCCCACCACACAGCCCCGAGACTGCAGACGGGGCAGAGAATATGGAGTCAGGCACAGCTTCAGGGGCTATTGCTGCCTGGAGCGCTGTTTATATTGACCTCAACGAGGCACACCTGGGGAGGGCGTGCCAGCAGGGTAAGGCTGCCCAGGTCAGCTAATCCACAACCCTCAGGGAATCACATTGTTGAAAATGGAGCCCGCTAAGGCAGAAGAGAAGCCAATGGAAAAAAGGACACAATGCCATTTGCAGCACCGTAGATGAGTCTAGAAGTAATCACGTGACATGTAGTAAGTCAGAAAGTGAAAGACACATATCATATCATATCACTTATAGGTGTTACCTAAAAATGGATACCAGGGCAGATATTTCCACGGAGAAGGGCAATCACAGATTCATTAAACAAACTTATGGTTCACCAATGGAAGGTGTGAGGATTGGTTTCATTACGATATCGGTGTTAACAAACATATACAAACACAGGTGACATATATAATCACCAAAGACCTACAGAATACCAAGAGAGGACTACTCAACATTCTGTCATAACGTACATGGGAAAAGGATCCCAGGAAGAACAGTCATCTGTATATGTGTAAAAGAACCATATCTTCCACACCTACAACAAGCCAAACATTGTAATCAAACTTGCTGTAATAAAAAATAAAAAATTAAATTAAAAACACGAACAAGAAGAAGTGAGACAAACGTGAGGGGCTTTCTCCTGGCACATTCCATTCTAAACTCCAATCTAGAACACCACTTCCACTGAGGCTCTCTTGCCCTAGTAACCAGATTTGGTAAGGGTGAACTGCTGCCACCTTGTGGCCGTTTCACACAACAGCAGCTTTAATCCCAATGCTAATGGTCAGTTGATATTCAAAATCATTGCAGGCCTGTAAAAGACACCTGCCCTGAAAACAAATCCTGGGGTCACATATCGACCAAAAAATTCAAAGGACGTCCATATTTCAAAACGACCGTTTCAAAAGGCATATTTTACGCACATTACTGTTCTGCTTCTTTCCTTTCTTTCCTTTTTTGTTAAAAAAAATCGGGAATGGAAAAAGGCTTCCCTCAGAATGGGCGAAAATCGTTGCAGACGAATCAATGGACAGAGGTTAAATCTCCAATATATATAAACAGCTCATGCAGCTTAATATTAAAAAAACAAACAACCCCAAAAAAAATGGGCAGAAGATCTAAAGAGACGTTTCTTCAAAGGAGACACAGAGATGGCCAAGACGCACATGAAAAGCTGCTCAACAGCACTAATTATTAGAGAAATGCAAATCAAAACTACAATGAGGTATCACCTCACACCTGTTAGAATCGGCATCATCAGAAAATCTACAAACATCCAATTCTGGGGAGGGTGTGGACAAAAGGAGCCCTCTTCCACTATTGGTGGGAATGTAAATTGATACAGTCACTATGGAGAACAGTATGGAGTTTCCTTAAAAAAATTAGAAATAGAATTACCATCTGATCCAGCAATCCCACTTCTGGTCATATACCCAGAGAAAACCGTATTTCAAAAAGGCACATTCACCACAATGTTCGTTGCAGCACTATTTACAATAGCCAGGTAATGGAAGCAACCTAAATGCCCACAGACAGATGAATGGATAAAGATGTGGTACATATATAAAATGGAATATTACTCAGCCATAAAAAGGAATGAAACTGGGTCATTTGTAGAGACATCGATGGATCGAGAGACTGTCATACAGAATGAAGTAAGTCAGAAAGAGGAAAACAAATATTGTATATTAATGCATATATGTGGAGCCTAGAAATGGTACAGATGAACTGGTTTGCAGGGAAGAAATAGAGACACAGAGGTAGAGAACAAACGTATGGACACCAAGTGTGGGAAGCCATGGGGTGGTGGTGGTGGGATGAGTTGGGAGTTTGGGATTGACCTGTATACATGTATATGCATAAAATACATAACTAATAATAACGTGCTGTATAAAAAAAATAAATAAAATTAAATTTCAAAGTTTTAAAAAATAAAATTTAAAAATAAAACAGAAAAAAGTTCTTCCCGTCACACAGATGTATTTATAGAAATGAATTATTTCCATGCTTATATCTATAAATACATAAAAGAGGAATTAAATCTAACTTGAACCATAAAAGAAAAAAAAACCTGAACCCACGAGTTATACAGAGGAAAACCCTATCAGGGCACTTGCTCCAGTGGTAAACAATTCTGAAATTGGTCAGGGGTGCGGAACCATCTCCCATACAGCCAGCAACCCACCCCCCACGCAAGGAGCGTCCTCATTGCAAAGCTGGGGGACCGTGCCGAGGCATCTGTGAGTAAACGTGAGCTGAGCCCCAGGCCAGCTGCTGCTGAACTGTTCCCACCCTTCCCAGGTAAAACACCTGAATATGTACAAGGGCTTGAAAGCCTACAGGAAGGACCGTGGAGCCACACCAGCGACAGCACGCAGGCCAACTTGGTGCCTGCAGGCCAGCCAGGGTGGTCCTGGCCCCGGGTGCTCTTCCAGAAGCTTTCCATTGCCCTGCCTGAGATACCCCTCCTCTCCTGGCCCCCACTGCTTTTTTCCTTCCTCACCTCTGTCCGAAGAGAAATTCCAGCGGAAGGTATGGGTGACACAACCTCTTCTTTACAGGTGGCAGCCTGGCAACTCCTGCAGAAAGGCCAGCAGAACCCCACTCACACCGGGCCACCCACAAAGTTGTGGCCCCTCACTCGCTCCCACCACACAGCCCCGAGACTGCAGACGGGGCAGAGAATATGGAGTCAGGCACAGCTTCAGGGGCTATTGCTGCCTGGAGCGCTGTTTATATTGACCTCAACGAGGCACACCTGGGGAGGGCGTGCCAGCAGGGTAAGGCTGCCCAGGTCAGCTAATCCACAACCCTCAGGGAATCACATTGTGGAAAATGGAGCCCGCTAAGGCAGAAGAGAAGCCAATGGAAAAAAGGACACAATGCCATTTGCAGCACCGTAGATGAGTCTAGAAGTAATCACGTGACATGTAGTAAGTCAGAAAGTGAAAGACACATATCATATCATATCACTTATAGGTGTTACCTAAAAATGGATACCAGGGCAGATATTTCCACGGAGAAGGGCAATCACAGATTCATTAAACAAACTTATGGTTCACCAATGGAAGGTGTGAGGATTGGTTTCATTACGATATCGGTGTTAACAGACATATACAAACACAGGTGACATATATAATCACCAAAGACCTACAGAATACCAAGAGAGGACTACTCAACATTCTGTCATAACGTACATGGGAAAAGGATCCCAGGAAGAACAGTCATCTGTATATGTGTAAAAGAACCACATCTTCCACACCTACAACAAGCCAAACATTGTAATCAAACTTGCTGTAATAAAAAATAAAAAATTAAATTAAAAACACGAACAAGAAGAAGTGAGACAAACGTGAGGGGCTTTCTCCTGGCACATTCCATTCTAAACTCCAATCTAGAACACCACTTCCACTGAGGCTCTCTTGCCCTAGTAACCAGATTTGGTAAGGGTGAACTGCTGCCACCTTGTGGCCGTTTCACACAACAGCAGCTTTAATCCCAATGCTAATGGTCAGTTGATATTCAAAATCATTGCAGGCCTGTAAATGACACCTGCCCTGAAAACAAATCCTGGGGTCACATACCGACCAAAAAATTCAAAGGACGTCCATATTTCAAAACGACCGTTTCCAAAGGCATATTTTACGCACATTAGTGTTCTGCTTCTTTCCTTCCTTTCCTTTTTTGTTAAAAAAAACGGGAATGGAAAAAGGCATCCCTCAGAATGGGCGAAAATCATTGCAGACGAATCAATGGACAGAGGTTTAATCTCCAATATATATAAACAGCTCATGCAGCTTAATATTAAAAAAACAAACAACCCCCAAAAAAATGGGCAGAAGATCTAAAGAGACGTTTCTTCAAAGGAGACACAGAGATGGCCAAGACGCACATGAAAAGCTGCTCAACAGCACTAATTATTAGAGAAATGCAAATCAAAACTACAATGAGGTATCACCTCACACCTGTTAGAATCGGCATCATCAGAAAATCTACAAACAACCAATTCTGGGGAGGGTGTGGACAAAAGGAGCCCTCTTCCACTATTGGTGGGAATGTAAATTGATACAGTCACTATGGAGAACAGTATGGAGTTTCCTTAAAAAAATTAGAAATAGAATTACCATCTGATCCAGCAATCCCACTTCTGGTCATATACCCAGAGAAAACCGTATTTCAAAAAGGCACATTCACCACAATGTTCGTTGCAGCACTATTTACAATAGCCAGGTAATGGAAGCAACCTAAATGCCCACAGACAGATGAATGGATAAAGATGTGGTACATATATAAAATGGAATATTACTCAGCCATAAAAAGGAATGAAACTGGGTCATTTGTAGAGACATCGATGGATCGAGAGACTGTCATACAGAATGAAGTAAGTCAGAAAGAGGAAAACAAATATTGTATATTAATGCATATATGTGGAGCCTAGAAATGGTACAGATGAACTGGTTTGCAGGGAAGAAATAGAGACACAGAGGTAGAGAACAAACGTATGGACACCAAGTGTGGGAAGCCATGGGGTGGTGGTGGTGGGATGAGTTGGGAGTTTGGGATTGACCTGTATACATGTATATGCATAAAATACATAACTAATAATAACGCGCTGTATAAAAAAAATAAATAAAATTAAATTTCAAAGTTCTAAAAAATAAAATTTAAAAATAAAACAGAAAAAAGTTCTTCCCGTCACACAGATGTATTTATAGGAATGAATTATTTCCATGCTTATATCTATAAATACATAAAAGAGGAATTAAATCTAACTTGAACCATAAAAGAAAAAAAAACCTGAACCCACGAGTTATACAGAGGAAAACCCTATCAGGGCACTTGCTCCAGTGGTAAACAATTCTGAAATTGGTCAGGGGTGCGGAACCATCTCCCATACAGCCAGCAACCCACCCCCCACGCAAGGAGCGTCCTCATTGCAAAGCTGGGGGACCGTGCCGAGGCATCTGTGAGTAAACGTGAGCTGAGCCCCAGGCCAGCTGCTGCTGAACTGTTCCCACCCTTCCCAGGTAAAACACCTGAATATGTACAAGGGCTTGAAAGCCTAGAGGAAGGACCGTGGAGCCACACCAGCGACAGCACGCAGGCCAACTTGGTGCCTGCAGGCCAGCCAGGGTGGTCCTGGCCCCGGGTGCTCTTCCAGAAGCTTTCCATTGCCCTGCCTGAGATACCCCTCCTCTCCCGGCCCCCACTGCTTTTTTCCTTCCTCACCTCTGTCCGAAGAGAAATTCCAGCGGAAGGTATGGGTGACACAACCTCTTCTTTACAGGTGGCAGCCTGGCAACTCCTGCAGAAAGGCCAGCAGAACCCCACTCACACCGGGCCACCCACAAAGTTGTGGCCCCTCACTCGCTCCCACCACACAGCCCCGAGACTGCAGACGGGGCAGAGAATATGGAGTCAGGCACAGCTTCAGGGGCTATTGCTGCCTGGAGCGCTGTTTATATTGACCTCAACGAGGCACACCTGGGGAGGGCGTGCCAGCAGGGTAAGGCTGCCCAGGTCAGCTAATCCACAACCCTCAGGGAATCACATTGTTGAAAATGGAGCCCGCTAAGGCAGAAGAGAAGCCAATGGAAAAAAGGACACAATGCCATTTGCAGCACCGTAGATGAGTCTAGAAGTAATCACGTGACATGTAGTAAGTCAGAAAGTGAAAGACACATATCATATCATATCACTTATAGGTGTTACCTAAAAATGGATACCAGGGCAGATATTTCCACGGAGAAGGGCAATCACAGATTCATTAAACAAACTTATGGTTCACCAATGGAAGGTGTGAGGATTGGTTTCATTACGATATCGGTGTTAACAGACATATACAAACACAGGTGACATATATAATCACCAAAGACCTACAGAATACCAAGAGAGGACTACTCAACATTCTGTCATAACGTACATGGGAAAAGGATCCCAGGAAGAACAGTCATCTGTATATGTGTAAAAGAACCACATCTTCCACACCTACAACAAGCCAAACATTGTAATCAAACTTGCTGTAATAAAAAATAAAAAATTAAATTAAAAACACGAACAAGAAGAAGTGAGACAAACGTGAGGGGCTTTCTCCTGGCACATTCCATTCTAAACTCCAATCTAGAACACCACTTCCACTGAGGCTCTCTTGCCCTAGTAACCAGATTTGGTAAGGGTGA
Organism: Mesoplodon mirus; assembly: GCF_964341445.2. NCBI lineage: Eukaryota > Metazoa > Chordata > Mammalia > Artiodactyla > Ziphiidae > Mesoplodon > Mesoplodon mirus. Next base: position 103,588,802 of record NC_138987.1, on the reverse strand, counting down.
ACTGCTGCCACCTTGTGGCCGTTTCACACAACAGCAGCTTTAATCCCAATGCTAATGGTCAGTTGATATTCAAAATCATTGCAGGCCTGTAAATGACACCTGCCCTGAAAACAAATCCTGGGGTCACATATCGACCAAAAAATTCAAAGGACGTCCATATTTCAAAACGACCGTTTCCAAAGGCATATTTTACGCACATTAGTGTTCTGCTTCTTTCCTTTCTTTCCTTTTTTGTTAAAAAAAACGGGAATGGAAAAAGGCATCCCTCAGAATGGGCGAAAATCATTGCAGACGAATCAATGGACAGAGGTTTAATCTCCAATATATATAAACAGATCATGCAGCTTAATATTAAAAAAACAAACAACCCCCAAAAAAATGGGCAGAAGATCTAAAGAGACGTTTCTTCAAAGGAGACACAGAGATGGCCAAGACGCACATGAAAAGCTGCTCAACAGCACTAATTATTAGAGAAATGCAAATCAAAACTACAATGAGGTATCACCTCACACCTGTTAGAATCGGCATCATCAGAAAATCTACAAACAACCAATTCTGGGGAGGGTGTGGACAAAAGGAGCCCTCTTCCACTATTGGTGGGAATGTAAATTGATACAGTCACTATGGAGAACAGTATGGAGTTTCCTTAAAAAAATTAGAAATAGAATTACCATCTGATCCAGCAATCCCACTTCTGGTCATATACCCAGAGAAAACCGTATTTCAAAAAGGCACATTCACCACAATGTTCGTTGCAGCACTATTTACAATAGCCAGGTAATGGAAGCAACCTAAATGCCCACAGACAGATGAATGGATAAAGATGTGGTACATATATAAAATGGAATATTACTCAGCCATAAAAAGGAATGAAACTGGGTCATTTGTAGAGACATCGATGGATCGAGAGACTGTCATACAGAATGAAGTAAGTCAGAAAGAGGAAAACAAATATTGTATATTAATGCATATATGTGGAGCCTAGAAATGGTACAGATGAACTGGTTTGCAGGGAAGAAATAGAGACACAGAGGTAGAGAACAAACGTATGGACACCAAGTGTGGGAAGCCATGGGGTGGTGGTGGTGGGATGAGTTAGGAGTTTGGGATTGACCTGTATACATGTATATGCATAAAATACATAACTAATAGTAACGTGCTGTATAAAAAAATAAATAAAATTAAATTTCAAAATTTTAAAAAATAAAATTTAAAAATAAAACAGAAAAAAGTTCTTCCCGTCACACAGATGTATTTATAGGAATGAATTATTTCCATGCTTATATCTATAAATACATAAAAGAGGAATTAAATCTAACTTGAACCATAAAAGAAAAAAAAAACCTGAACCCACGAGTTATACAGAGGAAAACCCTATCAGGGCACTTGCTCCAGCGGTAAACAATTCTGAAATTGGTCAGGGGTGCGGAACCATCTCCCATACAGCCAGCAACCCACCCCCCACGCAAGGAGCGTCCTCATTGCAAAGCTGGGGGACCGTGCCGAGGCATCTGTGAGTAAACGTGAGCTGAGCCCAAGGCCAGCTGCTGCTGAACTGTTCCCACCCTTCCCAGGTAAAACACCTGAATATGTACAAGGGCTTGAAAGCCTAGAGGAAGGACCGTGGAGCCACACCAGCGACAGCACGCAGGCCAACTTGGTGCCTGCAGGCCAGCCAGGGTGGTCCTGGCCCCGGGTGCTCTTCCAGAAGCTTTCCATTGCCCTGCCTGAGATAGCCCTCCTGTCCCGGCCCCCACTGCTTTTTTCCTTCCTCACCTCTGTCCGGAGAGAAATTCCAGCAGAAGGTATGGGTGACACAACCTCTTCTTTACAGGCGGCAGCCTGGCAACTCCTGCAGAAAGGCCAGCAGAACCCCACTCACACCGGGCCACCCACAAAGTTGTGGCCCCTCACTCGCTCCCACCACACAGCCCCGAGACTGCTGACGGGGCAGAGAATATGGAGTCAGGCACAGCTTCAGGGGCTATTGCTGCCTGGAGCGCTGTTTATATTGACCTCAACGAGGCACACCTGGGGAGGGCGTGCCAGAACGGTAAGGCTGCCCAGGTCAGCTAATCCACAACTCTCAGGGAATCACATTGTTGAAAATGGACCCCTCTAAGGCAGAAGAGAAGCCAAGGGAAAAAAGGACACAATGCCATTTGCAGCACCGTAGATGAGTCTAGAAGTAATCACGTGACATGTAGTAAGTCAGAAAGTGAAAGACACATATCATATCATATCACTTATAGGTGTTACCTAAAAATGGATACCAGGGCAGATATTTCCACGGAGAAGGGCAATCACAGATTCATTAAACAAACTTATGGTTCACCAATGGAAAGGTGTGAGGATTGGTTTCATTACGATATCGGGGTTAACAGACATATACAAACACAGGTGACATATATAATCACCAAAGACCTACAGAATACCAAGAGAGGACTACTCAACATTCTGTCATAACGTACATGGGAAAAGGATCCCAGGAAGAACAGTCATCTGTATATGTGTAAAAGAACCACATCTTCCACACCTACAACAAGCCAAACATTGTAATCAAACTTGCTGTAATAAAAAATAAAAAAATAAATTAAAAACACGAACAAGATGTAGTGAGACAAACGTGAGGGGCTTTCTCCTGGCACATTCCATTCTAAATTCCAATCTAGAACACCACTTCCACTGAGGCTCTCTTGCCCTGGTAACCAGATTTGGTAAGGGTGAACTGCTGCCACCTTGTGGCCGTTTCACACAACAGCAGCTTTAATCCCAGCGCTAATGGTCAGTTGTTATTCAAAATCATTTCAGGCCTGTAAATGACACCTGCCCTGAAAACAAATCCTGGGGTCACATATCGACCAAAAAATTCAAAGGACGTCCATATTTCAAAACGACCGTTTCAAAAGGCATATTTTACGCACATTAGTGTTCTGCTTCTTTTCCTTTCTTTCCTTTTTTGTTAAAAAACACGGGAATGGAAAAAGGCATCCCTCAGAATGGGCGAAAATCGTTGCAGACGAATCAATGGACAGAGGTTTAATCTCCAATATATATAAACAGCTCATGCAGCTTAATATTAAAAAAACAAACAACCCAAAAAAAATGGGCAGAAGATCTAAAGAGACGTTTCTTCAAAGGAGACACAGAGATGGCCAAGACGTCCATGAAAAGCTGCTCAACAGCACTAATTATTAGAGAAATGCAAATCAAAACTACAATGAGGTATCACCTCACACCTGTTAGAATCGGCATCATCAGAAAATCTACAAACAACCAATTCTGGGGAGGGTGTGGACAAAAGGAGCCCTCTTCCACTATTCGTGGGAATGTAAATTGATACAGTCACTATGGAGAACAGTATGGAGTTTCCTTAAAAAAATTAGAAATAGAATTACCATCTGATCCAGCAATCCCACTTCTGGGCATATACCCAGAGAAAACCGTATTTCAAAAAGGCACATTCACCACAATGTTCGTTGCAGCACTATTTACAATAGCCAGGTAATGGAAGCAACCTAAATGCCCACAGACAGATGAATGGATAAAGATGTGGTACATATATAAAATGGAATATTACTCGGCCATAAAAAGGAATGAAACTGGGTCATTTGTAGAGACATCGATGGATCGAGAGACTGTCATACAGAATGAAGTAAGTCAGAAAGAGGAAAACAAATATTGTATATTAATGCATATATGTGGAGCCTAGAAATGGTACAGATGAACTGGTTTGCAGGGAAGAAATAGAGACACAGAGGTAGAGAACAAACGTATGGACACCAAGTGTGGGAAGCCATGGGGTGGTGGTGGTGGGATGAGTTGGGAGTTTGGGATTGACCTGTATACATGTATATGCATAAAATACATAACTAATAATAACGTGCTGTATAAAAAAAATAAATAAAATTAAATTTCAAAGTTTTAAAAAATAAAATTTAAAAATAAAACAGAAAAAAGTTCTTCCCGTCACACAGATGTATTTATAGGAATGAATTATTTCCATGCTTATATCTATAAATACATAAAAGAGGAATTAAATCTAACTTGAACCATAAAAGAAAAAAAAACCTGAACCCACGAGTTATACAGAGGAAAACCCTATCAGGGCACTTGCTCCAGCGGTAAACAATTCAGAAATTGGTCAGAGGTGGGGAACCATCTCCCATACAGCCAGCAACCCACCCCCCACGCAAGGAGCGTCCTCATTGCAAAGCTGGGGGACCGTGCCGAGGCATCTGTGAGTAAACGTGAGCTGAGCTCCAGGCCAGCTGCTGCTGAACTGTTCCCACCCTTTCCAGGTAAAACACCTGAATATGTACAAGGGCTTGAAAGCCTAGAGGAAGGACCGTGGAGCCACACCAGCGACAGCACGCAGGCCAACTTGGTGCCTGCAGGACAGCCAGGGTGGTCCTGGCCCCGGGCGCTCTTCCAGAAGCTTTCCATTGCCCTGCCTGAGATACCCCTCCTCTCCTGGACCCCAATGCTTTTTTCCTTCCTCACCTCTGTCCGGAGAGAAATTCGAGCGGAAGGTATGGGTGACACATCCTCTTCTTTACAGGCGGCAGCCTGGCAACTCCTGCAGAAAGGCCAGCAGAACCCCACTCACACCGGGCCACCCACAAAGCTGTGGCCCCTCACTCCCTCCCACCAGCACAGCCACGAGACTGCTGACGGGGCAGAGAATATGGAGTCAGGCACAGCTTCAGGGGCTACTGCTGCCTGGAGCGCTGTTTATATTGACCTCAACGAGGCACACCTGGGGAGGGCGTGCCGGCAGGGTAAGGCTGCCCAGGTCAGCTAATCCACAACCTTCAGGGAATCACATTGTTGAAAAAGGACCCCTCTAAGGCAGAAGAGAAGCCAAGGGAAAAAAGGACACAATGCCATTTGCAGCACCGTAGATGATTCTAGAAGTAATCACGTGACTTGTAGTAAGTCAGAAAGTGAAAGACACATATCATATCATATCACTTATAGGTGTTACCTAAAAATGGATACCAGGGCAGATATTTCCACGGAGAAGGGCAATCACAGATTCATTAAACAAACTTATGGTTCACCAATGGAAAGGTGTGAAGATTGGTTTCATTACGATATCGGGGTTAACAGACATATACAAACACAGGTGACATATATAATCACCAAAGACCTACAGAATACCAAGAGAGGACTACTCAACATTCTGTCATAACGTACATGGGAAAAGGATCCCAGGAAGAACAGTCATCTGTATATGTGTAAAAGAACCACATCTTCCACACCTACAACAAGCCAAACATTGTAATCAAACTTGCTGTAATAAAAAATAAAAAAATAAATTAAAAACACGAACAAGATGTAGTGAGAAAAACGTGAGGGGCTTTCTCCTGGCACATTCCATTCTAAACTCCAATCTAGAACACCACTTCCACTGAGGCTCTCTTGCCCTAGTAACCAGATTTGGTAAGGGTGAACTGCTGCCACCTTGTGGCCGTTTCACACAACAGCAGCTTTAATCCCAATGCTAATGGTCAGTTGATATTCAAAATCATTGCAGGCCTGTAAATGACACCTGCCCTGAAAACAAATCCTGGGGTCACATATCGACCAAAAATTTCAAAGGACGTCCATATTTCAAAACGACCGTTTCAAAAGGCATATTTTACGCACATTAGTGTTCTGCTTCTTTTCCTTTCTTTCCTTTTTTGTTAAAAAAAATCGGGAATGGAAAAAGGCTTCCCTCAGAATGGGCGAAAATCGTTGCAGACGAATCAATGGACAGAGGTTTAATCTCCAATATATATAAACAGATCATGCAGCTTAATATTAAAAAAACAAACAACCCCAAAAAAATGGGCAGAAGATCTAAAGAGACGTTTCTTCAAAGGAGACACAGAGATGGCCAAGAGGCACATGAAAAGCTGCTCAACAGCACTAATTATTAGAGAAATGCAAATCAAAACTACAATGAGGTATCACCTCACACCTGTTAGAATCGGCATCATCAGAAAATCTACAAACAACCAATTCTGGGGAGGGTGTGGACAAAAGGAGCCCTCTTCCACTATTGGTGGGAATGTAAATTGATACAGTCACTATGGAGAACAGTATGGAGTTTCCTTAAAAAAATTAGAAATAGAATTACCATCTGATCCAGCAATCCCACTTCTGGTCATATACCCAGAGAAAACCGTATTTCAAAAAGGCACATTCACCACAATGTTCGTTGCAGCACTATTTACAATAGCCAGGTAATGGAAGCAACCTAAATGCCCACAGACAGATGAATGGATAAAGATGTGGTACATATATAAAATGGAATTTTACTCGGCCATTAAAAGGAATGAAACTGGGTCATTTGTAGAGACATCGATGGATCGAGAGACTGTCATACAGAATGAAGTAAGTCAGAAAGAGGAAAACAAATATTGTATATTAATGCATATATGTGGAGCCTAGAAATGGTACAGATGAACTGGTTTGCAGGGAAGAAATAGAGACACAGAGGTAGAGAACAAACGTATGGACACCAAGTGTGGGAAGCCATGGGGTGGTGGTGGTGGGATGAGTTGGGAGTTTGGGATTGACCTGTATACATGTATATGCATAAAATACATAACTAATAATAACGTGCTGTATAAAAAAAAAATAAAATTAAATTTCAAAGTTTTAAAAAATAAAATTTAAAAATAAAACAGAAAAAAGTTCTTCCCGTCACACAGATGTATTTATAGGAATGAATTATTTCCATGCTTATATCTATAAATACATAAAAGAGGAATTAAATCTAACTTGAACCATAAAAGAAAAAAAAACCTGAACCCACGAGTTATACAGAGGAAAACCCTATCAGGGCACTTGCTCCAGCGGTAAACAATTCAGAAATTGGTCAGAGGTGGGGAACCATCTCCCATACAGCCAGCAACCCACCCCCCACGCAAGGAGCGTGCTCATTGCAAAGCTGGGGGACCGTGCCAAGGCATCTGTGAGTAAACGTGAGCTGAGCTCCAGGCCAGCTGCTGCTGAACTGTTCCCACCCTTTCCAGGTAAAACACCTGAATATGTACAAGGGCTTGAAAGCCTAGAGGAAGGACCGTGGAGCCACACCAGCGACAGCACGCAGGCCAACTTGGTGCCTGCAGGCCAGCCAGGGTGGTCCTGGACCCGGGCGCTCTTCCTGAAGCTTTCCATTGCCCTGCCTGAGATACCCCTCCTCTCCTGGCCCCCAATGCTTTTTTCCTTCCTCACCTCTGTCCGGAGAGAAATTCCAGCGGAAGGTATGGGTGACACATCCTCTTCTTTACAGGCGGCAGCCTGGCAACTCCTGCAGAAAGGCCAGCAGAACCCCACTCACACCGGGCCACCCACAAAGCTGTGGCCCCTCACTCCCTCCCACCAGCACAGCCCCGAGACTGCTGACGGGGCAGAGAATATGGAGTCAGGCACAGCTTCAGGGGCTATTGCTGCCTGGAGCGCTGTTTATATTGACCTCAACGAGGCACACCTGGGGAGGGCGTGCCGGCAGCGTAAGGCTGCCCAGGTCAGCTAATCCACAACCTTCAGGGAATCACATTGTTGAAAATGGACCCCTCTAAGGCAGAAGAGAAGCCAAGGGAAAAAAGGACACAATGCCATTTGCAGCACCGTAGATGATTCTAGAAGTAATCACGTGACTTGTAGTAAGTCAGAAAGTGAAAGACACATATCATATCATATCACTTATAGGTGTTACCTAAAAATGGATACCAGGGCAGATATTTCCACGGAGAAGGGCAATCACAGATTCATTAAACAAACTTATGGTTCACCAATGGAAAGGTGTGAGGATTGGTTTCATTACGATATCAGGGTTAACAGACATATACAAACACAGGTGACATATATAATCACCAAAGACCTACAGAATACCAAGAGAGGACTACTCAACATTCTGTCATAACGTACATGGGAAAAGGATCCCAGGAAGAACAGTCATCTGTATATGTGTAAAAGAACCACATCTTCCACACCTACAACAAGCCAAACATTGTAATCAAACTTGCTGTAATAAAAAATAAAAAAATAAATTAAAAACACGAACAAGAAGTAGTGAGACAAACGTGAGGGGCTTTCTCCTGGCACATTCCATTCTAAACTCCAATCTAGAACACCACTTCCACTGAGGCTCTCTTGCCCTAGTAACCAGATTTGGTAAGGGTGAACTGCTGCCACCTTGTGGCCGTTTCACACAACAGCAGCTTTAATCCCAACGCTAATGGTCAGTTGATATTCAAAATCATTGCAGGCCTGTAAATGACACCTGCCCTGAAAACAAATCCTGGGGTCACATATCGACCAAAAAATTCAAAGGACGTCCATATTTGAAAACGACCGTTTCAAAAGGCATATTTTACGCACATTAGTGTTCTGCTTCTTTCCTTTCTTTCCTTTTTTGTTAAAAAAAATCGGGAATGGAAAAAGGCTTCCCTCAGAATGGGCGAAAATCGTTGCAGACGAATCAATGGACAGAGGTTTAATCTCCAATATATATAAACAGCTCATGCAGCTTAATATTAAAAAAACAAACAACCCCAAAAAAAATGGGCAGAAGATCTAAAGAGACGTTTCTTCAAAGGAGACACAGAGATGGCCAAGACGCACATGAAAAGCTGCTCAACAGCACTAATTATTAGAGAAATGCAAATCAAAACTACAATGAGGTATCACCTCACACCTGTTAGAATTGGCATCATCAGAAAATCTACAAACATCCAATTCTGGGGAGGGTGTGGACAAAAGGAGCCCTCTTCCACTATTGGTGGGAATGTAAATTGATACAGTCACTATGGAGAACAGTATGGAGTTTCCTTAAAAAAATTAGAAATAGAATTACCATCTGATCCAGCAATCCCACTTCTGGTCATATACCCAGAGAAAACCGTATTTCAAAAAGGCACATTCACCACAATGTTCGTTGCAGCACTATTTACAATAGCCAGGTAATGGAAGCAACCTAAATGCCCACAGACAGATGAATGGATAAAGATGTGGTACATATATAAAATGGAATATTACTCAGCCATAAAAAGGAATGAAACTGGGTCATTTGTAGAGACATTGATGGATCGAGAGACTGTCATACAGAATGAAGTAAGTCAGAAAGAGGAAAACAAATATTGTATATTAATGCATATATGTGGAGCCTAGAAATGGTACAGATGAACTGGTTTGCAGGGAAGAAATAGAGACACAGAGGTAGAGAACAAACGTATGGACACCAAGTGTGGGAAGCCATGGGGTGGTGGTGGTGGGATGAGTTGGGAGTTTGGGATTGACCTGTATACATGTATATGCATAAAATACATAACTAATAATAACGTGCTGTATAAAAAAATAAATAAAATTAAATTTCAAAGTTTTAAAAAATAAAATTTAAAAATAAAACAGAAAAAAGTTCTTCCCGTCACACAGATGTATTTATAGGAATGAATTATTTCCATGCTTATATCTATAAATACATAAAAGAGGAATTAAATCTAACTTGAACCATAAAAGAAAAAAAAACCTGAACCCACGAGTTATACAGAGGAAAACCCTATCAGGGCACTTGCTCCAGTGGTAAACAATTCTGAAATTGGTCAGGGGTGCGGAACCATCTCCCATACAGCCAGCAACCCACCCCCCACGCAAGGAGCGTCCTCATTGCAAAGCTGGGGGACCGTGCCGAGGCATCTGTGAGTAAACGTGAGCTGAGCCCCAGGCCAGCTGCTGCTGAACTGTTCCCACCCTTCCCAGGTAAAACACCTGAATATGTACAAGGGCTTGAAAGCCTAGAGGAAGGACCGTGGAGCCACACCAGCGACAGCACGCAGGCCAACTTGGTGCCTGCAGGCCAGCCAGGGTGGTCCTGGCCCCGGGTGCTCTTCCAGAAGCTTTCCATTGCCCTGCCTGAGATACCCCTCCTCTCCTGGCCCCCACTGCTTTTTTCCTTCCTCACCTCTGTCCGAAGAGAAATTCCAGCGGAAGGTATGGGTGACACAACCTCTTCTTTACAGGTGGCAGCCTGGCAACTCCTGCAGAAAGGCCAGCAGAACCCCACTCACACCGGGCCACCCACAAAGTTGTGGCCCCTCACTCGCTCCCACCACACAGCCCCGAGACTGCAGACGGGGCAGAGAATATGGAGTCAGGCACAGCTTCAGGGGCTATTGCTGCCTGGAGCGCTGTTTATATTGACCTCAACGAGGCACACCTGGGGAGGGCGTGCCAGCAGGGTAAGGCTGCCCAGGTCAGCTAATCCACAACCCTCAGGGAATCACATTGTTGAAAATGGAGCCCGCTAAGGCAGAAGAGAAGCCAATGGAAAAAAGGACACAATGCCATTTGCAGCACCGTAGATGAGTCTAGAAGTAATCACGTGACATGTAGTAAGTCAGAAAGTGAAAGACACATATCATATCATATCACTTATAGGTGTTACCTAAAAATGGATACCAGGGCAGATATTTCCACGGAGAAGGGCAATCACAGATTCATTAAACAAACTTATGGTTCACCAATGGAAGGTGTGAGGATTGGTTTCATTACGATATCGGTGTTAACAGACATATACAAACACAGGTGACATATATAATCACCAAAGACCTACAGAATACCAAGAGAGGACTACTCAACATTCTGTCATAACGTACATGGGAAAAGGATCCCAGGAAGAACAGTCATCTGTATATGTGTAAAAGAACCACATCTTCCACACCTACAACAAGCCAAACATTGTAATCAAACTTGCTGTAATAAAAAATAAAAAATTAAATTAAAAACACGAACAAGAAGAAGTGAGACAAACGTGAGGGGCTTTCTCCTGGCACATTCCATTCTAAACTCCAATCTAGAACACCACTTCCACTGAGGCTCTCTTGCCCTAGTAACCAGATTTGGTAAGGGTGAACTGCTGCCACCTAGTGGCCGTTTCACACAACAGCAGCTTTAATCCCAGCGCTAATGGTCAGTTGATATTCAAAATCATTGCAGGCCTGTAAATGACACCTGCCCTGAAAACAAATCCTGGGGTCACATATCGACCAAAAAATTCAAAGGACGTCCATATTTCAAAACGACTGTTTCCAAAGGCATATTTTACGCACATTAGTGTTCTGCTTCTTTCCTTTCTTTCCTTTTTTGTTAAAAAAAACGGGAATGGAAAAAGGCATCCCTCAGAATGGGCGAAAATCATTGCAGACGAATCAATGGACAGAGGTTTAATCTCCAATATATATAAACAGATCATGCAGCTTAATATTAAAAAAACAAACAACCCCAAAAAAAATGGGCAGAAGATCTAAAGAGACGTTTCTTCAAAGGAGACACAGAGATGGCCAAGACGCACATGGAAAGCTGCTCAACAGCACTAATTATTAGAGAAATGCAAATCAAAACTACAATGAGGTATCACCTCACACCTGTTAGAATCGGCATCATCAGAAAATCTACAAACAACCAATTCTGGGGAGGGTGTGGACAAAAGGAGCCCTCTTCCACTATTGGTGGGAATGTAAATTGATACAGTCACTATGGAGAACAGTATGGAGTTTCCTTAAAAAAATTAGAAATAGAATTACCATCTGATCCAGCAATCCCACTTCTGGTCATATACCCAGAGAAAACCGTATTTCAAAAAGGCACATTCACCACAATGTTCGTTGCAGCACTATTTACAATAGCCAGGTAATGGAAGCAACCTAAATGCCCACAGACAGATGAATGGATAAAGATGTGGTACATATATAAAATGGAATATTACTCAGCCATAAAAAGGAATGAAACTGGGTCATTTGTAGAGACATCGATGGATCGAGAGACTGTCATACAGAATGAAGTAAGTCAGAAAGAGGAAAACAAATATTGTATATTAATGCATATATGTGGAGCCTAGAAATGGTACAGATGAACTGGTTTGCAGGGAAGAAATAGAGACACAGAGGTAGAGAACAAACGTATGGACACCAAGTGTGGGAAGCCATGGGGTGGTGGTGGTGGGATGAGTTGGGAGTTTGGGATTGACCTGTATACATGTATATGCATAAAATACATAACTAATAATAACGCGCTGTATAAAAAAAATAAATAAAATTAAATTTCAAAGTTCTAAAAAATAAAATTTAAAAATAAAACAGAAAAAAGTTCTTCCCGTCACACAGATGTATTTATAGGAATGAATTATTTCCATGCTTATATCTATAAATACATAAAAGAGGAATTAAATCTAACTTGAACCATAAAAGAAAAAAAAACCTGAACCCACGAGTTATACAGAGGAAAACCCTATCAGGGCACTTGCTCCAGTGGTAAACAATTCTGAAATTGGTCAGGGGTGCGGAACCATCTCCCATACAGCCAGCAACCCACCCCCCACGCAAGGAGCGTCCTCATTGCAAAGCTGGGGGACCGTGCCGAGGCATCTGTGAGTAAACGTGAGCTGAGCCCCAGGCCAGCTGCTGCTGAACTGTTCCCACCCTTCCCAGGTAAAACACCTGAATATGTACAAGGGCTTGAAAGCCTACAGGAAGGACCGTGGAGCCACACCAGCGACAGCACGCAGGCCAACTTGGTGCCTGCAGGCCAGCCAGGGTGGTCCTGGCCCCGGGTGCTCTTCCAGAAGCTTTCCATTGCCCTGCCTGAGATACCCCTCCTCTCCCGGCCCCCACTGCTTTTTTCCTTCCTCACCTCTGTCCGAAGAGAAATTCCAGCGGAAGGTATGGGTGACACAACCTCTTCTTTACAGGTGGCAGCCTGGCAACTCCTGCAGAAAGGCCAGCAGAACCCCACTCACACCGGGCCACCCACAAAGTTGTGGCCCCTCACTCGCTCCCACCACACAGCCCCGAGACTGCAGACGGGGCAGAGAATATGGAGTCAGGCACAGCTTCAGGGGCTATTGCTGCCTGGAGCGCTGTTTATATTGACCTCAACGAGGCACACCTGGGGAGGGCGTGCCAGCAGGGTAAGGCTGCCCAGGTCAGCTAATCCACAACCCTCAGGGAATCACATTGTTGAAAATGGAGCCCGCTAAGGCAGAAGAGAAGCCAATGGAAAAAAGGACACAATGCCATTTGCAGCACCGTAGATGAGTCTAGAAGTAATCACGTGACATGTAGTAAGTCAGAAAGTGAAAGACACATATCATATCATATCACTTATAGGTGTTACCTAAAAATGGATACCAGGGCAGATATTTCCACGGAGAAGGGCAATCACAGATTCATTAAACAAACTTATGGTTCACCAATGGAAGGTGTGAGGATTGGTTTCATTACGATATCGGTGTTAACAGACATATACAAACACAGGTGACATATATAATCACCAAAGACCTACAGAATACCAAGAGAGGACTACTCAACATTCTGTCATAACGTACATGGGAAAAGGATCCCAGGAAGAACAGTCATCTGTATATGTGTAAAAGAACCACATCTTCCACACCTACAACAAGCCAAACATTGTAATCAAACTTGCTGTAATAAAAAATAAAAAATTAAATTAAAAACACGAACAAGAAGAAGTGAGACAAACGTGAGGGGCTTTCTCCTGGCACATTCCATTCTAAACTCCAATCTAGAACACCACTTCCACTGAGGCTCTCTTGCCCTAGTAACCAGATTTGGTAAGGGTGAACTGCTGCCACCTTGTGGCCGTTTCACACAACAGCAGCTTTAATCCCAATGCTAATGGTCAGTTGATATTCAAAATCATTGCAGGCCTGTAAATGACACCTGCCCTGAAAACAAATCCTGGGGTCACATACCGACCAAAAAATTCAAAGGACGTCCATATTTCAAAACGACCGTTTCCAAAGGCATATTTTACGCACATTAGTGTTCTGCTTCTTTCCTTTCTTTCCTTTTTTGTTAAAAAAAACGGGAATGGAAAAAGGCATCCCTCAGAATGGGCGAAAATCATTGCAGACGAATCAATGGACAGAGGTTTAATCTCCAATATATATAAACAGATCATGCAGCTTAATATTAAAAAAACAAACAACCCCCAAAAAAATGGGCAGAAGATCTAAAGAGACGTTTCTTCAAAGGAGACACAGAGATGGCCAAGACGCACATGAAAAGCTGCTCAACAGCACTAATTATTAGAGAAATGCAAATCAAAACTACAATGAGGTATCACCTCACACCTGTTAGAATCGGCATCATCAGAAAATCTACAAACAACCAATTCTGGGGAGGGTGTGGACAAAAGGAGCCCTCTTCCACTATTGGTGGGAATGTAAATTGATACAGTCACTATGGAGAACAGTATGGAGTTTCCTTAAAAAAATTAGAAATAGAATTACCATCTGATCCAGCAATCCCACTTCTGGTCATATACCCAGAGAAAACCGTATTTCAAAAAGGCACATTCACCACAATGTTCGTTGCAGCACTATTTACAATAGCCAGGTAATGGAAGCAACCTAAATGCCCACAGACAGATGAATGGATAAAGATGTGGTACATATATAAAATGGAATATTACTCAGCCATAAAAAGGAATGAAACTGGGTCATTTGTAGAGACATCGATGGATCGAGAGACTGTCATACAGAATGAAGTAAGTCAGAAAGAGGAAAACAAATATTGTATATTAATGCATATATGTGGAGCCTAGAAATGGTACAGATGAACTGGTTTGCAGGGAAGAAATAGAGACACAGAGGTAGAGAACAAACGTATGGACACCAAGTGTGGGAAGCCATGGGGTGGTGGTGGTGGGATGAGTTGGGAGTTTGGGATTGACCTGTATACATGTATATGCATAAAATACATAACTAATAATAACGCGCTGTATAAAAAAAATAAATAAAATTAAATTTCAAAGTTCTAAAAAATAAAATTTAAAAATAAAACAGAAAAAAGTTCTTCCCGTCACACAGATGTATTTATAGGAATGAATTATTTCCATGCTTATATCTATAAATACATAAAAGAGGAATTAAATCTAACTTGAACCATAAAAGAAAAAAAAACCTGAACCCACGAGTTATACAGAGGAAACCCCTATCAGGGCACTTGCTCCAGTGGTAAACAATTCTGAAATTGGTCAGGGGTGCGGAACCATCTCCCATACAGCCAGCAACCCACCCCCCACGCAAGGAGCGTCCTCATTGCAAAGCTGGGGGACCGTGCCGAGGCATCTGTGAGTAAACGTGAGCTGAGCCCCAGGCCAGCTACTGCTGAACTGTTCCCACCCTTCCCAGGTAAAACACCTGAATATGTACAAGGGCTTGAAAGCCTACAGGAAGGACCGTGGAGCCACAGCAGCGACAGCACGCAGGCCAACTTGGTGCCTGCAGGCCAGCCAGGATGGTCCTGGCCCCGGGTGCTCTTCCAGAAGCTTTCCATTGCCCTGCCTGAGATACCCCTCCTCTCCCGGCCCCCACTGCTTTTTTCCTTCCTCACCTCTGTCCGAAGAGAAATTCCAGCGGAAGGTATGGGTGACACAACCTCTTCTTTACAGGTGGCAGCCTGGCAACTCCTGCAGAAAGGCCAGCAGAACCCCACTCACACCGGGCCACCCACAAAGTTGTGGCCCCTCACTCGCTCCCACCACACAGCCCCGAGACTGCAGACGGGGCAGAGAATATGGAGTCAGGCACAGCTTCAGGGGCTATTGCTGCCTGGAGCGCTGTTTATATTGACCTCAACGAGGCACACCTGGGGAGGGCGTGCCAGCAGGGTAAGGCTGCCCAGGTCAGCTAATCCACAACCCTCAGGGAATCACATTGTTGAAAATGGAGCCCGCTAAGGCAGAAGAGAAGCCAATGGAAAAAAGGACACAATGCCATTTGCAGCACCGTAGATGAGTCTAGAAGTAATCACGTGACATGTAGTAAGTCAGAAAGTGAAAGACACATATCATATCATATCACTTATAGGTGTTACCTAAAAATGGATACCAGGGCAGATATTTCCACGGAGAAGGGCAATCACAGATTCATTAAACAAACTTATGGTTCACCAATGGAAGGTGTGAGGATTGGTTTCATTACGATATCGGTGTTAACAGACATATACAAACACAGGTGACATATATAATCACCAAAGACCTACAGAATACCAAGAGAGGACTACTCAACATTCTGTCATAACGTACATGGGAAAAGGATCCCAGGAAGAACAGTCATCTGTATATGTGTAAAAGAACCACATCTTCCACACCTACAACAAGCCAAACATTGTAATCAAACTTGCTGTAATAAAAAATAAAAA
Organism: Mesoplodon mirus; assembly: GCF_964341445.2. NCBI lineage: Eukaryota > Metazoa > Chordata > Mammalia > Artiodactyla > Ziphiidae > Mesoplodon > Mesoplodon mirus. The sequence goes on along the minus strand of NC_138987.1, from coordinate 103,572,582 downwards.
ATTAAATTAAAAACACGAACAAGAAGAAGTGAGACAAACGTGAGGGGCTTTCTCCTGGCACATTCCATTCTAAACTCCAATCTAGAACACCACTTCCACTGAGGCTCTCTTGCCCTAGTAACCAGATTTGGTAAGGGTGAACTGCTGCCACCTTGTGGCCGTTTCACACAACAGCAGCTTTAATCCCAATGCTAATGGTCAGTTGATATTCAAAATCATTGCAGGCCTGTAAATGACACCTGCCCTGAAAACAAATCCTGGGGTCACATATCGACCAAAAAATTCAAAGGACGTCCATATTCCAAAACGACCGTTTCCAAAGGCATATTTTACGCACATTAGTGTTCTGCTTCTTTCCTTTCTTTCCTTTTTTGTTAAAAAAAACGGGAATGGAAAAAGGCATCCCTCAGAATGGGCGAAAATCATTGCAGATGAATCAATGGACAGAGGTTTAATCTCCAATATATATAAACAGCTCATGCAGCTTAATATTAAAAAAACAAACAACCCCCAAAAAAATGGGCAGAAGATCTAAAGAGACGTTTCTTCAAAGGAGACACAGAGATGGCCAAGACGCACATGAAAAGCAGCTCAACAACACTAATTATTAGAGAAATGCAAATCAAAACTACAATGAGGTATCACCTCACACCTGTTAGAATCGGCATCATCAGAAAATCTACAAACAACCAATTCTGGGGAGGGTGTGGACAAAAGGGGCCCTCTTCCACTATTGGTGGGAATGTAAATTGATACAGTCACTATGGAGAACAGTATGGAGTTTCCTTAAAAAAATTAGAAATAGAATTACCATCTGATCCAGCAATCCCACTTCTGGGCATATACCCAGAGAAAACCGTATTTCAAAAAGGCACATTCACCACAATGTTCGTTGCAGCACTATTTAAAATAGCCAGGTAACAGAAGCAACCTAAATGCCCACAGACAGATGAATGGATAAAGATGTGGTACATATATAAAATGGAATTTTACTCGGCCATTAAAAGGAATGAAACTGGGTCATTTGTAGAGACATCGATGGATCGAGAGACTGTCATACAGAATGAAGTAAGTCAGAAAGAGGAAAACAAATATTGTATATTAATGCATATATGTGGAGCCTAGAAATGGTACAGATGAACTGGTTTGCAGGGAAGAAATAGAGACACAGAGGTAGAGAACAAACGTATGGACACCAAGTGTGGGAAGCCATGGGGTGGTGGTGGTGGGATGAGTTGGGAGTTTGGGATTGACCTGTATACATGTATATGCATAAAATACATAACTAATAATAACGTGCTGTATAAAAAAAATAAATAAAATTAAATTTCAAAGTTTTAAAAAATAAAATTTAAAAATAAAACAGAAAAAAGTTCTTCCCGTCACACAGATGTATTTATAGGAATGAATTATTTCCATGTTTATATCTATAAATACATAAAAGAGGAATTAAATCTAACTTGAACCATAAAAGAAAAAAAAACCTGAACCCACGAGTTATACAGAGGAAAACCCTATCAGGGCACTTGCTCCAGCGGTAAACAATTCAGAAATTGGTCAGAGGTGGGGAACCATCTCCCATACAGCCAGCAACCCACCCCCCACGCAAGGAGCGTCCTCATTGCAAAGCTGGGGGACCGTGCCGAGGCATCTGTGAGTAAACGTGAGCTGAGCTCCAGGCGAGCTGCTGCTGAACTGTTCCCACCCTTTCCAGGTAAAACACCTGAATATGTACAAGGGCTTGAAAGCCTAGAGGAAGGACCGTGGAGCCACACCAGCGACAGCACGCAGGCCAACTTGGTGCCTGCAGGCCAGCCAGGGTGGTCCTGGAACCGGGGGCTCTTCCTGAAGCTTTCCATTGCCCTGCCTGAGATACCCCTCCTCTCCTGGCCCCCAATGCTTTTTTCCTTCCTCACCTCTGTCCGGAGAGAAATTCCAGCGGAAGGTATGGGTGACACATCCTCTTCTTTACAGGCGGCAGCCTGGCAACTCCTGCAGAAAGGCCAGCAGAACCCCACTCACACCGGGCCACCCACAAAGCTGTGGCCCCTCACTCCCTCCCACCAGCACAGCCCCGAGACTGCTGACGGGGCAGAGAATATGGAGTCAGGCACAGCTTCAGGGGCTATTGCTGCCTGGAGCGCTGTTTATATTGACCTCAACGAGGCACACCTGGGGAGGGCGTGCCGGCAGGGTAAGGCTGCCCAGGTCAGCTAATCCACAACCCTCAGGGAATCACATTGTTGAAAATGGAGCCCGCTAAGGCAGAAGAGAAGCCAATGGAAAAAAGGACACAATGCCATTTGCAGCACCGTAGATGAGTCTAGAAGTAATCACGTGACATGTAGTAAGTCAGAAAGTGAAAGACACATATCATATCATATCACTTATAGGTGTTACCTAAAAATGGATACCAGGGCAGATATTTCCACGGAGAAGGGCAATCACAGATTCATTAAACAAACTTATGGTTCACCAATGGAAGGTGTGAGGATTGGTTTCATTACGATATCGGTGTTAACAGACATATACAAACACAGGTGACATATATAATCACCAAAGACCTACAGAATACCAAGAGAGGACTACTCAACATTCTGTCATAACGTACATGGGAAAAGGATCCCAGGAAGAACAGTCATCTGTATATGTGTAAAAGAACCACATCTTCCACACCTACAACAAGCCAAACATTGTAATCAAACTTGCTGTAATAAAAAATAAAAAATTAAATTAAAAACACGAACAAGAAGAAGTGAGACAAACGTGAGGGGCTTTCTCCTGGCACATTCCATTCTAAACTCCAATCTAGAACACCACTTCCACTGAGGCTCTCTTGCCCTAGTAACCAGATTTGGTAAGGGTGAACTGCTGCCACCTTGTGGCCGTTTCACACAACAGCAGCTTTAATCCCAATGCTAATGGTCAGTTGATATTCAAAATCATTGCAGGCCTGTAAATGACACCTGCCCTGAAAACAAATCCTGGGGTCACATATCGACCAAAAAATTCAAAGGACGTCCATATTCCAAAACGACCGTTTCCAAAGGCATATTTTACGCACATTAGTGTTCTGCTTCTTTCCTTTCTTTCCTTTTTTGTTAAAAAAAAACGGGAATGGAAAAAGGCATCCCTCAGAATGGGCGAAAATCATTGCAGACGAATCAATGGACAGAGGTTTAATCTCCAATATATATAAACAGATCATGCAGCTTAATATTAAAAAAACAAACAACCCCAAAAAAATGGGCAGAAGATCTAAAGAGACGTTTCTTCAAAGGAGACACAGAGATGGCCAAGACGCACATGAAAAGCTGCTCAACAGCACTAATTATTAGAGAAATGCAAATCAAAACTACAATGAGGTATCACCTCACACCTGTTAGAATCGGCATCATCAGAAAATCTACAAACAACCAATTCTGGGGAGGGTGTGGACAAAAGGAGCCCTCTTCCACTATTGGTGGGAATGTAAATTGATACAGTCACTATGGAGAACAGTATGGAGTTTCCATAAAAAAATTAGAAATAGAATTACCATCTGATCCAGCAATCCCACTTCTGGTCATATACCCAGAGAAAACCGTATTTCAAAAAGGCACATTCACCACAATGTTCGTTGCAGCACTATTTACAATAGCCAGGTAATGGAAGCAACCTAAATGCCCACAGACAGATGAATGGATAAAGATGTGGTACATATATAAAATGGAATATTACTCAGCCATAAAAAGGCATGAAACTGGGTCATTTGTAGAGACATCGATGGATCGAGAGACTGTCATACAGAATGAAGTAAGTCAGAAAGAGGAAAACAAATATTGTATATTAATGCATATATGTGGAGCCTAGAAATGGTACAGATGAACTGGTTTGCAGGGAAGAAATAGAGACACAGAGGTAGAGAACAAACGTATGGACACCAAGTGTGGGAAGCCATGGGGTGGTGGTGGTGGGATGAGTTGGGAGTTTGGGATTGACCTGTATACATGTATATGCATAAAATACATAACTAATAATAACGCGCTGTATAAAAAAAATAAATAAAATTAAATTTCAAAGTTCTAAAAAATAAAATTTAAAAATAAAACAGAAAAAAGTTCTTCCCGTCACACAGATGTATTTATAGGAATGAATTATTTCCATGCTTATATCTATAAATACATAAAAGAGGAATTAAATCTAACTTGAACCATAAAAGAAAAAAAAACCTGAACCCACGAGTTATACAGAGGAAAACCCTATCAGGGCACTTGCTCCAGTGGTAAACAATTCTGAAATTGGTCAGGGGTGCGGAACCATCTCCCATACAGCCAGCAACCCACCCCCCACGCAAGGAGCGTCCTCATTGCAAAGCTGGGGGACCGTGCCGAGGCATCTGTGAGTAAACGTGAGCTGAGCCCCAGGCCAGCTGCTGCTGAACTGTTCCCACCCTTCCCAGGTAAAACACCTGAATATGTACAAGGGCTTGAAAGCCTAGAGGAAGGACCGTGGAGCCACACCAGCGACAGCACGCAGGCCAACTTGGTGCCTGCAGGCCAGCCATGGTGGTCCTGGAACCGGGGGCTCTTCCTGAAGCTTTCCATTGCCCTGCCTGAGATACCCCTCCTCTCCTGGCCCCCAATGCTTTTTTCCTTCCTCACCTCTGTCCGGAGAGAAATTCCAGCGGAAGGTATGGGTGACACATCCTCTTCTTTACAGGCGGCAGCCTGGCAACTCCTGCAGAAAGGCCAGCAGAACCCCACTCACACCGGGCCACCCACAAAGCTGTGGCCCCTCACTCCCTCCCACCAGCACAGCCCCGAGACTGCTGACGGGGCAGAGAATATGGAGTCAGGCACAGCTTCAGGGGCTATTGCTGCCTGGAGCGCTGTTTATATTGACCTCAACGAGGCACACCTGGGGAGGGCGTGCCGGCAGGGTAAGGCTGCCCAGGTCAGCTAATCCACAACCCTCAGGGAATCACATTGTTGAAAATGGAGCCCGCTAAGGCAGAAGAGAAGCCAATGGAAAAAAGGACACAATGCCATTTGCAGCACCGTAGATGAGTCTAGAAGTAATCACGTGACATGTAGTAAGTCAGAAAGTGAAAGACACATATCATATCATATCACTTATAGGTGTTACCTAAAAATGGATACCAGGGCAGATATTTCCACGGAGAAGGGCAATCACAGATTCATTAAACAAACTTATGGTTCACCAATGGAAGGTGTGAGGATTGGTTTCATTACGATATCGGTGTTAACAGACATATACAAACACAGGTGACATATATAATCACCAAAGACCTACAGAATACCAAGAGAGGACTACTCAACATTCTGTCATAACGTACATGGGAAAAGGATCCCAGGAAGAACAGTCATCTGTATATGTGTAAAAGAACCACATCTTCCACACCTACAACAAGCCAAACATTGTAATCAAACTTGCTGTAATAAAAAATAAAAAATTAAATTAAAAACACGAACAAGAAGAAGTGAGACAAACGTGAGGGGCTTTCTCCTGGCACATTCCATTCTAAACTCCAATCTAGAACACCACTTCCACTGAGGCTCTCTTGCCCTAGTAACCAGATTTGGTAAGGGTGAACTGCTGCCACCTTGTGGCCGTTTCACACAACAGCAGCTTTAATCCCAATGCTAATGGTCAGTTGATATTCAAAATCATTGCAGGCCTGTAAATGACACCTGCCCTGAAAACAAATCCTGGGGTCACATATCGACCAAAAAATTCAAAGGACGTCCATATTTCAAAACGACCGTTTCCAAAGGCATATTTTACGCACATTAGTGTTCTGCTTCTTTCCTTTCTTTCCTTTTTTGTTAAAAAAAACGGGAATGGAAAAAGGCATCCCTCAGAATGGGCGAAAATCATTGCAGACGAATCAATGGACAGAGGTTTAATCTCCAATATATATAAACAGATCATGCAGCTTAATATTAAAAAAACAAACAACCCCAAAAAAATGGGCAGAAGATCTAAAGAGACGTTTCTTCAAAGGAGACACAGAGATGGCCAAGACGCACATGAAAAGCTGCTCAACAGCACTAATTATTAGAGAAATGCAAATCAAAACTACAATGAGGTATCACCTCACACCTGTTAGAATCGGCATCATCAGAAAATCTACAAACAACCAATTCTGGGGAGGGTGTGGACAAAAGGAGCCCTCTTCCACTATTGGTGGGAATGTAAATTGATACAGTCACTATGGAGAACAGTATGGAGTTTCCTTAAAAAAATTAGAAATAGAATTACCATCTGATCCAGCAATCCCACTTCTGGTCATATACCCAGAGAAAACCGTATTTCAAAAAGGCACATTCACCACAATGTTCGTTGCAGCACTATTTACAATAGCCAGGTAATGGAAGCAACCTAAATGCCCACAGACAGATGAATGGATAAAGATGTGGTACATATATAAAATGGAATATTACTCAGCCATAAAAAGGAATGAAACTGGGTCATTTGTAGAGACATCGATGGATCGAGAGACTGTCATACAGAATGAAGTAAGTCAGAAAGAGGAAAACAAATATTGTATATTAATGCATATATGTGGAGCCTAGAAATGGTACAGATGAACTGGTTTGCAGGGAAGAAATAGAGACACAGAGGTAGAGAACAAACGTATGGACACCAAGTGTGGGAAGCCATGGGGTGGTGGTGGTGGGATGAGTTGGGAGTTTGGGATTGACCTGTATACATGTATATGCATAAAATACATAACTAATAATAACGCGCTGTATAAAAAAAATAAATAAAATTAAATTTCAAAGTTCTAAAAAATAAAATTTAAAAATAAAACAGAAAAAAGTTCTTCCCGTCACACAGATGTATTTATAGGAATGAATTATTTCCATGCTTATATCTATAAATACATAAAAGAGGAATTAAATCTAACTTGAACCATAAAAGAAAAAAAAACCTGAACCCACGAGTTATACAGAGGAAAACCCTATCAGGGCACTTGCTCCAGTGGTAAACAATTCTGAAATTGGTCAGGGGTGCGGAACCATCTCCCATACAGCCAGCAACCCACCCCCCACGCAAGGAGCGTCCTCATTGCAAAGCTGGGGGACCGTGCCGAGGCATCTGTGAGTAAACGTGAGCTGAGCCCCAGGCCAGCTGCTGCTGAACTGTTCCCACCCTTCCCAGGTAAAACACCTGAATATGTACAAGGGCTTGAAAGCCTAGAGGAAGGACCATGGAGCCACACCAGCGACAGCACGCAGGCCAACTTGGTGCCTGCAGGCCAGCCAGGGTGGTCCTGGGCCCGGGTGCTCTTCCAGAAGCTTTCCATTGCCCTGCCTGAGATACCCCTCCTCTCCCGGCCCCCACTGCTTTTTTCCTTCCTCACCTCTGTCCGCAGAGAAATTCCAGCGGAAGGTATGGGTGACACAACCTCTTCTTTACAGGTGGCAGCCTGGCAACTCCTGCAGAAAGGCCAGCAGAACCCCACTCACACCGGGCCACCCACAAAGTTGTGGCCCCTCACTCGCTCCCACCACACAGCCCCGAGACTGCAGACGGGGCAGAGAATATGGAGTCAGGCACAGCTTCAGGGGCTATTGCTGCCTGGAGCGCTGTTTATATTGACCTCAACGAGGCACACCTGGGGAGGGCGTGCCAGCAGGGTAAGGCTGCCCAGGTCAGCTAATCCACAACCCTCAGGGAATCACATTGTTGAAAATGGAGCCCGCTAAGGCAGAAGAGAAGCCAATGGAAAAAAGGACACAATGCCATTTGCAGCACCGTAGATGAGTCTAGAAGTAATCACGTGACATGTAGTAAGTCAGAAAGTGAAAGACACATATCATATCATATCACTTATAGGTGTTACCTAAAAATGGATACCAGGGCAGATATTTCCACGGAGAAGGGCAATCACAGATTCATTAAACAAACTTATGGTTCACCAATGGAAGGTGTGAGGATTGGTTTCATTACGATATCGGTGTTAACAGACATATACAAACACAGGTGACATATATAATCACCAAAGACCTACAGAATACCAAGAGAGGACTACTCAACATTCTGTCATAACGTACATGGGAAAAGGATCCCAGGAAGAACAGTCATCTGTATATGTGTAAAAGAACCACATCTTCCACACCTACAACAAGCCAAACATTGTAATCAAACTTGCTGTAATAAAAAATAAAAAATTAAATTAAAAACACGAACAAGAAGAAGTGAGACAAACGTGAGGGGCTTTCTCCTGGCACATTCCATTCTAAACTCCAATCTAGAACACCACTTCCACTGAGGCTCTCTTGCCCTAGTAACCAGATTTGGTAAGGGTGAACTGCTGCCACCTTGTGGCCGTTTCACACAACAGCAGCTTTAATCCCAATGCTAATGGTCAGTTGATATTCAAAATCATTGCAGGCCTGTAAATGACACCTGCCCTGAAAACAAATCCTGGGGTCACATATCGACCAAAAAATTCAAAGGACGTCCATATTCCAAAACGACCGTTTCCAAAGGCATATTTTACGCACATTAGTGTTCTGCTTCTTTCCTTTCTTTCCTTTTTTGTTAAAAAAAACGGGAATGGAAAAAGGCATCCCTCAGAATGGGCGAAAATCATTGCAGACGAATCAATGGACAGAGGTTTAATCTCCAATATATATAAACAGATCATGCAGCTTAATATTAAAAAAACAAACAACCCCCAAAAAAATGGGCAGAAGATCTAAAGAGACGTTTCTTCAAAGGAGACACAGAGATGGCCAAGACGCACATGAAAAGCTGCTCAACAACACTAATTATTAGAGAAATGCAAATCAAAACTACAATGAGGTATCACCTCACACCTGTTAGAATCGGCATCATCAGAAAATCTACAAACAACCAATTCTGGGGAGGGTGTGGACAAAAGGGGCCCTCTTCCACTATTGGTGGGAATGTAAATTGATACAGTCACTATGGAGAACAGTATGGAGTTTCCTTAAAAAAATTAGAAATAGAATTACCATCTGATCCAGCAATCCCACTTCTGGGCATATACCCAGAGAAAACCGTATTTCAAAAAGGCACATTCACCACAATGTTCGTTGCAGCACTATTTAAAATAGCCAGGTAACAGAAGCAACCTAAATGCCCACAGACAGATGAATGGATAAAGATGTGGTACATATATAAAATGGAATTTTACTCGGCCATTAAAAGGAATGAAACTGGGTCATTTGTAGAGACATCGATGGATCGAGAGACTGTCATACAGAATGAAGTAAGTCAGAAAGAGGAAAACAAATATTGTATATTAATGCATATATGTGGAGCCTAGAAATGGTACAGATGAACTGGTTTGCAGGGAAGAAATAGAGACACAGAGGTAGAGAACAAACGTATGGACACCAAGTGTGGGAAGCCATGGGGTGGTGGTGGTGGGATGAGTTGGGAGTTTGGGATTGACCTGTATACATGTATATGCATAAAATACATAACTAATAATAACGTGCTGTATAAAAAAAATAAATAAAATTAAATTTCAAAGTTTTAAAAAATAAAATTTAAAAATAAAACAGAAAAAAGTTCTTCCCGTCACACAGATGTATTTATAGGAATGAATTATTTCCATGCTTATATCTATAAATACATAAAAGAGGAATTAAATCTAACTTGAACCATAAAAGAAAAAAAAAACCTGAACCCACGAGTTATACAGAGGAAAACCCTATCAGGGCACTTGCTCCAGCGGTAAACAATTCTGTAATTGGTCAGAGGTGGGAAACCATCTCCCATACAGCCAGCAACCCACCCACCACGCAAGGAGCGTCCTCATTGCAAAGCTGGGGGACCGTGCCGAGGCATCTGTGAGTAAACGTGAGCTGAGCCCCAGGCCAGCTGCTGCTGAACTGTTCCCACCCTTCCCAGGTAAAACACCTGAATATGTACAAGGGCTTGAAAGCCTAGAGGAAGGACCGTGGAGCCACACCAGCGACAGCACGCAGGCCAACTTGGTGCCTGCAGGCCAGCCAGGGTGGTCCTGGCCCCGGGCGCTCTTCCAGAAGCTTTCCATTGCCCTGCCTGAGATAGCCCTCCTGTCCCGGCCCCCACTGCTTTTTTCCTTCCTCACCTCTGTCCGAAGAGAAATTCCAGCGGAAGGTATGGGTGACACAACCTCTTCTTTACAGGTGGCAGCCTGGCAACTCCTGCAGAAAGGCCAGCAGAACCCCACTCACACCCGGCCACCCACAAAGTTGTGGCCCCTCACTCGCTCCCACCACACAGCCCCGAGACTGCTGACGGGGCAGAGAATATGGAGTCAGGCACAGCTTCAGGGTCTATTGCTGCCTGGAGCGCTGTTTATATTGACCTCAACGAGGCACACCTGGGGAGGGCGTGCCAGCAGGGTAAGGCTGCCCAGGTCAGCTAATCCACAACCCTCAGGGAATCACATTGTTGAAAATGGACCCCGCTAAGGCAGAAGAGAAGCCAAGGGAAAAAAGGACACAATGCCATTTGCAGCACCGTAGATGAGTCTAGAAGTAATCACGTGACATGTAGTAAGTCAGAATGTGAAAGACACATATCATATCATATCACTTATAGGTGTTACCTAAAAATGGATACCAGGGCAGATATTTCCACGGAGAAGGGCAATCACAGATTCATTAAACAAACTTATGGTTCACCAATGGAAGGTGTGAGGATTGGTTTCATTACGATATCGGGGTTAACAGACATATACAAACACAGGTGACATATATAATCACCAAAGACCTACAGAATACCAAGAGAGGACTACTCAACATTCTGTCATAACGTACATGGGAAAAGGATGCCAGGAAGAAAAGTCATCTGTATATGTGTAAAAGAACCACATCTTCCACACCTACAACAAGCCAAACATTGTAATCAAACTTGCTGTAATAAAAAATAAGAAAAATTAAATTAAACACACGAACAAGAAGTAGTGAGACAAACGTGAGGGGCTTTCTCCTGGCACATTCCATTCTAAACTCCAATCTAGAACACCACTTCCACTGAGGCTCTCTTGCCCTAGTAACCAGATTTGGTAAGGGTGAACTGCTGCCACCTTGTGGCCGTTTCACACAACAGCAGCTTTAATCCCAGCGCTAATGGTCAGTTGCTATTCAAAATCATTGCAGGCCTGTAAATGACACCTGCCCTGAAAACAAATCCTGGGGTCACATATCGACCAAAAAATTCAAAGGACGTCCATATTTCAAAACGACCGTTTCTAAAGGCATATTTTACGCACATTAGTGTTCTGCTTCTTTCCTTTCTTTCCTTTTTTGTTAAAAAAAACGGGAATGGAAAAAGGCATCCCTCAGAATGGGCGAAAATCATTGCAGACGAATCAATGGACAGAGGTTTAATCTCCAATATATATAAACAGATCATGCAGCTTAATATTAAAAAAACAAACAACCCCCAAAAAAATGGGCAGAAGATCTAAAGAGACGTTTCTTCAAAGGAGACACAGAGATGGCCAAGACGCACATGAAAAGCTGCTCAACAGCACTAATTATTAGAGAAATGCAAATCAAAACTACAATGAGGTATCACCTCACACCTGTTAGAATCGGCATCATCAGAAAATCTACAAACAACCAATTCTGGGGAGGGTGTGGACAAAAGGAGCCCTCTTCCACTATTGGTGGGAATGTAAATTGATACAGTCACTATGGAGAACAGTATGGAGTTTCCTTAAAAAAACTAGAAATAGAATTACCATCTGATCCAGCAATCCCACTTCTGGGCATATACCCAGAGAAAACCGTAAATCAAAAAGGCACATTCACCACAATGTTCGTTGCAGCACTATTTACAATAGCCAGGTAATAGAAGCAACCTAAATGCCCACAGACAGATTAAAGGATAAAGATGTGGTACATATATAAAATGGAATATTACTCGGACATTAAAAGGAATGAAACTGGGTCATTTTGTAGAGACATCGATGGATCGAGAGACTGTCATACAGAATGAAGTAAGTCAGAAAGAGGAAAACAAATATTGTATATTAATGCAAATATGTGGAGCCTAAAAATGGTACAGATGAACTGGTTTGCAGGGAAGAAATAGAGACACAGAGGTAGAGAACAAACGTATGGATACCAAGTGTGGGAAGCCATGGGGTGGTGGTGGTGGGATGAGTTAGGGGTTTGGGATTGACCTGTATACATGTATATGCATAAAATACATAACTAATAGTAACGTGCTGTATAAAAAAATAAATAAAATTAAATTTCAAAATTTTAAAAAATAAAATTTAAAAATAAAACAGAAAAAAGTTCTTCCCGTCACACAGATGTATTTATAGGAATGGATTATTTCCATGCTTATATCTATAAATACATAAAAGAGGAATAAAATCTAACTTGAACCATAAAAGAAAAAAAAAACCTGAACCGACGAGTTATACAGAGGAAAACCCTATCAGGGCACTTGCTCCAGTGGTAAACAATTCTGAAATTGGTCAGAGGTGGGGAACCATCTCCCATACAGTCAGCAAACCACCCCCCACGCAAGGAGCGTCCTCATTGCAAAGCTGGGGGACTGTGCCGAGGCATCTGTGAGTAAACGTGAGCTGAGCCCCAGGCCAGCTGCTGCTGAACTGTTCCCACCCTTCCCAGGTAAAACACCTGAATATGTACAAGGGCTTGAAAGCCTAGAGGAAGGACCGTGGAGCCAAACCAGCGACAGCACGCAGGCCAACTTGGTGCCTGCAGGCCAGCCAGGGTGGTCCTGGCCCCGGGCGCTCTTCCAGAAGCTTTCCATTGCCCTGCCTGAGATACCCGTCCTGTCCCGGCCCCCACTGCTTTTTTCCTTCCCCACCTCTGTCCGAAGAGAAATTCCAGCAGAAGGTATGTGTGACACAACCTCTTCTTTACAGGTGGCAGCCTGGCAACTCCTGCAGAAAGGCCAGGAGAACACCACTCACACCGGGCCACTCACAAAGTTGTGGCCCCTCACTCGCTCCCACCACACAGCCCCGAGACTGCTGACGGGGCAGAGAATATGGAGTCAGGCACAGCTTCAGGGGCTATTGCTGCCTGGAGCGCTGTTTATATTGACCTCAACGAGGCACACCTGGGGAGGGCGTGCCAGCAGGGTAAGGCTGCCCAGGTCAGCTAATCCACAACCCTCAGGGAATCACATTGTTGAAAATGGACCCCGCTAAGGCAGAAGAGAAGCCAAGGGAAAAAAGGACACAATGCCATTTTCAGCACCGTAGATGAGTCTAGAAGTAATCACGTGACATGTAGTAAGTCAGAAAGTGAAAGACACATATCATATCATATCACTTATAGGTGTTACCTAAAAATGGATACCAGGGCAGATATTTCCACGGAGAAGGGCAATCACAGATTCATTAAACAAACTTATGGTTCACCAATGGAAAGGTGTGAGGATTGGTTTCATTACGATATCGGTGTTAACAGACATATACAAACACAGGTGACATATATAATCACCAAAGACCTACAGAATACCAAGAGAGGACTACTCAACATTCTGTCATAACGTACATGGGAAAAGGATCCCAGGAAGAACAGTCATCTGTATATGTGTAAAAGAACCACATCTTCCAAACCTACAACAAGCCAAACATTGTAATCAAACTTGCTGTAATAAAAAATAAAAAATTAAATTAAAAACACGAACAAGAAGAAGTGAGACAAACGTCAGGGGCTTTCTCCTGGCACATTCCATTCTAAACTCCAATCTAGAACACCACTTCCACTGAGGCTCTCTTGCCCTAGTAACCAGATTTGGTAAGGGTGAACTGCTGCCACCTTGTGGCCGTTTCACACAACAGCAGCTTTAATCCCAACGCTAATGGTCAGTTGATATTCAAAATCATTGCAGGCCTGTAAATGACACCTGCCCTGAAAACAAATCCTGGGGTCACATATCGACCAAAAAATTCAAAGGACGTCCATATTTCAAAACGACCGTTTCAAAAGGCATATTTTATGCACATTAGTGTTCTGCTTCTTTCCTTTCTTTCCTTTTTTGTTAAAAAAAATGGGAATGGAAAAAGGCATTCCTCAGAATGGGCGAAAATCGTTGCAGACGAATCAATGGACAGAGGTTTAATCTCCAATATATATAAACAGATCATGCAGCTTAATATTAAAAAAACAAACAACCCAAAAAAAAATGGGCAGAAGATCTAAAGAGACGTTTCTTCAAAGGAGACACAGAGATGGCCAAGACGCACATGAAAAGCTGCTCAACAGCACTAATTATTAGAGAAATGCAAATCAAAACTACAATGAGGTATCACCTCACACCTGTTAGAATCGGCATCATCAGAAAATCTACAAACAACCAATTCTGGGGAGGGTGTGGACAAAAGGAGCCCTCTTCCACTATTGGTGGGAATGTAAATTGATACAGTCACTATGGAGAACAGTATGGAGTTTCCTTAAAAAAATTAGAAATAGAATTACCATCTGATCCAGCAATCCCACTTCTGGTCATATACCCAGAGAAAACCGTATTTCAAAAAGGCACATTCACCACAATGTTCGTTGCAGCACTATTTACAATAGCCAGGTAATGGAAGCAACTTAAATGCCCACAGACAGATGAATGGATAAAGATGTGGTACATATATAAAATGGAATATTACTCAGCCATAAAAAGGAATGAAACTGGGTCATTTGTAGAGACATCGATGGATCGAGAGACTGTCATACAGAATGAAGTAAGTCAGAAAGAGGAAAACAAATATTGTATATTAATGCATATATGTGGAGCCTAGAAATGGTACAGATGAACTGGTTTGCAGGGAAGAAATAGAGACACAGAGGTAGAGAACAAACGTATGGACACCAAGTGTGGGAAGCCATGGGGTGGTGGTGGTGGGATGAGTTGGGAGTTTGGGATTGACCTGTATACATGTATATGCATAAAATACATAACTAATAATAACGCGCTGTATAAAAAAATAAATAAAATTAAATTTCAAAGTTCTAAAAAATAAAATTTAAAAATAAAACAGAAAAAAGTTCTTCCCGTCACACAGATGTATTTATAGGAATGAATTATTTCCATGCTTATATCTATAAATACATAAAAGAGGAATTAAATCTAACTTGAACCATAAAAGAAAAAAAAACCTGAACCCACGAGTTATACAGAGGAAAACCCTATCAGGGCACTTGCTCCAGTGGTAAACAATTCTGAAATTGGTCAGGGGTGCGGAACCATCTCCCATACAGCCAGCAACCCACCCCCCACGCAAGGAGCGTCCTCATTGCAAAGCTGGGGGACCGTGCCGAGGCATCTGTGAGTAAACGTGAGCTGAGCCCCAGGCCAGCTGCTGCTGAACTGTTCCCACCCTTCCCAGGTAAAACACCTGAATATGTACAAGGGCTTGAAAGCCTACAGGAAGGACCGTGGAGCCACACCAGCGACAGCACGCAGGCCAACTTGGTGCCTGCAGGCCAGCCAGGGTGGTCCTGGCCCCGGGTGCTCTTCCAGAAGCTTTCCATTGCCCTGCCTGAGATACCCCTCCTCTCCCGGCCCCCACTGCTTTTTTCCTTCCTCACCTCTGTCCGAAGAGAAATTCCAGCGGAAGGTATGGGTGACACAAACTCTTCTTTACAGGTGGCAGCCTGGCAACTCCTGCAGAAAGGCCAGCAGAACCCCACTCACACCGGGCCACCCACAAAGTTGTGGCCCCTCACTCGCTCCCACCACACAGCCCCAAGACTGCAGACGGGGCAGAGAATATGGAGTCAGGCACAGCTTCAGGGGCTATTGCTGCCTGGAGCGCTGTTTATATTGACCTCAACGAGGCACACCTGGGGAGGGCGTGCCAGCAGGGTAAGGCTGCCCAGGTCAGCTAATCCACAACCCTCAGGGAATCACATTGTTGAAAATGGAGCCCGCTAAGGCAGAAGAGAAGCCAATGGAAAAAAGGACACAATGCCATTTGCAGCACCGTAGATGAGTCTAGAAGTAATCACGTGACATGTAGTAAGTCAGAAAGTGAAAGACACATATCATATCATATCACTTATAGGTGTTACCTAAAAATGGATACCAGGGCAGATATTTCCACGGAGAAGGGCAATCACAGATTCATTAAACAAACTTATGGTTCACCAATGGAAGGTGTGAGGATTGGTTTCATTACGATATCGGTGTTAACAGACATATACAAACACAGGTGACATATATAATCACCAAAGACCTACAGAATACCAAGAGAGGACTACTCAACATTCTGTCATAACGTACATGGGAAAAGGATCCCAGGAAGAACAGTCATCTGTATATGTGTAAAAGAACCACATCTTCCACACCTACAACAAGCCAAACATTGTAATCAAACTTGCTGTAATAAAAAATAAAAAATTAAATTAAAAACACGAACAAGAAGAAGTGAGACAAACGTGAGGGGCTTTCTCCTGGCACATTCCATTCTAAACTCCAATCTAGAACACCACTTCCACTGAGGCTCTCTTGCCCTAGTAACCAGATTTGGTAAGGGTGAACTGCTGCCACCTTGTGGCCGTTTCACACAACAGCAGCTTTAATCCCAATGCTAATGGTCAGTTGATATTCAAAATCATTGCAGGCCTGTAAATGACACCTGCCCTGAAAACAAATCCTGGGGTCACATATCGACCAAAAAATTCAAAGGACGTCCATATTTCAAAACGACCGTTTCCAAAGGCATATTTTACGCACATTAGTGTTCTGCTTCTTTCCTTTCTTTCCTTTTTTGTTAAAAAAAACGGGAATGGAAAAAGGCATCCCTCAGAATGGGCGAAAATCATTGCAGACGAATCAATGGACAGAGGTTTAATCTCCAATATATATAAACAGATCATGCAGCTTAATATTAAAAAAACAAACAACCCCCCAAAAAATGGGCAGAAGATCTAAAGAGACGTTTCTTCAAAGGAGACACAGAGATGGCCAAGACGCACATGAAAAGCTGCTCAACAACACTAATTATTAGAGAAATGCAAATCAAAACTACAATGAGGTATCACCTCACACCTGTTAGAATCGGCATCATCAGAAAATCTACAAACAACCAATTCTGGGGAGGGTGTGGACAAAAGGGGCCCTCTTCCACTATTGGTGGGAATGTAAATTGATACAGTCACTATGGAGAACAGTATGGAGTTTCCTTAAAAAAATTAGAAATAGAATTACCATCTGATCCAGCAATCCCACTTCTGGGCATATACCCAGAGAAAACCGTATTTCAAAAAGGCACATTCACCACAATGTTCGTTGCAGCACTATTTAAAATAGCCAGGTAACAGAAGCAACCTAAATGCCCACAGACAGATGAATGGATAAAGATGTGGTACATATATAAAATGGAATTTTACTCGGCCATTAAAAGGAATGAAACTGGGTCATTTGTAGAGACATCGATGGATCGAGAGACTGTCATACAGAATGAAGTAAGTCAGAAAGAGGAAAACAAATATTGTATATTAATGCATATATGTGGAGCCTAGAAATGGTACAGATGAACTGGTTTGCAGGGAAGAAATAGAGACACAGAGGTAGAGAACAAACGTATGGACACCAAGTGTGGGAAGCCATGGGGTGGTGGTGGTGGGATGAGTTGGGAGTTTGGGATTGACCTGTATACATGTATATGCATAAAATACATAACTAATAATAACGTGCTGTATAAAAAAATAAATAAAATTAAATTTCAAAGTTTTAAAAAATAAAATTTAAAAATAAAACAGAAAAAAGTTCTTCCCGTCACACAGATGTATTTATAGGAATGAATTATTTCCATGCTTATATCTATAAATACATAAAAGAGGAATTAAATCTAACTTGAACCATAAAAGAAAAAAAAAACCTGAACCCACGAGTTATACAGAGGAAAACCCTATCAGGGCACTTGCTCCAGCGGTAAACAATTCTGAAATTGGTCAGAGGTGGGAAACCATCTCCCATACAGCCAGCAACCCACCCCCCACGCAAGGAGCGTCCTCATTGCAAAGCTGGGGGACCGTGCCGAGGCATCTGTGAGTAAACGTGAGCTGAGCCCCAGGCCAGCTGCTGCTGAACTGTTCCCACCCTTCCCAGGTAAAACACCTGAATATGTACAAGGGCTTGAAAGCCTAGAGGAAGGACCGTGGAGCCACACCAGCGACAGCACGCAGGCCAACTTGGTGCCTGCAGGCCAGCCAGGGTGGTCCTGGCCCCGGGCGCTCTTCCAGAAGCTTTCCATTGCCCTGCCTGAGATAGCCCTCCTGTCCCGGCCCCCACTGCTTTTTTCCTTCCTCACCTCTGTCCGAAGAGAAATTCCAGCGGAAGGTATGGGTGACACAACCTCTTCTTTACAGGTGGCAGCCTGGCAACTCCTGCAGAAAGGCCAGCAGAACCCCACTCACACCCGGCCACCCACAAAGTTGTGGCCCCTCACTCGCTCCCACCACACAGCCCCGAGACTGCTGACGGGGCAGAGAATATGGAGTCAGGCACAGCTTCAGGGGCTATTGCTGCCTGGAGCGCTGTTTATATTGACCTCAACGAGGCACACCTGGGGAGGGCGTGCCAGCAGGGTAAGGCTGCCCAGGTCAGCTAATCCACAACCCTCAGGGAATCACATTGTTGAAAATGGACCCCGCTAAGGCAGAAGAGAAGCCAAGGGAAAAAAGGACACAATGCCATTTGCAGCACCGTAGATGAGTCTAGAAGTAATCACGTGACATGTAGTAAGTCAGAATGTGAAAGACACATATCATATCATATCACTTATAGGTGTTACCTAAAAATGGATACCAGGGCAGATATTTCCACGGAGAAGGGCAATCACAGATTCATTAAACAAACTTATGGTTCACCAATGGAAGGTGTGAGGATTGGTTTCATTACGATATCGGGGTTAACAGACATATACAAACACAGGTGACATATATAATCACCAAAGACCTACAGAATACCAAGAGAGGACTACTCAACATTCTGTCATAACGTACATGGGAAAAGGATCCCAGGAAGAACAGTCATCTGTATATGTGTAAAAGAACCACATCTTCCACACCTACAACAAGCCAAACATTGTAATCAAACTTGCTGTAATAAAAAATAAAAAATTAAATTAAAAACACGAACAAGAAGAAGTGAGACAAACGTGAGGGGCTTTCTCCTGGCACATTCCATTCTAAACTCCAATCTAGAACACCACTTCCACTGAGGCTCTCTTGCCCTAGTAACCAGATTTGGTAAGGGTGAACTGCTGCCACCTTGTGGCCGTTTCACACAACAGCAGCTTTAATCCCAATGCTAATGGTCAGTTGATATTCAAAATCATTGCAGGCCTGTAAATGACACCTGCCCTGAAAACAAATCCTGGGGTCACATATCGACCAAAAAATTCAAAGGACGTCCATATTTCAAAACGACCGTTTCCAAAGGCATATTTTACGCACATTAGTGTTCTGCTTCTTTCCTTTCTTTCCTTTTTTGTTAAAAAAAACGGGAATGGAAAAAGGCATCCCTCAGAATGGGCGAAAATCATTGCAGACGAATCAATGGACAGAGGTTTAATCTCCAATATATATAAACAGATCATGCAGCTTAATATTAAAAAAACAAACAACCCCCAAAAAAATGGGCAGAAGATCTAAAGAGACGTTTCTTCAAAGGAGACACAGAGATGGCCAAGACGCACATGAAAAGCTGCTCAACAACACTAATTATTAGAGAAATGCAAATCAAAACTACAATGAGGTATCACCTCACACCTGTTAGAATCGGCATCATCAGAAAATCTACAAACAACCAATTCTGGGGAGGGTGTGGACAAAAGGGGCCCTCTTCCACTATTGGTGGGAATGTAAATTGATACAGTCACTATGGAGAACAGTATGGAGTTTCCTTAAAAAAATTAGAAATAGAATTACCATCTGATCCAGCAATCCCACTTCTGGGCATATACCCAGAGAAAACCGTATTTCAAAAAGGCACATTCACCACAATGTTCGTTGCAGCACTATTTAAAATAGCCAGGTAACAGAAGCAACCTAAATGCCCACAGACAGATGAATGGATAAAGATGTGGTACATATATAAAATGGAATTTTACTCGGCCATTAAAAGGAATGAAACTGGGTCATTTGTAGAGACATCGATGGATCGAGAGACTGTCATACAGAATGAAGTAAGTCAGAAAGAGGAAAACAAATATTGTATATTAATGCATATATGTGGAGCCTAGAAATGGTACAGATGAACTGGTTTGCAGGGAAGAAATAGAGACACAGAGGTAGAGAACAAACGTATGGACACCAAGTGTGGGAAGCCATGGGGTGGTTGTGGTGGGATGAGTTGGGAGTTTGGGATTGACCTGTATACATGTATATGCATAAAATACATAACTAATAATAACGTGCTGTATAAAAAAAATAAATAAAATTAAATTTCAAAGTTTTAAAAAATAAAATTTAAAAATAAAACAGAAAAAAGTTCTTCCCGTCACACAGATGTATTTATAGGAATGAATTATTTCCATGCTTATATCTATAAATACATAAAAGAGGAATTAAATCTAACTTGAACCATAAAAGAAAAAAAAAACCTGAACCCACGAGTTATACAGAGGAAAACCCTATCAGGGCACTTGCTCCAGCGGTAAACAATTCTGAAATTGGTCAGAGGTGGGAAACCATCTCCCATACAGCCAGCAACCCACCCCCCACGCAAGGAGCGTCCTCATTGCAAAGCTGGGGGACCGTGCCGAGGCATCTGTGAGTAAACGTGAGCTGAGCCCCAGGCCAGCTGCTGCTGAACTGTTCCCACCCTTCCCAGGTAAAACACCTGAATATGTACAAGGGCTTGAAAGCCTAGAGGAAGGACCGTGGAGCCACACCAGCGACAGCACGCAGGCCAACTTGGTGCCTGCAGGCCAGCCAGGGTGGTCCTGGCCCCGGGCGCTCTTCCAGAAGCTTTCCATTGCCCTGCCTGAGATAGCCCTCCTGTCCCGGCCCCCACTGCTTTTTTCCTTCCTCACCTCTGTCCGAAGAGAAATTCCAGCGGAAGGTATGGGTGACACAACCTCTTCTTTACAGGTGGCAGCCTGGCAACTCCTGCAGAAAGGCCAGCAGAACCCCACTCACACCCGGCCACCCACAAAGTTGTGGCCCCTCACTCGCTCCCACCACACAGCCCCGAGACTGCTGACGGGGCAGAGAATATGGAGTCAGGCACAGCTTCAGGGGCTATTGCTGCCTGGAGCGCTGTTTATATTGACCTCAACGAGGCACACCTGGGGAGGGCGTGCCAGCAGGGTAAGGCTGCCCAGGTCAGCTAATCCACAACCCTCAGGGAATCACATTGTTGAAAATGGAGCCCGCTAAGGCAGAAGAGAAGCCAAGGGAAAAAAGGACACAATGCCATTTGCAGCACCGTAGATGAGTCTAGAAGTAATCACGTGACATGTAGTAAGTCAGAATGTGAAAGACACATATCATATCATATCACTTATAGGTGTTACCTAAAAATGGATACCAGGGCAGATATTTCCACGGAGAAGGGCAATCACAGATTCATTAAACAAACTTATGGTTCACCAATGGAAGGTGTGAGGATTGGTTTCATTACGATATCGGGGTTAACAGACATATACAAACACAGGTGACATATATAATCACCAAAGACCTACAGAATACCAAGAGAGGACTACTCAACATTCTGTCATAACGTACATGGGAAAAGGATCCCAGGAAGAACAGTCATCTGTATATGTGTAAAAGAACCACATCTTCCACACCTACAACAAGCCAAACATTGTAATCAAACTTGCTGTAATAAAAAATAAAAAATTAAATTAAAAACACGAACAAGAAGAAGTGAGACAAACGTGAGGGGCTTTCTCCTGGCACATTCCATTCTAAACTCCAATCTAGAACACCACTTCCACTGAGGCTCTCTTGCCCTAGTAACCAGATTTGGTAAGGGTGAACTGCTGCCACCTTGTGGCCGTTTCACACAACAGCAGCTTTAATCCCAATGCTAATGGTCAGTTGATATTCAAAATCATTGCAGGCCTGTAAATGACACCTGCCCTGAAAACAAATCCTGGGGTCACATATCGACCAAAAAATTCAAAGGACGTCCATATTTCAAAACGACCGTTTCCAAAGGCATATTTTACGCACATTAGTGTTCTGCTTCTTTCCTTTCTTTCCTTTTTTGTTAAAAAAAACGGGAATGGAAAAAGGCATCCCTCAGAATGGGCGAAAATCATTGCAGACGAATCAATGGACAGAGGTTTAATCTCCAATATATATAAACAGATCATGCAGCTTAATATTAAAAAAACAAACAACCCCCCAAAAAATGGGCAGAAGATCTAAAGAGACGTTTCTTCAAAGGAGACACAGAGATGGCCAAGACGCACATGAAAAGCTGCTCAACAACACTAATTATTAGAGAAATGCAAATCAAAACTACAATGAGGTATCACCTCACACCTGTTAGAATCGGCATCATCAGAAAATCTACAAACAACCAATTCTGGGGAGGGTGTGGACAAAAGGGGCCCTCTTCCACTATTGGTGGGAATGTAAATTGATACAGTCACTATGGAGAACAGTATGGAGTTTCCTTAAAAAAATTAGAAATAGAATTACCATCTGATCCAGCAATCCCACTTCTGGGCATATACCCAGA
This sequence comes from Mesoplodon mirus, assembly GCF_964341445.2. Classification (NCBI taxonomy): domain Eukaryota; kingdom Metazoa; phylum Chordata; class Mammalia; order Artiodactyla; family Ziphiidae; genus Mesoplodon; species Mesoplodon mirus. Next base: position 103,549,917 of record NC_138987.1, on the reverse strand, counting down.
GAAAACCGTATTTCAAAAAGGCACATTCACCACAATGTTCGTTGCAGCACTATTTAAAATAGCCAGGTAACAGAAGCAACCTAAATGCCCACAGACAGATGAATGGATAAAGATGTGGTACATATATAAAATGGAATTTTACTCGGCCATTAAAAGGAATGAAACTGGGTCATTTGTAGAGACATCGATGGATCGAGAGACTGTCATACAGAATGAAGTAAGTCAGAAAGAGGAAAACAAATATTGTATATTAATGCATATATGTGGAGCCTAGAAATGGTACAGATGAACTGGTTTGCAGGGAAGAAATAGAGACACAGAGGTAGAGAACAAACGTATGGACACCAAGTGTGGGAAGCCATGGGGTGGTGGTGGTGGGATGAGTTGGGAGTTTGGGATTGACCTGTATACATGTATATGCATAAAATACATAACTAATAATAACGTGCTGTATAAAAAAATAAATAAAATTAAATTTCAAAGTTTTAAAAAATAAAATTTAAAAATAAAACAGAAAAAAGTTCTTCCCGTCACACAGATGTATTTATAGGAATGAATTATTTCCATGCTTATATCTATAAATACATAAAAGAGGAATTAAATCTAACTTGAACCATAAAAGAAAAAAAAAACCTGAACCCACGAGTTATACAGAGGAAAACCCTATCAGGGCACTTGCTCCAGCGGTAAACAATTCTGAAATTGGTCAGAGGTGGGAAACCATCTCCCATACAGCCAGCAACCCACCCCCCACGCAAGGAGCGTCCTCATTGCAAAGCTGGGGGACCGTGCCGAGGCATCTGTGAGTAAACGTGAGCTGAGCCCCAGGCCAGCTGCTGCTGAACTGTTCCCACCCTTCCCAGGTAAAACACCTGAATATGTACAAGGGCTTGAAAGCCTAGAGGAAGGACCGTGGAGCCACACCAGCGACAGCACGCAGGCCAACTTGGTGCCTGCAGGCCAGCCAGGGTGGTCCTGGCCCCGGGCGCTCTTCCAGAAGCTTTCCATTGCCCTGCCTGAGATAGCCCTCCTGTCCCGGCCCCCACTGCTTTTTTCCTTCCTCACCTCTGTCCGAAGAGAAATTCCAGCGGAAGGTATGGGTGACACAACCTCTTCTTTACAGGTGGCAGCCTGGCAACTCCTGCAGAAAGGCCAGCAGAACCCCACTCACACCCGGCCACCCACAAAGTTGTGGCCCCTCACTCGCTCCCACCACACAGCCCCGAGACTGCTGACGGGGCAGAGAATATGGAGTCAGGCACAGCTTCAGGGGCTATTGCTGCCTGGAGCGCTGTTTATATTGACCTCAACGAGGCACACCTGGGGAGGGCGTGCCAGCAGGGTAAGGCTGCCCAGGTCAGCTAATCCACAACCCTCAGGGAATCACATTGTTGAAAATGGACCCCGCTAAGGCAGAAGAGAAGCCAAGGGAAAAAAGGACACAATGCCATTTGCAGCACCGTAGATGAGTCTAGAAGTAATCACGTGACATGTAGTAAGTCAGAATGTGAAAGACACATATCATATCATATCACTTATAGGTGTTACCTAAAAATGGATACCAGGGCAGATATTTCCACGGAGAAGGGCAATCACAGATTCATTAAACAAACTTATGGTTCACCAATGGAAGGTGTGAGGATTGGTTTCATTACGATATCGGGGTTAACAGACATATACAAACACAGGTGACATATATAATCACCAAAGACCTACAGAATACCAAGAGAGGACTACTCAACATTCTGTCATAACGTACATGGGAAAAGGATCCCAGGAAGAACAGTCATCTGTATATGTGTAAAAGAACCACATCTTCCACACCTACAACAAGCCAAACATTGTAATCAAACTTGCTGTAATAAAAAATAAAAAATTAAATTAAAAACACGAACAAGAAGAAGTGAGACAAACGTGAGGGGCTTTCTCCTGGCACATTCCATTCTAAACTCCAATCTAGAACACCACTTCCACTGAGGCTCTCTTGCCCTAGTAACCAGATTTGGTAAGGGTGAACTGCTGCCACCTTGTGGCCGTTTCACACAACAGCAGCTTTAATCCCAATGCTAATGGTCAGTTGATATTCAAAATCATTGCAGGCCTGTAAATGACACCTGCCCTGAAAACAAATCCTGGGGTCACATATCGACCAAAAAATTCAAAGGACGTCCATATTTCAAAACGACCGTTTCCAAAGGCATATTTTACGCACATTAGTGTTCTGCTTCTTTCCTTTCTTTCCTTTTTTGTTAAAAAAAACGGGAATGGAAAAAGGCATCCCTCAGAATGGGCGAAAATCATTGCAGACGAATCAATGGACAGAGGTTTAATCTCCAATATATATAAACAGATCATGCAGCTTAATATTAAAAAAACAAACAACCCCCAAAAAAATGGGCAGAAGATCTAAAGAGACGTTTCTTCAAAGGAGACACAGAGATGGCCAAGACGCACATGAAAAGCTGCTCAACAACACTAATTATTAGAGAAATGCAAATCAAAACTACAATGAGGTATCACCTCACACCTGTTAGAATCGGCATCATCAGAAAATCTACAAACAACCAATTCTGGGGAGGGTGTGGACAAAAGGGGCCCTCTTCCACTATTGGTGGGAATGTAAATTGATACAGTCACTATGGAGAACAGTATGGAGTTTCCTTAAAAAAATTAGAAATAGAATTACCATCTGATCCAGCAATCCCACTTCTGGGCATATACCCAGAGAAAACCGTATTTCAAAAAGGCACATTCACCACAATGTTCGTTGCAGCACTATTTAAAATAGCCAGGTAACAGAAGCAACCTAAATGCCCACAGACAGATGAATGGATAAAGATGTGGTACATATATAAAATGGAATTTTACTCGGCCATTAAAAGGAATGAAACTGGGTCATTTGTAGAGACATCGATGGATCGAGAGACTGTCATACAGAATGAAGTAAGTCAGAAAGAGGAAAACAAATATTGTATATTAATGCATATATGTGGAGCCTAGAAATGGTACAGATGAACTGGTTTGCAGGGAAGAAATAGAGACACAGAGGTAGAGAACAAACGTATGGACACCAAGTGTGGGAAGCCATGGGGTGGTTGTGGTGGGATGAGTTGGGAGTTTGGGATTGACCTGTATACATGTATATGCATAAAATACATAACTAATAATAACGTGCTGTATAAAAAAAATAAATAAAATTAAATTTCAAAGTTTTAAAAAATAAAATTTAAAAATAAAACAGAAAAAAGTTCTTCCCGTCACACAGATGTATTTATAGGAATGAATTATTTCCATGCTTATATCTATAAATACATAAAAGAGGAATTAAATCTAACTTGAACCATAAAAGAAAAAAAAAACCTGAACCCACGAGTTATACAGAGGAAAACCCTATCAGGGCACTTGCTCCAGCGGTAAACAATTCTGAAATTGGTCAGAGGTGGGAAACCATCTCCCATACAGCCAGCAACCCACCCCCCACGCAAGGAGCGTCCTCATTGCAAAGCTGGGGGACCGTGCCGAGGCATCTGTGAGTAAACGTGAGCTGAGCCCCAGGCCAGCTGCTGCTGAACTGTTCCCACCCTTCCCAGGTAAAACACCTGAATATGTACAAGGGCTTGAAAGCCTAGAGGAAGGACCGTGGAGCCACACCAGCGACAGCACGCAGGCCAACTTGGTGCCTGCAGGCCAGCCAGGGTGGTCCTGGCCCCGGGCGCTCTTCCAGAAGCTTTCCATTGCCCTGCCTGAGATAGCCCTCCTGTCCCGGCCCCCACTGCTTTTTTCCTTCCTCACCTCTGTCCGAAGAGAAATTCCAGCGGAAGGTATGGGTGACACAACCTCTTCTTTACAGGTGGCAGCCTGGCAACTCCTGCAGAAAGGCCAGCAGAACCCCACTCACACCCGGCCACCCACAAAGTTGTGGCCCCTCACTCGCTCCCACCACACAGCCCCGAGACTGCTGACGGGGCAGAGAATATGGAGTCAGGCACAGCTTCAGGGGCTATTGCTGCCTGGAGCGCTGTTTATATTGACCTCAACGAGGCACACCTGGGGAGGGCGTGCCAGCAGGGTAAGGCTGCCCAGGTCAGCTAATCCACAACCCTCAGGGAATCACATTGTTGAAAATGGAGCCCGCTAAGGCAGAAGAGAAGCCAAGGGAAAAAAGGACACAATGCCATTTGCAGCACCGTAGATGAGTCTAGAAGTAATCACGTGACATGTAGTAAGTCAGAATGTGAAAGACACATATCATATCATATCACTTATAGGTGTTACCTAAAAATGGATACCAGGGCAGATATTTCCACGGAGAAGGGCAATCACAGATTCATTAAACAAACTTATGGTTCACCAATGGAAGGTGTGAGGATTGGTTTCATTACGATATCGGGGTTAACAGACATATACAAACACAGGTGACATATATAATCACCAAAGACCTACAGAATACCAAGAGAGGACTACTCAACATTCTGTCATAACGTACATGGGAAAAGGATCCCAGGAAGAACAGTCATCTGTATATGTGTAAAAGAACCACATCTTCCACACCTACAACAAGCCAAACATTGTAATCAAACTTGCTGTAATAAAAAATAAAAAATTAAATTAAAAACACGAACAAGAAGAAGTGAGACAAACGTGAGGGGCTTTCTCCTGGCACATTCCATTCTAAACTCCAATCTAGAACACCACTTCCACTGAGGCTCTCTTGCCCTAGTAACCAGATTTGGTAAGGGTGAACTGCTGCCACCTTGTGGCCGTTTCACACAACAGCAGCTTTAATCCCAATGCTAATGGTCAGTTGATATTCAAAATCATTGCAGGCCTGTAAATGACACCTGCCCTGAAAACAAATCCTGGGGTCACATATCGACCAAAAAATTCAAAGGACGTCCATATTTCAAAACGACCGTTTCCAAAGGCATATTTTACGCACATTAGTGTTCTGCTTCTTTCCTTTCTTTCCTTTTTTGTTAAAAAAAACGGGAATGGAAAAAGGCATCCCTCAGAATGGGCGAAAATCATTGCAGACGAATCAATGGACAGAGGTTTAATCTCCAATATATATAAACAGATCATGCAGCTTAATATTAAAAAAACAAACAACCCCCAAAAAAATGGGCAGAAGATCTAAAGAGACGTTTCTTCAAAGGAGACACAGAGATGGCCAAGACGCACATGAAAAGCTGCTCAACAACACTAATTATTAGAGAAATGCAAATCAAAACTACAATGAGGTATCACCTCACACCTGTTAGAATCGGCATCATCAGAAAATCTACAAACAACCAATTCTGGGGAGGGTGTGGACAAAAGGGGCCCTCTTCCACTATTGGTGGGAATGTAAATTGATACAGTCACTATGGAGAACAGTATGGAGTTTCCTTAAAAAAATTAGAAATAGAATTACCATCTGATCCAGCAATCCCACTTCTGGGCATATACCCAGAGAAAACCGTATTTCAAAAAGGCACATTCACCACAATGTTCGTTGCAGCACTATTTAAAATAGCCAGGTAACAGAAGCAACCTAAATGCCCACAGACAGATGAATGGATAAAGATGTGGTACATATATAAAATGGAATTTTACTCGGCCATTAAAAGGAATGAAACTGGGTCATTTGTAGAGACATCGATGGATCGAGAGACTGTCATACAGAATGAAGTAAGTCAGAAAGAGGAAAACAAATATTGTATATTAATGCATATATGTGGAGCCTAGAAATGGTACAGATGAACTGGTTTGCAGGGAAGAAATAGAGACACAGAGGTAGAGAACAAACGTATGGACACCAAGTGTGGGAAGCCATGGGGTGGTGGTGGTGGGATGAGTTGGGAGTTTGGGATTGACCTGTATACATGTATATGCATAAAATACATAACTAATAATAACGTGCTGTATAAAAAAAATAAATAAAATTAAATTTCAAAGTTTTAAAAAATAAAATTTAAAAATAAAACAGAAAAAAGTTCTTCCCGTCACACAGATGTATTTATAGGAATGAATTATTTCCATGCTTATATCTATAAATACATAAAAGAGGAATTAAATCTAACTTGAACCATAAAAGAAAAAAAAAACCTGAACCCACGAGTTATACAGAGGAAAACCCTATCAGGGCACTTGCTCCAGCGGTAAACAATTCTGAAATTGGTCAGAGGTGGGAAACCATCTCCCATACAGCCAGCAACCCACCCCCCACGCAAGGAGCGTCCTCATTGCAAAGCTGGGGGACCGTGCCGAGGCATCTGTGAGTAAACGTGAGCTGAGCCCCAGGCCAGCTGCTGCTGAACTGTTCCCACCCTTTCCAGGTAAAACACCTGAATATGTACAAGGGCTTGAAAGCCTAGAGGAAGGACCGTGGAGCCACACCAGCGACAGCACGCAGGCCAACTTGGTGCCTGCAGGCCAGCCAGGGTGGTCCTGGCCCCGGGCGCTCTTCCAGAAGCTTTCCATTGCCCTGCCTGAGATAGCCCTCCTGTCCCGGCCCCCACTGCTTTTTTCCTTCCTCACCTCTGTCCGAAGAGAAATTCCAGCGGAAGGTATGGGTGACACAACCTCTTCTTTACAGGTGGCAGCCTGGCAACTCCTGCAGAAAGGCCAGCAGAACCCCACTCACACCCGGCCACCCACAAAGTTGTGGCCCCTCACTCGCTCCCACCACACAGCCCCGAGACTGCTGACGGGGCAGAGAATATGGAGTCAGGCACAGCTTCAGGGGCTATTGCTGCCTGGAGCGCTGTTTATATTGACCTCAACGAGGCACACCTGGGGAGGGCGTGCCAGCAGGGTAAGGCTGCCCAGGTCAGCTAATCCACAACCCTCAGGGAATCACATTGTTGAAAATGGACCCCGCTAAGGCAGAAGAGAAGCCAAGGGAAAAAAGGACACAATGCCATTTGCAGCACCGTAGATGAGTCTAGAAGTAATCACGTGACATGTAGTAAGTCAGAATGTGAAAGACACATATCATATCATATCACTTATAGGTGTTACCTAAAAATGGATACCAGGGCAGATATTTCCACGGAGAAGGGCAATCACAGATTCATTAAACAAACTTATGGTTCACCAATGGAAGGTGTGAGGATTGGTTTCATTACGATATCGGGGTTAACAGACATATACAAACACAGGTGACATATATAATCACCAAAGACCTACAGAATACCAAGAGAGGACTACTCAACATTCTGTCATAACGTACATGGGAAAAGGATCCCAGGAAGAACAGACATCTGTATACGTGTAAAAGAACCACATCTTCCACATCTACAACAAGCCAAACATTGTAATCAAACTTGCTGTAATAAGAAATAAAAAATTAAATTAAAAACACGAACAAGAAGTAGTGAGACAAACGTGAGGGGCTTTCTCCTGGCACATTCCATTCTAAACTCCAATCTAGAACACCACTTCCACTGAGGCTCTCTTGCCCTAGTAACCAGATTTGGTAAGGGTGAACTGCTGCCACCTTGTGGCCGTTTCACACAACAGCAGCTTTAATCCCAGCGCTAATGGTCAGTTGCTATTCAAAATCATTGCAGGCCTGTAAATGACACCTGCCCTGAAAACAAATCCTGGGGTCACATATCGACCAAAAAATTCAAAGGACGTCCATATTTCAAAACGACCGTTTCTAAAGGCATATTTTACGCACATTAGTGTTCTGCTTCTTTCCTTTCTTTCCTTTTTTGTTAAAAAAAACGGGAATGGAAAAAGGCATCCCTCAGAATGGGCGAAAATCATTGCAGACGAATCAATGGACAGAGGTTTAATCTCCAATATATATAAACAGATCATGCAGCTTAATATTAAAAAAACAAACAACCCCAAAAAAATGGGCAGAAGATCTAAAGAGACGTTTCTTCAAAGGAGACACAGAGATGGCCAAGACGCACATGAAAAGCTGCTCAACAGCACTAATTATTAGAGAAATGCAAATCAAAACTACAATGAGGTATCACCTCACACCTGTTAGAATCGGCATCATCAGAAAATCTACAAACAACCAATTCTGGGGAGGGTGTGGACAAAAGGAGCCCTCTTCCACTATTGGTGGGAATGTAAATTGATACAGTCACTATGGAGAACAGTATGGAGTTTCCTTAAAAAAACTAGAAATAGAATTACCATCTGATCCAGCAATCCCACTTCTGGGCATATACCCAGAGAAAACCGTAAATCAAAAAGGCACATTCACCACAATGTTCGTTGCAGCACTATTTACAATAGCCAGGTAATAGAAGCAACCTAAATGCCCACAGACAGATTAAAGGATAAAGATGTGGTACATATATAAAATGGAATATTACTCGGACATTAAAAGGAATGAAACTGGGTCATTTTGTAGAGACATCGATGGATCGAGAGACTGTCATACAGAATGAAGTAAGTCAGAAAGAGGAAAACAAATATTGTATATTAATGCAAATATGTGGAGCCTAAAAATGGTACAGATGAACTGGTTTGCAGGGAAGAAATAGAGACACAGAGGTAGAGAACAAACGTATGGATACCAAGTGTGGGAAGCCATGGGGTGGTGGTGGTGGGATGAGTTAGGGGTTTGGGATTGACCTGTATACATGTATATGCATAAAATACATAACTAATAGTAACGTGCTGTATAAAAAAATAAATAAAATTAAATTTCAAAATTTTAAAAAATAAAATTTAAAAATAAAACAGAAAAAAGTTCTTCCCGTCACACAGATGTATTTATAGGAATGGATTATTTCCATGCTTATATCTATAAATACATAAAAGAGGAATAAAATCTAACTTGAACCATAAAAGAAAAAAAAAACCTGAACCGACGAGTTATACAGAGGAAAACCCTATCAGGGCACTTGCTCCAGTGGTAAACAATTCTGAAATTGGTCAGAGGTGGGGAACCATCTCCCATACAGTCAGCAAACCACCCCCCACGCAAGGAGCGTCCTCATTGCAAAGCTGGGGGACTGTGCCGAGGCATCTGTGAGTAAACATGAGCTGAGCCCCAGGCCAGCTGCTGCTGAACTGTTCCCACCCTTCCCAGGTAAAACACCTGAATATGTACAAGGGCTTGAAAGCCTAGAGGAAGGACCGTGGAGCCAAACCAGCGACAGCACGCAGGCCAACTTGGTGCCTGCAGGCCAGCCAGGGTGGTCCTGGCCCCGGGCGCTCTTCCAGAAGCTTTCCATTGCCCTGCCTGAGATACCCGTCCTGTCCCGGCCCCCACTGCTTTTTTCCTTCCCCACCTCTGTCCGAAGAGAAATTCCAGCGGAAGGTATGTGTGACACAACCTCTTCTTTACAGGTGGCAGCCTGGCAACTCCTGCAGAAAGGCCAGGAGAACACCACTCACACCGGGCCACTCACAAAGTTGTGGCCCCTCACTTGCTCCCACCACACAGCCCCGAGACTGCTGACGGGGCAGAGAATATGGAGTCAGGCACAGCTTCAGGGGCTATTGCTGCCTGGAGCGCTGTTTATATTGACCTCAACGAGGCACACCTGGGGAGGGCGTGCCAGCAGGGTAAGGCTGCCCAGGTCAGCTAATCCACAACCCTCAGGGAATCACATTGTTGAAAATGGACCCCGCTAAGGCAGAAGAGAAGCCAAGGGAATAAAGGACACAATGCCATTTCCAGCACCGTAGATGAGTCTAGAAGTAATCACGTGACATGTAGTAAGTCAGAAAGTGAAAGACACATATCATATCATATCACTTATAGGTGTTACCTAAAAATGGATACCAGGGCAGATATTTCCACGGAGAAGGGCAATCACAGATTCATTAAACAAACTTATGGTTCACCAATGGAAAGGTGTGAGGATTGGTTTCATTACGATATCGGTGTTAACAGACATATACAAACACAGGTGACATATATAATCACCAAAGACCTACAGAATACCAAGAGAGGACTACTCAACATTCTGTCATAACGTACATGGGAAAAGGATCCCAGGAAGAACAGTCATCTGTATATGTGTAAAAGAACCACATCTTCCAAACCTACAACAAGCCAAACATTGTAATCAAACTTGCTGTAATAAAAAATAAAAAATTAAATTAAAAACACGAACAAGAAGAAGTGAGACAAACGTCAGGGGCTTTCTCCTGGCACATTCCATTCTAAACTCCAATCTAGAACACCACTTCCACTGAGGCTCTCTTGCACTAGTAACCAGATTTGGTAAGGGTGAACTGCTGCCACCTTGTGGCCGTTTCACACAACAGCAGCTTTAATCCCAACGCTAATGGTCAGTTGATATTCAAAATCATTGCAGGCCTGTAAATGACACCTGCCCTGAAAACAAATCCTGGGGTCACATATCGACCAAAAAATTCAAAGGACGTCCATATTTCAAAACGACCGTTTCAAAAGGCATATTTTATGCACATTAGTGTTCTGCTTCTTTCCTTTCTTTCCTTTTTTGTTAAAAAAAATGGGAATGGAAAAAGGCATTCCTCAGAATGGGCGAAAATCGTTGCAGACGAATCAATGGACAGAGGTTTAATCTCCAATATATATAAACAGATCATGCAGCTTAATATTAAAAAAACAAACAACCCAAAAAAAAATGGGCAGAAGATCTAAAGAGACGTTTCTTCAAAGGAGACACAGAGATGGCCAAGACGCACATGAAAAGCTGCTCAACAGCACTAATTATTAGAGAAATGCAAATCAAAACTACAATGAGGTATCACCTCACACCTCTTAGAATCGGCATCATCAGAAAATCTATAAACAACCAATTCTGGGGAGGGTGTGGACAAAAGGAGCCCTCTTCCACTATTGGTGGGAATGTAAATTGATACAGTCACTATGGAGAACAGTATGGAGTTTCCTTAAAAAAATTAGAAATAGAATTACCATCTGATCCAGCAATCCCACTTCTGGGCATATACCCAGAGAAAATCGTATTTCAAAAAGGCACATTCACCACAATATTCGTTGCAGCACTATTTAAAATAGCCAGGTAATAGAAGCAACCTAAATGCCACAGACAGATAAATGGATAAAGATGTGGTACATATATAAAATGGAATATTACTCGGCCATTAAAAGGAATGAAACTGGGTCATTTGTAGAGACATCGATGGATCGAGAGACTGTCATACAGAATGAAGTAAGTCAGAAAGAGGAAAACAAATATTGTATATTAATGCATATATGTGGAGCCTACAAATGGTACAGATGAACTGGTTTGCAGGGAAGAAATAGAGACACAGAGGTAGAGAACAAACATATGGACACAAAGTGTGGGAAGCCATGGGGTGGTGCTGGTGGGATGAGTTGGGAGTTTGGGATTGACCTGTATACATGTATATGCATAAAATACATAACTAATAATAACGTGCTGTATAAAAAAAATAAATAAAATTAAATTTCAAAATTTTAAAAAATAAAATTTAAAAATAAAACAGAAAAAAGATCTTCCCGTCACACAGATGTATTTATAGGAATGAATTATTTCCATGCTTATATCTATAAATACATAAAAGAGGAATAAAATCTAACTTGAACCATAAAAGAAAAAAAAAGTGAACCCACGAGTTATACAGAGGAAAACCCTATCAGGGCACTTGCTCCAGTGGTAAACAATTCTGAAATTGGTCAGTGGTGGGGAATCATCTCCCATACAGCCAGCAAACCACCCGCCACGCAAGGAGCATCCTCATTGAAAAGCTGGGGGACCGTGCCTAGGCATCTGTGAGTAAACGTGAGCTGAGCCCCAGGCCAGCTGCTGCTGAACTGTTCCCACCCTTCCCAGGTAAAACACCTGAATATGTACAAGGGCTTGAAAGCCTAGAGGAAGGACCCTAGAGCCACACCAGCGACAGCACGCAGGCCAACTTGGTGCCTGCAGGCCAGCCAGGGTGGTCCTGGCCCCGGGCGCTCTTCCAGAAGCTTTCCATTGCCCTGCCTGAGATACCCCTCCTGTCCCGGCCCCCACTGCTTTTTTCCTTCCTCACCTCTGTCCGGAGAGAAATTCCAGCAGAAGGTATGGGTGACACAACCTCTTCTTTACAGGCGGCAGCCTGGCAACTCCTGCAGAAAGGCCAGCAGAACCCCACTCACACCGGGCCACCCACAAAGTTGTGGCCCCTCACTCGCTCCCACCACACAGCCCCGAGACTGCTGACGGGGCAGAGAATATGGAGTCAGGCACAGCTTCAGGGGCTATTGCTGCCTGGAGCGCTGTTTATATTGACCTCAACGAGGCACACCTGGGGAGGGCGTGCCAGCAGGGTAAGGCTGCCCAGGTCAGCTTATCCACAACTCTCAGGGAATCACATTGTTGAAAATGGACCCCGCTAAGGCAGAAGAGAAGCCAAGGGAAAAAAGGACACAATGCCATTTGCAGCACCGTAGATGAGTCTAGAAGTAATCACGTGACTTGTAGTAAGTCAGAAAGTGAAAGACACATATCATATCATATCACTTATAGGTGTTACCTAAAAATGGATACCAGGGCAGATATTTCCACGGAGAAGGGCAATCACAGATTCATTAAACAAACTTATGGTTCACCAATGGAAAGGTGTGAGGATTGGTTTCATTACGATATCGGGGTTAACAGACATATACAAACACAGGTGACATATATAATCACCAAAGACCTACAGAATACCAAGAGAGGACTACTCAACATTCTGTCAAAACGTACATGGGAAAAGGATCCCAGGAAGAACAGATATCTGTATATGTGTAAAAGAACCACATCTTCCACACCTACAACAAGCCAAACATTGTAATCAAACTTGCTGTAATAAAAAATAAGAAAAATTAAATTAAAAACAAGAACAAGATGTAGTGAGACAAACGTGAGGGGCTTTCTCCTGGCACATTCCATTCTAAATTCCAATCTAGAACACCACTTCCACTGAGGCTCTCTTGCCCTAGTAACCAGATTTGGTAAGGGTGAACTGCTGCCACCTTGTGGCCGTTTCACACAACAGCAGCTTTAATCCCAGCGCTAATGGTCAGTTGTTATTCAAAATCATTTCAGGCCTGTAAATGACACCTGCCCTGAAAACAAATCCTGGGGTCACATATCGACCAAAAAATTCAAAGGACGTCCATATTTCAAAACGACCGTTTCAAAAGGCATATTTTACGCACATTAGTGTTCTGCTTCTTTTCCTTTCTTTCCTTTTTTGTTAAAAAACACGGGAATGGAAAAAGGCATCCCTCAGAATGGGCGAAAATCGTTGCAGACGAATCAATGGACAGAGGTTTAATCTCCAATATATATAAACAGCTCATGCAGCTTAATATTAAAAAAACAAACAACCCCCAAAAAATGGGCAGAAGATCTAAAGAGACGTTTCTTCAAAGGAGACACAGAGATGGCCAAGACGCCCATGAAAAGCTGCTCAACAGCACTAATTATTAGAGAAATGCAAATCAAAACTACAATGAGGTATCACCTCACACCTGTTAGAATCGGCATCATCAGAAAATCTACAAACAACCAATTCTGGGGAGGGTGTGGACAAAAGGAGCCCTCTTCCACTATTGGTGGGAATGTAAATTGATACAGTCACTATGGAGAACAGTATGGAGTTTCCTTAAAAAAATTAGAAATAGAATTACCATCTGATCCAGCAATCCCACTTCTGGGCATATACCCAGAGAAAACCGTATTTCAAAAAGGCACATTCACCACAATGTTCGTTGCAGCACTATTTACAATAGCCAGGTAATGGAAGCAACCTAAATGCCCACAGACAGATGAATGGATAAAGATGTGGTACATATATAAAATGGAATATTACTCGGCCATAAAAAGGAATGAAACTGGGTCATTTGTAGAGACATCGATGGATCAAGAGACTGTCATACAGAATGAAGTAAGTCAGAAAGAGGAAAACAAATATTGTATATTAATGCATATATGTGGAGCCTAGAAATGGTACAGATGAACTGGTTTGCAGGGAAGAAATAGAGACACAGAGGTAGAGAACAAACGTATGGACACCAAGTGTGGGAAGCCATGGGGTGGTGGTGGTGGGATGAGTTGGGAGTTTGGGATTGACCTGTATACATGTATATGCATAAAATACATAACTAATAATAACGTGCTGTATAAAAAAAATAAATAAAATTAAATTTCAAAATTTTAAAAAATAAAATTTAAAAATAAAACAGAAAAAAGATCTTCCCGTCACACAGATGTATTTATAGGAATGAATTATTTCCATGCTTATATCTATAAATACATAAAAGAGGAATAAAATCTAACTTGAACCATAAAAGAAAAAAAAAGTGAACCCACGAGTTATACAGAGGAAAACCCTATCAGGGCACTTGCTCCAGTGGTAAACAATTCTGAAATTGGTCAGTGGTGGGGAATCATCTCCCATACAGCCAGCAAACCACCCGCCACGCAAGGAGCATCCTCATTGAAAAGCTGGGGGACCGTGCCTAGGCATCTGTGAGTAAACGTGAGCTGAGCCCCAGGCCAGCTGCTGCTGAACTGTTCCCACCCTTCCCAGGTAAAACACCTGAATATGTACAAGGGCTTGAAAGCCTAGAGGAAGGACCCTAGAGCCACACCAGCGACAGCACGCAGGCCAACTTGGTGCCTGCAGGCCAGCCAGGGTGGTCCTGGCCCCGGGCGCTCTTCCAGAAGCTTTCCATTGCCCTGCCTGAGATACCCCTCCTGTCCCGGCCCCCACTGCTTTTTTCCTTCCTCACCTCTGTCCGGAGAGAAATTCCAGCAGAAGGTATGGGTGACACAACCTCTTCTTTACAGGCGGCAGCCTGGCAACTCCTGCAGAAAGGCCAGCAGAACCCCACTCACACCGGGCCACCCACAAAGTTGTGGCCCCTCACTCGCTCCCACCACACAGCCCCGAGACTGCTGACGGGGCAGAGAATATGGAGTCAGGCACAGCTTCAGGGGCTATTGCTGCCTGGAGCGCTGTTTATATTGACCTCAACGAGGCACACCTGGGGAGGGCGTGCCAGCAGGGTAAGGCTGCCCAGGTCAGCTTATCCACAACTCTCAGGGAATCACATTGTTGAAAATGGACCCCGCTAAGGCAGAAGAGAAGCCAAGGGAAAAAAGGACACAATGCCATTTGCAGCACCGTAGATGAGTCTAGAAGTAATCACGTGACTTGTAGTAAGTCAGAAAGTGAAAGACACATATCATATCATATCACTTATAGGTGTTACCTAAAAATGGATACCAGGGCAGATATTTCCACGGAGAAGGGCAATCACAGATTCATTAAACAAACTTATGGTTCACCAATGGAAAGGTGTGAGGATTGGTTTCATTACGATATCGGGGTTAACAGACATATACAAACACAGGTGACATATATAATCACCAAAGACCTACAGAATACCAAGAGAGGACTACTCAACATTCTGTCAAAACGTACATGGGAAAAGGATCCCAGGAAGAACAGATATCTGTATATGTGTAAAAGAACCACATCTTCCACACCTACAACAAGCCAAACATTGTAATCAAACTTGCTGTAATAAAAAATAAGAAAAATTAAATTAAAAACAAGAACAAGATGTAGTGAGACAAACGTGAGGGGCTTTCTCCTGGCACATTCCATTCTAAATTCCAATCTAGAACACCACTTCCACTGAGGCTCTCTTGCCCTAGTAACCAGATTTGGTAAGGGTGAACTGCTGCCACCTTGTGGCCGTTTCACACAACAGCAGCTTTAATCCCAGCGCTAATGGTCAGTTGTTATTCAAAATCATTTCAGGCCTGTAAATGACACCTGCCCTGAAAACAAATCCTGGGGTCACATATCGACCAAAAAATTCAAAGGACGTCCATATTTCAAAACGACCGTTTCAAAAGGCATATTTTACGCACATTAGTGTTCTGCTTCTTTTCCTTTCTTTCCTTTTTTGTTAAAAAACACGGGAATGGAAAAAGGCATCCCTCAGAATGGGCGAAAATCGTTGCAGACGAATCAATGGACAGAGGTTTAATCTCCAATATATATAAACAGCTCATGCAGCTTAATATTAAAAAAACAAACAACCCCCAAAAAATGGGCAGAAGATCTAAAGAGACGTTTCTTCAAAGGAGACACAGAGATGGCCAAGACGCCCATGAAAAGCTGCTCAACAGCACTAATTATTAGAGAAATGCAAATCAAAACTACAATGAGGTATCACCTCACACCTGTTAGAATCGGCATCATCAGAAAATCTACAAACAACCAATTCTGGGGAGGGTGTGGACAAAAGGAGCCCTCTTCCACTATTGGTGGGAATGTAAATTGATACAGTCACTATGGAGAACAGTATGGAGTTTCCTTAAAAAATTTAGAAATAGAATTTCCATCTGATCCAGCAATCCCACTTCTGGGCATATACCCAGAGAAAACCGTATTTCAAAAAGGCACATTCACCACAATGTTCGTTGCAGCACTATTTACAATAGCCAGGTAATGGAAGCAACCTAAATGCCCACAGACAGATGAATGGATAAAGATGTGGTACATATATAAAATGGAATATTACTCGGCCATAAAAAGGAATGAAACTGGGTCATTTGTAGAGACATCGATGGATCGAGAGACTGTCATACAGAATGAAGTAAGTCAGAAAGAGGAAAACAAATATTGTATATTAATGCATATATGTGGAGCCTAGAAATGGTACAGATGAACTGGTTTGCAGGGAAGAAATAGAGACACAGAGGTAGAGAACAAACGTATGGACACCAAGTGTGGGAAGCCATGGGGTGGTGGTGGTGGGATGAGTTGGGAGTTTGGGATTGACCTGTATACATGTATATGCATAAAATACATAACTAATAATAACGTGCTGTATAAAAAAAATAAATAAAATTAAATTTCAAAGTTTTAAAAAATAAAATTTAAAAATAAAACAGAAAAAATTCTTCCCGTCACACAGATGTATTTATAGGAATGAATTATTTCCATGCTTATATCTATAAATACATAAAAGAGGAATTAAATCTAACTTGAACCATAAAAGAAAAAAAAAGTGAACCCACGAGTTATACAGAGGAAAACCCTATCAGGGCACGTGCTCCAGTGGTAAACAATTGTGAAATTGGTCAGTGGTGGGGAATCATCTCCCATACAGCCAGCAACCCACCCGCCACGCAAGGAGCGTCCTCATTGCAAAGCTGGGGCACCGTGCCGAGGCATCTGTGAGTAAACGTGAGCTGAGCCCCAGGCCAGCTGCTGCTAAACTGTTCCCACCCTTTCCAGGTAAAACACGTGAATATGTACTAGGGCTTGAAAACCTAGAGGAAGGACCGTGGAGCCACAGCAGCGACAGCACGCAGGCCAACTTGGTGCCTGCAGGCCAGCCAGGGTGGTCCTGGCCCCGGGCGCTCTTCCAGAAGCTTTCCATTGCCCTGCCTGAGATAGCCGTCCTGTGCCGGCCCCCACCGCTTTTTTCCTTCCTCACCTCTGTCCGGAGAGAAATTCCAGCAGAAGGTATGGGTGACACAACCTCTTCTTTACAGGCGGCAGCCTGGCAACTCCTGCAGAAAGGCCAGCAGAACCCCACTCACACCCGGCCACCCACAAAGCTGTGGCCCCTCACTCCCTCCCACCAGCACAGCCCCGAGACTGCTGACGGGGCAGAGAATATGGAGTCAGGCACAGCTTCAGGGGCTATTGCTGCCTGGAGCTCTGTTTATATTGACCTCAACGAGGCACACCTGGGGAGGGCAGGCCAGCAGGGTAAGGCTGCCCAGGTCAGCTAATCCACAACCCTCAGGGAATCACATTGTTGAAAATGGACCCCGCTAAGCCAGAAGAGAAGCCAAGCGAAAAAAGGACACAATGCCATTTGCAGCACCGTAGATGAGTCTAGAAGTAATCACGTGACTTGTAGTAAGTCAGAAAGTGAAAGACACATATATCATATCACTTATAGGTGTTACCTAAAAATGGATACCAGGGCAGATATTTCCACGGAGAAGGGCAATCACAGATTCATTAAACAAACTTATGGTTCACCAATGGAAAGGTGTGAGGATTGGTTTCATTACGATATCGGGGTTAACAGACATATACAAACACAGGTGACATATATAATCACCAAAGACCTACAGAATACCAAGAGAGGACTACTCAACATTCTGTCATAACGTACATGGGAAAAGGATCCCAGGAAGAACAGTCATCTGTATATGTGTAAAAGAACCACATCTTCCACACCTACAACAAGCCAAACATTGTAATCAAACTTGCTGTAATAAAAAATAAAAAAAATAAATTAAAAACATGAACAAGAAGTAGTGAGACAAACTTGAGGGGCTTTCTCCTGGCACATTCCATTCTAAACTCCAATCTAGAACACCACTTCCACTGAGTCTCTCTTGCCCTAGTAACCAGATTTGGTAAAGGTGAACTGCTGCCACCTTGTGGCCGTTTCACACAACAGCAGCTTTAATCCCAGCGCTAATGATCAGTTGATATTCAAAATCATTGCAGGCCTGTAAATGACACCTGCCCTGAAAACAAATCCTGGGGTCACATATCAACCAAAAAATTCAAAGGACGTCCATATTTCAAAACGACCGTTTCAAAAGGCATATTTTACGCACATTAGTGTTCTGCTTCTTTTCCTTTCTTTCCTTTTTTGTTAAAAAAAATGGGAATGGAAAAAGGCATCCCTCAGAATGGGCGAAAATCGTTGCAGACGAATCAATGGACAGAGGTTTAATCTCCAATATATATAAACAGCTCATGCAGCTTAATATTAAAAAAACAAACAACCCAAAAAAATGGGCAGAAATCTAAAGAGACGTTTCTTCAAAGGAGACAGAGATGGCCAAGACGCACATGAAAAGCTGCTCAACAGCACTAATTATTAGAGAAATGCAAATCAAAACTACAATGAGGTATCACCTCACACCTGTTAGAATCGGCATCATCAGAAAATCTACAAACAACCAATTCTGGGGAGGGTGTGGACAAAAGGAGCCCTCTTCCACTATTGGTGGGAATGTAAATTGATACAGTCACTATGGAGAACAGTATGGAGTTTCCTTAAAAAAATTAGAAATAGAATTACCATCTGATCCAGCAATCCCACTTCTGGGCATATACCCAGAGAAAACCGTATTTCAAAAAGGCACATTCACCACAATGTTCGTTGCAGCACTATTTACAATAGCCAGGTAATGGAAGCAACCTAAATGCCCACAGACAGATGAATGGATAAAGATGTGGTACATATATAAAATGGAATATTACTCGGCCATAAAAAGGAATGAAACTGGGTCATTTTGTAGAGACATCGATGGATCGAGAGACTGTCATACAGAATGAAGTAAGTCAGAAAGAGGAAAACAAATATTGTATATTAATGCATATATGTGGAGCCTAAAAATGGTACAGATGAACTGGCTTGCAGGGAAGAAATAGAGACAGAGAGGTAGAGAACAAACGTATGGACACCAAGTGTGGGAAGCCATGGGGTGGTGGTGGTGGGATGAGTTGGGAGTTTGGGATTGACCTGTATACATGTATATGCATAAAATACATAACTAATAATAACGTGCTGTATAAAAAAAATAAATAAAATTAAATTTCAAAGTTTTAAAAAATAAAATTTAAAAATAAAACAGAAAAAAGTTCTTCCCGTCACACAGATGTATTTATAGGAATGAATTATTTCCATGCTTATATCTATAAATATATAAAAGAGGAATAAAATCTAACTTGAACCATAAAAGAAAAAAACACCTGAACCCATGAGTTATACAGAGCAAAACCCTATCAGCGCACTTGCTCCAGTGGTAAACAATTCTGAAATTGGTCAGAGGTGGGAAACCATCTCCCATACAGCCAGCAACCCACCCCCCACGTAAGGAGCGTCCTCATTGCAAAGCTGGGGGACCGTGCCGAGGCATCTGTGAGTAAACATGAGCTGAGCCCCAGGCCAGCTTCTGCTGAACTGTTCCCACCCTTCCCAGGTAAAACACCTGAATATGTACAAGGGCTTGAAAGCCTAGAGGAAGGGCCGTCGAGCCACACCAGCGACAGCACGCAGGCCAACTTGGTGCCTGAAGGCCAGTCACGGTGGTCTTGGCCCCGGGCGCTCTTCCGGAAGCTTTCCATTGCCCTGCCTGAGAAACCCCTCCTGTCCCAGCCCCCACTGCTTTTTTCCTTCCTCACCTCTGTCCGGAAAGAAATTCCACCGGAAGGTGTGGGTGACACATCCTCTTCTTTACAGGCGGCAGCCTGGCAACTCCTGCAGAAAGGCCAGCAGAACCCCACTCACACCGGGCCACCCACAAAGCTGTGGCACCTCTCTCCCTCCACCAGCACAGCCCCGAGACTGCTGATGGGGCAGAGAATATGGAGTCAGGCACAGCTTCAGGGGCTATTGCTGCCTGGAGCTCTGTTTATATTGACCTCAACGAGGCACACCTGGGGAGGGCGGGCAGGCAGGGTAAGGCTGCCCAGGTCAGCTAATCCACAACCCTCAGGGAATCACATTGTTGAAAATGGACCTCGCTAAGGCAGAAAGAAGCCAAGTGATAAAAGGACACAATGCAATTTGCAGCCCCGTAGATGAGTCTAGAGGTAATCACGTGACTTGTAGTAAGTCAGAAAGTGAAAGACACATATCGTATCATATCACTTATAGGTGTTACCTAAAAATGGATACCAGGGCAGATATTTCCACGGAGAAGGGCTATCACAGATTCATTAAACAAACTTATGGTTCACCAATGGAATGGTGTGAGAATTGGTTTCATTACGATATCGGGGTTAACAGACATATACAAACACAGGTGACATATATAATCACCAAAGACCTACAGAATACCAAGAGAGGACTACTCAACATTCTGTCATAACGTACATGGGAAAAGGATCCCAGGAAGAACAGACATCTGTATATGTGTAAAAGAACCACATCTTCCACACCTACAACAAGCCAAACATTGTAATCAAACTTGCTGTAATAAAAAATAAAAAAATTAAATTAAAAACACGAACAAGAAGTAGTGAGACAAACTAGAGGGGCTTTCTCCTGGCACATTCCATTCTAAATTCCAATCTAGAACACCACTTCCACTGAGGCTCTCTTGCCCTAGTAACCAGATTTCGTAAGTGAGAACTGCTGCCACCTTGTGGCCGTTTCACACAACAGCAGCTTTAATCCCAGCGCTAATGGTCCATTAATATTCAAAATCATTGCAGGCCTGTAAATGACACCTGCCCTGAAAACAAATCTTGGGGTCACATATCGACCAAAAAATTCAAAGCACGTCCATATTTCAAAACGACCGTTTCAAAAGGCATATTTTACGCACATTATTGTTCTGCTTCTTTTCCTTTCTTTCCTTTTTTGTTAAAAAAACAGGAATTGAAAAACGCATCCCTCTGAATGGGCGAAAATCGTTTCAAACGAATCAATGGACAGAGGTTTAATCTCCAATATATATAAACAGCTCATGCAGCTTAATATTATAAAAACAAACAACCCAAAACAAAAAATGGGCAGAAGATCTAAAGAGACGTTTCTTCAAAGAAGACACAGAGATGGCCAAGACGCACATGAAAAGCTGCTCAACAGCACAAATTATTAGAGAAATGCAAATCAAAACTACAATGAGGTATCACCTCTCACCTGTTAGAATCGGCATCATCAGAAAATCTACAAACAACAAATTCTGGGGAGGGTGTGGACAAAACGAGCCCTCTTCCACTATTGGTGGGAATGTAAATTGATACAGTCACTATGGAGAACAGTATGGAGTTTCCTTAAAAAAAGTAGAAATAGAATTACCATCTGATCCAGCAAACCCACTTCTGGACATATACCCAGAGAAAACCATAAATCAAAGAGACACATTCACCACAATGTTCATTGCAGCACTATTTACAATAGCCAGGTAATGGAAGCAACCTAAATGCCCACAGACAGAAGAACGGATAAAGATGTGGTACATATATAAAATGGAGTATTACTCAACCATATAAAGGAATGAAACTGGGTCATTTGTAGAGAACTCGATGGATCTAGAGACTGTCATACAGAGTGGAGTAAGTCAGAAACAGAAAAACAAATATTGTATATTAATGCCTATATATGGAACCTAGAAAAATGGTACAGATGAACTTGTTTGCAGGGCAGAAATAGAGACACAGAGGTAGAGAACAAACGTATGGACACAAAGAGGGGGAAGCCATGGGGTGGTGGTGGTGGTGGGATGAGTTGGGAATTTGGGATTGACCTGTATACATGTAAATGCATAAAATACATAACTAATAATAACCTGCTGTATAAGAAAATAAAATTAAATTTCAAAATTTTTAAAAATAAAACAGAAAAAAGTTCTTCCCGTCACACAGATGTATTTATATGAATGACTTATTTCCATGCTTATATCTATAAATACATAAAAGAGGAATAAAATTTAACTTGAAACAAAGGAGAAAAAAAAACCTGAACCCAACAGTTATACAGAGGAAAACCCTATCAAGGCACTTACTCCAGCGGTAAACAATTCTGAAATTGGTCAGATGTGGAGAATCATCTCCCATACAGCCAGCAGCCCCAACCCACGCAAGGAGGGTCCTCATTGCAAAGCTGCGGGACCGTGCCGAGGCGTCTGTGAGTAAACGTGAGCTGAGCCCCAGGCCAGCTGCTGCTGAACTGTTCCCACCCTTCCCAGGTAAAACACCTGAATATGTACAAGGGCTTGAAAGCCTAGAGGAAGGGCAGTGTAGCCACACCAGCGACAGCACACAGGCCCACTTGGTGCCTACAGGCCAGCCAGGATGGTCCTGGCCACGGGCGCTCTTCTGGAAGCTTTCCATTTTCCTGCCTGAGATACCCCTCCTATCCCGGCCCCCACTCCTTTTTTTCCTTCCTCACCTCAGCCCGGAGAGAAATTTCAGCAGACGTTATGGGTGACGCATCCTCTTCTTTACAGATGGCAGCCTGGCAACTCCTAAGCCTTGCCGTTCCCTAACACTAACCGTAGCCCGGAACAGAAAACCACCACCAGCCCTACACCTTACCCTACGCCGTAGCCTACTCCTGGCAAGTACGCTGACACTGATCCGTGTGTCAGCACGTAGCCTGACCCTCCCACGTTTCCGTACCCTCACCTGTGCCCTAAGCCTTGCCGTTCCCTAACCAGAACCCTAGCCCAGAACGGAAACCCACCACCAGCCCTAAACCTTTCCCTTCTCCGTAGCCTACTCCTGGCCCGTACGCTGGCACTAACCCGTGCGTCAGCACGTAATCTGACCCCCCCACGTTTCTGTACCCACACCTGGGACCTAAGCCTTGCCTTTCCCTAACCCTAACCCTAGCCCGGAACGGAAACCCAACACCAGTCCTACACCTTACCCTACGCCGTAGCCTACTCCTGGCCCGAACGCTGGCACTGACACATGCGTCAGCACGTAGCCTGACCCTACCACGTTTCTGTACCCTCACCTGTGCCCTAAGTCTTGCCGTTCCCTAACACTAACCCTAGCCCGGAACAGAAACCCACCAGCAGCCCTACACCTTACCCTATGCTGTAGCCTACTCCTGGCCCGTAAGCTGGCACTGACCCGGGCGTCAGCACGTAGCCCGATCCTCCCACGTTTCCGTACACTCACCTGTGCCCTAAGCCTTGCCGTTCCATAACCCTAACCGTAGCCCGGAACGGAAACCCACCACCAGCCCTACACCATACCCTACACCGTAGCCTACTCCTGGCCCGTACGCTGGCACTGACCAATGTGTCAGCATGTAGCCTGACCCTCCCACGTTTCCGTACCCTCACATGTGCCCTAAGCCTTGCCGTTCCCTAACCTTAACCCTAGCCCGGAACGGAAACCCACCACCAGCCCTACATCTTACCCTACGCCGTAGCCTACTCCTGGCCCGTACGCTGGCACTGACACGTGCGTCAGCACGTAACCTGACCCTCCCACGTTTCCGTACCGTCACATGTACCCTAAGCCTTGCCGTTCCCTAACCCTAACCCTAGCCCGGAACGGAAACCCACAACCAGCCCTACACCTTACCCTACGCCGTAGCCTACTCCTGGCCCGTACGTTGGCACTGACCCGTGCATCAGCACGTAGCCTGACCCTCCCAAGTTTCCATACCCTCACCTGTGCCCTAAGCCTTGCCGTTCCATAACCCTAACCCTAGCCAGAAATGCAAACCCACCAACAGCCCTACACCTTACCCCCAAGCTGTAGCCTACTCCTGGGCCGTACGCTGGCACTGACCCGTGCGTCACAGCGTAGCCTGACCTTCCCATGTTTCCGTACCCTCACCTGTGCCCTAAGCTTTGTCGTTCCCTAACACTAACCCTAGACCGGGAACGAAAACCCACAACCAGCCCTACACCTTACCCTATGCCGTAGCCTACTCCTGGCCCGTACGCTGGCACTGACCCGTGCGTCAGCACGTAGCCTGACGCTCCCACGTTTCGGTACCCTCACCTGTGCCCTAAGCCTTGCCGTTCCCTAACACTAACCCTAGCCTGGGAACGAAAACCCACCACCAATCCTACACCTTACTCTATGCCGTAGCCTACTCCTGGCCCGTAAGCTGGCACTGACCCGTGCGTCAGCACGTAGCCTGACCCTCCCACGTTTCCGTACCCTCACGTGTGCCCTAAGCCTTGCCGTTCCCTAACACTAACCCTAGCCCGGAACAGAAACCCTCCAGCAGCCCTACACCTTACCCTATGCCGTAGCCTACTCCTGGCCCGTAAGCTGGCACTGACCCGGGCGTCAGCACGTAGCCCGATCCTCCCACGTTTCCGTACCCTCACCTGTGCCCTAAGCCTTGCCGTTCCCTAACCCTAACCGTAGCCCGGAACGGAAACCCACCACGAGCCCTACACCTTACCATACGCCGTAGACTACTCCTGGCCCGTACGCTGGCACTGACCCGTGCGTCACAACGTAGCCTGACCCTCCCACGTTTCCGTACCCTCACCTGTGCCCTAAGCCTTGCCATTCCCTAACCCTAACCCTAGCCTTAAACGGAAACCCACCACCAGCCCTACAACTTACCCCCAAGCCGTAGCCTACTCCTGGCCCGTACGCTGGCACTGACCCATGCGTCAGCATGTAGCCTGACCCTCCCACGTTTGCGGACCCTCACCTGTGCCTAGAGCCTTGCCGTTCCCTAACCCTAACCCTAGCCCGGAACGCAAACCCACCACCAGCCCTACACCATACCCTACACCGTAGCCTACTCCTGGCCCGTACGCTTGCACTGACCCATGTGTCAGCACGTAGCCTGACCCTCCCACGTTTCCGTACCCTCACATGTGCCCTAAGCCTTGCTCTTCCCTAACCCTAACCCTAGCCCGGAACGGAAACCCACCACCAGTCCTACACCTTAGCCTACACCGTAGCCTACCCCTGGCCCGTACGCTGGCACTGACCCGTGCGCCAGCACGTAGCCTGACCCTCCCACGTTTCCGTACCCTCACATGTGCCCTAAGCCTTGCCGTTCCCTAACCCTAACCCTAGACCGGAACGGAAACCCACCAACAGTCCTACACCATACCCCCATGCTGTAGCCTACTCCTGGCCCGTATGCTGGCACTGACCAATGCGTCAGCACGTAGCCTGACCATCCCACGTTTCCGCACCCTCACCTGTGCCCTAAACCTTGCCGTTCCCTAACCCTAACTGTAGCCCGGAAAGAAAACCCACCACCAGCCCTACACTTTACCCCCAAGCCGTAGCCTACTCCTAGCCCGTACGCTGGCACTGACCCGTGCGTCAGCACGTAGCCTGAACCTCCCACGTTTGCGTACCCTCACCTGTGCCCTAAGCCTTCCCGTTCCCTAACCCTAACCCTAGCCTGGATCGTAAACCCACCACTAGCCCTACACCTTACCCTACGCCGTAGCCTACTCCTGGCCCGTACGCCTGCACTGACCCGTGCGTGAGCAGGTAGACTGACCCTCCCACGTTTCTGTAACCTCACCTGTGCCCTAAGCCTTGCCGTTCCCTAACCCTAACCCTAGCCCGGAACGGAAACCCACCAGCAGCTCTACACCTTACCCTACGCAATAGCCTACTCCTGGCCCGTACGCTGGCACTGACACGTGCGTCAGCATGTAGCCTGACCCTCCCACGTTTCCGTACATTCACCTGTGCCCTACGACTTGCCGTTCCCTAACCCTAACCCTACCCCGGAACGGAAACCCACCACCAGCCTTAAACCTTACCCTACGCCGTAGCCTACTCCTGGCCCGTACGCTGGCACTGATCCTTGCATCAGCACGTAGCCTAAGCCTCCCACGTTTCGGTACCCTCACCTGTGCCCTAAGCCTTGCCATTCCCTAACCCTAACCCTAGCCCGGAACGGAAACCCACCACCAGCCCTACACCATACCCTACACCGTAGCCTAATCCTGGTCCGTACGCTGGCACTGACCCATGTGTCAGCTCATAGCCTGACCCTCCCACGTTTCCGTACCCTCACCTGTGCCCTAAGCCTTGCCGTTCCCTAAACCTAACTCTATCCCGAAACAGAAACCCACCACCAGCCTACGCCATACCTTTCACCGTAGCCTACTCATGGCCCGTACACTGGCACGGACCCGTACGTCAAAACGTAGGCCCACCAACCCACGTTTCTGTACCCTCACCTGTGCCCTAAGCCTTGCCATTCCTTAACCCTAACCGTAGCCCGGAACGGAAACCCACCACCAGCCCTGCACCTTAACCCCAAGCCTTAGCCTACTTCTGGCCTGTACGCTGGCACTGACCCGTGCGTCAGCACGTAGCCTGAACATACCAAGTTTCCGTACCCTCACCTGTGCTCTAAGCCTTGCCGTTCCCTAACCCGAACCCTAGCCTGGAACAGAAACCCACCACCAGCCCTAAACTTTACCCTACGCCGTAGCCTAATCCTGGCCCGTACGCTGGCACTGACCAGTGCGTCAGCACGTAGCCTGACCATCCCACGTTTCCGTACCCTCACCTGTGCCCTAAGCCTTGCCATACCCTAACCCTAACCCTAGCCCAGAACGGAAATCCACCACCAACCCTACACTCTACCCTACACCGTAGCCTACTCCTGGCCCGTACGCTGGCACTGAACCTTGCGTCAGCAAGTAGCCTGACCCTCCCACGTTTCCGTACCCTCACCTGTGCCCTAAGCTTTGCCATTCCCTAACACTAACCCTAGCCCGGAACGGAAATCCACCACCAGCCCTACACCTTACCCCCACGCCGTAGCCTACTCCTGACCCATACGCTGGCACTGACCCGTGCGTCAGTACATAGCCTGAACCTCCCACGTTTCCGTACCCTCACCTCTGCCCTAAGGCTTGCCGTTGCCTAACCCTAACCCTAGCATGAAACGGAAACTCACCACCAGCCCTACACATTACTCACAAGGCGAAGCCTACTCCTGGTCCGTACACTGGCACTGACCGTTGCGTCAGCACGTAGTCTGACCCTCCCACGTTTTCGTACCCTCACCCGTGCCCTAAGCCTTGCCGTTCCCTAACAATAACCCTAGCCCTGAAGGAAAACCAACACCAGCCCTACACCTTACCCA
Organism: Mesoplodon mirus; assembly: GCF_964341445.2. NCBI lineage: Eukaryota > Metazoa > Chordata > Mammalia > Artiodactyla > Ziphiidae > Mesoplodon > Mesoplodon mirus. The sequence goes on along the minus strand of NC_138987.1, from coordinate 103,522,388 downwards.
ACGCCGTAGCCTACTCCTGGCCCGTACGCTGGCACTGACCCGTGCGTCAGCACGTAGCCTGACCCTCCCACGTTTCCGTACCCTCACCTGTGCCCTAAGCCTTGCCGTTCCCTAACCATAACCCTAGCCCGGAACGGAAACCCACCACCAGCCCTACACCTTACCCCCAAGCTGTAGCCTACTCCTGGCCCGTACGCGGGCACTGACCCGTGCGTCAGCCCGTAACCTGACCCTCCCACGTTTCCGTACCCTCACCTGTGCCCTAAGCCTTGCCGTTCCCTAACCCTAACCCTAGCCGGAACAGAAAGCCACCACCAGACCTACACCTTACCCTACGCCGTAGACTACTCCTGGCCCGTACGCTGGCACTGACACGTGTATCAGCACGTAGCCTGACCCTCCCACGTTTCCTTACCCTCACCTGTCCCCTAAGCCTTGCCGTTCCCTAACCCTAAGCCTAGCCCGGAACGGAAACCCACCACCAGCCCTACACCTTACCTTACGCCGTAGCCTACTCGTAGCCCATACGCTGGCACTGACCCGTGCGTCAGCACGTAGCCTGACCCTCCCACGTTTCCTTACCCTTACATGGGCCCGAAGCCTTGCCGTTCCCTAACCCTAACCCTAGCCCGGAACGGAAACCCACCACCAGCCCTACACCTTACCCTACGCAGTAGCCTACTCCTGGCCCGTACAATGGCACTGACCCGTGCCTCACCACGTAGCCTGACCCTCCCACGTATCCGTACCCTCACATGTGCCCTAAGCCTTGCCGTTCACTAACACTAACCCTAGCCCGGAAACGGAAACCCACCACCAGCCCTACACCTTACCCTATGCCGTAGCCTACTCCTGGCCCGTACGCTGGCACTGACCCGTGCGTCAGTACATAGCCTGAACCTCCCACGTTTCCGTACCCTCACCTGTGCCCTAAGGCTTACCGTTGCCTAACCCTAACCCTAGCGTGAAACGGAAACTCACCACCAGCCCTACACATTACCCACAAGGCGAAGCCTACTCCTGGTCCGTACACTGGCAGTGACCCTTGCGTCAGCACGTAGCCTGACCCTCCCACGTTTTCGTACCCTCATCCGTGCCCTAAGCCTTGCCATTCCCTAACCATAACCCTAGCCCGGAACGGAAACCCACCACCAGCCCTACACCTTACCCTACGCCGTAGCCTACTCCTGGCCCGTACGCTGACACTGACCCGGGCGTCAGCACGTAGCCCGATCCTCCCACGTTTCCGTACCCTCACCTGTGCCCTAAGCCTTGCCGTTCCCTAACCCTAACCCTAGCCCGGAACGGAAAACCACCACCAGCCCTACACCTTACCCCCAAGCTGTAGCCTACTCCTGGCCCGTACGCGGGCACTGACCCGTGCGTCAGCCCGTAGCCTGACCCTCCCACGTTTCCGTACCCTCACCTGTGCCCTAAGCCTTGCCATTCCCTAACCCTAACCCTAGCCCGGAACAGAAACCCACCACGAGCCCTACACCTTACCCTATGCCGTAGCCTACTTGGCCCGTACGCTGGCACTGACCCGTGCGTCAGCATGTAGCCTGACCCTCCCACGTTTCCGTACCCTCACCTGTGCCCTAAGCCTTGCCGTTCCCTAACCCTAACCCTAGCCTGGGAACGGAAACCCACCAACAGCCCTACACCTTACCCCCATGCTGTAGCCTACTCCTGGCCCGTACGCTGGCACTGACCCGTGTGTCAGCCCGTAGCCTGACCCTCCCACGTTTCCGTACCCTCACCTGTGCCCTAAGCCTTGCCATTCCCTAACCCTAACCCTAGCCCGGAACAGAAACCCACCACGAGCCCTACACCTTACCCTACGCCTTAGCCTACTCGGCCCGTACGCTGGCACTGACCCGTGCGTCAGCATGTAGCCTGACCCTCCCACATTTCCGCACCCTCACCTGTGCCCTAAGCCTTGCCGTTCCCTAACACTAACCCTAGCCCGGAACGAAAACCCACCAGCAGCCCTACACCTTACCCTACACCGCAGCCTACTCCTGGCCCGTAAGCTGGCACTGACCCGTGCGTCAGCACGTAGCCCGATCCTCCCACGTTTCCGTACCCTCACCTGTGCCCTAAGCCTTGCCATTCTCTAACACTAACCCTAGCCCGAAACGGAAACCCACCACGAGCCCTACACCTTACCCTATGCCGTAGCCTACTCCTGGCCCGTACGCTGGCACTGAGCCGTGCGTCACAACGTAGCCTGAACTTCCCACGTTTCCGTACCCTCACCTGTGCCCTAAGCCTTGCCGTTCCCTAATACTAACCCTAGCCCAGGAACGGAAACCCACCACCAGCCCTACACCTTACCCTATGCCGTACCTACTCCTGGCCCGTACGCTGGCACTGACCCGTGCGTCAGCACGTAGCATGACCCTCCCACGTTTCCGTACCCTCACCTGTGCCCTAAGACTTGCCGTTCCCTAACCCTAACCCTAGCCTGGAACGGAAACCCACCACCAGCCCTACAACTTACCCCCAAGCCGTAGCCTACTCCTGGCCCGTACGCTGGCACTGACCCGTGCGTCAGCATGTAGCCTGACCCTCCCACGTTTGCAGACCCTCACCTGTGCGTTAAGCCTTGCCGTTCCCTAACCCTAACCCTAGCCCGGAACGCAAACCCACCACCTGCCCTACAACATACCCTACACCTTAGCCTACTCCTGGCCCGTACGCTGGCACTGACCCATGTGTCAGCACGTATCCTGACCCTCCCACGTTTCCGTACCCTCACATGTGCCATAAGCCTTGCAGTTCCCTAACCCTAACCCTAGCCCGGAACGGAAACCCACCACCAGTCCTACACCTTACCCTACGCCGTAGCCTACTCCTGGCCTGTAGGCTGGCACTGACCCATGCGTCAGCACGTAGCCTGACCCTCCCACGTTTCCGTACCCTCACATGTGCCCTAAACATTGCCGTTCCCTAACCCTAACCCTACCCCGGAACGGAAACCCACCAACAGCCCTACACCTTACCCTACGCCATAGCCTACTCCTGGCCCGTACGCTGGCACTGACCCGTGCGTCAGCACGTAGCCTGACCCTCCCACGTTTCCGTACCCTCACCTGTGCCCTATGCCTTGCCGTTCCATAACCCTAACCCTAGCCAGGAACGGAAACCCACCAACAGCCCTACACCTTACCCCCATGCTGTAGCCTACTCCTGGCCCGTATGCTGGCACTGACCCATGCGTCAGCACGTAGCCTGACCCTCCCACGTTTCCGCACCCTCACCTGTGCCCTAAACCTTGCCGTTCCCTAACCCTAACTGTCGCCCGGAAAGAAAACCCACCACCAGCCCTACACTTTACCTCCAAGCCGTAGCCTACTCCTAGCCCGTACGCTGGCACTGACCCGTGCGTCAGCACGTAGCCTGAACCTCCCACGTTTGCGTACCCTCACCTGTGCCCTAAGCCTTGCCGTTCCCTAACCCTAACCCTAGCCTGGAACGGAAACCCACCACCAGCCCTACACCTTACCTTATGCCGTAGCCTACTCCTGGCCCGTACGCTGGCACTGACCCGTGCGTGAGCACGTAGACTGACCCTCCCACGTTTCCGTACCCTCACCTGTGCCCTAAGCCTTGCCGTTCCCTAACCCTTAGCCTAGCCCGGAACTGTAACCCACCATCAGCCCTACACCTTACCCTACACCGTAGCCTACTCCTGGCCCGTAAGCTGGCACTGACCCGTGCGTCAGCACGTAGCCCGATCCTCCCACGTTTCCGTACCCTCACCTGTGCCCTAAGCCTTGCCGTTCCCTAACACTAACCCTAGCCCGGAACGGAAACCCACCAGCAGCCCTACACCTTACCCTATGCTGTAGCCTACTCCTGGCCCGTAAGCTGTCACTGACCCGGGCGTCAGCACGTAGCCCGATCCTCCCACGTTTCCGTACCCTCACCTGTGCCCTAAGCCTTGCCGTTCCCTAACCCTAACCGTAGCCCGGAACGGAAAACCACCACCAGCCCTACACCTTACCCCCAAGCTGTAGCCTACTCCTGGCCCGTACGCGGGCACTGACCCGTGCGTCACAACGTAGCCTGACCCTCCCACGTTTCCGTACCCTCACCTGTGCCCTAAGCCTTGCCGTTCCCTAACCCTTAGCCTAGCCCGGAACTGTAACCCACCACCAGCCCTACACCTTACCACCACGCCGGAGCCTAATCCTGGCCCGTATGCTGGCACTGACCCGTGCGTCAGCACGTAGCCTGACCCTCCCCCGATTCCGTAACCTTACCTGTGCCCTAAGCCTTGCCATTCCCTAACCCTAACCCTAGCCCGGAACGGAAACCCACCACCAGCCGTACACCTTACGCTATGCCGTAGCCTACACCTGGCCCGTACGCGGGCACTGACCTGTGCTTCAGCACTTAGCCTGAACCTCCCATGTTACCGTACCCTCACCTGTACCCTAAGCCTTGCCGTTCCCTAACCCTAACCCTAGCTCATAACGGAAACCCACCACCAGCCCTTAACCGTACCCACAAGCCGTAGCATACTCCTGGCCCGTACGCTGGCACTGACCCGTGCGTCAGCACGTAGCCTGACACTCCCACGTTTCTGTACCATCACCTGTGCCCTAAGCCTTGCCATACCCTAACCCTAACCCTAGCCCAGAACGGAAATCCACCACCAACCCTACACTCTACCCTACACCGTAGCCTACTCCTGGCCCGTACGCTGGCACTGAACCTTGCGTCAGCAAGTAGCCTGACCCTCCCAAGTTTCCGTACCCTCACCTGTGCCCTAAGCTTTGCCGTTCCCTAACACTAACCCTAGCCCGGAACGGAAACCCACCACCAGCCCTACACCTTACCCCCACGCCGTAGCCTACTCCTGACCCATACGCTGGCACTGACCCGTGCGTCAGTACATAGCCTGAACCTCCCACGTTTCCGTACCCTCACCTGTGCCCTAAGGCTTGCCGTTGCCTAACCCTAACCCTAGCGTGAAACGGAAACTCACCACCAGCCCTACACATTACTCACAAGGCGAAGCCTACTCCTGGTCCGTACACTGGCACTGACCCTTGCGTCAGCACGTAGCCTGACCCTCCCACGTTTTCGTACACTCACCCGTGCCCTAAGCCTTGCCGTTCCCTAACAATAACCCTAGCCCTGAAGGAAAACCAACACCAGCCCTACACCTTACCCAACGCCGTAGCCTACTCCTGGCCCGTACGCTGGCACTGACCCGTGCGTCAGCACGTAGCCTGACCCTCCCAAGTTTCCGTACCCTCACCTGTGCCCTAAGCCTTGCCGTTCCCTAACCATAACCCTAGCCCGGAACGGAAACCCACCACCAGCCCTACACCTTACCCCCAAACTGTAGCCTACTCCTGGCCCGTACGCGGGCACTGACCCGTGCGTCAGCCCGTAACCTGACCCTCCCACGTTTCCGTACCCTCACCTGTGCCCTAAGCCTTGCCGTTCCCTAACCCTAACCCTAGCCGGAACATAAAGCCACCACCAGTCCTACACCTTACCCTACGCCATAGACTACTCTTGGCCCGTACGCTGGCACTGACACGTGTAATAGCACGTAGCCTGACCCTCCCACGTTTCCTTACCCTCACCTGTCCCCTAAGCCTTGCCGTTCCCTAACCCTAACCCTAGCCCGGAACGGAAACCCACCACCAGCCCTACACCTTACCTTACGCCGTAGCCTACTCGTAGCCCATACGCTGGCACTGACCCGTGCATCAGCACGTAGCCTGACCCTCCCACGTTTCCTTACCCTTACATGTGCCCGAAGCCTTGCCGTTCCATAACCCTAACCCTAGCCCGGAACGGAAACCCACCACCAGCCCTACACCTTACCCTACGCAGTAGCCTACTCCTGGCCCGTACAATGTCACAGACCCGTGCGTCACCACGTAGCCTGACCCTCCCACGTTTCCGTACCCTCACATGTGCCCTAAGCCTTGCCGTTCACTAACACTAACCCTAGCCCGGAAACGGAAACCCACCACCAGCCCTACACCTTACCCTATGCCGTAGCCTACTCCTGGCCCGTACGCTGGCAATGACCCGTGCGTCAGCACGTAGCCTGACACTCCCACGTTTCCGTACCCTCACCTGTGCCCTAAGCCTTGCCGTTCCCTAACCCTAACCCTAGCCTGGAACGGAAACCCACCACCGGCCCTACACCTTACCCCCAAGCCGTAGCCTACTCCTGGCCCGTACGCTGGCACTGACCCGTGTGTCAGCACGTAGCCTGACCCTCCCACGTTTGCGGACCCTCACCTGTGCCTTAAGCCTTGCCGTTCCCTAACCCTATCCCTAGCCCTGAACGGAAACCCACCACCAGCCCTAAACCATACCCTACACCGTAGCCTACTCCTGGCCCGTACGCTTGCACTGACCCATGTGTCAGCATGTAGCCTGACCCTCCCACGTTTCCGTACCCTCACCTGTGCCCTAAGCCTTGCCGTTCCCTAACCCTAACCCTAGCCCAGAACGGAAACCCACCACCAGCCCTACACCTTACCCTACGCCGTAGCCTACTCCTGGCCCGTACGCTGGCACTGACCCGTGCGTCAGCACGTAGCCTGACCCTCCCACGTTTCCGTACCGTCACATGTGCCCTAAGCCTTGCCGTTCCCTAACCCTAACCCTAGCCCGGAACGGAAACCCACCACCAGCCCTACACCTTACCCTACGCCGTAGCCTACTCCTGGCCCGTACTCTGGCACTGACCCGTGTGTCAGCACGTAGCTTGACCCTCCCACGTTTCCGTACCCTCACATGTGCCCTAAGCCTTGCCATTCCCTAACACTAACCCTAGCCCGGAACGGAAACCCACCAACAGCCCTACACCTTACCCTACGCTGTAGCCTATTCCTGGCCCATAAGATGGCACTGACCCGTGTGTCAGCACGTAGCCTGACCCTCCCAAGTTTCCATACCCTCACCTGTGCCCTAAGCCTTGCCGTTCCATAACCCTAACCCTAGCCAGTAACGGAAACCCACCAACAGCCCAACACCTTACCCCCAAGCTGTAGCCTACTCCTGGCCCGTATGCTGACACTGACCCATGCGTCAGCACGTAGCCCGACACTCCCATGTTTCCGCACCCTCACCTGTGCCCTAAACCTTGCGGTTCTCTAACCCTAACCCTAGCCCGGAACGAAAACACACCACCAGCCCTACACTTTACCCCAAGCCGTAGCCTACTCCTAGCCCGTACGCTGGCAGTGACCCATGCGTCAGCACGTAGCCTGAACCTCCCACGTTTGCGTACCCTCACCTGTGCCCTAAGCCTTGCCGTTCCCTAACCCTAACCCTAGCCAGGAACGGAAACCCACCACCAGCCCTACACCTTACCCTACGCCGTAGCATACTCCTGGCCCGTACGCTGGCACGGACTCGTGCGTCAGCATGTAGCCTGACCCTCCCATGTTTCCGTACCCTCATCTGTGCCCTAAGCCTTGCCGTTCCCTAACCCTAACCCTAGCCCGGAACGTTAAGCCACCACAAGCCCTACACCTTTCCCTACGCCGTAGCATACTCCTGACCCGTAAGCTGGCACTGAACCGTGCGTCAGCACGTAGCCTGACCTTCCCACGTTTCCGTATCCTCACCTGTGCCCTAAGCCTTGCCGTTCCCAACCCTAACCCTAGCCCGGAAGGGAAATCCACCACCAGCCCTAAATCTTACCCACAAGCTGTAGCCTACTCCTGGCTCGTACGCTGGCACTGACCTATGCGTCAGCATGTAGCCTGACCCTCCCACTTTTCCGTACCCTCACCTGGGCCCTAAGACTTGCCGTTCCCTAACCCTAACCCTATCCCGGAACAGAAACCCACCACCAGCCCTACACCTTACTCTATGCCGTTGCCTACTCCTTGACCATACGCTGGCATTGACCCATGCATCAGCACGTAGCCGGACCCTCCCACGTTTCCGTACCCTCACCTGTGCCCTAAGCCTTGCCGTTCCCTAACCCTAACCGTAGCCCGGAACGAAAACTCACCACAAGCCGTACACCTTACTCAACGACGTAGCCTACTCCTGGCCCATACGCTGGCATTGACCCATGCGTCAGTACTTAGCCTGACCCTCCCACGTTTCCGTACCCTCACCTGTGCCCTGAGCCTTGCCGTTCTCTAACCCTAACGCTAGCCCGGAACGGAAACCCACCACCAGCCCTACACCTTACCCTACGCCGTAGCCTACTCCTTGCCCGTACGCTGGCACTGACCCGTGCGTCAGAACGTAGCCTGACCCTCCCAAGTTTCCGTACCCTCACCTGTGCCCTAAGACTTGCCGTTCCCTAATCCTAACCGTAGCCCAGAACGAAAACCCACCACCAGCCCTACACCTTACCCACAAGCCGTAGCCTACTCCTGGCCCATACGCTGGTACTGACCCGTGCGTCACTACGTAGCCTGAACCTCCCACGTTTCCGTACCCTCACCTGTGCCCTAAGACTTGCCGTTCCCTAACCCTAACCCTAGCGTGAAACGGAAACTCACCACCAGCCCTACACCTTACCCCCAAGCCGTAGCCTACTCCTGGTCCGTACACTGGCACTGACACGTGCGTCAGCACGTAGCCTGACCCTCCCACTTTTCCGTACGCTCACCTGTGCCGTAAGGCTTGCCGTTGCCTAACCCTAACCGTAGCCCTAAACGGAAACCCACCACCAGCCCTACACCTTACCCACAAGCCGTGTCCTACTCCTAGTCCGTACACTGGCACTGACCCGTGCGTCAGCACGAAGCCTGCCCCTCCCTCGTTTCTGTACCCTCACCTGTGCCCTAAGCCTTGACGTTCCCTAACCCTAACCCTAGCCCGGAATGGAAACCCACCACCAGCCCTACACCTTACCCCCACGCCGTAGCATACTCCTGGCCCGTATGCTGGCACTGACCCGTGCGTCAGCACGTAGCCTGACCCTCCCACGTTTCCGTACCCTCACCTGTGCCCTAAGCATTGCTGTTCCCTAACCCTAACCCTAGCCCGGCACGGAAACACAACACTAGCCCTACACCTTACCCTACGCCGTAGCCTACTCTTTGCCCGTACGCTGGCAATGACACGTGCGTCAGCACGTAGCCTGACCCCCCCACGTTTCCGTACCCTCACCTGTGCCCTAAGCCTTTCCGTTCCCTAACCCTAACCCTAGCCCGGAACAGAAACCCACCACCAGCCCTAAACCTTACCCACAAGCCGTAGCCTACTCCTGGCCCGTACGCTTGCACTGACCCATGCGTCAGCAAGAAGCCTGCCCCTCCCTCGTTTCCGTACCCTCACCTGTGCCGTAAGCCTTGCCGTTCCCTAACCCTAACCCTAGCCCGAACGGAAATCCACCACCAGCCCTACACCATACCCTACGCCGTAGGCTACTCCTGGCCCGTACGCTGGCACTGACACGTGCGACAGCATTTAGCCTGACTCTCCCACGTTTCCGTACCCTCAACTGTGCCCTAAGCCTTGCCGTTCCCTAACCCTAGCCCTAGCCTGGAACGGAAACACACCACCAGCCCTACACATTTCCCTACGCCGTATCCTACTCCTGGCCCGTACGCTGGCACTGACCCGTGCGTCAGCACGTAGTCTGACCCTCCCACTTTTCCGTACCCTCACTTGTGCCCTAAGCCTTGCAGTTCCCTAACCCTAACCCTAGCCCGGAACGGAAACCCACCACCAGCCCTACACCTTACCCTATGCCGTAGCCTACTCCTTGCCCGTACGCTGGCACTGACCCGTGCGTCAGAACGTAGCCTGACCCTCCCACGTTTCCGTACCCTCACCTGTGCCCTAAGACTTGCCGTTCCCTAACCCTAACCGTAGCCCAGAACGAAAATCCACCACCAGCCCTACACCTTAACCACAAGCCGTAGCCTACTCCTGGCCCATACGCTGGCACTGACCCATGCGTCAGTACGTAGCCTGAACCTCCCACGTTTCCGTACCCTCACCTGTGCCCTAAGCCTTGCCGTTGCCTAACCCTAACCCTAGCGTGAAACGGAAACTCACCACCAGCCCTACACCTTACCCCCAAGCCGTAGCCTACTCCTGGTCCGTACACTGGCACTGACCTGTGCGTCAGCACGTAGCCTGACCCTCCCACTTTTCCGTACCCTCACCTGTGCCCTAACCCTTGCCGTTCCCTAGCCATAACCCTAGACCGGAACAGAAACCCACCACCAGCCCTACACCTTACCCTACGCCGTAGCCGACTCCTGGCCCGTACGCTGACACTGACCCGTGCGTCATCACGTAGCCTGACCCTCCCACGTTTCCGTACCCTCACCTGTGCCCTAAGCCTTGCCGTTCCCTCACCCTAACCCTAGCCCGGAACGGAAACCCACAACAAGCCCTACACCTTACTGTATGCCGTAGCCTACTCCTGGCCCGTACGCTGGCACTGACCAGTGCGTCAGAACGTAGCCAGACCCTCCCACGTTTCCATACCCTCACCTCTCACCTAAGCCTTGCCATTCCCTAACCCTAACCCTAGCCCGGAACGGAAACCCACCACCAGCCCTACACCTTTCCCTACGACGTAGCCTACTCCTGGCCCGTACGCTGGCACTGACCCGTGCGTCAGCACGTAGCCTGACCCTCCCACGTTTCCGTACCATCACCTGTGCTCTAAGCCTTGCTGTACCCTAACCCTAACCCTAGCCCGGCACGGAAACCCACCACCAACCTTACACTATATCCTACGCCGTAGCCTTCTCCTGGCCCGTACGCTGGCACTGACCCTTGCGTCAGCACGTAGCCTGACCCTCCCACGTTTCCGTACCATCACCTGTGCCCTAAGCCTTGCCGTTCCCTAACCCTAACCCTAGCCCGGAACGGAAACCCACCACCAGCCCTACACCTTACCCCCACGCCGTAGCCTACTCTTGGCCCATACGCTGGCACTGACCCGTGCATCAGTACGTAGCCTGAACCTCCCACGTTTCCGTACCCTCACCTGTGCCCTAAGCCTTTCCGTTGCCTAACCCTAACCCTAGCGTGAAATGGAAACTCACCACCAGCCCTACATATTACCCCCAAGCCGAAGCCTACTCCTGGTCCGTACAATGGCACTGACCCTTGCGTCAGCACGTAGCCTGACCCTCCCACGTTTCCGTACGTTCACCTGTGCCCTAAGCCTTGCCGTTCCTTAACCCTAACCCTAGCCCGTAAGGGAAACCCACGACCAGGCCTAGACGTTACCCTACGCCCTAGCCTACTCTTTGCCCGTACACTGGCAATGACACGTGCGTCAGCACGTAGCCTGACCCCCCCATGTTTCCGTACCCTCACCTGTGCCCTAAGCCTTGCAGTTCCCTAACCCTAACCCTAGCCCGGAACGGAAACCCACCAGCAGCCCTAAACCTTACCCACAAGCCGTAGGCTACTCCTGGCCCGTACGCTGGCACTAACCTGTGCGTCAGCATGTAGCCTGACCCTCCCACGTTTCCGTACCCTCACCTGTGACCTAAGCCTTGCCGTTCCCTAACACTAATCCTAGCCCGGAACGGGAACCCACCACCAGCCCTACACATTTCCCTACGCCGTAGCCTACTCCTGGCCCGTACGCTGGCACTGACACGTGCGTCAGCACGTAGCCAGACCCTCGCACGTTTCCGTACCCTCACCTGTGCCCTAAGCCTTGCCGTTCCCTAACACTAACCGTAGGCCGGAACGGAAAACCACCACCAGCCCTACACATTTCCCTACGACGTAGCCTACTCCTGGCCCGTACGCTGGCACTGACCCGTGCGTCAGCACGTAGCCTGACCCTCCAACTTTTCTGTACCCTCACCTGTGCCCTAAGCCTTGCGGTTCCCTAACCCTAACCGTAGCCCGGAATAAAAACCCACCACCAGCCCTACATCTTACCCTACGCCGTAGCATACTCCTGGCCCGTATGCTGGCACTGACCCGTGCATCAGCACGTAGCCTGACCCTCCCACGTTTCTGTACCCTCACCTGTGCCCTAAGACTTGCCATTCCCTAACCCTAACCCTAGCCCGGAACGGAAACCCACCACCAGCCCTACACCTTACCCTATGCCGTAACCTACACCTGGCCCGTACGCGGACACTGACCTGTGCTTCAGCACGTAGCCTGACCCTCCCACGTTACCGTACCCTCACATGTGCCCTAAGCCTTGCCGTTCCATAACCCTAACGCTAGCCCGGAACGGAAACCCACCACCAGCCCTACACCTTACCCTACGCCGTAGCCTATTCCTGGCCCGTACTCTGGCATTGACCCGTGCGTCAGCACGTAGCTTGACCCTCCCACGTTTCCGTACCCTCACATGTGCCCTAAGCCTTGCCGTTCCCTAACACTAACCCTAGCCCGGAAAGGAAACCCACCAACAGCCCTACACCTTACCCTACGCTGTAGCCTACTCCTGGCCCATACGCTGGCACTGACCCATGCGTCAGCACGTAGCCTGACCCTCCCAAGTTTCCATACCCTCACCTGTGCCCTAAGCCTTGCCGTTCCATAACCCTAACCCTAGCCAGAAACGGAAACCCACCAACAGCCCTACACCTTACCCCCAAGCTGTAGCCTACTCCTGGCCCGTATGCTGACACTGACCCATGCGTCAGCACGTAGTCAGACACTCCCACGTTTCCGCACCCTCACCTGTGCCCTAAACCTTGCGGTTCTCTAGCCCTAACCCTAGCCCGGAACGAAAACACACCACCAGCCCTACACTTTACCCCAAGCCGTAGCCTACTCCTAGCCCGTACGCTGGCAGTGACCCATGCGTCAGCACGTAGCCTGAACCTCCCACATTTGCGTACCCTCACCTGTGCCCTAAGCCTTGCCGTTCCCTAACCCTAACCCTAGCCAGGAACGGAAACCCACCACCAGCCCTACACATTACCCTACGCCGTAGCCTACTCCTGTCCCATACGCTGGCACGGACTCGTGCGTTAGCACGTAGCCTGAACCTCCCACGTTTCCGTACCCTCACCTGTGCCCTAAGCCTTGCCGTTCCCTAACCCTTAGCCTAGCCCGGAACTGTAACCCACCACCAGCCCTACACCTTACCACCACGCCGGAGCCTAATCCTGGCCCGTATGCTGGCACTGACCCATGGGTCAGCACGTAGCCTGACCCTCCCCCGATTCCGTAACCTTACCTGTGCCCTAAGCCTTGCCGTTCCCTAACACTAACCCTAGCCCGGAACGGAAACCCACCACCAGCCGTACACCTTACGCTATGCCGTAGCCTACACCTGGCGCGTACGCGGGCACTGACCTGTGCTTCAGCACTTAGCCTGAACCTCCCATGTTACCGTACCCTCACCTGTACCCTAAGCCTTGCCGTTCCCTAACCCTAACCCTAGCCCAAAACGGAAACCCACCACCAGCCATTAACCGTACCCACAAGCCGTAGCATACTCCTGGCCCGTACGCTGGCACTGACCCGTGCGTCAGCACGTAGCCTGACCCTCCCACGTTTCCGTACCATCACCTGTGCCCTAAGCCTTGCCATACCCTAACCCTAACCCTAGCCCGGAACGGAAACCCACCACCAACCCTACACTCTACCGTACACCGTAGCCTACTCCTGGCCCGTACGCTGGCACTGACCCTTGCGTCAGCAAGTAGCCTGACCCTCCCACGTTTCCGTACACTCACCTGTGCCCTAAGCCTTGCCGTTCCCTAACACTAACCCTAGCCCGGAACGGAAACCCACCACCAGCCCTACACCTTACCCCCACGCCGTAGCCTACTCCTGACCCATACGCAGGCACTGACCCATGCGTCAGTACATAGCCTGAACCTCCCACGTTTCCGTACCCTCACCTGTGCCCTAAGGCTTGCCGTTGCCTAACCCTAACCCTAGCGTGAAACGGAAACTCACCACCAGCCCTACACTTTACCCACAAGGCGAAGCCTACTCCTGGTCCGTACAATGGCACTGACCCTTGCGTCAGCACGTAGCCTGACCCTCCCACGTTTCCGTACCCTCACCTGTGCCCTAAGACTTGCCATTCCCTAACCCTAACCGTAGCCCAGAACGAAAACCCACCACCAGCCCTACACCATACCCACAAGCCGTAGCCTACTCCTGGCCCATACGCTGGTACTGACCCGTGCGTCAGTACGTAGCCTGAACCTCCCACCTTTCCGTACCCTCACCTGTGCCCTAAGACTTGCCGTTCCCTAACCCTAACCCTAGCGTGAAACGGAAACTCACCACCAGCCCTACACCTTACCCCCAAGCCGTAGCCTACTCCTGGTCCGTACACTGGCACTGACACGTGCGTCAGCACGTAGCTTGACCCTCCCACTTTTCCGTACCCTCACCTGTGCCGTAAGGCTTGCCGTTGCCTAACCCTAACCGTAGCCCTAAACGGAAACCCACCACCAGCCCTACACCTTACCCACAAGCCGTGTCCTACTCCTAGTCCGTACACTGGCACTGACCCGTGCGTCAGCACGAAGCCTGCCCCTCCCTCGTTTCTGTACCCTCACCTGTGCCCTAAGCCTTGACGTTCCCTAACCCTAACCCTAGCCCAGAACGGAAACCCACTACCAGTCCTACACCTTACCCCCACGCCGTAGCATACTCCTGGCCCGTATGCTGGCACTGACCCGTGCGTCAGCACGTAGCCTGACCCTCCCACGTTTCCGTACCCTCACCTGTGCCCTAAGCCTTGCCGTTCCCTAACCCTAACCCTAGCCCGGCACGGAAACACAACACTAGCCCTACACCTTACCCTACGCCGTAGCCTACTCTTTGCCCGTACGCTGGCAATGACAGGTGCGTCAGCACGTAGCCTGACCCCCCCACGTTTCCGTACCCTCACCTGTGCCCTAAGCCTTTCCGTTCCCTAACCCTAACCCTAGCCCGGAACAGAAACCCACCACCAGCCCTAAACCTTACCCACAATCCGTAGCCTACTCCTGGCCCGTACGCTGGCACTGACCCGTGCGTCAACACGAAGCCTGCCCCTCCCTCGTTTCCGTACCCTCACCTGTGCCCTAAGCCTTGCCGTTCCCTAACCCTAACCCTAGCCCGAAAGGAAATCCACCACCAGCCCTACACCATACCCTACGCCGTAGGCTACTCCTGGCCCGTACGCTGGCACTGACACGTGCGACAGCATTTAGCCTGACTCTCCCACGTTTCCGTACCCTCAACTGTGCCCTAAGCCTTGCCGTTCCCTAACCCTAGCCCTAGCCTGGAACGGAAACACACCACCAGCCCTACACATTTCCCTACGCCGTATCCTACTCCTGGCCCGTACGCTGGCACTGACCCGTGCGTCAGCACGTAGTCTGACCCTCCCACTTTTCCGTACCCTCACCTGTGCCCTAAGACTTGCCGTTCCCTAACCCTAACCGTAGCCCAGAACGAAAATCCACCACCAGCCCTACACCTTACCCACAAGCCGTAGCCTACTCCAGGCCCATAGGCTGGCACTGACCCATGCGTCAGTACGTAGTCTGAATCTCCCACTTTACCGTACCCTCACCTGTGCCCTACGCCTTGCCGTTGCCTAACCCTAACCCTAGCGTGAAACGGAAACTCACCACCAGCCCTACACCTTACCCCCAAGCCGTAGCCTACTCCTGGTCCGTACACTGGCACTGACCCGTGCGTCAGCACGTAGACTGACCCTCCCACTTTTCCGTACCCTCACCTGTGCCCTAACCCTTGCCGTTCCCTAGCCATAACCCTAGACCGGAACAGAAACCCACCACCAGCCCTACACCTTACCCTACGCCGTAGCCGACTCCTGGCCCGTACGCTGACACTGACCCGTGCGTCAGCACGTAGCCTGACCCTCCCACGTTTCCGTACCCTCACCTGTGCCCTAAGCCTTGCCGTTCCCTCACCCTAACCCTAGCCCAGAACGGAAACCCACAACAAGCCCTACACCTTACCGTATGCCGTAGCCTACTCCTGGCCCGTACGCTGGCACTGACCAGTGCGTCAGAACGTAGCCAGACCCTCCAACGTTTCCGTACCCTCACCTCTGCCCTAAGCCTTGCCGTTCCCTAACCCTAACCCGAGCCCGGAACGGAAACCCACCACCAGCCCTACACCTTTCCCTACGACGTAGCCTACTCCTGGCCCGTACGCTGGCACTGACCCGTGCGTCAGCACGTAGCCTGACCCTCCCACGTTTCCGTACCATCACCTGTGCCCTAAGCCTTGCCGTACACTAACCCTAACCCTAGCCCGGCACGGAAACCCACCACCAACCTTACACTATATCCTACGCCGTAGCCTTCTCCTGGCCCGTACGCTGGCACTGACCCTTGCGTCAGCACATAGCCTGACCCTCCCACGTTTCCGTACCATCACCTGTGCCCTAAGCCTTGCCGTTCCCTAACCCTAACCCTAGCCCGGAACGGAAACCCACCACCAGCCCTACACCTTACCCCCACGCCGTAGCCTACTCTTGGCCCATACGCTGGCACTGACCCGTGCATCAGTACGTAGCCTGAACCTCCCACGTTTCCGTACCCTCACCTGTGCCCTAAGCCTTGCCGTTGCCTAACCCTAACCCTAGCGTGAAATGGAAACTCACCACCAGCCCTACACATTACCCCCAAGCCGAAGCCTACTCCTGGTCCGTACAATGGCACTGACCCTTGCGTTAGCACGTAGCCTGACTCTCCCACGTTTCCGTACCCTCACCTGTGCCCTAAGCCTTGCCGTTCCCTAACCCTAACCGTAGCCCGGAACGAAAACCCACCACCATCCGTACACCTTACCCAACGCCGTAGCCTACTCCTGGCCCATAAGCTGGCATTGACCCGTGCGTCAGCATGAAGCCTGCCCCTCACACTTTTCCGTACCCTCACCAGTGCCCTAAGGCTTGCCGTTGCCTAACCCTCACCCTAGCCCGAAACGGAAACTCACCACCAGCCATACACCTTACCCACAAGCCGTGTCCTACTCCTGGTCCGTACACTGGCACTGACCCGTGCGTAGGCATGTAGCCTGCCCCTCCCACTTTTCCGTACCCTCACATGTGCCCTAAGCCTTGCCGTTTCTTAACCCTAACCCTAGCCTGGAACGGAAACCCACCACGAGCCTTACACCTTGCCCTACGCCGTAGCCTACGCCTGGCCCGTACGCTGGCACTGACCCATGCGTCAGCACGTAGCCTGACCCTCCCACTTTTCCGTACCCTCACCTGTGCCCTAAGCCTTGCCGTTCCCTAACCCTAACCCTAGCCCAGAACAGAAACCCACCACCAGCCCTACACCTTACCCTATGCCGTAGCCTACTCCTGGCCCGTACGCTGGCACTGACCCGTGCGTCAGAACGTAGCCTGACCCTCCCACGTTTCCATACCCTCACCTGTGCCCTAAGACTTGCCGTTCCCTAAGCCTAACCGTAGCCCAGAACGAAAACCCACCACCAGCCCTACACCATACCCACAAGCCGTAGCCTACTCCTGGCCCATACGCTGGCACTGACCCGTGCGTCAGTACGTAGCCTGAACCTCCCACGTTTCCGTACCCTCACCTGTGCCCTAAGACTTGCCGTTCCCTAACCCTAACCCTAGCGTGAAACGGAAACTCACCACCAGCCCTACACCTTACCCCCAAGCCGTAGCCTACTCCTGGTCCGTACACTGGCACTGACACGTGCGTCAGCATGTAGCCTGACCCTCCCACTTTTCCGTACCCTCACCTCTGCCCTAAGCCTTGCCGTTCCCTAACCCTAACCCTAGCCCAGAACGGAAACCCACCACCAGCCCTACACCTTACCCTATGCCTTAGCCGACTCCTGGCCCGTACGCTGACACTGACACATGCGTCAGCACGTAGCCTGACCCTCCCACGTTTCCGTACCCTCACCTGTGCCCTAAGCCTTGCCGTTCCCTAACCCTAGCCCTAGCCCGGAACGGAAACCCACAACAAGCCCTACACCTTACCGTATGCCGTAGCCTACTCCTGGCCCGTATGCTGGCACTGACCTGTGCGTCAGCACGTAGCCTGACTCTCCCACGTTTCCGTACCCTCACCTGTGCCCTAAGCCTTGCCATTCCCTAACCCTAACCCTAGCCTGAAACGGAAACCCACCACCAGCACTACACGTTACCCTATGCCATAGCCTACACCTGGCCCGTACGCGGACACTGACCTGTGCTTCAGCACGTCGCCTGAACCTCCCACGTTACCGTACACTCACATGTGCCCTAAGCCTTGCCGTTCCCTAACCCTAACCCTAGCCCATAACGGAAACCCACCACCAGCCCTTAACCGTACCCACAAGCCGTAGCATACTCCTGGCCCGTACGCTGGCACTGACCCGTGCGTCAGCACGTAGCCTGACCCTCCCACGTTTCCGTACCATCACCTGTGCCCTAAGCCTTGCCGTACCCTAACCCTAACCCTAGCCCGGCACGGAAACCCACCACCAACCTTACACTATATCCTACGCCGTAGCCTTCTCCTGGCCCGTACGCTGGCACTGACCCTTGCGTCAGCACGTAGCCTGACCCTCCCACGTTTCCGTACCCTCACCTGTGCCCTAAGCCTTGCCGTTCCCTAACCCTAACCCTAGCCCGGAACGGAAACCCACCACCAGCCTTACACCTTATCCCCACGCCGTAGCCTACTCCTGGCCCATACGCTGGCACTGACCCGTGCTTCAGTACGTAGCGTGAACCTCCCACGTTTCCGTACCCTCACCTGTGCCCTAAGCCTTGCCGTTGCCTAACCCCAACCCTAGCGTGAAACGGAAACTCACCACCAGCCCTACACATTACCCCCAAGCCGAAGCCTACTCCTGGTCCGTACACTGGCACTGACCCTTGCGTCAGCACGTAGCCTGACCCTCCCACGTTTCCGTACCCTCACCCGTGCCCTAAGCCTTGCCGTTCCCTACCCATAACCCTAGCCCGGAACGGAAACCCACGACCAGCCCTACACCTTTCCCTACGCCGTAGCCTACTCCTGGCCCGTACGCTGACACTGACCCGTGCGTCAGCATGTAGCCTGACCCTCCCATGTTTCCGTACCCTCATCTGTGCCCTAAGCCTTGCCGTTCCCTAACCCTAACCCTAGCCCGGAACGGAAAGCCACCACCAGCCCTACACCTTTCCCTACGCCGTAGCCTACACCTGGCCCGTAAGCTGGCACTGACCCGTGCGTCAGCACGTAGCCTGACCCTCCCACGTTTACGTATCCTCACCCGTGCCCTAAGCCTTGCCGTTCCCTAACCCTAACCCTACGCAGGAACGGGAACCATCCACCAGCCCTACACCTTTCCCTACGCCGTAGCTTACTCCTGTCCCGTACGCTGGCACTGACCTGTGCGTCAGCACGTAGCCTGACCCTCCCACTTTTCCGTACCCTCACCTGGGCCCTAAGCCTTGCCGTTCCCTAACCCTAACCCTAGCCCGGAACGGAAACCCACCACCAGCCCTACACCTTACCCTACGCCGTAGCCTACTCCTGGCCCGTACTCTGGCACTGACCCGTGCGTCAGCACGTAGCCTGACCCTCCCACGTTTCCGTACCCTCACCTGTGCCCCAAGCCTTGCCGTTCCCTAACCCTAACCGTAGCCCGGAACGAAAACCCACCACCATCCGTACACCTTACCCAACGCCGTAGCATACTCCTGGCCCATAAGCTGGCATTGACCCGTGCGTCAGCATGAAGCCAGCCCCTCCCACGTTTCCGTACCCTCACCTGTGCCCTAAGGCTTGCCGTTGCCTAACCCTAACCCTAGCCCGAAACGGAAACTCACCACCAGCCATACAACTTACCCACAAGCCGTGTCCTACTCCTGGTCCGTATACTGGCACTGACCCGTGCGTAGGCACGTAGCCTGACCCTCCCACTTTTCCGTACCCTCACATGTGCCCTAAGCCTTGCCGTTTCCTAACCCTAACCCTAGCCCGGAACGGAAACCCACCACGAGCCTTACACCTTGCCCTACGCCGTAGCCTACACCTGGCCCGTACGCTGGCACTGACCCGTGTGTCAGCACGTAGCCTGACCCTCCTACTTTTCCCTACCCTCACCTGTGCCCTAAGGCTTGCCGTTCCCTAACCCTAACCCTAGCCCGGAACGGAAACCCACCACGAGCCCTACACCTTACCCTATGCCGTAGCATACTCCTTGCCCGTACGCTGGCACTGACCCCTGCGTCAGAACGTAGCCTGACCCTCGCACGTTTCCGTACCCTCACCTGTGCCATAAGCCTTGCCATTGCCTAACCCTAACCCTAGAGTGAAACGGAAACTCACCAGCAGCCCTACAACTTTCCCGCAAGCCGTAGCCTACTCTTGGTCCGTACACTGGCACTGACCCGTGTGTCAGCACGTAGCCTGACCCTCCCACTTTTCCGTACCCTCAAATGTGCCCTAAGCCTTGCCGTTCCCTAACCCTAACCCTAGCCCGGAACGGAAACCTACCACCAGCACTACACCTTACCCTACGCCGTAGCCTACTACTGGACCGTACGCTGGCACTGACCCATGCGTCAGCACGTAGCCTGACCTTCCCACATTTCCGTACCCTCACCTGTGCCCTAAGCCTTGCCGCTCCCTAACAATAACCCTAGCCCGGAACGGAAACCCACCACCAGCCCTACACCTTACCATATGCCGTAGCCTACTCCTGGCCCGTACGCTGGCACTGACACGTGCGTCAGCATGTAGCCTGCCCCTCCCACGTTTCCGTACCCTCACCTGTGCCCTAAGCCTAGCCGTTCTCTATCCCTAACCCTAGCCCAGAACGGAAACCCACCACCAGCCCTACACCTTACCCTACGCCATAGCCTACTCCTGGGCCGTACGCTGGCACTGACCCGTGCGTCAGCACGAAGCCTGACCCTCCCACGTTTCCGTACCCTCAGCTGTGCCCTAAGCCTTGCCGTTCCCTAACCCTAACCCTAGCCCCGAACGGAAACACCCCACCTGCCCTACACCTTACCGTACACCGTAGCCTACTCCTGACCCGTACGCTGGCACTGACCCGTGCGTCAGCACGTAGCCTGTCCCTCCCACGTTTCCGTACCCTCACCTGTGCCCTAAGCCTTGCCGTTCCCTAACCATAACCCTAGCCCGGAACGGAAACCCACCACCAGCTCTACACCTTACCCTATGCCGTAGCCTACTCCTGGTCCGTAAGCTGACACAGACCCTTGCGTCAGAACGTAGCCTGACTCTCCCACGTTTCCGTACCCTCACCTGTGCCCTAAGCCTTGCCGTTCCCTAACCCTAAACCTAGCCCGAAACGGAAACCCACCACCAGCCCTACACCTTACAGTACGCCGTAGCCTACTCGTGGCCCGTACACTGGCACTGACCCGTGCGTCAGCACGTAGTCTGACCCTCCCACATTTCCGTACACTCACCTGTGCCCTAAGCCTTGCCGTTCCCTAACCCTAACCCCAGCCGGAATGGAAACCCACCACCAGCCCGACACCTTACCCTATGCCGTACCCTACTCCTAGGCCGTACGCTGGCACTGACCCGTGGGTCAACACATAGTCTGACCCTCCCACGTTTCCGTACCCTCACCTGGGCCGTAAGCCTTGCCGTTCCCTAACGCTAACCCTAGCCCATAACGGAAACCCACCACCAGCCCTTAACCTTACCCACAAGCCGTAGCACACTCCTGGCCCGTACGCTGGCACTGACCCGTGCGTCAGAACGTAGCCTGACCCTCCCACTTTTCCGTACCATCACCTGTGCCCTAAGCCTTGCCGTTCCCTAACCCTAACCCTAGCCCGGCACAGAAACCCACCACCAGCCCTACACTCTACCCTACGCCATGGCCTACTCCTGGCCCGTACGCTGTCACTGACCTTTGCGTCAGCACGTAGCCTGACCCACACACGTTTCCGTACCCTCATCTGTGCCCTAAGCCTTGCCGTTCCCTAACCCTAACCCAAGCCCGGAACGGAAACCCACCACCAACCAGAGACCTTACCCTACGCCGTAGCCTACTCCGGGACTGTACGCTGACATTGACCCGTGCGTAAGCAGGTAGCCTGACCCCCCCACGTTTCCGTACCTTCACCTGTGCCCTAAGCCTTGCCGTTCCCTAACCCTAACCCTAGCCCGTAAGGGAAACCCACCACCAGACCTAGACTTTACCCTACTCCGTAGCCTACTCTTTGCCCGTACACTGGCAATGACACGTGCGTCAGCACGTAGCCTGACCCCCCCATGTTTCCGTACCCTCACCTGTGCCCTAAGCCTTGCAGTTCCCTAACCCTAACCCTAGCCCGGAACGGAAACCCACCACCAGCCCTAAACCTTACCCACAAGCCGTAGGCTACTCCTGGCCCGTATGCTGGCACTAACCTGTGCGTCAGCATGTAGCCTGACCCTCCCACGTTTCCGTACCCTCACCTGTGACCTAAGCCTTGCCGTTCCCTAACCCTAATCCTAGCCCGGAACGGGAACCCACCACCAGCCCTACACCTTTCCCTACGCCGTAGCCTACTCCTGGCCTGTACGCTGTCACTGACACGTGCGTCAGCACGTAGCCAGACCCTCGCACGTTTCCGTACCCTCACCTGTGCCCTAAGCCTTGCCGTTCCCTAACACTAACCGTAGGCCGGAACGGAAAACCACCACCAGCCCTACACCTTTCCCTACGACGTAGCCTACTCCTGGCTCGTACGCTGGCACTGACCCGTGCGTCAGCACGTAGCCTGACCCTCCAACTTTTCCGTACCCTCACCTGTGCCCTAAGCCTTGCCGTTCCCTAACCCTAACTGTAGCCCGGAATAAAAACCCACCACCAGCCCTACACCTTACCCTACGCCGTAGCATACTCCTGGCCCGTACGCTGGCACTGACCCGTGCATCAGTACGTAGCCTGAACCTCCCACGTTTCTGTGCCCTCACCTGTGCCCTAATCCTTGACGTTCCCTAACCCTAACCCAAGCCCGGAACGGAAACCCACCACCAGCCCTACACCTTACCCCCACGCCGGAGCCTACTCCTGGCCCGTATGCTGGCACTGACCCGTGAATCAGCACGTAGCCTGACCCTCCCACGTTTCCGTACCCTCGCCTGTGCCCTAAGACTTGCCATTCCCTAACCCTAACCCTAGCCCGGAACGGAAACCCACCACCAGCCCTACACCTTACCCTATGCCGTAACCTACACCTGGCCCGTACGCGGACACTGACCTGTGCTTCAGCACGTAGCCTGACCCTCCCACGTTACCGTACCCTCACATGTGCCCTAAGCCTTGCCGTTCCCTAAACCTAACCCTAGCCCGGAACGGAAACCCACCACCAGCCCTACACCATACCCTACGCCGTAGCCTACTCCTGGCCCGTACTCTGGCACTGACCCGTGCGTCAGCACGTAGCTTGACCCTCCCACGTTTCCGTACCCTCACATGTGCCCTAAGCCTTGCCGTTCCCTAACACTAACCCTAGCCCGGAAAGGAAACCCACCAACAGCCCTACACCTTACCCTACGCTGTAGCCTACTCCTGGCCCATACGCTGGCACTGAACCGTGCGTCAGCACGTAGCCTGACCCTCCCAAGTTTCCATACCCTCACCTGTGCCCTAAGCCTTGCCGTTCCATAACCCTAACCCTAACCAGAAACGGAAACCCACCAACAGCCCTACACCTTACGCCCAATCTGTAGCCTACTCCTGGCCCGTATGCTGACACTGACCCATGCGTCAGCACGTAGTCCGACACTCCCACGTTTCCGCACCCTCACCTGTGCCCTAAACCTTGCGGTTCTCTAACCCTAACCCTAGCCCGGAATGAAAACACACCACCAGCCCTACACTTTACCCCAAGCCGTAGCCTACTCCTAGCCTGTACGCTGGCAGTGACCCATGCGTCAGCACGTAGCCTGAACCTCCCACGTTTGCGTACCCTCACCTGTGCCCTAAGCCTTGCCGTTCCCTAACCCTAACCCTAGCCAGGAACGGAAACCCACCACCAGCCCTACACATTACCCTACGCCGTAGCCTACTCCTGGCCCGTACGCTGGCACGGACTCGTGCGTTAGCACGTAGCCTGAACCTCACACGTTTCCGTACCCTCACCTGTGCCCTAAGCCTTGCCGTTCCCTAACCCTTAGCCTAGCCCGGAACTGTAACCCACCACCAGCCCTACACCTTACCACCACGCCGGAGCCTAATCCTGGCCTGTATGCTGGCACTGACCCATGCGTCAGCACGTAGACTGACCCTCCCCCGATTCCGTAACCTTACCTGTGCCCTAAGCCTTGCCGTTCCCTAACCCTAACCCTAGCCCGGAACGGAAACCCACCACCAGCCGTACACCTTACGCTATGCCGTAGCCTACACCTGGCCCGTACTCGGGCACTGACCTGTGCTTCAGCACTTAGCCTGAACCTCCCATGTTACCGTACCCTCACCTGTACCCTAAGCCTTGCCGTTCCCTAACCCTAACCCTAGCCCATAACGGAAACCCACCACCAGCCCTTAAACCTACCCACAAGCCGTAGCATACTCCTGGCCCGTACGCTGGCACTGACCCGTTCGTCAGCACGTAGCCTGACCCTCCCACATTTCCGTACCATCACCTGTGCCCTAAGCCTTGCCATACCCTAACCCTAACCCTAGCCCGGAACGGAAACCCACCACCAACCCTACACTCTACCCTACACCGTAGCCTACTCCTGGCCCGTACGCTGGCACTGACCCTTGCGTCAGCAAGTAGCCTGACCCTCCGACGTTTCCGTAACCTCACCTGTGCCCTAAGCCTTGCCGTTCCCTAACACTAACCCTAGCCCGGAACGGAAACCCACCACCAGCCCTACACCTTACCCCCACGCCGTAGCCTACTCCTGACCCATACGCTGGCACTGACCCGTGCGTCAGCACATAGCCTGAACCTCCCACGTTTCCGTACCCTCACCTGTGCCCTAAGGCTTGCCGTTGCCTATCCCTAACCCTAGCGTGAAACGGAAACTCACCACCAGCCCTACACATTACCCACAAGGCGAAGCCTACTCCTGGTCCGTACAATGGCACTGACACTTGCGTCAGCACGTAGCCTGACCCTCCCACGTTTTCGTACCCTCACCCGTGCCCTAAGCCTTGCCGTTCCCTAACCATAACCCTAGCCCGGAACGGAAACCCACCACCAGCCCTACACCTTACCCTACGCCGTAGCCTACTCCTGGCCCGTACGCTGACACTGACACGTGCGTCAGCATGTAGCCTGACCCTCCCATGTTTCCGTACCCTCATCTGTGCCCTAAGCCTTGCCGTTCCCTAACCCTAACCCTAGCCCGGAACGGAAAGCCACCACCAGCCCTAAACCTTTCCCTACGCCGCAGCCTACTCCTGACCCCTAAGCTGGCACTGAACCGTGCGTCAGCACGTAGCCTGACCTTCCCACGTTTCTGTATCCTCACCTGTGCCCTAAGCCTTGCCGTAACCAACCCTAACCCTAGCCCGGAAGGGAAATCCACCACCAGCCCTAAATCTTACCCACAAGCCGTAGCCTACTCCTGGCTCGTACGCTGGCACTGACCTATGCGTCAGCATGTAGCCTGACCCTCCCACTTTTCCGTACCCTCACCTGGGCCCTAAGCCTTGCCGTTCCGTAACCCTAACCCTAGCCCGGAACGGAAACACACCACCAGCCCTACACCTTACCCTATGCCGTTGCCTATTCCTTGACCGTACGCTGGCAGTGACCCATGCGTCAGCACGTAGCCAGACCCTCCCACGTTTCCGTACCCTCAACTGTGCCCTAAGCCTTGCCGTTCCCTAACCCTAACCGTAGCCCGGAACGAAAACTCACAACAAGCCGTACACCTTACTCAACGCCGTAGCCTACTCCTGGCCCATACGCTGGCATTGACCCGTGCGTCAGTACTTAGCCTGACCCTCCCACGTTTCCGTACCCTCACCTGTGCCTTGAGCCTTGCCGTTCTCTAACCCTAACGCTAGCCCGGAACGGAAACCCACCACCAGCCCTACACCTTACCCTACGCCGTAGCCTACTCCTTGCCCGTACGCTGGCACTGACCCGTGCGTCAGAACGTAGCCTGACCCTCCCACGTTTCCGTACCCTCACCTGTGCCCTAAGACTTGCCGTTCCCTAACCCTAACCGTAGCCCAGAACGAAAACCCACCACCAGCCCTACACCTTACCCACAAGCCGTAGCCGACTCCTGGCCCATACGCTGGTACTGACCCGTGCGTCAGTACGTAGCCTGAACCTCCCACGTTTCCGTACCCTCACCTGTGCCCTAAGACTTGCCGTTCCCTAACCCTAACCCTAGCGTGAAACGGAAACTCACCACCAGCCCTAAACCTTACCTCCAAGCCGTAGCCTACTCCTGGTCCGTACACTGGCACTGACACGTGCGTCAGCACGTAGCTTGACCCTCCCACTTTTCCGTACCCTCACCTGTGCCTTAAGGCTTGCCGTTGCCTAACCCTAACCATAGCGCTAAACGGAAACCCACCACCAACCCTACACCTTACCCACAAGCCGTGTCCTACTCCTAGTCCGTACACTGGCACTGACCCGTGCGTCAGCACGAAGCCTGCCCCTCCCTCGTTTCTGTACCCTCACCTGTGCCCTAAGCCTTGACGTTCCCTAACCCTAACCCTAGCCCGGAATGGAAACCCACCACCAGCCCTACACCTTATCCCCACGCCGTAGCATACTCCTGGCCCGTATGCTGGCACTGACCCGTGCGTCAGCACGTAGCCTGACCCTCCCACGTTTCCGTACCCTCACCTGTGCCCTAAGCCTTGCCGTTCCCTAACCCTAACCCTAGCCCGGCACGGAAACACAACACTAGCCCTACACCTTACCCTACAACGTAGCCTACTCTTTGCCCGTACGCTGGCAATGACAGGTGCGTCAGCACGTAGCCTGACCCCCCCACGTTTCCGTACCCTCACCTGTGCCCTAAGCCTTTCCGTTCCCTAACCCTAACCCTAGCCCGGAACAGAAACCCACCACCAGCCCTAAACCTTACCCACAAGCCGTAGCCTACTCCTGGCCCGTACGCTGGCACTGACCCGTGCGTCAACAAGAAGCCTGCCCCTCCCTCGTTTCCGTACCCTCACCTGTGCTCTAAGCCTTGCCGTTCCCTAACCCTAACCCTAGCCCGAACGGAAATCCACCACCAGCCCTACACCATACCCTACGCCGTAGGCTACTCCTGGCCCGTACGCTGGCAATGACACGTGCGACAGCATTTAGCCTGACTCTCCCACGTTTACGTACCCTCAACTGTGCCCTAAGCCTTGCCGTTCCCTAACCCTAGCCCTAGCCTTGAACGGAAACACACCACCAGCCCTACACATTTCCATACGCCGTATCCTACTCCTGGCCCGTACGCTGGCACTGACCCGTGCGTCAGCACGTAGTCTGACCCCCCACTTTTCCGTACCCTCACATGTGCCCTAAGCCTTGCCGTTTCTTAACCCTAACCCTAGCCCGGAACGGAAACCCACCACGAGCCTTACACCTTGCCCTACGCCGTAGCCTACTCCTGGCCCGTACGCTGGCACTGACCCGTGCGTCAGCACGTAGCCTGACCCTCCCACTTTTCCGTACCCTCACCTGTGCCCTAAGCCTTGCCGTTCCCTAACCCTAACCCTAGCCCGGAACGGAAACCCACCACGAGCCTTACACCTTGCCCTACGCCGTAGCCTACTCCTGGCCCGTACGCTGGCACTGACCCGTGCGTCAGCACGTAGCCTGACCCTCCCACTTTTCCGTACCCTCACCTGTGCCCTAAGCCTTGCCGTTCCCTAACCCTAACCCTAGCCCGGAACGGAAACCCACCACCAGCCCTACACCTTACCCTATGCCGTAGCCTACTCCTTGCCCGTACGCTGGCACTGACCCGTGCGTCAGAACGTAGCCTGACCCTCCCACGTTTCCATACCCTCACCTGTGCCCTAAGACTTGCCGTTCCCTAACCCTAACCGTAGCCCAGAACGAAAACCCACCACCAGCCCTACACCATACCCACAAGCCGTAGCCTACTCCTGGCCCATACGCTGGCACTGACCCGTGCGTCAGTATGTAGCCTGAACCTCCCACGTTTCCGTACCCTC
Organism: Mesoplodon mirus; assembly: GCF_964341445.2. Lineage (NCBI taxonomy): Eukaryota > Metazoa > Chordata > Mammalia > Artiodactyla > Ziphiidae > Mesoplodon > Mesoplodon mirus. The sequence goes on along the minus strand of NC_138987.1, from coordinate 103,494,362 downwards.
ACCTGTGCCCTCAGACTTGCCGTTCCCTAACCCTAACCCTAGCGTGAAACGGAAACTCACCACCAGCCCTACACCTTACCCCCAAGCCGTAGCCTACTCCTGGTCCGTACACTGGCACTGACACGTGCGTCAGCATGTAGCCTGACCCTCCCACTTTTCCGTACCCTCACCTGTGCCCTAAGCCTTGCCGTTACTAACCATAACCCTAGCCCGGAACGGAAACCCACCAGCAGCCCTACACCTTACCCTACGCCGTAGTCTACTCCTGGCCCGTACGCTGACACTGACCCGTGCGTCAGCACGTAGCCTGACCCTCCCACGTTTCCGTACCCTCACCTGTGCCCTAAGCCTTGCCGTTCCCTAACCCTAACCCTAGCCCGGAAAGGAAACCCACCACCAGCCCTACACCTTAACGTATGCCGTAGCCTACTCCTAGCCCGTATGCTGGCACGGACCAGTGCGTCAGCACGTAGCCTGACCGTCCCACATTTCCGTACTCTCACCTGTGCCCTAAGCCTTGCCATTCCCTAACCCTAACCGTAGCCCGGAATGAAAACCCACCACCAGCCCTACAGCTTACCCTACGCCGTAGCCTACTCCTGACCCGTACGCTGGCACTGACACGTGCGTCAGCACGTAGCCTGACCCTCCCACGTTTCCGTACGCTCACCTGTGCCCTAAGCCTTGCCGTTCCCTAACCCCATGCCTAGCCCGGAACGGAAACCCACCAACAGCCCTACAACTAAACCCCAAGCCGTAGCGTACTCCTGGCCGGTACGCTGGCACTGACACGTGCGTCAGCACGTAGACTGACCCTCACACGTTTCCGTACCGTCACCTGTGCCCTAAGCCTTGCCGTTCCCTAACCCTAACCCTAGCCCGGAACAGAAACCCACCACCAGCCCTACACTCTACCCTACGCCGTAGCCTACTCCTGGCCCGTACGCTGGCACTGACCCTTGCATCAGCACGTAGCCTGACCCTCCCAAGTTTCCGTACCCTCATCTGTGCCCTAAGCCTTGACGTTCCCTAACCCAAACCCTAGCCTGGAACGGAAACCCACCACCAGCCCTACACCTTACCCCCACGCCGTAGCCTACTTCTGGCCGGTATGCTGGCACTGACCCGTGCGTCAGCACGTAACCTGACCCTCCCACGTTTCCGCACCCTCACCTGTGCCCTAAGCCTAGCCGTTCCCTAACCCTAAACCTAGCCCGGAACGGAAACCCACCACCAGCACTAAACCTTACCCACAAGCCATAGCCTACTCCTGGCCCGTACGCTGGCACTGACCCGTTCGTCAGCACGAAGCCTGCCCCTCCCACGTTTCCGTACCATCACCTGTGCCCTAAGCTTTGCCGTTCCCTAACCCTAACCCTAGCCCGGAACGGAAACCCACCACCAGCCGAACACCTTACCCTACGCCGTAGCTTACTCCTGGCCTGTACGCTGGCACTGACCCGTGCGTCAGCACGTAGCCAGACCCTCCCACGTTTCCGTAACCTCACCTGTGCCCTAAGCCTTGCCGTTTCCTAACCCTACCCCTAGCGCAGAACGGAAACCCACCACCAGCCCTAGACCTTACCCTACGCCGTAGCCTACTCCGGGACTGTACGCTGACATTGACACGTGCGTAAGCACGTAGCCTGACCCCCCCCACGTTTCCGTACACTCACCTGTGCCCTAAGCCTTGCAGTCCCCTAACCCTAACCTTAGCCCGGAACGGAAACCCACCACCAGCCCTAAACCTTACCCACAAGCCGTAGGCTACTCCTGGCCCATACGCTGGCACTAACCTGTGCGTCAGCATGTAGCCTGACCCTCCCACGTTTCCGTACACTCACCTGTGACCTAAGCCTTGCCGTTCCCTAACCCTAACCCTAGCCCGGAACGGGAAACCACCACCAGCCCTACACCTTTCCCTACGCCGTAGCCTACTCCTGGCCCGTACGCTGGCACTGACCCGTGCGTCAGCACGTAGCCTGACCCTCCCACTTTTCCGTACCCTCACCTGGGCCCTAAGCCTTGCCATTCCCTAACCCTAACCCAAGCCCGGAACGGAAACCCACCACCAGCCCTAAACCTTACACTATGCCGTAGCCTACTCCTTGCCCGTACGCTGGCACTGACCCATTCGTCAGCACGGAGCTGGACCCTCGCACGTTTCGGTACCCTCACCTGTGCCCTAAGCCTTGCCGTTCCCTAACACTAACCGTAGCCCGGAACGGAAAACCACCACCAGCCTTACACCTTTCCCTACGACGTAGCCTACTCCTGGCCCGTACGCTGGCACTGACCCGTGCGTCAGCACGTAGCCTGACCCTCCAACTTTTCCGTACCCTCACCTGTGCCCTAAGCCTTGCCGTTCCCTAACCCTAACCATAGCCCGGAATAAAAACCCACCACCAGCCCTACATCTTACCCTACGCCGTAGCGTACTCCTGGCCCGTACGCTGGCACTGACCCGTGCATCAGTACGTAGCCTGACCCTCCCACGTTTCCGTGCCCTCACCTGTGCCCTAAGCCTTGACGTTCCCTAACCCTAACCCAAGCCCGGAACGGAAACCCACTACCAGCCCTACACCTTACCCCCACGCCGTAGCCTACTCCTGGCCCGTATGCTGGCACTGACCCGTGCATCAGCACGTAGCCTGACCCTCCCACGTTTCCGTACCCTCACCTGTGCCCTAAGACTTGCCATTCCCTAACCCTAACCCTAGCTCGGAACAGAAAGCCACCACCAGCCCTACACCTTACCCTATGCCGTAGCCTACACCTGGCCCGTACGCGGACACTGACCTGTGCTTCAGCACGTAGGCTGACCCTCCCACGTTACCGTACCCTCACCTGTGCCCTAAGCCTTGCCGTTCCCTAACCCTAACCCTAGCCCATATCGGAAACCCACCACCAGCCCTTAACCTTACCCACAAGCCGTAGCATACTCCTGGCCCGTACGCTGGCAGTGACCCGTGCGTCAGCATGTAGCCTGACCCTCCCACGTTTCCGTACCATCACCTGTGCCCTAAGCCTTGCCGTACCCTAACCCTAACCCTAGCCCGGCACGGAAACCCACCACCATCCCTACACTCTACCCTACGCCGTAGCCTACTCCTGGCCCGTACGCTGGCACTGACCCGTGCGTCAGCACGTAGCCTGACCCTCCCATGTTTCCGTACCCTCATCTGTGCTCTACGCCTTGCCGTTCCCTAACCCTAACCCTAGCCCGGAACGGAAACCCACCACCAGCCCTACACCTTACCCCCACGCCGTAGCCTACTCCTGGACCATACGCTGGCACTGACCCGTGTGTCAGTACGTAGCCTGAACCTCCCACGTTTCCGTACCCTCACCTGTGCCCTAAGCCTTGCCGTTGCCTAACCCTAACCCTAGCGTGAAACAGAAACTCACCACCAGCCCTACACCTTACCCCCAAGCCGTATCCTAGTCCTGCTCCGTACACTGGCACTGACCCGTGCGTCAGCACGTAGCCTGACCCTCCCACTTTTCCGTACCCTCACCTGTGCCCTACGCCTTGCCGTTCCCTAACCCTAACCCTAGCCCGGAACGGAAACCCACCACACGCCCTAAACCTTACCCACAAGCCGTAGCCTACTCCTGGCCCGTACGCTGGCACTGACCTGTTCGTCAGCATGTAGCCTGACCCTCCCACGTTTCCGTACCCTCACCTGTGCCCTAAGCCTTGGCGTTCCCTAACCCTAACCCTAGCGCGGAACGGAAACCCACCAGCAGCCCTACACCTTTCCCTACACCGTAGCCTACTCCTGGCCCGTACGCTGGCACTGACCCGTGCGTCAGCACATAGCCTGACCCTCCCACGTTTCCGTACCCTCACCTGTGCCCTAAGCCTTGCCGTTCCCTAACCCTAACCGTAGCCCGGAACGAAAACCCACCACCAGCCTTACACCTTACCCAACGCCGTAGCCAACTACTGGCCCATACTCTGGCACTGACCCATGCGTCAGTACTTAGCCTGACCCTCCCACGTTTCTGTACCCTCACCTGTGCCCTAAGGCTTACCGTTGCCTAACCCTAACCCTAGCACGGAACGGAAACCCACCACCAGCCCTAAACCTTTCCCTACGGGGTAGCCTACTCCTCGCCCGTACGCTGGCACTGTCCCGTTCGTCAGCATGTAGTTTGACCCTCCCACGTTTCTGTACCATCACCTGTGCCCTAAGCCTTGTCGTTCCCTAACCATAACCCTAGCCCGGAACGGAAACCCACCACCAGGCCTACACCTTACCGTACACCGTAGCCTACTCCTGGCCCGTACGCTGGCACTGACCAGTGCGTCAGCACGTAGCCAGACCCTCCCACGTTTCCGTACCCTCACCTGTGCCCTAAGCCTTGCCGTTCCCTAACCCTAACTCTAGCCTGTAACAGAAACCACCACCAGCCCTACACCTTTCCCTACGACGTAGCCTACTCCTGGCCTGTACGCTGGCACTGACCCGTGCATCATCACGTAGCCTGACCCTCAAACGTTTCCGTACCCTCAGCTGTGCCCTAAGCCTTGCCGTTCCGTAACCCTTACCCTAGCCCAGAACGGAAACCCAACACCAGCCCTAAGGCTTACCCCCAAGCCGTAGCCTACTCCTGGCACGTATGCTGGCACTGACCCGTGCGTCAGCACGTAGCCTGACCCTCCCCCGTTTCCGTACCCTCACCTGTGCCCTAAGCCTTGCCGTTCCCTAACCCTAACCCTAGCCGTAACGGAAACCCACCACCACCCCTACACCTTACCATATGCCGTAGCCTACACCTGGCCCGTACGTGGGCACTGACCCGTGCGTCAGCACGTAGCCTGACCCTCCCATGTTTCCGTTCCCTCACCTGTGCCCTAAGCCTTGCCGTTCCCTAACCCTAACCCTAGCATGGAACGGAAACCCACCACCAGCCCTACACCTTACCCTACGCCGTAGCCTACTCCTGGCCCGTACGCTGGCACTGACCCTTGCGTCAGCCCGTAGCCTGACACTCCCACGTTTCCTTACCCTCACCTGTGCCCTAAGACTTGCCATTCCATATTCCTAACGCTAGACCGGAATGGAAAACCACCAACAGCCCTACACATTACCCTATGCCGTAGCCTACTCCTGGCCCGTACGCTGGCACTGACCCATGCGTCAGCACGTAGCCTGACCCTCCCACGTTTCCGTACCCTCACCTGTGCCCTAAGCCTTGCCGTTCCCTAACCCTAACCCTAGCCCAGAACGAAAACCCACCACGAGCTCTACACCTTACCCTACGCCGTAGCCTACTCCTGGCCCGTACGCTGGCACTGACCCGTGCGTCAGCACGTACCCTGACCCTCCCACGTTTCCGTACCCTCACCTGTGCCCTAAGCCTTGCCGTTCCCTAACCCTAACCGTAGCCAGGAATGAAAACCCACCACCAACCCTACACGTTACCCAACTCCGTAGCCTACTGCTGGCCCGTACACTGGCACTGACCCGTGCATCAGCACGTAGCCTGACCCTCCCACGTTTCCGTACCCTCACCTGTGCCCTAAGCCTTGCCGTTCCCTAACCCTAACCCTAGCCCAGCACGGAAACCCACCACGAGCCCTACACCTTACCCTACGCCGTTGCCTACTACTGGCCCGTACCCTGGCACTGACACGTGCGTCAGCACGTAGCCTGACCCTCCCACGTTTCCGTACCCTCACCTGTGCCCTAAGCCTTGCCGTTCCCTAACCCTAACCCAAGACCGGAACGGAAACCCACCACCAGCCCAAAACCCTACCCACAAGCCGTAGCCTACTCCTGGCCCGTACGCTGGCACTGACCTGTGCGACAGCATGTAGCCTGACCTTCCCACGTTTCCGTACCCTCACCTGGGCCCTAAGCCTTGCCGTTCCCTAACCCTAACCCTAGCCCGTAACGGAAACCCACCACCAGCCCTACACCTTACCCTATGCCGTTGCCTACTCCTTGACCGTACGCTGGCAGTGACCCATGCGTCAGCACGTAGCCGGACCCTCCCACGTTTCCGTACCCTCACCTGTGCCCTAAGCCTTGCCGTTCCCTAACCCTAACCGTAGCCCGGAACGAAAACTCACCACAAGCCGTACACCTTACTCAACGCCGTAGCCTACTCCTGGCCCATACGCTGGCATTGACCCGTGCGTCAGTACTTAGCCTGACCCTCCCACGTTTCCGTACCCTCACCTGTGCCTTGAGCCTTGCCGTTCTCTAACCCTAACGCTAGCCCGGAACGGAAACCCACCACCAGCCCTACACCTTACCCACAAGCCGTAGCCTACTCCTGGCCCATACGCTGGTACTGACCTCTGCGTCAGTACGTAGCCTGAACCTCCCAAGTTTCCGTACCCTCACCTGTGCCCTAAGACTTGCCGTTCCCTAACCCTAACCCTAGCATGAAACGGAAACTCACCACCATCCCTACACCTTACCCCCAAGCCGTAGCCTACTCCTGGTCCGTACACTGGCACTGACACGTGCGTCAGCATGTAGCCTGACCCTCCCACTTTTCCGTACCCTCACCTGTGCTCTAAGCCTTGCCGTTCTCTAACCCTAACGCTAGCCCGGAACGGAAACCCACCACCAGCCCTACACCTTACCCTACGCCGTAGCCTACTCCTTGCCCGTACGCTGGCACTGACCCGTGCGTCAGAACGTAGCCTGACCCTCCCACGTTTCCGTACCCTCACCTGTGCCCTAAGACTTGCCGTTCCCTAACCCTAACCGTAGCCCAGAACGAAAACCCACCACCAGCCCTACACTTTACCCACAAGCCGTAGCCTACTCCTGGCACATACGCTGGTAGTGACCCGTGCGTCAGTACGTAGCCTGAACCTCCCACGTTTCCGTACCCTTACCTGTGCCCTAAGACTTGCCGTTCCCTAACCCTAACCCTAGCGTGAAACGGAAACTCACCACCAGCCCTACACCTTACCCCCAAGCCGTAGCCTACTCCTGGTCCGTACACTGGCAATGACACGTGCGTCAGCACGTAGCTTGACCCTCCCACTTTTCCGTACCCTCACCTGTGCCGTAAGGCTTGCCGTTGCCGAACACTAACCGTAGCCCTAAACGGAAACCCACCACCAGCCCTACACCTTACCCACAAGCCGTGTCCTACTCCTACTCCGTACACTGGCACTGACCCGTGCGTCAGCACGAAGCCTGCCCCTCCCTCGTTTCTGTACCCTCACCTGTGCCCTAAGCCTTGACGTTCCCTAACCCTAACCCTAGCCCGGAATGGAAACCCACCACCAGCCCTACACCTTACCCCCACGCCGTAGCATACTCCTGGCCCGTATGCTGGCACTGACCCGTGCGTCAGCACGTAGCCTGACCCTCCCACGTTTCCGTACCCTCACCTGTGCCCTAAGCCTTGCCGTTCCCTAACCCTAACCCTAGCCCGGCACGGAAACACAACACTAGCCCTACACCTTACCCTACGCCGTAGTCTACTCTTTGCCCGTACGCTGGCAATGACACGTGCGTCAGCACGTAGCCTGACCCCCCCACGTTTCCGTACCCTCACCTGTGCCCTAAGCCTTTCCGTTCCCTAACCCTAACCCTAGCCCAGAACAGAAACCCACCACCAGCCCTAAACCTTACCCACAAGCCGTAGCCTACTCCTGGCCCGTACGCTGGCACTGACCCGTGCGTCAGCACGAAGCCTGCCCCTCCCTCGTTTCCGTACCCTCACCTGTGCCCTAAGCCTTGCCGTTCCCTAACCCTAACCCTAGCCCGAACGGAAATCCACCACCAGCCCTACACCATACGCTACGCCGTAGGCTACTCCTGGCCCGTACGCTGGCACTGATACGTGCGACAGCATTTAGCCTGACTCTCCCACGTTTCCGTACCCTCAACTGTGCCCTAAGCCTTGCCGTTCCCTAACCCTAGCCCTAGCCTGGAACGGAAACACACCACCAGCCCTACACATTTCCCTACGCCGTATCCTACTCCTGGCCCGTACGCTGCACTGACCCGTGCGTCAGCACGTAGTCTGACCCTCCCACTTTTCCTTACCCTCACCTGTGCCCTAAGCCTTGCAGTTCCCTAACCCTAACCCTAGCCCAGAACGGAAACCCACCACCAGCCCTACACCTTAACCTATGCCGTAGCCTACTCCTTGCCCGTACGCTGGCACAGACCCGTGCGTCAGAACGTAGCCTGACCCTCCCACGTTTCCGTACCCTCACCTGTGCCCTAAAACTTGCCGTTCCCTAACCCTAACCGTAGCCCAGAACGAAAATCCACCACCAGCCCTACACCTTACCCACAAACCGTAGCCTACTCCTGGCCCATAGGCTGGAACTGACCCATGCGTCAGTACGTAGTCTGAACCTCCCACGTTTCCGTACCCTCACCTGTGCCCTAAGCCTTGCCGTTGCCTAACCCTAACCCTAGCGTGAAACGGAAACTCACCACCAGCCCTACACCTTACCCCCAGGCCGTAGCCTACTCCTGGTCCGTACACTGGCACTGACCCGTGCGTCAGCACGTAGCCTGACCCTACCACTTTTCCGTACCCTCACCTGTGCCCTAACCCTTGCCGTTCCCTAGCCATAACCCTAGACCGGAACAGAAACCCACCACCAGCCCTACACCTTACCCTACGCCGTAGCCGACTCCTGGCCCGTACGCTGACACTGACCCGTGCGTCAGCACGTAGCCTGCCCCTCCCACGTTTCCGTACACTCACCTGTGCCCTAAGCCTTGCCGTTCCCTCACCCTAACCCTAGCCCGGAACGGAAACCCACAACAAGCCCTACACCTTACCGTATGCCGTAGCCTACTCCTGGCCCGTACGCTGGCACTGACCAGTGCGTCAGAACGTAGCCAGACCCTCCCACGTTTCCGTACCCTCACCTCTGCCCTAAGCCTTGCCGTTCCCTAACCCTAACCCTAGCCCGGAACGGAAACCCACCACCAGCCCTACACCTTTCCCTATGACGTAGCCTACTCCTGGCCCGTACGCTGGCACTGACCCGTGCGTCAGCACGTAGTCTGACCCTCCCACTTTTCCGTACCCTCACCTGTGCCCTAAGCCTTGCCGTTCCCTAACCCTAACCCTAGCCGGGAACGGAAAACCACCACCAGCCCTACACCTTACCCTATGCCGTAGCCTACTCCTTGCCCGTACGCTGGCACTGACCCGTGCGTCAAAACGTAGCCTGACCCTCCCACGTTTCCATACCCTCACCTGTGCCCTAAGACTTGCCGTTCCCTAAGCCTAACCGTAGCACAGAACGAAAACCCACCACCAGCCCTACACCATACCCACAAGCCGTAGCCTACTCCTGGCCCATACGCTGGCACTGACCCGTGCGTCAGTACGTAGCCTGAACCTCCCACGTTTCCGTACCCTCACCTGTGCCCTAAGACTTGCCGTTCCCTAACCCTAACCCTAGCGTGAAACGGAAACTCACCACCAGCCCTACACCTTACCCCCAATCCGTAGACTAATCCTGGTCCGTACACTGGCACTGACACGTGCGTCAGCATGTAGCCTGACCCTCCCACTTTTCCGTACCCTCACCTGTGCCCTAAGCCTTGCCGTTCCCTAACCATAACCCTAGCCCGGAACGGAAACCCACCAGCAGCCCTACACCTTACCCTACGCCGTAGTCTACTCCTGGCCCGTACGCTGTCACTGACCCGTGCGTCAGCACGTAGCCTGACCCTCCCACGTTTACGTACCCTCACCTGTGCCCTAAGCCTTGCCGTTCCCTAACCCTAACCCTAGACCAGAAAGGAAACCCACCACCAGCCCTACACCTTACCGTATGCCGTAGCCTACTCCTAGCCCGTATGCTGGCACGGACCAGTGCGTCAGCACGTAGCCTGACCGTCCCACATTTCCGTACTCTCACCTGTGCCCTAAGCCTTGCCATTCCCTAACCCTAACCGTAGCCCGGAATGAAAACCCACCACCAGCCCTAAAGCTTACCCTACGCCGTAGCCTACTCCTGGCCCGTACGCTGGCACTGACACGTGCGTCAGCACGTAGCCTGACCCTCCCACGTTTCCGTACGCTCACCTGTGCCCTAAGCCTTGCCGTTCCCTAACCCCATGCCTAGCCCGGAACGGAAACCCACCAACAGCCCTACACCTAAACCCCAAGCCGTAGCGTACTCCTGGCCGGTACGCTGGCACTGACACGTGCGTCAGCACGTAGACTGACCCTCACACGTTTCCGTACCCTCACCTGTGCCCTAAGCCTTGCCGTTCCCTAACCCTAACCCTAGCCCGGAACAGAAACCCACCACCAGCCCTACACTCTATCCTACGCCGTTGCCTACTACTGGCCCGTACGCTGGCACTGACACGTGCGTCAGCACGTAGCCTGACCCTCCCACGTTTCCGTACCCTCACCTGTGCCCTAAGCCTTGCCGTTCCCTAACCCTAACCCAAGCCCGGAACGGAAAACCACCACCAGCCCTAAACCCTACCCACAAGCCGTAGCCTACTCCTGGCCCGTACGCTGGCACTGACCTGTGCGTCAGCATGTAGCCTGACCTTCCCACGTTTCCGTACCCTCACCTGGGCCCTAAGCCTTGCCGTTCCCTAACTCTAACCCTAGCCCGTAACGGAAACCCACCACCAGCCCTACACCTTACCCTATGCCGTTGCCTACTCCTTGACCGTACGCTGGCAGTGACCCATGCGTCAGCACGTAGCCGGACCCTCCCACGTTTCCGTACCCTCACCTGTGCCCTAAGCCTTGCCGTTCCCTAACCCTAACCGTAGCCCGGAACGAAAACTCACCACAAGCCGTACACCTTACTCAACGCCGTAGCCTACTCCTGGCCCATACGCTGGCATTGACCCGTGCGTCAGTACTTAGCCTGACCCTCCCATGTTTCCGTACCCTCACCTGTGCCTTGAGCCTTGCCGTTCTCTAACCCTAACGCTAGCCCGGAACGGAAACCCACCACCAGCCCTACACCTTACCCACAAGCCGTAGCCTACTCCTGGCCCATACGCTGGTACTGACCTCTGCGTCAGTACGTAGCCTGAACCTCCCACGTTTCCGTACCCTCACCTGTGCCCTAAGACTTGCCGTTTCCTAACCCTAACCCTAGCATGAAACGGAAACTCACCACCAGCCCTACACCTTACCCCCAAGCCGTAGCCTACTCCTGGTCCGTACACTGGCACTGACACGTGCGTCAGCATGTAGCCTGACCCTCCCACTTTTCCGTACCCTCACCTGTGCTCTAAGCCTTGCCGTTCTCTAACCCTAACGCTAGCCCGGAACGGAAACCCACCACCAGCCCTACACCTTACCCTACGCCATAGCCTACTCCTTGCCCGTACGCTGGCACTGACCCGTGCGTCAGAACGTAGCCTGACCCTCCCACGTTTCCGTACCCTCACCTGTGCCCTAAGACTTGCCGTTCCCTAACCCTAACCGTAGCCCAGAACGAAAACCCACCACCAGCCCTACACTTTACCCACAAGCCGTAGCCTACTCCTGGCACATACGCTGGTACTGACCCGTGCGTCAGTACGTAGCCTGAACCTCCCACGTTTCCGTACCCTCACCTGTGCCCTAAGACTTGCCGTTCCCTAACCCTAACCCTAGCGTGAAACGGAAACTCACCACCAGCCCTACACCTTACCCCCAAGCCGTAGCCTACTCCTGGTCCGTACACTGGCAATGACACGTGCGTCAGCACGTAGCTTGACCCTCCCACTTTTCCGTACCCTCACCTGTGCCGTAAGGCTTGCCGTTGCCTAACACTAACCGTAGCCCTAAACGGAAACCCACCACCAGCCCTACACCTTACCCACAAGCCGTGTCCTACTCCTACTCCGTACACTGGCACTGACCCGTGCGTCAGCACGAAGCCTGCCCCTCCCTCGTTTCTGTACCCTCACGTGTGCCCTAAGCCTTGACGTTCCCTAACCCTAACACTAGCCCGGAACGGAAACCCACCACCAGCCCTACACCTTACCCCCACGCCGTAGCATACTCCTGGCCCGTATGCTGGCACTGACCCGTGCGTCAGCACGTAGCCTGACCCTCCCACGTTTCCGTACCCTCACCTGTGCCCTAAGCCTTGCCGTTCCCTAACACTAACCCTAGCCCGGCACGGAAACACAACACTAGCCCTACACCTTACCCTACGCCGTAGTCTACTCTTTGCCCGTACGCTGGCAATGACACGTGCGTCAGCACGTAGCCTGACCCCCCCACGTTTCCGTACCCTCACCTGTGCCCTAAGCCTTTCCGTTCCCTAACCCTAACCCTAGCCCGGAACAGAAACCCACCACCAGCCCTAAACCTTACCCACAAGCCGTAGCCTACTCCTGGCCCGTACGCTGGCACTGACCCGTGCGTCAGCACGAAGCCTGCCCCTCCCTCGTTTCCGTACCCTCACCTGTGCCCTAAGCCTTGCCGTTCCCTAACCCTAACCCTAGCCCGAACGGAAATCCACCACCAGCCCTACACCATACCCTACGCCGTAGGCTACTCCTGGCCCGTACGCTGGCACTGACACGTGCGACAGCATTTAGCCTGACTCTCCCACGTTTCCGTACCCTCAACTGTGCCCTAAGCCTTGCCGTTCCCTAACCCTAGCCCTAGCCTGGAACGGAAACACACCACCAGCCCTACACATTTCCCTACGCCGTATCCTACTCCTGGCCCGTACGCTGCACTGACCCGTGCATCAGCACGTAGTCTGACCCTCCCAATTTTCCTTACCCTCACCTGTGCCCTAAGCCTTGCAGTTCCCTAACCCTAACCCTAGCCCGGAACGGAAACCCACCACCAGCCCTACACCTTAACCTATGCCGTAGCCTACTCCTTGCCCGTACGCTGGCACAGACCCGTGCGTCAGAACATAGCCTGACCCTCCCACGTTTCCGTACCCTCACCTGTGCCCTAAGACTTGCCGTTCCCTAACCCTAACCGTAGACCAGAACGAAAATCCACCACCAGCCCTACACCTTACCCACAAGCCGTAGCCTACTCCTGGCCCATAGGCTGGCACTGACCCATGCGTCAGTACGTAGTCTGAACCTCCCACGTTTCCGTACCCTCACCTGTGCCCTAAGCCTTGCCGTTGCCTAACCCTAACCCTAGCGTGAAACGGAAACTCACCACCAGCCCTACACCTTACCCCCAAGCCGTAGCCTACTCCTGGTCCGTACACTGGCACTGACCCGTGCGTCAGCACGTAGCCTGACCCTCCCACTTTTCCGTACCCTCACCTGTGCCCTAACCCTTGCCGTTCCCTAGGCATAACCCTAGACCGGAACAGAAACCCACCACCAGCCCTACACCTTACCCTACGCCGTAGCCGACTCCTGGCCCGTACGCTGACACTGACCCGTGCGTCAGCACGTAGCCTGCCCCTCCCACGTTTCCGTACCCTCACCTGTGCCCTAAGCCTTGCCGTTCCCTCACCCTAACCCTAGCCCGGAACGGAAACCCACAACAAGCCCTACACCTTACCGTATGCCGTAGCCTACTCCTGGCCCGTACGCTGGCACTGACCAGTGCGTCAGAACGTAGCCAGACCCTCCCACGTTTCCGTACCCTCACCTCTGCCCTAAGCCTTGCCGTTCCCTAACCCTAACCCTAGCCCGGAACGGAAACCCACCACCAGCCCTACACCTTTCCCTATGACGTAGCCTACTCCTGGCCCGTACGCTGGCACTGACCCGTGCGTCAGCACGTAGTCTGACCCTCCCACTTTTCCGTACCCTCACCTGTGCCCTAAGCCTTGCCGTTCCCTAACCCTAACCCTAGCCGGGAACGGAAAACCACCACCAGCCCTACACCTTACCCTATGCCGTAGCCTACTCCTTGCCCGTACGCTGGCACTGACCCGTGCGTCAAAACGTAGCCTGACCCTCCCACGTTTCCATACCCTCACCTGTGCCCTAAGACTTGCCGTTCCCTAAGCCTAACCGTAGCACAGAACGAAAACCCACCACCAGCCCTACACCATACCCACAAGCCGTAGCCTACTCCTGGCCCATACGCTGGCACTGACCCGTGCGTCAGTACGTAGCCTGAACCTCCCACGTTTCCGTACCCTCACCTGTGCCCTAAGACTTGCCGTTCCCTAACCCTAACCCTAGCGTGAAACGGAAACTCACCACCAGCCCTACACCTTACCCCCAATCCGTAGACTACTCCTGGTCCGTACACTGGCACTGACACGTGCGTCAGCATGTAGCCTGACCCTCCCACTTTTCCGTACCCTCACCTGTGCCCTAAGCCTTGCCGTTCCCTAACCATAACCCTAGCCCGGAACGGAAACCCACCAGCAGCCCTACACCTTACCCTACGCCGTAGTCTACTCCTGGCCCGTACGCTGTCACTGACCCGTGCGTCAGCACGTAGCCTGACCCTCCCACGTTTACGTACCCTCACCTGTGCCCTAAGCCTTGCCGTTCCCTAACCCTAACCCTAGACCGGAAAGGAAACCCACCACCAGCCCTACACCTTACCGTATGCCGTAGCCTACTCCTAGCCCGTATGCTGGCACTGACCCGTGCGTCAGCACGTAGCCTGACCCTCCCACGTTTCCGTACCCTCACCTGTGCCCTAAGCCTTGCCGTTCCCTAACCCTAACCCTAGCCCGGCACGGAAACACAACACTAGCCCTACACCTTACCCTACGCCGTAGCCTACTCTTTGCCCGTACGCTGGCAATGACACGTGCGTCAGCACGTAGCCTGACCCCCCCACGTTTCCGTACCCTCACCTGTGCCCTAAGCCTTTCCGTTCCCTAACCCTAACCCTAGCCCGGAACAGAAACCCACCACCAGCCCTAAACCTTACCCACAATCCGTAGCCTACTCCTGGCCCGTACGCTGGCACTGACCCGTGCGTCAACACGAAGCCTGCCCCTCCCTCGTTTCCGTACCCTCACCTGTGCCCTAAGCCTTGCCGTTCCCTAACCCTAACCCTAGCCCGAAAGGAAATCCACCACCAGCCCTACACCATACCCTACGCCGTAGGCTACTCCTGGCCCGTACGCTGGCACTGACACGTGCGACAGCATTTAGCCTGACTCTCCCACGTTTCCGTACCCTCAACTGTGCCCTAAGCCTTGCCGTTCCCTAACCCTAGCCCTAGCCTGGAACGGAAACACACCACCAGCCCTACACATTTCCCTACGCCGTATCCTACTCCTGGCCCGTACGCTGGCACTGACCCGTGCGTCAGCACGTAGTCTGACCCTCCCACTTTTCCGTACCCTCACCTGTGCCCTAAGACTTGCCGTTCCCTAACCCTAACCGTAGCCCAGAACGAAAATCCACCACCAGCCCTACACCTTACCCACAAGCCGTAGCCTACTCCAGGCCCATAGGCTGGCACTGACCCATGCGTCAGTACGTAGTCTGAATCTCCCACTTTACTGTACCCTCACCTGTGCCCTACGCCTTGCCGTTGCCTAACCCTAACCCTAGCGTGAAACGGAAACTCACCACCAGCCCTACACCTTACCCCCAAGCCGTAGCCTACTCCTGGTCCGTACACTGGCACTGACCCGTGCGTCAGCACGTAGCCTGACCCTCCCACTTTTCCGTACACTCACCTGTGCCCTAACCCTTGCCGTTCCCTAGCCATAACCCTAGACCGGAACAGAAACCCACCACCAGCCCTACACCTTACCCTACGCCGTAGCCGACTCCTGGCCCGTACGCTGACACTGACCCGTGCGTCAGCACGTAGCCTGACCCTCCCACGTTTCCGTACCCTCACCTGTGCCCTAAGCCTTGCCGTTCCCTCACCCTAACCCTAGCCCAGAACGGAAACCCACAACAAGCCCTACACCTTACCGTATGCCGTAGCCTACTCCTGGCCCGTACGCTGGCACTGACCAGTGCGTCAGAACGTAGCCAGACCCTCCAACGTTTCCGTACCCTCACCTCTGCCCTAAGCCTTGCCGTTCCCTAACCCTAACCCGAGCCCGGAACGGAAACCCACCACCAGCCCTACACCTTTCCCTACGACGTAGCCTACTCCTGGCCCGTACGCTGGCACTGACCCGTGCGTCAGCACGTAGCCTGACCCTCCCACGTTTCCGTACCATCACCTGTGCCCTAAGCCTTGCCGTACACTAACCCTAACCCTAGCCCGGCACGGAAACCCACCACCAACCTTACACTATATCCTACGCCGTAGCCTTCTCCTGGCCCGTACGCTGGCACTGACCCTTGCGTCAGCACATAGCCTGACCCTCCCACGTTTCCGTACCATCACCTGTGCCCTAAGCCTTGCCGTTCCCTAACCCTAACCCTAGCCCGGAACGGAAACCCACCACCAGCCCTACACCTTACCCCCACGCCGTAGCCTACTCTTGGCCCATACGCTGGCACTGACCCGTGCATCAGTACGTAGCCTGAACCTCCCACGTTTCCGTACCCTCACCTGTGCCCTAAGCCTTGCCGTTGCCTAACCCTAACCCTAGCGTGAAATGGAAACTCACCACCAGCCCTACACATTACCCCCAAGCCGAAGCCTACTCCTGGTCCGTACAATGGCACTGACCCTTGCGTTAGCACGTAGCCTGACTCTCCCACGTTTCCGTACCCTCACCTGTGCCCTAAGCCTTGCCGTTCCCTAACCCTAACCGTAGCCCGGAACGAAAACCCACCACCATCCGTACACCTTACCCAACGCCGTAGCCTACTCCTGGCCCATAAGCTGGCATTGACCCGTGCGTCAGCATGAAGCCTGCCCCTCACACTTTTCCGTACCCTCACCAGTGCCCTAAGGCTTGCCGTTGCCTAACCCTCACCCTAGCCCGAAACGGAAACTCACCACCAGCCATACACCTTACCCACAAGCCGTGTCCTACTCCTGGTCCGTACACTGGCACTGACCCGTGCGTAGGCATGTAGCCTGCCCCTCCCACTTTTCCGTACCCTCACATGTGCCCTAAGCCTTGCCGTTTCTTAACCCTAACCCTAGCCTGGAACGGAAACCCACCACGAGCCTTACACCTTGCCCTACGCCGTAGCCTACGCCTGGCCCGTACGCTGGCACTGACCCGTGCGTCAGCACGTAGCCTGACCCTCCCACTTTTCCGTACCCTCACCTGTGCCCTAAGCCTTGCCGTTCCCTAACCCTAACCCTAGCCCAGAACAGAAACCCACCACCAGCCCTACACCTTACCCTATGCCGTAGCCTACTCCTGGCCCGTACGCTGGCACTGACCCGTGCGTCAGAACGTAGCCTGACCCTCCCACGTTTCCATACCCTCACCTGTGCCCTAAGACTTGCCGTTCCCTAAGCCTAACCGTAGCCCAGAACGAAAACCCACCACCAGCCCTACACCATACCCACAAGCCGTAGCCTACTCCTGGCCCATACGCTGGCACTGACCCGTGCGTCAGTACGTAGCCTGAACCTCCCACGTTTCCGTACCCTCACCTGTGCCCTAAGACTTGCCGTTCCCTAACCCTAACCCTAGCGTGAAACGGAAACTCACCACCAGCCCTACACCTTACCCCCAAGCCGTAGCCTACTCCTGGTCCGTACACTGGCACTGACACGTGCGTCAGCATGTAGCCTGACCCTCCCACTTTTCCGTACCCTCACCTCTGCCCTAAGCCTTGCCGTTCCCTAACCCTAACCCTAGCCCAGAACGGAAACCCACCACCAGCCCTACACCTTACCCTATGCCTTAGCCGACTCCTGGCCCGTACGCTGACACTGACACATGCGTCAGCACGTAGCCTGACCCTCCCACGTTTCCGTACCCTCACCTGTGCCCTAAGCCTTGCCGTTCCCTAACCCTAGCCCTAGCCCGGAACGGAAACCCACAACAAGCCCTACACCTTACCGTATGCCGTAGCCTACTCCTGGCCCGTATGCTGGCACTGACCTGTGCGTCAGCACGTAGCCTGACTCTCCCACGTTTCCGTACCCTCACCTGTGCCCTAAGCCTTGCCATTCCCTAACCCTAACCCTAGCCTGAAACGGAAACCCACCACCAGCACTACACGTTACCCTATGCCATAGCCTACACCTGGCCCGTACGCGGACACTGACCTGTGCTTCAGCACGTCGCCTGAACCTCCCACGTTACCGTACACTCACATGTGCCCTAAGCCTTGCCGTTCCCTAACCCTAACCCTAGCCCATAACGGAAACCCACCACCAGCCCTTAACCGTACCCACAAGCCGTAGCATACTCCTGGCCCGTACGCTGGCACTGACCCATGCGTCAGCACGTAGCCTGACCCTCCCACGTTTCCGTACCATCACCTGTGCCCTAAGCCTTGCCGTACCCTAACCCTAACCCTAGCCCGGCACGGAAACCCACCACCAACCTTACACTATATCCTACGCCGTAGCCTTCTCCTGGCCCGTACGCTGGCACTGACCCTTGCGTCAGCACGTAGCCTGACCCTCCCACGTTTCCGTACCCTCACCTGTGCCCTAAGCCTTGCCGTTCCCTAACCCTAACCCTAGCCCGGAACGGAAACCCACCACCAGCCTTACACCTTATCCCCACGCCGTAGCCTACTCCTGGCCCATACGCTGGCACTGACCCGTGCTTCAGTACGTAGCGTGAACCTCCCACGTTTCCGTACCCTCACCTGTGCCCTAAGCCTTGCCGTTGCCTAACCCCAACCCTAGCGTGAAACGGAAACTCACCACCAGCCCTACACATTACCCCCAAGCCGAAGCCTACTCCTGGTCCGTACACTGGCACTGACCCTTGCGTCAGCACGTAGCCTGACCCTCCCACGTTTCCGTACCCTCACCCGTGCCCTAAGCCTTGCCGTTCCCTACCCATAACCCTAGCCCGGAACGGAAACCCACGACCAGCCCTACACCTTTCCCTACGCCGTAGCCTACTCCTGGCCCGTACGCTGACACTGACCCGTGCGTCAGCATGTAGCCTGACCCTCCCATGTTTCCGTACCCTCATCTGTGCCCTAAGCCTTGCCGTTCCCTAACCCTAACCCTAGCCCGGAACGGAAAGCCACCACCAGCCCTACACCTTTCCCTACGCCGTAGCCTACACCTGGCCCGTAAGCTGGCACTGACCCGTGCGTCAGCACGTAGCCTGACCCTCCCACGTTTACGTATCCTCACCCGTGCCCTAAGCCTTGCCGTTCCCTAACCCTAACCCTACGCAGGAACGGGAACCATCCACCAGCCCTACACCTTTCCCTACGCCGTAGCTTACTCCTGTCCCGTACGCTGGCACTGACCCGTGCGTCAGCACGTAGCCTGACCCTCCCACTTTTCCGTACCCTCACCTGGGCCCTAAGCCTTGCCGTTCCCTAACCCTAACCCTAGCCCGGAACGGAAACCCACCACCAGCCCTACACCTTACCCTACGCCGTAGCCTACTCCTGGCCCGTACTCTGGCACTGACCCGTGCGTCAGCACGTAGCCTGACCCTCCCACGTTTCCGTACCCTCACCTGTGCCCCAAGCCTTGCCGTTCCCTAACCCTAACCGTAGCCCGGAACGAAAACCCACCACCATCCGTACACCTTACCCAACGCCGTAGCATACTCCTGGCCCATAAGCTGGCATTGACCCGTGCGTCAGCATGAAGCCAGCCCCTCCCACGTTTCCGTACCCTCACCTGTGCCCTAAGGCTTGCCGTTGCCTAACCCTAACCCTAGCCCGAAACGGAAACTCACCACCAGCCATACACCTTACCCACAAGCCGTGTCCTACTCCTGGTCCGTATACTGGCACTGACCCGTGCGTAGGCACGTAGCCTGACCCTCCCACTTTTCCGTACCCTCACATGTGCCCTAAGCCTTGCCGTTTCCTAACCCTAACCCTAGCCCGGAACGGAAACCCACCACGAGCCTTACACCTTGCCCTACGCCGTAGCCTACACCTGGCCCGTACGCTGGCACTGACCCGTGTGTCAGCACGTAGCCTGACCCTCCTACTTTTCCCTACCCTCACCTGTGCCCTAAGGCTTGCCGTTCCCTAACCCTAACCCTAGCCCGGAACGGAAACCCACCACGAGCCCTACACCTTACCCTATGCCGTAGCATACTCCTTGCCCGTACGCTGGCACTGACCCCTGCGTCAGAACGTAGCCTGACCCTCGCACGTTTCCGTACCCTCACCTGTGCCATAAGCCTTGCCATTGCCTAACCCTAACCCTAGAGTGAAACGGAAACTCACCAGCAGCCCTACAACTTTCCCGCAAGCCGTAGCCTACTCTTGGTCCGTACACTGGCACTGACCCGTGTGTCAGCACGTAGCCTGACCCTCCCACTTTTCCGTACCCTCAAATGTGCCCTAAGCCTTGCCGTTCCCTAACCCTAACCCTAGCCCGGAACGGAAACCTACCACCAGCACTACACCTTACCCTACGCCGTAGCCTACTACTGGACCGTACGCTGGCACTGACCCATGCGTCAGCACGTAGCCTGACCTTCCCACATTTCCGTACCCTCACCTGTGCCCTAAGCCTTGCCGCTCCCTAACAATAACCCTAGCCCGGAACGGAAACCCACCACCAGCCCTACACCTTACCATATGCCGTAGCCTACTCCTGGCCCGTACGCTGGCACTGACACGTGCGTCAGCATGTAGCCTGCCCCTCCCACGTTTCCGTACCCTCACCTGTGCCCTAAGCCTAGCCGTTCTCTATCCCTAACCCTAGCCCAGAACGGAAACCCACCACCAGCCCTACACCTTACCCTACGCCATAGCCTACTCCTGGGCCGTACGCTGGCACTGACCCGTGCGTCAGCACGAAGCCTGACCCTCCCACGTTTCCGTACCCTCAGCTGTGCCCTAAGCCTTGCCGTTCCCTAACCCTAACCCTAGCCCCGAACGGAAACACCCCACCTGCCCTACACCTTACCGTACACCGTAGCCTACTCCTGACCCGTACGCTGGCACTGACCCGTGCGTCAGCACGTAGCCTGTCCCTCCCACGTTTCCGTACCCTCACCTGTGCCCTAAGCCTTGCCGTTCCCTAACCATAACCCTAGCCCGGAACGGAAACCCACCACCAGCTCTACACCTTACCCTATGCCGTAGCCTACTCCTGGTCCGTAAGCTGACACAGACCCTTGCGTCAGAACGTAGCCTGACTCTCCCACGTTTCCGTACCCTCACCTGTGCCCTAAGCCTTGCCGTTCCCTAACCCTAAACCTAGCCCGAAACGGAAACCCACCACCAGCCCTACACCTTACAGTACGCCGTAGCCTACTCGTGGCCCGTACACTGGCACTGACCCGTGCGTCAGCACGTAGTCTGACCCTCCCACATTTCCGTACACTCACCTGTGCCCTAAGCCTTGCCGTTCCCTAACCCTAACCCCAGCCGGAATGGAAACCCACCACCAGCCCGACACCTTACCCTATGCCGTACCCTACTCCTAGGCCGTACGCTGGCACTGACCCGTGGGTCAACACATAGTCTGACCCTCCCACGTTTCCGTACCCTCACCTGGGCCGTAAGCCTTGCCGTTCCCTAACGCTAACCCTAGCCCATAACGGAAACCCACCACCAGCCCTTAACCTTACCCACAAGCCGTAGCACACTCCTGGCCCGTACGCTGGCACTGACCCGTGCGTCAGAACGTAGCCTGACCCTCCCACTTTTCCGTACCATCACCTGTGCCCTAAGCCTTGCCGTTCCCTAACCCTAACCCTAGCCCGGCACAGAAACCCACCACCAGCCCTACACTCTACCCTACGCCATGGCCTACTCCTGGCCCGTACGCTGTCACTGACCTTTGCGTCAGCACGTAGCCTGACCCACACACGTTTCCGTACCCTCATCTGTGCCCTAAGCCTTGCCGTTCCCTAACCCTAACCCTAGCCCGGAACGGAAACCCACCACCAGCCCTAGACATTACCCTACGCCGTAGCCTACTCCTGGCCTGTACACTGGCACTGACCCATGCGTCAGCACGTAGCCTGACGCTCCCACGTTTCTGTACCTTCACCTGTGCCCTAAGCCTTGCCGTTCCGTAACCCTAACCCTAGCCCGGAACGGAAACCCACCTCCAGCCCTAGACCTTTCCCTACGCCATAGCCTACTCCTGGCCTGTACGCTGGCACTGACCCGTGCATCATCACGTAGCCTGACCCTCAAACGTTTCCGTACCCTCACCTCTGCCCTAAGCCTTGCCGTTCCGTAACCGTAACCCTAGCCCAGAATGGAAACCCAACACCAGCCCTACAGCTTACCCCCAAGCCGTAGTCTACTCCTGGCACGTATGCTGGCACTGACCCATGCGTCAGCACGTAGCCTGACCCTCCCACGTTTCCGTACCCTCACCTATGCCCTAAGCCTTGACGTTCTCTAACCCTAACCCTAGCCGTAACGGAAACCCACCACCACCCCTACACCTTACCATATGCCGTAGCCTACACCTGGCCCGTACGCGGGCACTGACACGTGCGTCAGCACGTAGCCTGACCCTCCCAAGTTTCCGTACCCTCACCTGTGCCCTAAGCCTTGCCGTTCCCTAACAGTAACCCTAGCCTGGAACGGAAAGCCACCACCAGACTTAAACCTTACCCACAAGCCGTAGCCTACTCCTGGCCTGTACGCTGGCACTGACCCGTGCGTCAGGACGTAGTCTGACACTCCCACGTTTCCTTACCCTCACCTGTGCCCTAAGACTTGCCATTCCATAACCCTAACGCTAGACCGGAATGGAAAACCACCAACAGCCCTACACATTACCCTATGCCGCAGCCTAATCCTGGCCCGTATGCTGGCACTGACCCATGCGTCAGCACGTAGCCTGACCCTCCCACGTTTCTGTACCCTCACCTGTGCCCTAAGCCTTGCCGTTCCCTAACCCTAACCCTAGCCAGGAACGGAAACCCACCACCAGCCCTACACCTTACCCACAAGCCGTAGCCTACTCCTGGCCCGTACGCTGGCACTGACCCGTGCGTCAGCAAGTAGCCTGACCCTCCCACGTTTCCGTACCCTCACCTGTGCCCTAAGCCTAGCCCTTCCCTATCCGTAACCCTAGCCCGGAACGGAAACCCACCACCAGCCGTACACCTTACCCTACGCCGTAGCCTACTCCTGGCCTGTACGCTGGCACTGACCCGTTCGTCAGCACGAAGCCTGCCCCTCCCACGTTTCCATACCATCAACTGTGCCCTAAGCTTTGCCGTTCCCTAACCCTAACCCTAGCCCGCAACGGAAACCCACCACCAGCCCTAAACCTTACCCACAAGCCATAGCCTACTCCTGGCCCGTACGCTGGCACTGACCCGTTCGTCAGAACGAAGCCTGCCCCTCCCACGTTTCCGTACCATCACCTGTGCCCTAAGCTTTGCCGTTCCCTAACCCTAACCCTAGCCCAGAACGGAAACCCACCACCAGCCGAAAACCTTACCCTACGCCGTAGCCTACTCCTGGCCTGTACGCTGGCACTGACCCGTGCGTCAGCACGTAGCCAGACCCTCCCACGTTTCCGTAACCTCACCTGTGCCCTAAGCCTTGCCGTTTCCTAACCCTACCCCTAGCCCGGAACGGAAACCCACCACCAACCAGAGACCTTACCCTACGCCGTAGCCTACTCCGGGACTGTACGCTGACATTGACCCGTGCGTAAGCAGGTAGCCTGACCCCCCCACGTTTCCGTACCTTCACCTGTGCCCTAAGCCTTGCCGTTCCCTAACCCTAACCCTAGCCCGTAAGGGAAACCCACCACCAGGCCTAGACTTTACCCTACTCCGTAGCCTACTCTTTGCCCGTACACTGGCAATGACACGTGCGTCAGCACGTAGCCTGACCCCCCCATGTTTCCGTACCCTCACCTGTGCCCTAAGCCTTGCAGTTCCCTAACCCTAACCCTAGCCCGGAACGGAAACCCACCACCAGCCCTAAACCTTACCCACAAGCCGTAGGCTACTCCTGGCCCGTATGCTGGCACTAACCTGTGCGTCAGCATGTAGCCTGACCCTCCCACGTTTCCGTACCCTCACCTGTGACCTAAGCCTTGCCGTTCCCTAACCCTAATCCTAGCCCGGAACGGGAACCCACCACCAGCCCTACACCTTTCCCTACGCCGTAGCCTACTCCTGGCCTGTACGCTGTCACTGACACGTGCGTCAGCACGTAGCCAGACCCTCGCACGTTTCCGTACCCTCACCTGTGCCCTAAGCCTTGCCGTTCCCTAACACTAACCGTAGGCCGGAACGGAAAACCACCACCAGCCCTACACCTTTCCCTACGACGTAGCCTACTCCTGGCTCGTACGCTGGCACTGACCCGTGCGTCAGCACGTAGCCTGACCCTCCAACTTTTCCGTACCCTCACCTGTGCCCTAAGCCTTGCCGTTCCCTAACCCTAACTGTAGCCCGGAATAAAAACCCACCACCAGCCCTACACCTTACCCTACGCCGTAGCATACTCCTGGCCCGTACGCTGGCACTGACCCGTGCATCAGTACGTAGCCTGAACCTCCCACGTTTCTGTGCCCTCACCTGTGCCCTAAGCCTTGACGTTCCCTAACCCTAACCCAAGCCCGGAACGGAAACCCACCACCAGCCCTACACCTTACCCCCACGCCGGAGCCTACTCCTGGCCCGTATGCTGGCACTGACCCGTGAATCAGCACGTAGCCTGACCCTCCCACGTTTCCGTACCCTCGCCTGTGCCCTAAGACTTGCCATTCCCTAACCCTAACCCTAGCCTGGAACGGAAACCCACCACCAGCCCTACACCTTACCCTATGCCGTAACCTACACCTGGCCCGTACGCGGACACTGACCTGTGCTTCAGCACGTAGCCTGACCCTCCCACGTTACCGTACCCTCACATGTGCCCTAAGCCTTGCCGTTCCCTAAACCTAACCCTAGCCCGGAACGGAAACCCACCACCAGCCCTACACCATACCCTACGCCGTAGCCTACTCCTGGCCCGTACTCTGGCACTGACCCGTGCGTCAGCACGTAGCTTGACCCTCCCACGTTTCCGTACCCTCACATGTGCCCTAAGCCTTGCCGTTCCCTAACACTAACCCTAGCCCGGAAAGGAAACCCACCAACAGCCCTACACCTTACCCTACGCTGTAGCCTACTCCTGGCCCATACGCTGGCACTGAACCGTGCGTCAGCACGTAGCCTGACCCTCCCAAGTTTCCATACCCTCACCTGTGCCCTAAGCCTTGCCGTTCCATAACCCTAACCCTAACCAGAAACGGAAACCCACCAACAGCCCTACACCTTACGCCCAATCTGTAGCCTACTCCTGGCCCGTATGCTGACACTGACCCATGCGTCAGCACGTAGTCCGACACTCCCACGTTTCCGCACCCTCACCTGTGCCCTAAACCTTGCGGTTCTCTAACCCTAACCCTAGCCCGGAATGAAAACACACCACCAGCCCTACACTTTACCCCAAGCCGTAGCCTACTCCTAGCCTGTACGCTGGCAGTGACCCATGCGTCAGCACGTAGCCTGAACCTCCCACGTTTGCGTACCCTCACCTGTGCCCTAAGCCTTGCCGTTCCCTAACCCTAACCCTAGCCAGGAACGGAAACCCACCACCAGCCCTACACATTACCCTACGCCGTAGCCTACTCCTGGCCCGTACGCTGGCACGGACTCGTGCGTTAGCACGTAGCCTGAACCTCACACGTTTCCGTACCCTCACCTGTGCCCTAAGCCTTGCCGTTCCCTAACCCTTAGCCTAGCCCGGAACTGTAACCCACCACCAGCCCTACACCTTACCACCACGCCGGAGCCTAATCCTGGCCTGTATGCTGGCACTGACCCATGCGTCAGCACGTAGACTGACCCTCCCCCGATTCCGTAACCTTACCTGTGCCCTAAGCCTTGCCGTTCCCTAACCCTAACCCTAGCCCGGAACGGAAACCCACCACCAGCCGTACACCTTACGCTATGCCGTAGCCTACACCTGGCCCGTACTCGGGCACTGACCTGTGCTTCAGCACTTAGCCTGAACCTCCCATGTTACCGTACCCTCACCTGTACCCTAAGCCTTGCCGTTCCCTAACCCTAACCCTAGCCCATAACGGAAACCCACCACCAGCCCTTAAACCTACCCACAAGCCGTAGCATACTCCTGGCCCGTACGCTGGCACTGACCCGTTCGTCAGCACGTAGCCTGACCCTCCCACATTTCCGTACCATCACCTGTGCCCTAAGCCTTGCCATACCCTAACCCTAACCCTAGCCCGGAACGGAAACCCACCACCAACCCTACACTCTACCCTACACCGTAGCCTACTCCTGGCCCGTACGCTGGCACTGACCCTTGCGTCAGCAAGTAGCCTGACCCTCCGACGTTTCCGTAACCTCACCTGTGCCCTAAGCCTTGCCGTTCCCTAACACTAACCCTAGCCCGGAACGGAAACCCACCACCAGCCCTACACCTTACCCCCACGCCGTAGCCTACTCCTGACCCATACGCTGGCACTGACCCGTGCGTCAGCACATAGCCTGAACCTCCCACGTTTCCGTACCCTCACCTGTGCCCTAAGGCTTGCCGTTGCCTATCCCTAACCCTAGCGTGAAACGGAAACTCACCACCAGCCCTACACATTACCCACAAGGCGAAGCCTACTCCTGGTCCGTACAATGGCACTGACACTTGCGTCAGCACGTAGCCTGACCCTCCCACGTTTTCGTACCCTCACCCGTGCCCTAAGCCTTGCCGTTCCCTAACCATAACCCTAGCCCGGAACGGAAACCCACCACCAGCCCTACACCTTACCCTACGCCGTAGCCTACTCCTGGCCCGTACGCTGACACTGACACGTGCGTCAGCATGTAGCCTGACCCTCCCATGTTTCCGTACCCTCATCTGTGCCCTAAGCCTTGCCGTTCCCTAACCCTAACCCTAGCCCGGAACGGAAAGCCACCACCAGCCCTAAACCTTTCCCTACGCCGCAGCCTACTCCTGACCCCTAAGCTGGCACTGAACCGTGCGTCAGCACGTAGCCTGACCTTCCCACGTTTCTGTATCCTCACCTGTGCCCTAAGCCTTGCCGTAACCAACCCTAACCCTAGCCCGGAAGGGAAATCCACCACCAGCCCTAAATCTTACCCACAAGCCGTAGCCTACTCCTGGCTCGTACGCTGGCACTGACCTATGCGTCAGCATGTAGCCTGACCCTCCCACTTTTCCGTACCCTCACCTGGGCCCTAAGCCTTGCCGTTCCGTAACCCTAACCCTAGCCCGGAACGGAAACACACCACCAGCCCTACACCTTACCCTATGCCGTTGCCTATTCCTTGACCGTACGCTGGCAGTGACCCATGCGTCAGCACGTAGCCAGACCCTCCCACGTTTCCGTACCCTCAACTGTGCCCTAAGCCTTGCCGTTCCCTAACCCTAACCGTAGCCCGGAACGAAAACTCACAACAAGCCGTACACCTTACTCAACGCCGTAGCCTACTCCTGGCCCATACGCTGGCATTGACCCGTGCGTCAGTACTTAGCCTGACCCTCCCACGTTTCCGTACCCTCACCTGTGCCTTGAGCCTTGCCGTTCTCTAACCCTAACGCTAGCCCGGAACGGAAACCCACCACCAGCCCTACACCTTACCCTACGCCGTAGCCTACTCCTTGCCCGTACGCTGGCACTGACCCGTGCGTCAGAACGTAGCCTGACCCTCCCACGTTTCCGTACCCTCACCTGTGCCCTAAGACTTGCCGTTCCCTAACCCTAACCGTAGCCCAGAACGAAAACCCACCACCAGCCCTACACCTTACCCACAAGCCGTAGCCGACTCCTGGCCCATACGCTGGTACTGACCCGTGCGTCAGTACGTAGCCTGAACCTCCCACGTTTCCGTACCCTCACCTGTGCCCTAAGACTTGCCGTTCCCTAACCCTAACCCTAGCGTGAAACGGAAACTCACCACCAGCCCTAAACCTTACCTCCAAGCCGTAGCCTACTCCTGGTCCGTACACTGGCACTGACACGTGCGTCAGCACGTAGCTTGACCCTCCCACTTTTCCGTACCCTCACCTGTGCCTTAAGGCTTGCCGTTGCCTAACCCTAACCGTAGCGCTAAACGGAAACCCACCACCAACCCTACACCTTACCCACAAGCCGTGTCCTACTCCTAGTCCGTACACTGGCACTGACCCGTGCGTCAGCACGAAGCCTGCCCCTCCCTCGTTTCTGTACCCTCACCTGTGCCCTAAGCCTTGACGTTCCCTAACCCTAACCCTAGCCCGGAATGGAAACCCACCACCAGCCCTACACCTTATCCCCACGCCGTAGCATACTCCTGGCCCGTATGCTGGCACTGACCCGTGCGTCAGCACGTAGCCTGACCCTCCCACGTTTCCGTACCCTCACCTGTGCCCTAAGCCTTGCCGTTCCCTAACCCTAACCCTAGCCCGGCACGGAAACACAACACTAGCCCTACACCTTACCCTACAACGTAGCCTACTCTTTGCCCGTACGCTGGCAATGACAGGTGCGTCAGCACGTAGCCTGACCCCCCCACGTTTCCGTACCCTCACCTGTGCCCTAAGCCTTTCCGTTCCCTAACCCTAACCCTAGCCCGGAACAGAAACCCACCACCAGCCCTAAACCTTACCCACAAGCCGTAGCCTACTCCTGGCCCGTACGCTGGCACTGACCCGTGCGTCAACAAGAAGCCTGCCCCTCCCTCGTTTCCGTACCCTCACCTGTGCTCTAAGCCTTGCCGTTCCCTAACCCTAACCCTAGCCCGAACGGAAATCCACCACCAGCCCTACACCATACCCTACGCCGTAGGCTACTCCTGGCCCGTACGCTGGCAATGACACGTGCGACAGCATTTAGCCTGACTCTCCCACGTTTACGTACCCTCAACTGTGCCCTAAGCCTTGCCGTTCCCTAACCCTAGCCCTAGCCTTGAACGGAAACACACCACCAGCCCTACACATTTCCATACGCCGTATCCTACTCCTGGCCCGTACGCTGGCACTGACCCGTGCGTCAGCACGTAGTCTGACCCCCCACTTTTCCGTACCCTCACATGTGCCCTAAGCCTTGCCGTTTCTTAACCCTAACCCTAGCCCGGAACGGAAACCCACCACGAGCCTTACACCTTGCCCTACGCCGTAGCCTACTCCTGGCCCGTACGCTGGCACTGACCCGTGCGTCAGCACGTAGCCTGACCCTCCCACTTTTCCGTACCCTCACCTGTGCCCTAAGCCTTGCCGTTCCCTAACCCTAACCCTAGCCCGGAACGGAAACCCACCACGAGCCTTACACCTTGCCCTACGCCGTAGCCTACTCCTGGCCCGTACGCTGGCACTGACCCGTGCGTCAGCACGTAGCCTGACCCTCCCACTTTTCCGTACCCTCACCTGTGCCCTAAGCCTTGCCGTTCCCTAACCCTAACCCTAGCCCGGAACGGAAACCCACCACCAGCCCTACACCTTACCCTATGCCGTAGCCTACTCCTTGCCCGTACGCTGGCACTGACCCGTGCGTCAGAACGTAGCCTGACCCTCCCACGTTTCCATACCCTCACCTGTGCCCTAAGACTTGCCGTTCCCTAACCCTAACCGTAGCCCAGAACGAAAACCCACCACCAGCCCTACACCATACCCACAAGCCGTAGCCTACTCCTGGCCCATACGCTGGCACTGACCCGTGCGTCAGTATGTAGCCTGAACCTCCCACGTTTCCGTACCCTCACCTGTGCCCTCAGACTTGCCGTTCCCTAACCCTAACCCTAGCGTGAAACGGAAACTCACCACCAGCCCTACACCTTACCCCCAAGCCGTAGCCTACTCCTGGTCCGTACACTGGCACTGACACGTGCGTCAGCATGTAGCCTGACCCTCCCACTTTTCCGTACCCTCACCTGTGCCCTAAGCCTTGCCGTTACTAACCATAACCCTAGCCCGGAACGGAAACCCACCAGCAGCCCTACACCTTACCCTACGCCGTAGTCTACTCCTGGCCCGTACGCTGACACTGACCCGTGCGTCAGCACGTAGCCTGACCCTCCCACGTTTCCGTACCCTCACCTGTGCCCTAAGCCTTGCCGTTCCCTAACCCTAACCCTAGCCCGGAAAGGAAACCCACCACCAGCCCTACACCTTACCGTATGCCGTAGCCTACTCCTAGCCCGTATGCTGGCACGGACCAGTGCGTCAGCACGTAGCCTGACCGTCCCACATTTCCGTACTCTCACCTGTGCCCTAAGCCTTGCCATTCCCTAACCCTAACCGTAGCCCGGAATGAAAACCCACCACCAGCCCTACAGCTTACCCTACGCCGTAGCCTACTCCTGACCCGTACGCTGGCACTGACACGTGCGTCAGCACGTAGCCTGACCCTCCCACGTTTCCGTACGCTCACCTGTGCCCTAAGCCTTGCCGTTCCCTAACCCCATGCCTAGCCCGGAACGGAAACCCACCAACAGCCCTACAACTAAACCCCAAGCCGTAGCGTACTCCTGGCCGGTACGCTGGCACTGACACGTGCGTCAGCACGTAGACTGACCCTCACACGTTTCCGTACCGTCACCTGTGCCCTAAGCCTTGCCGTTCCCTAACCCTAACCCTAGCCCGGAACAGAAACCCACCACCAGCCCTACACTCTACCCTACGCCGTAGCCTACTCCTGGCCCGTACGCTGGCACTGACCCTTGCATCAGCACGTAGCCTGACCCTCCCAAGTTTCCGTACCCTCATCTGTGCCCTAAGCCTTGACGTTCCCTAACCCAAACCCTAGCCTGGAACGGAAACCCACCACCAGCCCTACACCTTACCCCCACGCCGTAGCCTACTTCTGGCCGGTATGCTGGCACTGACCCGTGCGTCAGCACGTAACCTGACCCTCCCACGTTTCCGCACCCTCACCTGTGCCCTAAGCCTAGCCGTTCCCTAACCCTAAACCTAGCCCGGAACGGAAACCCACCACCAGCACTAAACCTTACCCACAAGCCATAGCCTACTCCTGGCCCGTACGCTGGCACTGACCCGTTCGTCAGCACGAAGCCTGCCCCTCCCACGTTTCCGTACCATCACCTGTGCCCTAAGCTTTGCCGTTCCCTAACCCTAACCCTAGCCCGGAACGGAAACCCACCACCAGCCGAACACCTTACCCTACGCCGTAGCTTACTCCTGGCCTGTACGCTGGCACTGACCCGTGCGTCAGCACGTAGCCAGACCCTCCCACGTTTCCGTAACCTCACCTGTGCCCTAAGCCTTGCCGTTTCCTAACCCTACCCCTAGCACAGAACGGAAACCCACCACCAGCCCTAGACCTTACCCTACGCCGTAGCCTACTCCGGGACTGTACGCTGACATTGACACGTGCGTAAGCACGTAGCCTGACCCCCCCCACGTTTCCGTACACTCACCTGTGCCCTAAGCCTTGCAGTCCCCTAACCCTAACCTTAGCCCGGAACGGAAACCCACCACCAGCCCTAAACCTTACCCACAAGCCGTAGGCTACTCCTGGCCCATACGCTGGCACTAACCTGTGCGTCAGCATGTAGCCTGACCCTCCCACGTTTCCGTACACTCACCTGTGACCTAAGCCTTGCCGTTCCCTAACCCTAACCCTAGCCCGGAACGGGAAACCACCACCAGCCCTACACCTTTCCCTACGCCGTAGCCTACTCCTGGCCCGTACGCTGGCACTGACCCGTGCGTCAGCACGTAGCCTGACCCTCCCACTTTTCCGTACCCTCACCTGGGCCCTAAGCCTTGCCATTCCCTAACCCTAACCCAAGCCCGGAACGGAAACCCACCACCAGCCCTAAACCTTACACTATGCCGTAGCCTACTCCTTGCCCGTACGCTGGCACTGACCCATTCGTCAGCACGGAGCTGGACCCTCGCACGTTTCGGTACCCTCACCTGTGCCCTAAGCCTTGCCGTTCCCTAACACTAACCGTAGCCCGGAACGGAAAACCACCACCAGCCTTACACCTTTCCCTACGACGTAGCCTACTCCTGGCCCGTACGCTGGCACTGACCCGTGCGTCAGCACGTAGCCTGACCCTCCAACTTTTCCGTACCCTCACCTGTGCCCTAAGCCTTGCCGTTCCCTAACCCTAACCATAGCCCGGAATAAAAACCCACCACCAGCCCTACATCTTACCCTACGCCGTAGCGTACTCCTGGCCCGTACGCTGGCACTGACCCGTGCATCAGTACGTAGCCTGACCCTCCCACGTTTCCGTGCCCTCACCTGTGCCCTAAGCCTTGACGTTCCCTAACCCTAACCCAAGCCCGGAACGGAAACCCACCACCAGCCCTACACATTACCCCCACGCCGTAGCCTACTCCTGGCCCGTATGCTGGCACTGACCCGTGCATCAGCACGTAGCCTGACCCTCCCACGTTTCCGTACCCTCACCTGTGCCCTAAGACTTGCCATTCCCTAACCCTAACCCTAGCTCGGAACAGAAAGCCACCACCAGCCCTACACCTTACCCTATGCCGTAGCCTACACCTGGCCCGTACGCGGACACTGACCTGTGCTTCAGCACGTAGGCTGACCCTCCCACGTTACCGTACCCTCACCTGTGCCCTAAGCCTTGCCGTTCCCTAACCCTAACCCTAGCCCATATCGGAAACCCACCACCAGCCCTTAACCTTACCCACAAGCCGTAGCATACTCCTGGCCCGTACGCTGGCAGTGACCCGTGCGTCAGCATGTAGCCTGACCCTCCCACGTTTCCGTACCATCACCTGTGCCCTAAGCCTTGCCGTACCCTAACCCTAACCCTAGCCCGGCACGGAAACCCACCACCATCCCTACACTCTACCCTACGCCGTAGCCTACTCCTGGCCCGTACGCTGGCACTGACCCGTGCATCAGCACGTAGCCTGACCCTCCCATGTTTCCGTACCCTCATCTGTGCTCTACGCCTTGCCGTTCCCTAACCCTAACCCTAGCCCGGAACGGAAACCCACCACCAGCCCTACACCTTACCCCCACGCCGTAGCCTACTCCTGGACCATACGCTGGCACTGACCCATGTGTCAGTACGTAGCCTGAACCTCCCACGTTTCCGTACCCTCACCTGTGCCCTAAGCCTTGCCGTTGCCTAACCCTAACCCTAGCGTGAAACAGAAACTCACCACCAGCCCTACACCTTACCCCCAAGCCGTATCCTAGTCCTGCTCCGTACACTGGCACTGACCCGTGCGTCAGCACGTAGCCTGACCCTCCCACTTTTCCGTACCCTCACCTGTGCCCTACGCCTTGCCGTTCCCTAACCCTAACCCTAGCCCGGAACGGAAACCCACCACACGCCCTAAACCTTACCCACAAGCC
This sequence comes from Mesoplodon mirus, assembly GCF_964341445.2. Taxonomy (NCBI): domain Eukaryota; kingdom Metazoa; phylum Chordata; class Mammalia; order Artiodactyla; family Ziphiidae; genus Mesoplodon; species Mesoplodon mirus. The sequence continues at coordinate 103,461,143 of NC_138987.1, read as the reverse complement.
GTAGCCTACTCCTGGCCCGTACGCTGGCACTGACCTGTTCGTCAGCATGTAGCCTGACCCTCCCACGTTTCCGTACCCTCACCTGTGCCCTAAGCCTTGGCGTTCCCTAACCCTAACCCTAGCGCGGAACGGAAACCCACCAGCAGCCCTACACCTTTCCCTACACCGTAGCCTACTCCTGGCCCGTACGCTGGCACTGACCCGTGCGTCAGCACATAGCCTGACCCTCCCACGTTTCCGTACCCTCACCTGTGCCCTAAGCCTTGCCGTTCCCTAACCCTAACCGTAGCCCGGAACGAAAACCCACCACCAGCCTTACACCTTACCCAACGCCGTAGCCAACTACTGGCCCATACTCTGGCACTGACCCATGCGTCAGTACTTAGCCTGACCCTCCCACGTTTCTGTACCCTCACCTGTGCCCTAAGGCTTACCGTTGCCTAACCCTAACCCTAGCACGGAACGGAAACCCACCACCAGCCCTAAACCTTTCCCTACGGGGTAGCCTACTCCTCGCCCGTACGCTGGCACTGTCCCGTTCGTCAGCATGTAGTTTGACCCTCCCACGTTTCTGTACCATCACCTGTGCCCTAAGCCTTGTCGTTCCCTAACCATAACCCTAGCCCGGAACGGAAACCCACCACCAGGCCTACACCTTACCGTACACCGTAGCCTACTCCTGGCCCGTACGCTGGCACTGACCAGTGCGTCAGCACGTAGCCAGACCCTCCCACGTTTCCGTACCCTCACCTGTGCCCTAAGCCTTGCCGTTCCCTAACCCTAACTCTAGCCTGTAACAGAAACCACCACCAGCCCTACACCTTTCCCTACGACGTAGCCTACTCCTGGCCTGTACGCTGGCACTGACCCGTGCATCATCACGTAGCCTGACCCTCAAACGTTTCCGTACCCTCAGCTGTGCCCTAAGCCTTGCCGTTCCGTAACCCTTACCCTAGCCCAGAACGGAAACCCAACACCAGCCCTAAGGCTTACCCCCAAGCCGTAGCCTACTCCTGGCACGTATGCTGGCACTGACCCGTGCGTCAGCACGTAGCCTGACCCTCCCCCGTTTCCGTACCCTCACCTGTGCCCTAAGCCTTGCCGTTCCCTAACAATAACCCTAGCCCGGAACGGAAACCCACCACCAGCCCTACACCTTACCATATGCCGTAGCCTACTCCTGGCCCGTACGCTGGCACTGACACGTGCGTCAGCATGTAGCCTGCCCCTCCCACGTTTCCGTACCCTCACCTGTGCCCTAAGCCTAGCCGTTCTCTATCCCTAACCCTAGCCCAGAACGGAAACCCACCACCAGCCCTACACCTTACCCTACGCCATAGCCTACTCCTGGGCCGTACGCTGGCACTGACCCGTGCGTCAGCACGAAGCCTGACCCTCCCACGTTTCCGTACCCTCAGCTGTGCCCTAAGCCTTGCCGTTCCCTAACCCTAACCCTAGCCCCGAACGGAAACACCCCACCTGCCCTACACCTTACCGTACACCGTAGCCTACTCCTGACCCGTACGCTGGCACTGACCCGTGCGTCAGCACGTAGCCTGTCCCTCCCACGTTTCCGTACCCTCACCTGTGCCCTAAGCCTTGCCGTTCCCTAACCATAACCCTAGCCCGGAACGGAAACCCACCACCAGCTCTACACCTTACCCTATGCCGTAGCCTACTCCTGGTCCGTAAGCTGACACAGACCCTTGCGTCAGAACGTAGCCTGACTCTCCCACGTTTCCGTACCCTCACCTGTGCCCTAAGCCTTGCCGTTCCCTAACCCTAAACCTAGCCCGAAACGGAAACCCACCACCAGCCCTACACCTTACAGTACGCCGTAGCCTACTCGTGGCCCGTACACTGGCACTGACCCGTGCGTCAGCACGTAGTCTGACCCTCCCACATTTCCGTACACTCACCTGTGCCCTAAGCCTTGCCGTTCCCTAACCCTAACCCCAGCCGGAATGGAAACCCACCACCAGCCCGACACCTTACCCTATGCCGTACCCTACTCCTAGGCCGTACGCTGGCACTGACCCGTGGGTCAACACATAGTCTGACCCTCCCACGTTTCCGTACCCTCACCTGGGCCGTAAGCCTTGCCGTTCCCTAACGCTAACCCTAGCCCATAACGGAAACCCACCACCAGCCCTTAACCTTACCCACAAGCCGTAGCACACTCCTGGCCCGTACGCTGGCACTGACCCGTGCGTCAGAACGTAGCCTGACCCTCCCACTTTTCCGTACCATCACCTGTGCCCTAAGCCTTGCCGTTCCCTAACCCTAACCCTAGCCCGGCACAGAAACCCACCACCAGCCCTACACTCTACCCTACGCCATGGCCTACTCCTGGCCCGTACGCTGTCACTGACCTTTGCGTCAGCACGTAGCCTGACCCACACACGTTTCCGTACCCTCATCTGTGCCCTAAGCCTTGCCGTTCCCTAACCCTAACCCTAGCCCGGAACGGAAACCCACCACCAGCCCTAGACATTACCCTACGCCGTAGCCTACTCCTGGCCTGTACACTGGCACTGACCCATGCGTCAGCACGTAGCCTGACGCTCCCACGTTTCTGTACCTTCACCTGTGCCCTAAGCCTTGCCGTTCCGTAACCCTAACCCTAGCCCGGAACGGAAACCCACCTCCAGCCCTAGACCTTTCCCTACGCCATAGCCTACTCCTGGCCTGTACGCTGGCACTGACCCGTGCATCATCACGTAGCCTGACCCTCAAACGTTTCCGTACCCTCACCTCTGCCCTAAGCCTTGCCGTTCCGTAACCGTAACCCTAGCCCAGAATGGAAACCCAACACCAGCCCTACAGCTTACCCCCAAGCCGTAGTCTACTCCTGGCACGTATGCTGGCACTGACCCATGCGTCAGCACGTAGCCTGACCCTCCCACGTTTCCGTACCCTCACCTATGCCCTAAGCCTTGACGTTCTCTAACCCTAACCCTAGCCGTAACGGAAACCCACCACCACCCCTACACCTTACCATATGCCGTAGCCTACACCTGGCCCGTACGCGGGCACTGACACGTGCGTCAGCACGTAGCCTGACCCTCCCAAGTTTCCGTACCCTCACCTGTGCCCTAAGCCTTGCCGTTCCCTAACAGTAACCCTAGCCTGGAACGGAAAGCCACCACCAGACTTAAACCTTACCCACAAGCCGTAGCCTACTCCTGGCCTGTACGCTGGCACTGACCCGTGCGTCAGGACGTAGTCTGACACTCCCACGTTTCCTTACCCTCACCTGTGCCCTAAGACTTGCCATTCCATAACCCTAACGCTAGACCGGAATGGAAAACCACCAACAGCCCTACACATTACCCTATGCCGCAGCCTAATCCTGGCCCGTATGCTGGCACTGACCCATGCGTCAGCACGTAGCCTGACCCTCCCACGTTTCTGTACCCTCACCTGTGCCCTAAGCCTTGCCGTTCCCTAACCCTAACCCTAGCCAGGAACGGAAACCCACCACCAGCCCTACACCTTACCCACAAGCCGTAGCCTACTCCTGGCCCGTACGCTGGCACTGACCCGTGCGTCAGCAAGTAGCCTGACCCTCCCACGTTTCCGTACCCTCACCTGTGCCCTAAGCCTAGCCCTTCCCTATCCGTAACCCTAGCCCGGAACGGAAAACCACCACCAGCCGTACACCTTACCCTACGCCGTAGCCTACTCCTGGCCTGTACGCTGGCACTGACCCGTTCGTCAGCACGAAGCCTGCCCCTCCCACGTTTCCATACCATCAACTGTGCCCTAAGCTTTGCCGTTCCCTAACCCTAACCCTAGCCCGCAACGGAAACCCACCACCAGCCCTAAACCTTACCCACAAGCCATAGCCTACTCCTGGCCCGTACGCTGGCACTGACCCGTTCGTCAGAACGAAGCCTGCCCCTCCCACGTTTCCGTACCATCACCTGTGCCCTAAGCTTTGCCGTACCCTAACCCTAACCCTAGCCCAGAACGGAAACCCACCACCAGCCGAAAACCTTACCCTACGCCGTAGCCTACTCCTGGCCTGTACGCTGGCACTGACCCGTGCGTCAGCACGTAGCCAGACCCTCCCACGTTTCCGTAACCTCACCTGTGCCCTAAGCCTTGCCGTTTCCTAACCCTACCCCTAGCCCGGAACGGAAACCCACCACCAACCAGAGACCTTACCCTACGCCGTAGCCTACTCCGGGACTGTACGCTGACATTGACCCGTGCGTAAGCAGGTAGCCTGACCCCCCCACGTTTCCGTACCTTCACCTGTGCCCTAAGCCTTGCCGTTCCCTAACCCTAACCCTAGCCCGTAAGGGAAACCCACCACCAGGCCTAGACTTTACCCTACTCCGTAGCCTACTCTTTGCCCGTACACTGGCAATGACACGTGCGTCAGCACGTAGCCTGACCCCCCCATGTTTCCGTACCCTCACCTGTGCCCTAAGCCTTGCAGTTCCCTAACCCTAACCCTAGCCCGGAACGGAAACCCACCACCAGCCCTAAACCTTACCCACAAGCCGTAGGCTACTCCTGGCCCGTATGCTGGCACTAACCTGTGCGTCAGCATGTAGCCTGACCCTCCCACGTTTCCGTACCCTCACCTGTGACCTAAGCCTTGCCGTTCCCTAACCCTAATCCTAGCCCGGAACGGGAACCCACCACCAGCCCTACACCTTTCCCTACGCCGTAGCCTACTCCTGGCCTGTACGCTGTCACTGACACGTGCGTCAGCACGTAGCCAGACCCTCGCACGTTTCCGTACCCTCACCTGTGCCCTAAGCCTTGCCGTTCCCTAACACTAACCGTAGGCCGGAACGGAAAACCACCACCAGCCCTACACCTTTCCCTACGACGTAGCCTACTCCTGGCTCGTACGCTGGCACTGACCCGTGCGTCAGCACGTAGCCTGACCCTCCAACTTTTCCGTACCCTCACCTGTGCCCTAAGCCTTGCCGTTCCCTAACCCTAACTGTAGCCCGGAATAAAAACCCACCACCAGCCCTACACCTTACCCTACGCCGTAGCATACTCCTGGCCCGTACGCTGGCACTGACCCGTGCATCAGTACGTAGCCTGAACCTCCCACGTTTCTGTGCCCTCACCTGTGCCCTAAGCCTTGACGTTCCCTAACCCTAACCCAAGCCCGGAACGGAAACCCACCACCAGCCCTACACCTTACCCCCACGCCGGAGCCTACTCCTGGCCCGTATGCTGGCACTGACCCGTGAATCAGCACGTAGCCTGACCCTCCCACGTTTCCGTACCCTCGCCTGTGCCCTAAGACTTGCCATTCCCTAACCCTAACCCTAGCCTGGAACGGAAACCCACCACCAGCCCTACACCTTACCCTATGCCGTAACCTACACCTGGCCCGTACGCGGACACTGACCTGTGCTTCAGCACGTAGCCTGACCCTCCCACGTTACCGTACCCTCACATGTGCCCTAAGCCTTGCCGTTCCCTAAACCTAACCCTAGCCCGGAACGGAAACCCACCACCAGCCCTACACCATACCCTACGCCGTAGCCTACTCCTGGCCCGTACTCTGGCACTGACCCGTGCGTCAGCACGTAGCTTGACCCTCCCACGTTTCCGTACCCTCACATGTGCCCTAAGCCTTGCCGTTCCCTAACACTAACCCTAGCCCGGAAAGGAAACCCACCAACAGCCCTACACCTTACCCTACGCTGTAGCCTACTCCTGGCCCATACGCTGGCACTGAACCGTGCGTCAGCACGTAGCCTGACCCTCCCAAGTTTCCATACCCTCACCTGTGCCCTAAGCCTTGCCGTTCCATAACCCTAACCCTAACCAGAAACGGAAACCCACCAACAGCCCTACACCTTACGCCCAATCTGTAGCCTACTCCTGGCCCGTATGCTGACACTGACCCATGCGTCAGCACGTAGTCCGACACTCCCACGTTTCCGCACCCTCACCTGTGCCCTAAACCTTGCGGTTCTCTAACCCTAACCCTAGCCCGGAATGAAAACACACCACCAGCCCTACACTTTACCCCAAGCCGTAGCCTACTCCTAGCCTGTACGCTGGCAGTGACCCATGCGTCAGCACGTAGCCTGAACCTCCCACGTTTGCGTACCCTCACCTGTGCCCTAAGCCTTGCCGTTCCCTAACCCTAACCCTAGCCAGGAACGGAAACCCACCACCAGCCCTACACATTACCCTACGCCGTAGCCTACTCCTGGCCCGTACGCTGGCACGGACTCGTGCGTTAGCACGTAGCCTGAACCTCACACGTTTCCGTACCCTCACCTGTGCCCTAAGCCTTGCCGTTCCCTAACCCTTAGCCTAGCCCGGAACTGTAACCCACCACCAGCCCTACACCTTACCACCACGCCGGAGCCTAATCCTGGCCTGTATGCTGGCACTGACCCATGCGTCAGCACGTAGACTGACCCTCCCCCGATTCCGTAACCTTACCTGTGCCCTAAGCCTTGCCGTTCCCTAACCCTAACCCTAGCCCGGAACGGAAACCCACCACCAGCCGTACACCTTACGCTATGCCGTAGCCTACACCTGGCCCGTACTCGGGCACTGACCTGTGCTTCAGCACTTAGCCTGAACCTCCCATGTTACCGTACCCTCACCTGTACCCTAAGCCTTGCCGTTCCCTAACCCTAACCCTAGCCCATAACGGAAACCCACCACCAGCCCTTAAACCTACCCACAAGCCGTAGCATACTCCTGGCCCGTACGCTGGCACTGACCCGTTCGTCAGCACGTAGCCTGACCCTCACACATTTCCGTACCATCACCTGTGCCCTAAGCCTTGCCATACCCTAACCCTAACCCTAGCCCGGAACGGAAACCCACCACCAACCCTACACTCTACCCTACACCGTAGCCTAATCCTGGCCCGTACGCTGGCACTGACCCTTGCGTCAGCAAGTAGCCTGACCCTCCGACGTTTCCGTAACCTCACCTGTGCCCTAAGCCTTGCCGTTCCCTAACACTAACCCTAGCCCGGAACGGAAACCCACCACCAGCCCTACACCTTACCCCCACGCCGTAGCCTACTCCTGACCCATACGCTGGCACTGACCCGTGCGTCAGCACATAGCCTGAACCTCCCACGTTTCCGTACCCTCACCTGTGCCCTAAGGCTTGCCGTTGCCTATCCCTAACCCTAGCGTGAAACGGAAACTCACCACCAGCCCTACACATTACCCACAAGGCGAAGCCTACTCCTGGTCCGTACAATGGCACTGACACTTGCGTCAGCACGTAGCCTGACCCTCCCACGTTTTCGTACCCTCACCCGTGCCCTAAGCCTTGCCGTTCCCTAACCATAACCCTAGCCCGGAACGGAAACCCACCACCAGCCCTACACCTTACCCTACGCCGTAGCCTACTCCTGGCCCGTACGCTGACACTGACACGTGCGTCAGCATGTAGCCTGACCCTCCCATGTTTCCGTACCCTCATCTGTGCCCTAAGCCTTGCCGTTCCCTAACCCTAACCCTAGCCCGGAACGGAAAGCCACCACCAGCCCTAAACCTTTCCCTACGCCGCAGCCTACTCCTGACCCCTAAGCTGGCACTGAACCGTGCGTCAGCACGTAGCCTGACCTTCCCACGTTTCTGTATCCTCACCTGTGCCCTAAGCCTTGCCGTAACCAACCCTAACCCTAGCCCGGAAGGGAAATCCACCACCAGCCCTAAATCTTACCCACAAGCCGTAGCCTACTCCTGGCTCGTACGCTGGCACTGACCTATGCGTCAGCATGTAGCCTGACCCTCCCACTTTTCCGTACCCTCACCTGGGCCCTAAGCCTTGCCGTTCCGTAACCCTAACCCTAGCCCGGAACGGAAACACACCACCAGCCCTACACCTTACCCTATGCCGTTGCCTATTCCTTGACCGTACGCTGGCAGTGACCCATGCGTCAGCACGTAGCCAGACCCTCCCACGTTTCCGTACCCTCAACTGTGCCCTAAGCCTTGCCGTTCCCTAACCCTAACCGTAGCCCGGAACGAAAACTCACAACAAGCCGTACACCTTACTCAACGCCGTAGCCTACTCCTGGCCCATACGCTGGCATTGACCCGTGCGTCAGTACTTAGCCTGACCCTCCCACGTTTCCGTACCCTCACCTGTGCCTTGAGCCTTGCCGTTCTCTAACCCTAACGCTAGCCCGGAACGGAAACCCACCACCAGCCCTACACCTTACCCTACGCCGTAGCCTACTCCTTGCCCGTACGCTGGCACTGACCCGTGCGTCAGAACGTAGCCTGACCCTCCCACGTTTCCGTACCCTCACCTGTGCCCTAAGACTTGCCGTTCCCTAACCCTAACCGTAGCCCAGAACGAAAACCCACCACCAGCCCTACACCTTACCCACAAGCCGTAGCCGACTCCTGGCCCATACGCTGGTACTGACCCGTGCGTCAGTACGTAGCCTGAACCTCCCACGTTTCCGTACCCTCACCTGTGCCCTAAGACTTGCCGTTCCCTAACCCTAACCCTAGCGTGAAACGGAAACTCACCACCAGCCCTAAACCTTACCTCCAAGCCGTAGCCTACTCCTGGTCCGTACACTGGCACTGACACGTGCGTCAGCACGTAGCTTGACCCTCCCACTTTTCCGTACCCTCACCTGTGCCTTAAGGCTTGCCGTTGCCTAACCCTAACCGTAGCGCTAAACGGAAACCCACCACCAACCCTACACCTTACCCACAAGCCGTGTCCTACTCCTAGTCCGTACACTGGCACTGACCCGTGCGTCAGCACGAAGCCTGCCCCTCCCTCGTTTCTGTACCCTCACCTGTGCCCTAAGCCTTGACGTTCCCTAACCCTAACCCTAGCCCGGAATGGAAACCCACCACCAGCCCTACACCTTATCCCCACGCCGTAGCATACTCCTGGCCCGTATGCTGGCACTGACCCGTGCGTCAGCACGTAGCCTGACCCTCCCACGTTTCCGTACCCTCACCTGTGCCCTAAGCCTTGCCGTTCCCTAACCCTAACCCTAGCCCGGCACGGAAACACAACACTAGCCCTACACCTTACCCTACAACGTAGCCTACTCTTTGCCCGTACGCTGGCAATGACAGGTGCGTCAGCACGTAGCCTGACCCCCCCACGTTTCCGTACCCTCACCTGTGCCCTAAGCCTTTCCGTTCCCTAACCCTAACCCTAGCCCGGAACAGAAACCCACCACCAGCCCTAAACCTTACCCACAAGCCGTAGCCTACTCCTGGCCCGTACGCTGGCACTGACCCGTGCGTCAACAAGAAGCCTGCCCCTCCCTCGTTTCCGTACCCTCACCTGTGCTCTAAGCCTTGCCGTTCCCTAACCCTAACCCTAGCCCGAACGGAAATCCACCACCAGCCCTACACCATACCCTACGCCGTAGGCTACTCCTGGCCCGTACGCTGGCAATGACACGTGCGACAGCATTTAGCCTGACTCTCCCACGTTTACGTACCCTCAACTGTGCCCTAAGCCTTGCCGTTCCCTAACCCTAGCCCTAGCCTTGAACGGAAACACACCACCAGCCCTACACATTTCCATACGCCGTATCCTACTCCTGGCCCGTACGCTGGCACTGACCCGTGCGTCAGCACGTAGTCTGACCCCCCACTTTTCCGTACCCTCACATGTGCCCTAAGCCTTGCCGTTTCTTAACCCTAACCCTAGCCCGGAACGGAAACCCACCACGAGCCTTACACCTTGCCCTACGCCGTAGCCTACTCCTGGCCCGTACGCTGGCACTGACCCGTGCGTCAGCACGTAGCCTGACCCTCCCACTTTTCCGTACCCTCACCTGTGCCCTAAGCCTTGCCGTTCCCTAACCCTAACCCTAGCCCAGAACGGAAACCCACCACGAGCCTTACACCTTGCCCTACGCCGTAGCCTACTCCTGGCCCGTACGCTGGCACTGACCCGTGCGTCAGCACGTAGCCTGACCCTCCCACTTTTCCGTACCCTCACCTGTGCCCTAAGCCTTGCCGTTCCCTAACCCTAACCCTAGCCCGGAACGGAAACCCACCACCAGCCCTACACCTTACCCTATGCCGTAGCCTACTCCTTGCCCGTACGCTGGCACTGACCCGTGCGTCAGAACGTAGCCTGACCCTCCCACGTTTCCATACCCTCACCTGTGCCCTAAGACTTGCCGTTCCCTAACCCTAACCGTAGCCCAGAACGAAAACCCACCACCAGCCCTACACCATACCCACAAGCCGTAGCCTACTCCTGGCCCATACGCTGGCACTGACCCGTGCGTCAGTACGTAGCCTGAACCTCCCACGTTTCCGTACCCTCACCTGTGCCCTCAGACTTGCCGTTCCCTAACCCTAACCCTAGCGTGAAACGGAAACTCACCACCAGCCCTACACCTTACCCCCAAGCCGTAGCCTACTCCTGGTCCGTACACTGGCACTGACACGTGCGTCAGCATGTAGCCTGACCCTCCCACTTTTCCGTACCCTCACCTGTGCCCTAAGCCTTGCCGTTACTAACCATAACCCTAGCCCGGAACGGAAACCCACCAGCAGCCCTACACCTTACCCTACGCCGTAGTCTACTCCTGGCCCGTACGCTGACACTGACCCGTGCGTCAGCACGTAGCCTGACCCTCCCACGTTTCCGTACCCTCACCTGTGCCCTAAGCCTTGCCGTTCCCTAACCCTAACCCTAGCCCGGAAAGGAAACCCACCACCAGCCCTACACCTTACCGTATGCCGTAGCCTACTCCTAGCCCGTATGCTGGCACGGACCAGTGCGTCAGCACGTAGCCTGACCGTCCCACATTTCCGTACTCTCACCTGTGCCCTAAGCCTTGCCATTCCCTAACCCTAACCGTAGCCCGGAATGAAAACCCACCACCAGCCCTACAGCTTACCCTACGCCGTAGCCTACTCCTGACCCGTACGCTGGCACTGACACGTGCGTCAGCACGTAGCCTGACCCTCCCACGTTTCCGTACGCTCACCTGTGCCCTAAGCCTTGCCGTTCCCTAACCCCATGCCTAGCCCGGAACGGAAAACCACCAACAGCCCTACAACTAAACCCCAAGCCGTAGCGTACTCCTGGCCGGTACGCTGGCACTGACACGTGCGTCAGCACGTAGACTGACCCTCACACGTTTCCGTACCGTCACCTGTGCCCTAAGACTTGCCGTTCCCTAACCCTAACCCTAGCCCGGAACAGAAACCCACCACCAGCCCTACACTCTACCCTACGCCGTAGCCTACTCCTGGCCCGTACGCTGGCACTGACCCTTGCATCAGCACGTAGCCTGACCCTCCCAAGTTTCCGTACCCTCATCTGTGCCCTAAGCCTTGACGTTCCCTAACCCAAACCCTAGCCTGGAACGGAAACCCACCACCAGCCCTACACCTTACCCCCACGCCGTAGCCTACTTCTGGCCGGTATGCTGGCACTGACCCGTGCGTCAGCACGTAACCTGACCCTCCCACGTTTCCGCACCCTCACCTGTGCCCTAAGCCTAGCCGTTCCCTAACCCTAAACCTAGCCCGGAACGGAAACCCACCACCAGCACTAAACCTTACCCACAAGCCATAGCCTACTCCTGGCCCGTACGCTGGCACTGACCCGTTCATCAGCACGAAGCCTGCCCCTCCCACGTTTCCGTACCATCACCTGTGCCCTAAGCTTTGCCGTTCCCTAACCCTAACCCTAGCCCGGAACGGAAACCCACCACCAGCCGAACACCTTACCCTACGCCGTAGCTTACTCCTGGCCTGTACGCTGGCACTGACCCGTGCGTCAGCACGTAGCCAGACCCTCCCACGTTTCCGTAACCTCACCTGTGCCCTAAGCCTTGCCGTTTCCTAACCCTACCCCTAGCGCAGAACGGAAACCCACCACCAGCCCTAGACCTTACCCTACGCCGTAGCCTACTCCGGGACTGTACGCTGACATTGACACGTGCGTAAGCACGTAGCCTGACCCCCCCCACGTTTCCGTACACTCACCTGTGCCCTAAGCCTTGCAGTCCCCTAACCCTAACCTTAGCCCGGAACGGAAACCCACCACCAGCCCTAAACCTTACCCACAAGCCGTAGGCTACTCCTGGCCCATACGCTGGCACTAACCTGTGCGTCAGCATGTAGCCTGACCCTCCCACGTTTCCGTACACTCACCTGTGACCTAAGCCTTGCCGTTCCCTAACCCTAACCCTAGCCCGGAACGGGAAACCACCACCAGCCCTACACCTTTCCCTACGCCGTAGCCTACTCCTGGCCCGTACGCTGGCACTGACCCGTGCGTCAGCACGTAGCCTGACCCTCCCACTTTTCCGTACCCTCACCTGGGCCCTAAGCCTTGCCATTCCCTAACCCTAACCCAAGCCCGGAACGGAAACCCACCACCAGCCCTAAACCTTACACTATGCCGTAGCCTACTCCTTGCCCGTACGCTGGCACTGACCCATTCGTCAGCACGGAGCTGGACCCTCGCACGTTTCGGTACCCTCACCTGTGCCCTAAGCCTTGCCGTTCCCTAACACTAACCGTAGCCCGGAACGGAAAACCACCACCAGCCTTACACCTTTCCCTACGACGTAGCCTACTCCTGGCCCGTACGCTGGCACTGACCCGTGCGTCAGCACGTAGCCTGACCCTCCAACTTTTCCGTACCCTCACCTGTGCCCTAAGCCTTGCCGTTCCCTAACCCTAACCATAGCCCGGAATAAAAACCCACCACCAGCCCTACATCTTACCCTACGCCGTAGCGTACTCCTGGCCCGTACGCTGGCACTGACCCGTGCATCAGTACGTAGCCTGACCCTCCCACGTTTCCGTGCCCTCACCTGTGCCCTAAGCCTTGACGTTCCCTAACCCTAACCCAAGCCCGGAACGGAAACCCACCACCAGCCCTACACCTTACCCCCACGCCGTAGCCTACTCCTGGCCCGTATGCTGGCACTGACCCGTGCATCAGCACGTAGCCTGACCCTCCCACGTTTCCGTACCCTCACCTGTGCCCTAAGACTTGCCATTCCCTAACCCTAACCCTAGCTCGGAACAGAAAGCCACCACCAGCCCTACACCTTACCCTATGCCGTAGCCTACACCTGGCCCGTACGCGGACACTGACCTGTGCTTCAGCACGTAGGCTGACCCTCCCACGTTACCGTACCCTCACCTGTGCCCTAAGCCTTGCCGTTCCCTAACCCTAACCCTAGCCCATATCGGAAACCCACCACCAGCCCTTAACCTTACCCACAAGCCGTAGCATACTCCTGGCCCGTACGCTGGCAGTGACCCGTGCGTCAGCATGTAGCCTGACCCTCCCACGTTTCCGTACCATCACCTGTGCCCTAAGCCTTGCCGTACCCTAACCCTAACCCTAGCCCGGCACGGAAACCCACCACCATCCCTACACTCTACCCTACGCCGTAGCCTACTCCTGGCCCGTACGCTGGCACTGACCCGTGCGTCAGCACGTAGCCTGACCCTCCCATGTTTCCGTACCCTCATCTGTGCTCTACGCCTTGCCGTTCCCTAACCCTAACCCTAGCCCGGAACGGAAACCCACCACCAGCCCTACACCTTACCCCCACGCCGTAGCCTACTCCTGGACCATACGCTGGCACTGACCCATGTGTCAGTACGTAGCCTGAACCTCCCACGTTTCCGTACCCTCACCTGTGCCCTAAGCCTTGCCGTTGCCTAACCCTAACCCTAGCGTGAAACAGAAACTCACCACCAGCCCTACACCTTACCCCCAAGCCGTATCCTAGTCCTGCTCCGTACACTGGCACTGACCCGTGCGTCAGCACGTAGCCTGACCCTCCCACTTTTCCGTACCCTCACCTGTGCCCTACGCCTTGCCGTTCCCTAACCCTAACCCTAGCCCGGAACGGAAACCCACCACACGCCCTAAACCTTACCCACAAGCCGTAGCCTACTCCTGGCCCGTACGCTGGCACTGACCTGTTCGTCAGCATGTAGCCTGACCCTCCCACGTTTCCGTACCCTCACCTGTGCCCTAAGCCTTGGCGTTCCCTAACCCTAACCCTAGCGCGGAACGGAAACCCACCAGCAGCCCTACACCTTTCCCTACACCGTAGCCTACTCCTGGCCCGTACGCTGGCACTGACCCGTGCGTCAGCACATAGCCTGACCCTCCCACGTTTCCGTACCCTCACCTGTGCCCTAAGCCTTGCCGTTCCCTAACCCTAACCGTAGCCCGGAACGAAAACCCACCACCAGCCTTACACCTTACCCAACGCCGTAGCCAACTACTGGCCCATACTCTGGCACTGACCCATGCGTCAGTACTTAGCCTGACCCTCCCACGTTTCTGTACCCTCACCTGTGCCCTAAGGCTTACCGTTGCCTAACCCTAACCCTAGCACGGAACGGAAACCCACCACCAGCCCTAAACCTTTCCCTACGGGGTAGCCTACTCCTCGCCCGTACGCTGGCACTGTCCCGTTCGTCAGCATGTAGTTTGACCCTCCCACGTTTCTGTACCATCACCTGTGCCCTAAGCCTTGTCGTTCCCTAACCATAACCCTAGCCCGGAACGGAAACCCACCACCAGGCCTACACCTTACCGTACACCGTAGCCTACTCCTGGCCCGTACGCTGGCACTGACCAGTGCGTCAGCACGTAGCCAGACCCTCCCACGTTTCCGTACCCTCACCTGTGCCCTAAGCCTTGCCGTTCCCTAACCCTAACTCTAGCCTGTAACAGAAACCACCACCAGCCCTACACCTTTCCCTACGACGTAGCCTACTCCTGGCCTGTACGCTGGCACTGACCCGTGCATCATCACGTAGCCTGACCCTCAAACGTTTCCGTACCCTCAGCTGTGCCCTAAGCCTTGCCGTTCCGTAACCCTTACCCTAGCCCAGAACGGAAACCCAACACCAGCCCTAAGGCTTACCCCCAAGCCGTAGCCTACTCCTGGCACGTATGCTGGCACTGACCCGTGCGTCAGCACGTAGCCTGACCCTCCCCCGTTTCCGTACCCTCACCTGTGCCCTAAGCCTTGCCGTTCCCTAACCCTAACCCTAGCCGTAACGGAAACCCACCACCACCCCTACACCTTACCATATGCCGTAGCCTACACCTGGCCCGTACGTGGGCACTGACCCGTGCGTCAGCACGTAGCCTGACCCTCCCATGTTTCCGTTCCCTCACCTGTGCCCTAAGCCTTGCCGTTCCCTAACCCTAACCCTAGCATGGAACGGAAACCCACCACCAGCCCTACACCTTACCCTACGCCGTAGCCTACTCCTGGCCCGTACGCTGGCACTGACCCTTGCGTCAGCCCGTAGCCTGACACTCCCACGTTTCCTTACCCTCACCTGTGCCCTAAGACTTGCCATTCCATATTCCTAACGCTAGACCGGAATGGAAAACCACCAACAGCCCTACACATTACCCTATGCCGTAGCCTACTCCTGGCCCGTACGCTGGCACTGACCCATGCGTCAGCACGTAGCCTGACCCTCCCACGTTTCCGTACCCTCACCTGTGCCCTAAGCCTTGCCGTTCCCTAACCCTAACCCTAGCCCAGAACGAAAACCCACCACGAGCTCTACACCTTACCCTACGCCGTAGCCTACTCCTGGCCCGTACGCTGGCACTGACCCGTGCGTCAGCACGTACCCTGACCCTCCCACGTTTCCGTACCCTCACCTGTGCCCTAAGCCTTGCCGTTCCCTAACCCTAACCGTAGCCAGGAATGAAAACCCACCACCAACCCTACACGTTACCCAACTCCGTAGCCTACTGCTGGCCCGTACACTGGCACTGACCCGTGCATCAGCACGTAGCCTGACCCTCCCACGTTTCCGTACCCTCACCTGTGCCCTAAGCCTTGCCGTTCCCTAACCCTAACCCTAGCCCAGCACGGAAACCCACCACGAGCCCTACACCTTACCCTACGCCGTTGCCTACTACTGGCCCGTACCCTGGCACTGACACGTGCGTCAGCACGTAGCCTGACCCTCCCACGTTTCCGTACCCTCACCTGTGCCCTAAGCCTTGCCGTTCCCTAACCCTAACCCAAGACCGGAACGGAAACCCACCACCAGCCCAAAACCCTACCCACAAGCCGTAGCCTACTCCTGGCCCGTACGCTGGCACTGACCTGTGCGACAGCATGTAGCCTGACCTTCCCACGTTTCCGTACCCTCACCTGGGCCCTAAGCCTTGCCGTTCCCTAACCCTAACCCTAGCCCGTAACGGAAACCCACCACCAGCCCTACACCTTACCCTATGCCGTTGCCTACTCCTTGACCGTACGCTGGCAGTGACCCATGCGTCAGCACGTAGCCGGACCCTCCCACGTTTCCGTACCCTCACCTGTGCCCTAAGCCTTGCCGTTCCCTAACCCTAACCGTAGCCCGGAACGAAAACTCACCACAAGCCGTACACCTTACTCAACGCCGTAGCCTACTCCTGGCCCATACGCTGGCATTGACCCGTGCGTCAGTACTTAGCCTGACCCTCCCACGTTTCCGTACCCTCACCTGTGCCTTGAGCCTTGCCGTTCTCTAACCCTAACGCTAGCCCGGAACGGAAACCCACCACCAGCCCTACACCTTACCCACAAGCCGTAGCCTACTCCTGGCCCATACGCTGGTACTGACCTCTGCGTCAGTACGTAGCCTGAACCTCCCAAGTTTCCGTACCCTCACCTGTGCCCTAAGACTTGCCGTTCCCTAACCCTAACCCTAGCATGAAACGGAAACTCACCACCATCCCTACACCTTACCCCCAAGCCGTAGCCTACTCCTGGTCCGTACACTGGCACTGACACGTGCGTCAGCATGTAGCCTGACCCTCCCACTTTTCCGTACCCTCACCTGTGCTCTAAGCCTTGCCGTTCTCTAACCCTAACGCTAGCCCGGAACGGAAACCCACCACCAGCCCTACACCTTACCCTACGCCGTAGCCTACTCCTTGCCCGTACGCTGGCACTGACCCGTGCGTCAGAACGTAGCCTGACCCTCCCACGTTTCCGTACCCTCACCTGTGCCCTAAGACTTGCCGTTCCCTAACCCTAACCGTAGCCCAGAACGAAAACCCACCACCAGCCCTACACTTTACCCACAAGCCGTAGCCTACTCCTGGCACATACGCTGGTAGTGACCCGTGCGTCAGTACGTAGCCTGAACCTCCCACGTTTCCGTACCCTTACCTGTGCCCTAAGACTTGCCGTTCCCTAACCCTAACCCTAGCGTGAAACGGAAACTCACCACCAGCCCTACACCTTACCCCCAAGCCGTAGCCTACTCCTGGTCCGTACACTGGCAATGACACGTGCGTCAGCACGTAGCTTGACCCTCCCACTTTTCCGTACCCTCACCTGTGCCGTAAGGCTTGCCGTTGCCGAACACTAACCGTAGCCCTAAACGGAAACCCACCACCAGCCCTACACCTTACCCACAAGCCGTGTCCTACTCCTACTCCGTACACTGGCACTGACCCGTGCGTCAGCACGAAGCCTGCCCCTCCCTCGTTTCTGTACCCTCACCTGTGCCCTAAGCCTTGACGTTCCCTAACCCTAACCCTAGCCCGGAATGGAAACCCACCACCAGCCCTACACCTTACCCCCACGCCGTAGCATACTCCTGGCCCGTATGCTGGCACTGACCCGTGCGTCAGCACGTAGCCTGACCCTCCCACGTTTCCGTACCCTCACCTGTGCCCTAAGCCTTGCCGTTCCCTAACCCTAACCCTAGCCCGGCACGGAAACACAACACTAGCCCTACACCTTACCCTACGCCGTAGTCTACTCTTTGCCCGTACGCTGGCAATGACACGTGCGTCAGCACGTAGCCTGACCCCCCCACGTTTCCGTACCCTCACCTGTGCCCTAAGCCTTTCCGTTCCCTAACCCTAACCCTAGCCCAGAACAGAAACCCACCACCAGCCCTAAACCTTACCCACAAGCCGTAGCCTACTCCTGGCCCGTACGCTGGCACTGACCCGTGCGTCAGCACGAAGCCTGCCCCTCCCTCGTTTCCGTACCCTCACCTGTGCCCTAAGCCTTGCCGTTCCCTAACCCTAACCCTAGCCCGAACGGAAATCCACCACCAGCCCTACACCATACGCTACGCCGTAGGCTACTCCTGGCCCGTACGCTGGCACTGACACGTGCGACAGCATTTAGCCTGACTCTCCCACGTTTCCGTACCCTCAACTGTGCCCTAAGCCTTGCCGTTCCCTAACCCTAGCCCTAGCCTGGAACGGAAACACACCACCAGCCCTACACATTTCCCTACGCCGTATCCTACTCCTGGCCCGTACGCTGCACTGACCCGTGCGTCAGCACGTAGTCTGACCCTCCCACTTTTCCTTACCCTCACCTGTGCCCTAAGCCTTGCAGTTCCCTAACCCTAACCCTAGCCCAGAACGGAAACCCACCACCAGCCCTACACCTTAACCTATGCCGTAGCCTACTCCTTGCCCGTACGCTGGCACAGACCCGTGCGTCAGAACGTAGCCTGACCCTCCCACGTTTCCGTACCCTCACCTGTGCCCTAAAACTTGCCGTTCCCTAACCCTAACCGTAGCCCAGAACGAAAATCCACCACCAGCCCTACACCTTACCCCCAAGCCGTAGCCTACTCCTGGTCCGTACACTGGCACTGACCCGTGCGTCAGCACGTAGCCTGACCCTCCCACTTTTCCGTACCCTCACCTGTGCCCTAACCCTTGCCGTTCCCTAGCCATAACCCTAGACCGGAACAGAAACCCACCACCAGCCCTACACCTTACCCTACGCCGTAGCCGACTCCTGGCCCGTACGCTGACACTGACCCGTGCGTCAGCACGTAGCCTGCCCCTCCCACGTTTCCGTACCCTCACCTGTGCCCTAAGCCTTGCCGTTCCCTCACCCTAACCCTAGCCCGGAACGGAAACCCACAACAAGCCCTACACCTTACCGTATGCCGTAGCCTACTCCTGGCCCGTACGCTGGCACTGACCAGTGCGTCAGAACGTAGCCAGACCCTCCCACGTTTCCGTACCCTCACCTCTGCCCTAAGCCTTGCCGTTCCCTAACCCTAACCCTAGCCCGGAACGGAAACCCACCACCAGCCCTACACCTTTCCCTATGACGTAGCCTACTCCTGGCCCGTACGCTGGCACTGACCCGTGCGTCAGCACGTAGTCTGACCCTCCCACTTTTCCGTACCCTCACCTGTGCCCTAAGCCTTGCCGTTCCCTAACCCTAACCCTAGCCGGGAACGGAAAACCACCACCAGCCCTACACCTTACCCTATGCCGTAGCCTACTCCTTGCCCGTACGCTGGCACTGACCCGTGCGTCAAAACGTAGCCTGACCCTCCCACGTTTCCATACCCTCACCTGTGCCCTAAGACTTGCCGTTCCCTAAGCCTAACCGTAGCACAGAACGAAAACCCACCACCAGCCCTACACCATACCCACAAGCCGTAGCCTACTCCTGGCCCATACGCTGGCACTGACCCGTGCGTCAGTACGTAGCCTGAACCTCCCACGTTTCCGTACCCTCACCTGTGCCCTAAGACTTGCCGTTCCCTAACCCTAACCCTAGCGTGAAACGGAAACTCACCACCAGCCCTACACCTTACCCCCAATCCGTAGACTAATCCTGGTCCGTACACTGGCACTGACACGTGCGTCAGCATGTAGCCTGACCCTCCCACTTTTCCGTACCCTCACCTGTGCCCTAAGCCTTGCCGTTCCCTAACCATAACCCTAGCCCGGAACGGAAACCCACCAGCAGCCCTACACCTTACCCTACGCCGTAGTCTACTCCTGGCCCGTACGCTGTCACTGACCCGTGCGTCAGCACGTAGCCTGACCCTCCCACGTTTACGTACCCTCACCTGTGCCCTAAGCCTTGCCGTTCCCTAACCCTAACCCTAGACCAGAAAGGAAACCCACCACCAGCCCTACACCTTACCGTATGCCGTAGCCTACTCCTAGCCCGTATGCTGGCACGGACCAGTGCGTCAGCACGTAGCCTGACCGTCCCACATTTCCGTACTCTCACCTGTGCCCTAAGCCTTGCCATTCCCTAACCCTAACCGTAGCCCGGAATGAAAACCCACCACCAGCCCTAAAGCTTACCCTACGCCGTAGCCTACTCCTGGCCCGTACGCTGGCACTGACACGTGCGTCAGCACGTAGCCTGACCCTCCCACGTTTCCGTACGCTCACCTGTGCCCTAAGCCTTGCCGTTCCCTAACCCCATGCCTAGCCCGGAACGGAAACCCACCAACAGCCCTACACCTAAACCCCAAGCCGTAGCGTACTCCTGGCCGGTACGCTGGCACTGACACGTGCGTCAGCACGTAGACTGACCCTCACACGTTTCCGTACCCTCACCTGTGCCCTAAGCCTTGCCGTTCCCTAACCCTAACCCTAGCCCGGAACAGAAACCCACCACCAGCCCTACACTCTATCCTACGCCGTTGCCTACTACTGGCCCGTACGCTGGCACTGACACGTGCGTCAGCACGTAGCCTGACCCTCCCACGTTTCCGTACCCTCACCTGTGCCCTAAGCCTTGCCGTTCCCTAACCCTAACCCAAGCCCGGAACGGAAAACCACCACCAGCCCTAAACCCTACCCACAAGCCGTAGCCTACTCCTGGCCCGTACGCTGGCACTGACCTGTGCGTCAGCATGTAGCCTGACCTTCCCACGTTTCCGTACCCTCACCTGGGCCCTAAGCCTTGCCGTTCCCTAACTCTAACCCTAGCCCGTAACGGAAACCCACCACCAGCCCTACACCTTACCCTATGCCGTTGCCTACTCCTTGACCGTACGCTGGCAGTGACCCATGCGTCAGCACGTAGCCGGACCCTCCCACGTTTCCGTACCCTCACCTGTGCCCTAAGCCTTGCCGTTCCCTAACCCTAACCGTAGCCCGGAACGAAAACTCACCACAAGCCGTACACCTTACTCAACGCCGTAGCCTACTCCTGGCCCATACGCTGGCATTGACCCGTGCGTCAGTACTTAGCCTGACCCTCCCACGTTTCCGTACCCTCACCTGTGCCTTGAGCCTTGCCGTTCTCTAACCCTAACGCTAGCCCGGAACGGAAACCCACCACCAGCCCTACACCTTACCCACAAGCCGTAGCCTACTCCTGGCCCATACGCTGGTACTGACCTCTGCGTCAGTACGTAGCCTGAACCTCCCACGTTTCCGTACCCTCACCTGTGCCCTAAGACTTGCCGTTTCCTAACCCTAACCCTAGCATGAAACGGAAACTCACCACCAGCCCTACACCTTACCCCCAAGCCGTAGCCTACTCCTGGTCCGTACACTGGCACTGACACGTGCGTCAGCATGTAGCCTGACCCTCCCACTTTTCCGTACCCTCACCTGTGCTCTAAGCCTTGCCGTTCTCTAACCCTAACGCTAGCCCGGAACGGAAACCCACCACCAGCCCTACACCTTACCCTACGCCATAGCCTACTCCTTGCCCGTACGCTGGCACTGACCCGTGCGTCAGAACGTAGCCTGACCCTCCCACGTTTCCGTACCCTCACCTGTGCCCTAAGACTTGCCGTTCCCTAACCCTAACCGTAGCCCAGAACGAAAACCCACCACCAGCCCTACACTTTACCCACAAGCCGTAGCCTACTCCTGGCACATACGCTGGTACTGACCCGTGCGTCAGTACGTAGCCTGAACCTCCCACGTTTCCGTACCCTCACCTGTGCCCTAAGACTTGCCGTTCCCTAACCCTAACCCTAGCGTGAAACGGAAACTCACCACCAGCCCTACACCTTACCCCCAAGCCGTAGCCTACTCCTGGTCCGTACACTGGCAATGACACGTGCGTCAGCACGTAGCTTGACCCTCCCACTTTTCCGTACCCTCACCTGTGCCGTAAGGCTTGCCGTTGCCTAACACTAACCGTAGCCCTAAACGGAAACCCACCACCAGCCCTACACCTTACCCACAAGCCGTGTCCTACTCCTACTCCGTACACTGGCACTGACCCGTGCGTCAGCACGAAGCCTGCCCCTCCCTCGTTTCTGTACCCTCACGTGTGCCCTAAGCCTTGACGTTCCCTAACCCTAACACTAGCCCGGAACGGAAACCCACCACCAGCCCTACACCTTACCCCCACGCCGTAGCATACTCCTGGCCCGTATGCTGGCACTGACCCGTGCGTCAGCACGTAGCCTGACCCTCCCACGTTTCCGTACCCTCACCTGTGCCCTAAGCCTTGCCGTTCCCTAACACTAACCCTAGCCCGGCACGGAAACACAACACTAGCCCTACACCTTACCCTACGCCGTAGTCTACTCTTTGCCCGTACGCTGGCAATGACACGTGCGTCAGCACGTAGCCTGACCCCCCCACGTTTCCGTACCCTCACCTGTGCCCTAAGCCTTTCCGTTCCCTAACCCTAACCCTAGCCCGGAACAGAAACCCACCACCAGCCCTAAACCTTACCCACAAGCCGTAGCCTACTCCTGGCCCGTACGCTGGCACTGACCCGTGCGTCAGCACGAAGCCTGCCCCTCCCTCGTTTCCGTAACCTCACCTGTGCCCTAAGCCTTGCCGTTCCCTAACCCTAACCCTAGCCCGAACGGAAATCCACCACCAGCCCTACACCATACCCTACGCCGTAGGCTACTCCTGGCCCGTACGCTGGCACTGACACGTGCGACAGCATTTAGCCTGACTCTCCCACGTTTCCGTACCCTCAACTGTGCCCTAAGCCTTGCCGTTCCCTAACCCTAGCCCTAGCCTGGAACGGAAACACACCACCAGCCCTACACATTTCCCTACGCCGTATCCTACTCCTGGCCCGTACGCTGCACTGACCCGTGCATCAGCACGTAGTCTGACCCTCCCAATTTTCCTTACCCTCACCTGTGCCCTAAGCCTTGCAGTTCCCTAACCCTAACCCTAGCCCGGAACGGAAACCCACCACCAGCCCTACACCTTAACCTATGCCGTAGCCTACTCCTTGCCCGTACGCTGGCACAGACCCGTGCGTCAGAACATAGCCTGACCCTCCCACGTTTCCGTACCCTCACCTGTGCCCTAAGACTTGCCGTTCCCTAACCCTAACCGTAGACCAGAACGAAAATCCACCACCAGCCCTACACCTTACCCACAAGCCGTAGCCTACTCCTGGCCCATAGGCTGGCACTGACCCATGCGTCAGTACGTAGTCTGAACCTCCCACGTTTCCGTACCCTCACCTGTGCCCTAAGCCTTGCCGTTGCCTAACCCTAACCCTAGCGTGAAACGGAAACTCACCACCAGCCCTACACCTTACCCCCAAGCCGTAGCCTACTCCTGGTCCGTACACTGGCACTGACCCGTGCGTCAGCACGTAGCCTGACCCTCCCACTTTTCCGTACCCTCACCTGTGCCCTAACCCTTGCCGTTCCCTAGCCATAACCCTAGACCGGAACAGAAACCCACCACCAGCCCTACACCTTACCCTACGCCGTAGCCGACTCCTGGCCCGTACGCTGACACTGACACGTGCGTCAGCACGTAGCCTGCCCCTCCCACGTTTCCGTACCCTCACCTGTGCCCTAAGCCTTGCCGTTCCCTCACCCTAACCCTAGCCCGGAACGGAAACCCACAACAAGCCCTACACCTTACCGTATGCCGTAGCCTACTCCTGGCCCGTACGCTGGCACTGACCAGTGCGTCAGAACGTAGCCAGACCCTCCCACGTTTCCGTACCCTCACCTCTGCCCTAAGCCTTGCCGTTCCCTAACCCTAACCCTAGCCCGGAACGGAAACCCACCACCAGCCCTAAACCTTTCCCTATGACGTAGCCTACTCCTGGCCCGTACGCTGGCACTGACCCGTGCGTCAGCACGTAGTCTGACCCTCCCACTTTTCCGTACCCTCACCTGTGCCCTAAGCCTTGCCGTTCCCTAACCCTAACCCTAGCCGGGAACGGAAACCCACCACCAGCCCTACACCTTACCCTATGCCGTAGCCTACTCCTTGCCCGTACGCTGGCACTGACCCGTGCGTCAAAACGTAGCCTGACCCTCCCACGTTTCCATACCCTCACCTGTGCCCTAAGACTTGCCGTTCCCTAAGCCTAACCGTAGCACAGAACGAAAACCCACCACCAGCCCTACACCACACCCACAAGCCGTAGCCTACTCCTGGCCCATACGCTGGCACTGACCCGTGCGTCAGTACGTAGCCTGAACCTCCCACGTTTCCGTACCCTCACCTGTGCCCTAAGACTTGCCGTTCCCTAACCCTAACCCTAGCGTGAAACGGAAACTCACCACCAGCCCTACACCTTACCCCCAATCCGTAGACTACTCCTGGTCCGTACACTGGCACTGACACGTGCGTCAGCATGTAGCCTGACCCTCCCACTTTTCCGTACCCTCACCTGTGCCCTAAGCCTTGCCGTTCCCTAACCATAACCCTAGCCCGGAACGGAAACCCACCAGCAGCCCTACACCTTACCCTACGCCGTAGTCTACTCCTGGCCCGTACGCTGTCACTGACCCGTGCGTCAGCACGTAGCCTGACCCTCCCACGTTTACGTACCCTCACCTGTGCCCTAAGCCTTGCCGTTCCCTAACCCTAACCCTAGACCGGAAAGGAAACCCACCACCAGCCCTACACCTTACCGTATGCCGTAGCCTACTCCTAGCCCGTATGCTGGCACGGACCAGTGCGTCAGCACGTAGCCTGACCGTCCCACATTTCCGTACTCTCACCTGTGCCCTAAGCCTTGCCATTCCCTAACCCTAACCGTAGCCCGGAATGAAAACCCACCACCAGCCCTACAGCTTACCCTACGCCGTAGCCTACTCCTGGCCCGTACGCTGGCACTGACACGTGCGTCAGCACGTAGCCTGACCCTCCCACGTTTCCGTACGCTCACCTGTGCCCTAAGCCTTGCCGTTCCCTAACCCCATGCCTAGCCCGGAACGGAAACCCACCAACAGCCCTACACCTATACCCCAAGCCGTAGCGTACTCCTGGCCGGTACGCTGGCACTGACACGTGCGTCAGCACGTAGACTGACCCTCACACGTTTCCGTACCCTCACCTGTGCCCTAAGCCTTGCCGTTCCCTAACCCTAACCCTAGCCCGGAACAGAAACCCACCACCAGCCCTACACTCTATCCTACGCCGTAGCCTACTGCTGGCCCGTACGCTGGCACTGAGCCTTGCGTCAGCACGTAGCCTGACCCTCCCAAGTTTCCGTACCCTCATCTGTGCCCTAAGCCTTGACGTTCCCTAACCCAAACCCTAGCCCGGAACGGAAACCCCCCACCAGCCCTACACCTTACCCCCACGCCGTAGCCTACTTCTGGCCTGTATGCTGGCACTGACCCGTGCGTCAGCACGTAACCTGTCCCTCCCACGTTTCCGCACCCTCACCTGTGCCCTAAGCCTAGCCGTTCCCTAACCCTAAACCTAGCCCGGAACGGAAACCCACCACCAGCCCTAAACCTTACCCACAAGCCATAGCCTACTCCTGGCCCGTACGCTGGCACTGACCCGTTCGTCAGCACGAAGCCTGCCCCTCCCACGTTTCCGTACCATCACCTGTGCTCTAAGCTTTGCCGTTCCCTAACCCTAACCCTAGCCCGGAACGGAAACCCACCACCAGCCGAACACCTTACCCAACGCCGTAGCCTACTCCTGGCCTGTACGTTGGCACTGACCCGTGCGTCAGCACGTAGCCAGACCCTCCCACGTTTCCGTAACCTCACCTGTGCCCTAAGCCTTGCCGTTTCCTAACCCTACCCCTAGACCGGAACGGAAACCCACCACCAGCCCTAGACCTTACCCTACGCCATAGCCTACTCCGGGACTGTACGCTGACATTGACCCGTGCGTAAGCACGTAGCCTGACCCCCCCACGTTTCCATACACTCACCTGTGCCCTAAGCCTTGCAGTTCCCTAACCCTAACCCTAGCCCGGAACGGAAACCCACCACCAACCCTAAACCTTACCCACAAGCCGTAGGCTACTCCTGGCCCGTACGCTGGCACTAACCTGTGCGTCAGCATGTAGCCTGACCCTCCCACGTTTCCTTACACTCACCTGTGACCTAAGCCTTGCCGTTCCCTAACCCTAACCCTAGCCCGGAACGGTAACCCATCACCAGCCCTACACCTTTCCCTACGCCGTAGCCTACTCCTGGCCCGTACGCTGGCACTGACCCGTGCGTCAGCACGTAGCCTGACCCTCCCACTTTTCCGTACCCTCTCCTGGGCCCTAAGCCTTGCCATTCCTTAACCCTAACCCTAGCCCGGAACGGAAACCCACCACCAGCCCTAAACCTTACCCTATGCCGTAGCCTACTCCTGGCCCGTACGCTGGCACTGACCCATTCGTCAGCACGGAGCCGGACTCTCCCACGTTTCCGTACCCTCACCTGTGCCCTAAGCCTTGCCGTTCCCTAACACTAACCGTAGCCCGGAACGAAAACCCACCACCAGCCCTACACCTTACCCAATGCCGAAGCCTACTCCTGGCACATACGCTGGCATTGACCCGTGCGTCAGTACTTAGCCTGACCCTCCCACGTTTCCGTACCCTCACCTGTGCACTAAGCCTTGCCGTTCCCTAACCCTAACCCTAGCCCGGAACGGAAACCCACCACCAGCCCTACACCTTACCCTACGCCGTAGCCTACTCCTGGCCCGTACGCTGTCACTGACACGTGCGTCAGCACGTAGCGTGACTCTCCAACTTTTCCGTACCCTCACCTGTGCCGTAAGCCTTCCCGTTGCCTAACCCTAACCCTAGCCCGGAACGGAAACCCACCACCAGCCCTACACCTTACCCTACACCGTAGCCTACTCCTTGCCCATACGCTGGCACTGACCCGTGCGTCAGCACGTAGCCTGACCGTCCCACATTTCCGTACTCTCACCTGTGCCCTAACCCTTGACGTTCCCTAACCCTAACCGTAGCCCGGAATGAAAACCCACCACCAGCCCTACACCTTACCCTATGGCGTAGCCTACTCCTGGCCCGTACGCTGGCACTGACCCCTGCATCAGTACGTAGCCTGACCCTCCCACGTTTCTGTACCCTTACCTGTGCCCTAAGCCTTGACGTTCCCTAACCCTAACACTAGCCCGAAACGGAAACCCACCACCAGCCCTACACCTTACCCCCACGCCGTAGCATGCTCCTGGCCCGTATGCTGGCACTGGCCTGTGCGTCAGCACGTAGCCTGACCCTCCCACGTTTCCCTACCCTCACCTGTGCCCTAAGCCTTGCCGTTCCCTAACCCTAACCCTAGCCCGGCACGGAAACACAACACCAGCCCTACACTTTACCCTACGCCGTTGCCTACTCCTGGCCCGTACGCTGGCACTGACACGTGCGTCACCACGTAGCCATACCCTCGCACGTTTCCGTACCCTCACCTGTGCCCTAAGCCTTGCCGTTCCCTAACACTAACCGTACCCCGGAACGGAAAACCACCACAAGCCCTACACCTTTCCCTACGACGTAGCCTACTCCTGGCCTGTACGCTGGCACTGACCCTTGCGTCAGCACGTAGCCTGACCCTCCAACTTTTCCGTACCCTCAACTGTGCCCTAAGCCTTGCCGTTCCCTAACCCTAACCGTAGCCAGGAATGAAAACCCACCACCAACCCTACACGTTACCCTACTCCGTAGCCTACTGCTGGCCCGTACACTGGCACTGACCCATGCATCAGCACGTAGCCTGACCCTCCCACGTTTCCGTACCCTCACCTGTGCCCTAAGCCTTGCCGTTCCCTAACCCTAACCCTAGCCCAGCACGGAAACCCACCACGAGCCCTACACCTTACCCTACGCCGTTGCCTACTACTGGCCCGTACGCTGGCACTGACCTGTGCGTCAGCATGTAGCCTGACCTTCCCACGTTTCCGTACCCTCACCTGTGCCCTAAGCCTTGCCGTTCCCTAACCCTAACCCTAGCCCAGAACGGAAACCCACCACCAGCCCTAAATCTTACCCACAAGCCGTAGCCTACTCCTGGCCCGTACGCTGGCACTGACCTGTGCGACAGCATGTAGCCTGACCTTCCCACGTTTCCGTACCCTCACCTGGGCCCTAAGCCTTGCCGTTCCCTAACCCTAACCCTAGCCCGTAACGGAAACCCACCACCAGCCCTACACCTTACCCTATGCCGTTGCCTACTCCTTGACCGTACGCTGGCAGTGACCCATGCGTTAGCACGTAGCCGGACCCTCCCACGTTTCCGTACCCTCACCTGTGCCCTAAGCCTTGCCGTTCCCTAACCCTAACCGTAGCCCGGAACGAAAACTCACCACAAGCCGTACACCTTACTCAACGCCGTAGCCTACTCCTGGCCCATATGCTGGCATTGACCCGTGCGTCAGTACTTAGCCTGACCCTCCCACGTTTCCGTACCCTCACCTGTGCCTTGAGCCTTGCCGTTCTCTAACCCTAACGCTAGCCCGGAACGGAAACCCACCACCAGCCCTACACCTTACCCACAAGCCGTAGCCTACTCCTGGCCCATACGCTGGTACTGACCTGTGCGTCAGTACGTAGCCTGAACCTCCCACGTTTCCGTACCCTCACCTGTGCCCTAAGACTTGCCGTTCCCTAACCCTAACCCTAGCATGAAACGGAAACTCACCACCAGCCCTACAACTTACCCCCAAGCCGTAGCCTACTCCTGGTCCGTACACTGGCACTGACACGTGCGTCAGCATGTAGCCTGACCCTCCCACTTTTCCGTACCCTCACCTGTGCTCTAAGCCTTGCCGTTCTCTAACCCTAACGCTAGCCCGGAACGGAAACCCACCACCAGCCCTACACCTTACCCTACGCCGTAGCCTACTCCTTGCCCGTACGCTGGCACTGACCCGTGCGTCAGAACGTAGCCTGACCCTCCCACGTTTCTGTACCCTCACCTGTGCCCTAAGACTTGCCGTTCCCTAACCCTAACCGTAGCCCAGAACGAAAACCCACCACCAGCCCTACACATTACCCACAAGCCGTAGCCTACTCCTGGCACATACGCTGGTACTGACCCGTGCGTCAGTACGTAGCCTGAACCTCCCACGTTTCCGTACCCTCACCTGTGCCCTAAGCCTTTCCGTTCCCTAACCCTAACCCTAGCCCGGAACAGAAACCCACCACCTGCCCTAAACCTTACCCACAAGCCGTAGCCTACTCCTGGCCCGTACGCTGGCACTGACCCGTGCGTCAGCACGAAGCCTGCCCCTCCCTCGTTTCCGTACCCTCACCTGTGCCCTAAGCCTTGCCGTTCCCTAACCCTAACCCTAGCCCGAACGGAAATCCACCACCAGCCCTACACCATACCCTACGCCGTAGGCTACTCCTGGCCCGTACGCTGGCACTGACACATGCGACAGCATTTAGCCTGACTCTCCCACGTTTCCGTACCCTCAACTGTGCCCTAAGCCTTGCCGTTCCCTAACCCTAGCCCTAGCCTGGAACGGAAACACACCACCAGCCCTACACATTTCCCTACGCCGTATCCTACTCCTGGCCCGTACGCTGGCACTGACCCGTGCGTCAGCACGTAGTCTGACCCTCCCACTTTTCCGTACCCTCACCTGTGCCCTAAGCCTTGCAGTTCCCTAACCCTAACCCTAGCCCGGAACGGAAACCCACCACCAGCCCTACACCTTAACCTATGCCGTAGCCTACTCCTTGCCCGTACGCTGGCACAGACCCGTGCGTCAGAACGTAGCCTGACCCTCCCACGTTTCCGTACCCTCACCTGTGCCCTAAGACTTGCCGTTCCCTAACCCTAACCGTAGCCCAGAACGAAAACCCACCACCAGCCCTACACCTTACCCACAAGACGTTGCCTACTCCTGGCACATACGCTGGTACTGACCCGTGCGTCAGTACGTAGCCTGAACCTCCCACGTTTCCGTACCCTCACCTGTGCCCTAAGACTTGCCATTCCCTAACCCTAACCCTAGCGTGAAACGGAAACTCACCACCAGCCCTACACCTTACCCCCAAGCCGTAGCCTACTCCTGGTCCGTACACTGGCACTGACACGTGCGTCAGCACGTAGCTTGACCCTCCCACTTTTCCGTACCCTCACCTGTGCCGTAAGGCTTGCCGTTGCCTAACCCTAACCGTAGCCCTAAACGGAAACCCACCACCAGCCCTACACCTTACCCACAAGCCGTGTCCTACTCCTACTCCGTACACTGGCACTGACCCGTGCGTCAGCACGAAGCCTGCCCCTCCCTCGTTTCTGTACCCTCACCTGTGCCCTAAGCCTTGACGTTCCCTAACCCTAACCCTAGCCCGGAACGGAAACCCACCACCAGCCCTACACCTTACCCCCACGCCGTAGCATACTCCTGGCCCGTATGCTGGCACTGACCCGTGCTTCAGCATGTAGCCTGACCCTCCCACGTTTCCGTACCCTCACCTGTGCCCTAAGCCTTGCCGTTCCCTAACCCTAACCCTAGCCCGGCACGGAAACACAACACTAGCCCTACACCTTACCCTACGCCGTAGCCTACTCTTTGCCCGTACGCTGGCAATGACACGTGCGTCAGCACGTAGCCTGACCCCCCCACGTTTCTGTACCCTCACCTGTGCCCTAAGCCTTTCCGTTCCCTAACCCTAACCCTAGCCCGGAACAGAAACCCACCACCAGCCCTAAACCTTACCCACAAGCCGTAGCCTACTCCTGGCCCGTACGCTGGCACTGACCCGTGCGTCAGCACGAAGCCTGCCCCTCCCTCGTTTCCGTACCCTCACCTGTGCCCTAAGCCTTGCCGTTCCCTAACCCTAACCCTAGCCCGAACGGAAATCCACCACCAGCCCTACACCATACCCTACGCCGTAGGCTACACCTGGCCCGTACGCTGGCACTGACACATGCGACAGCATTTAGCCTGACTCTCCCACGTTTCCGTACCCTCAACTGTGCCCTAAGCCTTGCCGTTCCCTAACCCTAGCCCTAGCCTGGAACGGAAACACACCACCAGCCCTACACATTTCCCTACGCCGTAACCTACTCCTGGCCCGTACGCTGGCACTGACCCGTGCGTCAGCACGTAGTCTGACCCTCCCACTTTTCCGTACCCTCACCTGTGCCCTAAGCCTTGCAGTTCCCTAACCCTAACCCTAGCCCGGAACGGAAACCCACCACCAGCCCTACACCTTAACCTATGCCGTAGCCTACTCCTTGCCCGTACGCTGGCACAGACCCGTGCGTCAGAACGTAGCCTGACCCTCCCACGTTTCCGTACCCTCACCTGTGCCCTAAGACTTGCCGTTCCCTAACCCTAACCGTAGCCCAGAACGAAAATCCACCACCAGCCCTACACCTTACCCACAAGCCGTAGCCTACTCCTGGCCCATAGGCTGGCACTGACCCATGCGTCAGTACGTAGTCTGAACCTCCCACGTTTCCGTACCCTCACCTGTGCCCTAAGCCTTGCCGTTGCCTAACCCTAACCCTAGCGTGAAACGGAAACTCACCACCAGCCCTACACCTTACCCCCAAGCCGTAGCCTACTCCTGGTCCGTACACTGGCACTGACCCGTGCGTCAGCACGTACCCTGACCCTCCCACGTTTCCGTACCCTCACATGTGCCCTAACCCTTGCCGTTCCCTAGCCATAACCCTAGACCGGAACAGAAACCCACCACCAGCCCTAAACCTTACCCTACGCCGTAGCCGACTCCTGGCCCGTACGCTGACACTGACCCGTGCGTCAGCACGTAGCCTGACCGTCCCACATTTCCGTACTCTCACCTGTGCCCTAAGCCTTGCCATTCCCTAACCCTAACCATAGCCCGGAATGAAAACCCACCACCAGCCCTACAACTTACCCTACGCCGTAGCCTACTCCTGGCCCGTACGCTGGCACTGACACGTGTGTCAGCACGTAGCCTGACCCTCCCACGTTTCCGTACGCTCACCTGTGCCCTAAGCCTTGCCGTTCCCTAACCCCATGCCTAGCCCGGAACGGAAACCCACCAACAGCCCTACACCTAAACCCCAAGCCGTAGCGTACTCCTGGCCGGTACGCTGGCACTGACACGTGCGTCAGCACGTAGACTGACCCTCACACGTTTCCGTACCCTCACCTGTGCCCTAAGCCTTGCCGTTCCCTAACCCTAACCCTAGACCGGAACAGAAAACCACCACCAGCCCTACACTCTACCCTACGCCGTAGCCTACTCCTGGCCCGTACGCTGGCACTGACCCTTGCGTCAGCACGTAGCCTGACCCTCCCAAGTTTCCGTACCCTCATCTGTGCCCTAAGCCTTGACGTTCCCTAACCCAAACCCTAGCCCGGAACGGAAACCCACCACCAGCCCTACACCTTACCCCCACGCCGTAGCCTACTTCTGGCCTGTATGCTGGCACTGACATGTGCATCAGCACGTAACCTGACCCTCCCACGTTTCCGCACCCTCACCTGTGCCCTAAGCCTAGCCGTTCCCTAACCCTAAACCTAGCCCGGAACGGAAACCCACCACCAGCCCTAAACCTTACCCACAAGCTGTAGGCTACTCCTGGCCCGTACGCTGGCACTAACCCGTGCGTCAGCACGAAGCCTGACCCCTCCACTTTTCCGTACCCTCACCTGTGCCCTAAGCCTTGCAGTTCCCTAACCCTAACCCTAGCCCGGAACGGAAACCCACCACCAGCCCTACACCTTAACCTATGCCGTAGCCTACTCCTGGCCCGTACGCTGGCACAGACCCGTGCGTCAGAACGTAGCCTGACCCTCCCACGTTTCCGTACCCTCACCTGTGCCCTAAGACTTGCCGTTCCCTAACCCTAACCGTAGCCCAGAACGAAAATCCACCACCAGCCCTACACCTTACCCACAAGCCGTAGCCTACTCCTGGCCCATAGGCTGGCACTGACCCATGCGTCAGTACGTAGTCTGAACCTCCCACGTTTCCGTACCCTCACCTGTGCCCTAAGCCTTGCCGTTGCCTAACCCTAACCCTAGCGTGAAACGGAAATTCACCACCAGCCCTACACCTTACCCCCAAGCCGTAGCCTACTCCTGGTCCGTACACTGGCACTGACCCGTGCGTCAGCACGTAGCCTGACACTCCCACTTTTCCGTACCCTCACCTGTGCCCTAAGCCTTGCCGTTCCCTATCCCTAACCGTAGCCCGGAACGAAAACCCACCACCATCCGTACACCTTACCCAACGCCGTAGCCTACTCCTGGCCCATAAGCTGGCATTGACCCGTGCGTCAGCATGAAGCCTGCCCCTCCCACTTTTCCGTACCCTCACCTGTGCCCTAAGGCTTGCCGTTACCTAACCCTAACCCTAGCCCGAAACGGAAACTCACCACCAGCCATACACCTTACCCACAAGCCGTGTCCTACTCCTGGCCCGTACGCTGGCACTGACCCGTTCGTCAGCACGAAGCCTGACCCTCCCACGTTTCCGTACCATCACCTGTGCTCTAAGCTTTGCCGTACACTAACCCTAACCCTAGCCCGGAACGGAAACCCACCACCAGCCGAACACCTTACCCTACGCCGTAGCCTACTCCTGGCCTGTACGCTGGCACTGACACGTGCGTCAGCACGTAGCCAGACCCTCCCACGTTTCCGTAACCTCACCTGTGCCCTAAGCTTTGCAGTTTCCTAACCCTACCCCTAGCCCGGAACGGAAACCCACCACCAGCCCTAGACCTTACCCTACGCCGTAGCCTACTCCGGGACTGTACGCTGACATTGACCCGTGCGTAAGCACGTAGCCTGACCCCCCCACGTTTCCGTACACTCACCTGTGCCCTAAGCCTTGCAGTTCCCTAACCCTAACCCTAGCCCGGAATGGAAACCCACCACCAGCCCTAAACCTTACCCACAAGCTGTAGGCTACTCCTGGCCCGTACGCTGGCACTAACCCGTGCGTCAGCACGAAGCCTGACCCCTCCACTTTTCCGTACCCTCACCTGTGCCCTAAGCCTTGCAGTTCCCTAACCCTAACCCTAGCCCGGAACGGAAACCCACCACCAGCCCTACACCTTTCCCTACGCCGTAGCCTACTCCTGGCCCGTAAGCTGGCACTGACCCGTGCGACAGCACGTAGCCTGACCCTCCCACGTTTCCGTATCCTCACCTGTGCCCTAAGCCTTGCCGTTCCCTAACCCTAACCCTAGCCCGGAACGGAAACCCACCACCAGCCCTACACCTTAACCCCAAGCCGTAGCCTACTCCTGGCACGTATGCTGGCAATGACACGTGCGTCAGCACGTAGCCTGACCCTCCCACGTTTCCGTACCCTCACCTGTGCCCTAAGCCTTGCCGTTCCCTAACCCTAACCCTAGCCGGAACGGAAAACCACCACCAGCCCTACACCTTACCATATGCCGTAGCCTACACCTGGCCCATACGCGGGCACTGACACATGCGTCAGCACGTAGCCTGACACTCCCACGTTTCCGTACCCTCACCTGTGGCCGAAGCCTTGCCTTTCCCTAACCCTAACACTAGCCCGGAACGGAAACCCACCACCAGCCCTACAACTTACCCACAAGCCGTAGCCTACTCCTGGCCCGTACGCTGGCACTGACCCGTGCGTCAGCACGTAGCCTGACCCGCCCACGTTTCCGTACCCTCAACTGTGCCCTAAGCCTTGCCGTTCCCTAACCCTAACACTAGCCCGGAACGGAAACCCACCACAAGCCCTACACCTTACCCTACACCGTAGCCTACTCCTGGCCCATACGCTGGCACTGACACGTGCTTCAGTAAGTAGCATTACCCTCCCACGTTTCCGTACCCTCACCTGTGCCCTAAGCCTTGCTGTTCCCTAACCCTAACCCTAGAGTGAAACGGAAATACCCCACCGGCCCTACACCTTACCCTCCACCGTAGCCTACACCTGGCCCGTACGCTGGCTCTGACCCGTGCGTCAGCACGTAGCCTGACCTTCCCACGTTTCCGTACCCTCACCTGTGCCCTAAGACTTGACGTTCCCTAACCCTAACCCTAGCCCGGAACGGAAACCCACCACCAGCCCTAGACCTTACCCTACGCCGTAGCCTACTCCTGGCCTCTACGCTGGCACTGACCCGTGCGTCAGCAGGTAGCCTGACCCTCCCACGTTTCCGTACCCTCACCTGTGCCCTAAGCCTTGCCGTTCCGTAAACCTAACCCTAGCCCGGAACGGAAACCAACCACCAGCCCTACACCTTACCCCCAAGCCGTAGCCTACTCCTGGCCCGTACACTGGCACTGAACCGTGCATCAGCACGTAGCCTGACCCTCCCACGTTTCCGTACCCTCACCTGTGCCCTAAGCCTTGCCGTTCCCTCACCCTAACCCTAGCCAGGAAAGGGAACCCACCACCAGCCCTACACCTTACCATATGCCGTAGCCTACTCCTGGCCCGTACACTGGCACTGACCCGTGCGTCAGCACGTAGCCTGACCCTCCCACATTTCCGTACCCTCACCTGTGTCCTAAGCCTTGCCGTTCCGTAACCCTAACCCTAGCCCAGAACGAAAACCGCCCACCAGGCCTACACCTTAGCCTACGCTTTAGCCTACTCCTGGCCCGTACGCTGGCACTGACCCGTGCGTCAGCACGTAGCCTGACCTTCCCATATTACCGTAACTTCACCTGTGCCCTAAGCCTTGCCGTTCCCTAACCCTAACCCTAGCCCGGAAGGGAACCCTACACCAGCCCTACACCTTACCCCCAAGCCGTAGCCTACTCCTGGCCCATACGCTGGGACTGACCAGTGCGTCAGCACGTAGCCTGACCCTCCCACGTTTGCAGACCCTCACCTGTGCCCTAAGCCTTGCCGTTCCCTAACCCTAACCCTAGCCCGGAACGGAAACCCACCACCAGCCCTAAACCTTTCCCTACGCCGTAGTCTACTCCTGGCCCGTACGCTGGCACGGACCCGTGCGTCAGCACGTAGCCTGACCTTCCCACATTTCCGTACCCTCACCTGTGCCCTAAGCCTTGGCATTCCCTCACCCTAACCCTAGTACCGAACGGAAACCCACCACCAGCCCTACATCAAACTCCCAAGCCATAGCCTACTTGTGGCCCGTACGCTGGCACTGACCCATGCGTCAGCACGTAGCCTGACCCTCCCACGTTTCCGTACCCTCACATGTGCCCTAAGCCTTGCCGTTCCCTAACCCTAACCCTAGCCCGGAACGGAAACCCACCACCAGCCCTAAACCTTTCCCTACGGGGTAGCCTATTCCTGGCCCGTACGCTGGCACTGACCCGTTCGTCAGCATGCAGTTTGACCCGCCCACGTTTCCGTACCCTCACCTGTGCCCTAAGCCTTGCCGTTCCCTAACCATAACCCTAGCCCGGAACGGAAACCCACCACCAGCCCTACACCTTACCCTACGCCGTAGCCTACTCCTGGCCCATACGCTGGCACTGACCAGTGCGTCAGCACGTAGCCAGACCCTCCCACGTTTCCGTACCCTCACCTGTGCCCTAAGCCTTGCCGTTCCCTAACCCTAACCCTAGCCCGGAACGGAAACCCACCACCAGACCTACACCTTTCCCTACGACGTAGCCTACTCCTGGCCCGTACGCTGGCACTGACCCGTGCGTCAGCACGGAGCCAGACCCTCCAACTTTTCCGTACCCTCACCTGTGCCCTAAGCCTTGCCGTTCCCTAACCTTAACCCAAGCCCGGAATGGAAACCCACCACCAGCCCTACACCTTACCCTACGCCGTAGCCTACTCCTGGCCCGTACGCTGGCACTGACCCATGCGTGAGCACGTAGACTGACCCTCCCACGTTTCCGTACCCTCACCTGTGCCCTAAGCCTTGCCGTTCCCTAACCCTAAACGTAGCCCCGAATGAAAACCCACCACCAGCCCTACACCTTACCCTACGCTGTAGCCTACTCCTGGCCCGTACGCTGGCACTGACCCGTGCATCAGTACGTAGCCTGACCCTCCGACGTTTCCGTACCCTCACCTGTGCCCTAAGCCTTGACGTTCCTTAACCCTAACCCTATCCCGGAACGGAAACCCACCACCAGCCCAACACCTTACCCCCACGCCGTAGCCTACTCCTGGCCCGTATGCTGGCACTGACCCGTGCGTCAGCACGTAGCCTGACCCTCCCACATTTCCGTAACCTCACCTGTGCCCTAAGCCTTGCCGTTCCCTAACCCTAACCCTAGCCTGGATCGGAAACCCACCACCAGCCCTACACCTTACCCTATGCCGTAACCCACACCTGGCCCGTACGCGGGCACTGACCTGTGCTTCAGCACGTAGCCTGACCCTCCCACGTTACCGTAACCTCACATGTGCCCTAAGCCTTGCCGTTCCCTAACCCTAACCGTAGCCCATAACGGAAACCCACCACCAGCCCTTAACCTTACCCACAAGCCGTAGCACACTCCTGGCCCGTACGCTGGCACTGACACGTGCGTCAGAACGTAGCCTGACCCTCCCACGTTTCCATACCATCACCTGTGCCCTAAGCCTTGCCGTTCCCTAACCCTAACCCTAGCCCGGCACGGAAACCCACCACCAGCCCTACAATCTACCCTACGCCATGGCCTACTCCTGGCCCGTACGCTGTCACTGACCCTTGCGTCAGCACGTAGCCTGACCCACACACGTTTCCGTACCCTCATCTGTGCCATAAGCCTTGCCGTTCCCTAACCCTAACGCTAGCCCGGAACGGAAACCCACCACCAGCCCTAGACATTACCCTACGCCGTAGCCTACTCCTGGCCTGTACGCTGGCACTGAACCATGCGTCAGCACGTAGCCTGACGCTCCCACGTTTCCGTACCCTCACCTGTGCCCTAAGCCTTGCCGTTCCGTAACCCTAACCCTAGCCCGGAACGGAAACCCACCTGCAGCCCTAGACCTTTCCCTACGCCATAGCCGAATCCTGGCCTGTACGCTGGCACTGAACCGTGCATCATCACGTAGCCTGACCATCAAACGTTTCCGTAGCCTCACCTGTGCCCTAAGCCTTGCCGTTCCGAAACCCTAACCCTAGCCCAGAACGGAAACCCAACACCAGCCCTACAGCTTACCCCCATACCGTAGCCTACTCCTGGCACGTATGCTGGCACTGACCCGTGCGTCAGCACGTAGCTTGACCCTCCCACGTTTCCGTACCCTCACCTGTGCCCTAAGCCTTGCCGTTTCCTAACCCTAACCCTAGCCGTAACGGAAACCCACCACCACCCCTACACATTACCCTACGCCGTAGCCTACTGCTGGCCCGTACGCTGGCACTGACCCGTGCGTCAGCACGTAGCCTGACCCTCCCACGTTTCTATACCCACACCTGTGCCCTAAGACTTGCCTTTCCCTAACCATAACCCTAGACCGGAACGGACACCCACCACCAGCCCTACACCTTACCCTACGCCATAGCCTACTCCTGGTCCGTACCCTGGCACTGGCACATGCGTCAGCACATAGCCTGACCCTCCCACTTTTCCGTACCCTCACCTCTGCCCTAAGACTTGCCGTTCCCTAACCATAACCCTAGCCCGGAACGGAAATCCACCACCAGCCCTACAACTTACCCCCAAGCCGTAGCAAACTCCTGGCCCATACGCTGGCACTGACCCGTGCGTCAGTACTTAGCCTGACACTCCCACGTTTCTGTTCCCTCACCTGTGCCCTAAGGCTTGCCGTTGCCTAACCCTAACCCTAGCCGGAAAAGGAAACTCACCACCAGCCCTACACCTTACCCACAAGCCTTAGCCTACTCCTGGTCCGTACACTGGCACTGACCCGTGCGTCAGCACGTAGCCTGACCCTCCCACTTTTAAGTACCCTCACCTGTGCCCTAAGCTTTGCCGTTCCCTAACCCTAACCCTAGCCCGGAACGGAAACCCACCACCAGCCCTACACCTTACCCTACGCCGTAGTCTACTCCTGGCCCGTACGCTGGCACTGACCCGTGCGTCAGCACGTAGCCTGACCTTCCCACATTTCCGTACCCTCACCTGTACCCTAAGCCTTGCCGTTCCCTCACCCTAACCCTAGTACCGAACGGAAACCCACCAGCAGCCCTACATCAAACCCCCAAGCCATAGCCTACTTCTGGCCCGTACGCTGGCACTGAACCGTGCGTCAGCACGTAGCCTGATCCTCCCACGTTTCCGTACCCTCACCTGTGCCCTAAGCCTTGCCTTTCCCTAACCCTAACCCTAGCCCGGAACGGAAACCCACCACCAGCCCTAAACCTTTCCCTACGGGGTAGCCTACTCCTCGCCCGTACGCTGGCAGTGACCCGTTCGTCAGCATGTAGTTTGACCCTCCCACGTTTCCGTACCCTCACCTGTGCCCTAAGCCTTGCAGTTCCCTAACCGTAACCTTAGCCCGGAACGGAAACCCACCACCAGCCCTGCACCTTTCCCTACGACGTAGCCTACTCCTGGCCCGTACGCTGGCACTGACCCGTGCGTCAGCACGTAGCCTGACCCTCCCACGTTTCCGTACCCTCACCTGTGCCGTAAGCCTTGACGTTCCCTATCCCTAATCCCAGCCCGGAACGGAAACCCACCTCCAGCCCTACACTTTACCCTACGCCGTAGCCTCCTCCTGGCCCGTATGCTGGCACTGACACTTGCGTCTGCACGTAGCCTGACCCTCCCACGTTTCCATACTCTCACCTGGGCCCTAAGGCTTGCCGTTCCCTAGCCCTAACACTAGACCAGAACGGAAACCCACCACCGGCCCTACACCTTACCCCAAAGCCGTAGCCTGCTCCTGGCCCGTACGCTGAAACTGACCTATGCGTCAGTACGTAGCCTGACACTCCCACGTTTCGGTACCCTCACCTGTGCACTAAGCCTTACCGTTCCCTAACCCCTAGCCCAGAACGGAAACCCACCACCAGCCCTACACTTTACCCTACGCCGTAGCCTAATCCTGGCCCGTACGCTGGCACTGACACGTGCGTCAGTACGTAGCATGACCCTCCCTCGTTTCCGTACCCTCACCTGTGCCCTAAGCCTTGACGTTCCCTAACCCTAACCCTAGCCCGGAACAGAAACCAACCACCAGCCCTAGACCTTACCCTACGCCGTAGCCTACTCCTGGCCTCTACGCTGGCACTGACCCGTGCGTCACCACGTAGCCTGACCCTCCCACGTTTCCGTACCCTCACCTGTGCCCTAAGCCTTGCTGTTCCATATACCTAACCCTAGCCCAGAACGGAAACCGACCACCAGCCCTACAACTTACCCCCAAGCCGTAGCCTACTCCTGGCCTGTACGCTGGCACTGACCCGTGCGTCAGCACTAGCCTGACCCTCCCACGTTTCCGTACCCTCACCTGTGCCCTAAGCCTTGCCGTTCCCTAACCTTTAGAATAGCCCAGAACGGAAACCCACCACCAGCCCTACACCTTACCCTACGCCGTAGCCTACTCCTGGCCCGTACGCTGCCAGTGACCCGTGCGTCAGCACGTAGCCTGACCCTCCCACGTTTCCGTCCCCTCACCTGTGCCCTAAGCCTTGCCATTCCCTAACCCTAACCCTAGACCGGAACGGAAACCCACCACCAGCCCTAAACCTTTCCCTACGCCGTAGCCTACTCCTGGCCCGTACGCTGGCACTGACCCGTGCGTCAGCACGTAGCCTAACCCTCCCACGTTACTGTAACCTCACCTGTGCCCTAAGCCTTGCCGTTCCCTAACCCTAACCCTAGCCCGGAACAGAAACCCACCAGCAGCTCTACACCTTACCCTACGCAATAGCCTACTCCTGGCCCGTACGCTGGCACTGACACGTGCGTCAGCATGTAGCCTGACACTCCCACGTTTCCGTACCCTCACCTGTGCCCTAAGCCTTGCCGTTCTCTAACCCTAACCCTACCCCGTAACGTAAACCCACCACCAGCCTTAAACCTTACCCTACGCTGTAGCCTACTCCTGGCCCGTACGCTGGCACTGACCCTTGCATCAGCACGTAGCCTGAGCCTCCCACGTTTCGGTACCCTCACCTGTGCCCTAAGCCTTGCCATTCCCTAACCCTAACCCTAGCCGGGAACGGAAACCCACCACCAGCCCTACACCATACCCTACACCGTAGCCTAATCCTGGCCCGTACGCTGGCACTGACCCATGTGTCAGCTCATAGCCTGACCCTCCCACGTTTCCGTACCCTCACCTGTGCCCTAAGCCTTGCCGTTCCCTAAACCTAACTCTATCCCGAAACAGAAACCCACCACCAGCCTACACCATACCTTTCACCGTAGCCTACTCATGGCCCGTACACTGGCACGGACCCATACGTCAGCACGTAGGCCCACCCACCCACGTTTCCGTACCCTCACCTCTGCCCTAAGCCTTGCCGTTCCTTAACCCTAACCGTAGCCCGGAACGGAAACCCACCACCAGCCCTGCACCTTAACCCCAAGCCTTAGCCTACTTCTGGCCTGTACGCTGGCACTGACCCGTGCGTCAACACGTAGCCTGATCATGCCAAGTTTCCGTACTCTCACCTGTGCTCTAAGGCTTGCCGTTCCCTAACCCGAACCCTAGCCTGGAAGAGAAACCCACCACCAGCCCTACACTTTACCCTACGCCGTAGCCTAATCCTGGCCCGTACGCTGGCACTGACCAGTGCGTCAGCACGTAGCCTGACCGTCCCACGTTTCCGTACCCTCACATGTGCCCTAAGCCTTGCCGTTCCCTAACCGTAACCCTAGCCCGGAACGGAAACCCATCACCAGACCTACACCTTACCCCCAAGCCGTAGCCTACTCCTGGCCCGTACGCTGGCACTGACCCGTGCGTCAGCAACTAGCCTGACCCTCCCACGTTTCCGTACCCTCACCTGTGCCCTAAGCCTTGCCGTTCCCTAACCTTT
This sequence comes from Mesoplodon mirus, assembly GCF_964341445.2. NCBI lineage: Eukaryota > Metazoa > Chordata > Mammalia > Artiodactyla > Ziphiidae > Mesoplodon > Mesoplodon mirus. Next base: position 103,419,375 of record NC_138987.1, on the reverse strand, counting down.
AGAATAGCACAGAACGGAAACCCACCACCAGCCCTACACCTTACCCACAAGCCGTAGCCTACTCCTGGCCCATAGGCTGGCACTGACCCATGCGTCAGTACGTAGTCTGAATCTCCCACTTTACCGTACCCTCACCTGTGCCCTACGCCTTGCCGTTGCCTAACCCTAACCCTAGCGTGAAACGGAAACTCACCACCAGCCCTACACCTTACCCCCAAGCCGTAGCCTACTCCTGGTCCGTACACTGGCACTGACCCGTGCGTCAGCACGTAGCCTGACCCTCCCACGTTTCCGTACCCTCACCTGTGCCCTAAGCCTTGCCGTTCCCTCACCCTAACCCTAGCCCAGAACGGAAACCCACAACAAGCCCTACACCTTACCGTATGCCGTAGCCTACTCCTGGCCCGTACGCTGGCACTGACCAGTGCGTCAGAACGTAGCCAGACCCTCCAACGTTTCCGTACCCTCACCTCTGCCCTAAGCCTTGCCGTTCCCTAACCCTAACCCGAGCCCGGAACGGAAACCCACCACCAGCCCTACACCTTTCCCTACGACGTAGCCTACTCCTGGCCCGTACGCTGGCACTGACCCGTGCGTCAGCACGTAGCCTGACCCTCCCACGTTTCCATACCATCCCCTGTGCCCTAAGCCTTGCCGTACACTAACCCTAACCCTAGCCCGGCACGGAAACCCACCACCAACCTTACACTATATCCTACGCCGTAGCCTTCTCCTGGCCCGTACGCTGGCACTGACCCTTGCGTCAGCACGTAGCCTGACCCTCCCACGTTTCCGTACCATCACCTGTGCCCTAAGCCTTGCCGTTCCCTAACCCTAACCCTAGCCCGTACGGAAACCCACCACCAGCCCTACAACTTACCCCCACGCCGTAGCCTACTCCTGGCCCATACGCTGGCAATGACCCGTGCATCAGTACGTAGCCTGAACCTTCCACGTTTCCGTACCCTCACCTGTGCCCTAAGCCTTGCCGTTGCCTAACCCTAACCCTAGCGTGAAATGGAAACTCACCACCAGCCCTACACATTACCCCCAAGCCGAAGCCTACTCCTGGTCCGTACAATGGCACTGACCCTTGCGTCAGCACGTAGCCTGACCCTCCCACTTTTCCGTACCCTCACCTGTGCCCTAAGCCTTGCCGTTCCCTAACCCTAACCGTAGCCCGGAACGAAAACCCACCACCATCCGTACACCTTACCCAACGCCGTAGCCTACTCCTGGCCCATAAGCTGGCATTGACCCGTGCGTCAGCATGAAGCCTGCCCCTCACACTTTTCCGTACCCTCACCAGTGCCCTAAGGCTTGCCGTTGCCTAACCCTCACCCTAGCCCGAAACGGAAACTCACCACCAGCCATACACCTTACCCACAAGCCGTGTCCTACTCCTGGTCCGTACACTGGCACTGACCCGTGCGTAGGCACGTAGCCTGCCCCTCCCACTTTTCCGTACCCTCAAATGTGCCCTAAGCCTTGCCGTTTCTTAACCCTAACCCTAGCCTGGAACGGAAACCCACCACGAGCCTTACACCTTGCCCTACGCCGTAGCCTACGCCTGGCCCGTACGCTGGCACTGACCCGTGCGTCAGCACGTAGCCTGACCCTCCCACTTTTCCATACCCTCACCTGTGCCCTAAGCCTTGCCGTTCCCTAACCCTAACCCTAGCCCGGAACGGAAACCCACCACGAGCCTTACACCTTGCCCTACGCCGTAGCCTACTCCTGGCCCGTACCCTGGCACTGACCCGTGCGTCAGCACGTAGCCTGACCCTCCCACTTTTCCGTACCCTCACCTGTGCCCTAAGCCTTGCCGTTCCCTAACCCTAACCCTAGCCCGGAACGGAAACCCACCACCAGCCCTACACCTTACCCTATGCCGTAGCCTACTCCTGGCCCGTACGCTGGCACTGACCCGTGCGTCAGAACGTAGCCTGACCCTCCCACGTTTCCATACCCTCACCTGTGCCCTAAGACTTGCCGTTCCCTAAGCCTAACCGTAGCCCAGAACGAAAACCCACCACCAGCCCTACACCATACCCACAAGCCGTAGCCTACTCCTGGCCCATACGCTGGCACTGACCCGTGCGTCAGTACGTAGCCTGAACCTCCCACGTTTCCGTACCCTCACCTGTGCCCTAAGACTTGCCGTTCCCTAACCCTAACCCTAGCGTGAAACGGAAACTCACCACCAGCCCTACACATTACCCCCAAGCCGTAGCCTACTCCTGGTCCGTACACTGGCACTGACACGTGCGTCAGCATGTAGCCTGACCCTCCCACTTTTCCGTACCCTCACCTGTGCCCTAAGCCTTGCCGTTCCCTAACCCTAACCCTAGCCCAGAACGGAAACCCACCAGCAGCCCTACACCTTACCCTACGCCGTAGTCTACTCCTGGCCCGTATGCTGTCACTGACCGGTGCGTCAGCACTAGCCTGACCCTCCCACGTTTCCGTACCCTCACCTGTGCCCTAAGCCTTGCCGTTCCCTAACCTTTAGAATAGCCCAGAACGGAAACCCACCACCAGCCCTACACCTTACCCTACGCCGTAGCCTACTCCTGGCCCGTACGCTGCCAGTGACCCGTGCGTCAGCACGTAGCCTGACCCTCCCACGTTTCCGTCCCCTCACCTGTGCCCTAAGCCTTGCCATTCCCTAACCCTAACCCTAGACCGGAACGGAAACCCACCACCAGCCCTAAACCTTTCCCTACGCCGTAGCCTACTCCTGGCCCGTACGCTGGCACTGACCCGTGCGTCAGCACGTAGCCTAACCCTCCCACGTTACTGTAACCTCACCTGTGCCCTAAGCCTTGCCGTTCCCTAACCCTAACCCTAGCCCGGAACAGAAACCCACCAGCAGCTCTACACCTTACCCTACGCAATAGCCTACTCCTGGCCCGTACGCTGGCACTGACACGTGCGTCAGCATGTAGCCTGACACTCCCACGTTTCCGTACCCTCACCTGTGCCCTAAGCCTTGCCGTTCTCTAACCCTAATCCTACCCCGTAACGTAAACCCACCACCAGCCTTAAACCTTACCCTACGCTGTAGCCTACTCCTGGCCCGTACGCTGGCACTGACCCTTGCATCAGCACGTAGCCTGAGCCTCCCACGTTTCGGTACCCTCACCTGTGCCCTAAGCCTTGCCATTCCCTAACCCTAACCCTAGCCGGGAACGGAAACCCACCACCAGCCCTACACCATACCCTACACCGTAGCCTAATCCTGGCCCGTACGCTGGCACTGACCCATGTGTCAGCTCATAGCCTGACCCTCCCACGTTTCCGTACCCTCACCTGTGCCCTAAGCCTTGCCGTTCCCTAAACCTAACTCTATCCCGAAACAGAAACCCACCACCAGCCTACACCATACCTTTCACCGTAGCCTACTCATGGCCCGTACACTGGCACGGACCCATACGTCAGCACGTAGGCCCACCCACCCACGTTTCCGTACCCTCACCTCTGCCCTAAGCCTTGCCGTTCCTTAACCCTAACCGTAGCCCGGAACGGAAACCCACCACCAGCCCTGCACCTTAACCCCAAGCCTTAGCCTACTTCTGGCCTGTACGCTGGCACTGACCCGTGCGTCAACACGTAGCCTGATCATGCCAAGTTTCCGTACTCTCACCTGTGCTCTAAGGCTTGCCGTTCCCTAACCCGAACCCTAGCCTGGAAGAGAAACCCACCACCAGCCCTACACTTTACCCTACGCCGTAGCCTAATCCTGGCCCGTACGCTGGCACTGACCAGTGCGTCAGCACGTAGCCTGACCGTCCCACGTTTCCGTACCCTCACATGTGCCCTAAGCCTTGCCGTTCCCTAACCGTAACCCTAGCCCGGAACGGAAACCCATCACCAGACCTACACCTTACCCCCAAGCCGTAGCCTACTCCTGGCCCGTACGCTGGCACTGACCCGTGCGTCAGCAACTAGCCTGACCCTCCCACGTTTCCGTACCCTCACCTGTGCCCTAAGCCTTGCCGTTCCCTAACCTTTAGAATAGCACAGAACGGAAACCCACCACCAGCCCTACACCTTACCCACAAGCCGTAGCCTACTCCTGGCCCATAGGCTGGCACTGACCCATGCGTCAGTACGTAGTCTGAATCTCCCACTTTACCGTACCCTCACCTGTGCCCTACGCCTTGCCGTTGCCTAACCCTAACCCTAGCGTGAAACGGAAACTCACCACCAGCCCTACACCTTACCCCCAAGCCGTAGCCTACTCCTGGTCCGTACACTGGCACTGACCCGTGCGTCAGCACGTAGCCTGACCCTCCCACGTTTCCGTACCCTCACCTGTGCCCTAAGCCTTGCCGTTCCCTCACCCTAACCCTAGCCCAGAACGGAAACCCACAACAAGCCCTACACCTTACCGTATGCCGTAGCCTACTCCTGGCCCGTACGCTGGCACTGACCAGTGCGTCAGAACGTAGCCAGACCCTCCAACGTTTCCGTACCCTCACCTCTGCCCTAAGCCTTGCCGTTCCCTAACCCTAACCCGAGCCCGGAACGGAAACCCACCACCAGCCCTACACCTTTCCCTACGACGTAGCCTACTCCTGGCCCGTACGCTGGCACTGACCCGTGCGTCAGCACGTAGCCTGACCCTCCCACGTTTCCATACCATCCCCTGTGCCCTAAGCCTTGCCGTACACTAACCCTAACCCTAGCCCGGCACGGAAACCCACCACCAACCTTACACTATATCCTACGCCGTAGCCTTCTCCTGGCCCGTACGCTGGCACTGACCCTTGCGTCAGCACGTAGCCTGACCCTCCCACGTTTCCGTACCATCACCTGTGCCCTAAGCCTTGCCGTTCCCTAACCCTAACCCTAGCCCGTACGGAAACCCACCACCAGCCCTACAACTTACCCCCACGCCGTAGCCTACTCCTGGCCCATACGCTGGCAATGACCCGTGCATCAGTACGTAGCCTGAACCTTCCACGTTTCCGTACCCTCACCTGTGCCCTAAGCCTTGCCGTTGCCTAACCCTAACCCTAGCGTGAAATGGAAACTCACCACCAGCCCTACACATTACCCCCAAGCCGAAGCCTACTCCTGGTCCGTACAATGGCACTGACCCTTGCGTCAGCACGTAGCCTGACCCTCCCACTTTTCCGTACCCTCACCTGTGCCCTAAGCCTTGCCGTTCCCTAACCCTAACCGTAGCCCGGAACGAAAACCCACCACCATCCGTACACCTTACCCAACGCCGTAGCCTACTCCTGGCCCATAAGCTGGCATTGACCCGTGCGTCAGCATGAAGCCTGCCCCTCACACTTTTCCGTACCCTCACCAGTGCCCTAAGGCTTGCCGTTGCCTAACCCTCACCCTAGCCCGAAACGGAAACTCACCACCAGCCATACACCTTACCCACAAGCCGTGTCCTACTCCTGGTCCGTACACTGGCACTGACCCGTGCGTAGGCACGTAGCCTGCCCCTCCCACTTTTCCGTACCCTCAAATGTGCCCTAAGCCTTGCCGTTTCTTAACCCTAACCCTAGCCTGGAACGGAAACCCACCACGAGCCTTACACCTTGCCCTACGCCGTAGCCTACGCCTGGCCCGTACGCTGGCACTGACCCGTGCGTCAGCACGTAGCCTGACCCTCCCACTTTTCCATACCCTCACCTGTGCCCTAAGCCTTGCCGTTCCCTAACCCTAACCCTAGCCCGGAACGGAAACCCACCACGAGCCTTACACCTTGCCCTACGCCGTAGCCTACTCCTGGCCCGTACCCTGGCACTGACCCGTGCGTCAGCACGTAGCCTGACCCTCCCACTTTTCCGTACCCTCACCTGTGCCCTAAGCCTTGCCGTTCCCTAACCCTAACCCTAGCCCGGAACGGAAACCCACCACCAGCCCTACACCTTACCCTATGCCGTAGCCTACTCCTGGCCCGTACGCTGGCACTGACCCGTGCGTCAGAATGTAGCCTGACCCTCCCACGTTTCCATACCCTCACCTGTGCCCTAAGACTTGCCGTTCCCTAAGCCTAACCGTAGCCCAGAACGAAAACCCACCACCAGCCCTACACCATACCCACAAGCCGTAGCCTACTCCTGGCCCATACGCTGGCACTGACCCGTGCGTCAGTACGTAGCCTGAACCTCCCACGTTTCCGTACCCTCACCTGTGCCCTAAGACTTGCCGTTCCCTAACCCTAACCCTAGCGTGAAACGGAAACTCACCACCAGCCCTACACATTACCCCCAAGCCGTAGCCTACTCCTGGTCCGTACACTGGCACTGACACGTGCGTCAGCATGTAGCCTGACCCTCCCACTTTTCCGTACCCTCACCTGTGCCCTAAGCCTTGCCGTTCCCTAACCCTAACCCTAGCCCAGAACGGAAACCCACCAGCAGCCCTACACCTTACCCTACGCCGTAGTCTACTCCTGGCCCGTATGCTGTCACTGACCGGTGCGTCAGCACGTAGCCTGACCCTCCCACGTTTCCGTACCCTCACCTGTGCCCTAAGCCTTGCCGTTCCCTAACCCTAACCCTAGACCGGAAAGGAAACCCACCACCAGCCCTACACCTTACCGTACGCCGTAGCCTACTCCTAGCCCGTAAGCTGGCACGGACCAGTGCGTCAGCACGTAGCCTGACCGTCCCACATTTCCGTACTCTCACCTGTGCCCTAAGCCTTGCCATTCCCTAACCCTAACCGTAGCCCGGAATGAAAACCCACCACCAGCCCTACAGCTTACCCTACGCCGTAGCCTACTCCTGGCCCGTACGCTGGCACTGACACGTGCGTCAGCACGTAGCCTGACCCTCCCATTTTTCCGTACGCTCACCTGTGCCCTAAGCCTTGCCGTTCCCTAACCCCATGCCTAGCCCGGAACGGAAACCCACCAACAGCCCTACACCTAAACCCCAAGCCGTAGCGTACTCCTGGCCGGTACGCTGGCACTGACACGTGCGTCAGCACGTAGACTGACCCTCACGCGTTTCTGTACCCTCACCTGTGCCCTAAGCCTTGCCGTTCCCTAACCCTAACCCTAGCCCGGAACAGAAACCCACCACCAGCCCTACACTCTACCCTACGCTGTAGCCTACTCCTGGCCCGTACGCTGGCACTGACCCTTGCGTCAGCACGTAGCCTGACCCTCCCAAGTTTCCGTACCCTCATCTGTGCCCTAAGCCTTGACGTTCCCTAACCCAAACCCTAGCCCGGAACGGAAACCCACCACCAGCCCTACACCTTACCCCCACGCCGTAGCCTACTTCTGGCCTGTATGCTGGCACTGACCTGTGCGTCAGCACGTAACCTGACCCTCCCACGTTTCCGCACCCTCACCTGTGCCCTAAGCCTAGCCGTTCCCTAACCCTAAACCTAGCCCGGAACGGAAACCCACCACCAGCCCTAAACCTTACCCACAAGCCATAGCCTACTCCTGGCCCGTACGCTGGCACTGACCCGTTCGTCAGCACGAAGCCTGCCCCTCCCACGTTTCCGTACCATCACCTGTGCTCTAAGCTTTGCCGTTCCCTAACCCTAACCCTAGCCCGGAACGGAAACCCACCACCAGCCGAACACCTTACCCTATGCCGTAGCCTACTCCTGGCCTGTACGCTGGCACTGACCCGTGCGTCAGCACGTAGCCAGACCCTCCCACGTTTCCGTAACCTCACCTGTGCCCTAAGCCTTGCTGTTTCCTAACCCTACCCCTAGCCCGGAACGGAAACCCACCACCAGCCCTAGACCTTACCCTACGCCGTAGCCTACTCCGGGACTGTACGCTGACATTGACCCGTGCGTAAGCACGTAGCCTGACCCCCCCACGTTTCCGTACACTCACCTGTGCCCTAAGCCTTGCAGTTCCCTAACCCTATCCCTAGCCCGGAACGGAAACCCACCACCAACCCTAAACCTTACCCACAAGCCGTAGGCTACTCCTGGCCCGTACGCTGGCAATAACCTGTGCGTCAGCATGTAGCCTGACCCTCCCACGTTTCCGTACACTCACCTGTGACCTAAGCCTTGCCGTTCCCTAACCCTAACCCTAGCCCGGAACGGTAACCCACCACCAGCCCTACACCTTTCCCTACGCCGTAGCCTACTCCTGGCCCATACGCTGGCACTGACCCGTGCGTCAGCACGTAGCCTGACCCTCCCACTTTTCCGTACCCTCACCTGGGCCCTAAGCCTTGCCATTCCCTAACCCTAACCCTAGCCTGGAACGGAAACCCACCACCAGCCCTAAACCTTACCCTATGCCGTAGCCTACTCCTTGCCCGTACGCTGGCACTGACCCATTCGTCAGCACGGAGCCGGACTCTCCCACGTTTCCGTACCCTCACCTGTGCTCTAAGCCTTGCCGTTCCCTAACACTAACCGTAGCCCGGAACGAAAACCCACCACCAGCCCTACACCTTACCCTATGGCGTAGCCTACTCCTGTCCCGTACGCTGGCACTGACCCCTGCATCAGTACGTAGCCTGACCCTCCCACGTTTCTGTACCCTTACCTGTGCCCTAAGCCTTGACGTTCCCTAACCCTAACACTAGCCCGAAACGGAAACCCACCACCAGCCCTACACCTTACCCCCACGCCGTAGCATGCTCCTGGCCCGTATGCTGGCACTGGCCCGTGCGTCAGCACGTAGCCTGACCCTCCCACGTTTCCGTACCCTCACCTGTGCCCTAAGCCTTGCCGTTCCCTAACCCTAACCCTAGCCAGGCACGGAAACACAACACCAGCCCTACACTTTACCCTACGCCGTTGCCTATTCCTGGCCCGTACGCTGGCACTGACACGTGTGTCAGCACGTAGCCAGACCCTCGCACGTTTCCGTACCCTCACCTGTGCCCTAAGCCTTGCCGTTCCCTAACACTAACCGTAGCCCGGAACGGAAAACCACCACCAGCCCTACACCTTTCCCTACGACGTAGCCTACTCCTGGCCCGTACGCTGGCACTGACCCGTGCGTCAGCACGTAGCCTGACCCTCCAACTTTTCCGTACCCTCAACTCTGCCCTAAGCCTTGCCGTTCCCTAACCCTAACCATAGCCCGGAATAAAAACCCACCACCAGCCCTACATCTTACCCTACGCCGTAGCGTACTCCTGGCCCGTACGCTGGCACTGACCCGTGCATCAGTACGTAGCCTGACCCTCCCACGTTTCCGTGCCCTCACCTGTGCCCTAAGCCTTGACGTTCCCTAACCCTAACCCAAGCCCGGAACGGAAACCCACCACCAGCCCTACACCTAACCCCCACGCCGTAGCCTACTCCTGGCCCGTATGCTGGCACTGACCCGTGCATCAGCACGTAGCCTGACCCTCCCACGTTTCCGTACCCTCACCTGTGCCCTAAGCCTTGCCATTCCCTAACCCTAACCCTAGCCCGGAACAGAAACCCACCACCAGCCCTACACCTTACCCCCAAGCCGTATCCTAGTCCTGCTCCGTACACTGGCACTGACCCGTGCGTCAGCACGTAGCCTGACCCTCCCACTTTTCCGTACCCTCACCTGTGCCCTACGCCTTGCCGTTCCCTAACCCTAACCCTAGCCAGGAAAGGAAACCCACCACCAGCCCTACACCTTTCCCTACGCCGTAGCCTACTCCTGGCCCGTAAGCTGGCACTGACCCGTGCGACAGCACGTAGCCTGACCCTCCCACGTTTCCGTATCCTCACCTGTGCCCTAAGCCTTGCCGTTCCCTAACCCTAACCCTAGCCCGGAACCGAAACCCACCACAAGCCGTAAAACTCACCCACAAGCTCAAGGCTACTCCTGGCCCGTACGCTGGCACTGACCTGTGCGTCAGCATGTAGCCTGACCATCCCACGTTTCCGTACCCTCACCTGTGACCTAAGCCTTGCCGTTCCCTAACCCTAACCCTAGCCCGGAACGGGAACCAACCACCAGCCCTACACCTTTCCCTACGCCGTAGCCTACTCCTGGCCAGTACGCTGGCACTGCCCCGTGCGTCAGCACGTAGCCTGACCCTCCCAAGGTACCGTACCCTCATCTGTGCCCTAAGCCTTGCCATTCCCTCACCCTAACCCTAGCCCGGAACGGAAACCCACCACACGCCCTAAAGCTTACCCACAAGCCGTAGCCTACTACTGGCCCGTACGCTGGCACTGACCCGTGCGTCAGCACGTACCCTGACCCTCCCACGTTTCCGTACCCTCACCTGTGCCCTAAGCCTTGCCGTTCCCTAACCCTAACCGTAGCCAGGAATGAAAACCCACCACCAACCCTACACGTTACCCTACGCCGTAGCCTACTGCTGGCCCGTACACTGGCACTGACCCGTGCATCAGCACGTAGCCTGACCCTCCCACGTTTCCGTACCCTCACCTGTGCCCTAAGCCTTGCCGTTCCCTAACCCTAACCCTAGCCCGGCACGGAAACCCACCACGAGCCCTACACCTTACCCTACGCCGTTGCCTACTACTGGCCCGTACGCTGGCAATGACACGTGCGTCAGCACGTAGCCTGTCCCTCCCACGTTTCCGTACCCTCACCTGTGCCCTAAGCCTTGCCGTTCCCTAACCCTAACCCAAGCCCGGAACGAAAACCCACCACCAGCCCTAAAACTTACACACAAGCCGTAGCCTACTCCTGGCCCGTACGCTGGCACTGACCTGTGCGTCAGCATGTAGCTTGACCTTCCCACGTTTCCGTACCCTCACCTGTGCCCTAAGCCTTGGCGTTCCATAACCCTAACCCTAGCCCGGAACGGAAACCCACCACCAGCCCTAAACCTTACCCAAAAGCCGTAGACTACTCCTGGCCTGTACGCTGGCACTGACCTGTGCGTCAGCATGTAGCCTGACCTTCCCACGTTTCCGTACCCTCACCTGTGCCCTAAGCCTTGCCGTTCCCTAACCCTAACTCTAGCCCAGAACGGAAACCCACCACCAGCCCTAAACCTTACCCACAAGCCGTAGCCTACTCCTGGCCCGTACGCTGGCACTGACCTGTGCGTCAGCATGTAGCCTGATCTTCCCACGTTTCCGTACCCTCACCTGGGCCCTAAGCCTTGCCGTTCCCTAACCCTAACCCTAGCCCGTAACGGAAACACACCACCAGCCCTACACCTAACCCTATGCCGTTGCCTACTCCTTGACCGTACGCTGGCAGTGACCCATGCGTCAGCACGTATCCGGACCCTCCCACGTTTCCGTACCGTCACCTGTGCCCTAAGCCTTGCCGTTCCCTAACCCTAACCGTAGCCCAGAACGAAAACTCACCACAAGCCGTACACCTTACTCAACGCCGTAGCCTACTCCTGGCCCATACGCTGGCATTGACCCGTGCGTCAGTACTTAGCCTGACCCTCCCACGTTTCCATACCCTCACCTGTGCCTTGAGCCTTGCCGTTCTCTAACCCTAACGCTAGCCCGGAACGGAAACCCACCACCAGCCCTACACCTTACCCACAAGCCGTAGCCTACTCCTGGCCCATACGCTGGTACTGACCTGTGCGTCAGTACGTAGCCTGAACCTCCCACGTTTCCGTACCCTCACCTGTGCCCTAAGACTTGCCGTTCCCTAACCCTAACCCTAGCATGAAACGGAAACTCACCACCAGCCCTACACCTTACCCCCAAGCCATAGCCTACTCCTGGTCCGTACACTGGCACTGACACGTGCGTCAGCATGTAGCCTTACCCTCCCACTTTTCCGTACCCTCACCTGTGCTCTAAGCCTTGCCGTTCCCTAACCATAACCCTACCCCGGAACGGAAACCCACCACCAGCCCTACACCTTACCCTACGCCGTAGCCTACTCCTGGCCCGTACGCTGACACTGACCCGTGCGTCAGCACGTAGCCAGACCCTCCCACGTTTCCGTACCCTCACCTGTGCCCTAAGACTTGCCGTTCCCTAACACTAACCCTAGCCCGGAACGGAAACCCACCACCAGCCCTACACCCTTCCCTACGACGTAGCCTACTCCTGGCCCATACGCTGGCACTGACCCATGTGTCAGCACGTAGCCTGACCCTCCAACTTTTCCGTACCCTCACCTGTGCCGTAAGGCTTGCCGTTGCCTAACCCTAACCGTAGCCCTAAACGGAAACCCACCACCAGCCCTACACCTTACCCACAAGCCGTGTCCTACTCCTGGTCCATACACTGGCACTGACCCGTGCGTCAGCACGAAGCCTGCCCCTCCCTCGTTTCCGTACCCTCACCTGTGCCCTAAGCCTTGACGTTCCCTAACCCTAACCCTAGCCCGAACGGAAATCCACCACCAGCCCTACACCATACCCTACGCCGTAGGCTACTCCTGGCCCGCACGCTGGCACTGACACGTGCGACAGCATTTATCCTGACTCTACCACGTTTCCGTACCCTCAACTGTGCCCTAAGCCTTGCCGTTCCCTAACCCTAGCCCTAGCCTGGAACGGAAACACACCACCAGCCCTACACATTTCCCTACGCCGTATCCTACTCCTGGCCCGTACGCTGGCACTGACCCGTGTGTCAGCACGTAGTCTGACCCTCCCACTTTTCCGTACCCTCACCTGTGCCCTAAGCCTTGCAGTTCCCTAACCCTAACCCTAGCCCGGAACGGAAACCCACCACCAGCCCTACACCTTACCCTATGCCGTAGCCTACTCCTTGCCCGTACGCTGGCACTGACCCGTGCGTCAGAACGTAGCCTGACCCTCCCACGTTTCCGTTCCCTCACCTGTGCCCTAAGACTTGCCGTTCCCTAACCGTAACCGTAGCCCAGAACGAAAATCCACCACCAGCCCTACACCTTACCCACAAGCCGTAGCCTACTCCTGGCCCATAGGCTGGCACTGACCCATGGGTCAGTACGTAGCCTGAACCTCCCACGTTTCCGTACCCTCACCTGTGCCCTAAGCCTTGCCGTTGCATAACCCTAACCCTAGCGTGAAACGGAAACTCACCACCAGCCCTACACCTTACCCCCAAGCCGTAGCCTACTCCTGGTCCGTACACTGGCACTGACCCGTGCGTCAGCACGTAGCCTGACCCTCCCACTTTTCCGTACCCTCACCTGTGCCCTAACCCTTGCCGTTCCCTAGCCATAACCCTAGACCGGAACGGAAACCCACCACCAGCCCTACACCTTACCCTACGCCTTAGCCGACTCCTGGCCCGTACGCTGACACTGACACATGCGTCAGCACGTAGCCTGACCCTCCCACGTTTCCGTACCCTCACCTGTGCCCTAAGCCTTGCCGTTCCCTAACCCTAGCCCTAGCCCGGAACGGAAACCCACAACAAGCCCTACACCTTACCGTATGCCGTAGCCTACTCCTGGCCCGTATGCTGGCACTGACCTGTGCGTCAGCACGTAGCCTGACTCTCCCACGTTTCCGTACCCTCACCTGTGCCCTAAGCCTTGCCATTCCCTAACCCTAACCCTAGCCTGAAACGGAAACCCACCACCAGCACTACACGTTACCCTATGCCATAGCCTACACCTGGCCCGTACGCGGACACTGACCTGTGCTTCAGCACGTCGCCTGAACCTCCCACGTTACCGTACACTCACATGTGCCCTAAGCCTTGCCGTTCCCTAACCCTAACCCTAGCCCATAACGGAAACCCACCACCAGCCCTTAACCGTACCCACAAGCCGTAGCATACTCCTGGCCCGTACGCTGGCACTGACCCGTGCGTCAGCACGTAGCCTGACCCTCCCACGTTTCCGTACCATCACCTGTGCCCTAAGCCTTGCCGTACCCTAACCCTAACCCTAGCCCGGCACGGAAACCCACCACCAACCTTACACTATATCCTACGCCGTAGCCTTCTCCTGGCCCGTACGCTGGCACTGACCCTTGCGTCAGCACGTAGCCTGACCCTCCCACGTTTCCGTACCCTCACCTGTGCCCTAAGCCTTGCCGTTCCCTAACCCTAACCCTAGCCCGGAACGGAAACCCACCACCAGCCTTACACCTTATCCCCACACCGTAGCCTACTCCTGGCCCATACGCTGGCACTGACCCGTGCTTCAGTACGTAGCGTGAACCTCCCACGTTTCCGTACCCTCACCTGTGCCCTAAGCCTTGCCGTTGCCTAACCCCAACCCTAGCGTGAAACGGAAACTCACCACCAGCCCTACACATTACCCCCAAGCCGAAGCCTACTCCTGGTCCGTACACTGGCACTGACCCTTGCGTCAGCACGTAGCCTGACCCTCCCACGTTTCCGTACCCTCACCGTGCCCTAAGCCTTGCCGTTCCCTACCCATAACCCTAGCCCGGAACGGAAACCCACGACCAGCCCTACACCTTTCCCTACGCCGTAGCCTACTCCTGGCCCGTACGCTGGCACTGACCCTTGCGTCAGCACGTAGCCTGACCCTCCCACGTTTCCGTACCCTCACCTGTGCCCTAAGCCTTGCCGTTCCCTAACCCTAACCCTAGACCGGAAAGGAAACCCACCACCAGCCCTACACCTTACCGTACGCCGTAGCCTACTCCTAGCCCGTAAGCTGGCACGGACCAGTGCGTCAGCACGTAGCCTGACCGTCCCACATTTCCGTACTCTCACCTGTGCCCTAAGCCTTGCCATTCCCTAACCCTAACCGTAGCCCGGAATGAAACCCCACCACCAGCCCTACAGCTTACCCTACGCCGTAGCCTACTCCTGGCCCGTACGCTGGCACTGACACGTGCGTCAGCACGTAGCCTGACCCTCCCATTTTTCCGTACGCTCACCTGTGCCCTAAGCCTTGCCGTTCCCTAACCGCATGCCTAGCCCGGAACGGAAACCCACCAACAGCCCTACACCTAAACCCCAAGCCGTAGCGTACTCCTGGCCGGTACGCTGGCACTGACACGTGCGTCAGCACGTAGACTGACCCTCACGCGTTTCCGTACCCTCACCTGTGCCCTAAGCCTTGCCGTTCCCTAACCCTAACCCTAGCCCGGAACAGAAACCCACCACCAGCCCTACACTCTACCCTACGCCGTAGCCTACTCCTGGCCCGTACGCTGGCACTGACCCTTGCGTCAGCACGTAGCCTGACCCTCCCAAGTTTCCGTACCCTCATCTGTGCCCTAAGCCTTGACGTTCCCTAACCCAAACCCTAGCCCGGAACGGAAACCCACCACCAGCCCTACACCTTACCCCCACGCCGTAGCCTACTTCTGGCCTGTATGCTGGCACTGACCTGTGCGTCAGCACGTAACCTGACCCTCCCACGTTTCCGCACCCTCACCTGTGCCCTAAGCCTAGCCGTTCCCTAACCCTAAACCTAGCCCGGAATGGAAACCCACCACCAGCCCTAAACCTTACCCACAAGCCATAGCCTACTCCTGGCCCGTACGCTGGCACTGACCCGTTCGTCAGCACGAAGCCTGCCCCTCCCACGTTTCCGTACCATCACCTGTGCTCTAAGCTTTGCCGTTCCCTAACCCTAACCCTAGCCCGGAACGGAAACCCACCACCAGCCGAACACCTTACCCTACGCCGTAGCCTACTCCTGGCCTGTACGCTGGCACTGACCCGTGCGTCAGCACGTAGCCAGACCCTCCCACGTTTCCGTAACCTCACCTGTGCCCTAAGCCTTGCTGTTTCCTAACCCTACCCCTAGCCCGGAACGGAAACCCACCACCAGCCCTAGACCTTACCCTACGCCGTAGCCTACTCCGGGACTGTACGCTGACATTGACCCGTGCGTAAGCACGTAGCCTGACCCCCCCACGTTTCCGTACACTCACCTGTGCCCTAAGCCTTGCAGTTCCCTAACCCTATCCCTAGCCCGGAACGGAAACCCACCACCAACCCTAAACCTTACCCACAAGCCGTAGGCTACTCCTGGCCCGTACGCTGGCAATAACCTGTGCGTCAGCATGTAGCCTGACCCTCCCACGTTTCCGTACACTCACCTGTGATCTAAGCCTTGCCGTTCCCTAACCCTAACCCTAGCCCGGAACGGTAACCCACCACCAGCCCTACACCTTTCCCTACGCCGTAGCCTACTCCTGGCCCATACGCTGGCACTGACCCGTGCGTCAGCACGTAGCCTGACCCTCCCACTTTTCCGTACCCTCACCTGGGCCCTAAGCCTTGCCATTCCCTAACCCTAACCCTAGCCTGGAACGGAAACCCACCACCAGCCCTAAACCTTACCCTATGCCGTAGCCTACTCCTTGCCCGTACGCTGGCACTGACCCATTCGTCAGCACGGAGCCGGACTCTCCCACGTTTCCGTACCCTCACCTGTGCTCTAAGCCTTGCCGTTCCCTAACACTAACCGTAGCCCGGAACGAAAACCCACCACCAGCCCTACACCTTACCCTATGGCGTAGCCTACTCCTGTCCCGTACGCTGGCACTGACCCCTGCATCAGTACGTAGCCTGACCCTCCCACGTTTCTGTACCCTTACCTGTGCCCTAAGCCTTGACGTTCCCTAACCCTAACACTAGCCCGAAACGGAAACCCACCACCAGCCCTACACCTTACCCCCACGCCGTAGCATGCTCCTGGCCCGTATGCTGGCACTGGCCCGTGCGTCAGCACGTAGCCTGACCCTCCCACGTTTCCGTACCCTCACCTGTGCCCTAAGCCTTGCCGTTCCCTAACCCTAACCCTAGCCAGGCACGGAAACACAACACCAGCCCTACACTTTACCCTACGCCGTTGCCTATTCCTGGCCCGTACGCTGGCACTGACACGTGTGTCAGCACGTAGCCAGACCCTCGCACGTTTCCGTACCCTCACCTGTGCCCTAAGCCTTGCCGTTCCCTAACACTAACCGTAGCCCGGAACGGAAAACCACCACCAGCCCTACACCTTTCCCTACGACGTAGCCTACTCCTGGCCCGTACGCTGGCACTGACCCGTGCGTCAGCACGTAGCCTGACCCTCCAACTTTTCCGTACCCTCAACTGTGCCCTAAGCCTTGCCGTTCCGTAACCCTAACCATAGCCCGGAATAAAAACCCACCACCAGCCCTACATCTTACCCTACGCCGTAGCGTACTCCTGGCCCGTACGCTGGCACTGACCCGTGCATCAGTACGTAGCCTGACCCTCCCACGTTTCCGTGCCCTCACCTGTGCCCTAAGCCTTGACGTTCCCTAACCCTAACCCAAGCCCGGAACGGAAACCCACCACCAGCCCTACACCTTACCCCCACGCCGTAGCCTACTCCTGGCCCGTATGCTGGCACTGACCCATGCATCAGCACGTAGCCTGACCCTCCCACGTTTCCGTACCCTCACCTGTGCCCTAAGATTTGCCATTCCCTAACCCTAACCCTAGCCCGGAACAGAAACCCACCACCAGCCCTACACCTTACCCCCAAGCCGTATCCTAGTCCTGCTCCGTACACTGGCACTGACCCGTGCGTCAGCACGTAGCCTGACCCTCCCACTTTTCCGTACCCTCACCTGTGCCCTACGCCTTGCCGTTCCCTAACCCTAACCCTAGCCAGGAAAGGAAACCCACCACCAGCCCTACACCTTTCCCTACGCCGTAGCCTACTCCTGGCCCGTAAGCTGGCACTGACCCGTGCGACAGCACGTAGCCTGACCCTCCCACGTTTCCGTATCCTCACCTGTGCCCTAAGCCTTGCCGTTCCCTAACCCTAACCCTAGCCCGGAACCGAAACCCACCACAAGCCGTAAAACTCACCCACAAGCTCAAGGCTACTCCTGGCCCGTACGCTGGCACTGACCTGTGCGTCAGCATGTAGCCTGACCATCCCACGTTTCCGTACCCTCACCTGTGACCTAAGCCTTGCCGTTCCCTAACCCTAACCCTAGCCCGGAACGGGAACCAACCACCAGCCCTACACCTTTCCCTACGCCGTAGCCTACTCCTGGCCAGTACGCTGGCACTGCCCCGTGCGTCAGCACGTAGCCTGACCCTCCCAAGGTACCGTACCCTCATCTGTGCCCTAAGCCTTGCCATTCCCTCACCCTAACCCTAGCCCGGAACGGAAACCCACCACACGCCCTAAAGCTTACCCACAAGCCGTAGCCTACTACTGGCCCGTACGCTGGCACTGACCCGTGCGTCAGCACATACCCTGACCCTCCCACGTTTCCGTACCCTCACCTGTGCCCTAAGCCTTGCCGTTCCCTAACCCTAACCGTAGCCAGGAATGAAAACCCACCACCAACCCTACACGTTACCCTACGCCGTAGCCTACTGCTGGCCCGTACACTGGCACTGACCCGTGCATCAGCACGTAGCCTGACCCTCCCACGTTTCCGTAACCTCACCTGTGCCCTAAGCCTTGCCGTTCCCTAACCCTAACCCTAGCCCGGCACGGAAACCCACCACGAGCCCTAAACCTTACCCTACGCCGTTGCCTACTACTGGCCCGTACGCTGGCAATGACACGTGCGTCAGCACGTAGCCTGTCCCTCCCACGTTTCCGTACCCTCACCTGTGCCCTAAGCCTTGCCGTTCCCTAACCCTAACCCAAGCCCGGAACGAAAACCCACCACCAGCCCTAAAACTTACACACAAGCCGTAGCCTACTCCTGGTCCGTACACTGGCACTGACCCGTGCGTCAGCACGTAGCCTGACCCTCCCACTTTTCCGTACCCTCACCTGTGCCCTAACCCTTGCCGTTCCCTAGCCATAACCCTAGACCGGAACGGAAACCCACCACCAGCCCTACACCTTACCCTACGCCTTAGCCGACTCCTGGCCCGTACGCTGACACTGACACATGCGTCAGCACGTAGCCTGACCCTCCCACGTTTCCGTACCCTCACCTGTGCCCTAAGCCTTGCCGTTCCCTAACCCTAGCCCTAGCCCGGAACGGAAACCCACAACAAGCCCTACACCTTACCGTATGCCGTAGCCTACTCCTGGCCCGTATGCTGGCACTGACCTGTGCGTCAGCACGTAGCCTGACTCTCCCACGTTTCCGTACCCTCACCTGTGCCCTAAGCCTTGCCATTCCCTAACCCTAACCCTAGCCTGAAACGGAAACCCACCACCAGCACTACACGTTACCCTATGCCATAGCCTACACCTGGCCCGTACGCGGACACTGACCTGTGCTTCAGCACGTCGCCTGAACCTCCCACGTTACCGTACACTCACATGTGCCCTAAGCCTTGCCGTTCCCTAACCCTAACCCTAGCCCATAACGGAAACCCACCACCAGCCCTTAACCGTACCCACAAGCCGTAGCATACTCCTGGCCCGTACGCTGGCACTGACCCGTGCGTCAGCACGTAGCCTGACCCTCCCACGTTTCCGTACCATCACCTGTGCCCTAAGCCTTGCCGTACCCTAACCCTAACCCTAGCCCGGCACGGAAACCCACCACCAACCTTACACTATATCCTACGCCGTAGCCTTCTCCTGGCCCGTACGCTGGCACTGACCCTTGCGTCAGCACGTAGCCTGACCCTCCCACGTTTCCGTACCCTCACCTGTGCCCTAAGCCTTGCCGTTCCCTAACCCTAACCCTAGCCCGGAACGGAAACCCACCACCAGCCTTACACCTTATCCCCACACCGTAGCCTACTCCTGGCCCATACGCTGGCACTGACCCGTGCTTCAGTACGTAGCGTGAACCTCCCACGTTTCCGTACCCTCACCTGTGCCCTAAGCCTTGCCGTTGCCTAACCCCAACCCTAGCGTGAAACGGAAACTCACCACCAGCCCTACACATTACCCCCAAGCCGAAGCCTACTCCTGGTCCGTACACTGGCACTGACCCTTGCGTCAGCACGTAGCCTGACCCTCCCACGTTTCCGTACCCTCACCCGTGCCCTAAGCCTTGCCGTTCCCTACCCATAACCCTAGCCCGGAACGGAAACCCACGACCAGCCCTACACCTTTCCCTACGCCGTAGCCTACTCCTGGCCCGTACGCTGGCACTGACCCTTGCGTCAGCACGTAGCCTGACCCTCCCACGTTTCCGTACCCTCACCTGTGCCCTAAGCCTTGCCGTTCCCTAACCCTAACCCTAGACCGGAAAGGAAACCCACCACCAGCCCTACACCTTACCGTACGCCGTAGCCTACTCCTAGCCCGTAAGCTGGCACGGACCAGTGCGTCAGCACGTAGCCTGACCGTCCCACATTTCCGTACTCTCACCTGTGCCCTAAGCCTTGCCATTCCCTAACCCTAACCGTAGCCCGGAATGAAACCCCACCACCAGCCCTACAGCTTACCCTACGCCGTAGCCTACTCCTGGCCCGTACGCTGGCACTGACACGTGCGTCAGCACGTAGCCTGACCCTCCCATTTTTCCGTACGCTCACCTGTGCCCTAAGCCTTGCCGTTCCCTAACCCCATGCCTAGCCCGGAACGGAAACCCACCAACAGCCCTACACCTAAACCCCAAGCTGTAGCGTACTCCTGGCCGGTACGCTGGCACTGACACGTGCGTCAGCACGTAGACTGACCCTCACGCGTTTCCGTACCCTCACCTGTGCCCTAAGCCTTGCCGTTCCCTAACCCTAACCCTAGCCCGGAACAGAAACCCACCACCAGCCCTACACTCTACCCTACGCCGTAGCCTACTCCTGGCCCGTACGCTGGCACTGACCCTTGCGTCAGCACGTAGCCTGACCCTCCCAAGTTTCCGTACCCTCATCTGTGCCCTAAGCCTTGACGTTCCCTAACCCAAACCCTAGCCCGGAACGGAAACCCACCACCAGCCCTACACCTTACCCCCACGCCGTAGCCTACTTCTGGCCTGTATCCTGGCACTGACCTGTGCGTCAGCACGTAACCTGACCCTCCCACGTTTCCGCACCCTCACCTGTGCCCTAAGCCTAGCCGTTCCCTAACCCTAAACCTAGCCCGGAACGGAAACCCACCACCAGCCCTAAACCTTACCCACAAGCCATAGCCTACTCCTGGCCCGTACGCTGGCACTGACCCGTTCGTCAGCACGAAGCCTGCCCCTCCCACGTTTCCGTACCATCACCTGTGCTCTAAGCTTTGCCGTTCCCTAACCCTAACCCTAGCCCGGAACGGAAACCCACCACCAGCCGAACACCTTACCCTACGCCGTAGCCTACTCCTGGCCTGTACGCTGGCACTGACCCGTGCGTCAGCACGTAGCCAGACCCTCCCACGTTTCCGTAACCTCACCTGTGCCCTAAGCCTTGCTGTTTCCTAACCCTACCCCTAGCCCGGAACGGAAACCCACCACCAGCCCTAGACCTTACCCTACGCCGTAGCCTACTCCGGGACTGTACGCTGACATTGACCCGTGCGTAAGCACGTAGCCTGACCCCCCCACGTTTCCGTACACTCACCTGTGCCCTAAGCCTTGCAGTTCCCTAACCCTATCCCTAGCCCGGAACGGAAACCCACCACCAACCCTAAACCTTACCCACAAGCCGTAGGCTACTCCTGGCCCGTACGCTGGCAATAACCTGTGCGTCAGCATGTAGCCTGACCCTCCCACGTTTCCGTACACTCACCTGTGATCTAAGCCTTGCCGTTCCCTAACCCTAACCCTAGCCCGGAACGGTAACCCACCACCAGCCCTACACCTTTCCCTACGCCGTAGCCTACTCCTGGCCCATACGCTGGCACTGACCCGTGCGTCAGCACGTAGCCTGACCCTCCCACTTTTCCGTACCCTCACCTGGGCCCTAAGCCTTGCCATTCCCTAACCCTAACCCTAGCCTGGAACGGAAACCCACCACCAGCCCTAAACCTTACCCTATGCCGTAGCCTACTCCTTGCCCGTACGCTGGCACTGACCCATTCGTCAGCACGGAGCCGGACTCTCCCACGTTTCCGTACCCTCACCTGTGCTCTAAGCCTTGCCGTTCCCTAACACTAACCGTAGCCCGGAACGAAAACCCACCACCAGCCCTACACCTTACCCTATGGCGTAGCCTACTCCTGTCCCGTACGCTGGCACTGACCCCTGCATCAGTACGTAGCCTGACCCTCCCACGTTTCTGTACCCTTACCTGTGCCCTAAGCCTTGACGTTCCCTAACCCTAACACTAGCCCGAAACGGAAACCCACCACCAGCCCTACACCTTACCCCCACGCCGTAGCATGCTCCTGGCCCGTATGCTGGCACTGGCCCGTGCGTCAGCACGTAGCCTGACCCTCCCACGTTTCCGTACCCTCACCTGTGCCCTAAGCCTTGCCGTTCCCTAACCCTAACCCTAGCCAGGCACGGAAACACAACACCAGCCCTACACTTTACCCTACGCCGTTGCCTATTCCTGGCCCGTACGCTGGCACTGACACGTGTGTCAGCACGTAGCCAGACCCTCGCACGTTTCCGTACCCTCACCTGTGCCCTAAGCCTTGCCGTTCCCTAACACTAACCGTAGCCCGGAACGGAAAACCACCACCAGCCCTACACCTTTCCCTACGACGTAGCCTACTCCTGGCCCGTACGCTGGCACTGACCCGTGCGTCAGCACGTAGCCTGACCCTCCAACTTTTCCGTACCCTCAACTGTGCCCTAAGCCTTGCCGTTCCCTAACCCTAACCATAGCCCGGAATAAAAACCCACCACCAGCCCTACATCTTACCCTACGCCGTAGCGTACTCCTGGCCCGTACGCTGGCACTGACCCGTGCATCAGTACGTAGCCTGACCCTCCCACGTTTCCGTGCCCTCACATGTGCCCTAAGCCTTGACGTTCCCTAACCCTAACCCAAGCCCGGAACGGAAACCCACCACCAGCCCTACAACTTACCCCCACGCCGTAGCCTACTCCTGGCCCGTATGCTGGCACTGACCCGTGCATCAGCACGTAGCCTGACCCTCCCACGTTTCCGTACCCTCACCTGTGCCCTAAGACTTGCCATTCCCTAACCCTAACCCTAGCCCGGAACAGAAACCCACCACCAGCCCTACACCTTACCCCCAAGCCGTATCCTAGTCCTGCTCCGTACACTGGCACTGACCCGTGCGTCAGCACGTAGCCTGACCCTCCCACTTTTCCGTACCCTCACCTGTGCCCTACGCCTTGCCGTTCCCTAACCCTAACCCTAGCCAGGAAAGGAAACCCACCACCAGCCCTACACCTTTCCCTACGCCGTAGCCTACTCCTGGCCCGTAAGCTGGCACTGACCCGTGCGACAGCACGTAGCCTGACCCTCCCACGTTTCCGTATCCTCACCTGTGCCCTAAGCCTTGCCGTTCCCTAACCCTAACCCTAGCCCGGAACCGAAACCCACCACAAGCCGTAAAACTCACCCACAAGCTCAAGGCTACTCCTGGCCCGTACGCTGGCACTGACCTGTGCGTCAGCATGTAGCCTGACCATCCCACGTTTCCGTACCCTCACCTGTGACCTAAGCCTTGCCGTTCCCTAACCCTAACCCTAGCCCGGAACGGGAACCAACCACCAGCCCTACACCTTTCCCTACGCCGTAGCCTACTCCTGGCCAGTACGCTGGCACTGCCCCGTGCGTCAGCACGTAGCCTGACCCTCCCAAGGTACCGTACCCTCATCTGTGCCCTAAGCCTTGCCATTCCCTCACCCTAACCCTAGCCCGGAACGGAAACCCACCACACGCCCTAAAGCTTACCCACAAGCCGTAGCCTACTACTGGCCCGTACGCTGGCACTGACCCGTGCGTCAGCACATACCCTGACCCTCCCACGTTTCCGTACCCTCACCTGTGCCCTAAGCCTTGCCGTTCCCTAACCCTAACCGTAGCCAGGAATGAAAACCCACCACCAACCCTACACGTTACCCTACGCCGTAGCCTACTGCTGGCCCGTACACTGGCACTGACCCGTGCATCAGCACGTAGCCTGACCCTCCCACGTTTCCGTAACCTCACCTGTGCCCTAAGCCTTGCCGTTCCCTAACCCTAACCCTAGCCCGGCACGGAAACCCACCACGAGCCCTACACCTTACCCTACGCCGTTGCCTACTACTGGCCCGTACGCTGGCAATGACACGTGCGTCAGCACGTAGCCTGTCCCTCCCACGTTTCCGTACCCTCACCTGTGCCCTAAGCCTTGCCGTTCCCTAACCCTAACCCAAGCCCGGAACGAAAACCCACCACCAGCCCTAAAACTTACACACAAGCCGTAGCCTACTCCTGGTCCGTACACTGGCACTGACCCGTGCGTCAGCACGTAGCCTGACCCTCCCACTTTTCCGTACCCTCACCTGTGCCCTAACCCTTGCCGTTCCCTAGCCATAACCCTAGACCGGAACGGAAACCCACCACCAGCCCTACACCTTACCCTACGCCTTAGCCGACTCCTGGCCCGTACGCTGACACTGACACATGCGTCAGCACGTAGCCTGACCCTCCCACGTTTCCGTACCCTCACCTGTGCCCTAAGCCTTGCCGTTCCCTAACCCTAGCCCTAGCCCGGAACGGAAACCCACAACAAGCCCTACACCTTACCGTATGCCGTAGCCTACTCCTGGCCCGTATGCTGGCACTGACCTGTGCGTCAGCACGTAGCCTGACTCTCCCACGTTTCCGTACCCTCACCTGTGCCCTAAGCCTTGCCATTCCCTAACCCTAACCCTAGCCTGAAACGGAAACCCACCACCAGCACTACACGTTACCCTATGCCATAGCCTACACCTGGCCCGTACGCGGACACTGACCTGTGCTTCAGCACGTCGCCTGAACCTCCCACGTTACCGTACACTCACATGTGCCCTAAGCCTTGCCGTTCCCTAACCCTAACCCTAGCCCATAACGGAAACCCACCACCAGCCCTTAACCGTACCCACAAGCCGTAGCATACTCCTGGCCCGTACGCTGGCACTGACCCGTGCGTCAGCACGTAGCCTGACCCTCCCACGTTTCCGTACCATCACCTGTGCCCTAAGCCTTGCCGTACCCTAACCCTAACCCTAGCCCGGCACGGAAACCCACCACCAACCTTACACTATATCCTACGCCGTAGCCTTCTCCTGGCCCGTACGCTGGCACTGACCCTTGCGTCAGCACGTAGCCTGACCCTCCCACGTTTCCGTACCCTCACCTGTGCCCTAAGCCTTGCCGTTCCCTAACCCTAACCCTAGCCCGGAACGGAAACCCACCACCAGCCTTACACCTTATCCCCACACCGTAGCCTACTCCTGGCCCATACGCTGGCACTGACCCGTGCTTCAGTACGTAGCGTGAACCTCCCACGTTTCCGTACCCTCACCTGTGCCCTAAGCCTTGCCGTTGCCTAACCCCAACCCTAGCGTGAAACGGAAACTCACCACCAGCCCTACACATTACCCCCAAGCCGAAGCCTACTCCTGGTCCGTACACTGGCACTGACCCTTGCGTCAGCACGTAGCCTGACCCTCCCACGTTTCCGTACCCTCACCCGTGCCCTAAGCCTTGCCGTTCCCTACCCATAACCCTAGCCCGGAACGGAAACCCACGACCAGCCCTACACCTTTCCCTACGCCGTAGCCTACTCCTGGCCCGTACGCTGGCACTGACCCTTGCGTCAGCACGTAGCCTGACCCTCCCACGTTTCCGTACCCTCACCTGTGCCCTAAGCCTTGCCGTTCCCTAACCCTAACCCTAGACCGGAAAGGAAACCCACCACCAGCCCTACACCTTACCGTACGCCGTAGCCTACTCCTAGCCCGTAAGCTGGCACGGACCAGTGCGTCAGCACGTAGCCTGACCGTCCCACATTTCCGTACTCTCACCTGTGCCCTAAGCCTTGCCATTCCCTAACCCTAACCGTAGCCCGGAATGAAACCCCACCACCAGCCCTACAGCTTACCCTACGCCGTAGCCTACTCCTGGCCCGTACGCTGGCACTGACACGTGCGTCAGCACGTAGCCTGACCCTCCCATTTTTCCGTACGCTCACCTGTGCCCTAAGCCTTGCCGTTCCCTAACCCCTTGCCTAGCCCGGAACGGAAACCCACCAACAGCCCTACACCTAAACCCCAAGCCGTAGCGTACTCCTGGCCGGTACGCTGGCACTGACACGTGCGTCAGCACGTAGACTGACCCTCACGCGTTTCCGTACCCTCACCTGTGCCCTAAGCCTTGCCGTTCCCTAACCCTAACCCTAGCCCGGAACAGAAACCCACCACCAGCCCTACACTCTACCCTACGCCGTAGCCTACTCCTGGCCCGTACGCTGGCACTGACCCTTGCGTCAGCACGTAGCCTGACCCTCCCAAGTTTCCGTACCCTCATCTGTGCCCTAAGCCTTGACGTTCCCTAACCCAAACCCTAGCCAGGAACGGAAACCCACCACCAGCCCTACACCTTACCCCCACGCCGTAGCCTACTTCTGGCCTGTATGCTGGCACTGACCTGTGCGTCAGCACGTAACCTGACCCTCCCACGTTTCCGCACCCTCACCTGTGCCCTAAGCCTAGCCGTTCCCTAACCCTAAACCTAGCCCGGAACGGAAACCCACCACCAGCCCTAAACCTTACCCACAAGCCATAGCCTACTCCTGGCCCGTACGCTGGCACTGACCCGTTCGTCAGCACGAAGCCTGCCCCTCCCACGTTTCCGTACCATCACCTGTGCTCTAAGCTTTGCCGTTCCCTAACCCTAACCCTAGCCCGGAACGGAAACCCACCACCAGCCGAACACCTTACCCTACGCCGTAGCCTACTCCTGGCCTGTACGCTGGCACTGACCCGTGCGTCAGCACGTAGCCAGACCCTCCCACGTTTCCGTAACCTCACCTGTGCCCTAAGCCTTGCTGTTTCCTAACCCTACCCCTAGCCCGGAACGGAAACCCACCACCAGCCCTAGACCTTACCCTACGCCGTAGCCTACTCCGGGACTGTACGCTGACATTGACCCGTGCGTAAGCACGTAGCCTGACCCCCCCACGTTTCCGTACACTCACCTGTGCCCTAAGCCTTGCAGTTCCCTAACCCTATCCCTAGCCCGGAACGGAAACCCACCACCAACCCTAAACCTTACCCACAAGCCGTAGGCTACTCCTGGCCCGTACGCTGGCAATAACCTATGCGTCAGCATGTAGCCTGACCCTCCCACGTTTCCGTACACTCACCTGTGACCTAAGCCTTGCCGTTCCCTAACCCTAACCCTAGCCCGGAACGGTAACCCACCACCAGCCCTACACCTTTCCCTACGCCGTAGCCTACTCCTGGCCCATACGCTGGCACTGACCCGTGCGTCAGCACGTAGCCTGACCCTCCCACTTTTCCGTACCCTCACCTGGGCCCTAAGCCTTGCCATTCCCTAACCCTAACCCTAGCCTGGAACGGAAACCCACCACCAGCCCTAAACCTTACCCTATGCCGTAGCCTACTCCTTGCCCGTACGCTGGCACTGACCCATTCGTCAGCACGGAGCCGGACTCTCCCACGTTTCCGTACCCTCACCTGTGCTCTAAGCCTTGCCGTTCCCTAACACTAACCGTAGCCCGGAACGAAAACCCACCACCAGCCCTACACCTTACCCTATGGCGTAGCCTACTCCTGGCCCGTACGCTGGCACTGACCCCTGCATCAGTACGTAGCCTGACCCTCCCACGTTTCTGTACCCTTACCTGTGCCCTAAGCCTTGACGTTCCCTAACCCTAACACTAGCCCGAAACGGAAACCCACCACCAGCCCTACACCTTACCCCCACGCCGTAGCATGCTCCTGGCCCGTATGCTGGCACTGGCCCGTGCGTCAGCACGTAGCCTGACCCTCCCACGTTTCCGTACCCTCACCTGTGCCCTAAGCCTTGCCGTTCCCTAACCCTAACCCTAGCCAGGCACGGAAACACAACACCAGCCCTACACTTTACCCTACGCCGTTGCCTATTCCTGGCCCGTACGCTGGCACTGACACGTGTGTCAGCACGTAGCCAGACCCTCGCACGTTTCCGTACCCTCACCTGTGCCCTAAGCCTTGCCGTTCCCTAACACTAACCGTAGCCCGGAACGGAAAACCACCACCAGCCCTACACCTTTCCCTACGACGTAGCCTACTCCTGGCCCGTACGCTGGCACTGACCCGTGCGTCAGCACGTAGCCTGACCCTCCAACTTTTCCGTACCCTCAACTGTGCCCTAAGCCTTGCCGTTCCCTAACCCTAACCATAGCCCGGAATAAAAACCCACCACCAGCCCTACATCTTACCCTACGCCGTAGCGTACTCCTGGCCCGTACGCTGGCACTGACCCGTGCATCAGTACGTAGCCTGACCCTCCCACGTTTCCGTGCCCTCACATGTGCCCTAAGCCTTGACGTTCCCTAACCCTAACCCAAGCCCGGAACGGAAACCCACCACCAGCCCTACACCTTACCCCCACGCCGTAGCCTACTCCTGGCCCGTATGCTGGCACTGACCCGTGCATCAGCACGTAGCCTGACCCTCCCACGTTTCCGTACCCTCACCTGTGCCCTAAGACTTGCCATTCCCTAACCCTAACCCTAGCCCGGAACAGAAACCCACCACCAGCCCTACACCTTACCCCCAAGCCGTATCCTAGTCCTGCTCCGTACACTGGCACTGACCCGTGCGTCAGCACGTAGCCTGACCCTCCCACTTTTCCGTACCCTCACCTGTGCCCTACGCCTTGCCGTTCCCTAACCCTAACCCTAGCCAGGAAAGGAAACCCACCACCAGCCCTACACCTTTCCCTACGCCGTAGCCTACTCCTGGCCCGTAAGCTGGCACTGACCCGTGCGACAGCACGTAGCCTGACCCTCCCACGTTTCCGTATCCTCACCTGTGCCCTAAGCCTTGCCGTTCCCTAACCCTAACCCTAGCCCGGAACCGAAACCCACCACAAGCCGTAAAACTCACCCACAAGCTCAAGGCTACTCCTGGCCCGTACGCTGGCACTGACCTGTGCGTCAGCATGTAGCCTGACCATCCCACGTTTCCGTACCCTCACCTGTGACCTAAGCCTTGCCGTTCCCTAACCCTAACCCTAGCCCGGAACGGGAACCAACCACCAGCCCTACACCTTTCCCTACGCCGTAGCCTACTCCTGGCCAGTACGCTGGCACTGCCCCGTGCGTCAGCACGTAGCCTGACCCTCCCAAGGTACCGTACCCTCATCTGTGCCTTAAGCCTTGCCATTCCCTCACCCTAACCCTAGCCCGGAACGGAAACCCACCACACGCCCTAAAGCTTACCCACAAGCCGTAGCCTACTACTGGCCCGTACGCTGGCACTGACCCGTGCGTCAGCACGTACCCTGACCCTCCCACGTTTCCGTACCCTCACCTGTGCCCTAAGCCTTGCCGTTCCCTAACCCTAACCGTAGCCAGGAATGAAAACCCACCACCAACCCTACACGTTACCCTACGCCGTAGCCTACTGCTGGCCCGTACACTGGCACTGACCCGTGCATCAGCACGTAGCCTGACCCTCCCACGTTTCCGTAACCTCACCTGTGCCCTAAGCCTTGCCGTTCCCTAACCCTAACCCTAGCCCGGCACGGAAACCCACCACGAGCCCTACACCTTACCCTACGCCGTTGCCTACTACTGGCCCGTACGCTGGCAATGACACGTGCGTCAGCACGTAGCCTGTCCCTCCCACGTTTCCGTACCCTCACCTGTGCCCTAAGCCTTGCCGTTCCCTAACCCTAACCCAAGCCCGGAACGAAAACCCACCACCAGCCCTAAAACTTACACACAAGCCGTAGCCTACTCCTGGCCCGTACGCTGGCACTGACCTGTGCGTCAGCATGTAGCTTGACCTTCCCACGTTTCCGTACCCTCACCTGTGCCCTAAGCCTTGGCGTTCCCTAACCCTAACCCTAGCCCGGAACGGAAACCCACCACCAGCCCTAAACCTTACCCAAAAGCCGTAGACTACTCCTGACCTGTACGCTGGCACTGACCTGTGCGTCAGCATGTAGCCTGACCTTCCCACGTTTCCGTACCCTCACCTGTGCCCTAAGCCTTGCCGTTCCCTAACCCTAACTCTAGCCCGGAACGGAAACCCACCACCAGCCCTAAACCTTACCCACAAGCCGTAGCCTACTCCTGGCCCGTACGCTGGCACTGACCTGTGCGTCAGCATGTAGCCTGACCTTCCCACGTTTCCGTACCCTCACCTGGGCCCTAAGCCTTGCCGTTCCCTAACCCTAACCCTAGCCCGTAACGGAAACACACCACCAGCCCTACACCTAACCCTATGCCGTTGCCTACTCCTTGACCGTACGCTGGCAGTGACCCATGCGTCAGCACGTAGCCGGACCCTCCCACGTTTCCGTACCGTCACCTGTGCCCTAAGCCTTGCCGTTCCCTAACCCTAACCGTAGCCCAGAACGAAAACTCACCACAAGCCGTACACCTTACTCAACGCCGTAGCCTACTCCTGGCCCATACGCTGGCATTGACCCGTGCGTCAGTACTTAGCCTGACCCTCCCACGTTTCCATACCCTCACCTGTGCCTTGAGCCTTGCCGTTCTCTAACCCTAACGCTAGCCCGGAACGGAAACCCACCACCAGCCCTACACCTTACCCACAAGCCGTAGCCTACTCCTGGCCCATACGCTGGTACTGACCTGTGCGTCAGTACGTAGCGTGAACCTCCCACGTTTCCGTACCCTCACCTGTGCCCTAAGACTTGCCGTTCCCTAACCCTAACCCTAGCATGAAACGGAAACTCACCACCAGCCCTACACCTTACCCCCAAGCCGTAGCCTACTCCTGGTCCGTACACTGGCACTGACACGTGCGTCACCATGTAGCCTTACCCTCCCACTTTTCCGTACCCTCACCTGTGCTCTAAGCCTTGCCGTTCCCTAACCATAACCCTACCCCGGAACGGAAACCCACCACCAGCCCTACACCTTACCCTACGCCGTAGCCTACTCCTGGCCCGTACGCTGACACTGACCCGTGCGTCAGCACGTAGCCAGACCCTCCCACGTTTCCGTACCCTCACCTGTGCCCTAAGACTTGCCGTTCCCTAACACTAACCCTAGCCCAGAACGGAAACCCACCACCAGCCCTACACCCTTCCCTACGACGTAGCCTACTCCTGGCCCTTACGCTGGCACTGACCCATGTGTCAGCACGTAGCCTGACCCTCCAACTTTTCCGTACCCTCACCTGTGCCGTAAGGCTTGCCGTTGCCTAACCCTAACCGTAGCCCTAAACGGAAACCCACCACCAGCCCTACACCTTACCCACAAGCCGTGTCCTACTCCTGGTCCATACACTGGCACTGACCCGTGCGTCAGCACGAAGCCTGCCCCTCCCTCGTTTCCGTACCCTCACCTGTGCCCTAAGCCTTGACGTTCCCTAACCCTAACCCTAGCCCGAACGGAAATCCACCACCAGCCCTACACCATACCCTACGCCGTAGGCTACTCCTGTCCCGCACGCTGGCACTGACACGTGCGACAGCATTTATCCTGACTCTACCACGTTTCCGTACCCTCAACTGTGCCCTAAGCCTTGCCGTTCCCTAACCCTAGCCCTAGCCTGGAACGGAAACACACCACCAGCCCTACACATTTCCCTACGCCGTATCCTACTCCTGGCCCGTACGCTGGCACTGACCCGTGTGTCAGCACGTAGTCTGACCCTCCCACTTTTCCGTACCCTCACCTGTGCCCTAAGCCTTGCAGTTCCCTAACCCTAACCCTAGCCCGGAACGGAAACCCACCACCAGCCCTACACCTTACCCTATGCCGTAGCCTACTCCTTGCCCGTACGCTGGCACTGACCCGTGCGTCAGAACGTAGCCTGACCCTCCCACGTTTCCGTTCCCTCACCTGTGCCCTAAGACTTGCCGTTCCCTAACCGTAACCGTAGCCCAGAACGAAAATCCACCACCAGCCCTACACCTTACCCACAAGCCGTAGCCTACTCCTGGCCCATAGGCTGGCACTGACCCATGGGTCAGTACGTAGCCTGAACCTCCCACGTTTCCGTACCCTCACCTGTGCCCTAAGCCTTGCCGTTGCCTAACCCTAACCCTAGCGTGAAACGGAAACTCACCACCAGCCCTACACCTTACCCCCAAGCCGTAGCCTACTCCTGGTCCGTACACTGGCACTGACCCGTGCGTCAGCACGTAGCCTGACCCTCCCACTTTTCCGTACCCTCACCTGTGCCCTAACCCTTGCCGTTCCCTAGCCATAACCCTAGACCGGAACGGAAACCCACCACCAGCCCTACACCTTACCCTACGCCTTAGCCGACTCCTGGCCCGTACGCTGACACTGACACATGCGTCAGCACGTAGCCTGACCCTCCCACGTTTCCGTACCCTCACCTGTGCCCTAAGCCTTGCCGTTCCCTAACCCTAGCCCTAGCCCGGAACGGAAACCCACAACAAGCCCTACACCTTACCGTATGCCGTAGCCTACTCCTGGCCCGTATGCTGGCACTGACCTGTGCGTCAGCACGTAGCCTGACTCTCCCACGTTTCCGTACCCTCACCTGTGCCCTAAGCCTTGCCATTCCCTAACCCTAACCCTAGCCTGAAACGGAAACCCACCACCAGCACTACACGTTACCCTATGCCATAGCCTACACCTGGCCCGTACGCGGACACTGACCTGTGCTTCAGCACGTCGCCTGAACCTCCCACGTTACCGTACACTCACATGTGCCCTAAGCCTTGCCGTTCCCTAACCCTAACCCTAGCCCATAACGGAAACCCACCACCAGCCCTTAACCGTACCCACAAGCCGTAGCATACTCCTGGCCCGTACGCTGGCACTGACCCGTGCGTCAGCACGTAGCCTGACCCTCCCACGTTTCCGTACCATCACCTGTGCCCTAAGCCTTGCCGTACCCTAACCCTAACCCTAGCCCGGCACGGAAACCCACCACCAACCTTACACTATATCCTACGCCGTAGCCTTCTCCTGGCCCGTACGCTGGCACTGACCCTTGCGTCAGCACGTAGCCTGACCCTCCCACGTTTCCGTACCCTCACCTGTGCCCTAAGCCTTGCCGTTCCCTAACCCTAACCCTAGCCCGGAACGGAAACCCACCACCAGCCTTACACCTTATCCCCACACCGTAGCCTACTCCTGGCCCATACGCTGGCACTGACCCGTGCTTCAGTACGTAGCGTGAACCTCCCGTTTCCGTACCCTCACCTGTGCCCTAAGCCTTGCCGTTGCCTAACCCCAACCCTAGCGTGAAACGGAAACTCACCACCAGCCCTACACATTACCCCCAAGCCGAAGCCTACTCCTGGTCCGTACACTGGCACTGACCCTTGCGTCAGCACGTAGCCTGACCCTCCCACGTTTCCGTACCCTCACCCGTGCCCTAAGCCTTGCCGTTCCCTACCCATAACCCTAGCCCGGAACGGAAACCCACGACCAGCCCTACACCTTTCCCTACGCCGTAGCCTACTCCTGGCCCGTACGCTGACACTGACCCGTGCGTCAGCATGTAGCCTGACCCTCCCATGTTTCCGTACCCTCATCTGTGCCCTAAGCCTTGCCGTTCCCTAACCCTAACCCTAGCCCGGAACGGAAAGCCACCACCAGCCCTACACCTTTCCCTACGCCGTAGCCTACACCTGGCCCGTAAGCTGGCACTGACCCATGCGTCAGCACGTAGCCTGACCCTCCCACGTTTACGTATCCTCACCCGTGCCCTAAGCCTTGCCGTTCCCTAACCCTAACCCTACGCAGGAACGGGAACCATCCACCAGCCCTACACCTTTCCCTACGCCGTAGCTTACTCCTGTCCCGTACGCTGGCACTGACCCGTGCGTCAGCACGTAGCCTGACCCTCCCACTTTTCCGTACCCTCACCTGGGCCCTAAGCCTTGCCGTTCCCTAACCCTAACCCTAGCCCGGAACGGAAACCCACCACCAGCCCTACACCTTACCCTACGCCGTAGCCTACTCCTGGCCCGTACTCTGGCACTGACCCGTGCGTCAGCACGTAGCCTGACCCTCCCACGTTTCCGTACCCTCACCTGTGCCCTAAGCCTTGCCGTTCCCTAACCCTAACCGTAGCCCGGAACGAAAACCCACCACCATCCGTACACCTTACCCAACGCCGTAGCATACTCCTGGCCCATAAGCTGGCATTGACCCGTGCGTCAGCATGAAGCCAGCCCCTCCCACGTTTCCGTACCCTCACCTGTGCCCTAAGGCTTGCCGTTGCCTAACCCTAACCCTAGCCCGAAACGGAAACTCACCACCAGCCATACACCTTACCCACAAGCCGTGTCCTACTCCTGGTCCGTACACTGGCACTGACCCGTGCGTAGGCACGTAGCCTGACCCTCCCACTTTTCCGTACCCTCACATGTGCCCTAAGCCTTGCCGTTTCCTAACCCTAACCCTAGCCCGGAACGGAAACCCACCACGAGCCTTACACCTTGCCCTACGCCGTAGCCTACTCCTGGCCCGTACGCTGGCACTGACCCGTGTGTCAGCACGTAGCCTGACCCTCCTACTTTTCCCTACCCTCACCTGTGCCCTAAGGCTTGCCGTTCCCTAACCCTAACCCTAGCCCGGAACGGAAACCCACCACGAGCCCTACACCTTACCCTATGCTGTAGCATACTCCTTGCCCGTACGCTGGCACTGACCCCTGCGTCAGAACGTAGCCTGACCCTCGCACGTTTCTGTACCCTCACCTGTGCCCTAAGCCTTGCCATTGCCTAACCCTAACCCTAGAGTGAAACGGAAACTCACCAGCAGCCCTACAACTTTCCCGCAAGCCGTAGCCTACTCTTGGTCCGTACACTGGCACTGACCCGTGTGTCAGCACGTAGCCTGACCCTCCCACTTTTCCGTACCCTCAAATGTGCCCTAAGCCTTGCCGTTCCCTAACCCTAACCCTAGCCCGGAACGGAAACCTACCACCAGCACTACACCTTACCCTACGCCGTAGCCTACTACTGGACCGTACGCTGGCACTGACCCGTGCGTCAGCACGTAGCCTGACCTTCCCACATTTCCGTACCCTCACCTGGGCCCTAAGCCGCCGCTCCCTAACAATAACCCTAGCCCGGAACGGAAACCCACCACCAGCCCTACACCTTACCATATGCCGTAGCCTACTCCTGGCCCGTACGCTGGCACTGACACGTGCGTCAGCATGTCGCCTGCCCCTCCCACATTTCCATACCCTCACCTGTGCCCTAAGCCTTGCCGTTCCCTAACACTAACCCTAGCCCAGAACGGAAACCCACCAGCAGCCCTACACCTAACCCTACGCCGTAGCCTACTCTTGGCCTGTACGCTGGCACTGACCCGTGCGTCAGCATGTAGTCTGACCCTCCAACGTTTCCGTACCCTCACCTGGGCCGTAAGCCTTGCCGTTCCCTAACGCTAACCCTAGCCCATAACGGAAACCCACCACCAGCCCTTAACCTTACCCACAAGCCGTAGCACACTCCTGGCCCGTACGCTGGCACTGACCCGTGCGTCAGAACGTAGCCTGACCCTCCCACTTTTCCGTACCATCACCTGTGCCCTAAGCCTTGCCGTTCCCTAACCCTAACCCTAGCCCGGCACGGAAACCCACCACCAGCCCTAGACATTACCCTACGCCGTAGCCTACTCCTGGCCTGTACGCTGGCACTGACCCATGCGTCAGCACGTAGCCTGACGCTCCCACGTTTCTGTACCTTCACCTGTGCCCTAAGCCTTGCCGTTCCGTAACCCTAACCCTAGCCCGGAACGGAAACCCACCTCCAGCCCTAGACCTTTCCCTACGCCATAGCCTACTCCTGGCCTGTACGCTGGCACTGACCCGTGCATCATCACGTAGCCTGACCCTCAAACGTTTCCGTACCCTCACTTCTGCCCTAAGCCTTGCCGTTCCGTAACCGTAACCCTAGCCCAGAATGGAAACCCAACACCAGCCCTACAGCTTACCCCCAAGCCGTAGCCTACTCCTGGCACGTATGCTGGCACTGACCCATGCGTCAGCACGTAGCCTGACCCTCCCACGTTTCCGTACCCTCACCTATGCCCTAAGCCTTGACGTTCTCTAACCCTAACCCTAGCCGTAACGGAAACCCACCACCACCCCTACACCTTACCATATGCCGTAGCCTACACCTGGCCCGTACGCGGGCACTGACACGTGCGTCAGCACGTAGCCTGACCCTCCCAAGTTTCCGTACCCTCACCTGTGCCCTAAGCCTTGCCATTCCCTAACAGTAACCCTAGCCTGGAACGGAAAGCCACCACCACACCTAAACCTTACCCACAAGCCGTAGCCTACTCCTGGCCCGTACGCTGGCACTGACCCGTGCGTCAGCACGTAGCCTGACACTCCCACGTTTCCTTACCCTCACCTGTGCCCTAAGACTTGCCATTCCATAACCCTAACGCTAGACCGGAATGGAAAACCACCAACAGCCCTACACATTACCCTATGCCGCAGCCTAATCCTGGCCCGTATGCTGGCACTGAACCATGCGTCAGCACGTAGCGTGACCCTCCCACGTTTCTGTACCCTCACCTGTGCCCTAAGCCTTGCCGTTCCCTAACCCTAACCCTAGCCAGGAACGGAAACCCACCACCAGCCCTACACCTTACCCACAAGCCGTAGCCTACTCCTGGCCCGTACGCTGGCACTGACCCGTGCGTCAGCAAGTAGCCTGACCCTCCCACGTTTCCGTACCCTCACCTGTGCCCTAAGCCTAGCCGTTCCCTATCCGTAACCCTAGCCCGGAACGGAAACCCACCACCAGCCGTACACCTTACCCTACGCCGTAGCCTACTCCTGGCCTGTACGCTGGCACTGACCCGTTCGTCAGCACGAAGCCTGCCCCTCCCAAGTTTCCGTACCATCAACTGTGCCCTAAGCTTTGCCGTTCCCTAACCCTAACCCTAGCCCGGAACGGAAACCCACCACCAGCCCTAAACCTTACCCACAAGCCATAGCCTACTCCTGGCCCGTACGCTGGCACTGACCCGTTCGTCAGCACGAAGCCTGCCCCTCCCACGTTTCCGTACCATCACCTGTGCCCTAAGCTTTGCCGTTCCCTAACCCTAACCCTAGCCCAGAACGGAAACCCACCACCAGCCGAACACCTTACCCTACGCCGTAGCCTACTCCTGGCCTGTACGCTGGCACTGACCCGTGCGTCAGCACGTAGCCAGACCCTCCCACGTTTCCGTAACCTCACCTGTGCCCTAAGCCTTGCCGTTTCCTAACCCTACCCCTAGCCCGGAACGGAAACCCACCACCAGCCAGAGACCTTACCCTACGCCGTAGCCTACTCCGGGACTGTACGCTGACATTGACCCGTGCGTAAGCAGGTAGCCTGACCCCCCCACGTTTCCGTACCTTCACCTGTGCCCTAAGCCTTGCCGTTCCCTAACCCTAACCCTAGCCCGTAAGGGAAACCCACCACCAGGCCTAGACGTTACCCTACTCCGTAGCCTACTCTTTGCCCGTACACTGGCAATGACACGTGCGTCAGCACGTAGCCTGACCCCCCCATGTTTCCGTACCCTCACCTGTGCCCTAAGCCTTGCAGTTCCCTAACCCTAACCCTAGCCCGGAACGGAAACCCACCACCAGCCCTAAATCTTACCCACAAGCCGTAGGCTACTCCTGGCCCGTATGCTGGCACTAACCTGTGCGTCAGCATGTAGCCTGACCCTCCCACGTTTCCGTACCCTCACCTGTGACCTAAGCCTTGCCGTTCCCTAACCCTAATCCTAGCCCGGAACGGGAACCCACCACCAGCCCTACACCTTTCCCTACGCCGTAGCCTACTCCTGGCCTGTACGCTGTCACTGACACGTGCGTCAGCACGTAGCCAGACCCTCGCACGTTTCCGTACCCTCACCTGTGCCCTAAGCCTTGCCGTTCCCGAACACTAACCGTAGGCCGGAACGGAAAACCACCACCAGCCCTACACCTTTCCCTACGACGTAGCCTACTCCTGGCCCGTACGCTGGCACTGACCCGTGCGTCAGCACGTAGCCTGACCCTCCAACTTTTCCGTACCCTCACCTGTGCCCTAAGCCTTGCCGTTCCCTAACCCTAACTGTAGCCCGGAATAAAAACCCACCACCAGCCCTACACCTTACCCTACGCCGTAGCATACTCCTGGCCCGTACGCTGGCAGTGACCCGTGCATCAGTACGTAGCCTGACCCTCCCACGTTTCTGTGCCCTCACCTGTGCCCTAAGCCTTGACGTTCCCTAACCCTAACCCAAGCCTGGAACGGAAACCCACCACCAGCCCTACACCTTACCCCCACGCCGGAGCCTACTCCTGGCCCGTATGCTGGCACTGACCCGTGCATCAGCACGTAGCCTGACCCTCCCACGTTTCCGTACCCTCGCCTGTGCCCTAAGACTTGCCATTCCCTAACCCTAACCCTAGCCCGGAACGGAAACCCACCACCAGCCCTACACCTTACCCTATGCCGTAACCTACACCTGGCCCGTACGCGGACACTGACCTGTGCTTCAGCACGTAGCCTGACCCTCCCACGTTACCGTACCCTCACATGTGCCCTAAGCCTTGCCGTTCCCTAACCCTAACCCTAGCCCGGAACGGAAACCCACCACCAGCCCTACGCCATACCCTACGCCGTAGCCTACTCCTGGCCCGTACTCTGGCACTGACCCGTGCGTCAGCACGTAGCTTGACCCTCCCACGTTTCCGTACCCTCACATGTGCCCTAAGCCTTGCCGTTCCCTAACACTAACCCTAGCCCGGAAAGGAAACCCACCAACAGCCCTACACCTTACCCTACGCTGTAGCCTACTCCTGGCCCATACGCTGGCACTGAACCGTGCGTCAGCACGTAGGCTGACCCTCCCAAGTTTCCATACCCTCACCTGTGCCCTAAGCCTTGCCGTTCCATAACCCTAACCCTAACCAGAAACGGAAACCCACCAACAGCCCTACACCTTACGCCCAAGCTGTAGCCTACTCCTGGCCCGTATGCTGACACTGACCCATGCGTCAGCACGTAGTCCGACACTCCCACGTTTCCGCACCCTCACCTGTGCCCTAAACCTTGCGGTTCTCTAACCCTAACCCTAGCCCGGAATGAAAACACACCACCAGCCCTACACTTTACCCCAAGCCGTAGCCTACTCCTAGCCCGTACGCTGGCAGTGACCCATGCGTCAGCACGTAGCCTGAACCTCCCACGTTTGCGTACCCTCACCTGTGCCCTAAGCCTTGCCGTTCCCTAACCCTAACCCTAGCCAGGAACGGAAACCCACCACCAGCCCTACACATTACCCTACGCCGTAGCCTACTCCTGGCCCGTACGCTGGCACGGACTCGTGCGTTAGCACGTAGCCTGAACCTCACACGTTTCCGTACCCTCACCTGTGCCCTAAGCCTTGCCGTTCCCTAACCCTTAGCCTAGCCCGGAACTGTAACCCACCACCAGCCCTACACCTTACCACCATGCCGGAGCCTAATCCTGGCCTGTATGCTGGCACTGACCCATGCGTCAGCACGTAGCCTAACCCTCCCCCGATTCCGTAACCTTACCTGTGCCCTAAGCCTTGCCGTTCCCTAACCCTAACCCTAGCCCGGAACGGAAACCCACCACCAGCCGTACACCTTACGCTATGCCGTAGCCTACACCTGGCCCGTACTCGGGCACTGACCTGTGCTTCAGCACTTAGCCTGAACCTCCCATGTTACCGTACCCTCACATGTACCCTAAGCCTTGCCGTTCCCTAACCCTAAACCTAGCCCATAACGGAAACCCACCACCAGCCCTTAACCGTACCCACAAGCCGTAGCATACTCCTGGCCCGTACGCTGGCACTGACCCGTGCGTCAGCACGTAGCCTGACCCTCCCACATTTCCGTACCATCACCTGGGCCCTAAGCCTTGCCATACCCTAACCCTAACCCTAGCCAGGAACGGAAACCCACCACCAACCCTACACTCTACCCTACACCGTAGCCTACTCCTGGCCCGTACGCTGGCACTGACCCTTGCGTCAGCAAGTAGCCTGACCCTCCGACGTTTCCGTACCCTCACCTGTGCCCTAAGCCTTGCCGTTCCCTAACACTAACCCTAGCCCGGAACGGAAACCCACCACCAGCCCTACACCTTACCCCCACGCCGTAGCCTACTCCTGACACATACGCTGGCACTGACCCGTGCGTCAGTACATAGCCTGAACCTCCCACGTTTCCGTACCCTCACCTGTGCCCTAAGGCTTGCCGTTGCCTATCCCTAACCCTAGCGTGAAACGGAAACTCACCACCAGCCCTACACATTACCCACAAGGCGAAGCCTACTCCTGGTCCGTACAATGGCACTGACCCTTGCGTCAGCACGTAGCCTGACCCTCCCACGTTTTCGTACCCTCACCCATGCCCTAAGCCTTGCCGTTCCCTAACCATAACCCTAGCCCGGAACGGAAACCCACCACCAGCCCTACACCTTACCCTACGCCGTAGCCTACTCCTGGCCCGTACGCTGACACTGACACGTGCGTCAGCATGTAGCCTGACCCTCCCATGTTTCCGTACCCTCATCTGTGCCCTAAGCCTTGCCGTTCCCTAACCCTAACCCTAGCCCGGAACGGAAAGCCACCACCAGCCCTAAACCTTTCCCTACGCCGCAGCCTACTCCTGACCCGTAAGCTGGCACTGAACATTGCGTCAGCACGTAGCCTGACCTTCCCACGTTTCTGTATCCTCACCTGTGCCCTAAGCCTTGCCGTAACCAACCCTAACCCTAGCCCGGAAGGGAAATCCACCACCAGCCCTAAATCTTACCCACAAGCCGTAGCCTACTCCTGGCTCGTACGCTGGCACTGACCTATGCGTCAGTATGTAGCCTGACCCTCCCACGTTTCCGTACCCTCACCTGGGCCCTAAGCCTTGCCGTTCCCTAACCCTAACCCTAGCCCAGAACGGAAACACACCACCAGCCCTACACCTTACCCTATGCCGTTGCCTATTCCTTGACCGTACGCTGGCAGTGACCCATGCGTCAGCACGTAGCCAGACCCTCCCACGTTTCCGTACCCTCAACTGTGCCCTAAGCCTTGCCGTTCCCTAACCCTAACCGTAGCCCGGAACGAAAACTCACAACAAGCCGTACACCTTACTCAACGCCGTAGCCTACTCCTGGCCCATACGCTGGCATTGACCCGTGCGTCAGTACTTAGCCTGACCCTCCCACGTTTCCGTACCCTCACCTGTGCCTTGAGCCTTGCCGTTCTCTAACCCTAACGCTAGCCCGGAACGGAAACCCACCACCAGCCCTACACCTTACCCTACGCCGTAGCCTACTCCTTGCCCGTACGCTGGCACTGACCCGTGCGTCAGAACGTAGCCTGACCCTCCCACGTTTCCGTACCCTCACCTGTGCCCTAAGACTTGCCGTTCCCTAACCCTAACCGTAGCCCAGAACGAAAACCCACCACCAGCCCTACGCCTTACCCACAAGCCGTAGCCTACTCCTGGCCCATACGCTGGTACTGACCCGTGCGTCAGTACGTAGCCTGAACCTCCCACGTTTCCGTACCCTCACCTGTGCCCTAAGACTTGCCGTTCCCTAACCCTAACCCTAGCGTGAAATGGAAACTCACCACCAGCCCTACACCTTACCTCCAAGCCGTAGCCTACTCCTGGTCCGTACACTGGCACTGACACGTGCGTCAGCACGTAGCTTGACCCTCCCACTTTTCCGTACCCTCACCTGTGCCTTAAGGCTTGCCGTTGCCTAACCCTAACCGTAGCCCTAAACGGAAACCCACCACCAACCCTACACCTTACCCACTAGCCGTGTCCTACTCCTAGTCCGTACACTGGCACTGACCCGTGCGTCAGCACGAAGTCTGCCCCTCCCTCGTTTCTGTACCCTCACCTGTGCCCTAAGCCTTGACGTTCCCTAACCCTAGCCCTAGCCCGGAACGGAAACCCACCACCAGCCCTACACCTTATCCCCACGCCGTAGCATACTCCTGGCCCGTACGCTGGCAATGACAGGTGCGTCAGCACGTAGCCTGACCCCCCCACGTTTCCGTACCCTCACCTGTGCCCTAAGCCTTTCCGTTCCCTAACCCTAACCCTAGCCCGGAACAGAAACCCACCACCAGCCCTAAACCTTACCCACAAGCCGTAGCCTACTCCTGGCCCGTACGCTGGCACTGACCCGTGCGTCAACAAGAAGCCTGCCCCTCCCTCGTTTTCGTACCCTCACCTGTGCTCTAAGCCTTGCCGTTCCCTAACCCTAACCCTAGCCCGAACGGAAATCCACCACCAGCCCTACACCATACCCTACGCCATAGGCTACTCCTGGCCCGTACGCTGGCAATGAGACGTGCGACAGCATTTAGCCTGACTCTCCCACGTTTCCGTACCCTCAACTGTGCCCTAAGCCTTGCCGTTCCCTAACCCTAGCCCTAGCCTTGAACGGAAACACACCACCAGCCCTACACATTTCCATACGCCGTATCCTACTCCTGGCCCGTACGCTGGCACTGACCCGTGCGTCAGCACGTAGTCTGACCCCCCACTTTTCCGTACCCTCACCTGTGCCCTAAGCCTTGCAGTTCCCTAACCCTAACCCTAGCCCGGAACGGAAACCCACCACCAGCCCTACACCTTAACCTATGCCGTAGCCTATTCCTTGCCCATACGCTGGCACTGACCCGTGCGTCAGAACGTAGCCTGACCCTCCCACGTTTCCGTACCCTCACCTGTGCCCTAAGACTTGCCGTTCCCTAACCCTAACCGTAGCCCAGAACGGAAACCCACCACCAGCCCTAAACCTTACCCACAAGCCGTAGGCTACTCCTGGCCCGTACGCTGGCACTAACCTGTGCGTCAGCATGTAGCCTGACCCTCCCACGTTTCCGTACACTCACCTGTGACCTAAGCCTTGCCGTTCCCTAACCCTAACCCTAGCCTGGAACGGGAAACCACCACAAGCCCTACACCTTTCCCTACGCCGTAGCCTACTCCTGGCCCGTACGCTGGCACTGACCCGTGCGTCAGCACGTAGCCTGACCCTCCCACTTTTCCGTACCCTCACCTGGGCCCTAAGCCTTGCCATTCCCTAACCCTAACCCAAGCCCGGAACGGAAACCCACCACCAGCCCTAAACCTTACACTATGCCGTAGCCTACTCCTTGCCCGTACGCTGGCACTGACCCATTCGTCAGCACGGAGCTGGACCCTCGCACGTTTCCGTACCCTCACCTGTGCCCTAAGCCTTGCCGTTCCCTAACACTAACCGTAGCCCGGAACGGAAAACCACCACCAGCCTTACACCTTTCCCTACGACGTAGCCTACTCCTGGCCCGTACGCTGGCACTGACCCGTGCGTCAGCACGTAGCCTGACCCTCCAACTTTTCCGTACCCTCACCTGTGCCCTAAGCCTTGCCGTTCCCTAACCCTAACCATAGCCCGGAATAAAAACCCACCACCAGCCCTACATCTTACCCTACGCCGTAGCGTACTCCTGGCCCGTACGCTGGCACTGACCCGTGCATCAGTACGTAGCCTGACCCTCCCACGTTTCCGTGCCCTCACCTGTGCCCTAAGCCTTGACGTTCCCTAACCCTAACCCAAGCCCGGAACGGAAACCCACCACCAGCCCTACACCTTACCCCCACGCCGTAGCCTACTCCTGGCCCGTATGCTGGCACTGACCCGTGCATCAGCACGTAGCCTGACCCTCCCACGTTTCCGTACCCTCACCTGTGCCCTAAGACTTGCCATTCCCTAACCCTAACCCTAGCTCGGAACAGAAAGCCACCACCAGCCCTAGACCTTACCCTATGCCGTAGCCTACACCTGGCCCGTACGCGGACACTGACCTG
The DNA here is from genome assembly GCF_964341445.2 of Mesoplodon mirus. Lineage (NCBI taxonomy): Eukaryota > Metazoa > Chordata > Mammalia > Artiodactyla > Ziphiidae > Mesoplodon > Mesoplodon mirus. Next base: position 103,375,777 of record NC_138987.1, on the reverse strand, counting down.
TGCTTCAGCACGTAGGCTGACCCTCCCACGTTACCGTACCCTCACCTGTGCCCTAAGCCTTGCCGTTCCCTAACCCCAACCCTAGCCCATATCGGAAACCCACCACCAGCCCTTAACCTTACCCACAAGCCGTAGCATACTCCTGGCCCGTACGCTGGCAGTGACCCGTGCGTCAGCATGTAGCCTGACCCTCCCACGTTTCCGTACCATCACCTGTGCCCTAAGCCTTGCCGTACCCTAACCCTAACCCTAGCCCGGCACGGAAACCCACCACCATCCCTACACTCTACCCTACGCCGTAGCCTACTCCTGGCCCGTACGCTGGCAATGACCCTTGCGTCAGCACGTAGCCTGACCCTCCCATGTTTCCGTACCCTCATCTGTGCTCTACGCCTTGCCGTTCCCTAACCCTAACCCTAGCCCGGAACGGAAACCCACCACCAGCCCTACACCTTACCCCCACGCCGTAGCCTACTCCTGGACCATACGCTGGCACTGACCCGTGTGTCAGTACGTAGCCTGAACCTCCCACGTTTCTGTACCCTCACCTGTGCCCTAAGGCTTACCGTTGCCTAACCCTAACCCTAGCACGGAACGGAAACCCACCACCAGCCCTAAACCTTTCCCTACGGGGTAGCCTACTCCTCGCCCGTACGCTGGCACTGTCCCGTTCGTCAGCATGTAGTTTGACCCTCCCACGTTTCTGTACCATCACCTGTGCCCTAAGCCTTGTCGTTCCCTAACCATAACCCTAGCCCGGAACGGAAACCCACCACCAGGCCTACACCTTACCGTACACCGTAGCCTACTCCTGGCCCGTACGCTGGCACTGACCAGTGCGTCAGCACGTAGCCAGACCCTCCCACGTTTCCGTACCCTCACCTGTGCCCTAAGCCTTGCCGTTCCCTAACCCTAACTCTAGCCTGTAACAGAAACCACCACCAGCCCTACACCTTTCCCTACGACGTAGCCTACTCCTGGCCTGTACGCTGGCACTGACCCGTGCATCATCACGTAGCCTGACCCTCAAACGTTTCCGTACCCTCAGCTGTGCCATAAGCCTTGCCGTTCCGTAACCCTTACCCTAGCCCAGAACGGAAACCCAACACCAGCCCTACGGCTTACCCCCAAGCCGTAGCCTACTCCTGGCACGTATGCTGGCACTGACCCGTGCGTCAGCACGTAGCCTGACCCTCCCCCGTTTCCGTACCCTCACCTGTGCCCTAAGCCTTGCCGTTCCCTAACCCTAACCCTAGCCATAACGGAAACCCACCACCACCCCTACACCTTACCATATGCCGTAGCCTACACCTGGCCCGTACGCGGGCACTGACCCGTGCGTCAGCACGTAGCCTGACCCTCCCATGTTTCCGTTCCCTCACCTGTGCCCTAAGCCTTGCCGTTCCCTAACCCTAACCCTAGCATGGAACGGAAACCCACCACCAGCCCTACGCCTTACCCTACGCCGTAGCCTACTCCTGGCCCGTACGCTGGCACTGACCCGTGCGTCAGCCCGTAGCCTGACACTCCCACGTTTCCTTACCCTCACCTGTGCCCTAAGACTTGCCATTCCATATTCCTAACGCTAGACCGGAATGGAAAACCACCAACAGCCCTACACATTACCCTATGCCGTAGCCTACTCCTGGCCCGTACGCTGGCACTGACCCATGCGTCAGCACGTAGCCTGACCCTCCCACGTTTCCGTACCCTCACCTGTGCCCTAAGCCTTGCCGTTCCCTAACCCTAACCCTAGCCCAGAACGAAAACCCACCACGAGCTCTACACCTTACCCTACGCCGTAGCCTACTCCTGGCCCGTACGCTGGCACTGACCCGTGCGTCAGCACGTACCCTGACCCTCCCACGTTTCCGTACCCTCACCTGTGCCCTAAGCCTTGCCGTTCCCTAACCCTAACCGTAGCCAGGAATGAAAACCCACCACCAACCCTACACGTTACCCTACTCCGTAGCCTACTGCTGGCCCGTACACTGGCACTGACCCGTGCATCAGCACGTAGCCTGACCCTCCCACGTTTCCGTACCCTCACCTGTGCCCTAAGCCTTGCCGTTCCCTAACCCTAACCCTAGCCCAGCACGGAAACCCACCACGAGCCCTACACCATACCCTACGCCGTTGCCTACTACTGGCCCGTACGCTGGCACTGACACGTGCGTCAGCACGTAGCCTGACCCTCCCACGTTTCCGTACCCTCACCTGTGCCCTAAGCCTTGCCGTTCCCTAACCCTAACCCATGCCCGGAACGGAAACCCACCACCAGCCCTAAACCCTACCCACAAGCCGTAGCCTACTCCTGGCCCGTACGCTGGCACTGACCTGTGCGACAGCATGTAGCCTGAACTTCCCACGTTTCCGTACCCTCACCTGGGCCCTAAGCCTTGCCGTTCCCTAACCCTAACCCTAGCCCGTAACGGAAACCCAACACCAGCCCTACACCTTACCCTATGCCGTTGCCTACTCCTTGACCGTACGCTGGCAGTGACCCATGCGTCAGCACGTAGCCGGACCCTCCCACGTTTCCGTACCCTCACCTGTGCCCTAAGCCTTGCCGTTCCCTAACCCTAACCGTAGCCCGGAACGAAAACTCACCACAAGCCGTACACCTTACTCAACGCCGTAGCCTACTCCTGGCCCATACGCTGGCATTGACCCGTGCGTCAGTACTTAGCCTGACCCTCCCACGTTTCCGTACCCTCACCTGTGCCTTGAGCCTTGCCGTTCTCTAACCCTAACGCTAGCCCGGAACGGAAACCCACCACCAGCCCTACACCTTACCCACAAGCCGTAGCCTACTCCTGGCCCATACGCTGGTACTGACCTCTGCGTCAGTACGTAGCCTGAACCTCCCACGTTTCCGTACCCTCACCTGTGCCCTAAGACTTGCCGTTCCCTAACCCTAACCCTAGCATGAAACGGAAACTCACCACCAGCCCTACACCTTACCCCCAAGCCGTAGCCTACTCCTGGTCCTTACACTGGCACTGACACGTGCGTCAGCATGTAGCCTGAGCCTCCCACTTTTCCGTACCCTCACCTGTGCTCTAAGCCTTGCCGTTCTCTAACCCTAACGCTAGCCCGGAACGGAAACCCACCACCAGCCCTACACCTTACCTTACGCCGTAGCCTACTCCTTGCCCGTACGCTGGCACTGACCCGTGCGTCAGAACGTAGCCTGACCCTCCCACGTTTCCGTACCCTCACCTGTGCCCTAAGACTTGCCGTTCCCTAACCCTAACCGTAGCCCAGAACGAAAACCCACCACCAGCCCTACACTTTACCCACAAGCCGTAGCCTACTCCTGGCACATACGCTGGTACTGACCCGTGCGTCAGTACGTAGCCTGAACCTCCCACGTTTCCGTACCCTCACCTGTGCCCTAAGACTTGCCGTTCCCTAACCCTAACCCTAGCGTGAAACGGAAACTCACCACCAGCCCTACACCTTACCCCCAAGCCGTAGCCTACTCCTGGTCCATACACTGGCAATGACACGTGCGTCAGCACGTAGCTTGACCCTCCCACTTTTCCGTACCCTCACCTGTGCCGTAAGGCTTGCCGTTGCCTAACACTAACCGTAGCCCTAAACGGAAACCCACCACCAGCCCTACACCTTACCCACAAGCCGTGTCCTACTCCTACTCCGTACACTGGCACTGACCCGTGCGTCAGCACGAAGCCTGCCCCTCCCTCGTTTCTGTACCCTCACCTGTGCCCTAAGCCTTGCCGTTCCCTAACCCTAACCCTAGCCCGGCACGGAAACACAACACTAGCCCTACACCTTACCCTACGCCGTAGTCTACTCTTTGCCCGTACGCTGGCAATGACACGTGCGTCAGCACGTAGCCTGACCCCCCCACGTTTCCGTACCCTCACCTGTGCCCTAAGCCTTTCCGTTCCCTAACCCTAACCCTAGCCCAGAACAGAAACCCACCACCAGCCCTAAACCTTACCCACAAGCCGTAGCCTACTCCTGGCCCGTACGCTGGCACTGACCCGTGCGTCAGCACGAAGCCTGCCCCTCCCTCGTTTCCGTACCCTCACCTGTGCCCTAAGCCTTGCCGTTCCCTAACCCTAACCCTAGCCCGAACGGAAATCCACCACCAGCCCTACACCATACCCTACGCCGTAGGCTACTCCTGGCCCGTACGCTGGCACTGACACGTGCGACAGCATTTAGCCTGACTCTCCCACGTTTCCGTACCCTCAACTGTGCCCTAAGCCTTGCCGTTCCCTAACCCTAGCCCTAGCCTGGAACGGAAACACACCACCAGCCCTACACATTTCCCTACGCCGTATCCTACTCCTGGCCCGTACGCTGCACTGACCCGTGCGTCAGCACGTAGTCTGACCCTCCCACTTTTCCTTACCCTCACCTGTGCCCTAAGCCTTGCAGTTCCCTAACCCTAACCCTAGCCCGGAACGGAAACCCACCACCAGCCCTACACCTTAACCTATGCCGTAGCCTACTCCTTGCCCGTACGCTGGCACAGACCCGTGCGTCAGAACGTAGCCTGACCCTCCCACGTTTCCGTACCCTCACCTGTGCCCTAAGACTTGCCGTTCCCTAACCCTAACCGTAGCCCAGAACGAAAATCCACCACCAGCCCTACACCTTACCCACAAGCCGTAGCCTACTCCTGGCCCATAGGCTGGCACTGACCCATGCGTCAGTACGTAGTCTGAACCTCCCACGTTTCCGTACCCTCACCTGTGCCCTAAGCCTTGCCGTTGCCTAACCCTAACCCTAGCGTGAAACGGAAACTCACCACCAGCCCTACACCTTACCCCCAAGCCGTAGCCTACTCCTGGTCCGTACACTGGCACTGACCCGTGCGTCAGCACGTAGCCTGACCCTCCCACTTTTCCGTACCCTCACCTGTGCCCTAACCCTTGCCGTTCCCTAGCCATAACCCTAGACCGGAACAGAAACCCACCACCAGCCCTACACCTTACCCTACGCCGTAGCCGACTCCTGGCCCGTACGCTGACACTGACCCGTGCGTCAGCACGTAGCCTGCCCCTCCCACGTTTCCGTACCCTCACCTGTGCCCTAAGCCTTGCCGTTCCCTCACCCTAACCCTAGCCCGGAACGGAAACCCACAACAAGCCCTACACCTTACCGTATGCCGTAGCCTACTCCTGGCCCGTACGCTGGCACTGACCAGTGCGTCAGAACGTAGCCAGACCCTCCCACGTTTCCGTACCCTCACCTCTGCCCTAAGCCTTGCCGTTCCCTAACCCTAACCCTAGCCCGGAACGGAAACCCACCACCAGCCCTACACCTTTCCCTATGACGTAGCCTACTCCTGGCCCGTACGCTGGCACTGACCCGTGCGTCAGCACGTAGGCTGACCCTCCCACTTTTCCGTACCCTCACCTGTGCCCTAAGCCTTGCCGTTCCCTATCCCTAACCCTAGCCGGGAACGGAAACCCACCACCAGCCCTACACCTTACCCTATGCCGTAGCCTACTCCTTGCCCGTACGCTGGCACTGACCCGTGCGTCAAAACGTAGCCTGACCCTCCCACGTTTCCATACCCTCACCTGTGCCCTAAGACTTGCCGTTCCCTAAGCCTAACCGTAGAACAGAACGAAAACCCACCACCAGCCCTACACCATACCCACAAGCCGTAGCCTACTCCTGGCCCATACGCTGGCACTGACCCGTGCGTCAGTACGTAGCCTGAACCTCCCACGTTTCCGTACCCTCACCTGTGCCCTAGGACTTGCCGTTACCTAACCCTAACCCTAGCGTGAAACGGAAACTCACCACCAGCCCTACACCTTACCCCCAATCCGTAGACTACTCCTGGTCCGTACACTGGCACTGACACGTGCGTCAGCATGTAGCCTGACCCTCCCACTTTTCCGTACCCTCACCTGTGCCCTAAGCCTTGCCGTTCCCTAACCATAACCCTAGCCCGGAACGGAAACCCACCAGCAGCCCTACACCTTACCCTACGCCGTAGTCTACTCCTGGCCCGTACGCTGTCACTGACCCGTGCGTCAGCACGTAGCCTGACCCTCCCACGTTTCCGTACCCTCACCTGTGCCCTAAGCCTTGCCGTTCCCTAACCCTAACCCTAGACCGGAAAGGAAACCCACCACCAGCCCTACACCTTACCGTATGCCGTAGCCTACTCCTAGCCCGTATGCTGGCACGGACCAGTGCGTCAGCACGTAGCCTGACCGTCCCACATTTCCGTACTCTCACCTGTGCCCTAAGCCTTGCCATTCCCTAACCCTAACCGTAGCCCGGAATGAAAACCCACCACCAGCCCTAAAGCTTACCCTACGCCGTAGCCTACTCCTGGCCCGTACGCTGGCACTGACACGTGCGTCAGCACGTAGCCTGACCCTCCCACGTTTCCGTACGCTCACCTGTGCCCTAAGCCTTGCCGTTCCCTAACCCCATGCCTAGCCCGGAACGGAAACCCACCAACAGCCCTACACCTAAACCCCAAGCCGTAGCGTACTCCTGGCCGGTACGCTGGCACTGACACGTGCGTCAGCACGTAGACTGACCCTCACACGTTTCCGTACCCTCACCTGTGCCCTAAGCCTTGCCGTTCCCTAACCCTAACCCTAGCCCGGAACAGAAACCCACCACCAGCCCTACACTCTATCCTACGCCGTTGCCTACTACTGGCCCGTACGCTGGCACTGACACGTGCGTCAGCACGTAGCCTGACCCTCCCACGTTTCCGTACCCTCACCTGTGCCCTAAGCCTTGCCGTTCCCTAACCCTAACCCAAGCCCGGAACGGAAACCCACCACCAGCCCTAAACCCTACCCACAAGCCGTAGCCTACTCCTGGCCCGTACGCTGGCACTGACCTGTGCGTCAGCATGTAGCCTGACCTTCCCACGTTTCCGTACCCTCACCTGGGCCCTAAGCCTTGCCGTTCCCTAACCCTAACCCTAGCCCGTAACGGAAACCCACCACCAGCCCTACACCTTACCCTATGCCGTTGCCTACTCCTTGACCGTACGCTGGCAGTGACCCATGCGTCAGCACGTAGCCGGACCCTCCCACGTTTCCGTACCCTCACCTGTGCCCTAAGCCTTGCCGTTCCCTAACCCTAACCGTAGCCCGGAACGAAAACTCACCACAAGCCGTACACCTTACTCAACGCCGTAGCCTACTCCTGGCCCATACGCTGGCATTGACCCGTGCGTCAGTACTTAGCCTGACCCTCCCACGTTTCCGTACCCTCACCTGTGCCTTGAGCCTTGCCGTTCTCTAACTCTAACGCTAGCCCGGAACGGAAACCCACCACCAGCCCTACACCTTACCCACAAGCCGTAGCCTACTCCTGGCCCATACGCTGGTACTGACCTCTGCGTCAGTACGTAGCCTGAACCTCCCACGTTTCCGTACCCTCACCTGTGCCCTAAGACTTGCCGTTCCCTAACCCTAACCCTAGCATGAAACGGAAACTCACCACCAGCCCTACATCTTACCCCCAAGCCGTAGCCTACTCCTGGTCCGTACACTGGCACTGACACGTGCGTCAGCATGTAGCCTGACCCTCCCACTTTTCCGTACCCTCACCTGTGCTCTAAGCCTTGCCGTTCTCTAACCCTAATGCTAGCCCGGAACGGAAACCCACCACCAGCCCTACACCTTACCCTACGCCATAGCCTACTCCTTGCCCGTACGCTGGCACTGACCCGTGCGTCAGAACGTAGCCTGACCCTCCCACGTTTCCGTACCCTCACCTGTGCCCTAAGACTTGCCGTTCCCTAACCCTAACCGTAGCCAAGAACGAAAACCCACCACCAGCCCTACACTTTACCCACAAGCCGTAGCCTACTCCTGGCACATACGCTGGTACTGACCCGTGCGTCAGTACGTAGCCTGAACCTCCCACGTTTCCGTACCCTCACCTGTGCCCTAAGACTTGCCGTTCCCTAACCCTAACCCTAGCGTGAAACGGAAACTCACCACCAGCCCTACACCTTACCCCCAAGCCGTAGCCTACTCCTGGTCCGTACACTGGCAATGACACGTGCGTCAGCACGTAGCTTGACCCTCCCACTTTTCCGTACCCTCACCTGTGCCGTAAGGCTTGCCGTTGCCTAACACTAACCGTAGCCCTAAACGGAAACCCACCACCAGCCCTACACCTTACCCACAAGCCGTGTCCTACTCCTACTCCGTACACTGGCACTGACCCGTGCGTCAGCACGAAGCCTGCCCCTCCCTCGTTTCTGTACCCTCACCTGTGACCTAAGCCTTGACGTTCCCTAACCCTAACCCTAGCCCGGAACGGAAACCCACCACCAGCCCTACACCTTACCCCCACGCCGTAGCATACTCCTGGCCCGTATGCTGGCACTGACCCGTGCGTCAGCACGTAGCCTGACCCTCCCACGTTTCCGTACGCTCACCTGTGCCCTAAGCCTTGCCGTTCCCTAACCCTAACCCTAGCCCGGCACGGAAACACAACACTAGCCCTACACCTTACCCTACGCCGTAGTCTACTCTTTGCCCGTACGCTGGCAATGACACGTGCGTCAGCACGTAGCCTGACCCCCCCACGTTTCCGTACCCTCACCTGTGCCCTAAGCCTTTCCGTTCCCTAACCCTAACCCTAGCCCGGAACAGAAACCCACCACCAGCCCTAAACCTTACCCACAAGCCGTAGCCTACTCCTGGCCCGTACGCTGGCACTGACCCGTGCGTCAGCACGAAGCCTGCCCCTCCCTCGTTTCCGTACCCTCACCTGTGCCCTAAGCCTTGCCGTTCCCTAACCCTAACCCTAGCCCGAACGGAAATCCACCACCAGCCCTACACCATACCCTACGCCGTAGGCCACTGCTGGCCCGTAGGCTGGCACTGACACGTGCGACAGCATTTAGCCTGACCCTCCCACGTTTCCGTACCCTCACCTCTGCCCTAAGCCTTGCCGTTCCCTAACCCTAACCCTAGCCCGGAACGGAAACCCACCACCAGCCCTACACCTTTCCCTATGACGTAGCCTACTCCTGGCCCGTACGCTGGCACTGACCCGTGCGTCAGCACGTAGTCTGACCCTCCCACTTTTCCGTACCCTCACCTGTGCCCTAAGCCTTGCCGTTCCCTAACCCTAACCCTAGCCGGGAACGGAAACCCACCACCAGCCCTACACCTTACCCTATGCCGTAGCCTACTCCTTGCCCGTACGCTGGCACTGACCCGTGCGTCAAAACGTAGCCTGACCCTCCCACGTTTCCATACCCTCACCTGTGCCCTAAGACTTGCCGTTCCCTAAGACTAACCGTAGCACAGAACGAAAACCCACCACCAGCCCTACAGCATACTCACAAGCCGTAGCCTACTCCTGGCCCATACGCTGGCACTGACCCGTGCGTCAGTACGTAGCCTGAACCTCCCACGTTTCCGTACCCTCACCTGTGCCCTAAGACTTGCCGTTCCCTAACCCTAACCCTAGCGTGAAACGGAAACTCACCACCAGCCCTACACCTTACCCCCAATCCGTAGACTACTCCTGGTTCGTACACTGGCACTGACACGTGCGTCAGCATGTAGCCTGACCCTCCCACTTTTCCGTACCCTCACCTGTGCCCTAAGCCTTGCCGTTCCCTAACCCTAACCCTAGCCCGGAACGGAAACCCACCAGCAGCCCTACACCTTACCCTACGCCGTAGTCTACTCCTGGCCCGTACGCTGTCACTGACCCGTGCGTCAGCACGTAGCCTGACCCTCCCACGTTTACGTACCCTCACCTGTGCCCTAAGCCTTGCCGTTCCCTAACCCTAACCCTAGACCGGAAAGGAAACCCACCACCAGCCCTACACCTTACCGTATGCCGTAGCCTACTCCTAGCCCGTATGCTGGCACGGACCAGTGCGTCAGCACGTAGCCTGACCGTCCCACATTTCCGTACTCTCACCTGTGCCCTAAGCCTTGCCATTCCCTAACCCTAACCGTAGCCCGGAATGAAAACCCACCACCAGCCCTACAGCTTACCCTACGCCGTAGCCTACTCCTGGCCCGTACGCTGGCACTGACACGTGCGTCAGCACGTAGCCTGACCCTCCCACGTTTCCGTACGCTCACCTGTGCCCTAAGCCTTGCCGTTCCCTAACCCCATGCCTAGCCCGGAACGGAAACCCACCAACAGCCCTACACCTAAACCCCAAGCCGTAGCGTACTCCTGGCCGGTACGCTGGCACTGACACGTGCGTCAGCACGTAGACTGACCCTCACACGTTTCCGTACCCTCACCTGTGCCCTAAGCCTTGCCGTTCCCTAACTCTAACCCTAGCCCGGAACAGAAACCCACCACCAGCCCTACACTCTATCCTACGCCGTAGCCTACTGCTGGCCCGTACGCTGGCACTGAGCCTTGCGTCAGCACGTAGCCTGACCCTCCCAAGTTTCCGTACCCTCATCTGTGCCCTAAGCCTTGACGTTCCCTAACCCAAACCCTAGCCCGGAACGGAAACCCACCACCAGCCCTACAACTTACCCCCACGCCGTAGCCTACTTCTGGCCTGTATGCTGGCACTGACCCGTGCGTCAGCACGTAACCTGTCCCTCCCACGTTTCCGCACCCTCACCTGTGCCCTAAGCCTAGCCGTTCCCTAACCCTAAACCTAGCCCGGAACGGAAACCCACCACCAGCCCTAAACCTTACCCACAAGCCATAGCCTACTCCTGGCCCGTACGCTGGCACTGACCCGTTCGTCAGCACGAAGCCTGCCCCTCCCACGTTTCCGTACCATCACCTGTGCTCTAAGCTTTGCCGTTCCCTAACCCTAACCCTAGCCCGGAACGGAAACCCACCACCAGCCGAACACCTTACCCTACGCCGTAGCCTACTCCTGGCCTGTACGTTGGCACTGACCCGTGCGTCAGCACGTAGCCAGACCCTCCCACGTTTCCGTAACCTCACCTGTGCCCTAAGCCTTGCCGTTTCCTAACCCTACCCCTAGCCCGGAACGGAAGCCCACCACCAGCCCTAGACCTTACCCTACGCCATAGCCTACTCCGGGACTGTACGCTGACATTGACCCGTGCGTAAGCACGTAGCCTGACCCCCCCACGTTTCCGTACACTCACCTGTGCCCTAAGCCTTGCAGTTCCCTAACCCTAACCCTAGCCCGGAACGGAAACCCACCACCAACCCTAAACCTTACCCACAAGCCGTAGGCTACTCCTGGCCCGTACGCTGGCACTAACCTGTGCGTCAGCATGTAGCCTGACCCTCCCACGTTTCCGTACACTCACCTGTGACCTAAGCCTTGCCGTTCCCTAACCCTAACCCTAGCCCGGAACGGTAACCCATCACCAGCCCTACACCTTTCCCTACGCCGTAGCCTACTCCTGGCCCGTACGCTGGCACTGACCCGTGTGTCAGCACGTAGCCTGACCCTCCCACTTTTCCGTACCCTCTCCTGGGCCCTAAGCCTTGCCATTCCTTAACCCTAACCCTAGCCCGGAACGGAAACCCACCACCAGCCCTAAACCTTACCCTACGCCGTAGCCTACTCCTGGCCCGTACGCTGGCACTGACCCATTCGTCAGCACGGAGCCGGACTCTTCCACGTTTCCGTAACCTCACCTGTGCCCTAAGCCTTGCCGTTCCCTAACACTAACCGTAGCCCGGAACGAAAACCCACCAACAGCCCTACACCTTACCCAATGCCGAAGCCTACTCCTGGCACATACGCTGGCATTGACCCGTGCGTCAGTACTTAGCCTGACCCTCCCACGTTTCCGTACCCTCACCTGTGCACTAAGCCTTGCCGTTCCCTAACCCTAACCCTAGCCCGGAACGGAAACCCACCACCAGCGCTACACCTTACCCTACGCCGTAGCCTACTCCTGGCCCGTACGCTGTCACTGACCCGTGCGTCAGCACGTAGCCTGACTCTCCAACTTTTCCGTACCCTCACCTGTGCCGTAAGCCTTCCCGTTGCCTAACCCTAACCCTAGCCCGGAACGGAAACCCACCACCAGCCCTACACCTTACCCTACACCGTAGCCTACTCCTTGCCCGTACGCTGGCACTGACCCGTGCGTCAGCACGTAGCCTGACCGTCCCACATTTCCGTACTCTCACCTGTGCCCTAACCCTTGACGTTCCCTAACCCTAACCGTAGCCCGGAATGAAAACCCACCACCAGCCCTACACCTTACCCTATGGCGTAGCCTACTCCTGGCCCGTACGCTGGCACTGACCCCTGCATCAGTACGTAGCCTGACCCTCCCACGTTTCTGTACCCTTACCTGTGCCCTAAGCCTTGACGTTCCCTAACCCTAACACTAGCCCGAAACGGAAACCAACCACCAGCCCTACACCTTACCCGCACGCCGTAGCATGCTCCTGGCCCGTATGCTGGCACTGGCCCGTGCGTCAGCACGTAGCCTGACCCTCCCACGTTTCCCTACCCTCACCTGTGCCCTAAGCCTTGCCGTTCCCTAACCCTAACCCTAGCCCGGCACGGAAACACAACACCAGCCCTACACTTTACCCTACGCCGTTGCCTACTCCTGGCCCGTACGCTGGCACTGACACGTGCGTCAGCACGTAGCCAGACCCTCGCACGTTTCCGTACCCTCACCTGTGCCCTAAGCCTTGCCGTTCCCTAACACTAACCGTACCCCGGAACGGAAAACCACCACAAGCCCTACACCTTTCCCTACGACGTAGCCTATTCCTGGCCCGTACGCTGGCACTGACCCTTGCGTCAGCACGTAGCCTGACCCTCCAACTTTTCCGTACCCTCAACTGTGCCCTAAGCCTTGCCGTTCCCTAACCCTAACCGTAGCCAGGAATGAAAACCCACCACCAACCCTACACGTTACCCTACTCCGTAGCCTACTGCTGGCCCGTACACTGGCACTGACCCATGCATCAGCACGTAGCCTGACCCTCCCACGTTTCCGTACCCTCACCTGTGCCCTAAGCCTTGCCGTTCCCTAACCCTAACCCTAGCCCAGCACGGAAACCCACCACGAGCCCTACACCTTACCCTACGCCGTTGCCTACTACTGGCCCGTACGCTGGCACTGACCTGTGCGTCAGCATGTAGCCTGACCTTCCCACGTTTCCGTACCCTCACCTGTGCCCTAAGCCTTGCCGTTCCCTAACCCTAACCCTAGCCCAGAACGGAAACCCACCACCAGCCCTAAATCTTACCCACAAGCCGTAGCCACCTCCTGGCCCGTACGCTGGCACTGACCTGTGCGACAGCATGTAGCCTGACCTTCCCACGTTTCCGTACCCTCACCTGGGCCCTAAGCCTTGCCGTTCCCTAACCCTAACCCTAGCCCGTAACGGAAACCCACCACCAGCCCTACACCTTACCCTATGCCGTTGCCTACTCCTTGACCGTACGCTGGCAGTGACCCATGCGTGAGCACGTAGCCGGACCCTCCCACGTTTCCGTACCCTCACCTGTGCCCTAAGCCTTGCCGTTCCCTAACCCTAACCGTAGCCCGGAACGAAAACTCACCACAAGCCGTACACCTTACTCAACGCCGTAGCCTACTCCTGGCCCATATGCTGGCATTGACCCGTGCGTCAGTACTTAGCCTGACCCTCCCACGTTTCCGTACCCTCACCTGTGCCTTGAGCCTTGCCGTTCTCTAACCCTAACGCTAGCCCGGAACGGAAACCCACCACCAGCCCTAAACCTTACCCACAAGCCGTAGCCTACTCCTGGCCCATACGCTGGTACTGACCTGTGCGTCAGTACGTAGCCTGAACCTCCCACGTTTCCGTACCCTCACCTGTGCCCTAAGACTTGCCGTTCCCTAACCCTAACCCTAGCATGAAACGGAAACTCACCACCAGCCCTACAACTTACCCCCAAGCCGTAGCCTACTCCTGGTCCGTACACTGGCACTGACACGTGCGTCAGCATGTAGCCTGACCCTCCCACTTTTCCGTACCCTCACCTGTGCTCTAAGCCTTGCCGTTCTCTAACCCTAACGCTAGCCCGGAACGGAAACCCACCACCAGCCCTACACCTTACCCTACGCCGTAGCCTACTCCTTGCCCGTACGCTGGCACTGACCCGTGCGTCAGAACGTAGCCTGACCCTCCCACGTTTCTGTACCCTCACCTGTGCCCTAAGACTTGCCGTTCCCTAACCCTAACCGTAGCCCAGAACGAAAACCCACCACCAGCCCTACACCTTACCCACAAGCCGTAGCCTACTCCTGGCACATACGCTGGTACTGACCCGTGCGTCAGTACGTAGCCTGAACCTCCCACGTTTCCTTACCCTCACCTGTGCCCTAAGACTTGCCGTTCCCTAACCCTAACCCTAGCGTGAAACGGAAACTCACCACCAGCCCTACACCTTACCCCCAAGCCGTAGCCTACTCCTGGTCCGTACACTGGCACTGACACGTGCGTCAGCACGTAGCTTGACCCTCCCACTTTTCCGTACCCTCACCTGTGCCGTAAGGCTTGCCGTTGCCTAACCCTAACCGTGGCCCTAAACGGAAACCCACCACCAGCCCTACACCTTACCCACAAGCCGTGTCCTACTCCTACTCCGTACACTGGCACTGACCCGTGCGTCAGCACGAAGCCTGCCCCTCCCTCGTTTCTGTACCCTCACCTGTGCCCTAAGCCTTGACGTTCCCTAACCCTAACCCTAGCCCGGAACGGAAACCCACCACCAGCCCTACACCTTACCCCCACGCCGTAGCATACTCCTGGCCCGTATGCTGGCACTGACCCGTGCGTCAGCATGTAGCCTGACCCTCCCACGTTTCCGTACCCTCACCTGTGCCCTAAGCCTTGCCGTTCCCTAACCCTAACCCTAGCCCGGCACGGAAACACAACACTAGCCCTACACCTTCCCCTACGCCGTAGCCTACTCTTTGCCCGTACGCTGGCAATGACACGTGCGTCAGCACGTAGCCTGACCCCCCCACGTTTCCGTACACTCACCTGTGCCCTAAGCCTTTCCGTTCCCTAACCCTAACCCTAGCCCGGAACAGAAACCCACCACCAGCCCTAAACCTTACCCACAAGCCGTAGCCTACTCCTGGCCCGTACGCTGGCACTGACCCGTGCGTCAGCACGAAGCCTGCCCCTCCCTCGTTTCCGTACCCTCACCTGTGCCCTAAGCCTTGCCGTTCCATAACCCTAACCCTAGCCCGAACGGAAATCCACCACCAGCCCTACACCATACCCTACGCCGTAGGCTACTCCTGGCCCGTACGCTGGCACTGACACATGCGACAGCATTTAGCCTGACTCTCCCACGTTTCCGTACCCTCAACTGTGCCCTAAGCCTTGCCGTTCCCTAACCCTAGCCCTAGCCTGGAACGGAAACACACCACCAGCCCTACACATTTCCCTACGCCGTATCCTACTCCTGGCCCGTACGCTGGCACTGACCCGTGCGTCAGCACGTAGTCTGACCCTCCCACTTTTCCGTACCCTCACCTGTGCCCTAAGCCTTGCAGTTCCCTAACCCTAACCCTAGCCCGGAACGGAAAACCACCACCAGCCCTACACCTTAACCTATGCCGTAGCCTACTCCTTGCCCGTACGCTGGCACAGACCCGTGCGTCAGAACGTAGCCTGACCCTCCCACGTTTCCGTACCCTCACCTGTGCCCTAAGACTTGCCATTCCCTAACCCTAACCGTAGCCCAGAACGAAAACCCACCACCAGCCCTACACCTAACCCACAAGACGTTGCCTACTCCTGGCACATACGCTGGTACTGACCCGTGCGTCAGTACGTAGCCTGAACCTCCCACGTTTCCGTACCCTCACCTGTGCCCTAAGACTTGCCGTTCCCTAACCCTAACCCTAGCGTGAAACGGAAACTCACCACCAGCCCTACACCTTACCCCCAAGCCGTAGCCTACTCCTGGTCCGTACACTGGCACTGACACGTGCGTCAGCACGTAGCTTGACCCTCCCACTTTTCCGTACCCTCACCTGTGCCGTAAGGCTTGCCGTTGCCTAACCCTAACCGTAGCCCTAAACGGAAACCCACCACCAGCCCTACACCTTACCCACAAGCCGTGTCCTACTCCTACTCCGTACACTGGCACTGACCCGTGCATCAGCACGAAGGCTGCCCCTCCCTCGTTTCTGTACCCTCACCTGTGCCCTAAGCCTTGACGTTCCCTAACCCTAACCCTAGCCCGGAACGGAAACCCACCACCAGCCCTACACCTTACCCCCACGCCGTAGCATACTCCTGGCCCGTATGCTGGCACTGACCCGTGCTTCAGCATGTAGCCTGACCCTCCCACGTTTCCGTACCCTCACCTGTGCCCTAAGCCTTGCCGTTCCCTAACCCTAACCCTAGCCCGGCACGGAAACACAACACTAGCCCTACACCTTACCTTACGCCGTAGCCTACTCTTTGCCCGTACGCTGGCAATGACACGTGCGTCAGCACGTAGCCTGACCCCCCCACGTTTCCGTACCCTCACCTGTGCCCTAAGCCTTTCCGTTCCCTAACCCTAACCCTAGCCCGGAACAGAAACCCACCACCAGCCCTAAACCTTACCCACAAGCCGTAGCCTACTCCTGGCCCGTACGCTGGCACAGACCCGTGCGTCAGCACGAAGCCTGCCCCTCCCTCGTTTCCGTACCCTCACCTGTGCCCTAAGCCTTGCCGTTCCCTAACCCTAACCCTAGCCCGAACGGAAATCCACCACCAGCCCTACACCATACCCTACGCCGTAGGCTACTCCTGGCCCGTACGCTGGCACTGACACATGCGACAGCATTTAGCCTGACTCTCCCACGTTTCCGTACCCTCAACTGTGCCCTAAGCCTTGCCGTTCCCTAACCCTAGCCCTAGCCTGGAACGGAAACACACCACCAGCCCTACACATTTCCCTACGCCGTAACCTACTCCTGGCCCGTACGCTGGCACTGACCCGTGCGTCAGCACGTAGTCTGACCCTCCCACTTTTCCGTACCCTCACCTGTGCCCTAAGCCTTGCAGTTCCCTAACCCTAACCCTAGCCCGGAACGGAAAACCACCACCAGCCCTACACCTTAACCTATGCCGTAGCCTACTCCTTGCCCGTACGCTGGCACAGACCCGTGCGTCAGAACGTAGCCTGACCCTCCCACGTTTCCGTACCCTCACCTGTGCCCTAAGACTTGCCGTTCCCTAACCCTAACCGTAGCCCAGAACGAAAATCCACCACCAGCCCTACACCTTACCCACAAGCCGTAGCCTACTCCTGGCCCATAGGCTGGCACTGACCCATGCGTCAGTACGTAGTCTGAACCTCCCACGTTTCCGTACCCTCACCTGTGCCCTAAGCCTTGCCGTTGCCTAACCCTAACCCTAGCGTGAAACGGAAACTCACCACCAGCCCTACACCTTACCCCCAAGCCGTAGCCTACTCCTGGTCCGTACACTGGCACTGACCCGTGCGTCAGCACGTACCCTGACCCTCCCACGTTTCCGTACCCTCACCTGTGCCCTAACCCTTGCCGTTCCCTAGCCATAACCCTAGACCGGAACAGAAACCCACCACCAGCCCTAAACCTTACCCTACGCCGTAGCCGACTCCTGGCCCGTACGCTGACACTGACCCGTGCGTCAGCACGTAGCCTGACCGTCCCACATTTCCGTACTCTCACCTGTGCCCTAAGCCTTGCCATTCCCTAACCCTAACCATAGCCCGGAATGAAAACCCACCACCAGCCCTACAACTTACCCTACGCCGTAGCCTACTCCTGGCCCGTACGCTGGCACTGACACGTGTGTCAGCACGTAGCCTGACCCTCCCACGTTTCCGTACGCTCACCTGTGCCCTAAGCCTTGCCGTTCCCTAACCCCATGCCTAGCCCGGAACGGAAACCCACCAACAGCCCTACACCTAAACCCCAAGCCGTAGCGTACTCCTGGCCGGTACGCTGGCACTGACACGTGCGTCAGCACATAGACTGACCCTCACACGTTTCCGTACCCTCACCTGTGCCCTAAGCCTTGCCGTTCCCTAACCCTAACCCTAGACCGGAACAGAAAACCACCACCAGCCCTACACTCTACCCTACGCCGTAGCCTACTCCTGGCCCGTACGCTGGCACTGACCCTTGCGTCAGCACGTAGCCTGACCCTCCCAAGTTTCCGTACCCTCATCTGTGCCCTAAGCCTTGACGTTCCCTAACCCAAACCCTAGCCCGGAACGGAAACCCACCACCAGCCCTACACCTTACCCCCACGCCGTAGCCTACTTCTGGCCTGTATGCTGGCACTGACACGTGCATCAGCACGTAACCTGACCCTCCCACGTTTCCGCACCCTCACCTGTGCCCTAAGCCTAGCCGTTCCCTAACCCTAAACCTAGCCCGGAACGGAAACCCACCACCAGCCCTAAACCTTACCCACAAGCTGTAGGCTACTCCTGGCCCGTACGCTGGCACTAACCCGTGCGTCAGCACGAAGCCTGACCCCTCCACTTTTCCGTACCCTCACCTGTGCCCTAAGCCTTGCAGTTCCCTAACCCTAACCCTAGCCCGGAACGGAAACCCACCTCCAGCCCTACACCTTAACCTATGCCGTAGCCTACTCCTGGCCCGTACGCTGGCACAGACCCGTGCGTCAGAACGTAGCCTGACCCTCCCACGTTTCCGTACCCTCAGCTGTGCCTTAAGACTTGCCGTTCCCTAACCCTAACCGTAGCCCAGAACGAAAATCCACCACCAGCCCTACACCTTACCCACAAGCCGTAGCCTACTCCTGGCCCATAGGCTGGCACTGACCCATGCGTCAGTACGTAGTCTGAACCTCCCACGTTTCCGTACCCTCACCTGTGCCCTAAGCCTTGCCGTTGCCTAACCCTAACCCTAGCGTGAAACGGAAATTCACCACCAGCCCTACAACTTACCCCCAAGCCGTAGCCTACTCCTGGTCCGTACACTGGCACTGACCCGTGCGTCAGCACGTAGCCTGACACTCCCACTTTTCCGTACCCTCACCTGTGCCCTAAGCCTTGCCGTTCCCTATCCCTAACCGTAGCCCGGAACGAAAACCCACCACCATCCGTACACCTTACCCAACGCCGTAGCCTACTCCTGGCCCATAAGCTGGCATTGACCCGTGCGTCAGCATGAAGCCTGCCCCTCCCACTTTTCCGTACCCTCACCTGTGCCCTAAGGCTTGCCGTTACCTAACCCTAACCCTAGCCCGAAACGGAAACTCACCACCAGCCATACACCTTACCCACAAGCCGTGTCCTACTCCTGGCCCGTACGCTGGCACTGACCCGTTCGTCAACACGAAGCCTGACCCTCCCACGTTTCCGTACCATCACCTGTGCTCTAAGCTTTGCCGTACCCTAACCCTAACCCTAGCCCGGAACGGAAACCCACCACCAGCCGAACACCTTACCCTACGCCGTAGCCTACTCCTGGCCTGTACGCTGGCACTGACCCGTGCGTCAGCACGTAGCCAGACCCTCCCACGTTTCCGTAACCTCACCTGTGCCCTAAGCTTTGCCGTTTCCTAACCCTACCCCTAGCCCGGAACGGAAACCCACCACCAGCCCTAGACCTTACCCTACGCCGTAGCCTACTCCGGGACTGTACGCTGACATTGACCCGTGCGTAAGCACGTAGCCTGACCCCCCCACGTTTCCGTACACTCACCTGTGCCCTAAGCCTTGCAGTTCCCTAACCCTAACCCTAGCCCGGAATGGAAACCCACCACCAGCCCTAAACCTTACCCACAAGCTGTAGGCTACTCCTGGCCCGTACGCTGGCACTAACCCGTGCGTCAGCACGAAACCTGACCCCTCCACTTTTCCGTACCCTCACCTGTGCCCTAAGCCTTGCAGTTCCCTAACCCTAACCCTAGCCCGGAACGGAAACCCACCACCAGCCCTACACCTTTCCCTACGCCGTAGCCTACTCCTGGCCCGTAAGCTGGCACTGACCCGTGCGACAGCACGTAGCCTGACCCTCCCACGTTTCCGTATCCTCACCTGTGCCCTAAGCCTTGCCGTTCCCTAACCCTAACCCTAGCCCCGAACGGAAACCCACCACCAGCCCTACACCTTAACCCCAAGCCGTAGCCTACTCCTGGCACGTATGCTGGCAATGACACGTGCGTCAGCACGTAGCCTGACCCTCCCACGTTTCCGTACCCTCACCTGTGCCCTAAGCCTTGCCGTTCCCTAACCCTAACCCTAGCCGGAACGGAAAACCACCACCAGCCCTACACCTTACCATATGCCGTAGCCTACACGTGGCCCATACGCGGGCACTGACACGTGCGTCAGCACGTAGCCTGACCCTCCCACGTTTCCGTACCCTCACCTGTGGCCTAAGCCTTGCCTTTCCCTAACCCTAACACTAGCCCGGAACGGAAACCCACCACCAGCCCTACAACTTACCCACAAGCCGTAGCCTACTCCTGGCCCGTACGCCGGCACTGACACGTGCGTCAGCACGTAGCCTGACCCGCCCACGTTTCCGTACCCTCAACTGTGCCCTAAGCCTTGCCGTTCCCTAACCCTAACACTAGCCCGGAACGGAAACCCACCACAAGCCCTACACCTTACCCTACACCGTAGCCTACTCCTGGCCCATACGCTGGCACTGACACGTGCTTCAGTAAGTAGCATGACCCTCCCACGTTTCCGTACCCTCACCTGTGCCCTAAGCCTTGCTGTTCCCTAACCCTAACCCTAGAGTGAAACGGAAATACCCCACCGGCCCTACACCTTACCCTCCACCGTAGCCTACACCTGGCCCGTACGCTGGCTCTGACCCGTGCGTCAGCACGTAGCCTGACCCTCCCACGTTTCCGTACCCTCACCTGTGCCCTAAGACTTGACGTTCCCTAACCCTAACCCTAGCCCGGAACGGAAACCCACCACCAGCCCTAGACCTTACCCTACGCCGTAGCCTACTCCTGGCCTCTACGCTGGCACTGACCCGTGCGTCAGCAGGTAGCCTGACCCTCCCACGTTTCCGTACCCTCACCTGTGCCCTAAGCCTTGCCGTTCCGTAAACCTAACCCTAGCCCGGAACGGAAACCAACCACCAGCCCTACACCTTACCCCCAAGCCGTAGCCTACTCCTGGCCCGTACACTGGCACTGAACCGTGCGTCAGCACGTAGCCTGACCCTCCCACGTTTCCGTACCCTCACCTGTGCCCTAAGCCTTGCCGTTCCCTCACCCTAACCCTAGCCAGGAAAGGGAACCCACCACCAGCCCTACACCTTACCCTACGCCGCAGCCTACTCGTGGCCCGTAAGCTGGCACTGACACGTGCGTCAGCACGTAGCCTGACGTTCCCATATTTCCGTAACTTCACCTGTGCCCTAAGCCTTGCCGTTCCCTAACCCTAACCCTAGCCCGGAAGGGAACCCTTCACCAGCCCTACACCTTACTCCCAAGCCGTAGCCTACTCCTGGCCCATACGCTGGGACTGACCTGTGCGTCAGCACGTAGCCTGACCCTCCCACTTTTGCGGACCCTCACCTGTGCCCTAAGCCTTGCCGTTCCCTAACCCTAACCCTAGCCCGGAACGGAAACCCACCACCAGCCCTAAACTTTACCCTACGCCATAGCCTACTCCTGGCCCGTACGCTGGCACTGACCCGTGCGTCAGCAAGTAGCCTGACCCTCCCACGTTTCCGTACCCTCACCTGTGCCCTAAGCCTTGCCGTTCCCTAACCCTAACCCTAACCCAGAACGGAAACCCACCAACAGCCCTACACCTTACCATATGCCGTAGCCTACTCCTGGCCCGTACACTGGCACTGACCCGTGCGTCAGCACGTAGCCTGACCCTCCCACGTTTCCGTACCCTCACCTGTGTCCTAAGCCTTGCCGTTCCGTAACCCTAACCCTAGCCCGGAACGAAAACCGCCCACCAGGCCTACACCTTAGCCTACGCTATAGCCTACTCCTGGCCCGTACGCTGGCACTGACCCGTGCGTCAGCACGTAGCCTGACCTTCCCATATTACCGTAACTTCACCTGTGCCCTAAGCCTTGCCGTTCCCTAACCCTAACCCTAGCCCGGAAGGGAACCCTACACCAGCCCTACACCTTACCCCCAAGCCGTAGCCTACTCCTGGCCCATACGCTGGGACTGACCAGTGCGTCAGCACGTAGCCTGACCCTCCCACGTTTGCAGACCCTCACCTGTGCCCTAAGCCTTGCCGTTCCCTAACCCTAACCCTAGCCCGGAACGGAAACCCACCACCAGCCCTAAACCTTACCCTACGCCGTAGTCTACTCCTGGCCCGTACGCTGGCACGGACCCGTGCGTCAGCACGTAGCCTGACCTTCCCACATTTCCGTACCCTCACCTGTGCCCTAAGCCTTGGCATTCCCTCACCCTAACCCTAGTACCGAACGGAAACCCACCACCAGCCCTACATCAAACTCCCAAGCCATAGCCTACTAGTGGCCCGTACGCTGGCACTGACCCATGCGTCAGCACGTAGCCTGACCCTCCCACGTTTCCGTACCCTCACATGTGCCCTAAGCCTTGCCGTTCCCTAACCCTAACCCTAGCCCGGAACGGAAACCCACCACCAGCCCTATACCTTTCCCTACGGGGTAGCCTATTCCTGGCCCGTACGCTGGCACTGACCCGTTCGTCAGCATGCAGTTTGACCCGCCCACGTTTCCGTACCCTCACCTGTGCCCTAAGCCTTGCCGTTCCCTAACCATAACCCTAGCCCGGAACGGAAACCCACCACCAGCCCTACACCTTACCCTACGCCGTAGCCTACTCCTGGCCCATACGCTGGCACTGACCAGTGCGTCAGCACGTAGCCAGACCCTCCCACGTTTCCGTACCCTCACCTGTGCCCTAAGCCTTGCCGTTCCCTAACCCTAACCCTAGCCCGGAACGGAAACCCACCACCAGACCTACACCTTTCCCTACGACGTAGCCTACTCCTGGCCCGTACGCTGGCACTGACCCGTGCGTCAGCACGGAGCCAGACCCTCCCACGTTTCCGTACCCTCACCTGTGCCCTAAGCCTTGCCGTTCCCTAACCCTAACCCTAGCCCGGCACGGAAACCCACCACAAGCCCTACAATCTACGCTACGCCATGGCCTACTCCTAGCCCGTACGCTGTCACTGACCCTTGCGTCAGCACGTAGCCTGACCCACACACGTTTCCGTACCCTCATCTGTGCCATAAGCCTTGCCGTTCCCTAACCCTAACGCTAGCCCGGAACGGAAACCCACCACCAGCCCTAGACATTACCCTACGCCGTAGCCTACTCCTGGCCTGTACGCTGGCACTGAACCATGCGTCAGCACGTAGCCTGACGCTCCCACGTTTCCGTACCCTCACCTGTGCCCTAAGCCTTGCCGTTCCGTAACCCTAACCCTAGCCCGGAACGGAAACCCACCTGCAGCCCTAGACCTTTCCCTACGCCATAGCCTAATCCTGGCCTGTACGCTAGCACTGAACCGTGCATCATCACGTAGCCTGACCATCAAACGTTTCCGTAGCCTCACCTGTGCCCTAAGCCTTGCCGTTCCGAAACCCTAACCCTAGCCCAGAACGGAAACCCAACACCAGCCCTACAGCTTACCCCCATACCGTAGCCTACTCCTGGCACGTATGCTGGCACTGACCCGTGCGTCAGCACGTAGCTTGACCCTCCCACGTTTCCGTACCCTCACCTGTGCCCTAAGCCTTGCCGTTCCCTAACCCTAACCCTAGCCGTAACGGAAACCCACCACCACCCCTACACATTACCCTACGCCGTAGCCTACTGCTGGCCCGTACGCTGGCACTGACCCGTGCGTCAGCACGTAGCCTGACCCTCCCACGTTTCTATACCCACACCTGTGCCCTAAGACTTGCCGTTCCCTCACCCTAACCCTAGCCAGAAACGGGAACCCACCACCAGCCCTACACCTTACCCTACGCCGTAGCCTACTCCTGGCCCGTACGCTGGAACAGACACGTGGGTCAGCACATAGCCTGACCTTCCCATATTTCCGTAACTTCACCTGTGCCCTAAGCCTTGCCGTTCCCTAACCCTAACCCTAGCCCGGAAGGGAACCCTACACCAGCCCTACACCTTACCCCCAAGCCGTAGCCTACTCCTGGCCCATACGCTGGGACTGACCTGTGCGTCAGCACGTAGCCTGACCCTCCCACTTTTGCGGACCCTCACCTGTGCCCTAAGCCTTGCCGTTCCCTACCCCTAAACCTAGCCCGGAACAGAAACCCACCACCAGCCCTAAACCTTACCCTACGCCATAGCCTACTCCTGGCCTGTACTCTGGCCCTGACCTGTGCATCAGCAAGTAGCCTGACCCTCCCACGTTTCCGTACCCTCACCTGTGCCCTAAGCCTTGCCGTTCCCTAACCCTAACCCTAGCCCAGAACGGAAACCCACCACCAGCCCTACACCTTACCCTACGCCGTAGCCTAATCCTGGCCCGTATACTGGCACTGACCCGTGCGTCAGCACGTAGCCTGACCCTCCCACGTTTCCTTACCCTCACCTGTGCCCTAAGCCTTGCCGTTCCCTAACCCTAACCCTAGGCAGGAACGGAAACCCACCACCAGCCCTAAACCTTTCCCTACGCCGTAGCCTACTCCTGGCCCGAACGCTGGCAGTGACCCGTGCGTCAGCATGTAGCCTGACCCTCACATGTTTCCGTACCCTCACCTGTGCCCTAAGCCTTGCCGTTCCATAACACTAACCCTACCCCGGAAGGGAAACCCACCACCAGCCCTACACCTTACGCTACGCCGTAGCCTACTCTTGGCCAGTACGCTGGCACTGACCACTGCGTCAGCACGTAGCCTGACCCTCCCACGTTTCCGTACCCTCACCTGTGCCCTAAGCCTTGCCGTTCCCTAACCCTAACCGTAGCCCGGAACGGAAACCCACCACCAACCCTACACCTTACCCTACGCCGTAGCCTACTCCTGTCCCGTACGCTGGCACTGACCCGTGCGTCAGCACGTAGCCTGACCCTCCCACGTTTCCGTACCCTCACCTGTGCCCTAAGCCTTGCCGTTCCCTAACCCTAACCGTAGCCCGGAACGGAAACCCACCACCAACCCTACACCTTACCCTACGCCGTAGCCTACTCCTGGCCCGTACGCTGGCACTGACCCGTGCGTCAGCACGTAGCCTGACCCTCCCACGTTTCCGGACCCTCACCTGTGCCCTAAGCCTTGCCTTTCCCTAACCATAACCCTAGACCGGAACGGACACCCACCACCAGCCCTACACCTTACCCTACGCCATAGCCTACTCCTGGTCCGTACCCTGGCACTGGCACATGCGTCAGCACATAGCCTGACCCTCCCACTTTTCCGTACCCTCACCTCTGCCCTAAGACTTGCCGTTCCCTAACCATAACCCTAGCCCGGAACGGAAATCCACCACCAGCCCTACAACTTACCCCCAAGCCGTAGCAAACTCCTGGCCCATACGCTGGCACTGACCCGTGCGTCAGTACTTAGCCTGACACTCCCACGTTTCTGTTCCCTCACCTGTGCCCTAAGGCTTGCCGTTGCCTAACCCTAACCCTAGCCGGAAAAGGAAACTCACCACCAGCCCTACACCTTACCCACAAGCCTTAGCCTACTCCTGGTCCGTACACTGGCACTGACCCGTGCGTCAGCACGTAGCCTGACCCTCCCACTTTTAAGTACCCTCACCTGTGCCCTAAGCTTTGCCGTTCCCTAACCCTAACCCTAGCCCGGAACGGAAACCCACCACCAGCCCTACACCTTACCCTACGCCGTAGTCTACTCCTGGCCCGTACGCTGGCACTGACCCGTGCGTCAGCACGTAGCCTGACCTTCCCACATTTCCGTACCCTCACCTGTACCCTAAGCCTTGCCGTTCCCTCACCCTAACCCTAGTACCGAACGGAAACCCACCAGCAGCCCTACATCAAACCCCCAAGCCATAGCCTACTTCTGGCCCGTACGCTGGCACTGAACCGTGCGTCAGCACGTAGCCTGATCTTCCCACGTTTCCGTACCCTCACCTGTGCCCTAAGCCTTGCCTTTCCCTAACCCTAACCCTAGCCCGGAACGGAAACCCACCACCAGCCCTAAACCTTTCCCTACGGGGTAGCCTACTCCTCGCCCGTACGCTGGCAGTGACCCGTTCGTCAGCATGTAGTTTGACCCTCCCACGTTTCCGTACCCTCACCTGTGCCCTAAGCCTTGCCGTTCCCTAACCGTAACCTTAGCCCGGAACGGAAACCCACCACCAGCCCTGCACCTTTCCCTACGACGTAGCCTACTCCTGGCCCGTACGCTGGCACTGACCCGTGCGTCAGCACGTAGCCTGACCCTCCCACGTTTCCGTACCCTCACCTGTGCCGTAAGCCTTGCCGTTCCCTAACCCTAATCCCAGCCCGGAACGGAAACCCACCTCCAGCCCTACACTTTACCCTACGCCGTAGCCTCCTCCTGGCCCGTATGCTGGCACTGACACTTGCGTCTGCACGTAGCCTGACCCTCCCACGTTTCCATACTCTCACCTGGGTCCTAAGGCTTGCCGTTCCCTAGCCCTAACACTAGACCAGAACGGAAACCCACCACCGGCCCTACACCTTACCCCAAAGCCGTAGCCTGCTCCTGGCCCGTACGCTGAAACTGACCTATGCGTCAGTACGTAGCCTGACACTCCCACGTTTCGGTACCCTCACCTGTGCACTAAGCCTTACCGTTCCCTAACCCCTAGCCCGGAACGGAAACCCACCACCAACCCTACACTTTACCCTACGCCGTAGCCTACTCCTGGCCCGTACGCTGGCACTGACACGTGCGTCAGTACGTAGCATGACCCTCCCTCGTTTCCGTACCCTCACCTGTGCCCTAAGCTTTGACGTTCCCTAACCCTAACCCTAGCCCGGAACAGAAAGCAACCACCAGCCCTAGACCTTACCCTACGCCGTAGCCTACTCCTGGCCTCTACGCTGGCACTGACACGTGCGTCACCACGTAGCCTGACCCTCCCACGTTTCCGTACCCTCACCTGTGCCCTAAGCCTTGCTGTTCCATATACCTAACCCTAGCCCAGAACGGAAACCGACCACCAGCCCTACAACTTACCCCCAAGCCGTAGCCTACTCCTGGCCTGTACGCTGGCACTGACCCGTGCGTCAGCAACTAGCCTGACCCTCCCACGTTTCCGTACCCTCACCTGTGCCCTAAGCCTTGCCGTTCCCTAACCTTTAGAATAGCCCAGAACGGAAACCCACCACCAGCCCTACACCTTACCCTACGCCGTAGCCTACTCCTGGCCCGTACGCTGCCAGTGACCCGTGCGTCAGCACGTAGCCTGACCCTCCCACGTTTCCGTCCCCTCACCTGTGCCCTAAGCCTTGCCATTCCCTAACCCTAACCCTAGACCGGAACGGAAACCCACCACCAGCCCTAAACCTTTCCCTACGCCGTAGCCTACTCCTGGCCCGTACGCTGGCACTGACCCGTGCGTCAGCACGTAGCCTAACCCTCCCACGTTACTGTAACCTCACCTGTGCCCTAAGCCTTGCCGTTCCCTAACCCTAACCCTAGCCCGGAACGGAAACCCACCAGCAGCTCTACACCTTACCCTACGCAATAGCCTACTCCTGGCCCGTACGCTGGCACTGACACGTGCGTCAGCATGTAGCCTGACCCTCCCACGTTTCCGTACCCTCACCTGTGCCCTAAGCCTTGCCGTTCTCTAACCCTAACCCTACCCCGGAACGTAAACCCACCACCAGCCTTAAACCTTACCCTACGCTGTAGCCTACTCCTGGCCCGTACGCTGGCACTGACCCTTGCATCAGCACGTAGCCTGAGCCTCCCACGTTTCGGTACCCTCACCTGTGCCCTAAGCCTTGCCATTCCCTAACCCTAACCCTAGCCGGGAACGGAAACCCACCACCAGCCCTACACCATACCCTACACCGTAGCCTAATCCTGGCCCGTACGCTGGCACTGACCCATGTGTCAGCTCATAGCCTGACCCTCCCACGTTTCCGTACCCTCACCTGTGCCCTAAGCCTTGCCGTTCCCTAAACCTAACTCTATCCCGAAACAGAAACCCACCACCAGCCTACACCATACCTTTCACCGTAGCCTACTCATGGCCCGTACACTGGCACGGACCCGTACGTCAGCACGTAGGCCCACCCACCCACGTTTCCGTACCCTCACCTCTGCCCTAAGCCTTGCCGTTCCTTAACCCTAACCGTAGCCCGGAACGGAAAC
Source organism: Mesoplodon mirus (assembly GCF_964341445.2). NCBI lineage: Eukaryota > Metazoa > Chordata > Mammalia > Artiodactyla > Ziphiidae > Mesoplodon > Mesoplodon mirus. The sequence goes on along the minus strand of NC_138987.1, from coordinate 103,347,575 downwards.
CCACCACCAGCCCTGCACCTTAACCCCAAGCCTTAGCCTACTTCTGGCCTGTACGCTGGCACTGACCCGTGCGTCAGCACGTAGCCTGATCATGCCAAGTTTCCGTACTCTCACCTGTGCTCTAAGGCTTGCCGTTCCCTAACCCGAACCCTAGCCTGGAAGAGAAACCCACCACCAGCCCTACACTTGACCCTACGCCGTAGCCTAATCCTGGCCCGTACGCTGGCACTGACCAGTGCGTCAGCACGTAGCCTGACCGTCCCACGTTTCCGTACCCTCACATGTGCCCTAAGCCTTGCCGTTCCCTAACCGTAACCCTAGCCCGGAACGGAAACCCATCACCAGACCTACACCTTACCCCCAAGCCGTAGCCTACTCCTGGCCCGTACGCTGGCACTGACCCGTGCGTCAGCAACTAGCCTGACCCTCCCACGTTTCCGTACCCTCACCTGTGCCCTAAGCCTTGCCGTTCCCTAACCTGTAGAATAGCACAGAACGGAAACCCACCACCAGCCCTACACCTTACCCTACGCCATAGCCTACTCCTGGCCCGTACGCTGCCAGTGACCCGTGCGTCAGCACGTAGCCTGACCCTCCCACGTTTCCGTCCCCTCACCTGTGGCCTAAGCCTTGCCATTCCCTAACCCTAACCCTACACCGGAACGGAAACCAACCACCAGCCCTAAACCTTTCCCTATGCCGTAGCCTAATCCTGGCCCATACGCTGGCACTGACCCGTGCCTCAGCATGTAGCCTGACCCTCCCACGTTTCATTACCCTCACCTGTGCCCTAAGCCTTGACGTTCCCTAACCCTAACCCTAGCCCGGAACGGAAACCCACCACCAGCCCTAAACCTTTCCCTACGCCGTAGCCTACTCCTGGCCCGTACGCTGGCACTGACACGTTCGTCAGCACGTAGTCTGACCCACCCACGTTTCCGTACCCTCACCTGTGCCCTAAGCCTTGCCGTTCCCTAACCTTTAGAATAGCCCAGAACGGAAACCCACCACCAGCCCTACACCTTACCCTACGCCGTAGCCTACTCCTGGCCCGTACGCTGGCACTGACCCGTGCATCAGCACGTAGCCTGACACTCCCAAGTTTCCGTACCCTCACATGTTCCCTAAGCCTTGCTGTTCCCTAACGCTAACCCTAGCCCGGAACGGAAACCCACCAACAGCCCTACACGTTACCCTACGCCGTAGCCTACTCCTGGCCCGTACGCTGGCACTGAACCATGCGTCAACACGTAGCCTGAACCTCCCACGTTTCCTTACCCTCACCTGTGCCCTAAGCCTTGCCGTTCCCTAACCCTAACCCTAGCACGGAACGGAAACCCACCAACAGCCCTACACCTTACCCTACGCCATAGCCTACTCCTGGCCTCTACGCTGGCACTGACCCGTGCGTCACCACGTAGCCTGACCCTCCCACGTTTCCGTACCCTCACCTGTGCCCTAAGCCTTGCCGTTCCCTAACCCTAACACTAGCCCGGAACAGAAACCAACCACCAGCCCTAGACCTTACCCTACGCCGTAGCCTACTCCTGGCCTCTACGCTGGCACTGACCCGTGCGTCACCACGTAGCCTGACCCTCCCACGTTTCCGTACCCTCACCTGTGCCCTAAGCCTTGCTGTTCCATATACCTAACCCTAGCCCAGAACGGAAACCGACCACCAGCCCTACAACTTACCCCCAAGCCGTAGCCTACTCCTGGCCTGTACGCTGGCACTGACCCGTGCGTCAGCAACTAGCCTGACCCTCCCACGTTTCCGTACCCTCACCTGTGCCCTAAGCCTTGCCGTTCCCTAACCTTTAGAATAGCCCAGAACGGAAACCCACCACCAGCCCTACACCTTACCCTATGCCGTAGCCTACTCCTGGCCCGTACGCTGCCAGTGACCCGTGCGTCAGCACGTAGCCTGACCCTCCCACGTTTCCGTCCCCTCACCTGTGCCCTAAGCCTTGCCATTCCCTAACCCTAACCCTAGACCGGAACGGAAACCCACCACCAGCCCTAAACCTTTCCCTACGCCGTAGCCTACTCCTGGCCCGTACGCTGGCACTGACCCTTGCGTCAGCACGTAGCCTAACCCTCCCACGTTACTGTAACCTCACCTGTGCCCTAAGCCTTGCCGTTCCCTAACCCTAACCCTAGCCCGGAACGGAAACCCACCAGCAGCTCTACACCTTACCCTACGCAATAGCCTACTCCTGGCCCGTACGCTGGCACTGACACGTGCGTCAGCATGTAGCCTGACCCTCCCACGTTTCCGTACCCTCACCTGTGCCCTAAGCCTTGCCGTTCTCTAACCCTAACCCTACCCCGGAACGTAAACCCACCACCAGCCTTAAACCTTACCCTACGCTGTAGCCTACTCCTGGCCCGTACGCTGGCACTGACCCTTGCATCAGCACGTAGCCTGAGCCTCCCACGTTTCGGTACCCTCACCTGTGCCCTAAGCCTTGCCATTCCCTAACCCTAACCCTAGCCGGGAACGGAAACCCACCACCAGCCCTACACCATACCCTACACCGTAGCCTAATCCTGGCCCGTACGCTGGCACTGACCCATGTGTCAGCTCATAGCCTGACCCTCCCACGTTTCCGTACCCTCACCTGTGCCCTAAGCCTTGCCGTTCCCTAAACCTAACTCTATCCCGAAACAGAAACCCACCACCAGCCTACACCATACCTTTCACCGTAGCCTACTCATGGCCCGTACACTGGCACGGACCCGTACGTCAGCACGTAGGCCCACCCACCCACGTTTCCGTACCCTCACCTCTGCCCTAAGCCTTGCCGTTCCTTAACCCTAACCGTAGCCCGGAACGGAAACCCACCACCAGCCCTGCACCTTAACCCCAAGCCTTAGCCTACTTCTGGCCTGTACGCTGGCACTGACCCGTGCGTCAGCACGTAGCCTGATCATGCCAAGTTTCCGTACTCTCACCTGTGCTCTAAGGCTTGCCGTTCCCTAACCCGAACCCTAGCCTGGAAGAGAAACCCACCACCAGCCCTACACTTGACCCTACGCCGTAGCCTAATCCTGGCCCGTACGCTGGCACTGACCAGTGCGTCAGCACGTAGCCTGACCGTCCCACGTTTCCGTACCCTCACATGTGCCCTAAGCCTTGCCGTTCCCTAACCGTAACCCTAGCCCGGAACGGAAACCCATCACCAGACCTACACCTTACCCCCAAGCCGTAGCCTACTCCTGGCCCGTACGCTGGCACTGACCCGTGCGTCAGCAACTAGCCTGACCCTCCCACGTTTCCGTACCCTCACCTGTGCCCTAAGCCTTGCCGTTCCCTAACCTGTAGAATAGCACAGAACGGAAACCCACCACCAGCCCTACACCTTACCCTACGCCATAGCCTACTCCTGGCCCGTACGCTGCCAGTGACCCGTGCGTCAGCACGTAGCCTGACCCTCCCACGTTTCCGTCCCCTCACCTGTGGCCTAAGCCTTGCCATTCCCTAACCCTAACCCTACACCGGAACGGAAACCAACCACCAGCCCTAAACCTTTCCCTATGCCGTAGCCTAATCCTGGCCCATACGCTGGCACTGACCCGTGCCTCAGCATGTAGCCTGACCCTCCCACGTTTCATTACCCTCACCTGTGCCCTAAGCCTTGACGTTCCCTAACCCTAACCCTAGCCCGGAACGGAAACCCACCACCAGCCCTAAACCTTTCCCTACGCCGTAGCCTACTCCTGGCCCGTACGCTGGCACTGACACGTTCGTCAGCACGTAGTCTGACCCACCCACGTTTCCGTACCCTCACCTGTGCCCTAAGCCTTGCCGTTCCCTAACCTTTAGAATAGCCCAGAACGGAAACCCACCACCAGCCCTACACCTTACCCTACGCCGTAGCCTACTCCTGGCCCGTACGCTGGCACTGACCCGTGCATCAGCACGTAGCCTGACCCTCCCAAGTTTCCGTACCCTCACATGTTCCCTAAGCCTTGCTGTTCCCTAACGCTAACCCTAGCCCGGAACGGAAACCCACCAACAGCCCTACACGTTACCCTACGCCGTAGCCTACTCCTGGCCCGTACGCTGGCACTGAACGATGCGTCAACACGTAGCCTGAACCTCCCACGTTTCCTTACCCTCACCTGTTCCCTAAGCCTTGCCGTTCCCTAACCCTAACCCTAGCCCGGAACGGAAACCCACCAACAGCCCTACACCTTACCCCCAAGCTGTAGCCTACTCCTGGCCCGTATGCTGGCACTGACCCATGCGTCAGCACGTAGCCTGACCCTCCCACATTTCCGTACCGTCACCTGTGCCCTAAGCCTTGCTGTTCCCTAACCCTAACCCTAGCCGGAACAGAAAACCACCACCAGCCCTACAGCTTACCCTATGCCGTAGCCTACTCCTGGCCCGTACGCTGGCACTGACACGTGTATCAGCACGTAGCCTGACCCTCCCACGTTTCCTTACCTTCACCTGTCCCCTAAGACTTGCCATTCCCTAACCCTAACCCTAGCCCGAAACGGAAACCCACCGCCAGCCATACACCTTACCCTATGCCTTAGCCTACTCCTGGCCCGTACGCTGGCACTGAGACGTGCGTCAGCACGTAGCCTGACCCTCCCACGTTTCCGTACCCTGACCTGGGACCTAAGCCTTGCCGTTCCCTAACCCTAACCATAGCCCGGAACGGAAACCCACCAGCAGCCCTACACCTTACCTTACGCCGTAGGCTACTCCTAGCCCATACGCTGGCAGTGACCCGTGCGTCAGCATATAGTCTGACCCTCCAACGTTTCCGTACCCTCACCTGGGCCCTAAGCCTTGCCGTTCCCTAACCCTAACCCTAGCCTGGAACGGAAACCCACCACCAGCCCTACACTTTACCCTACGCCGTAGCCTACTCCTGGCCCCTACGCTGGCACTGACCCTTGCGTCAGCATGTAGCCTGACCCTCCCACGTTTCCGTACCCTCACCTGTGCCCTAAGCCTTGCCGTCCCCTAACCCTAACCCTAGCCCGGAACGGAAACCCACCACCAGCCCTACACCTTACCCCCAAGCTGAAGCCTACTCCTGGCCCATACACGGGCACTGACCCGTGCGTCAGCCCGTAGCCTGACCCTCCCACGTTTCCGTACCCTCACCTGTGCCCTAAGCCTTGCCGTTCCCTAAACCTAACTCTATCCCGAAACACAAACCCACCACCAGCCAACACCATACCTTTCACCGTAGCCTACTCATGGCCCGTACACTGGCACGGACATGTACGTCAGCACGTAGGCCCACCCACCCACGTTTCCGTACCCTCACCTGTGCCCTAAGCCTTGCCGTTCCTTAACCCTAACCGTAGCCCGGAACGGAAACCCACCACCAGCCCTGCACCTTAACCCCAAGCCTTAGCCTACTTCTGGCCTGTACGCTGGCACTGACCCGTGCGTCAGCACGTAGCCTGAACATGCCAAGTTTCCGTACCCTCACCTGTGCTCTAAGCCTTGCCGTTCCCTAACCCGAACCCTAGCCTGGAACAGAAACCCACCACCAACCCTACACTTTACCCTACGCCGTAGCCTAATCCTGGCCCGTACGCTGGCACTGACCAGTGCGTCACCACGTAGCCTGACCGTCCCACGTTTCCGTACCCTCACATGTGCCCTAAGCCTTGCCGTTCCCTAACCCTAACCCTAGCCCGGAACGCAAACCCACCACCAGCCCTAAACTATACCCTACGCCGTAGCCTACTCCTGGCCCGTACGCTGGCACTGAAACGTGCGTCAGCACGTAGCCTGACCCTCCCACGTTTGTGGACTCGCACCTGTGCCTTAAGCCTTGCCGTTCCATAACCCTAACCCTAGCCCGGAACGGAAACCCACCACCAGCCCTACACCATACCCTACGCCGTAGCCTACTCCTGGCCCGTACGCTGGCACTGACCCATGTGTCAGCACGTAGCCTGACCCTCCCACGTTTCTGTACCCTCACATGTTCCCTAAGCCTTGCTGTTCCCTAACCCTAACCCTAGCCCGGAAGGAAACCCACCACCAGCCCTACACCTTACCCTACACCGTAGCCTACTCCTGGCCCGTACGCTGGCACTGACACGTGCGTCAGCACGTAGCCTGACCCTCCCACGTTTCCGTACCCTCACATGTGCCCTAAGCCTTGCCGTTCCCTAACCCAAACCCTAGCCCGGAACGGAAACCCACCAACAGCCCTACACCTTACCCTAAGCTGTAGCCTACTCCTGGCCCGTACGCTGGCACTAACCCGTGCGTCAGCACGTAGCCTGACCCTCCCACGTTTCCGTACCCTAACCTGTGCCCTAAGGCTTGCCGTTCCATAACCCTAACCCTAGCCCGGAACGGAAACCCACCAACAACCCTACACCTTACCCCCATGCTGTAGCCTACTCCTGGCCCGTATGCTGACACTGACCCATGCGTCAGCACGTAGCCTGACCCTCCCACGTTTCCGCACCCTCACCTGTGCCCTAAACCTTCCGTTCCCTAACCCTAACTGTAGCCCGGAAAGAAAACCCACCACCAGCCCTACACTTTACCCCCAAGCCGTAGCCTATTCCTAGCCCGTACGCTGGCACTGACCCGTGCGTCAGCATGTAGCCTGAACCTCCCATGTTTGCGTACCCTCACCTGTGCCCTAAGCCTTGCCGTTCCCTAACCCTAACCCTAGCCTGGAACGGAAACCCACCACCAGCCCTACACCTTACCCTACGCCGTAGCCTACTCCTGGCCCGTACGCTGGCACTGAACCGTGCGTCAGCACGTAGACTGACCCTCCCACGTTTCCGTACCCTCACCTGTGCACTAAGCCTTGCCGTTCCCTAACCCTTAGCCTAGCCCGGAAGTGTAACCCACCACCAGCCCTAAACCTTACCCTACATCGTAGCCTACTCCTGGCCCGTAAGATGGCAATGACCCGTGCGTCAGCTCGTAGCCCGATCCTCCCACGTTTCCGTACCCTCACCTGTGCCCTAAGCCTTGCCGTTCCCTAACACTAACCCTAGCCCGGAACAGAAACCCACCAGCAGCCCTAAACCTTACCCTATGCCGTAGCCTAATCCTGGCCCGTACGCTGGCACTGACCCGTACGTCAGCACGTAGCCTGAACATCCCAAGTTTCCGTACCCTCACCTGTGCCCTAAGCCTTGACATTCCCTAACCCTAACCCTAGCCCAGAACGGAAACCCACCACGAGCCCTACACCTTACCGTACGCCGTAGCCTACTCCTGGCCCGTACGCTGGCACTGACCCGTGCATCACAACGTAGCCTGACCCTCCCACGTTTCCGTACCCTCACCTGTGCCCTAAGCCTTGCCGTTCCCTAACCCTAACCCTAGCCGGAACAGAAACCCACCACAAGCCCTACACGTTACCCTACGCCGTAGACTACTCATGGCCCGTACGCTGGCACTGACACGTGTATCAGCACGTAGCCTGACCCTCCCACGTTTCCTTACCCTCACCTGTGCCCTAAGCCTTGCCGTTCCCTAACCCTAACCCTAGCCCGGAACGGAAACCCACCACCAACCCTACACCTTACCTTACGCCGTAGCATACTCCTAGCCCGTACGCTGGCACTGACCCGTGCGTCAGCACGTAGCCTGACCCTCCCACGTTTCCTTACCCTTACATGTGCCCTAAGCCTTGCCCTTCCCTAACACTAACCCTAGCCCGGAACGGAAACCCACCACCAGCCTTACACCTTACCCTACCCTGTAGCCTACTCCTGGCCCGTACAATGGCACTGACCCGTGCGTCACCACGTAGCCTGACCCTCCCACGTTTCCGTACCCTCAACTGTGCCCTAAGCCTTGCCGTTCACTTACACTAACCCTTGCCCGGAAACGGAAACCCACCACCAGCCCTACACCTTACCCTATGCCATAGCCTACTCCTGGCCCCTACGCTGGCACTGACCCGTGCGTCAGCACGTAGCCTGACACACCCACGTTTCCGTACCCTCACCTGTGCCCTAAGCCTTGCCGTTCCCTAACACTAACCCTAGCCTAGAACGGAAAACCACCACCGGCCCTACACCTTACCCCAAGCCGTAGCCTACTCCTGGCCCGTACGCTGGCACTGACCCGTGCGTCAGCACGTAGCCTGACCCTCCCACGTTTGCAAACCCTCACCTGTGCCCTAAGCCTTGCCATTCCCTAACCCTAACCCTAGACCGGAACGGAAACCAACCACCAGCCCTAAACCTTTCCCTACGCCGTAGCCTAATCCTGGCCCCTACGCTGGCACTGACCCGTGCCTCAGCATGTAGCCTGACCCTCCCACGTTTCGTTACCCTCACCTGTGCCCTAAGCCTTGACGTTCCCTAACCCTAACCCTAGCCCGGAACGGAAACCCACCACCAGCCCTAAACCTTTCCCTACACCGTAGCCTACTCCTGGCCCGTACGCTGGCAATGACCCGTGCGTCAGCACGTAGCCTGACCCTCCCACGTTACTGTAACCTCACCTGTGCCCTAAGCCTTGCCGTTCCCTAACCCTAACCCTAGCCCGGAATGGAAACCCACCAGCAGCTCTACACCTTACCCTACGCAATAGCCTACTTCTGGCCCGTACGCTGGCACTGACACGTGCGTCAGCATGTAGCCTGACCCTCCCACGTTTCCGTACCCTCACCTGTGCCCTAAGCCTTGCCGTTCCCTAACCCTAACCCTAGCCGGGAACGGAAACCCACCACAAGCCCTACACCATACCCTACACCGTAGCCTAATCCTGGCCCGTACGCTGGCACTGACCCATGTGTCAGCTCATAGCCTGACCCTCCCACGTTTGCGGACCCTCACCTGTGCCTTAAGCCTTGCCGTTCCATAACCCTAACCCTACCCCGGAACGGAAACCCACCACCAGACCTACACCATACCCTACACTGTAGCCTACTCCTGGCCCGTACGCTGGCACTGACCCATGTGTCAGCACGTAGCCTGAACCTCCCACGTTTCCGTACCCTCACATGTGCCCTAAGCCTTGCCGTTCCCTAACCCTAACCCTAGCCCGGAAGGAAACCCACCACCAGCCCTACACCTTACCCTACGCCGTAGCCTACTCCTGGCCCGTAGGCTGGCACTGACACGTGCGTCAGCACGTAGCCTGACCCTCCCACGTTTCCGTACCCTCACATGTGCCCTAAGCCTTGCCATTCCCTAACCCTAACCCTAGCCCGGAACGGAAACCCACCACCAGCCCTACACCTTACCCTAAGCTGTAGCCTACTCCTGGCCCGTACGCTGGCACTGACCCGTGCGTCAGCACGTAGCCTGACCCTCCCACGTTTCCGTACCCTCACCTGTGCCCTAAGGCTTGCCGTTCCATAACCCTAACCCTAGCCCAGAACGGAAACCCACCAACAGCCCTACACCTTACACCCATGCTGTAGCCTACTCCTGGCCCGTATGCTGGCACTGACCCATGCGTCAGCACGTAGCCAGACCCTCCCATGTTTCCGCACCCTCACCTGTGCCCTAAACCTTCCGTTCCCTAACCCTAACTGTAGCCCGGAAAGAAAACCCACCACCAGCCCTACACTTTACCCCCAAGCCGTAGCCTACTCCTAGCCCGTACGCTGGCACTGACCCGTGCGTCAGCACGTAGCCTGAACCTCCCATGTTTGCGTACCCTCACCTGTGCCCTAAGCCTTGCCGTTCCCTAACCCTAACCCTAGCCCGGAACGGAAACCCACCACCAGCCCTACACCATACCCTACACCGTAGCCTAATCCTGGCCCGTACGCTGGCACTGAACCATGTGTCAGCTCATAGCCTGACCCTCCCACGTTTCTGTACCCTGACCTGTGCCCTAAGCCTTGCCGTTCCCTAAACCTAACTGTATCCCGAAACAGAAACTCACCACAGGCCTACACCATACCTTTCACCGTAGCCTACTCATGGCCCGTACCCTGGCACGGACCTGTACGTCAGCACGTAGGCCCACCCACCCACGTTTCCGTACCCTCACCTGTGCCCTAAGCCTTGCCGTTCCTTAACCCTAACCGTAGCCCGGAACGGAAACCCACCACCAGCCCTAAACTTTACCCTATGCCGTAGCCTAATCCTGGCCCGTACGCTGGCACTGACCAGTGCGTCAGCACGTAGCCTGACCGTCCCACGTTTCCGTACCCTCACATGTGCCCTAAGCCTTGCCGTTCCCTAACCCTAACCCTAGCCCGGAACGCAAACCCACCACCAGCCCTACACTTTACCCTACGCCGTAGCCTACTCCTGGCCCGTACGCTGGCACTGACCCGTGCGTCAGCACGTAGCCTGACCCTCCCACGCTTGCGGACCCGCACCTGTGCCTAAAGCCTTGCCGTTCCATAACCCTAACCCTAGCCCGGAACGGAAACCCACCACCAGCCCTACACCATACCCTACAACGTAGCCTACTCCTGGCCCGTACGCTGGCACTGACCCATGTGTCAGCACGTAGCCTGACCCTCCCACGTTTCCGTACCCTCACATGTGCCCTAAGCCTTGCCGTTCGCTAACCCTAACCCTAGCCCGGAAGGAAAACCACCACCAGCCCTACACCTTACCCTACGCCGTAGCCTACTCCTGGCCCGTACGCTGGCACTGACACGTGCGTCAGCACGTAGCCTGACCCTCCCACGTTTCCGTACCCTCACATGTGCCCTAAGCCTTGCCGTTCCCTAACCCTAACCCTAGCCCGGAACGGAAACCCACCAAGAGCCCTACACCTTACCCTAAGCTGTAGCCTACTCCTGGCCCGTACGCTGGCACTGACCCGTGCGTCAGCACGTAGCCTGACCCTCCCACGTTTCCGTACCCTCACCTGTGCCCTGAGGCTTGCCGTTCCATAACCCTAACCCTAGCCCGGAACGGAAACCCACCAACAGCCCTACACCTTACCCCCATGCTGTAGCCTACTCCTGGCCCGTATGCTGGCACTGACCCATGCGTCAGCACGTAGCCTGACCCTCCCACGTTTCCGCACCCTCACCTGTGCCCTAAACCTTCCGTTCCCTAACCCTAACTGTAGCCCGGAAAGAAAACCCACCACCAGCCCTACACTTTACCCCCAAGCCGTAGCCTACTCCTAGCCCGTACGCTGGCACTGATTCGTGCGTCCGCACGTAGCCTGAACCTCCCATGTTTGCGTAACCTCACGTGTGCCCTAAGCCTTGCCGTTCCCTAACCCTAACCCTAGCCCGGAACGGAAACCCACCACCAGCCCTACACCTTACCCCCAAGCTGAAGCCTACTCCTGGCCCATACACGGGCACGGACCCGTGCGTCAGCCCGTAGCCTGACCCTCCCACGTTTCCGTACCCTCACCTGTGCCCTAAGCCTTGCCGTTCCCTAAACCTAACTCTATCCCGAAACACAAACCCACCACCAGCCTACACCATACCTTTCACCGTAGCCTACTCATGGCCCGTACACTGGCACGGACATGTACGTCAGCACGTAGGCCCACCCACCCACGTTTCCGTACCCTCACCTGTGCCCTAAGCCTTGCCGTTCCTTAACCCGAACCCTAGACTGGAACAGAAACCCACCACCAACCCTACACTTTACCCTACGCCGTAGCCTAATCCTGGCCCGTACGCTGGCACTGACCAGTGCGTCACCACGTAGCCTGACCGTCCCACGTTTCCGTACCCTCACATGTGCCCTAAGCCTTGCCGTTCCCTAACCCTAACCCTAGCCCGGAACGCAAACCCACCACCAGCCCTAAACTTTACCCTACGCCGTAGCCTACTCCTGGCCCGTACGCTGGCACTGACCCGTGCGTCAGCACGTAGCCTGACCCTCCCACGTTTGCGGACTCGCACCTGTGCCTTAAGCCTTGCCGTTCCATAACCCTAACCCTAGCCCGGAACGGAAACCCACCACCAGCCCTACACCATACCCTACACCGTAGCCTACTCCTGGCCCGTACGCTGGCACTGACCCATGTGTCAGCACGTAGCCTGACCCTCCCACGTTTCCGTACCCTCACATGTTCCCTAAGCCTTGCTGTTCCCTAACCCTAACCCTAGCCCGGAAGGAAACCCACCACCAGCCCTACACCTTACCCTACACCGTAGCCTACTCCTGGCCCGTACGCTGGCACTGACACGTGCGTCAGCACGTAGCCTGACCCTCCCACGTTTCCGTACCCTCACATGTGCCCTAAGCCTTGCAGTTCCCTAACCCAAACCCTAGCCCGGAACGGAAACCCACCAACAGCCCTACACCTTACCCTAAGCTGTAGCCTACTCCTGGCCCGTACGCTGGCACTAACCCGTGCGTCAGCACGTAGCCTGACCCTCCCACGTTTCCGTACCCTCACCTGTGCCCTAAGGCTTGCCGTTCCATAACCCTAACCCTAGCCCGGAACGGAAACCCACCAACAGCCCTACACCTTACCCCCATGCTGTAGCCTACTCCTGGCCCGTATGCTGACACTGACCCATGCGTCAGCACGTAGCCTGACCCTCCCACGTTTCCGCACCCTCACCTGTGCCCTAAACCTTCCGTTCCCTAACCCTAACTGTAGCCCGGAAAGAAAACCCACCACCAGCCCTACACTTTACCCCCAAGCCGTAGCCTATTCCTAGCCCGTACGCTGGCACTGACCCGTGCGTCAGCATGTAGCCTGAACCTCCCATGTTTGCGTACCCTCACCTGTGCCCTAAGCCTTGCCGTTCCCTAACCCTAACCCTAGCCTGGAACGGAAACCCACCACCAGCCCTACACCTTACCCTACGCCGTAGCCTACTCCTGGCCCGTACGCTGGCACTGAACCGTGCGTCAGCACGTAGACTGACCCTCCCACGTTTCCGTACCCTCACCTGTGCACTAAGCCTTGCCGTTCCCTAACCCTTAGCCTAGCCCGGAAGTGTAACCCACCACCAGCCCTAAACCTTACCCTACATCGTAGCCTACTCCTGGCCCGTAAGATGGCAATGACCCGTGCGTCAGCTCGTAGCCCGATCCTCCCACGTTTCCGTACCCTCACCTGTGCCCTAAGCCTTGCCGTTCCCTAACACTAACCCTAGCCCGGAACAGAAACCCACCAGCAGCCCTAAACCTTACCCTATGCCGTAGCCTAATCCTGGCCCGTACGCTGGCACTGACCCGTACGTCAGCACGTAGCCTGAACATCCCAAGTTTCCGTACCCTCACCTGTGCCCTAAGCCTTGACATTCCCTAACCCTAACCCTAGCCCAGAACGGAAACCCACCACGAGCCCTACACCTTACCGTACGCCGTAGCCTACTCCTGGCCCGTACGCTGGCACTGACCCGTGCATCACAACGTAGCCTGACCCTCCCACGTTTCCGTACCCTCACCTGTGCCCTAAGCCTTGCCGTTCCCTAACCCTAACCCTAGCCGGAACAGAAACCCACCACCAGCCCTACACGTTACCCTACGCCGTAGACTACTCATGGCCCGTACGCTGGCACTGACACGTGTATCAGCACGTAGCCTGACCCTCCCACGTTTCCTTACCCTCACCTGTGCCCTAAGCCTTGCCGTTCCCTAACCCTAACCCTAGCCCGGAACGGAAACCCACCACCAGCCCTACACCTTACCTTACGCCGTAGCATACTCCTAGCCCGTACGCTGGCACTGACCCGTGCGTCAGCACGTAGCCTGACCCTCCCACGTTTCCTTACCCTTACATGTGCCCTAAGCCTTGCCCTTCCCTAACACTAACCCTAGCCCGGAACGGAAACCCACCACCAGCCTTACACCTTACCCTACGCCGTAGCCTACTCCTGGCCCGTACAATGGCACTGACCCGTGCGTCACCACGTAGCCTGACCCTCCCACGTTTCCGTACCCTCAACTGTGCCCTAAGCCTTGCCGTTCACTTACACTAACCCTTGCCCGGAAACGGAAACCCACCACCAGCCCTACACCTTACCCTATGCCATAGCCTACTCCTGGCCCCTACGCTGGCACTGACCCGTGCGTCAGCACGTAGCCTGACACACCCACGTTTCCGTACCCTCACCTGTGCCCTAAGCCTTGCCGTTCCCTAACACTAACCCTAGCCTAGAACGGAAAACCACCACCGGCCCTACACCTTACCCCCAAGCCGTAGCCTACTCCTGGCCCGTACGCTGGCACTGACCCGTGCGTCAGCACGTAGCCTGACCCTCCCACGTTTGCAGACCCTCACCTGTGCCCTAAGCCTTGCCATTCCCTAACCCTAACCCTAGACCGGAACGGAAACCAACCACCAGCCCTAAACCTTTCCCTACGCCGTCGCCTAATCCTGGCCCCTACGCTGGCACTGACCCGTGCCACAGCATGTAGCCTGACCCTCCCACGTTTCGTTACCCTCACCTGTGCCCTAAGCCTTGACGTTCCCTAACCCTAACCCTAGCCCGGAACGGAAACCCACCACCAGCCCTAAACCTTTCCCTACACCGTAGCCTACTCCTGGCCCGTACGCTGGCAATGACCCGTGCGTCAGCACGTAGCCTGACCCTCCCACGTTACTGTAACCTCACCTGTGCCCTAAGCCTTGCCGTTCCCTAACCCTAACCCTAGCCCGGAATGGAAACCCACCAGCAGCTCTACACCTTACCCTACGCAATAGCCTACTTCTGGCCCGTACGCTGGCACTGACCCGTGCGTCAGCATGTAGCCTGACCCTCCCACGTTTCCGTACCCTCACCTGTGCCCTAAGCCTTGCCGTTCCCTAACCCTAACCCTAGCCGGGAACGGAAACCCACCACAAGCCCTACACCATACCCTACACCGTAGCCTAATCCTGGCCCGTACGCTGGCACTGACCCATGTGTCAGCTCATAGCCAGACCCTCCCACGTTTGCGGACCCTCACCTGTGCCTTAAGCCTTGCCGTTCCATAACCCTAACCCTAGCCCGGAACGGAAACCCACCACCAGACCTACACCATACCCTACACTGTAGCCTACTCCTGGCCCGTACGCTGGCACTGACCCATGTGTCAGCACGTAGCCTGACCCTCCAACGTTTCCGTACCCTCACATGTGCCCTAAGCCTTGCCGTTCCCTAACCCTAACCCTAGCCCGGAAGGAAACCCACCACCAGCCCTACACCTTACCCTACGCCGTAGCCTACTCCTGGCCCGTAGGCTGGCACTGACACGTGCGTCAGCACGTAGCCTGACCCTCCCACGTTTCCGTACCCTCACATGTGCCCTAAGCCTTGCCGTTCCCTAACCCTAACCCTAGCCCGGAACGGAAACCCACCAACAGCCCTACACCTTACCCTAAGCTGTAGCCTACTCCTGGCCCGTACGCTGGCACTGACCCGTGCGTCAGCACGTAGCCTGACCCTCCCACGTTTCCGTACCCTCACCTGTGCCCTAAGGCTTGCCGTTCCATAACCCTAAACCTAGCCCGGAACGGAAACCCACCAACAGCCCTACACCTTACACCCATGCTGTAGCCTACTCCTGGCCCGTATGCTGGCACTGACCCATGCGTCAGCACGTAGCCTGACCCTCCCATGTTTCCGCACCCTCACCTGTGCCCTAAACCTTCCGTTCCCTAAACCTAACTGTAGCCCGGAAAGAAAACCCACCACCAGCCCTACACTTTACCCCCAAGCCGTAGCCTACTCCTAGCCCGTACGCTGGCACTGACCCGTGCGTCAGCACGTAGCCTGAACCTCCCATGTTTGCGTACCCTCACCAGTGCCCTAAGCCTTGCCGTTCCCTAACCCTAACCCTAGCCCGGAACGGAAACCCACCACCAGCCCTACACCATACCCTACACCGTAGCCTAATCCTGGCCCGTACGCTGGCACTGACCCATGTGTCAGCTCATAGCCTGACCCTCCCACGTTTCCGTACCCTGACCTGTGCCCTAAGCCTTGCCGTTCCCTAAACCTAACTCTATCCCGAAACAGAAACCCACCACCAGCCTACACCATACCTTTCACCGTAGCCTACTCATGGCCCGTACACTGGCACGGACCTGTACGTCAGCACGTAGGCCCACCCACCCACGTTTCCGTACCCTCACCTGTGCCCTAAGCCTTGCCGTTCCTTAACCCTAACCGTAGCCCGGAACGGAAACCCACCACCAGCCCTAAACTTTACCCTACGCCGTAGCCTAATCCTGGCCCGTACGCTGGCACTGACCAGTGCGTCAGCACGTAGCCTGACCGTCCCACGTTTCCGTACCCTCACATGTGCCCTAAGCCTTGCCGTTCCCTAACCCTAACCCTAGCCCGGAACGCAAACCCACCACCAGCCCTACACTTTACCCTACGCCGTAGCCTACTCCTGGCCCGTACGCTGGCACTGACCCGTGCGTCAGCACGTAGCCTGACCCTCCCACGCTTGCGGACCCGCACCTGTGCCTAAAGCCTTGCCGTTCCATAACCCTAACCCTAGCCCGGAACGGAAACCCACCACCAGCCCTACACCATACCCTACAACGTAGCCTATTCCTGGCCCGTACGCTGGCACTGACCCATGTGTCAGCACGTAGCCTGACCCTCCCACGTTTCCGTACCCTCACATGTGCCCTAAGCCTTGCCGTTCGCTAACCCTAACCCTAGCCCGGAAGGAAACCCACCACCAGCCCTACACCTTACCCAACGCCGTAGCCTACTCCTGGCCCGTACGCTGGCACTGACACGTGCGTCAGCACGTAGCCTGACCCTCCCACGTTTCCGTACCCTCACATGTGCCCTAAGCCTTGCCGTTCCCTAACCCTAACCCTAGCCCGGAACGGAAACCCACCAAGAGCCCTACACCTTACCCTAAGCTGTAGCCTACTCCTGGCCCGTACGCTGGCACTGACCCGTGCGTCAGCACGTAGCCTGACCCTCCCACGTTTCCGTACCCTCACCTGTGCCCTGAGGCTTGCCGTTCCATAACCCTAACCCTAGCCCGGAACGGAAACCCACCAACAGCCCTACACCTTACCCCCATGCTGTAGCCTACTCCTGGCCCGTATGCTGGCACTGACCCATGCGTCAGCACGTAGCCTGACCCTCCCACGTTTCCGCACCCTCACCTGTGCCCTAAACCTTCCGTTCCATAACCCTAACTGTAGGCCGGAAACAAAACCCACCACCAGCCCTACACTTTACCCCCAAGCCGTAGCCTACTCCTAGCCCGTACGCTGGCACTGACCCGTGCGTCAGCACGTAGCCTGAACCTCCCATGTTTGCGTACACTCACCTGTGCCCTAAGCCTTGCCGTTCCCTAACCCTAACCCTAGCCTGGAACGGAAACCCACCACCAGCCCTACACCTTACCCTACGCCGTAGCCTACTCCTAGCCCGTACGCTGGCACTGACCCGTGCGTCAGCACGTAGCCTGACCCTCCCACGTTTCCGTACCCTCACCTGTGCCCTAAGCCTTGCCGTTCCCTAACACTAACCCTAGCCTGCGAACGAAAACCCACCACCAGCCCTACACCTTACTCTATGCCGTAGCCTACTCCTGGCCCGTAAGCTGGCACTGACCCGTGCGTCAGCACGTAGCCTGACCCTCCCACGTTTCCGTACCCTCACCTGTGCCCTAAGACTTGCCGTTCCCTAACCCTAACCCTAGCCTGGAACGGAAACCCACCACCAGCCCTACAACTTACCCCCAAGCCGTAGCCTACTCCTGGCCCGTACGCTGGCACTTAC
Organism: Mesoplodon mirus; assembly: GCF_964341445.2. Classification (NCBI taxonomy): domain Eukaryota; kingdom Metazoa; phylum Chordata; class Mammalia; order Artiodactyla; family Ziphiidae; genus Mesoplodon; species Mesoplodon mirus. The sequence goes on along the minus strand of NC_138987.1, from coordinate 103,329,969 downwards.
CCGTGCGTCAGCATGTAGCCTCACCCTCCCACGTTTGCGGACCCTCACCTGTCCCTTAAGCCTTGCCGTTCCCTAACCCTAACCCTAGCCCGGAACGCAAACCCACCAACAGCCCTACACCTTACCCTCATGCTGAAGCCTACTCCTGGCCCGTATGCTGGCACTGACCCATGCGACAGCACGTAGCCTAACCCTCCCACGTTTCCGCACCCTCACCTGTGCCCTAAGCCTTGCCGTTCCCTAACACTAACCCTAGCCCGGAACAGAAACCCACCAGCAGACCTACACCTTACCCTACACCGTAGCCTACTCCTGGCCCGTAAGCTGGCACTGACCCGTGCGTCAGCACGTAGCCCGATCCTCCCACGTTTCCGTACCCTCACCTGTGCCCTAAGCCTTGCCATTCCCTAACCCTAACCCTAGCCCGGAACGGAAACCCACCACGAGCCCTACACCTAACCCTACGCCGCAGCCTACTCCTGGCCCGTACGCTGGCACTGACCCGTGCGTCAGCACGTAGCCTAACCCTCCCACGTTTCCTTACCCTCACCTGTGCCCTAAGTCTTGCCGTTCCCTAACCCTAACCCGAGCCTTGAACGGAAACCCACCACCAGCCCTACAAGCTACCCCCAAGCCGTAGCCTACTCCTGGCCCGTACGCTGGCACTGACCCGTGCGTCAGCATGTAGCCTGACCCTCCCACGTTTGCGGACCTTCACCTGTGCCTTAAGCCTTGCCGTCCCCTAACCCTAACCCTAGCCCGGAACGCAAACCCACCAACAGCCCTACACCTTACCCCCATGCTGTAGCCTACTCCTGGCCCGTATGCTGGCACTGACCCATGCGACAGCACGTAGCCTAACCCTCCCACGTTTCCGCACCCTCACCTGTGCCCTAAGCCTTGCCGTTCCCTAACACTAACCCTAGCCCGGAACAGAAACCCACCAGCAGACCTACACCTTACCCTACACCGTAGCCTACTCCTGGCCCGTAAGCTGGCACTGACCCGTGCGTCAGCACGTAGCCCGATCCTCCCACGTTTCCGTACCCTCACCTGTGCCCTAAGCCTTGCCATTCCCTAACCCTAACCCTAGCCCGGAACGGAAACCCACCACGAGCCCTACACCTAACCCTACGCCGCAGCCTACTCCTGGCCCGTACGCTGGCACTGACCCGTGCGTCAGCACGTAGCCTGACCCTCCCACGTTTCCTTACCCTCACCTGTGCCCTAAGTCTTGCCGTTCCCTAACCCTAACCCGAGCCTTGAACGGAAACCCACCACCAGCCCTACAAGCTACCCCCAAGCCGTAGCCTACTCCTGGCCCGTACGCTGGCACTGACCCGTGCGTCAGCATGTAGCCTGACCCTCCCACGTTTGCGGACCTTCACCTGTGCCTTAAGCCTTGCCGTTCCCTAACCCTAACCCTAGCCCGGAACGCAAACCCACCACCAGCCCTACACCATACCCTACACCGTAGCCTACTCCTGGCCCGTACGCTGGTACTGTCCCATGTGTCAGCACGTAGCCTGACCCTCCCACGTTTCCGTACCCTCTCATGTGCCCTAAGCCTTGCAGTTCCCTAACCTTAACCCTAGCCCGGAACGAAAACCCACCACCAGTCCTACACCTTACCCTACGCCGTAGCCTACTCCTGGCCCGTACGCTGGCACTGACCCGTGCGTCAGCACGTAGCCTGACCCTCCCACGTTTCCGTACCCTCACATGTGCCCTAAGCCTTGCCGTTCCCTAACCCTAACCCTACCCCTGAACGGAAACCCACCAACAGCCCTACACCTTACCCTACGCCATAGCCTACTCCTGGCCCATACGCTGGCACTGACCCGTGCGTCAGCACGTAGCCTGACCCTCCCACGTTTCCGTACCCTCACCTGTGCCCTAAGACTTGGCGTTCCCTAACCATAACCCTAGCCCGGAACGGAAATCCACCACCAGCCCTACAACTTACCCCCAAGCCGTAGCAAACTCCTGGCCCATACGCTGGCACTGACCCGTGCGTCAGTACTTAGCCTGACCCTCCCACGTTTCTGTACCCTCACCTGTGCCCTAAGGCTTGCCGTTGCCTAACCCTAACACTAGCCGGAAAAGGAAACTCACCACCAGCCCTACACCTTACCCACAAGCCTTAGCCTACTCCTGGTCCGTACACTGGCACTGACCCGTGCGTCAGCACGTAGCCTGACCCTCCCACTTTTAAGTACCCTCACCTGTGCTCTAAGCTTTGCCGTTCCCTAACCCTAACCCTAGCCCGGAACGGAAACCCACAACCAGCCCTACACCTTACCCTACGCCGTAGTCTACTCCTGGCCCGTACGCTGGCACTGACCCGTGCGTCAGCACGTAGCCTGACCTTCCCACATTTCCGTACCCTCACCTGTACCCTAAGCCTTGCCGTTCCCTCACCCTAACCCTAGTACCGAACGGAAACCCACCAGCAGCCCTACATCAAACCCCCAAGCCATAGCCTACTTCTGGCCCGTACGCTGGCACTGAACCGTGCGTCAGCACGCAGCCTGACCCTCCCACGTTTCCGTACCCTCACCTGTGCCCTAAGCCTTGCCGTTCCCTAACCCTAGCCCTAGCCCGGAACGGAAACCCACCACCAGCCCTAAACCTTTCCCTACGGGGTAGCCTACTCCTCGCCCGTACGCTGGCACTGACCCGTTCGTCAGCAAGTAGTTTGACCCTCCCACGTTTCCGTACCCTCACCTGTGCCCTAAGCCTTGCCGTTCCCTAACCGTAACCCTAGCCCGGAACGGAAACCCACCACCAGCCCTACACCTTACCGTACGCCGTAGCCTACTCCTGGCCCGTACGCTGGCACTGACCAGTGCGTCAGCACGTAGCCAGACACTCCCACGTTTCCGTACCCTCACCTGTGCCCTAAGCCTTGCCGTTCCCTAACCCTAACCCTAGCCCGGAACGGAAACGCACCACGAGCCCTGCACCTTTCCCTACGACGTAGCCTACTCCTGGCCCGTACGCTGGCACTGACCCGTGCGTCAGCACGGAGCCTGACCCTCCCACGTTTCCGTACCCTCACCTGTGCCGTAAGCCTTGCCGTTCCCTAACCCTAACCCCAGCCTGGAACGGAAACCCACCTCCAGCCCTACACTTTACCATACGCCGTAGCCTCCTCCTGGCCCGTACGCTGGCACTGACCCTTGCGTCTGCACGTAGCCTGACCGTCCCACATTTCCGTACCCTCACCTGTGCCCTAAGCCTTGCCATTCCCTAACCCTAACCCTAGACCGGAACGGAAACCAACCACCAGCCCTAAACCTTTCCCTACGCCGTAGCCTAATCCTGGCCCATACGCTGGCACTGACCCGTGCCTCAGCATGTAGCCTGACCCTCCCACGTTTCGTTACCCTCACCTGTGCCCTAAGCCTTGACGTTCCCTAACCCTAACCCTACCCCGGAACGAAAACCCACCACCAGCCCTAAACCTTTCCCTACGCCGTAGCCTACTCCTGAACCGTACGCTGGCACTGATACGTTCGTCAGCACGTAGTCTGACCCACCCACGTTTCCGTACCCTCACCTGTGCCCTAAGCCTTGCCGTTCCTTAACCCTAACCGTAGCCAGGAACGGAAACCCACCACCCGCCCTGCACCTTAACCCCAAGCCTTAGCCTACTTCTGGCCTGTACGCTGGCACTGACCCGTGCGTCAGCACGTAGCCTGATCATGCCAAGTTTCCGTACCCTCACCTGTGCTCTAAGGCTTGCCGTTCCCTAACCCGAACCCTAGCCTGGAAGAGAAACCCACCACCAGCCCTACACTTTACCCTACGCCGTAGCCTAATCCTGGCCCGTACGCTGGCACTGACCAGTGCGTCAGCACGTAGCCTGACCGTCCCACGTTTCCGTACCCTCACATGTGCCCTAAGCCTTGCCGTTCCCTAACCGTAACCCTAGCCTGGAACGGAAACCCATCACCAGACCTACACCTTACCCCCAAGCCGTAGCCTACTCCTGGCCCGTACGCTGGCACTGACACGTGCGTCAGCAACTAGCCTGACCCTCCCACGTTTCCGTACCCTCACCTGTGCCCTAAGCCTTGCCGTTCCCTAACCTTTAGAATAGCACAGAACGGAAACCCACCACCAGCCCTACACCTTACCCTACGCCGTAGCCTACTCCTGGCACGTACGCTGCCAGTGACCCGTGCGTCAGCACGTAGCCTGACCCTCCCACGTTTCCGTCCCCTCACCTGTGCCCTAAGACTTGCCATTCCCTAACCCTAACCCTAGACCGGAACGGAAACCAACCACCAGCCCTAAACCTTTCCCTACGCCGTAGCCTAATCCTGGCCCATACGCTGGCACTGACCCGTGCCTCAGCATGTAGCCTGACCCTCCCACGTTTCGTTACCCTCACCTGTGCCCTAAGCCTTGACGTTCCCTAACCCTAACCCTAGCCCGGAACGGAAACCCACCAGCAGCCCTAAACCTTTCCCTACGCCGTAGCCTACTCCTGGCCCGTACGCTGGCACTGACATGTTCGTCAGCACGTAGTCTGACCCACCCACGTTTCCGTACCCTCACCTGTGCCCTAAGCCTTGCCGTTCCCTAACCTTTACAATAGCCCAGAACGGAAACCCACCACCAGCCCTACACCTTACCCTACGCCGTAGCCTACTCCTGGTCCGTACGCTGGCACTGACCCGTGCATCAGCACGTAGCCTGACCCTCCCACGTTTCCGTACCCTCACATGTGCCCTAAGCCTTGCCGTTCCCTAACGCTAACCCTAGCCCGGAACGGAAACCCACCAACAGCCCTACACCTTACCCTACGCCGTAGCCTACTCCTGGCCCGTACGCTGGCACTGACCCATGCGTCAACACGTAGCCTGAACCTCCCACGTTTCCTTACCCTCACCTGTGCCCTAAGCCTTGCCGTTCCCTAACCCTAACCCTAGCCCGGAACGGAAACCCACCAACAGCCCTACACCTTACCCCCAAGCTGTAGCCTACTCCTGGCCCGAATGCTGGCACTGACCCATGCGTCAGCACGTAGCCTGACCCTCCCACATTTCCGTACCGTCACCTGTGCCCTAAGCCTTGCTGTTCCCTAACCCTAACCCTAGCCGGAAGAGAAAACCACCACCAGCCCTACAGCTTACCCTATGCCGTAGCCTACTCCTGGCCCGTACGCTGGCACTGACACGTGTATCAGCACGTAGCCTGACCCTCGCACGTTTGCGGACCCTCACCTGTGCCTTAACCCTTGCCGTTCCATAACTCTAACCCTAGCCCGGAACAGAAACCCACCACCAGCCCTACACCATACCCTACACCGTAGCCTACTCCTGGCCCGTACGCTGGCACTGACCCATGTGTCAGCACGTAGCCTGACCCTCCCACGTTTCCGTACCCTCACATATGCCCTAAGCCTTGCCGTTCCCTAACCCTAACCCTAGCCCGGAAGGAAACCCACCACCAGCCCTACACCTTACCCTACGCCGTAGCCTACTCCTGGCCCGTAACCTGGCACTGACCCGTGCGTCAGCTCGTAGCCCGATCCTCCCACGTTTCCGTACCCTCACCTGTGCCCTAAGCCTTGCCGTTCCCTAACACTAACCCTAGCCCGGAACAGAAACCCACCAGCAGCCCTAAACCTTACCCTATGCCGTAGCCTAATCCTGGCCCGTACGGTGGCACTGACCCGTACGTCAGCACGTAGCCTAAACATCCCAAGTTTCCGTACCCTCACCTGTGCCCTAAGCCTTGCCATTCCCTAACCCTAACCCTAGCCCAGAACGGAAACCCACCACCAGCCCTACACCTTACCCTATGCCGTAGCCTACTCCTGGCCCGTACGCTGGCACTGACCCATGCGTCAGCACGTAGCCTGACCCTCCCACGTTTCGTTACCCTCACCTGTGCCCTAAGACTTGCCGTTCCCTAACCCTAACCCTAGCCTTGAACGGAAACCCACCACCAGCCCTACAACTTACCCCCAAGCCGTAGCCTACTCCTGGCCCGTACGCTGGCACTGACCCGTGCGTCAGCATGTAGCCTGACCCTCCCACGTTTGCGGACCCTCACCTGTGCCTTAAGCCTTGCCGTTCCCTAACCCTAACCCTAGCCCGGAACGCAAACCCACCACCAGCCCTACACCATACCCTACACCGTAGCCTACTCCTGGCCCGTACGGTGGCACTGACCCATGTGTCAGCACGTAGCCTGACCCTCCCACGTTTCCGTACCCTCACATGTGCCCTAAGCCTTGCAGTTCCCTAACCCTAACCCTAGCCCGGAATGGAAAACCACCACCAGTCCTACACCTTACCCTACGCCGTAGCCTACTCCTGGCCCGTACGCTGGCACTGACCCGTGCGTCAGCACGTAGCCTGACCCTCCCACGTTTCCGTACCCTCACATGTGCCCTAAGCCTTGCCGTTCCCTAACCCTAACCCTACCCCGGAATGGAAACCCACAAACAGCCCTACACCTTACCCTACGCCATAGCCTACTCCTGGCCCGTACGCTGGCACTGACCCGTGCGTCAGCACGTAGCCTGACCCTCCCACGTTTCCGTACCCTCACCTGTGCCCTAAGCCTTGCCGTTCCATAACCCTAACCCTAGCCCGGAACGGAAACCCACCAACAGCCCTACACCTTACCCTACGCCATAGCCTACTCCTGGCCCGTATGCTGGCACTGACCCGTGCGTCAGCACGTAGCCTGACCCTCCCACGTTTCCGCACCCTCACCTGTGCCCTAAACCTTGCCATTCCCTAACCCTAACTGTAGCCCTGAAAGAAAACCCACCACCAGCCCTACACTTTACCCCCAAGCCGTAGCCTACTCCTAGCCCGTACGCTGGCACTGACCCGTGCGTCAGCACGTAGCCTGAACCTCCCACGTTTGCGTACCCTCACCTGTGCCCTAAGCCTTGCCGTTCCCTAACCCTAACCCTACCCTGGAACGGAAACCCACCACCAGCCATACACCTTACCCTACGCCGTAGCCTACTCCTGGCCCGTACGCTGGCACTGAACCGTGCGTGAGCACGTAGACTGAACCTCCCACGTGTCCGTACCTTCACCTGTGCCCTAAGACTTGCCGTTCCCTAACCCTTAGCCTAGCCCGGAACTGTAACCCACCACCAGCCCTACACCTTACCCTACACCATAGCCTACTCCTGGCCCGTAAGCTGGCACTGACCCGTGCGTCAGCACGTAGCCCGATCCTCCCACGTTTCCATACCCTCACCTGTGCCCTAAGCCTTGCCGTTCCCGAACACTAACCCTAGCCCGGAACAGAAAACCACCAGCAGCCCTAAACCTTACCCTATGCCGTAGCCTACTCCTGGACCGTAAGCTGGCACTGACCCGGGCGTCAGCACATAGCCCGATCCTCCCACGTTTCCGTACCCTCACCTGTGCCCTAAGCGTTGCCGTTCCCTAACCCTAACCCTAGCCCGGAACGGAAAACCACCAGCAGCCCTACACCTTACCCCCAAGCTGTAGCCTACACCTGGCCCGTACGCGGGCACTGACCCGTGCGTCAGCCCGTAGCCTGACCCTCCCACGTTTCCGTACCCTCACCTGTGCCCTAAGCCTTGCCATTCCCTAACCCTAACCCTAGCCCGGAGACAGAAATCCACCACGAGCCCTACACCTTACCGTAGGCCGTAGCCTACTCCTGGCCCGTACGCTGGCACTGACCCGTGCGTCACAACGTAGCCTGACCCTCCCACGTTTCCGTACCCTCACCTGTGCCCTAAGCCTTGCCCTTCCCTAACCCTAACCCTAGCCGGAACAGAAACCCACCACCAGCCCTACACCTTACCCTACGCCGTAGACTACTCCTGGTCCGTACGCTGGCACTGACACCTGTATCAGCACGTAGCCTGACCCTGCCACGTTTCCTTAACCTCACCTGTCCCCTAAGCCTTGCCGTTCCCTAACCCTAACCCTAGCCCGGAATGGAAACCCACCACCAGCCCTACACCTTACCTTACGCCATAGCCTACTCCTAGCCCGTACGCTGGCACTGACCAGTGCGTCAGCCCGTAGCCTGACCCTCCCACGTTTGCGTACCCTCACCTGTGCCCTAAGCCTTGCCATTCCCTAACCCTAACCCTAGCCCGGAGACGGAAACCCACCACGAGCCCTATACCTTACCGTAGGCCGTAGCCTACTCCTGGCCCGTACGCTGGCACTGACCCGTGCGTCACAACGTAGCCTGACCCTCCCACGTTTCCGTACCCTCACCTGTGCCCTAAGCCTTGCCGTTCCCTAACCCTAACCCTAGCCGGAACAGAAACCCACCACCAGCCCTACACCTTACCCTACGCCGTAGACTACTCCTGGTCCGTACGCTGGCACTGACACGTGTATCAGCACGTAGCCAGACCCTGCCACGTTTCCTTAACCTCACCTGTCCCCTAAGCCTTGCCGTTCCCTAACCCTAACCCTAGCCCGGAATGGAAACCCACCACCAGCCCTACACCTTGCCTTACGCCATAGCCTACTCCTAGCCCGTACGCTGGCACTGACCAGTGCGTCAGCACGTAGCCTGACCCTCCCACGTTTCCTTACCCTTACATGTGCCCTAAGCCTTGCCGTTCCCTAACCCTAACCCTAGCGCGGAACGGAAACCCACCACCAGCCCTACACCTTACCCTACGCCGTAGCCTACTCCTGGCCCGTACAATGGCACTGACCCGTGCGTCACCACGTAGCCTGAACCTCCCACGTTTCCGTACACTCACCTGTGCCCTAAGCCTTGCCGTTCACTAACACTAACCCTAGCCCGGAAACGGAAACCCAGCACCAGCCCTACACCTTACCCTATGCCGTAGCCTACTCCTGGCCCGTACACTGGCACTGACCCGTGCGTCAGCACGTAGCCTGACACTCCCACGTTTCCGTACCCTCACCTGTGCCCTAAGCCTTGCTGTTCCCTAACCCTAACCCTAGCCTGGAACGGAAACCCACCACCGGCCCTACACCTTACCCCCAAGCCGTAGCCTACTCCTGGCCCGTACGCTGGCACAGACCCGTGCGTCAGCACGTAGCCTGACCCTCCCACGTTTGCGGACCCTCAACTGTGCCTTAAGCCTTGCCGTTCCCTAACCCTAACCCTAGCCCTGAACGGAAACCCACCACCAGCCCTACACCTTACCCTACACCGTAGCCTACTCCTGGCCCGTAAGCTGGCACTGACCCGTGCGTCAGCTCGCAGCCCGATCCTCCCACGTTTCCGTACCCTCTCCTGTGCCCTAAGCCTTGCCGTTCCCTAACATTAACCCTAGCCCAGAACAGAAACCCACCAGCAGCCCTAAACCTTACCCTATGCCGTAGCCTAATCCTGGCCCGTACGCTGGCACTGACCCATACGTCAGCACGTAGCCTGAACATCCCAAGTTTCCGTACCCTCACCTGTGCCCTAAGCCTTGCCATTCCCTAACCCTAACCCTAGCCCGGAACGGAAACCCACCACGAAACCTACACCTTACCCTACGCCGTAGACTACTCCTGGCCCGTACGCTGGCACTGACACGTGTATCAGCACGTAGCCTGACCCTCCCACGTTTCCTTACCTTCACCTGTCCCCTAAGCCTTGCCGTTCCCTAACCCTAACCCTAGCCCGGAACGGAAACCCACCACCAGCCCTACACCTTACCTTACGCCGTAGCCTACTCCTAGCCCGTACTCTGGCACTGACCCGTGCATCAGCACGTAGCCTGACCCTCCCACGTTTCCTTACCCTTACATGTGCCCTAAGCCTTGCCCTTCCCTAACACTGACCCTAGCCCGGAACGGAAATCCACCACCAGCCTTACACCTTACCCTACGCCGTAGCCTACTCCTGGCCCGTACAATGGCACTGACCCGTGCGTCACCACGTAGACTGACCCTCCCACGTTTCCGTACCCTCAACTGTGCCCTAAGCCTTGCCGTTCACTTACACTAACCCTTGCCCGGAAAACGGAAACCCTCCACCAGCCCTACACCTTACCCTATGCCATAGCCTACTCCTGGCCCCTACGCTGGCACTGACCCGTGCGTCAGCACGTAGCCTGACACACCCACGTTTCCGTACCCTCACCTGTGCCCTAAGCCTTGCAGTTCCCTAACACTAACCATAGCCTAGAACGGAAAACCACCACCGGCCCTACACCTTACCCCCAAGCCGTAGCCTACTCCTGGCCCGTACGCTGGCACTGACCCGTGCGTCAGCACGTAGCCTGACCCTCCCACGTTTGCAGACCCTCAACTGTGCCCTAAGCCTTGCCGTTCCCTAACCCTAACCCTAGCCCGGAACGGAAACCCACCACCAGCCCTACACCTTACCCTACGCCGTAGCCTACTCCTGGCCCGTACGCTGGCACTGACCCGTGCGTCAGCGCATAGCCTGACCCTCCCACGTTTCCATACTGTCACATGTGCCCTAAGCCATGCCGTTCCCTAACCCTAACCCTAGCCCGGAACGGAAACCCACCACCAGCCCTAAACCTTACCCTATGCCGTAGCCTACTCCTGGCCCGTACTCTGGCACTGACCCGTGCGTCAGCACGTAGCCTGGCCCTCCCACGTTTCTGTACCCTCACATGTTCCCTATACCTTGCCGTTCCCTAACCCTAACCCTAGCCCGGAACGGAAACCCACCAACAGCCCTACACATTACCCTACGCCGTAGCCTACTCCTGGCCCGTACGCTGGCACTGACCCGTGCGTCAGCACGTAGCCTGACCCTCCCAAGTTTCCATACCCTCACCTGTGCCCTAAGCCTTGCCGTTCCATAACCCTAACCCTAGCCAGAAACGGAAACCCACCAACAGCCCTACACCTTACCCCCAAGCTGTAGCCTACTCCTGGCCCGTATGCTGGCACTGACCCATGCGTCAGCTCGTAGCCAGACACTCCCACGTTTCCGCACCCTCACCTGTGCCCTAAACCTTGCCGTTCCCTAACCCTAACGCTAGCCCGGAACGAAAACACACAACCAGCCCTACACTTTACACCAAGCCGTAGCCTACTCCTAGCCCGTACGCTGGCAGTGACCCATGCGTCAGCACGTAGCCTGAACCTCCCACGTTTGCGTACCCTCACCTGTGCCCTAAGCCTTGCCGTTCCCTAACCCTAACCCTACCCTGGAACGGAAACCCACCACCAGCCCTACACCTTACCCTGCGCCGTAGCCTACTCCTGGCCCGTACGCTGGCACGGACTCGTGCGTTAGCACGTAGCCTGACCCTCCCACGTTTCCGTACCCTCACCTGTGCCCTAAGCCTTGCCGTTCCCTAACCCTTAGCCTAGCCCGGAACTGTAACCCACCACCAGCCCTACACCTTACCCTACACCATAGCCTACTCCTGGCCCGTAAGCTGGCACTGACCCGTGCGTCAGCACGTAGCCCGATCCTCCCACGTTTCCATACCCTCACCTGTGCCCTAAGCCTTGCCGTTCCCGAACACTAACCCTAGCCCGGAACAGAAAACCACCAGCAGCCCTAAACCTTACCCTATGCCGTAGCCTACTCCTGGACCGTAAGCTGGCACTGACCCGGGCGTCAGCACATAGCCCGATCCTCCCACGTTTCCGTACCCTCACCTGTGCCCTAAGCGTTGCCGTTCCCTAACCCTAACCCTAGCCCGGAACGGAAAACCACCAGCAGCCCTACACCTTACCCCCAAGCTGTAGCCTACACCTGGCCCGTACGCGGGCACTGACCCGTGCGTCAGCCCGTAGCCTGACCCTCCCACGTTTCCGTACCCTCACCTGTGCCCTAAGCCTTGCCATTCCCTAACCCTAACCCTAGCCCGGAGACAGAAATCCACCACGAGCCCTACACCTTACCGTAGGCCGTAGCCTACTCCTGGCCCGTACGCTGGCACTGACCCGTGCGTCACAACGTAGCCTGACCCTCCCACGTTTCCGTACCCTCACCTGTGCCCTAAGCCTTGCCCTTCCCTAACCCTAACCCTAGCCGGAACAGAAACCCACCACCAGCCCTACACCTTACCCTACGCCGTAGACTACTCCTGGTCCGTACGCTGGCACTGACACCTGTATCAGCACGTAGCCTGACCCTGCCACGTTTCCTTAACCTCACCTGTCCCCTAAGCCTTGCCGTTCCCTAACCCTAACCCTAGCCCGGAATGGAAACCCACCACCAGCCCTACACCTTACCTTACGCCATAGCCTACTCCTAGCCCGTACGCTGGCACTGACCAGTGCGTCAGCCCGTAGCCTGACCCTCCCACGTTTGCGTACCCTCACCTGTGCCCTAAGCCTTGCCATTCCCTAACCCTAACCCTAGCCCGGAGACGGAAACCCACCACGAGCCCTATACCTTACCGTAGGCCGTAGCCTACTCCTGGCCCGTACGCTGGCACTGACCCGTGCGTCACAACGTAGCCTGACCCTCCCACGTTTCCGTACCCTCACCTGTGCCCTAAGCCTTGCCGTTCCCTAACCCTAACCCTAGCCGGAACAGAAACCCACCACCAGCCCTACACCTTACCCTACGCCGTAGACTACTCCTGGTCCGTACGCTGGCACTGACACGTGTATCAGCACGTAGCCAGACCCTGCCACGTTTCCTTAACCTCACCTGTCCCCTAAGCCTTGCCGTTCCCTAACCCTAACCCTAGCCCGGAATGGAAACCCACCACCAGCCCTACACCTTGCCTTACGCCATAGCCTACTCCTAGCCCGTACGCTGGCACTGACCAGTGCGTCAGCACGTAGCCTGACCCTCCCACGTTTCCTTACCCTTACATGTGCCCTAAGCCTTGCCGTTCCCTAACCCTAACCCTAGCGCGGAACGGAAACCCACCACCAGCCCTACACCTTACCCTACGCCGTAGCCTACTCCTGGCCCGTACAATGGCACTGACCCGTGCGTCACCACGTAGCCTGACCCTCCCACGTTTCCGTACACTCACCTGTGCCCTAAGCCTTGCCGTTCACTAACACTAACCCTAGCCCGGAAACGGAAACCCAGCACCAGCCCTACACCTTACCCTATGCCGTAGCCTACTCCTGGCCCGTACACTGGCACTGACCCGTGCGTCAGCACGTAGCCTGACACTCCCACGTTTCCGTACCCTCACCTGTGCCCTAAGCCTTGCTGTTCCCTAACCCTAACCCTAGCCTGGAACGGAAACCCACCACCGGCCCTACACCTTACCCCCAAGCCGTAGCCTACTCCTGGCCCGTACGCTGGCACAGACCCGTGCGTCAGCACGTAGCCTGACCCTCCCACGTTTGCGGACCCTCAACTGTGCCTTAAGCCTTGCCGTTCCCTAACCCTAACCCTAGCCCTGAACGGAAACCCACCACCAGCCCTACACCTTACCCTACACCGTAGCCTACTCCTGGCCCGTAAGCTGGCACTGACCCGTGCGTCAGCTCGCAGCCCGATCCTCCCACGTTTCCGTACCCTCTCCTGTGCCCTAAGCCTTGCCGTTCCCTAACATTAACCCTAGCCCAGAACAGAAACCCACCAGCAGCCCTAAACCTTACCCTATGCCGTAGCCTAATCCTGGCCCGTACGCTGGCACTGACCCATACGTCAGCACGTAGCCTGAACATCCCAAGTTTCCGTACCCTCACCTGTGCCCTAAGCCTTGCCATTCCCTAACCCTAACCCTAGCCCGGAACGGAAACCCACCACGAAACCTACACCTTACCCTACGCCGTAGACTACTCCTGGCCCGTACGCTGGCACTGACACGTGTATCAGCACGTAGCCTGACCCTCCCACGTTTCCTTACCTTCACCTGTCCCCTAAGCCTTGCCGTTCCCTAACCCTAACCCTAGCCCGGAACGGAAACCCACCACCAGCCCTACACCTTACCTTACGCCGTAGCCTACTCCTAGCCCGTACTCTGGCACTGACCCGTGCATCAGCACGTAGCCTGACCCTCCCACGTTTCCTTACCCTTACATGTGCCCTAAGCCTTGCCCTTCCCTAACACTGACCCTAGCCCGGAACGGAAATCCACCACCAGCCTTACACCTTACCCTACGCCGTAGCCTACTCCTGGCCCGTACAATGGCACTGACCCGTGCGTCACCACGTAGACTGACCCTCCCACGTTTCCGTACCCTCAACTGTGCCCTAAGCCTTGCCGTTCACTTACACTAACCCTTGCCCGGAAAACGGAAACCCTCCACCAGCCCTACACCTTACCCTATGCCATAGCCTACTCCTGGCCCCTACGCTGGCACTGACCCGTGCGTCAGCACGTAGCCTGACACACCCACGTTTCCGTACCCTCACCTGTGCCCTAAGCCTTGCAGTTCCCTAACACTAACCATAGCCTAGAACGGAAAACCACCACCGGCCCTACACCTTACCCCCAAGCCGTAGCCTACTCCTGGCCCGTACGCTGGCACTGACCCGTGCGTCAGCACGTAGCCTGACCCTCCCACGTTTGCAGACCCTCAACTGTGCCCTAAGCCTTGCCGTTCCCTAACCCTAACCCTAGCCCGGAACGGAAACCCACCACCAGCCCTACACCTTACCCTACGCCGTAGCCTACTCCTGGCCCGTACGCTGGCACTGACCCGTGCGTCAGCGCATAGCCTGACCCTCCCACGTTTCCATACTGTCACATGTGCCCTAAGCCATGCCGTTCCCTAACCCTAACCCTAGCCCGGAACGGAAACCCACCACCAGCCCTAAACCTTACCCTATGCCGTAGCCTACTCCTGGCCCGTACTCTGGCACTGACCCGTGCGTCAGCACGTAGCCTGGCCCTCCCACGTTTCTGTACCCTCACATGTTCCCTATACCTTGCCGTTCCCTAACCCTAACCCTAGCCCGGAACGGAAACCCACCAACAGCCCTACACATTACCCTACGCCGTAGCCTACTCCTGGCCCGTACGCTGGCACTGACCCGTGCGTCAGCACGTAGCCTGACCCTCCCAAGTTTCCATACCCTCACCTGTGCCCTAAGCCTTGCCGTTCCATAACCCTAACCCTAGCCAGAAACGGAAACCCACCAACAGCCCTACACCTTACCCCCAAGCTGTAGCCTACTCCTGGCCCGTATGCTGGCACTGACCCATGCGTCAGCTCGTAGCCAGACACTCCCACGTTTCCGCACCCTCACCTGTGCCCTAAACCTTGCCGTTCCCTAACCCTAACGCTAGCCCGGAACGAAAACACACAACCAGCCCTACACTTTACACCAAGCCGTAGCCTACTCCTAGCCCGTACGCTGGCAGTGACCCATGCGTCAGCACGTAGCCTGAACCTCCCACGTTTGCGTACCCTCACCTGTGCCCTAAGCCTTGCCGTTCCCTAACCCTAACCCTACCCTGGAACGGAAACCCACCACCAGCCCTACACCTTACCCTGCGCCGTAGCCTACTCCTGGCCCGTACGCTGGCACGGACTCGTGCGTTAGCACGTAGCCTGACCCTCCCACGTTTCCGTACCCTCACCTGTGCCCTAAGCCTTGCCGTT
Source organism: Mesoplodon mirus (assembly GCF_964341445.2). Taxonomy (NCBI): domain Eukaryota; kingdom Metazoa; phylum Chordata; class Mammalia; order Artiodactyla; family Ziphiidae; genus Mesoplodon; species Mesoplodon mirus. The sequence goes on along the minus strand of NC_138987.1, from coordinate 103,314,511 downwards.
CCCTAACCCTTAGCCTAGCCCGGAACTGTAACCCACCACCAGCCCTACACCTTACCCTACGCCGTAGCCTACTCCTGGCCCGTAAGCTGGCACTGACCCGTGCGTCAGCACGTAGCCCGACCCTCCAACGTTGCCGTACCCTCACCTGTGCCCTAAGCCTTGCCGTTCCCTAACACTAACCCTAGCCCGGAACAGAAACCCACCACCAGCCCTAAACCTTACCCTATGCCGTAGACTACTCCTGGCCCGTAGGCTGGCACTGACCCGTACGTCAGCACGTAGGCTGACCCTCCCACGTTTCCGTACCCTCACCTGTACCCTAAGCCTTGCCGTTCCCTAACCCTAACCCTAGCCCAGAACGGAAACCCACCACCAGCCCTACACCTTACCCCCAAGCCGTAGCCTACTCCTGGCCCGTACGCTGGCACTGACCCGTGCGTCACAACGTAGCCTGACCCTCCCACGTTTCCGTACGCTCACCTGTGCCCTAAGCCTTGCCATTCCCTAACCGTAACCCTAGCCCGGAACGGAAACCCACCACTAGCCCTACACCTTACCCTACGCCGTAGCCTACTCCTGGCCCGTACGCTGGCACTGACCCGTGCGTCAGCACGTAGCCTGACCCTCCCACGTTTCCGTACCCTCACCTGTGCCCTAAGCCTTGCCGTTCCCTAACACTAACCCTAGCCCGGGAACGGAAACCCACCACCAGCCCTACACCTTACCCTATGCCGTAGCCTACTCCTGGCCCGTACGCTGGCACTGATCCATGCGTCAGCACGTAGCCTGACACTCCCACGTTTCCGTACCCTCACCTGTGCCCTAAGACTTGCCGTTCCCTAACCCTAACCCTAGCCTTGAACGAAAACCCACCACCAGCCCTACAACTTACCCCCACGCCGTAGCCTACTCCTGGCCCGTACGCTGGCACTGACCCGTGCGTCAGCATGTAGCCTGACCCTCCCACGTTTGCGGACCCTCACCTGTGCCTTAAGCCTTGCCGTTCCATAACCTTAACCCTAGCCCGGAACGCAAACCCACCACCAGCCCTACACCATACCCTACACCGTAGCCTACTCCTGGCCCGTAAGCTGGCACTGACCCATGTGTCAGCACGTACCCTGACCCTCCCACGTTTCCGTACCCTCACATGTGCCCTAAGCCTTGCAGTTCCCTAACCCTAACCCTAGCCCGGAACGGAAGCCCACCACCAGTCCTACACCTTACCCTACGCCGTAGCCTACTCCTGGCCCGTACGCTGGCACTGACCCGTGCGTCAGCATGTAGTCTGACCCTCCAACGTTTCCGTACCCTCACCTGGGCCCTAAGCCTTGCCGTTCCCTAATCCTAACCCTAGCCTGGAACGGAAACCCACGACCAGCTCTACACTTTAACCTACGCCGTAGCCTACTCCTGGCCCGTACGCTGGCACTGACCCGTGCGTCAGCACGTAGCCTGACCCTCCCACGTTTCTGTAACCTCACCTGTGCCCTAAGCCTTGCTGTTCCCTGACCCTAACCCTAGCCCGGAACGGAAACCCACCAGCAGCTCTACACCTTACCCTACGCAATAGCCTACTCCTGGCCCGTACTCTGGCACTGACACGTGCGTCAGCATGTAGCCTGACCCTCCCACGTTTCCGTACCCTCACCTGTGCCCTAAGCCTTGCCGTTCCCTAACCCTAACCCTACCCCGGAACGTAAACCCACCACCAGCCTACATCATACCTTTCACTGTAGCCTACTCATGGCCCGAACACTGGCACGGAGCCGTACGTCAGAACGTAGGCCCACCCACCCACGTTTCCGTACCCTCACCTATGCCCTAAGCCTTGCCGTTCCTTAACCCTAACCGTAGCCCGGAACGGAAACCCACCACCAGCCCTGCACCTTAACCCCAAGCCTTAGCCTACTTCTGGCCTGTACGCTGGCACTGACCCGTGCGTCAGCACGTAGCCTGAACATGCCAAGTTTCCGTACCCTCACCTGTGCTCTAAGCCTTGCCGTTCCCTAACCCTAACCCTAGCCTGGAACGGAAACCCACCACCAGCCCTACACCTTACCCTACGCCGTAGCCTACTCCTGGCCCGTACGCTGGCACTGAACCGTGCGTCAGCACGTAGCCTGACCCTCCCACGTTTCCGTACCCTCACCTGTGCCCTAAGCCTTGCCGTTCCCTAACCCTTAGCCTAGCCCAGAAGTGTAACCCACCACCAGCCCTACACCTTACCCTACACCGTAGCCTACTCCTGCCCCGTAAGCTGGCACTGACACGTGCGTCAGCTCGTAGCCCGATCCTCCCACGATTGCGTACCCTCACCTGTGCCCTAAGACTTGCCGTTCCCTAACCCTAACCCTAGCCTGGAACGGAAACCCACCACCAGCCCTACACCTTACCCTACGCCGTAGCATACTCCTGGCCCGTACGCTGGCACTGAACCGTGCGTCAGCACGTAGCCTGACCCTCCCACGTTTCCGTACCCACACCTGTGCCCAAAGCCTTGCCGTTCCCTAACCCTTAGCCTAGCCCAGAAGTGTAACCCACCACCAGCCCTACACCTTACCCTACACCGTAGCCTACTCCTGGCCCATAAGCTGGCAATGACCCGTGCGTCAGCTCGTAGCCCGATCCTCCCACGTTTCCGTACCCTCACCTGTGCCCTAAGACTTGCCGTTCCCTAACCCTAACCCTAGCCTGGAACGGAAACCCACCACCAGCCCTACACCTTACCCTACGCCGTAGCCTACTCCTGGCCCGTACGCTGGCACTGACCCGTACGTCAGCACGTAGCCTGAACGTCCCAAGTTTCCGTACCCTCACCTGTGCCCTAAGCCTTGCCATTCCCTAACCCTAACCCTAGCCCGGAATGGAAACCCACCACGAGCCCTACACCTTACCCTATGCCGTAGCCTACTCCTGGCCCGTACGCTGGCACTGACCCGTGCGTCACAGCGTAGCCTGACCCTCCCACGTTTCCGTACCCTCACCTGTGCCCTAAGCCTTGCCGTTCCCTAACACTAACCCTAACCCGGGAACGGAAACCCACCACCAGCCCTACACCTTACCCTATGCCTTAGCCTACTCCTGGCCCGTACGCTGGCACTGACCCGTGCGTCAGCACGTAGCCTGACCCTCCCACGTTTCCGTACCCTCACCTGTGCCCTAAGCCTTGCCGTTCCTTAACACTAACCCTAGCCTGGGAACGAAAACCCACCACCAGCCCTACACCTTACTCTATGTCGTAGCCTACTCCTGGCCCGTAAGCTGGCACTGACCCGTGCGTCAGCCCGTAGCCTGACCCTCCCACGTTTCCATACCCTCACCTGTGCCCTAAGCCTTGCCGTTCCCTAACCCTAACCCTAGCCTTGAAAGGAAACCCACCACCAGCCCTACAACTTACCCCCAAGCCGTAGCCTATTCCTGGCCCGTACGCTGGCACTGACCCGTGCGTCAGCATGTAGCCTGACCCTCCCACGTTTGCGGACCCTCACCTGTGCCTTAAGCCTTGCCGTTCCCTAACCCTAACACTAGCCCGGAACGCAAACCCACCAACAGCCCTACACCTTACCCCCATGCTGTAGCCTACTCCTGGCCCGTATGCTGGCACTGACCCATGCGACAGCACGTAGCCTGACCCTCCCACGTTTCCGTACCCTCACCTGTGCCCTAAGCCTTAACGTTCCCTAACACTAACCCTAGCCCGGAACAGAAACCCACCAGCAGCCCTACACCTTACAAGACACTGTAGCCTACTCCTGGCCCGTAAGCTGGCACTGACACGTGCGTCAGCACCTAGCCTGATCCTCCCACGTTTCCGTAACCTCACCTGTGCCCTAAGCCTTGCAATTTCCTAACCCAAACCCTAGCCCGGAACGGAAAACCACCACGAGCCCTACACCTTACCCTACGCCGTAGCCTACTCCTGGCCCATATGCTGGCACTGACCCGTGCGTCACAACGTAGCCTGACCCTCCCACGTTTCCGTACCCTCACCTGTGCCATAAGCGTTGCCGTTCCCTAACACGAACCCTAGCCCGGGAACGGAAACCCACCACCAGCCCTACACATAACCCTATGCCGTAGCCTACTCCTGGCCCGTAAGCTGGCACTGACCCGGGCGTCAGCACGTAGCCCGATCCTCCCACGTTTCCGTACCCTCACCTGTGCCCTAAGCCTTGCCGTTCCATAACCCTAACCCTTGCCCGGAACGGAAACCCACCACCAGCCCTACACCATACCCTACACCGTAGCCTACTCCTGGCCCGTACGCTGGCACTGACCCATGTGTCAGCATGTAGCCTCACCCTCCCACGTTTCCGTAGCCTCACATGTGCCCTAAGCCTTGCCGTTCCCTAACCCTAACCCTAGCCCGGAACGGAAATCCACCACCAGACCTACATCTTACCCTACGCCGTAGCCTACACCTGGCCCGTACGCTGGCACTGACCCGTGCGTCAGCACGTAGCCTGACCCTCCCACGTTTGCGCACCGTCACATGTACCCTAAGCCTTGCCGTTCCCTAACCCTAACCCTAGCCCGGAACGGAAACCCACCACCAGCCCTACACCTTACCCTACGCCGTAGCCTACTCCTGACCCGTACTCTGGCACTGACCCGTGCGTCAGCACGTAGCCTGACCCTCCCACGTTTCCGTACCCTCACATGTGCCCTAAGCCTTGCCGTTCCCTAACCCTAACCCTTGCCCGGAACGGAAACCCACCAACAGCCCTACACCTTACCCTACGCAATAGCGTACTCCTGGCCCGTACGCTGGCACTGACACGTGCGTCAGCACGTAGCCTGACCCTCCCAAGTTTCCATACCCTCACCTGTGCCCTAAGCCTTGTCGTTCCCTAACACTAACCCTAGCCCGGGAATGGAAAGCCACCACCAGCCTACACCTCACCCTATGCCGTAGCCTACTCCTGGCCCGTACGCTGGCACTGACCCGTGCGTCAGCACTTAGCCTGACCCTCCCACGTTTCCGTACCCTCACCTGTGCCCTAAGCCTTTCCGTTCCCTAACACTAACCCTAGCCTGCGAACGAAAACCCACCACCAGCCCTACACCTTACTCTATGCCGTAGCCTACTCCTGGCCCGTAAGCTGGCACTGACCCGTGCATCAGCACGTAGCCTGACCCTCCCACTTTTAAGTACCCTCACCTGTGCCCTAAGCTTTGCCGTTCCCTAACCCTAACCCTAGCCCGGAACGGAAACCCACCACCAGCCCTACACCTTACCCTACGCCGTAGTCTACTCCTGGCCCGTACGCTGGCACTGACCCGTGCGTCAGCACGTAGCCTGACCCTCCCACGTTTCCGTACCCTCACCTGTGCCCTAAGCCTTGCCGTTCCCTAACCTTTAGAATAGAACAGAACGGAAACCCACCACCAGCCCTACACCTTACCCTACGCCGTAGCCTACTCCTGGCACGTACGCTGCCAGTGACCCGTGCGTCAGCACGTAGCCTGACCCTCCCACGTTTCCGTCCCCTCACCTGTGCCCTAAGACTTGCCATTCCCTAACCCTAACCCTAGACCGGAACGGAAACCAACCACCAGCCCTAAACCTTTCCCTACGCCGTAGCCTAATCCTGGCCCATACGCTGGCACTGACCCGTGCCTCAGCATGTAGCCTGACCCTCCCACGTTTCGTTACCCTCACCTGTGCCCTAAGCCTTGACGTTCCCTAACCCTAACCCTAGCCCGGAACGGAAACCCACCAGCAGCCCTAAACCTTTCCCTACGCCGTAGCCTACTCCTGGCCCGTACGCTGGCACTGACATGTTCGTCAGCACGTAGTCTGACCCACCCACGTTTCCGTACCCTCACCTGTGCCCTAAGCCTTGCCGTTCCCTAACCTTTACAATAGCCCAGAACGGAAACCCACCACCAGCCCTACACCTTACCCTACGCCGTAGCCTACTCCTGGTCCGTACGCTGGCACTGACCCGTGCATCAGCACGTAGCCTGACCCTCCCACGTTTCCGTACCCTCACATGTGCCCTAAGCCTTGCCGTTCCCTAACGCTAACCCTAGCCCGGAACGGAAACCCACCAACAGCCCTACACCTTACCCTACGCCGTAGCCTACTCCTGGCCCGTACGCTGGCACTGACCCATGCGTCAACACGTAGCCTGAACCTCCCACGTTTCCTTACCCTCACCTGTGCCCTAAGCCTTGCCGTTCCCTAACCCTAACCCTAGCCCGGAACGGAAACCCACCAACAGCCCTACACCTTACCCCCAAGCTGTAGCCTACTCCTGGCCCGAATGCTGGCACTGACCCATGCGTCAGCACGTAGCCTGACCCTCCCACATTTCCGTACCGTCACCTGTGCCCTAAGCCTTGCTGTTCCCTAACCCTAACCCTAGCCGGAAGAGAAAACCACCACCAGCCCTACAGCTTACCCTATGCCGTAGCCTACTCCTGGCCCGTACGCTGGCACTGACACGTGTATCAGCACGTAGCCTGACCCTCGCACGTTTGCGGACCCTCACCTGTGCCTTAACCCTTGCCGTTCCATAACTCTAACCCTAGCCCGGAACAGAAACCCACCACCAGCCCTACACCATACCCTACACCGTAGCCTACTCCTGGCCCGTACGCTGGCACTGACCCATGTGTCAGCACGTAGCCTGACCCTCCCACGTTTCCGTACCCTCACATATGCCCTAAGCCTTGCCGTTCCCTAACCCTAACCCTAGCCCGGAAGGAAACCCACCACCAGCCCTACACCTTACCCTACGCCGTAGCCTACTCCTGGCCCGTAACCTGGCACTGACCCGTGCGTCAGCTCGTAGCCCGATCCTCCCACGTTTCCGTACCCTCACCTGTGCCCTAAGCCTTGCCGTTCCCTAACACTAACCCTAGCCCGGAACAGAAACCCACCAGCAGCCCTAAACCTTACCCTATGCCGTAGCCTAATCCTGGCCCGTACGGTGGCACTGACCCGTACGTCAGCACGTAGCCTAAACATCCCAAGTTTCCGTACCCTCACCTGTGCCCTAAGCCTTGCCATTCCCTAACCCTAACCCTAGCCCAGAACGGAAACCCACCACCAGCCCTACACCTTACCCTATGCCGTAGCCTACTCCTGGCCCGTACGCTGGCACTGACCCGTGCGTCAGCACGTAGCCTGACCCTCCCACGTTTCCGTACCCTCACCTGTGCCCTAAGCCTTGCCGTTCCCTAACACTAACCCTAGCCCGGGAACGGAAACCCACCACCAGCCCTACACCTTACCCTATGCCTTAGCCTACTCCTGGCCCGTACGCTGGCACTGACCCGTGCGTCAGCACGTAGCCTGACCCTCCCATGTTTCCGTACCCTGACCTGTGCCCTAAGCCTTGCCGTTCCCTAACACTAACCCTAGCCTGGGAACGAAAACCCACCACCAGCCCTACACCTTACTCTATGCCGTAGCCTACTCCTGGCCCGTAAGCTGGCACTGACCCGTGCGTCAGCATGTAGCCTGACCCTCCCTCGTTTGCGGACCCTCACCTGTGCCTTAAGCCTTGCCGTTCCCTAACCCTAACCCTAGCCCGGAACGCAAACCCACCAACAGCCCTACACCTTACCCCCATGCTGAAGCCTACTCCTGGCCCGTATGCTGGCACTGACCCATGCGACAGCACGTAGCCTGACCCTCCCACGTTTCCGCACCCTCACCTGTGCCCTAAGCCTTGCCGTTCCCTAACACTAACCCTAGCCCGGAACAGAAACCCACCAGCAGCCCTACACCTTACCCTACACCGTAGCCTACTCCTGGCCCGTAAGCTGGCACTGACCCGTGCGTCAGCACGTAGCCCGATCCTCCCACGTTTCCGTACCCTCACCTGTGCCCTAAGACTTGCCATTCCTTAACCCTAACCCTAGCCCGGAACGGAAACCCACCACGAGCCCTACATCTAACCCTACGCCGTAGCCTACTCCTGGCCCGTACGCTGGCACTGACCCGTGCGTCACAACGTAGCCTGACCATCCCACGTTTCCGTACCCTCACCTGTGCCCTAAGCCTTGCCGTTCCCTAACACTAACCCTAGCCCGGGAACGGAAACCCACCACCAGCCCTACACCTCACCCTATGCCGTAGCCTACTCCTGGCCCGTACGCTGGCACTGACCCATGCGTCAGCACGTAGCCTGACCCTCCCACGTTTCGTTACCCTCACCTGTGCCCTAAGACTTGCCGTTCCCTAACCCTAACCCTAGCCTTGAACGGAAACCCACCACCAGCCCTACAACTTACCCCCAAGCCGTAGCCTACTCCTGGCCCGTACGCTGGCACTGACCCGTGCGTCAGCATGTAGCCTGACCCTCCCACGTTTGCGGACCCTCACCTGTGCCTTAAGCCTTGCCGTTCCCTAACCCTAACCCTAGCCCGGAACGCAAACCCACCACCAGCCCTACACCATACCCTACACCGTAGCCTACTCCTGGCCCGTACGGTGGCACTGACCCATGTGTCAGCACGTAGCCTGACCCTCCCACGTTTCCGTACCCTCACATGTGCCCTAAGCCTTGCAGTTCCCTAACCCTAACCCTAGCCCGGAATGGAAAACCACCACCAGTCCTACACCTTACCCTACGCCGTAGCCTACTCCTGGCCCGTACGCTGGCACTGACCCGTGCGTCAGCACGTAGCCTGACCCTCCCACGTTTCCGTACCCTCACATGTGCCCTAAGCCTTGCCGTTCCCTAACCCTAACCCTACCCCGGAATGGAAACCCACAAACAGCCCTACACCTTACCCTACGCCATAGCCTACTCCTGGCCCGTACGCTGGCACTGACCCGTGCGTCAGCACGTAGCCTGACCCTCCCACGTTTCCGTACCCTCACCTGTGCCCTAAGCCTTGCCGTTCCATAACCCTAACCCTAGCCCGGAACGGAAACCCACCAACAGCCCTACACCTTACCCTACGCCATAGCCTACTCCTGGCCCGTATGCTGGCACTGACCCGTGCGTCAGCACGTAGCCTGACCCTCCCACGTTTCCGCACCCTCACCTGTGCCCTAAACCTTGCCATTCCCTAACCCTAACTGTAGCCCTGAAAGAAAACCCACCACCAGCCCTACACTTTACCCCCAAGCCGTAGCCTACTCCTAGCCCGTACGCTGGCACTGACCCGTGCGTCAGCACGTAGCCTGAACCTCCCACGTTTGCGTACCCTCACCTGTGCCCTAAGCCTTGCCGTTCCCTAACCCTAACCCTACCCTGGAACGGAAACCCACCACCAGCCCTACACCTTACCCTACGCCGTAGCCTACTCCTGGCCCGTACGCTGGCACTGAACCGTGCGTGAGCACGTAGACTGAACCTCCCACGTGTCCGTACCTTCACCTGTGCCCTAAGACTTGCCGTTCCCTAACCCTTAGCCTAGCCCGGAACTGTAACCCACCACCAGCCCTACACCTTACCCTACACCATAGCCTACTCCTGGCCCGTAAGCTGGCACTGACCCGTGCGTCAGCACGTAGCCCGATCCTCCCACGTTTCCATACCCTCACCTGTGCCCTAAGCCTTGCCGTTCCCGAACACTAACCCTAGCCCGGAACAGAAAACCACCAGCAGCCCTAAACCTTACCCTATGCCGTAGCCTACTCCTGGACCGTAAGCTGGCACTGACCCGGGCGTCAGCACATAGCCCGATCCTCCCACGTTTCCGTACCCTCACCTGTGCCCTAAGCGTTGCCGTTCCCTAACCCTAACCCTAGCCCGGAACGGAAAACCACCAGCAGCCCTACACCTTACCCCCAAGCTGTAGCCTACACCTGGCCCGTACGCGGGCACTGACCCGTGCGTCAGCCCGTAGCCTGACCCTCCCACGTTTCCGTACCCTCACCTGTGCCCTAAGCCTTGCCATTCCCTAACCCTAACCCTAGCCCGGAGACAGAAATCCACCACGAGCCCTACACCTTACCGTAGGCCGTAGCCTACTCCTGGCCCGTACGCTGGCACTGACCCGTGCGTCACAACGTAGCCTGACCCTCCCACGTTTCCGTACCCTCACCTGTGCCCTAAGCCTTGCCCTTCCCTAACCCTAACCCTAGCCGGAACAGAAACCCACCACCAGCCCTACACCTTACCCTACGCCGTAGACTACTCCTGGTCCGTACGCTGGCACTGACACCTGTATCAGCACGTAGCCTGACCCTGCCACGTTTCCTTAACCTCACCTGTCCCCTAAGCCTTGCCGTTCCCTAACCCTAACCCTAGCCCGGAATGGAAACCCACCACCAGCCCTACACCTTACCTTACGCCATAGCCTACTCCTAGCCCGTACGCTGGCACTGACCAGTGCGTCAGCCCGTAGCCTGACCCTCCCACGTTTGCGTACCCTCACCTGTGCCCTAAGCCTTGCCATTCCCTAACCCTAACCCTAGCCCGGAGACGGAAACCCACCACGAGCCCTATACCTTACCGTAGGCCGTAGCCTACTCCTGGCCCGTACGCTGGCACTGACCCGTGCGTCACAACGTAGCCTGACCCTCCCACGTTTCCGTACCCTCACCTGTGCCCTAAGCCTTGCCGTTCCCTAACCCTAACCCTAGCCGGAACAGAAACCCACCACCAGCCCTACACCTTACCCTACGCCGTAGACTACTCCTGGTCCGTACGCTGGCACTGACACGTGTATCAGCACGTAGCCAGACCCTGCCACGTTTCCTTAACCTCACCTGTCCCCTAAGCCTTGCCGTTCCCTAACCCTAACCCTAGCCCGGAATGGAAACCCACCACCAGCCCTACACCTTGCCTTACGCCATAGCCTACTCCTAGCCCGTACGCTGGCACTGACCAGTGCGTCAGCACGTAGCCTGACCCTCCCACGTTTCCTTACCCTTACATGTGCCCTAAGCCTTGCCGTTCCCTAACCCTAACCCTAGCGCGGAACGGAAACCCACCACCAGCCCTACACCTTACCCTACGCCGTAGCCTACTCCTGGCCCGTACAATGGCACTGACCCGTGCGTCACCACGTAGCCTGAACCTCCCACGTTTCCGTACACTCACCTGTGCCCTAAGCCTTGCCGTTCACTAACACTAACCCTAGCCCGGAAACGGAAACCCAGCACCAGCCCTACACCTTACCCTATGCCGTAGCCTACTCCTGGCCCGTACACTGGCACTGACCCGTGCGTCAGCACGTAGCCTGACACTCCCACGTTTCCGTACCCTCACCTGTGCCCTAAGCCTTGCTGTTCCCTAACCCTAACCCTAGCCTGGAACGGAAACCCACCACCGGCCCTACACCTTACCCCCAAGCCGTAGCCTACTCCTGGCCCGTACGCTGGCACAGACCCGTGCGTCAGCACGTAGCCTGACCCTCCCACGTTTGCGGACCCTCAACTGTGCCTTAAGCCTTGCCGTTCCCTAACCCTAACCCTAGCCCTGAAAGGAAACCCACCACCAGCCCTACACCTTACCCTACACCGTAGCCTACTCCTGGCCCGTAAGCTGGCACTGACCCGTGCGTCAGCTCGCAGCCCGATCCTCCCACGTTTCCGTACCCTCTCCTGTGCCCTAAGCCTTGCCGTTCCCTAACATTAACCCTAGCCCAGAACAGAAACCCACCAGCAGCCCTAAACCTTACCCTATGCCGTAGCCTAATCCTGGCCCGTACGCTGGCACTGACCCATACGTCAGCACGTAGCCTGAACATCCCAAGTTTCCGTACCCTCACCTGTGCCCTAAGCCTTGCCATTCCCTAACCCTAACCCTAGCCCGGAACGGAAACCCACCACGAAACCTACACCTTACCCTACGCCGTAGACTACTCCTGGCCCGTACGCTGGCACTGACACGTGTATCAGCACGTAGCCTGACCCTCCCACGTTTCCTTACCTTCACCTGTCCCCTAAGCCTTGCCGTTCCCTAACCCTAACCCTAGCCCGGAACGGAAACCCACCACCAGCCCTACACCTTACCTTACGCCGTAGCCTACTCCTAGCCCGTACTCTGGCACTGACCCGTGCATCAGCACGTAGCCTGACCCTCCCACGTTTCCTTACCCTTACATGTGCCCTAAGCCTTGCCCTTCCCTAACACTGACCCTAGCCCGGAACGGAAATCCACCACCAGCCTTACACCTTACCCTACGCCGTAGCCTACTCCTGGCCCGTACAATGGCACTGACCCGTGCGTCACCACGTAGACTGACCCTCCCACGTTTCCGTACCCTCAACTGTGCCCTAAGCCTTGCCGTTCACTTACACTAACCCTTGCCCGGAAAACGGAAACCCTCCACCAGCCCTACACCTTACCCTATGCCATAGCCTACTCCTGGCCCCTACGCTGGCACTGACCCGTGCGTCAGCACGTAGCCTGACACACCCACGTTTCCGTACCCTCACCTGTGCCCTAAGCCTTGCAGTTCCCTAACACTAACCATAGCCTAGAACGGAAAACCACCACCGGCCCTACACCTTACCCCCAAGCCGTAGCCTACTCCTGGCCCGTACGCTGGCACTGACCCGTGCGTCAGCACGTAGCCTGACCCTCCCACGTTTGCAGACCCTCAACTGTGCCCTAAGCCTTGCCGTTCCCTAACCCTAACCCTAGCCCGGAACGGAAACCCACCACCAGCCCTACACCTTACCCTACGCCGTAGCCTACTCCTGGCCCGTACGCTGGCACTGACCCGTGCGTCAGCGCATAGCCTGACCCTCCCACGTTTCCATACTGTCACATGTGCCCTAAGCCATGCCGTTCCCTAACCCTAACCCTAGCCCGGAACGGAAACCCACCACCAGCCCTAAACCTTACCCTATGCCGTAGCCTACTCCTGGCCCGTACTCTGGCACTGACCCGTGCGTCAGCACGTAGCCTGGCCCTCCCACGTTTCTGTACCCTCACATGTTCCCTATACCTTGCCGTTCCCTAACCCTAACCCTAGCCCGGAACGGAAACCCACCAACAGCCCTACACATTACCCTACGCCGTAGCCTACTCCTGGCCCGTACGCTGGCACTGACCCGTGCGTCAGCACGTAGCCTGACCCTCCCAAGTTTCCATACCCTCACCTGTGCCCTAAGCCTTGCCGTTCCATAACCCTAACCCTAGCCAGAAACGGAAACCCACCAACAGCCCTACACCTTACCCCCAAGCTGTAGCCTACTCCTGGCCCGTATGCTGGCACTGACCCATGCGTCAGCTCGTAGCCAGACACTCCCACGTTTCCGCACCCTCACCTGTGCCCTAAACCTTGCCGTTCCCTAACCCTAACGCTAGCCCGGAACGAAAACACACAACCAGCCCTACACTTTACACCAAGCCGTAGCCTACTCCTAGCCCGTACGCTGGCAGTGACCCATGCGTCAGCACGTAGCCTGAACCTCCCACGTTTGCGTACCCTCACCTGTGCCCTAAGCCTTGCCGTTCCCTAACCCTAACCCTACCCTGGAACGGAAACCCACCACCAGCCCTACACCTTACCCTGCGCCGTAGCCTACTCCTGGCCCGTACGCTGGCACGGACTCGTGCGTTAGCACGTAGCCTGACCCTCCCACGTTTCCGTACCCTCACCTGTGCCCTAAGCCTTGCCGTTCCCTAACCCTTAGCCTAGCCCGGAACTGTAACCCACCACCAGCCCTACACCTTACCCTACACCATAGCCTACTCCTGGCCCGTAAGCTGGCACTGACCCGTGCGTCAGCACGTAGCCCGATCCTCCCACGTTTCCATACCCTCACCTGTGCCCTAAGCCTTGCCGTTCCCGAACACTAACCCTAGCCCGGAACAGAAAACCACCAGCAGCCCTAAACCTTACCCTATGCCGTAGCCTACTCCTGGACCGTAAGCTGGCACTGACCCGGGCGTCAGCACATAGCCCGATCCTCCCACGTTTCCGTACCCTCACCTGTGCCCTAAGCGTTGCCGTTCCCTAACCCTAACCCTAGCCCGGAACGGAAAACCACCAGCAGCCCTACACCTTACCCCCAAGCTGTAGCCTACACCTGGCCCGTACGCGGGCACTGACCCGTGCGTCAGCCCGTAGCCTGACCCTCCCACGTTTCCGTACCCTCACCTGTGCCCTAAGCCTTGCCATTCCCTAACCCTAACCCTAGCCCGGAGACAGAAATCCACCACGAGCCCTACACCTTACCGTAGGCCGTAGCCTACTCCTGGCCCGTACGCTGGCACTGACCCGTGCGTCACAACGTAGCCTGACCCTCCCACGTTTCCGTACCCTCACCTGTGCCCTAAGCCTTGCCCTTCCCTAACCCTAACCCTAGCCGGAACAGAAACCCACCACCAGCCCTACACCTTACCCTACGCCGTAGACTACTCCTGGTCCGTACGCTGGCACTGACACCTGTATCAGCACGTAGCCTGACCCTGCCACGTTTCCTTAACCTCACCTGTCCCCTAAGCCTTGCCGTTCCCTAACCCTAACCCTAGCCCGGAATGGAAACCCACCACCAGCCCTACACCTTACCTTACGCCATAGCCTACTCCTAGCCCGTACGCTGGCACTGACCAGTGCGTCAGCCCGTAGCCTGACCCTCCCACGTTTGCGTACCCTCACCTGTGCCCTAAGCCTTGCCATTCCCTAACCCTAACCCTAGCCCGGAGACGGAAACCCACCACGAGCCCTATACCTTACCGTAGGCCGTAGCCTACTCCTGGCCCGTACGCTGGCACTGACCCGTGCGTCACAACGTAGCCTGACCCTCCCACGTTTCCGTACCCTCACCTGTGCCCTAAGCCTTGCCGTTCCCTAACCCTAACCCTAGCCGGAACAGAAACCCACCACCAGCCCTACACCTTACCCTACGCCGTAGACTACTCCTGGTCCGTACGCTGGCACTGACACGTGTATCAGCACGTAGCCAGACCCTGCCACGTTTCCTTAACCTCACCTGTCCCCTAAGCCTTGCCGTTCCCTAACCCTAACCCTAGCCCGGAATGGAAACCCACCACCAGCCCTACACCTTGCCTTACGCCATAGCCTACTCCTAGCCCGTACGCTGGCACTGACCAGTGCGTCAGCACGTAGCCTGACCCTCCCACGTTTCCTTACCCTTACATGTGCCCTAAGCCTTGCCGTTCCCTAACCCTAACCCTAGCGCGGAACGGAAACCCACCACCAGCCCTACACCTTACCCTACGCCGTAGCCTACTCCTGGCCCGTACAATGGCACTGACCCGTGCGTCACCACGTAGCCTGACCCTCCCACGTTTCCGTACACTCACCTGTGCCCTAAGCCTTGCCGTTCACTAACACTAACCCTAGCCCGGAAACGGAAACCCAGCACCAGCCCTACACCTTACCCTATGCCGTAGCCTACTCCTGGCCCGTACACTGGCACTGACCCGTGCGTCAGCACGTAGCCTGACACTCCCACGTTTCCGTACCCTCACCTGTGCCCTAAGCCTTGCTGTTCCCTAACCCTAACCCTAGCCTGGAACGGAAACCCACCACCGGCCCTACACCTTACCCCCAAGCCGTAGCCTACTCCTGGCCCGTACGCTGGCACAGACCCGTGCGTCAGCACGTAGCCTGACCCTCCCACGTTTGCGGACCCTCAACTGTGCCTTAAGCCTTGCCGTTCCCTAACCCTAACCCTAGCCCTGAACGGAAACCCACCACCAGCCCTACACCTTACCCTACACCGTAGCCTACTCCTGGCCCGTAAGCTGGCACTGACCCGTGCGTCAGCTCGCAGCCCGATCCTCCCACGTTTCCGTACCCTCTCCTGTGCCCTAAGCCTTGCCGTTCCCTAACATTAACCCTAGCCCAGAACAGAAACCCACCAGCAGCCCTAAACCTTACCCTATGCCGTAGCCTAATCCTGGCCCGTACGCTGGCACTGACCCATACGTCAGCACGTAGCCTGAACATCCCAAGTTTCCGTACCCTCACCTGTGCCCTAAGCCTTGCCATTCCCTAACCCTAACCCTAGCCCGGAACGGAAACCCACCACGAAACCTACACCTTACCCTACGCCGTAGACTACTCCTGGCCCGTACGCTGGCACTGACACGTGTATCAGCACGTAGCCTGACCCTCCCACGTTTCCTTACCTTCACCTGTCCCCTAAGCCTTGCCGTTCCCTAACCCTAACCCTAGCCCGGAACGGAAACCCACCACCAGCCCTACACCTTACCTTACGCCGTAGCCTACTCCTAGCCCGTACTCTGGCACTGACCCGTGCATCAGCACGTAGCCTGACCCTCCCACGTTTCCTTACCCTTACATGTGCCCTAAGCCTTGCCCTTCCCTAACACTGACCCTAGCCCGGAACGGAAATCCACCACCAGCCTTACACCTTACCCTACGCCGTAGCCTACTCCTGGCCCGTACAATGGCACTGACCCGTGCGTCACCACGTAGACTGACCCTCCCACGTTTCCGTACCCTCAACTGTGCCCTAAGCCTTGCCGTTCACTTACACTAACCCTTGCCCGGAAAACGGAAACCCTCCACCAGCCCTACACCTTACCCTATGCCATAGCCTACTCCTGGCCCCTACGCTGGCACTGACCCGTGCGTCAGCACGTAGCCTGACACACCCACGTTTCCGTACCCTCACCTGTGCCCTAAGCCTTGCAGTTCCCTAACACTAACCATAGCCTAGAACGGAAAACCACCACCGGCCCTACACCTTACCCCCAAGCCGTAGCCTACTCCTGGCCCGTACGCTGGCACTGACCCGTGCGTCAGCACGTAGCCTGACCCTCCCACGTTTGCAGACCCTCAACTGTGCCCTAAGCCTTGCCGTTCCCTAACCCTAACCCTAGCCCGGAACGGAAACCCACCACCAGCCCTACACCTTACCCTACGCCGTAGCCTACTCCTGGCCCGTACGCTGGCACTGACCCGTGCGTCAGCGCATAGCCTGACCCTCCCACGTTTCCATACTGTCACATGTGCCCTAAGCCATGCCGTTCCCTAACCCTAACCCTAGCCCGGAACGGAAACCCACCACCAGCCCTAAACCTTACCCTATGCCGTAGCCTACTCCTGGCCCGTACTCTGGCACTGACCCGTGCGTCAGCACGTAGCCTGGCCCTCCCACGTTTCTGTACCCTCACATGTTCCCTATACCTTGCCGTTCCCTAACCCTAACCCTAGCCCGGAACGGAAACCCACCAACAGCCCTACACATTACCCTACGCCGTAGCCTACTCCTGGCCCGTACGCTGGCACTGACCCGTGCGTCAGCACGTAGCCTGACCCTCCCAAGTTTCCATACCCTCACCTGTGCCCTAAGCCTTGCCGTTCCATAACCCTAACCCTAGCCAGAAACGGAAACCCACCAACAGCCCTACACCTTACCCCCAAGCTGTAGCCTACTCCTGGCCCGTATGCTGGCACTGACCCATGCGTCAGCTCGTAGCCAGACACTCCCACGTTTCCGCACCCTCACCTGTGCCCTAAACCTTGCCGTTCCCTAACCCTAACGCTAGCCCGGAACGAAAACACACAACCAGCCCTACACTTTACACCAAGCCGTAGCCTACTCCTAGCCCGTACGCTGGCAGTGACCCATGCGTCAGCACGTAGCCTGAACCTCCCACGTTTGCGTACCCTCACCTGTGCCCTAAGCCTTGCCGTTCCCTAACCCTAACCCTACCCTGGAACGGAAACCCACCACCAGCCCTACACCTTACCCTGCGCCGTAGCCTACTCCTGGCCCGTACGCTGGCACGGACTCGTGCGTTAGCACGTAGCCTGACCCTCCCACGTTTCCGTACCCTCACCTGTGCCCTAAGCCTTGCCGTTCCCTAACCCTTAGCCTAGCCCGGAACTGTAACCCACCACCAGCCCTACACCTTACCCTACGCCGTAGCCTACTCCTGGCCCGTAAGCTGGCACTGACCCGTGCGTCAGCACGTAGCCCGACCCTCCAACGTTGCCGTACCCTCACCTGTGCCCTAAGCCTTGCCGTTCCCTAACACTAACCCTAGCCCGGAACAGAAACCCACCACCAGCCCTAAACCTTACCCTATGCCGTAGACTACTCCTGGCCCGTAGGCTGGCACTGACCCGTACGTCAGCACGTAGGCTGACCCTCCCACGTTTCCGTACCCTCACCTGTACCCTAAGCCTTGCCGTTCCCTAACCCTAACCCTAGCCCAGAACGGAAACCCACCACCAGCCCTACACCTTACCCCCAAGCCGTAGCCTACTCCTGGCCCGTACGCTGGCACTGACCCGTGCGTCACAACGTAGCCTGACCCTCCCACGTTTCCGTACGCTCACCTGTGCCCTAAGCCTTGCCATTCCCTAACCGTAACCCTAGCCCGGAACGGAAACCCACCACTAGCCCTACACCTTACCCTACGCCGTAGCCTACTCCTGGCCCGTACGCTGGCACTGACCCGTGCGTCAGCACGTAGCCTGACCCTCCCACGTTTCCGTACCCTCACCTGTGCCCTAAGCCTTGCCGTTCCCTAACACTAACCCTAGCCCGGGAACGGAAACCCACCACCAGCCCTACACCTTACCCTATGCCGTAGCCTACTCCTGGCCCGTACGCTGGCACTGATCCATGCGTCAGCACGTAGCCTGACACTCCCACGTTTCCGTACCCTCACCTGTGCCCTAAGACTTGCCGTTCCCTAACCCTAACCCTAGCCTTGAACGAAAACCCACCACCAGCCCTACAACTTACCCCCACGCCGTAGCCTACTCCTGGCCCGTACGCTGGCACTGACCCGTGCGTCAGCATGTAGCCTGACCCTCCCACGTTTGCGGACCCTCACCTGTGCCTTAAGCCTTGCCGTTCCATAACCTTAACCCTAGCCCGGAACGCAAACCCACCACCAGCCCTACACCATACCCTACACCGTAGCCTACTCCTGGCCCGTAAGCTGGCACTGACCCATGTGTCAGCACGTACCCTGACCCTCCCACGTTTCCGTACCCTCACATGTGCCCTAAGCCTTGCAGTTCCCTAACCCTAACCCTAGCCCGGAACGGAAGCCCACCACCAGTCCTACACCTTACCCTACGCCGTAGCCTACTCCTGGCCCGTACGCTGGCACTGACCCGTGCGTCAGCATGTAGTCTGACCCTCCAACGTTTCCGTACCCTCACCTGGGCCCTAAGCCTTGCCGTTCCCTAATCCTAACCCTAGCCTGGAACGGAAACCCACGACCAGCTCTACACTTTAACCTACGCCGTAGCCTACTCCTGGCCCGTACGCTGGCACTGACCCGTGCGTCAGCACGTAGCCTGACCCTCCCACGTTTCTGTAACCTCACCTGTGCCCTAAGCCTTGCTGTTCCCTGACCCTAACCCTAGCCCGGAACGGAAACCCACCAGCAGCTCTACACCTTACCCTACGCAATAGCCTACTCCTGGCCCGTACTCTGGCACTGACACGTGCGTCAGCATGTAGCCTGACCCTCCCACGTTTCCGTACCCTCACCTGTGCCCTAAGCCTTGCCGTTCCCTAACCCTAACCCTACCCCGGAACGTAAACCCACCACCAGCCTACATCATACCTTTCACTGTAGCCTACTCATGGCCCGAACACTGGCACGGAGCCGTACGTCAGAACGTAGGCCCACCCACCCACGTTTCCGTACCCTCACCTATGCCCTAAGCCTTGCCGTTCCTTAACCCTAACCGTAGCCCGGAACGGAAACCCACCACCAGCCCTGCACCTTAACCCCAAGCCTTAGCCTACTTCTGGCCTGTACGCTGGCACTGACCCGTGCGTCAGCACGTAGCCTGAACATGCCAAGTTTCCGTACCCTCACCTGTGCTCTAAGCCTTGCCGTTCCCTAACCCTAACCCTAGCCTGGAACGGAAACCCACCACCAGCCCTACACCTTACCCTACGCCGTAGCCTACTCCTGGCCCGTACGCTGGCACTGAACCGTGCGTCAGCACGTAGCCTGACCCTCCCACGTTTCCGTACCCTCACCTGTGCCCTAAGCCTTGCCGTTCCCTAACCCTTAGCCTAGCCCAGAAGTGTAACCCACCACCAGCCCTACACCTTACCCTACACCGTAGCCTACTCCTGCCCCGTAAGCTGGCACTGACACGTGCGTCAGCTCGTAGCCCGATCCTCCCACGATTGCGTACCCTCACCTGTGCCCTAAGACTTGCCGTTCCCTAACCCTAACCCTAGCCTGGAACGGAAACCCACCACCAGCCCTACACCTTACCCTACGCCGTAGCATACTCCTGGCCCGTACGCTGGCACTGAACCGTGCGTCAGCACGTAGCCTGACCCTCCCACGTTTCCGTACCCTCACCTGTGCCCAAAGCCTTGCCGTTCCCTAACCCTTAGCCTAGCCCAGAAGTGTAACCCACCACCAGCCCTACACCTTACCCTACACCGTAGCCTACTCCTGGCCCATAAGCTGGCAATGACCCGTGCGTCAGCTCGTAGCCCGATCCTCCCACGTTTCCGTACCCTCACCTGTGCCCTAAGACTTGCCGTTCCCTAACCCTAACCCTAGCCTGGAACGGAAACCCACCACCAGCCCTACACCTTACCCTACGCCGTAGCCTACTCCTGGCCCGTACGCTGGCACTGACCCGTACGTCAGCACGTAGCCTGAACGTCCCAAGTTTCCGTACCCTCACCTGTGCCCTAAGCCTTGCCATTCCCTAACCCTAACCCTAGCCCGGAATGGAAACCCACCACGAGCCCTACACCTTACCCTATGCCGTAGCCTACTCCTGGCCCGTACGCTGGCACTGACCCGTGCGTCACAGCGTAGCCTGACCCTCCCACGTTTCCGTACCCTCACCTGTGCCCTAAGCCTTGCCGTTCCCTAACACTAACCCTAACCCGGGAACGGAAACCCACCACCAGCCCTACACCTTACCCTATGCCTTAGCCTACTCCTGGCCCGTACGCTGGCACTGACCCGTGCGTCAGCACGTAGCCTGACCCTCCCACGTTTCCGTACCCTCACCTGTGCCCTAAGCCTTGCCGTTCCTTAACACTAACCCTAGCCTGGGAACGAAAACCCACCACCAGCCCTACACCTTACTCTATGTCGTAGCCTACTCCTGGCCCGTAAGCTGGCACTGACCCGTGCGTCAGCCCGTAGCCTGACCCTCCCACGTTTCCATACCCTCACCTGTGCCCTAAGCCTTGCCGTTCCCTAACCCTAACCCTAGCCTTGAAAGGAAACCCACCACCAGCCCTACAACTTACCCCCAAGCCGTAGCCTATTCCTGGCCCGTACGCTGGCACTGACCCGTGCGTCAGCATGTAGCCTGACCCTCCCACGTTTGCGGACCCTCACCTGTGCCTTAAGCCTTGCCGTTCCCTAACCCTAACACTAGCCCGGAACGCAAACCCACCAACAGCCCTACACCTTACCCCCATGCTGTAGCCTACTCCTGGCCCGTATGCTGGCACTGACCCATGCGACAGCACGTAGCCTGACCCTCCCACGTTTCCGTACCCTCACCTGTGCCCTAAGCCTTAACGTTCCCTAACACTAACCCTAGCCCGGAACAGAAACCCACCAGCAGCCCTACACCTTACAAGACACTGTAGCCTACTCCTGGCCCGTAAGCTGGCACTGACACGTGCGTCAGCACCTAGCCTGATCCTCCCACGTTTCCGTAACCTCACCTGTGCCCTAAGCCTTGCAATTTCCTAACCCAAACCCTAGCCCGGAACGGAAAACCACCACGAGCCCTACACCTTACCCTACGCCGTAGCCTACTCCTGGCCCATATGCTGGCACTGACCCGTGCGTCACAACGTAGCCTGACCCTCCCACGTTTCCGTACCCTCACCTGTGCCATAAGCGTTGCCGTTCCCTAACACGAACCCTAGCCCGGGAACGGAAACCCACCACCAGCCCTACACATAACCCTATGCCGTAGCCTACTCCTGGCCCGTAAGCTGGCACTGACCCGGGCGTCAGCACGTAGCCCGATCCTCCCACGTTTCCGTACCCTCACCTGTGCCCTAAGCCTTGCCGTTCCATAACCCTAACCCTTGCCCGGAACGGAAACCCACCACCAGCCCTACACCATACCCTACACCGTAGCCTACTCCTGGCCCGTACGCTGGCACTGACCCATGTGTCAGCATGTAGCCTCACCCTCCCACGTTTCCGTAGCCTCACATGTGCCCTAAGCCTTGCCGTTCCCTAACCCTAACCCTAGCCCGGAACGGAAATCCACCACCAGACCTACATCTTACCCTACGCCGTAGCCTACACCTGGCCCGTACGCTGGCACTGACCCGTGCGTCAGCACGTAGCCTGACCCTCCCACGTTTGCGCACCGTCACATGTACCCTAAGCCTTGCCGTTCCCTAACCCTAACCCTAGCCCGGAACGGAAACCCACCACCAGCCCTACACCTTACCCTACGCCGTAGCCTACTCCTGACCCGTACTCTGGCACTGACCCGTGCGTCAGCACGTAGCCTGACCCTCCCACGTTTCCGTACCCTCACATGTGCCCTAAGCCTTGCCGTTCCCTAACCCTAACCCTTGCCCGGAACGGAAACCCACCAACAGCCCTACACCTTACCCTACGCAATAGCGTACTCCTGGCCCGTACGCTGGCACTGACACGTGCGTCAGCACGTAGCCTGACCCTCCCAAGTTTCCATACCCTCACCTGTGCCCTAAGCCTTGTCGTTCCCTAACACTAACCCTAGCCCGGGAATGGAAAGCCACCACCAGCCTACACCTCACCCTATGCCGTAGCCTACTCCTGGCCCGTACGCTGGCACTGACCCGTGCGTCAGCACTTAGCCTGACCCTCCCACGTTTCCGTACCCTCACCTGTGCCCTAAGCCTTTCCGTTCCCTAACACTAACCCTAGCCTGCGAACGAAAACCCACCACCAGCCCTACACCTTACTCTATGCCGTAGCCTACTCCTGGCCCGTAAGCTGGCACTGACCCGTGCATCAGCACGTAGCCTGACCCTCCCACTTTTAAGTACCCTCACCTGTGCCCTAAGCTTTGCCGTTCCCTAACCCTAACCCTAGCCCGGAACGGAAACCCACCACCAGCCCTACACCTTACCCTACGCCGTAGTCTACTCCTGGCCCGTACGCTGGCACTGACCCGTGCGTCAGCACGTAGCCTGACCCTCCCACGTTTCCGTACCCTCACCTGTGCCCTAAGCCTTGCCGTTCCCTAACCTTTAGAATAGAACAGAACGGAAACCCACCACCAGCCCTACACCTTACCCTACGCCGTAGCCTACTCCTGGCACGTACGCTGCCAGTGACCCGTGCGTCAGCACGTAGCCTGACCCTCCCACGTTTCCGTCCCCTCACCTGTGCCCTAAGACTTGCCATTCCCTAACCCTAACCCTAGACCGGAACGGAAACCAACCACCAGCCCTAAACCTTTCCCTACGCCGTAGCCTAATCCTGGCCCATACGCTGGCACTGACCCGTGCCTCAGCATGTAGCCTGACCCTCCCACGTTTCGTTACCCTCACCTGTGCCCTAAGCCTTGACGTTCCCTAACCCTAACCCTAGCCCGGAACGGAAACCCACCAGCAGCCCTAAACCTTTCCCTACGCCGTAGCCTACTCCTGGCCCGTACGCTGGCACTGACATGTTCGTCAGCACGTAGTCTGACCCACCCACGTTTCCGTACCCTCACCTGTGCCCTAAGCCTTGCCGTTCCCTAACCTTTACAATAGCCCAGAACGGAAACCCACCACCAGCCCTACACCTTACCCTACGCCGTAGCCTACTCCTGGTCCGTACGCTGGCACTGACCCGTGCATCAGCACGTAGCCTGACCCTCCCACGTTTCCGTACCCTCACATGTGCCCTAAGCCTTGCCGTTCCCTAACGCTAACCCTAGCCCGGAACGGAAACCCACCAACAGCCCTACACCTTACCCTACGCCGTAGCCTACTCCTGGCCCGTACGCTGGCACTGACCCATGCGTCAACACGTAGCCTGAACCTCCCACGTTTCCTTACCCTCACCTGTGCCCTAAGCCTTGCCGTTCCCTAACCCTAACCCTAGCCCGGAACGGAAACCCACCAACAGCCCTACACCTTACCCCCAAGCTGTAGCCTACTCCTGGCCCGAATGCTGGCACTGACCCATGCGTCAGCACGTAGCCTGACCCTCCCACATTTCCGTACCGTCACCTGTGCCCTAAGCCTTGCTGTTCCCTAACCCTAACCCTAGCCGGAAGAGAAAACCACCACCAGCCCTACAGCTTACCCTATGCCGTAGCCTACTCCTGGCCCGTACGCTGGCACTGACACGTGTATCAGCACGTAGCCTGACCCTCGCACGTTTGCGGACCCTCACCTGTGCCTTAACCCTTGCCGTTCCATAACTCTAACCCTAGCCCGGAACAGAAACCCACCACCAGCCCTACACCATACCCTACACCGTAGCCTACTCCTGGCCCGTACGCTGGCACTGACCCATGTGTCAGCACGTAGCCTGACCCTCCCACGTTTCCGTACCCTCACATATGCCCTAAGCCTTGCCGTTCCCTAACCCTAACCCTAGCCCGGAAGGAAACCCACCACCAGCCCTACACCTTACCCTACGCCGTAGCCTACTCCTGGCCCGTAACCTGGCACTGACCCGTGCGTCAGCTCGTAGCCCGATCCTCCCACGTTTCCGTACCCTCACCTGTGCCCTAAGCATTGCCGTTCCCTAACACTAACCCTAGCCCGGAACAGAAACCCACCAGCAGCCCTAAACCTTACCCTATGCCGTAGCCTAATCCTGGCCCGTACGGTGGCACTGACCCGTACGTCAGCACGTAGCCTAAACATCCCAAGTTTCCGTACCCTCACCTGTGCCCTAAGCCTTGCCATTCCCTAACCCTAACCCTAGCCCAGAACGGAAACCCACCACCAGCCCTACACCTTACCCTATGCCGTAGCCTACTCCTGGCCCGTACGCTGGCACTGACCCGTGCGTCAGCACGTAGCCTGACCCTCCCACGTTTCCGTACCCTCACCTGTGCCCTAAGCCTTGCCGTTCCCTAACACTAACCCTAGCCCGGGAACGGAAACCCACCACCAGCCCTACACCTTACCCTATGCCTTAGCCTACTCCTGGCCCGTACGCTGGCACTGACCCGTGCGTCAGCACGTAGCCTGACCCTCCCATGTTTCCGTACCCTGACCTGTGCCCTAAGCCTTGCCGTTCCCTAACACTAACCCTAGCCTGGGAACGAAAACCCACCACCAGCCCTACACCTTACTCTATGCCGTAGCCTACTCCTGGCCCGTAAGCTGGCACTGACCCGTGCGTCAGCATGTAGCCTGACCCTCCCTCGTTTGCGGACCCTCACCTGTGCCTTAAGCCTTGCCGTTCCCTAACCCTAACCCTAGCCCGGAACGCAAACCCACCAACAGCCCTACACCTTACCCCCATGCTGAAGCCTACTCCTGGCCCGTATGCTGGCACTGACCCATGCGACAGCACGTAGCCTGACCCTCCCACGTTTCCGCACCCTCACCTGTGCCCTAAGCCTTGCCGTTCCCTAACACTAACCCTAGCCCGGAACAGAAACCCACCAGCAGCCCTACACCTTACCCTACACCGTAGCCTACTCCTGGCCCGTAAGCTGGCACTGACCCGTGCGTCAGCACGTAGCCCGATCCTCCCACGTTTCCGTACCCTCACCTGTGCCCTAAGACTTGCCATTCCTTAACCCTAACCCTAGCCCGGAACGGAAACCCACCACGAGCCCTACATCTAACCCTACGCCGTAGCCTACTCCTGGCCCGTACGCTGGCACTGACCCGTGCGTCACAACGTAGCCTGACCATCCCACGTTTCCGTACCCTCACCTGTGCCCTAAGCCTTGCCGTTCCCTAACACTAACCCTAGCCCGGGAACGGAAACCCACCACCAGCCCTACACCTCACCCTATGCCGTAGCCTACTCCTGGCCCGTACGCTGGCACTGACCCATGCGTCAGCACGTAGCCTGACCCTCCCACGTTTCGTTACCCTCACCTGTGCCCTAAGACTTGCCGTTCCCTAACCCTAACCCTAGCCTTGAACGGAAACCCACCACCAGCCCTACAACTTACCCCCAAGCCGTAGCCTACTCCTGGCCCGTACGCTGGCACTGACCCGTGCGTCAGCATGTAGCCTGACCCTCCCACGTTTGCGGACCCTCACCTGTGCCTTAAGCCTTGCCGTTCCCTAACCCTAACCCTAGCCCGGAACGCAAACCCACCACCAGCCCTACACCATACCCTACACCGTAGCCTACTCCTGGCCCGTACGGTGGCACTGACCCATGTGTCAGCACGTAGCCTGACCCTCCCACGTTTCCGTACCCTCACATGTGCCCTAAGCCTTGCAGTTCCCTAACCCTAACCCTAGCCCGGAATGGAAAACCACCACCAGTCCTACACCTTACCCTACGCCGTAGCCTACTCCTGGCCCGTACGCTGGCACTGACCCGTGCGTCAGCACGTAGCCTGACCCTCCCACGTTTCCGTACCCTCACATGTGCCCTAAGCCTTGCCGTTCCCTAACCCTAACCCTACCCCGGAATGGAAACCCACAAACAGCCCTACACCTTACCCTACGCCATAGCCTACTCCTGGCCCGTACGCTGGCACTGACCCGTGCGTCAGCACGTAGCCTGACCCTCCCACGTTTCCGTACCCTCACCTGTGCCCTAAGCCTTGCCGTTCCATAACCCTAACCCTAGCCCGGAACGGAAACCCACCAACAGCCCTACACCTTACCCTACGCCATAGCCTACTCCTGGCCCGTATGCTGGCACTGACCCGTGCGTCAGCACGTAGCCTGACCCTCCCACGTTTCCGCACCCTCACCTGTGCCCTAAACCTTGCCATTCCCTAACCCTAACTGTAGCCCTGAAAGAAAACCCACCACCAGCCCTACACTTTACCCCCAAGCCGTAGCCTACTCCTAGCCCGTACGCTGGCACTGACCCGTGCGTCAGCACGTAGCCTGAACCTCCCACGTTTGCGTACCCTCACCTGTGCCCTAAGCCTTGCCGTTCCCTAACCCTAACCCTACCCTGGAACGGAAACCCACCACCAGCCCTACACCTTACCCTACGCCGTAGCCTACTCCTGGCCCGTACGCTGGCACTGAACCGTGCGTGAGCACGTAGACTGAACCTCCCACGTGTCCGTACCTTCACCTGTGCCCTAAGACTTGCCGTTCCCTAACCCTTAGCCTAGCCCGGAACTGTAACCCACCACCAGCCCTACACCTTACCCTACACCATAGCCTACTCCTGGCCCGTAAGCTGGCACTGACCCGTGCGTCAGCACGTAGCCCGATCCTCCCACGTTTCCATACCCTCACCTGTGCCCTAAGCCTTGCCGTTCCCGAACACTAACCCTAGCCCGGAACAGAAAACCACCAGCAGCCCTAAACCTTACCCTATGCCGTAGCCTACTCCTGGACCGTAAGCTGGCACTGACCCGGGCGTCAGCACATAGCCCGATCCTCCCACGTTTCCGTACCCTCACCTGTGCCCTAAGCGTTGCCGTTCCCTAACCCTAACCCTAGCCCGGAACGGAAAACCACCAGCAGCCCTACACCTTACCCCCAAGCTGTAGCCTACACCTGGCCCGTACGCGGGCACTGACCCGTGCGTCAGCCCGTAGCCTGACCCTCCCACGTTTCCGTACCCTCACCTGTGCCCTAAGCCTTGCCATTCCCTAACCCTAACCCTAGCCCGGAGACAGAAATCCACCACGAGCCCTACACCTTACCGTAGGCCGTAGCCTACTCCTGGCCCGTACGCTGGCACTGACCCGTGCGTCACAACGTAGCCTGACCCTCCCACGTTTCCGTACCCTCACCTGTGCCCTAAGCCTTGCCCTTCCCTAACCCTAACCCTAGCCGGAACAGAAACCCACCACCAGCCCTACACCTTACCCTACGCCGTAGACTACTCCTGGTCCGTACGCTGGCACTGACACCTGTATCAGCACGTAGCCTGACCCTGCCACGTTTCCTTAACCTCACCTGTCCCCTAAGCCTTGCCGTTCCCTAACCCTAACCCTAGCCCGGAATGGAAACCCACCACCAGCCCTACACCTTACCTTACGCCATAGCCTACTCCTAGCCCGTACGCTGGCACTGACCAGTGCGTCAGCCCGTAGCCTGACCCTCCCACGTTTGCGTACCCTCACCTGTGCCCTAAGCCTTGCCATTCCCTAACCCTAACCCTAGCCCGGAGACGGAAACCCACCACGAGCCCTATACCTTACCGTAGGCCGTAGCCTACTCCTGGCCCGTACGCTGTCACTGACCCGTGCGTCACAACGTAGCCTGACCCTCCCACGTTTCCGTACCCTCACCTGTGCCCTAAGCCTTGCCGTTCCCTAACCCTAACCCTAGCCGGAACAGAAACCCACCACCAGCCCTACACCTTACCCTACGCCGTAGACTACTCCTGGTCCGTACGCTGGCACTGACACGTGTATCAGCACGTAGCCAGACCCTGCCACGTTTCCTTAACCTCACCTGTCCCCTAAGCCTTGCCGTTCCCTAACCCTAACCCTAGCCCGGAATGGAAACCCACCACCAGCCCTACACCTTGCCTTACGCCATAGCCTACTCCTAGCCCGTACGCTGGCACTGACCAGTGCGTCAGCACGTAGCCTGACCCTCCCACGTTTCCTTACCCTTACATGTGCCCTAAGCCTTGCCGTTCCCTAACCCTAACCCTAGCGCGGAACGGAAACCCACCACCAGCCCTACACCTTACCCTACGCCGTAGCCTACTCCTGGCCCGTACAATGGCACTGACCCGTGCGTCACCACGTAGCCTGACCCTCCCACGTTTCCGTACACTCACCTGTGCCCTAAGCCTTGCCGTTCACTAACACTAACCCTAGCCCGGAAACGGAAACCCAGCACCAGCCCTACACCTTACCCTATGCCGTAGCCTACTCCTGGCCCGTACACTGGCACTGACCCGTGCGTCAGCACGTAGCCTGACACTCCCACGTTTCCGTACCCTCACCTGTGCCCTAAGCCTTGCTGTTCCCTAACCCTAACCCTAGCCTGGAACGGAAACCCACCACCGGCCCTACACCTTACCCCCAAGCCGTAGCCTACTCCTGGCCCGTACGCTGGCACAGACCCGTGCGTCAGCACGTAGCCTGACCCTCCCACGTTTGCGGACCCTCAACTGTGCCTTAAGCCTTGCCGTTCCCTAACCCTAACCCTAGCCCTGAACGGAAACCCACCACCAGCCCTACACCTTACCCTACACCGTAGCCTACTCCTGGCCCGTAAGCTGGCACTGACCCGTGCGTCAGCTCGCAGCCCGATCCTCCCACGTTTCCGTACCCTCTCCTGTGCCCTAAGCCTTGCCGTTCCCTAACATTAACCCTAGCCCAGAACAGAAACCCACCAGCAGCCCTAAACCTTACCCTATGCCGTAGCCTAATCCTGGCCCGTACGCTGGCACTGACCCATACGTCAGCACGTAGCCTGAACATCCCAAGTTTCCGTACCCTCACCTGTGCCCTAAGCCTTGCCATTCCCTAACCCTAACCCTAGCCCGGAACGGAAACCCACCACGAAACCTACACCTTACCCTACGCCGTAGACTACTCCTGGCCCGTACGCTGGCACTGACACGTGTATCAGCACGTAGCCTGACCCTCCCACGTTTCCTTACCTTCACCTGTCCCCTAAGCCTTGCCGTTCCCTAACCCTAACCCTAGCCCGGAACGGAAACCCACCACCAGCCCTACACCTTACCTTACGCCGTAGCCTACTCCTAGCCCGTACTCTGGCACTGACCCGTGCATCAGCACGTAGCCTGACCCTCCCACGTTTCCTTACCCTTACATGTGCCCTAAGCCTTGCCCTTCCCTAACACTGACCCTAGCCCGGAACGGAAATCCACCACCAGCCTTACACCTTACCCTACGCCGTAGCCTACTCCTGGCCCGTACAATGGCACTGACCCGTGCGTCACCACGTAGACTGACCCTCCCACGTTTCCGTACCCTCAACTGTGCCCTAAGCCTTGCCGTTCACTTACACTAACCCTTGCCCGGAAAACGGAAACCCTCCACCAGCCCTACACCTTACCCTATGCCATAGCCTACTCCTGGCCCCTACGCTGGCACTGACCCGTGCGTCAGCACGTAGCCTGACACACCCACGTTTCCGTACCCTCACCTGTGCCCTAAGCCTTGCAGTTCCCTAACACTAACCATAGCCTAGAACGGAAAACCACCACCGGCCCTACACCTTACCCCCAAGCCGTAGCCTACTCCTGGCCCGTACGCTGGCACTGACCCGTGCGTCAGCACGTAGCCTGACCCTCCCACGTTTGCAGACCCTCAACTGTGCCCTAAGCCTTGCCGTTCCCTAACCCTAACCCTAGCCCGGAACGGAAACCCACCACCAGCCCTACACCTTACCCTACGCCGTAGCCTACTCCTGGCCCGTACGCTGGCACTGACCCGTGCGTCAGCGCATAGCCTGACCCTCCCACGTTTCCATACTGTCACATGTGCCCTAAGCCTTGCCGTTCCCTAACCCTAACCCTAGCCCGGAACGGAAACCCACCACCAGCCCTAAACCTTACCCTATGCCGTAGCCTACTCCTGGCCCGTACTCTGGCACTGACCCGTGCGTCAGCACGTAGCCTGGCCCTCCCACGTTTCTGTACCCTCACATGTTCCCTATACCTTGCCGTTCCCTAACCCTAACCCTAGCCCGGAACGGAAACCCACCAACAGCCCTACACATTACCCTACGCCGTAGCCTACTCCTGGCCCGTACGCTGGCACTGACCCGTGCGTCAGCACGTAGCCTGACCCTCCCAAGTTTCCATACCCTCACCTGTGCCCTAAGCCTTGCCGTTCCATAACCCTAACCCTAGCCAGAAACGGAAACCCACCAACAGCCCTACACCTTACCCCCAAGCTGTAGCCTACTCCTGGCCCGTATGCTGGCACTGACCCATGCGTCAGCTCGTAGCCAGACACTCCCACGTTTCCGCACCCTCACCTGTGCCCTAAACCTTGCCGTTCCCTAACCCTAACGCTAGCCCGGAACGAAAACACACAACCAGCCCTACACTTTACACCAAGCCGTAGCCTACTCCTAGCCCGTACGCTGGCAGTGACCCATGCGTCAGCACGTAGCCTGAACCTCCCACGTTTGCGTACCCTCACCTGTGCCCTAAGCCTTGCCGTTCCCTAACCCTAACCCTACCCTGGAACGGAAACCCACCACCAGCCCTACACCTTACCCTGCGCCGTAGCCTACTCCTGGCCCGTACGCTGGCACGGACTCGTGCGTTAGCACGTAGCCTGACCCTCCCACGTTTCCGTACCCTCACCTGTGCCCTAAGCCTTGCCGTTCCCTAACCCTTAGCCTAGCCCGGAACTGTAACCCACCACCAGCCCTACACCTTACCCTACGCCGTAGCCTACTCCTGGCCCGTAAGCTGGCACTGACCCGTGCGTCAGCACGTAGCCCGACCCTCCAACGTTGCCGTACCCTCACCTGTGCCCTAAGCCTTGCCGTTCCCTAAAACTAACCCTAGCCCGGAACAGAAACCCACCACCAGCCCTAAACCTTACCCTATGCCGTAGACTACTCCTGGCCCGTAGGCTGGCACTGACCCGTACGTCAGCACGTAGGCTGACCCTCCCACGTTTCCGTACCCTCACCTGTACCCTAAGCCTTGCCGTTCCCTAACCCTAACCCTAGCCCAGAACGGAAACCCACCACCAGCCCTACACCTTACCCCCAAGCCGTAGCCTACTCCTGGCCCGTACGCTGGCACTGACCCGTGCGTCACAACGTAGCCTGACCCTCCCACGTTTCCGTACGCTCACCTGTGCCCTAAGCCTTGCCATTCCCTAACCGTAACCCTAGCCCGGAACGGAAACCCACCACTAGCCCTACACCTTACCCTACGCCGTAGCCTACTCCTGGCCCGTACGCTGGCACTGACCCGTGCGTCAGCACGTAGCCTGACCCTCCCACGTTTCCGTACCCTCACCTGTGCCCTAAGCCTTGCCGTTCCCTAACACTAACCCTAGCCCGGGAACGGAAACCCACCACCAGCCCTACACCTTACCCTATGCCGTAGCCTACTCCTGGCCCGTACGCTGGCACTGATCCATGCGTCAGCACGTAGCCTGACACTCCCACGTTTCCGTACCCTCACCTGTGCCCTAAGACTTGCCGTTCCCTAACCCTAACCCTAGCCTTGAACGAAAACCCACCACCAGCCCTACAACTTACCCCCACGCCGTAGCCTACTCCTGGCCCGTACGCTGGCACTGACCCGTGCGTCAGCATGTAGCCTGACCCTCCCACGTTTGCGGACCCTCACCTGTGCCTTAAGCCTTGCCGTTCCATAACCTTAACCCTAGCCCGGAACGCAAACCCACCACCAGCCCTACACCATACCCTACACCGTAGCCTACTCCTGGCCCGTAAGCTGGCACTGACCCATGTGTCAGCACGTACCCTGACCCTCCCACGTTTCCGTACCCTCACATGTGCCCTAAGCCTTGCAGTTCCCTAACCCTAACCCTAGCCCGGAACGGAAGCCCACCACCAGTCCTACACCTTACCCTACGCCGTAGCCTACTCCTGGCCCGTACGCTGGCACTGACCCGTGCGTCAGCATGTAGTCTGACCCTCCAACGTTTCCGTACCCTCACCTGGGCCCTAAGCCTTGCCGTTCCCTAATCCTAACCCTAGCCTGGAACGGAAACCCACGACCAGCTCTACACTTTAACCTACGCCGTAGCCTACTCCTGGCCCGTACGCTGGCACTGACCCGTGCGTCAGCACGTAGCCTGACCCTCCCACGTTTCTGTAACCTCACCTGTGCCCTAAGCCTTGCTGTTCCCTGACCCTAACCCTAGCCCGGAACGGAAACCCACCAGCAGCTCTACACCTTACCCTACGCAATAGCCTACTCCTGGCCCGTACTCTGGCACTGACACGTGCGTCAGCATGTAGCCTGACCCTCCCACGTTTCCGTACCCTCACCTGTGCCCTAAGCCTTGCCGTTCCCTAACCCTAACCCTACCCCGGAACGTAAACCCACCACCAGCCTACATCATACCTTTCACTGTAGCCTACTCATGGCCCGAACACTGGCACGGAGCCGTACGTCAGAACGTAGGCCCACCCACCCACGTTTCCGTACCCTCACCTATGCCCTAAGCCTTGCCGTTCCTTAACCCTAACCGTAGCCCGGAACGGAAACCCACCACCAGCCCTGCACCTTAACCCCAAGCCTTAGCCTACTTCTGGCCTGTACGCTGGCACTGACCCGTGTGTCAGCACGTAGCCTGAACATGCCAAGTTTCCGTACCCTCACCTGTGCTCTAAGCCTTGCCGTTCCCTAACCCTAACCCTAGCCTGGAACGGAAACCCACCACCAGCCCTACACCTTACCCTACGCCGTAGCCTACTCCTGGCCCGTACGCTGGCACTGAACCGTGCGTCAGCACGTAGCCTGACCCTCCCACGTTTCCGTACCCTCACCTGTGCCCTAAGCCTTGCCGTTCCCTAACCCTTAGCCTAGCCCAGAAGTGTAACCCACCACCAGCCCTACACCTTACCCTACACCGTAGCCTACTCCTGCCCCGTAAGCTGGCACTGACACGTGCGTCAGCTCGTAGCCCGATCCTCCCACGATTGCGTACCCTCACCTGTGCCCTAAGACTTGCCGTTCCCTAACCCTAACCCTAGCCTGGAACGGAAACCCACCACCAGCCCTACACCTTACCCTACGCCGTAGCATACTCCTGGCCCGTACGCTGGCACTGAACCGTGCGTCAGCACGTAGCCTGACCCTCCCACGTTTCCGTACCCTCACCTGTGCCCAAAGCCTTGCCGTTCCCTAACCCTTAGCCTAGCCCAGAAGTGTAACCCACCACCAGCCCTACACCTTACCCTACACCGTAGCCTACTCCTGGCCCATAAGCTGGCAATGACCCGTGCGTCAGCTCGTAGCCCGATCCTCCCACGTTTCCGTACCCTCACCTGTGCCCTAAGACTTGCCGTTCCCTAACCCTAACCCTAGCCTGGAACGGAAACCCACCACCAGCCCTACACCTTACCCTACGCCGTAGCCTACTCCTGGCCCGTACGCTGGCACTGACCCGTACGTCAGCACGTAGCCTGAACGTCCCAAGTTTCCGTACCCTCACCTGTGCCCTAAGCCTTGCCATTCCCTAACCCTAACCCTAGCCCGGAATGGAAACCCACCACGAGCCCTACACCTTACCCTATGCCGTAGCCTACTCCTGGCCCGTACGCTGGCACTGACCCGTGCGTCACAGCGTAGCCTGACCCTCCCACGTTTCCGTACCCTCACCTGTGCCCTAAGCCTTGCCGTTCCCTAACACTAACCCTAACCCGGGAACGGAAACCCACCACCAGCCCTACACCTTACCCTATGCCTTAGCCTACTCCTGGCCCGTACGCTGGCACTGACCCGTGCGTCAGCACGTAGCCTGACCCTCCCACGTTTCCGTACCCTCACCTGTGCCCTAAGCCTTGCCGTTCCTTAACACTAACCCTAGCCTGGGAACGAAAACCCACCACCAGCCCTACACCTTACTCTATGTCGTAGCCTACTCCTGGCCCGTAAGCTGGCACTGACCCGTGCGTCAGCCCGTAGCCTGACCCTCCCACGTTTCCATACCCTCACCTGTGCCCTAAGCCTTGCCGTTCCCTAACCCTAACCCTAGCCTTGAAAGGAAACCCACCACCAGCCCTACAACTTACCCCCAAGCCGTAGCCTATTCCTGGCCCGTACGCTGGCACTGACCCGTGCGTCAGCATGTAGCCTGACCCTCCCACGTTTGCGGACCCTCACCTGTGCCTTAAGCCTTGCCGTTCCCTAACCCTAACACTAGCCCGGAACGCAAACCCACCAACAGCCCTACACCTTACCCCCATGCTGTAGCCTACTCCTGGCCCGTATGCTGGCACTGACCCATGCGACAGCACGTAGCCTGACCCTCCCACGTTTCCGTACCCTCACCTGTGCCCTAAGCCTTAACGTTCCCTAACACTAACCCTAGCCCGGAACAGAAACCCACCAGCAGCCCTACACCTTACAAGACACTGTAGCCTACTCCTGGCCCGTAAGCTGGCACTGACACGTGCGTCAGCACCTAGCCTGATCCTCCCACGTTTCCGTAACCTCACCTGTGCCCTAAGCCTTGCAATTTCCTAACCCAAACCCTAGCCCGGAACGGAAAACCACCACGAGCCCTACACCTTACCCTACGCCGTAGCCTACTCCTGGCCCATATGCTGGCACTGACCCGTGCGTCACAACGTAGCCTGACCCTCCCACGTTTCCGTACCCTCACCTGTGCCATAAGCGTTGCCGTTCCCTAACACGAACCCTAGCCCGGGAACGGAAACCCACCACCAGCCCTACACATAACCCTATGCCGTAGCCTACTCCTGGCCCGTAAGCTGGCACTGACCCGGGCGTCAGCACGTAGCCCGATCCTCCCACGTTTCCGTACCCTCACCTGTGCCCTAAGCCTTGCCGTTCCATAACCCTAACCCTTGCCCGGAACGGAAACCCACCACCAGCCCTACACCATACCCTACACCGTAGCCTACTCCTGGCCCGTACGCTGGCACTGACCCATGTGTCAGCATGTAGCCTCACCCTCCCACGTTTCCGTAGCCTCACATGTGCCCTAAGCCTTGCCGTTCCCTAACCCTAACCCTAGCCCGGAACGGAAATCCACCACCAGACCTACATCTTACCCTACGCCGTAGCCTACACCTGGCCCGTACGCTGGCACTGACCCGTGCGTCAGCACGTAGCCTGACCCTCCCACGTTTCCGCACCGTCACATGTACCCTAAGCCTTGCCGTTCCCTAACCCTAACCCTAGCCCGGAACGGAAACCCACCACCAGCCCTACACCTTACCCTACGCCGTAGCCTACTCCTGACCCGTACTCTGGCACTGACCCGTGCGTCAGCACGTAGCCTGACCCTCCCACGTTTCCGTACCCTCACATGTGCCCTAAGCCTTGCCGTTCCCTAACCCTAACCCTTGCCCGGAACGGAAACCCACCAACAGCCCTACACCTTACCCTACGCAATAGCGTACTCCTGGCCCGTACGCTGGCACTGACACGTGCGTCAGCACGTAGCCTGACCCTCCCAAGTTTCCATACCCTCACCTGTGCCCTAAGCCTTGTCGTTCCCTAACACTAACCCTAGCCCGGGAATGGAAAGCCACCACCAGCCTACACCTCACCCTATGCCGTAGCCTACTCCTGGCCCGTACGCTGGCACTGACCCGTGCGTCAGCACTTAGCCTGACCCTCCCACGTTTCCGTACCCTCACCTGTGCCCTAAGCCTTTCCGTTCCCTAACACTAACCCTAGCCTGCGAACGAAAACCCACCACCAGCCCTACACCTTACTCTATGCCGTAGCCTACTCCTGGCCCGTAAGCTGGCACTGACCCGTGCATCAGCACGTAGCCTGACCCTCCCACTTTTAAGTACCCTCACCTGTGCCCTAAGCTTTGCCGTTCCCTAACCCTAACCCTAGCCCGGAACGGAAACCCACCACCAGCCCTACACCTTACCCTACGCCGTAGTCTACTCCTGGCCCGTACGCTGGCACTGACCCGTGCGTCAGCACGTAGCCTGACCTTCCCACATTTCCGTACCCTCACCTGTACCCTAAGCCTTGCCGTTCCCTCACCCTAACCCTAGTACCGAACGGAAACCCACCAGCAGCCCTACATCAAACCCCCAAGCCATAGCCGACTTCTGGCCCGTACGCTGGCACTTAACTGTGCGTCAGCACGCAGCCTGACCCTCCCACGTTTCCGTACCCTCACCTGTGCCCTAAGCCTTGCCGTTCCCTAACCCTAACCCTAGCCCGGAACGGAAACCCACCACCAGCCCTAAACCTTTCCCTACGGGGTAGCCTACTCCTCGCCCGTACGCTGACACTGACCCATTCGTCAGCATGTAGTTTGACCCTCCCACGTTTCCGTACCCTCACCTGTGCCCTAAGCCTTGCCGTTCCCTAACCGTAACCCTAGCCCGGAACGGAAACCCACCACCAGCCCTACACCTTACCGTACGCCGTAGCCTACTCCTGGCCCGTACGCTGGCACTGACCAGTGCGTCAGCACGTAGCCAGACCCTCCCACGTTTCCGTACCCTCACCTGTGCCCTAAGCCTTGCCGTTCCCTAACCCTAACCCTAGCCCGGAACGGAAACGCACCACCAGCCCTGCACCTTTCCCTACGACGTAGCCTACTCCTGGCCCGTACGCTGGCACTGACCCATGCGTCAGCACGTAGCCTGACCCTCCCACGTTTCCGTACCCTCACCTATGCCGTAAGCCTTGCCGTTCCCTAACCCGAACCCCAGCCCGGAACGGAAACCCACCTCCAGCCCTACACTTTACCCTACGCCGTAGCCTCCTCCTAGCCCGTACGCTGGCACTGACCCATGCGTCTGCACGTAGCCTGACCGTCCCACGTTTCCTTACCCTCACCTGTGCCCTAAGCCTTGCCATTCCCTAACCCTAACCCTAGACCGGAACGGAAACCAACCACCAGCCCTAAACCTTTCCCTACGCCGTAGCCTAATCCTGGCCCATACGCTGGCACTGACCCGTGCCTCAGCATGTAGCCTGACCCTCCCACGTTTCGTTACCCTCACCTGTGCCCTAAGCCTTGACGTTCCCTAACCCTAACCGTAGCCCGGAACGGAAACCCACCACCAGCCCTAAACCTTTCCCTACACCGTAGCCTACTCCTGGCCCGTACGCTGGCACTGACACGTTCGTCAGCACGTAGTCTGACCCACCCACGTTTCCGTACCCTCACCTGTGCCCTAAGCCTTGCCGTTCCTTAACCCTAACCGTAGCCCGGAACGGAAACCCACCACCAGCCCTGCACCTTAACCCCAAGCCTTAGCCTACTTCTGGCCTGTACGCTGGCACTGACCCGTGCGTCAGCACGTAGCCTGATCATGCCAAGTTTCCGTACCCTCACCTGTGCTCTAAGGCTTGCCGTTCCCTAACCCGAAACCTAGCCTGGAAGAGAAACCCACCACCAGCCCTACACTTTACCCTACGCCGTAGCCTAATCCTGGCCCGTACGCTGGCACTGACCAGTGCGTCAGCACGTAGCCTGACCATCCCACGTTTCCGTACCCTCACATGTGCCCTAAGCCTTGCCGTTCCCTAACCGTAACCCTAGCCCGAAACGGAAACCCATCACCAGACCTACACCTTACCCTACGAGGTAGCCTACTCCTGGCCCGTACGCTGGCACTGACCCATGCATCAGCACGTAGCCTGACCCTCCCACGTTTCCGTACCCTCACATGTGCCCTAAGCCTTGCCGTTCCCTAACGCTAACCCTAGCCCGGAACGGAAACCCACCACCAGCCCTACACCTTACCCTACGCCGTAGCCTACTCCTGGCCCGTACGCTGGCACTGACCCATGCGTCAACACGTAGCCTGAACCTCCCACGTTTCCTTACCCTCACCTGTGCCCTAAGCCTTGCCGTTCCCTAAGCCTAACCCTAGCCCGGAACGGAAACCCACCAACAGCCCTACACCTTACCCCCAAGCTGTAGCCTACTCCTGGCCCGTATGCTGGCACTGACCCATGCGTCAGCACGTAGCCTGACCCTCCCACATTTCCGTACCATCACCTGTGCCCTAAGCCTTGCTGTTCCCTAACCCTAACCCTAGCCGGAACAGAAAACCACCACCAGCCCTACAGCTTACCCTATGCCGTAGCCTACTCCTGGCCCGTACGCTGGCACTGACACGTGTATCAGCACGTAGCCTGACCCTCCCACGTTTCCTTACCTTCACCTGTCCCCTAAGACTTGCCGTTGCCTAACCCTAACCCTAGCCGGAAAAGGAAACTCACAACCAGCCCTACACCTTACCCACAAGCCTTAGCCTACTCCTGGTCCGTACACTGGCACTGACCCGTGCGTCAGCACGTAGCCTGACCCTCCCACTTTTAAGTACCCTCACCTGTGCCCTAAGCTTTGCCGTTCCCTAACCCTAACCCTAGCCCAGAACGGAAACCCACCACCAGCCCTACACCTTACCCTACGCCGTAGTCTACTCCTGGCCCGTACGCTGGCACTGACCCGTGCGTCAGCACGTAGCCTGACCTTCCCACATTTCCGTACCCTCACCTGTACCCTAAGCCTTGCCGTTCCCTCACCCTAACCCTAGTACCGAACGGAAACCCACCAGCAGCCCTACATCAAACCCCCAAGCCATAGCCTACTTCTGGCCCGTACGCTGGCACTGAACCGTGCGTCAGCACGTAGCCTGACCCTCCCACGTTTCCGTACCCTCACCTGTGCCCTAAGCCTTGCCGTTCCCTAACCCTAACCCTAGCCCGGAACGGAAACCCACCACCAGCCCTAAACCTTTCCCTACGGGGTAGCCTACTCCTCGCCGGTACGCTGGCACTGACCCGTTCGTCAGCATGTAGTTTGACCCTCCCACGTTTCCGTACCCTCACCTGTGCCCTAAGCCTTGCCGTTCCCTAACCGTAACCCTAGCCCGGAACGGAAACCCACCACCAGCCCTACACCTTACCGTACGCCGTAGCCTACCCCTGGCCCGTACGCTGGCACTGACCCTTGCGTCTGCACGTAGCCTGACCCTCCCACGTTTCCATACTCTCACCTGGGCCCTAAGCCTTGCCGTTCCCTAGCCCTAACCCTACACCAGAACGGAAACCCACCACCGGCCCTACAACTTACCCCAAAGCCGTAGCCTGCTCCTGGCCCGTACGCTGAGACTGACCTGTGCGTCAGTACGTAGCGTGACACTCCCACGTTTCGGTACCCTCACCTGTGCACTAAGCCTTACCGTTCCCTAACCCCTAGCCCGGAACGGAAACCCACCACCAGCCCTACACTTTACCCTACGCCGTAGCCTACTCCTGACCCGTACGCTGGCACTGACACGTGCGTCAGTACGTAGCATGACCCTCCCACGTTTCCGTACCCTCACCTGTGCCCTAAGCCTTGACGTTCCCTAACCCTAACCCTAGCCCGGAACAGAAACCAACCACCAGCCCTAGACCTTACCCTACGCCGTAGCCTACTCCTGGCCTCTACGCTGGCACTGACCCGTGCGTCACCACGTAGTCTGACCCTCCCACGTATCCGTACCCTCACCTGTGCTCTAAGCCTTGCTGTTCCATAAACCTAACCCTAGCCCAGAACGGAAACCGACCACCAGCCCTACACCTTACCCCCAAGCCGTAGCCTACTCCTGGCCCGTACGCTGGCACTGACCCGTGCGTCAGCAACTAGCCTGACCCTCCCAGGTTTCCGTACCCTCACCTGTGCCCTAAGCCTTGCCGTTCCCTAACCTTTAGAATAGCACAGAACGGAAACCCACCACCAGCCCTACACCTTACCCTACGCCGTAGCCTACTCCTGGCCCGTACGCTGCCAGTGACCCGTGCGTCAGCACGTAGCCTGACCCTCCCACGTTTCCGTCCCCTCACCTGTGCCCTAAGCCTTGCCATTCCCTAACCCTAACCCTACACCGGAACGGAAACCAACCACCAGCCCTAAACCTTTCCCTACGCCGTAGCCTAATCCTGGCCCGTACGCTGGCACTGACCAGTGCGTCAGCACGTAGCCAGACCCTCCCACGTTTCCGTACCCTCACCTGTGCCCTAAGCCTTGCCGTTCCCTAACCCTAACCCTAGCCTGGAACGGAAACCCACCACCAGCCCTAAACCTTTCCCTACGGGGTAGCCTACTCCTCGCCCGTACGCTGACACTGACCCATTCGTCAGCATGTAGTTTGACCCTCCCACGTTTCCGTACCCTCACCTGTGCCCTAAGCCTTGCCGTTCCCTAACCGTAACCCTAGCCCGGAACGGAAACCCACCACCAGCCCTACACCTTACCGTACGCCGTAGCCTACTCCTGGCCCGTACGCTGGCACTGACCAGTGCGTCAGCACGTAGCCAGACCCTCCCACGTTTCCGTACCCTCACCTGTGCCCTAAGCCTTGCCGTTCCCTAACCCTAACCCTAGCCCGGAACGTAAACGCACCACCAGCCCTGCACCTTTCCCTACGACGTAGCCTACTCCTGGCCCGTACGCTGGCACTGACCCATGCGTCAGCACGTAGCCTGACCCTCCCACGTTTCCGTACCCTCACCTGTGCCCTAAGCCTTGCCATTCCCTAACCCTAACCCTAGACCGGAACGGAAACCAACCACCAGCCCTAAACCTTTCCCTACGCCGTAGCCTAATCCTGGCCCATACGCTGGCACTGACCCGTGCCTCAGCATGTAGCCTGACCCTCCCACGTTTCGTTACCCTCACCTGTGCCCTAAGCCTTGCCGTTCCCTAAGCCTAACCCTAGCCCGGAACGGAAACCCACCAACAGCCCTACACCTTACCCCCAAGCTGTAGCCTACTCCTGGCCCGTATGCTGGCACTGACCCATGCGTCAGCACGTAGCCTGACCCTCCCACATTTCCGTACCATCACCTGTGCCCTAAGCCTTGCTGTTCCCTAAACCTAACCCTAGCCGGAACAGAAAACCACCACCAGCCCTACA
This sequence comes from Mesoplodon mirus, assembly GCF_964341445.2. Classification (NCBI taxonomy): domain Eukaryota; kingdom Metazoa; phylum Chordata; class Mammalia; order Artiodactyla; family Ziphiidae; genus Mesoplodon; species Mesoplodon mirus. Next base: position 103,272,987 of record NC_138987.1, on the reverse strand, counting down.
GCTTACCCTATGCCGTAGCCTACTCCTGGCCCGTACGCTGGCACTGACACGTGTATCAGCACGTAGCCTGACCCTCCCACGTTTCCTTACCTTCACCTGTCCCCTAAGACTTGCCGTTGCCTAACCCTAACCCTAGCCGGAAAAGGAAACTCACCACCAGCCCTACACCTTACCCACAAGCCTTAGCCTACTCCTGGTCCGTACACTGGCACTGACCCATGCGTCAGCACGTAGCCTGACCCTCCCACTTTTAAGTACCCTCACCTGTGCCCTAAGCTTTGCCGTTCCCTAACCCTAACCCTAGCCCAGAACGGAAACCCACCACCAGCCCTACACCTTACCCTACGCCGTAGTCTACTCCTGGCCCGTACGCTGGCACTGACCCGTGCGTCAGCACATAGCCTGACCTTCCCACATTTCCGTACCCTCACCTGTACCCTAAGCCTTGCCGTTCCCTCACCCTAACCCTAGTACCGAACGGAAACCCACCAGCAGCCCTACATCAAACCCCCAAGCCATAGCCTACTTCTGGCCCGTACGCTGGCACTGAACCGTGCGTCAGCACGTAGCCTGACCCTCCCACGTTTCCGTACCCTCACCTGTGCCCTAAGCCTTGCCGTTCCCTAACCCTAACCCTAGCCCGGAACGGAAACCCACCACCAGCCCTAAACCTTTCCCTACGGGGTAGCCTACTCCTCGCCGGTACGCTGGCACTGACCCGTTCGTCAGCATGTAGTTTGACCCTCCCACGTTTCCGTACCCTCACCTGTGCCCTAAGCCTTGCCGTTCCCTAACCGTAACCCTAGCCCGGAACGGAAACCCACCACCAGCCCTACACCTTACCGTACGCCGTAGCCTACCCCTGGCCCGTACGCTGGCACTGACCCTTGCGTCTGCACGTAGCCTGACCCTCCCACGTTTCCATACTCTCACCTGGGCCCTAAGCCTTGCCGTTCCCTAGCCCTAACCCTACACCAGAACGGAAACCCACCACCGGCCCTACAACTTACCCCAAAGCCGTAGCCTGCTACTGGCCCGTACGCTGAGACTGACCTGTGCGTCAGTACGTAGCGTGACACTCCCACGTTTCGGTACCCTCACCTGTGCACTAAGCCTTACCTTTCCCTAACCCCTAGCCCGGAACGGAAACCCACCACCAGCCCTACACTTTACCCTACGCCGTAGCCTACTCCTGACCCGTACGCTGGCACTGACACGTGCGTCAGTACGTAGCATGACCCTCCCACGTTTCCGTACCCTCACCTGTGCCCTAAGCCTTGACGTTCCCTAACCCTAACCCTAGCCCGGAACAGAAACCAACCACCAGCCCTAGACCTTACCCTACGCCGTAGCCTACTCCTGGCCTCTACGCTGGCACTGACCCGTGCGTCACCACGTAGTCTGACCCTCCCACGTATCCGTACCCTCACCTGTGCTCTAAGCCTTGCTGTTCCATAAACCTAACCCTAGCCCAGAACGGAAACAGACCACCAGCCCTACACCTTACCCCCAAGCCGTAGCCTACTCCTGGCCCGTACGCTGGCACTGACCCGTGCGTCAGCAACTAGCCTGACCCTCCCACGTTTCCGTACCCTCACCTGTGCCCGAAGCCTTGCCGTTCCCTAACCTTTAGAATAGCACAGAACGGAAACCCACCACCAGCCCTACACCTTACCCTACGCCGTAGCCTACTCCTGGCCCGTACGCTGCCAGTGACCCGTGCGTCAGCACGTAGCCTGACCCTCCCACGTTTCCGTCCCCTCACCTGTGCCCTAAGCCTTGCCATTCCCTAACCCTAAACCTACACCGGAACGGAAACCAACCACCAGCCCTAAACCTTTCCCTACGCCGTAGCCTAATCCTGGCCCATACGCTGGCACTGACCCGTGCCTCAGCATGTAGCCTGACCCTCCCACGTTTCGTTACCCTCACCTGTGCCCTAAGCCTTGACGTTCCCTAACCCTAACCCTAGCCCGGAACGGAAACCCACCACCAGCCCTAAACCTTTCCCTACGCCGTAGCCTACTCCTGGCCCGTACGCTGGCACTGACACGTTCGTCAGCACGTAGTCTGACCCACCCACGTTTCCGTACCCTCACCTGTGCCCTAAGCCTTGCCGTTCCCTAACCTTTGGAATAGCCCAGAACGGAAACCCACCACCAGCCCTACACCTTACCCTACGCCGTAGCCTACTCCTGGCCCGTACGCTGGCACTGACCCGTGCATCAGCATGTAGCCTGACCCTCCCACGTTTCCGTACCCTCACATGTGCCCTAAGCCTTGCCGTTCCCTAACGCTAACCCTAGCCCGGAACGGAAACCCACCAACAGCCCTACACGTTACCCTACGCCGTAGCCTACTCCTGGCCCGTACGCTGGCACTGACCCATGCGTCAACACGTAGCCTAAACCTCCCACGTTTCCTTACCCTCACCTGTGCCCTAAGCCTTGCCGTTACCTAACCCTAACCCTAGCCCGGAACGGACACCCACCAACAGCCCTACACCTTACCCCGAAGCTGTAGCCTACTCCTGGCCCGTATGCTGGCACTGACCCATGCGTCAGCACGTAGCCTGACCCTCCCACATTTCCGTACCGTCACCTGTGCCCTAAGCCTTGCTGTTCCCTAACCCTAACCCTAGCCGGAACAGAAAACCACCACCAGCCCTACAGCTTACCCTATGCCGTAGCCTACTCCTGGCCCGTACGCTGGCACTGACACGTGTATCAGCACGTAGCCTGACCCTCCCACGTTTCCTTACCTTCACCTGTCCCCTAAGACTTGCCATTCCCTAACCCTAACCCTAGCCCGAAACGGAAACCCACCGCCAGCCATACACCTTACCCTATGCCTTAGCCTACTCCTGGCCCGTACGCTGGCACTGAGACGTGCGTCAGCACGTAGCCTGACCCTCCCACGTTTCCGTACCCTGACCTGGGCCCTAAGCCTTGCCGTTCCCTAACCCTAACCATAGCCCGGAACGGAAACCCACCAGCAGCCCTACACCTTACCTTACGCCGTAGCCTACTCCTAGCCCATACGCTGGCAGTGACCCTTGCGTCAGCATATAGTCTGACCCTCCAACGTTTCCGTACCCTCACCTGGGCCCTAAGCCTTGCCGTTCCCTAACCCTAACCCTAGCCTGGAACGGAAACCCACCACCAGCCCTACACTTTACCCTACGCCGTAGCCTACTCCTGGCCCCTACGCTGGCACTGACCCTTGCGTCAGCATGTAGCCTGACCCTCCCACGTTTCCGTACCCTCACCTGTGCCCTAAGCCTTGCCGTCCCCTAACCCTAACCCTAGCCCGGAACGGAAACCCACCACCAGCCCTACACCTTACCCTACACCGTATCCTACTCCTGGCCCGTACGCTGGCACTGACGCTTGCGTCAGCACGTAGCCTGAACCTCCCACGTTTCTGTAACCTCACCTGTGCCCTAAGCCTTGCCGTTCCCTAACCCTAACCCTAGCCCGGAACGGAAACCCACCAGCAGCTCTACACCTTACCCTACGCAATAGCCTACTCCTCGCCCGTACGCTGGCACTGACCCTTGCATCAGCACGTAGCCTGAGCCTCCCACGTTTCGGTACCCTCACCTGTGCCCTAAGCCTTGCCATTCCCTAACCCTAACCCTAGCCCGGAACGGAAACCCACCACCAGCCCTACACCATACCCTACACCGTAGCCTAATCCTGGCCCGTACGCTGGCACTGACCCATGTGTCAGCTCATAGCCTGACCCTCCCACGTTTCCGTACCCTCACCTGTGCCCTAAGCCTTGCCGTTCCCTAAACCTAACTCTATCCCGAAACAGAAACCCACCACCAGCCTACACCATACCTTTCACCGTAGCCTACTCATGGCCCGTACACTGGCACGGACCCGTACGTCAGCACGTAGGCCCACCCACCCACGTTTCCGTACCCTCACCTGTGCCCTAAGCCTTGCCGTTCCTTAACCCTAACCGTAGCCCGGAACGGAAACCCACCACCAGCCCTGCACCTTAACCCCAAGCCTTAGACTACTTCTGGCCTATACGCTGGCACTGACCCGTGCGTCAGCACGTAGCCTGAACATGCCAAGTTTCCGTACCCTCACCTGTGCTCTAAGCCTTGCCGTTCCCTAACCCGAACCCTAGCCTGGAACAGAAACCCACCACCAGCCCTACACTTTACCCTACGCCGTAGCCTAATACTGGCACGTACGCTGGCACTGACCAGTGCGTCAGCACGTAGACTGACCGTCCCACGTTTCCGTACCCTAACATGTGCCCTAAGCCTTGCCGTTCCCTAACCCTAACCCTAGCCCGGAACGGAAACCCACCACCAGCCCTACACTTTACCCTACGCCGTAGCCTACTCCTGGCCCGTACGCTGGCACTGACCCCTGCGTCAGCACGTAGCCTGACCCTCCCACGTTTGCGGACCCTCACCTGTGCCTTAAGCCTTGCCATTCCATAACCCTAACCCTAGACCGGAACGGAAACCCACCACCAGCCCTACACCATACCCTACACCGTAGCCTACTCCTGGCCCGTACGCTGGCACTGACCCATGTGTCAGCACGTAGCCTGACCCTCCCACATTTCCGTACCCTCACATGTGCCCTAAGCCTTGCCGTTCCCTAACCCTAACCCTAGCCCTGAAGGAAAACCAACACCAGCCCTACACCTTACCCTACGCCGTAGCCTACTCCTGGCCCGTACGCTGGCACTGACACGTGCGTCAGCACGTAGCCTGACCCGCCCACGTTTCCGTACCCTCACATGTGCCCTAAGCCTTGCCGTTCCCTAACCCTAACCCTAGCCCGGAACGGAAACCCACCACGAGCCCTACACCTTACCCTACACCGTAGCCTACTCCTGGCCCGTACGCTGGCACTGACCCGTGCGTCACAACGTAGCCTGACCCTCCCACGTTTCCGTACCCCCACCTGTGCCCTAAGCCTTGCCGTTCCCTAACACTAACCCTAGACCAGGAACGGAAACCCACCACCATCCCTACACCTTACCCTATGCCGTAGCCTACTCCTGGCCCGTACGCTGGCACTGACACGTGCGTCAGCACGTAGCCTGACCCTCCCACGTTTCCGCACCCTCACCTGTGCCCTAAACCTTCCGTTCCCTAACCCTAACTGTAGCCCGGAAAGAAAACCCACCACCAGCGCTACACTTTACCCCCAAGCCGTAGCCTACTCCTAGCCCGTACGCTGGCACTGACCCGTGCGTCAGCACGTAGCCTGAACCTCCCATGTTTGCGTACCCTCACCTGTGCCCTAAGCCTTGCCGTTCCCTAACCCTAACCCTAGCCCGGAACGGAAACCCACCACCAGCCCTACACCTTACCCCCAAGCTGTAGCCTACTCCTGGCCCATACACGGGCACAGACCCGTGCGTCAGCCCATAGCCTGACCCTCCCACGTTTCCGTACCCTCACCTGTGCCCTAAGCCTTGCCGTTCCCTAAACCTAACTCTATCCCGAAACAGAAACCCACCACCAGCCTACACCATACCTTTCACCGTAGCCTACTCATGGCCCGTACACTGGCACGGACACGTACGTCAGCACGTAGGCCCACCCACCCACGTTTCCGTACCCTCACCTGTGCCCTAAGCCTTGCCGTTCCTTAACCCTAACCGTAGCCCGGAACGGAAACCCACCACCAGCCCTGCACCTTAACCCCAAGCCTTAGCCTACTTCTGGCCTGTACGCTGGCACTGACCCGTGCGTCAGCACGTAGCCTGAACATGCCAAGTTTCCGTACCCTCACCTGTGCTCTAAGCCTTGCCGTTCCATAACACGAACCCTAGCCTGGAACAGAAACCCACCACCAGCCCTACACCTCACCCTATGCCGTAGCCTACTCCTGGCCCGTACGCTGGCACTGACCCATGCGTCAGCACGTAGCCTGACCCTCCCACGTTTCGTTACCCTCACCTGTGCCCTAAGACTTGCCGTTCCCTAACCCTAACCCTAGCCTTGAACGGAAACCCACCACCAGCCCTACACCTTACCCTACGCTGTAGCCTACTCCTGGCCCGTACAATGGCACTGACCTGTGCGTCACCACGTAGCCTGACCCTCCCACGTTTCCGTACACTCACCTGTGCCCTAAGCCTTGCCGTTCACTAACACTAACCCTAGCCCGGAAACGGAAACCCAGCACCAGCCCTACACCTTACCCTATGCCGTAGCCTACTCCTGGCCCGTACGCTGGCACTGACCCGTGCGTCAGCACGTAGCCTGACACTCCCACGTTTCCGTACCCTCACCTGTGCCCTAAGCCTTGCTGTTCCCTAACCCTAACCCTAGCCTGGAACGGAAACCCACCACCGGCCCTACACCTTACCCCCAAGCCGTAGCCTACTCCTGGCCCGTACGCTGGCACTGACCCGTGCGTCAGCACGTAGCATGACCCTCCCACGTTTGCGGACCCTCAACTGTGCCTTAAGCCTTGCCGTTCCCTAACCCTAACCCTAGCCCTGAACGGAAACCCACCACCAGCCCTACACCATACCCTACACCGTAGCCTACTCCTGGCCCGTACGCTGGCACTGACCCATGTGTCAGCATGTAGCCTGACCCTCACACGTTTCCGTACCCTCACATGTGCCCTAAGCCTTGCCGTTACCTAACCCTAACCCTAGCCCAGAACGGAAACCCACCACCAGCCCTACACCTTACCCTACGCCGTAGCATACTCCTGGCCCGTACGCTGGCACTGACCCGTGCGTCAGCACATAGCCTGACCCTCCCACGTTTCCGTACTGTCACATGTGCCCTAAGCCTTGCCGTTCCCTAACCCTAACCCAAGCCCGGAACGGAAACCAACCACCAGCCCTACACCTTACCCTACGCCGTAGCCTACTCCTGGCCCGTACTCTGGCACTGACCCGTGCGTCAGCACGTAGCCTGACCCTCCCACGTTTGCGGACCCTCACCTGTGCCTTAAGCCTTGCCGTTCCATAACTCTAACCCTAGCCCGGAACGGAAACCCACCACAAGCCCTACACCATACCCTACACCGAAGCCTACTCCTGGCCCGTACACTGGCACTGACCCATGTGTCAGCTCGTAGCCTGACCCTCCCACGTTTCCGTACCCTCACATGTGCCCTAAGCCTTGCCGTTCCCTAACCCTAACCCTAGCCCTGAAGGAAAACCAACACCAGCCCTACACCTTACCCTACGCCGTAGCCTATTCCTGGCCCGTACGCTGGCACTGACCCGTGCGTCAGCACGTAGCCTGACCCTCCCACGTTTCCGTACCCTCACATGTGCCCTAAGCCTTTCCGTTCCCTAACACTAACCCTAGCACTGAACGGAAACCCACCAACAGCCCTACACCTTACCCTAAGCTGTAGCCTACTCCTGGCCCGTACGCTGGCCCTGACCCGTGCGTCAGCACGTAGGCTGACCCTCCCACGTTTCCGTACCCTCACCTGTGCCCTAAGGCTTGCCGTTCCATAACCCTAACCCTAGCCCGGAACGGAAACCCACCAACAGCCCTACACCTTACCCCCATGCTGTAGCCTACTCCTGGCCCGTATGCTGGCACTGACTCATGCATCAGCACGTAGCCCGAAACTCCCACGTTTCTGCACCCTCACCTGTGCCCTAAACCTTGCCGTTACCTAACCCTAACCCTAGCCCGGAACGAAAACACACCACCAGCCCTACACTTTACCCCAAGCCGTAGGCTACTCCTAGCCCGTACGCTGGCACTGACCCATGCGTCAGCACGTAGCCTGAACCTCCCACGTTTGCGTACCCTCACCTGTGCCCTAAGCCTTGCCGTTCCCTAACCCTAACCCTAGCCTGGAACGGAAACCCACCACCAGCCCTACACCATACCCTACGCCGTAGCCTACTCCTGGCCCGTACGCTGGCACGGACTCGTGTGTTAGCACGTAGCCTGACCCTCCCACGTTTCCGTACCCTCACCTGTGCCCTAAGCCTTGCCGTTCCCAAACCCTTAGCCTAGCCCGGAACTGTAACCCACCACCAGCCCTACACCTTACCCTACGCCGTAGCCTACTCCTGGCCCGTAAGCTGGCACTGACCCGTGCGTCAGCACGTAGCCCGACCCTCCAATGTTGCCGTACCCTCACCTGTGCCCTAAGCCTTGCCATTCTCTAACACTAACCCTAGCCCGAAACAGAAACCCACCACCAGCCCTAAACCTTACCCTATTCCGTAGCCTACTCCTGGCCCGTACGCTGGCACTGACCCGTACGTCAGCACGTAGCCTGACACTCCCACGTTTCCGTACCCTCACCTGTACCCTAAGCCTTGCCGTTCCCTAACCCTAACCCTAGCCCGGAACGGAAACCCACCACCAGCCCTAAACCTTACCGCCAAGCCGTAGCCTACTCCTGGCCCGTACGCTGGCACTGACCCATGCGTCAGCATATAGCCTGAACCTCCCACGTTTGCGGACCCTCACCTGTGCCTTAAGCCTTGCCGTTCCCTAACCATAAACCTAGCCCGGAACGCAAACCCACCACCAGCCCTACACCATACTCTACACCGTAGCCTACTCCTGGCCCGTACGCTGGCACTGACCCATGTTTCAGCACGTAGCCTGACCCTCCCACGTTTCCGTACCCTCACATGTGCCCTAAGCCTTGCAGTTCCCTAACCCTAACCCTAGCCCGAAACGGAAACCCACCAACAGCCCTACACCTTACCCCCATGCTGTAGCCTACTCCTGGCCCGTATGCTGGCACTGACCCATGCGTCAGCACGTAGCCTGATCCTCCCACGTTTCCGTACCCTCACCTGTGCCCTAAGCCTTGCCATTCCCTAACCCTAACCCTAGCCCGGAACGGAAACCCACCACGAGCCCTACACCTTACCCTACACCGTAGCCTACTCCTGGCCCGTACGCTGGCACTGACCCGTGCGTCACAACGTAGCCTGACCCTCCCACGTTTCCGTACCCCCACCTGTGCCCTAAGCCTTGCCGTTCCCTAACACTAACCCTAGACCGGGAACGGAAACCCACCACCATCCCTACACCTTACCCTATGCCGTAGCCTACTCCTGGCCCGTACGCTGGCACTGACACGTGCGTCAGCACGTAGCCTGACCCTCCCACGTTTACGTACCCTCACCTGTGCCTTAAGACTTGCCGTTCCCTAATCCTAACCCTAGCCTTGAACGGAAACCCACCACCAGCCCTACACCATACCCTACACCGTAGCCTACTCCTGCCCCGTACGCTGGCACTGACCCGTGCGTCAGCATGTAGCCTGACCCTCCCACGTTTGCGGACCCTCACCTGTGCCTTAAGCCTTGCCCTTCCCTAACCCTAACCCTAGCCCGGAACGCAAACCTACCACCAGCCCTACACCATACCCTACACCGTAGCCTACTCCTGGCCCGTACGCTGGCACTGAACCATGTTTCAGCACGTAGCCTGACCCTCCCACGTTTCCGTACCCTCACATGTGCCGTAAGCCTTGCCGTTCCCTAACCCTAACCCTAGCCCGGAACAGAAACCCACCACCAGTCCTACACCTTACCCTACGCCGTAGCCTACTCCTGGCCCGTACGCTGGCACTGACCCGTGCGTCAGCACGTAGCCTGACCCTCCCACGTTTCCGTACCCTCACATATGCCCTAAGCCTTGCCGTTCCCTAACCCTAACCCTACCCCGGAACAGAAACCCACCAACAGCCCTACACCTTACCCTACGCCATAGCCTACTCCTGGCCCGTACGCTGGCACTGACCCGTGCGTCAGCACGTAGCCTGACCCTCCCACGTTTCCGTACCCTCACCTGTGCCCTAAGCCTTCCCGTTCCATAACCCTAACCCTAGCCCTGAAAGGAAACCCACCAACAGCCCTTCACCTTACCCCCATGCTGTAGCCTACTCCTGGCCCATATGCTGGCACTGACCCATGCGTCAGCACGTAGCCTGACCCTCCCACGTTTCCGCACCCTCACCTGTGCCCTAAACCTTGCCGTTCCCTAACCCTAACTGTAGCCCGGAAAGAAAACCCACCACCAGCCCTACACTTTACCCCCAAGCCGTAGCCTACTCCTAGCCCGTACGCTAGCACTGACCCGTGCGTCAGCACGTAGCCTGAACCTCCCACGTTTGCGTACCCTCACCTGTGCCCTAAGCCTTGCCATTCCCTAACCCTAACCCTAGCCTGGAACGGAAACCCACCACCAGCCCTACACCTTACCCTACGCCGTAGCCTTCTCCTGGCCCGTACGCTGGCACTGACCCGTGCGTGAGCACGTAGACTGACCCTCCCACGTTCCCGTACCCTCACCTGTGCCCTAAGCCTTGCCGTTCCCTAACCCTTAGCCTAGCCCGAAACTGTAACCCACCACCAGCCCTACACCTTACCCTACACCGTAGCCTACTCCTGGCCCATAAGCTGGCACTGACCCGTGCGTCAGCACGTAGCCCGATCCTCCCACGTTTCCGTACCCTCACCTGTGCCCTAAGCCTTGCCGTTCCCTAACACTAACCCTAGCCCGGAACAGAAACCCACCAGCAGCCCTACACATTACCCTATGCCGTAGCCTACTCCTGGCCCGTAAGCTGGCACTGACCCGGGCGTCAGCACGTAGCCCGATCCTCCCACGTTTCCGTACCCTCACCTGTGCCCTAAGCCTTGCCGTTCCATAACCCTAACCCTAGCCCGCAACGGAAACCCACCACCAGCCCTACACCATGCCCTACACCGTTGCCTACTCCTGGCCCGTACGCTGGCACTGACCCGTGCGTCAGCACGTAGCCTGACCCTCCCACGTTTCCGTACCCTCACATGTGCCCTAAGCCTTGCCGTTCCCTAACCCTAACCCTACCCCGGAACGGAAACCCACCAACAACCCTACACCTTACCCTACGCCATAGCCTACTCCTGGCCCGTACGCTGGCACTGACCCGTGCGTCAGCACGTAGCCTGACCCTCCCACGTTTCCGTACCCTCACCTGTGCCCTAAGCCTTCCCGCTCCATAACCCTAACCCTAGCCCGGAAAGGAAACCCACCAACAGCCCTTCACCTTACCCCCATGCTGTAGCCTACTCCTGGCCCATATGCTGGCACTGACCCATGCGTCAGCACGTAGCCTGACCCTCCCACGTTTCCGCACCCTCACCTGTGCCCTAAACCTTGCCGTTCCCTAACCCTAACTGTAGCCCGGAAAGAAAACCCACCACCAGCCCTACACTTTACCCCCAAGCCGTAGCCTACTCCTAGCCCGTACGCTAGCACTGACCCGTGCGTCAGCACGTAGCCTGAACCTCCCACGTTTGCGTACCCTCACCTGTGCCCTAAGCCTTGCCATTCCCTAACCCTAACCCTAGCCTGGAACGGAAACCCACCACCAGCCCTACACCTTACCCTACGCCGTAGCCTTCTCCTGGCCCGTACGCTGGCACTGACCCATGCGTGAGCACGTAGACTGACCCTCCCACGTTCCCGTACCCTCACCTGTGCCCTAAGCCTTGCCGTTCCCTAACCCTTAGCCTAGCCCGAAACTGTAACCCACCACCAGCCCTACACCTTACCCTACACCGTAGCCTACTCCTGGCCCATAAGGTGGCACTGACCCGTGCGTCAGCACGTAGCCCGATCCTCCCACGTTTCCGTACCCTCACCTGTGCCCTAAGCCTTGCCGTTCCCTAACACTAACCCTAGCCCGGAACAGAAACCCACCAGCAGCCCTACACATTACCCTATGCCGTAGCCTACTCCTGGCCCGTAAGCTGGCACTGACCCGGGCGTCAGCACGTAGCCCGATCCTCCCACGTTTCCGTACCCACACCTGTGCCCTAAGCCTTGCCGTTCCATAACCCTAACCCTAGCCCGCAACGGAAACCCACCACCAGCCCTACACCATGCCCTACACCGTTGCCTACTCCTGGCCCGTACGCTGGCACTGACCCATGTGTCAGCATGTAGCCTGACCCTCCCACGTTTCCGTACCCTCACATGTGCCCTAAGCCTTGCCGTTCCCTAACCCTAACCCTAGCCCGGAACGGAAACCCACCACCAGCCCTACATCTTACCCTACACCGTAGCCTACTTCTGGCCCGTACGCTGGCACTGACCCGTGCGTCAGCACGTAGCCTGACCCTCCCACGTTTCCGTACCGTCACATGTACCCTAAGCCTTGCCATTCCCTAACCCTAAACCTACCCCGGAACAGAAACCCACCACCAGCCCTACACTTTACCCTACGCCGTAGCCTACTCCTGGCCCGTACTCTGGCACTGACCCGTGCGTCAGCACGTAGCCTGACCCTCCCACGTTTCCGTACCCTCACATGTGCCCTAAGCCTTGCCGTTCCCTAACCCTAACCCTAGCCCGGAACGGAAACCCACCAACAGCCCTACACCTTACCCTACGCCGTAGCCTACTCCTGGCCCGTACGCTGGCACTGACCCGTGCGTCAGCACGTAGCCTGACCCTCCCAAGTTTCCATACCCTCACCTGTGCCCTAAGCCTTGCCGTTCCATAACCCTAACCCTAGCCAGAAACGGAAACCCACCAACAACCCTACACCTTACCCCCAAGCTGTAGCCTACTCCTGGCCCGTATGCTGGCACTGACCCATGCGTCAGCACGTAGCCCGACACTCCCACGTTTCCGCACCCTCACCTGTGCCCTAAACCTTGCCGTTCCCTAACCCTAACCCTAGCCCGGAACGAAAACACACCACCAGCCCTACACTTTACCCCAAGCCGTAGGCTACTCCTAGCCCGTACGCTGGCACTGACCCATGCGTCAGCACGTAGCCTGAACCTCCCACGTTTGCGTACCCTCACCTGTGCCCTAAGCCTTGCCGTTCCCTAACCCTAACCCTAGCCTGGAACGGAAACCCACCACCAGCCCTACACCATACCCTACGCCGTAGCCTACTCCTGGCCCGTACGCTGGCACGGACTCGTGTGTTAGCACGTAGCCTGACCCTCCCACGTTTCCGTACCCTCACCTGTGCCCTAAGCCTTGCCGTTCCCTAACCCTTAGCCTAGCCCGGAACTGTAACCCACCACCAGCCCTACACCTTACCCTACGCCGTAGCCTACTCCTGGCCCGTAAGCTGGCACTGACCCGTGCGTCAGCACGTAGCCCGACCCTCCAATGTTGCCGTACCCTCACCTGTGCCCTAAGCCTTGCCATTCTCTAACACTAACCCTAGCCCGAAACAGAAACCCACCACCAGCCCTAAACCTTACCCTATTCCGTAGCCTACTCCTGGCCCGTACGCTGGCACTGACCCGTACGTCAGCACGTAGCCTGACACTCCCACGTTTCCGTACCCTCACCTGTACCCTAAGCTTTGCCGTTCCCTAACCCTAACCCTAGCCCGGAACGGAAACCCACCACCAGCCCTACACCTTACCGCCAAGCCGTAGCCTACTCCTGGCCCGTACGCTGGCACTGACCCATGCGTCAGCATATAGCCTGAACCTCCCACGTTTGCGGACCCTCACCTGTGCCTTAAGCCTTGCCGTTCCCTAACCATAAACCTAGCCCGGAACGCAAACCCACCACCAGCCCTACACCATACTCTACACCGTAGCCTACTCCTGGCCCGTACGCTGGCACTGACCCATGTTTCAGCACGTAGCCTGACCCTCCCACGTTTCCGTACCCTCACATGTGCCCTAAGCCTTGCAGTTCCCTAACACTAACCCTAGCCCGGAACGGAAACCCACCACCAGTCCTACACCTTACCCTACGCCGTAGCCTACTCCTGGCCCGTACGCTGGCACTGACCCGTGCGTCAGCACGTAGCCTAACCCTCCCACGTTTCCGTACCCTCACCTGTGCCCTAAGCCTTGCCGTTCCATAACCCTAACCCTAGCCAGAAACGGAAACCCACCAACAACCCTACACCTTACCCCCAAGCTGTAGCCTACTCCTGGCCCGTATGCTGGCACTGACCCATGCGTCAGCACGTAGCCCGACACTCCCACGTTTCCGCACCCTCACCTGTGCCCTAAACCTTGCCGTTCCCTAACCCTAACCCTAGCCCGGAACGAAAACACACCACCAGCCCTACACTTTACCCCAAGCCGTAGGCTACTCCTAGCCCGTACGCTGGCACTGACCCATGCGTCAGCACGTAGCCTGAACCTCCCACGTTTGTGTACCCTCACCTGTGCCCTAAGACTTGCCGTTCCCTAACCCTAACCCTAGCCTGGAACGGAAACCCACCACCAGCCCTACACCATACCCTACGCCGTAGCCTACTCCTGGCCCGTACGCTGGCACGGACTCGTGTGTTAGCACGTAGCCTGACTCTCCCACGTTTCCGTACCCTCACCTGTGCCCTAAGCCTTGCCGTTCCCTAACCCTTAGCCTAGCCCGGAACTGTAACCCACCACCAGCCCTACACCTTACCCTACGCCGTAGCCTACTCCTGGCCCGTAAGCTGGCACTGACCCGTGCGTCAGCACGTAGCCCGACCCTCCAACGTTGCCGTACCCTCACCTGTGCCCTAAGCCTTGCCATTCTCTAACACTAACCCTAGCCCGGAACAGTAACCCACCACCAGCCCTAAACCTTACCCTATTCCGTAGCCTACTCCTGGCCCGTACGCTGGCACTGACCCGTACGTCAGCACGTAGCCTGACACTCCCACGTTTCCGTACCCTCACCTGTACCCTAAGCCTTGCCGTTCCCTAACCCTAACCCTAGCCCGGAACGGAAACCCACCACCAGCCCTACACCTTACCGCCAAGCCGTAGCCTACTCCTGGCCCGTACGCTGGCACTGACCCGTGCGTCAGCATATAGCCTGAACCTCCCACGTTTGCGGACCCTCACCTGTGCCTTAAGCCTTGCCGTTCCCTAACCATAAACCTAGCCCGGAACGCAAACCCACCACCAGCCCTACACCATACTCTACACCGTAGCCTACTCCTGGCCCGTACGCTGGCACTGACCCATGTGTCAGCACGTAGCCTGACCCTCCCACGTTTCTGTACCCTCACATGTGCCCTAAGCCTTGCCGTTCCCTAACCCTAACCCTACCCCGGAACGGAAACCCACCACCAGTCCTACACCTTACCCTACGCCGTAGCCTACTCCTGGCCCGTACGCTGGCACTGACCCGTGCGTCAGCACGTAGCCTAACCCTCCCACGTTTCCGTACCCTCACATGTGCCCTAAGCCTTGCCGTTCCCTAACCCTAACCCTACCCCGGAACGGAAACCCACCAACAGCCCTAAACCTTACCCTACGCCATAGCCTACTCCTGGCCCGTACGCTGGCACTGACCCGTGCGTCAGCACGTAGCCTGACCCTACCACGTTTCCGTACGCTCAACTGTGCCGTAAGCCTTGCCGTTCCATAACCCTAACCCTAGCCCGAAACGGAAACCCACCAACAGCCCTACACCTTACCCCCATGCTGTAGCCTACTCCTGGCCCGTATGCTGGCACTGACCCATGCGTCAGCACGTAGCCTGATCCTACCACGTTTACGTACCCTCACCTGTGCCCTAAGCCTTGCCATTCCCTAACCCTAACCCTAGCCCGGAACGGAAACCCACCACGAGCCCTACACCTTACCCTACACCGTAGCCTACTCCTGGCCCGTACCTTGGCACTGACCCGTGCGTCACAGCGTAGCTTGACCTTCCCACGTTTCCGTACCCTCACCTGTGCCCTAAGCCTTGTCGTTCCCTAACACTAACCCTAGCCCGGGAACGGAAACCCACCACCAGCCCTACACCTTACCTTATGCCGTAGCCTACTCCTGGCCCGTACGCTGGCACTGACCCGTGCGTCAGCACGTAGCCTGACTCTCCCACGTTTCCGTACCCTCACCTGTGCCCTAAGCCTTGCCGTTCCCTAACACTAACCCTAGCCTGGGAACGAAAACCCACCACCAGCCCTACACCTTACCCTATGCCGTAGCCTACTCCTGGCCCGTAAGCTGGCACTGACCCGGGCGTCAGCACGTAGCCCGATCCTCCCACGTTTCCGTACCCTCACCTGTGCCCTAAGCCTTGCCGTTCCCTAACCCTAACCGTAGCCCGCAACGGAAACCCACCACGAGCCCTACACCTTACCCTACGCCGTAGACTACTCCTGGCCCGTACGCTGGCACTGACCCATGTGTCACAACGTAGCCTGACCCTCCCACGTTTCCGTACCCTCACCTGTACCCTAAACCTTGCCGTTCCCTAACCCTAACCCTAGCCCGGAACGGAAACCCACCACCAGCCCTACACCTTACCCCCAAGCCGTAGCCTACTCCTGGCCTGTACGCTGGCACTAACCTGTGCGTCAGCCTTTAGACTGACCCTCCCACGTTTCCGTACCCTCACCTGTGCCCTAAGCCTTGCCATTCCCTAACCGTAACCCTAGCCCGGAACGGAAACCCACCACCAGCCCTACACCTTACCCTACGCCGTAGCCTACTCCTGGCCCGTACGCTGGCACTGACCCGTGCGTCAGCACGTAGCCTGACCCTCCCACGTTTCCGTACCCTCACCTGTGCCCTAAGCCTTGCCGTTCCCTAACACTAACCCTAGCCCGGGAACGGAAACCCACCACCAGCCCTACACCTTACCCTATGCCGTAGCCTACACCTGGCCCGTACGCTGGCACTGACCAGTGCGTCAGCACGTAGCCTGACCCTCCCACGGTTCCGTACCCTCACCTGTGCCCTAAGACTTGCCGTTCCCTAACCCTAACCCTAGCCTGGAAAGGAAACCCACCACCAGCCCTACAACTTACCCCCAAGCCATAGCCTACTCCTGGCCCGTACGCTGGCACTAACCTGTGCGTTAGCCCGTAGACTGACCCTCCCACGTTTCCGTACCCTCACCTGTGCCCTAAGCCTTGCCATTCCCTAACCGTAACCCTAGCCCGGAACGGAAACCCACCACCAGCCCTACACCTTACCCTACGCCGTAGCCTACTCCTGGCCCGTACGCTGGCACTGACCCATGCGTCACAGCGTAGCCTGACCCTCAACGTTTCCGTACCCTCACCTGTGCCCTAAGCCTTGCCGTTCCCTAACACTAACCCTAGCCCGGGAACGGAACCCCACCACCAGCCCTACACCTTACCCTATGCCGTAGCCTAAGCCTGGCCCGTACGCTGGCACTGACCCGTGCGTCAGCACGTAGCCTGACCCTCCCACGTTTCCGTACCCTCACCTGTGCCCTAAGCCTTGCCGTTCCCTAACACTAACCCTAGCCTGGGAACGAAAACCCACCACCAGCCCTACACCTTACTCTATGCCGTAGCCTACTCCTGGCCCGTACGCTGGCACTGACCCGTGCGTCAGCATGTAGCCTGACCCTCCCACGTTTGCGGACCCTCACCTGTGCCTTAAGCCTTGCCGTCCCCTAACCCTAACCCTAGCCCGGAACGCAAACCCACCAAGAGCCCTACACCTTACCCTCATGCTGTAGCCTACTCCTGGCCCGTATGCTGGCACTGACCCATGCGAGAGCACGTAGCCTGACCCTCCCACGTTTCCGCACCCTCACCTGTGCCCTAAGCCTTGCCGTTCCCTAACACTAACCCTAGCCCGGAACAGAAACCCACCAGCAGCCCTACACCTTACCCTACACCGTAGCCTACTCCTGGCCCGTAAGCTGTCACTGACCCGTGTGTCAGCACGTAGCCCGATCCTCCCACGTTTCCGTAACCTCACCTGTGCCCTAAGCCTTGCAATTCCCTAACCCTAACCCTAGCCCGGAACGGAAACCCACCACGAGCCCTACACCTTACCCTACGCCGTAGCCTACTCCTGGCCCATACGCTGGCACTGACCCGTGAGTCACAACGTAGCCTAACCCTCCCACGTTTCCGTACCCTCACCTGTGCCCTAAGCCTTGCCGTTCCCTAACACTAACCCTAGCCCGGGAACGGAAACCCACCACCAGCCCTACACCTTACCCTATGCCGTAGCCTACTCCTGGCCCGTACGCTGGCACTGACCCGTGCGTCAGCACGTAGCCTGACCCTCCCACGTTTACGTACACTCACCTGTGCCCTAAGCCTTGCCGTTCCCTAACCCTAACCCTAGCCTTGAACGGAAACCCACCACCAGCCCTACAACTTACCCCCAAGCCGTAGCCTAATCCTGGCCGGTACGCTGGCACTGACCCGTGCGTCAGCATGTAGCCTGACCCTCCCACGTTTGCGGACCCTCACCTGTGCCTTAAGCCTTGCCGTTCCCTAACACTAACCCTAGCCCGGAACGCAAACCCACCACCAGCCCTACACCATACCCTACACCGTAGCCTACTCCTGGCCCGTACGCTGGCACTAATCCATGTGTCAGCACGTAGCCTGACCCTCGCACGTTTCCGTACCCTCACATGTGCCCTAAGCCTTGCAGTTCCCTAACCCTAACCCTAGCCCGGAACGGAAACCCACCACCAGTCCTACACCTTACCCTACGCCGTAGCCTACCCCTGGCCCGTACGCTGGCACTGACCCGTGCGTCGGCACGTAGCCTGACCCTCCCACGTTTCCGTACACTCACATGTGCCCTAAGCCTTGCCGTTCCCTAACCCTAACCCTACCCCGGAACGGAAACCCACCAACAGCCCTACACCTTACCCTACGCCATAGCCTACTCCTGGCCCGTACGCTGGCACTGACCCGTGCGTCAGCACATAGCCTGACCCTCCCACGTTTCCGTACCCTCACCTGTGCCCTAAGCCTTGCCGTTCCCTAACCCTTAGCCTAGCCCGGAACTGTAACCCACCACCAGCCCTACACCTTACCCTATGCCGTAGCCTACTCCTGGCCCGTACGCTGGCACTGACCCGTACGTCAGCACGTAGCCTGACCCTCCCAAGTTTCCGTACCCTCACCTGTGCCCTAAGCCTTGCCGTTCCCTAACCCTTAGCCTAGCCCGGAACTGTAACCCACCACCAGCCCTACACCTTACCCTATGCCGTAGCCTACTCCTGGCCCGTACGCTGGCACTGACCCGTACGTCAGCACGTAGCCTGACCCTCCCAAGTTTCCGTACCCTCACCTGTACCCTAAGCCTTGCCGTTCCGTAACCCAAACCCTAGCCCGGAACGGAAACCCACCACCAGCCCTACACCATACCCCCAAGCCGTAGCCTACTCCTGGCCTGTACGCTGGCACTAACCTGTGCGTCAGCCTTTAGACTGACCCTCCCACGTTTCCGTACCCTCACCTGTGCCCTAAGCCTTGCCATTCCCTAACCGTAACCCTAGCCCGGAACGGAAACCCACCACCAGCCCTACACCTTACCCTACGCCGTAGCCTACTCCTGGCCCGTACGCTGGCACTGACCCGTGCGTCAGCACGTAGCCTGACCCTCCCACGTTTCCGTACCCTCACCTGTGCCCTAAGACTTGCCGTTCCCTAACCCTAACCCTAGCCTGGAAAGGAAACCCACCACCAGCCCTACAACTTACACCCAAGCCGTAGCCTACTCCTGGCCCGTACGCTGGCACTGACCCGTGCGTCAGCACGTAGCCTGACCCTCCCACGTTTCCGTACCCTCACCTGTGCCCTAAGCCTTGCCGTTCCCTAACCCTAACCCTAGCCCGGAACGGAAACCCACCACCAGCCCTAAAACTTACCCCCAAGCCGTAGCCTACTCCTGGCCCGTACGCTGGCACTAACCTGTGCGTCAGCCCGTAGACTGACCCTCCCACGTTTCCGTACCCTCACCTGTGCCCTAAGCCTTGCCATTCCCTAACCGTAACCCTAGCCCGGAACGGAAACCCACCACCAGCCCTACACCTTACCCTACGCCATAGCCTACTCCTGGCCCGTACGCTGGCACTGACCCATGCGTCACAGCGTAGCCTGACCCTCCAACGTTTCCGTACCCTCACCTGTGCCCTAAGCCTTGCCGTTCCCTAACACTAACCCTAGCCCGGGAACGGAACCCCACCAACAGCCCTACACCTTACCCTATGCCGTAGCCTACTCCTGGCCCGTACGCTGGCACTGACCCGTGCGTCAGCACGTGGCCTGACCCTCCCACGTTTACGTACCCTCACCTGTGCCCTAAGCCTGGCCGTTCCCTAACACTAACCCTAGCCTGGGAACGAAAACCCACCACCAGCCGTACACCTTACTCTACGCCATAGCCTACTCCTGGCCCGTACGCTAGCACTGACCCGTGCGTCAGCACGTAGCCTGACCCTCCCACGTTTCCTTACCCTCACCTGTGCCGTAAGCCTTGCCGTTCCATAACCCTAACCCTAGCCCGAAACGGAAACCCACCAACAGCCCTACACCTTACCCCCATGCTGTAGCCTACTCCTGGCCCGTATGCTGGCACTGACCCATGCGTCAGCACGTAGCCTGATCCTCCCACGTTTCCGTAACCTCACCTGTGCCCTAAGCCTTGCCATTCCCTAACCCTAACCCTAGGCCGGAACGGAAACCCACCACGAGCCCTACACCTTACCCTACACCGTAGCCTACTCCTGGCCCGTACGCTGGCACTGACCCGTGCGTCAAAGCGTAGCCTGACCTTCCCACGTTTCCGTACGCTCACCTGTGCCTTAAGCCTTGTCTTTCCCTAACACTAACCCTAGCCCGGCAACGGAAACCCACCACCAGCCCTACACCTTACCTTATGCCGTAGCCTACTCCTGGCCCGTACGCTGGCACTGACCCGTGCGTCAGCACGTAGCCTGACTCTCCTACGTTTCCGTACCCTCACCTGTGCCCTAAGCCTTGCCGTTCCCTAACACTAACCCTAGCCTGGGAACGAAAACCCACCACCAGCCCTACACCTTACCCTATGCCTTAGCCTACTCCTGGCCCGTAAGCTGGCACTGACCCGGGAGTCAGCACGTAGCCCGATCCTCCCACGTTTCCGTACCCTCACCTGTGCCCTAAGCCTTGCCGTTCCCTAACCCTAACCGTAGCCCGAAATGGAAAACCACCACGAGCCCTACACCTTACCCTACGCCGTAGACTACTCCTGGCCCGTACGCTGGCACTGACCCGTGTGTCACAACGTAGCCTGACCCTCCCACATTTCCGTACCCTCACCTGTGCGCTAAGCCTTGCCGTTCCCTAACCCTAACCCTAGCCTTGAACGGAAACCCACCACCAGCCCTACAACTTACCCCCAAGCCGTAGCCTAATCCTGGCCCGTACGCTGGCACTGACCCGTGCGTCAGCATTTAGCCTGACCCTCCCACGTTTGCGGACCCTCACCTGTGCCTTAAGCCTTGCCGTTCCCTAACACTAACCCTAGCCCGGAACGCAAACCCACCACCAGCCCTACACCATACCCTACACCGTAGCCTACTCCTGGCCCGTACGCTGGCACTAATCCATGTGTCAGCACGTAGCCTGACCCTCCCACGTTTCCGTACCCTCACATGTGCCCTAAGCCTTGCCGTTCCCTAACCCTAACCCTAGCCCGGAACGGAAACCCACCACCAGTCCTACACCTTACCCTACGCCGTAGCCTACCCCTGGCCCGTACGCTGGCACTGACCCGTGCGTCAGCACGTAGCCTGACCCTCCCACGTTTCCGTACCCTCACATGTGCCCTAAGCCTTGCCGTTCCCTAACCCTAACCCTACCCCGGAACGGAAACCCACCAACAGCCCTACACCTTACCTTACGCCATAGCCTACTCCTGGCCCGTACGCTGGCAATGACCCGTGCGTCAGCACATAGCCTGACCCTCCCACGTTTCCGTACCCTCACCTGTGCCCTAAGCCTTGCCGTTCCCTAACCCTTAGCCTAGCCCGGAACTGTAACCCACCACCAGCCCTACACCTTACCCTATGCCGTAGCCTACTCCTGGCCCGTACGCTGGCACTGACCCGTACGTCAGCACGTAGCCTGACCCTCCCAAGTTTCCGTACCCTCACCTGTGCCCTAAGCCTTGCCGTTCCCTAACCCTTAGCCTAGCCCGGAACTGTAACCCACCACCAGCCCTACACCTTACCCTATGCCGTAGCCTACTCCTGGCCCGTACGCTGGCACTGACCCGTACGTCAGCACGTAGCCTGACCCTCCCAAGTTTCCGTACCCTCACCTGTACCCTAAGCCTTGCCGTTCCCTAACCCTAACCCTGGCCCGGAACGGAAACCCACCACCAGCCCTACAGCTTACCCCCAAGCCGTAGCCTACTCCTGGCCTGTACGCTGGCACTAACCTGTGCGTCAGCCTTTAGACTGACCCTCCCACGTTTCCGTACCCTCACCTGTGCCCTAAGCCTTGCCATTCCCTAACCGTAACCCTAGCCCGGAACGGAAACCCACCACCAGCCCTACACCTTACCCTACGCCGTAGCCTACTCCTGGCCCGTACGCTGGCACTGACCCGTGCGTCAGCACGTAGCCTGACCCTCCCACGTTTCCGTACCCTCACCTTTGCCCTAAGACTTGCCGTTCCCTAACCCTAACCCTAGCCTGGAAAGGAAACCCACCACCAGCCCGACAACTTACCCCCAAGCCGTAGCCTACTCCTGGCCCGTACGCTGGCACTGACCCGTGTGTCAGCACGTAGCCTGACCCTCCCACGTTTCCGTACCCTCACCTGTGCCCTAAGCCTTGCCGTTCCCTAACCCTAACCCTAGCCCGGAACGGAAACCCACCACCAGCCCTACACCTTACCCCAAGCCGTAGCCTAGTCCTGGCCCGTACGCTGGCACTAACCAGTGCGTCAGCCCGTAGACTGACCCTCCCACGTTTCCGTACCCTCACCTGTGCCCTAAGCCTTGCCATTCCCTAACCGTAACCCTAGCCCGGAACGGAAACCCACCACCAGCCCTACACCTTACCCTACGCCGTAGCCTACTCCTGGCCCGTACGCTGGCACTGACCCGTGCGTCACAGCGTAGCCTGACCCTCCAACGTTTCCGTACCCTCACCTGTGCCCTAAGCCTTGCCGTTCCCTAACACTAACCCTAGCCCGGCAACGGGACCCCACCACCAGCCCTACACCTTACCCTATGCCGTAGCCTACTCCTGGCCCGTACGCTGGCACTGACCCGTGCGTCAGCACGTAGCCTGACCCTCTCACGTTTCCGTACCCTCACCTGTGCCCTAAGCCTTGGCGTTCCCTAACACTAACCCTAGCCTGGGAACGAAAACCCACCACCAGCCCTACACCTTACTCTATGCCGTAGCCTACTCCTGGCCCGTACGCTGGCACTGACCCGTGCGTCAGCATGTAGCCTGACCCTCCCACGTTTGCGGACCCTCACCTGTGCCTTAAGCCTTGCCGTCCCCTAACCCTAACCCTAGCCCGGAACGCAAACCCACCAACAGCCCTACACCTTACCCCCATGCTGTAGCCTACTCCTGGCCCGTATGCTGGCACTGACCCATGCGACAGCACATAGCCTGACCCTCCCACGTTTCCGCACCCTCACATGTGCCCTAAGCCTTGCCGTTCCCTAACACTAACCCTAGCCCGGAACAGAAACCCACCAGCAGCCCTACACCATACCCTACACCGTAGCCTACTCCTGGCCCGTAAGCTGGCACTGACCCGTGCGTCAGCACGTAGCCCGATCCTCCCACGTTTCCGTAACCTCACCTGTGCCCTAAGCCTTGCAATTCCCTAACCATAACCCTAGCCCTGAAGGAAAACCAACACCAGCCCTACACCTTACCCTACGCTGTAGCCTACTCCTGGCCCATACGCTGGCACTGACCCGTGCGTCAGCACGTAGCCTGACCCTCCCACGTTTCCGTACTGTCACATGTGCCCTAAGCCTTGCCGTTCCCTAACCCTAACCCTAGCCCGGAACGGAAACCCACCAACAGCCCTACACCTTACCCCCATGCTGTAGCCTACTCCTGGCCCGTATGCTGGCACTGACCCATGCGTCAGCACGTAGCCTGACCCTCCCACGTTTCCGCACCCTCACCTGTGCCCTAAACTTTGCCGTTCCCTAACCCTAACTGTAGCCCGGAAAGAAAACCCACCACCAGCCCTACAATTTACCCCCAAGCCTTAGCCTACTCCTAGCCCGTACGCTGGCACTGACCCGTGCGTCAGCACGTAG
The DNA here is from genome assembly GCF_964341445.2 of Mesoplodon mirus. Lineage (NCBI taxonomy): Eukaryota > Metazoa > Chordata > Mammalia > Artiodactyla > Ziphiidae > Mesoplodon > Mesoplodon mirus. Next base: position 103,249,002 of record NC_138987.1, on the reverse strand, counting down.
CCTGAACCTCCCACGTTTGCGTACCCTCACCTGTGCCCTAAGCCTTGCCGTTCCCTAACCCTAACCCTAGCCTGGAACGGAAACCCACCACCAGCCCTACACCTTACCCTACGCCGTAGCCTACTCCTGGCCCGTACGCTGGCACTGAACCGTGCGTCAGCACGTAGCCTGACCCTCCCACGTTTCCGTACCCTCACCTGTGCCCTAAACCTTGCCGTTCCCTAACACATAGCCTAGCCCAGAAGTGTAACCCACCACCAGCCGTACACCTTACCCTACACCGTAGCCTACTCCTGGCCCGTAAGCTGGCACTGACCCGTGCGTCAGCTCGTAGCCCGATCCTCCCACGTTTCCGTACCCTCACCTGTGCCCTAAGCCTTGCCGTTCCCTAACACTAACCCTAGCCCGGAACAGAAACCCACCAGCAGCCCTAAACCTTACCCTATGCCGTAGCCTAATCCTGGCCCGTACGCTGGCACTGACCCGTACGTCAGCACGTAGCCTGAACATCCCAAGTTTCCGTACGCTCACCTGTGCCCTAAGCCTTGCCATTCCCTAACCCTAACCCTAGCCCGGAACGGAAACCCACCACGAGCCCTACACCTTACCCTACGCCGTAGCCTACTCCTGGCCCGTACGCTGGCACTGACCCGTGCGTCAGCACGTAGCCTGACCCTCCCACGTTTCCGTACCGTCACATGTACCCTAAGCCTTGCCGTTCCCTAACCCTAAGCCTAGCCCGGAACGGAAACCCACCACCAGCCCTACACCTTACCCTACGCCGTAGCCTACTCCTGGCCTGTACTCTGGCACTGACCCATGCGTCAGCACGTAGCCTGACCCTCCCACGTTTCCGTACCCTCACATGTGCCCTAAGCCTTGCCGTTCCCTAACCCTAACCCTAGCCCGGAACGGAAACCCACCAACAGCCCTACACCTTACCCTACGCCGTAGCCTACTCCTGGCCCGTACGCTGGCACTGACCCATGCGTCAGCACGTAGCCTGACCCTCCCAAGTTTCCATACCCTCACCTGTGCCCTAAGCCTTGCCGTTCCATAACCCTAACCCTAGCCAGAAACGAAAACCCACCAACAACCCTACACCTTGCCCCCAAGCTGTAGCCTACTCCTGGCCCGTATGCTGGCACTGACCCATGCGTCAGCACGTAGCCCGACACTCCCACGTTTCCGCACCCTCACCTGTGCCCTAAACCTTGCCGTTCCCTAACCCTAACCCTAGGCCGGAATGAAAACACACCACCAGCCCTACACTTTACCCCAAGCCGTAGGCTACTCCTAGCCCGTACGCTGGTAGTGACCCATGCGTCAGCACGTAGCCTGAACCTCCCACGTTTGCGTACCCTCACCTGTGCCCTAAGCCTTGCCGTTCCCTAACCCTAACCCTAGCCTGGAACGGAAACCCACCACCAGCCCTACACCTTACCCTACGCCGTAGCCTACTCCTGGCCCGTACGCTGGCACGGACTCGTGTGTTAGCACGTAGCCTGACCCTCCCACGTTTCCGTACCCTCAACTGTGCCCTAAGCCTTGCCGTTCCCTAACCCTTAGCCTAGCCCGGAACTGTAACCCACCACCAGCCCTACACCTTACCCTACGCCGTAGCCTACTCCTGGCCCGTAAGCTGGCACTGACCCGTGCGTCAGCACGTAGCCCGACCCTCCAACGTTGCCGTACCCTCACCTGTGCCCTAAGCCTTGCCATTCTCTAACACTAACCCTAGCCCGGAACAGAAACCCACCACCAGCCCTAAACCTTACCCTATGCCGTAGCCTACTCCTGGCCCGTACGCTGGCACTGACCCGTACGTCAGCACGTAGCCTGACCCTCCCACGTTTCCGTACCCTCACCTGTACCCTAAGCCTTGCCGTTCCCTAACCCTAACCCTAGCCCGGAACGGAAACCCACCACCAGCCCTACACCTTACCGCCAAGCCGTAGCCTACTCCTGGCCCATACGCTGGCACTGACCCGTGCGTCAGCATATAGCCTGAACCTCCCACGTTTGCGGACCCTCACCTGTGCCTTAAGCCTTGCCGTTCCCTAACCATAAACCTAGCCCGGAACGCAAACCCACCACCAGCCCTACACCATACCCTACACCGTAGCCTACTCCTGGCCCGTACGCTGGCACTGACCCGTGCGTCAGCACGTAGCCTGACCCTCCCACGTTTCCGTACCCTCACCTGTGCCGTAAGCCTTGCCGTTCCATAACCCTAACCCTAGCCCGAAACGGAAACCCACCAACAGCCCTACACCTTACCCCCATGCTGTAGCCTACTCCTGGCCCGTATGCTGGCACTGACCCATGCGTCAGCATGTAGCCTGACCCTCCCACGTTTCCGTACCCTCACCTGTGCCCTAAGGCTTGCCATTTCCTAACCCTAACCCTAGCTCGGAACGGAAACCCACCACGAGCCCTACACCTTACCCTACACCGTAGCCTACTCCTGGCCCGTACGCTGGCACTGACCCGTGCGTCACAGCGTAGCCTGACCTTCCCACGTTTCCGTACCCTCACCTGTGCCCTAAGCCTTGTCGTTCCCTAACACTAACCCTAGCCCGGGAACGGAAACCCACCACCAGCCCTACACCTTACCTTATGCCGTAGCCTACTCCTGGCCCGTACGCTGGCACTGACCCATGCGTCAGCATGTAGCCTGACTCTCCCACGTTTCCGTACCCTCACCTGTGCCCTAAGCCTTGCCGTTCCCTAACACTAACCCTAGCCTGGGAACGAAAACCCACCACCAGCCCTGCACCTTACCCTATGCCGTAGCCTACTCCTGGCCCGTAAGCTGGCACTGACCCGGGCGTCAGCACGTAGCCCGATCCTCCCACGTTTCCGTACCCTCACCTGTGCCCTAAGCCTTGCCGTTCCCTAACCCTAACCGTAGCCCGAAACGGAAACCCACCACGAGCCCTACACCTTACCCTACGCCGTAGACTACTCCTGGCCCGTACGCTGGCACTGACCCGTGTGTCACAACGTAGCCTGACCCTCCCACGTTTCCGTACCTTCACCTGTGCCCTAAGCCTTGCCGTTCCCTAACCCTAACCCTAGCCTTGAACGGAAACCCACCACCAGCCCTACAACTTACCCCAAAGCGGTAGCCTAATCCTGGCCAGTACGCTGGCACTGACCCGTGCGTCAGCATGTAGCCTGACCCTCCCACGTTTGCGGACCCTCACCTGTGCCTTAAGCCTTGCTGTTCCCTAACACTAACCCTAGCCCGGAACGCAAACCCACCACCAGCCCTACACCATACCCTACACCGTAGCCTACTCCTGGCCCGTACGCTGGCACTAATCCATGTGTCAGCACGTAGCCTGACCCTCCCACGTTTCCGTACCCTCACATGTGCCCTAAGCCTTGCAGTTCCCTAACCCTAACCCTAGCCCGGAACGGAAACCCACCACCAGTCCTACACCTTACCCTACGCCGTAGCCTACCCCTGGCCCGTACGCTGGCACTGACGCGTGCGTCAGCACGTAGCCTGACCCTCCCACGTTTCCGTACCCTCACATGTGCCCTAAGCCTTGCCGTTCCCTAACCCTAACCCTACCCCGAAACGGAAACCCACCAACAGCCCTACACCTTACCCTACGCCATAGCCTACTCCTGGCCCGTACGCTGGCACTGACCCGTGCGTCAGCACATAGCCTGACCCTCCCACGTTTCCGTACCCTCACCTGTGCCCTAAGCCTTGCCGTTCCCTAACCCTTAGCCTAGCCCGGAACTGTATCCCACCACCAGCCCTACACCTTACCCTATGCCGTAGCCTACTCCTGGCCCGTACGCTGGCACTGACCCGTACGTCAGCACGTAGCCTGACCCTCCCAAGTTTCCGTACCCTCACCTGTGCCCTAAGCCTTGCCGTTCCCTAACCCTTAGCCTAGCCCGGAACTGTAACCCACCACCAGCCCTACACCATACCCTATGCCATAGCCTACTCCTGGCCCGTACGCTGGCACTGACCCGTACGTCAGCACGTAGCCTGACCCTCCCAAGTTTCCGTACCCTCACCTGTACCCTAAGCCTTGCCGTTCCCTAACCCTAACCCTGGCCCGGAACGGAAACCCACCACCAGCCCTACACCTTACCCCCAAGCCGTAGCCTACTCCTGGCCTGTACGCTGGCACTAACCTGTGCGTCAGCCTTTAGACTGACCCTCCCACGTTTCCGTACCCTCACCTGTGCCCTAAGCCTTGCCATTCCCTAACCGTAACCCTAGCCCTGAACGGAAACCCACCACCAGCCCTACACCTTACCCTACGCCGTAGACTACTCTGGCCCGTACGCTGGCACTGACCCGTGCGTCAGCACGTAGCCTGACCCTCCCACGTTTCCGTACCCTCACCTGTGCCCTAAGACTTGCCGTTCCCTAACCCTAACCCTAGCCTGGAAAGGAAACCCACCACCAGCCCGACAACTTACCCCCAAGCCGTAGCCTACTCCTGGCCCGTACGCTGGCACTGACCCGTGTGTCAGCACGTAGCCTGACCCTCCCACGTTTCCGTACCCTCACCTGTGCCCTAAGCCTTGCCGTTCCCTAACCCTAACCCTAGCCCGGAACGGAAACCCACCACCAGCCCTACACCTTACCCCAAGCCGTAGCCTACTCCTGGCCCGTACACTGGCACTAACCAGTGCGTCAGCCCGTAGACTGACCCTCCCACGTTTCCGTACCCTCACCTGTGCCCTAACCCTTGCCATTCCCTAACCGTAACCCTAGCCCGGAACGGAAACCCACCACCAGCCCTACACCTTACCCTACGCCGTAGCCTACTCCTGGCCCGTACGCTGGCACTGACCCGTGCGTCACAGCGTAGCCTGACCCTCCAACGTTTCCGTACCCTCACCTGTGCCCTAAGCCTTGCCGTTCCCTAACACTAACCCTAGCCCGGCAACGGAACCCCACCACCAGCCCTACACCTTACCCTATGCCGTAGCCTACTCCTGGCCCGTACGCTGGCACTGACCCGTGCGTCAGCACGTAGCCTGACCCTCTCACGTTTCCGTACCCTCACCTGTGCCCTAAGCCTTGCCGTTCCCTAACACTAACCCTAGCCTGGGAACGAAAACCCACCACCAGCCCTACACCTTACTCTATGCCGTAGCCTACTCCTGGCCCGTAAGCTGGCACTGACCCGTGCGTCAGCATGTAGCCTGACCCTCCCACGTTTGCGGACCCTCACCTGTGCCTTAAGCCTTGCCGTTCCCTAACCCTAACCCTAGCCCGGAACGCAAACCCACCAACAGCCCTACACCTTACCCCCATGCTGAAGCCTACTCCTGGCCCGTATGCTGGCACTGACCCATGCGACAGCACGTAGCCTGACCCTCCCACGTTTCCGCACCCTCACCTGGGCCCTAAGCCTTGCCGTTCCCTAACACTAACCCTAGCCCGGAACAGAAACCCACCAGCAGCCCTACACCTTACCCTACACCGTAGCCTACTCCTGGCCCGTAAGCTGGCACTGACCCGTGCGTCAGCACGTAGCCCGATCCTCCCACGTTTCCGTACGCTCACCTGTGCCCTAAGACTTGCCATTCCCTAACCCTAACCCTAGCCCGGAATGGAAACCCACCACGAGCCCTACACCTAACCCTACGCCGTAGCCTACTCCTGGCCCGTACGCTGGCACTGACCCGTGCGTCACAACGTAGCCTGACCCTCCCACGTTTCCGTACCCTCACCTGTGCCCTAAGCCTTGCCGTTCCCTAACACTAACCCTAGCCCGGGAACGGAAACCCACCACCAGCCCTACACCTCACCCTACGCCGTAGCCTACTCCTGGCCCGTACGCTGGCACTGACCCATGCGTCAGCACGTAGCCTGACCCTCCCACGTTTCGTTACCCTCACCTGTGCCCTAAGACTTGCCATTCCCTAACCCTAAACCTAGCCCTGAACGGAAACCCACCACCAGCCCTACAACTTACCCCCAAGCCGTAGCCTACTCCTGGCCCGTACGCTGGCACTGACCCGTGCGTCACAACGTAGCCTGACCCTCCCACGTTTCCGTACCCTCACCTGTGCCCTAAGCCTTGCCGTTCCCTAACACTAACCCTAGCCCAGGAACGGAAACCCACCACCAGCCCTACACCTCACCCTACGCCGTAGCCTACTCCTGGGCGTACGCTGGCACTGACCCGTGCGTCAGCACGTAGCCTGACCCTCCCACGTTTCCGTACCCTCACCTGTGCCGTAAGCCTTGCCGTTCCATAACCCTAACCCTAGCCCGAAACGGAAACCCACCAACAGCCCTACACCTTACGCCCATGCTGTAGCCTACTCCTGGCCCGTATGCTGGCACTGACCCATGCGTCAGCACGTAGCCTGACTCTCCCACGTTTCCGTACACTCACCTGTGCCCTAAGCCTGGCCATTTCCTAACCCTAACCCTAGCTCGGAACGGAAACCCACCACGAGCCCTACACATTACCCTACACCGTAGCCTACTCCTGGCCCGTACGCTGGCACTGACCCGTGCGTCACAGCGTAGCCTGACCTTCCCACGTTTCCGTACCCTCACCTGTTACCTAAGCCTTGTCGTTCCCTAACACTAACCCTAGCCCGGGAACGGAAACCCACCACCAGCCCTACACCTTACCTTATGCCGTAGCCTACTCCTGGCCCGTACGCTGGCACTGACCCGTGCGTCAGCATGTAGCCTGACTCTCCCACGTTTCCGTACCCTCACCTGTGCCCTAAGCCTTGCCGTTCCCTAACACTAACCCTAGCCTGGGAACGAAAACCCACCACCAGCCCTACACATTACCCTATGCCGTAGCCTACTCCTGGCCCGTAAGCTGGCACTGACCCGGGCGTCAGCACGTAGCCCGATCCTCCCACGTTTCCGTACCCTCACCTGTGCCCTAAGCCTTGCCGTTCCCTAACCCTAACCGTAGCCCGAAACGGAAACCCACCACGAGCCCTACACCTTACCCTACGCCGTAGACTACTCCTGGCCCGTACGCTGGCACTGACCCGTGTGTCACAACGTAGCCTGACCCTCCCACGTTTCCGTACCCTCACATGTGACCTAAGCCTTGCAGTTCCCTAACCCTAACCCTAGCCCGGAACGGAAACCCACCACCACTCCTACACCTTACCCTACGCCGTAGCCTACTCCTGGCCCGTACGCTGGCACTGACCCGTGCGTCACCACGTAGCCTGACCCTCCCAAGATTCCGTACACTCACCTGTGCCCTAAGCCTTGCCGTTCACTAACACTAACCCTAGCCCGGAAACGGAAACCCAGCACCAGCCCTACACCTTACCCTATGCCGTAGCCTACTCCTGGCCCGTACGCTGGCACTGACCCGTGCGTCAGCACGTAGCCTGACACTCCCACGTTTCCGTACCCTCACCTGTGCCCTAAGCCTTGCTGTTCCCTAACCCTAACCCTAGCCTCAACGGAAACCCACCACCGGCCCTACACCTTACCCCCAAGCCGTAGCCTACTCCTGGCCCGTACGCTGGCACTGACCCGTGCGTCAGCACGTAGCCTGACCCTCCCACGTTTGCGGACCCTCAACTGTGCCTTAAGCCTTGCCGTTCCCTAACACTAACCCTAGCCCTGAACGGAAACCCACCACCAGCCCTACACCTTACCCTACACCGTAGCCTACTCCTGGCCCGTACGCTGGCACTGACCCATGTGTCAGCATGTAGCCTGACCCTCACACGTTTCCGTACCCTCACGTGTGCCCTAAGCCTTGCCGTTCCTTAACCCTAACCCTAGCCCAGAACGGAAATGCACCACCAGCCCTACACCTTACCCTACGCCGTAGCCTACTCCTGGCCCGTACGCTGGCACTGACCCGTGCATCAGCACATAGCCTGACCCTCCCACGTTTCTGTACTGTCACATGTGCCCTAAGCCTTGCCGTTCCCTAACCCTAACCCTAGCCCGGAATGGAATCCAACCACCAGCCCTACACCTTACCCTACGCCGTAGCCTACTCCTGGCCCGTACTCTGGCACTGACCCGTGCGTCAGCACGTAGCCTGACCCTCCCACGTTTGCGGACCCTCACCTGTGCCTTAAGCCTTGCCGTTCCGTAACCCTAACCCTAGCCCGGAACGGAAACCCACCACAAGCCCTACACCATACCCTACACCGAAGCCTACTCCTGGCCCGTACGCTGGCACTAACCCATGTGTCAGCACGTAGCCTGACCCTCCCACGTTTCCGTACCCTCACATATGCCCTAATCCTTGCCATTCCCTAACCCTAACCCTAGCCCTGAAGGAAAACCAACACCAGCCCTACACCTTACCCTACGCCGTAGCCTACTCCTGGCCCGTACGCTGGCACTGACCCGTGCGTCAGCACGTAGCCTGACCCTCCCACGTTTCCGTACTGTCACATGTGCCCTAAGCCTTGCCGTTCCCTAACCCTAACCCTAGCCCGGAACGGAAACCCACCAAAAGCCCTACACCTTACCCCCATGCTGTAGCCTACTCCTGGCCCGTATGCTGGCACTGACCCATGCGTCAGCACGTAGCCTGACCCTCCCACGTTTCCGCACCCTCACCTGTGCCCTAAACCTTGCCGTTCCCTAACCCTAACTGTAGCCCGGAAAGAAAACCCACCACCAGCCCTACAATTTACCCCCAAGCCTTAGCCTACTCCTAGCCCGTACGCTGGCACTGACCCGTGCGTCAGCACGTAGCCTGAACCTCCCACGTTTGCGTACCCTCACCTGTGCCCTAAGCCTTGCCGTTCCCTAACCCTAACCCTAGCCTGGAACGGAAACCCACCACCAGCCCTACACCTTACCCTACGCCGTAGCCTACTCCTGGCCCGTACGCTGGCACTGAACCGTGCGTCAGCACGTAGGCTGACCCTCCCACGTTTCCGTACCCTCACCTGTGCCCTAAGCCTTGCCGTTCCCTAACCCATAGCCTAGCCCAGAAGTGTAACCCACCACCAGCCGTACACCTTACCCTACACCGTAGCCTACTCCTGGCCCGTAAGCTGGCACTGACCTGTGCGTCAGCTCGTAGCCCGATCCTCCCACGTTTCCGTACCCTCACCTGTGCCCTAAGCCTTGCCGTTCCCTAACACTAACCCTAGCCCGGAACAGAAACCCACCAGCAGCCCTAAACCTTACCCTATGCCGTAGCCTAATCCTGGCCCGTACACTGGCACTGACCCGTACGTCAGCACGTAGCCTGAACATCCCAAGTTTCCGTACGCTCACCTGTGCCCTAAGCCTTGCCATTCCCTAACCCTAACCCTAGCCCGGAACGGAAACCCACCACGAGCCCTACACCTTACCCTACGCCGTAGCCTACTCCTGGCCCGTACGCTGGCACTGACCCGTGCGTCAGCACGTAGCCTGACCCTCCCACGTTTCCGTACCGTCACATGTACCCTAAGCCTTGCCGTTCCCTAACCCTAAGCCTAGCCCGGAACGGAAACCCACCACCAGCCCTACACCTTACCCTACGCCGTAGCCTACTCCTGGCCTGTACTCTGGCACTGACCCATGCGTCAGCACGTAGCCTGACCCTCCCACGTTTCCGTACCCTCACATGTGCCCTAAGCCTTGCCGTTCCCTAACCCTAACCCTAGCCCGGAACGGAAAACCACCAACAGCCCTACACCTTACCCTACGCCGTAGCCTACTCCTGGCCCGTACGCTGGCACTGACCCATGCGTCAGCACGTAGCCTGACCCTCCCAAGTTTCCATACCCTCACCTGTGCCCTAAGCCTTGCCGTTCCATAACCCTAACCCTAGCCAGAAACGAAAACCCACCAACAACCCTACACCTTGCCCCCAAGCTGTAGCCTACTCCTGGCCCGTATGCTGGCACTGACCCATGCGTCAGCACGTAGCCCGACACTCCCACGTTTCCGCACCCTCACCTGTGCCCTAAACCTTGCCGTTCCCTAACCCTAACCCTAGGCCGGAATGAAAACACACCACCAGCCCTACACTTTACCCCAAGCCGTAGGCTACTCCTAGCCCGTACGCTGGTAGTGACCCATGCGTCAGCACGTAGCCTGAACCTCCCACGTTTGCGTACCCTCACCTGTGCCCTAAGCCTTGCCGTTCCCTAACCCTAACCCTAGCCTGGAACGGAAACCCACCACCAGCCCTACACCTTACCCTACGCCGTAGCCTACTCCTGGCCCGTACGCTGGCACGGACTCGTGTGTTAGCACGTAGCCTGACCCTCCCACGTTTCCGTACCCTCAACTGTGCCCTAAGCCTTGCCGTTCCCTAACCCTTAGCCTAGCCCGGAACTGTAACCCACCACCAGCCCTACACCTTACCCTACGCCGTAGCCTACTCCTGGCCCGTAAGCTGGCACTGACCCGTGCGTCAGCACGTAGCCCGACCCTCCAACGTTGCCGTACCCTCACCTGTGCCCTAAGCCTTGCCATTCTCTAACACTAACCCTAGCCCGGAACAGAAACCCACCACCAGCCCTAAACCTTACCCTATGCCGTAGCCTACTCCTGGCCCGTACGCTGGCACTGACCCGTACGTCAGCACGTAGCCTGACCCTCCCACGTTTCCGTACCCTCACCTGTACCCTAAGCCTTGCCGTTCCCTAACCCTAACCCTAGCCCGGAACGGAAACCCACCACCAGCCCTACACCTTACCGCCAAGCCGTAGCCTACTCCTGGCCCGTACGCTGGCACTGACCCGTGCGTCAGCATATAGCCTGAACCTCCCACGTTTGCGGACCCTCACCTGTGCCTTAAGCCTTGCCGTTCCCTAACCATAAACCTAGCCCGGAACGCAAACCCACCACCAGCCCTACACCATACCCTACACCGTAGCCTACTCCTGGCCCGTACGCTGGCACTGACCCATGTGTCAGCACGTAGCCTGACCCTCCCACGTTTCCGTACCCTCACATGTGCCCTAAGCCTTGCAGTTCCCTAACCCTAACCCTAGCCCGGAACGGAAACCCACCACCAGTCCTACACCTTACCCTACGCCGTAGCCTACTCCTGGCCCGTACGCTGGCACTGACCCGTGCGTCAGCACGTAGCCTGACCCTCCCACGTTTCCGTACCCTCACCTGTGCCCTAAGGCTTGCCATTTCCTAACCCTAACCCTAGCTCGGAACGGAAACCCACCACGAGCCCTACACCTTACCCTACACCGTAGCCTACTGCTGGCCCGTACGCTGGCACTGACCCGTGTGTCACAGCGTAGCCTGACCTTCCCACGTTTCCGTACCCTCACCTGTGCCCTAAGCCTTGTCGTTCCCTAACACTAACCCTAGCCCGGGAACGGAAACCCACCACCAGCCCTACACCTTACCTTATGCCGTAGCCTACTCCTGGCCCGTACGCTGGCACTGACACATGCGTCAGCATGTAGCCTGACTCTCCCACGTTTCCGTACCCTGACCTGTGCCCTAAGCCTTGCCGTTCCCTAACACTAACCCTAGCCTGGGAACGAAAACCCACCACCAGCCCTGCACCTTACCCTATGCCGTAGCCTACTCCTGGCCCGTAAGCTGGCACTGACCCGGGCGTCAGCACGTAGCCCGATCCTCCCACGTTTCCGTACCCTCACCTGTGCCCTAAGCCTTGCCGTTCCCTAACCCTAACCGTAGCCCGAAACGGAAACCCACCACGAGCCCTACACCATACCCTACGCCGTAGACTACTCCTGGCCCGTACGCTGGCACTGACCCGTGTGTCACAACGTAGCCTGACCCTCCCACGTTTCCGTACCCTCACCTGTGCCCTAAGCCTTGCCGTTCCCTAACCCTAACCCTAGCCTTGAACGGAAACCCACCACCAGCCCTACAACTTACCCCAAAGCGGTAGCCTACTCCTGGCCCGTATGCTGGCACTAACCCATGCGTCAGCACGTAGCCTGACCCTCCCACGTTTCCGTACCCTCACCTGTGCCCTAAGGCTTGCCATTTCCTAACCCTAACCCTAGCTCGGAACGGAAACCCACCAACAGCCCTACACCTTACCCTACGCCATAGCCTACTCCTGGCCCGTACGCTGGCACTGACCCGTGCGTCAGCACATAGCCTGACCCTCCCACGTTTCCGTACCCTCACCTGTGCCCTAAGCCTTGCCGTTCCCTAACCCTTAGCCTAGCCCGGAACTGTATCCCACCACCAGCCCTACACCTTACCCTATGCCGTAGCCTACTCCTGGCCCGTACGCTGGCACTGACCCGTACGTCAGCATGTAGCCTGACCCTCCCAAGTTTCCGTACCCTCACCTGTGCCCTAAGCCTTGCCGTTCCCTAACCCTTAGCCTAGCCCGGAACTGTAACCCACCACCAGCCCTACACCATACCCTGTGCCATAGCCTACTCCTGGCCCGTACGCTGGCACTGACCCGTACGTCAGCACGTAGCCTGACCCTCCCAAGTTTCCGTACCCTCACCTGTACCCTAAGCCTTGCCGTTCCCTAACCCTAACCCTAGCCCGGAACGGAAACCCAAAACCATCCCTACACCTTACCCCCAAGCCGTAGCCTACTCCTGGCCTGTACGCTGGCTCTAACCTGTGCGTCAGCCTTTAGACTGACCCTCCCACGTTTCCGTACCCTCACCTGTGCCCTAAGCCTTGCCATTCCCTAACCGTAACCCTAGCCCGGAACGGAAACCCACCACCAGCCCTACACCTTACCCTACGCCGTAGCCTACTCCTGGCCCGTACGCTGGCACTGACCCGTGCGTCAGCACGTAGCCTGACCCTCCCACGTTTCCGTACCCTCACCTGTGCCCTAAGACTTGCCGTTCCCTAACCCTAACCCTAGCCTGGAAAGGAAACCCACCACCAGCCCTACAACTTACCCCCAAGCCGTAGCCTACTCCTGGCCCGTACGCTGGCACTGACCCGTGCGTCAGCATGTAGCCTGACCCTCCCACGTTTCCGTACCCTCACCTGTGCCCTAAGCCTTGCCGTTCCCTAACCCTAACCCTAGCCCGGAACGGAAACCCACCACCAGCCCTACACCTTACCCCCAAGCCGTAGCCTACTCCTGGCCCGTACGCTGGTAGTGACCCATGCGTCAGCACGTAGCCTGAACCTCCCACGTTTGCGTACCCTCACCTGTGCCCTAAGCCTTGCCGTTCCCTAACCCTAACCCTAGCCTGGAACGGAAACCCACCACCAGCCCTACACCTTACCCTACGCCGTAGCCTACTCCTGGCCCGTACGCTGGCATGGACTCGTGTGTTAGCACGTAGCCTGACCCTCCCACGTTTCCGTACCCTCAACTGTGCCCTAAGCCTTGCCGTTCCCTAACCCTTAGCCTAGCCCGGAACTGTAACCCACCACCAGCCCTACACCTTACCCTACACCGTAGCCTACTCCTGGCCCGTAAGCTGGCACTGACCCGTGCGTCAGCACGTAGCCCGACCCTCCAACGTTGCCGTACCCTCACCTGTGCCCTAAGCCTTGCCATTCTCTAACACTAACCCTAGCCCGAAACAGAAACCCACCACCAGCCCTACACCTTACCCTATGCCGTAGCCTACTCCTGGCCCGTACGCTGGCACTGACCCGTACGTCAGCACGTAGCCTGACCCTCCCACGTTTCCGTACCCTCACCTGTACCCTAAGCCTTGCCGTTCCCTAACCCTAACCCTAGCCCGGAACGGAAACCCGCCACCAGCCCTACACCTTACCGCCAAGCCGTAGCCTACTCCTGGCCCGTACGCTGGCACTGACCCGTGCGTCAGCATATAGCCTGAACCTCCCACGTTTGCGGACCCTCACCTGTGCCTTAAGCCTTGCCGTTCCCTAACCATAAACCTAGCTCGGAACGCAAACCCACCACCAGCCCTACACCATACCCTACACCGTAGCCTACTCCTGGCCCGTACGCTGGCACTGACCCATGTGGCAGCACGTAGCCTGACCCTCCCACGTTTCCGTACCCTCACATGTGCCCTAAGCCTTGCAGTTCCCTAACCCTAACCCTAGCCCGGAACGGAAACCCACCGCCAGTCCTACACCTTACCCTACGCCGTAGCCTACTCCTGGCCCGTACGCTGGCACTGACCCGTGCGTCAGCACGTAGCCTGACCCTCCCACGTTTCCGTACCCTCACCTGTGCCGTAAGCCTTGCCGTTCCATAACCCTAACCCTAGCCCGAAACGGAAACACACCAACAGCCCTACACCTTACCCCCATGCTGTAGCCTACTCCTGGCCCGTATGCTGGCACTGACCCATGCGTCAGCACGTAGCCTGACCCTCCCACGTTTCCGTACCTTCACCTGTGCCCTAAGCCTTGCCATTTCCTAACCCTAACCCTAGCTCGGAACGGAAACCCACCACGAGCCCTACACCTTACCCTACACCGTAGCCTACTCCTGGCCCGTACGCTGGCACTGACCCGTGCGTCACAGCGTAGCCTGACCTTCCCACGTTTCCGTACCCTCACCTGTGCCCTAAGCCTTGTCGTTCCCTAACACTAACCCTAGCCCGGGAACGGAAACCCACCACCAGCCCTACACCTTACCTTATGCCGTAGCCTACTCCTGGCACGTACGCTGGCACTGACCCGTGCGTCAGCATGTAGCCTGACTCTCCCACGTTTCCGTACCCTCACCTGTGCCCTAAGCCTTGCCGTTCCCTAACACTAACCCTAGCCTGGGAACGAAAACCCACCACCAGCCCTACACCTTACCCTATGCCGTAGCCTACTCCTGGCCCGTAAGCTGGCACTGACCCGGGCGTCAGCACGTAGCCCGATCCTCCCACGTTTCCGTACCCTCACCTGTGCCCTAAGCCTTGCCGTTCCCTAACCCTAACCGTAGCCCGAAACGGAAACCCACCACGAGCCCTACACCTTACCCTACGCCGTAGACTACTCCTGGCCCGTACGCTGGCACTGACCCGTGTGTCACAACGTAGCCTGACCCTCCCACGTTTCCGTACCCTCACCTGTGCCCTAAGCCTTGCCGTTCCCTAACCCTAACCCTAGCCTTGAACGGAAACCCACCACCAGCCCTACAACTTACCCCCAAGCCGTAGCCTACTCCTGGCCCGTACGCTGGCACTGACCCGTGCGTCAGCATGTAGCCTGACCCTCCCACGTTTCCGTACCCTCACCTGTGCCCTAAGCCTTGCCGTTCCCTAACCCTTAGCCTAGCCCGGAACTGTAACCCACCACCAGCCCTACACCTTACCCTACGCCGTAGCCTACTCCTGGCCCGTAAGCTGGCACTGACCCGTGCGTCAGCACGTAGCCCGACCCTCCAACGTTGCCGTACCCTCACCTGTGCCCTAAGCCTTGCCATTCCCTAACACTAACCCTAGCCCGGAACGGAAACCCACCACCAGCCCTACACCTTACCCCCAAGCCGTAGCCTACTCCTGGCCCGTACGCTGGCACTAACCTGTGCGTCAGCCCGTAGACTGACCCTCCCACGTTTCCGTACCCTCACCTGTGCCCTAACCCTTGCCATTCCCTAACCGTAACCCTAGCCCGGAACGGAAACCCACCACCAGCCCTAAACCTTACCCTACGCCGTAGCCTACTCCTGGCCCGTACGCTGGCACTGACCCGTGCGTCACAGCGTAGCCTGACCCTCCAACTTTTCCGTACCCTCACCTGTGCCCTAAGCCTTGCCGTTCCCTAACACTAACCCTAGCCCGGGAACGGAAACCCACCACCAGCCCTACACCGTACCCTATGCCGTAGCCTACTCCTGGCCCGTACGCTGGCACTGACCCGTGCGTCAGCACGTAGCCTAACCCTCCCACGTTTCTGTACCCTCACCTGTGCCCTAAGCCTTGCCGTTCCCTAACACTAACCCTAGCCTGGGAACGAAAACCCTCCACCAGCCCTACACCTTACTCTATGCCGTAGCCTACTCCTGGCCCGTACGCTGGCACTGACCCGTGCGTCAGCATGTAGCCTGACCCTCCCACGTTTGCGGACCCTCACCTGTGCCTTAAGCCTTGCCGTCCCCTAACCCTAACCCTAGCCCGGAATGCAAACCCACCAACAGCCCTACACCTTACCCCCATGCTGTAGCCTACTCCTGGCCCGTATGCTGGCACTGACCCATGCGACAGCACGTAGCCTGACCCTCCCACGTTTCCGCACCCTCACCTGTGCCCTAAGCCTTGCCGTTCCCTAACACTAACCCTAGCCCGGAACAGAAACCCACCAGCAGCCCTACACCTTACCCTACACCGTAGCCTACTCCTGGCCCGTAAGCTGGCACTGACCCGTGCGTCAGCACGTAGCCCGTTCCTCCCACGTTTCCGTAACCTCACCTGTGCCCTAAGCCTTGCAATTCCCTAACACTAACCCTAGCCCGGGAACGGAAACCCACCACCAGCCCTACACATTACCCTATGCCGTAGCCTACTCCTGGCCCGTACGCTGGCACTGACCCGTGCGTCAGCACGTAGCCTGACCCTCCCACGTTTACGTACCCTCACCTGTGCCCTAAGACTTGACGTTCCCTAACCCTAACCCTAGCCTTGAACGGAAACCCACCACTAGCCCTACAACTTACCCCCAAGCCGTAGCCTACTCCTGGCTCGTACGCTGGCACTGACCCATGCGTCAGCATGTAGCCTGACCCTCCCACGTTTCCGGACACTCACCTGTGCCTTAAGCCTTGCCCTTCCCTAACCCTAACCCTAGCCCGGAACGCAAACCCACCACCAGCCCTACACCATACCCTACACCGTAGCCTACTCCTGGCCCGTACGCTGGCACTGAACCATGTGTCAGACCGTAGCCTGACCCTCCCACGTTTCCGTACCCTCACATGTGCCCTAAGCCTTGCAGTTCCCTAACCCTAACCCTAACCCGGAACGGAAAACCACCACCAGTCCTACACTTTACCCTACGCCATAGCCTACACCTGGCCCGTACGCTGGCACTGACCCGTGCGTCAGCACGTAGCCTGACCCTCCCACGTTTCTGTACCCTCACATGTGCCCTAAGCCTTGCCGTTCCTTAACACTAACCCTACCCCGGAACGGAAACCCACCAACAGCCCTACACCTTACCCTACGCCATAGCCTACTCCTGGCCCGTACGCTGGCACTGACCCGTGCGTCAGCACGTAGCCTGACCCTCCCACGTTTCCTTACCCTCACCTGTGCCCTAAGCCTTGCCGTTCCATAACCCTAACCCTAGCCCGGAACAGAAACCCACCAACAGCCCTTCACCTTACCCCCATGCTGTAGCCTACTCCTGGCCCGTATGCTGGCACTGACCCATGCGTCAGCACGTAGCCTGACCCTCCCACGTTTCCGCATCCTCACCTGTGCCCTAAACCTTGCCGTTCCGTAACCCTAACTGTAGCCCGGAAAGAAAACCCACCACCAGCCGTACACTTTACCCCCAAGCCGTAGCCTACTCCTAGCCCGTACGCTGGCACTGACCCGTGCGTCAGCACGTAGCCTGAACCTCCCACGTTTGCGTACCCTCACCTGTGCCCTAAGCCTTGCCGTTCCCTAACCCTTAGCCTAGCCCGAAACTGTAACCCACCAGCAGCCCTACACTTTACCCTACACCGTAGCCTACTCCTGGCCTGTAAGCTGGCACTGACCCGTGCGTCAGCACGTAGCCCGATCCTCCCACGTTTCCATACCCTCAACTGTGCCCTAAGCCTTGCCGTTCCGTAACACTAACCCTAGCCCGGAACAGAAACCCACCATCAGCCCTACACCTTACCCTATGCCGTAGCCTACTCCTAGCCCGTAAGCTGGCAATGACCCGTGCGTCAGCACGTAGCCCGATCCTCCCACGTTTCCATACCCTCAACTGTGCCCTAAGCCTTGCCGTTCCATATCCCTAACCCTAGCCCGGAACGGAAACCCACCACCAGCCCTAAACCATACCCTACACCATTGCCTACTTCTGGCCCGTACGCTGGCACTGACCCGTGCGTCAGCACGTAGCCTGACCCTCCCACGTTTCCGTTCCGTCACATGTACCCTAAGCCTTGCCGTTCCCTAACCCTAACCCTAGCCCGGAACGGAAACCCACCACCAGCCCTACACCTTACCCTACGCCGTAGCCTACTCCTGGCCCGTACTCTGGCACTGACCCGTGCGTCAGCACGTAGCCTGACCCTCCCACGTTTCCGTACCCTCACATGTGCCCTAAGCCTTGCCGTTCCCTAACCCTAACCCTAGCCCGGAACGGAAACCCACCAACAGCCCTGCACCTTACCCTACGCCGTAGCCTACTCCTGGCCAGTACGCTGGCACTGACCCGTGCGTCAGCACGTAGCCTGACCCTCCCAAGTTTCCATACCCTCACCTGTGCCCTAAGCCTTGCCGTTCCATAACCCTAACCCTAGCCAGAAACGGAAACCCACCAACAACCCTACAACTTACCCCCAAGCTGTAGCCTACTCCTGGCCCGTATGCTGGCACTGACCCATGCGTCAGCACGTAGCCCGACACTCCCACGTTTCCGCACCCTCACCTGTGCCCTAAACCTTGCCGTTCCCTAACCCTAACCCTAGCCCGGAACGAAAACACACCACCAGCCCTACACTTTACCCCAAGCCGTAGGCTACTCCTAGCCCGTACGCTGGCAGTGACCCATGCGTCAGCACGTAGCCTGAACCTCCCACGTTTGCGTACCCTCACCTGTGCCCTAAGCCTTGCCGTTCCCTAACCCTAACCCTAGCCTGGAACGGAAACCCACCACCAGCCCTACAACTTACCCCCAAGCCGTAGCCTACTCCTGGCCCGTACGCTGGCACGGACTCGTGTGTTAGCACGTAGCCTGACCCTCCCATGTTTCCGTACCCTCACCTGTGCCCTAAGCCTTGCCGTTCCCTAACCCTTAGCCTAGCCCGGAACTGTAACCCACCACCAGCCCTACACCTTACCCTACGCCGTAGCCTACTCCTGGCCTGTAAGCTGGCACTGACCCGTGCGTCAGCACGTAGCCCGACCCTCCAACGTTGCCGTACCCTCACCTGTGCCCTAAGCCTTGCCATTCCCTAACACTAACCCTAGCCCGGAACAGAAAAACACCACCATCCCTAAACCTTACCCTATGCCGTAGCCTACTCCTGGCCCGTACGCTGGCACTGACCCGTACGTCAGCACGTAGCCTGACCCTCCCACGTTTCCGTACCCTCACCTGTGCCCTAAGCCTTGCCGTTCCATAACCCTAACCCTAGCCCGGAACAGAAACCCACCAACAGCCCTTCACCTTACCCCCATGCTGTAGCCTACTCCTGGCCCGTATGCTGGCACTGACCCATGCGTCAGCACGTAGCCTGACCCTCCCACGTTTCCGCACCCTCACCTGTGCCCTAAACCTTGCCGTTCCGTAACCCTAACTGTAGCCCGGAAAGAAAACCCACCACCAGCCCTACACTTTACCCCCAAGCCGTAGCCTACTCCTAGCCCGTACGCTGGCACTGACCCGTGCGTCAGCACGTAGCCTGAACCTCCCACGTTTGCGTACCCTCACCTGTGCCCTAAGCCTTGCCGTTCCCTAACCCTTAGCCTAGCCCGAAACTGTAACCCACCAGCAGCCCTACACCTTACCCTACACCGTAGCCTACTCCTGGCCCGTAAGCTGGCACTGACCCGTGCGTCAGCACGTAGCCCGATCCTCCCACGTTTCCATACCCTCAACTGTGCCCTAAGCCTTGCCGTTCCGTAACACTAACCCTAGCCCGGAACAGAAACCCACCATCAGCCCTACACCTTACCCTATGCCGTAGCCTACTCCTAGCCCGTAAGCTGGCACTGACCCGTGCGTCAGCACGTAGCCCGATCCTCCCACGTTTCCATACCCTCAACTGTGCCCTAAGCCTTGCCGTTCCATATCCCTAACCCTAGCCCGGAACGGAAACCCACCACCAGCCCTAAACCATACCCTACACCATTGCCTACTTCTGGCCCGTACGCTGGCACTGACCCGTGCGTCAGCACGTAGCCTGACCCTCCCACGTTTCCGTACCGTCACATGTACCCTAAGCCTTGCCGTTCCCTAACCCTAACCCTAGCCCGGAACGGAAACCCACCACCAGCCCTACACCTTACCCTACGCCGTAGCCTACTCCTGGCCCGTACTCTGGCACTGACCCGTGCGTCAGCACGTAGCCTGACCCTCCCACGTTTCCGTACCCTCACATGTGCCCTAAGCCTTGTCGTTCCCTAACCCTAACCCTAGCCCGGAACGGAAACCCACCAACAGCCCTGCACCTTACCCTACGCCGTAGCCTACTCCTGGCCAGTACGCTGGCACTGACCCGTGCGTCAGCACGTAGCCTGACCCTCCCAAGTTTCCATACACTCACCTGTGCCCTAAGCCTTGCCGTTCCATAACCCTAACCCTAGCCAGAAACGGAAACCCACCAACAACCCTACAACTTACCCCCAAGCTGTAGCCTACTCCTGGCCCGTATGCTGGCACTGACCCATGCGTCAGCACGTAGCCCGACACTCCCACGTTTCCGCACCCTCACCTGTGCCCTAAACCTTGCCGTTCCCTAACCCTAACCCTAGCCCGGAACGAAAACACACCACCAGCCCTACACTTTACCCCAAGCCGTAGGGTACTCCTAGCCCGTACGCTGGCAGTGACCCATGCGTCAGCACGTAGCCTGAACCTCCCACGTTTGCGTACCCTCACCTGTGCCCTAAGCCTTGCCGTTCCCTAACCCTAACCCTAGCCTGGAACGGAAACCCACCACCAGCCCTACAACTTACCCCCAAGCCGTAGCCTACTCCTGGCCCGTACGCTGGCACGGACTCGTGTGTTAGCACGTAGCCTGACCCTCCCATGTTTCCGTACCCTCACCTGTGCCCTAAGCCTTGCCGTTCCCTAACCCTTAGCCTAGCCCGGAACTGTAACCCACCACCAGCCCTACACCTTACCCTACGCCGTAGCCTACTCCTGGCCCGTAAGCTGGCACTGACCCGTGCGTCAGCACGTAGCCCGACCCTCCAACGTTGCCGTACCCTCACCTGTGCCCTAAGCCTTGCCATTCCCTAACACTAACCCTAGCCCGGAACAGAAAAACACCACCATCCCTAAACCTTACCCTATGCCGTAGCCTACTCCTGGCCCGTACGCTGGCACTGACCCGTACGTCAGCACGTAGCCTGACCCTCCCACGTTTCCGTACCCTCACCTGTACCCTAAGCCTTGCCGTTCCCTAACCCTAACCCTAGCCCGGAACGGAAACCCACCACCAGCCCTACACCTTACCACCAAGCCGTAGCCTACTCCTGGCCCGTACGCTGGCACTGACCCGTGCGTCACAGCGTAGCCTGACCTTCCCACGTTTCCGTACCCTCACCTGTGCCCTAAGCCTTGTCGTTCCCTAACACTAACCCTAGCCCGGGAACGGAAACCCACCACCAGCCCTACACCTTACCTTATTCCGTAGCCTACTCCTGGCCCGTACGCTGGCACTGACCCGTGCGTCAGCACGTAGCCTGACCCTCCCACGTTTCCGTACCCTCACCTGTGCCCTAAGCCTTGCCGTTCCCTAACACTAACCCTAGCCTGGGAACGAAAACCCACCAACCCCTACACCTTACCCTATGCCGGAGCCTACTCCTGGCCCGTAAGATGGCACTGACCCGGGTGTCAGCACGTAGCCCGATCCTCCCACGTTTCCGTACCCTCACCTGTGCCCTAAGCCTTGCCGTTCCCTAACCCTAACCGTAGCCCGAAACGGAAACCCACCACGAGCCCTACACCTTACCCTACGCCGTACACTACTCCTGGCCCATACGCTGGCAGTGACCCGTGCGTCACAACGTAGCCTGACCCTCCCACGTTTCCGTACCCTCACCTGTGCCCTAAGCATTGCCGTTCCCTAACCCTAACCCTAGCCCGGAACGGAAACCCACCACCAGCCCTACAACTTACCCCCAAGCCGTAGCCTAATCCTGGCCCGTACGCTGGCACTGACCCGTGCGTCAGCATGTAGCCTGACCCTCCCACGTTTGCGGACCCTCACCTGTGCCTTAAGCCTTGCCGTTCCCTAACACTAACCCTAGCCCGGAACGCAAACCCACCACCAGCCCTACACCATACCCTACACCGTAGCCTACTCCTGGCCCGTACGCTGGCACTGACCCATGTGTCAGCAGGTAGCCTGACCCTCCCACGTTTCCGTACCCTCACATGTGCCCTAAGCCTTGCAGTTCCCTAACCCTAACCCTAGCCCGGAACGGAAAGCCACCACCAGTCCTACACCTTACCCTACGCCGTAGCCTACCCCTGGCCCGTACGCTGGCACTGACCCGTGCGTCAGCACGTAGCCTGACCCTCCCACGTTTCCGTACCCTCACATGTGACCTACGCCTTGCCGTTCCCTAACCCTAACCCTAGCCTGGGAACGAAAACCCACCACCAGCCCTACACATTACTCTATGCCGTAGCCTACTCCTGGCCCGTACGCTGGCACTGACCCGTGCGTCAGCATGTAGCCTGACCCTCCCACGTTTGCGGACCCTCACCTGTGCCTTAAGCCTTGCCGTCCCCTAACCCTAACCTTAGCCCGGAACGCAAACCCACCAACAGCCCTACACCTTACCCCCATGCTGTAGCCTACTCCTGGCCCGTATGCTGGCACTGACCCATGCGACAGCACGTAGCCTGACCCTCCCACGTTTCCGCACCCTCACCTGTGCCCTAAGCCTTGCCGTTCCCTAACACTAACCCTAGCCCGGAACAGAAACCCACCAGCAGCCCTACACCTTACCCTACACCGTAGCCTACTCCTGGCCCGTAAGCTGGCACTGACCCGTGCGTCAGCACGTAGCCCGTTCCTCCCACGTTTCCGTAACCTCACCTGTGCCCTAAGCCTTGCAATTCCATAACACTAACCCTAGCCCGGGAACGGAAACCCACCACCAGCCCTACACCTTACCCTACGCCGTAGCCTACTCCTGGCCCGTACGCTGGCACTGACCCGTGCGTCAGCACGTAGCCTGACCCTCCCACGTTTCCGTACCCTCACCTGTGCCCTAAGCCTTGCCGTTCCCTAACACTAACCCTAGCCTAGGAACGAAAACCCACCACAAGCCCTACACCTTACCCTATGCCGTAGCCTACTCCTGGCCCGTAAGCTGGCACTGACCCGGGCATCAGCACGTAGCCCGATCCTCCCACGTTTCCGTACCCTCACCTGTGCCCTAAGCCTTGCCGTTCCCTAACCCTAACCGTAGCCCGAAACGGAAACTCACCACGAGCCCTACACCTTACCCTACGCCGTAGACTACTCCTGGCCCGTACGCTGGCAGTGCCCCGTGTGTCACAACGTAGCCTGACCCTCCCACGTTTCCGTACCCTCACCTGTGCCCTAAGCCTTGCCGTTCCCTAACCCTAACCCTAGCCTTGAACGGAAACCCACCACCAGCCCTACAACTTACCCCCAAGCCGTAGCCTAATCCCGGCCCGTACGCTGGCACTGACCCGTGCGTCAGCATGTAGCCTACCCTCCCACGTTTGCGGACCCTCACCTGTGCCTTAAGCCTTGCCGTTCCCTAACACTAACCCTAGCCCGGGACGCAAACCCACCACCAGCCCTACACCATACCCTACACCGTAGCCTACTCCTGGCCCGTACGCTGGCCCTGACCCATGTGTCAGCAGGTAGCCTGACCCTCCCACGTTTCCGTACCCTCACATGTGCCCTAAGCCTTGCAGTTCCCTAACCCTAACCCTAGCCCGGAACGGAAACCCACCACCAGTCCTACACCTTACCCTACGCCGTAGCCTACCCCTGGCCCGTACGCTGGCACTGACCCGTGCGTCAGCACACAGCCTGACCCTCCCACGTTTCCGTACCCTCACATGTGACCTAAGCCTTGCCGTTCCCTAACCCTAACCCTACCCCGGAACGGAAACCCACCAACAGCCCTACACCTTACCCTACGCCATAGCCTACTCCTGGTCCGTACGCTGGCACTGACCCATGCGTCAGCACGTAGCCTGACCCTCCCACGTTTCCGTTCCCTCATCTGTGCCCTAAGCCTTGCCGTTCCATAACCCTAACCCTAGCCCGGAACGGAAACCCACCAACAGCCCTACACCTTACCCCCATGCTGTAGCCTACTCCTGGCCCGTATGCTGGCACTGACCAATGCGTCAGCACGTAGCCTGACCCTCCCACGTTTCCGCACCCTCACCTGTGCCCTAACCCTTGCCGTTCCCTAACCCTAACTGTAGCCCGGAAAGAAAACCCACCACCAGCCCTACACTTTACCCCCAAGCCATAGCCTACTCCTAGCCCGTACGCTGGCACTGACCCGTGCGTCAGCACATAGCCTGACCCTCCCACGTTTCCGTACCCTCACCTGTGCCCTAAGCCTTGCCGTTCCCTAACCCTTAGCCTAGCCCGGAACTGTAATCCACCACCAGCCCTACACCTTACCCTATGCCGTAGCCTACTCCTGGCCCGTACGCTGGCACTGACCCGTACGTCAGCACGTAGCCTGACCCTCCCAAGTTTCCGTACCCTCACCTGTACCCTAAGCCTTGCCGTTCCCTAACCCTAACCCTAGCCCGGAACGGAAACCCACCACCAGCCCTACATCTTACCCCTAAGCCGTAGCCTACTCCTGGCCTGTACGCTGGCACAAACCTGTGCGTCAGCCTTTAGACTGACCCTCCCACGTTTCCGTACCCTCACCTGTGCCCTAAGCCTTGCCATTCCCTAACCGTAACCCTAGCCCAGAACGGAAACCCACCACCAGCCCTACACGTTACCCTACGCCGTAGCCTACTCCTGGCCCGTACGGTGGCACTGACCCGTGCGTCAGCACGTAGCCTGACCCTCCCACGTTTCCGTACCCTCACCTGTGCCCTAAGCCTTGCCGTTCCCTAACACTAACCCTAGCCCGGGAACGGAAACCCACCACCAGCCCTACACCTTACCCTACGCCGTAGCCTACTCCTGGCCCGTACGCTGGCACTGACCCGTGCGTCAGCACGTAGCCTGACCCTCCCACGTTTCCGTACCCTCACCTGTGCCCTAAGACTTGCCGTTCCCTAACCCTAACCCTAGCCTGGAAAGGAAACCCACCACCAGCCCTACAACTTACCCCCAAGCCGTAGCCTACTCCTGGCCCGTACGCTGGCACTGACCGGTGCGTCAGCACGTAGCCTGACCCTCCCACGTTTCCGTACCCTCACCTGTGCCCTAAGCCTTGCCGTTCCCTAACCCTAACCCTAGCCCGGAACGGAAACCCACCACCAGCCCTACACCTTACCCCCAAGCCGTAGCCTACTCCTGGCCTGTACGCTGGCACTAACCTGTGCGTCAGCCCGTAGACTGACCCTCCCACGTTTCCGTACCCTCACCTGTGCCCTAAGCCTTGCCATTCCCTAACCGTAACCCTAGCCCGGAACGGAAACCCACCACGAGCCCTACACCTTACCCTACGCCGTAGCCTACTCCTGGCCCATACGCTGGCACTGACCCGTGCGTCACAGCGTAGCCTGACCCTCCAACGTTTCCGTACCCTCACCTGTGCCCTAAGCCTTGCCGTTCCCTAACACTAACCCTAGCCCGGGAACGGAAACCCACCACCAGCCCTACACCTTACCCTATGCCGTAGCCTACTCCTGGCCCGTACGCTGGCACTGACCGGTGCGTCAGCACGTAGCCTGACCCTCCCACGTTTCCGTACCCTCACCTGTGCCCTAAGACTTGCCGTTCCCTAACACTAACCCTAGCCTGGGAACGAAAACCCACCACCAACCCTACACCTTACTCTATGCCATAGCCTACTCCTGGCCCATACGCTGGCACTGACCCGTGCGTCAGCATGTAGCCTGACCCTCCCACGTTTGCGGACCCTCACCTGTGCCTTAAGCCTTGCCGTCCCCTAACCCTAACCCTAGCCCGAACGCAAACCCACCAACAGCCCTACACCTTACCCCCATGCTGTAGCCTACTCCTGGCCCGTATGCTGGCACTGACCCATGCGACAGCACGTAGCCTGACCCTGCCACGTTTCCACACACTCACCTGTGCCCTAAGCCTTGCCGTTCCCTAACACTAACCCTAGCCCGGAACAGAAACCCACCAGCAGCCCTACACCTTACCCTACACCGTAGCCTACTCCTGGCCCGTAAGCTGGCACTGACCCGTGCGTCAGCACGTAGCCCGATCCTCCCACGTTTCCGTAACCTCACCTGTGCCCTAAGCCTTGCAATTCCCTAACCCTAACCCTAGCCCGGAACGGAAACACACCACGAGCCCTACACCTTACCCTACGCCGTAGCCTACTCTTGGCCCATACGCTGGCACTGACCCGTGCGTCACAACGTAGCCTAACCCTCCCACGTTTCCGTACCCTCACCTGTGCCCTAAGCCTTGCCGTTCCCTAACACTAACCCTAGCCAGGGAACGGAAACCCACCACCAGCCCTACACCTTACCCTATGCCGTAGCCTACTCCTGGCCCATACGCTGGCACTGACCCGTGCGTCAGCACGTAGCCTGACCCTCCCATGTTTACGTACCCTCACCTGTGCCCTAAGACTTGCCGTTCCCTAACCCTAATCCTAGCCTTGAACGGAAACCCACCACCAGCCCTACAACTTACCCCCAAGCCGTAGCCTACTCCTGGCTCGTACGCTGGCACTGACCCGTGCGTCAGCATGTAGCCTGACCCTCCCACGTTTGCGAACCCTCACCTGTGCCTTAAGCCTTGCCCTACCCTAACCCTAACCCTAGCCCGGAACGCAAACCCACCACCAGCCCTACACCATACCCTACACCGTAGCCTACTCCTGGCCCGTACGCTGGCACTGAACCATGTGTCAGCACGTAGCCTGACCCTCCCACGTTTCCGTACCCTCATATGTGCCCTAAGCCTTGCCGTTTCCTAACCCTAACCCTAGCCTGGAACGGAAACCCACCACCAGCCCTACACCTTACCCTACGCCGTAGCCTACTCCTGGCCCGTACGCTGGCACTGACCCGTGCGTGAGCACGTAGACTGACCCTCCCACGTTCCCGTACCCTCACCTGTGCCCTAAGCCTTGCTGTTCCCTAACCCTTAGCCTAGCCCGAAACTGTAACCCACCACCAGCCCTACACCTTACCCTACACCGTAGCCTACTCCTTGCCCGTAAGCTGGCACTGACCCGTGCGTCAGCACGTAGCCCGATCCTCCCACGTTTCCGTACCCTCACCTGTGCCCTAAGCCTTGCCGTTCCCTAACACTAACCCTAGCATGGAACAGAAACCCACCAGCAGCCCTACACCTTACCCTATGCCGTAGCCTACTCCTGGCCCGTAAGCTGGCACTGACCCGGGCGTCAGCACGTAGCCCGATCCTCCCACGTTTCCGTACCCTCACCTGTGCCCTAAGCCTTGCCGTTCCATAACCCTAACCCTAGCCCAGAATGGAAACCCACCACCAGCCCTACACCATACCCTACACCGTAGCCTACTCCTGGCCCGTACGCTGGCACTGACCCATGTGTCAGCATGTAGCCTGACCCTCCCACGTTTCCGTACCCTCACATGGGCCCTAAGCCTTGCCGTTCCCTAACCCTGACCCTACCCCGGAAAGGAAACCCACCACCAGCCCTACATCTTACCCTACGCCGTAGCCTACTCCTGGCCCGTACGCTGGCACTGACCCGTGCGTCAGCACGTAGCCTGACCCTCCCAAGTTTCCATACCCTCACCTGTGCCCTAAGCCTTGCCGTTCCATAACCCTAACCCTAGCCAGAAACGGAAACCCACCAACAGCCCTACACCTTACCCCCAAGCTGTAGCCTACTCCTGGCCCGTATGCTGGCACTGACCCATGCGTCAGCACGTAGCCCGACACTCCCACGTTTCCGCACCCTCACCTGTGCCCTAAACCTTGCCGTTCCCTAACCCTAACCCTAGACCGGAACGAAAACACACCACCAGCCCTACACTTTACCCCAAGCCGTAGGCTACTCCTAGCCCGTACGCTGGCAGTGACCCATGCGTCAGCACGTAGCCTGAACCTCCCACGTTTGCGTACCCTCACCTGTGCCCTAAGCCTTGCCGTTCCCTAATCCTTAGCCTAGCCCGGAACTGTAACCCACCACCAGCCCTACACCTTACCCTACGCCGTAGCCTACTCCTGGCCCGTAAGCTGGCACTGTCCTCTGCGTCAGCACGTAGCCCGACCCTCCAACGTTGCCGTACCCTCACCTGTGCCCTAAGCATTGCCGTTCCCTAACACTAACCCTACCCGGAACAGAAACCCACCACCAGCCCTAAACCTTACCCTATGCCGTAGCCTACTGCTGGCCCGTACGCTGGCACTGACCAGTACGTCAGCACGTAGCCTGACCCTCCCACGTTTCCGTACCCTCACCTGTACCCTAAGCCTTGCCGTTCCCTAACCTTAACCCTAGCCCGGAACGGAAACCCACCACCAGTCCTACACCTTACCCCCAAGCCGTAGCCTACTCCTGGCCCGTACGCTGGCACTGACCCGTGCGTCAGCATGTAGCCTGACCCTCCCACGTTTCCGTACCCTCACATGTGCCCTAAGCCTTGCCGTTCCCTAACCCTAACCCTAGCCCAGAACGGAAACCCACCACCAGTCCTACACCTTACCCTACGCCGTAGCCTACTCCTGGCCCGTACGCTGGCACTGACCCGTGCGTCAGCACGTAGCCTGACCCTCCCACGTTTCCGTACCCTCACATGTGCCCTAAGCCTTGCCGTTCCCTAACCCTAACCCTACCTCGGAACGGAAACCCACCAACAGCCCTACAGCTTACCCTACGCCATAGCCTATTCCTGGCCCGTACGCTGGCACTGACCCGTGCGTCAGCACGTAGCCTGACGCTCCCACGTTTCCGTACCCTCACCTGTGCCCTAAGCCTTGCCGTTCCATAACCCTAACCCTAGCCCGGAATGGAAACCCACCAAGAGCCCTTCACCTTACCCCCATGCTGTAGTCTACTGCTGGCCCGTATGCTGGCACTGACCCATGCGTCAGCACGTAGCCTGACCCTCCCACGTTTCCGCACCCTCACCTGTGCCCTAAACCTTGCCGTTCCCTAACCCTAACCCTAGCCTGGAACGGAAACCCACAACCAGCCCTACACCTTACCCTACACCGTAGCCTACTCCTGGCCCGTACGCTGGCACTGACCCGTGCGTGAGCACGTAGACTGACCCTCCCACGTTCCCGTACCCTCACCTGTGCCCTAAGCCTTGCCGTTCCCTAACCCTTAGCCTAGCCCGAAACTGTAACCCACCACCAGCCCTACACCTTACCCTACACCGTAGCCTACTCCTTGCCCGTAAGCTGGCACTGACCCGTGCGTCAGCACGTAGCCCGATCCTCCCACGTTTCCGTACCCTCACCTGTGCCCTAAGCCTTGCCGTTCCCTAACACTAACCCTAGCACGAAACAGAAACCCACCAGCAGCCCTACACCTTACCCTATGCCGTAGCCTACTCCTGGCCCGTAACCTGGCACTGACCCGGGCGTCAGCACGTAACCCGATCCTCCCACGTTTCCGTACCCTCACCTGTGCCCTAAGCCTTGCCATTCCATAACCCTAACCCTAGCCCGGAACGGAAACCCACCACCAGCCCTAAACCATACCCTACACCGTAGCCTACTCCTGGCCCGTACGCTGGCACTGACCCATGTGCCAGCATGTAGCCTGACCCTCCCACGTTTCTGTACCCTCACATGTGCCCTAAGCCTTGCCGTTCCCTAACCCTAACCCTAGCCCGGAACGGAAACCCACCACCAGCCCTACACCTTAACCTACGCCGTAGCCTACTCCTGGCCCGTACTCTGGCACTGACCCGTGCGTCAGCACGTAGCCTGACCCTCCAACGTTTCCGTACCCTCACATGTGCCCTAAGCCTTGCCGTTCCCTAACCCTAACCCTAGCCCCGAACGGAAACCCACCAACAGCCCTACACCTTACCCTACGCCGTAGCCTACTCCTGGCCCGTACGCTGGCACTGACCCGTGCGTCAGCACGTAGCCTGACCCTCCCAAGTTTCCATACCCTCACCTGTGCCCTAAGCCTTGCCGTTCCATAACCCTAACCCTAGCCAGAAACGGAAACCCACCAACAGCCCTACACCTTACCCCCAAGCTGTATCCTACTCCTGGCCCGTATGCTGGCACTGACCCATCCGTCAGCACGTAGCCCGACACTCCCACGTTTCGGCACCCTCACCTGTGCCCTAAACCTTGCCATTCCCTAACCCTAACCCTAGCCCGGAACGAAAACACACCACCAGCCCTACACTTTACACGAAGCCGTAGGCTACTCCTAGCCCGTACGCTGGCAGTGACCCATGCGTCAGCACGTAGCCTGAACCTCCCACGTTTCCGTACCCTCACCTGTGCCCTAAGCCTTGCCGTTCCCTAACCCTAACCCTAGCCTGGAACGGAAACCCACCAACAGCCCTACACCTTACCCTAAGCTGTAGCCTACTCCTGGCCCGTAGGCTGGCACTGACCCATGCGTCAGCACGTAGCCTGACCCTCCCACGTTTCCGTACCCTCACCTGTGCCCTAAGGCTTGCCGTTCCATAACCCTAACCCTAACCCGGAACGGAAACCCACCAACAGCCCTACACCTTACCCCCATGCTGTAGCCTACTCCTGGCCCGTATGCTGGCACGGACCCATGCGTCAGCACGTAGCCTGACCCTCCCACGTTTCCGCACCCTCACCTGTGCCCTAAACCTTGCCGTTCCATAACCCTAACTGTAGCCCGGAAAGAAAACCCACCACGAGCCCTACACCTTACCCTACGCCGTAGCCTACTCCTGGCCCGTACGCTGGCACTGACCCGTGCGTCACAGCGTAGCCTGACACTCCCACGTTTCCGTACCCTCACCTGTGCCCTAAGCCTTGACGTTCCCTAACACTAACCCTAGCCCGGGAACGGAAACCCACCACCAACCCTACACCATACCCTATGCCGTAGCCTACTCCTGGCCCGTACGCTGGCACTGACCCGTGCGTAAGCACGTAGCTTGACCCTCCCACGTTTCCGTACCTTCACCTGTGCCCTAAGCCTTGCCGTTCCCTAACACTAACCCTAGCCTGGGAACGAAAACCCACCACCAACCCTACACCTTACTCTATGCCGTAGCCTACTCCTGGCCCGTACGCTGGCACTGACCCGTGCGTCAGCACGTAGCCTGACCCTCCCACGTTTCCGTACCCTCACATGTGCCCTAAGCCTTGCCGTTCCCTAACCCTAACCCTAGCCCGGAACGGAAACCCACCAACAGCCCTACACCCTACCCTACGCCGTAGCCTACTCCTGGCCCGTACGCTGGCACTGACCCGTGCGTCAGCACGTAGCCTGACCCTCCCAAGTTTCCATACCCTCACCTGTGCCCTAAGCCTTGTCGTTCCCTAACACTAACCCTAGCCCGGGAATGGAAACCCACCACCAGCCCTACACCTCACCCTATGCCGTAGCCTACTCCTGGCCCGTACGCTGGCACTGACCCATGCGTCAGCACGTAGCCTGACCCTCCCACGTTTCCGTACCCTCACCTGTGCCCTAAGCCTTGCCGTTCCCTAACACTAACCCTAGCCTGCGAACGAAAACCCACCACCAGCCCTACACCTTACTCTATGCCGTAGCCTACTCCGGGCCCGTAAGCTGGCACTGACCCGTGCGTCAGCACGTAGCCTGACCCTCCCACATTTCCGTACCCTCACCTGTGCCCTAAGCCTTGCCGTTCCCTAACACTAACCGTAGCCCGGAACGGAAACCCACCACGAGCCCTACACCTTACCCTACGCCGTAGACTACTCCTGGCCCGTACGCTGGCACTGACCCGTGCGTCACAACGTAGCCTGACCCTCCCACGTTTCCGTACCCTCACATGTGCCCTAAGCCTTGCCGTTCCCTAACCCTAACCGTAGACTTGAACGGAAACCCACCACCAGCCCTACAACTTACCCCCAAGCCGTAGCCTACTCCTGGCCCGTACGCTGGCACTGACCCGTGCGTCATCATGTAGCCTGACCCTCCCACGTTTCCGTACCCTCACCTGTGCCCTAAGCCTTGCCGTTCCCTAACCCTAACCCTAGCCCGGAACGGAAGCCCACCACCAGCCCTAAGCCATTCCCTACGCCGTAGCCTACTCCTGGCCTGAACGCTGGCAGTGACCCGTGCGTCAGCATGTAGCCTGACCCTCACACGTTTCCGTACCCTCACCTGTGCCCTAAGCCTTGCCTTTCCCTAACCCTAACCCTACCCCGGAACGGAAACACACCACCAGCCCTACACCTTACCCTACGCCTTAGCCTACTACTGGACCGTACGCTGAAACTGACCCGTGCGTCAGCACGTAGCCTGACCTTCCCACATTTCCGTACCCTCACCTGTGCCCTAAGCCTTGCCGCTCCCTAACCATAACCCTAGCCCGGAACGGAAACCCACCACCAGCCCTACACCTTACCATATGCCGTAGCCTACTCCTGGCCCGTACGCTGGCACTGACACGTGCGTCAGCATGTTGCCTGCCCCTCCCACATTTCCGTACCCTCACCTGTGCCCTAAGCCTTGCCGTTCCCTAACCCTAACCCTAGCCCAGAACGGAAACCCACCACCAGCCCTACACCTAACCCTACGCCGTAGCCTACTCTTGGCCTGTACGCTGGCACTGACCCGTGCATCAGCATGTAGCCTGACTCTCCCACGTTTCCGTACCCTCACCTGTGCCATAAGACTTGCCGTTCCCTAGCCCTAACCCTAGCCCGGAACGGAAACCCACCACCAGCCCTAAACCTTTCCCTACGCCGTAGCCTACTCCTGGCCCGAACGCTGGCAGTGACCCGTGCGTCAGCATGTAGTCTGACCCTCCAACGTTTCCGTACCCTCACCTGGGCCCTAAGCCTTGCTGTTCCTTTACCCTATCCCTAGCCCGGGACGGAAACCCACCATCAGCCCTACACCTTACCCTACGCCGTAGCCTATGCCTGACCCGTACGCTGGCACTGACCTGTGCTTCAGCACGTAGCTTGACCCTCCCACGTTTCCGTACCCTCACCTGTGCCCTAAGGCTTGCCGTTGCCTAACCCTAACCCTAGCCCGAAACGGAAACTCACCACCAGCCCTACACCTTACCCACAAGCCTTAGCGTACTCCTGGTCCGTACACTGGCACTGACCCGTGCGTCAGCACGTAGCCTGACCCTGCCACTTTTCCGTACCCTCACCTGTGCCCTAAGACTTGCCGTTCCCTAACCATAACCCTAGCCCGGAACGGAAATCCACCACCAGCCCTACAACTTACCCCCAAGCCGTAGCAAACTCCTGGCCCATACGCTGGCACTGACACGTGCGTCAGTACTTAGCCTGACCCTCCCACGTTTCTGTACCCTCACCTGTGCCCTAAGGCTTGCCGTTGCCTAACCCTAACCCTAGCCGGAAAAGGAAACTCACCACCAGCCCTACACCTTACCCACAAGCCTTAGCCTACTCCTGGTCCGTACACTGGCACTGACCCGTGCGTCAGCACGTAGCCTGACCCTCCCACTTTTCCGTACCCTCACCTGTGCCCTAAGCTTTACAGTTCCCTAACACTAACCCTAGCCCGGAACGGAAACCCACCACCAGCCCTACACTTTACCCTACGCCGTAGTCTACTCCTGGCCCGTACGCTGGCACTGACCCGTGCGTCAGCACGTAGCCTGACCTTCCCACATTTCCGTACCCTCACCTGTACCCTAAGCCTTGCCGTTCCCTCACCCTAACCCTAGTACCGAATGGAAACCCACCAGCAGCCCTACATCAAACCCCCAAGCCATAGCCTACTTGTGGCCCGTACGCTGGCACTGACCCATGCGTCAGCACGTAGCCTGACCCTCCCACGTTTCCGTACCCTCACCTGTGCCCTAAGCCTTGCCGTTCCCTAACCCTAACCCTAGCCCGGAACGGAAACCCACCACCAGCCCTAAACCTTTCCCTACGGGGTAGCCTACTGCTCGCCCGTACGCTGGCACTGACCCGTTCGTCAGCATGTAGTTTGACCCTCCCACGTTTCCGTACCCTCACCTGTGCCCTAAGCCTTGCCGTTCCCTAACCGTAACCCTAGCCCGGAACGGAAACCCACCACCAGCCCTACACCTTACCGTACGCCGTAGCCTACTCCTGGCCCGTATGCTGGCACTGACCAGTGCGTCAGCACGTAGCCAGACCCTCCCACGTTTCCGTACCCTCACCTGTGCCCTAAGCCTTGCCATTCCCTAACCCTAACCCTAGCCCGGAACGGAAACCCACCACCAGCCCTGCACCTTTCCCTACGACGTAGCCTACTCCTGGCCCGTACGCTGGCACTGACCCGTGCGTCAGCACGTAGCCTGACCCTGCCACGTTTCCGTACCCTCACCTGTGCCGTAAGCCTTGCCGTTCCCTAACCCTAACCCCAGCCTGGAACGGAAACCCACCTCCAGCCCTACACTTTACCCTACGCCATAGCCTACTCCTGGCCCGTACGCTGGCACTGACCCTTGCGTCTGCACGTAGCCTGACCCTCCCACGTTTCCATACTCTCACCTGGGCCCTAAGCCTTGCCGTTCCCTAGCCCTAACCCTAGACCAGTACGGAAACCCACCACCGGCCCTACACCTTACCCCAAAGCCGTAGCCTGCTCCTGGCCCGTACGCTGAAACTGACCTGTGCGTCAGTACGTAGCCTGACACTCCCACGTTTCGGTACCCTCACCTGTGCACTAATCCTTATCGTTCCCTAACCCCTAGCCCGGAACAGAAACCCACCACCAGCCCTAAACCTTACCAAGAAGCCGTAGCCTACACCTGGCCCGTACGCTGTCACAGACCCGTGCGTCAGCACGTAGCCTGACCCTCCCACGTTTCCGTACCTTCACCTGTGCCCTAAGCCTTGCCGTTCCCTAACCCTAACCCTAGCCAGGAACGGAAACCCACCACAAGCCCTACACCTTACCCTAAGCCGTAGCCTACTCCTGGCCCATACGCTGGCACTGACCCTTACGTCAGCACGTAGCCTGACCCTCCCACGTTTCCGTACCCTCAGCTGTGCCCTAAGCCTTGCAGTTCCCTAACCCTAACCCTAGCCCGGAACGGAAACCCACCACCAGCCCTACACCTTACCCTACGCCGTAGCCTACTCCTGGCCCGTACGATGGCACTGACCCGTGCGTCAGCACGTAGACTGACCCTCGCACGTTTCCGTACCCTCACCTGTGCCCTAACCCTTGACGTTCCCTATCCCTAACCCTAGCCTGGAACGGAAACCCACCACCAGCCCTAGACCTTACCCTACGCCGTAGCCTACTCCAGGCCTCTACGCTGGCACTGACCCGTGCGTCACCACGTAGCCTGACCCTCCCACGTTTCCGTACCCTCACCTGTGCCCTAAGCCTTGCTGTTCCATAAACCTAACACTAGCCCAGAACGGAAACCGACCACCAGCCCTACACCTTACCCCCAAGCCGTAGCCTAATCCTGGCCCGTACGCTGGCACTGACCCTTGCGTCAGCAACTAGGCTGACCCTCCCACGTTTCCGTACTCTCACCTGTGCCCTAAGCCTTGCCGTTCCCTAACCTTTAGAATAGCCCAGAACTGAAACCCAACACCAGCCCTACACCTTACCCTACGCCGTAGCCTACTCCTGGCCCGTACGCTGCCAGTGACCCATGCGTCAGCACGTAGCCTGACCCTCCCACGTTTCGGTCCCCTCACCTGTGCCCTAAGCCTTGCCATTCCCTAACCCTAACCCTAGACCGGAACGGAAACCAACCACCAGCCCTAAACCTTTCCCTACGCCGTAGCCTACTCCTGGCCCGTACGCTGGCACTGACCCGTGCCTCAGCATGTAGCCTGACCCCCCCACGTTTCCGTACCCTCACCTGTGCCCTAAGCCTTCACGTTCCCTAACCCTAACCCTAGCCCGGAACGGAAACCCACCACCAGCCCTAAACCTTTCCCTATGCCGTAGCCTACTCCTGGCCCGTACGCTGGCACTGACACGTTCGTCACCACGTAGTCTGACCCACCCACGTTTCCGTACCCTCACCTGTGCCCTAAGCCTTGCCGTTCCTTAACCCTAACCGTAGCCCGGAACGGAAACCCACCACCAGCCCTGCACCTTAACCCCAAGCCTTAGCCTACTTCTGGCCTGTACGCTGGCACTGACCCATGCGTCAGCACGTAGCCTGATCATGCAAAGTTTCCGTACCCTCACCTGTGCTCTAAGGCTTGCCGTTCCCTAACCCGAGCCATAGCCTGGAACAGAAACCCACCACCAGCCCTACACTTTACCCTACGCTGTAGCCTAATCCTGGCCCGTACGCTGGCACTGACCAATGCGTCAGCACGTAGCCTGACCGTCCCACGTTTCCTTACCCTCACCTGTGCCCTAAGCCTTGCCGTTCCCTAACACTAACCCTAGCCTGCGAACAAAAACCCACCACCAGCCCTACACCTTACTCTATGCCGTAGCCTACTCCGGGCCCGTAAGCTGGCACTGACCCGTGCGTCAGCACGTAGCCTGACCCTCCCACATTTCCGTACCCTCACCTGTGCCCTAAGCCTTGCCGTTCCCTAACACTAACCGTAGCCCGGAACGGAAACCCACCACGAGCCCTACACCTTACCCTACGCCGTAGACTACTCCAGGCCCGTACGCTAGCACTGACCCGTGCGTCTCAACGTAGCCTGACCCTCCCACGTTTCCGTACCCTCACATGTGCCCTAAGCCTTGCCGTTCCCTAACCCTAACCCTAGACTTGAACGGAAACCCACCACCAGCCCTACAACTTACCCCCAAGCCGTAGCCTACTCCTGGCCCGTACGCTGGCACTGACCCGTGCGTCAGCATGTAGCCTGACCCTCCCACGTTTCCGTACCCTCACCTGTGCCCTAAGCCTTGCCGTTCCCTAACCCTAACCCTAGCCCGGAACGGAAGCCCACCACCAGCCCTAAGCCATTCCCTACGCCGTAGCCTACTCCTGGCCTGAACGCTGGCAGTGACCCGTGCGTCAGCATGTAGCCTGACCCTCACACGTTTCCGTACCCTCACCTGTGCCCTAAGCCTTGCCTTTCCCTAACCCTAACCCTACCCCGGAACGGAAACACACCACCAGCCCTACACCTTACCCTACGCCGTAGCCTACTACTGGACCGTACGCTGAAACTGACCCGTGCGTCAGCACGTAGCCTGACCTTCCCACATTTCCGTACCCTCACCTGTGCCCTAAGCCTTGCCGCTCCCTAACCATAACCCTAGCCCGGAACGGAAACCCACCACCAGCCCTACACCTTACCATATGCCGTAGCCTACTCCTGGCCCGTACGCTGGCACTGACACGTGCGTCAGCATGTTGCCTGCCCCTCCCACATTTCCGTACCCTCACCTGTGCCCTAAGCCTTGCCGTTCCCTAACCCTAACCCTAGCCCAGAACGGAAACCCACCACCAGCCCTACACCTAACCCTACGCCGTAGCCTACTCTTGGCCTGTACGCTGGCACTGACCCGTGCATCAGCATGTAGCCTGACTCTCCCACGTTTCCATACCATCACCTGTGCCATAAGACTTGCCGTTCCCTAACCCTAACCCTAGCCCGGAACGGAAACCCACCACCAGCCCTAAACCTTTCCCTACGCCGTAGCCTACTCCTGGCCCGAACGCTGGCAGTGACCCGTGCGTCAGCATGTAGTCTGACCCTCCAACGTTTCCGTACCCTCACCTGGGCCCTAAGCCTTGCTGTTCCTTTACCCTATCCCTAGCCCGGGACGGAAACCCACCATCAGCCCTACACCTTACCATACGCCGTAGCCTATGCCTGACCCGTACGCTGGCACTGACCTGTGCTTCAGCACGTAGCCTGACCCTCCCACGTTTCCGTATCCTCACCTGTGCCCTAAGCCTTGCCGTTCCCTAACCCTAACCCCAGCCCGGAACGGAAACCCACCACCAGCCCTAAACCTTTCCCTACGGGGTAGCCTACTGCTCGCCCGTACGCTGGCACTGACCCGTTCGTCAGCATGTAGTTTGACCCTCCCACGTTTCCGTACCCTCACCTGTGCCCTAAGCCTTGCCGTTCCCTAACCGTAACCCTAGCCCGGAACGGAAACCCACCACCAGCCCTACACCTTACCGTACGCCGTAGCCTACTCCTGGCCCGTACGCTGGCACTGACCAGTGCGTCAGCACGTAGCCAGACCCTCCCACGTTTCCGTACCCTCACCTGTGCCCTAAGCCTTGCCATTCCCTAACCCTAACCCTAGCCCGGAACGGAAACCCACCACCAGCCCTGCACCTTTCCCTACGACGTAGCCTACTCCTGGCCCGTACGCTGGCACTGACCCGTGCGTCAGCACGTAGCCTGACCCTCCCACGTTTCCGTACCCTCACCTGTGCCGTAAGCCTTGCCGTTCCCTAACCCTAACCCCAGCCTGGAACGGAAACCCACCTCCAGCCCTACACTTTACCCTACGCCATAGCCTACTCCTGGCCCGTACGCTGGCACTGACCCTTGCGTCTGCACGTAGCCTGACCCTCCCAAGTTTCCATACTCTCACCTGGGCCCTAAGCCTTGCCGTTCCCTAGCCCTAACCCTAGACCAGTACGGAAACCCACCACCGGCCCTACAACTTACCCCAAAGCCGTAGCCTGCTCCTGACCCGTACGCTGAAACTGACCTGTGCGTCAGTACGTAGCCTGACACTCCCACGTTTCGGTACCCTCACCTGTGCACTAATCCTTACCGTTCCCTAACCCCTAGCCCGGAACGGAAACCCACCACCAGCCCTAAACCTTACCCACAAGCCGTAGCCTACACCTGGCCCGTACGCTGTCACAGACCCGTGCGTCAGCACGTAGCCTGACCCTCCCACGTTTCCGTACCTTCACCTGTGCCCTAAGCCTTGCCGTTCCCTAACCCTAACCCTAGCCCGGAACGGAAACCCACCACAAGCCCTACACCTTACCCTAAGCCGTAGCCTACTCCTGGCCCATACGCTGGCACTGACCCTTACGTCAGCACGTAGCCTGACCCTCCCACGTTTCCGTACCCTCAGCTGTGCCCTAAGCCTTGCAGTTCCCTAACCCTAACCCTAGCCCGGAACGGAAACCCACCACCAGCCCTACACCTTACCCTACGCCGTAGCCTACTCCTGGCCCGTACGATGGCACTGACCCGTGCGTCAGCACGTAGACTGACCCTCGCACGTTTCCGTACCCTCACCTGTGCCCTAACCCTTGACGTTCCCTATCCCTAACCCTAGCCTGGAACGGAAACCCACTACCAGCCCTAGACCTTACCCTACGCCGTAGCCTACTCCAGGCCTCTACGCTGGCACTGACCCGTGCGTCACCACGTAGCCTGACCCTCCCACGTTTCCGTACCCTCACCTGTGCCCTAAGCCTTGCTGTTCCATAAACCTAACTCTAGCCCAGAACGGAAACCGACCACCAGCCCTACACCTTACCCCCAAGCCGTAGCCTAATCCTGGCCCGTACGCTGGCACTGACCCTTGCGTCAGCAACTAGGCTGACCCTCCCACGTTTCCGTACTCTCACCTGTGCCCTAAGCCTTGCCGTTCCCTAACCTTTAGAATAGCCCAGAACTGAAACCCAACACCAGCCCTGCACCTTACCCTACGCCGTAGCCTACTCCTGGCCCGTACGCTGCCAGTGACCCATGCGTCAGCACGTAGCCTGACCCTCCCACGTTTCGGTCCCCTCACCTGTGCCCTAAGCCTTGCCATTCCCTAACCCTAACCCTAGACCGGAACGGAAACCAACCACCAGCCCTAAACCTTTCCCTACGCCGTAGCCTACTCCTGGCCCGTACGCTGGCACTGACCCGTGCCTCAGCATGTAGCCTGACCCCCCCACGTTTCCGTACCCTCACCTGTACCCTAAGCCTTGACGTTCCCTAACCCTAACCCTAGCCCGGAACGGAAACCCACCACCAGCCCTAAACCTTTCCCTATGCCGTAGCCTACTCCTGGCCCGTACGCTGGCACTGACACGTTCGTCACCACGTAGTCTGACCCACCCACGTTTCCGTACCCTCACCTGTGCCCTAAGCCTTGCCGTTCCTTAACCCTAACCGTAGCCCGGAACCGAAACCCACCACCAGCCCTGCACCTTAACCCCAAGCCTTAGCCTACTTCTGGCCTGTACGCTGGCACTGACCCATGCGTCAGCACGTAGCCTGATCATGCAAAGTTTCCGTACCCTCACCTGTGCTCTAAGGCTTGCCGTTCCCTAACCCGAGCCATAGCCTGGAACAGAAACCCACCACCAGCCCTACACTTTACCCTACGCCGTAGCCTAATCCTGGCCCGTACGCTGGCACTGACCAATGCGTCAGCACGTAGCCTGACCGTCCCACGTTTCCGTACCCTCACATGTGCCCTAAGCCTTGCCGTTCCCTAACCCTAACCCTAGCCCGGAACGGAAACCCATCACCAGACCTACACCTTACCCTACGCCGTAGCCTACTCCTGGCCCGTACGCTGGCACTGACCCGTGCATCAGCACGTAGCCTGACCCTCCCACGTTTCCGTACCCTTACATGTGCCCTAAGCCTTGCCGTTCCCTAACGCTAACCCTAGCCCGGAACGGAAACCCACCAACAGCCCTACACCTTACCCTACGCCGTAGCCTACACCTGGCCCGTACGCTGGCACTGACCCATGCGTCAACACGTAGCCTGAACCTCCCACGTTTCCTCACCCTCACCTGTGCCCTAAGCCTTGCCGTTCCCTAACCCTAACACTAGCCCGGAACGGAAAGCCACCAACAGCCCTACACCTTACCCCCAAGCTGTAGCCTACTCCTGGCCCGTATGCTGGCACTGACCCATGCGTCAGCACGTAGCCTGACCCTCCCACATTTCCGTACCGTCACCTGTGCCCTAAGCCTTTCTGTTCCCTAACCCTAACCCTAGCCAGAACAGAAAACCACCAACAGCCCTACAGCTTACCCTATGCCGTAGCCTACTCCTGGCCCGTACGCTGGCACTGACACGTGTATCAGCACGTAGCCTGACCCTCCCACGTTTCCTTACCTTCACCTGTCCCCTAAGACTTGCCATTCCCTAACCCTGACCCTAGCCCGAAACGGAAACCCACCGCCAGCCATACAGCTTACCCTATGCCTTAGCCTACTCCTGGCCCGTACGCTGGCACTGAGACGTGCGTCAGCACGTAGCCTGACCCTCCCACGTTTCCGTACCCTGACCTGGGCCCTAAGCCTTGCCGTTCCATAACCCTAACCATAGCCCGGAACGGAAACCCACCAGCAGCCCTACACCTTACCTTACGCCGTAGCCTACTCCTAGCCCATATGCTGGCAGTGACCCGTGCGTCAGCATGTAGTCTGACACTCCAACGTTTCCGTGCCCTCACCTGGGCCCTAAGCCTTGCCGTTCCCTAATCCTAACCCTAGCCTGGAACGGAAACCCACCACCAGGCCTACACTTTACCCTACGCCGTAGCCTACTCCTGGCCCCTACGCTGGCACTGACACTTGCGTCAGCACGTAGCCTGACCCTCCCACGTTTCCGTACCCTCACCTGTGCCCTAAGCCTTGCCGTCCCCTAACCCTAACCCTAGCCCGGAACGGAAACCCACCACCAGCCCTAAACCTTACCCTACGCCGTAGCCTACTCCTGGCCCATACGCTGGCACTGACCCGTGCGTCAGCACGTAGCCTGACCCTCCAACGTTTCTGTAACCTCACCTGTGCCCTAATCCTTGCCGTTCCCTAACCCTAACCCTAGCCCGGAACGGAAACCCACCAGCAGCTCTACACCTTACCCTACGCAATAGCCTACTCCTGGCCCGTACGCTGGCACTGACACGTGCGTCAGCATGTAGCCTGACCCTCCCACGTTTCCGTACCCTCACCTGTGCTCTAAGCCTTGCCGTTCCCTAACCCTAACCCTACCCCGGAACGTAAACCCACCACCAGCCTTAAACCTTACCCTACGCCGTAGCCTACTCCTGGCCCGTACGCTGGCACTGACCCTTGCATCAGCACGTAGCCTGAGCCTCCCACGTTTCGGTACCCTCACCTGTGCCCTAAGCCTTGCCATTCCCTAACCCTAACCCTAGCCCGGAACGGAAACCCACCACCAGCCCTACACCATACCCTACACCGTAGCCTAATCCTGGCCCGTACGCTGGCACTGACCCATGTGTCAGCTCATAGCCTGACCCTCCCACGTTTCCGTACCCTCACCTGTGCCCTAAGCCTTGCCGTTCCCTAAACCTAACTCTATCCCGAAACAGAAACCCACCACCAGCCTACACCATACCTTTCACCGTAGCCTACTCCTGGCCCGTACGCTGGCACTGACCCGTGCGTCAGCACGTAGCCTGCACATGCCAAGTTTCCGTACCCTCACCTGTGCTCTAAGGCTTGCCGTTCCCTAACCCGAACCCTAGCCTGGAACAGAAACCCACCACCAGCACTACACTTTACCCTACGCCGTAGCCTACTCCTGGCCCGTACGCTGGCACTGACCCATGTGTCAGCACGTAGCCTGACCCTCCCACGTTTCCGTACCCTCACATGTGCCCTAACCCTTGCCGTTCCCTAACCCTAACCCTAGCCCGGAAGGAAACCCACCACCAGCCCTACACCTTACCCTACGCCGTAGCCTACTCCTGGCCCGTACGCTGGGACTGACACGTGCGTCACAGCGTAGCCTGACCCTCCCACGTTTCTGTACCCTCACCTGTGCCCTAAGCCTTGCCGTTCCCTAACACTAACCCTAGCCCGGGAACGGAACACCACCACCAGCCTTACACCTTACCCTATGCCGTAGCCTACTCCTGGCCCGTACGCTGGCACTGCCCCTGCGTCAGCACGTAGCCCGACCCTCCCACGTTTCCGTACCCTCACCTGTGCCCTAAGCCTTGCCGTTCCCTAACACTAACCCTAGCCTGGGAACGAAAACCCACCACCAGCCCTACACCTTACTCTATGCCGTAGCCTACTCCTGGCACGTAAGCTGGCACTGACCCGTGCGTCAGCACGTAGCCTGACCCTCCCACGTTTCCGTACCCTCACCTGTGCCCTAAGCCTTGCCGTTCCCTAACACTAACCCTAGCCCGGGAACGGAAACCCACCACCAGCCCTACACCTTACCCTATGCCGTAGCCTACTCCTGGCCCGTACGCTGGCACTGACCCATGCGTCACCACGTAGCCTGACCCTCCCACGTTTCCGTACCCTCACCTGTGCCCTAAGACTTGCCGTTCCCTAACCCTAACCCTAGCCTTGAACGGAAACCCACCACCAGCCCTACAACTTACCCCCAAGC
Source organism: Mesoplodon mirus (assembly GCF_964341445.2). Classification (NCBI taxonomy): domain Eukaryota; kingdom Metazoa; phylum Chordata; class Mammalia; order Artiodactyla; family Ziphiidae; genus Mesoplodon; species Mesoplodon mirus. The sequence continues at coordinate 103,205,728 of NC_138987.1, read as the reverse complement.
CGTAGCCTATTCCTGGCCCGTTCGCTGGCACTGAACCGTGCGTCAGCATGTAGCCTGACCCTCCCACGTTTGCGGACCCTCACCTGTGCCTTAAGCCTTGCCGTTCCCTAACCCTAACCCTAGCCCGGAACGCAAACCCACCACCAGCCCTACACCATACCCTACACCGTAGCCTACTCCTGGCCCGTACGCTGGCCCTGACCCATGTGTCAGCACGTAACCTGACCGTCCCACGTTTCCGTACCCTCATATGTGCCCTAAGGCTTGCAGTTCCCTAACCCTAACCCTAGCCCGGAAAGGAAACCCACCACCAGTCCTACACCTTACCCTACGCCGTAGCCTACTCCTGGCCCGTACGCTGGCACTGACCCGTGCGTCAACACGTAGCCTGACCCTCCCACGTTTCCGTACCCTCACATGTGCCCTAAGCCTTGCCGTTCCCTATCCCTAACCCTACCCCGGAAAGGAAACACACCAACAGCCCTACACCTTACCCTAAGCTGTAGCCTACTCCTGGCCCGTACGCTGGCTCTGACCCGTGCGTCAGCACGTAGCCTGACCCTCCCACGTTTCCGTACCCTCACCTGTGCCCTAAGGCTTGCCGTTCCATAACCCTAACCCTATCCCGGAACGGAAAACCACCAACAGCCCTAAACCTTACCCCAATGCTGTAGCCTACTCCTGGCCTGTATGCTGGCACGGACCCATGCGTCAGCACGTAGCCTGACCCTCCCACGTTTCCGCACCCTCACCTGTGCCCTAAACCTTGCCGTTCCCTAACCCTAACTGTAGCCCGGAAAGAAAACCCACCACCAGCCCTACTCTTTACCCCCAAGCCGTAGCCTACTCCTAGCCCGTACGCTGGCACTGACCCGTGCGTCAGCACGTAGCCTGAACCTCCCACGTTTGCGTACCCTCACCTGTGCCCTAAGACTTGCCGTTCCCTAACCCTAACCCTAGCCTGGAACGGAAACCCTCCACCAGCCCTACACCTTACCCTACGCCGTAGCCTACTCCTGGCCCGTACGCTGGCACTGAACCGTGCGTCAGCACGTAGCCTGACCCTCCCACTTTTCCTACCCTCACCTGTGCCCTAAGCCTTGCCGTTCCCTAAACCTAACTCTATCCCGAAACAAAAACCCACCACCAGCCTACACCATACCTTTCACTGTAGCCTACTCATGGCCCGTACACTGGCACGGAGCCGTACGTCAGCACGTAGGCCCACCCACCCACGTTTCCGTACCCTCACCTGTTCCCTAAGCCTTGCCGTTCCTTAACCCTAACCGTAGCCCGGAACGGAAACACACGACCAGCCCTGCACCTTAACCCCAACCCTTAGCCTACTTCTGGCCTGTACGCTGGCACTGATCCGTGCGTCAGCATGTAGCCTGAACATGCCAAGTTTCCGTACCCTCACCTGGGCTCTAAGCCTTGCCGTTCCCTAACCCGAACCCTAGCCTGGAACAGAAACCCACCACCAGCCCTACACTTTACCCTACGCCGTAGCCTAATCCTGGCCCGTACGCTGGCACTGACCAGTGTGTCAGCACGTAGCCTGACCGTCACACGTTTCCGTACCCTCACATGTGCCCTAAGCCTTGCCGTTCCCTAACCCTAACCCTATCCCGGAATGGAAACCCACCACCAGCCCTACACTTTACCCTACGCCGTAGCCTACTCCTGGCCCGTACGCTGCCACTGACCCGTGCGTCAGCACGTAGCCTGACCCTCCCACGTTTGCGGACCCTCACCTGTGCCTTAAGCCTTGCCGTTCCATAACCCTAACCCTAGCCCAGAACGGAAACCAACCACAAGCCCTACACCATACCCTACACCGTAGCCTACTCCTGGCCCGTACGCTGGCACTGACCCATGTGTCAGCACGTAGCCTGACCCTCCCACGTTTCTGTACCCTCACCTGTGCCCTAAGCCTTGCCGTTCCCTAACACTAACCCTAGCCTGCGAACGAAAACCCACCACCAGCCCTACACCTTACTCTATGCCGTAGCCTACTCCTGGCCCGTAAGCTGGCACTGACCCGTGCGTCAGCACGTAGCCTGACCCTCCCACGTTTCCGTACCCTCACCTGTGCCCTAAGCATTGCCGTTCCCTAACACTAACCCTAGCCCGGAACAGAAACCCACCAGCAGCCCTACACCTTACCCTATGCCGTAGCCTACTCCTGGCCCGTAAGCTGGCACTGACCCGGGCGTCACCACGTAGCCCGATCCTTCCACGTTTCCGTACCCTCACCTGTGCCCTAAGCCTTGCCGTTCCCTAACCCTAACCGTAGCCCGGAACGGAAACCCACCACGAGCCCTACACCTTACCCTACGCCGTAGACTACTCCGGGCCCGTACGCTGGCACTGACCCGTGCGTCACAACGTAGCCTGACCCTCCCACGTTTCCGTACCCTCACCTGTGCCCTAAGCCTTGCCGTTCCCTAACCCTAACCCTAGACTTGAACGGAAACACACCACCATCCCTACAACTTACCCCCAAGCCGTAGCCTACTCCTGGCCCGTACGCTGGCACTGACCCGTGCGTCAGCATGTAGCCTGACCCTCCCACGTTTCCGTACCCTCACCTGTGCCCTAAGCCTTGCCGTTCCCTAAACCTAACTCTATCCCGAAACAAAAACCCACCACCAGCCTACACCATACCTTTCACTGTAGCCTACTCATGGCCCGTACACTGGCACGGAGCCGTACGTCAGCACGTAGGCCCACCCACCCGTTTCCGTACCCTCACCTGTGCCCTAAGCCTTGCCGTTCCTTAACGCTAACCGTAGCCCGGAACGGAAACCCACCACCAGCCCTGCACCTTAACCCCAACCCTTAGACTACTTCTGGCCTCTACGCTGGCACTGCTCCGTGCGTCAGCACGTAGCCTGAACATGCCAAGTTTCCGTACCCTCACCTGTGCTCTAAGCCTTGCCGTTCCCTAACCCGAACCCTAGCCTGGAACAGAAACCCACCACCAGCCCTACACTTTACCCTACGCCGTAGCCTAATCCTGGCCCGTACGCTGGCACTGACCAGTGTGTCAGCACGTAGCCTGACCATCCCACGTTTCCGTACCGTCACATGTGCCCTAAGCCTTGCCGTTCCCTAACCCTAACCCTATCCCGGAATGGAAACCCACCACCAGCCCTACACTTTACCCTACGCCGTAGCCTACTCCTGGCCCGTACGCTGGCACTGACCCGTGCGTCAGCACGTAGCCTGACCCTCCCACGTTTGCGGACCCTCACCTGTGCCTTAAGCCTTGCCGTTCCATAACCCTAACCCTAGCCCGGAACGGAAACCAACCACAAGCCCTACACCATACCCTACACCGTAGCCTACTCCTGGCCCTTACGCTGGCACTGACCCATGTGTCAGCACGTAGCCTGACCCTCCCACGTTTCCGTACACTCACATGTGCCGTAAGCCTTGCCGTTCCCTAACCCTAACCCTAGCCCTGAAGGAAACCCACCACCAGCCCTACACCTTACCCTACGCCGTAGCCTACTCCTGGCCCGTACGCTGGCACTGACCCGTGCGTCAGCACGTAGCCTGACCCTCCCACGTTTCCGTACCCTCACATGTGCCCTAAGCCTTGCCGTTCCCTAACACTAACCCTAGCCCGGAACGGAAACCCACCAACAGCCCTACACCTTACCCTAAGCTGTAGCCTACTCCTGGCCCGTACGCTGGCACTGACCCGTGCGTCAGCACGTAGCCTGACCCTCCCACGTTTCCGTACCCTCACATGTGCCCTAAGCCTTGCCGTTCCCTAACACTAACCCTAGCCCGGAACGGAAACCCACCAACAGCCCTACACCTTACCCTAAGCTGTAGCCTACTCCTGGCCCGTACGCTGGCACTGACCCGTGCGTCAGCACGTAGCCTGACCCTCCCACGTTTCCGTACCCTCACATGTGCCCTAAGCCTTGCCGTTCCCTAACACTAACCCTAGCCCGGAACGGAAACCCACCAACAGCCCTACACCTTACCCTACGCCGTAGCCTACTCCTGGCCCGTACGCTGGCACTGACCCGTGCGTCAGCACGTAGCCTGACCCTCCCAAGTTTCCATACCCTCACCTGTGCCCTAAGCCTTGCCGTTCCATAACCCTAACCCTAGCCAGAAACGGAAACCCACCAACAGCCCTACACCTTACCCCCAAGCTGTAGCCTACTCCTGGCCCGTATGCTGGCACTGACCCATGCGTCAGCACGTAGCCCGACACTCCCACGTTTCCGCACCCTCACCTGTGCCCTAAACCTTGCCGTTCCCTAACCCTAACCCTAGACCGGAACGAAAACACACCACCAGCCCTACACTTTACACCAAGCCGTAGGCTACTCCTAGCCCGTACGCTGGCAGTGACCCATGCGTCAGCACGTAGCCTGAACCTCCCACGTTTGCGTACCCTCACCTGTGCCCTAAGCCTTGCCGTTCCCTAATCCTTAGCCTAGCCCGGAACTGTAACCCACCACCAGCCCTACACCTTACCCTACGCCGTAGCCTACTCCTGGCCCGTAAGCTGGCACTGACCTCTGCGTCAGCACGTAGCCCGACCCTCCAACGTTGCCGTACCCTCACCTGTGCCCTAAGCCTTGCCGTTCCCTAACACTAACCCTAGCCCGGAACAGAAACACACCACCAGCCCTAAACCTTACCCTATGCCGTAGCCTACTACTGGCCCGTACGCTGGCACTGACCAGTACGTCAGCACGTAGCCTGAACCTCCCACGTTTCCGTACCCTCACCTGTACCCTAAGCCTTGCCGTTCCCTAACCCTAACCCTAGCCCGGAACGGAAACCCACCACAGGTCCTACACCTTACCCCCAAGCCGTAGCCTACTCCTGGCCCGTACGCTGGCACTGACCCGTGCGTCAGCATGTAGCCTGACCCTCCCACGTTTCCGTACCCTCACATGTGCCCTAAGCCTTGCCGTTCCCTAACCCTAACCCTAGCCCGGAACGGAAGCCCACCACCAGTCCTACACCTTACCCTACGCCGTAGCCTACTCCTGGCCCGTACGCTGGCACTGACCCGTGCGTCAGCACGTAGCCTGACCCTCCCACGTTTCCGTACCCTCACCTGTGCCCTAAGCCTTGCCGTTCCATAACCCTAACCCTAGCCCGGAATGGAAACCCACCAAGAGCCCTTCAACTTACCCCCATGCTGTAGCCTACTCCTGGCCCGTATGCTGGCACTGACCCATGCGTCAGCACGTAGCCTGACCCTCCCACGTTTCCGCACCCTCACCTGTGCCCTAAACCTTGCCGTTCCCTAACCCTAACCCTAGCCCGGAACGAAAACACACCACCAGCCCTACACTTTACCCCAAGCCGTAGGCTACTCCTAGCCCGTACGCTGGCAGTGACCCATGCGTCAGCACGTAGCCTGAACCTCCCACGTTTGCGTACCCTCACCTGTGCCCTAAGCCTTGCCGTTCCCTAACCCTAACCCTAGCCTGGAACGGAAACCCACCACCAGCCCTACACATTACCCTACGCCGTAGCCTACTCCTGGCCCGTACGCTGGCACGGACTCGTGTGTTAGCACGTAGCCTGACCCTCCCATGTTTCCGTACCCTCACCTGTGCCCTAAGCCTTGCCGTTCCCTAACCCTTAGCCTAGCCCGGAACTGTAACCCACCACCAGCCCTACACCTTACCCTACGCCGTAGCCTACTCCTGGCCCGTAAGCTGGCACTGACCCGTGCGTCAGCACGTAGCCCGACCCTCCAACGTTGCCGTACCCTCACCTGTGCCCTAAGCCTTGCCATTCCCTAACACTAACCCTAGCCCGGAACAGAAACCCACCACCATCCCTAAACCTTACCCTATGCCGTAGCCTACTCCTGGCCCGTACGCTGGCACTGACCCGTACGTCAGCACGTAGCCTGACCCTCCCACGTTTCCGTACCCTCACCTGTACCCTAAGCCTTGCCATTCCCTAACCCTAACCCTAGCCCGGAACAGAAACCCACCACCAGCCCTACACCTTACCGCCAAGCCGTAGCCTACTCCTGGCTCGTACGCTGGCACTGACCCGTGCGTCACAGCGTAGCCTGACCTTCCCACGTTTCCGTACCCTCACCTGTGCCCTAAGCCTTGTCGTTCCCTAACACTAACCCTAGCCCGGGAACGGAAACCCACCACCAGCCCTACACCTTACCTTATGCCGTAGCCTACTCCTGGCCCGTACGCTGGCACTGACCCGTGCGTCAGCACGTAGCCTGAACCTCCCACGTTTCCGTACCCTCACCTGTGCCCTAAGCCTTGCCGTTCCCTAACACTAACCCTAGCCTTGGAACGAAAACCCACCACCAGCCCTACACCTTACCCTATGCCGTAGCCTACTCCTGGCCCGTAAGCTGGCACTGACCCGGGCGTCAGCACGTAGCCCGATCCTCCCACGTTTCCGTACCCTCACCTGTGCCCTAAGCCTTGCCGTTCCCTAACCCTAACCGTAGCCCGAAACGGAAACCCACCACGAGCCCTACACCTTACCCTACGCCGTAGACTACTCCTGGCCCGTACGCTGGCAGTGACCCGTGCGTCACAACGTAGCCTGACCCTCCCACGTTTCCGTACCCTCACCTGTGCCCTAAGCCTTGCCGTTCCCTAACACTAACCCTAGCCAGGGAACGGAAACCCACCACCAGCCCTACACCTTACCCTATGCCGTAGCCTACTCCTGGCCCGTACGCTGGCACTGACCCGTGCGTCAGCACGTAGCCTGACCCTCCCACGTTTACGTACCCTCACCTGTGCCCTAAGACTTGCCGTTCCCTAACCCTAACCCTAGCCTTGAACGGAAACCCACCACCAGCCCTACAACTTACCCCCAAGCCGTAGCCTACTCCTGGCTCGTACGCTGGCACTGACCCGTGCGTCAGCATGTAGCCTGACCCTCCCACGTTTGCGGACCCTCACCTGTGCCTTAAGCCTTGCCCTACCCTAACACTAACCCTAGCCCGGAACGCAAACCCACCACCAGCCCTACACCATACCCTACACCGTAGCCTACTCCTGGCCCGTACGCTGGCACTGAACCATGTGTCAGCACGTAGCCTGACCCTCCCACGTTTCCGTACCCTCACATGTGCCCTAAGCCTTGCCGTTTCCTAACCCTAACCCTAGCCTGGAACGGAAAACCACCACCAGCCCTACACCTTACCCTACGCTGTAGCCTAATCCTGGCCCGTACGCTGGCACTGAACCGTGCGTGAGCACGTAGACTGACCCTCCCACGTTCCCGTACCCTCACCTGTGCCCTAAGCCTTGCTGTTCCCTAACCCTTAGCCTAGCCCGAAACTGTAACCCACCACCAGCCCTACACCTTACCCTACACCGTAGCCTACTCCTTGCCCGTAAGCTGGCACTGACCCGTGCGTCAGCAAGTAGCCCGATCCTCCCACGTTTCCATACCCTCACCTGTGCCCTAAGCCTTGACGTTCCCTAACACTAACCCTAGCATGGAACAGAAACCCACCAGCAGCCCTACACCTTACCCTACGCCGTAGCCTACTCCTGGCCCGTAAGCTGGCACTGACCCGGGCGTCAGCACGTAGCCCGATCCTCCCACGTTTCCGTACCCTCACCTGTGCCCTAAGCCTTGCCGTTCCATAACCCTAACCCTAGCCCGGAATGGAAACCCACCGCCAGCCCTACACCATACCCTACACCGTAGCCTACTCCTGGCCCGTACGCTGGCACTGACCCATGTGTCAGCATGTAGCCTGACCCTCCCACGTTTCCGTACCCTCACATGTGCCCTAAGCCTTGCCGTTCCCTAACCCTGACCCTACTCCGGAACGGAAACACACCACCAGCCCTACATCTTACCCTACGCCGTAGCCTACTCCTGGCCCATACGCTGGCACTGACCCGTGCGTCAGCACGTAGCCTGACCCTCCCAAGTTTCCATACCCTCACCTGTGCCCTAAGCCTTGCCGTTCCATAACCCTAACCCTAGCCAGAAACGGAAACCCACCAACAGCCCTACACCTTACCCCCAAGCTGTAGCCTACTCCTGGCCCGTATGCTGGCACTGACCCATGCGTCAGCACGTAGCCCGACACTCCCACGTTTCCGCACCCTCACCTGTGCCCTAAACCTTGCCGTTCCCTAACCCTAACCCTAGCCCGGAACGAAAACACACCACCAGCCCTACACTTTACACCAAGCCGTAGGCTACTCCTAGCCCGTACGCTGGCAGTGACCCATGCGTCAGCACGTAGCCTGAACCTCCCACGTTTGCGTACCCTCACCTGTGCCCTAAGCCTTGCCGTTCCCTAATCCTTAGCCTAGCCCGGAACTGTAACCCACCACCAGCCCTACACCTTACCCTACGCCGTAGCCTACTCCTGGCCCGTAAGCTGGCACTGACCTCTGCGTCAGCACGTAGCCCGACCCTCCAACGTTGCCGTACCCTCACCTGTGCCCTAAGCCTTGCCGTTCCCTAACACTAACCCTAGCCCGGAACAGAAACACACCACCAGCCCTAAACCTTACCCTATGCCGTAGCCTACTGCTGGCCCGTACGCTGGCACTGACCAGTACGTCAGCACGTAGCCTGAACCTCCCACGTTTCCGTACCCTCACCTGTACCCTAAGCCTTGCCGTTCCCTAACCCTAACCCTAGCCCGGAACGGAAACCCACCACCAGTCCTACACCTTACCCCCAAGCCGTAGCCTACTCCTGGCCCATACGCTGGCACTGACCCGTGCGTCAGCATGTAGCCTGACCCTCCCACGTTTCCGTACCCTCACATGTGCCCTAAGCCTTGCCGTTCCCTAACCCTAACCATAGCCCGGAACGGAAACCCACCACCAGTCCTACACCTTACCCTACGCCGTAGCCTACTCCTGGCCCGTACGCTGGCACTGACCCGTGCGTCAGCACGTAGCCTGACCCTCCCACGTTTCCGTACCATCACATGTGCCCTAATCCTTGCCGTTCCCTAACCCTAACCCTACCCCGGAACGGAAACCCACCAACAGCCCTACAGCTTATCCTACGCCATAGCCTACTCCTGGCCCGTACGCTGGCACTGACCCGTGCGTCAGCATGTAGCCTGACCCTCCCACGTTTCCGTACCCTCACCTGTGCCCTAAGCCTTGCCGTTCCATAACCCTAACCCTAGCCCGGAATGGAAACCCACCAAGAGCCCTTCAACTTACCCCCATGCTGTAGCCTACTCCTGGCCCGTATGCTGGCACTGACCCATGCGTCAGCACGTAGCCTGACCCTCCCACGTTTCCGCACCCTCACCTGTGCCCTAAACCTTGCCGTTCCCTAACCCTAACTGTAGCCCGGAAAGAAAACCCATCACCAGCCCTACACTTTACCCCCAAGCTGTAGCCTACTCCTAGCCCGTACGCTGGCACTGACCCGTGCGTCAGCACGTAGCCTGAACCTCCCACGTTTGCATACCCTCACCTGTGCCCTAAGCCTTGCCGTTCCCTAACCCTAACCCTAGCCTGGAACGGAAACCCACAACCAGCCCTACACCTTACCCTACGCCGTAGCCTACTCCTGGCCCGTACGCTGGCACTGACCCGTGCGTGAGCACGTAGACTGACCCTCCCACGTTCCCGTACCCTCACCTGTGCCCTAAGCCTTGCCGTTCCCTAACCCTTAGCCTAGCCCGAAACTGTAACCCACCACCAGCCCTACACCTTACCCTACACCGTAGCCTACTCCTTGCCCGTAAGCTGGCACTGACCCGTGCGTCAGCACGTAGCCCGATCCTCCCACGTTTCTGTACCCTCACCTGTGCCCTAAGCCTTGCCGTTCCCTAACACTAACCCTAGCACGAAACAGAAACCCACCAGCAGCCCTACACCTTACCCTACGCCGTAGCCTACTCATGGCCCGTACGCTGGCACTGACCCGTGCGTCAGCACGTAGCCTGACCCTCCCACGTTTCCGTACCCTCACCTGTGCCCTAAGCCTTGGCGTTCCCTAACCCTAACCCTAGCCCGGAACGGAAACCCACCACCAGCCCTACACCTTACCCCCAGGCCGTAGCCTACTCCTGGCCCGTACGCTGGCACTAAACCGTGCGTCAGCATGTAGCCTGTACCTCCCACGTTTGCGGACCCTCACCTGTGCCTTAAGCCTTGCCGTTCCCTAACCCTAACCCTAGCCCGGAACGCAAACCCACCACCAGCCCTACACCATACACTACACCGTAGCCTACTCCTGGCCCGTACGCTGGCACTGACCCATGTGTCAGCACGTAGCCTGACCCTCCCACGTTTCCGTACCCTCACCTGTGCCCTAAGCCTTGCCGTTCCCTAACACTAACCCTAGCCCGGAACGGAAACCCACCAACAGCCCTACACCTTACCCTAAGCTGTAGCCTACTCCTGGCCCGTACGCTGGCACTGACCCGTGCGTCAGCACGTAGCCTGACCCTCCCACGTTTCCGTACCCTCACCTGTGCCCTAAGGCTTGCCGTGCCATAACCCTAACCCTAACCCGGAACGTAAACCCACCAACAGCCCTACACCTTACCCCCATGCTGTAGCCTACTCCTGGCCCGTATGCTGGCACGGACCCATGCGTCAGCACGTAGCCTGACCCTCCCACGTTTCCGCACCCTCACCTGTGCCCTAAACCTTGCCGTTCCCTAACCCTAACTGTAGCCCGGAAAGAAAACCCACCACCAGCCCTACACTTTACCCCCAAGCCGTAGCCTACTCCTAGCCCGTACGCTGGCACTGACCCGTGCGTCAGCACGTAGCCTGAACCTCGCACGTTTGCGTACCCTCACCTGTGCCCTAAGAATTGCCGTTCCCTAACCCTAACCCTAGCCTGGAACGGAAACCCACCACCAGCCCTACACCTTACCCTACGCCGTAGCCTACTCCTGGCCCGTACGCTGGCACTGAAACGTGCGTCAGCACGTAGCCTGACCCTCCCACGTTTCCGTACCCTCACCTGTGCCCTAAGCCTTGCCGTTCCCTAACGCTTAGCCTAGCCCAGAATTGTAACCCACCACCAGCCCTACACCTTACCCTACACCGTAGCCTACTCCTGGCCCGTAAGCTGGCACTGACCCGTGCGTCAGCTCGTAGCCCGATCCTCCCACGTTTCCGTACCCTCACCTGTGCCCTAAGCCTTGCCGTTCCCTAACACTAACCCTAGCCCGGAACAGAAACCCACCAGCAGCCCTAAACCTTACCCTATGCCGTAGCCTAATCCTGGCCCGTACGCTGGCACTGACCCGTACGTCAGCACGTAGCCTGAACATCCCAAGTTTCCGTACCCTCACCTGTGCCCTAAGACTTGCCGTTCCCTAACCCTAACCCTAGCCTTGAACGGAAACCCACCACCAGCCCTACAACTTACCCCCAAGCCGTAGCCTATTCCTGGCCCGTACGCTGGCACTGAACTGTGCATCAGCATGTAGCCTGACCCTCCAACGTTTGCGGACCCTCACCTGTGCCTTAAGCCTTGCCGTTCCCTAACCCTAACCCTAGCCCGGAACGCAAACCCACCACCAGCCCTACACCATACCCTACACTGTAGCCTACTCCTGGCCCGTACGCTGGCACTGACCCATGTGTCAGCACGTAACCTGACCCTCCCACGTTTCCGTACCCTCACATGTGCCCTAAGCCTTGCAGTTCCCTAACCCTAACCCTAGCCCGGAACAGAAACCCACCACCAGTCCTACACCTTACCCTACGCCGTAGCCTACTCCTGGCCCGTACGCTGGCACTGACCCATGCGTCACAGCGTAGCCTGACCGTCCCACGTTTCCGTACCCTCACCTGTGCCCTAAGCCTTGCCGTTCCCTAACACTAACCCTAGCCCCGGAACGGAAACCCACCACCAGCCCTACACCTTACCCTATGCCGTAGCCTACTCCTGGCCCGTACGCTGGCACTGACCCGTGCGTCAGCACGTAGCCTGACCCTCCCACGTTTGCGTACCCTCACCTGTGCCCTACGCCTTGCCGTTCCCTAACACTAACCCTAGCCTGTGAACGAAAACCCACCACCAACCCTACAGCTTACTCTATGCCGTAGCCTACTCCTGGCCCGTAAGCTGGCACTGACCCGTGCGTCAGCACGTAGCCTGACCCTCCCACGTTTCCGTACCCTCACCTGTGCCCTAAAACTTGCCGTTCCCTAACCCTAACCCTAGCCTGGAAAGGAAACCCACCACCAGCCCTACACCTTACCCTACGCCGTAGCCTAATCCTGGCCCGTACGCTGGCACTGACCCGTGCGTCAGCACGTAGCCTGACCCTCCCACGTTTCCGTACCCTCACATGTGCCCTAAGCCTTGCCGTTCCCTAACACTAACCCTAGCCCGGAACGGAAACCCACCAACAGCCCTACACCTTACCCTAAGCTGTAGCCTACTCCTTGCCCGTAAGCTGGCACTGACCCGTGCGTCAGCACGTAGCCCGATCCTCCCACGTTTCTGTACCCTCACCTGTGCCCTAAGCCTTGCCGTTCCCTAACACTAACCCTAGCACGAAACAGAAACCCACCAGCAGCCCTACACCTTACCCTACGCCGTAGCCTACTCATGGCCCGTACGGTGGCACTGACCCGTGCGTCAGCACGTAGCCTGACCCTCCCACGTTTCCGTACCCTCACCTGTGCCCTAAGCCTTGGCGTTCCCTAACCCTAACCCTAGCCCGGAACGGAAACCCACCACCAGCCCTACACCTTACCCCCAGGCCGTAGCCTACTCCTGGCCCGTACGCTGGCACTAAACCGTGCGTCAGCATGTAGCCTGTACCTCCCACGTTTGCGGACCCTCACCTGTGCCTTAAGCCTTGCCGTTCCCTAACCCTAACCCTAGCCCGGAACGCAAACCCACCACCAGCCCTACACCATACACTACACCGTAGCCTACTCCTGGCCCGTACGCTGGCACTGACCCATGTGTCAGCACGTAGCCTGACCCTCCCACGTTTCCGTACCCTCACCTGTGCCCTAAGCCTTGCCGTTCCCTAACACTAACCCTAGCCCGGAACGGAAACCCACCAACAGCCCTACACCTTACCCTAAGCTGTAGCCTACTCCTGGCCCGTACGCTGGCACTGACCCGTGCGTCAGCACGTAGCCTGACCCTCCCACGTTTCCGTACCCTCACCTGTGCCCTAAGGCTTGCCGTGCCATAACCCTAACCCTAACCCGGAACGTAAACCCACCAACAGCCCTACACCTTACCCCCATGCTGTAGCCTACTCCTGGCCCGTATGCTGGCACGGACCCATGCGTCAGCACGTAGCCTGACCCTCCCACGTTTCCGCACCCTCACCTGTGCCCTAAACCTTGCCGTTCCCTAACCCTAACTGTAGCCCGGAAAGAAAACCCACCACCAGCCCTACACTTTACCCCCAAGCCGTAGCCTACTCCTAGCCCGTACGCTGGCACTGACCCGTGCGTCAGCACGTAGCCTGAACCTCGCACGTTTGCGTACCCTCACCTGTGCCCTAAGAATTGCCGTTCCCTAACCCTAACCCTAGCCTGGAACGGAAACCCACCACCAGCCCTACACCTTACCCTACGCCGTAGCCTACTCCTGGCCCGTACGCTGGCACTGAAACGTGCGTCAGCACGTAGCCTGACCCTCCCACGTTTCCGTACCCTCACCTGTGCCCTAAGCCTTGCCGTTCCCTAACGCTTAGCCTAGCCCAGAATTGTAACCCACCACCAGCCCTACACCTTACCCTACACCGTAGCCTACTCCTGGCCCGTAAGCTGGCACTGACCCGTGCGTCAGCTCGTAGCCCGATCCTCCCACGTTTCCGTACCCTCACCTGTGCCCTAAGCCTTGCCGTTCCCTAACACTAACCCTAGCCCGGAACAGAAACCCACCAGCAGCCCTAAACCTTACCCTATGCCGTAGCCTAATCCTGGCCCGTACGCTGGCACTGACCCGTACGTCAGCACGTAGCCTGAACATCCCAAGTTTCCGTACCCTCACCTGTGCCCTAAGACTTGCCGTTCCCTAACCCTAACCCTAGCCTTGAACGGAAACCCACCACCAGCCCTACAACTTACCCCCAAGCCGTAGCCTATTCCTGGCCCGTACGCTGGCACTGAACTGTGCATCAGCATGTAGCCTGACCCTCCAACGTTTGCGGACCCTCACCTGTGCCTTAAGCCTTGCCGTTCCCTAACCCTAACCCTAGCCCGGAACGCAAACCCACCACCAGCCCTACACCATACCCTACACTGTAGCCTACTCCTGGCCCGTACGCTGGCACTGACCCATGTGTCAGCACGTAACCTGACCCTCCCACGTTTCCGTACCCTCACATGTGCCCTAAGCCTTGCAGTTCCCTAACCCTAACCCTAGCCCGGAACAGAAACCCACCACCAGTCCTACACCTTACCCTACGCCGTAGCCTACTCCTGGCCCGTACGCTGGCACTGACCCATGCGTCACAGCGTAGCCTGACCGTCCCACGTTTCCGTACCCTCACCTGTGCCCTAAGCCTTGCCGTTCCCTAACACTAACCCTAGCCCCGGAACGGAAACCCACCACCAGCCCTACACCTTACCCTATGCCGTAGCCTACTCCTGGCCCGTACGCTGGCACTGACCCGTGCGTCAGCACGTAGCCTGACCCTCCCACGTTTGCGTACCCTCACCTGTGCCCTACGCCTTGCCGTTCCCTAACACTAACCCTAGCCTGTGAACGAAAACCCACCACCAACCCTACAGCTTACTCTATGCCGTAGCCTACTCCTGGCCCGTAAGCTGGCACTGACCCGTGCGTCAGCACGTAGCCTGACCCTCCCACGTTTCCGTACCCTCACCTGTGCCCTAAAACTTGCCGTTCCCTAACCCTAACCCTAGCCTGGAAAGGAAACCCACCACCAGCCCTACACCTTACCCTACGCCGTAGCCTAATCCTGGCCCGTACGCTGGCACTGACCCGTGCGTCAGCACGTAGCCTGACCCTCCCACGTTTCCGTACCCTCACATGTGCCCTAAGCCTTGCCGTTCCCTAACACTAACCCTAGCCCGGAACGGAAACCCACCAACAGCCCTACACCTTACCCTAAGCTGTAGCCTACTCCTGGCCCGTACGCTGGCACTGACCCGTGCGTCAGCACGTAGCCTGACCCTCCCACGTTTCCGTACCCTCACCTGTGCCCTAAGGCTTGCCGTGCCATAACCCTAACCCTAACCCGGAACGTAAACCCACCAACAGCCCTACACCTTACCCCCATGCTGTAGCCTACTCCTGGCCCGTATGCTGGCACGGACCCATGCGTCAGCACGTAGCCTGACCCTCCCACGTTTCCGCACCCTCACCTGTGCCCTAAACCTTGCCGTTCCCTAACCCTAACTGTAGCCCGGAAAGAAAACCCACCACCAGCCCTACACTTTACCCCCAAGCCGTAGCCTACTCCTAGCCCGTACGCTGGCACTGACCCGTGCGTCAGCACGTAGCCTGAACCTCCCACGTTTGCGTACCCTCACCTGTGCCCTAAGAATTGCCGTTCCCTAACCCTAACCCTAGCCTGGAACGGAAACCCACCACCAGCCCTACACCTTACCCTACGCCGTAGCCTACTCCTGGCCCGTACGCTGGCACTGAAACGTGCGTCAGCACGTAGCCTGACCCTCCCACGTTTCCGTACCCTCACCTGTGCCCTAAGCCTTGCCGTTCCCTAACGCTTAGCCTAGCCCAGAATTGTAACCCACCACCAGCCCTACACCTTACCCTACACCGTAGCCTACTCCTGGCCCGTAAGCTGGCACTGACCCGTGCGTCAGCTCGTAGCCCGATCCTCCCACGTTTCCGTACCCTCACCTGTGCCCTAAGCCTTGCCGTTCCCTAACACTAACCCTAGCCCGGAACAGAAACCCACCAGCAGCCCTAAACCTTACCCTATGCCGTAGCCTAATCCTGGCCCGTACGCTGGCACTGACCCGTACGTCAGCACGTAGCCTGAACATCCCAAGTTTCCGTACCCTCACCTGTGCCCTAAGACTTGCCGTTCCCTAACCCTAACCCTAGCCTTGAACAGAAACCCACCACCAGCCCTACAACTTACCCCCAAGCCGTAGCCTATTCCTGGCCCGTACGCTGGCACTGAACCGTGCATCAGCATGTAGCCTGACCCTCCCACGTTTGCGGACCCTCACCTGTGCCTTAAGCCTTGCCGTTCCCTAACCCTAACCCTAGCCCGGAACGCAAACCCACCACCAGCCCTACACCATACCCTACACTGTAGCCTACTCCTGGCCCGTACGCTGGCACTGACCCATGTGTCAGCACGTAACCTGACCCTCCCACGTTTCCGTACCCTCACATGTGCCCTAAGCCTTGCAGTTCCCTAACCCTAACCCTAGCCCGGAACAGAAACCCACCACCAGTCCTACACCATACCCTACGCCGTAGCCTACTCCTGGCCCGTACGCTGGCACTGACCCATGCGTCACAGCGTAGCCTGACCGTCCCACGTTTCCGTACCCTCACCTGTGCCCTAAGCCTTGCCGTTCCCTAACACTAACCCTAGCCCCGGAACGGAAACCCACCACCAGCCCTACACCTTACCCTATGCCGTAGCCTACTCCTGGCCCGTACGCTGGCACTGACCCGTGCGTCAGCACGTAGCCTGACCCTCCCACGTTTCCGTACCCTCACCTGTGCCCTACGCCTTGCCGTTCCCTAACACTAACCCTAGCCTGGGAACGAAAACCCACCACCAACCCTACAGCTTACTCTATGCCGTAGCCTACTCCTGGCCCGTAAGCTGGCACTGACCCGTGCGTCAGCACGTAGCCTGACCCTCCCACGTTTCCGTACCCTCACCTGTGCCCTAAGACTTGCCGTTCCCTAACCCTAACCCTAGCCTGGAAAGGAAACCCACCCCCAGCCCTACAACTTACCCCCAAGCCGTAGCCTATTCCTGGCCCGTATGCTGGCACTGACCCGTGCGTCAGCATGTAGCCTGACCCTCCCACGTTTGCGGACCCTCACCTGTGCCTTAAGCCTTGCCGTCCCCTAACCCTAACCCTAGCCCGGAACGCAAACCCACCAACAGCCCTAAACCTTACCCCCATGCTGTAGCCTACTCCTGGCCCGTATGCTGGCACTGACCCATGCGACAGCACGTAGCCTGACCCTCCCACGTTTCCGTACCCTCTCCTGTGCCCTAAGCCTTGCCGTTCCCTAACACTAACCCTAGCCTGGAACAGAAACCCACCAGCAGCCCTACACCTTACCCTACACCGTAGCCTACTCCTGGCCCGTAAGCAGGCACTGACCCGTGCGTCAGCATGTAGCCTGACTCTCCCACGTTTCCGTACCCTCACCTGTGCCATAAGACTTGCCGTTCCCTAACCCTAACCCTAGCCCGGAACGGAAACCCACCACCAGCCCTAAACCTTTCCCTACGCCGTAGCCTACTCCTGGCCCGAACGCTGGCAGTGACCCGTGCGTCAGCATGTAGTCTGACCCTCCAACGTTTCCGTACCCTCACCTGGGCCCTAAGCCTTGCCGTTCCCTAACGGTAACCCTAGCCCGGAACGGAAACCCACCACCAGCCCTACACCTTACCGTACGCCGTAGCCTACTCCTGGCCCGTACGCTGGCACTGACCAGTGCGTCAGCACGTAGCCAGACCCTCCCACGTTTCCGTACCCTCACATGTGCCCTAAGCCTTGCCGTTCCCTAACACTAACCCTAGCCCGGAACGGAAACCCACCACCAGCCCTGCACCTTTCCCTACGACGTAGCCTACTCCTGGCCCGTACGCTGGCACTGACCCGTGCGTCAGCACATAGCCTGACCCTCCCACGTTTCCGTACCCTCACCTGTGCCGTAAGCCTTGCCGTTCCCTAACCCTAACCCCAGCCCGGAACGGAAACCCACCTCCAGCCCTACACTTTACCCTACGCCATAGCCTACTCCTGGCCCGTACGCTGGCACTGACCCTTGCGTCTGCACGTAGCCTGACCCTCCCACGTTTCCATACTCTCACCTGGGCCCTAAGCCTTGCCGTTCCCTAGCCCTAAACCTAGACCAGTACGGAAACCCACCACCGGCCCTACACCTTACCCCAAAGCCGTAGCCTGCTCCTGGCCCGTACGCTGAAACTGACCTGTGCGTCAGTACGTAGCCTGACACTCCCACGTTTCGGTACCCTCACCTGTGCACTAATCCTTACCGTTCCCTAACCCCTAGCCCGGAACGGAAACCCACCACCAGCCCTAAACCTTACCCACAAGCCGTAGCCTACACCTGGCCCGTACGCTGTCACAGACCCGTGCGTCAGCACGTAGCCTGACCCTCCCACGTTTCCGTACCCTCACCTGTGCCCTAAGCCTTGCCGTACCCTAACCCTAACCCTAGCCCAGAACGGAAACCCACCACAAGCCCTACACCTTACCCTAAGCCGTAGCCTACTCCTGGCCCATACGCTGGCACTGACCCTTACGTCAGCACGTAGCCTGACCCTCCCACGTTTCCGTACCCTCAGCTGTGCCCTAAGCCTTGCAGTTCCCTAACCCTAACCCTAGCCCGGAACGGAAACCCACCACCAGCCCTACACCTTACCCTACGCCGTAGCCTACTCCTGGCCCGTACGATGGCACTGACCCGTGCGTCAGCACGTAGACTGACCCTCGCACGTTTCCGTACCCTCACCTGTGCCCTAACCCTTGACGTTCCCTATCCCTAACCCTAGCCTGGAACGGAAACCCACCACCAGCCCTAGACCTTACCCTACGCCGTAGCCTACTCCAGGCCTCTACGCTGGCACTGACCCGTGCGTCACCACGTAGCCTGACCCTCCCACGTTTCCGTACCCTCACCTGTGCCCTAAGCCTTGCTGTTCCATAAACCTAACACTAGCCCAGAACGGAAACCGACCACCAGCCCTACACCTTACCCCCAAGCCGTAGCCTAATCCTGGCCCGTACGCTGGCACTGACCCTTGCGTCAGCAACTAGGCTGACCCTCCCACGTTTCCGTACTCTCACCTGTGCCCTAAGCCTTGCCATTCCCTAACCTTTAGAATAGCCCAGAACGGAAACCCACCACCAGCCCTACACCTTACCCTACGCCGTAGCCTACTCCTGGCCCGTACGCTGCCAGTGACCCATGCGTCAGCACGTAGCCTGACCCTCCCACGTTTCGGTCCCCTCACCTGTGCCCTAAGCCTTGCCATTCCCTAACCCTAACCCTAGACCGGAACGGAAACCAACCACCAGCCCTAAACCTTTCCCTACGCCGTAGCCTACTCCAGGCCCGTACGCTGGCACTGACCCGTGCCTCAGCATGTAGCCTGACCCCCCCACGTTTCCGTACCCTCACCTGTGCCCTAAGCCTTGACGTTCCCTAACCCTAACCCTAGCCCGGAACGGAAACCCACCACCAGCCCTAAACCTTTCCCTACGCCGTAGCCTACTACTGGCCCGTACGCTGGCACTGACACGTTCGTCAGCACGTAGTCTGACCCACCCACGTTTCCGTACCCTCACCTGTGCCCTAAGCCTTGCCGTTCCTTAACCCTAACCGTAGCCCAGAACGGAAACCCACCACCAGCCCTGCACCTTAACCCCAAGCCTTAGCCTACTTCTGGCCTGTACGCTGGCACTGACCCATGCGTCAGCACGTAGCCTGATCATGCAAAGTTTCCGTACACTCACCTGTGCTCTAAGGCTTGCCGTTCCCTAACCCGAGCCCTAGCCTGGAAAAGAAACCCACCACCAGCCCTACACTTTACCCTACGCCGTAGCCTAATCCTGGCCCGTACGCTGGCACTGATCAATGCGTCAGCATGTAGCCTGACCGTCCCACGTTTCCGTACCCTCACATGTGCCCTAAGCCTTGCCGTTCCCTAACCCTAACCCTAGCCCGGAACGGAAACCCATCACCAGACCTACACCTTACCCTACGCCGTAGCCTACTCCTGGCCCGTACACTGGCACTGACCCGTGCATCAGCACGTAGCCTGACCCTCCCACGTTTCCGTACCCTCACATGTGCCCTAAGCCTTGCCGTTCCCTAACGCTAACCCTAGCCCGAAACGGAAACCCACCAACAGCCCTACACCTTACCCTACGCCGTAGCATACTCCTGGCCCGTACGCTGGCACTGACCCATGCGTCAACACGTAGCCTGAACCTCCCACGTTTCCTCACCCTCACCTGTGCCCTAAGCCTTGCCGTTCCCTAACCCTAACCCTAGCCCGGAACGGAAACCCACCAACAGCCCTACACCTTACCCCCAAGCTGTAGCCTACTCCTGGCCCGTATGCTGGCACTGACCCATGCGTCAGCACGTAGCCTGACCCTCCCACATTTCCGTACCGTCACCTGTGCCCTAAGCCTTGCTGTTCCCTAACCCTAACCCTAGCCGGAACAGAAAACCACCACCAGCCCTACAGCTTACCCTATGCCGTAGCCTACTCCTGGCCCGTACGCTGGCACTGACACGTGTATCAGCACGTAGCCTGACCCTCCCACGTTTCCTTACCTTCACCTGTCCCCTAAGACTTGCCATTCCCTAACCCTAACCCTAGCCCGAAACGGAAACCCACCGCCAGCCATACAGCTTACCCTATGCCTTAGCCTACTCCTGGCCCATACGCTGGCACTGAGACGTGTGTCAGCACGTAGCCTGACCCTCCCACGTTTCCGTACCCTGACCTGGGCCCTAAGACTTGCCGTTCCCTAACCCTAACCATAGCCCGGAACGGAAACCCACCAGCAGCCCTACACCTTACCTTACGCCGTAGCCTACTCCTAGCCCATACGCTGGCAGTGACCCGTGCGTTAGCATGTAGTCTGACCCTCCAACGTTTCCGTACCCTCACCTGGGCCCTAAGCCTTGCCGTTCCCTAACCCTAACCCTAGCCTGGAACGGAAACCCACCACCAGCCCTACACATTACCCTACGCCGGAGCCTACTCCTGGCCCCTATGCTGGCACTGACCCTTGCGTCAGCACATAGCCTGACCCTCCCACGTTTCCGTACCCTCACCTGTGCCCTAAGCCTTGCCGTCCCCTAACCCTAACCCTAGCCCGGAACGGAAACCCACCACCAGCCCTAAACCTTACCCTACGCCGTAGCCTACTCCTGGCCCGTACGCTGGCACTGACCCGTGCGTCAGCACGTAGCCTGACCGTCCCACGTTTCTGTAACCTCACCTGTGCCCTAATCCTTGCCGTTCCCTAACCCTAACCCTAGCCCGGAACGGAAACCCACCAGCAGCTCTACACCTTACCCTACGCAATAGCCTACTCCTGGCCCGTACGCTGGCACTGACACATGCGTCAGCATGTAGCCTGACCCTCCTACGTTTCCGTACCCTCACCTGTGCCCTAAGCCTTGCCGTTCCCTAACCCTAACCCTACCCCGGAACGTAAACCCACCACCAGCCTTAAACCTTACCCTACGCCGTAGCCTACTCCTGGCCCGTACGCTGGCACTGACCCTTGCATCAGCACGTAGCCTGAGCCTCCCACGTTTCGGTACCCTCACCTGTCCCTAAGCCTTGCCATTCCCTAACCCTAACCCTAGCCCGGAACGGAAACCCACCACAAGCCCTACACCATACCCTACACCGTAGCCTAATCCTGGCCCGTACGCTGGCACTGACCCATGTGTCAACTCATAGCCTGACCCTCCCAAGTTTCCGTACCCTCACCTGTGCCCTAAGCCTTGCCGTTCCCTAAACCTAACTCTATCCCGAAACAGAAACCCACCACCAGCCTACACCATACCTTTCACCGTAGCCTACTCATGGCCCGTACACTGGCACGGACCCGTACGTCAGCACGTAGGCCCACCCACCCACGTTTCCGAACCCTCACCTGTGCCCTAAGCCTTGCCGTTCCTTAACCCTAACCGTAGCCCGGAACGGAAACCCACCACCAGCACTGCACCTTAACCCCAAGCCTTAGCCTACTTCTGGCCTGTACGCTGGCACTGACCCGTGCGTCAGCACATAGCCTGAACATGCCAAGTTTCCGTACCCTCACATGTGCCCTAAGCCTTGCCGTTCCCTAACCGTAACCCTAGCCCGGAACGGAAACCCATCACCAGACCTACACCTTACCCTACGCCGTAGCCTACTCCTGGCCCGTACGCTGGCACTGACCCGTGCATCAGCACGTAGCCTGACCCTCTCACGTTTCCGTACCCTCACATGTGCCCTAAGCCTTGCCGTTCCCTATCGCTAACCCTAGCCCGGAACGGAAACCCACCAACAGCCCTACACCTTACCCTACGCCGTAGCCTACTCCTGGCCCGTACACTGGCACTGACCCATGCGTCAACACGTAGCCTGAACCTCCCACGTTTCCTTACCCTCACCTGTGCCCAAAGCCTTGCCGTTCCCTAACCCTGACCCTAGCTCGGAACGGAAACCCACCAACAGCCCTACACCTTACCCCCAAGCTGTAGCCTACTCCTGGCCCGTATGCTGGCACTGACCCATGCGTCAGCACGTAGCCTGACCCTCCCACATTTCCGTACCGTCACCTGTGCCCTAAGCCTTGCTGTTCCCTAACCCTAACCCTAGGGGGAACAGAAAACCACCACCAGCCCTACACCTTACCCTATGCCGTAGCCTACTCCTGGCCCGTACGCTGGCACTGACACGTGTATCAGCACGTAGCCTGACCCTCCCACGTTTCCTTACCTTCACCTGTCCCCTAAGACTTGCCATTCCCTAACCCTAACCCTAGCCCGAAACGGAAAACCACTGCCAGCCATACACCTTACCCTATGCCTTAGCCTACTCCTGGCCCATACGCTGGCACTGAGACGTGCGTCAGCACGTAGCCTAACCCTCCCACGTTTCCGTACCCTGTCCTGGGCCCTAAGCCTTGCCGTTCCCTAACCCTAACCATAGCCCGGAACGGAAACCCACCAGCAGCCCTACACCTTACCTTACGCCGTAGCCTACTCCTAGCCCATACGCTGGCAGTGACCCGTGCATCAGCATGTAGTCTGACCCTCCAACGTTTCCGTACCCTCACCTGGGCCCTATGCCTTGCCGTTCCCTAACCCTAACCCTAGCCTGGAACGGAAACCCACCACCAGCCCTACACTTTACCCTATGCCGTAGCCTACTCCTGGCCCCTACGCTGGCACTGACCCTTGCGTCAGCACGTAGCCAGACCCTCCCACGTTTCCGTACCCTCACATGTGCCCTAAGCCTTGCCGTCCCATAACCCTAACCCTAGCCCGGAAAGGAAACCCACCATCAGCCCTACACCTTACCCTACGCCGTAGCCTACTCCTGGCCTGTACGCTGGCACTGACCCATGCGTCAGCACGTAGCCTGACCCTCCCACGTTTCTGTAACCTCACCTGTGCCCTAAGCCTTGCCGTTCCCTAACCCTAACCCTAGCCCGGAACGGAAACCCACCAGCAGCTCTACACCTTACCCTACGCAATAGCCTAATCCTGGCCCGTACGCTGGCACTGACCCATGTGTCAGCTCATAGCCTGACCCTCCCACGTTTCCGTACCCTCACCTGTGCCCTAAGCCTTGCCGTTCCCTAAACCTAACTCTATCCCGAAACAGAAACCCACCACCAGCCTACACCATACCTTTCACCGTAGCCTACTCCTGGCCCGTACGCTGGCACTGACCCGTGCGTCAGCACGTAGCCTGAACATGCCAAGTTTCCGTACCCTCACCTGTGCTCTAAGGCTTGCCGTTCCCTAACCCGAACCCTAGCCTGGAACAGAAACCCACCACCAGCACTACACTCTACCCTACGCCGTAGCCTACTGTTGGCCCGTACGCTGGCACTGACCCATGTGTCAGCACGTAGCCTGACCCTCCCACGTTTCCGTACCCTCACATGTGCCCTAACCCTTGCCGTTCCCTAAACCTAACCCTAGCCCGGAAGGAAACCCACCACCAGCCCTACACCTTACCCTACGCCGTAGCCTACTCCTGGCCCGTACGCTGGCACTGACACGTGCGTCAGCACGTAGCCTGACCCTCCCACGTTTCCGTACCCTCACATGTGCCCTAAGCCTTGCCGTTCCCTAACCCTAACCCTCGCCCGGAACGGAAACCCACCAACAGCCCTACACCTTACCCTAAGCTGTAGCCTACTCCTGGCCCGTACGCTGGCACTGACCCATGCGTCAGCACGTATCCTGACCCTCCCACGTTTCCGCACCCTCACCTGTGCCCTAAACCTTCCGTTCCCTAACCCTAACTGTAGCCCGGAAAGAAAACCCACCACCAGCCCTACACTTTACCCCCAAGCCGTAGCCTACTCCTAGCCCGTACGCTGGCACTGACCCGTGCGTCAGCACGTAGCCTGAACCTCCCATGTTTGCGTACCCTCACATGTGCCCTAAGCCTTGCCGTTCCCTAACCCTAACCCTAGCCTGGAACGGAAACCCACCACCAGCCCTACACCTTACCCTACGCTGTAGCCTACTCCTGGCCCATACGCTAGCACTGAACCGTGCGTCAGCACGTAGCCTGACCCTCCCACGTTTCCGTACCCTCACCTGTGCCCTAAGCCTTGCCGTTCCCTAACCCTTAGCCTAGCCCGGAAGTTTACCCCACCACCAGCCCTACACCTTACCCTACACTGTAGTCTACTCCTGGCCCGTAAGCTGGCACTGACCCGTGCGTCAGCTCGTAGCCCGATCCTCCCACGTTTCCGTACCCTCACCTGTGCCCTAAGCCTTGCCGTTCCCTAACCCTAACCCTACCCCGGAACGTAAACCCACCACCAGCCTTAAACCTTACCCTACGCCGTAGCCTAATCCTGGCCCGTACGCTGGCACTGACCCGTACGTCAGCACGTAGCCTGAACATCCCAAGTTTCCGTACCCTCACCTGTGCCCTAAGCCTTGCCATTCCCTAACCCTAACCCTAGCCCGGAACGGAAACCCACCACGAGCCCTACACCTTACCCTACGCCGTAGCCTACTCCTGGCCCGTACGCTGGCACTGACACGTGCGTCACAGCGTAGCCTGATCCTCCCACGTTTCCGTACCCTCACCTGTGCCCTAAGCCTTGCCGTTCCCTAACACTAACCCTAGCCCGGGAACGGAAACCCACCACCAGCCCTACACCTTACCCTATGCCGTAGCCTACTCCTGGCCCGTACGCTGGCACTGACCCGTGCGTCAGCACGTAGCCAAACCCTCCCACGTTTCCGTACCCTCACCTGTGCCCTAAGCCTTGCCGTTCCCTAACACTAACCCTAGCCTGGGAACGAAAACCCACCACCAGTCCTACACCTTACCCTACGCCGTAGCCTACTCCTGGCCCGTACGCTGGCACTGACCCGTGCGTCACAGCGTAGCCTGACCGTCCCACGTTTCCGTACCCTCACCTGTGCCCTAAGACTTGCCGTTCCCTAACCCTAACCCTAGCCCGGAACGGAAACCCACCAGCAGCTCTACATCTTACCCTACGCAATAGCCTACTCCTGGCCCGTACGCTGGCACTGACACATGCGTCAGCATGTAGCCTGACCCTCCCACGTTTCCGTACCCTCACCTGTGCCCTAAGCCTTGCCGTTCCCTAACCCTAACCCTACCCCGGAACGTAAACCCACCACCAGCCTTAAACCTTACCCTACACCGTAGCCTACTCCTGGCCCGTACGCTGGCACTGACCCTTGCATCAGCACGTAGCCTGAGCCTCCCACGTTTCGGTACCCTCACCTGTGCCCTAAGCCTTGCCATTCCCTAACCCTAACCCTAGCCCGGAACGGAAACCCACCACCAGCCCTACACCATACCCTACACCGTAGCCTAATCCTGGCCCGTACGCTGGCACTGAACCATGTGTCAGCTCATAGCCTGACCCTCCCAAGTTTCCGTACCCTCACCTGTGCCCTAAGCCTTGCCGTTCCCTAAACCTAACTCTATCCCGAAACAGAAACCCACCACCAGCCTACACCATACCTTTCACCGTAGCCTACTCATGGCCCGTACACTGGCACGGACCCGTACGTCAGCACGTAGGCCCACCCACCCATTTCCGTACCCTCACCTGTGCCCTAAGCCTTGCCGTTCCTTAACCCTAACCGTAGCCCGGAACGGAAACCCACCACCAGCACTGCACCTTAACCCCAAGCCTTAGCCTACTTCTGGCCTGTACGCTGGCACTGACCCGTGCGTCAGCACGTAGCCTGAACATGCCAAGTTTCCGTACCCTCACATGTGCCCTAAGCCTTGCCGTTCCCTAACCGTAACCCTAGCCCGGAACGGAAACCCATCACCAGACCTACACCTTACCCTACGCCGTAGCCTACTCCTGGCCCGTACGCTGGCACTGACCCGTGCATCAGCACGTAGCCTGACCCTCCCACGTTTCCGTACCCTCACATGTGCCCTAAGCCTTGCCGTTCCCTATCGCTAACCCTAGCCCGGAACGGAAACCCACCAACAGCCCTACACCTTACCCTACGCCGTAGCCTACTCCTGGCCCGTACACTGGCACTGACCCATGCGTCAACACGTAGCCTGAACCTCCCACGTTTCCTTACCCTCACCTGTGCCCAAAGCCTTGCCGTTCCCTAACCCTAACCCTAGCCCGGAACGGAAACCCACCAACAGCTCTACACCTTACCCCCAAGCTGTAGCCTACTCCTGGCCCGTATGCTGTCACTGACCCATGCGTCAGCACGTAGCCTGACCCTCCCACATTTCCGTACCCTCACCTGTGCCCTAAGCCTTGCTGTTCCCTAACCCTAACCCTAGCGGGAACAGAAAACCACCACCAGCCCTACACCTTACCCTATGCCGTATCCTACTCCTGGCCCGTACGCTGGCACTGACACGTGTATCAGCACGTAGCCTAACCCTCCCACGTTTCCTTACCTTCACCTGTCCCCTAAGACTTGCCATTCCCTAACCCTAACCCTAGCCCGAAACGGAAAACCACCGCCAGCCATACACCTTACCCTATGCCTTAGCCTACTCCTGGCCCATACGCTGGCACTGAGACGTGCGTCAGCACGTAGCCTAACCCTCCCACGTTTCCGTACCCTGACCTGGGCCCTAAGCCTTGCCGTTCCATAACCCTAACCATAGCCCAGAACGGAAACCCACCAGCAGCCCTACACCTTACCTTACGCCGTAGCCTACTCCTAGCCCATACGCTGGCAGTGACCCGTGCATCAGCATGTAGTCTGACACTCCAACGTTTCCGTACCCTCACCTGGGCCCTAAGCCTTGCCGTTCCCTAACCCTAACCCTAGCCCGGAACGGAAACCCACCACCAGCCCTACACTTTACCCTACGCCGTAGCCTACTCCTGGCCCCTACGCTGGCACTGACCCTTGCGTCAGCACGTAGCCAGACCCTCCCACGTTTCCGTACCCTCACCTGTGCCCTAAGCCTTGCCGTCCCATAACCCTAACCCTAGCCCGGAACGGAAAACCACCATCAGCCCTACACCTTACCCTACGCCGTAGCCTACTCCTGGCCTGTACGCTGGCACTGACCCATGCGTCAGCAAGTAGCCTGACCCTCCCACGTTTCCGTACCCTCACCTGTGCCCTAAGCCTTGCCGTTCCCTAAACCTAACTCTATCCCGAAACAGAAACCCACCACCAGCCTACACCATACCTTTCACCGTAGCCTACTCCTGACCCGTACGCTGGCACTGACCCGTGCGTCAGCACGTAGCCTGAACATGCCAAGTTTCCGTACCCTCACCTGTGCTCTAAGGCTTGCCGTTCCCTAACCCGAACCCTAGCCTGGAACAGAAACCCACCACCAGCACTACACTTTACCCTACGCCGTAGCCTACTCCTGGCCCGTACGCTGGCACTGACCCATGTGTCAGCACGTAGCCTGACCCTCCCACGTTTCCGTACCCTCACATGTGCCCTAACCCTTGCCGTTCCCTAACCCTAACCCTAGCCCGGAAGGAAACCCACCACCAGCCCTACACCTTACCCTACGCCGTAGCCTACTCCTGGCCCGTACGCTGGCACTGACACGTGCGTCAGCACGTAGCCTGACCCTCCCACGTTTCCGTACCCTCACATGTGCCCTAAGCCTTGCCGTTCCCTAACCCTAACCCTCGCCCGGAACGGAAACCCACCAACAGCCCTACACCTTACCCTAAGCTGTAGCCTACTCCTGGCCCGTACGCTGGCACTGACCCATGCGTCAGCACGTAGCCAGACCCTCCCACGTTTCCGCACCCTCACCTGTGCCCTAAACCTTCCGTTCCCTAACCCTAACTGTAGCCCGGAAAGAAAACCCACCACCAGCCCTACACTTTACCCCCAAGCCGTAGCCTACTCCTAGCCCGTACGCTGGCACTGACCCGTGCGTCAGCACGTAGCCTGAACCTCCCATGTTTGCGTACCCTCACCTGTGCCCTAAGCCTTGCCGTTCCCTAACCCTAACCCAAGCCTGGAACGGAAACCCACCACCAGCCCTACACCTTACCCTACGCCGTAGCCTACTCCTGGCCCGTACGCTAGCACTGAACCGTGCGTCAGCACGTAGCCTGACCCTCCCACGTTTCCGTACCCTCACCTGTGCCCTAAGCCTTGCCGTTCCCTAACCCGTAGCCTAGCCCGGAAGTGTAACCCACCACCACGTCTACACCTTACCCTACACCGTAGCCTACTCCTGGCCCGTAAGCTGGCACTGACCCGTGCGTCAGCTCGTAGCCCGATCCTCCCACGTTTCCGTACCCTCACCTGTGCCCTAAGCCTTGCCGTTCCCTAACACTAAGCCTAGCCCGGAACAGAAACCCACCAGCAGCCCTAAACCTTACCCTATGCCGTAGCCTAATCCTGGCCCGTACGCTGGCACTGACCCGTACGTCAGCACGTAGCCTGAACATCCCAGGTTTCCGTACCCTCACCTGTGCCCTAAGCCTTGCCATTCCCTAACCCTAACCCTAGCCCGGAACGGAAACCCACCACGAGCCCTACACCTTACCCTACGCCATAGCCTATTCCTGGCCCGTACGCTGGCACTGACACGTGCGTCACAGCGTAGCCTGACCCTCCCACGTTTCTGTACCCTCACCTGTGCCCTAAGCCTTGCCGTTCCCTAACACTAACCCTAGCCCGGGAATGGAAACCCACCACGAGCCCTACACCTTACCCTACGCCGTAGCCTACTCCTGGCCCGTACGCTGGCACTGACCCGTGCGTCAACATGTAGCCTGACCCTCCCACGTTTGCGGACCCTCACCTGTGCCTTAAGCCTTGCCGTTCCCTAACCCTAACCCTAGCCCGGAACGCAAACCCACCAACAGCCCTACACCTTACCCCCATGCTGAAGCCTACTCCTGGCCCGTATGCTGGCACTGACCCATGCGACAACACGTAGCCTGACCCTCCCACGTTTCCGCAACCTCACCTGTGCCCTAAGCCTTGCCGTTCCCTAACCCTAACCCTAGCCCGGAAAGGAAACCCACCACCAGTCCTACACCTTACCCTACGCCGTAGCCTACTCCTGGCCCGTACGCTGGCACTGACCCGTGCGTCAACACGTAGCCTGACCCTCCCACGTTTCCGTACCCTCACATGTGCCCTAAGCCTTGCCGTTCCCTATCCCTAACCCTACCCCGGAAAGGAAACACACCAACAGCCCTACACCTTACCCTAAGCTGTAGCCTACTCCTGGCCCGTACGCTGGCTCTGACCCGTGCGTCAGCACGTAGCCTGACCCTCCCACGTTTCCGTACCCTCACCTGTGCCCTAAGGCTTGCCGTTCCATAACCCTAACCCTATCCCGGAACGGAAACCCACCAACAGCCCTAAACCTTACCCCAATGCTGTAGCCTACTCCTGGCCCGTATGCTGGCACGGACCCATGCGTCAGCACGTAGCCTGACCCTCCCACGTTTCCGCACCCTCACCTGTGCCCTAAACCTTGCCGTTCCCTAACCCTAACCCTAGCCCGGAACGGAAACCCACCAACAGCCCTACACCTTACCCCCAAGCTGTAGCCTACTCCTGGCCCGTATGCTGGCACTGACCCATGCGTCAGCACGTAGCCTGACCCTCCCACATTTCCGTACCGTCACCTGTGCCCTAAGCCTTGCTGTTCCCTAACCCTAACCCTAGCCGGAACAGAAAACCACCACCAGCCCTACAGCTTACCCTATGCCGTAGCCTACTCCTGGCCCGTACGCTGGCACTGACACGTGTATCAGCACGTAGCCTGACCCTCCCACGTTTCCTTACCTTCACCTGTCCCCTAAGACTTGCCATTCCCTAACCCTAACCCTAGCCCGAAACGGAAACCCACCGCCAGCCATACAGCTTACCCTATGCCTTAGCCTACTCCTGGCCCGTACGCTGGCACTGAGACGTGCGTCAGCACGTAGCCTGACCCTCCCACGTTTCCGTACCCTGACCTGGGCCCTAAGACTTGCAGTTCCCTAACCCTAACCATAGCCCGGAACGGAAACCCACCAGCAGCCCTACACCTTACCTTACGCCGTAGCCTACTCCTAGCCCATACGCTGGCAGTGACCCGTGCGTTAGCATGTAGTCTGACCCTCCAACGTTTCCGTACCCTCACCTGGGCCCTAAGCCTTGCCGTTCCCTAACCCTAACCCTAGCCTGGAACGGAAACCCACCACCAGCCCTACACATTAACCTACGCCGGAGCCTACTCCTGGCCCCTACGCTGGCACTGACCCTTGCGTCAGCACATAGCCTGACCCTCCCACGTTTCCGTACCCTCACCTGTGCCCTAAGCCTTGCCGTCCCCTAACCCTAACCCTAGCCCGGAACGGAAACCCACCACCAGCCCTAAACCTTACCCTACGCCGTAGCCTATTCCTGGCCCGTACGCTGGCACTGACCCGTGCGTCAGCACGTAGCCTGACCCTCCCACGTTTCTGTAACCTCACCTGTGCCCTAATCCTTGCCGTTCCCTAACCCTAACCCTAGCCCGGAACGGAAACCCACCAGCAGCTCTACACCTTACCCTACGCAATAGCCTACTCCTGGCCCGTACGCTGGCACTGACACATGCGTCAGCATGTAGCCTGACCCTCCCACGTTTCCGTACCCTCATCTGTGCCCTAAGCCTTGCCGTTCCCTAACCCTAACCCTACCCCGGAACGTAAACCCACCACCAGCCTTAAACCTTACCCTACGCCGTAGCCTACTCCTGGCCCGTACGCTGGCACTGACCCTTGCATCAGCACGTAGCCTGAGCCTCCCACGTTTCGGTACCCTCACCTGTGCCCTAAGCCTTGCCATTCCCTAACCCTAACCCTAGCCCGGAACGGAAACCCACCACCAGCCCTACACCATACCCTACACCGTAGCCTAATCCTGGCCCGTACGCTGGCACTGACCCATGTGTCAACTCATAGCCTGACCCTCCCAAGTTTCCGTACCCTCACCTGTGCCCTAAGCCTTGCCGTTCCCTAAACCTAACTCTATCCCGAAACAGAAACCCACCACCAGCCTACACCATACCTTTCACCGTAGCCTACTCATGGCCCGTACACTGGCACGGACCCGTACGTCAGCACGTAGGCCCACCCACCCACGTTTCCGTACCCTCACCTGTGCCCTAAGCCTTGCCGTTCCTTAACCCTAACCGTAGCCCGGAACGGAAACCCACCACCAGCACTGCACCTTAACCCCAAGCCTTAGCCTACTTCTGGCCTGTACGCTGGCACTGACCCGTGCGTCAGCACGTAGCCTGAACATGCCAAGTTTCCGTACCCTCACATGTGCCCTAAGCCTTGCCGTTCCCTAACCGTAACCCTAGCCCGGAACGGAAACCCATCACCAGACCTACACCTTACCCTACGCCGTAGCCTACTCCTGGCCCGTACGCTGGCACTGACACGTGCATCAGCACGTAGCCTGACCCTCTCACGTTTCCGTACCCTCACATGTGCCCTAAGCCTTGCCGTTCCCTATCGCTAACCCTAGCCCGGAACGGAAACCCACCAACAGCCCTACACCTTACCCTACGCCGTAGCCTACTCCTGGCCCGTACACTGGCACTGACCCATGCGTCAACACGTAGCCTGAACCTCCCACGTTTCCTTACCCTCACCTGTGCCCAAAGCCTTGCCGTTCCCTAACCCTGACCCTAGCCCGGAACGGAAACCCACCAACAGCCCTACACCTTACCCCCAAGCTGTAGCCTACTCCTGGCCCGTATGCTTGCACTGACCCATGCGTCAGCACGTAGCCTGACCCTCCCACATTTCCGTACCGTCACCTGTGCCCTAAGCCTTGCTGTTCCCTAACCCTAACCCTAGCGGGAACAGAAAACCACCACCAGCCCTACACCTTACCCTATGCCGTAGCCTACTCCTGGCCCGTACGCTGGCACTGACACGTGTATCAGCACGTAGCCTGACCCTCCCACGTTTCCTTACCTTCACCTGTCCCCTAAGACTTGCCATTCCCTAACCCTAACCCTAGCCCGAAACGGAAAACCACTGCCAGCCATACACCTTACCCTATGCCTTAGCCTACTCCTGGCCCATACGCTGGCACTGAGACGTGCGTCAGCACGTAGCCTAACCCTCCCACGTTTCCGTACCCTGACCTGGGCCCTAAGCCTTGCCGTTCCCTAACCCTAACCATAGCCCGGAACGGAAACCCACCAGCAGCCCTACACCTTACCTTACGCCGTAGCCTACTCCTAGCCCATACGCTGGCAGTGACCCGTGCATCAGCATGTAGTCTGACCCTCCAACGTTTCCGTACCCTCACCTGGGCCCTAAGCCTTGCCGTTCCCTAACCCTAACCCTAGCCTGGAACGGAAACCCACCAGAAGCCCTACACTTTACCCTACGCCGTAGCCTACTCCTGGCCCCTACGCTGGCACTGACCCTTGCGTCAGCACGTAGCCTGACCCTCCCACGTTTCCGTACCCTCACCTGTGCCCTAAGCCTTGCCGTCCCATAACCCTAACCCTAGCCCGGAACGGAAACCCACCATCAGCCCTACACCTTACCCTACGCCGTAGCCTACTCCTGGCCTGTACCCTGGCACTGACCCATGCGTCAGCACGTAGCCTGACCCTCCCACGTTTCTGTAACCTCACCTGTGCCCTAAGCCTTGCCGTTCCCTAACCCTAACCCTAGCCCGGAACGGAAACCCACCAGCAGCTCTACACCTTACCCTACGCAATAGCCTAATCCTGGCCCGTACGCTGGCACTGACCCATGTGTCAGCTCATAGCCTGACCCTCCCACGTTTCCGTACCCTCACCTGTGCCCTAAGCCTTGCCGTTCCCTAAACCTAACTCTATCCCGAAACAGAAACCCACCACCAGCCTACACCATACCTTTCACCGTAGCCTACTCCTGGCCCGTACGCTGGCACTGACCCGTGCGTCAGCACGTAGCCTGAACATGCCAAGTTTCCGTACCCTCACCTGTGCTCTAAGGCTTGCCGTTCCCTAACCCGAACCCTAGCCTGGAACAGAAACCCACCACCAGCACTACACTCTACCCTACGCCGTAGCCTACTCCTGGCCCGTACGCTGGCACTGACCCATGTGTCAGCTCATAGCCTGACCCTCCCAAGTTTCCGTACCCTCACCTGTGCCCTAAGCCTTGCCGTTCCCTAAACCTAACTCTATCCCGAAACAGAAACCCACCACCAGCCTACACCATACCTTTCACCGTAGCCTACTCATGGCCCGTACACTGGCACGGACCCGTACGTCAGCACGTAGGCCCACCCACCCGTTTCCGTACCCTCACCTGTGCCCTAAGCCTTGCCGTTCCTTAACCCTAACCGTAGCCCGGAACGGAAACCCACCACCAGCACTGCACCTTAACCCCAAGCCTTAGCCTACTTCTGGCCTGTACGCTGGCACTGACCCGTGCGTCAGCACGTAGCCTGAACATGCCAAGTTTCCGTACCCTCACATGTGCCCTAAGCCTTGCCGTACCCTAACCGTAACCCTAGCCCGGAACGGAAACCCATCACCAGACCTACACCTTACTCTACGCCGTAGCCTACTCCTGGCCCGTACGCTGGCACTGACCCGTGCATCAGCACGTAGCCTGACCCTCCCACGTTTCCGTACCCTCACATGTGCCCTAAGCCTTGCCGTTCCCTATCGCTAACCCTAGCCCGGAACGGAAACCCACCAACAGCCCTACACCTTACCCTACGCCGTAGCCTACTCCTGGCCCGTACACTGGCACTGACCCATGCGTCAACACGTAGCCTGAACCTCCCACGTTTCCTTACCCTCACCTGTGCCCAACTCCTTGCCGTTCCCTAACCCTAACCCTAGCCCGGAACGGAAACCCACCAACAGCCCTACAGCTTACCCCCAAGCTGTAGCCTACTCCTGGCCCGTATGCTGTCACTGACCCATGCGTCAGCACGTAGCCTGACCCTCCCACATTTCCGTACCCTCACCTGTGCCCTAAGCCTTGCTGTTCCCTAACCCTAACCCTAGCGGGAACAGAAAACCACCACCAGCCCTACACCTTACCCTATGCCGTATCCTACTCCTGGCCCGTACGCTGGCACTGACACGTGTATCAGCACGTAGCCTGACCCTCCCACGTTTCCTTACCTTCACCTGTCCCCTAAGACTTGCCATTCCCTAACCCTAACCCTAGCCCGAAACGGAAAACCACCGCCAGCCATACACCTTACCCTATGCCTTAGCCTACTCCTGGCCCATACGCTGGCACTGAGACGTGCGTCAGCACGTTGCCTGACCCTCCCACGTTTCCGTACCCTGACCTGGGCCCTAAGCCTTGCCGTTCCATAACCCTAACCATAGCCCAGAACGGAAACCCACCAGCAGCCCTACACCTTACCTTACGCCGTAGCCTACTCCTAGCCCATACGCTGGCAGTGACCCGTGCATCAGCATGTAGTCTGACACTCCAACGTTTCCGTACCCTCACCTGGGCCCTAAGCCTTGCCGTTCCCTAACCCTAACCCTAGCCTGGAACGGAAAACCACCACCAGCCCTACACTTTACCCTACGCCGTAGCCTACTCCTGGCCCCTACGCTGGCACTGACCCTTGCGTCAGCATGTAGCCAGACCCTCCCACGTTTCCGTACCCTCACCTGTGCCCTAAGCCTTGCCGTCCCATAACCCTAACCCTAGCCCGGAACGGAAACCCACCATCAGCCCTACACCTTACCCTACGCCGTAGCCTACTCCTGGCCTGTACGCTGGCACTGACCCATGCGTCAGCAAGTAGCCTGACCCTCCCACGTTTCTGTAACCTCACCTGTGCCCTAAGCCTTGCCGTTACCTAACCCTAACCCTAGCCCGTAACGGAAATCCACCAGCAGCTCTACACCTTACCCTACGCAATAGCCTACTCCTGGCCCGTACGCTGGCACTGACACGTGCGTCAGCATGTAGCCTGACCCTCCCACGTTTCCGTACCCTCATCTGTGCCCTAAGCCTTGCCGTTCCCTAACCCTAACCCTACCCCGGAACGTAAACCCACCACCAGCCTTAAACCTTACCCTACGCCGTAGCCTACTCCTGGCCCGTACGCTGGCACTGACCCTTGCATCAGCACGTAGCCTGAGCCTCCCACGTTTCGGTACCCTCACCTGTGCCCTAAGCCTTGCCATTCCCTAACCCTAACCCTAGCCCGGAACGGAAACCCACCACCAGCCCTACACCATACCCTACACCGTAGCCTAATCCTGGCCCGTACGCTGGCACTGACCCATGTGTCAACTCATAGCCTGACCCTCCCAAGTTTCCGTACCCTCACCTGTGCCCTAAGCCTTGCCGTTCCCTAAACCTAACTCTATCCCGAAACAGAAACCCACCACCAGCCTACACCATACCTTTCACCGTAGCCTACTCATGGCCCGTACACTGGCACGGACCCGTACGTCAGCACGTAGGCCCACCCACCCACGTTTCCGTACCCTCACCTGTGCCCTAAGCCTTGCCGTTCCTTAACCCTAACCGTAGCCCGGAACGGAAACCCACCACCAGCACTGCACCTTAACCCCAAGCCTTAGCCTACTTCTGGCCTGTACGCTGGCACTGACCCGTGCGTCAGCACGTAGCCTGAACATGCCAAGTTTCCGTACCCTCACATGTGCCCTAAGCCTTGCCGTTCCCTAACCGTAACCCTAGCCCGGAACGGAAACCCATCACCAGACCTACACCTTACCCTACGCCGTAGCCTACTCCTGGCCCGTACGCTGGCACTGACACGTGCATCAGCACGTAGCCTGACCCTCTCACGTTTCCGTACCCTCACATGTGCCCTAAGCCTTGCCGTTCCCTATCGCTAACCCTAGCCCGGAACGGAAACCCACCAACAGCCCTACACCTTACCCTACGCCGTAGCCTACTCCTGGCCCGTACACTGGCACTGACCCATGCGTCAACACGTAGCCTGAACCTCCCACGTTTCCTTACCCTCACCTGTGCCCAAAGCCTTGCCGTTCCCTAACCCTGACCCTAGCCCGGAACGGAAACCCACCAACAGCCCTACACCTTACCCCCAAGCTGTAGCCTACTCCTGGCCCGTATGCTTGCACTGACCCATGCGTCAGCACGTAGCCTGACCCTCCCACATTTCCGTACCGTCACCTGTGCCCTAAGCCTTGCTGTTCCCTAACCCTAACCCTAGCGGGAACAGAAAACCACCACCAGCCCTACACCTTACCCTATGCCGTAGCCTACTCCTGGCCCGTACGCTGGCACTGACACGTGTATCAGCACGTAGCCTGACCCTCCCACGTTTCCTTACCTTCACCTGTCCCCTAAGACTTGCCATTCCCTAACCCTAACCCTAGCCCGAAACGGAAAACCACTGCCAGCCATACACCTTACCCTATGCCTTAGCCTACTCCTGGCCCATACGCTGGCACTGAGACGTGCGTCAGCACGTAGCCTAACCCTCCCACGTTTCCGTACCCTGACCTGGGCCCTAAGCCTTGCCGTTCCCTAACCCTAACCATAGCCCGGAACGGAAACCCACCAGCAGCCCTACACCTTACCTTACGCCGTAGCCTACTCCTAGCCCATACGCTGGCAGTGACCCGTGCATCAGCATGTAGTCTGACCCTCCAACGTTTCCGTACCCTCACCTGGGCCCTAAGCCTTGCCGTTCCCTAACCCTAACCCTAGCCTGGAACGGAAACCCACCAGAAGCCCTACACTTTACCCTACGCCGTAGCCTACTCCTGGCCCCTACGCTGGCACTGACCCTTGCGTCAGCACGTAGCCTGACCCTCCCACGTTTCCGTACCCTCACCTGTGCCCTAAGCCTTGCCGTCCCATAACCCTAACCCTAGCCCGGAACGGAAACCCACCATCAGCCCTACACCTTACCCTACGCCGTAGCCTACTCCTGGCCTGTACCCTGGCACTGACCCATGCGTCAGCACGTAGCCTGACCCTCCCACGTTTCTGTAACCTCACCTGTGCCCTAAGCCTTGCCGTTCCCTAACCCTAACCCTAGCCCGGAACGGAAACCCACCAGCAGCTCTACACCTTACCCTACGCAATAGCCTAATCCTGGCCCGTACGCTGGCACTGACCCATGTGTCAGCTCATAGCCTGACCCTCCCACGTTTCCGTACCCTCACCTGTGCCCTAAGCCTTGCCGTTCCCTAAACCTAACTCTATCCCGAAACAGAAACCCACCACCAGCCTACACCATACCTTTCACCGTAGCCTACTCCTGGCCCGTACGCTGGCACTGACCCGTGCGTCAGCACGTAGCCTGAACATGCCAAGTTTCCGTACCCTCACCTGTGCTCTAAGGCTTGCCGTTCCCTAACCCGAACCCTAGCCTGGAACAGAAACCCACCACCAGCACTACACTCTACCCTACGCCGTAGCCTACTCCTGGCCCGTACGCTGGCACTGACCCATGTGTCAGCTCATAGCCTGACCCTCCCAAGTTTCCGTACCCTCACCTGTGCCCTAAGCCTTGCCGTTCCCTAAACCTAACTCTATCCCGAAACAGAAACCCACCACCAGCCTACACCATACCTTTCACCGTAGCCTACTCATGGCCCGTACACTGGCACGGACCCGTACGTCAGCACGTAGGCCCACCCACCCGTTTCCGTACCCTCACCTGTGCCCTAAGCCTTGCCGTTCCTTAACCCTAACCGTAGCCCGGAACGGAAACCCACCACCAGCACTGCACCTTAACCCCAAGCCTTAGCCTACTTCTGGCCTGTACGCTGGCACTGACCCGTGCGTCAGCACGTAGCCTGAACATGCCAAGTTTCCGTACCCTCACATGTGCCCTAAGCCTTGCCGTACCCTAACCGTAACCCTAGCCCGGAACGGAAACCCATCACCAGACCTACACCTTACTCTACGCCGTAGCCTACTCCTGGCCCGTACGCTGGCACTGACCCGTGCATCAGCACGTAGCCTGACCCTCCCACGTTTCCGTACCCTCACATGTGCCCTAAGCCTTGCCGTTCCCTATCGCTAACCCTAGCCCGGAACGGAAACCCACCAACAGCCCTACACCTTACCCTACGCCGTAGCCTACTCCTGGCCCGTACACTGGCACTGACCCATGCGTCAACACGTAGCCTGAACCTCCCACGTTTCCTTACCCTCACCTGTGCCCAACTCCTTGCCGTTCCCTAACCCTAACCCTAGCCCGGAACGGAAACCCACCAACAGCCCTACAGCTTACCCCCAAGCTGTAGCCTACTCCTGGCCCGTATGCTGTCACTGACCCATGCGTCAGCACGTAGCCTGACCCTCCCACATTTCCGTACCCTCACCTGTGCCCTAAGCCTTGCTGTTCCCTAACCCTAACCCTAGCGGGAACAGAAAACCACCACCAGCCCTACACCTTACCCTATGACGTATCCTACTCCTGGCCCGTACGCTGGCACTGACACGTGTATCAGCACGTAGCCTGACCCTCCCACGTTTCCTTACCTTCACCTGTCCCCTAAGACTTGCCATTCCCTAACCCTAACCCTAGCCCGAAACGGAAAACCACCGCCAGCCATACACCTTACCCTATGCCTTAGCCTACTCCTGGCCCATACGCTGGCACTGAGACGTGCGTCAGCACGTTGCCTGACCCTCCCACGTTTCCGTACCCTGACCTGGGCCCTAAGCCTTGCCGTTCCATAACCCTAACCATAGCCCAGAACGGAAACCCACCAGCAGCCCTACACCTTACCTTACGCCGTAGCCTACTCCTAGCCCATACGCTGGCAGTGACCCGTGCATCAGCATGTAGTCTGACACTCCAACGTTTCCGTACCCTCACCTGGGCCCTAAGCCTTGCCGTTCCCTAACCCTAACCCTAGCCTGGAACGGAAAACCACCACCAGCCCTACACTTTACCCTACGCCGTAGCCTACTCCTGGCCCCTACGCTGGCACTGACCCTTGCGTCAGCATGTAGCCAGACCCTCCCACGTTTCCGTACCCTCACCTGTGCCCTAAGCCTTGCCGTCCCATAACCCTAACCCTAGCCCGGAACGGAAACCCACCATCAGCCCTACACCTTACCCTACGCCGTAGCCTACTCCTGGCCTGTACGCTGGCACTGACCCATGCGTCAGCAAGTAGCCTGACCCTCCCACGTTTCTGTAACCTCACCTGTGCCCTAAGCCTTGCCGTTACCTAACCCTAACCCTAGCCCGTAACGGAAATCCACCAGCAGCTCTACACCTTACCCTACGCAATAGCCTACTCCTGGCCCGTACGCTGGCACTGACACGTGCGTCAGCATGTAGCCTGACCCTCCCACGTTTCCGTACCCTCACCTGTGCTCTAAGCCTTCCCGTTCCCTAACCCTAACCCTACCCCGGAACGTAAACCCACCACCAGCCTTAAACCTTACCCTACGCCGTAGCCTACTCCTGGCCCGTACGCTGGCACTGACACTTGCATCAGCACGTAGCCTGAGCCTCCCACGTTTCGGTACGCTCACCTGTGCCCTAAGCCTTGCCATTCCCTAACCCTAACCCTAGCCCGGAACGGAAACCCACCACCAGCCCTACACCATACCCTACACCGTAGCCTAATCCTGGCCCGTACGCTGGCACTGACCCATGTGTCAGCTCATAGCCTGACCCTCCCACGTTTCCGTACCCTCACCTGTGCCCTAAGCCTTGCCGTTCCCTAAACCTAACTCTATCCCGAAACAGAAACCCACCACCAGCCTACACCATACCTTTCACCGTAGCCTATTCCTGGCCCGTACGCTGGCACTGACCCGTGCGTCAGCACGTAGCCTGAACATGCCAAGTTTCCGTACCCTCACCTGTGCTCTAAGGCTTGCCGTTCCCTAACCCGAACCCTAGCCTGTAACAGAAACCCACCACCAGCACTACACTTTACCCTACGCCGTAGCCTACTCCTGGCCCGTACGCTGGCACTGACCCATGTGTCAGCACGTAGCCTGACCCTCCCACGTTTCCGTACCCTCACATGTGCCCTAACCCTTGCCGTTCCCTAACCCTAACCCTAGCCCGGAAGGAAACCCACCACCAGCCCTCCACCTTACCCTACGCCGTAGCCTACTCCTGGCCCGTACGCTGGCACTGACACGTGCGTCAGCACGTAGCCTGACCCTCCCACGTTTCCGTACCCTCACATGTGCCCTAAGCCTTGCCGTTCCCTAACCCTAACCCTCGCCCGGAACGGA
This sequence comes from Mesoplodon mirus, assembly GCF_964341445.2. NCBI lineage: Eukaryota > Metazoa > Chordata > Mammalia > Artiodactyla > Ziphiidae > Mesoplodon > Mesoplodon mirus. The sequence goes on along the minus strand of NC_138987.1, from coordinate 103,165,160 downwards.
AACCCACCAACAGCCCTACACCTTACCCTAAGCTGTAGCCTACTCCTGGCCCGTACGCTGGCACTGACCCATGCGTCAGCACGTAGCCTGACCCTCCCACGTTTCCGCACCCTCACCTGTGCCCTAAACCTTACGTTCCCTAACCCTAACTGTAGCCCGGAAAGAAAACCCACCACCAGCCCTACACTTTACCCCCAAGCCGTAGCCTACTCCTAGCCCGTACGCTGGCACTGACCCGTGCGTCAGCACGTAGCCTGAACCTCCCATGTTTGCGTACCCTCACCTGTGCACTAAGCCTTGCCGTTCCCTAACCCTAACCCAAGCCTGGAACGGAAACCCACCACCAGCCCTACACCTTACCCTACGCCGTAGCCTACTCCTGGCCCGTACGCTAGCACTGAACCGTGCGTCAGCACGTAGCCTGACCCTCCCACGTTTCCGTACCCTCACCTGTGCCCTAAGCCTTGCCGTTCCCTAACCCGTAGCCTAGCCCGGAAGTGTAACCCACCACCAGCCCTACACCTTACCCTACGCCGTAGCCTACTCCTGGCCCGTAAGCTGGCACTGACCCGTGCGTCAGCTCGTAGCCCGATCCTCCCACGTTTCCGTACCCTCACATGTGCCCTAAGCCTTGCCGTTCCCTAACACTAAGCCTAGCCCGGAACAGAAACCCACCAGCAGCCCTAAACCTTACCCTATGCCGTAGCCTAATCCTGGCCCGTACGCTGGCACTGACCCGTACGTCAGCACGTAGCCTGAACATCCCAAGTTTCCGTACCCTCACCTGTGCCCTAAGCCTTGCAATTCCCTAACCCTAACCCTAGACCGGAACGGAAACCCACCACGAGCCCTACACCTTACCCTACACCATAGCCTATTCCTGGCCCGTACGCTGGCACTGACACGTGCGGCACAGCGTAGCCTGACCCTCCCACGTTTCTGTACCCTCACCTGTGCCCTAAGCCTTGCCGTTCCCTAACACTAACCCTAGCCCGGGAACGGAAACCCACCACCAGCCCTACACCTTACCCTATGCCGTAGCCTACTCCTGGCCCGTACGCTGGCACTGACCCGTGCGTGAGCACGTAGACTGACCCTCCCACGTTCCCGTACCCTCACCTGTGCCCTAAGCCTTGCCGTTCCCTAACCCTTAGCCTAGCCCGAAACTGTAACCCACCACCAGCCCTACACCTTACCCTACACCGTAGCCTACTCCTTGCCCGTAAGCTGGCACTGACCCGTGCGTCAGCACGTAGCCCGATCCTCCCACGTTTCTGTACCCTCACCTGTGCCCTAAGCCTTGCCGTTCCCTAACACTAACCCTAGCACGAAACAGAAACCCACCAGCAGCCCTACACCTTACCCTACGCCGTAGCCTACTCATGGCCCGTACGCTGGCACTGACCCGTGCGTCAGCACGTAGCCTGACCCTCCCACGTTTCCGTACCCTCACCTGTGCCCTAAGCCTTGGCGTTCCCTAACCCTAACCCTAGCCCGGAACGGAAACCCACCACCAGCCCTACACCTTACCCCCAAGCCGTAGCCTACTCCTGGCCCGTACGCTGGCACTAAACCGTGCGTCAGCATGTAGCCTGTACCTCCCACGTTTGCGGACCCTCACCTGTGCCTTAAGCCTTGCCGTTCCCTAACCCTAACCCTAGCCCGGAACGCAAACCCACCACCAGCCCTACACCATACACTACACCGTAGCCTACTCCTGGCCCGTACGCTGGCACTGACCCATGTGTCAGCACGTAGCCTGACCCTCCCACGTTTCCGTACCCTCACCTGTGCCCTAAGCCTTGCCGTTCCATAACCCTAACCCTAGCCCGGAACGGAAACCCACCAACAGCCCTACACCATACCCCCATGCTGTAGCCTACTCCTGGCCCGTATGCTGGCACTGACCCATGTGTCAGCACGTAGCCTGACCCTCCCACGTGTCCGCACCCTCACCTGTGCCCTAAACCTTGCCGTTCCCTAACACAAACTGTAGCCCGGAAAGAAATCCCACCACCAGCCCTAAATTTACCCCCAAGCCGTAGCCTACTCCTAGCCCGTACGCTGGCACTGACCCGTGCGACAGCACATAGCCTGACCCTCCCACGTTTCCGTACCCTCACCTGTGCCCTAAGCCTTGCCATTCCCTAACCGTAACCCTAGCCCGGAACGGAAACCCACCACCAGCCCTACACCTTACCCTACGCCGTAGCCTACTCCTGGCCCGTACGCTGGCACTGACCCGTGCGTCAGCACGTAGCCTGACCCTCCCACGTTTCCGTACCCTCACCTGTGCCCTAAGCCTTGGCGTTCCCTAACACTAACCCTAGCCCGAGAACGGAAACCCACCACCAGCCCTACACCTTACCCTATGCCGTAGCCTACTCCTGGCCCGTACCCTGACACTGACCCGTGCGTCAGCACGTAGCCTGACCCTCCCACGTTTCCGTACCCTCACCTGTGCCCTAAGACTTGCCGTTCCCTAACCCTAACCCTAGCCTTGAACGAAAACCCACCACCAGCCCTACAACTTACCCCCAAGCCGTAGCCTACGCCTGGCCCGTACGCTGGCACTGACCCGTGCGTCAGCATGTAGCCTGACCCTCCCACGTTTGCGGACCCTCACCTGTGCCTTAAGCCTTGCCGTTCCCTAACCCTAACCCTAGCCCGGAACGCAAACCCACCACCAGCCCTACACCATACCCTACACCGTAGCCTACTCCTGGCCCGTACGCTGGCACTGACCCATGTGTCAGCACGTACCCTGACCCTCCCACGATTCCGTACCCTCACATGTGCCCTAAGCCTTGCAGTTCCTTTACCCTAACCCTATCCCGGAACGGAAACCCACCACCAGCCCTACACTTTACCCTACACCGTAGCCTACTCCTGGCCCGTACGCTGGCACTGACCCGTGCGTCAGCACGTAGCCTGACCCTCCCACGTTTGCGGACCCTCACCTGTGCCTTAAGCCTTGCCGTTCCATAACCCTAACCCTAGCCCGGAACGGAAACCAACCACAAGCCCTACACCATACCCTACACCGTAGCCTACTCCTGGCCCGTACGCTGGCACTGACCCATGTGTCAGCACGTAGCCTGACCCTCCCACGTTTCCGTACCCTCACATGTGCCGTAAGCCTTGCCGTTCTCTAACCCTAACCCTAGCCCTGAAGGAAACCCACCACCAGCCCTACACCTTACCCTACGCCGTAGCCTAATCCTGGCCCGTACGCTGGCACTGACCCGTGCGTCAGCACGTAGCCTGACCCTCCCACGTTTCCGTACCCTCACATGTGCCCTAAGCCTTGCCGTTCCCTAACACTAACCCTAGCCCGGAACGGAAACCCACCAACAGCCCTACACCTTACCCTAAGCTGTAGCCTACTCCTGGCCCGTACGCTGGCACTGACCCGTGCGTCAGCACGTAGCCTGAACCTCCCACGTTTGCGTACCCTCACCTGTGCCCTAAGAATTGCCGTTCCCTAACCCTAACCCTAGCCTGGAACGGAAACCCACCACCAGCCCTACACCTTACCCTACGCCGTAGCCTACTCCTGGCCCGTACGCTGGCACTGAAACGTGCGTCAGCACGTAGCCTGACCCTCCCACGTTTCCGTACCCTCACCTGTGCCCTAAGCCTTGCCGTTCCCTAACGCTTAGCCTAGCCCAGAATTGTAACCCACCACCAGCCCTACACCTTACCCTACACCGTAGCCTACTCCTGGCCCGTAAGCTGGCACTGACCCGTGCGTCAGCTCGTAGCCCGATCCTCCCACGTTTCCGTACCCTCACCTGTGCCCTAAGCCTTGCCGTTCCCTAACACTAACCCTAGCCCGGAACAGAAACCCACCAGCAGCCCTAAACCTTACCCTATGCCGTAGCCTAATCCTGGCCCGTACGCTGGCACTGACCCGTACGTCAGCACGTAGCCTGAACATCCCAAGTTTCCGTACCCTCACCTGTGCCCTAAGACTTGCCGTTCCCTAACCCTAACCCTAGCCTTGAACGGAAACCCACCACCAGCCCTACAACTTACCCCCAAGCCGTAGCCTATTCCTGGCCCGTACGCTGGCACTGAACTGTGCATCAGCATGTAGCCTGACCCTCCAACGTTTGCGGACCCTCACCTGTGCCTTAAGCCTTGCCGTTCCCTAACCCTAACCCTAGCCCGGAACGCAAACCCACCACCAGCCCTACACCATACCCTACACTGTAGCCTACTCCTGGCCCGTACGCTGGCACTGACCCATGTGTCAGCACGTAACCTGACCCTCCCACGTTTCCGTACCCTCACATGTGCCCTAAGCCTTGCAGTTCCCTAACCCTAACCCTAGCCCGGAACAGAAACCCACCACCAGTCCTACACCTTACCCTACGCCGTAGCCTACTCCTGGCCCGTACGCTGGCACTGACCCATGCGTCACAGCGTAGCCTGACCGTCCCACGTTTCCGTACCCTCACCTGTGCCCTAAGCCTTGCCGTTCCCTAACACTAACCCTAGCCCCGGAACGGAAACCCACCACCAGCCCTACACCTTACCCTATGCCGTAGCCTACTCCTGGCCCGTACGCTGCCACTGACCCGTGCGTCAGCACGTAGCCTGACCCTCCCACGTTTCCGTACCCTCACCTGTGCCCTACGCCTTGCCGTTCCCTAACACTAACCCTAGCCTGTGAACGAAAACCCACCACCAACCCTACAGCTTACTCTATGCCGTAGCCTACTCCTGGCCCGTAAGCTGGCACTGACCCGTGCGTCAGCACGTAGCCTGACCCTCCCACGTTTCCGTACCCTCACCTGTGCCCTAAGACTTGCCGTTCCCTAACCCTAACCCTAGCCTGGAAAGGAAACCCACCACCAGCCCTACACCTTACCCTACGCCGTAGCCTAATCCTGGCCCGTACGCTGGCACTGACCCGTGCGTCAGCACGTAGCCTGACCCTCCCACGTTTCCGTACCCTCACATGTGCCCTAAGCCTTGCCGTTCCCTAACACTAACCCTAGCCCGGAACGGAAACCCACCAACAGCCCTACACCTTACCCTAAGCTGTAGCCTACTCCTGGCCCGTACGCTGGCACTGACCCGTGCGTCAGCACGTAGCCTGACCCTCCCACGTTTCCGTACCCTCACCTGTGCCCTAAGGCTTGCCGTGCCATAACCCTAACCCTAACCCGGAACGTAAACCCACCAACAGCCCTACACCTTACCCCCATGCTGTAGCCTACTCCTGGCCCGTATGCTGGCACGGACCCATGCGTCAGCACGTAGCCTGACCCTCCCACGTTTCCGCACCCTCACCTGTGCCCTAAACCTTGCCGTTCCCTAACCCTAACTGTAGCCCGGAAAGAAAACCCACCACCAGCCCTACACTTTACCCCCAAGCCGTAGCCTACTCCTAGCCCGTACGCTGGCACTGACCCGTGCGTCAGCACGTAGCCTGAACCTCCCACGTTTGCGTACCCTCACCTGTGCCCTAAGAATTGCCGTTCCCTAACCCTAACCCTAGCCTGGAACGGAAACCCACCACCAGCCCTACACCTTACCCTACGCCGTAGCCTACTCCTGGCCCGTACGCTGGCACTGAAACGTGCGTCAGCACGTAGCCTGACCCTCCCACGTTTCCGTACCCTCACCTGTGCCCTAAGCCTTGCCGTTCCCTAACGCTTAGCCTAGCCCAGAATTGTAACCCACCACCAGCCCTACACCTTACCCTACACCGTAGCCTACTCCTGGCCCGTAAGCTGGCACTGACCCGTGCGTCAGCTCGTAGCCCGATCCTCCCACGTTTCCGTACCCTCACCTGTGCCCTAAGCCTTGCCGTTCCCTAACACTAACCCTAGCCCGGAACAGAAACCCACCAGCAGCCCTAAACCTTACCCTATGCCGTAGCCTAATCCTGGCCCGTACGCTGGCACTGACCCGTACGTCAGCACGTAGCCTGAACATCCCAAGTTTCCGTACCCTCACCTGTGCCCTAAGACTTGCCGTTCCCTAACCCTAACCCTAGCCTTGAACAGAAACCCACCACCAGCCCTACAACTTACCCCCAAGCCGTAGCCTATTCCTGGCCCGTACGCTGGCACTGAACCGTGCATCAGCATGTAGCCTGACCCTCCCACGTTTGCGGACCCTCACCTGTGCCTTAAGCCTTGCCGTTCCCTAACCCTAACCCTAGCCCGGAACGCAAACCCACCACCAGCCCTACACCATACCCTACACTGTAGCCTACTCCTGGCCCGTACGCTGGCACTGACCCATGTGTCAGCACGTAACCTGACCCTCCCACGTTTCCGTACCCTCACATGTGCCCTAAGCCTTGCAGTTCCCTAACCCTAACCCTAGCCCGGAACAGAAACCCACCACCAGTCCTACACCTTACCCTACGCCGTAGCCTACTCCTGGCCCGTACGCTGGCACTGACCCATGCGTCACAGCGTAGCCTGACCGTCCCACGTTTCCGTACCCTCACCTGTGCCCTAAGCCTTGCCGTTCCCTAACACTAACCCTAGCCCCGGAACGGAAACCCACCACCAGCCCTACACCTTACCCTATGCCGTAGCCTACTCCTGGCCCGTACGCTGGCACTGACCCGTGCGTCAGCACGTAGCCTGACCCTCCCACGTTTCCGTACCCTCACCTGTGCCCTACGCCTTGCCGTTCCCTAACACTAACCCTAGCCTGGGAACGAAAACCCACCACCAACCCTACAGCTTACTCTATGCCGTAGCCTACTCCTGGCCCGTAAGCTGGCACTGACCCGTGCGTCAGCACGTAGCCTGACCCTCCCACGTTTCCGTACCCTCACCTGTGCCCTAAGACTTGCCGTTCCCTAACCCTAACCCTAGCCCGGAACGGAAACCCACCACCAGCCCTACACCTTACCGTACGCCGTAGCCTACTCCTGGCCCGTACGCTGGCACTGACCAGTGCGTCAGCACGTAGCCAGACCCTCCCACGTTTCCGTACCCTCACATGTGCCCTAAGCCTTGCCGTTCCCTAACACTAACCCTAGCCCGGAACGGAAACCCACCACCAGCCCTGCACCTTTCCCTACGACGTAGCCTACTCCTGGCCCGTACGCTGGCACTGACCCGTGCGTCAACACATAGCCTGACCCTCCCACGTTTCCGTACCCTCACCTGTGCCGTAAGCCTTGCCGTTCCCTAACCCTAACCCCAGCCCGGAACGGAAACCCACCTCCAGCCCTACACTTTACCCTACGCCATAGCCTACTCCTGGCCCGTACGCTGGCACTGACCCTTGCGTCTGCACATAGCCTGACCCTCCCACGTTTCCATACTCTCACCTGGGCCCTAAGCCTTGCCGTTCCCTAGCCCTAACCCTAGACCAGTACGGAAACCCACCACCGGCCCTACACCTTACCCCAAAGCCGTAGCCTGCTCCTGGCCCGTACGCTGAAACTGACCTGTGCGTCAGTACGTAGCCTGACACTCCCACGTTTCGGTACCCTCACCTGTGCACTAATCCTTACCGTTCCCTAACCCCTAGCCCGGAACGGAAACCCACCACCAGCCCTAAACCTTACCCACAAGCCGTAGCCTACACCTGGCCCGTACGCTGTCACAGACCCGTGCGTCAGCACGTAGCCTGACCCTCCCACGTTTCCGTACCCTCACCTGTGCCCTAAGCCTTGCCGTACCCTAACCCTAACCCTAGCCCAGAACGGAAACCCACCACAAGCCCTACACCTTACCCTAAGCCGTAGCCTACTCCTGGCCCATACGCTGGCACTGACCCTTACGTCAGCACGTAGCCTGACCCTCCCACGTTTCCGTACCCTCAGCTGTGCCCTAAGCCTTGCAGTTCCCTAACCCTAACCCTAGCCCGGAACGGAAACACACCACCAGCCCTACACCTTACCCTACGCCGTAGCCTACTCCTGGCCCGTACGATGGCACTGACCCGTGCGTCAGCACGTAGACTGACCCTCGCACGTTTCCGTACCCTCACCTGTGCCCTAACCCTTGACGTTCCCTATCCCTAACCCTAGCCTGGAACGGAAACCCACCACCAGCCCTAGACCTTACCCTACGCCGTAGCCTACTCCAGGCCTCTACGCTGGCACTGACCCGTGCGTCACCACGTAGCCTGACCCTCCCACGTTTCCGTACCCTCACCTGTGCCCTAAGCCTTGCTGTTCCATAAACCTAACACTAGCCCAGAACGGAAACCGACCACCAGCCCTACACCTTACCCCCAAGCCGTAGCCTAATCCTGGCCCGTACGCTGGCACTGACCCTTGCGTCAGCAACTAGGCTGACCCTCCCACGTTTCCGTACTCTCACCTGTGCCCTAAGCCTTGCCATTCCCTAACCTTTAGAATAGCCCAGAACGGAAACCCACCACCAGCCCTACACCTTACCCTACGCCGTAGCCTACTCCTGGCCCGTACGCTGCCAGTGACCCATGCGTCAGCACGTAGCCTGACCCTCCCACGTTTCGGTCCCCTCACCTGTGCCCTAAGCCTTGCCATTCCCTAACCCTAACCCTAGACCGGAACGGAAACCAACCACCAGCCCTAAACCTTTCCCTACGCCGTAGCCTACTCCAGGCCCGTACGCTGGCACTGACCCGTGCCTCAGCATGTAGCCTGACCCCCCCACGATTCCGTACCCTCACCTGTGCCCTAAGCCTTGACGTTCCCTAACCCTAACCCTAGCCCGGAACGGAAACCCACCACCAGCCCTAAACCTTTCCCTACGCCGTAGCCTACTCCTGGCCCGTACGCTGGCACTGACACGTTCGTCAGCACGTAGTCTGACCCACCCACGTTTCCGTACCCTCACCTGTGCCCTAAGCCTTGCCGTTCCTTAACCCTAACCGTAGCCCAGAACGGAAACCCACCACCAGCCCTGCACCTTAACCCCAAGCCTTAGCCTACTTCTGGCCTGTACGCTGGCACTGACCCATGCGTCAGCACGTAGCCTGATCATGCAAAGTTTCCGTACCCTCACCTGTGCTCTAAGGCTTGCCGTTCCCTAACCCGAGCCCTAGCCTGGAAAAGAAACCCACCACCAGCCCTACACTTTACCCTACGCCGTAGCCTAATCCTGGCCCGTACGCTGGCACTGATCAATGCGTCAGCACGTAGCCTGACCGTCCCACGTTTCCGTACCCTCACATGTGCCCTAAGCCTTGCCGTTCCCTAACCCTAACCCTAGCCCGGAACGGAAACCCACCACCAGTCCTACACCTTACCCTACGCCGTAGCCTACTCCTGGCCCGTACACTGGCACTGACCCGTGCATCAGCACGTAGCCTGACCCTCCCACGTTTCCGTACCCTCACATGTGCCCTAAGCCTTGCCGTTCCCTAACGCTAACCCTAGCCCGAAACGGAAACCCACCGCCAGCCATAGAGCTTACCCTATGCCTTAGCCTACTCCTGGCCCATACGCTGGCACTGAGACGTGTGTCAGCACGTAGCCTGACCCTCCCACGTTTCCGTACCCTGACCTGGGCCCTAAGACTTGCCGTTCCCTAACCCTAACCATAGCCCGGAACGGAAACCCACCAGCAGCCCTACACCTTACCTTACGCCGTAGCCTACTCCTAGCCCATACGCTGGCAGTGACCCGTGCGTTAGCATGTAGTCTGACCCTCCAACGTTTCCGTACCCTCACCTGGGCCCTAAGCCTTGCCGTTCCCTAACCCTAACCCTAGCCTGGAACGGAAACCCACCACCAGCCCTACACATTACCCTACGCCGGAGCCTACTCCTGGCCCCTACGCTGGCACTGACCCTTGCGTCAGCACATAGCCTGACCCTCCCACGTTTCCGTACCCTCACCTGTGCCCTAAGCCTTGCCGTCCCCTAACCCTAACCCTAGCCCGGAACGGAAACCCACCACCAGCCCTAAACCTTACCCTACGCCGTAGCCTACTCCTGGCCCGTACGCTGGCACTGACCCGTGCGTCAGCACGTAGCCTGACCGTCCCACGTTTCTGTAACCTCACCTGTGCCCTAATCCTTGCCGTTCCCTAACCCTAACCCTAGCCCGGAACGGAAACCCACCAGCAGCTCTACACCTTACCCTACGCAATAGCCTACTCCTGGCCCGTACGCTGGCACTGACACATGCGTCAGCATGTAGCCTGACCCTCCCACGTTTCCGTACCCTCACCTGTGCCCTAAGCCTTGCCGTTCCCTAACCCTAACCCTACCCCGGAACGTAAACCCACCACCAGCCTTAAACCTTACCCTACGCCGTAGCCTACTCCTGGCCCGTACGCTGGCACTGACCCTTGCATCAGCACGTAGCCTGAGCCTCCCACGTTTCGGTACCCTCACCTGTCCCTAAGCCTTGCCATTCCCTAAACCTAACCCTAGCCCGGAACGGAAACCCACCACCAGCCCTACACCATACCCTACACCGTAGCCTAATCCTGGCCCGTACGCTGGCACTGACCCATGTGTCAACTCATAGCCTGACCCTCCCAAGTTTCCGTACCCTCACCTGTGCCCTAAGCCTTGCCGTTCCCTAAACCTAACTCTATCCCGAAACAGAAACCCACCACCAGCCTACACCATACCTTTCACCGTAGCCTACTCATGGCCCGTACACTGGCACGGACCCGTACGTCAGCACGTAGGCCCACCCACCCACGTTTCCGTACCCTCACCTGTGCCCTAAGCCTTGCCGTTCCTTAACCCTAACCGTAGCCCGGAACGGAAACCCACCACCAGCACTGCACCTTAACCCCAAGCCTTAGCCTACTTCTGGCCTGTACGCTGGCACTGACCCGTGCGTCAGCACATAGCCTGAACATGCCAAGTTTCCGTACCCTCACATGTGCCCTAAGCCTTGCCGTTCCCTAACCGTAACCCTAGCCCGGAACGGAAACCCATCACCAGACCTACACCTTACCCTACGCCGTAGCCTACTCCTGGCCCGTACGCTGGCACTGACCCGTGCATCAGCACGTAGCCTGACCCTCTCACGTTTCCGTACCCTCACATGTGCCCTAAGCCTTGCCGTTCCCTATCGCTAACCCTAGCCCGGAACGGAAACCCACCAACAGCCCTACACCTTACCCTACGCCGTAGCCTACTCCTGGCCCGTACACTGGCACTGACCCATGCGTCAACACGTAGCCTGAACCTCCCACGTTTCCTTACCCTCACCTGTGCCCAAAGCCTTGCCGTTCCCTAACCCTGACCCTAGCTCGGAACGGAAACCCACCAACAGCCCTACACCTTACCCCCAAGCTGTAGCCTACTCCTGGCCCGTATGCTGGCACTGACCCATGCGTCAGCACGTAGCCTGACCCTCCCACATTTCCGTACCGTCACCTGTGCCCTAAGCCTTGCTGTTCCCTAACCCTAACCCTAGCGGGAACAGAAAACCACCACCAACCCTACACCTTACCCTATGCCGTAGCCTACTCCTGGCCCGTACGCTGACACTGACACGTGTATCAGCACGTAGCCTGACCCTCCCACGTTTCCTTACCTTCACCTGTCCCCTAAGACTTGCCATTCCCTAACCCTAGCCCTAGCCCGAAACGGAAAACCACTGCCAGCCATACACCTTACCCTATGCCTTAGCCTACTCCTGGCCCATACGCTGGCACTGAGACGTGCGTCAGCACGTAGCCTAACCCTCCCACGTTTCCGTACCCTGTCCTGGGCCCTAAGCCTTGCCGTTCCCTAACCCTAACCATAGCCCGGAACGGAAACCCACCAGCAGCCCTACACCTTACCTTACGCCGTAGCCTACTCCTAGCCCATACGCTGGCAGTGACCCGTGCATCAGCATGTAGTCTGACCCTCCAACGTTTCCGTACCCTCACCTGGGCCCTATGCCTTGCCGTTCCCTAACCCTAACCCTAGCCTGGAACGGAAACCCACCACCAGCCCTACACTTTACCCTATGCCGTAGCCTACTCCTGGCCCCTACGCTGGCACTGACCCTTGCGTCAGCACGTAGCCAGACCCTCCCACGTTTCCGTACCCTCACCTGTGCCCTAAGCCTTGCCGTCCCATAACCCTAACCCTAGCCCGGAACGGAAACCCACCATCAGCCCTACACCTTACCCTACGCCGTAGCCTACTCCTGGCCTGTACGCTGGCACTGACACATGCGTCAGCACGTAGCCTGACCCTCCCACGTTTCTGTAACCTCACCTGTGCCCTAAGCCTTGCCGTTCCCTAACCCTAACCCTAGCCCGGAACGGAAACCCACCAGCAGCTCTACACCTTACCCTACGCAATAGCCTAATCCTGGCCCGTACGCTGGCACTGACCCATGTGTCAGCTCATAGCCTGACCCTCCCACGTTTCCGTACCCTCACCTGTGCCCTAAGCCTTGCCGTTCCCTAAACCTAACTCTATCCCGAAACAGAAACCCACCACCAGCCTACACCATACCTTTCACCGTAGCCTACTCCTGGCCCGTACGCTGGCACTGACCCGTGCGTCAGCACGTAGCCTGAACATGCCAAGTTTCCGTACCCTCACCTGTGCTCTAAGGCTTGCCGTTCCCTAACCCGAACCCTAGCCTGGAACAGAAACCCACCACCAGCACTACACTCTACCCTACGCCGTAGCCTACTGTTGGCCCGTACGCTGGCACTGACCCATGTGTCAGCACGTAGCCTGACCCTCCCACGTTTCCGTACCCTCACATGTGCCCTAACCCTTGCCGTTCCCTAAACCTAACCCTAGCCCGGAAGGAAACCCACCACCAGCCCTACACCTTACCCTACGCCGTAGCCTACTCCTGGCCCGTACGCTGGCACTGACACGTGCGTCAGCACGTAGCCTGACCCTCCCACGTTTCCGTACCCTCACATGTGCCCTAAGCCTTGCCGTTCCCTAACCCTAACCCTCGCCCGGAACGGAAACCCACCAACAGCCCTACACCTTACCCTAAGCTGTAGCCTACTCCTGGCCCGTACGCTGGCACTGACCCATGCGTCAGCACGTAGCCTGACCCTCCCACGTTTCCGCACCCTCACCTGTGCCCTAAACCTTCCGTTCCCTAACCCTAACTGTAGCCCGGAAAGAAAACCCACCACCAGCCCTACACTTTACCCCCAAGCCGTAGCCTACTCCTAGCCCGTACGCTGGCACTGACCCGTGCGTCAGCACGTAGCCTGAACCTCCCATGTTTGCGTACCCTCACATGTGCCCTAAGCCTTGCCGTTCCCTAACCCTAACCCTAGCCTGGAACGGAAACCCACCACCAGCCCTACACCTTACCCTACGCTGTAGCCTACTCCTGGCCCATACGCTAGCACTGAACCGTGCGTCAGCACGTAGCCTGACCCTCCCACGTTTCCGTACCCTCACCTGTGCCCTAAGCCTTGCCGTTCCCTAACCCTTAGCCTAGCCCGGAAGTTTACCCCACCACCAGCCCTACACCTTACCCTACACTGTAGTCTACTCCTGGCCCGTAAGCTGGCACTGACCCGTGCGTCAGCTCGTAGCCCGATCCTCCCACGTTTCCGTACCCTCACCTGTGCCCTAAGCCTTGCCGTTCCCTAACCCTAACCCTACCCCGGAACGTAAACCCACCACCAGCCTTAAACCTTACCCTACGCCGTAGCCTAATCCTGGCCCGTACGCTGGCACTGACCCGTACGTCAGCACGTAGCCTGAACATCCCAAGTTTCCGTACCCTCACCTGTGCCCTAAGCCTTGCCATTCCCTAACCCTAACCCTAGCCCGGAACGGAAACCCACCACGAGTCCTACACCTTACCCTACGCCGTAGCCTACTCCTGGCCCGTACGCTGGCACTGACACGTGCGTCACAGCGTAGCCTGATCCTCCCACGTTTCCGTACCCTCACCTGTGCCCTAAGCCTTGCCGTTCCCTAACACTAACCCTAGCCCGGGAACGGAAACCCACCACCAGCCCTACACCTTACCCTATGCCGTAGCCTACTCCTGGCCCGTACGCTGGCACTGACCCGTGCGTCAGCACGTAGCCAAACCCTCCCACGTTTCCGTACCCTCACCTGTGCCCTAAGCCTTGCCGTTCCCTAACACTAACCCTAGCCTGGGAACGAAAACCCACCACCAGCCCTACACCTTACTCTATGCCGTAGCCTACTCCTGGCCCGTAAGCTGGCACTGACCCGTGCGTCAGCACGTAGCCTGACCCTCCCACGTTTCCGTACCCTCACCTGTGCCCTAAGACTTGCCGTTCCCTAACCCTAACCCTAGCCCGGAACGGAAACCCACCAGCAGCTCTACACCTTACCCTACGCAATAGCCTACTCCTGGCCCGTACGCTGGCACTGACACATGCGTCAGCATGTAGCCTGACCCTCCCACGTTTCCGTACCCTCACCTGTGCCCTAAGCCTTGCCGTTCCCTAACCCTAACCCTACCCCGGAACGTAAACCCACCACCAGCCTTAAACCTTACCCTACGCCGTAGCCTACTCCTGGCCCGTACGCTGGCACTGACCCTTGCATCAGCACGTAGCCTGAGCCTCCCACGTTTCGGTACCCTCACCTGTGCCCTAAGCCTTGCCATTCCCTAACCCTAACCCTAGCCCGGAACGGAAACCCACCACCAGCCCTACACCATACCCTACACCGTAGCCTAATCCTGGCCCGTACGCTGGCACTGAACCATGTGTCAGCTCATAGCCTGACCCTCCCAAGTTTCCGTACCCTCACCTGTGCCCTAAGCCTTGCCGTTCCCTAAACCTAACTCTATCCCGAAACAGAAACCCACCACCAGCCTACACCATACCTTTCACCGTAGCCTACTCATGGCCCGTACACTGGCACGGACCCGTACGTCAGCACGTAGGCCCACCCACCCGTTTCCGTACCCTCACCTGTGCCCTAAGCCTTGCCGTTCCTTAACCCTAACCGTAGCCCGGAACGGAAACCCACCACCAGCACTGCACCTTAACCCCAAGCCTTAGCCTACTTCTGGCCTGTACGCTGGCACTGACCCGTGCGTCAGCACGTAGCCTGAACATGCCAAGTTTCCGTACCCTCACATGTGCCCTAAGCCTTGCCGTTCCCTAACCGTAACCCTAGCCCGGAACGGAAACCCATCACCAGACCTACACCTTACCCTACGCCGTAGCCTACTCCTGGCCCGTACGCTGGCACTGACCCGTGCATCAGCACGTAGCCTGACCCTCCCACGTTTCCGTACCCTCACATGTGCCCTAAGCCTTGCCGTTCCCTATCGCTAACCCTAGCCCGGAACGGAAACCCACCAACAGCCCTACACCTTACCCTACGCCGTAGCCTACTCCTGGCCCGTACACTGGCACTGACCCATGCGTCAACACGTAGCCTGAACCTCCCACGTTTCCTTACCCTCACCTGTGCCCAAAGCCTTGCCGTTCCCTAACCCTAACCCTAGCCCGGAACGGAAACCCACCAACAGCTCTACACCTTACCCCCAAGCTGTAGCCTACTCCTGGCCCGTATGCTGTCACTGACCCATGCGTCAGCACGTAGCCTGACCCTCCCACATTTCCGTACCCTCACCTGTGCCCTAAGCCTTGCTGTTCCCTAACCCTAACCCTAGCGGGAACAGAAAACCACCACCAGCCCTACACCTTACCCTATGCCGTATCCTACTCCTGGCCCGTACGCTGGCACTGACACGTGTATCAGCACGTAGCCTGACCCTCCCACGTTTCCTTACCTTCACCTGTCCCCTAAGACTTGCCATTCCCTAACCCTAACCCTAGCCCGAAACGGAAAACCACCGCCAGCCATACACCTTACCCTATGCCTTAGCCTACTCCTGGCCCATACGCTGGCACTGAGACGTGCGTCAGCACGTAGCCTGACCCTCCCACGTTTCCGTACCCTGACCTGGGCCCTAAGCCTTGCCGTTCCATAACCCTAACCATAGCCCAGAACGGAAACCCACCAGCAGCCCTACACCTTACCTTACGCCGTAGCCTACTCCTAGCCCATACGCTGGCAGTGACCCGTGCATCAGCATGTAGTCTGACACTCCAACGTTTCCGTACCCTCACCTGGGCCCTAAGCCTTGCCGTTCCCTAACCCTAACCCTAGCCCGGAACGGAAACCCACCACCAGCCCTACACTTTACCCTACGCCGTAGCCTACTCCTGGCCCCTACGCTGGCACTGACCCTTGCGTCAGCACGTAGCCAGACCCTCCCACGTTTCCGTACCCTCACCTGTGCCCTAAGCCTTGCCGTCCCATAACCCTAACCCTAGCCCGGAACGGAAAACCACCATCAGCCCTACACCTTACCCTACGCCGTAGCCTACTCCTGGCCTGTACGCTGGCACTGACCCATGCGTCAGCAAGTAGCCTGACCCTCCCACGTTTCCGTACCCTCACCTGTGCCCTAAGCCTTGCCGTTCCCTAAACCTAACTCTATCCCGAAACAGAAACCCACCACCAGCCTACACCATACCTTTCACCGTAGCCTACTCCTGACCCGTACGCTGGCACTGACCCGTGCGTCAGCACGTAGCCTGAACATGCCAAGTTTCCGTACCCTCACCTGTGCTCTAAGGCTTGCCGTTCCCTAACCCGAACCCTAGCCTGGAACAGAAACCCACCACCAGCACTACACTTTACCCTACGCCGTAGCCTACTCCTGGCCCGTACGCTGGCACTGACCCATGTGTCAGCACGTAGCCTGACCCTCCCACGTTTCCGTACCCTCACATGTGCCCTAACCCTTGCCGTTCCCTAACCCTAACCCTAGCCCGGAAGGAAACCCACCACCAGCCCTACACCTTACCCTACGCCGTAGCCTACTCCTGGCCCGTACGCTGGCACTGACACGTGCGTCAGCACGTAGCCTGACCCTCCCACGTTTCCGTACCCTCACATGTGCCCTAAGCCTTGCCGTTCCCTAACCCTAACCCTCGCCCGAAACGGAAACCCACCAACAGCCCTACACCTTACCCTAAGCTGTAGCCTACTCCTGGCCCGTACGCTGGCACTGACCCATGCGTCAGCACGTAGCCTGACCCTCCCACGTTTCCGCACCCTCACCTGTGCCCTAAACCTTCCGTTCCCTAACCCTAACTGTAGCCCGGAAAGAAAACCCACCACCAGCCCTACACTTTACCCCCAAGCCGTAGCCTACTCCTAGCCCGTACGCTGGCACTGACCCGTGCGTCAGCACGTAGCCTGAACCTCCCATGTTTGCGTACCCTCACCTGTGCCCTAAGCCTTGCCGTTCCCTAACCCTAACCCAAGCCTGGAACGGAAACCCACCACCAGCCCTACACCTTACCCTACGCCGTAGCCTACTCCTGGCCCGTACGCTAGCACTGAACCGTGCGTCAGCACGTAGCCTGACCCTCCCACGTTTCCGTACCCTCACCTGTGCCCTAAGCCTTGCCGTTCCCTAACCTGTAGCCTAGCCCGGAAGTGTAACCCACCACCAGGCCTACACCTTACCCTACACCGTAGCCTACTCCTGGCCCGTAAGCTGGCACTGACCCGTGCGTCAGCTCGTAGCCCGATCCTCCCACGTTTCCGTACCCTCACCTGTGCCCTAAGCCTTGCCGTTCCCTAACACTAAGCCTAGCCCGGAACAGAAACCCACCAGCAGCCCTAAACCTTACCCTATGCCGTAGCCTAATCCTGGCCCGTACGCTGGCACTGACCCGTACGTCAGCACGTAGCCTGAACATCCCAAGTTTCCGTACCCTCACCTGTGCCCTAAGCCTTGCCATTCCCTAACCCTAACCCTAGCCCGGAACGGAAACCCACCACGAGCCCTACACCTTACCCTACGCCATAGCCTATTCCTGGCCCGTACGCTGGCACTGACACGTGCGTCACAGCGTAGCCTGACCCTCCCACGTTTCTGTACCCTCACCTGTGCCCTAAGCCTTGCCGTTCCCTAACACTAACCCTAGCCCGGGAACGGAAACCCACCACCAGCCCTACACCTTACCCTATGCCGTAGCCTACTCCTGGCCCGTACGCTGGCACTGACCCGTGCGTCAGCACGTAGCCCGACCCTCCCACGTTTCCGTACCCTCACCTGTGCCCTAAGCCTTGCCGTTCCCTAACACTAACCCTAGCCTGGGAACGAAAACCCACCACCAGCCCTACACCTTACTCTATGCCGTAGCCTACTCCTGGCCCGTAAGCTGGCACTGACCCGTGCGTCAGCACGTAGCCTGACCCTCCCACGTTTCCGTACCCTCACCTGTGCCCTAAGACTTGCCGTTCCCTAACCCTAACCCTAGCCTGCAACGGAAACCCACCACCAGCCCTACAACTTACCCCCAAGCCGTAGCCTACTCCTGGCCCGTACGCTGGCACTGACCCGTGCGTCAACATGTAGCCTGACCCTCCCACATTTGCGGACCCTCACCTGTGCCTTAAGCCTTGCCGTTCCCTAACCCTAACCCTAGCCCGGAACGCAAACCCACCAACAGCCCTACACCTTACCCCCATGCTGAAGCCTACTCCTGGCCCGTATGCTGGCACTGACCCATGCGACAACACGTAGCCTAACCCTCCCACGTTTCCGCAACCTCACCTGTGCCCTAAGCCTTGCCGTTCCCTAACCCTAACCCTAGCCCGGAAAGGAAACCCACCACCAGTCCTACACCTTACCCTACGCCGTAGCCTACTCCTGGCCCGTACGCTGGCACTGACCTGTGCGTCAACACGTAGCCTGACCCTCCCACGTTTCCGTACCCTCACATGTGCCCTAAGCCTTGCCGTTCCCTATCCCTAACCCTACCCCGGAAAGGAAACACACCAACAGCCCTACACCTTACCCTAAGCTGTAGCCTACTCCTGGCCCGTACGCTGGCTCTGACCCGTGCGTCAGCACGTAGCCTGACCCTCCCACGTTTCCGTACCCTCACCTGTGCCCTAAGGCTTGCCGTTCCATAACCCTAACCCTATCCCGGAACGGAAACCCACCAACAGCCCTAAACCTTACCCCAATGCTGTAGCCTACTCCTGGCCCGTATGCTGGCACGGACCCATGCGTCAGCACGTAGCCTGACCCTCCCACGTTTCCGCACCCTCACCTGTGCCCTAAACCTTGCCGTTCCCTAACCCTAACCCTAGCCCGGAACGGAAACCCACCAACAGCCCTACACCTTACCCCCAAGCTGTAGCCTACTCCTGGCCCGTATGCTGGCACTGACCCATGCGTCAGCACGTAGCCTGACCCTCCCACATTTCCGTACCGTCACCTGTGCCCTAAGCCTTGCTGTTCCCTAACCCTAACCCTAGCCGGAACAGAAAACCACCACCAGCCCTACAGCTTACCCTATGCCGTAGCCTACTCCTGGCCCGTACGCTGGCACTGACACGTGTATCAGCACGTAGCCTGACCCTCCCACGTTTCCTTACCTTCACCTGTCCCCTAAGACTTGCCATTCCCTAACCCTAACCCTAGCCCGAAACGGAAACCCACCGCCAGCCATACAGCTTACCCTATGCCTTAGCCTACTCCTGGCCCGTACGCTGGCACTGAGACGTGCGTCAGCACGTAGCCTGACCCTCCCACGTTTCCGTACCCTGACCTGGGCCCTAAGACTTGCAGTTCCCTAACCCTAACCATAGCCCGGAACGGAAACCCACCAGCAGCCCTACACCTTACCTTACGCCGTAGCCTACTCCTAGCCCATACGCTGGCAGTGACCCGTGCGTTAGCATGTAGTCTGACCCTCCAACGTTTCCGTACCCTCACCTGGGCCCTAAGCCTTGCCGTTCCCTAACCCTAACCCTAGCCTGGAACGGAAACCCACCACCAGCCCTACACATTAACCTACGCCGGAGCCTACTCCTGGCCCCTACGCTGGCACTGACCCTTGCGTCAGCACATAGCCTGACCCTCCCACGTTTCCGTACCCTCACCTGTGCCCTAAGCCTTGCCGTCCCCTAACCCTAACCCTAGCCCGGAACGGAAACCCACCACCAGCCCTAAACCTTACCCTACGCCGTAGCCTATTCCTGGCCCGTACGCTGGCACTGACCCGTGCGTCAGCACGTAGCCTGACCCTCCCACGTTTCTGTAACCTCACCTGTGCCCTAATCCTTGCCGTTCCCTAACCCTAACCCTAGCCCGGAACGGAAACCCACCAGCAGCTCTACACCTTACCCTACGCAATAGCCTACTCCTGGCCCGTACGCTGGCACTGACACATGCGTCAGCATGTAGCCTGACCCTCCCACGTTTCCGTACCCTCACCTGTGCCCTAAGCCTTGCCGTTCCCTAACCCTAACCCTACCCCGGAACGTAAACCCACCACCAGCCTTAAACCTTACCCTACGCCGTAGCCTACTCCTGGCCCGTACGCTGGCACTGACCCTTGCATCAGCACGTAGCCTGAGCCTCCCACGTTTCGGTACCCTCACCTGTGCCCTAAGCCTTGCCATTCCCTAACCCTAACCCTAGCCCGGAACGGAAACCCACCACCAGCCCTACACCATACCCTACACCGTAGCCTAATCCTGGCCCGTACGCTGGCACTGACCCATGTGTCAACTCATAGCCTGACCCTCCCAAGTTTCCGTACCCTCACCTGTGCCCTAAGCCTTGCCGTTCCCTAAACCTAACTCTATCCCGAAACAGAAACCCACCACCAGCCTACACCATACCTTTCACCGTAGCCTACTCATGGCCCGTACACTGGCACGGACCCGTACGTCAGCACGTAGGCCCACCCACCCACGTTTCCGTACCCTCACCTGTGCCCTAAGCCTTGCCGTTCCTTAACCCTAACCGTAGCCCGGAACGGAAACCCACCACCAGCACTGCACCTTAACCCCAAGCCTTAGCCTACTTCTGGCCTGTACGCTGGCACTGACCCGTGCGTCAGCACGTAGCCTGAACATGCCAAGTTTCCGTACCCTCACATGTGCCCTAAGCCTTGCCGTTCCCTAACCGTAACCCTAGCCCGGAACGGAAACCCATCACCAGACCTACACCTTACCCTACGCCGTAGCCTACTCCTGGCCCGTACGCTGGCACTGACCCGTGCATCAGCACGTAGCCTGACCCTCTCACGTTTCCGTACCCTCACATGTGCCCTAAGCCTTGCCGTTCCCTATCGCTAACCCTAGCCCGGAACGGAAACCCACCAACAGCCCTACACCTTACCCTACGCCGTAGCCTACTCCTGGCCCGTACACTGGCACTGACCCATGCGTCAACACGTAGCCTGAACCTCCCACGTTTCCTTACCCTCACCTGTGCCCAAAGCCTTGCCGTTCCCTAACCCTGACCCTAGCCCGGAACGGAAACCCACCAACAGCCCTACACCTTACGCCCAAGCTGTAGCCTACTCCTGGCCCGTATGCTTGCACTGACCCATGCGTCAGCACGTAGCCTGACCCTCCCACATTTCCGTACCGTCACCTGTGCCCTAAGCCTTGCTGTTCCCTAACCCTAACCCTAGCGGGAACAGAAAACCCCCACCAGCCCTACACCTTACCCTATGCCGTAGCCTACTCCTGGCCCGTACGCTGGCACTGACACGTGTATCAGCACGTAGCCTGACCCTCCCACGTTTCCTTACCTTCACCTGTCCCCTAAGACTTGCCATTCCCTAACCCTAACCCTAGCCCGAAACGGAAAACCACTGCCAGCCATACACCTTACCCTATGCCTTAGCCTACTCCTGGCCCATACGCTGGCACTGAGACGTGCGTCAGCACGTAGCCTAACCCTCCCACGTTTCCGTACCCTGACCTGGGCCCTAAGCCTTGCTGTTCCCTAACCCTAACAATAGCCCGGAACGGAAACCCACCAGCAGCCCTACACCTTACCTTACGCCGTAGCCTACTCCTAGCCCATACGCTGGCAGTGACCCGTGCATCAGCATGTAGTCTGACCCTCCAACGTTTCCGTACCCTCACCTGGGCCCTAAGCCTTGCCGTTCCCTAACCCTAACCCTAGCCTGGAACGGAAACCCACCACCAGCCCTACACTTTACCCTACGCCGTAGCCTACTCCTGGCCCCTATGCTGGCACTGACCCTTGCGTCAGCACGTAGCCTGACCCTCCCAAGTTTCCGTACCCTCACCTGTGCCCTAAGCCTTGCCGTCCCATAACCCTAACCCTAGCCCGGAACGGAAACCCACCATCAGCCCTACACCTTACCCTACGCCGTAGCCTACTCCTGGCCTGTACGCTGGCACTGACCCATGCGTCAGCACGTAGCCTGACCCTCCCACGTTTCTGTAACCTCACCTGTGCCCTAAGCCTTGCCGTTCCCTAACCCTAACCCTAGCCCGGAACGGAAACCCACCAGCAGCTCTACACCTTACCCTACGCAATAGCCTAATCCTGGCCCGTACGCTGGCACTGACCCATGTGTCAGCTCATAGCCTGACCCTCCCACGTTTCCGTACCCTCACCTGTGCCCTAAGCCTTGCCGTTCCCTAAACCTAACTCTATCCCGAAACAGAAACCCACCACCAGCCTACACCATACCTTTCACCGTAGCCTACTCCTGGCCCGTACGCTGGCACTGACCCGTGCGTCAGCACGTAGCCTGAACATGCCAAGTTTCCGTACCCTCACCTGTGCTCTAAGGCTTGCCGTTCCCTAACCCGAACCCTAGCCTGGAACAGAAACCCACCACCAGCACTACACTCTACCCTACGCCGTAGCCTACTCCTGGCCCGTACGCTGGCACTGACCCATGTGTCAGCACGTAGCCTGACCCTCCCACGTTTCTGTACCCTCACATGTGCCGTAACCCTTGCCGTTCCCTAAACCTAACCCTAGCCCGGAAGGAAACCCACCACCAGCCCTACACCTTACCCTACGCCGTAGCCTACTCCTGGCCCGTACGCTGGCACTGACACGTGCGTCAGCACGTAGCCTGACCCTCCCACGTTTCCGTACCCTCACATGTGCCCTAAGCCTTGCCGTTCCCTAACCCTAACCCTCGCCCGGAACGGAAACCCACCAACAGCCCTACACCTTACCCTAAGCTGTAGCCTACTCCTGGCCCGTACGCTGGCACTGACCCATGCGTCAGCACGTAGCCTGACCCTCCCACGTTTCCGCACCCTCACCTGTGCGCTAAACCTTCCGTTCCCTAACCCTAACTGTAGCCCGGAAAGAAAACCCACCACCAGCCCTACACTTTACCCCCAAGCCGTAGCCTACTCCTAGCCCGTACGCTGGCACTGACCCGTGCGTCAGCACGTAGCCTGAACCTCCCATGTTTGCGTACCCTCACATGTGCCCTAAGCCTTGCCGTTCCCTAACCCTAACCCTAGCCTGGAACGGAAACCCACCACCAGCCCTACACCTTACCCCCAAGCTGTAGCCTACTCCTGGCCCATACGCTAGCACTGAACCGTGCGTCAGCACGTAGCCTGACCCTCCCACGTTTCCGTACCCTCACCTGTGCCCTAAGCCTTGCCGTTCCCTAACCCTTAGCCTAGCCCGGAAGTTTAACCCACCACCAGCCCTACACCTTACCCTACACTGTAGCCTACTCCTGGCCCGTAAGCTGGCACTGACCCGTGCGTCAGCTCGTAGCCCGATCCTCCCACGTTTCCGTACCCTCACCTGTGCCCTAAGCCTTGCCGTTCCCTAACACTAAGCCTAGCCCGGAACAGAAACCCACCAGCAGCCCTAAACCTTACCCTATGCCGTAGCCTAATCCTGGCCCGTACGCTGGCACTGACCCGTACGTCAGCACGTAGCCTGAACATCCCAAGTTTCCGTACCCTCACCTGTGCCCTAAGCCTTGCCATTCCCTAACCCTAACCCTAGCCCGGAACGGAAACCCACCACGAGCCCTACACCTTACCCTACGCCGTAGCCTACTCCTGGCCCGTACGCTGGCACTGACACGTGCGTCACAGCGTAGCCTGACCCTCCCACGTTTCCGTACCCTCACCTGTGCCCTAAGCCTTGCCGTTCCCTAACACTAACCCTAGCCCGGGAACGGAAACCCACCACCAGCCCTACACCTTACCCTATGCCGTAGCCTACTCCTGGCCCGTACGCTGGCACTGACCCGTGCGTCAGCACGTAGCCAAACCCTCCCACGTTTCCGTACCCTCACCTGTGCCCTAAGCCTTGCCGTTCCCTAACACTAACCCCAGCCTGGGAATGAAAACCCACCACCAGCCCTACACCTTACTCTATGCCGTAGCCTACTCCTGGCCCGTAAGCTGGCACTGACCCGTGCGTCAGCACGTAGCCTAACCCTCCCACGTTTCCGTACCCTCACCTGTGCCCTAAGACTTGCCGTTCCCTAACCCTAACCCTAGCCCGGAACGGAAACCCACCAGCAGCTCTACACCTTACCCTACGCAATAGCCTACTCCTGGCCCGTACGCTGGCACTGACACATGCGTCAGCATGTAGCCTGACCCTCCCACGTTTCCGTACCCTCACCTGTGCCCTAAGCCTTGCCGTTCCCTAACCCTAACCCTACCCCGGAACGTAAACCCACCACCAGCCTTAAACCTTACCCTACGCCGTAGCCTACTCCTGGCCCGTACGCTGGCACTGACCTTTGCATCAGCACGTAGCCTGAGCCTCCCACGTTTCGGTACCCTCACCTGTGCCCTAAGCCTTGCCATTCCCTAACCCTAACCCTAGCCCGGAACGGAAACCCACCACCAGCCCTACACCATACCCTACACCGTAGCCTAATCCTGGCCCGTACGCTGGCACTGAACCATGTGTCAGCTCATAGCCTGACCCTCCCAAGTTTCCGTACCCTCACCTGTGCCCTAAGCCTTGCCGTTCCCTAAACCTAACTCTATCCCGAAACAGAAACCCACCACCAGCCTACACCATACCTTTCACCGTAGCCTACTCATGGCCCGTACACTGGCACGGACCCGTACGTCAGCACGTAGGCCCACCCACCCGTTTCCGTACCCTCACCTGTGCCCTAAGCCTTGCCGTTCCTTAACCCTAACCGTAGCCCGGAACGGAAACCCACCACCAGCACTGCACCTTAACCCCAAGCCTTAGCCTACTTCTGGCCTGTACGCTGGCACTGACCCGTGCGTCAGCACGTAGCCTGAACATGCCAAGTTTCCGTACCCTCACATGTGCCCTAAGCCTTGCCGTACCCTAACCGTAACCCTAGCCCGGAACGGAAACCCATCACCAGACCTACACCTTACCCTACGCCGTAGCCTACTCCTGGCCCGTACGCTGGCACTGACCCGTGCATCAGCACGTAGCCTGACCCTCCCACGTTTCCGTACCCTCACATGTGCCCTAAGCCTTGCCGTTCCCTATCGCTAACCCTAGCCCGGAACGGAAACCCACCAACAGCCCTACACCTTACCCTACGCCGTAGCCTACTCCTGGCCCGTACACTGGCACTGACCCATGCGTCAACACGTAGCCTGAACCTCCCACGTTTCCTTACCCTCACCTGTGCCCAAAGCCTTGCCGTTCCCTAACCCTAACCCTAGCCCGGAACGGAAACCCACCAACAGCCCTACAGCTTACCCCCAAGCTGTAGCCTACTCCTGGCCCGTATGCTGTCACTGACCCATGCGTCAGCACGTAGCCTGACCCTCCCACGTTTCCGTACCCTCACCTGTGCCCTAAGCCTTGCTGTTCCCTAACCCTAACCCTAGCGGGAACAGAAAACCACCACCAGCCCTACACCTTACCCTATGCCGTATCCTACTCCTGGCCCGTACGCTGGCACTGACACGTGTATCAGCACGTAGCCTGACCCTCCCACGTTTCCTTACCTTCACCTGTCCCCTAAGACTTGCCATTCCCTAACCCTAACCCTAGCCCGAAACGGAAAACCACCGCCAGCCATACACCTTACCCTATGCCTTAGCCTACTCCTGGCCCATACGCTGGCACTGAGACGTGCGTCAGCACGTAGCCTGACCCTCCCACGTTTCCGTACCCTGACCTGGGCCCTAAGCCTTGCCGTTCCATAACCCTAACCATAGCCCAGAACGGAAACCCACCAGCAGCCCTACACCTTACCTTACGCCGTAGCCTACTCCTAGCCCATACGCTGGCAGTGACCCGTGCATCAGCATGTAGTCTGACACTCCAACGTTTCCGTACCCTCACCTGGGCCCTAAGCCTTGCCGTTCCCTAACCCTAACCCTAGCCTGGAACGGAAACCCACCACCAGCCCTACACTTTACCCTACGCCGTAGCCTACTCCTGGCCCCTACGCTGGCACTGACCCTTGCGTCAGCATGTAGCCAGACCCTCCCACGTTTCCGTACCCTCACCTGTGCCCTAAGCCTTGCCGTCCCATAACCCTAACCCTAGCCCGGAACGGAAACCCACCATCAGCCCTACACCTTACCCTACGCCGTAGCCTACTCCTGGCCTGTACGCTGGCACTGACCCATGCGTCAGCAAGTAGCCTGACCCTCCCACGTTTCTGTAACCTCACCTGTGCCCTAAGCCTTGCCGTTACCTAACCCTAACCCTAGCCCGTAACGGAAATCCACCAGCAGCTCTACACCTTACCCTACGCAATAGCCTACTCCTGGCCCGTACGCTGGCACTGACACGTGCGTCAGCATGTAGCCTGACCCTCCCACGTTTCCGTACCCTCACCTGTGCTCTAAGCCTTCCCGTTCCCTAACCCTAACCCTACCCCGGAACGTAAACCCACCACCAGCCTTAAACCTTACCCTACGCCGTAGCCTACTCCTGGCCCGTACGCTGGCACTGACACTTGCATCAGCACGTAGCCTGAGCCTCCCACGTTTCGGTACCCTCACCTGTGCCCTAAGCCTTGCCATTCCCTAACCCTAACCCTAGCCCGGAACGGAAACCCACCACCAGCCCTACACCATACCCTACACCGTAGCCTAATCCTGGCCCGTACGCTGGCACTGACCCATGTGTCAGCTCATAGCCTGACCCTCCCACGTTTCCGTACCCTCACCTGTGCCCTAAGCCTTGCCGTTCCCTAAACCTAACTCTATCCCGAAACAGAAACCCACCACCAGCCTACACCATACCTTTCACCGTAGCCTATTCCTGGCCCGTACGCTGGCACTGACCCGTGCGTCAGCACGTAGCCTGAACATGCCAAGTTTCCGTACCCTCACCTGTGCTCTAAGGCTTGCCGTTCCCTAACCCGAACCCTAGCCTGTAACAGAAACCCACCACCAGCACTACACTTTACCCTACGCCGTAGCCTACTCCTGGCCCGTACGCTGGCACTGACCCATGTGTCAGCACGTAGCCTGACCCTCCCACGTTTCCGTACCCTCACATGTGCCCTAACCCTTGCCGTTCCCTAACCCTAACCCTAGCCCGGAAGGAAACCCACCACCAGCCCTCCACCTTACCCTACGCCGTAGCCTACTCCTGGCCCGTACGCTGGCACTGACACGTGCGTCAGCACGTAGCCTGCCCCTCCCACGTTTCCGTACCCTCACATGTGCCCTAAGCCTTGCCGTTCCCTAACCCTAACCCTCGCCCGGAACGGAAACCCACCAACAGCCCTACACCTTACCCTAAGCTGTAGCCTACTCCTGGCCCGTACGCTGGCACTGACCCATGCGTCAGCACGTAGCCTGACCCTCCCACGTTTCCGCACCCTCACCTGTGCCCTAAACCTTCCGTTCCCTAACCCTAACTGTAGCCCGGAAAGAAAACCCACCACCAGCCCTACACTTTACCCCCAAGCCGTAGCCTACTCCTAGCCCGTACGCTGGCACTGAACCGTGCGTCAGCACGTAGCCTGAACCTCCCATGTTTGCGTACCCTCACCTGTGCACTAAGCCTTGCCGTTCCCTAACCCTAACCCAAGCCTGGAACGGAAACCCACCACCAGCCCTACACCTTACCCTACGCCGTAGCCTACTCCTGGCCCGTACGCTAGCACTGAACCGTGCGTCAGCACGTAGCCTGACCCTCCCACGTTTCCGTACCCTCACCTGTGCCCTAAGCCTTGCCGTTCCCTAACCCGTAGCCTAGCCCGGAAGTGTAACCCACCACCAGGCCTACACCTTACCCTACACCGTAGCCTACTCCTGGCCCGTAAGCTGGCACTGACCCGTGCGTCAGCTCGTAGCCCGATCCTCCCACGTTTCCGTACCCTCACCTGTGCCCTAAGCCTTGCCGTTCCCTAACACTAAGCCTAGCCCGGAACAGAAACCCACCAGCAGCCCTAAACCTTACCCTATGCCGTAGCCTAATCCTGGCCCGTACGCTGGCACTGACCCGTACGTCAGCACGTAGCCTGAACATCCCAAGTTTCCGTACCCTCACCTGTGCCCTAAGCCTTGCAATTCCCTAACCCTAACCCTAGCCCGGAACGGAAACCCACCACGAGCCCTACACCTTACCCTACGCCATAGCCTATTCCTGGCCCGTACGCTGGCACTGACACGTGCGGCACAGCGTAGCCTGACCCTCCCACGTTTCTGTACCCTCACCTGTGCCCTAAGCCTTGCCGTTCCCTAACACTAACCCTAGCCCGGGAACGGAAACCCACCACCAGCCCTACACCTTACCCTATGCCGTAGCCTACTCCTGGCCCGTACGCTGGCACTGACCCGTGCGTCAGCACGTAGCCCGACCCTCCCACGTTTCCGTACCCTCACCTGTGCCCTAAGCCTTGCCGTTCCCTAACACTAACCCTAGCCTGGGAACGAAAACCCACCACCAGCCCTACACCTTACTCTATGCCGTAGCCTACTCCTGGCCCGTAAGCTGGCACTGACCCGTGCGTCAGCACGTAGCCTGACCCTCCCACGTTTCCGTACCCTCACCTGTGCCCTAAGACTTGCCGTTCCCTAACCCTAACCCTAGCCTGCAACGGAAACCCACCACCAGCCCTACAACTAACCCCCAGGCCGTAGCCTACTCCTGGCCCGTACGCTGGCACTGACCCGTGCGTCAACATGTAGCCTGACCCTCCCACGTTTGCGGACCCTCACCTGTGCCTTAAGCCTTGCCGTTCCCTAACCCTAACCCTAGCCCGGAACGCAAACCCACCACCAGGCCTACACCATACCCTACACCGTAGCCTACTCCTGGCCCGTACGCTGGCCCTGACCCATGTGTCAGCACGTAACCTGACCCTCCCACGTTTCCGTACCCTCACATGTGCCCTAAGCCTTGCAGTTCCCTAACCCTAACCCTAGCCCGGAAAGGAAACCCACCACCAGTCCTACACCTTACCCTACGCCGTAGCCTACTCCTGGCCCGTAGGCTGGCACTGACCCGTGCGTCAACACGTAGCCTGACCCTCCCACGTTTCCGCAACCTCACCTGTGCCCTAAGCCTTGCCGTTCCCTAACACTAACCCTAGCCCGGAACAGAAACCCACAAGCAGCCCTACACCTTACCCTACACCGTAGCCTACTCTTGGCCCGTAAGCTGGCACTGACCCGTGCGTCAGCACGTAGCCCGATCCTCCCACGTTTCCGTACCCTCACCTGTGCCCTAAGACTTGCCATTCCCTAACCGTAACCCTAGCCCGTAACGGAAACCCACCACGAGCCCTACACCTAACCCTACGCCGTAGCCTACTCCTGGCCCGTACGCTGGCACTGACCCGTGCGTCACAACGTAGCCTGACCCTCCCACGTTTCCGTACCCTCACCTGTGCCCTAAGCCTTGCCGTTCCCTAACACTAACCCTAGCCCGGGAACGGAAACCCACCACCAGCCCTACACCTTACCCTATGCCGTAGCCTACTCCTGGCCCGTACGCTGGCACTGACCCATGCGTCAGCACGTAGCCTGACCCTCCCACGTTTCCGTACCCTCATCTGTGCCCTAAGACTTGCCGTTCCCTAACCCTAACCCTAGCCTTGAACGGAAACCCACCACCAGCCCTACAACTTACCCCCAAGCCGTAGCCTATTCCTGGCCCGTTCGCTGGCACTGAACCGTGCGTCAGCATGTAGCCTGACCCTCCCACGTTTGCGGACCCTCACCTGTGCCTTAAGCCTTGCCGTTCCCTAACCCTAACCCTAGCCCGGAACGCAAACCCACCACCAGGCCTACACCATACCCTACACCGTAGCCTACTCCTGGCCCGTACGCTGGCCCTGACCCATGTGTCAGCACGTAACCTGACCCTCCCACGTTTCCGTACCCTCACATGTGCCCTAAGCCTTGCAGTTCCCTAACCCTAACCCTAGCCCGGAAAGGAAACCCACCACCAGTCCTACACCTTACCCTACGCCGTAGCCTACTCCTGGCCCGTAGGCTGGCACTGACCCGTGCGTCAACACGTAGCCTGACCCTCCCACGTTTCCGTACCCTCACATGTGCCCTAAGCCTTGCCGTTCCCTATCCCTAACCCTACCCCGGAAAGGAAACACACCAACAGCCCTACACCTTACCCTAAGTTGTAGCCTACTCCTGGCCCGTACGCTGGCTCTGACCCGTGCGTCAGCACGTAGCCTGACCCTCCCACGTTTCCGTACCCTCACCTGTGCCCTAAGGCTTGCCGTTCCATAACCCTAACCCTATCCCGGAACGGAAACCCACCAACAGCCCTAAAACTTACCCCAATGCTGTAGCCTACTCCTGGCCCGTATGCTGGCAGGGACCCATGCGTCAGCACGTAGCCTGACCCTCCCACGTTTCCGCACCCTCACCTGTGCCCTAAACCTTGCCGTTCCCTAACCCTAACTGTAGCCCGGAAAGAAAACCCACCACCAGCCCTACTCTTTACCCCCAAGCCGTAGCCTACTCCTAGCCCGTACGCTGGCACTGACCCGTGCGTCAGCACGTAGCCTGAACCTCCCACGTTTGCGTACCCTCACCTGTGCCCTAAGACTTGCCGTTCCCTAACCCTAACCCTAGCCTGGAACGGAAACCCACCACAAGCCCTACACCTTACCCTACGCCGTAGCCTACTCCTGGCCCGTACGCTGGCACTGAACCTTGCGTCAGCACGTAGCCTGACCCTCCCACTTTTCCTACCCTCACCTGTGCCCTAAGCCTTGCCGTTCCCTAAACCTAACTCTATCCCGAAACAAAAACCCACCACCAGCCTACACCATACCTTTCACTGTAGCCTACTCATGGCCCGTACACTGGCACGGAGCTGTACGTCAGCACGTAGGCCCACCCACCCACGTTTCCGTACCCTCACCTGTTCCCTAAGCCTTGCCGTTCCTTAACCCTAACCGTAGCCCGGAACGGAAACACACCACCAGCCCTGCACCTTAACCCCAACCCTTAGCCTACTTCTGGCCTGTACGCTGGCACTGATCCGTGCGTCAGCATGTAGCCTGAACATGCCAAGTTTCCGTACCCTCACCTGGGCTCTAAGCCTTGCCGTTCCCTAACCCGAACCCTAGCCTGGAACAGAAACCCACCACCAGCCCTACACTTTACCCTACGCCGTAGCCTAATCCTGGCCCGTACGCTGGCACTGACCAGTGTGTCAGCACGTAGCCTGACCGTCCCACGTTTCCGTACCCTCACATGTGCCCTAAGCCTTGCCGTTCCCTAACCCTAACCCTATCCCGGAATGGAAACCCACCACCAGCCCTACACTTTACCCTACGCCGTAGCCTACTCCTGGCCCGTACGCTGGCACTGACCCGTGCGTCAGCACGTAGCCTGACCCTCCCACGTTTGCGGACCCTCACCTGTGCCTTAAGCCTTGCCGTTCCATAACCCTAACCCTAGCCCGGAACGGAAACCAACCACAAGCCCTACACCATACCCTACACCGTAGCCTACTCCTGGCCCGTACGCTGGCACTGACCCATGTGTCAGCACGTAGCCTGACCCTCCCACGTTTCCGTACCCTCACCTGTGCCCTAAGCCTTGCCGTTCCCTAACACTAACCCTAGCCTGCGAACGAAAACCCACCACCAGCCCTACACCTTACTCTATGCTGTAGCCTACTCCTGGCCCGTAAGCTGGCACTGACCCGTGCGTCAGCACGTAGCCTGACCCTCCCACGTTTCCGTACCCTCACCTGTGCCCTAAGCCTTGCCGTTCCCTAACACTAACCCTAGCCCGGAACAGAAACCCACCAGCAGCCCTACACCTTACCCTATGCCGTAGCCTACTCCTGGCCCGTAAGCTGGCACTGACCCGGGCGTCACCACGTAGCCCGATCCTTCCACGTTTCCGTACCCTCACCTGTGCCCTAAGCCTTGCCGTTCCCTAACCCTAACCGTAGCCCGGAACGGAAACCCACCACGAGCCCTACACCTTACCCTACGCCGTAGACTACTCCGGGCCCGTACGCTGGCACTGACCCGTGCGTCACAACGTAGCCTGACCCTCCCACGTTTCCGTACCCTCACCTGTGCCCTAAGCCTTGCCGTTCCCTAACCCTAACCCTAGACTTGAACGGAAACACACCACCAGCCCTACAACTTACCCCCAAGCCGTAGCCTACTCCTGGCCCGTACGCTGGCACTGACCCGTGCGTCAGCATGTAGCCTGACCCTCCCACGTTTCCGTACCCTCACCTGTGCCCTAAGCCTTGCCGTTCCCTAAACCTAACTCTATCCCGAAACAAAAACCCACCACCAGCCTACACCATACCTTTCACTGTAGCCTACTCATGGCCCGTACACTGGCACGGAGCCGTACGTCAGCACGTAGGCCCACCCACCCACGTTTCCGTACCCTCACCTGTTCCCTAAGCCTTGCCGTTCCTTAACCCTAACCGTAGCCCGGAACGGAAACCCACCACCAGCCCTGCACCTTAACCCCAACCCTTAGCCTACTTCTGGCCTGTACGCTGGCACTGATCCGTGCGTCAGCACGTAGCCTGAACATGCCAAGTTTCCGTACCCTCACCTGTGCCCTAAGCCTTGCCGTTCCCTAACCCTAACCCTATCCCGGAATGGAAACCCACCACCAGCCCTACACTTTACCCTACGCCGTAGCCTACTCCTGGCCCGTACGATGGCACTGACCCGTGCGTCAGCACGTAGCCTGACCCTCCCACGTTTGCGGACCCTCACCTGTGCCTTAAGCCTTGCCGTTCCATAACCCTAACCCTAGCCCGGAACGGAAACCAACCACAAGCCCTACACCATACCCTACACCGTAGCCTACTCCTGGCCCGTACGCTGGCACTGACCCATGTGTCAGCACGTAGCCTGACCCTCCCACGTTTCCGTACACTCACATGTGCCGTAAGCCTTGCCGTTCCCTAACCCTAACCCTAGCCCTGAAGGAAACCCACCACCAGCCCTACACCTTACCCTACGCCGTAGCCTACTCCTGGCCCGTACGCTGGCACTGACCCGTGCGTCAGCACGTAGCCTGACCCTCCCACGTTTCCGTACCCTCACATGTGCCCTAAGCCTTGCCGTTCCCTATCCCTAACCCTACCCCGAAAAGGAAACACACCAACAGCCCTACACCTTACCCTAAGCTGTAGCCTACTCCTGGCCCATACGCTGGCACTGACCCGTGCGTCAGCACGTAGCCTGACCCTCCCACGTTTCCGTACCCTCACCTGTACCCTAAGGCTTGCCGTTCCATAACCCTAACCCTAGCCCGGAACGGAAAACCACCAACAGCCCTACAACTTACCCCCATGCTGTAGCCTACTCCTGGCCCGTATGCTGGCACGGACCCATGCGTCAGCACGTAGCCTGACCCTCCCACGTTTCCGCACCCTCACCTGTGCCCTAAACCTTGCCGTTCCCTAACCCTAACTGTAGCCCGGAAAGAAAACCCACCACCAGCCCTACACTTTACCCCCAAGCCGTAGCCTACTCCTAGCCCGTATGCTGGCACTGACCCGTGCGTCAGCACGTAGCCTGAACCTCCCACGTTTGCGTACCCTCACCTGTGCCCTAAGACTTGCCGTTCCCTAACCCTAACCCTAGCCTGGAACGGAAACCCAACACCAGCCCTACACCTTACCCTACGCCGTAGCCTACTCCTGGCCCGTACGCTGGCACTGAACCGTGCGTTAGCACGTAGCCTGACCCTCCCACGTTTCCGTACCCTCACCTGTGCCCTAAGCCTTGCCGTTCCCTAACCCTTAGCCTAGCCCAGAAGTGTAACCAACCACCAGCCCTACACCTTACCCTACACCGTAGCCTACTCCTGGCCCGTAAGCTGGCACTGACCCGTGCGTCAGCTCGTAGCCCGATCCTCCCACGTTTCCGTACCCTCACCTGTGCCCTAAGCCTTGCCGTTGCCTAACACTAACCCTAGCCCGGAACAGCAACCCACCAGCAGCCCTAAACCTTACCCTATGCCGTAGCCTAATCCTGGCCCGTACACTGGCACTGACCCGTACGTCAGCACGTAGCCTGAACATCCCAAGTTTCCGTACCCTCACCTGTGCCCTAAGCCTTGCCATTCCCTAACCCTAACCCTAGCCCGGAACAGAAACCCACCACGAGCCCTACACCTTACCCTACGCCGTAGCCTACTCCTGGCCCGTACGCTGGCACTGACCCGTGTGTCACAGCGTAGCCTGACCCTCCCACGTTTCCGTACCCTCACCTGTGCCCTAAGCCTTGCCGTTCCCTAACACTAACCCTAGCCTGGGAACGAAAACCCACCACCAACCCTACACCTTACTCTATGCCGTAGCCTACTCCTGGCCCGTAAGCTGGCACTGACCCGTGCGTCAGCACGTAGCCTGACCCTCCCACGTTTCCGTACCCTCACCTGTGCCCTAAGACTTGCCGTTCCCTAACCCTAACCCTAGCCTGGAATGGAAACCCACCACCAGCCCTACAACTTACCCCCAAGCCGTAGCCTATTCCTGGCCCGTACGCTGGCACTGACCCGTGCGTCAGCATGTAGCCTGACCCTCCCACGTTTGAGGACCCTCACCTGTGCCTTAAGCCTTGCCGTCCCCTAACCCTAACCCTAGCCCGGAACGCAAACCCACCAACAGCCCTACACCTTACCCCCATGCTGTAGCCTACTCCTGGCCCGTATGCTGGCACTGACCCATGCGACAGCACGTAGCCTGACCCTCCCACGTTTCCGTACCCTCACCTGTGCCCTAAGCCTTGCCGTTCCCTAACACTAACCCTAGCCTGGAACAGAAAGCCACCAGCAGCCCTACACCGTACCCTACACCGTAGCCTACTCCTGGCCCGTAAGCTGGCACTGACCCGTGCGTCAGCACGTAGCCCGATCCTCCAACGTTTCCGTAACCTCACCTGTGCCCTAAGCCTTGCAATTCCCTAACCCTAACCCTAGCCCGGAACGGAAACCCACCACGAGCCCTACACCTTACCCTACGCCGTAGCCTACTCCTGGCCCATACGCTGGCACTGACCCGTGCGTCACAACGTAGCCTGACCCTCCCACGTTTCCGTACCCTCACCTGTGCCCTAAGCCTTGCCGTTCCCTAACACTAACCCTAGCCCGGGAACGGAAACCCACAACCAGCCCTACACATTACCCTATGCCGTAGCCTACTCCTGGCCCGTAAGCTGGCACTGGCCCGGGCGTCAGCACGTAGCCCGATCCTCCCACGTTTCCGTACCCTCACCTGTGCCCTAAGCCTTGCCGTTCCATAACCCTAACCCTAGCCCGGAACGGAAACCCACCACCAGCCCTACATCTTACCCTACGCCGTAGCCTACTCCTGGCCCGTACGCTGGCACTGACCCGTGCGTCAGCACGTAGCCTGACCCTCCCACGTTTCCGTACCCTCACATGTGCCCTAAGCCTTGCCGTTCCCTAACCCTAACCCTAGCCCGGAACGGAAACCCACCAACAGCCCTACACCTTACCCTACGCCGTAGCCTACTCCTGGCCCGTACGCTGGCACTGACGCGTGCGTCACAACGTAGCCTGACCCTCCCAAGTTTCCATACACTCACCTGTGCCCTAAGCCTTGTCGTTCCCTAACACTAACCCTAGCCTGGGAATGGAAACCCACCACCAGCCTTACACCTCACCCTATGCCGTAGCCTACACCTGGCCCGTACGCTGGCACTGACCCGTGCGTCAGCACATAGCCTGACCCTCCCACGTTGCCGTACCCTCACCTGTGCCCTAAGCCTTGCCGTTCCCTAACACTAAACCTAGCCTGCGAACGAAAACCCACCACCAGCCCTACACCTTACTCTATGCCGTAGCCTACTCCTGGCCCGTAAGCTGGCACTGAACCGTGCGTCAGCACGTAGCCTGACCCTCCCACGTTTCCGTACCCTCACCTGTGCCCTAAGCCTTGCCGTTCCCTAACACTAACCCTAGCCCGGAACAGAAACCCACCAGCAGCCCTACACCTTACCCTATGCCGTAGCCTACTCCTGGCCCGTAAGCTGGCACTGACCCGGGCGTCAGCACATAGCCCGATCCTCCCACGTTTCCGTACCCTCACCTGTGCCATAAGCCTTGCCGTTCCCTAACCCTAACCGTAGCCCGGAACGGAAACCCACCACGAGCCCTACACCTTACCCTACGCCGTAGACTACTCCTGGCACGTACGCTGGCACTGACCCGTGCGTCACAACGTAGCCTGACCCTCCCACGTTTCCGTACCCTCACCTGTGCCCTAAGCCTTGCCGTTCCCTAACACTAACCCTAGCCCGGGAACGGAAACCCACCACAAGCCCTACACCTTACCCTATGCCGTAGCCTACTCCTGGCCCATACGCTGGCACTGACCCGTGCGTCAGCACGTAGCCTGACCCTCCCACGTTTCCGTACCCTCACCTGTGCCCTAAGCCTTGCCGTTCACTAACACTAACCCTAGCCTGGGAACGAAAACCCACCACCAGCCCTACACCTTACTCTATGCCGTAGCCTACTCCTGGCCCGTAAGCTGGCACTGACCCGTGCGTCAGCACGTAGCCTGACCCTCCCACGTTTCCGTACCCTCACCTGTGCCCTAAGACTTGCCGTTCCCTAACCCTAACCCTAGCCTGCAACGGAAACCCACCACCAGCCCTACAACTTACCCCCAAGCCGTAGCCTACTCCTGGCCCGTACGCTGGCACTGACCCGTGCGTCAACATGTAGCCTGACCCTCCCACGTTTGCGGACCCTCACCTGTGCCTTAAGCCTTGCCGTTCCCTAACCCTAACCCTAGCCCGGAACGCAAACCCACCAACAGCCCTACACCTTACCCCCATGCTGAAGCCTACTCCTGGCCCGTATGCTGGCACTGACCCATGCGACAACACGTAGCCTGACCCTCCCACGTTTCCGCAACCTCACCTGTGCCCTAAGCCTTGCCGTTCCCTAACACTAACCCTAGCCCGGAACAGAAACCCACAAGCAGCCCTACACCTTACCCTACACCGTAGCCTACTCCTGGCCCGTAAGCTGGCACTGACCCGTGCGTCAGCACGTAGCCCGATCCTCCCACGTTTCCGTACCCTCACCTGTGCCCTAAGACTTGCCATTCCCTAACCGTAACCCTAGCCCGTAACGGAAACCCACCACGAGCCCTACACCTAACCCTACGCCGTAGCCTACTCCTGGCCCGTACGCTGGCACTGACCCGTGCGTCACAACGTAGCCTGACCCTCCCACGTTTCCGTACCCTCACCTGTGCCCTAAGCCTTGCCGTTCACTAACACTAACCCTAGCCCGGGAACGGAAACCCACCACCAGCCCTACACCTTACCCTATGCCGTAGCCTACTCCTGGCCCGTACGCTGGCACTGACCCATGAGTCAGCACGTTGCCTGACCCTCCCACGTTTCCGTACCCTCATCTGTGCCCTAAGACTTGCCGTTCCCTAACCCTAACCCTAGCCTTGAACGGAAAACCACCACCAGCCCTACAACTTACCCCCAAGCCGTAGCCTATTCCTGGCCCGTTCGCTGGCACTGAACCTTGCGTCAGCATGTAGCCTTACCCTCCCACGTTTGCGGACCCTCACCTGTGCCTTAAGCCTTGCCGTTCCCTAACCCTAACCCTAGCCCGGAACGCAAACCCACCACCAGCCCTACACCATACCCTACACCGTAGCCTACTCCTGGCCCGTACGCTGGCCCTGACCCATGTGTCAGCACGTAACCTGACCCTCCCACGTTTCCGTACCCTCACATGTGCCCTAAGCCTTGCAGTTCCCTAACCCTAACCCTAGCCCGGAAAGGAAACCCACCACCAGTCCTACACCTTACCCTACGCCGTAGCCTACTCCTGGCCCGTACGCTGGCACTGACCCGTGCGTCAACACGTAGCCTGACCCTCCCACGTTTCCGTACCCTCACATGTGCCCTAAGCCTTGCCGTTCCCTATCCCTAACCCTACCCCGAAAAGGAAACACACCAACAGCCCTACACCTTACCCTAAGCTGTAGCCTACTCCTGGCCCGTACGCTGGCTCTGACCCGTGCGTCAGCACGTAGCCTGACCCTCCCACGTTTCCGTACCCTCACCTGTGCCCTAAGGCTTGCCGTTCCATAACCCTAACCCTATCCCGGAACGGAAACCCACCAACAGCCCTAAACCTTACCCCAATGCTGTAGCCTACTCCTGGCCTGTATGCTGGCACGGACCCATGCGTCAGCACGTAGCCTGACCCTCCCACATTTCCGCACCCTCACCTGTGCCCTAAACCTTGCCGTTCCCTAACCCTAACTGTAGCCCGGAAAGAAAACCCACCAGCAGCCCTACTCTTTACCCCCAAGCCGTAGCCTACTCCTAGCCCGTACGCTGGCACTGACCCGTGCGTCAGCACGTAGCCTGAACCTCCCACGTTTGCGTACCCTCACCTGTGCCCTAAGCCTTGCCGTTCCCTAACCCTAACCCTAGACTTGAACGGAAACACACCACCAGCCCTACAACTTACCCCCAAGCCGTAGCCTACTCCTGGCCCGTACGCTGGCACTGACCCGTGCGTCAGCATGTAGCCTGACCCTCCCACGTTTCCGTACCCTCACCTGTGCCCTAAGCCTTGCCGTTCCCTAAACCTAACTCTATCCCGAAACAAAAACCCACCACCAGCCTACACCATACCTTTCACTGTAGCCTACTCATGGCCCGTACACTGGCACGGAGCCGTACGTCAGCACGTAGGCCCACCCACCCACGTTTCCGTACCCTCACCTGTTCCCTAAGCCTTGCCGTTCCTTAACCCTAACCGTAGCCCGGAACGGAAACCCACCACCAGCCCTGCACCTTAACCCCAACCCTTAGCCTACTTCTGGCCTGTACGCTGGCACTGATCCGTGCGTCAGCACGTAGCCTGAACATGCCAAGTTTCCGTACCCTCACCTGTGCTCTAAGCCTTGCCGTTCCCTAACCCGAACCCTAGCCTGGAACAGAAACCCACCACCAGCCCTACACTTTACCCTACGCCGTAGCCTAATCCTGGCCCGTACGCTGGCACTGACCAGTGTGTCAGCACGTAGCCTGACCGTCCCACGTTTCCGTACCGTCACATGTGCCCTAAGCCTTGCCGTTCCCTAACCCTAACTGTAGCCCGGAAAGAAAACCCACCACCAGCCCCACACTTTACCCCCAAGCCGTAGCCTACTCCTAGCCCGTATGCTGGCACTGACCCGTGCGTCAGCACGTAGCCTGAACCTCCCACGTTTGCGTACCCTCACCTGTGCCCTAAGACTTGCCGTTCCCTAACCCTAACCCTAGCCTGGAACGGAAACCCAACACCAGCCCTACACCTTACCCTACGCCGTAGCCTACTCCTGGCCCGTACGCTGGCACTGAACCGTGCGTTAGCACGTAGCCTGACCCTCCCACGTTTCCGTACCCTCACCTGTGCCCTAAGCCTTGCCGTTCCCTAACCCTTAGCCTAGCCCAGAAGTGTAACCAACCACCAGCCCTACACCTTACCCTACACCGTAGCCTACTCCTGGCCCGTAAGCTGGCACTGACCCGTGCGTCAGCTCGTAGCCCGATCCTCCCACGTTTCCGTACCCTCACCTGTGCCCTAAGCCTTGCCGTTCCCTAACACTAACCCTAGCCTGGGAACGAAAACCCACCACCAACCCTACACCTTACTCTATGCCGTAGCCTACTCCTGGCCCGTAAGCTGGCACTGACCCGTGCGTCAGCACGTAGCCTGACCCTCCCACGTTTCCGTACCCTCACCTGTGCCCTAAGACTTGCCGTTCCCTAACCCTAACCCTAGCCTGGAAAGGAAACCCACCACCAGCCCTACAACTTACCCCCAAGCCGTAGCCTATTCCTGGCCCGTACGCTGGCACTGACCCGTGCGTCAGCATGTAGCCTGACCCTCCCACGTTTGCGGACCCTCACCTGTGCCTTAAGCCTTGCCGTCCCCTAACCCTAACCCTAGCCCGGAACGCAAACCCACCAACAGCCCTACACCTTACCCCCATGCTGTAGCCTACTCCTGGCCCGTATGCTGGCACTGACCCATGCGACAGCACGTAGCCTGACCCTCCCACGTTTCCGTACCCTCACCTGTGCCCTAAGCCTTGCCGTTCCCTAACACTAACCCTAGCCTGGAACAGAAAGCCACCAGCAGCCCTACACCGTACCCTACACCGTAGCCTACTCTTGGCCCGTAAGCTGGCACTGACCCGTGCGTCAGCACGTAGCCCGATCCTCCAACGTTTCCGTAACCTCACCTGTGCCCTAAGCCTTGCAATTCCCTAACCCTAACCCTAGCCCGGAACGGAAACCCACCACGAGCCCTACACCTTACCCTACGCCGTAGCCTACTCCTGGCCCATACTCTGGCACTGACCCGTGCGTCACAACGTAGCCTGACCCTCCCACGTTTCCGTACCCTCACCTGTGCCCTAAGCCTTGCCGTTCCCTAACACTAACCCTAGCCCGGAACAGCAACCCACCAGCAGCCCTAAACCTTACCCTATGCCGTAGCCTAATCCTGGCCCGTACGCTGGCACTGACCCATACGTCAGCACGTAGCCTGAACATCCCAAGTTTCCGTACCCTCACCTGTGCCCTAAGCCTTGCCATTCCCTAACCCTAACCCTAGCCCGGAACAGAAACCCACCACGAGCCCTACACCTTACCCTACGCCGTAGCCTACTCCTGGCCCGTACGCTGGCACTGACCCGTGTGTCACAGCGTAGCCTGACCCTCCCACGTTTCCGTACCCTCACCTGTGCCCTAAGCCTTGCCGTTCCCTAACACTAACCCTAGCCTGGGAACGAAAACCCACCACCAACCCTACACCTTACTCTATGCCGTAGCCTACTCCTGGCCCGTAAGCTGGCACTGACCCGTGCGTCAGCACGTAGCCTGACCCTCCCACGTTTCCGTACCCTCACCTGTGCCCTAAGACTTGCCGTTCCCTAACCCTAACCCTAGCCCGGAACGGAAACCCACCAGCAGCTCTACACCTTACCCTACGCAATAGCCTAATCCTGGCCCGTACGCTGGCACTGACCCATGTGTCAGCTCATAGCCTGACCCTCCCACGTTTCCGTACCCTCACCTGTGCCCTAAGCCTTGCCGTTCCCTAAACCTAACTCTATCCCGAAACAGAAACCCACCACCAGCCTACACCATACCTTTCACCGTAGCCTACTCCTGGCCCGTACGCTGGCACTGACCCGTGCGTCAGCACGTAGCCTGAACATGCCAAGTTTCCGTACCCTCACCTGTGCTCTAAGGCTTGCCGTTCCCTAACCCGAACCCTAGCCTGGAACAGAAACCCACCACCAGCACTACACTCTACCCTACGCCGTAGCCTACTGTTGGCCCGTACGCTGGCACTGACCCATGTGTCAGCACGTAGCCTGACCCTCCCACGTTTCCGTACCCTCACATGTGCCCTAACCCTTGCCGTTCCCTAAACCTAACCCTAGCCCGGAAGGAAACCCACCACCAGCCCTACACCTTACCCTACGCCGTAGCCTACTCCTGGCCCGTACGCTGGCACTGACACGTGCGTCAGCACGTAGCCTGACCCTCCCACGTTTCCGTACCCTCACATGTGCCCTAAGCCTTGCCGTTCCCTAACCCTAACCCTCGCCCGGAACGGAAACCCACCAACAGCCCTACACCTTACCCTAAGCTGTAGCCTACTCCTGGCCCGTACGCTGGCACTGACCCATGCGTCAGCACGTAGCCTGACCCTCCCACGTTTCCGCACCCTCACCTGTGCCCTAAACCTTCCGTTCCCTAACCCTAACTGTAGCCCGGAAAGAAAACCCACCACCAGCCCTACACTTTACCCCCAAGCCGTAGCCTACTCCTAGCCCGTACGCTGGCACTGACCCGTGCGTCAGCACGTAGCCTGAACCTCCCATGTTTGCGTACCCTCACATGTGCCCTAAGCCTTGCCGTTCCCTAACCCTAACCCTAGCCTGGAACGGAAACCCACCACCAGCCCTACACCTTACCCTACGCTGTAGCCTACTCCTGGCCCATACGCTAGCACTGAACCGTGCGTCAGCACGTAGCCTGACCCTCCCACGTTTCCGTACCCTCACCTGTGCCCTAAGCCTTGCCGTTCCCTAACCCTTAGCCTAGCCCGGAAGTTTACCCCACCACCAGCCCTACACCTTACCCTACACTGTAGTCTACTCCTGGCCCGTAAGCTGGCACTGACCCGTGCGTCAGCTCGTAGCCCGATCCTCCCACGTTTCCGTACCCTCACCTGTGCCCTAAGCCTTGCCGTTCCCTAACCCTAACCCTACCCCGGAACGTAAACCCACCACCAGCCTTAAACCTTACCCTACGCCGTAGCCTAATCCTGGCCCGTACGCTGGCACTGACCCGTACGTCAGCACGTAGCCTGAACATCCCAAGTTTCCGTACCCTCACCTGTGCCCTAAGCCTTGCCATTCCCTAACCCTAACCCTAGCCCGGAACGGAAACGCACCACGAGTCCTACACCTTACCCTACGCCGTAGCCTACTCCTGGCCCGTACGCTGGCACTGACACGTGCGTCACAGCGTAGCCTGATCCTCCCACGTTTCCGTACCCTCACCTGTGCCCTAAGCCTTGCCGTTCCCTAACACTAACCCTAGCCCGGGAACGGAAACCCACCACCAGCCCTACACCTTACCCTATGCCGTAGCCTACTCCTGGCCCGTACGCTGGCACTGACCCGTGCGTCAGCACGTAGCCAAACCCTCCCACGTTTCCGTACCCTCACCTGTGCCCTAAGCCTTGCCGTTCCCTAACACTAACCCTAGCCTGGGAACGAAAACCCACCACCAGCCCTACACCTTACTCTATGCCGTAGCCTACTCCTGGCCCGTAAGCTGGCACTGACCCGTGCGTCAGCACGTAGCCTGACCCTCCCACGTTTCCGTACCCTCACCTGTGCCCTAAGACTTGCCGTTCCGTAACCCTAACCCTAGCCCGGAACGGAAACCCACCAGCAGCTCTACACCTTACCCTACGCAATAGCCTACTCCTGGCCCGTACGCTGGCACTGACACATGCGTCAGCATGTAGCCTGACCCTCCCACGTTTCCGTACCCTCACCTGTGCCCTAAGCCTTGCCGTTCCCTAACCCTAACCCTACCCCGGAACGTAAACCCACCACCAGCCTTAAACCTTACCCTACGCCGTAGCCTACTCCTGGCCCGTACGCTGGCACTGACCCTTGCATCAGCACGTAGCCTGAGCCTCCCACGTTTCGGTACCCTCACCTGTGCCCTAAGCCTTGCCATTCCCTAACCCTAACCCTAGCCCGGAACGGAAACCCACCACCAGCCCTACACCATACCCTACACCGTAGCCTAATCCTGGCCCGTACGCTGGCACTGAACCATGTGTCAGCTCATAGCCTGACCCTCCCAAGTTTCCGTACCCTCACCTGTGCCCTAAGCCTTGCCGTTCCCTAAACCTAACTCTATCCCGAAACAGAAACCCACCACCAGCCTACACCATACCTTTCACCGTAGCCTACTCATGGCCCGTACACTGGCACGGACCCGTACGTCAGCACGTAGGCCCACCCACCCGTTTCCGTACCCTCACCTGTGCCCTAAGCCTTGCCGTTCCTTAACCCTAACCGTAGCCCGG
This sequence comes from Mesoplodon mirus, assembly GCF_964341445.2. Lineage (NCBI taxonomy): Eukaryota > Metazoa > Chordata > Mammalia > Artiodactyla > Ziphiidae > Mesoplodon > Mesoplodon mirus. The sequence goes on along the minus strand of NC_138987.1, from coordinate 103,121,378 downwards.
AACGGAAACCCACCACCAGCACTGCACCTTAACCCCAAGCCTTAGCCTACTTCTGGCCTGTACGCTGGCACTGACCCGTGCGTCAGCACGTAGCCTGAACATGCCAAGTTTCCGTACCCTCACATGTGCCCTAAGCCTTGCCGTTCCCTAACCGTAACCCTAGCCCGGAACGGAAACCCATCACCAGACCTACACCTTACCCTACGCCGTAGCCTACTCCTGGCCCGTACGCTGGCACTGACCCGTGCATCAGCACGTAGCCTGACCCTCCCACGTTTCCGTACCCTCACATGTGCCCTAAGCCTTGCCGTTCCCTATCGCTAACCCTAGCCCGGAACGGAAACCCACCAACAGCCCTACACCTTACCCTACGCCGTAGCCTACTCCTGGCCCGTACACTGGCACTGACCCATGCGTCAACACGTAGCCTGAACCTCCCACGTTTCCTTACCCTCACCTGTGCCCAAAGCCTTGCCGTTCCCTAACCCTAACCCTAGCCCGGAACGGAAACCCACCAACAGCTCTACACCTTACCCCCAAGCTGTAGCCTACTCCTGGCCCGTATGCTGTCACTGACCCATGCGTCAGCACGTAGCCTGACCCTCCCACATTTCCGTACCCTCACCTGTGCCCTAAGCCTTGCTGTTCCCTAACCCTAACCCTAGCGGGAACAGAAAACCACCACCAGCCCTACACCTTACCCTATGCCGTATCCTACTCCTGGCCCGTACGCTGGCACTGACACGTGTATCAGCACGTAGCCTGACCCTCCCACGTTTCCTTACCTTCACCTGTCCCCTAAGACTTGCCATTCCCTAACCCTAACCCTAGCCCGAAACGGAAAACCACCGCCAGCCATACACCTTACCCTATGCCTTAGCCTACTCCTGGCCCATACGCTGGCACTGAGACGTGCGTCAGCACGTAGCCTGACCCTCCCACGTTTCCGTACCCTGACCTGGGCCCTAAGCCTTGCCGTTCCATAACCCTAACCATAGCCCAGAACGGAAACCCACCAGCAGCCCTACACCTTACCTTACGCCGTAGCCTACTCCTAGCCCATACGCTGGCAGTGACCCGTGCATCAGCATGTAGTCTGACACTCCAACGTTTCCGTACCCTCACCTGGGCCCTAAGCCTTGCCGTTCCCTAACCCTAACCCTAGCCCGGAACGGAAACCCACCACCAGCCCTACACTTTACCCTACGCCGTAGCCTACTCCTGGCCCCTACGCTGGCACTGACCCTTGCGTCAGCACGTAGCCAGACCCTCCCACGTTTCCGTACCCTCACCTGTGCCCTAAGCCTTGCCGTCCCATAACCCTAACCCTAGCCCGGAACGGAAAACCACCATCAGCCCTACACCTTACCCTACGCCGTAGCCTACTCCTGGCCTGTACGCTGGCACTGACCCATGCGTCAGCAAGTAGCCTGACCCTCCCACGTTTCCGTACCCTCACCTGTGCCCTAAGCCTTGCCGTTCCCTAAACCTAACTCTATCCCGAAACAGAAACCCACCACCAGCCTACACCATACCTTTCACCGTAGCCTACTCCTGACCCGTACGCTGGCACTGACCCGTGCGTCAGCACGTAGCCTGAACATGCCAAGTTTCCGTACCCTCACCTGTGCTCTAAGGCTTGCCGTTCCCTAACCCGAACCCTAGCCTGGAACAGAAACCCACCACCAGCACTACACTTTACCCTACGCCGTAGCCTACTCCTGGCCCGTACGCTGGCACTGACCCATGTGTCAGCACGTAGCCTGACCCTCCCACGTTTCCGTACCCTCACATGTGCCCTAACCCTTGCCGTTCCCTAACCCTAACCCTAGCCCGGAAGGAAACCCACCACCAGCCCTACACCTTACCCTACGCCGTAGCCTACTCCTGGCCCGTACGCTGGCACTGACCCGTGCGTCAGCACGTAGCCTGACCCTCCCACGTTTCCGTACCCTCACATGTGCCCTAAGCCTTGCCGTTCCCTAACCCTAACCCTCGCCCGAAACGGAAACCCACCAACAGCCCTACACCTTACCCTAAGCTGTAGCCTACTCCTGGCCCGTACGCTGGCACTGACCCATGCGTCAGCACGTAGCCTGACCCTCCCACGTTTCCGCACCCTCACCTGTGCCCTAAACCTTCCGTTCCCTAACCCTAACTGTAGCCCGGAAAGAAAACCCACCACCAGCCCTACACTTTACCCCCAAGCCGTAGCCTACTCCTAGCCCGTACGCTGGCACTGACCCGTGCGTCAGCACGTAGCCTGAACCTCCCATGTTTGCGTACCCTCACCTGTGCCCTAAGCCTTGCCGTTCCCTAACCCTAACCCAAGCCTGGAACGGAAACCCACCACCAGCTCTACACCTTACCCTACGCCGTAGCCTACTCCTGGCCCGTACGCTAGCACTGAACCGTGCGTCAGCACGTAGCCTGACCCTCCCACGTTTCCGTACCCTCACCTGTGCCCTAAGCCTTGCCGTTCCCTAACCTGTAGCCTAGCCCGGAAGTGTAACCCACCACCAGGCCTACACCTTACCCTACACCGTAGCCTACTCCTGGCCCGTAAGCTGGCACTGACCCGTGCGTCAGCTCGTAGCCCGATCCTCCCACGTTTCCGTACCCTCACCTGTGCCCTAAGCCTTGCCGTTCCCTAACACTAAGCCTAGCCCGGAACAGAAACCCACCAGCAGCCCTAAACCTTACCCTATGCCGTAGCCTAATCCTGGCCCGTACGCTGGCACTGACCCGTACGTCAGCACGTAGCCTGAACATCCCAAGTTTCCGTACCCTCACCTGTGCCCTAAGCCTTGCCATTCCCTAACCCTAACCCTAGCCCGGAACGGAAACCCACCACGAGCCCTACACCTTACCCTACGCCATAGCCTATTCCTGGCCCGTACGCTGGCACTGACACGTGCGTCACAGCGTAGCCTGACCCTCCCACGTTTCTGTACCCTCACCTGTGCCCTAAGCCTTGCCGTTCCCTAACACTAACCCTAGCCCGGGAACGGAAACCCACCACCAGCCCTACACCTTACCCTATGCCGTAGCCTACTCCTGGCCCGTACGCTGGCACTGACCCGTGCGTCAGCACGTAGCCCGACCCTCCCACGTTTCCGTACCCTCACCTGTGCCCTAAGCCTTGCCGTTCCCTAACACTAACCCTAGCCTGGGAACGAAAACCCACCACCAGCCCTACACCTTACTCTATGCCGTAGCCTACTCCTGGCCCGTAAGCTGGCACTGACCCGTGCGTCAGCACGTAGCCTGACCCTCCCACGTTTCCGTACCCTCACCTGTGCCCTAAGACTTGCCGTTCCCTAACCCTAACCCTAGCCTGCAACGGAAACCCACCACCAGCCCTACAACTTACCCCCAAGCCGTAGCCTACTCCTGGCCCGTACGCTGGCACTGACCCGTGCGTCAACATGTAGCCTGACCCTCCCACATTTGCGGACCCTCACCTGTGCCTTAAGCCTTGCCGTTCCCTAACCCTAACCCTAGCCCGGAACGCAAACCCACCAACAGCCCTACACCTTACCCCCATGCTGAAGCCTACTCCTGGCCCGTATGCTGGCACTGACCCATGCGACAACACGTAGCCTAACCCTCCCACGTTTCCGCAACCTCACCTGTGCCCTAAGCCTTGCCGTTCCCTAACCCTAACCCTAGCCCGGAAAGGAAACCCACCACCAGTCCTACACCTTACCCTACGCCGTAGCCTACTCCTGGCCCGTACGCTGGCACTGACCTGTGCGTCAACACGTAGCCTGACCCTCCCACGTTTCCGTACCCTCACATGTGCCCTAAGCCTTGCCGTTCCCTATCCCTAACCCTACCCCGGAAAGGAAACACACCAACAGCCCTACACCTTACCCTAAGCTGTAGCCTACTCCTGGCCCGTACGCTGGCTCTGACCCGTGCGTCAGCACGTAGCCTGACCCTCCCACGTTTCCGTACCCTCACCTGTGCCCTAAGGCTTGCCGTTCCATAACCCTAACCCTATCCCGGAACGGAAACCCACCAACAGCCCTAAACCTTACCCCAATGCTGTAGCCTACTCCTGGCCCGTATGCTGGCACGGACCCATGCGTCAGCACGTAGCCTGACCCTCCCACGTTTCCGCACCCTCACCTGTGCCCTAAACCTTGCCGTTCCCTAACCCTAACCCTAGCCCGGAACGGAAACCCACCAACAGCCCTACACCTTACCCCCAAGCTGTAGCCTATTCCTGGCCCGTATGCTGGCACTGACCCATGCGTCAGCACGTAGCCTGACCCTCCCACATTTCCGTACCGTCACCTGTGCCCTAAGCCTTGCTGTTCCCTAACCCTAACCCTAGCCGGAACAGAAAACCACCACCAGCCCTACAGCTTACCCTATGCCGTAGCCTACTCCTGGCCCGTACGCTGGCACTGACACGTGTATCAGCACGTAGCCTGACCCTCCCACGTTTCCTTACCTTCACCTGTCCCCTAAGACTTGCCATTCCCTAACCCTAACCCTAGCCCGAAACGGAAACCCACCGCCAGCCATACAGCTTACCCTATGCCTTAGCCTACTCCTGGCCCGTACGCTGGCACTGAGACGTGCGTCAGCACGTAGCCTGACCCTCCCACGTTTCCGTACCCTGACCTGGGCCCTAAGACTTGCAGTTCCCTAACCCTAACCATAGCCCGGAACGGAAACCCACCAGCAGCCCTACACCTTACCTTATGCCGTAGCCTACTCCTAGCCCATACGCTGGCAGTGACCCGTGCGTTAGCATGTAGTCTGACCCTCCAACGTTTCCGTACCCTCACCTGGGCCCTAAGCCTTGCCGTTCCCTAACCCTAACCCTAGCCTGGAACGGAAACCCACCACCAGCCCTACACATTAACCTACGCCGGAGCCTACTCCTGGCCCCTACGCTGGCACTGACCCTTGCGTCAGCACATAGCCTGACCCTCCCACGTTTCCGTACCCTCACCTGTGCCCTAAGCCTTGCCGTCCCCTAACCCTAACCCTAGCCCGGAACGGAAACCCACCACCAGCCCTAAACCTTACCCTACGCCGTAGCCTATTCCTGGCCCGTACGCTGGCACTGACCCGTGCGTCAGCACGTAGCCTGACCCTCCCACGTTTCTGTAACCTCACCTGTGCCCTAATCCTTGCCGTTCCCTAACCCTAACCCTAGCCCGGAACGGAAACCCACCAGCAGCTCTACACCTTACCCTACGCAATAGCCTACTCCTGGCCCGTACGCTGGCACTGACACATGCGTCAGCATGTAGCCTGACCCTCCCACGTTTCCGTACCCTCACCTGTGCCCTAAGACTTGCCGTTCCCTAACCCTAACCCTAGCCTGCAACGGAAACCCACCACCAGCCCTACAACTTACCCCCAAGCCGTAGCCTACTCCTGGCCCGTACGCTGGCACTGACCCGTGCGTCAACATGTAGCCTGACCCTCCCACATTTGCGGACCCTCACCTGTGCCTTAAGCCTTGCCGTTCCCTAACCCTAACCCTAGCCCGGAACGCAAACCCACCAACAGCCCTACACCTTACCCCCATGCTGAAGCCTACTCCTGGCCCGTATGCTGGCACTGACCCATGCGACAACACGTAGCCTAACCCTCCCACGTTTCCGCAACCTCACCTGTGCCCTAAGCCTTGCCGTTCCCTAACCCTAACCCTAGCCCGGAAAGGAAACCCACCACCAGTCCTACACCTTACCCTACGCCGTAGCCTACTCCTGGCCCGTACGCTGGCACTGACCCGTGCGTCAACACGTAGCCTGACCCTCCCACGTTTCCGTACCCTCACCTGTGCCCTAAGGCTTGCCGTTCCATAACCCTAACCCTATCCCGGAACGGAAACCCACCAACAGCCCTAAACCTTACCCCAATGCTGTAGCCTACTCCTGGCCCGTATGCTGGCACGGACCCATGCGTCAGCACGTAGCCTGACCCTCCCACGTTTCCGCACCCTCACCTGTGCCCTAAACCTTGCCGTTCCCTAACCCTAACCCTAGCCCGGAACGGAAACCCACCAACAGCCCTACACCTTACCCCCAAGCTGTAGCCTACTCCTGGCCCGTATGCTGGCACTGACCCATGCGTCAGCACGTAGCCTGACCCTCCCACATTTCCGTACCGTCACCTGTGCCCTAAGCCTTGCTGTTCCCTAACCCTAACCCTAGCCGGAACAGAAAACCACCACCAGCCCTACAGCTTACCCTATGCCGTAGCCTACTCCTGGCCCGTACGCTGGCACTGACACGTGTATCAGCACGTAGCCTGACCCTCCCACGTTTCCTTACCTTCACCTGTCCCCTAAGACTTGCCATTCCCTAACCCTAACCCTAGCCCGAAACGGAAACCCACCGCCAGCCATACAGCTTACCCTATGCCTTAGCCTACTCCTGGCCCGTACGCTGGCACTGAGACGTGCGTCAGCACGTAGCCTGACCCTCCCACGTTTCCGTACCCTGACCTGGGCCCTAAGACTTGCAGTTCCCTAACCCTAACCATAGCCCGGAACGGAAACCCACCAGCAGCCCTACACCTTACCTTACGCCGTAGCCTACTCCTAGCCCATACGCTGGCAGTGACCCGTGCGTTAGCATGTAGTCTGACCCTCCAACGTTTCCGTACCCTCACCTGGGCCCTAAGCCTTGCCGTTCCCTAACCCTAACCCTAGCCTGGAACGGAAACCCACCACCAGCCCTACACATTAACCTACGCCGGAGCCTACTCCTGGCCCCTACGCTGGCACTGACCCTTGCGTCAGCACATAGCCTGACCCTCCCACGTTTCCGTACCCTCACCTGTGCCCTAAGCCTTGCCGTCCCCTAACCCTAACCCTAGCCCGGAACGGAAACCCACCACCAGCCCTAAACCTTACCCTACGCCGTAGCCTATTCCTGGCCCGTACGCTGGCACTGACCCGTGCGTCAGCACGTAGCCTGACCCTCCCACGTTTCTGTAACCTCACCTGTGCCCTAATCCTTGCCGTTCCCTAACCCTAACCCTAGCCCGGAACGGAAACCCACCAGCAGCTCTACACCTTACCCTACGCAATAGCCTACTCCTGGCCCGTACGCTGGCACTGACACATGCGTCAGCATGTAGCCTGACCCTCCCACGTTTCCGTACCCTCACCTGTGCCCTAAGCCTTGCCGTTCCCTAACCCTAACCCTACCCCGGAACGTAAACCCACCACCAGCCTTAAACCTTACCCTACGCCGTAGCCTACTCCTGGCCCGTACGCTGGCACTGACCCTTGCATCAGCACGTAGCCTGAGCCTCCCACGTTTCGGTACCCTCACCTGTGCCCTAAGCCTTGCCATTCCCTAACCCTAACCCTAGCCCGGAACGGAAACCCACCACCAGCCCTACACCATACCCTACACCGTAGCCTAATCCTGGCCCGTACGCTGGCACTGACCCATGTGTCAACTCATAGCCTGACCCTCCCAAGTTTCCGTACCCTCACCTGTGCCCTAAGCCTTGCCGTTCCCTAAACCTAACTCTATCCCGAAACAGAAACCCACCACCAGCCTACACCATACCTTTCACCGTAGCCTACTCATGGCCCGTACACTGGCACGGACCCGTACGTCAGCACGTAGGCCCACCCACCCACGTTTCCGTACCCTCACCTGTGCCCTAAGCCTTGCCGTTCCTTAACCCTAACCGTAGCCCGGAACGGAAACCCACCACCAGCACTGCACCTTAACCCCAAGCCTTAGCCTACTTCTGGCCTGTACGCTGGCACTGACCCGTGCGTCAGCACGTAGCCTGAACATGCCAAGTTTCCGTACCCTCACATGTGCCCTAAGCCTTGCCGTTCCCTAACCGTAACCCTAGCCCGGAACGGAAACCCATCACCAGACCTACACCTTACCCTACGCCGTAGCCTACTCCTGGCCCGTACGCTGGCACTGACCCGTGCATCAGCACGTAGCCTGACCCTCTCACGTTTCCGTACCCTCACATGTGCCCTAAGCCTTGCCGTTCCCTATCGCTAACCCTAGCCCGGAACGGAAACCCACCAACAGCCCTACACCTTACCCTACGCCGTAGCCTACTCCTGGCCCGTACACTGGCACTGACCCATGCGTCAACACGTAGCCTGAACCTCCCACGTTTCCTTACCCTCACCTGTGCCCAAAGCCTTGCCGTTCCCTAACCCTGACCCTAGCCCGGAACGGAAACCCACCAACAGCCCTACACCTTACGCCCAAGCTGTAGCCTACTCCTGGCCCGTATGCTTGCACTGACCCATGCGTCAGCACGTAGCCTGACCCTCCCACATTTCCGTACCGTCACCTGTGCCCTAAGCCTTGCTGTTCCCTAACCCTAACCCTAGCGGGAACAGAAAACCACCACCAGCCCTACACCTTACCCTATGCCGTAGCCTACTCCTGGCCCGTACGCTGGCACTGACACGTGTATCAGCACGTAGCCTGACCCTCCCACGTTTCCTTACCTTCACCTGTCCCCTAAGACTTGCCATTCCCTAACCCTAACCCTAGCCCGAAACGGAAAACCACTGCCAGCCATACACCTTACCCTATGCCTTAGCCTACTCCTGGCCCATACGCTGGCACTGAGACGTGCGTCAGCACGTAGCCTAACCCTCCCACGTTTCCGTACCCTGACCTGGGCCCTAAGCCTTGCCGTTCCCTAACCCTAACAATAGCCCGGAACGGAAACCCACCAGCAGCCCTACACCATACCTTACGCCGTAGCCTACTCCTAGCCCATACGCTGGCAGTGACCCGTGCATCAGCATGTAGTCTGACCCTCCAACGTTTCCGTACCCTCACCTGGGCCCTAAGCCTTGCCGTTCCCTAACCCTAACCCTAGCCTGGAACGGAAACCCACCACCAGCCCTACACTTTACCCTACGCCGTAGCCTACTCCTGGCCCCTACGCTGGCACTGACCCTTGCGTCAGCACGTAGCCTGACCCTCCCACGTTTCCGTACCCTCACCTGTGCCCTAAGCCTTGCCGTCCCATAACCCTAACCCTAGCCCGGAACGGAAACCCACCATCAGCCCTACACCTTACCCTACGCCGTAGCCTACTCCTGGCCTGTACGCTGGCACTGACCCATGCGTCAGCACGTAGCCTGACCCTCCCACGTTTCTGTAACCTCACCTGTGCCCTAAGCCTTGCCGTTCCCTAACCCTAACCCTAGCCCGGAACGGAAACCCACCAGCAGCTCTACACCTTACCCTACGCAATAGCCTAATCCTGGCCCGTACGCTGGCACTGACCCATGTGTCAGCTCATAGCCTGACCCTCCCACGTTTCCGTACCCTCACCTGTGCCCTAAGCCTTGCCGTTCCCTAAACCTAACTCTATCCCGAAACAGAAACCCACCACCAGCCTACACCATACCTTTCACCGTAGCCTACTCCTGGCCCGTACGCTGGCACTGACCCATGCGTCAGCACGTAGCCTGAACATGCCAAGTTTCCGTACCCTCACCTGTGCTCTAAGGCTTGCCGTTCCCTAACCCGAACCCTAGCCTGGAACAGAAACCCACCACCAGCACTACACTCTACCCTACGCCGTAGCCTACTCCTGGCCCGTACGCTGGCACTGACCCATGTGTCAGCACGTAGCCTGACCCTCCCACGTTTCCGTACCCTCACATGTGCCGTAACCCTTGCCGTTCCCTAAACCTAACCCTAGCCCGGAAGGAAACCCACCACCAGCCCTACACCTTACCCTACGCCGTAGCCTACTCCTGGCCCGTACGCTGGCACTGACACGTGCGTCAGCACGTAGCCTGACCCTCCCACGTTTCCGTACCCTCACATGTGCCCTAAGCCTTGCCGTTCCCTAACCCTAACCCTCGCCCGGAACGGAAACCCACCAACAGCCCTACACCTTACCCTAAGCTGTAGCCTACTCCTGGCCCGTACGCTGGCACTAACCCATGCGTCAGCACGTAGCCTGACCCTCCCACGTTTCCGCACCCTCACCTGTGCGCTAAACCTTCCGTTCCCTAACCCTAACTGTAGCCCGGAAAGAAAACCCACCACCAGCCCTACACTTTACCCCCAAGCCGTAGCCTACTCCTAGCCCGTACGCTGGCACTGACCCGTGCGTCAGCACGTAGCCTGAACCTCCCATGTTTGCGTACCCTCACATGTGCCCTAAGCCTTGCCGTTCCCTAACCCTAACCCTAGCCTGGAACGGAAACCCACCACCAGCCCTACACCTTACCCCCAAGCTGTAGCCTACTCCTGGCCCATACGCTAGCACTGAACCGTGCGTCAGCACGTAGCCTGACCCTCCCACGTTTCCGTACCCTCACCTGTGCCCTAAGCCTTGCCGTTCCCTAACCCTTAGCCTAGCCCGGAAGTTTAACCCACCACCAGCCCTACACCTTACCCTACACTGTAGCCTACTCCTGGCCCGTAAGCTGGCACTGACCCGTGCGTCAGCTCGTAGCCCGATCCTCCCACGTTTCCGTACCCTCACCTGTGCCCTAAGCCTTGCCGTTCCCTAACACTAAGCCTAGCCCGGAACAGAAACCCACCAGCAGCCCTAAACCTTACCCTATGCCGTAGCCTAATCCTGGCCCGTACGCTGGCACTGACCCGTACGTCAGCACGTAGCCTGAACATCCCAAGTTTCCGTACCCTCACCTGTGCCCTAAGCCTTGCCATTCCCTAACCCTAACCCTAGCCCGGAACGGAAACCCACCACGAGCCCTACACCTTACCCTACGCCGTAGCCTACTCCTGGCCCGTACGCTGGCACTGACACGTGCGTCACAGCGTAGCCTGACCCTCCCACGTTTCCGTACCCTCACCTGTGCCCTAAGCCTTGCCGTTCCCTAACACTAACCCTAGCCCGGGAACGGAAACCCACCACCAGCCCTACACCTTACCCTATGCCGTAGCCTACTCCTGGCCCGTACGCTGGCACTGACCCGTGCGTCAGCACGTAGCCAAACCCTCCCACGTTTCCGTACCCTCACCTGTGCCCTAAGCCTTGCCGTTCCCTAACACTAACCCCAGCCTGGGAATGAAAACCCACCACCAGCCCTACACCTTACTCTATGCCGTAGCCTACTCCTGGCCCGTAAGCTGGCACTGACCCGTGCGTCAGCACGTAGCCTAACCCTCCCACGTTTCCGTACCCTCACCTGTGCCCTAAGACTTGCCGTTCCCTAACCCTAACCCTAGCCCGGAACGGAAACCCACCAGCAGCTCTACACCTTACCCTACGCAATAGCCTACTCCTGGCCCGTACGCTGGCACTGACACATGCGTCAGCATGTAGCCTGACCCTCCCACGTTTCCGTACCCTCACCTGTGCCCTAAGCCTTGCCGTTCCCTAACCCTAACCCTACCCCGGAACGTAAACCCACCACCAGCCTTAAACCTTACCCTACGCCGTAGCCTACTCCTGGCCCGTACGCTGGCACTGACCTTTGCATCAGCACGTAGCCTGAGCCTCCCACGTTTCGGTACCCTCACCTGTGCCCTAAGCCTTGCCATTCCCTAACCCTAACCCTAGCCCGGAACGGAAACCCACCACCAGCCCTACACCATACCCTACACCGTAGCCTAATCCTGGCCCGTACGCTGGCACTGAACCATGTGTCAGCTCATAGCCTGACCCTCCCAAGTTTCCGTACCCTCACCTGTGCCCTAAGCCTTGCCGTTCCCTAAACCTAACTCTATCCCGAAACAGAAACCCACCACCAGCCTACACCATACCTTTCACCGTAGCCTACTCATGGCCCGTACACTGGCACGGACCCGTACGTCAGCACGTAGGCCCACCCACCCGTTTCCGTACCCTCACCTGTGCCCTAAGCCTTGCCGTTCCTTAACCCTAACCGTAGCCCGGAACGGAAACCCACCACCAGCACTGCACCTTAACCCCAAGCCTTAGCCTACTTCTGGCCTGTACGCTGGCACTGACCCGTGCGTCAGCACGTAGCCTGAACATGCCAAGTTTCCGTACCCTCACATGTGCCCTAAGCCTTGCTGTACCCTAACCGTAACCCTAGCCCGGAACGGAAACCCATCACCAGACCTACACCTTACCCTACGCCGTAGCCTACTCCTGGCCCGTACGCTGGCACTGACCCGTGCATCAGCACGTAGCCTGACCCTCCCACGTTTCCGTACCCTCACATGTGCCCTAAGCCTTGCCGTTCCCTATCGCTAACCCTAGCCCGGAACGGAAACCCACCAACAGCCCTACACCTTACCCTACGCCGTAGCCTACTCCTGGCCCGTACACTGGCACTGACCCATGCGTCAACACGTAGCCTGAACCTCCCACGTTTCCTTACCCTCACCTGTGCCCAAAGCCTTGCCGTTCCCTATCCCTAACCCTAGCCCGGAACGGAAACCCACCAACAGCCCTACAGCTTACCCCCAAGCTGTAGCCTACTCCTGGCCCGTATGCTGTCACTGACCCATGCGTCAGCACGTAGCCTGACCCTCCCACGTTTCCGTACCCTCACCTGTGCCCTAAGCCTTGCTGTTCCCTAACCCTAACCCTAGCGGGAACAGAAAACCACCACCAGCCCTACACCTTACCCTATGCCGTATCCTACTCCTGGCCCGTACGCTGGCACTGACACGTGTATCAGCACGTAGCCTGACCCTCCCACGTTTCCTTACCTTCACCTGTCCCCTAAGACTTGCCATTCCCTAACCCTAACCCTAGCCCGAAACGGAAAACCACCGCCAGCCATACACCTTACCCTATGCCTTAGCCTACTCCTGGCCCATACGCTGGCACTGAGACGTGCGTCAGCACGTAGCCTGACCCTCCCACGTTTCCGTACCCTGACCTGGGCCCTAAGCCTTGCCGTTCCATAACCCTAACCATAGCCCAGAACGGAAACCCACCAGCAGCCCTACACCTTACCTTACGCCGTAGCCTACTCCTAGCCCATACGCTGGCAGTGACCCGTGCATCAGCATGTAGTCTGACACTCCAACGTTTCCGTACCCTCACCTGGGCCCTAAGCCTTGCCGTTCCCTAACCCTAACCCTAGCCTGGAACGGAAACCCACCACCAGCCCTACACTTTACCCTACGCCGTAGCCTACTCCTGGCCCCTACGCTGGCACTGACCCTTGCGTCAGCATGTAGCCAGACCCTCCCACGTTTCCGTACCCTCACCTGTGCCCTAAGCCTTGCCGTCCCATAACCCTAACCCTAGCCCGGAACGGAAACCCACCATCAGCCCTACACCTTACCCTACGCCGTAGCCTACTCCTGGCCTGTACGCTGGCACTGACCCATGCGTCAGCAAGTAGCCTGACCCTCCCACATTTCTGTAACCTCACCTGTGCCCTAAGCCTTGCCGTTACCTAACCCTAACCCTAGCCCGGAACGGAAATCCACCAGCAGCTCTACACCTTACCCTACGCAATAGCCTACTCCTGGCCCGTACGCTGGCACTGACACGTGCGTCAGCATGTAGCCTGACCCTCCCACGTTTCCGTACCCTCACCTGTGCTCTAAGCCTTCCCGTTCCCTAACCCTAACCCTACCCCGGAACGTAAACCCACCACCAGCCTTAAACCTTACCCTACGCCGTAGCCTACTCCTGGCCCGTACGCTGGCACTGACACTTGCATCAGCACGTAGCCTGAGCCTCCCACGTTTCGGTACCCTCACCTGTGCCCTAAGCCTTGCCATTCCCTAACCCTAACCCTAGCCCGGAACGGAAACCCACCACCAGCCCTACACCATACCCTACACCGTAGCCTAATCCTGGCCCGTACGCTGGCACTGACCCATGTGTCAGCTCATAGCCTGACCCTCCCACGTTTCCGTACCCTCACCTGTGCCCTAAGCCTTGCCGTTCCCTAAACCTAACTCTATCCCGAAACAGAAACCCACCACCAGCCTACACCATACCTTTCACCGTAGCCTATTCCTGGCCCGTACGCTGGCACTGACCCGTGCGTCAGCACGTAGCCTGAACATGCCAAGTTTCCGTACCCTCACCTGTGCTCTAAGGCTTGCCGTTCCCTAACCCGAACCCTAGCCTGTAACAGAAACCCACCACCAGCACTACACTTTACCCTACGCCGTAGCCTACTCCTGGCCCGTACGCTGGCACTGACCCATGTGTCAGCACGTAGCCTGACCCTCCCACGTTTCCGTACCCTCACATGTGCCCTAACCCTTGCCGTTCCCTAACCCTAACCCTAGCCCGGAAGGAAACCCACCACCAGCCCTCCACCTTACCCTACGCCGTAGCCTACTCCTGGCCCGTACGCTGGCACTGACACGTGCGTCAGCACGTAGCCTGCCCCTCCCACGTTTCCGTACCCTCACATGTGCCCTAAGCCTTGCCGTTCCCTAACCCTAACCCTCGCCTGGAACGGAAACCCACCAACAGCCCTACACCTTACCCTAAGCTGTAGCCTACTCCTGGCCCGTACGCTGGCACTGACCCATGCGTCAGCACGTAGCCTGACCCTCCCACGTTTCCGCACCCTCACCTGTGCCCTAAACCTTCCGTTCCCTAACCCTAACTGTAGCCCGGAAAGAAAACCCACCACCAGCCCTACACTTTACCCCCAAGCCGTAGCCTACTCCTAGCCCGTACGCTGGCACTGACCCGTGCGTCAGCACGTAGCCTGAACCTCCCATGTTTGCGTACCCTCACCTGTGCACTAAGCCTTGCCGTTCCCTAACCCTAACCCAAGCCTGGAACGGAAACCCACCACCAGCCCTACACCTTACCCTACGCCGTAGCCTACTCCTGGCCCGTACGCTAGCACTGAACCGTGCGTCAGCACGTAGCCTGACCCTCCCACGTTTCCGTACCCTCACCTGTGCCCTAAGCCTTGCCGTTCCCTAACCCGTAGCCTAGCCCGGAAGTGTAACCCACCACCAGGCCTACACCTTACCCTACACCGTAGCCTACTCCTGGCCCGTAAGCTGGCACTGACCCGTGCGTCAGCTCGTAGCCCGATCCTCCCACGTTTCCGTACCCTCACCTGTGCCCTAAGCCTTGCCGTTCCCTAACACTAAGCCTAGCCCGGAACAGAAACCCACCAGCAGCCCTAAACCTTACCCTATGCCGTAGCCTAATCCTGGCCCGTACGCTGGCACTGACCCGTACGTCAGCACGTAGCCTGAACATCCCAAGTTTCCGTACCCTCACCTGTGCCCTAAGCCTTGCAATTCCCTAACCCTAACCCTAGCCCGGAACGGAAACCCACCACGAGCCCTACACCTTACCCTACGCCATAGCCTATTCCTGGCCCGTACGCTGGCACTGACACGTGCGGCACAGCGTAGCCTGACCCTCCCACGTTTCTGTACCCTCACCTGTGCCCTAAGCCTTGCCGTTCCCTAACACTAACCCTAGCCCGGGAACGGAAACCCACCACCAGCCCTACACCTTACCCTATGCCGTAGCCTACTCCTGGCCCGTACGCTGGCACTGACCCGTGCGTCAGCACGTAGCCCGACCCTCCCACGTTTCCGTACCCTCACCTGTGCCCTAAGCCTTGCCGTTCCCTAACACTAACCCTAGCCTGGGAACGAAAACCCACCACCAGCCCTACACCTTACTCTATGCCGTAGCCTACTCCTGGCCCGTAAGCTGGCACTGACCCGTGCGTCAGCACGTAGCCTGACCCTCCCACGTTTCCGTACCCTCACCTGTGCCCTAAGACTTGCCGTTCCCTAACCCTAACCCTAGCCTGCAACGGAAACCCACCACCAGCCCTACAACTAACCCCCAGGCCGTAGCCTACTCCTGGCCCGTACGCTGGCACTGACCCGTGCGTCAACATGTAGCCTGACCCTCCCACGTTTGCGGACCCTCACCTGTGCCTTAAGCCTTGCCGTTCCCTAACCCTAACCCTAGCCCGGAACGCAAACCCACCACCAGGCCTACACCATACCCTACACCGTAGCCTACTCCTGGCCCGTACGCTGGCCCTGACCCATGTGTCAGCACGTAACCTGACCCTCCCACGTTTCCGTACCCTCACATGTGCCCTAAGCCTTGCAGTTCCCTAACCCTAACCCTAGCCCGGAAAGGAAACCCACCACCAGTCCTACACCTTACCCTACGCCGTAGCCTACTCCTGGCCCGTAGGCTGGCACTGACCCGTGCGTCAACACGTAGCCTGACCCTCCCACGTTTCCGCAACCTCACCTGTGCCCTAAGCCTTGCCGTTCCCTAACACTAACCCTAGCCCGGAACAGAAACCCACAAGCAGCCCTACACCTTACCCTACACCGTAGCCTACTCTTGGCCCGTAAGCTGGCACTGACCCGTGCGTCAGCACGTAGCCCGATCCTCCCACGTTTCCGTACCCTCACCTGTGCCCTAAGACTTGCCATTCCCTAACCGTAACCCTAGCCCGTAACGGAAACCCACCACGAGCCCTACACCTAACCCTACGCCGTAGCCTACTCCTGGCCCGTACGCTGGCACTGACCCGTGCGTCACAACGTAGCCTGACCCTCCCACGTTTCCGTACCCTCACCTGTGCCCTAAGCCTTGCCGTTCCCTAACACTAACCCTAGCCCGGGAACGGAAACCCACCACCAGCCCTACACCTTACCCTATGCCGTAGCCTACTCCTGGCCCGTACGCTGGCACTGACCCATGCGTCAGCACGTAGCCTGACCCTCCCACGTTTCCGTACCCTCATCTGTGCCCTAAGACTTGCCGTTCCCTAACCCTAACCCTAGCCTTGAACGGAAACCCACCACCAGCCCTACAACTTACCCCCAAGCCGTAGCCTATTCCTGGCCCGTTCGCTGGCACTGAACCGTGCGTCAGCATGTAGCCTGACCCTCCCACGTTTGCGGACCCTCACCTGTGCCTTAAGCCTTGCCGTTCCCTAACCCTAACCCTAGCCCGGAACGCAAACCCACCACCAGGCCTACACCATACCCTACACCGTAGCCTACTCCTGGCCCGTACGCTGGCCCTGACCCATGTGTCAGCACGTAACCTGACCCTCCCACGTTTCCGTACCCTCACATGTGCCCTAAGCCTTGCAGTTCCCTAACCCTAACCCTAGCCCGGAAAGGAAACCCACCACCAGTCCTACACCTTACCCTACGCCGTAGCCTACTCCTGGCCCGTAGGCTGGCACTGACCCGTGCGTCAACACGTAGCCTGACCCTCCCACGTTTCCGTACCCTCACATGTGCCCTAAGCCTTGCCGTTCCCTATCCCTAACCCTACCCCGGAAAGGAAACACACCAACAGCCCTACACCTTACCCTAAGTTGTAGCCTACTCCTGGCCCGTACGCTGGCTCTGACCCGTGCGTCAGCACGTAGCCTGACCCTCCCACGTTTCCGTACCCTCACCTGTGCCCTAAGGCTTGCCGTTCCATAACCCTAACCCTATCCCGGAACGGAAACCCACCAACAGCCCTAAAACTTACCCCAATGCTGTAGCCTACTCCTGGCCCGTATGCTGGCACGGACCCATGCGTCAGCACGTAGCCTGACCCTCCCACGTTTCCGCACCCTCACCTGTGCCCTAAACCTTGCCGTTCCCTAACCCTAACTGTAGCCCGGAAAGAAAACCCACCACCAGCCCTACTCTTTACCCCCAAGCCGTAGCCTACTCCTAGCCCGTACGCTGGCACTGACCCGTGCGTCAGCACGTAGCCTGAACCTCCCACGTTTGCGTACCCTCACCTGTGCCCTAAGACTTGCCGTTCCCTAACCCTAACCCTAGCCTGGAACGGAAACCCACCACAAGCCCTACACCTTACCCTACGCCGTAGCCTACTCCTGGCCCGTACGCTGGCACTGAACCTTGCGTCAGCACGTAGCCTGACCCTCCCACTTTTCCTACCCTCACCTGTGCCCTAAGCCTTGCCGTTCCCTAAACCTAACTCTATCCCGAAACAAAAACCCACCACCAGCCTACACCATACCTTTCACTGTAGCCTACTCATGGCCCGTACACTGGCACGGAGCTGTACGTCAGCACGTAGGCCCACCCACCCACGTTTCCGTACCCTCACCTGTTCCCTAAGCCTTGCCGTTCCTTAACCCTAACCGTAGCCCGGAACGGAAACACACCACCAGCCCTGCACCTTAACCCCAACCCTTAGCCTACTTCTGGCCTGTACGCTGGCACTGATCCGTGCGTCAGCATGTAGCCTGAACATGCCAAGTTTCCGTACCCTCACCTGGGCTCTAAGCCTTGCCGTTCCCTAACCCGAACCCTAGCCTGGAACAGAAACCCACCACCAGCCCTACACTTTACCCTACGCCGTAGCCTAATCCTGGCCCGTACGCTGGCACTGACCAGTGTGTCAGCACGTAGCCTGACCGTCCCACGTTTCCGTACCCTCACATGTGCCCTAAGCCTTGCCGTTCCCTAACCCTAACCCTATCCCGGAATGGAAACCCACCACCAGCCCTACACTTTACCCTACGCCGTAGCCTACTCCTGGCCCGTACGCTGGCACTGACCCGTGCGTCAGCACGTAGCCTGACCCTCCCACGTTTGCGGACCCTCACCTGTGCCTTAAGCCTTGCCGTTCCATAACCCTAACCCTAGCCCGGAACGGAAACCAACCACAAGCCCTACACCATACCCTACACCGTAGCCTACTCCTGGCCCGTACGCTGGCACTGACCCATGTGTCAGCACGTAGCCTGACCCTCCCACGTTTCCGTACCCTCACCTGTGCCCTAAGCCTTGCCGTTCCCTAACACTAACCCTAGCCTGCGAACGAAAACCCACCACCAGCCCTACACCTTACTCTATGCTGTAGCCTACTCCTGGCCCGTAAGCTGGCACTGACCCGTGCGTCAGCACGTAGCCTGACCCTCCCACGTTTCCGTACCCTCACCTGTGCCCTAAGCCTTGCCGTTCCCTAACACTAACCCTAGCCCGGAACAGAAACCCACCAGCAGCCCTACACCTTACCCTATGCCGTAGCCTACTCCTGGCCCGTAAGCTGGCACTGACCCGGGCGTCACCACGTAGCCCGATCCTTCCACGTTTCCGTACCCTCACCTGTGCCCTAAGCCTTGCCGTTCCCTAACCCTAACCGTAGCCCGGAACGGAAACCCACCACGAGCCCTACACCTTACCCTACGCCGTAGACTACTCCGGGCCCGTACGCTGGCACTGACCCGTGCGTCACAACGTAGCCTGACCCTCCCACGTTTCCGTACCCTCACCTGTGCCCTAAGCCTTGCCGTTCCCTAACCCTAACCCTAGACTTGAACGGAAACACACCACCAGCCCTACAACTTACCCCCAAGCCGTAGCCTACTCCTGGCCCGTACGCTGGCACTGACCCGTGCGTCAGCATGTAGCCTGACCCTCCCACGTTTCCGTACCCTCACCTGTGCCCTAAGCCTTGCCGTTCCCTAAACCTAACTCTATCCCGAAACAAAAACCCACCACCAGCCTACACCATACCTTTCACTGTAGCCTACTCATGGCCCGTACACTGGCACGGAGCCGTACGTCAGCACGTAGGCCCACCCACCCACGTTTCCGTACCCTCACCTGTTCCCTAAGCCTTGCCGTTCCTTAACCCTAACCGTAGCCCGGAACGGAAACCCACCACCAGCCCTGCACCTTAACCCCAAACCTTAGCCTACTTCTGGCCTGTACGCTGGCACTGATCCGTGCGTCAGCACGTAGCCTGAACATGCCAAGTTTCCGTACCCTCACCTGTGCCCTAAGCCTTGCCGTTCCCTAACCCTAACCCTATCCCGGAATGGAAACCCACCACCAGCCCTACACTTTACCCTACGCCGTAGCCTACTCCTGGCCCGTACGATGGCACTGACCCGTGCGTCAGCACGTAGCCTGACCCTCCCACGTTTGCGGACCCTCACCTGTGCCTTAAGCCTTGCCGTTCCATAACCCTAACCCTAGCCCGGAACGGAAACCAACCACAAGCCCTACACCATACCCTACACCGTAGCCTACTCCTGGCCCGTACGCTGGCACTGACCCATGTGTCAGCACGTAGCCTGACCCTCCCACGTTTCCGTACACTCACATGTGCCGTAAGCCTTGCCGTTCCCTAACCCTAACCCTAGCCCTGAAGGAAACCCACCACCAGCCCTACACCTTACCCTACGCCGTAGCCTACTCCTGGCCCGTACGCTGGCACTGACCCGTGCGTCAGCACGTAGCCTGACCCTCCCACGTTTCCGTACCCTCACATGTGCCCTAAGCCTTGCCGTTCCCTATCCCTAACCCTACCCCGAAAAGGAAACACACCAACAGCCCTACACCTTACCCTAAGCTGTAGCCTACTCCTGGCCCATACGCTGGCACTGACCCGTGCGTCAGCACGTAGCCTGACCCTCCCACGTTTCCGTACCCTCACCTGTACCCTAAGGCTTGCCGTTCCATAACCCTAACCCTAGCCCGGAACGGAAAACCACCAACAGCCCTACAACTTACCCCCATGCTGTAGCCTACTCCTGGCCCGTATGCTGGCACGGACCCATGCGTCAGCACGTAGCCTGACCCTCCCACGTTTCCGCACCCTCACCTGTGCCCTAAACCTTGCCGTTCCCTAACCCTAACTGTAGCCCGGAAAGAAAACCCACCACCAGCCCTACACTTTACCCCCAAGCCGTAGCCTACTCCTAGCCCGTATGCTGGCACTGACCCGTGCGTCAGCACGTAGCCTGAACCTCCCACGTTTGCGTACCCTCACCTGTGCCCTAAGACTTGCCGTTCCCTAACCCTAACCCTAGCCTGGAACGGAAACCCAACACCAGCCCTACACCTTACCCTACGCCGTAGCCTACTCCTGGCCCGTACGCTGGCACTGAACCGTGCGTTAGCACGTAGCCTGACCCTCCCACGTTTCCGTACCCTCACCTGTGCCCTAAGCCTTGCCGTTCCCTAACCCTTAGCCTAGCCCAGAAGTGTAACCAACCACCAGCCCTACACCTTACCCTACACCGTAGCCTACTCCTGGCCCGTAAGCTGGCACTGACCCGTGCGTCAGCTCGTAGCCCGATCCTCCCACGTTTCCGTACCCTCACCTGTGCCCTAAGCCTTGCCGTTGCCTAACACTAACCCTAGCCCGGAACAGCAACCCACCAGCAGCCCTAAACCTTACCCTATGCCGTAGCCTAATCCTGGCCCGTACACTGGCACTGACCCGTACGTCAGCACGTAGCCTGAACATCCCAAGTTTCCGTACCCTCACCTGTGCCCTAAGCCTTGCCATTCCCTAACCCTAACCCTAGCCCGGAACAGAAACCCACCACGAGCCCTACACCTTACCCTACGCCGTAGCCTACTCCTGGCCCGTACGCTGGCACTGACCCGTGTGTCACAGCGTAGCCTGACCCTCCCACGTTTCCGTACCCTCACCTGTGCCCTAAGCCTTGCCGTTCCCTAACACTAACCCTAGCCTGGGAACGAAAACCCACCACCAACCCTACACCTTACTCTATGCCGTAGCCTACTCCTGGCCCGTAAGCTGGCACTGACCCGTGCGTCAGCACGTAGCCTGACCCTCCCACGTTTCCGTACCCTCACCTGTGCCCTAAGACTTGCCGTTCCCTAACCCTAACCCTAGCCTGGAATGGAAACCCACCACCAGCCCTACAACTTACCCCCAAGCCGTAGCCTATTCCTGGCCCGTACGCTGGCACTGACCCGTGAGTCAGCATGTAGCCTGACCCTCCCACGTTTGAGGACCCTCACCTGTGCCTTAAGCCTTGCCGTCCCCTAACCCTAACCCTAGCCCGGAACGCAAACCCACCAACAGCCCTACACCTTACCCCCATGCTGTAGCCTACTCCTGGCCCGTATGCTGGCACTGACCCATGCGACAGCACGTAGCCTGACCCTCCCACGTTTCCGTACCCTCACCTGTGCCCTAAGCCTTGCCGTTCCCTAACACTAACCCTAGCCTGGAACAGAAAGCCACCAGCAGCCCTACACCGTACCCTACACCGTAGCCTACTCCTGGCCCGTAAGCTGGCACTGACCCGTGCGTCAGCACGTAGCCCGATCCTCCAACGTTTCCGTAACCTCACCTGTGCCCTAAGCCTTGCAATTCCCTAACCCTAACCCTAGCCCGGAACGGAAACCCACCACGAGCCCTACACCTTACCCTACGCCGTAGCCTACTCCTGGCCCATACGCTGGCACTGACCCGTGCGTCACAACGTAGCCTGACCCTCCCACGTTTCCGTACCCTCACCTGTGCCCTAAGCCTTGCCGTTCCCTAACACTAACCCTAGCCCGGGAACGGAAACCCACAACCAGCCCTACACATTACCCTATGCCGTAGCCTACTCCTGGCCCGTAAGCTGGCACTGGCCCGGGCGTCAGCACGTAGCCCGATCCTCCCACGTTTCCGTACCCTCACCTGTGCCCTAAGCCTTGCCGTTCCATAACCCTAACCCTAGCCCGGAACGGAAACCCACCACCAGCCCTACATCTTACCCTACGCCGTAGCCTACTCCTGGCCCGTACGCTGGCACTGACCCGTGCGTCAGCACGTAGCCTGACCCTCCCACGTTTCCGTACCCTCACATGTGCCCTAAGCCTTGCCGTTCCCTAACCCTAACCCTAGCCCGGAACGGAAACCCACCAACAGCCCTACACCTTACCCTACGCCGTAGCCTACTCCTGGCCCGTACGCTGGCACTGACGCGTGCGTCACAACGTAGCCTGACCCTCCCAAGTTTCCATACACTCACCTGTGCCCTAAGCCTTGTCGTTCCCTAACACTAACCCTAGCCTGGGAATGGAAACCCACCACCAGCCTTACACCTCACCCTATGCCGTAGCCTACACCTGGCCCGTACGCTGGCACTGACCCGTGCGTCAGCACATAGCCTGACCCTCCCACGTTGCCGTACCCTCACCTGTGCCCTAAGCCTTGCCGTTCCCTAACACTAAACCTAGCCTGCGAACGAAAACCCACCACCAGCCCTACACCTTACTCTATGCCGTAGCCTACTCCTGGCCCGTAAGCTGGCACTGAACCGTGCGTCAGCACGTAGCCTGACCCTCCCACGTTTCCGTACCCTCACCTGTGCCCTAAGCCTTGCCGTTCCCTAACACTAACCCTAGCCCGGAACAGAAACCCACCAGCAGCCCTACACCTTACCCTATGCCGTAGCCTACTCCTGGCCCGTAAGCTGGCACTGACCCGGGCGTCAGCACATAGCCCGATCCTCCCACGTTTCCGTACCCTCACCTGTGCCATAAGCCTTGCCGTTCCCTAACCCTAACCGTAGCCCGGAACGGAAACCCACCACGAGCCCTACACCTTACCCTACGCCGTAGACTACTCCTGGCACGTACGCTGGCACTGACCCGTGCGTCACAACGTAGCCTGACCCTCCCACGTTTCCGTACCCTCACCTGTGCCCTAAGCCTTGCCGTTCCCTAACACTAACCCTAGCCCGGGAACGGAAACCCACCACAAGCCCTACACCTTACCCTATGCCGTAGCCTACTCCTGGCCCATACGCTGGCACTGACCCGTGCGTCAGCACGTAGCCTGACCCTCCCACGTTTCCGTACCCTCACCTGTGCCCTAAGCCTTGCCGTTCACTAACACTAACCCTAGCCTGGGAACGAAAACCCACCACCAGCCCTACACCTTACTCTATGCCGTAGCCTACTCCTGGCCCGTAAGCTGGCACTGACCCGTGCGTCAGCACGTAGCCTGACCCTCCCACGTTTCCGTACCCTCACCTGTGCCCTAAGACTTGCCGTTCCCTAACCCTAACCCTAGCCTGCAACGGAAACCCACCACCAGCCCTACAACTTACCCCCAAGCCGTAGCCTACTCCTGGCCCGTACGCTGGCACTGACCCGTGCGTCAACATGTAGCCTGACCCTCCCACGTTTGCGGACCCTCACCTGTGCCTTAAGCCTTGCCGTTCCCTAACCCTAACCCTAGCCCGGAACGCAAACCCACCAACAGCCCTACACCTTACCCCCATGCTGAAGCCTACTCCTGGCCCGTATGCTGGCACTGACCCATGCGACAACACGTAGCCTGACCCTCCCACGTTTCCGCAACCTCACCTGTGCCCTAAGCCTTGCCGTTCCCTAACACTAACCCTAGCCCGGAACAGAAACCCACAAGCAGCCCTACACCTTACCCTACACCGTAGCCTACTCCTGGCCCGTAAGCTGGCACTGACCCGTGCGTCAGCACGTAGCCCGATCCTCCCACGTTTCCGTACCCTCACCTGTGCCCTAAGACTTGCCATTCCCTAACCGTAACCCTAGCCCGTAACGGAAACCCACCACGAGCCCTACACCTAACCCTACGCCGTAGCCTACTCCTGGCCCGTACGCTGGCACTGACCCGTGCGTCACAACGTAGCCTGACCCTCCCACGTTTCCGTACCCTCACCTGTGCCCTAAGCCTTGCCGTTCACTAACACTAACCCTAGCCCGGGAACGGAAACCCACCACCAGCCCTACACCTTACCCTATGCCGTAGCCTACTCCTGGCCCGTACGCTGGCACTGACCCATGAGTCAGCACGTTGCCTGACCCTCCCACGTTTCCGTACCCTCATCTGTGCCCTAAGACTTGCCGTTCCCTAATCCTAACCCTAGCCTTGAACGGAAACCCACCACCAGCCCTACAACTTACCCCCAAGCCGTAGCCTATTCCTGGCCCGTACGCTGGCACTGACCCGTGCGTCAACACGTAGCCTGACCCTCCCACGTTTCCGTACCCTCACATGTGCCCTAAGCCTTGCCGTTCCCTATCCCTAACCCTACCCCGAAAAGGAAACACACCAACAGCCCTACACCTTACCCTAAGCTGTAGCCTACTCCTGGCCCGTACGCTGGCTCTGACCCGTGCGTCAGCACGTAGCCTGACCCTCCCACGTTTCCGTACCCTCACCTGTGCCCTAAGGCTTGCCGTTCCATAACCCTAACCCTATCCCGGAACGGAAACCCACCAACAGCCCTAAATCTTACCCCAATGCTGTAGCCTACTCCTGGCCCGTATGCTGGCACGGACCCATGCGTCAGCACGTAGCCTGACCCTCCCACATTTCCGCACCCTCACCTGTGCCCTAAACCTTGCCGTTCCCTAACCCTAACTGTAGCCCGGAAAGAAAACCCACCAGCAGCCCTACTCTTTACCCCCAAGCCGTAGCCTACTCCTAGCCCGTACGCTGGCACTGACCCGTGCGTCAGCACGTAGCCTGAACCTCCCACGTTTGCGTACCCTCACCTGTGCCCTAAGCCTTGCCGTTCCCTAACCCTAACCCTAGACTTGAACGGAAACACACCACCAGCCCTACAACTTACCCCCAAGCCGTAGCCTACTCCTGGCCCGTACGCTGGCACTGACCCGTGCGTCAGCATGTAGCCTGACCCTCCCACGTTTCCGTACCCTCACCTGTGCCCTAAGCCTTGCCGTTCCCTAAACCTAACTCTATCCCGAAACAAAAACCCACCACCAGCCTACACCATACCTTTCACTGTAGCCTACTCATGGCCCGTACACTGGCACGGAGCCGTACGTCAGCACGTAGGCCCACCCACCCACGTTTCCGTACCCTCACCTGTTCCCTAAGCCTTGCCGTTCCTTAACCCTAACCGTAGCCCGGAACGGAAACCCACCACCAGCCCTGCACCTTAACCCCAACCCTTAGCCTACTTCTGGCCTGTACGCTGGCACTGATCCGTGCGTCAGCACGTAGCCTGAACATGCCAAGTTTCCGTACCCTCACCTGTGCTCTAAGCCTTGCCGTTCCCTAACCCGAACCCTAGCCTGGAACAGAAACCCACCACCAGCCCTACACTTTACCCTACGCCGTAGCCTAATCCTGGCCCGTACGCTGGCACTGACCAGTGTGTCAGCACGTAGCCTGACCGTCCCACGTTTCCGTACCGTCACATGTGCCCTAAGCCTTGCCGTTCCCTAACCCTAACTGTAGCCCGGAAAGAAAACCCACCACCAGCCCCACACTTTACCCCCAAGCCGTAGCCTACTCCTAGCCCGTATGCTGGCACTGACCCGTGCGTCAGCACGTAGCCTGAACCTCCCACGTTTGCGTACCCTCACCTGTGCCCTAAGACTTGCCGTTCCCTAACCCTAACCCTAGCCTGGAACGGAAACCCAACACCAGCCCTACACCTTACCCTACGCCGTAGCCTACTCCTGGCCCGTACGCTGGCACTGAACCGTGCGTTAGCACGTAGCCTGACCCTCCCACGTTTCCGTACCCTCACCTGTGCCCTAAGCCTTGCCGTTCCCTAACCCTTAGCCTAGCCCAGAAGTGTAACCAACCACCAGCCCTACACCTTACCCTACACCGTAGCCTACTCCTGGCCCGTAAGCTGGCACTGACCCGTGCGTCAGCTCGTAGCCCGATCCTCCCACGTTTCCGTACCCTCACCTGTGCCCTAAGCCTTGCCGTTCCCTAACACTAACCCTAGCCTGGGAACGAAAACCCACCACCAACCCTACACCTTACTCTATGCCGTAGCCTACTCCTGGCCCGTAAGCTGGCACTGACCCGTGCGTCAGCACGTAGCCTGACCCTCCCACGTTTCCGTACCCTCACCTGTGCCCTAAGACTTGCCGTTCCCTAACCCTAACCCTAGCCTGGAAAGGAAACCCACCACCAGCCCTACAACTTACCCCCAAGCCGTAGCCTATTCCTGGCCCGTACGCTGGCACTGACCCGTGCGTCAGCATGTAGCCTGACCCTCCCACGTTTGCGGACCCTCACCTGTGCCTTAAGCCTTGCCGTCCCCTAACCCTAACCCTAGCCCGGAACGCAAACCCACCAACAGCCCTACACCTTACCCCCATGCTGTAGCCTACTCCTGGCCCGTATGCTGGCACTGACCCATGCGACAGCACGTAGCCTGACCCTCCCACGTTTCCGTACCCTCACCTGTGCCCTAAGCCTTGCCGTTCCCTAACACTAACCCTAGCCTGGAACAGAAAGCCACCAGCAGCCCTACACCGTACCCTACACCGTAGCCTACTCTTGGCCCGTAAGCTGGCACTGACCCGTGCGTCAGCACGTAGCCCGATCCTCCAACGTTTCCGTAACCTCACCTGTGCCCTAAGCCTTGCAATTCCCTAACCCTAACCCTAGCCCGGAACGGAAACCCACCACGAGCCCTACACCTTACCCTACGCCGTAGCCTACTCCTGGCCCATACTCTGGCACTGACCCGTGCGTCACAACGTAGCCTGACCCTCCCACGTTTCCGTACCCTCACCTGTGCCCTAAGCCTTGCCGTTCCCTAACACTAACCCTAGCCCGGAACAGCAACCCACCAGCAGCCCTAAACCTTACCCTATGCCGTAGCCTAATCCTGGCCCGTACGCTGGCACTGACCCATACGTCAGCACGTAGCCTGAACATCCCAAGTTTCCGTACCCTCACCTGTGCCCTAAGCCTTGCCATTCCCTAACCCTAACCCTAGCCCGGAACAGAAACCCACCACGAGCCCTACACCTTACCCTACGCCGTAGCCTACTCCTGGCCCGTACGCTGGCACTGACCCGTGTGTCACAGCGTAGCCTGACCCTCCCACGTTTCCGTACCCTCACCTGTGCCCTAAGCCTTGCCGTTCCCTAACACTAACCCTAGCCTGGGAACGAAAACCCACCACCAACCCTACACCTTACTCTATGCCGTAGCCTACTCCTGGCCCGTAAGCTGGCACTGACCCGTGCGTCAGCACGTAGCCTGACCCTCCCACGTTTCCGTACCCTCACCTGTGCCCTAAGACTTGCCGTTCCCTAACCCTAACCCTAGCCTGGAAAGGAAACCCACCACCAGCCCTACAACTTACCCCCAAGCCGTAGCCTATTCCTGGCCCGTACGCTGGCACTGACCCGTGCGTCAGCATGTAGCCTGACCCTCCCACGTTTGCGGACCCTCACCTGTGCCTTAAGCCTTGCCGTCCCCTAACCCTAACCCTAGCCCGGAACGCAAACCCACCAACAGCCCTACACCTTACCCCCATGCTGTAGCCTACTCCTGGCCCGTATGCTGGCACTGACCCATGCGACAGCACGTAGCCTGACCCTCCCACGTTTCCGTACCCTCACCTGTGCCCTAAGCCTTGCCGTTCCCTAACACTAACCCTAGCCTGGAACAAAAAGCCACCAGCAGCCCTACACCGTACCCTACACCGTAGCCTACTCTTGGCCCGTAAGCTGGCACTGACCCGTGCGTCAGCACGTAGCCCGATCCTCCAACGTTTCCGTAACCTCACCTGTGCCCTAAGCCTTGCAATTCCCTAACCCTAACCCTAGCCCGGAACGGAAACCCACCACGAGCCCTACACCTTACCCTACGCCGTAGCCTACTCCTGGCCCATACGCTGGCACTGACCCGTGCGTCACAACGTAGCCTGACCCTCCCACGTTTCCGTACCCTCACCTGTGCCCTAAGCCTTGCCGTTCCCTAACACTAACCCTAGCCCGGGAACGGAAACCCACAACCAGCCCTACACATTACCCTATGCCGTAGCCTACTCCTGGCCCGTAAGCTGGCACTGGCCCGGGCGTCAGCACGTAGCCCGATCCTCCCACGTTTCCGTACCCTCACCTGTGCCCTAAGCCTTGCCGTTCCATAACCCTAACCCTAGCCCGGAACGGAAACCCACCACCAGCCCTACACCATAACCTACACCGTAGCCTACTCCTGGCCCGTACGCTGGCACTGACCCATGTGTCAGCATGTAGCCTGACCGTCCCACGTTTCCGTACCCTCACATATGCCCTAAGCCTTGCCGTTCCCTAACCCTAACCCTAGCCCGGAACGGAAACCCACCACCAGCCCTACATCTTACCCTACGCCGTAGCCTACTCCTGGCCCGTACGCTGGCACTGACACATGTGTCAGGATGTAGCCTGACCCTCCCACGTTTCCGTACCCTCACATGTGCCCTAAGCCTTGCCGTTCCCTAACCCTAACCCTAGCCCGGAACGGAAACCCACCACCAGCCCTACATCTTACCCTACGCCGTAGCCTACTCCTGGCCCGTACTCTGGCACTGACCCGTGCGTCAGCACGTAGCCTGACCCTCCCACGTTTCCGTACCCTCACATGTGCCCTAAGCCTTGCCGTTCCCTAACCCTAACCCTAGCCCGGAACGGAAACCCACCAACAGCCCTACACCTTACCCTACGCCGTAGCCTACTCCTGGCCCGTACGCTGGCACTGACGCGTGCGTCACAACGTAGCCTGACCCTCCCAAGTTTCCATACACTCACCTGTGCCCTAAGCCTTGTCGTTCCCTAACACTAACCCTAGCCTGGGAATGGAAATCCACCACCAGCCTTACACCTCACCCTATGCCGTAGCCTACACCTGGCCCGTACGCTGGCACTGACCCGTGCGTCAGCACATAGCCTGACCCTCCCACGTTGCCGTACCCTCACCTGTGCCCTAAGCCTTGCCGTTCCCTAACACTAAACCTAGCCTGCGAACGAAAACCCACCACCAGCCCTACACCTTACTCTATGCCGTAGCCTACTCCTGGCCCGTAAGCTGGCACTGACCCGTGCGTCAGCACGTAGCCTGACCCTCCCACGTTTCCGTACCCTCACCTGTGCCCTAAGCCTTGCCGTTCCCTAACACTAACCCTAGCCCGGAACAGAAACCCACCAGCAGCCCTACACCTTACCCTATGCCGTAGCCTACTCCTGGCCCGTAAGCTGGCACTGACGCGGGCGTCAGCACGTAGCCCGATCCTCCCACGTTTCCGTACCCTCACCTGTGCCATAAGCCTTGCCGTTCCCTAACCCTAACCGTAGCCCGGAACGGAAACCCACCACGAGCCCTACACCTTACCCTACGCCGTAGACTACTCCTGGCACGTACGCTGGCACTGACCCGTGCGTCACAACGTAGCCTGACCCTCCCACGTTTCCGTACCCTCACCTGTGCCCTAAGCCTTGCCGTTCCCTAACACTAACCCTAGCCCGGGAACGGAAACCCACCACAAGCCCTACACCTTACCCTATGCCGTAGCCTACTCCTGGCCCATACGCTGGCACTGACCCGTGCGTCAGCACGTAGCCTGACCCTCCCACGTTTCCGTACCCTCACCTGTGCCCTAAGCCTTGCCGTTCACTAACACTAACCCTAGCCTGGGAACGAAAACCCACCACCAGCCCTACACCTTACTCTATGCCGTAGCCTACTCCTGGCCCGTAAGCTGGCACTGACCAGTGCGTCAGCACGTAGCCTGACCCTCCCACGTTTCCGTACCCTCACCTGTGCCCTAAGACTTGCCGTTCCCTAACCCTAACCCTAGCCTGGAAAGGAAACCCACCACCAGCCCTACAACTTACCCCCAAGCCGTAGCCTATTCCTGGCCCGTACGCTGGCACTGACCCGTGCGTCAGCATGTAGCCTGACCCTCCCACGTTTGCGGACCCTCACCTGTGCCTTAAGCCTTGCCGTCTCCTAACCCTAACCCTAGCCCGGAACGCAAACCCACCAACAGCCCTACACCTTACCCCCATGCTGTAGCCTACTCCTGGCCCGTATGCTGGCACTGACCCATGCGACAGCACGTAGCCTGACCCTCCCACGTTTCCGTACCCTCACCTGTGCCCTAAGCCTTGCCGTTCCCTAACACTAACCCTAGCCTGGAATAGAAACCCACCAGCAGCCCTACACCTTACCCTACACCGTAGCCTACTCCTGGCCCGTAAGCTGGCACTGACCCATGCGTCAGCACGTAGCCCGATCCTCCAACGTTTCTGTATCCTCACCTGTGCCCTAAGCCTTGCAATTCCCTAACCCTAACCCTAGCCCGGAACGGAAACCCACCACGAGCCCTACACCTTACCCTACGCCGTAGCCTACTCCTGGCCCATACGCTGGAACTGACCCGTGCGTCACAACGTAGCCTGACCATCCCACGTTTCCGTACCCTCACCTGTGCCCTAAGCCTTGCCGTTCCCTAACACTAACCCTAGCCCGGGAACGGAAACCCACCACCAGCCCTACACATTACCCTATGCCGTAGCCTACTCCTGGCCCGTAAGCTGGCACTGACCCGGGCGTCAGCACATAGCCCGATCCTCCCACGTTTCCGTAACCTCACCTGTGCCCTAAGCCTTGCCGTTCCATAACCCTAACCCTAGCCCGGAACGGAAACCCACCACCAGCCCTACACCATACCCTTCACCATAGCCTACTCCTGGCCCGTACGCTGGCACTGACCCATGTGTCAGCATGTAGCCTGACCCTCCCATGTTTCCGTACCCTCACCTGTGCCCTAAGCCTTGCCGTTCCCTAACCCTAACCCTAGCCCAGAACGGAAACCCACCACCAGCCCTACATCTTACCCTACGCCGTAGCCTACTCCTGGCCCGTACGCTGGCACTGACCCGTGCGTCAGCACGTAGCCTGACCCTCCCACGTTTCCGTACCGTCACATGTACCCTAAGCCTTGCCGTTCCCTAACCCTAACCCTAGCCCGGAACGGAAACCCACCACCAGCCCTACACCTTACCCTACGCCGTAGCCTACTCCTGGCCCGTACTCTGGCAATGACCCGTGCGTCAGCACATAGCCTGACCCTCCCACGTTTCCGTACCCTCACATGTGCCCTAAGCCTTGCCGTTCCCTAACCCTAACCCTAGCCCGGAACGGAAACCCACCAACAGCCCTACACCTTACCCTACGCCGTAGCCTACTCCTGGCCCGTACGCTGGCACTGACCCGTGCGTCAGCACGTAGCCTGACCCTCCCAAGTTTCCATACCCTCACCTGTGCCCTAAGCCTTGTCGTTCCCTAACACTAACCCTAGCCCGGGAATGGAAACCCACCACCAGCCCTACACCTCACCCTATGCCGTAGCCTACTCCTGGCCCGTACGCTGGCACTGACCCGTGCGTCAGCACGTAGCCTGACCCACCCACGTTTCCGTACCCTCACCTGTGCCCTAAGCCTTGCCGTTCCCTAACACTAACCCTAGCCTGCGAACGAAAACCAACCACCAGCCCTACACCTTACTCTATGCCGTAGCCTACTCCTGGCCCGTAAGCTGGCACTGACCCATGCGTCAGCACGTAGCCTGACCCTCCCACGTTTCCGTACCCTCACCTGTGCCCTAAGCCTTGCCGTTCCCTAACACTAACCCTAGCCCGGAACAGAAACCCACCAGCAGCCCTACACCTTACCCTATGCCGTAGCCTAATCCTGGCCCGTAAGCTGGCACTGACCCGGGCGTCAGCACGTAGCCCGATCCTCCCACGTTTCCGTACCCTCACCTGTGCCCTAAGCCTTGCCGTTCCCTAACCCTAACCGTAGCCCGGAACGGAAACCCACCACGAGCCCTACACCTTACCCTACGCCGTAGACTACTCCTGGCCCGTACGCTGGCACTGACCCGTGCGTCACAACGTAGCCTGACCCTCCCACGTTTCCGTACCCTCACCTCTGCCCTAAGCCTTGCCGTTCCCTAAACCTAACCCTAGACTTGAACGGAAACCCACCACCAGCCCTACAACTTACCCCCAAGCCGTAGCCTACTCCTGGCCCGTACGCTGGCACTGACCCGTGCGTCAGCATGTAGCCTGACCCTCCCACGTTTGCGGACCCTCACCTGTGCCTTAAGCCTTGCCGTCCCCTAACCCTAACCCTAGCCCGGAACGCAAACCCACCACCAGCCCTACACATTACCCTATGCCGTAGCCTACTCCTGGCCCGTAAGCTGGCACTGGCCCGGGCGTCAGCACGTAGCCCGATCCTCCCACGTTTCCGTACCCTCACCTGTGCCCTAAGCCTTGCCGTTCCATAACCCTAACCCTAGCCCGGAACGGAAACCCACCACCAGCCCTACACCATACCCTACACCGTAGCCTACTCCTGGCCCGTACGCTGGCACTGACCCATGTGTCAGCATGTAGCCTGACCCTCCCACGTTTCCGTACCCTCACATGTGCCCTAAGCCTTGCCGTTCCCTAACCCTAACCCTAGCCCGGAACGGAAACCAACCACCAACCCTACATCTTACCCTACGCCGTAGCCTACTCCTGGCCCGTACGCTGGCACTGACCCATGTGTCAGCATGTAGCCTGACCCTCCCACGTTTCCGTACCCTCACATGTGCCCTAAGCCTTGCCGTTCCCTAACCCTAACCCTAGCCCGGAACGGAAACCCACCACCAGCCCTACATCTTACCCTACGCCGTAGCCTACTCCTGGCCCGTACGCTGGCACTGACCCGTGCGTCAGCACGTAGCCTGACCCTCCCACGTTTCCGTACCCTCACATGTGCCCTAAGTCTTGCCGTTCCCTAACCCTAACCCTAGCCCGGAACGGAAACCCACCAACAGCCCTACACCTTACCCTACGCCGTAGCCTACTCCTGACCCGTACGCTGGCACTGACCCGTGCGTCACAACGTAGCCTGACCCTCCCAAGTTTCCATACACTCACCTGTGCCCTAAGCCTTGTCGTTCCCTAACATTAACCCTAGCCCGGGAATGGAAACCCACCACCAGCCCTACACCTCACCCTATGCCGTAGCCTACTCCTGGCCCGTACGCTGGCACTGACCCGTGCGTCAGCACATAGCCTGACCCTCCCACGTTTCCGTACCCTCACCTGTGCCCTAAGACTTGCCGTTCCCTAACACTAACCCTAGCCTGCGAACGAAAACCCACCACCAGCCCTACACCTTACTCTATGCCGTAGCCTACTCCTGGCCCGTAAGCTGGCACTGACCCGTACGTCAGCACGTAGCCTGACCCTCCCACGTTTCCGTACCCTCACCTGTGCCCTAAGCCTTGCCGTTCCCTAACACTAACCCTAGCCCGGAACAGAAACCCACCAGCAGCCCTACAACTTACCCTATGCCGTAGCCTACTCCTGCCCCGTAAGCTGGCACTGACCCGGGCGTCAGCACGTAGCCCGATCCTCCCACGTTTCCGTAACCTCACCTGTGCCCTAAGCCTTGCCGTTCCCTAACCCTAACCGTAGCCCGGAACGGAAACCCACCACGAGCCCTACACCTTACCCTACGCCGTAGACTACTCCTGGCACGTACGCTGGCACTGACCCGTGCGTCACAACGTAGCCTGACCCTCCCACGTTTCCGTACCCTCACCTGTGCCCTAAGCCTTGCCGTTCCCTAACACTAACCCTAGCCCGGGAACGGAAACCCACCACCAGCCCTACACCTTACCCTATGCCGTAGCCTACTCCTGGCCCGTACGCTGGCACTGACCCGTGCGTCAGCACGTAGCCTGACCCTCCCACGTTTCCGTACCCTCACCTGTGCCCTAAGCCTTGCCGTTCCCTAACACTAACCCTAGCCTGGGAACGAAAACCCACCACCAGCCCTACACCTTACTCTATGCCGTAGCCTACTCCTGGCCCGTAAGCTGGCACTGACCCGTGAGTCAGCACGTAGCCTGACCCTCCCACGTTTCCGTACCCTCACCTGTGCCCTAAGACTTGCCGTTCCCTAACCCTAACCCTAGCCTGGAAAGGAAACCCACCACCAGCCCTACAACTTACCCCCAAGCCGTAGCCTATTCCTGGCCCGTACGCTGGCAGTGACCCGTGCGTCAGCATGTAGCCTGACCCTCCCACGTTTGCGGACCCTCACCTGTGCCTTAAGCCTTGCCGTCCCCTAACCCTAACCCTAGCCCGGAACGCAAACCCACCAACAGCCCTACACCTTACCCCCATGCTGTAGCCTACTCCTGGCCCGTATGCTGGCACTGACCCATGCGACAGCACGTAGCCTGACCCTCCCACGTTTCCGTACCCTCACCTGTGCCCTAAGCCTTGCCGTTCCCTAACACTAACCCTAGCCTGGAACAGAAACCCACCAGCAGCCCTACACCTTACCCTACACCGTAGCCTACTCCTGGCCCGTAAGCTGGCACTGACCCGTGCGTCAGCACGTAGCCCGATCCTCCAACGTTTCCGTATCCTCACCTGTGCCCTAAGCCTTGCAATTCCCTAAACCTAACCCTAGCCCGGAACGGAAACCCACCACCAGCCCTACACCTTACCCTACGCCGTAGCCTACTCCTGGCCCGTACTCTGGCAATGACCCGTGCGTCAGCACGTAGCCTGACCCTCCCACGTTTCCGTACCCTCACATGTGCCCTAAGCCTTGCCGTTCCCTAACCCTAACCCTAGCCCGGAACGGAAACCCACCAACAGCCCTACACCTTACCCTACGCCGTAGCCTACTCCTGGCCCGTACGCTGGCACTGACCCGTGCGTCAGCACGTAGCCTGACCCTCCCAAGTTTCCATACCCTCACCTGTGCCCTAAGCCTTGTCGTTCCCTAACACTAACCCTAGCCCGGGAATGGAAACCCACCACCAGCCCTACACCTCACCCTATTCCGTAGCCTACTCCTGGCCCGTACGCTGGCACTGACCCGTGCATCAGCACGTAGCCTGACCCTCCCACGTTTCCGTACCCTCACCTGTGCCCTAAGCCTTGCCGTTCCCTAACACTAACCCAAGCCTGCGAACGAAAACCCACCACCAGCCCTACACCTTACTCTATGCCGTAGCCTACTCCTGGCCCGTAAGCTGGCACTGACCCGTGCGTCAGCACGTAGCCTGACCCTCCCACGTTTCCGTACCCTCACCTGTGCCCTAAGCCTTGCCGTTCCCTAACACTAACCCTAGCCCGGAACAGAAACCCACCAGCAGCCCTACACCTTACCCTATGCCGTAGCCTAATCCTGGCCCGTAAGCTGGCACTGACCCGGGCGTCAGCACGTAGCCCAATCCTCCCACGTTTCCGTACCCTCACCTGTGCCCTAAGCCTTGCCGTTCCCTAACCCTAACCGTAGCCCGGAACGGAAACCCACCACGAGCCCTACACCTTACCCTACGCCGTAGACTACTCCTGGCCCATACGCTGGCACTGACCCGTGCGTCACAACGTAGCCTGACCCTCCCACGTTTCCGTACCCTCACCTCTGCCCTAAGCCTTGCCGTTCCCTAAACCTAACCCTAGACTTGAACGGAAACCCACCACCAGCCCTACAACTTACCCCCAAGCCGTAGCCTACTCCTGGCCCGTACGCTGGCACTGACCCGTGCGTCAGCATGTAGCCTGACCCTCCCACGTTTGCGGACCCTCACCTGTGCCTTAAGCCTTGCCGTCCCCTAACCCTAACCCTAGCCCGGAACGCAAACCCACCAACAGCCCTACACCTTACCCCCATGCTGTAGCCTACTCCTGGCCCGTATGCTGGCACTGACCCATGCGACAGCACGTAGCCTGACCCTCCCACGTTTCCGTACCCTCACCTGTGCCCTAAGCATTGCCGTTCCCTAACACTAACCCTAGCCTGGAACAGAAACCCACCAGCAGCCCTACACCTTACCCTACACCGTAGCCTACTCCTGGCCCGTAAGCTGGCACTGACCCGTGCGTCAGCACGTAGCCCGATCCTCCAACGTTTCCGTAACCTCACCTGTGCCCTAAGCCTTGCAATTCCCTAACCCTAACCCTAGCCCGGAACGGAAACCCACCACGAGCCCTACACCTTACCCTACGCCGTAGCCTACTCCTGGCCCATACGCTGGCACTGACCCGTGCGTCACAACGTAGCCTGACCCTCCCACGTTTCCGTACCCTCACCTGTGCCCTAAGCCTTGCCGTTCCCTAACACTAACCCTATCCCGGGAACGGAAACCCACCACCAGCCCTACACATTACCCTATGCCGTAGCCTACTCCTGGCCCGTAAGCTGGCACTGGCCCGGGCGTCAGCACGTAGCCCGATCCTCCCACGTTTCCGTACCCTCACCTGTGCCCTAAGCCTTGCCGTTCCATAACCCTAACCCTAGCCCGGAACGGAAACCCACCACCAGCCCTACACCATACCCTACACCGTAGCCTACTCCTGGCCCGTACGCTGGCACTGACCCATGTGTCAGCATGTAGCCTGACCCTCCCACGTTTCCGTACCCTCACAAGTGCCCTAAGCCTTGCCGTTCCCTAACCCTAACCCTAGCCCGGAACGGAAACCCACCACCAACCCTACATCTTACCCTACGCCGTAGCCTACTCCTGGCCCGTACGCTGGCACTGACACATGTGTCAGCATGTAGCCTGACCCTCCCACGTTTCCGTACCCTCACATGTGCCCTAAGCCTTGCCGTTCCCTAACCCTAACCCTAGCCCGGAACGGAAACCCACCACCAGCCCTACATCTTACCCTACGCCGTAGCCTACTCCTGGCCCGTACGCTGGCACTGACCCGTGCGTCAGCACGTAGCCTGACCCTCCCACGTTTCCGTACCCTCACATGTGCCCTAAGCCTTGCCGTTCCCTAACCCTAACCCTAGCCCGGAACGGAAACCCACCAACAGCCCTACACCTTACCCTACGCCGTAGCCTACTCCTGACCCGTACGCTGGCACTGACCCGTGCGTCACAACGTAGCCTGACCCTCCCAAGTTTCCATACACTCACCTGTGCCCTAAGCCTTGTCGTTCCCTAACACTAACCCTAGCCCGGGAATGGAAACCCACCACCAGCCCTACACCTCACCCTATGCCGTAGCCTACTCCTGGCCCGTACGCTGGCACTGACCCGTGCGTCAGCACATAGCCTGACCCTCCCACGTTTCCGTACCCTCACCTGTGCCCTAAGCCTTGCCGTTCCCTAACACTAACCCTAGCCCGGAACAGCAACCCACCAGCAGCCCTAAACCTTACCCTATGCCGTAGCCTAATCCTGGCCCGTACGCTGGCACTGACCCATACGTCAGCACGTAGCCTGAACATCCCAAGTTTCCGTACCCTCACCTGTGCCCTAAGCCTTGCCATTCCCTAACCCTAACCCTAGCCCGGAACAGAAACCCACCACGAGCCCTACACCTTACCCTACGCCGTAGCCTACTCCTGGCCCGTACGCTGGCACTGACCCGTGTGTCACAGCGTAGCCTGACCCTCCCACGTTTCCGTACCCTCACCTGTGCCCTAAGCCTTGCCGTTCCCTAACACTAACCCTAGCCTGGGAACGAAAACCCACCACCAACCCTACACCTTACTCTATGCCGTAGCCTACTCCTGGCCCGTAAGCTGGCACTGACCCGTGCGTCAGCACGTAGCCTGACCCTCCCACGTTTCCGTACCCTCACCTGTGCCCTAAGACTTGCCGTTCCCTAACCCTAACCCTAGCCTGGAAAGGAAACCCACCACCAGCCCTACAACTTACCCCCAAGCCGTAGCCTATTCCTGGCCCGTACGCTGGCACTGACCCGTGCGTCAGCATGTAGCCTGACCCTCCCACGTTTGCGGACCCTCACCTGTGCCTTAAGCCTTGCCGTCCCCTAACCCTAACCCTAGCCCGGAACGCAAACCCACCAACAGCCCTACACCTTACCCCCATGCTGTAGCCTACTCCTGGCCCGTATGCTGGCACTGACCCATGCGACAGCACGTAGCCTGACCCTCCCACGTTTCCGTACCCTCACCTGTGCCCTAAGCCTTGCCGTTCCCTAACACTAACCCTAGCCTGGAACAAAAAGCCACCAGCAGCCCTACACCGTACCCTACACCGTAGCCTACTCTTGGCCCGTAAGCTGGCACTGACCCGTGCGTCAGCACGTAGCCCGATCCTCCAACGTTTCCGTAACCTCACCTGTGCCCTAAGCCTTGCAATTCCCTAACCCTAACCCTAGCCCGGAACGGAAACCCACCACGAGCCCTACACCTTACCCTACGCCGTAGCCTACTCCTGGCCCATACGCTGGCACTGACCCGTGCGTCACAACGTAGCCTGACCCTCCCACGTTTCCGTACCCTCACCTGTGCCCTAAGCCTTGCCGTTCCCTAACACTAACCCTAGCCCGGGAACGGAAACCCACAACCAGCCCTACACATTACCCTATGCCGTAGCCTACTCCTGGCCCGTAAGCTGGCACTGGCCCGGGCGTCAGCACGTAGCCCGATCCTCCCACGTTTCCGTACCCTCACCTGTGCCCTAAGCCTTGCCGTTCCATAACCCTAACCCTAGCCCGGAACGGAAACCCACCACCAGCCCTACACCATAACCTACACCGTAGCCTACTCCTGGCCCGTACGCTGGCACTGACCCATGTGTCAGCATGTAGCCTGACCGTCCCACGTTTCCGTACCCTCACATATGCCCTAAGCCTTGCCGTTCCCTAACCCTAACCCTAGCCCGGAACGGAAACCCACCACCAGCCCTACATCTTACCCTACGCCGTAGCCTACTCCTGGCCCGTACGCTGGCACTGACACATGTGTCAGGATGTAGCCTGACCCTCCCACGTTTCCGTACCCTCACATGTGCCCTAAGCCTTGCCGTTCCCTAACCCTAACCCTAGCCCGGAACGGAAACCCACCACCAGCCCTACATCTTACCCTACGCCGTAGCCTACTCCTGGCCCGTACTCTGGCACTGACCCGTGCGTCAGCACGTAGCCTGACCCTCCCACGTTTCCGTACCCTCACATGTGCCCTAAGCCTTGCCGTTCCCTAACCCTAACCCTAGCCCGGAACGGAAACCCACCAACAGCCCTACACCTTACCCTACGCCGTAGCCTACTCCTGGCCCGTACGCTGGCACTGACGCGTGCGTCACAACGTAGCCTGACCCTCCCAAGTTTCCATACACTCACCTGTGCCCTAAGCCTTGTCGTTCCCTAACACTAACCCTAGCCTGGGAATGGAAATCCACCACCAGCCTTACACCTCACCCTATGCCGTAGCCTACACCTGGCCCGTACGCTGGCACTGACCCGTGCGTCAGCACATAGCCTGACCCTCCCACGTTGCCGTACCCTCACCTGTGCCCTAAGCCTTGCCGTTCCCTAACACTAAACCTAGCCTGCGAACGAAAACCCACCACCAGCCCTACACCTTACTCTATGCCGTAGCCTACTCCTGGCCCGTAAGCTGGCACTGACCCGTGCGTCAGCACGTAGCCTGACCCTCCCACGTTTCCGTACCCTCACCTGTGCCCTAAGCCTTGCCGTTCCCTAACACTAACCCTAGCCCGGAACAGAAACCCACCAGCAGCCCTACACCTTACCCTATGCCGTAGCCTACTCCTGGCCCGTAAGCTGGCACTGACGCGGGCGTCAGCACGTAGCCCGATCCTCCCACGTTTCCGTACCCTCACCTGTGCCATAAGCCTTGCCGTTCCCTAACCCTAACCGTAGCCCGGAACGGAAACCCACCACGAGCCCTACACCTTACCCTACGCCGTAGACTACTCCTGGCACGTACGCTGGCACTGACCCGTGCGTCACAACGTAGCCTGACCCTCCCACGTTTCCGTACCCTCACCTGTGCCCTAAGCCTTGCCGTTCCCTAACACTAACCCTAGCCCGGGAACGGAAACCCACCACAAGCCCTACACCTTACCCTATGCCGTAGCCTACTCCTGGCCCATACGCTGGCACTGACCCGTGCGTCAGCACGTAGCCTGACCCTCCCACGTTTCCGTACCCTCACCTGTGCCCTAAGCCTTGCCGTTCACTAACACTAACCCTAGCCTGGGAACGAAAACCCACCACCAGCCCTACACCTTACTCTATGCCGTAGCCTACTCCTGGCCCGTAAGCTGGCACTGACCAGTGCGTCAGCACGTAGCCTGACCCTCCCACGTTTCCGTACCCTCACCTGTGCCCTAAGACTTGCCGTTCCCTAACCCTAACCCTAGCCTGGAAAG
Organism: Mesoplodon mirus; assembly: GCF_964341445.2. Taxonomy (NCBI): domain Eukaryota; kingdom Metazoa; phylum Chordata; class Mammalia; order Artiodactyla; family Ziphiidae; genus Mesoplodon; species Mesoplodon mirus. The sequence goes on along the minus strand of NC_138987.1, from coordinate 103,080,727 downwards.
GAAACCCACCACCAGCCCTACAACTTACCCCCAAGCCGTAGCCTATTCCTGGCCCGTACGCTGGCACTGACCCGTGCGTCAGCATGTAGCCTGACCCTCCCACGTTTGCGGACCCTCACCTGTGCCTTAAGCCTTGCCGTCTCCTAACCCTAACCCTAGCCCGGAACGCAAACCCACCAACAGCCCTACACCTTACCCCCATGCTGTAGCCTACTCCTGGCCCGTATGCTGGCACTGACCCATGCGACAGCACGTAGCCTGACCCTCCCACGTTTCCGTACCCTCACCTGTGCCCTAAGCCTTGCCGTTCCCTAACACTAACCCTAGCCTGGAATAGAAACCCACCAGCAGCCCTACACCTTACCCTACACCGTAGCCTACTCCTGGCCCGTAAGCTGGCACTGACCCATGCGTCAGCACGTAGCCCGATCCTCCAACGTTTCTGTATCCTCACCTGTGCCCTAAGCCTTGCAATTCCCTAACCCTAACCCTAGCCCGGAACGGAAACCCACCACGAGCCCTACACCTTACCCTACGCCGTAGCCTACTCCTGGCCCATACGCTGGAACTGACCCGTGCGTCACAACGTAGCCTGACCATCCCACGTTTCCGTACCCTCACCTGTGCCCTAAGCCTTGCCGTTCCCTAACACTAACCCTAGCCCGGGAACGGAAACCCACCACCAGCCCTACACATTACCCTATGCCGTAGCCTACTCCTGGCCCGTAAGCTGGCACTGACCCGGGCGTCAGCACATAGCCCGATCCTCCCACGTTTCCGTAACCTCACCTGTGCCCTAAGCCTTGCCGTTCCATAACCCTAACCCTAGCCCGGAACGGAAACCCACCACCAGCCCTACACCATACCCTTCACCATAGCCTACTCCTGGCCCGTACGCTGGCACTGACCCATGTGTCAGCATGTAGCCTGACCCTCCCATGTTTCCGTACCCTCACCTGTGCCCTAAGCCTTGCCGTTCCCTAACCCTAACCCTAGCCCAGAACGGAAACCCACCACCAGCCCTACATCTTACCCTACGCCGTAGCCTACTCCTGGCCCGTACGCTGGCACTGACCCGTGCGTCAGCACGTAGCCTGACCCTCCCACGTTTCCGTACCGTCACATGTACCCTAAGCCTTGCCGTTCCCTAACCCTAACCCTAGCCCGGAACGGAAACCCACCACCAGCCCTACACCTTACCCTACGCCGTAGCCTACTCCTGGCCCGTACTCTGGCAATGACCCGTGCGTCAGCACATAGCCTGACCCTCCCACGTTTCCGTACCCTCACATGTGCCCTAAGCCTTGCCGTTCCCTAACCCTAACCCTAGCCCGGAACGGAAACCCACCAACAGCCCTACACCTTACCCTACGCCGTAGCCTACTCCTGGCCCGTACGCTGGCACTGACCCGTGCGTCAGCACGTAGCCTGACCCTCCCAAGTTTCCATACCCTCACCTGTGCCCTAAGCCTTGTCGTTCCCTAACACTAACCCTAGCCCGGGAATGGAAACCCACCACCAGCCCTACACCTCACCCTATGCCGTAGCCTACTCCTGGCCCGTACGCTGGCACTGACCCGTGCGTCAGCACGTAGCCTGACCCACCCACGTTTCCGTACCCTCACCTGTGCCCTAAGCCTTGCCGTTCCCTAACACTAACCCTAGCCTGCGAACGAAAACCAACCACCAGCCCTACACCTTACTCTATGCCGTAGCCTACTCCTGGCCCGTAAGCTGGCACTGACCCATGCGTCAGCACGTAGCCTGACCCTCCCACGTTTCCGTACCCTCACCTGTGCCCTAAGCCTTGCCGTTCCCTAACACTAACCCTAGCCCGGAACAGAAACCCACCAGCAGCCCTACACCTTACCCTATGCCGTAGCCTAATCCTGGCCCGTAAGCTGGCACTGACCCGGGCGTCAGCACGTAGCCCGATCCTCCCACGTTTCCGTACCCTCACCTGTGCCCTAAGCCTTGCCGTTCCCTAACCCTAACCGTAGCCCGGAACGGAAACCCACCACGAGCCCTACACCTTACCCTACGCCGTAGACTACTCCTGGCCCGTACGCTGGCACTGACCCGTGCGTCACAACGTAGCCTGACCCTCCCACGTTTCCGTACCCTCACCTCTGCCCTAAGCCTTGCCGTTCCCTAAACCTAACCCTAGACTTGAACGGAAACCCACCACCAGCCCTACAACTTACCCCCAAGCCGTAGCCTACTCCTGGCCCGTACGCTGGCACTGACCCGTGCGTCAGCATGTAGCCTGACCCTCCCACGTTTGCGGACCCTCACCTGTGCCTTAAGCCTTGCCGTCCCCTAACCCTAACCCTAGCCCGGAACGCAAACCCACCACCAGCCCTACACATTACCCTATGCCGTAGCCTACTCCTGGCCCGTAAGCTGGCACTGGCCCGGGCGTCAGCACGTAGCCCGATCCTCCCACGTTTCCGTACCCTCACCTGTGCCCTAAGCCTTGCCGTTCCATAACCCTAACCCTAGCCCGGAACGGAAACCCACCACCAGCCCTACACCATACCCTACACCGTAGCCTACTCCTGGCCCGTACGCTGGCACTGACCCATGTGTCAGCATGTAGCCTGACCCTCCCACGTTTCCGTACCCTCACATGTGCCCTAAGCCTTGCCGTTCCCTAACCCTAACCCTAGCCCGGAACGGAAACCAACCACCAACCCTACATCTTACCCTACGCCGTAGCCTACTCCTGGCCCGTACGCTGGCACTGACCCATGTGTCAGCATGTAGCCTGACCCTCCCACGTTTCCGTACCCTCACATGTGCCCTAAGCCTTGCCGTTCCCTAACCCTAACCCTAGCCCGGAACGGAAACCCACCACCAGCCCTACATCTTACCCTACGCCGTAGCCTACTCCTGGCCCGTACGCTGGCACTGACCCGTGCGTCAGCACGTAGCCTGACCCTCCCACGTTTCCGTACCCTCACATGTGCCCTAAGTCTTGCCGTTCCCTAACCCTAACCCTAGCCCGGAACGGAAACCCACCAACAGCCCTACACCTTACCCTACGCCGTAGCCTACTCCTGACCCGTACGCTGGCACTGACCCGTGCGTCACAACGTAGCCTGACCCTCCCAAGTTTCCATACACTCACCTGTGCCCTAAGCCTTGTCGTTCCCTAACATTAACCCTAGCCCGGGAATGGAAACCCACCACCAGCCCTACACCTCACCCTATGCCGTAGCCTACTCCTGGCCCGTACGCTGGCACTGACCCGTGCGTCAGCACATAGCCTGACCCTCCCACGTTTCCGTACCCTCACCTGTGCCCTAAGACTTGCCGTTCCCTAACACTAACCCTAGCCTGCGAACGAAAACCCACCACCAGCCCTACACCTTACTCTATGCCGTAGCCTACTCCTGGCCCGTAAGCTGGCACTGACCCGTACGTCAGCACGTAGCCTGACCCTCCCACGTTTCCGTACCCTCACCTGTGCCCTAAGCCTTGCCGTTCCCTAACACTAACCCTAGCCCGGAACAGAAACCCACCAGCAGCCCTACAACTTACCCTATGCCGTAGCCTACTCCTGCCCCGTAAGCTGGCACTGACCCGGGCGTCAGCACGTAGCCCGATCCTCCCACGTTTCCGTAACCTCACCTGTGCCCTAAGCCTTGCCGTTCCCTAACCCTAACCGTAGCCCGGAACGGAAACCCACCACGAGCCCTACACCTTACCCTACGCCGTAGACTACTCCTGGCACGTACGCTGGCACTGACCCGTGCGTCACAACGTAGCCTGACCCTCCCACGTTTCCGTACCCTCACCTGTGCCCTAAGCCTTGCCGTTCCCTAACACTAACCCTAGCCCGGGAACGGAAACCCACCACCAGCCCTACACCTTACCCTATGCCGTAGCCTACTCCTGGCCCGTACGCTGGCACTGACCCGTGCGTCAGCACGTAGCCTGACCCTCCCACGTTTCCGTACCCTCACCTGTGCCCTAAGCCTTGCCGTTCCCTAACACTAACCCTAGCCTGGGAACGAAAACCCACCACCAGCCCTACACCTTACTCTATGCCGTAGCCTACTCCTGGCCCGTAAGCTGGCACTGACCCGTGAGTCAGCACGTAGCCTGACCCTCCCACGTTTCCGTACCCTCACCTGTGCCCTAAGACTTGCCGTTCCCTAACCCTAACCCTAGCCTGGAAAGGAAACCCACCACCAGCCCTACAACTTACCCCCAAGCCGTAGCCTATTCCTGGCCCGTACGCTGGCAGTGACCCGTGCGTCAGCATGTAGCCTGACCCTCCCACGTTTGCGGACCCTCACCTGTGCCTTAAGCCTTGCCGTCCCCTAACCCTAACCCTAGCCCGGAACGCAAACCCACCAACAGCCCTACACCTTACCCCCATGCTGTAGCCTACTCCTGGCCCGTATGCTGGCACTGACCCATGCGACAGCACGTAGCCTGACCCTCCCACGTTTCCGTACCCTCACCTGTGCCCTAAGCCTTGCCGTTCCCTAACACTAACCCTAGCCTGGAACAGAAACCCACCAGCAGCCCTACACCTTACCCTACACCGTAGCCTACTCCTGGCCCGTAAGCTGGCACTGACCCGTGCGTCAGCACGTAGCCCGATCCTCCAACGTTTCCGTATCCTCACCTGTGCCCTAAGCCTTGCAATTCCCTAAACCTAACCCTAGCCCGGAACGGAAACCCACCACCAGCCCTACACCTTACCCTACGCCGTAGCCTACTCCTGGCCCGTACTCTGGCAATGACCCGTGCGTCAGCACGTAGCCTGACCCTCCCACGTTTCCGTACCCTCACATGTGCCCTAAGCCTTGCCGTTCCCTAACCCTAACCCTAGCCCGGAACGGAAACCCACCAACAGCCCTACACCTTACCCTACGCCGTAGCCTACTCCTGGCCCGTACGCTGGCACTGACCCGTGCGTCAGCACGTAGCCTGACCCTCCCAAGTTTCCATACCCTCACCTGTGCCCTAAGCCTTGTCGTTCCCTAACACTAACCCTAGCCCGGGAATGGAAACCCACCACCAGCCCTACACCTCACCCTATTCCGTAGCCTACTCCTGGCCCGTACGCTGGCACTGACCCGTGCATCAGCACGTAGCCTGACCCTCCCACGTTTCCGTACCCTCACCTGTGCCCTAAGCCTTGCCGTTCCCTAACACTAACCCAAGCCTGCGAACGAAAACCCACCACCAGCCCTACACCTTACTCTATGCCGTAGCCTACTCCTGGCCCGTAAGCTGGCACTGACCCGTGCGTCAGCACGTAGCCTGACCCTCCCACGTTTCCGTACCCTCACCTGTGCCCTAAGCCTTGCCGTTCCCTAACACTAACCCTAGCCCGGAACAGAAACCCACCAGCAGCCCTACACCTTACCCTATGCCGTAGCCTAATCCTGGCCCGTAAGCTGGCACTGACCCGGGCGTCAGCACGTAGCCCAATCCTCCCACGTTTCCGTACCCTCACCTGTGCCCTAAGCCTTGCCGTTCCCTAACCCTAACCGTAGCCCGGAACGGAAACCCACCACGAGCCCTACACCTTACCCTACGCCGTAGACTACTCCTGGCCCATACGCTGGCACTGACCCGTGCGTCACAACGTAGCCTGACCCTCCCACGTTTCCGTACCCTCACCTCTGCCCTAAGCCTTGCCGTTCCCTAAACCTAACCCTAGACTTGAACGGAAACCCACCACCAGCCCTACAACTTACCCCCAAGCCGTAGCCTACTCCTGGCCCGTACGCTGGCACTGACCCGTGCGTCAGCATGTAGCCTGACCCTCCCACGTTTGCGGACCCTCACCTGTGCCTTAAGCCTTGCCGTCCCCTAACCCTAACCCTAGCCCGGAACGCAAACCCACCAACAGCCCTACACCTTACCCCCATGCTGTAGCCTACTCCTGGCCCGTATGCTGGCACTGACCCATGCGACAGCACGTAGCCTGACCCTCCCACGTTTCCGTACCCTCACCTGTGCCCTAAGCATTGCCGTTCCCTAACACTAACCCTAGCCTGGAACAGAAACCCACCAGCAGCCCTACACCTTACCCTACACCGTAGCCTACTCCTGGCCCGTAAGCTGGCACTGACCCGTGCGTCAGCACGTAGCCCGATCCTCCAACGTTTCCGTAACCTCACCTGTGCCCTAAGCCTTGCAATTCCCTAACCCTAACCCTAGCCCGGAACGGAAACCCACCACGAGCCCTACACCTTACCCTACGCCGTAGCCTACTCCTGGCCCATACGCTGGCACTGACCCGTGCGTCACAACGTAGCCTGACCCTCCCACGTTTCCGTACCCTCACCTGTGCCCTAAGCCTTGCCGTTCCCTAACACTAACCCTATCCCGGGAACGGAAACCCACCACCAGCCCTACACATTACCCTATGCCGTAGCCTACTCCTGGCCCGTAAGCTGGCACTGGCCCGGGCGTCAGCACGTAGCCCGATCCTCCCACGTTTCCGTACCCTCACCTGTGCCCTAAGCCTTGCCGTTCCATAACCCTAACCCTAGCCCGGAACGGAAACCCACCACCAGCCCTACACCATACCCTACACCGTAGCCTACTCCTGGCCCGTACGCTGGCACTGACCCATGTGTCAGCATGTAGCCTGACCCTCCCACGTTTCCGTACCCTCACAAGTGCCCTAAGCCTTGCCGTTCCCTAACCCTAACCCTAGCCCGGAACGGAAACCCACCACCAACCCTACATCTTACCCTACGCCGTAGCCTACTCCTGGCCCGTACGCTGGCACTGACACATGTGTCAGCATGTAGCCTGACCCTCCCACGTTTCCGTACCCTCACATGTGCCCTAAGCCTTGCCGTTCCCTAACCCTAACCCTAGCCCGGAACGGAAACCCACCACCAGCCCTACATCTTACCCTACGCCGTAGCCTACTCCTGGCCCGTACGCTGGCACTGACCCGTGCGTCAGCACGTAGCCTGACCCTCCCACGTTTCCGTACCCTCACATGTGCCCTAAGCCTTGCCGTTCCCTAACCCTAACCCTAGCCCGGAACGGAAACCCACCAACAGCCCTACACCTTACCCTACGCCGTAGCCTACTCCTGACCCGTACGCTGGCACTGACCCGTGCGTCACAACGTAGCCTGACCCTCCCAAGTTTCCATACACTCACCTGTGCCCTAAGCCTTGTCGTTCCCTAACACTAACCCTAGCCCGGGAATGGAAACCCACCACCAGCCCTACACCTCACCCTATGCCGTAGCCTACTCCTGGCCCGTACGCTGGCACTGACCCGTGCGTCAGCACATAGCCTGACCCTCCCACGTTTCCGTACCCTCACCTGTGCCCTAAGCCTTGCCGTTCCCTAACACTAACCCTAGCCTGCGAACGAAAACCCACCACCAGCCCTACACCTTACTCTATGCCGTAGCCTACTCCTGGCCCGTAAGCTGGCACTGACCCGTACGTCAGCACGTAGCCTGACCCTCCCACGTTTCCGTACCCTCACCTGTGCCCTAAGCCTTGCCGTTCCCTAACACTAACCCTAGCCCGGAACAGAAACCCACCAGCAGCCCTACACCTTACCCTATGCCGTAGCCTACTCCTGCCCCGTAAGCTGGCACTGACCCGGGCGTCAGCACGTAGCCCGATCCTCCCACGTTTCCGTACCCTCACCTGTGCCCTAAGCCTTGCCGTTCCCTAACCCTAACCGTAGCCCGGAACGGAAACCCACCACGAGCCCTACACCTTACCCTACGCCGTAGACTACTCCTGGCACGTACGCTGGCACTGACCCGTGCGTCACAACGTAGCCTGACCCTCCCACGTTTCCGTACCCTCACCTGTGCCCTAAGCCTTGCCGTTCCCTAACACTAACCCTAGCCCGGGAACGGAAACCCACCACCAGCCCTACACCTTACCCTATGCCGTAGCCTACTCCCGGCCCGTACGCTGGCACTGACCCGTGCGTCAGCACGTAGCCTGACCCTCCCACGTTTCCGTACCCTCACCTGTGCCCTAAGCCTTGCCGTTCCCTAACACTAACCCTAGCCTGGGAACGAAAACCCACCACCAGCCCTACACCTTACTCTATGCCGTAGCCTACTCCTGGCCCGTAAGCTGGCACTGACCCGTGCGTCAGCACGTAGCCTGACCCTCCCACGTTTCCGTACCCTCACCTGTGCCCTAAGACTTGCCGTTCCCTAACCCTAACCCTAGCCTGGAAAGGAAACCCACCACCAGCCCTACAACTTACCCCCAAGCCGTAGCCTATTCCTGGCCCGTACGCTGGCACTGACCCGTGCGTCAGCATGTAGCCTGACCCTCCCACGTTTGCGGACCCTCACCTGTGCCTTAAGCCTTGCCGTCCCCTAACCCTAACCCTAGCCCGGAACGCAAACCCACCAACAGCCCTACACCTTACCCCCATGCTGTAGCCTTCTCCTGGCCCGTATGCTGGCACTGACCCATGCGACAGCACGTAGCCTGACCCTCCCACGTTTCCGTACCCTCACCTGTGCCCTAAGCCTTGCCGTTCCTTAACACTAACCCTAGCCTGGAACAGAAACCCACCAGCAGCCCTACACCTTACCCTACACCGTAGCCTACTCCTGGCCCGTAAGCTGGCACTGACCCGTGCGTCAGCACGTAGCCCGATCCTCCAACGTTTCCGTATCCTCACCTGTGCCCTAAGCCTTGCAATTCCCTAACCCTAACCCTAGCCCGGAACGGAAACCCACCACGAGCCCTACACCTTACCCTACGCCGTAGCCTACTCCTGGCCCATAAGCTGGAACTGACCCGTGCGTCACAACGTAGCCTGACCATCCCACGTTTCCGTACCCTCACCTGTGCCCTAAGCCTTGCCGTTCCCTAACACTAACCCTAGCCCGGGAACGGAAACCCACCACCAGCCCTACACATTACCCTATGCCGTAGCCTACTCCTGGCCCGTAAGCTGGCACTGACCCGGGCGTCAGCACGTAGCCCGATCCTCCCACGTTTCCGTAACCTCACCTGTGCCCTAAGCCTTGCCGTTCCATAACCCTAACCCTAGCCCGGAACGGAAACCCACCACCAGCCCTACACCATACACTACACCGTAGCCTACTCCTGGCCCGTACGCTGGCACTGACCCATGTGTCAGCATGTAGCCTGAGCCTCCCACGTTTCCGTACCCTCACATGTGCCCTAAGCCTTGCCGTTCCCTAACACTAACCCTAGCCCAGAACGGAAACCCACCACCAGCCCTACATCTTACCCTACGCCGTAGCCTACTCCTGGCCCGTACGCTGGCACTGACCCGTGCGTCAGCACGTAGCCTGACCCTCCCACGTTTCCGTACCGTCACATGTACCCTAAGCCTTGCCGTTCCCTAACCCTAACCCTAGCCCGGAACGGAAACCCACCACCAGCCCTACACCTTACCCTACGCCGTAGCCTACTCCTGGCCCGTACTCTGGCACTGACCCGTGCGTCAGCACGTAGCCTGACCCTCCCACGTTTCCGTACCCTCACATGTGCCCTAAGCCTTGCCGTTCCCTAACCCTAACCCTAGCCCGGAACGGAAACCCACCAACAGCCCTACACCTTACCCTACGCCGTAGACTACTCCTGGCCCGTACGCTGGCACTGACCCGTGCGTCAGCACGTAGCCTGACCCTCCCAAGTTTCCATACCCTCACCTGTGCCCTAAGCCTTGTCGTTCCCTAACACTAACCCTAGCCCGGGAATGGAAACCCACCACCAGCCCTACACCTCACCCTATGCCGTAGCCTACTCCTGGCCCGTACGCTGGCACTGACTCGTACGTCAGCACGTAGCCTGACCCTCCCACGTTTCCGTACCCTCACCTGTGCCCTAAGCCTTGCCGTTCCCTAACCCTAACCGTAGCCCGGAACGGAAACCCACCACGAGCCCTACACCTTACCCTACGCCGTAGACTACTCCTGGCCCGTATGCTGGCACTGACCCGTGCGTCACAACGTAGCCTGACCCTCCCACGTTTCCGTACCCTCACCTGTGCCCTAAGCCTTGCCGTTCCCTAACCCTAACCCTAGACTTGAACGGAAACCCACCACCAGCCCTACAACTTACCCCCAAGCCTTAGCCTACTCCTGGCCCGTACGCTGGCACTGACCCGTGCGTCAGCATGTAGCCTGACCCTCCCACGTTTCCGTACCCTCACCTGTGCCCTAAGCCTTGCCGTTCCCTAACCCTAACCCTAGCACGGAACGGAAACCCACCACCAGCCCTAAACCATTCCCTACGCCGTAGCCTACTCCTAGCCCGAACGCTGGCAGTGACCCGTGCGTCAGCATGTAGCCTGACCCTCCCACGTTTCCGTACCCTCACCTGTGCCCTAAGCCTTGCCGTTCCCTAACCCTAACCCTACCCCGGAACGTAAACCCACCACCAGCCTTAAACCTTACCCTACGCCGTAGCCTACTCCTGGCCCGTACGCTGGCACTGACCCTTGCATCAGCACGTAGCCTGAGCCTCCCACGTTTCGGTACCCTCACCTGTGCCCTAAGCCTTGCCATTCCCTAACCCTAACCCTAGCCCAGAACGGAAACCCACCACCAGCCCTACACCATACCCTACACCGTAGCCTAATCCTGGCCCGTACGCTGGCACTGACCCATGTGTCAGCTCATAGCCTGACCCACCCACGTTTCCGTACCCTCACCTGTGCCCTAAGCCTTGCCTTTTCCTAAACCTAACTCTATCCTGAAACAGAAACCCACCACCAGCCTACACCATACCTTTCACTCTAGCCTACTCATGGCCCGTACACTGGCACGGAGCCGTATGTCAGCACGTAGGCCCACCCACCCACGTTTCCGTACCCTCACCTGTTCCCTAAGCCTTGCCGTTCCTTAACCCTAACCGTAGCCCGGAACGGAAACCCACCACCAGCCCTGCACCTTAACCCCAAGCCTTAGCCTACTTCTGGCCTGTACGCTGGCACTGACCCGTGCGTCAGCATGTAGCCTGAACATGCCAAGTTTCGGTACCCTCACCTGTGCTCTAAGCCTTGCCGTTCCCTAACCCGTACCCTAGCCTGGAACAGAAACCCACCACCAGCCCTACACTTTACCCTACGGCGTAGCCTAATCCTGGCCCGTACGCTGGCACTGACCAGTGTGTCAGCACGTAGCCTGACCGTCCCACGTTTCCGTACCCTCACATGTGCCCTAAGCCTTGCCATTTCCTAACCCTAACCCTATCCCGGAACGGAAACCCACCACCAGCCCTACACTTTACCCTACGCCGTAGCCTACTCCTGGCCCGTACGCTGGCACTGACCCGTGCGTCAGCACGTAGCCTGACCCTCCCACGTTTGCGGACCCTCACCTGTGCCTTAAGCCTTGCCGTTCCATAACCCTAACCCTAGCCCGGAATGGAAACCAACCACAAGCCCTACACCATACCCTACACCGTAGCCTACTCCTAGCCCGTACGCTGGCACTGACCCATGTGTCAGCACGTAGCCCGACACTCCCACGTTTCCGCACCCTCACCTGTGCCCTAAACCTTGCCGTTCCCTAACCCTAACCCTAGCCCGGAACGAAAACACACCACCAGCCCTACACTTTACCCCAAGCCGTAGGCTACTCCTAGCCCGTACGCTGGCAGTGACCCATGCGTCAGCACGTAGCCTGAACCTCCCACGTTTGCGTACCCTCACCTGTGCCCTAAGCCTTGCCGTTCCCTAACCCTAACCCTAGCCAGGAACGGAAACCCACCACCAGCCCTACACCTTACCCTACGCCGTAGCCTACTCCTGGCCCGTACGCTGGCACGGACTCGTGTGTTAGCACGTAGCCTGACCCTCCCATGTTTCCGTACCCTCACCTGTGCCCTAAGCCTTGCCGTTCCCTAACCCTTAGCCTAGCCCGGAACTGTAACCCACCACCAGCCCTACACCTTACCCTACGCCGTAGCCTACTCCTGGCCCGTAAGCTGGCACTGACCCGTGCGTCAGCACGTAGCCCGACCCTCCAACGTTGCCGTACCCTCACCTGTGCCCTAAGCCTTGCCATTCCCTAACACTAACCCTAGCCCGGAACAGAAACCCACCACCATCCCTAAACCTTACCCTATGCCGTAGCCTACTCCTGGCCCGTACGCTGGCACTGACCCGTACGTCAGCACGTAGCCTGACCCTCCCACGTTTCCGTACCCTCACCTGTACCCTAAGCCTTGCCGTTCCCTAACCCTAACCCTAGCCCGGAACGGAAACCCACCACCAGCCCTACACCTTACCGCCAAGCCGTAGCCTACTCCTGGCCCGTACGCTGGCACTGACCCGTGCGTCACAGTGTAGCCTGACCTTCCCACGTTTCCGTAACCTCACCTGTGCCCTAAGCCTTGTCGTTCCCTAACACTAACCCTAGCCCGGGAACGGAAACCCACCACCAGCCCTACACCTTACCTTATGCCGTAGCCTACTCCTGGCCCGTACGCTGGCACTGACCCGTGCGTCAGCACGTAGCCTGACCCTCCCACGTTTCCGTACCCTCACCTGTGCACTAAGCCTTGCCGTTCCCTAACACTAACCCTAGCCTTGGAACGAAAACCCACCACCAGCCCTACACCTTACCCTATGCCGTAGCCTACTCCTGGCCCGTAAGCTGGCACTGACCCGGGCGTCAGCACGTAGCCCGATCCTCCCACGTTTCCGTACCCTCACCTGTGCCCTAAGCCTTGCCGTTCCCTAACCCTAACCGTAGCCCGAAACGGAAACCCACCACGAGCCCTACACCTTACCCTACGTCGTAGACTACTCCTGGCCCGTACGCTGGCACTGACCCGTGCGTCACAACGTAGCCTGACCCTCCCACGTTTCCGTACCCTCACCTGTGCCCTAAGCCTTGCCGTTCCCTAACACTAACCCTAGCCAGGGAACGGAAACCCACCACCAGCCCTACACCTTGCCCTATGCCGTAGCCTACTCCTGGCCCGTACGCTTGCACTGACACGTGCGTCAGCACGTAGCCTCACCCTCCCACGTTTACGTACCCTCACCTGTGCCCTAAGACTTGCCGTTCCCTAACCCTAACCCTAGCCTTGAACGGAAACCCACCACCAGCCCTACAACTTACCCCCAAGCCGTAGCCTACTCCTGGCTCGTACGCTGGCACTGACCCGTGCGTCAGCATGTAGCCTGACCCTCCCACGTTTGCGGACCCTCACCTGTGCCTTAAGCCTTGCCCTACCCTAACCCTAACCCTAGCCCGGAACGCAAACCCACCACCAGCCCTACACCATACCCTACACCGTAGCCTACTCCTGGCCCGTACGCTGGCACTGAACCATGTGTCAGCACGTAGCCTGACCCTCCCACGTTTCCGTACCCTCACATGTGCCCTAAGCCTTGCCGTTTCCTAACCCTAACCCTAGCCTTGAACGGAAACCCACCACCAGCCCTACACCTTACCCTACGCCGTAGCCTACTCCTGGCCCGTACGCTGGCACTGACCCGTGCGTGAGCACGTAGACTGACCCTCCCACGTTCCCGTACCCTCACCTGTGCCCTAAGCCTTGCTGTTCCCTAACCCTTAGCCTAGCCCGAAACTGTAACCCACCACCAGCCCTACACCTTACCCTACACCGTAGCCTACTCCTTGCCCGTAAGCTGGCACTGACCCGTGCGTCAGCACGTAGCCCGATCCTCCCACGTTTCCATACCCTCACCGGTGCCCTAAGCCTTGCCGTTCCCTAACACTAACCCTAGCATGGAACAGAAACCCACCAGCAGCCCTACACCTTACCCTATGCCGTAGCCTACTCCTGGCCCGTAAGCTGGCACTGACCCGGGCGTCAGCACGTAGCCCGATCCTCCCACGTTTCCGTACCCTCACCTGTGCCCTAAGCCTTGCCGTTCCATAACCCTAACCCTAGCCCGGAATGGAAACCCACCACCAGCCCTACACCATACCCTACACCGTAGCCTACTCCTGGCCCGTACGCTGGCACTGACCCATGTGTCAGCATGTAGCCTGACCCTCCCACGTTTCCGTACCCTCACATGTGCCCTAAGCCTTGCCGTTCCCTAACCCTGACCCTACCCCGGAACGGAAACCCACCACCAGCCCTACATCTTACCCTACGCCGTAGCCTACTCCTGGCCCGTACGCTGGCACTGACCCGTGCGTCAGCACGTAGCCTAACCCTCCCAAGTTTCCATACCCTCACTTGTGCCCTAAGCCTTGCCGTTCCATAACCCTAACCCTAGCCAGATACGGAAACCCACCAACAGCCCTACACCTTACCCCCAAGCTGTAGCCTACTCCTGGCCCGTATGCTGGCACTGACCCATGCATAAGCACGTAGGCCGACACTCCCACGTTTCCGCACCCTCACCTGTGCCCTAAACCTTGCCGTTCCCTAACCCTAACCCTATCCCGGAACGGAAACCCACCACCAGCCCTACACTTTACCCTACACCGTAGCCTACTCCTGGCCCGTACGCTGGCACTGACCCGTGCGTCAGCACGTAGCCTGACCCTCCCACGTTTGCGGACCCTCACCTGTGCCTTAAGCCTTGCCGTTCCATAACCCTAACCCTAGCCCGGAACGGAAACCAACCACAAGCCCTACACCATACCCTACACCGTAGCCTACTCCTGGCCCGTACGCTGGCACTGACCCATGTGTCAGCACGTAGCCTGACCCTCCCACGTTTCCGTACCCTCACATGTGCCGTAAGCCTTGCCGTTCCCTAACCCTAACTCTAGCCCTGAAGGAAACCCACCACCAGCCCTACACCTTACCCTACGCCGTAGCCTACTCCTGGCCCGTACGCTGGCACTGACCCGTGCGTCAGCACGTAGCCTGACCCTCCCACGTTTCCGTACCCTCACATGTGCCCTAAGCCTTGCCGTTCCCTAACACTAACCCTAGCCCGGAACGGAAACCCACCAACAGCCCTACACCTTACCCTAAGCTGTAGCCTACTCCTGGCCCGTACGCTGGCACTGACCCGTGCGTCAGCACGTATCCTGACCCTCCCACGTTTCCGTACCCTCACCTGTGCCCTAAGGCTTGCCGTGCCATAACCCTAACCCTAACCCGGAACGTAAACCCACCAACAGCCCTACACCTTACCCCCATGCTGTAGCCTACTCCTGGCCCGTATGCTGGCACGGACCCATGCGTCAGCACGTAGCCTGACCCTCCCACGTTTCCGCACCCTCACCTGTGCCCTAAACCTTGCCGTTCCCTAACCCTAACTGTAGCCCGGAAAGAAAACCCACCACCAGCCCTACACTTTACCCCCAAGCCGTAGCCTACTCCTAGCCCGTACGCTGGCACTGACCCGTGCGTCAGCACGTAGCCTGAACCTCCCACGTTTGCGTACCCTCACCTGTGCCCTAAGAATTGCCGTTCCCTAACCCTAACCCTAGCCTGGAACGGAAACCCACCACCAGCCCTACACCTTACCCTTCGCCGTAGCCTACTCCTGGCCCGTACGCTGGCACTGAAACGTGCGTCAGCACGTAGCCTGACCCTCCCACGTTTCCGTACCCTCACCTGTGCCCTAAGCCTTGCCGTTCCCTAACGCTTAGCCTAGCCCAGAATTGTAACCCACCACCAGCCCTACACCTTACCCTACACCGTAGCCTACTCCTGGCCCGTAAGCTGGCACTGACCCGTGCGTCAGCTCGTAGCCCGATCCTCCCACGTTTCCGTACCCTCACCTGTGCCCTAATCCTTGCCGTTCCCTAACACTAACCCTAGCCCGGAACAGAAACCCACCAGCAGCCCTAAACCTTACCCTATGCCGTAGCCTAATCCTGGCCCGTACGCTGGCACTGACCCGTACGTCAGCACGTAGCCTGAACATCCCAAGTTTCCGTACCCTCACCTGTGCCCTAAGACTTGCCGTTCCCTAACCCTAACCCTAGCCTTGAACGGAAACCCACCACCAGCCCTACACCTTACCCTACGCCGTAGCCTACTCCTGGCCCGTACGCTGGCACTGACCCGTGCGTGAGCACGTAGACTGACCCTCCCACGTTCCCGTACCCTCACCTGTGCCCTAAGCCTTGCTGTTCCCTAACCCTTAGCCTAGCCCGAAACTGTAACCCACCACCAGCCCTACACCTTACCCTACACCGTAGCCTACTCCTTGCCCGTAAGCTGGCACTGACCCGTGCGTCAGCACGTAGCCCGATCCTCCCACGTTTCCATACCCTCACCGGTGCCCTAAGCCTTGCCGTTCCCTAACACTAACCCTAGCATGGAACAGAAACCCACCAGCAGCCCTACACCTTACCCTATGCCGTAGCCTACTCCTGGCCCGTAAGCTGGCACTGACCCGGGTGTCAGCACGTAGCCCGATCCTCCCACGTTTCCGTACCCTCACCTGTGCCCTAAGCCTTGCCGTTCCATAACCCTAACCCTAGCCCGGAATGGAAACCCACCACCAGCCCTACACCATACCCTACACCGTAGCCTACTCCTGGCCCGTACGCTGGCACTGACCCATGTGTCAGCATGTAGCCTGACCCTCCCACGTTTCCGTACCCTCACATGTGCCCTAAGCCTTGCCGTTCCCTAACCCTGACCCTACCCCGGAACGGAAACCCACCACCAGCCCTACATCTTACCCTACGCCGTAGCCTACTCCTGGCCCGTACGCTGGCACTGACCCGTGCGTCAGCACGTAGCCTAACCCTCCCAAGTTTCCATACCCTCACTTGTGCCCTAAGCCTTGCCGTTCCATAACCCTAACCCTAGCCAGATACGGAAACCCACCAACAGCCCTACACCTTACCCCCAAGCTGTAGCCTACTCCTGGCCCGTATGCTGGCACTGACCCATGCATAAGCACGTAGGCCGACACTCCCACGTTTCCGCACCCTCACCTGTGCCCTAAACCTTGCCGTTCCCTAACCCTAACCCTATCCCGGAACGGAAACCCACCACCAGCCCTACACTTTACCCTACACCGTAGCCTACTCCTGGCCCGTACGCTGGCACTGACCCGTGCGTCAGCACGTAGCCTGACCCTCCCACGTTTGCGGACCCTCACCTGTGCCTTAAGCCTTGCCGTTCCATAACCCTAACCCTAGCCCGGAACGGAAACCAACCACAAGCCCTACACCATACCCTACACCGTAGCCTACTCCTGGCCCGTACGCTGGCACTGACCCATGTGTCAGCACGTAGCCTGACCCTCCCACGTTTCCGTACCCTCACATGTGCCGTAAGCCTTGCCGTTCCCTAACCCTAACTCTAGCCCTGAAGGAAACCCACCACCAGCCCTACACCTTACCCTACGCCGTAGCCTACTCCTGGCCCGTACGCTGGCACTGACCCGTGCGTCAGCACGTAGCCTGACCCTCCCACGTTTCCGTACCCTCACATGTGCCCTAAGCCTTGCCGTTCCCTAACACTAACCCTAGCCCGGAACGGAAACCCACCAACAGCCCTACACCTTACCCTAAGCTGTAGCCTACTCCTGGCCCGTACGCTGGCACTGACCCGTGCGTCAGCACGTAGCCTGACCCTCCCACGTTTCCGTACCCTCACCTGTGCCCTAAGGCTTGCCGTGCCATAACCCTAACCCTAACCCGGAACGTAAACCCACCAACAGCCCTACACCTTACCCCCATGCTGTAGCCTACTCCTGGCCCGTATGCTGGCACGGACCCATGCGTCAGCACGTAGCCTGACCCTCCCACGTTTCCGCACCCTCACCTGTGCCCTAAACCTTGCCGTTCCCTAACCCTAACTGTAGCCCGGAAAGAAAACCCACCACCAGCCCTACACTTTACCCCCAAGCCGTAGCTTACTCCTAGCCCGTACGCTGGCACTGACCCGTGCGTCAGCACGTAGCCTGAACCTCCCACGTTTGCGTACCCTCACCTGTGCCCTAAGAATTGCCGTTCCCTAACCCTAACCCTAGCCTGGAACGGAAACCCACCACCAGCCCTACACCTTACCCTTCGCCGTAGCCTACTCCTGGCCCGTACGCTGGCACTGAAACGTGCGTCAGCACGTAGCCTGACCCTCCCACGTTTCCGTACCCTCACCTGTGCCCTAAGCCTTGCCGTTCCCTAACGCTTAGCCTAGCCCAGAATTGTAACCCACCACCAGCCCTACACCTTACCCTACACCGTAGCCTACTCCTGGCCCGTAAGCTGGCACTGACCCGTGCGTCAGCTCGTAGCCCGATCCTCCCACGTTTCCGTACCCTCACCTGTGCCCTAATCCTTGCCGTACCCTAACACTAACCCTAGCCCGGAACAGAAACCCACCAGCAGCCCTAAACCTTACCCTATGCCGTAGCCTAATCCTGGCCCGTACGCTGGCACTGACCCGTACGTCAGCACGTAGCCTGAACATCCCAAGTTTCCGTACCCTCACCTGTGCCCTAAGACTTGCCGTTCCCTAACCCTAACCCTAGTCTTGAACGGAAACCCACCACCAGCCCTACACCTTACCCTACGCCGTAGCCTACTCCTGGCCCGTACGCTGGCACTGACCCGTGCGTGAGCACGTAGCCTGACCCTCCCACGTTCCCGTACCCTCACCTGTGCCCTAAGCCTTGCTGTTCCCTAACCCTTAGCCTAGCCCGAAACTGTAACCCACCACCAGCCCTACACCTTACCCTACACCGTAGCCTACTCCTTGCCCGTAAGCTGGCACTGACCCGTGCGTCAGCACGTAGCCCGATCCTCCCACGTTTCCATACCCTCACCGGTGCCCTAAGCCTTGCCGTTCCCTAACACTAACCCTAGCATGGAACAGAAACCCACCAGCAGCCCTACACCTTACCCTATGCCGTAGCCTACTCCTGGCCCGTAAGCTGGCACTGACCCGGGCGTCAGCACGTAGCCCGATCCTCCCACGTTTCCGTACCCTCACCTGTGCCCTAAGCCTTGCCGTTCCATAACCCTAACCCTAGCCCGGAATGGAAACCCACCACCAGCCCTACACCATACCCTACACCGTAGCCTACTCCTGGCCCGTACGCTGGCACTGACCCATGTGTCAGCATGTAGCCTGACCCTCCCACGTTTCCGTACCCTCACATGTGCCCTAAGCCTTGCCGTTCCCTAACCCTGACCCTACCCCGGAACGGAAACCCACCACCAGCCCTACATCTTACCCTACGCCGTAGCCTACTCCTGGCCCGTACGCTGGCACTGACCCGTGCGTCAGCACGTAGCCTAACCCTCCCAAGTTTCCATACCCTCACTTGTGCCCTAAGCCTTGCCGTTCCATAACCCTAACCCTAGCCAGATACGGAAACCCACCAACAGCCCTACACCTTACCCCCAAGCTGTAGCCTACTCCTGGCCCGTATGCTGGCACTGACCCATGCATAAGCACGTAGGCCGACACTCCCACGTTTCCGCACCCTCACCTGTGCCCTAAACCTTGCCGTTCCCTAACCCTAACCCTATCCCGGAACGGAAACCCACCACCAGCCCTACACTTTACCCTACACCGTAGCCTACTCCTGGCCCGTACGCTGGCACTGACCCGTGCGTCAGCACGTAGCCTGACCCTCCCACGTTTGCGGACCCTCACCTGTGCCTTAAGCCTTGCCGTTCCATAACCCTAACCCTAGCCCGGAACGGAAACCAACCACAAGCCCTACACCATACCCTACACCGTAGCCTACTCCTGGCCCGTACGCTGGCACTGACCCATGTGTCAGCACGTAGCCTGACCCTCCCACGTTTCCGTACCCTCACATGTGCCGTAAGCCTTGCCGTTCCCTAACCCTAACTCTAGCCCTGAAGGAAACCCACCACCAGCCCTACACCTTACCCTACGCCGTAGCCTACTCCTGGCCCGTACGCTGGCACTGACCCGTGCGTCAGCACGTAGCCTGACCCTCCCACGTTTCCGTACCCTCACATGTGCCCTAAGCCTTGCCGTTCCCTAACACTAACCCTAGCCCGGAACGGAAACCCACCAACAGCCCTACACCTTACCCTAAGCTGTAGCCTACTCCTGGCCCGTACGCTGGCACTGACCCGTGCGTCAGCACGTAGCCTGACCCTCCCACGTTTCCGTACCCTCACCTGTGCCCTAAGGCTTGCCGTGCCATAACCCTAACCCTAACCCGGAACGTAAACCCACCAACAGCCCTACACCTTACCCCCATGCTGTAGCCTACTCCTGGCCCGTATGCTGGCACAGACCCATGCGTCAGCACGTAGCCTGACCCTCCCACGTTTCCGCACCCTCACCTGTGCCCTAAACCTTGCCGTTCCCTAACCCTAACTGTAGCCCGGAAAGAAAACCCACCACCAGCCCTACACTTTACCCCCAAGCCGTAGCCTACTCCTAGCCCGTACGCTGGCACTGACCCGTGCGTCAGCACGTAGCCTGAACCTCCCACGTTTGCGTACCCTCACCTGTGCCCTAAGAATTGCCGTTCCCTAACCCTAACCCTAGCCTGGAACGGAAACCCACCACCAGCCCTACACCTTACCCTTCGCCGTAGCCTACTCCTGGCCCGTACGCTGGCACTGAAACGTGCGTCAGCACGTAGCCTGACCCTCCCACGTTTCCGTACCCTCACCTGTGCCCTAAGCCTTGCCGTTCCCTAACGCTTAGCCTAGCCCAGAATTGTAACCCACCACCAGCCCTACACCTTACCCTACACCGTAGCCTACTCCTGGCCCGTAAGCTGTCACTGACCCGTGCGTCAGCTCGTAGCCCGATCCTCCCACGTTTCCGTACCCTCACCCGTGCCCTAATCCTTGCCGTTCCCTAACACTAACCCTAGCCCGGAACAGAAACCCACCAGCAGCCCTAAACCTTACCCTATGCCGTAGCCTAATCCTGGCCCGTACGCTGGCACTGACCCGTACGTCAGCACGTAGCCTGAACATCCCAAGTTTCCGTACCCTCACCTGTGCCCTAAGACTTGCCGTTCCCTAACCCTAACCCTAGCCTTGAACGGAAACCCACCACCAGACCTACAACTTACCCCCAAGCCGTAGCCTATTCCTGGCCCGTACGCTGGCACTGAACCGTGCATCAGCATGTAGCCTGACCCTCCCACGTTTGCGGACCCTCACCTGTGCCTTAAGCCTTGCCGTTCCCTAACCCTAACCCTAGCCCGGAACGCAAACCCACCACCAGCCCTACACCATACCCTACACCGTAGCCTACTCCTGGCCCGTACGCTGGCACTGACCCATGTGTCAGCACGTAACCTGACCCTCCCACGTTTCCGTACCCTCACATGTGCCCTAAGCCTTGCAGTTCCCTAACCCTAACCCTAACCCGGAACGGAAACCCACCACCAGCCCTAAACCATTCCCTACGCCGTAGCCTACTCCTGGCCCGAACGCTGGCAGTGACCCGTGCGTCAGCATGTAGCCTGACCCTCCCACGTTTCCGTACGCTCACCTGTGCCCTAAGCCTTGCCGTTCCCTAACCCTAACCCTACCCCGGAACGTAAACCCACCAAGAGCTTTAAACCTTACCCTACGCCGTAGCCTACTCCCGGCCCGTACGCTGGCACTGACCCTTGCATCAGCACGTAGCCTGAGCTCCCCACGTTTCGGTACCCTCACCTGTGCCCTAAGCCTTGCCATTCCCTAACCCTAACCCTAGCCCGGAACGGAAACCCACCACCAGCCCTACACCATAGCCTACACCGTAGCCTACTCCTGGCCCGAACGCTGGCAGTGACCCGTGCGTCAGCATGTAGCCTGACCCTCCCACGTTTCCGTACCCTCACCTGTGCCCTAAGCCTTGCCATTCCCTAACCCTAAACCTAGCCCGGAACGGAAACCCACCAACAGCCCTACACCTTACCCTAAGCTGTAGCCTACTCCTGGACCGTACGCTGGCACTGACCCGTGCGTCAGCACGTAGCCTGACCCTCCCACGTTTCCGTACCCTCACCTGTGCCCTAAGGCTTGCCGTTCCATAACCCTAACCCTAGCCCGGAACGGAACACCACCAACAGCCCTACACCTTACCCCCATGCTGTAGCCTACTCCTGGCCCGTATGCTGGCACGGACCCATGCGTCAGCACGTAGCCTGACCCTCCCACGTTTCCGCACCCTCACCTGTGCCCTAAACCTTGCCGTTCCCTAACCCTAACTGTAGCCCCGAGAGAAAACCCACCACCAGCCCTACACTTTACCCCCAAGCCGTAGCCTACTCCTAGCCCGTACGCTGGCACTGACCCGTGCGTCAGCACGTAGCCTGAACCTCCCACGTTTGCGTACCCTCACCTGTGCCCTAAGACTTGCCGTTCCCTAACCCTAACCCTAGCCTGGAACGGAAACCCACCACCAGCCCTACACCTTACCCTACGCCGTAGCCTACTCCTGGCCCGTACGCTGGCACTGAACCGTGCGTCAGCACGTAGCCTGACCCTCCCACGTTTCCGTACCCTCACCTGTGCCCTAAGCCTTGCCGTTCCCTAACCCTTAGCCTAGCCCAGAAGTGTAACCCACCACCAGCCCTACACCTTACCCTACACCGTAGCCTACTCCTGGCCCGTAAGCTGGCACTGACCCGTGCGTCAGCTCGTGGCCCGATCCTCCCACGTTTCCGTACCCTCACCTGTGCCCTAAGCCTTGCCGTTCCCTAACACTAACCCTACCCCGGAACAGAAACCCACCAGCAGCCCTAAACCTTACCCTATGCCGTAGCCTAATCCTGGCCCGTACGCTGGCACTGACCCGTACGTCAGCACGTAGCCTGAACATCCCAAGTTTCCGTACCCTCACCTGTGCCCTAAGCCTTGCCATTCCCTAACCCTAACCCTAGCCCGGAACAGAAACCCACCAGCAGCCCTAAACCTTACCCTATGCCGTAGCCTACTCCTGGCCCGTACGCTGGCACTGACCCGTGCGTCACAGCGTAGCCTGACCCTCCCACGTTTCCGTACCCTCACCTGTGCCCTAAGCCTTGCCGTTCCCTAACACTAACCCTAGCCTGGGAACGAAAACCCACCACCAACCCTACACCTTACTCTATGCCGTAGCCTACTCCTGGCCCGTAAGCTGGCACTGACCCGTGCGTCAGCACGTAGCCTGACCCTCCCACGTTTCCGTACCCTCACCTGTGCCCTAAGACTTGCCGTTCCCTAACCCTAACCCTAGCCTGGAAAGGAAACCCACCACCAGCCCTACAACTTACCCCCAAGCCGTAGCCTATTCCTGGCCCGTACGCTGGCACTGACCCGTGCGTCAGCATGTAGCCTGACCCTCCCACGTTTGCGGACCCTCACCTGTGCCTTAAGCCTTGCCGTCCCCTAACCCTAACCCTAGCCCGGAACGCAAACCCACCAACAGCCCTACATCTTACCCTACGCCGTAGCCTACTCCTGGCCCGTACGCTGGCACTGACCCGTGCGTCAGCACGTAGCCTGACCCTCCCACGTTTCCGTACCGTCACATGTACCCTAAGCCTTGCCGTTCCCTAACACTAACCCTAGCCCGGAACGGAAACCCACCACCAGCCCTACACCTTACCCTACGCCGTAGCCTACTCCTGGCCCGTAATCTGGCACTGACCCGTGCGTCAGCACGTAGCCTGACCCTCCCACGTTTCCGTACCCTCACATGTGCCCTAAGCCTTGCGTTCCCTAACCCTAACCCTAGCCCGGAACGGAAACCCACCAACAGCCCTACACCTTCCCCTACGCCGTAGCCTACTCCTGGCCCGTACGCTGGCACTGACCCGTGCGTCAGCACGTAGCCTAACCCTCCCAAGTTTCCATACCCTCACCTGTGCCCTAAGTCTTGTCGTTCCCTAACACTAACCCTAGCCCGGGAATGGAAACCCACCACCAGCCCTACACCTCACCCTATGCCGTAGCCTACTCCTGGCCCGTACGCAGGCACTGACCCGTGCGTCAGCACGTAGCCTGACCCTCCCACGTTTCCGTACCCTCACCTGTGCCCTAAGCCTTGCCGTTCCCTAACACTAACCCTAGCCTGCGAACGAAAACCCACCACCAGCCCTACACCTTACTCATTGCCGTAGCCTACTCCTGGCCCGTAAGCTGGCACTGACCCGTGCGTCAGCACGTAGCCTGACCCTCCCACGTTTCCGTACCCTCACCTGTGCCCTAAGCCTTGCCGTTCCCTAACACTAACCCTAGACCGGAACAGAAACCCACCAGCAGCCCTACACCTTACCCTATACCGTAGCCTACTCCTGGCCCGTAAGCCGGCACTGACCCGGGCGTCAGCACGTAGCCCGATCCTCCCACGTTTCCGTACCCTCACCTGTGCCCTAAGCCTTGCCGTTCCCTAACCCTAACCGTAGCCCGGAACGGAAACCCACCACGAGCCCTACACCTTACCCTACGCCGTAGACTACTCCTGGCCCGTACGCGTGCACTGACCCGTGAGTCACAACGTAGCCTGACCCTCCCACGTTTCCGTACCCTCACCTGTGCCCTAAGCCTTGCCGTTTCCTAACCCTAACCCTAGACTTGAACGGAAACCCACCACCAGCCCTACAACTTACCCCCAAGCCGTAGCCTACTCCTGGCCCGTACGCTGGCACTGACCCGTGCGTCAGCATGTAGCCTGACCCTCCCACGTTTCCGTACCCTCACCTGTGCCCTAAGCCTTGCCGTTCCCTAACCCTAACCCTAGCCCAGAACGGAAACCCCCCACCAGCCCTAAACCATTCCCTACGCCGTAGCCTACTCCTGGCCCGAACGCTGGCAGTGACCCGTGCGTCAGCATGTAGCCTGACCCTCCCACGTTTCCGTACCCTCACCTGTGCCCTAAGCCTTGCCGTTCCCTAACCCTAACCCTACCCCGGAACATAAACCCACCACCAGCTTTAAACCTTACCCTACGCCGTAGCCTACTCCTGGCCCGTACGCTGGCACTGACCCTTGCATCTGCACGTAGCCTGAGCCTCCCACGTTTCGGTACCCTCACCTGTGCCCTAAGCCTTGCCATTCCCTAACCCTAACCCTAGCCCGGAACGGAAACCCACCACCAGCCCTACACCATACCCTACTCCGTAGCCTACTCCTGGCCCGAACGCTGGCAGTGACCCGTGCGTCAGCATGTAGCCTGACCCTCCCACGTTTCCGTACCCTCACCTGTGCCCTAAGCCTTGCCATTCCCTAACCCTAACCCTAGCCCGGAACGGAAACCCACCAACAGCCCTACACCTTACCCTAAGCTGTAGCCTACTCCTGGACCGTACGCTGGCACTGACCCGTGCGTCAGCACGTAGCCTGACCCTCCCACGTTTCCGTACCCTCACCTGTGCCCTAAGGCTTGCCGTTCCATAACCCTAACCCTAGCCCGGAACGGAACCCCACCAACAGCCCTACACCTTACCCCCATGCTGTAGCCTACTCCTGGCCCGTATGCTGGCACGGACCCATGCGTCAGCACGTAGCCTGACCCTCCCACGTTTCCTCACCCTCACCTGTGCCCTAAACCTTGCCGTTCCCTAACCCTAACTGTAGCCCGGAGAGAAAACCCACCACCAGCCCTACACTTTACCCCCAAGCCGTAACCTACTCCTAGCCCGTACCCTGGCACTGACCCGTGCGTCAGCACGTAGCCTGAACCTCCCACGTTTGCGTACCCTCACCTGTGCCCTAAGACTTGCCGTTCCCTAACCCTAACCCTAGCCTGGAACGGAAACCCACCACCAGCCCTACACCTTACCCTACGCCGTAGCCTACTCCTGGCCCGTACGCTGGCACTGAACCGTGCGTCAGCACGTAGCCTGACCCTCCCACGTTTCCGTACCCTCACCTGTGCCCTAAGCCTTGCCGTTCCCTAACCCTTAGCCTAGCCCAGAAGTGTAACCCACCACCAGCCCTACACCTTACCCTACACCGTAGCCTACTCCTGGCCCGTAAGCTGGCACTGACCCGTGCGTCAGCTCGTGGCCCGATCCTCCCACGTTTCCGTACCCTCACCTGTGCCCTAAGCCTTGCCGTTCCCTAACACTAACCCTAGCCCGGAACAGAAACCCACCAGCAGCCCTAAACCTTACCCTATGCCGTAGCCTAATCCTGGCCCGTACGCTGGCACTGACCCGTACGTCAGCACGTAGCCTGAACATCCCAAGTTTCCGTACCCTCACCTGTGCCCTAAGCCTTGCCATTTCCTAACCCTAACCCTAGCCCGGAACGGAAACCCACCACGAGCCCTACACCTTACCCTACACCGTAGCCTACTCCTGGCCCATACGCTGGCACTGACCCATGCGTCACAGCGTAGCCTGACCCTCCCACGTTTCCGTACCCTCACCTGTACCCTAAGCCTTGCCGTTCCCTAACACTAACCCTAGCCCGGGAACGGAAACCCACCACCAGCCCTACACCTTACCCTATGCCGTAGCCTACTCCTGGCCGTACGCTGGCACTGACCCGTACGTCAGCACGTAGCCTGACCCTCCCACGTTTCCGTACCCTCACCTGTGCCCTAAGCCTTGCCGTTCCCTAACACTAACCCTAGCCTGGGAACGAAAACCCACCACCAACCCTACACCTTACTCTATGCCGTAGCCTACTCCTGGCCCGTAAGCTGGCACTGACCCGTGCGTCAGCACGTAGCCTGACCCTCCCACGTTTCCGTACCCTCACCTGTGCCCTAAGACTTGCCGTTCCCTAACCCTAACCCTAGCCTGGAAAGGAAACCCACCACCAGCCCTACAACTTACCCCCAAGCCGTAGCCTATTCCTGGCCCGTACGCTGGCACTGACCCGTGCGTCAGCATGTAGCCTGACCCTCCCACGTTTGCGGACCCTCACCTGTGCCTTAAGCCTTGCCGTCCCCTAACCCTAACCCTAGCCCGGAACGCAAACCCACCAACAGCCCTACACCTTACCCCCATGCTGTAGCCTACTCCTGGCCCGTATGCTGGCACTGACCCATGCGACAGCACGTAGCCTGACCCTCCCACGTTTCCGTACCCTCACCTGTGCCCTAAGCCTTGCCGTTCCCTAACACTAACCCTAGCCTGGAACAGAAACCCACCAGCAGCCCAACACCTTACCCTACACCGTAGCCTACTCCTGGCCCGTAAGCTGGCACTGACCCGGGCGTCAGCACGTAGCCCGATCCTCCCACGTTTCCGTAACCTCACCTGTGCCCTAAGCCTTGCAATTCCCTAACCCTAACCCTAGCCCGGAACGGAAACCCACCACGAGCCCGACACCTTACCCTACGCCGTAGCCTACTCCTGTCCCATACGCTGGCACTGACCCGTGCGTCACAACGTAGCCTGACCCTCCCACGTTTCCGTACCCTCACCTGTGCCCTAAGCCTTGCCGTTCCCTAACACTAACCCTAGCCCGGGAACGGAAACCCACCACCAGCCCTACACATTACCCTATGCCGTAGCCTACTCCTGGCCCGTACTCTGGCACTGACCCGTGCGTCAGCACGTAGCCTGACCCTCCCACGTTTCCGTACCCTCACCTGTGCCCTAAGCCTTGCCGTTCCCTAACACTAACCCTAGCCTGCGAACGAAAACCCACCACCAGCCCTACACCTTACTCTATGCCGTAGCCTACTCCTGGCCCGTAAGCTGGCACTGACCCGTGCGTCAGCACGTAGCCTGACCCTCCCACGTTTCCGTACCCTCACCTGTGCCCTAAGCCTTGCCGTTCCTTAACACTAACCCTAGCCCGGAACAGAAACCCACCAGCAGCCCTACACCTTACCCTATACCGTAGCCTACTCCTGGCCCGTAAGCTGGCACTGACCCGGGCGTCAGCACATAGCCCGATCCTCCCACGTTTCCGTACCCTCACCTGTGCCCTAAGCCTTGCCGTTCCCTAACCCTAACCGTAGCCCGGAACGGAAACCCACCACGAGCCCTACACCTTACCCTACGCCGTAGACTGCTCCTGGCCCGTACGCTGGCACTGACCCGTGCGTCACAACGTAGCCTGACCCTCCCACGTTTCCGTACCCTCACCTGTGCCCTAAGCCTTGCCGTTCCCTAACCCTAACCCTAGACTTGAACGGAAACCCACCACCAGCCCTACAACTTACCCCCAAGCCGTAGCCTACTCCTGGCCCGTACGCTGGCACTGACCCGTGCGTCAGCATGTAGCCTGACCCTCCCACGTTTCCGTACCCTCACCTGTGCCCTAAGCCTTGCCGTTCCCTAACCCTAACCCTAGCCCGGAACGGAAACCCACCACCAGCCCTAAACCATTCCCTACGCTGTAGCCTACTCCTGGCCCGAACGCTAGCAGTGACCCGTGCGTCAGCATGTAGCCTGACCCTCCCACGTTTCCGTACCCTCACCTGTGCCCTAAGCCTTGCCGTTCCCTGACCCTAACCCTACCCCGGAACGTAAAACCACCACCAGCTTTAAACCTTACCCTACGCCGTAGCCTACTCCTGGCCCGTACGCTGGCACTGACCCTTGCATCAGCACGTAGCCTGAGCCTCCCACGTTTCGGTACCCTCACCTGTGCCCTAAGCCTTGCCATTCCCTAACCCTAACCCTAGCCCGGAACGGAAGCCCACCACCAGCCCTACACCATACCCTACACCGTAGCCTAATCCTGGCCCGTACGCTGGCACTGACCCATGTGTCAGCTCATAGCCTGACCCTCCCACGTTTCCGTACCCTCACCTGTGCCCTAAGCCTTGCCGTTCCCTAAACCTAACTCTATCCAGAAACAGAAACCCACCACCAGCCTACACCATACCTTTCACTGTAGCCTACTCATGGCCCGTACACTGGCACGGAGCCGTACGTCAGCACGTAGGCCCACCCACCCACGTTTCCGTACCCTCACCTGTGCCCTAAGCCTTGCCGTTCCTTAACCCTAACCGTAGCCCGGAACGGAAACCCACCACCAGCCCTGCACCTTAACCCCAAGCCTTAGCCTACTTCTGGCCTGTACGCTGGCACTGACCCGTGCGTCAGCACGTAGCCTGAACATGCCAAGTTTCCGTACCCTCACCTGTGCTCTAAGCCTTGCCGTTCCCTAACCCGAACCCTAGCCTGGAACAGAAACCCACCACCAGCCCTACACTTTACCCTACGCCGTAGCCTAATCCTGGCCCGTACGCTGGCACTGACCAGTGTGTCAGCACGTAGCCTGACCGTCCCACGTTTCCGAACCCTCACATGTGCCCTAAGCCTTGCCATTCCCTAACACTAACCCTATCCCGGAATGGAAACCCACCACCAGCCCTACACTTTACCCTACGCCGTAGCCTCCCCCTGGCCCGTACGCTGGCACTGACCCGTGCGTCAGCACGTAGCCTGACCCTCCCACGTTTGCGGACCCTCACCTGTGCCTTAAGCCTTGCCATTCCATAACCCTAACCCTAGCCCGGAACGGAAACCAACCACAAGCCCTACACCATACCCTACACCGTAGCCTACTCCTGGCCCGTACGCTGGCACTGACCCATGTGTCAGCACGTAGCCTGACCCTCCCACGTTTCCGTACCCTCACATGTGCCGTAAGCCTTGCCGTTCCCTAACCCTAACCCTAGCCCTGAAGGAAACCCACCACCAGCCCTACACCTTACCCTACGCCGTAGCCTACTCCTGGCCCGTACGCTGGCACTGACCCGTGCGTCAGCACGTAGCCTGACCCTCCCACGTTTCCGTACCCTCACATGTGCCCTAAGCCTTGCCGTTCCCTAACACTAACCCTAGCCCGGAACGGAAACCCACCAACAGCCCTACACCTTACCCTAAGCTGTAGCCTACTCCTGGCCCGTACGCTGGCACTGACCCGTGCGTCAGCACGTAGCCTGACCCTCCCACGTTTCCGTACCCTCACCTGTGCCCTAAGGCTTGCCGTTCCATAACCCTAACCCTAGCCTGGAACGGAACCCCACCAACAGCCGTACACCTTACCCCCATGCTGTAGCCTACTCCTGGCCCGTATGCTGGCACGGACCCATGCGTCAGCACGTAGCCTGACCCTCCCACGTTTCCGCACCCTCACCTGTGCCCTAAACCTTGCCGTTCCCTAACCCTAACTGTAGCCCGGAAAGAAAACCCACCACCAGCCCTACACTTTACCCCCAAGCCGTAGCCTACTCCTAGCCCGTACGCTGGCACTGACCCGTGCGTCAGCACGTAGCCTGAACCTCCCACGTTTGCGTACCCTCACCTGTGCCCTAAGACTTGCCGTTCCCTAACCCTAACCCTAGCCTGGAACGGAAACCCACCACCAGCCCTACACCTTACCCTACGCCGTAGCCTATTCGTGGCCCGTAGGCTGGCACTGAACCGTGCGTCAGCACGTAGCCTGACCCTCCCACGTTTCCGTACCCTCACCTGTGCCCTAAGCCTTGCCGTTCCCTAACCCTTAGCCTAGCCCAGAAGTGTAACCCACCACCAGCCCGACACCTTACCCTACACCGTAGCCTACTCCTGGCCCGTAAGCTGGCACTGACCCGTGCGTCAGCTCGTGGCCCGATCCTCCCACGTTTCCGTACCCTCACCTGTGCCCTAAGCCTTGCCGTTCCCTAACACTAACCCTAGCCCGGAACAGAAACCCACCAGCAGCCCTAAACCTTACCCTATGCCGTAGCCTAATCCTGGCCCGTACGCTGGCACTGACCCGTACGTCAGCACGTAGCCTGAACATCCCAAGTTTCCGTACCCTCACCTGTGCCCTAAGCCTTGCCATTCCCTAACCCTAACCCTAGCCCGGAACGGAAACCCACCACGAGCCCTACACCTTACCCTACGCCGTAGCCTACTCCTGGCCCATACGCTGGCACTGACCCGTGCGTCACAGCGTAGCCTGACCCTCCCACGTTTCCGTACCCTCACCTGTGCCCTAAGCCTTGCCGTTCCCTAACACTAACCCTACCCCGGGAACGGAAACCCACCACCAGCCCTACACCTTACCCTATGCCGTAGCCTACTCCTGGCCCGTACGCTGGCACTGACCCGTGCGGCAGCACATAGCCTGACACTCCCACGTTTCCGTACCCACACCTGTGCCCTAAGCCTTGCCGTTCCCTAACACTAAACCTAGCCTGGGAACGAAAACCCACCAAAAACCCTACACCTTACTCTATGCCGTAGCCTACTCCTGGCCCGTAAGCTGGCACTGACCCGTGCGTCAGCACGTAGCCTGACCCTCCCACGTTTCCGTACCCTCACCTGTGCCCTAAGACTTGCCGTTCCCTAACCCTAACCCTAGCCTGGAAAGGAAACCCACCACCAGCCCTACAACTTACCCCCAAGCCGTAGCCTATTCCTGGCCCATACGCTGGCACTGACCCGTGCGTCAGCATGTAGCCTGACCCTCCCACGTTTGCGGACCCTCACCTGTGCCTTAAGCGTTGCCGTCCCCTAACCCTAACCCTAGCCCGGAACGCAAACCCACCAACAGCCCTACACCTTACCCCCATGCTGTAGCCTACTCCTGGCCCGTATGCTGGCACTGACCCATGCGACAGCACGTAGCCTGACCCTCCCACGTTTCCGTACCCTCACCTGTGCCCTAAGCCTTGCCGTTCCCTAACACTAACCCTAGCCTGGAACAGAAACCCACCAGCAGCCCTACACCTTACCCTACACCGTAGCCTACTCCTGGCCCGTAAGCTGGCACTGACCCGTGCGTCAGCACGTAGCCCGATCCTCCCACGTTTCCGTAACCTCACCTGTGCCCTAAGCCTTGCAATTCCCTAACCCTAACCCTAGCCCGGAACGGAAACCCACCACGAGCCCTACACCTTACCCTACGCCGTAGCCTACTCCTGGCCCATACGCTGGCACTGACCCGTGCGTCAGCACGTAGCCTAACCCTCCCACGTTTCCGTACCCTCACATGTGCCCTAAGCCTTGCCGTTCCCTAACCCTAACTCTAGCCCGTAACGGAAACCCACAACCAGCCCTACATCTTACCCTACGCCGTAGCCTACTACAGGCCCGTACGCTGGCACTGACCCGTGCGTCAGCACGTAGACTGACCCTCCCACGTTTCCGTACCGTCACATGTACCCTAAGCCTTGCCGTTCCCTAACCCTAACCCTAGCCCGGAACGGAAACCCACCACCAGCCCTACACCTTACCCTACGCCGTAGCCTACTCCTGGCCCGTACTCTGGCACTGACCCGTGCGTCAGCACGTAGCCTGACCCTCCCACGTTTCCGTACCCTCACATGTGCCCTAAGCCTTGCCGTTCCCTAACCCTAACCCTAGCCCAGAACGGAAACCCACCAACAGCCCTACACCTTACCCTACGCCGTAGCCTACTCCTGGCCCGTACGCTGGCACTGACCCGTGCGTCAGCACGTAGCCTGACCCTCCCAAGGTTCCATACCCTTACCTGTGCCCTAAGCCTTGTCGTTCCCTAACACTAACCCTAGCCCGGGAATGGAAACCCACCACCAGCCCTACACCTCACCCTATGCCGTAGCCTACTCCTGGCCCGTACGCTGGCACTGACCCGTGCGTCAGCACGTAGCCTGACCCTCCCACGTTTCCGTACCCTCACCTGTGCCCTAAGCCTTGCCGTTCCCTAACACTAACCCTAGCCTGCGAACGAAAACCCACCACCAGCCCTACACCTTACTCTATGCCGTAGCCTACTCCTGGCCCGTACGCTGGCACTGACCCGTGCGTCAGCACGTAGCCTGACCCTCCCACGTTTCCGTACCCTCACCTGTGCCCTAAGCCTTGCCGTTTCCTAACACTAACCCTAGCCCGGAACAGAAACCCACCAGCAGCCCTACACCTTACCCTATACCGTAGCCTACTCCTGGCCCGTAAGCTGGCACTGACCTGGGCGTCAGCACGTAGCCCGATCCTCCCACGTTTCCGTACCCTCACCTGTGCCCTAAGCCTTGCCGTTCCCTAACCCTAACCGTAGTCCGGAACGGAAACCCACCACGAGCCCTACACCTTACCCTACGCCGTAGACTACTCCTGGCCCGTACGCTGGCACTGACCCGTGCGTCACAACGTAGCCTGACCCTTCCACGTTTCCGTACCCTCACCTGTGCCCTAAGCCTTGCCGTTCCCTAACCCTAACCCTAGACTTGAACGGAAACCCACCACCAGCCCTACAACTTACCCCCAAGCCGTAGCCTACTCCTGGCCCGTACGCTGGCACTGACCCGTGCGTCAGCATGTAGCCTGACCCTCCCACGTTTCCGTACCCTCACCTGTGCCCTAAGCCTTGCCGTTCCCTAACCCTAAACCTAGCCCGGAACGGAAACCCACCACCAGCCCTAAACCATTCCCTACGCCGTAGCCTACTCCTGGCCCGAACGCTGGCAGTGACCCGTGCGTCAGCATGTAGCCTGACCCTCCCACGTTTCCGTACCCTCACCTGTGCCCTAAGCCTTGCCGTTCCCTAACCCTAACCCTAGCCCGGAACGGAAACCCACCACCAGCCCTAAACCATTCCCTACGCCGTAGCCTACTCCTGGCCCGAACGCTGGCAGTGACCCGTGCGTCAGCATGTAGCCTGACCCTCCCACGTTTCCGTACCCTCACCTGTGCCCTAAGCCTTGCCGTTCCCTAACCCTAACCCTACCCCGGAACGTAAACCCACCACCAGCTTTAAACCTTACCCTACGCCGTAGCCTACTCCTGGCCCGTACGCTGGCACTGACCCTTGCATCAGCACGTAGCCTGAGCCTCCCACGTTTCGGTACCCTCACCTGTGCCCTAAGCCTTGCCATACCCTAACCCTAACCCTAGCCCGGAACGGAAACCCACCACCAGCCCTACACCATATCCTACACCGTAGCCTAATCCTGGCCCGTACGCTGGCACTGACCCATGTGTCAGCTCATAGCCTGACCCTCCCACGTTTCCGTACCCTCACCTGTGCCCTAAGCCTTGCCGTTCCCTAAACCTAACTCTATCCCGAAACAGAAACCCACCACCAGACTACACCATACCTTTCACTGTAGCCTACTCATGGCCCGTACACTGGCACGGAGCCGTACGTCAGCACGTAGGCCCACCCACCCACGTTTCCGTACCCTCACCTGTGCCCTAAGCCTTGCCGTTCCTTAACCCTAACCGTAGCCCGGAACGGAAACCCACCACCAGCCCTGCACCTTAACCCCAAACCTTAGCCAACTTCTGGCCTGTACGCTGGCACTGACCCGTGCGTCAGCACGTAGCCTGAACATGCCAAGTTTCCGTACCCTCACCTGTGCTCTAAGCCTTGCCGTTCCCTAACCCGAACCCTAGCCTGGAACAGAAACCCACCACCAGCCCTACACTTTACCCTACGCCGTAGCCTAATCCTGGCCCGTACGCTGGCACTGACCAGTGTGTCAGCACGTAGCCTGACCGTCCCACGTTTCCGAACCCTCACATGTGCCCTAAGCCTTGCCGTTCCCTAACACTAACCCTATCCCGGAACGGAAACCCACCACCAGCCCTACACTTTACCCTACGCCGTAGCCTACTCCTGGCCCGTACGCTGGCACTGACCCGTGCGTCAGCACGTAGCCTGACCCTCCCACGTTTGCGGACCCTCACCTGTGCCTTAAGCCTTGCCGTTCCATAACCCTAACCCTAGCCCGGAACGGAAACCAACCACAAGCCCTACACCATACCCTACACCGTAGCCTACTCCTGGCCCGTACGCTGGCACTGACCCATGTGTCAGCACGTAGCCTGACCCTCCCACGTTTCCGTACCCTCACATGTGCCGTAAGCCTTGCCGTTCCCTAACCCTAACCCTAGCCCTGAAGGAAACCCACCACCAGCCCTACACCTTACCCTACGCCGTAGCCTACTCCTGGCCCGTACGCTGGCACTGACCCGTGCGTCAGCACGTAGCCTGACCCTCCCACGTTTCCGTACCCTCACATGTGCCCTAAGCCTTGCCGTTCCCTAACACTAACCCTAGCCCGGAACGGAAACCCACCAACAGCCCTACACCTTACCCTAAGCTGTAGCCTACTCCTGGCCCGTACGCTGGCACTGAACCGTGCGTCAGCACGTAGCCTGACCCTCCCACGTTTCCGTACCCTCACCTGTACCCTAAGGCTTGCCGTTCCATAACCCTAACCCTAGCCCGGAACGGAAACCCACCAACAGCCCTACACCTTACCCCCATGCTGTAGCCTACTCCTGGCCCGTATGCTGGCACGGACCCATGCGTCAGCACGTAGCCTGACCCTCCCACGTTTCCGCACCCTCACCTGTGCCCTAAACCTTGCCGTTCCCTAACCCTAATGTAGCCCGGAAAGAAAACCCACCACCAGCCCTACACTTTACCCCCAAGCCGTAGCCTACTCCTAGCCCGTACGCTGGCACTGACCCGTGCGTCAGCACGTAGCCTGAACCTCCCACGTTTGCGTACCCTCACCTGTGCCCTAAGACTTGCCGTTCCGTAACCCTAACCCTAGCCTGGAAAGGAAACCCACCACTAGCCCTACACCTTACCCTACGCCGTAGCCTACTCCTGGCCCGTACGCTGGCACTGAACCGTGCGTCAGCACGTAGCCTGACCCTCCCACGTTTCCGTACCCTCACCTGTGCCCTAAGCCTTGCTGTTCCCTAACCCTTAGCCTAGTCCAGAAGTGTAACCCACCACCAGCCCTACACCTTACCCTACACCGTAGCCTACTCCTGGCCCGTAAGCTGGCACTGACCCGTGCGTCAGCTCGTGGCCCGATCGTCCCACGTTTCCGTAAGCTCACCTGTGCCCTAAGACTTGCCGCTCCCTAACACTAACCCTAGCCCGGAACAGAAACCCACCAGCAGCCCTAAACCTTACCCTATGCCGTAGCCTACTCCTGGCCCGTATGCTGGCACTGACACGTGCGTCAGCATGTAGCCTGCCCCTCCCAATTTTCCGTACCCTCACCTGTTCCCTAAGCCTTGCCGTTCCCTAACCCTAACCCTAGCCCAGAACGGAAACCCACCACCAGCCCTACACCTAACCCTACGCCGTAGCCTACTCTTGGCCTGTACGCTGGCACTGACCCGTGCATCAGCATGTAGCCTGACTCTCCCATGTTTCCGTACCCTCACCTGTGCCATAAGCCTTGCCGTTCCCTAACCCTAACCCTAGCCCGGAACGGAAACCCACCACCAGCCCTAAACCTTTCCCTACGCCGTAGCCTACTCCTGGCCCGAACGCTGGCAGTGACCCGTGCGTCAGCATGTAGTCTGACCCTCCAACGTTTCCGTACCCTCACCTGGGCCCTAAGCCTTGCTGTTCCTTTACCCTATCCCTAGCCCGGGACGGAAACCCACCATCAGCCCTACACCTAACCCTACGCCGTAGACTATGCCTGACCCGTATGCTGGCACTGACCTGTGCTTCAGCACGTAGCTTGACACTCCCACGTTTCCGAACCCTCACCTGTGCCCTAAGACTTGCCGTTCCCTAACCATAACCCTAGCCCGGAACGGAAATCCACCACCAGCCCTACAACTTACCCCCAAGCCGTAGCAAACTCCTGGCCCATACGCTGGCACTGACCCGTGCGTCAGTACGTAGCCTGACCCTCCCACGTTTCTGTACCCTCACCTGTGCCCTAAGGCATGCCGTTGCCTAACCCTAACCCTAGCCGGAAAAGGAAACTCACCACCAACCCTACACCATACCCACAAGCCTTAGCCTACTCCTGGTCCGTACACTGGCACTGACCCGTGCGTCAGCACGTAGCCTGACCCTCCCACTTTTCCGTACCCTCACCTGTGCCCTAAGCTTTGCCGTTCCCTAACCCTAACCCTAGCCCGGAACGGAAATCCACCACCAGCCCTACAACTTACCCCCAAGCCGTAGCAAACTCCTGGCCCATACGCTGGCACTGACCCGTGCGGCAGTACGTAGCCTGACCCTCCCACGTTTCCGTACCCTCACCTGTGCCCTAAGCCTTGCCGTTCCCTAACACTAACCCTAGCCTGGGAACGAAAACCCACCACCAACCCTACACCTTACTCTATGCCGTAGCCTACTCCTGGCCCGTAAGCTGGCACTGACCCGTGCGTCAGCACGTAGCCTGACCCTCCCACGTTTCCGTACCCTCACCTGTGCCCTAAGACTTGCCGTTCGCTAACCCTAACCCTAGCCTGGAAAGGAAACCCACCACCAGCCCTACAACTTACCCCCAAGGCGTAGCCTATTCCTGGCCCGTACGCTGGCACTGACCCGTGCGTCAGCATGTAACCTGACCCTCCCACGTTTGCGGACCCTCACCTGTGCCTTAAGCCTTGCCGTCCCCTAACCCTAACCCTAGCCCGGAACGCAAACCCACCAACAGCCCTACACCTTATCCCCATGCTGTAGCCTACTCCTGGCCCGTACGCTGGCATTGACCCGTGCGTCACAACGTAGCCTGACCCTCCCACGTTTCCGTACCCTCACCTGTGCCCTAAGCCTTGCCGTTCCCTAACACTAACCCTAGCCCGGGAACGGAAACCCACCACCAGCCCTACACATTACCCTATACCGTAGCCTACTCCTGGCCCGTAAGCTGGCACTGACCCGGGCGTCAGCACGTAGCCCGATCCTCTCACGTTTCCGTACCCTCACCTGTGCCCTAAGCCTTGCCGTTCCATTACCCTAACCCTAGCCCGGAACGGAAACCCACCACCAGCCCTACACCATACACTACACCGTAGCCTACTCCTGGCCTGTACGCTGGCACTGACCCATGTGTCAGCATGTAGCCTGACCCTCCCACGTTTCCGTACCCTCACGTGTGCCGTAAGCCTTGCCGTTCCCTAACCCTAACCCTAGCCCGGAACGGAAACCCACCACCAGCCCTACATCTTACCCTACGCCGTAGCCTACTCCTGGCCCGTACGCTGGCACTGACCCGTGCGTCAGCACGTAGCCTGACCCTCCCACGTTTCCGTACCCTCACATGTGCCCTAAGCCTTGCCGTTCCCTAACCCTAACCCTAGCCCAGAACGGAAACCCACCAACATCCCTACACCTTACCCTACGCCGTAGCCTACTCCTGGCCCGTACACTGGCACTGACCCGTGCGTCAGCACGTAGCCTGACCCTCCCAAGTTTCCATACCCTCACCTGTGCCCTAAGCCTTGTCGTTCCCTAACACTAACCCTAGCCCGGGAATGGAAACCCACCACCAGCCCTACACCTCACCCTATGCCGTAGCCTAATCCTGGCCCGTACGCTGGCACTGACCCGTGCGTCAGCACGTAGCCTGACCCTCCCACGTTTCCGTACCCTCACCTGTGCCCTAAGCCTTGCCGTTCCCTAACACTAACCCTAGCCTGCGAACGAAAACCCACCACCAGCCCTACACCTTACTCTATGCCGTAGCCTACTCCTGGCCCGTAAGCTGGCACTGACCCGTGCGTCAGCACGTAGCCTGACCCTCCCACGTTTCCGTACCCTCACCTGTGCCCTAAGCCTTGCCGTTCCCTAACACTAACCCTAGCCCGGAACAGAAACCCACCAGCAGCCCTACACCTTACCCTATACCGTAGCCTACTCCTGGCCCGTAAGCTGGCACTGACCCGGGCGTCAGCATGTAGCCTGACCCTCCCACGTTTCCGTACCCTCACCTGTGCCCTAAGCCTTGCCGTTCCCTAACCCTAACCCTACCCCGGAACGTAAAGCCACCAGCAGCTTTAAACCTTACCCTACGCCGTAGCCTACTCCTGGCCCGTATGCTGGCACTGACCCTTGCATCAGCACGTAGCCTGAGCCTCCCACGTTTCGGTACCCTCACCTGTGCCCTAAGCCTTGCCATTCCCTAACCCTAACCCTAGCCCGGAACGGAAACCCACCACCAGCCCTACACCATACCCTACACCGTAGCCTAATCCTGGCCCGTACGCTGGCACTGACCCATGTGTCAGCTCATAGCCTGACCCTCCCACGTTTCCGTACCCTCACCTGTGCCCTAAGCCTTGCCGTTCCCTAAACCTAACTCTATCCCGAAACAGAAACCCACCACCAGCCTACACCATACCTTTCACTGTAGCCTACTCATGGCCCGTACACTGGCACGGAGCCATACGTCAGCACGTAGGCCCACCCACCCACGTTTCCGTACCCTCACCTGTGCCCTAAGCCTTGCCGTTCCTTAACCCTAACCGTAGCCCGGAACGGAAACCCACCACCAGCCCTGCACCTTAACCCCAAGCCTTAGCCTACTTCTGGCCTGTACGCTGGCACTGACCCGTGCGTCAGCACGTAGCCTGAACATGCCAAGTTTCCGTACCCTCACCTGTGCTCTAAGCCTTGCCGTTCCCTAACCCGAACCCTAGCCTGGAACAGAAACCCACCACCAGCCCTACACTTTACCCTACGCCGTAGCCTAATCCTGGCCCGTACGCTGGCACTGACCAGTGTGTCAGCACGTAGCCTGACCGTCCCACGTTTCCGAACCCTCACATGTGCCCTAAGCCTTGCCGTTCCCTAACACTAACCCTATCCCGGAATGGAAACCCAACACCAGCCCTACACTTTACCCTACGCCGTAGCCTACTCCTGGTCTGTACGCTGGCACTGACCCGTGCGTCAGCACGTAGCCTGAGCCTCCCACGTTTGCGGACCCTCACCTGTGCCTTAAGCCTTGCCATTCCATAATCCTAACCCTAGCCCGGAACGGAAACCAACCACAAGCCCTACACCATACCCTACACCGTAGCCTACTCCTGGCCCGTACGCTGGCACTGACCCATGTGTCAGCACGTAGCCTGACCCTCCCACGTTTCCGTACCCTCACATGTGCCGTAAGCCTTGCCGTTCCCTAACCCTAACCCTAGCCCTGAAGGAAACCCACCACCAGCCCTACACCTTACCCTACGCCGTAGCCTACTCCTGGCCCGTACGCTGGCACTGACCCGTGCGTCAGCACGTAGCCTGACCCTCCCACGTTTCCGTACCCTCACATGTGCCCTAAGCCTTGCCGTTCCCTAACACTAACCCTAGCCCGGAACGGAAACCCACCAACAGCCCTACACCTTACCCTAAGCTGTAGCCTACTCCTGGCCCGTACGCTGGCACTGACCCGTGCGTCAGCACGTAGCCTGACCCTCCCACGTTTCCGTACCCTCACCTGTGCCCTAAGGCTTGCCGTTCCATAACCCTAACCCTAGCCCGGAACGGAACCCCACCAACAGCCCTACACCTTACCCCCATGCTGTAGCCTACTCCTGGCCCGTATGCTGGCACGGACCCATGCGTCAGCACGTAGCCTGACACTCCCACGTTTCCGAACCCTCACCTGTGCCCTAAACCTTGCCGTTCCCTAACCCTAACTGTAGCCCGGAGAGAAAACCCACCACCAGCCCTACACTTTACCCCCAAGCCGTAGCCTACTCCTAGCCCGTACGCTGGCACTGACCCGTGCGTCAGCACGTAGCCTGAACCTCCCACGTTGGCGTACCCTCACCTGTGCCCTAAGACTTGCCGTTCCCTAACCCTAACCCTAGCCTGGAACGGAAACCCACCATCAGCCCTACACCTTACCCTACGCCATAGCCTACTCCTGGCCCGTACGCTGGCACTGACCCGTGCGTCAGCACGTAGCCTGACCCTCCCACGTTTCCGTACCCTCACCTGTGCCCTAAGCCTTGCCGTTCCCTAACCCTTAGCCTAGCCCAGAAGTGTAACCCACCACCAGCCCTACACCTTACCCTACACCGTAGCCTACTCCTGGCCCGTAAGCTGGCACTGACCCGTGCGTCAGCTCGTGGCCCGATCCTCCCACGTTTCCGTACCCTCACCTGTGCCCTAAGCCTTGCCGTTCCCTAACACTAACCCTAGCCCGGAACAGAAACCCACCAGCAGCCCTACACCTTACCCAATGCCGTAGCCTAATCCTGGCCCGTACGCTGGCACTGACCCGTACGTCAGCACGTAGCCTGAACATCCCAAGTTTCCGTACCCTCACCTGTGCCCTAAGCCTTGCCATTCCCTAACCCTAACCCTAGCCCGGAACGGAAACCCACCACGAGCCCTACACCTTACCCTACGCCGTAGCCTACTCCTGGCCCATACGCTGGCACTAAACCGTGCGTCACAGCGCAGCCTGACCCTCCCACGTTTCCGTACCCTCACCTGTGCCCTAAGCCTTGCCGTTCCCTAACACTAACCCTAGCCCGGGACGGAAACCCACCATCAGCCCTACACCTTACCCTACGCCGTAGCCTATGCCTGACCCGTACGCTGGCACTGACCTGTGCTTCAGCACGTAGCTTGACCCTCCCACGTTTCCGTACCCTCACCTGTGCCCTAAGGCTTGCCATTGCCTAACCCTAACCCTAGCCCGAAACGGAAACTCACCACCAGCCCTACACCTTACCCACAAGCCTTAGCGTACTCCTGGTCCGTACACTGGCACTGACCCGTGCGTCAGCACGTAGCCTTACCCTGCCACTTTTCCATACCCTCACCTGTGCCCTAAGACTTGCCGTTCCCTAACCATAACCCTAGCCCGGAACGGAAATCCACCACCAGCCCTACAACTTACCCCCAAGCCGTAGCAAACTCCTGGCCCATACGCTGGCA
Organism: Mesoplodon mirus; assembly: GCF_964341445.2. NCBI lineage: Eukaryota > Metazoa > Chordata > Mammalia > Artiodactyla > Ziphiidae > Mesoplodon > Mesoplodon mirus. The sequence goes on along the minus strand of NC_138987.1, from coordinate 103,039,341 downwards.
CTAGCCCGTGCGTCAGTACGTAGCCTGACCCTCCCACGTTTCTGTACCCTCACCTGTGCCCTAAGGCTTGCCGTTGCCTAACCCTAACCCTAGCCGGAAAAGGAAACTCACCACCAGCCCTACACCTTACCCACAAGCCTTAGCCTACTCCTGGTCCATACACTGGCACTGACCCGTGCGTAAGCACGTAGCCTGACCCTCCCACTTTTCCGTACCCTCACCTGTGCCCTAAGCTTTGCCGTTCCCTAACCCTAACCCTAGCCCGGAACGGAAACCCACCACCAACCCTACACCTTACCCTACGCCGTAGTCTACTCCTGGCCCGTACGCTGGCACTGACCCGTGCGTCAGCACGTAGCCTGACCTTCCCACATTTCCGTACCCTCACCTGTACCCTAAGCCTTGCCGTTCCCTCACCCTAACCCTAGTACCGAATGGAAACCCACCAGCAGCCCTACATCAAACCCCCAAGCCATAGCCTACTTGTGGCCCGTACGCTGGCACTGAACCGTGCGTCAGCACGTAGCCTGACCCTCCCACGTTTCCGTACCCTCACCTGTGCCCTAAGCCTTGCCGTTCCCTAACCCTAACCCTAGCACGGAACGGAAACCCACCACCAGCCCTAAACCTTTCCCTACGGGGTAGCCTACTCCTGGCCCGTACGCTGGCACTGACCAGTGCGTCAGCACGTAGCCAGACCCTCCCACGTTTCCGTACCCTCACCTGTGCCCTAAGCCTTGCCGTTCCCTAACACTAACCCTAGCCCGGAACAGAAACCCACCAGCAGCCCTACACCTTACCCTATGCCGTACCCTACTCCTGGCCCGTAAGCTGGCACTGACCCGGGCGTCAGCACGTAGCCCGATCCTCCCACGTTTCGGTACCCTCACCTGTGCCCTAAGCCTTGCCGTTCCATAACCCTAACCCTAGCCCGGAACGGAAACCCACCACCAGCCCTACACCTTACCCCCAAGCTGTAGCCTACTCCTGCCCGTACGCGGGCACTGACCCGTGCGTCAGCCCGTAGCCTGACCCTCCCACGTTTCCGTACCCTCACCTGTGCCCTAAGCCTTGCCATTCCCTAACCCTAACCCTAGCCCGGAACGGAAACCCACCACGAGCCCTACACCTTACCCTACGCCGTAGCCTACTCCTGGCCCGTACGCTGGCACTGACCCGTGCGTCACAACGTAGCCTGACCCTCCCACGTTTCCGTACCCTCAACTGTGCCCTAAGCCTTGCCGTTCCCTAACCCTAACCCTAGCCCGGAACGGAAACCCACCACCAGCCCTACACCTTACCCTACGCCGTAGCCTACTCCTGGCCCGTACTCTGGCACTGACCTGTGCGTCAGCACGTAGCCTAACCCTCCCACGTTTCCGTACCCTCACATGTGCCCTAAGCCTTGCCGTTCCCTAACCCTAACCCTAGCCCAGAACGGAAACCCACCAACAGCCCTACACCTTACCCTACGCCGTAGCCTACTCCTGGCCCGTACGCTGGCACTGACCCGTGCGTCAGCACGTAGCCTGACCCTCCCAAGTTTCCATACCCTCACCTGTGCCCTAAGCCTTGTCGTTCCCTAACACTAACCCTAGCCCGGGAATGGAAACCCACCACCAGCCCTACACCTCACCCTATGCCGTAGCCTACTCCTGGCCTGTACGCTGGCACTGACCCGTGCGTGAGCACGTAGCCTGACCCTCCCACGTTTCCGTACCCTCACCTGTGCCCTAAGCCTTGCCGTTCCCTAACACTAACCCTAGCCTGCGAACGAAAACCCACCACCAGCCCTACACCTTACTCTATGCCGTAGCCTACTCCTGGCCCGTAAGCTGGCACTGACCCGTGCGTCAGCACGTAGCCTGACCCTCCCACGTTTCCGTACCCTCACCTGTGCCCTAAGCCTTGCCGTTCCCTAACACTAACCCTAGCCCGGAACAGAAACCCACCAGCAGCCCTACACCTTACCCTATACCGTAGCCTACTCCTGGCCCGTAAGCTGGCACTGACCCGAGCGTCAGCACGTAGCCCGATCCTCCCACGTTTCCGTACCCTCACCTGTGCCCTAAGCCTTGCCGTTCCCTAACCCTAACCGTAGCCCGGAACGGAAACCCACCACGAGCCCTACACCTTACCCTACGCCGTAGACTACTCCTGGCCCGTACGCTGGCACTGACCCGTGCGTCAGCATGTAGCCTGACCCTCCCACGTTTCCGTACCCTCACCTGTGCCCTAAGCCTTGCCGTTCCCTAACCCTAACCCTAGCCCGGAACGGAAACCCACCACCAGCCCTAAACCATTCCCTACGCCGTAGCCTACTCCTGGCCCGAACGCTGGCAGTGACCCGTGCGTCAGCATGTAGCCTGACCCTCCCACGTTTCCGTACCCTCACCTGTGCCCTAAGCCTTGCCGTTCCCTAACCCTAACCCTACCCCGGAACGTAAAACCACCACCAGCTTTAAACCTTACCCTACGCCGTAGCCTACTCCTGGCCCGTACGCTGGCCCTGACCCTTGCATCAGCACGTAGCCTGAGCCTCCCACGTTTCGGTACCCTCACCTGTGCCCTAAGCCTTGCCATTCCCTAACCCTAACCCTAGCCCGGAACGGAAACCCACCACCAGCCCTACACCATACCCTACACCGTAGCCTAATCCTGGCCCGTACGCTGGCACTGACCCATGTGTCAGCTCATATCCTGACCCTCCCACGTTTCCGTACCCTCACCTGTGCCCTAAGCCTTGCCGTTCCCTAAACCTAACTCTATCCCGAAACAGAAACCCACCACCAGCCTACACCATACCTTTCACTGTAGCCTACTCATGGCCCGTACACTGGCACGGAGCCGTACGTCAGCACGTAGGCCCAACCACCCACGTTTCCGTACCCTCACCTGTGCCCTAAACCTTGCCGTTCCTTAACCCTAACCGTAGCCAGGAACGGAAACCCACCACCAGCCCTGCACCTTAACCCCAAGCCTTAGCCTACTTCTGGCCTGTACGCTGGCACTGACCCGTGCGTCAGCACGTAGCCTGAACATGCCAAGTTTCCGTACCCTCACCTATGCTCTAAGCCTTGCCGTTCCCTAACCCGAACCCTAACCTGGAACAGAAACCCACCACCAGCCCTACACTTTACCCTACGCCGTAGCCTACTCCTGGCCCGTACGCTGGCACTGACCAGTGTGTCAGCACGTAGCCTGACCCTCCCACGTTTCCGTACCCTCACCTGTGCCCTAAGCCTTGCCGTTCCCTAACACTAACCCTAGCCTGCGAACGAAAACCCACCACCAGCCCTACACCTTACTCTGTGCCGTAGCCTACTCCTGGCCCGTAAGCTGGCACTGACCCGTGCGTCAGCACGTAGCCTGACCCTCCCACGTTTCCGTACCCTCACCTGTGCCCTAAGCCTTGCCGTTCCCTAACACTAACCCTAGCCCGGAACAGAAACCCACCAGCAGCCCTACACCTTACCCTATACCGTAGCCTACTCCTGGCCCGTAAGCTGGCACTGACCCGGGCGTCAGCACGTAGCCCGATCCTCCCACGTTTCCGTACCCTCACCTGTGCCCTAAGCCTTGCCGTTCCCTAACCCTAACCGTAGCCCGGAACGGAAACCCACCACGAGCCCTACACCTTACCCTACGCCGTAGACTACTCCTGACCCGTACGCTGGCACTGACCCATGCGTCACAACGTAGCCTGACCCTCCCACGTTTCCGTACCCTCACCTGTGCCCTAAGCCTTGCCGTTCCCTAACCCTAACCCTAGACTTGAACGGAAACCCACCACCAGCCCTACAACTTACCCCCAAGCCGTAGCCTACTCCTGGCCCGTACGCTGGCACTGACCCGTGCGTCAGCATGTAGCCTGACCCTCCCACGTTTCCGTACCCTCACCTGTGCCCTAAGCCTTGCCGTTCCCTAACCCTAACCCTAGCCCGGAACGGAAACCCACCACCAGCCCTAAACCATTCCCTACGCCGTAGCCTACTCCTGGCCCGAAAGCTGGCAGTGACCCGTGCGTCAGCATGTAGCCTGACCCTCCCACGTTTCCGTACCCTCACCTGTGCCCTAAGCCTTGCCGTTCCCTAACCCTAACCCTACCCCGGAACGTAAACCCACCACCAGCTTTAAACCTTACCCTACGCCGTAGCCTACTCCTGGCCCGTACGCTGGCACTGACCCTTGCATCAGCACGTAGCCTGAGCCTCCCACGTTTCGGTACCCTCACCTGTGCCCTAAGCCTTGCCATTCCCTAACCCTAACCCTAGCCCGGAACGGAAACCCACCACCAGCCCTACACCATACCCTACACCGTAGCCTACTCCTGGCCCGTAAGCTGGCACTGACCTCTGCGTCAGCACGTAGCCCGACCCTCCAACGTTGCCGTACCCTCACCTGTGCCCTAAGCCTTGCCGTTCCCTAACACTAACCCTAGCCCGGAACAGAAACACACCACCAGCCCTAAACCTTACCCTATGCCGTAGCCTACTGCTGGCCCGTACGCTGGCACTGACCAGTACGTCAGCACGTAGCCTGACCCTCCCACGTTTCCGTACCCTCACCTGTACCCTAAGCCTTGCCGTTCCCTAACCCTAACCCTAGCCCGGAACGGAAACCCACCACCAGTCCTACACCTTACCCCCAAGCCGTAGCCTACTCCTGGCCCGTACGCTGGCACTGACCCGTGCGTCAGCATGTAGCCTGACCCTCCCACGTTTCCGTACCCTCACATGTGCCCTAAGCCTTGCCGTTCCCTAACCCTAACCCTAGCCCGGAACGGAAACCCACCACCAGTCCTACACCTTACCCTACGCCGTAGCCTACTCCTGGCCCGTACGCTGGCACTGACCCGTGCGTCAGCACGTAGCCTGACCCTCCCACGTTTCCGTACCCTCACATGTGCCCTAAGCCTTGCCGTTCCCTAACCCTAACCCTACCCCGGAACGGAAACCCACCAACAGCCCTACAGCTTATCCTACGCCATAGCCTACTCCTGGCCCGTAAGCTGGCACTGACCCGTGCGTCAGCATTTAGCCTGACCCTCCCACGTTTCCGTACCCTCACCTGTGCCCTAAGCCTTGCCGTTCCATAACCCTAACCCTAGCCCGGAATGGAAACCCACCAAGAGCCCTTCACCTTACCCCCATGCTGTAGCCTACTCCTGGCCCGTATGCTGGCACTGACCCATGCGTCAGCACGTAGCCTGACCCTCCCACGTTTCCGCACCCTCACCTGTGCCCTAAACCTTGCCGTTCCCTAACCCTAACTGTAGCCCGGAAAGAATACCCATCACCAGCCCTACACTTTACCCCCAAGCTGTAGCCTACTCCTAGCCCGTACGCTGGCACTGACCCGTGCGTCAGCACGTAGCCTGAACCTCCCACGTTTGCATACCCTCACCTGTGCCCTAAGCCTTGCCGTTCCCTAACCCTAACCCTAGCCTGGAACGGAAACCCACAACCAGCCCTACACCTTACCCTACGCCGTAGCCTACTCCTGACCCGTACGCTGGCACTGACCCGTGCGTGAGCACGTAGACTGACCCTCCCACGTTCCCGTACCCTCACCTGTGCCCTAAGCCTTGCCGTTCCCTAACCCTTAGCCTAGCCCGAAACTGTAACCCACCACCAGCCCTACACCTTACCCTACACCGTAGCCTACTCCTTGCCCGTAAGCTGGCACTGACCCGTGCGTCAGCACGTAGCCCGATCCTCCCACGTTTCTGTACCCTCACCTGTGCCCTAAGCCTTGCCGTTCCCTAACACTAACCCTAGCACGAAACAGAAACCCACCAGCAGCCCTACACCTTACCCTACGCCGTAGCCTACTCCTGGCCCGTACGCTGGCACTGACCCGTGCGTCAGCACGTAGCCTGACCCTCCCACGTTTCCGTACCCTCACCTGTGCCCTAAGCCTTGGCGTTCCCTAACCCTAACCCTAGCCCGGAACGGAAACCCACCACCAGCCCTACACCTTACCCCCAAGCCGTAGCCTACTCCTGGCCCGTACGCTGGCACTAAACCGTGCGTCAGCATGTAGCCTGAACCTCCCACGTTTGCGGACCCTCACCTGTGCCTTAAGCCTTGCCGTTCCCTAACCCTAACCCTAGCCCGGAACGCAAACCCACCACCAGCCCTACACCATACCCTACACCGTAGCCTACTCCTGGCCCGTACGCTGGCACTGACCCATGTGTCAGCACGTAGCCTGACCCTCCCACGTTTCCGTACCCTCACCTGTGCCCTAAGCCTTGCCGTTCCATAACCCTAACCCTAGCCCGGAACGGAAACCCACCAACAGCCCTACACCATACCCCCATGCTGTAGCCTACTCCTGGCCCGTATGCTGGCACTGACCCATGTGTCAGCACGTAGCCTGACCCTCCCACGTTTCCGCACCCTCACCTGTGCCCTAAACCTTGCCGTTCCCTAACACTAACTGTAGCCCGGAAAGAAAACCCACCACCAGCCCTAAATTTTACCCCCAAGCCGTAGCCTACTCCTAGCCCGTACGCTGGCACTGACCCGTGCGACAGCACATAGCCTGACCCTCCCACGTTTCCGTACCCTCACCTGTGCCCTAAGCCTTGCCATTCCCTAACCGTAACCCTAGCCCGGAACGGAAACCCACCACCAGCCCTACACCTTACCCTACGCCGTAGCCTACTCCTGGCCCGTACGCTGGCACTGACCCGTGCGTTAGCACGTAGCCTGACCCGCCCACGTTTCCGTACCCTCACCTGTGCCCTAAGCCTTGGCGTTCCCTAACACTAACCCTGGCCCGAGAACGGAAACCCACCACCAGCCCTACACCTTACCCTATGCCGTAGCCTACTCCTGGCCCGTACGCTGACACTGACCCGTGCGTCAGCACGTAGCCTGACCCTCCCACGTTTCCGTACCCTCACCTGTGCCCTAAGACTTGCCGTTCCCTAACCCTAACCCTAGCCTTGAACGAAAACCCACCACCAGCCCTACAACTTACCCCCAAGCCGTAGCCTACGCCTGGCCCGTACGCTGGCACTGACCCGTGCGTCAGCATGTAGCCTGACCCTCCCACGTTTGCGGACCCTCACCTGTGCCTTAAGCCTTGCCGTTCCCTAACCCTAACCCTAGCCCGGAACGCAAACCCACCACCAGCCCTACACTTTACCCTACACCGTAGCCTACTCCTGGCCCGTACGCTGGCACTGACCCGTGCGTCAGCACGTAGCCTGACCCTCCCACGTTTGCGGACCCTCACCTGTGCCTTAAGCCTTGCCGTTCCATAACCCTAACCCTAGCCCGGAACGGAAACCAACCACAAGCCCTACACCATACCCTACACCGTAGCCTACTCCTGGCCCGTACGCTGGCACTGACCCATGTGTCAGCACGTAGCCTGACCCTCCCACGTTTCCGTACCCTCACATGTGCCGTAAGCCTTGCCGTTCCCTAACCCTAACCCTAGCCCTGAAGGAAACCCACCACCAGCCCTACACCTTACCCTACGCCGTAGCCTACTCCTGGCCCGTACGCTGGCACTGACCCGTGCGTCAGCACGTAGCCTGACCCTCCCACGTTTCCGTACCCTCACATGTGCCCTAAGCCTTGCCGTTCCCTAACACTAACCCTAGCCCGGAACGGAAACCCACCAACAGCCCTACACCTTACCCTAAGCTGTAGCCTACTCCTGGCCCGTACGCTGGCACTGACCCGTGCGTCAGCACGTAGCCTGACCCTCCCACGTTTCCGTACCCTCACCTGTGCCCTAAGGCTTGCCGTGCCATAACCCTAACCCTAACCCGGAACGTAAACCCACCAACAGCCCTACACCTTACCCCCATGCTGTAGCCTACTCCTGGCCCGTATGCTGGCACGGACCCATGCGTCAGCACGTAGCCTGACCCTCCCACGTTTCCGCACCCTCACCTGTGCCCTAAACCTTGCCGTTCCCTAACCCTAACTGTAGCCCGGAAAGAAAACCCACCACCAGCCCTACACTTTACCCCCAAGCCGTAGCCTACTCCTAGCCCGTACGCTGGCACTGACCCGTGCGTCAGCACGTAGCCTGAACCTCCCAACTTTGCGTACCCTCACCTGTGCCCTAAGAATTGCCGTTCCCTAACCCTAACCCTAGCCTGGAACGGAAACCCACCACCAGCCCTACACCTTACCCTTCGCCGTAGCCTACTCCTGGCCCGTACGCTGGCACTGAAACGTGCGTCAGCATGTAGCCTGACCCTCCCACGTTTCCGTACCCTCACCTGTGCCCTAAGCCTTGCCGTTCCCTAACCCTAACCCTAGCCCGGAACGGAAACCCACCAACAGCCCTACACCTTACCCTACGCCGTAGCCTACTCCTGGCCCGTACGCTGGCACTGACGCGTGCGTCACAACGTAGCCTGACCCTCCCAAGTTTCCATACACTCACCTGTGCCCTAAGCCTTGTCGTTCCCTAACACTAACCCTGGCCCGAGAACGGAAACCCACCACCAGCCCTACACCTTACCCTACGCCGTAGCCTACTCCTGACCCGTACGCTGGCACTGAAACGTGCGTCAGCACGTAGCCTGACCCTCCCACGTTTCCGTACCCTCACCTGTGCCCTAAGCCTTGCCGTTCCCTAACGCTTAGCCTAGCCCAGAATTGTAACCCACCACCAGCCCTACACCTTACCCTACACCGTAGCCTACTCCTGGCCCGTAAGCTGGCACTGACCCGTGCGTCAGCTCGTAGCCCGATCCTCCCACGTTTCCGTACCCTCACCTGTGCCCTAAGCCTTGCCGTTCCCTAACACTAACCCTAGCCCGGAACAGAAACCCACCAGCAGCCCTAAACCTTACCCTATGCCGTAGCCTAATCCTGGCCCGTACGCTGGCACTGACCCGTACGTCAGCACGTAGCCTGAACATCCCAAGTTTCCGTACCCTCACCTGTGCCCTAAGACTTGCCGTTCCCTAACCCTAACCCTACCCTTGAACGGAAACCCACCACCAGCCCTACAACTTACCCCCAAGCCGTAGCCTATTCCTGGCCCGTACGCTGGCACTGAACCGTGCATCAGCATGTAGCCTGACCCTCCCACGTTTGCGGACCCTCACCTGTGCCTTAAGCCTTGCCGTTCCCTAACCCTAACCCTAGCCCGGAACGCAAACCCACCACCAGCCCTACACCATACCCTACACCGTAGCCTACTCCTGGCCCGTACGCTGGCACTGACCCATGTGTCAGCACGTAACCTGACCCTCCCACGTTTCCTTACCCTCACATGTGCCCTAAGCCTTGCAGTTCCCTAACCCTAACCCTAGCCCGGAACAGAAACCCACCACCAGTCCTAAACCTTACCCTACGCCGTAGCCTACTCCTGGCCCGTACGGTGGCACTGACCCATGCGTCACAGCGTAGCCTGACCGTCCCACGTTTCCGTACCCTCACCTGTGCCCTAAGCCTTGCCGTTCCCTAACACTAACCCTAGCCCCGGAACGGAAACCCACCACCAGCCCTACACCTTACCCTATGCCGTAGCCTACTCCTGGCCCGTACGCTGGCACTGACCCGTGCGTCAGCACGTAGCCTGACCCTCCCACGTTTCCGTACCCTCACCTGTGCCCTAAGCCTTGCCGTTCCCTAACACTAACCCTAGCCTGGGAACGAAAACCCACCACCAACCCTACAGCTTACTCTATGCCGTAGCCTACTCCTGGCCCGTAAGCTGGCACTGACCCGTGCGTCAGCACGTAGCCTGACCCTCCCACGTTTCCGTACCCTCACCTGTGCCCTAAGACTTGCCGTTCCCTAACCCTAACCCTAGCCTGGAAAGGAAACCCACCACCAGCCCTACAACTTACCCCCAAGCCGTAGCCTATTCCTGGCCCGTACGCTGGCACTGACCCGTGCGTCAGCATGTAGCCTGACCCTCCCACGTTTGCGGCCCCTCACCTGTGCCTTAAGCCTTGCCGTCCCCTAACCCTAACCCTAGCCCGGAACGCAAACCCACCAACAGCCCTACACCTTACCCCCATGCTGTAGCCTACTCCTGGCCCGTATGCTGGCACTGACCCATGCGACAGCACGTAGCCTGACCCTCCCACGTTTCCGTACCCTCACCTGTGCCCTAAGCCTTGCCGTTCCCTAACACTAACCCTAGCCTGGAACAGAAACCCACCAGCAGCCCTACACCTTACCCTACACCGTAGCCTACTCCTGGCCCGTAAGCAGGCACTGACCCGTGCGTCAGCACGTAGCCCGATCCTCCCACGTTTCCGTAACCTCACCTGTGCCCTAAGCCTTGCAATTCCCTAACCCTAACCCTAGCCCGGAACGGAAACCCACCACGAGCCCTACACCTTACCCTACGCCGTAGCCTACTCCTGGCCCATACGCTGGCACTGACCCATGGGTCACTACGTAGCCTAACCCTCCCACGTTTCCGTACCCTCACCTGTGCCCTAAGCCTTGCCGTTCCCTAACATTAACCCTAGCCCGGGAACGGAAACCCACCACCAGCCCTACACATTACCCTATGCCGTAGCCTACTCCTGGCCAGTAAGCTAGCACTGACCCGGGCGTCAGCACGTAGCCCGATCCTCCCACGTTTCCGTACCCTCACCTGTGCCCTAAGCCTTGCCGTTCCCTAACCCTAACCGTAGCCCGGAACGGAAACCCACCACGAGCCCTACACCTTACCCTACGCCGTAGACTACTCCTGGCCCGTACGCTGGCACTGACCCGTGCGTCACAACGTAGCCTGACCCTCCCACGTTTCCGTACCCTCACATGTGCCCTAAGCCTTGCCGTTCCCTAACCCTAACCCTAGACTTGAACGGAAACCCACCACCAGCCCTACAACTTACCCCCAAGCCGTAGCCTACTCCTGGCCCGTACGCTGGCACTGACCCGTGCGTCAGCATGTAGCCTGACCCTCCCACGTTTCCGTACCCTCACCTGTGCCCTAAGCCTTGCCGTTCCCTAACCCTAACCCTAGCCCGGAACGGAAACCCACCACGAGCCCTAAGCCATTCCCTACGCCGTAGCCTACTCCTGGCCCGAACGCTGGCAGTGACCCGTGCGTAAGCATGTAGCCTGACCCTCACACGTCTCCGTACCCTCACCTGTGCCCTAAGCCTTGCCTTTCCCTAACCCTAACCCTAGCCCGGAACGGAAACACACCACCAGCCCTACACCTTACCCTACGCCGTAGCCTACTACTGGACCGTACGCTGACACTGACCCGTGCGTCAGCACGTAGCCTGACCTTCCCACATTTCCGTAACCTCACCTGTGCCCTAAGCCTTGCCGCTCCCTAACCATAACCCTAGCCCGGAACGGAAACCCACCACCAGCCCTACACCTTACCATATGCCGTAGCCTACTCCTGGCCCGTACGCTGGCACTGACACGTGCGTCAGCATGTAGCCTGCCCCTCCCACATTTCCGTACCCTCACCTGTGCCCTAAGCCTTGCCGTTCCCTAACCCTAACCCTAGCCCAGAACGGAAAACCACCACCAGCCCTACACCTAACCCTACGCCGTAGCCTACTCTTGGCCTGTATGCTGGCACTGACCCGTGCATCAGCATGTAGCCTGACTCTCCCACGTTTCCATACCCTCACCTGTGCCATAAGACTTGCCGTTCCCTAACCCTAACCCTAGCCCGGAACGGAAACCCACCACCAGCCCTAAACCTTTCCCTACACCGTAGCCTACTCCTGGCCCGAACGCTGGCAGTGACCCGTGCGTCAGCATGTAGTCTGACCCTCCAACGTTTCCGTACCCTCACCTGGGCCCTAAGCCTTGCTGTTCCTTTACCCTATCCCTAGCCCGGGACGGAAACCCACCATCAGCCCTACACCTTACCCTACGCCGTAGCCTATGCCTGACCCGTACGCTGGCACTGACCTGTGCTTCAGCACGTAGCTTGACCCTCCCACGTTTCCGTACCCTCACCTGTGCCCTAAGGCTTGCCGTTGCCTAACCCTAACCCTAGCCCGAAACGGAAACTCACCACCAGCCCTACAACTTACCCACAAGCCTTAGCGTACTCCTGGTCCGTACACTGGCACTGACCCGTGCGTCAGCACGTAGCCTGACCCTGCCACTTTTCCGTACCCTCACCTGTGCCCTAAGACTTGCCGTTCCCTAACCATAACCCTAGCCCGGAATGGAAATCCACCACCAGCCCTACAACTTACCCCCAAGCCGTAGCAAACTCCTGGCCCATACGCTGGCACTGACCCGTGCGTCAGTACTTAGCCTGACCCTCCCACGTTTCTGTACCCTCACCTGTGCCCTAAGGCTTGCCGTTGCCTAACCCTAACCCTAGCCGGAAAAGGAAACTCACCACCAGCCCTACACCTTACCCACAAGCCTTAGCCTACTCCTGGTCCGTACACTGGCACTGACCCGTGCGTCAGCGCGTAGCCTGACCCTCCCACTTTTCCGTACCCTCACCTGTGCCCTAAGCTTTGCAGTTCCCTAACCCTAACCCTAGCCCGGAACGGAAATCCACCACCAGCCCTACACCCTACCCTACGCCGTAGTCTACTCCTGGCCCGTACGCTGGCACTGACCCGTGCGTCAGCACGTAGCCTGACCTTCCCACATTTCCGTACCCTCACCTGTACCCTAAGCCTTGCCGTTCCCTCACCCTAACCCTGGTACCGAATGGAAACCCACCAGCAGCCCTACATCAAACCCCCAAGCCATAGCCTACTTGTGGCCCGTACGCTGGCACTGAACCGTGCGTCAGCACGTAGCCTGACCCTCCCACGTTTCCGTACCCTCACCTGTGCCCTAAGCCTTGCCGTTCCCTAACCCTAACCCTAGCCCGGAACGGAAACCCACCACCAGCCCTAAACCTTTCCCTACGGGGTAGCCTACTGCTCGCCCGTACGCTGGCACTGACCCGTTCGTCAGCATGTAGTTTGACCCTCCCACGTTTCCGTACCCTCACCTGTGCCCTAAGCCTTGCCGTTCCCTAACCGTAACCCTAGCCCGGAACGGAAAACCACCACCAGCCCTACACCTTACCGTACGCCGTAGCCTACTCCTGGCCCGTACGCTGGCACTGACCAGTGCGTCAGCACGTAGCCAGACCCTCCCACGTTTCCGTACCCTCACATGTGCCCTAAGCCTTGCCGTTCCCTAACACTAACCCTAGCCCGGAACGGAAACCCACCACCAGCCCTGCACCTTTCCCTACGACGTAGCCTACTCCTGGCCCGTACGCTGGCACTGACCCGTGCGTCAGCACATAGCCTGACCCTCCCACGTTTCCGTACCCTCACCTGTGCCGTAAGCCTTGCCGTTCCCTAACCCTAACCCCAGCCCGGAACGGAAACCCACCTCCAGCCCTACACTTTACCCTACGCCATAGCCTACTCCTGGCCCGTACGCTGGCACTGACCCTTGCGTCTGCACGTAGCCTGACCCTCCCACGTTTCCATACTCTCACCTGGGCCCTAAGCCTTGCCGTTCCCTAGCCCTAACCCTAGACCAGTACGGAAACCCACCACCGGCCCTACAACTTACCCCAAAGCCGTAGCCTGCTCCTGGCCCGTACGCTGAAACTGACCTGTGCGTCAGTACGTAGCCTGACACTCCCACGTTTCGGTACCCTCACCTGTGCACTAATCCTTACCGTTCCCTAACCCCTAGCCCGGAACGGAAACCCACCACCAGCCCTAAACCTTACCCACAAGCCGTAGCCTACACCTGGCCCGTACGCTGTCACAGACCCGTGCGTCAGCACGTAGCCTGACCCTCCCACGTTTCCGTACCCTCACCTGTGCCCTAAGCCTTGCCGTACCCTAACCCTAACCCTAGCCCAGAACGGAAACCCACCACAAGCCCTACACCTTACCCTAAGCCGTAGCCTACTCCTGGCCCATACGCTGGCACTGACCCTTACGTCAGCACGTAGCCTGACCCTCCCACGTTTCCGTACCCTCAGCTGTGCCCTAAGCCTTGCAGTTCCCTAACCCTAACCCTAGCCCGGAACGGAAACCCACCACCAGCCCTACTCCTTACCCTACGCCGTAGCCTACTCCTGGCCCGTACGATGGCACTGACCCGTGCGTCAGCACGTAGACTGACCCTCGCACGTTTCCGTACCCTCACCTGTGCCCTAACCCTTGACGTTCCCTATCCCTAACCCTAGCCTGGAACGGAAACCCACCACCAGCCCTACACCTTACCTTACGCCGTAGCCTACTCCTAGCCCATACGCTGGCAGTGACCCGTGCGTTAGCATGTAGTCTGACCCTCCAACGTTTCCGTACCCTCACCTGGGCCCTAAGCCTTGCCGTTCCCTAACCCTAACCCTAGCCTGGAACGGAAACCCACCACCAGCCCTACACATTACCCTACGCCGGAGCCTACTCCTGGCCCCTACGCTGGCACTGACCCTTGCGTCAGCACATAGCCTGACCCTCCCACGTTTCCGTACCCTCACCTGTGCCCTAAGCCTTGCCGTCCCCTAACCCTAACCCTAGCCCGGAACGGAAACCCACCACCAGCCCTAAACCTTACCCTACGCCGTAGCCTACTCCTGGCCCGTACGCTGGCACTGACCCGTGCGTCAGCACGTAGCCTGACCCTCCCACGTTTCTGTAACCTCACCTGTGCCCTAATCCTTGCCGTTCCCTAACCCTAACCCTAGCCCGGAACGGAAACCCACCAGCAGCTCTACACCTTACCCTACGCAATAGCCTACTCCTGGCCCGTACGCTGGCACTGACACATGCGTCAGCATGTAGCCTGACCCTCCCACGTTTCCGTACCCTCACCTGTGCCCTAAGCCTTGCCGTTCCCTAACCCTAACCCTACCCCGGAACGTAAACCCACCACCAGCCTTAAACCTTACCCTACGCCGTAGCCTACTCCTGGCCCGTACGCTGGCACTGACCCTTGCATCAGCACGTAGGCTGAGCCTCCCACGTTTCGGTACCCTCACCTGTGCCCTAAGCCTTGCCATTCCCTAACCCTAACCCTAGCCCGGAACGGAAACCCACCACCAGCCCTACACCATACCCTACACCGTAGCCTAATCCTGGCCCGTACGCTGGCACTGACCCATGTGTCAACTCATAGCCTGACCCTCCCAAGTTTCCGTACCCTCACCTGTGCCCTAAGCCTTGCCGTTCCCTAAACCTAACTCTATCCCGAAACAGAAACCCACCACCAGCCTACACCATACCTTTCACCGTAGCCTACTCATGGCCCGTACACTGGCACGGACCCGTACGTCAGCACGTAGGCCCACCCACCCACGTTTCCGTACCCTCACCTGTGCCCTAAGCCTTGCCGTTCCTTAACCCTAACCGTAGCCCGGAACGGAAACCCACCACCAGCACTGCACCTTAACCCCAAGCCTTAGCCTACTTCTGGCCTGTACGCTGGCACTGACCCGTGCGTCAGCACGTAGCCTGAACATGCCAAGTTTCCGTACCCTCACATGTGCCCTAAGCCTTGCCGTTCCCTAACCGTAACCCTAGCCCGGAACGGAAACCCATCACCAGACCTACACCTTACCCTACGCCGTAGCCTACTCCTGGCCCGTACGCTGGCACTGACCCGTGCATCAGCACGTAGCCTGACCCTCTCACGTTTCCGTACCCTCACATGTGCCCTAAGCCTTGCCGTTCCCTATCGCTAACCCTAGCCCGGAACGGAAACCCACCAACAGCCCTACACCTTACCCTACGCCGTAGCCTACTCCTGGCCCGTACACTGGCACTGACCCATGCGTCAACACGTAGCCTGAACCTCCCACGTTTCCTTACCCTCACCTGTGCCCAAAGCCTTGCCGTTCCCTAACCCTGACCCTAGCCCGGAACGGAAACCCACCAACAGCCCTACACCTTACCCCCAAGCTGTAGCCTACTCCTGGCCCGTATGCTGGCACTGACCCATGCGTCAGCACGTAGCCTGACCCTCCCACATTTCCGTACCGTCACCTGTGCCCTAAGCCTTGCTGTTCCCTAACCCTAACCCTAGCGGGAACAGAAAACCACCACCAGCCCTACACCTTACCCTATGCCGTAGCCTACTCCTGGCCCGTACGCTGGCACTGACACGTGTATCAGCACGTAGCCTGACCCTCCCACGTTTCCTTACCTTCACCTGTCCCCTAAGACTTGCCATTCCCTAACCCTAACCCTAGCCCGAAACGGAAAACCACTGCCAGCCATACACCTTACCCTATGCTTTAGCCTACTCCTGGCCCATACGCTGGCACTGAGACGTGCGTCAGCACGTAGCCTAACCCTCCCACGTTTCCGTACCCTGACCTGGGCCCTAAGCCTTGCCGTTCCCTAACCCTAACCATAGCCCGGAACGGAAACCCACCAGCAGCCCTACACCTTACCTTACGCCGTAGCCTACTCCTAGCCCATACGCTGGCAGTGACCCGTGCATCAGCATGTAGTCTGACCCTCCAACGTTTCCGTACCCTCACCTGGGCCCTAAGCCTTGCCGTTCCCTAACCCTAACCCTAGCCTGGAACGGAAACCCACCACCAGCCCTACACTTTACCCTACGCCGTAGCCTACTCCTGGCCCCTACGCTGGCACTGACCCTTGCGTCAGCACATAGCCTGACCCTCCCACGTTTCCGTACCCTCACCTGTGCCCTAAGCCTTGCCGTCCCATAACCCTAACCCTAGCCCGGAACGGAAACCCACCATCAGCCCTACACCTTACCCTACGCCGTAGCCTACTCCTGGCCTGTACGCTGGCACTGACCCATGCGTCAGCACGTAGCCTGACCCTCCCACGTTTCTGTAACCTCACCTGTGCCCTAAGCCTTGCCGTTCCCTAACCCTAACCCTAGCCCGGAACGGAAACCCACCAGCAGCTCTACACCTTACCCTACGCAATAGCCTAATCCTGGCCCGTACGCTGGCACTGACCCATGTGTCAGCTCATAGCCTGACCCTCCCACGTTTCCGTACCCTCACCTGTGCCCTAAGCCTTGCCGTTCCCTAAACCTAACTCTATCCCGAAACAGAAACCCACCACCAGCCTACACCATACCTTTCACCGTAGCCTACTCCTGGCCCGTACGCTGGCACTGACCCGTGCGTCAGCACGTAGCCTGAACATGCCAAGTTTCCGTACCCTCACCTGTGCTCTAAGGCTTGCCGTTCCCTAACCCGAACCCTAGCCTGGAACAGAAACCCACCACCAGCACTACACTCTACCCTACGCCGTAGCCTACTCCTGGCCCGTACGCTGGCACTGACCCATGTTTCAGCACGTAGCCTGACCCTCCCACGTTTCCGTACCCTCACATGTGCCCTAACCCTTGCCGTTCCCTAAACCTAACCCTAGCCCGGAAGGAAACCCACCACCAGCCCTACACCTTACCCTACGCCGTAGCCTACTCCTGGCCCGTACGCTGGCACTGACACGTGCGTCAGCACGTAGCCTGACCCTCCCACGTTTCCGTACCCTCACATGTGCCCTAAGCCTTGCCGTTCCCTAACCCTAACCCTCGCCCGGAACGGAAACCCACCAACAGCCCTACACCTTACCCTAAGCTGTAGCCTACTCCTGGCCCGTACGCTGGCACTGAACCATGCGTCAGCACGTAGCCTGACCCTCCCACGTTTCCGCACCCTCACCTGTGCGCTAAACCTTCCGTTCCCTAACCCTAACTGTAGCCCGGAAAGAAAACCCACCACCAGCCCTACACTTTACCCCCAAGCCGTAGCCTACTCCTAGCCCGTACGCTGGCACTGACCCGTGCGTCAGCACGTAGCCTGAACCTCCCATGTTTGCGTACCCTCACATGTGCCCTAAGACTTGCCGTTCCCTAACCCTAACCCTAGCCTGGAACGGAAACCCACCACCAGCCCTACACCTTACCCTACGCCGTAGCCTACTCCTGGCCCATACGCTAGCACTGAACCGTGCGTCAGCACGTAGCCTGACCCTCCCACGTTTCCGTACCCTCACCTGTGCCCTAAGCCTTGCCGTTCCCTAACCCTTAGCCTAGCCCGGAAGTTTAACCCACCACCAGCCCTACACCTTACCCTACACTGTAGCCTACTCCTGGCCCGTAAGCTGGCACTGACCCGTGCGTCAGCTCGTAGCCCGATCCTCCCACGTTTCCGTACCCTCACCTGTGCCCTAAGCCTTGCCGTTCCCTAACACTAACCCTAGCCCGGAACAGAAACCCACCAGCAGCCCTAAACCTTACCCTATGCCGTAGCCTAATCCTGGCCCGTACGCTGGCACTGACCCGTACGTCAGCACGTAGCCTGAACATCCCAAGTTTCCGTACCCTCACCTGTGCCCTAAGCCTTGCCATTCCCTAACCCTAACCCTAGCCCGGAACGGAAACCCACCACGAGCCCTACACCTTACCCTACGCCGTAGCCTACTCCTGGCCCGTACACTGGCACTGACACGTGCGTCACAGCGTAGCCTGACCCTCCCATGTTTCCGTACCCTCACCTGTGCCCTAAGCCTTGCCGTTCCCTAACACTAACCCTAGCCCGGGAACGGAAACCCACCACCAGCCCTACACCTTACCCTATGCCGTAGCCTACTCCTGGCCCGTACGCTGGCACTGACCCGTGCGTCAGCACGTAGCCAAACCCTCCCACGTTTCCGTACCCTCACCTGTGCCCTAAGCCTTGCCGTTCCCTAACACTAACCCTAGCCTGGGAACGAAAACCCACCACCAGCCCTACACCTTACTCTATGCCGTAGCCTACTCCTGGCCCATAAGCTGGCACTGACCCGTGCGTCAGCACGTAGCCTGACCCTCCCACGTTTCCGTACCCTCACCTGTGCCCTAAGACTTGCCGTTCCCTAACCCTAACCCTAGCCTGCAAGGGAAACCCACCACCAGCCCTACAACTTACCCCCAAGCCGTAGCCTACTCCTGGCCCGTACGCTGGCACTGACCCGTGCGTCAACATGTAGCCTGACCCTCCCACGTTTGCGGACCCTCACCTGTGCCTTAAGCCTTGCCGTTCCCTAACCCTAATCCTAGCCCGGAACGCAAACCCACCAACAGCCCTACACCTTACCCCCATGCTGAAGCCTACTCCTGGCCCGTATGCTGGCACTGACCCATGCGACAACACGTAGCCTGACCCTCCCACGTTTCCGCACCCTCACCTGTGCCCTAAGCCTTGCCGTTCCCTAACACTAACCCTAGCCCGGAACAGAAACCCACAAGCAGCCCTACAACTTACCCTACACCGTAGCCTACTCCTGGCCCGTACGCTGGCACTGACCCGTGCGTCACAGCGTAGCCTGACCCTCCCACGTTTCCGTACCCTCACCTGTGCCCTAAGCCTTGCCGTTCCCTAACACTAACCCTAGCCTGGGAACGAAAACCCACCACCAACCCTACACCTTACTCTATGCCGTAGCCTACTCCTGGCCCGTAAGCTGGCACTGACCCGTGCGTCAGCACGTAGCCTGGCCCTCCCACGTTTCCGTACCCTCACCTGTGCCCTAAGACTTGCCGTTCCCTAACCCTAACCCTAGCCTGGAAAGGAAACCCACCACCAGCCCTACAACTTACCCCCAAGCCGTAGCCTATTCCTGGCCCGTACGCTAGCACTGAACCGTGCGTCAGCATGTAGCCTGACCCTCCCACGTTTGCGGACCCTCACCTGTGCCTTAAGCCTTGCCGTCCCCTAACCCTAACCCTAGCCCGGAACGCAAACCCACCAACAGCCCTACACCTTACCCCCATGCTGTAGCCTACTCCTGGCCCGTATGCTGGCACTGACCCATGCGACAGCACGTAGCCTGACCCTCCCACGTTTCCGTACCCTCACCTGTGCCCTAAGCCTTGCCGTTCCCTAACACTAACCCTAGCCTGGAACAGAAAGCCACCAGCAGACCTACACCGTACCCTACACCGTAGCCTACTCCTGGCCCGTAAGCTGGCACTGACCCGTGCGTCAGCACGTAGCCCGATCCTCCAACGTTTCCGTAACCTCACCTGTGCCCTAAGCCTTGCAATTCCCTAACCCTAACCCTAGCCCGGAACGGAAACCCACCACGAGCCCTACACCTTACCCTACGCCGTAGCCTACTCCTGGCCCATACGCTGGCACTGACCCGTGCGTCACAACGTAGCCTGACCCTCCCACGTTTCCGTACCCTCACCTGTGCCCTAAGCCTTGCCGTTCCCTAACACTAACCCTAGCCCGGGAAAGGAAACCCACAACCAGCCCTACACATTACCCTATGCCGTAGCCTACTCCTGGCCCGTAAGCTGGCACTGGCCCGGGCGTCAGCACGTAGCCCGATCCTCCCACGTTTCCGTACCCTCACCTGCGCCCTAAGCCTTGCCGTTCCATAACCATAACCCTAGCCCGGAACGGAAACCCACCACCAGCCCTACACAATAACCTACACCGTAGCCTACTCCTGGCCCGTACGCTGGCACTGACCCATGTGTCAGCATGTAGCCTGACCGTCCCACGTTTCCGTACCCTCACATGTGCCCTAAGCCTTGCCGTTCCCTAACCCTAACCCTAGCCCGGAACGGAAACCCACCACCAGCCCTACATCTTACCCTACGCCGCAGCCTACTCCTGGCCCGTACGCTGGCACTGACCCATGTGTCAGCATGTAGCCTGACCCTCCCACGTTTCCGTACCCTCACATGTGCCCTAAGCCTTGCCGTTCCCTAACCCTAACCCTAGCCCGGAACGGAAACCCACCACCAGCCCTACATCTTACCCTACGCCGTAGCCTACTCCTGGCCCCTACGCTGGCACTGACCCGTGCGTCAGCACGTAGCCTGACCCTCCCACGTTTCCGTACCCTCACATGTGCCCTAAGCCTTGCCGTTCCCTAACCCTAACCCTAGCCCGGAACGGAAACCCACCAACAGCCCTACACCTTACCCTACGCCGTAGCCTACTCCTGGCCCGTACGCTGGCACTGACGCGTGCGTCACAACGTAGCCTGACCCTCCCAAGTTTCCATACACTCACCTGCGCCCTAAGCCTTGTCGTTCCCTAACACTAACCCTAGCCTGGGAATGGAAAGCCACCACCAGCCCTACACCTCACCCTATGCCGTAGCCTACACCTGGCCCGTACGCTGGCACTGACCCGTGCGTCAGCACATAGCCTGACCCTCCCACGTTGCCGTACCCTCACCTCTGCCCTAAGCCTTGCCGTTCCCTAACACTAACCCTAGCCTGCGAACGAAAACCCACCACCAGCCCTACACCTTACTCTATGCCGTAGCCTACTCCTGGCCCGTAAGCTGGCACTGACCCGGGCGTCACCACGTAGCCCGATCCTTCCACGTTTCCGTACCCTCACCTGTGCCCTAAGCCTTGCCGTTCCCTAACCCTAACCGTAGCCCGGAACGGAAACCCACCACGAGCCCTACACCTTACCCTACGCCGTAGACTACTCCGGGCCCGTACGCTGGCACTGACCCGTGCGTCACAACGTAGCCTGACCCTCCCACGTTTCCGTACCCTCACCTGTGCCCTAAGCCTTGCCGTTCCCTAACCCTAACCCTAGACTTGAACGGAAACCCACCACCAGCCCTACAACTTACACCCAAGCCGTAGCCTACTCCTGGCCCGTACGCTGGCACTGACCCGTGCGTCAGCATGTAGCCTGACCCTCCCACGTTTGCGGACCCTCACCTGTGCCTTAAGCCTTGCCGTCCCCTAACCCTAACCCTAGCCCGGAACGCAAACCCACCAACAGCCCTACACCTTACCCCCATGCTCTAGCCTACTCCTGGCCCGTATGCTGGCACTGACCCATGCGACAGCACGTAGCCTGACCCTCCCACGTTTCCGTACCCTCACCTGTGCCCTAAGCCTTGCCGTTCCCTAACACTAACCCTAGCCTGGATCAGAAACCCACCAGCAGCCCTACACCTTACCCTACACCGTAGCCTACTCCTGGCCCGTAAGCTGGCACTGACCCGTGCGTCAGCACGTAGCCCGATCCTCCAACGTTTCCGTAACCTCACCTGTGCCCTAAGCCTTGCAATTCCCTAACCCTAACCCTAGCCCGGAACGGAAACCCACCACGAGCCC
The DNA here is from genome assembly GCF_964341445.2 of Mesoplodon mirus. Classification (NCBI taxonomy): domain Eukaryota; kingdom Metazoa; phylum Chordata; class Mammalia; order Artiodactyla; family Ziphiidae; genus Mesoplodon; species Mesoplodon mirus. The sequence continues at coordinate 103,017,310 of NC_138987.1, read as the reverse complement.
TACACCTTACCCTACGCCGTAGCCTACTCCTGGCCCATACGCTGGCACTGACCCGTGCGTCACAACGTAGCCTGACCCTCCCACGTTTCCGTACCCTCACCTGTGCCCTAAGCCTTGCCGTTCCCTAACACTAACGCTATCCCGGGAACGGAAAACCACCACCAGCCCTACACATTACCCTATGCCGTAGCCTACTCCTGGCCCGTAAGCTGGCACTGGCCCGGGCGTCAGCACGTAGCCCGATCCTCCCACGTTTCCGTACCCTCACCTGTGCCCTAAGCCTTGCCGTTCCATAACCCTAACCCTAGCCCGGAACGGAAACCCACCACCAGCCCTACACCATACCCTACACCGTAGCCTACTCCTGGCCCGTACGCTGGCACTGACCCATGTGTCAGCATGTAGCCTGACCCTCCCACGTTTCCGTACCCTCACATGTGCCCTAAGCCTTGCCGTTCCCTAACCCTAACCCTAGCCCGGAACGGAAACCCACCACCAACCCTACATCTTACCCTACGCCGTAGCCTACTCCTGGCCCGTACGCTGGCACTGACCCATGTGTCAGCATGTAGCCTGACCCTCCCACGTTTCCGTACCCTCACATGTGCCCTAAGCCTTGCCGTTCCCTAACCCTAACCCTAGCCCGGAACGGAAACCCACCACCAGCCCTACATCTTACCCTACGCCGTAGCCTACTCCTGGCCCGTAAGCTGGCACTGACCCGTGCGTCAGCACGTAGCCTGACCCTCCCACGTTTCCGTACCCTCACCTGTGCCCTAAGACTTGCCGTTCCCTAACCCTAACCCTAGCCTGGAAAGGAAACCCACCACCAGCCCTACAACTTACCCCCAAGCCGTAGCCTATTCCTGGCCCATACGCTGGCACTGACCCGTGCGTCAGCATGTAGCCTGACCCTCCCACGTTTGCGGACCCTCACCTGTGCCTTAAGCCTTGCCGTCCCCTAACCCTAACCCTAGCCCGGAACGCAAACCCACCAACAGCCCTACACCTTACCCCCATGCTGTAGCCTACTCCTGGCCCGTATGCTGGCACTGACCCATGCGACAGCACGTAGCCTGACCCTCCCACGTTTCCGTACCCTCACCTGTGCCCTAAGCCTTGCCGTTCCCTAACACTAACCCTAGCCTGGAACAGAAACCCACCAGCAGCCCTACACCTTACCCTACACAGTAGCCTACTCCTGGCCCGTAAGCTGGCACTGACCCGTGCGACAGCACGTAGCCCGATCCTCCAACGTTTCCGTATCCTCACCTGTGCCCTAAGCCTTGCAATTCCCTAACCCTAACCCTAGCCCGGAACGGAAACCCACCACGAGCCCTACACCTTACCCTACGCCGTAGCCTACTCCTGGCCCATACGCTGGAACTGACCCGTGCGTCACAACGTAGCCTGACCATCCCACGTTTCCGTACCCTCACCTGTGCCCTAAGCCTTGCCGTTCCCTAACACTAACCCTAGCCCGGGAACGGAAACCCACCACCAGCCCTACACATTACCCTATGCCGTAGCCTACTCCTGGCCCGTAAGCTGGCACTGACCCGGGCGTCAGCACGTAGCCCGATCCTCCCACGTTTCCGTAACCTCACCTGTGCCCTAAGCCTTGCCGTTCCATAACCCTAACCCTAGCCCGGAACGGAAACCCACCACCAGCCCTACACCATACACTACACCGTAGCCTACTCCTGGCCCGTACGCTGGCACTGACCCATGTGTCAGCATGTAGCCTGACCCTCCCACGTTTCCGTACCCTCACATGTGCCCTAAGCCTTGCCGTTCCCTAACCCTAACCCTAGCCCAGAACGGAAACCCACCACCAGCCCTACATCTTACCCTACGCCGTAGCCTACTCCTGGCCCGTACGCTGGCACTGACCCGTGCGTCAGCACGTAGCCTGACCCTCCCACGTTTCCGTACCGTCACATGTACCCTAAGCCTTGCCGTTCCCTAACCCTAACCCTAGCCCGGAACGGAAACCCACCACCAGCCCTACACCTTACCCTACGCCGTAGCCTACTCCTGGCCCGTACTCTGGCACTGACCCGTGCGTCAGCACGTAGCCTGACCCTCCCACGTTTCCGTACCCTCACATGTGCCCTAAGCCTTGCCGTTCCCTAACCCTAACCCTAGCCCGGAACGGAAACCCACCAACAGCCCTACACCTTACCCTACGCCGTAGACTACTCCTGGCCCGTACGCTGGCACTGACCCGTGCGTCAGCACGTAGCCTGACCCTCCCAAGTTTCCATACCCTCACCTGTGCCCTAAGCCTTGTCGTTCCCTAACACTAACCCTAGCCCGGGAATGGAAACCCACCACCAGCCCTACACCTCACCCTATGCCGTAGCCTACTCCTGGCCCGTACGCTGGCACTGACCCGTACGTCAGCACGTAGCCTGACCCTCCCACGTTTCCGTACCCTCACCTGTGCCCTAAGCCTTGCCGTTCCCTAACCCTAACCGTAGCCCGGAATGGAAACCCACCACGAGCCCTACACCTTACCCTACGCCGTAGACTACTCCTGGCCCGTATGCTGGCACTGACCCGTGCGTCACAACGTAGCCTGACCCTCCCACGTTTCCGTACCCTCACCTGTGCCCTAAGCCTTGCCGTTCCCTAACCCTAACCCTAGACTTGAACGGAAACCCACCACCAGCCCTACAACTTACCCCCAAGCCGTAGCCTACTCCTGGCCCGTACGCTGGCACTGACCCGTGCGTCAGCATGTAGCCTGACCCTCCCACGTTTCCGTACCCTCACCTGTGCCCTAAGCCTTGCCGTTCCCTAACCCTAACCCTAGCACGGAACGGAAACCCACCACCAGCCCTAAACCATTCCCTACGCCGTAGCCTACTCCTAGCCCGAATGCTGGCAGTGACCCGTGCGTCAGCATGTAGCCTGACCCTCCCACGTTTCCGTACCCTCACCTGTGCCCTAAGCCTTGCCGTTCCCTAACCCTAACCCTACCCCGGAACGTAAACCCACCACCAGCCTTAAACCTTACCCTACGCCGTAGCCTACTCCTGGCCCGTACGCTGGCACTGACCCTTGCATCAGCACGTAGCCTGAGCCTCCCACGTTTCGGTACCCTCACCTGTGCCCTAAGCCTTGCCATTCCCTAACCCTAACCCTAGCCCAGAACGGAAACCCACCACCAGCCCTACACCATACCCTACACCGTAGCCTAATCCTGGCCCGTACGCTGGCACTGACCCATGTGTCAGCTCATAGCCTGACCCGCCCACGTTTCCGTACCCTCACCTGTGCCCTAAGCCTTGCCGTTTCCTAAACCTAACTCTATCCTGAAACAGAAACCCACCACCAGCCTACACCATACCTTTCACTCTAGCCTACTCATGGCCCGTACACTGGCACGGAGCCGTATGTCAGCACGTAGGCCCACCCACCCACGTTTCCGTAACCTCACCTGTTCCCTAAGCCTTGCCGTTCCTTAACCCTAACCGTAGCCCGGAACGGAAACCCACCACCAGCCCTGCACCTTAACCCCAAGCCTTAGCCTACTTCTGGCCTGTACGCTGGCACTGACCCGTGCGTCAGCATGTAGCCTGAACATGCCAAGTTTCCGTACCCTCACCTGTGCTCTAAGCCTTGCCGTTCCCTAACCCGTACCCTAGCCTGGAACAGAAACCCACCACCAGCCCTACACTTTACCCTACGCCGTAGCCTAATCCTGGCCCGTACGCTGGCACTGACCAGTGTGTCAGCACGTAGCCTGACCGTCCCACGTTTCCGTACCCTCACATGTGCCCTAAGCCTTGCCATTTCCTAACCCTAACCCTATCCCGGAACGGAAACCCACCACCAGCCCTACACTTTACCCTACGCCGTAGCCTACTCCTGGCCCGTACGCTGGCACTGACCCGTGCGTCAGCACGTAGCCTGACCCTCCCACGTTTGCGGACCCTCACCTGTGCCTTAAGCCTTGCCGTTCCATAACCCTAACCCTAGCCCGGAATGGAAACCAACCACAAGCCCTACACCATACCCTACACCGTAGCCTACTCCTAGCCCGTACGCTGGCACTGACCCATGTGTCAGCACGTAGCCCGACACTCCCACGTTTCCGCACCCTCACCTGTGCCCTAAACCTTGCCGTTCCCTAACCCTAACCCTAGCCCGGAACGAAAACACACCACCAGCCCTACACTTTACCCCAAGCCGTAGGCTACTCCTAGCCCGTACGCTGGCAGTGACCCATGCGTCAGCACGTAGCCTGAACCTCCCACGTTTGCGTACCCTCACCTGTGCCCTAAGCCTTGCCGTTCCCTAACCCTAACCCTAGCCTGGAACGGAAACCCACCACCAGCCCTACACCTTACCCTACGCCGTAGCCTACTCCTGGCCCGTACGCTGGCACGGACTCGTGTGTTAGCACGTAGCCTGACCCTCCCATGTTTCCGTACCCTCACCTGTGCCCTAAGCCTTGCCGTTCCATAACCCTAACCCTAGCCCGGAACGGAACACCACCAACAGCCCTACACCTTACCCCCATGCTGTAGCCTACTCCTGGCCCGTATGCTGGCACGGACCCATGCGTCAGCACGTAGCCTGACCCTCCCACGTTTCCGCACCCTCACCTGTGCCCTAAACCTTGCCGTTCCCTAACCCTAACTGTAGCCCCGAGAGAAAACCCACCACCAGCCCTACACTTTACCCCCAAGCCGTAGCCTACTCCTGGCCCGTACGCTGGCACTGACCCGTGCGTCAGCATGTAGCCTGACCCTCCCACGTTTCCGTACCCTCACCTGTGCCCTAAGCCTTGCCGTTCCCTAACCCTAACCCTAGCCCAGAACGGAAACCCCCCACCAGCCCTAAACCATTCCCTACGCCGTAGCCTACTCCTGGCCCGAACGCTGGCAGTGACCCGTGCGTCAGCATGTAGCCTGACCCTCCCACGTTTCCGTACCCTCACCTGTGCCCTAAGCCTTGCCGTTCCCTAACCCTAACCCTACCCCGGAACATAAACCCACCACCAGCTTTAAACCTTACCCTACGCCGTAGCCTACTCCTGGCCCGTACGCTGGCACTGACCCTTGCATCTGCACGTAGCCTGAGCCTCCCACGTTTCGGTACCCTCACCTGTGCCCTAAGCCTTGCCATTCCCTAACCCTAACCCTAGCCCGGAACGGAAACCCACCACCAGCCCTACACCATACCCTACACCGTAGCCTACTCCTGGCCCGAACGCTGGCAGTGACCCGTGCGTCAGCATGTAGCCTGACCCTCCCACGTTTCCGTACCCTCACCTGTGCCCTAAGCCTTGCCATTCCCTAACCCTAACCCTAGCCCGGAACGGAAACCCACCAACAGCCCTACACCTTACCCTAAGCTGTAGCCTACTCCTGGACCGTACGCTGGCACTGACCCGTGCGTCAGCACGTAGCCTGACCCTCCCACGTTTCCGTACCCTCACCTGTGCCCTAAGGCTTGCCGTTCCATAACCCTAACCCTAGCCCGGAACGGAACCCCACCAACAGCCCTACACCTTACCCCCATGCTGTAGCCTACTCCTGGCCCGTATGCTGGCACGGACCCATGCGTCAGCACGTAGCCTGACCCTCCCACGTTTCCTCACCCTCACCTGTGCCCTAAACCTTGCCGTTCCCTAACCCTAACTGTAGCCCGGAGAGAAAACCCACCACCAGCCCTACACTTTACCCCCAAGCCGTAACCTACTCCTAGCCCGTACGCTGGCACTGACCCGTGCGTCAGCACGTAGCCTGAACCTCCCACGTTTGCGTACCCTCACCTGTGCCCTAAGACTTGCCGTTCCCTAACCCTAACCCTAGCCTGGAACGGAAACCCACCACCAGCCCTACACCTTACCCTACGCCGTAGCCTACTCCTGGCCCGTACGCTGGCACTGAACCGTGCGTCAGCACGTAGCCTGACCCTCCCACGTTTCCGTACCCTCACCTGTGCCCTAAGCCTTGCCGTTCCCTAACCCTTAGCCTAGCCCAGAAGTGTAACCCACCACCAGCCCTACACCTTACCCTACACCGTAGCCTACTCCTGGCCCGTAAGCTGGCACTGACCCGTGCGTCAGCTCGTGGCCCGATCCTCCCACGTTTCCGTACCCTCACCTGTGCCCTAAGCCTTGCCGTTCCCTAACACTAACCCTAGCCCGGAACAGAAACCCACCAGCAGCCCTAAACCTTACCCTATGCCGTAGCCTAATCCTGGCCCGTACGCTGGCACTGACCCGTACGTCAGCACGTAGCCTGAACATCCCAAGTTTCCGTACCCTCACCTGTGCCCTAAGCCTTGCCATTTCCTAACCCTAACCCTAGCCCGGAACGGAAACCCACCACGAGCCCTACACCTTACCCTACACCGTAGCCTACTCCTAGCCCATACGCTGGCACTGACCCGTGCGTCACAGCGTAGCCTGACCCTCCCACGTTTCCGTACCCTCACCTGTACCCTAAGCCTTGCCGTTCCCTAACACTAACCCTAGCCCGGGAACGGAAACCCACCACCAGCCCTACACCTTACCCTATGCCGTAGCCTACTCCTGGCCGTACGCTGGCACTGACCCGTACGTCAGCACGTAGCCTGACCCTCCCACGTTTCCGTACCCTCACCTGTGCCCTAAGCCTTGCCGTTCCCTAACACTAACCCTAGCCTGGGAACGAAAACCCACCACCAACCCTACACCTTACTCTATGCCGTAGCCTACTCCTGGCCCGTAAGCTGGCACTGACCCGTGCGTCAGCACGTAGCCTGACCCTCCCACGTTTCCGTACCCTCACCTGTGCCCTAAGACTTGCCGTTCCCTAACCCTAACCCTAGCCTGGAAAGGAAACCCACCACCAGCCCTACAACTTACCCCCAAGCCGTAGCCTATTCCTGGCCCGTACGCTGGCACTGACCCGTGCGTCAGCATGTAGCCTGACCCTCCCACGTTTGCGGACCCTCACCTGTGCCTTAAGCCTTGCCGTCCCCTAACCCTAACCCTAGCCCGGAACGCAAACCCACCAACAGCCCTACACCTTACCCCCATGCTGTAGCCTACTCCTGGCCCGTATGCTGGCACTGACCCATGCGACAGCACGTAGCCTGACCCTCCCACGTTTCCGTACCCTCACCTGTGCCCTAAGCCTTGCCGTTCCCTAACACTAACCCTAGCCTGGAACAGAAACCCACCAGCAGCCCAACACCTTACCCTACACCGTAGCCTACTCCTGGCCCGTAAGCTGGCACTGACCCGGGCGTCAGCACGTAGCCCGATCCTCCCACGTTTCCGTACCCTCACCTGTGCCCTAAGCCTTGCCGTTCCCTAACCCTAACCGTAGCCCGAAACGGAAACCCACCACGAGCCCTACACCTTACCCTACGCCGTAGACTACTCCTGGCCCGTACGCTGGCACTGACCCGTGCGTCACAACGTAGCCTGACCCTCCCACGTTTCCGTACCCTCACCTGTGCCCTAAGCCTTGCCGTTCCCTAACACTAACCCTAGCCAGGGAACGGAAACCCACCACCAGCCCTACACCTTGCCCTATGCCGTAGCCTACTCCTGGCCCGTAAGCTGGCACTGACCCGGGCGTCAGCACGTAGCCCGATCCTCCCACGTTTCCGTACCCTCACCTGTGCCCTAAGCCTTGCCGTTCCCTAACCCTAACCGTAGCCCGAAACGGAAACCCACCACGAGCCCTACACCTTACCCTACGCCGTAGACTACTCCTGGCCCGTACGCTGGCACTGACCCGTGCGTCACAACGTAGCCTGACCCTCCCACGTTTCCGTACCCTCACCTGTGCCCTAAGCCTTGCCGTTCCCTAACACTAACCCTAGCCAGGGAACGGAAACCCACCACCAGCCCTACACCTTGCCCTATGCCGTAGCCTACTCCTGGCCCGTACGCTTGCACTGACCCGTGCGTCAGCACGTAGCCTGACCCTCCCACGTTTACGTACCCTCACCTGTGCCCTAAGACTTGCCGTTCCCTAACCCTAACCCTAGCCTTGAACGGAAACCCACCACCAGCCCTACAACTTACCCCCAAGCCGTAGCCTACTCCTGGCTCGTACGCTGGCACTGACCCGTGCGTCAGCATGTAGCCTGACCCTCCCACGTTTGCGGACCCTCACCTGTGCCTTAAGCCTTGCCCTACCCTAACCCTAACCCTAGCCCGGAACGCAAACCCACCACCAGCCCTACACCATACCCTACACCGTAGCCTACTCCTGGCCCGTACGCTGGCACTGAACCATGTGTCAGCACGTAGCCTGACCCTCCCACGTTTCCGTACCCTCACATGTGCCCTAAGCCTTGCCGTTTCCTAACCCTAACCCTAGCCTTGAACGGAAACCCACCACCAGCCCTACACCTTACCCTACGCCGTAGCCTACTCCTGGCCCGTACGCTGGCACTGACCCGTGCGTGAGCACGTAGACTGACCCTCCCACGTTCCCGTACCCTCACCTGTGCCCTAAGCCTTGCTGTTCCCTAACCCTTAGCCTAGCCCGAAACTGTAACCCACCACCAGCCCTACACCTTACCCTACACCGTAGCCTACTCCTTGCCCGTAAGCTGGCACTGACCCGTGCGTCAGCACGTAGCCCGATCCTCCCACGTTTCCATACCCTCACCGGTGCCCTAAGCCTTGCCGTTCCCTAACACTAACCCTAGCATGGAACAGAAACCCACCAGCAGCCCTACACCTTACCCTATGCCGTAGCCTACTCCTGGCCCGTAAGCTGGCACTGACCCGGGCGTCAGCACGTAGCCCGATCCTCCCACGTTTCCGTACCCTCACCTGTGCCCTAAGCCTTGCCGTTCCATAACCCTAACCCTAGCCCGGAATGGAAACCCACCACCAGCCCTACACCATACCCTACACCGTAGCCTACTCCTGGCCCGTACGCTGGCACTGACCCATGTGTCAGCATGTAGCCTGACCCTCCCACGTTTCCGTACCCTCACATGTGCCCTAAGCCTTGCCGTTCCCTAACCCTGACCCTACCCCGGAACGGAAACCCACCACCAGCCCTACATCTTACCCTACGCCGTAGCCTACTCCTGGCCCGTACGCTGGCACTGACCCGTGCGTCAGCACGTAGCCTAACCCTCCCAAGTTTCCATACCCTCACTTGTGCCCTAAGCCTTGCCGTTCCATAACCCTAACCCTAGCCAGATACGGAAACCCACCAACAGCCCTACACCTTACCCCCAAGCTGTAGCCTACTCCTGGCCCGTATGCTGGCACTGACCCATGCATAAGCACGTAGCCCGACACTCCCACGTTTCCGCACCCTCACCTGTGCCCTAAACCTTGCCGTTCCCTAACCCTAACCCTATCCCGGAACGGAAACCCACCACCAGCCCTACACTTTACCCTACACCGTAGCCTACTCCTGGCCCGTACGCTGGCACTGACCCGTGCGTCAGCACGTAGCCTGACCCTCCCACGTTTGCGGACCCTCACCTGTGCCTTAAGCCTTGCCGTTCCATAACCCTAACCCTAGCCCGGAACGGAAACCAACCACAAGCCCTACACCATACCCTACACCGTAGCCTACTCCTGGCCCGTACGCTGGCACTGACCCATGTGTCAGCACGTAGCCTGACCCTCCCACGTTTCCGTACCCTCACATGTGCCGTAAGCCTTGCCGTTCCCTAACCCTAACTCTAGCCCTGAAGGAAACCCACCACCAGCCCTACACCTTACCCTACGCCGTAGCCTACTCCTGGCCCGTACGCTGGCACTGACCCGTGCGTCAGCACGTAGCCTGACCCTCCCACGTTTCCGTACCCTCACATGTGCCCTAAGCCTTGCCGTTCCCTAACACTAACCCTAGCCCGGAATGGAAACCCACCAACAGCCCTACACCTTACCCTAAGCTGTAGCCTACTCCTGGCCCGTACGCTGGCACTGACCCGTGCGTCAGCACGTAGCCTAACCCTCCCACGTTTCCGTACCCTCACCTGTGCCCTAAGGCTTGCCGTGCCATAACCCTAACCCTAACCCGGAACGTAAACCCACCAACAGCCCTACACCTTACCCCCATGCTGTAGCCTACTCCTGGCCCGTATGCTGGCACGGACCCATGCGTCAGCACGTAGCCTGACCCTCCCACGTTTCCGCACCCTCACCTGTGCCCTAAACCTTGCCGTTCCCTAACCCTAACTGTAGCCCGGAAAGAAAACCCACCACCAGCCCTACACTTTACCCCCAAGCCGTAGCCTACTCCTAGCCCGTACGCTGGCACTGACCCGTGCGTCAGCACGTAGCCTGAACCTCCCACGTTTGCGTACCCTCACCTGTGCCCTAAGAATTGCCGTTCCCTAACCCTAACCCTAGCCTGGAACGGAAACCCACCACCAGCCCTACACCTTACCCTTCGCCGTAGCCTACTCCTGGCCCGTACGCTGGCACTGAAACGTGCGTCAGCACGTAGCCTGACCCTCCCACGTTTCCGTACCCTCACCTGTGCCCTAAGCCTTGCCGTTCCCTAACGCTTAGCCTAGCCCAGAATTGTAACCCACCACCAGCCCTACACCTTACCCTACACCGTAGCCTACTCCTGGCCCGTAAGCTGGCACTGACCCGTGCGTCAGCTCGTAGCCCGATCCTCCCACGTTTCCGTACCCTCACCTGTGCCCTAATCCTTGCCGTTCCCTAACACTAACCCTAGCCCGGAACAGAAACCCACAAGCAGCCCTAAACCTTACCCTATGCCGTAGCCTAATCCTGGCCCGTACGCTGGCACTGACTCGTACGTTCAGCACGTAGCCTGAACATCCCAAGTTTCCGTACCCTCACCTGTGCCCTAAGACTTGCCGTTCCCTAACCCTAACCCTAGCCTTGAACGGAAACCCACCACCAGCCCTACAACTTACCCCCAAGCCGTAGCCTATTCCTGGCCCGTACGCTGGCACTGAACCGTGCATCAGCATGTAGCCTGACCCTCCCACGTTTGCGGACCCTCACCTGTGCCTTAAGCCTTGCCGTTCCCTAACCCTAACCCTAGCCCGGAACGCAAACCCACCACCAGCCCTACACCATACCCTACACCGTAGCCTACTCCTGGCCCGTACGCTGGCACTGACCCATGTGTCAGCACGTAACCTGACCCTCCCACGTTTCCGTACCCTCACATGTGCCCTAAGCCTTGCAGTTCCCTAACCCTAACCCTAACCCGGAACGGAAACCCACCACCAGCCCTAAACCATTCCCTACGCCGTAGCCTACTCCTGGCCCGAACGCTGGCAGTGACCCGTGCGTCAGCATGTAGCCTGACCCTCCCACGTTTCCGTACGCTCACCTGTGCCCTAAGCCTTGCCGTTCCCTAACCCTAACCCTACCCCGGAACGTAAACCCACCAAGAGCTTTAAACCTTACCCTACGCCGTAGCCTACTCCCGGCCCGTACGCTGGCACTGACCCTTGCATCAGCACGTAGCCTGAGCCTCCCACGTTTCGGTACCCTCACCTGTGCCCTAAGCCTTGCCATTCCCTAACCCTAACCCTAGCCCGGAACGGAAACCCACCACCAGCCCTACACCATAGCCTACACCGTAGCCTACTCCTGGCCCGAACGCTGGCAGTGACCCGTGCGTCAGCATGTAGCCTGACCCTCCCACGTTTCCGTACCCTCACCTGTGCCCTAAGCCTTGCCATTCCCTAACCCTAAACCTAGCCCGGAACGGAAACCCACCAACAGCCCTACACCTTACCCTAAGCTGTAGCCTACTCCTGGACCGTACGCTGGCACTGACCCGTGCGTCAGCACGTAGCCTGACCCTCCCACGTTTCCGTACCCTCACCTGTGCCCTAAGGCTTGCCGTTCCATAACCCTAACCCTAGCCCGGAACGGAACACCACCAACAGCCCTACACCTTACCCCCATGCTGTAGCCTACTCCTGGCCCGTATGCTGGCACGGACCCATGCGTCAGCACGTAGCCTGACCCTCCCACGTTTCCGCACCCTCACCTGTGCCCTAAACCTTGCCGTTCCCTAACCCTAACTGTAGCCCCGAGAGAAAACCCACCACCAGCCCTACACTTTACCCCCAAGCCGTAGCCTACTCCTGGCCCGTACGCTGGCACTGACCCGTGCGTCAGCATGTAGCCTGACCCTCCCACGTTTCCGTACCCTCACCTGTGCCCTAAGCCTTGCCGTTCCCTAACCCTAACCCTACCCCGGAACATAAACCCACCACCAGCTTTAAACCTTACCCTACGCCGTAGCCTACTCCTGGCCCGTACGCTGGCACTGACCCTTGCATCTGCACGTAGCCTGAGCCTCCCACGTTTCGGTACCCTCACCTGTGCCCTAAACCTTGCCATTCCCTAACCCTAACCCTAGCCCGGAACGGAAACCCACCACCAGCCCTACACTTTACCCCCAAGCCGTAACCTACTCCTAGCCCGTACGCTGGCACTGACCCGTGCGTCAGCACGTAGCGTGAACCTCCCACGTTTCCGTACCCTCACCTGTGCCCTAAGCCTTGCCGTTCCCTAACACTAACGCTATCCCGGGAACGGAAAACCACCACCAGCCCTACACATTACCCTATGCCGTAGCCTACTCCTGGCCCGTAAGCTGGCACTGGCCCGGGCGTCAGCACGTAGCCCGATCCTCCCACGTTTCCGTACCCTCACCTGTGCCCTAAGCCTTGCCGTTCCATAACCCTAACCCTAGCCCGGAACGGAAACCCACCACCAGCCCTACACCATACCCTACACCGTAGCCTACTCCTGGCCCGTACGCTGGCACTGACCCATGTGTCAGCATGTAGCCTGACCCTCCCACGTTTCCGTACCCTCACATGTGCCCTAAGCCTTGCCGTTCCCTAACCCTAACCCTAGCCCGGAACGGAAACCCACCACCAACCCTACATCTTACCCTACGCCGTAGCCTACTCCTGGCCCGTACGCTGGCACTGACCCATGTGTCAGCATGTAGCCTGACCCTCCCACGTTTCCGTACCCTCACATGTGCCCTAAGCCTTGCCGTTCCCTAACCCTAACCCTAGCCCGGAACGGAAACCCACCACCAGCCCTACATCTTACCCTACGCCGTAGCCTACTCCTGGCCCGTACGCTGGCACTGACCCGTGCGTCAGCACGTAGCCTGACCCTCCCACGTTTCCGTACCCTCACATGTGCCCTAAGCCTTGCTGTTCCCTAACCCTAACCCTAGCCCGGAACGGAAACCCACCAACAGCCCTACACCTTACCCTACGCCGTAGCCTAATCCTGACCCGTACGCTGGCACTGACCCGTGCGTCACAACGTAGCCTGACCCTCCCAAGTTTCCATACACTCACCTGTGCCCTAAGCCTTGTCGTTCCCTAACACTAACCCTAGCCCGGGAATGGAAACCCACCACCAGCCCTACACCTCACCCTATGACGTAGCCTACTCCTGGCCCGTACGCTGGCACTGACACGTGCGTCAGCACATAGCCTGACCCTCCCACGTTTCCATACCCTCACCTGTGCCCTAAGCCTTGCCGTTCCCTAACACTAACCCTAGCCTGCGAACGAAAACCCACCACCAGCCCTACACCTTACTCTATGCCGTAGCCTACTCCTGGCCCGTAAGCTGGCACTGACCCGTACGTCAGCACGTAGCCTGACCCTCCCACGTTTCCGTACCCTCACCTGTGCCCTAAGCCTTGCCGTTCCCTAACACTAACCCTAGCCCGGAACAGAAACCCACCAGCAGCCCTACACCTTACCCTATGCCGTAGCCTACTCCTGCCCCGTAAGCTGGCACTGACCCGGGCGTCAGCACGTAGCCCGATCCTCCCACGTTTCCGTACCCTCACCTGTGCCCTAAGCCTTGCCGTTCCCTAACCCTAACCGTAGCCGGGAACGGAAACCCACCACGAGCCCTACACCTTACCCTACGCCGTAGACTACTCCTGGCACGTACGCTGGCACTGACCCGTGCGTCACAACGTAGCCTGACCCTCCCACGTTTCCGTACCCTCACCTGTGCCCTAAGCCTTGCCGTTCCCTAACACTAACCCTAGCCCGGGAACGGAAACCCACCACCAGCCCTACACCTTACCCTATGCCGTAGCCTACTCCTGGCCCGTACGCTGGCACTGACCCGTGCGTCAGCACGTAGCCTGACCCTCCCACGTTTCCGTACCCTCACCTGTGCCCTAAGCCTTGCCGTTCCCTAACACTAACCCTAGCCTGGGAACGAAAACCCACCACCAGCCCTACACCTTACTCTATGCCGTAGCCTACTCCTGGCCCGTAAGCTGGCACTGACCCGTGCGTCAGCACGTAGCCTGACCCTCCCACGTTTCCGTACCCTCACCTGTGCCCTAAGACTTGCCGTTCCCTAACCCTAACCCTAGCCTGGAAAGGAAACCCACCACCAGCCCTACAACTTACCCCCAAGCCGTAGCCTATTCCTGGCCCGTACGCTGGCACTGACCCGTGCGTCAGCATGTAGCCTGACCCTCCCACGTTTGCGGACCCTCACCTGTGCCTTAAGCCTTGCCGTCCCCTAACCCTAACCCTAGCCCGGAATGCAAACCCACCAACAGCCCTACACCTTACCCCCATGCTGTAGCCTACTCCTGGCCCGTATGCTGGCACTGACCCATGCGACAGCACGTAGCCTGACCCTCCCACGTTTCCGTACCCTCACCTGTGCCCTAAGCCTTGCCGTTCCCTAACACTAACCCTAGCCTGGAACAGAAACCCACCAGCAGCCCTACACCTTACCCTACACAGTAGCCTACTCCTGGCCCGTAAGCTGGCACTGACCCGTGCGTCAGCACGTAGCCCGATCCTCCAACGTTTCCGTATCCTCACCTGTGCCCTAAGCCTTGCAATTCCCTAACCCTAACCCTAGCCCGGAACGGAAACCCACCACGAGCCCTACACCTTACCCTACGCCGTTGCCTACTCCTGGCCCATACGCTGGAACTGACCCGTGCGTCACAACGTAGCCTGACCATCCCACGTTTCCGTACCCTCACCTGTGCCCTAAGCCTTGCCGTTCCCTAACACTAACCCTAGCCCGGGAACGGAAACCCACCACCAGCCCTACACATTACCCTATGCCGTAGCCTACTCCTGGCCCGTAAGCTGGCACTGACCCGGGCGTCAGCACGTAGCCCGATCCTCCCACGTTTCCGTAACCTCACCTGTGCCCTAAGCCTTGCCGTTCCATAACCCTAACCCTAGCCCGGAACGGAAACCCACCACCAACCCTACACCATACACTACACCGTAGCCTACTCCTGGCCCGTACGCTGGCACTGACCCATGTGTCAGCATGTAGCCTGACCCTCCCACGTTTCCGTACCCTCACATGTGCCCTAAGCCTTGCCGTTCCCTAACCCTAACCCTAGCCCAGAACGGAAACCCACCACCAGCCCTACATCTTACCCTACGCCGTAGCCTACTCCTGGCCCGTACGCTGGCACTGACGCGTGCGTCAGCACGTAGCCTGACCCTCCCACGTTTCCGTACCGTCACATGTACCCTAAGCCTTGCCGTTCCCTAAACCTAACCCTAGCCCGGAACGGAAACCCACCACCAGCCCTACACCTTACCCTACGCCGTAGCCTACTCCTGGCCCGTACTCTGGCACTGACCCGTGCGTCAGCACGTAGCCTGACCCTCCCACGTTTCCGTACCCTCACATGTGCCCTAAGCCTTGCCGTTCCCTAACCCTAACCCTAGCCCGGAACGGAAACCCACCAACAGCCCTACACCTTACCCTACGCCGTAGACTACTCCTGGCCCGTACGCTGGCACTGACCCGTGCGTCAGCACGTAGCCTGACCCTCCCAAGTTTCCATACCCTCACCTGTGCCCTAAGCCTTGTCGTTCCCTAACACTAACCCTAGCCCGGGAATGGAAACCCACCACCAGCCCTACACCTCACCCTATGCCGTAGCCTACTCCTGGCCCGTACGCTGGCACTGACCCGTACGTCAGCACGTAGCCTGACCCTCCCACGTTTCCGTACCCTCACCTGTGCCCTAAGCCTTGCCGTTCCCTAACCCTAACCGTAGCCCGGAACGGAAACCCACCACGAGCCCTACACCTTACCCTACGCCGTAGACTACTCCTGGCCCGTATGCTGGCACTGACCCGTGCGTCACAACGTAGCCTGACCCTCCCACGTTTCCGTACCCTCACCTGTGCCCTAAGCCTTGCCGTTCCCTAACCCTAACCCTAGACTTGAACGGAAACCCACCACCAGCCCTACAACTTACCCCCAAGCCGTAGCCTACTCCTGGCCCGTACGCTGGCACTGACCCGTGCGTCAGCATGTAGCCTGACCCTCCCACGTTTCCGTACCCTCACCTGTGCCCTAAGCCTTGCCGTTCCCTAACCCTAACCCTAGCACGGAACGGAAACCCACCACCAGCCCTAAACCATTCCCTACGCCGTAGCCTACTCCTAGCCCGAACGCTGGCAGTGACCCGTGCGTCAGCATGTAGCCTGACCCTCCCACGTTTCCGTACCCTCACCTGTGCCCTAAGCCTTGCCGTTCCCTAACCCTAACCCTACCCCGGAACGTAAACCCACCACCAGCCTTAAACCTTACCCTACGCCGTAGCCTACTCCTGGCCCGTACGCTGGCACTGACCCTTGCATCAGCACGTAGCCTGAGCCTCCCACGTTTCGGTACCCTCACCTGTGCCCTAAGCCTTGCCATTCCCTAACCCTAACCCTAGCCCAGAACGGAAACCCACCACCAGCCCTACACCATACCCTACACCGTAGCCTAATCCTGGCCCGTACGCTGGCACTGACCCATGTGTCAGCTCATAGCCTGACCCGCCCACGTTTCCGTACCCTCACCTGTGCCCTAAGCCTTGCCTTTTCCTAAACCTAACTCTATCCTGAAACAGAAACCCACCACCAGCCTACACCATACCTTTCACTCTAGCCTACTCATGGCCCGTACACTGGCACGGAGCCGTATGTCAGCACGTAGGCCCACCCACCCACGTTTCCGTACCCTCACCTGTTCCCTAAGCCTTGCCGTTCCTTAACCCTAACCGTAGCCCGGAACGGAAATCCACCACCAGCCCTGCAACTTAACCCCAAGCCTTAGCCTACTTCTGGCCTGTACGCTGGCACTGACCCGTGCGTCAGCATGTAGCCTGAACATGCCAAGTTTCCGTACCCTCACCTGTGCTCTAAGCCTTGCCGTTCCCTAACCCGTACCCTAGCCTGGAACAGAAACCCACCACCAGCCCTACACTTTACCCTACGCCGTAGCCTAATCCTGGCCCGTACGCTGGCACTGACCAGTGTGTCAGCACGTAGCCTGACCGTCCCACGTTTCCGTACCCTCACATGTGCCCTAAGCCTTGCCATTTCCTAACCCTAACCCTATCCCGGAACGGAAACCCACCACCAGCCCTACACTTTACCCTACGCCGTAGCCTACTCCTGGCCCGTACGCTGGCACTGACCCGTGCGTCAGCACGTAGCCTGACCCTCCCACGTTTGCGGACCCTCACCTGTGCCTTAAGCCTTGCCGTTCCATAACCCTAACCCTAGCCCGGAATGGAAACCAACCACAAGCCCTACACCATACCCTACACCGTAGCCTACTCCTAGCCCGTACGCTGGCACTGACCCATGTGTCAGCACGTAGCCCGACACTCCCACGTTTCCGCACCCTCACCTGTGCCCTAAACCTTGCCGTTCCCTAACCCTAACCCTAGCCCGGAACGAAAACACACCACCAGCCCTACACTTTACCCCAAGCCGTAGGCTACTCCTAGCCCGTACGCTGGCAGTGACCCATGCGTCAGCACGTAGCCTGAACCTCCCACGTTTGCGTAACCTCACCTGTGCCCTAAGCCTTGCCGTTCCCTAACCCTAACCCTAGCCTGGAACGGAAACCCACCACCAGCCCTACACCTTACCCTACGCCGTAGCCTACTCCTGGCCCGTACGCTGGCACGGACTCGTGTGTTAGCACGTAGCCTGACCCTCCCATGTTTCCGTACCCTCACCTGTGCCCTAAGCCTTGCCGTTCCCTAACCCTTAGCCTAGCCCGGAACTGTAACCCACCACCAGCCCTACACCTTACCCTACGCCGTAGCCTACTCCTGGCCCGTAAGCTGGCACTGACCCGTGCGTCAGCACGTAGCCCGACCCTCCAACGTTGCCGTACCCTCACCTGTGCCCTAAGCCTTGCCATTCCCTAACACTAACCCTAGCCCGGAAGAGAAACCCACCACCATCCCTAAACCTTACCCTATGCCGTAGCCTACTCCTGGCCCGTACGCTGGCACTGACCCGTACGTCAGCACGTAGCCTGACCCTCCCACGTTTCCGTACCCTCACCTGTACCCTAAGCCTTGCCGTTCCCTAACCCTAACCCTAGCCCGGAACGGAAACCCACCACCAGCCCTACACCTTACCGCCAAGCCGTAGCCTACTCCTGGCCCGTACGCTGGCACTGACCCGTGCGTCACAGCGTAGCCTGACCTTCCCACGTTTCCGTACCCTCACCTGTGCCCTAAGCCTTGTCGTTCCCTAACACTAACCCTAGCCCGGGAACGGAAACCCACCACCAGCCCTACACCTTACCTTATGCCGTAGCCTACTCCTGGCCCGTACGCTGGCACTGACCCGTGCGTCAGCACGTAGCCTGACCCTCCCACGTTTCCGTACCCTCACCTGTGCACTAAGCCTTGCCGTTCCCTAACACTAACCCTAGCCTTGGAACGAAAACCCACCACAAGCCCTACACCTTACCCTATGCCGTAGCCTTCTCCTGGCCCGTAAGCTGGCACTGACCCGGGCGTCAGCACGTAGCCCGATCCTCCCACGTTTCCGTACCCTCACCTGTGCCCTAAGCCTTGCCGTTCCCTAACCCTAACCGTAGCCCGAAACGGAAACCCACCACGAGCCCTACACCTTACCCTACGCCGTAGACTACTCCTGGCCCGTACGCTGGCACTGACCCGTGCGTCACAACGTAGCCTGACCCTCCCACGTTTCCGTACCCTCACCTGTGCCCTAAGCCTTGCCGTTCCCTAACACTAACCCTAGCCAGGGAACGGAAACCCACCACCAGCCCTACACCTTGCCCTATGCCGTAGCCTACTCCTGGCCCGTACGCTTGCACTGACCCGTGCGTCAGCACGTAGCCTGACCCTCCCACGTTTACGTACCCTCACCTGTGCCCTAAGACTTGCCGTTCCCTAACCCTAACCCTAGCCTTGAACGGAAACCCACCACCAGCCCTACAACTTACCCCCAAGCCGTAGCCTACTCCTGGCTCGTACGCTGGCACTGACCCGTGCGTCAGCATGTAGCCTGACCCTCCCACGTTTGCGGACCCTCACCTGTGCCTTAAGCCTTGCCCTACCCTAACCCTAACCCTAGCCCGGAACGCAAACCCACCACCAGCCCTACACCATACCCTACACCGTAGCCTACTCCTGGCCCGTACGCTGGCACTGAACCATGTGTCAGCACGTAGCCTGACCCTCCCACGTTTCCGTACCCTCACATGTGCCCTAAGCCTTGCCGTTTCCTAACCCTAACCCTAGCCTTGAACGGAAACCCACCACCAGCCCTACACCTTACCCTACGCCGTAGCCTACTCCTGGCCCGTACGCTGGCACTGACCCGTGCGTGAGCACGTAGACTGACCCTCCCACGTTCCCGTACCCTCACCTGTGCCCTAAGCCTTGCTGTTCCCTAACCCTTAGCCTAGCCCGAAACTGTAACCCACCACCAGCCCTACACCTTACCCTACACCGTAGCCTACTCCTTGCCCGTAAGCTGGCACTGACCCGTGCGTCAGCACGTAGCCCGATCCTCCCACGTTTCCATACCCTCACCGGTGCCCTAAGCCTTGCCGTTCCCTAACACTAACCCTAGCATGGAACAGAAACCCACCAGCAGCCCTACACCTTACCCTATGCCGTAGCCTACTCCTGGCCCGTAAGCTGGCACTGACCCGGGCGTCAGCACGTAGCCCGATCCTCCCACGTTTCCGTACCCTCACCTGTGCCCTAAGCCTTGCCGTTCCATAACCCTAACCCTAGCCCGGAATGGAAACCCACCACCAGCCCTACACCATACCCTACACCGTAGCCTACTCCTGGCCCGTACGCTGGCACTGACCCATGTGTCAGCATGTAGCCTGACCCTCCCACGTTTCCATACCCTCACATGTGCCCTAAGCCTTGCCGTTCCCTAACCCTGACCCTACCCCGGAACGGAAACCCACCACCAGCCCTACATCTTACCCTACGCCGTAGCCTACTCCTGGCCCGTATGCTGGCACTGACCCGTGCGTCAGCACGTAGCCTAACCCTCCCAAGTTTCCATACCCTCACTTGTGCCCTAAGCCTTGCCGTTCCATAACCCTAACCCTAGCCAGATACGGAAACCCACCAACAGCCCTACACCTTACCCCCAAGCTGTAGCCTACTCCTGGCCCGTATGCTGGCACTGACCCATGCATAAGCACGTAGCCCGACACTCCCACGTTTCCGCACCCTCACCTGTGCCCTAAACCTTGCCGTTCCCTAACCCTAACCCTATCCCGGAACGGAAACCCACCACCAGCCCTACACTTTACCCTACACCGTAGCCTACTCCTGGCCCGTACGCTGGCACTGACCCGTGCGTCAGCACGTAGCCTGACCCTCCCACGTTTGCGGACCCTCACCTGTGCCTTAAGCCTTGCCGTTCCATAACCCTAACCCTAGCCCGGAACGGAAACCAACCACAAGCCCTACACCATACCCTACACCGTAGCCTACTCCTGGCCCGTACGCTGGCACTGACCCATGTGTCAGCACGTAGCCTGACCCTCCCACGTTTCCGTACCCTCACATGTGCCGTAAGCCTTGCCGTTCCCTAACCCTAACTCTAGCCCTGAAGGAAACCCACCACCAGCCCTACACCTTACCCTACGCCGTAGCCTACTCCTGGCCCGTACGCTGGCACTGACCCGTGCGTCAGCACGTAGCCTGACCCTCCCACGTTTCCGTACCCTCACATGTGCCCTAAGCCTTGCCGTTCCCTAACACTAACCCTAGCCCGGAACGGAAACCCACCAACAGCCCTACACCTTACCCTAAGCTGTAGCCTACTCCTGGCCCGTACGCTGGCACTGACCCGTGCGTCAGCACGTAGCCTGACCCTCCCACGTTTCCGTACCCTCACCTGTGCCCTAAGGCTTGCCGTGCCATAACCCTAACCCTAACCCGGAACGTAAACCCACCAACAGCCCTACACCTTACCCCCATGCTGTAGCCTACTCCTGGCCCGTATGCTGGCACGGACCCATGCGTCAGCACGTAGCCTGACCCTCCCACGTTTCCGCACCCTCACCTGTGCCCTAAACCTTGCCGTTCCCTAACCCTAACTGTAGCCCGGAAAGAAAACCCACCACCAGCCCTACACTTTACCCCCAAGCCGTAGCCTACTCCTAGCCCGTACGCTGGCACTGACCCGTGCGTCAGCACGTAGCCTGAACCTCCCACGTTTGCGTACCCTCACCTGTGCCCTAAGAATTGCCGTTCCCTAACCCTAACCCTAGCCTGGAACGGAAACCCACCACCAGCCCTACACCTTACCCTTCGCCGTAGCCTACTCCTGGCCCGTACGCTGGCACTGAAACGTGCGTCAGCACGTAGCCTGACCCTCCCACGTTTCCGTACCCTCACCTGTGCCCTAAGCCTTGCCGTTCCCTAACGCTTAGCCTAGCCCAGAATTGTAACCCACCACCAGCCCTACACCTTACCCTACACCGTAGCCTACTCCTGGCCCGTAAGCTGGCACTGACCCGTGCGTCAGCTCGTAGCCCGATCCTCCCACGTTTCCGTACCCTCACCTGTGCCCTAATCCTTGCCGTTCCCTAACACTAACCCTAGCCCGGAACAGAAACCCACCAGCAGCCCTAAACCTTACCCTATGCCGTAGCCTAATCCTGGCCCGTACGCTGGCACTGACTCGTACGTTCAGCACGTAGCCTGAACATCCCAAGTTTCCGTACCCTCACCTGTGCCCTAAGACTTGCCGTTCCCTAACCCTAACCCTAGCCTTGAACGGAAACCCACCACCAGCCCTACAACTTACCCCCAAGCCGTAGCCTATTCCTGGCCCGTACGCTGGCACTGAACCGTGCATCAGCATGTAGCCTGACCCTCCCACGTTTGCGGACCCTCACCTGTGCCTTAAGCCTTGCCGTTCCCTAACCCTAACCCTAGCCCGGAACGCAAACCCACCACCAGCCCTACACCATACCCTACACCGTAGCCTACTCCTGGCCCGTACGCTGGCACTGACCCATGTGTCAGCACGTAACCTGACCCTCCCACGTTTCCGTACCCTCACATGTGCCCTAAGCCTTGCAGTTCCCTAACCCTAACCCTAACCCGGAACGGAAACCCACCACCAGCCCTAAACCATTCCCTACGCCGTAGCCTACTCCTGGCCCGAACGCTGGCAGTGACCCGTGCGTCAGCATGTAGCCTGACCCTCCCACGTTTCCGTACGCTCACCTGTGCCCTAAGCCTTGCCGTTCCCTAACCCTTACCCTACCCCGGAACGTAAACCCACCAAGAGCTTTAAACCTTACCCTACGCCGTAGCCTACTCCCGGCCCGTACGCTGGCACTGACCCTTGCATCAGCACGTAGCCTGAGCCTCCCACGTTTCGGTACCCTCACCTGTGCCCTAAGCCTTGCCATTCCCTAACCCTAACCCTAGCCCGGAACGGAAACCCACCACCAGCCCTACACCATAGCCTACACCGTAGCCTACTCCTGGCCCGAACGCTGGCAGTGACCCGTGCGTCAGCATGTAGCCTGACCCTCCCACGTTTCCGTACCCTCACCTGTGCCCTAAGCCTTGCCATTCCCTAACCCTAAACCTAGCCCGGAACGGAAACCCACCAACAGCCCTACACCTTACCCTAAGCTGTAGCCTACTCCTGGACCGTACGCTGGCACTGACCCGTGCGTCAGCACGTAGCCTGACCCTCCCACGTTTCCGTACCCTCACCTGTGCCCTAAGGCTTGCCGTTCCATAACCCTAACCCTAGCCCGGAACGGAACACCACCAACAGCCCTACACCTTACCCCCATGCTGTAGCCTACTCCTGGCCCGTATGCTGGCACGGACCCATGCGTCAGCACGTAGCCTGACCCTCCCACGTTTCCGCACCCTCACCTGTGCCCTAAACCTTGCCGTTCCCTAACCCTAACTGTAGCCCCGAGAGAAAACCCACCACCAGCCCTACACTTTACCCCCAAGCCGTAGCCTACTCCTGGCCCGTACGCTGGCACTGACCCGTGCGTCAGCATGTAGCCTGACCCTCCCACGTTTCCGTACCCTCACCTGTGCCCTAAGCCTTGCCGTTCCCTAACCCTAACCCTAGCCCAGAACGGAAACCCCCCACCAGCCCTAAACCATTCCCTACGCCGTAGCCTACTCCTGGCCCGAACGCTGGCAGTGACCCGTGCGTCAGCATGTAGCCTGACCCTCCCACGTTTCCGTACCCTCACCTGTGCCCTAAGCCTTGCCGTTCCCTAACCCTAACCCTACCCCGGAACATAAACCCACCACCAGCTTTAAACCTTACCCTACGCCGTAGCCTACTCCTGGCCCGTACGCTGGCACTGACCCTTGCATCTGCACGTAGCCTGAGCCTCCCACGTTTCGGTACCCTCACCTGTGCCCTAAGCCTTGCCATTCCCTAACCCTAACCCTAGCCCGGAACGGAAACCCACCACCAGCCCTACACCATACCCTACACCGTAGCCTACTCCTGGCCCGAACGCTGGCAGTGACCCGTGCGTCAGCATGTAGCCTGACCCTCCCACGTTTCCGTACCCTCACCTGTGCCCTAAGCCTTGCCATTCCCTAACCCTAACCCTAGCCCGGAACGGAAACCCACCAACAGCCCTACACCTTACCCTAAGCTGTAGCCTACTCCTGGACCGTACGCTGGCACTGACACGTGCGTCAGCACGTAGCCTGACCCTCCCACGTTTCCGTACCCTCACCTGTGCCCTAAGGCTTGCCGTTCCATAACCCTAACCCTAGCCCGGAACGGAACCCCACCAACAGCCCTACACCTTACCCCCATGCTGTAGCCTACTCCTGGCCCGTATGCTGGCACGGACCCATGCGTAAGCACGTAGCCTGACCCTCCCACGTTTCCTCACCCTCACCTGTGCCCTAAACCTTGCCGTTCCCTAACCCTAACTGTAGCCCGGAGAGAAAACCCACCACCAGCCCTACACTTTACCCCCAAGCCGTAACCTACTCCTAGCCCGTACGCTGGCACTGACCCGTGCGTCAGCACGTAGCCTGAACCTCCCACGTTTGCGTACCCTCACCTGTGCCCTAAGACTTGCCGTTCCCTAACACTAACCCTAGCCTGGAACGGAAACCCACCACCAGCCCTACACCTTACCCTACGCCGTAGCCTACTCCTGGCCCGTACGCTGGAACTGAACCGTGCGTCAGCACGTAGCCTGACCCTCCCACGTTTCCGTACCCTCACCTGTGCCCTAAGCCTTGCCGTTCCCTAACCCTTAGCCTAGCCCAGAAGTGTAACCCACCACCAGCCCTACACCTTACCCTACACCGTAGCCTACTCCTGGCCCGTAAGCTGGCACTGACCCGTGCGTCAGCTCGTGGCCCGATCCTCCCACGTTTCCGTACCCTCACCTGTGCCCTAAGCCTTGCCGTTCCCTAACACTAACCCTAGCCCGGAACAGAAACCCACCAGCAGCCCTAAACCTTACCCTATGCCGTAGCCTAATCCTGGCCCGTACGCTGGCACTGACCCGTACGTCAGCACGTAGCCTGAACATCCCAAGTTTCCGTACCCTCACCTGTGCCCTAAGCCTTGCCATTTCCTAACCCTAACCCTAGCCCGGAACGGAAACCCACCACGAGCCCTACACCTTACCCTACACCGTAGCCTACTCCTGGCCCATACGCTGGCACTGACCCGTGCGTCACAGCGTAGCCTGACCCTCCCACGTTTCCGTACCCTCACCTGTACCCTAAGCCTTGCCGTTCCCTAACACTAACCCTAGCCCGGGAACGGAAACCCACCACCAGCCCTACACCTTACCCTATGCCGTAGCCTACTCCTGGCCGTACGCTGGCACTGACCCGTACGTCAGCACGTAGCCTGACCCTCCCACGTTTCCGTACCCTCACCTGTGCCCTAAGCCTTGCCGTTCCCTAACACTAACCCTAGCCTGGGAACGAAAACCCACCACCAACCCTACACCTTACTCTATGCCGTAGCCTACTCCTGGCCCGTAAGCTGGCACTGACCCGTGCGTCAGCACGTAGCCTGACCCTCCCACGTTTCCGTACCCTCACCTGTGCCCTAAGACTTGCCGTTCCCTAACCCTAACCCTAGCCTGGAAAGGAAACCCACCACCAGCCCTACAACTTACCCCCAAGCCGTAGCCTATTCCTGGCCCGTACGCTGGCACTGACCCGTGCGTCAGCATGTAGCCTGACCCTCCCACGTTTGCGGACCCTCACCTGTGCCTTAAGCCTTGCCGTCCCCTAACCCTAACCCTAGCCCGGAACGCAAACCCACCAACAGCCCTACACCTTACCCCCATGCTGTAGCCTACTCCTGGCCCGTATGCTGGCACTGACCCATGCGACAGCACGTAGCCTGACCCTCCCACGTTTCCGTACCCTCACCTGTGCCCTAAGCCTTGCCGTTCCCTAACACTAACCCTAGCCTGGAACAGAAACCCACCAGCAGCCCAACACCTTACCCTACACCGTAGCCTACTCCTGGCCCGTAAGCTGGCACTGACCCGGGCGTCAGCACGTAGCCCGATCCTCCCACGTTTCCGTAACCTCACCTGTGCCCTAAGCCTTGCAATTCCCTAACCCTAACCCTAGCCCGGAACAGAAACCCACCACGAGCCCGACACCTTACCCTACGCCGTAGCCTACTCCTGTCCCATACGCTGGCACTGACCCGTGCGTCACAACGTAGCCTGACCCTCCCACGTTTCCGTACCCTCACCTGTGCCCTAAGCCTTGCCGTTCCCTAACACTAACCCTAGCCCGGGAACGGAAACCCACCACCAGCCCTACACATTACCCTATGCCGTAGCCTACTCCTGGCCCGTACTCTGGCACTGACCCGTGCGTCAGCACGTAGCCTGACCCTCCCACGTTTCCGTACCCTCACCTGTGCCCTAAGCCTTGCCGTTCCCTAACACTAACCCTAGCCTGCGAACGAAAACCCACCACCAGCCCTACACCTTACTCTATGCCGTAGCCTACTCCTGGCCCGTAAGCTGGCACTGACCCGTGCGTCAGCACGTAGCCTGACCCTCCCACGTTTCCGTACCCTCACCTGTGCCCTAAGCCTTGCCGTTCCTTAACACTAACCCTAGCCCGGAACAGAAACCCACCAGCAGCCCTACACCTTACCCTATACCGTAGCCTACTCCTGGCCCGTAAGCTGGCACTGACCCGGGCGTCAGCACGTAGCCCGATCCTCCCACGTTTCCGTACCCTCACCTGTGCCCTAAGCCTTGCCGTTCCCTAACCCTAACCGTAGCCCGGAACGGAAACCCACCACGAGCCCTACACCTTACCCTACGCCGTAGACTACTCCTGGCCCGTACGCTGGCACTGACCCGTGCGTCACAACGTAGCCTGACCCTCCCACGTTTCCGTACCCTCACCTGTGCCCTAAGCCTTGCCGTTCCCTAACCCTAACCCTAGACTTGAACGGAAACCCACCACCAGCCCTACAACTTACCCCCAAGCCGTAGCCTACTCCTGGCCCGTACGCTGGCACTGACCCGTGCGTCAGCATGTAGCCTGACCCTCCCACGTTTCCGTACCCTCACCTGTGCCCTAAGCCTTGCCGTTCCCTAACCCTAACCCTAGCCCAGAACGGAAACCCCCCACCAGCCCTAAACCATTCCCTACGCCGTAGCCTACTCCTGGCCCGAACGCTGGCAGTGACCCGTGCGTCAGCATGTAGCCTGACCCTCCCACGTTTCCGTACCCTCACCTGTGCCCTAAGCCTTGCCGTTCCCTAACCCTAACCCTACCCCGGAACATAAACCCACCACCAGCTTTAAACCTTACCCTACGCCGTAGCCTACTCCTGGCCCGTACGCTGGCACTGACCCTTGCATCTGCACGTAGCCTGAGCCTCCCACGTTTCGGTACCCTCACCTGTGCCCTAAGCCTTGCCATTCCCTAACCCTAACCCTAGCCCGGAACGGAAACCCACCACCAGCCCTACACCATACCCTACACCGTAGCCTACTCCTGGCCCGAACGCTGGCAGTGACCCGTGCGTCAGCATGTAGCCTGACCCTCCCACGTTTCCGTACCCTCACCTGTGCCCTAAGCCTTGCCATTCCCTAACCCTAACCCTAGCCCGGAACGGAAACCCACCAACAGCCCTACACCTTACCCTAAGCTGTAGCCTACTCCTGGACCGTACGCTGGCACTGACACGTGCGTCAGCACGTAGCCTGACCCTCCCACGTTTCCGTACCCTCACCTGTGCCCTAAGGCTTGCCGTTCCATAACCCTAACCCTAGCCCGGAACGGAACCCCACCAACAGCCCTACACCTTACCCCCATGCTGTAGCCTACTCCTGGCCCGTATGCTGGCACGGACCCATGCGTCAGCACGTAGCCTGACCCTCCCACGTTTCCTCACCCTCACCTGTGCCCTAAACCTTGCCGTTCCCTAACCCTAACTGTAGCCCGGAGAGAAAACCCACCACCAGCCCTACACTTTACCCCCAAGCCGTAACCTACTCCTAGCCCGTACGCTGGCACTGACCCGTGCGTCAGCACGTAGCCTGAACCTCCCACGTTTGCGTACCCTCACCTGTGCCCTAAGACTTGCCGTTCCCTAACCCTAACCCTAGCCTGGAACGGAAACCCACCACCAGCCCTACACCTTACCCTACGCCGTAGCCTACTCCTGGCCCGTACGCTGGCACTGAACCGTGCGTCAGCACGTAGCCTGACCCTCCCACGTTTCCGTACCCTCACCTGTGCCCTAAGCCTTGCCGTTCCCTAACCCTTAGCCTAGCCCAGAAGTGTAACCCACCACCAGCCCTACACCTTACCCTACACCGTAGCCTACTCCTGGCCCGTAAGCTGGCACTGACCCGTGCGTCAGCTCGTGGCCCGATCCTCCCACGTTTCCGTACCCTCACCTGTGCCCTAAGCCTTGCCGTTCCCTAACACTAACCCTAGCCCGGAACAGAAACCCACCAGCAGCCCTAAACCTTACCCTATGCCGTAGCCTAATCCTGGCCCGTACGCTGGCACTGACCCGTACGTCAGCACGTAGCCTGAACATCCCAAGTTTCCGTACCCTCACCTGTGCCCTAAGCCTTGCCATTTCCTAACCCTAACCCTAGCCCGGAACGGAAACCCACCACGAGCCCTACACCTTACCCTACACCGTAGCCTACTCCTGGCCCATACGCTGGCACTGACCCGTGCGTCACAGCGTAGCCTGACCCTCCCACGTTTCCGTACCCTCACCTGTACCCTAAGCCTTGCCGTTCCCTAACACTAACCCTAGCCCGGGAACGGAAACCCACCACCAGCCCTACACCTTACCCTATGCCGTAGCCTACTACTGGCCGTACGCTGGCACTGACCCGTACGTCAGCACGTAGCCTGACCCTCCCACGTTTCCGTACCCTCACCTGTGCCCTAAGCCTTGCCGTTCCCTAACACTAACCCTAGCCTGGGAACGAAAACCCACCACCAACCCTACACCTTACTCTATGCCGTAGCCTACTCCTGGCCCGTAAGCTGGCACTGACCCGTGCGTCAGCACGTAGCCTGACCCTCCCACGTTTCCGTACCCTCACCTGTGCCCTAAGACTTGCCGTTCCCTAACCCTAACCCTAGCCTGGAAAGGAAACCCACCACCAGCCCTACAACTTACCCCCAAGCCGTAGCCTATTCCTGGCCCGTACGCTGGCACTGACCCGTGCGTCAGCATGTAGCCTGACCCTCCCACGTTTGCGGACCCTCACCTGTGCCTTAAGCCTTGCCGTCCCCTAACCCTAACCCTAGCCCGGAACGCAAACCCACCAACAGCCCTACACCTTACCCCCATGCTGTAGCCTACTCCTGGCCCGTATGCTGGCACTGACCCATGCGACAGCACGTAGCCTGACCCTCCCACGTTTCCGTACCCTCACCTGTGCCCTAAGCCTTGCCGTTCCCTAACACTAACCCTAGCCTGGAACAGAAACCCACCAGCAGCCCAACACCTTACCCTACACCGTAGCCTACTCCTGGCCCGTAAGCTGGCACTGACCCGGGCGTCAGCACGTAGCCCGATCCTCCCACGTTTCCGTAACCTCACCTGTGCCCTAAGCCTTACAATTCCCTAACACTAACCCTAGCCCGGAACGGAAACCCACCACGAGCCCGACACCTTACCCTACGCCGTAGCCTACTCCTGTCCCATACGCTGGCAATGACCCGTGCGTCACAACGTAGCCTGACCCTCCCACGTTTCCGTACCCTCACCTGTGCCCTAAGCCTTGCCGTTCCCTAACCCTAACCCTAGCCCGGGAACGGAAACCCACCACCAGCCCTACACATTACCCTATGCCGTAGCCTACTCCTGGCCCGTACTCTGGCACTGACCCGTGCGTCAGCACGTAGCCTGACCCTCCCACGTTTCCGTACCCTCACCTGTGCCCTAAGCCTTGCCGTTCCCTAACACTAACCCTAGCCTGCGAACGAAAACCCACCACCAGCCCTACACCTTACTCTATGCCGTAGCCTACTCCTGGCCCATAAGCTGGCACTGACCCGTGCGTCAGCACGTAGCCTGACCCTCCCACGTTTCCGTACCCTCACCTGTGCCCTAAGCCTTGCCGTTCCTTAACACTAACCCTAGCCCGGAACAGAAACCCACCAGCAGCCCTACACCTTACCCTATACCGTAGCCTACTCCTGGCCCGTAAGCTGGCACTGACCCGGGCGTCAGCACGTAGCCCGATCCTCCCACGTTTCCGTACCCTCACCTGTGCCCTAAGCCTTGCCGTTCCCTAACCCTAACCGTAGCCCGGAACGGAAACCCACCACGAGCCCTACACCTTACCCTACGCCGTAGACTACTCCTGGCCCGTACGCTGGCACTGACCCGTGCGTCACAACGTAGCCTGACCCTCCCACGTTTCCGTACCCTCACCTGTGCCCTAAGCCTTGCCGTTCCCTAACCCTAACCCTAGACTTGAACGGAAACCCACCACCAGCCCTACAACTTACCCCCAAGCCGTAGCCTACTCCTGGCCCGTACGCTGGCACTGACCCGTGCGTCAGCATGTAGCCTGACCCTCCCACGTTTCCGTACCCTCACCTGTGCCCTAAGCCTTGCCGTTCCCTAACCCTAACCCTAGCCCGGAACGGAAACCCACCACCAGCCCTAAACCATTCCCTACGCTGTAGCCTACTCCTGGCCCGAACGCTAGCAGTGACCCGTGCGTCAGCATGTAGCCTGACCCTCCCACGTTTCCGTACCCTCACCTGTGCCCTAAGCCTTGCCGTTCCCTAACCCTAACCCTACCCCGGAACGTAAAACCACCACCAGCTTTAAACCTTACCCTACGCCGTAGCCTACTCCTGGCCCGTACGCTGGCACTGACCCTTGCATCAGCACGTAGCCTGAGCCTCCCACGTTTCGGTACCCTCACCTGTGCCCTAAGCCTTGCCATTCCCTAACCCTAACCCTAGCCCGGAACGGAAGCCCACCACCAGCCCTACACCATACCCTACACTGTAGCCTAATCCTGGCCCGTACGCTGGCACTGACCCATGTGTCAGCTCATAGCCTGACCCTCCCACGTTTCCGTACCCTCACCTGTGCCCTAAGCCTTGCCGTTCCCTAAACCTAACTCTATCCAGAAACAGAAACCCACCACCAGCCTACACCATACCTTTCACTGTAGCCTACTCATGGCCCGTACACTGGCACGGAGCCGTACGTCAGCACGTAGGCCCACCCACCCACGTTTCCGTACCCTCACCTGTGCCCTAAGCCTTGCCGTTCCTTAACCCTAACCGTAGCCCGGAACGGAAACCCACCACCAGCCCTGCACCTTAACCCCAAGCCTTAGCCTACTTCTGGCCTGTACGCTGGCACTGACCCGTGCGTCAGCACGTAGCCTGAACATGCCAAGTTTCCGTACCCTCACCTGTGCTCTAAGCCTTGCCGTTCCCTAACCCGAACCCTAGCCTGGAACAGAAACCCACCACCAGCCCTACACTTTACCCTACGCCGTAGCCTAATCCTGGCCCGTACGCTGGCACTGACCAGTGTGTCAGCACGTAGCCTGACCGTCCCACGTTTCCGAACCCTCACATGTGCCCTAAGCCTTGCCGTTCCCTAACACTAACCCTATCCCGGAATGGAAACCCACCACCAGCCCTACACTTTACCCTACGCCGTAGCCTCCCCCTGGCCCGTACGCTGGCACTGACCCGTGCGTCAGCACGTAGCCTGACCCTCCCACGTTTGCGGACCCTCACCTGTGCCTTAACCCTTGCCATTCCATAACCCTAACCCTAGCCCGGAACGGAAACCAACCACAAGCCCTACACCATACCCTACACCGTAGCCTACTCCTGGCCCGTACACTGGCACTGACCCATGTGTCAGCACGTAGCCTGACCCTCCCACGTTTCCGTACCCTCACATGTGCCGTAAGCGTTGCCGTTCCCTAACCCTAACCCTAGCCCTGAAGGAAACCCACCACCAGCCCTACACCTTACCCTACGCCGTAGCCTACTCCTGGCCCGTACGCTGGCACTGACCCGTGCGTCAGCACGTAGCCTGACCCTCACACGTTTCCGTACCCTCACATGTGCCCTAAGCCTTGCCGTTCCCTAACACTAACCCTAGCCCGGAACGGAAACCCACCAACAGCCCTACACCTTACCCTAAGCTGTAGCCTACTCCTGGCCCGTACGCTGGCACTGACCCGTGCGTCAGCACGTAGCCTGACCCTCCCACGTTTCCGTACCCTCACCTGTGCCCTAAGGCTTGCCGTTCCATAACCCTAACCCTAGCCCGGAACGGAACCCCACCAACAGCCGTACACCTTACCCCCATGCTGTAGCCTACTCCTGGCCCGTATGCTGGCACGGACCCATGCGTCAGCACGTAGCCTGACCCTCCCACGTTTCCGCACCCTCACCTGTGCCCTAAACCTTGCCGTTCCCTAACCCTAACTGTAGCCCGAAAAGAAAACCCACCACCAGCCCTACACTTTACCCCCAAGCCGTAGCCTACTCCTAGCCCGTACGCTGGCACTGACCCGTGCGTCAGCACGTAGCCTGAACCTCCCACGTTTGCGTACCCTCACCTGTGCCCTAAGACTTGCCGTTCCCTAACCCTAACCCTAGCCTGGAACGGAAACCCACCACCAGCCCTACACCTTACCCTACGCCGTAGCCTACTCCTGGCCCGTAGGCTGGCACTGAACCGTGCGTCAGCACGTAGCCTGACCCTCCCACGTTTCCGTACCCTCAACTGTGCCCTAAGCCTTGCCGTTCCCTAACCCTTAGCCTAGCCCAGAAGTGTAACCCACCACCAGCCCGACACCTTACCCTACACCGTAGCCTACTCCTGGCCCGTAAGCTGGCACTGACCCGTGCATCAGCTCGTGGCCTGATCCTCCCACGTTTCCGTACCCTCACCTGTGCCCTAAGCCTTGCCGTTCCCTAACACTAACCCTAGCCCGGAACAGAAACCCACCAGCAGCCCTAAACCTTACCCTATGCCGTAGCCTAATCCTGGCCCGTACGCTGGCACTGACCCGTACGTCAGCACGTAGCCTGAACATCCCAAGTTTCCGTACCCTCACCTGTGCCCTAAGCCTTGCCATTCCCTAACCCTAACCCTAGCCCGGAACGGAAACCCACCACGAGCCCTACACCTTACCCTACGCCGTAGCCTACTCCTGGCCCGTACGCTGGCACTGACCCGTGCGTCACAGCGTAGCCTGACCCTCCCACGTTTCCGTACCCTCACCTGTGCCCTAAGCCTTGCCGTTCCCTAACACTAACCCTACCCCGGGAACGGAAACCCACCACCAGCCCTACACCTTACCCTATGCCGTAGCCTACTCCTGGCCCGTACGCTGGCACTGACCCGTGCGGCAGCACATAGCCTGACACTCCCACGTTTCCGTACCCACACCTGTGCCCTAAGCCTTGCCGTTCCCTAACACTAAACCTAGCCTGGGAACGAAAACCCACCAAAAACCCTACACCTTACTCTATGCCGTAGCCTACTCCTGGCCCGTAAGCTGGCACTGACCCGTGCGTCAGCACGTAGCCTGACCCTCCCACGTTTCCGTACCCTCACCTGTGCCCTAAGACTTGCCGTTCCCTAACCCTAACCCTAGCCTGGAAAGGAAACCCACCACCAGCCCTACAACTTACCCCCAAGCCGTAGCCTATTCCTGGCCCGTACGCTGGCACTGACCCGTGCGTCAGCATGTAGCCTGACCCTCCCACGTTTGCGGACCCTCACCTGTGCCTTAAGCCTTGCCGTCCCCTAACCCTAACCCTAGCCCGGAACGCAAACCCACCAACAGCCCTACACCTTACCCCCATGCTGTAGCCTACTCCTGGCCCGTATGCTGGCACTGACCCATGCGACAGCACGTAGCCTGACCCTCCCACGTTTCCGTACCCTCACCTGTGCCCTAAGCCTTGCCGTTCCCTAACACTAACCCTAGCCTGGAACAGAAACCCACCAGCAGCCCTACACCTTACCCTACACCGTAGCCTACTCCTGGCCCGTAAGCTGGCACTGACCCGTGCGTCAGCACGTAGCCCGATCCTCCCACGTTTCCGTAACCTCACCTGTGCCCTAAGCCTTGCAATTCCCTAACCCTAACCCTAGCCCGGAACGGAAACCCACCACGAGCCCTACACCTTACCCTACGCCGTAGCCTACTCCTGGCCCATACGCTGGCACTGACCCGTGCGTCACAACGTAGCCTGACCCTCCCACGTTTCCGTACCCTCACATGTGCCCTAAGCCTTGCCGTTCCCTAACCCTAACTCTAGCCCGTAACGGAAACCCACAACCAGCCCTACATCTTACCCTACGCCGTAGCCTACTACTGGCCCGTACGCTGGCACTGACCCGTGCGTCAGCACGTAGACTGACCCTCCCACGTTTCCGTACCGTCACATGTACCCTAAGCCTTGCCGTTCCCTAACCCTAACCCTAGCCCGGAACGGAAACCCACCACCAGCCCTACACCTTACCCTACGCCGTAGCCTACTCCTGGCCCGTACTCTGGCACTGACCCGTGCGTCAGCACGTAGCCTGACCCTCCCACGTTTCCGTACCCTCACATGTGCCATAAGCCTTGCCGTTCCCTAACCCTAACCCTAGCCCAGAACGGAAACCCACCAACAGCCCTACACCTTACCCTACGCCGTAGCCTACTCCTGGCCCGTACGCTGGCACTGACCCGTGCGTCAGCACGTAGCCTGACCCTCCCAAGTTTCCATACCCTCACCTGTGCCCTAAGCCTTGTCGTTCCCTAACACTAACCCTAGCCCGGGAATGGAAACCCACCACCAGCCCTACACCTCACCCTATGCCGTAGCCTACTCCTGGCCCGTACGCTGGCACTGACCCGTGCGTCAGCACGTAGCCTGACCCTCCCACGTTTCCGTACCCTCACCTGTGCCCTAAGCCTTGCCGTTCCCTAACACTAACCCTAGCCTGCGAACGAAAACCCACCACCAGCCCTACACCTTACTCTATGCCGTAGCCTACTCCTGGCCCGTACGCTGGCACTGACCCGTGCGTCAGCACGTAGCCTGACCCTCCCACGTTTCCGTACCCTCACCTGTGCCCTAAGCCTTGCCGTTCCCTAACACTAACCCTAGCCCGGAACAGAAACCCACCAGCAGCCCTACACCTTACCCTATACCGTAGCCTACTCCTGGCCCGTAAGCTGGCACTGACCCGGGCGTCAGCACGTAGCCCGATCCTCCCACGTTTCCGTACCCTCACCTGTGCCGTAAGCCTTGCCGTTCCCTAACCCTAACCGTAGTCCGGAACGGAAACCCACCACGAGCCCTACACCTTACCCTACGCCGTAGACTACTCCTGGCCCGTACGCTGGCACTGACCCGTGCGTCACAACGTAGCCTGACCCTTCCACGTTTCCGTACCCTCACCTGTGCCCTAAGCCTTGCCGTTCCCTAACCCTAACCCTAGACTTGAACGGAAACCCACCACCAGCCCTACAACTTACCCCCAAGCCGTAGCCTACTCCTGGCCCGTACGCTGGCACTGACCCGTGCGTCAGCATGTAGCCTGACCCTCCCACGTTTCCGTACCCTCACCTGTGCCCTAAGCCTTGCCGTTCCCTAACCCTAAACCTAGCCCGGAACGGAAACCCACCACCAGCCCTAAACCATTCCCTACGCCGTAGCCTACTCCTGGCCCGAACGCTGGCAGTGACCCGTGCGTCAGCATGTAGCCTGACCCTCCCACGTTTCCGTACCCTCACCTGTGCCCTAAGCCTTGCCGTTCCCTAACCCTAACCCTACCCCGGAACGTAAACCCACCACCAGCTTTAAACCTTACCCTACGCCGTAGCCTACTCCTGGCCCGTACGCTGGCACTGACCCTTGCATCAGCACGTAGCCTGAGCCTCCCACGTTTCGGTACCCTCACCTGTGCCCTAAGCCTTGCCATACCCTAACCCTAACCCTAGCCCGGAACGGAAACCCACCACCAGCCCTACACCATATCCTACACCGTAGCCTAATCCTGGACCGTACGCTGGCACTGACCCATGTGTCAGCTCATAGCCTGACCCTCCCACGTTTCCGTAACCTCACCTGTGCCCTAAGCCTTGCCGTTCCCTAAACCTAACTCTATCCCGAAACAGAAACCCACCACCAGACTACACCATACCTTTCACTGTAGCCTACTCATGGCCCGTACACTGGCACGGAGCCGTACGTCAGCACGTAGGCCCACCCACCCACGTTTCCGTACCCTCACCTGTGCCCTAAGCCTTGCCGTTCCTTAACCCTAACCGTAGCCCGGAACGGAAACCCACCACCAGCCCTGCACCTTAACCCCAAACCTTAGCCAACTTCTGGCCTGTACGCTGGCACTGACCCGTGCGTCAGCACGTAGCCTGAACATGCCAAGTTTCCGTACCCTCACCTGTGCTCTAAGCCTTGCCGTTCCCTAACCCGAACCCTAGCCTGGAACAGAAACCCACCACCAGCCCTACACTTTACCCTACGCCGTAGCCTAATCCTGGCCCGTACGCTGGCACTGACCAGTGTGTCAGCACGTAGCCTGACCGTCCCACGTTTCCGAACCCTCACATGTGCCCTAAGCCTTGCCGTTCCCTAACACTAACCCTATCCCGGAACGGAAACCCACCACCAGCCCTACACTTTACCCTACGCCGTAGCCTACTCCTGGCCCGTACGCTGGCACTGACCCGTGCGTCAGCACGTAGCCTGACCCTCCCACGTTTGCGGACCCTCACCTGTGCCTTAAGCCTTGCCGTTCCATAACCCTAACCCTAGCCCGGAACGGAAACCAACCACAAGCCCTACACCATACCCTACACCGTAGCCTACTCCTGGCCCGTACGCTTGCACTGACCCATGTGTCAGCAGGTAGCCTGACCCTCCCACGTTTCCGTACCCTCACCTGTGCCCTAAGCCTTGCTGTTCCCTAACCCTTAGCCTAGCCCAGAAGTGTAACCCACCACCAGCCCTACACCTTACCCTACACCGTAGCCTACTCCTGGCCCGTAAGCTGGCACTGACCCGTGCGTCAGCTCGTGGCCCGATCGTCCCACGTTTCCGTAAGCTCACCTGTGCCCTAAGCCTTGCCGCTCCCTAACACTAACCCTAGCCCGGAACAGAAACCCACCAGCAGCCCTAAACCTTACCCTATGCCGTAGCCTACTCCTGGCCCGTACGCTGGCACTGACACGTGCGTCAGCATGTAGCCTGCCCCTCCCAATTTTCCGTACCCTCACCTGTTCCCTAAGCCTTGCCGTTCCCTAACCCTAACCCTAGCCCAGAACGGAAACCCACCACCAGCCCTACACCTAACCCTACGCCGTAGCCTACTCTTGGCCTGTACGCTGGCACTGACCCGTGCATCAGCATGTAGCCTGACTCTCCCATGTTTCCGTACCCTCACCTGTGCCATAAGCCTTGCCGTTCCCTAACCCTAACCCTAGCCCGGAACGGAAACCCACCACCAGCCCTAAACCTTTCCCTACGCCGTAGCCTACTCCTGGCCCGAACGCTGGCAGTGACCCGTGCGTCAGCATGTAGTCTGACCCTCCAACGTTTCCGTACCCTCACCTGGGCCCTAAGCCTTGCTGTTCCTTTACCCTATCCCTAGCCCGGGACGGAAACCCACCATCAGCCCTACACCTAACCCTACGCCGTAGCCTATGCCTGACCCATACGCTGGCACTGACCTGTGCTTCAGCACGTAGCTTGACCCTCCCACGTTTCCGTACCCTCACCTGTGCCCTAAGACTTGCCGTTCCCTAACCATAACCCTAGCCCGGAACGGAAATCCACCACCAGCCCTACAACTTACCCCCAAGCCGTAGCAAACTCCTGGCCCATACGCTGGCACTGACCCGTGCGTCAGTACGTAGCCTGACCCTCCCACGTTTCTGTACCCTCACCTGTGCCCTAAGGCTTGCCGTTGCCTAACCCTAACCCTAGCCGGAAAAGGAAACTCACCACCAACCCTACACCATACCCACAAGCCTTAGCCTACTCCTGGTCCGTACACTGGCACTGACCCGTGCGTCAGCACGTAGCCTGACCCTCCCACTTTTCCGTACCGTCACCTGTGCCCTAAGCTTTGCCGTTCCCTAACCCTAACCCTAGCCCGGAACGGAAATCCACCACCAGCCCTACAACTTACCCCCAAGCCGTAGCAAACTCCTGGCCCATACGCTGGCACTGACCCGTGCGTCAGTACGTAGCCTGACCCTCCCACGTTTCCGTACCCTCACCTGTGCCCTAAGCCTTGCCGTTCCCTAACACTAACCCTAGCCTGGGAACGAAAACCCACCACCAACCCTACACCTTACTCTATGCCGTAGCCTACTCCTGGCCCGTAAGCTGGCACTGACCCGTGCGTCAGCACGTAGCCTGACCCTCCCACGTTTCCGTACCCTCACCTGTGCCCTAAGACTTGCCGTTCCCTAACCCTAACCCTAGCCTGGAAAGGAAACCCACCACCAGCCCTACAACTTACCCCCAAGGCGTAGCCTATTCCTGGCCCGTACGCTGGCACTGACCCGTGCGTCAGCATGTAACCTGACCCTCCCACGTTTGCGGACCCTCACCTGTGCCTTAAGCCTTGCCGTCCCCTAACCCTAACCCTAGCCCAGAACGGAAACCCACCAACAGCCCTACACCTTACCCTACGCCGTAGCCTACTCCTGGCCCGTACACTGGCACTGACCCGTGCGTCAGCACGTAGCCTGACCCTCCCAAGTTTCCATACCCTCACCTGTGCCCTAAGCCTTGTCGTTCCCTAACACTAACCCTAGCCCGGGAATGGAAACCCACCACCAGCCCTACACCTCACCCTATGCCGTAGCCTAATCCTGGCCCGTACGCTGGCACTGACCCGTGCGTCAGCATGTAGCCTGACCCTCCCACGTTTCCGTACCCTCACCTGTGCCCTAAGCCTTGCCGTTCCCTAACACTAACCCTAGCCTGCGAACGAAAACCCACCACCAGCCCTACACCTTACTCTATGCCGTAGCCTACTCCTGGCCCGTAAGCTGGCACTGACCCGTGCGTCAGCACGTAGCCTGACCCTCCCACGTTTCCGTACCCTCACCTGTGCCCTAAGCCTTGCCGTTCCCTAACACTAACCCTAGCCCGGAACAGAAACCCACCAGCAGCCCTACACCTTACCCTATACCGTAGCCTACTCCTGGCCCGTAAGCTGGCACTGACCCGGGCGTCAGCATGTAGCCTGACCCTCCCACGTTTCCGTACCCTCACCTGTGCCCTAAGCCTTGCCGTTCCCTAACCCTAACCCTACCCCGGAACGTAAAGCCACCAGCAGCTTTAAACCTTACCCTACGCCGTAGCCTACTCCTGGCCCGTATGCTGGCACTGACCCTTGCATCAGCACGTAGCCTGAGCCTCCCACGTTTCGGTACCCTCACCTGTGCCCTAAGCCTTGCCATTCCCTAACCCTAACCCTAGCCCGGAACGGAAACCCACCACCAGCCCTACACCATACCCTACACCGTAGCCTAATCCTGGCCCGTACGCTGGCACTGACCCATGTGTCAGCTCATAGCCTGACCCTCCCACGTTTCCGTACCCTCACCTGTGCCCTAAGCCTTGCCGTTCCCTAAACCTAACTCTATCCCGAAACAGAAACCCACCACCAGCCTACACCATACCTTTCACTGTAGCCTACTCATGGCCCGTACACTGGCACGGAGCCATACGTCAGCACGTAGGCCCACCCACCCACGTTTCCGTACCCTCACCTGTGCCCTAAGCCTTGCCGTTCCTTAACCCTAACCGTAGCCCGGAACGGAAACCCACCACCAGCCCTGCACCTTAACCCCAAGCCTTAGCCTACTTCTGGCCTGTACGCTGGCACTGACCCGTGCGTCAGCACGTAGCCTGAACATGCCAAGTTTCCGTACCCTCACCTGTGCTCTAAGCCTTGCCGTTCCCTAACCCGAACCCTAGCCTGGAACAGAAACCCACCACCAGCCCTACACTTTACCCTACGCCGTAGCCTAATCCTGGCCCGTACGCTGGCACTGACCAGTGTGTCAGCACGTAGCCTGACCGTCCCACGTTTCCGAACCCTCACATGTGCCCTAAGCCTTGCCGTTCCCTAACACTAACCCTATCCCGGAATGGAAACCCAACACCAGCCCTACACTTTACCCTACGCCGTAGCCTACTCCTGGTCTGTACGCTGGCACTGACCCGTGCGTCAGCACGTAGCCTGAGCCTCCCACGTTTGCGGACCCTCACCTGTGCCTTAAGCCTTGCCATTCCATAATCCTAACCCTAGCCCGGAACGGAAACCAACCACAAGCCCTACACCATACCCTACACCGTAGCCTACTCCTGGCCCGTACGCTGGCACTGACCCATGTGTCAGCACGTAGCCTGACCCTCCCACGTTTCCGTACCCTCACATGTGCCCTAAGCCTTGCCGTTCCCTAACCCTAACCCTAGCCCAGAACGGAAACCCACCAACAGCCCTACACCTTACCCTACGCCGTAGCCTACTCCTGGCCCGTACGCTGGCACTGACCCGTGCGTCAGCACGTAGCCTGACCCTCCCAAGTTTCCATACCCTCACCTGTGCCCTAAGCCTTGTCGTTCCCTAACACTAACCCTAGCCCGGGAATGGAAACCCACCACCAGCCCTACACCTCACCCTATGCCGTAGCCTACTCCTGGCCTGTACGCTGGCACTGACCCATGCGTCAGCACGTAGCCTGACCCTCCCACGTTTCCGTACCCTCACCTGTGCCCTAAGCCTTGCCGTTCCCTAACACTAACCCTAGCCTGCGAACGAAAACCCACCACCAGCCCTACACCTTACTCTATGCCGTAGCCTACTCCTGGCCCGTAAGCTGGCACTGACCCGTGCGTCAGCACGTAGCCTGACCCTCCCACGTTTCCGTACCCTCACCTGTGCCCTAAGCCTTGCCGTTCCCTAACACTAACCCTAGCCCGGAACAGAAACCCACCAGCAGCCCTACACCTTACCCTATACCGTAGCCTACTCCTGGCCCGTAAGCTGGCACTGACCCGAGCGTCAGCACGTAGCCCGATCCTCCCACGTTTCCGTACCCTCACCTGTGCCCTAAGCCTTGCCGTTCCCTAACCCTAACCGTAGCCCGGAACGGAAACCCACCACGAGCCCTACACCTTACCCTACGCCGTAGACTACTCCTGGCCCGTACGCTGGCACTGACCCGTGCGTCACAACGTAGCCTGACCCTCCCACGTTTCCGTACCCTCACGTGTGCCGTAAGCCTTGCCGTTCCCTAACCCTAACCCTAGACTTGAACTGAAACCCACCACCAGCCCTACAACTTACCCCCAAGCCGTAGCCTACTCCTGGCCCGTACGCTGGCACTGACCCGTGCGTCAGCATGTAGCCTGACCCTCCCACGTTTCCGTACCCTCACCTGTGCCCTAAGCCTTGCCGTTCCCTAACCCTAACCCTAGCCCGGAACGGAAACCCACCACCAGCCCTAAACCATTCCCTACGCCGTAGCCTACTCCTGGCCCGAACGCTGGCAGTGACCCGTGCGTCAGCATGTAGCCTGACCCTCCCACGTTTCCGTACCCTCACCTGTGCCCTAAGCCTTGCCGTTCCCTAACCCTAACCCTACCCCGGAACGTAAAACCACCACCAGCTTTAAACCTTACCCTACGCCGTAGCCTACTCCTGGCCCGTACGCTGGCACTGACCCTTGCATCAGCACGTAGCCTGAGCCTCCCACGTTTCGGTACCCTCACCTGTGCCCTAAGCCTTGCCATTCCCTAACCCTAACCCTAGCCCGGAACGGAAACCCACCAACAGCCCTACACCATACCCTACACCGTAGCCTAATCCTGGCCCGTACGCTGGCACTGACCCATGTGTCAGCTCATAGCCTGACCCTCCCACGTTTCCGTACCCTCACCTGTGCCCTAAGCCTTGCCGTTCCCTAAACCTAACTCTATCCCGAAACAGAAACCCACCACCAGCCTACACCATACCTTTCACTGTAGCCTACTCATGGCCCGTACACTGGCACGGAGCCGTACATCAGCACGTAGGCCCAACCACCCACGTTTCCGTACCCTCACCTGTGCCCTAAACCTTGCCGTTCCTTAACCCTAACCGTAGCCAGGAACGGAAACCCACCACCAGCCCTGCACCTTAACCCCAAGCCTTAGCCTACTTCTGGCCTGTACGCTGGCACTGACCCGTGCGTCAGCACGTAGCCTGAACATGCCAACTTTCCGTACCCTCACCTGTGCTCTAAGCCTTGCCGTTCCCTAACCCGAACCCTAACCTGGAACAGAAACCCACCACCAGCCCTACACTTTACCCTACGCCGTAGCCTACTCCTGGCCCGTACGCTGGCACTGACCAGTGTGTCAGCACGTAGCCTGACCCTCCCACGTTTCCGTACCCTCACCTGTGCCCTAAGCCTTGCCGTTCCCTAACACTAACCCTAGCCTGCGAACGAAAACCCACCACCAGCCCTACACCTTACTCTATGCCGTAGCCTACTCCTGGCCCGTAAGCTGGCACTGACCCGTGCGTCAGCACGTAGCCTGACCCTCCCACGTTTCCGTACCCTCACCTGTGCCCTAAGCCTTGCCGTTCCCTAACACTAACCCTAGCCCGGAACAGAAACCCACCAGCAGCCCTACACCTTACCCTATACCGTAGCCTACTCCTGGCCCGTAAGCTGGCACTGACCCGGGCGTCAGCACGTAGCCCGATCCTCCCACGTTTCCGTACCCTCACCTGTGCCCTAAGCCTTGCCGTTCCCTAACCCTAACCGTAGCCCGGAACGGAAACCCACCACGAGCCCTACACCTTACCCTACGCCGTAGACTACTCCTGGCCCGTACGCTGGCACTGACCCATGCGTCACAACGTAGCCTTACCCTCCCACGTTTCCGTACCCTCACCTGTGCCCTAAGCCTTGCCGTTCCCTAACCCTAACCCTAGACTTGAACGGAAACCCACCACCAGCCCTACAACTTACCCCCAAGCCGTAGCCTACTCCTGGCCCGTACGCTGGCACTGACCCGTGCGTCAGCATGTAGCCTGACCCTCCCACGTTTCCGTACCCTCACCTGTGCCCTAAGCCTTGCCGT
This sequence comes from Mesoplodon mirus, assembly GCF_964341445.2. Classification (NCBI taxonomy): domain Eukaryota; kingdom Metazoa; phylum Chordata; class Mammalia; order Artiodactyla; family Ziphiidae; genus Mesoplodon; species Mesoplodon mirus. The sequence continues at coordinate 102,974,357 of NC_138987.1, read as the reverse complement.
TCCCTAACCCTAACCCTAGCCCGGAACGGAAACCCACCACCAGCCCTAAACCATTCCCTACGCCGTAGCCTACTCCTGGCCCGAACGCTGGCAGTGACCCGTGCGTCAGCATGTAGCCTGACCCTCCCACGTTTCCGTACCCTCACCTGTGCCCTAAGCCTTGCCGTTCCCTAACCCTAACCCTAGCCCGGAACGGAAACCCACCACCAGCCCTAAACCATTCCCTACGCCGTAGCCTACTCCTGGCCCGAACGCTGGCAGTGACCCGTGCATCAGCATGTAGCCTGACCCTCCCACGTTTCCGTACCCTCACCTGTGCCCTAAGCCTTGCCGTTCCCTAACCCTAACCCTACCCCGGAACGTAAACCCACCACCAGCTTTAAACCTTACCCTACGCCGTAGCCTACTCCTGGCCTGTACGCTGGCACTGACCCTTGCATCAGCACGTAGCCTGAGCCTCCCACGTTTCGGTACCCTCACCTGTGCCCTAAGCCTTGCTATTCCCTAACCCTAACCCTAGCCCGGAACGGAAACCCACCACCAGCCCTACACCATACCCTACACCGTAGCCTAATCCTGGCCCGTACGCTGGCACTGACCCATGTGTCAGCTCATAGCCTGACCCTCCCACGTTTCCGTACCCTCACCTGTGCCCTAAGCCTTGCCGTTCCCTAAACCTAACTCTATCCCGAAACAGAAACCCACCACCAGCCTACAGCATACCTTTCACTGTAGCCTACTCATGGCCCGTACACTGGCACGGAGCCGTACGTCAGCACGTAGGCCCACCCACCCACGTTTCCGTACCCTCACCTGTGCCCTAAGCCTTGCAGTTCCTTAACCCTAACCGTAGCCCGGAACGGAAACCCACCACCAGCCCTGCACCTTAACCCCAAGCCTTAGCCTACTTCTGGCCTGTACGCTGGCACTGACCCGTGCGTCAGCACGTAGCCTGAACATGCCAAGTTTCCGTACCCTCACCTGTGCTCTAAGCCTTGCCGTTCCCTAACCCGAACCCTAGCCTGGAACAGAAACCCACCACCAGCCCTACACTTTACCCTACGCCGTAGCCTAATCCTGGCCCGTACGCTGGCACTGACCAGTGTGTCAGCACGTAGCCTGACCGTCCCACGTTTCCGAACCCTCACATGTGCCCTAAGCCTTGCCGTTCCCTAACACTAACCCTATCCCGGAACGGAAACCCACCACCAGCCCTACACTTTACCCTACGCCGTAGCCTACTCCTGGCCCGTACGCTGGCACTGACCCGTGCGTCAGCATGTAGCCTGACCCTCCCACGTTTGCGGACCCTCACCTGTGCCTTAAACCTTGCCGTTCCATAACCCTAACCCTAGCCCGGAACGGAAACCAACCACAAGCCCTACACCATACCCTACACCGTAGCCTACTCCTGGCCCGTACGCTGGCACTGACCCATGTGTCAGCACGTAGCCTGACCCTCCCACGTTTCCGTACCCTCACATGTGCCGTAAGCCTTGCCGTTCCCTAACCCTAACCCTAGCCCTGAAGGAAACCCACCACCAGCCCTACACCTTACCCTACGCCGTAGCCTACTCCTGGCCCGTACGCTGGCAATGACCCGTGCGTCAGCACGTAGCCTGACACTCCCACGTTTCCGTACCCTCACATGTGCCCTAAGCCTTGCCGTTCCCTAACACTAACCCTAGCCCGGAACGGAAACCCACCAACAGCCCTACACCTTACCCTAAGCTGTAGCCTACTCCTGGCCCGTACGCTGGCACTGAACCGTGCGTCAGCACGTAGCCTGACCCTCCCACGTTTCCGTACCCTCACCTGTGCCCTAAGGCTTGCCGTTCCATAACCCTAACCCTAGCCCGGAACGGAAACCCACCAACAGCCCTACACCTTACCCCCATGCTGTAGCCTACTCCTGGCCCGTATGCTCGCACGGACCCATGCGTCAGCACGTAGCCTGACCCTCCCACGTTTCCGCACCCTCACCTGTGCCCTAAACCTTGCCGTTCCCTAACCCTAATGTAGCCCGGAAAGAAAACCCACCACCAGCCCTACACTTTACCCCGAAGCCGTAGCCTACTCCTAGCCCGTACGCTGGCACTGACCCGTGCGTCAGCACGTAGCCTGAACCTCCCACGTTTGCGTACCCTCACCTGTGCCCTAAGACTTGCCGTTCCCTAACCCTAACCCTAGCCTGGAAAGGAAACCCACCACCAGCCCTACACCTTACCCTACGCCGTAGCCTACTCCTGGCCCGTACGCTGGCACTGAACCGTGCGTCAGCACGTAGCCTGACCCTCCCACGTTTCCGTACCCTCACCTGTGCCCTAAGCCTTGCCGTTCCCTAACCCTTAGCCTAGCCCAGAAGTGTAACCCACCACCAGCCCTACACCTTACCTTACACCGTAGCCTACTCCTGGCCCGTAAGCTGGCACTGACCCGTGCGTCAGCTCGTGGCCCGATCCTCCCACGTTTCCGTAATCTCACCTGTGCCCTAAGCCTTGCCGTTCCCTAACACTAACCCTAGCCCGGAACAGAAACCCACCAGCAGCCCTAAACCTTACCCTATGCCGTAGCCTACTCCTGGCCCGTACGCTGGCACTGACACCTGCGTCAGCATGTAGCCTGACCCTCCCACATTTCCGTACCCTCACCTGTTCCCTAAGCCTTTCCGTTCCCTAACCCTAACCCTAGCCCAGAACGGAAATCCACCACCAGACCTACAACTTACCCCCAAGCCGTAGCAAACTCCTGGCCCATACGCTGGCACTGACCCGTGCGTCAGTACGTAGCCTGACCCTCCCACGTTTCTGTACCCTCACCTGTGCCGTAAGGCTTGCCGTTGCCTAACCCTAACCCTAGCCGGAAAAGGAAACTCACCACCAGCCCTACACCATACCCACAAGCCTTAGCCTACTCCTGGTCCGTACACTGGCACTGAGCCGTGCGTCAGCACGTAGGCTGACCCTCCCACTTTTCCGTACCCTCACCTGTGCCCTAAGCTTTGCCGTTCCCTAACCCTAACCCTAGCCCGGAACGGAAACCCACCACCAGCCCTACACCTTACCCTACACCGTAGTCTACTCCTGGCCCGTACGCTGGCACTGACCCGTGCGTCAGCACGTAGCCTGACCTTCCCACATTTCCGTACCCTCACCTGTACCCTAAGCCTTGCCGTTCCCTCACCCTAACCCTAGCACGGAACGGAAACCCACCACAAGCCCTAAACATTTCCCTACGGGGTAGCCTACTCCTGGCCCGTACGCTGGCACTGACCAGTGCGTCAGCACGTAGCCAGACCCTCCCACGTTTCCGTACCCTCACCTGTGCCCTAAGCCTTGCCGTTCCCTAACACTAACCCTAGCCTGGAACAGAAACCCACCAGCAGCCCTACACCTTACCCTACACCGTAGCCTACTCCTGGCCCGTAAGTTGGCACTGACCCGTGCGTCAGCACGTAGCCCGATCCTCCCACGTTTCCGTAACCTCACCTGTGCCCTAAGCCTTGCAATTCCCTAACCCTAACCCTAGCCCGGAACGGAAACCCACCACGAGCCCTAAACCTTACCCTACGCCGTAGCCTACTCCTGGCCCATACGCTGGCACTGACCCGTGCGTCACAACGTAGCCTGACCCTCCCACGTTTCCGTACCCTCACCTGTGCCCTAAGCCTTGCCGTTCCCTAACACTAACCCTAGCCCGGGAACGGAAACCCACCACCAGCCCTACACATTACCCTATGCCGTAGCCTACTCCTGGCCCGTAAGCTGGCACTGACCCGGGCGTCAGCACGTAGCCCGATCCTCCCACGTTTCCGTACCCTCACCTGTGCCCTAAGCCTTGCCGTTCCATTACCCTAACCCTAGCCCGGAACGGAAACCCACCACCAGCCCTACACCATACACTACACCGTAGCCTACTCCTGGCCCGTACGCTGGCACTGACCCATGTGTCAGCATGTAGCCTGACCCTCCCACGTTTCCGTACCCTCACGTGTGCCGTAAGCCTTGCCGTTCCCTAACCCTAACCCTAGCCCGGAACGGAAACCCACCACCAGCCCTACATCTTACCCTACGCCGTAGCCTACTCCTGGCCCGTACGCTGGCACTGACCCGTGCGTCAGCACGTAGCCTGACCCTCCCACGTTTCCGTACTGTCACATGTACCCTAAGCCTTGCCGTTCCCTAACCCTAACCCTAGCCCGGAACGGAAACCCACCACCAGCCCTACACCTTACCCTACGCCGTAGCCTACTCCTGGCCCGTACTCTGGCACTGACCCATGCGTCAGCACGTAGCCTGACCCTCCCACGTTTCCGTACCCTCACATGTGCCCTAAGCCTTGCCGTTCCCTAACCCTAACCCTAGCCCAGAACGGAAACCCACCAACAGCCCTACACCTTACCCTACGCCGTAGCCTACTCCTGGCCCGTACGATGGCACTGACCCGTGCGTCAGCACGTAGCCTGACCCTCCCAAGTTTCCATACCCTCACCTGTGCCCTAAGCCTTGTCGTTCCCTAACACTAACCCTAGCCCGGGAATGGAAACCCACCACCAGCCCTACACCTCACCCTATGCCGTAGCCTACTCCTGGCCCGTACGCTGGCACTGACCCGTGCGTCAGCACGTAGCCTGACCCTCCCACGTTTCCGTACCCTCACCTGTGCCCTAAGCCTTGCCGTTCCCTAACACTAACCCTAGCCTGCGAACGAAAACCCATCACCAGCCCTACACCTTACTCTATGCCGTAGCCTACTCCTGGCCCGTAAGCTGGCACTGACCCGTGCGTCAGCACGTAGCCTGACCCTCCCACGTTTCCGTACCCTCACCTGTGCCCTAAGCCTTGCCGTTCCCTAACACTAACCCTAGCCCGGAACAGAAACCCACCAGCAGCCCTACACCTTACCCTATACCGTAGCCTACTCCTGGCCCGTAAGCTGGCACTGACCCGGGCGTCAGCACGTATCCCGATCCTCCCACCTTTCCGTACCCTCACCTGTGCCCTAAGCCTTGCCGTTCCCTAACCCTAACCGTAGCCCGGAACGGAAACCCACCACGAGCCCTACACCTTACCCTACGCCGTAGACAACTCCTGGCCCGTACGCTGGCACTGACCCGTGCGTCACAACGTAGCCTGACCCTCCCACGTTTCCGTACCCTCACCTGTGCCCTAAGCCTTGCCGTTCCCTAACCCTAACCCTAGACTTGAACGGAAACCCACCAGCAGCCCTACAACTTAACCCCAAGCCGTAGCCTACTCCTGGCCCGTACGCTGGCACTGACACGTGCGTCAGCATGTAGCCTGACCCTCCCACGTTTCCGTACCCTCACCTGTGCCCTAAGCCTTGCCGTTCCCTAACCCTAACCCTAGCCCGGAACGGAAACCCACCACCAGCCCTAAACCATTCCCTACGCCGTAGCCTACTCCTGGCCCGAACGCTGGCAGTGACCCGTGCGTCAGCATGTAGCCTGACCCTCCCACGTTTCCGTACCCTCACCTGTGCCCTAAGCCTTGCCGTTCCCTAACCCTAACCCTACCCCGGAACGTAAAGCCACCAGCAGCTTTAAACCTTACCCTACGCCGTAGCCTACTCCTGGCCCGTATGCTGGCACTGACCCTTGCATCAGCACGTAGCCTGAGCCTCCCACGTTTCGGTACCCTCACCTGTGCCCTAAGCCTTGCCATTCCCTAACCCTAACCCTAGCCCGGAACGGAAACCCACCACCAGCCCTACACCATACCCTACACCGTAGCCTAATCCTGGCCCGTACACTGGCACTGACCCATGTGTCAGTTCATAGCCTGACCCTCCCACGTTTCCGTACCCTCACCTGTGCCCTAAGCCTTGCCGTTCCCTAAACCTAACTCTATCCCGAAACAGAAACCCACCACCCGCCTACACCATACCTTTCACTGTAGCCTACTCATGGCCCGTACACTGGCACGGAGCCATACGTCAGCACGTAGGCCCACCCACCCACGTTTCCGTACCCTCACCTGTGCCCTAAGCCTTGCCGTTCCTTAACCCTAACCGTAGCCCGGAACGGAAACCCACCACCAGCCCTGCACCTTAACCCCAAGCCTTAGCCTACTTCTGGCCTGTACGCTGGCACTGACCCGTGCGTCAGCACGTAGCCTGAACATGCCAAGTTTCCGTACCCTCACCTGTGCTCTAAGCCTTGCCGTTCCCTAACCCGAACCCTAGCCTGGAACAGAAACCCACCACCAGCCCTACACTTTACCCTACGCCGTAGCCTAATCCTGGCCCGTACGCTGGCACTGACCAGCGTGTCAGCACGTACCCTGACCGTCCCACGTTTCCGAACCCTCACATGTGCCCTAAGCCTTGCCGTTCCCTAACACTAACCCTATCCCGGAATGGAAACCCACCAGCAGCCCTCCACTTTACCCTACGCCGTAGCCTACTCCTGGCCCGTACGCTGGCACTGACCCGTGCGTCAGCACGTAGCCTGACCCTCCCACGTTTGCGGACCCTCACCTGTGCCTTAAGCCTTGCCATTCCATAACACTAACCCTAGCCCGGAACGGAAACCAACCACAAGCCCTACACCATACCCTACACCGTAGCCTACTCCTGGCCCGTACGCTGGCACTGACCCATGTGTCAGCACGTAGCCTGACCCTCCCACGTTTCCGTACCCTCACATGTGCCGTAAGCCTTGCCGTTCCCTAACCCTAACCCTAGCCCTGAAGGAAACCCACCACCAGCCCTACACCTTACCCTACGCCGTAGCCTACTCCTGGCCCGTACGCTGGCACTGACCCGTGCGTCAGCACGTAGCCTGACCCTCCCACGTTTCCGTACCCTCACATGTGCCCTAAGCCTTGCCGTTCCCTAACACTAACCCTAGCCCGGAACGGAAACCCACCAACAGCCCTACACCTTACCCTAAGCTGTAGCCTACTCCTGGCCCGTACGCTGGCACTGACCCGTGCGTCAGCACGTAGCCTGACCCTCCCACGTTTCCGTACCCTCACCTGTGCCCTAAGGCTTGCCGTTCCATAACCCTAACCCTAGCCCGGAACGGAACCCCACCAACAGCCCTACACCTTACCCCCATGCTGTAGCCTACTCCTGGCCCGTATGCTGGCACGGACCCATGCGTCAGCACGTAGCCTGACCCTCCCACGTTTCCGCACCCTCACCTGTGCCCTAAACCTTGCCGTTCCCTAACCCTAACTGTAGCCCGGAGAGAAAACCCACCACCAGCCCTACACTTTACCCCCAAGCCGTAGCCTACTCCTAGCCCGTACGCTGGCACTGACCCGTGCGTCAGCACGTAGCCTGAACCTCCCACGTTTGCGTACCCTCACCTGTGCCCTAAGACTTGCCGTTCCCTAACCCTAACCCTAGCCTGGATCGGAAACCCACCACCAGCCCTACACCTTACCCTACGCCGTAGCCTACTCCTGGCCCGTACGCTGGCACTGAACCGTGCGTCAGCACGTAGCCTGACCCTCCCACGTTTCCGTACCCTCACCTGTGCCCTAAGCCTTGCCATTCCCTAACCCTTAGCCTAGCCCAGAAGTGTAACCCACCACCAGCCCTACACCTTACCCTACACCGTAGCCTACTCCTGGCCCGTAAGCTGGCACTGACCCGTGCGTCAGCTCGAGGCCCGATCCTCCCACGTTTCCGTACCCTCACCTGTGCCCTAAGCCTTGCCGTTCCCTAACACTAACTCTAGCCCGGAACAGAAACCCACCAGCAGCCCTAAACCTTACCCTATGCCGTAGCCTAATCCTGGCCCGTACGCTGGCACTGACCCGTACGTCAGCACGTAGCCTGAACATCCCAAGTTTCCGTACCCTCACCTGTGCCCTAAGCCTTGCCGTTCCATAACCCTAACCCTAGCCCGGAACGGAAACCCACCACGAGCCCTACACCTTACCCTACGCCGTAGCCTACTCCTGGCCCATACGCTGGCACTGACCCGTGCGTCACAGCGTAGCCTGACCCTCCCACGTTTCCGTACCCTCACCTGTGCCCTAAGCCTTCCCGTTCCCTAACACTAACCCTAGCCCGGGAACGGAAACCCACCTCCAGCCCTACACCTCACCCTATGCCGTAGCCTACTCCTGGCCGTACGCTGGCACTGACCCGTACGTCAGCACGTAGCCTGACCCTCCCACGTTTCCGTACCCTCACCTGTGCCCTAAGCCTTGCCGTTCCCTAACACTAACCCTAGCCTGGGAACGAAAACCCACCACCAACCCTACACCTTACTCTATGCCGTAGCCTACTCCTGGCCCGTAAGCTGGCACTGACCCGTGCGTCAGCACGTAGCCTGACCCTCCCACGTTTCCGTACCCTCACCTGTGCCCTAAGACTTGCCGTTCCCTAACCCTAACCCTAGCCTGGAAAGGAAACCCACCACCAGCCCTACAACTTACCCCCAAGCCGTAGCCTATTCCTGGCCCGTACGCTGGCACTGACCCGTGCGTCAGCATGTAGCCTGACCCTCCCACGTTTGCGGACCCTCACCTGTGCCTTAAGCCTTGCCGTCCCCTAACCCTAACCCTAGCCCGGAACGCAAACCCACCAACAGCCCTACACCTTACCCCCATGCTGTAGCCTACTCCTGGCCCGTATGCTGGCACTGACCCATGCGACAGCACGTAGCCTGACCCTCCCACGTTTCCGTACCCTCACCTGTGCCCTAAGCCTTGCCGTTCCCTAAAACTAACCCTAGCCTGGAACAGAAACCCACCAGCAGCCCTACACCTTACCCTACACCGTAGCCTACTCCTGGCCCGTAAGCTGGCACTGACCCGTGCGTCAGCACGTAGCCCGATCCTCCCAAGTTTCCGTAACCTCACCTGTGCCCTAAGCCTTGCAATTCCCTAACCCTAACCCTAGCCCGGAACGCAAACCCACCAACAGCCCTACACCTTACCCCCATGCTGTAGCCTACTCCTGGCCCGTATGCTGGCACTGACCCATGCGACAGCACGTAGCCTGACCCTCCCACGTTTCCGTACGCTCACCTGTGCCCTAAGCCTTGCCATTCCCTAACACTAACCCTAGCCCGGGAATGGAAACCCACCTCCAGCCCTACACATTACCCTATGCCGTAGCCTACTCCTGGCCCGTAAGCTGGCACTGACCCGGGCGTCAGCACGTAGCCCGATCCTCCCACGTTTCCGTACCCTCACCTGTGCCCTAAGCCTTGCCGTTCCATAACCCTAACCCTAGCCCGGAACGGAAACCCACCACCAGCCCTACACCATACCCTACACCGTAGCCTACTCCTGGCCCGTACGCTGGCACTGACCCATGTGTCAGCATGTAGCCTGACCGTCCCACGTTTCCGTACCCTCACATGTGCCCTAAGCCTTGCAGTTCCCTGACCCTAACCCTAGCCCGGAACGGAAATCCACCACCAGCCCTACATCTTACCCTACGCCGTAGCCTACTCCTGGCCCGTACGCTGGCACTGACCCGTGCGTCAGCACGTAGCCTGACCCTCCCACGTTTCCGTACCGTCACATGTACCCTAAGCCTTGCCGTTCCCTAACCCTAACCATAGCCCGGAACGGAAACCCACCACCAGCCCTACACCTTACCCTACGCCGTAGCCTACTCCTGGCCCGTACTCTGGCACTGACCCGTGCGTCAGCACGTAGCCTGACCCTCCCACGTTTCCATACCCTCACATGTGCCCTAAGCCTTGCCGTTCCCTAACCCTAACCCTAGCCCGGAACGGAAACCCACCAACAGCCCTACACCTTACCCTACGCCGTAGCCTACTCCTGGCCCGTACGCTGGCACTGACCCGTGCGTCAGCACGTAGCCTGACCCTCCCAAGTTTCCATACCCTCACCTGTGCCCTAAGCCTTGTCGTTCCCTAACACTAACCCTAGCCCGGGAATGGAAACCCACCACCAGCCCTACATCTCACCCTATGCCGTAGCCTACTCCTGGCCCGTACGCTGGCACTGACCCGTGCGTCAGCACGTAGCCTGACCCTCCCACGTTTCCGTACCCTCACCTGTGCCCTAAGCCTTGCTGTTCCCTAACACTAAGCCTAGCCTGCGAACGAAAACCCACCACCAGCCCTACACCTTACTCTATGCCGTAGCCTACTCCTGGCCCGTAAGCTGGCACTGACCCGTGCGTCTGCACGTAGCCTGACCCTCCCACGTTTCCGTACCCTCACCTGTGCCCTAAGCCTTGCCGTTCCCTAACACTAACCCTAGCCCGGAACAGAAACCCACCAGCAGCCCTACACTTTACCCTATGCCGTAGCCTACTCCTGGCCCGTAAGCTGGCACTGACCCGGGCGTCAGCACGTAGCCCGATCCTCCCACGTTTCCGTACCCTCACCTGTGCCCTAATCCTTGCCGTTCCCTAACCCTAACCGTAGCCCGGAACGAAAACCCACCACGAGCCCTACACCTTACCCTACGCCGTAGACCACTCCTGGCCCGTATGCTGGCACTGACCCGTGCGTCACAACGTAGCCTGACCCTCCCACGTTTCCGTACCCTCACCTGTGCCCTAAGCCTTGCCGTTCCCGAACCCTAACCCTAGACTTGAACGGAAACCCACCAGCAGCCCTACAACTTAACCCCAAGCCGTAGCCTACTCCTGGCCCGTACGCTGGCACTGACACGTGCGTCAGCATGTAGCCTGACCCTCCCACGTTTCCGTACCCTCACCTGTGCCCTAAGCCTTGCCGTTCCCTAACCCTAACCCTAGCCCGGAACGGAAACCCACCACCAGCCCTAAACCATTCCCTACGCCGTAGCCTACTCCTGGCCCGAACGCTGGCAGTGACCCGTGCGTCAGCATGTAGCCTGACCCTCCCACGTTTCCGTACCCTCACCTGTGCCCTAAGCCTTGCCGTTCCCTAACCCTAACCCTACCCCGGAACGTAAAGCCACCAGCAGCTTTAAACCTTACCCTACGCCGTAGCCTACTCCTGGCCCGTATGCTGGCACTGACCCTTGCATCAGCACGTAGCCTGAGCCTCCCACGTTTCGGTACCCTCACCTGTGCCCTAAGCCTTGCCATTCCCTAACCCTAACCCTAGCCCGGAACGGAAACCCACCACCAGCCCTACACCATACTCTACACCGTAGCCTAATCCTGGCCCGTACACTGGCACTGACCCATGTGTCAGTTCATAGCCTGACCCTCCCACGTTTCCGTACCCTCACCTGTGCCCTAAGCCTTGCCGTTCCCTAAACCTAACTCTATCCCGAAACAGAAACCCACCACCCGCCTACACCATACCTTTCACTGTAGCCTACTCATGGCCCGTACACTGGCACGGAGCCGTACGTCAGCACGTAGGCCCACCCACCCACGTTTCCGTACCCTCACCTGTGCCCTAAGCCTTGCCGTTCCTTAACCCTAACCGTAGCCCGGAACGGAAACCCACCACCAGCCCTGCACCTTAACCCCAAGCCTTAGCCTACTTCTGGCCTGTACGCTGGCACTGACCCGTGCGTCAGCACGTAGCCTGAACATGCCAAGTTTCCGTACCCTCACCTGTGCTCTAAGCCTTGCCGTTCCCTAACCCGAACCCTAGCCTGGAACAGAAACCCACCACCAGCCCTACACTTTACCCTACGCCGTAGCCTAATCCTGGCCCGTACGCTGGCACTGACCAGCGTGTCAGCACGTACCCTGACCGTCCCACGTTTCCGAACCCTCACATGTGCCCTAAGCCTTGCCGTTCCCTAACACTAACCCTATCCCGGAATGGAAACCCACCAGCAGCCCTACACTTTACCCTACGCCGTAGCCTACTCCTGGCCCGTACGCTGGCACTGAACCGTGCGTCAGCACGTAGCCTGACCCTCCCACGTTTGCGGACCCTCACCTGTGCCTTAAGCCTTGCCATTCCATAACACTAACCCTAGCCCGGAACGGAAACCAACCACAAGCCCTACACCATACCCTACACCGTAGCCTACTCCTGGCCCGTACGCTGGCACTGACCCATGTGTCAGCACGTAGCCTGACCCTCCCACGTTTCCGTACCCTCACATGTGCCGTAAGCCTTGCCGTTCCCTAACCCTAACCCTAGCCCTGAAGGAAACCCACCACCAGCCCTACACCTTACCCTACGCCGTAGCCTACTCCTGGCCCGTACGCTGGCACTGACCCGTGCGTCAGCACGTAGCCTGACCCTCCCACGTTTCCGTACCCTCACATGTGCCCTAAGCCTTGCCGTTCCCTAACACTAACCCTAGCCCGGAACGGAAACCCACCAACAGCCCTACACCTTACCCTAAGCTGTAGCCTACTCCTGGCCCGTACGCTGGCACGGACCCATGCGTCAGCACGTAGCCTGACCCTCCCACGTTTCCGCACCCTCACCTGTGCCCTAAACCTTGCCGTTCCCTAACCCTAACTGTAGCCCGGAGAGAAAACCCACCACCAGCCCTACACTTTACCCCCAAGCCGTAGCCTACTCCTAGCCCGTACGCTGGCACTGACCCGTGCGTCAGCACGTAGCCTGAACCTCCCACGTTTGCGTACCCTCACCTGTGCCCTAAGACTTGCCGTTCCCTAACCCTAACCCTAGCCTGGATCGGAAACCCACCACCAGCCCTACACCTTACCCTACGCCGTAGCCTACTCCTGGCCCGTACGCTGGCACTGAACCGTGCGTCAGCACGTAGCCTGACCCTCCCACGTTTCCGTACCCTCACCTGTGCCCTAAGCCTTGCCATTCCCTAACCCTTAGCCTAGCCCAGAAGTGTAACCCACCACCAGCCCTACACCTTACCCTACACCGTAGCCTACTCCTGGCCCGTAAGCTGGCACTGACCCGTGCGTCAGCTCGAGGCCCGATCCTCCCACGTTTCCGTACCCTCACCTGTGCCCTAAGCCTTGCCGTTCCCTAACACTAACTCTAGCCCGGAACAGAAACCCACCAGCAGCCCTAAACCTTACCCTATGCCGTAGCCTAATCCTGGCCCGTACGCTGGCACTGACCCGTACGTCAGCACGTAGCCTGAACATCCCAAGTTTCCGTACCCTCACCTGTGCCCTAAGCCTTGCCGTTCCATAACCCTAACCCTAGCCCGGAACGGAAACCCACCACGAGCCCTACACCTTACCCTACGCCGTAGCCTACTCCTGGCCCATACGCTGGCACTGACCCGTGCGTCACAGCGTAGCCTGACCCTCCCACGTTTCCGTACCCTCACCTGTGCCCTAAGCCTTGCCGTTCCCTAACACTAACCCTAGCCCGGGAACGGAAACCCACCACCAGCCCTACACCTCACCCTATGCCGTAGCCTACTCCTGGCTGTACGCTGGCACTGACCCGTACGTCAGCACGTAGCCTGACCCTCCCACGTTTCCGTACCCTCACCTGTGCCCTAAGCCTTGCCGTTCCCTAACACTAACCCTAGCCTGGGAACGAAAACCCACCACCAACCCTACACCTTACTCTATGCCGTAGCCTACTCCTGGCCCGTAAGCTGGCACTGACCCGTGCGTCAGCACGTAGCCTGACCCTCCCACGTTTCCGTACCCTCACCTGTGCCCTAAGACTTGCCGTTCCCTAACCCTAACCCTAGCCTGGAAAGGAAACCCACCACCAGCCCTACAACTTACCCCCAAGCCGTAGCCTATTCCTGGCCCGTACGCTGGCACTGACCCGTGCGTCAGCATGTAGCCTGACCCTCCCACGTTTGCGGACCCTCACCTGTGCCTTAAGCCTTGCCGTCCCCTAACCCTAACCCTAGCCCGGAACGCAAACCCACCAACAGCCCTACACCTTACCCCCATGCTGTAGCCTACTCCTGGCCCGTATGCTGGCACTGACCCATGCGACAGCACGTAGCCTGACCCTCCCACGTTTCCGTACCCTCACCTGTGCCCTAAGCCTTGCCGTTCCCTAAAACTAACCCTAGCCTGGAACAGAAACCCACCAGCAGCCCTACACCTTACCCTACACCGTAGCCTACTCCTGGCCCGTAAGCTGGCACTGACCCGTGCGTCAGCACGTAGCCCGATCCTCCCAAGTTTCCGTAACCTCACCTGTGCCCTAAGCCTTGCAATTCCCTAACCCTAACCCTAGCCCGGAACGCAAACCCACCAACAGCCCTACACCTTACCCCCATGCTGTAGCCTACTCCTGGCCCGTATGCTGGCACTGACCCATGCGACAGCACGTAGCCTGACCCTCCCACGTTTCCGTACGCTCACCTGTGCCCTAAGCCTTGCCATTCCCTAACACTAACCCTAGCCCGGGAATGGAAACCCACCTCCAGCCCTACACATTACCCTATGCCGTAGCCTACTCCTGGCCCGTAAGCTGGCACTGACCCGGGCGTCAGCACGTAGCCCGATCCTCCCACGTTTCCGTACCCTCACCTGTGCCCTAAGCCTTGCCGTTCCATAACCCTAACCCTAGCCCGGAACGGAAACCCACCAACAGCCCTACACCATACCCTACACCGTAGCCTACTCCTGGCCCGTACGCTGGCACTGACCCATGTGTCAGCATGTAGCCTGACCGTCCCACGTTTCCGTACCCTCACATGTGCCCTAAGCCTTGCAGTTCCCTAACCCTAACCCTAGCCCGGAACGGAAATCCACCACCAGCCCTACATCTTACCCTACGCCGTAGCCTACTCCTGGCCCGTACGCTGGCACTGACCCGTGCGTCAGCACGTAGCCTGACCCTCCCACGTTTCCGTACCGTCACATGTACCCTAAGCCTTGCCGTTCCCTAACCCTAACCCTAGCCCGGAACGGAAACCCACCACCAGCCCTACACCTTCCCCTACGCCGTAGCCTACTCCTGGCCCGTACTCTGGCACTGACCCGTGCGTCAGCACGTAGCCTGACCCTCCCACGTTTCCGTACCCTCACATGTGCCCTAAGCCTTGCCGTTCCCTAACCCTAACCCTAGCCCGGAACGGAAACCCACCAACAGCCCTACACCTTACCCTACGCCATAGCCTACTCCTGGCCCGTACGCTGGCACTGACCCGTGCGTCAGCACGTAGCCTGACCCTCCCAAGTTTCCATACCCTCACCTGTGCCCTAAGCCTTGTCGTTCCCTAACACTAACACTAGCCCGGGAATGGAAACCCACCACCAGCCCTACATCTCACCCTATGCCGTAGCCTACTCCTGGCCCGTACGCTGGCACTGACCCGTGCGTCAGCAAGTAGCCTGACCCTCCCACGTTTCCGTACCCTCACCTGTGCCCTAAGCCTTGCTGTTCACTAACACTAAGCCTAGCCTGCGAACGAAAACCCACCACCAGCCCTACACCTTACTCTATGCCGTAGCCTACTCCTGGCCCGTAAGCTGGCACTGACCCGTGCGTCTGCACGTAGCCTGACCCTCCCACGTTTCCGTACCCTCACCTGTGCCCTAAGCCTTGCCGTTCCCTAACACTAACCCTAGCCCGGAACAGAAACCCACCAGCAGCCCTACACTTTACCCTATGCCGTAGCCTACTCCTGGCCCGTAAGCTGGCACTGACCCGGGCGTCAGCACGTAGCCCGATCCTCCCACGTTTCCGTACCCTCACCTGTGCCCTAAGCCTTGCCGTTCCCTAACCCTAACCGTAGCCCGGAACGAAAACCCACCACGAGCCCTACACCTTACCCTACGCCGTAGACCACTCCTGGCCCGTATGCTGGCACTGACCCGTGCGTCACAACGTAGCCTGACCCTCCCACGTTTCCGTACCCTCACCTATGCCCTAAGCCTTGCCGTTCCCTAACCCTAACCCTAGACTTGAACGGAAACCCACCACCAGCCCTACAACTTACCCCCAAGCCGTAGCCTACTCCTGGCCCGTACGCTGGCACTGACCCGTGCGTCAGCATGTAGCCTGACCCTCCCACGTTTCCGTACCCTCACCTGTGCCCTAAGCCTTGCCGTTCCCTAACCCTTAGCCTAGCCCAGAAGTGTAACCCACCACCAGCCCTACACCTTACCCTACACCGTAGCCTACTCCTGGCCCGTAAGCTGGCACTGAACCGTGCGTCAGCTCGTGGCCCGATCCTCCCACGTTTCCGTACCCTCACTTGTGCCCTAAGCCTTGCCGTTCCCTAACACTAACCCTAGCCCGGAACAGAAACCCACCAGCAGCCCTAACCTTACCCTATGCCGTAGCCTAATCCTGGCCCATACGCTGGCACTGACCCGTACGTCAGCACGTAGCCTGAACATCCCAAGTTTCCATACCCTCACCTGTGCCCTAAGCCTTGCCATTCCCTAACCCTAACCCTAGCCCGGAACGGAAACCCACCACGAGCCCTACACCTTACCCTACGCCGTAGCCTACTCCTGGCCCATACGCTGGCACTGACCCGTGCGTCACAGCGTAGCCTGACCCTCCCACGTTTCCGTACCCTCACCTGTGCCCTAAGCCTTGCCGTTCCCTAACACTAACCCTAGCCCGGGAACGGAAACCCACCACCAGCCCTACACCTTACCCTATTCCGTAGCCTACTCCTGGCCGTACGCTGGCACTGACCCGTACGTCAGCACGTAGCCTGACCCTCCCACGTTTCCGTACCCTCACCTGTGCCCTAAGCCTTGCCGTTCCCTAACACTAACCCTAGCCTGGGAACGAAAACCCACCACCAACCCTACACCTTACTCTATGCCGTAGCCTACTCCTGGCCCGTAAGCTGGCACTGACCCGTGCGTCAGCACGTAGCCTGACCCTCCCACGTTTCCGTACCCTCACCTGTGCCCTAAGACTTGCCGTTCCCTAACCCTAACCCTAGCCTGGAAAGGAAACCCACCACCAGCCCTACAACTTACCCCCAAGCCGTAGCCTATTCCTGGCCCGTACGCTGGCACTGACCCGTGCGTCAGCATGTAGCCTGACCCTCCCACGTTTGCGGACCCTCACCTGTGCCTTAAGCCTTGCCGTCCCCTAACCCTAACCCTAGCCCGGAACGCAAACCCACCAACAGCCCTACACCTTACCCCCATGCTGTAGCCTACTCCTGGCCCGTATGCTGGCACTGACCCATGCGACAGCACGTAGCCTGACCCTCCCACGTTTCCGTACCCTCACCTGTGCCCTAAGCCTTACCGTTCCCTAACACTAACCCTAGCCTGGAACAGAAACCCACCAGCAGCGCTACACCTTAGCCTACACCGTAGCCTACTCCTGGCCCGTAAGCTGGCACTGACTCGTGCGTCAGCACGTAGCCCGATCCTCCCACGTTTCCGTAACCTCACCTGTGCCCTAAGCCTTACAATTCCCTAACCCTAACCCTAGCCCGGAACGGAAACCCACCACGAGCCCTACACCTTACCCTACGCCGTAGCCTACTCCTGGCCCATACGCTGGCACTGACCCGTGCGTCACAACGTAGCCTGACCCTCCCACGTTTCCGTACCCTCACCTGTGCCCTAAGCCTTGCCGTTCCCTAACACTAACCCTAGCCTGCGAACGAAAACCCACCACCAGCCCTACACCTTACTCTATGCCGTAGCCTACTCCTGGCCCGTAAGCTGGCACTGACCCGTGCGTCAGCACGTAGCCTGACCCTCCCACGTTTCCGTACCCTCACCTGTGCCCTAAGCCTTGCCGTTCCCTAACACTAACCCTAGCCCGGAACAGAAACCCACCAGCAGCCCTACACCTTACCCTATGCCGTAGCCTACTCCTGGCCCGTAAGCTGGCACTGACCCGGGCGTCAGCACGTAGCCCGATCCTCCCACGTTTCCGTACCCTCACCTGTGCCCTAAGCCTTGCCGTTCCCTAACCCTAACCGTAGCCCGGAACGGAAACCCACCACGAGCCCTACACCTTACCCTACGCCGTAGACTACTCCTGGCCCGTACGCTGGCACTGACCCGTGCGTCACAACGTAGCCTGACCCTCCCACGTTTCCGTACCCTCACCTGTGCCCTAAGCCTTGCCGTTCCCTAACCCTAACCCTAGACTTGAACGGAAACCCACCACCAGCCCTACAACTTACCCCCAAGCCGTAGCCTACTCCTGGCCCGTATGCTGGCACTGACCCGTGCGTCAGCATGTAGCCTGACCCTCCCACGTTTCCGTACCCTCACCTGTGCCCTAAGCCTTGCCGTTCCCTAACCCTAACCCTAGCCCGGAACGGAAAGCCACCACCAGCCCTAAACCATTCCCTACGCCGTAACCTACTCCTGGCCCGAACGCTGGCAGTGACCCGTGCGTCAGCATGTAGCCTGACCCTCACACGTTTCCGTACCCTCACCTGTGCCCTAAGCCTTGCCGTTCCATAACACTAACCCTACCCCGGAAGGGAAACCCACCACCAGCCCTAGACCTTACTCTACGCCGTAGCCTACTCCTGGCCAGTACGCTGGCATTGACCCGTGCGTCAGCACGTAGCCTGACCCTCCCACGTTTCCGTACCCTCACCTGTGCCCTAAGCCTTGCCTTTCCCTAACCCTAACCCTAGCCCAGAACGGAAACACACCACCAGCCCTACACCTTACCCTACGCCGTAGCCTACTACTGGACCGTACGCTGACACTGACCCGTGCGTCAGCACGTAGCCTGACCTTCCCACATTTCCGTACCCTCACCTGTGCCCTAAGCCTTGCCGCTCCCTAACCATAACCCTAGCCCGGAACGGAAACCCACCACCAGCCCTACACCTTACCATATGCCGTAGCCTACTCCTGGCCCGTACGCTGGCACTGACACGTGCGTCAGCATGTAGCCTGCCCCTCCCACATTTCCGTACCCTCACCTGTGCCCTAAGCCTTGCCGTTCCCTAACCCTAACCCTAGCCCAGAACGGAAACCCACCACCAGCCCTAAACCTTTCCCTACGCCGTAGCCTACTCCTGGCCCGATCGCTGGCAGTGACCCGTGCGTCAGCATGTAGTCTGACCCTCCAACGTTTCCGTACCCTCACCTGGGCCCTAAGCCTTGCTGTTCCTTTACCCTATCCCTAGCCCGGGACGGAAACCCACCATCAGCCCTACACCTTACCCTACGCCGTAGCCTATGCCTGACCCGTACGCTGGCACTGACCTGTGCTTCAGCACGTAGCTTGACCCTCCCACGTTTCCGTACCCTCACCTGTGCCCTAAGGCTTGCCGTTGCCTAACCCTAACCCTAGCCCGAAACGGAAACTCACCACCAGCCCTACACCTTACCCACAAGCCTTAGTGTACTCCTGGTCCGTACACTGGCACTGACCCGTGCGTCAGCACGTAGCCTGACCCTGCCACTTTTCCGTACCCTCACCTGTGCCCTAAGACTTGCCGTTCCCTAACCATAACCCTAGCCCGGAACGGAAATCCACCAACAGCCCTACAACTTACCCCCAAGCCGTAGCAAACTCCTGGCCCATACGCTGGCACTGGCCCGTGCGTCAGTACGTAGCCTGACCCTCCCACGTTTCTGTACCCTCACCTGTGCCCTAAGGCTTGCCGTTGCCTAACCCTAACCCTAGCCGGAAAAGGAAACTCACCACCAGCCCTACACCTTACCCCCAAGCCGTAGCCTACTCCTGGCCCGTAAGCTGGCACTGACCCGGGCGTCAGCACGTAGCCCGATCCTCCCACGTTTCGGTACCCTCACCTGTGCCCTAAGCCTTGCCGTTCCCTAACCCTAACCCTAGCCCGGAACGGAAACCCACCACCAGCCCTACACCTTATCTTACGCCGTAGCCTACTCCTAGCCCATACGCTGGCACTGACCTGTGCGTCAGCACGTAGCCTGACCCTCCCACGTTTCCTTACCCTTACATGTGCCCTAAGCCTTGCCGTTAGCTAACCCTAACCCTAGCCCGGAACGGAAACCCACCACCAGCCCTATACCTTACCCTACACCGTAGCCTACTCCTGGCCCGTACAATGGCACTGACCCGTGCGTCACCACGTAGCCTGACCCTCCCACGTTTCCGTACCCTCACCTGTGCCCTAAGCCTTGCCATTCACTAACACTAACCCTAGCCCGGAAACGGAAACCCACCACCAGCCCTACACCTTACCCTATGCCGTAGCCTACTCCTGGTCCGTACGCTGGCACTGACCCATGCGTCAGCACATAGCCTGACCTTCCCACGTTTCTGTACCCTCACCTGTGCCCTAAGGCTTGCCGTTGCCTAACCCTAACCCTAGCCGGAAAAGGAAACTCACCACCAGCCCTACACCTTACCCACAAGCCTTAGCCTACTCCTGGTCCGTACACTGGCACTGACCCATGCGTCAGCACGTAGCCTGACCCTCCCACTTTTCCGTACCCTCACCTGTGCCCTAAGCTTTGCCGTTCCCTAACCCTAACCCTAGCCCGGAACGGAAACCCACCACCAGCCCTACACCTTACCCTACGCCGTAGTCTACTCCTGGCCCGTACGCTGGCACTGACCCGTGCGTCAGCACGTAGCCTGACCTTCCCACATTTCCGTACCCTCACCTGTACCCTAAGCCTTGCCGTTCCCTCACCCTAACCCTAGTACCGAATGGAAACCCACCAGCAGCCCTACATCAAACCCCCAAGCCATAGCCTACTTGTGGCCCGTACGCTGGCACTGAACCTTGCGTCAGCACGTAGCCTGACCCTCCCACGTTTCCGTACCCTCACCTGAGCCCTAAGCCTTGCCGTTCCCTAACCCTAACCCTAGCATGGAACGGAAACCCACCACCAGCCCTAAACCTTTCCCTACGGGGTAGCCTACTCCTGGCCCGTACGCTGGCACTGACCAGTGCGTCAGCACGTAGCCAGACCCTCCCACGTTTCCGGACCCTCACCTGTGCCCTAAGCCTTGCCGTTCCCTAACACTAACGCTAGCCCGAAACAGAAACCCACCAGCAGCCCTACACCTTACCCTATGCCGTACCCTACTCCTGGCCCGTAAGCTGGCACTGACCCGGGCGTCAGCACGTAGCCCGATCCTCCCACGTTTCGGTACCCTCACCTGTGCCCTAAGCCTTGCCGTTCCATAACCCTAACCCTAGCCCGGAACGGAAACCCACCACCAGCCCTACAACTTACCCCCAAGCTGTAGCCTACTCCTCGCCCGTACGCGGGCACTGACCCGTGCGTCAGCCCGTAGCCTGACCCTCCCACGTTTCCGTACCCTCACCTGTGCCCTAAGCCTTGCCATTCCCTAACCCTAACCCTAGCCCGGAACGGAAACCCACCACGAGCCCTACACCTTACCCTACGCCGTAGCCTACTCCTGGCCCGTACGCTGGCACTGACCCGTGCGTCACAACGTAGCCTGACCCTCCCACGTTTCCGTACCCTCAACTGTGCCCTAAGCCTTGCCGTTCCCTAACCCTAACCCTAGCCGGAACAGAAACCCACCACCAGCCCTACACCTTACCCTACGCCGTAGACTACTCCTGGCCCGTACGCTGGCACTGACACGTGTATCAGCACGTAGCCTGACCCTCCCACGTTTCCTTACCCTCACCTGTCCCCTAAGCCTTGCCGTTCCCTAACCCTAACCCTAGCCCGGAACGGAAACCCACCACCAGCCCTACACCTTACCTTACGCCGTAGCCTACTCCTAGCCCATACGCTGGCACTGACCCGTGCGTCAGCACGTAGCCTGACCCTCCCACGTTTCCTTACCCTTACATGTGCCCTAAGCCTTGCCGTTAGCTAACCCTAACCCTAGCCCGGAACGGAAACCCACCACCAGCCCTACACCTTACCCTACGCCGTAGCCTACTCCTGGCCCGTACAATGGCACTGACCCGTGCGTCACCACGTAGCCTGACCCTCCCACGTTTCCGTACCCTCACCTGTGCCCTAAGCCTTGCCATTCACTAACACTAACCCTAGCCCGGAAACGGAAACCCACCACCAGCCCTACACCTTACCCTATGCCGTAGCCTACTCCTGGCCCGTACGCTGGCACTGACCCATGCGTCAGCACATAGCCTGACACTCCCACGTTTCTGTACCCTCACCTGTGCCCTAAGCCTTGCCGTTCCCTAACCCTAACCCTAGCCTGGAACGGAAACCCACCACCGGCCCTACACCTTACCCCCAAGCCATAGCCTACTCCTGGCCCGTACGCTGGCACTGACCCGTGTGTCAGCACGTAGCCTGACCCTCCCACGTTTGCGGACCCTCACCTGTGCCTTAAGCCTTGCCGTTCCCTAACCCTAACCCTAGCCCTGAACGGAAACCCACCACCGGCCCTACACCATACCCTACACCGTAGCCTACTCCTGGCCCGTACGCTTGCACTGACCCATGTGTCAGCATGTAGCCTGACCCTCCCACGTTTCCGTACCCTCACATGTGCCCTAAGCCTTGCCGTTCCCTAACCCTAACCCTAGCCCGGAACGGAAACCCACCACCAGCCCTACACCTTACCCTACGCCGTAGCCTACTCCTGGCCCGTACGCTGGCACTGACCCGTGCGTCAGCACGTAGCCTGACCCTCCCACGTTTCCGTACCGTCACATGTGCCCTAAGCCTTGCCGTTCCCTAACCCTAACCGTAGCCCGGAACGGAAACCCACCACCAGCCCTACACCTTACCCTACGCCGTAGCCTACTCCTGGCCCGTACTCTGGCACTGACCCGTGCGTCAGCACGTAGCCTGACCCTCCCACGTTTCCGTACCCTCACATGTGCCCTAAGCCTTGCCGTTCCCTAACCCTAACCCTAGCCCGGAACGGAAACCCACCAACAGCCCTAAACCTTACCCTACGCCGTAGCCTACTCCTGGCCCATACGCTGGCACTGACCCGTGCGTCAGCACGTAGCCTGACCCTCCCACGTTTCCGTACCCTCACCTGTGCCCTAAGGCTTGCCGTTCCATAACCCTAACCCTAGCCCGGAACGGAACCCCACCAACAGCCCTACACCTTACCCCCATGCTGTAGCCTACTCCTGGCCCGTATGCTGGCACGGACCCATGCGTCAGCACGTAGCCTGACCCTCCCACGTTTCCGCACCCTCACCTGTGCCCTAAACCTTGCCGTTCCCTAACCCTAACTGTAGCCCGGAGAGAAAACCCACCACCAGCCCTACACTTTACCCCCAAGCCGTAGCCTACTCCTAGCCCGTACGCTGGCACTGACCCGTGCGTCAGCACGTAGCCTGAACCTCCCACGTTTGCGTACCCTCACCTGTGCCCTAAGACTTGCCGTTCCCTAACCCTAACCCTAGCCTGGATCGGAAACCCACCACCAGCCCTACACCTTACCCTACGCCGTAGCCTACTCCTGGCCCGTACGCTGGCACTGAACCGTGCGTCAGCACGTAGCCTGACCCTCCCACGTTTCCGTACCCTCACCTGTGCCCTAAGCCTTGCCATTCCCTAACCCTTAGCCTAGCCCAGAAGTGTAACCCACCACCAGCCCTACACCTTACCCTACACCGTAGCCTACTCCTGTCCCGTAAGCTGGCACTGACCCGTGCGTCAGCTCGAGGCCCGATCCTCCCACGTTTCCGTACCCTCACCTGTGCCCTAAGCCTTGCCGTTCCCTAACACTAACTCTAGCCCGGAACAGAAACCCACCAGCAGCCCTAAACCTTACCCTATGCCGTAGCCTAATCCTGGCCCGTACGCTGGCACTGACCCGTACGTCAGCACGTAGCCTGAACATCCCAAGTTTCCGTACCCTCACCTGTGCCCTAAGCCTTGCCGTTCCATAACCCTAACCCTAGCCCGGAACGGAAACCCACCACGAGCCCTACACCTTACCCTACGCCGTAGCCTACTCCTGGCCCATACGCTGGCACTGACCCGTGCGTCACAGCGTAGCCTGACCCTCCCACGTTTCCGTACCCTCACCTGTGCCCTAAGCCTTGCCGTTCCCTAACACTAACCCTAGCCCGGGAACGGAAACCCACCACCAGCCCTACACCTCACCCTATGCCGTAGCCTACTCCTGGCTGTACGCTGGCACTGACCCGTACGTCAGCACGTAGCCTGACCCTCCCACGTTTCCGTACCCTCACCTGTGCCCTAAGCCTTGCCGTTCCCTAACACTAACCCTAGCCTGGGAACGAAAACCCACCACCAACCCTACACCTTACTCTATGCCGTAGCCTACTCCTGGCCCGTAAGCTGGCACTGACCCGTGCGTCAGCACGTAGCCTGACCCTCCCACGTTTCCGTACCCTCACCTGTGCCCTAAGACTTGCCGTTCCCTAACCCTAACCCTAGCCTGGAAAGGAAACCCACCACCAGCCCTACAACTTACCCCCAAGCCGTAGCCTATTCCTGGCCCGTACGCTGGCACTGACCCGTGCGTCAGCATGTAGCCTGACCCTCCCACGTTTGCGGACCCTCACCTGTGCCTTAAGCCTTGCCGTCCCCTAACCCTAACCCTAGCCCGGAACGCAAACCCACCAACAGCCCTACACCTTACCCCCATGCTGTAGCCTACTCCTGGCCCGTATGCTGGCACTGACCCATGCGACAGCACGTAGCCTGACCCTCCCACGTTTCCGTACCCTCACCTGTGCCCTAAGCCTTGCCGTTCCCTAAAACTAACCCTAGCCTGGAACAGAAACCCACCAGCAGCCCTACACCTTACCCTACACCGTAGCCTACTCCTGGCCCGTAAGCTGGCACTGACCCGTGCGTCAGCACGTAGCCCGATCCTCCCAAGTTTCCGTAACCTCACCTGTGCCCTAAGCCTTGCAATTCCCTAACCCTAACCCTAGCCCGGAACGCAAACCCACCAACAGCCCTACACCTTACCCCCATGCTGTAGCCTACTCCTGGCCCGTATGCTGGCACTGACCCATGCGACAGCACGTAGCCTGACCCTCCCACGTTTCCGTACGCTCACCTGTGCCCTAAGCCTTGCCATTCCCTAACACTAACCCTAGCCCGGGAATGGAAACCCACCTCCAGCCCTACACATTACCCTATGCCGTAGCCTACTCCTGGCCCGTAAGCTGGCACTGACCCGGGCGTCAGCACGTAGCCCGATCCTCCCACGTTTCCGTACCCTCACCTGTGCCCTAAGCCTTGCCGTTCCATAACCCTAACCCTAGCCCGGAACGGAAACCCACCAACAGCCCTACACCATACCCTACACCGTAGCCTACTCCTGGCCCGTACGCTGGCACTGACCCATGTGTCAGCATGTAGCCTGACCGTCCCACGTTTCCGTACCCTCACATGTGCCCTAAGCCTTGCAGTTCCCTAACCCTAACCCTAGCCCGGAACGGAAATCCACCACCAGCCCTACATCTTACCCTACGCCGTAGCCTACTCCTGGCCCGTACGCTGGCACTGACCCGTGCGTCAGCACGTAGCCTGACCCTCCCACGTTTCCGTACCGTCACATGTACCCTAAGCCTTGCCGTTCCCTAACCCTAACCCTAGCCCGGAACGGAAACCCACCACCAGCCCTACACCTTCCCCTACGCCGTAGCCTACTCCTGGCCCGTACTCTGGCACTGACCCGTGCGTCAGCACGTAGCCTGACCCTCCCACGTTTCCGTACCCTCACATGTGCCCTAAGCCTTGCCGTTCCCTAACCCTAACCCTAGCCCGGAACGGAAACCCACCAACAGCCCTACACCTTACCCTACGCCATAGCCTACTCCTGGCCCGTACGCTGGCACTGACCCGTGCGTCAGCACGTAGCCTGACCCTCCCAAGTTTCCATACCCTCACCTGTGCCCTAAGCCTTGTCGTTCCCTAACACTAACACTAGCCCGGGAATGGAAACCCACCACCAGCCCTACATCTCACCCTATGCCGTAGCCTACTCCTGGCCCGTACGCTGGCACTGACCCGTGCGTCAGCACGTAGCCTGACCCTCCCACGTTTCCGTACCCTCACCTGTGCCCTAAGCCTTGCTGTTCACTAACACTAAGCCTAGCCTGCGAACGAAAACCCACCACCAGCCCTACACCTTACTCTATGCCGTAGCCTACTCCTGGCCCGTAAGCTGGCACTGACCCGTGCGTCTGCACGTAGCCTGACCCTCCCACGTTTCCGTACCCTCACCTGTGCCCTAAGCCTTGCCGTTCCCTAACACTAACCCTAGCCCGGAACAGAAACCCACCAGCAGCCCTACACTTTACCCTATGCCGTAGCCTACTCCTGGCCCGTAAGCTGGCACTGACCCGGGCGTCAGCACGTAGCCCGATCCTCCCACGTTTCCGTACCCTCACCTGTGCCCTAAGCCTTGCCGTTCCCTAACCCTAACCGTAGCCCGGAACGAAAACCCACCACGAGCCCTACACCTTACCCTACGCCGTAGACCACTCCTGGCCCGTATGCTGGCACTGACCCGTGCGTCACAACGTAGCCTGACCCTCCCACGTTTCCGTACCCTCACCTATGCCCTAAGCCTTGCCGTTCCCTAACCCTAACCCTAGACTTGAACGGAAACCCACCACCAGCCCTACAACTTACCCCCAAGCCGTAGCCTACTCCTGGCCCGTACGCTGGCACTGACCCGTGCGTCAGCATGTAGCCTGACCCTCCCACGTTTCCGTACCCTCACCTGTGCCCTAAGCCTTGCCGTTCCCTAACCCTTAGCCTAGCCCAGAAGTGTAACCCACCACCAGCCCTACACCTTACCCTACACCGTAGCCTACTCCTGGCCCGTAAGCTGGCACTGAACCGTGCGTCAGCTCGTGGCCCGATCCTCCCACGTTTCCGTACCCTCACTTGTGCCCTAAGCCTTGCCGTTCCCTAACACTAACCCTAGCCCGGAACAGAAACCCACCAGCAGCCCTAACCTTACCCTATGCCGTAGCCTAATCCTGGCCCATACGCTGGCACTGACCCGTACGTCAGCACGTAGCCTGAACATCCCAAGTTTCCGTACCCTCACCTGTGCCCTAAGCCTTGCCATTCCCTAACCCTAACCCTAGCCCGGAACGGAAACCCACCACGAGCCCTACACCTTACCCTACGCCGTAGCCTACTCCTGGCCCATACGCTGGCACTGACCCGTGCGTCACAGCGTAGCCTGACCCTCCCACGTTTCCGTACCCTCACCTGTGCCCTAAGCCTTGCCGTTCCCTAACACTAACCCTAGCCCGGGAACGGAAACCCACCACAAGCCCTACACCTTACCCTATTCCGTAGCCTACTCCTGGCCGTACGCTGGCACTGACCCGTACGTCAGCACGTAGCCTGACCCTCCCACGTTTCCGTACCCTCACCTGTGCCCTAAGCCTTGCCGTTCCCTAACACTAACCCTAGCCTGGGAACGAAAACCCACCACCAACCCTACACCTTACTCTATGCCGTAGCCTACTCCTGGCCCGTAAGCTGGCACTGACCCGTGCGTCAGCACGTAGCCTGACCCTCCCACGTTTCCGTACCCTCACCTGTGCCCTAAGACTTGCCGTTCCCTAACCCTAACCCTAGCCTGGAAAGGAAACCCACCACCAGCCCTACAACTTACCCCCAAGCCGTAGCCTATTCCTGGCCCGTACGCTGGCACTGACCCGTGCGTCAGCATGTAGCCTGACCCTCCCACGTTTGCGGACCCTCACCTGTGCCTTAAGCCTTGCCGTCCCCTAACCCTAACCCTAGCCCGGAACGCAAACCCACCAACAGCCCTACACCTTACCCCCATGCTGTAGCCTACTCCTGGCCCGTAGGCTGGCACTGACCCATGCGACAGCACGTAGCCTGACCCTCCCACGTTTCCGTACCCTCACCTGTGCCCTAAGCCTTACCGTTCCCTAACACTAACCCTAGCCTGGAACAGAAACCCACCAGCAGCGCTACACCTTAGCCTACACCGTAGCCTACTCCTGGCCCGTAAGCTGGCACTGACTCGTGTGTCAGCACGTAGCCCGATCCTCCCACGTTTCCGTAACCTCACCTGTGCCCTAAGCCTTACAATTCCCTAACCCTAACCCTAGCCCGGAACGGAAACCCACCACGAGCCCTACACCTTACCCTACGCCGTAGCCTACTCCTGGCCCATACGCTGGCACTGACCCGTGCGTCACAACGTAGCCTGACCCTCCCACGTTTCCGTACCCTCACCTGTGCCCTAAGCCTTGCCGTTCCCTAACACTAACCCTAGCCTGCGAACGAAAACCCACCACCAGCCCTACACCTTACTCTATGCCGTAGCCTACTCCTGGCCCGTAAGCTGGCACTGACCCGTGCGTCAGCACGTAGCCTGACCCTCCCACGTTTCCGTACCCTCACCTGTGCCCTAAGCCTTGCCGTTCCCTAACACTAACCCTAGTCCGGAACAGAAACCCACCAGCAGCCCTACACCTTACCCTATGCCGTAGCCTACTCCTGGCCCGTAAGCTGGCACTGACCCGGGCGTCAGCACGTAGCCCGATCCTCCCACGTTTCCGTACCCTCACCTGTGCCCTAAGCCTTGCCGTTCCCTAACCCTAACCGTAGCCCGGAACGGAAACCCACCACGAGCCCTACACCTTACCCTACGCCGTAGACTACTCCTGGCCCGTACGCTGGCACTGACCCGTGCGTCACAACGTAGCCTGACCCTCCCACGTTTCCGTACCCTCACCTGTGCCCTAAGCCTTGCCGTTCCCTAACCCTAACCCTAGACTTGAACGGAAACCCACCACCAGCCCTACAACTTACCCCCAAGCCGTAGCCTACTCCTGGCCCGTATGCTGGCACTGACCCGTGCGTCAGCATGTAGCCTGACCCTCCCACGTTTCCGTACCCTCACCTGTGCCCTAAGCCTTGCCGTTCCCTAACCCTAACCCTAGCCGGAAAAGGAAACTCACCACCAGCCCTACACCTTACCCCCAAGCCGTAGCCTACTCCTGGCCCGTAAGCTGGCACTGACCCGGGCGTCAGCACGTAGCCCGATCCTCCCACGTTTCCGTACCCTCACCTGTGCCCTAAGCCTTGCCGTTCCCTAACCCTAACCCTAGCCCGGAACGGAAACCCACCACCAGCCCTACACCTTATCTTACGCCGTAGCCTACTCCTAGCCCATACGCTGGCACTGACCTGTGCGTCAGCACGTAGCCTGACCCTCCCACGTTTCCTTACCCTTACATGTGCCCTAAGCCTTGCCGTTAGCTGACCCTAACCCTAGCCCGGAACGGAAACCCACCACCAGCCCTATACCTTACCCTACACCGTAGCCTACTCCTGGCCCGTACAATGGCACTGACCCGTGCGTCACCACGTAGCCTGACCCTCCCACGTTTCCGTACCCTCACCTGTGCCCTAAGCCTTGCCATTCACTAACACTAACCCTAGCCCGGAAACGGAAACCCACCACCAGCCCTACACCTTACCCTATGCCGTAGCCTACTCCTGGTCCGTACGCTGGCACTGACCCATGCGTCAGCACATAGCCTGACCTTCCCACGTTTCTGTACCCTCACCTGTGCCCTAAGGCTTGCCGTTGCCTAACCCTAACCCTAGCCGGAAAAGGAAACTCACCACCAGCCCTACACCTTACCCACAAGCCTTAGCCTACTCCTGGTCCGTACACTGGCACTGACCCGGGCGTCAGCACGTAGCCTGACCCTCCCACTTTTCCGTACCCTCACCTGTGCCCTAAGCTTTGCCGTTCCCTAACCCTAACCCTAGCCCGGAACGGAAACCCACCACCAGCCCTACACCTTACCCTACGCCGTAGTCTACTCCTGGCCCGTACGCTGGCACTGACCCGTGCGTCAGCACGTAGCCTGACCTTCCCACATTTCCGTACCCTCACCTGTACCCTAAGCCTTGCCGTTCCCTCACCCTAACCCTAGTACCGAATGGAAACCCACCAGCAGCCCTACATCAAACCCCCAAGCCATAGCCTACTTGTGGCCCGTACGCTGGCACTGAACCTTGCGTCAGCACGTAGCCTGACCCTCCCACGTTTCCGTACCCTCACCTGAGCCCTAAGCCTTGCCGTTCCCTAACCCTAACCCTAGCATGGAACGGAAACCCACCACCAGCCCTAAACCTTTCCCTACGGGGTAGCCTACTCCTGGCCCGTACGCTGGCACTGACCAGTGCGTCAGCACGTAGCCAGACCCTCCCACGTTTCCGGACCCTCACCTGTGCCCTAAGCCTTGCCGTTCCCTAACACTAACGCTAGCCCGAAACAGAAACCCACCAGCAGCCCTACACCTTACCCTATGCCGTACCCTACTCCTGGCCCGTAAGCTGGCACTGACCCGGGCGTCAGCACGTAGCCCGATCCTCCCACGTTTCGGTACCCTCACCTGTGCCCTAAGCCTTGCCGTTCCATAACCCTAACCCTAGCCCGGAACGGAAACCCACCACCAGCCCTACAACTTACCCCCAAGCTGTAGCCTACTCCTCGCCCGTACGCGGGCACTGACCCGTGCGTCAGCCCGTAGCCTGACCCTCCCACGTTTCCGTACCCTCACCTGTGCCCTAAGCCTTGCCATTCCCTAACCCTAACCCTAGCCCGGAACGGAAACCCACCACGAGCCCTACACCTTACCCTACGCCGTAGCCTACTCCTGGCCCGTACGCTGGCACTGACCCGTGCGTCACAACGTAGCCTGACCCTCCCACGTTTCCGTACCCTCAACTGTGCCCTAAGCCTTGCCGTTCCCTAACCCTAACCCTAGCCGGAACAGAAACCCACCACCAGCCCTACACCTTACCCTACGCCGTAGACTACTCCTGGCCCGTACGCTGGCACTGACACGTGTATCAGCACGTAGCCTGACCCTCCCACGTTTCCTTACCCTCACCTGTCCCCTAAGACTTGCCGTTCCCTAACCCTAACCCTAGCCCGGAACGGAAACCCACCACCAGCCCTACACCTTACCTTACGCCGTAGCCTACTCCTAGCCCATACGCTGGCACTGACCCGTGCGTCAGCACGTAGCCTGACCCTCCCACGTTTCCTTACCCTTACATGTGCCCTAAGCCTTGCCGTTAGCTAACCCTAACCCTAGCCCGGAACGGAAACCCACCACCAGCCCTACACCTTACCCTACGCCGTAGCCTACTCCTGGCCCGTACAATGGCACTGACCCGTGCGTCACCACGTAGCCTGACCCTCCCACGTTTCCGTACCCTCACCTGTGCCCTAAGCCTTGCCATTCACTAACACTAACCCTAGCCCGGAAACGGAAACCCACCACCAGCCCTACACCTTACCCTATGCCGTAGCCTACTCCTGGCCCGTACGCTGGCACTGACCCATGCGTCAGCACATAGCCTGACACTCCCACGTTTCTGTACCCTCACCTGTGCCCTAAGCCTTGCCGTTCCCTAACCCTAACCCTAGCCTGGAACGGAAACCCACCACCGGCCCTACACCTTACCCCCAAGCCATAGCCTACTCCTGGCCCGTACGCTGGCACTGACCCGTGTGTCAGCACGTAGCCTGACCCTCCCACGTTTGCGGACCCTCACCTGTGCCTTAAGCCTTGCCGTTCCCTAACCCTAACCCTAGCCCTGAACGGAAACCCACCACCGGCCCTACACCATACCCTACACCGTAGCCTACTCCTGGCCCGTACGCTTGCACTGACCCATGTGTCAGCATGTAGCCTGACCCTCCCACGTTTCCGTACCCTCACATGTGCCCTAAGCCTTGCCGTTCCCTAACCCTAACCCTAGCCCGGAACGGAAACCCACCACCAGCCCTACACCTTACCCTACGCCGTAGCCTACTCCTGGCCCGTACGCTGGCACTGACCCGTGCGTCAGCACGTAGCCTGACCCTCCCACGTTTCCGTACCGTCACATGTGCCCTAAGCCTTGCCGTTCCCTAACCCTAACCGTAGCCCGGAACGGAAACCCACCACCAGCCCTACACCTTACCCTACGCCGTAGCCTACTCCTGGCCCGTACTCTGGCACTGACCCGTGCGTCAGCACGTAGCCTGACCCTCCCACGTTTCCGTACCCTCACATGTGCCCTAAGCCTTGCCGTTCCCTAACCCTAACCCTAGCCCGGAACGGAAACCCACCAACAGCCCTAAACCTTACCCTACGCCGTAGCCTACTCCTGGCCCATACGCTGGCACTGACCCGTGCGTCAGCACGTAGCCTGACCCTCCCAAGTTTCCATACCCTCCCCTGTGCCCTAAGCCTTGCCGTTCCATAACCCTAACCCTAGCCAGAAACGGAAACCCACCAACAGCCCTACACCTTACCCCCAAGCTGTAGCCTACTCCTGGCCCGTATGCTGGCACTGACCCATGCGTCAGCACGTAGCCCGACACTCCCACGTTTCCGCACCCTCACCTGTGCCCTAAACCTTGCCGTTCCCTAACCCTAACCCTAGCCCGGAATGAAAACACACCACCAGCCCTACACTTTACCCCAAGCCGTAGCCTACTCCTAGCCCGTACGCTGGCAGTGACCCATGCGTCAGCACGTAGCCTGAACCTCCCACGTTTGCGTACGCTCACCTGTGCCCTAAGCCGTGCCGTTCCCTAACCCTAACCCTAGCCTGGAACGGAAACCCACCACCAGCCCTACACCTTACCCTACGCCGTAGCGTACTCCTGGCCCGTACGCTGGCACGGACTCGTGCGTTAGCACCTAGCCTGACCCTCCCACGTTTCCGTACCCTCACCTGTGCCCTAAGCCTTGCCGTTCCCTAACCCTTAGCCTAGCCCGGAACTGTAACCCACCACCAGCCCTACACCTTACCCTACACCGTAGCCTGCTCCTGGCCCGTAAGCTGGCACTGACCCGTGCGCCAGCACGTAGCCCGACCCTCCAACGTTGCCGTACCCTCACCTGTGCCCTAAGCCTTGCCGTTCCCTAACACTAACCCTAGCCCGGAACAGAAACCCACCAGCAGCCCTACACATTACCCTATGCCGTAGCCTACTCCTGGCCTGTAAGCTGGCACTGACCCGGGCGTCAGCACGTAGCCCGATCCTCCCACGTTTCCTTACCCTCACCTATGCCCTAAGCCATGCCGTTCCCTAACCCTAACCCTAGCCCGGAACGGAAACCCACCACGAGCCCTACACCTTACCCTACGCCGTAGCCTACTCCTGGCCCGTACGCTGGCAATGACCCGTGCGTCACAACGTAGCCTGACCCTCCCACGTTTCCGTACCCTCACCTGTGCCCTAAGCCTTGCCGTTCCCTAACACTAACCCTAGCCCGGGAACGGAAACCCACCACCAGCTCTACACCT
Source organism: Mesoplodon mirus (assembly GCF_964341445.2). Lineage (NCBI taxonomy): Eukaryota > Metazoa > Chordata > Mammalia > Artiodactyla > Ziphiidae > Mesoplodon > Mesoplodon mirus. The sequence continues at coordinate 102,941,348 of NC_138987.1, read as the reverse complement.
TACCCTATGCCGTAGCCTAATCCTGGCCCGTACGCTGGCACTGACCCGTGCGTCAGCACGTAGCCTGACCCTCCCACATTTCCGTACCCTCACCTGTGCCCTAAGACATGCCGTTCCCTAACCCTAACACTAGCCTTGAACGGAAACCCACCACCAGCCCTACAACTTACCCCCAAGCCGTAGCCTACTCCTGGCCCGTACGCTGGCACTGACCCGTGCGTCAGCATGTAGCCTGACCCTCCCACGTTTGCGGACCCTCACCTGTGCCTTAAGCCTTGCCGTTCCCTAACCCTAACCCTAGCCCGGAACGCAAACCCACCACCAGCCCTACACCATACCCTACACTGTAGCCTACTCCTGACCCGTACGCTGGCACTGACCCATGTGTCAGCACGTAGCCTGACCCTCCCACGTTTCCGTACCCTCACATGTGCCCTAAGCCTTGCAGTTCCCGAACCCTAACCCTACCCCGGAACGGAAACCCACCACCAGTCCTACACCTTACCCTATGCCGTAGCCTACTCCTGGCCCGTACGCTGGCACTGACCCGTGCGTCAGCACGTAGCCTGACCCTCCCACGTTTCCGTACCCTCACATGTGCCCTAAGCCTTGCCGTTCCCTAACCCTAACCCTAGCCCGGAACGGAAACCCACCACCAGCCCTACACCTTACCCTATGCCGTAGCCTACTCCTGGCCCGTACGCTGGCACTGACCCGTGCGTCAGCACGTAGCCTGACACTCCCACGTTTCCGTACCCTCACCTGTGCCCTAAGCCTTGCCGTTCCCTAACCCTAACCCTAGCCTGGAACGGAAACCCACCACCGGCCCTACACCTTACCCCCAAGCCGTAGCCTATTCCTGGCCCGTACGCTGGCACTGACCCGTGTGTCAGCACGTAGCCTGACCCTCCCACGTTTCCGTACCCTCACCTGTGCCCTAAGCCTTGCCGTTCCCTAAACCTAACTCTATCCCGAAACAGAAACCCACCACCAGCCTACACCATACCTTTCACTGTAGCCTACTCATGGCCCGTACACTGGCACGGAGCCGTACGTCAGCACGTAGGCCCACCCACCCACGTTTCCGTACCCTCACCTGTGCCCTAAGCCTTGCCGTTCCTTAACCCTAAACGTAGCCCGGAACGGAAACCCACCACCAGCCCTGCACCTTAACCCCAAGCCTTAGCCTACTTCTGGCCTGTACGCTGGCACTGACCCGTGCGTCAGCATGGAGCCTGAACATGCCAAGTTTCCGTACCCTCACCTGTGCTCTAAGCCTTGCCATTCCCTAACCCGAACCCTAGCCTGGAACAGAAACCCACCACCAGCCCTACACTTTACCCTACGCCGTAGCCTAATCCTGGCCCGTACGCTGGCACTGACCAGTGTGTCAGCACGTAGCCTGACCGTCCCACGTTTCCGTACCCTCACATGTGCCCTAAGCCTTGCCGTTCCCTAACACTAACCTTATCCCGGAACGGAAACCCACCACCAGCCCTACACTTTACCCTACGCCGTAGCCTACTCCTGGCCCGTACGCTGGCACTGACCCGTGCGTCAGCACGTAGCCTGACCCTCCCACGTTTGCGGACCCTCACCTGTGCCTTAAGCCTTGCCGTTCCATAATCCTAACCCTAGCCCGGAACGGAAACCAACCACAAGCCCTACACCATACCCTACACCGTAGCCTACTCCTGGCCCTTACGCTGGCACTGACCCATGTGTCAGCACGTAGCCTGACCCTCCCACGTTTCCGTACCCTCACATGTGCCGTAAGCCTTGCCGTTCCCTAACCCTAACCCTAGCCCTGAAGGAAACCCACCACCAGCCCTACACCTTACCCTACGCCGTAGCCTACTCCTGGCCCGTACGCTGGCACTGACCCGTGCGTCAGCACGTAGCCTGAACCTCCCACGTTTCCGTACCCTCACAGGTGCCCTAAGGCTTGCCGTTCCCTCACACTAACCCTAGCCCGGAACGGAAACCCACCAACAGCCCTACACCTTACCCCCATGCTGTAGCCTACTCCTGGCCCGTATGCTGGCACGGACCCATGCGTCAGCACGTAGCCTGACCCTCCCACGTTTCCGCACCCTCACCTGTGCCCTAAAGCTTGCCGTTCCCTAACCCTAACTGTAGCCCGGACAGAAAACCCACCACCAGCCCTACACTTTACCCCCAAGCCGTAGCCTACTCCTAGCCCGTACGCTGGCACTGACCCGTGCGTCAGCACGTAGCCTGAACCTCCCACGTTTGCGTACCCTCACCTGTGCCCTAAGACTTGCCGTTCCCTAACCCTAACCCTAGCCTGGAACGGAAACCCACCACCAGCCCTACACCTTACCCTACGCCGTAGCCTACTCCTGGCCCGTACGCTGGCACTGAACCGTGCGTCAGCACGTAGCCTGACCCTCCCACGTTTCCGTACCCTCACCTGTGCCCTAAGCCTTGCCGTTCCCTAACCCTTAGCCTAGCCCAGAAGTGTAACCCACCACCAGCCCTACACCTTACCCTACACCGTAGCCTACTCCTGGCCCGTAAGCTGGCACTGACCCGTGCGTCAGCTCGTGGCCCGATCCTCCCACGTTTCCGTACCCTCACCTGTGCCCTAAGCCTTGCCGTTCCCTAACACTAACCCTAGCCCAGAACAGAAACCCACCAGCAGCCCTAAACCTTACCCTATGCCGTAGCCTAATCCTGGCCCGTACGCTGGCACTGACCCGTACGTCAGCACGTAGCCTGACCCTCCCACGTTTCCGTACCCTCACCTGTGCCCTAAGACTTGCCGTTCCCTAACCCTAACCCTAGCCTGGAAAGGAAACCCACCACCAGCCCTACAACTTACCCCCAAGCCGTAGCCTATTCCTGGCCCGTACGCTGGCACTGACCCATGCGTCAGCATGTAGCCTGACCCTCCCACGTTTGCGGACCCTCACCTATGCCTTAAGCCTTGCCGTCCCCTAACCCTAACCCTAGCCCGGAACGCAAACCCACCAACAGCCCTACACCTTACCCCCATGCTGTAGCCTACTCCTGGCCCGTATGCTGGCACTGACCCATGCGACAGCACGTAGCCTGACCCTCCCACGTTTCCGTACCCTCACCTGTGCCCTAAGCCTTGCCGTTCCCTAACACTAACCCTAGCTTGGAACAGAAACCCACCAGCAGCCCTACACCGTACCCTACACCGTAGCCTACTCCTGGCCCGTAAGCTGGCACTGACTCGTGCGTCAGCACGTAGCCCGATCCTCCCACGTTTCCGTAACCTCACCTGTGCCCTAAGCCTTGCAATTCCCTAACCCTAACCCTAGCCCGGAACGGAAACCCACCACGAGCCCTACACCTTACCCTACGCCGTAGCCTACTCCTGGCCCATACGCTGGCACTGACCCGTGCGTCACAACGTAGCCTGACCCTCCCACGTTTCCGTACCCTCACCTGTGCCCTAAGCCTTGCCGTTCCCTAACACTAACCCTAGCCCGGAACAGAAACCCACCAGCAGCCCTACACCTTACCCTATGCCGTAGCCTACTCCTGGCCCGTAAGCTGGCACTGACCCAGGCGTCGGCACGTAGCCCGATCCTCCCACGTTTCCGTACCCTCACCTGTGCCCTAAGCCTTGCCGTTCCCTAACCCTAACCGTAGCCCGGAACGGAAACCCACCACCAGCCCTACACCTTACCCTACGCCGTAGACTACTCCTGGCCCGTACGCTGGCACTGACCCGTGCGTCACAACGTAGCCTGACCCTCCCACGTTTCCGTACCCTCACCTGTGCCCTAAGCCTTGCCGTTCCCTAACCCTAACCCTAGACTTGAACGGAAACCCACCACCAGCCCTACAACTTACCCCCAAGCCGTAGCCTACTCCTGGCCCGTACGCTGGCACTGACCCGTGCGTCAGCATGTAGCCTGACCCTCCCACGTTTCCGTACCCTCACCTGTGCCCTAAGCCTTGCCGTTCCCTAACCCTAACCCTAGCCCGGAACGGAAACCCACCACCAGCCCTAAACCATTCCCTACACCGTAACCTACTCCTGGCCCGAACGCTGGCAGTGACCCGTGCGTCAGCATGTAGCCTGACCCTCACACGTTTCCGTACCCTCACCTGTGCCCTAAGCCTTGCCGTTCCATAACACTAACCCTACCCCGGAAGGGAAACCCACCACCAGCCCTAGACCTTACTCTACGCCGTAGCCTACTCCTGGCCAGTACGCTGGCACTGACCCGTGCGTCAGCACGTAGCCTGACCCTCCCACGTTTCCGTACCCTCACCTGTGCCCTAAGCCTTGCCTTTCCCTAACCCTAACCCTAGCCCGGAACGGAAACACACCACCAGCCCTACACCTTACCCTACGCCGTAGCCTACTACTGGACCGTACGCTGACACTGACCCGTGCGTCAGCACGTAGCCTGACCTTCCCATATTTCCGTACCCTCACCTGTGCCCTAAGCCTTGCCGCTCCCTAACCATAACCCTAGCCCGGAACGGAAACCCCCCACCAGCCCTACACCTTACCATATGCCGTAGCCTACTCCTGGCCCGTACGCTGGCACTGACACGTGCGTCAGCATGTAGCCTGCCCCTCCCACATTTCCGTACCCTCACCTGTGCCCTAAGCCTTGCCGTTCCCTAACCCTAACCCTAGTCCAGAACGGAAACCCACCACCAGCCCTACACCTAACCCTATGCCGTAGCCTACTCTTGGCCTGTACGCTGGCACTGACCCGTGCATCAGCATGTAGCCTGACTCTCCCACGTTTCCGTACCCTCACCTGTGCCCTAAGCCTTGCCGTTCCCTAACCCTAACCCTAGCCCGGAACGGAAACCCACCACCAGCCCTAAACCTTTCCCTACGCCGTAGCCTACTCCTGGCCCGAACGCTGGCAGTGACCCGTGCGTCAGCATGTAGTCTGACCCTCCAACGTTTCCGTACCCTCACCTGGGCCCTAAGCCTTGCTGTTCCTTTACCCTATCCCTAGCCCGGGACTGAAACCCACCATCAGCCCTACACCTTACCCTACGCCGTAGCCTATGCCTGACCCGTACGCTGGCACTGACCTGTGCTTCAGCACGTAGCTTGACCCTCCCAAGTTTCCGTACCCTCACCTGTGCCCTAAGGCTTGCCGTTGCCTAACCCTAACCCTAGCCCGAAACGGAAACTCACCACCAGCCCTACACCTTACCCACAAGCCTTAGCGTACTCCTGGTCCGTACACTGGCACTGACCCGTGCGTCAGCACGTAGCCTGACCCTGCCACTTTTCCGTACCCTCACCTGTGCCCTAAGACTTGCCGTTCCCTAACCATAACCCTAGCCCGGAACGGAAATCCACCACCAGCCCTACAACTTACCCCCAAGCCGTAGCAAACTCCTGGCCCATACGCTGGCACTGGCCCGTGCGTCAGTACGTAGCCTGACCCTCCCACGTTTCTGTACCCTCACCTGTGCCCTAAGGCTTGCCGTTGCCTAGCCCTAACCCTAGCCGGAAAAGGAAACTCACCACCAGCCCTACACCTTACCCACAAGACTTAGCCTACTCCTGGTCCGTACACTGGCACTGACCCGTGCGTCAGCACATAGCCTGACCCTCCCACTTTTCCGTACCCTCACCTGTGCCCTAAGCTTTGCTGTTCCCTAACCCTAACCCTAGCCCGGAACGGAAACCCACCACCAGCCCTACACCTTACCCTACGCCGTAGTCTACTCCTGGCCCGTACGCTGGCACTGACCCGTGCGTCAGCACGTAGCCTGACCTTCCCACATTTCCGTACCCTCACCTGTACCCTAAGCCTTGCCGTTCCCTCACCCTAACCCTAGTACCGAATGGAAATCCACCAGCAGCCCTACATCAAACCCCCAAGCCATAGCCTACTTGTGGCCCGTACGCTGGCACTGACCCGTGCGTCAGCACGTAGCCTGACCCTCCCACGTTTCCGTACCCTCACCTGTGCCCTAAGCCTTGCCGTTCCCTAACCCTAACCCTAGCCCGGAACGGAAACCCACCACGAGCCCTACACCTTACCCTACGCCGTAGCCTACTCCTGGCCCGTACGCTGGCACTGACCCGTGCGTCACAACGTAGCCTGACCCTCCCACGTTTCCGTACCCTCAACTGTGCCCTAAGCCTTGCCGTTCCCTAACCCTAACCCTAGCCGGAACAGAAACCCACCACCAGCCCTACACCTTACCCTACGCCGTAGACTACTCCTGGCCCGTGCGCTGGCACTGACACGTGTATCAGCACGTAGCCTGACCCTCCCACGTTTCCTTACCCTCACCTGTCCCCTAAGCGTTGCCGTTCCCTAACCCTAACCCTAGCCCGGAACGGAAACCCACCACCAGCCCTACACCTTACCTTACGCCGTAGCCTACTCCTAGCCCATACGCTGGCACTGACCCGTGCGTCAGCACGTAGCCTAACCCTCCCACGTTTCCTTACCCTTACATGTGCCCTAAGCCTTGCCGTTAGCTAACCCTAACCCTAGCCCGGAACGGAAACCCACCACCAGCCCTACACCTTACCCTACGCCGTAGCCTACTCCTGTCCCGTACAATGGCACTGACCCGTGCGTCACCACGTAGCCTGACCCTCCCACGTTTCCGTACCTCACCTGTGCCCTAAGCCTTGCCATTCACTAACACTAACCCTAGCCCGGAAACGGAAACCCACCACCAGCCCTACACCTTACCCTATGCCGTAGCCTACTCCTGGCCCGTACGCTGGCACTGACCCATGCGTCAGCACGTAGCCTGACACTCCCACGTTTCCGTACCCTCACCTGTGCCCTAAGCCTTGCCGTTCCCTAACCCTAACCCTAGCCTGGAACGGAAACCCACCACCGGCCCTACACCTTACCCCCAAGCCATAGCCTACTCCTGGCCCGTACGCTGGCACTGACCCGTGTGTCAGCACGTAGCCTGACCCTCCCACGTTTGCGGACCCTCACCTGTGCCTTAAGCCTTGCCGTTCCCTAACCCTAACCCTAGCCCTGAACGGAAACCCACCACCGGCCCTACACCATACCCTACACCGTAGCCTACTCCTGGCCCGTACGCTTGCACTGACCCATGTGTCAGCAGGTAGCCTGACCCTCCCACGTTTCCGTACCCTCACATGTGCCCTAAGCCTTGCCGTTCCCTAACCCTAACCCTAGCCCGGAACGGAAACCCACCACCAGCCCTACACCTTACCCTACGCCGTAGCCTACTCCTGCCCGTACGCTGGCACTGACCCGTGCGTCAGCACGTAGCCTGACCCTCCCACGTTTCCGTACCGTCACCTGTGCCCTAAGCCTTGCCGTTCCCTAACCCTAACCCTAGCCCGGAACGGAAACCCACCACCAGCCCTACACCTTACCCTACGCCGTAGCCTACTCCTGGCCCGTACGCTGGCACTGACCCGTGCGTCAGCACGTAGCCTGACCCTCCCACGTTTCCGTACCCTCACATGTGCCCTAAGCCTTGCCGTTCCCTAACCCTAACCCTAGCCCGGAACGGAAACCCACCAACAGCCCTACACCTTACCCTACGCCGTAGCCTACTCCTGGCCCATACGCTGGCACTGACCCGTGCGTCAGCACGTAGCCTGACCCTCCCAAGTTTCCATACCCTCCCCTGTGCCCTAAGCCTTGCCGTTCCATAACCCTAACCCTAGCCAGAAACGGAAACCCACCAACAGCCCTACACCTTACCCCCAAGCTGTAGCCTACTCCTGGCCCGTATGCTGGCACTGACCCATGCGTCAGCACGTAGCCCGACACTCCCACGTTTCCGCACCCTCACCTGTGCCCTAAACCTTGCCATTCCCTAACCCTAACCCTAGCCCGGAACGAAAACACACCACCAGCCCTACACTTTACCCCAAGCCGTAGCCTACTCCTAGCCCGTACGCTGGCAGTGACCCATGCGTCAGCACGTAGCCAGAACCTCCCACGTTTGCGTACGCTCACCTGTGCCCTAAGCCGTGCTGTTCCCTAACCCGAACCCTAGCCTGGAACGGAAACCCACCACCAGCCCTACACCTTACCCTACGCCGTAGCCTACTCCTGGCCCGTACGCTGGCACGGACTCGTGCGTTAGCACGTAGCCTGACCCTCCGACGTTTCCGTACCCTCACCTGTGCCCTAAGCCTTGCCGTTCCCTAACACTTAGCCTAGCCCGGAACTGTAACCCACCACCAGCCCTACACCTTACCCTACGCCGTAGCCTGCTCCTGGCCCGTAAGCTGGCACTGACCCGTGCGCCAGCACGTAGCCCGACCCTCCAACGTTGCCGTACCCTCACCTGTGCCCTAAGCCTTGCCGTTCCCTAACACTAACCCTAGCCCGGAACAGAAACCCACCAGCAGCCCTACACCTTACCCTATGCCGTAGCCTACTCCTGGCCCGTAAGCTGGCACTGACCCGGGCGTCAGCACGTAGCCCGATCCTCCCACGTTTCCGTACCCTCACCTGTGCCCTAAGCCATGCCGTTCCCTAACCCTAACCCTAGCCCGGAACGGAAACCCACCACGAGCCCTACACCTTACCCTACGCCGTAGCCTACTCCTGGCCCGTACGCTGGCAATGACCCGTGCGTCACAACGTAGCCTGACCCTCCCATGTTTCCGTACCCTCACCTGTGCCCTAAGCCTTGCCGTTCCCTAACACTAACCCTAGCCCGGGAACGGAAACCCACCACCAGCTCTACACCTTACCCTATGCCATAGCCTACTCCTGGCCCGTACGCTGGCACTGACCCGTGCGTCAGCACGTAGCCTGACCCTCCCACGTTTCCGTACCCTCACCTGTGCCCTAAGACTTGCCGTTCCCTAACCCTAACCCTAGCCTGGAAAGGAAACCCACCACCAGCCCTACAACTTACCCCCAAGCCGTAGCCTACTCCTGGCCCGTACGCTGGCACTGACCCCTGCGTCAGCATGTAGCCTGACCCTCCCACGTTTGCGGACCCTCACCTGTGCCTTAAGCCTTGCCGTTCCCTAACCCTAACCCTAGCCCGGAACGCAAACCCACCACCAGCCCTACACCATACCCTACACCGTAGCCTACTCCTGGCCTGTACGCTGGCACTGACCCATGTGTCAGCACGTAGCCTGACCCTCCCACGTTTCCGTACCCTCACATGTGCCCTAAGCCTTGCCGTTCCCTAATCCTAACCCTAGCCCGGAACGGAAACCCACCACCAGTCCTACACCTTACCCTACGCCGTAGCCTACTCCTGGCCCGTACGCTGGCACTGACCCGTGCGTCAGCACGTAGCCTGACCCTCCCACGTTTCCGTACGCTCACATGTGCCCTACGCCTTGCCGTTCCCTAACCCTAACCCTAGCCCGGAACGGAAACCCACCACCAGCCCTACACTTTACCCTACGCCGTAGCCTAATCCTGGCCCGTACGCTGGCACTGACCAGTGTGTCAGCACGTAGCCTGACCGTCCCACGTTTCCGTACCCTCACATGTGCCCTAAGCCTTGCCGTTCCCTAACACTAACCCTATCCCGGAACGGAAACCCACCACCAGCCCTACACTTTACCCTACGCCGTAGCCTACTCCAAGCCCGTACGCTGGCACTGACCCGTGCGTCAGCACGTAGCCTGACCCTCCCACGTTTGCGGACCCTCACCTGTGCCTTAAGCCTTGCCGTTCCATAACCCTAACCCTAGCCCGGAACGGAAACCAACCACAAGCCCTACACCATACCCTACACCGTAGCCTACTCCTGGCCCTTACGCTGGCACTGACCCATGTGTCAGCACGTAGCCTGACCCTCCCACGTTTCCGTACACTCACATGTGCCGTAAGCCTTGCCGTTCCCTAACCCTAACCCTAGCCCTGAAGGAAACCCACCACCAGCCCTACACCTTACCCTACGCCGTAGCCTACTCCTGGCCCGTACGCTGGCACTGACCCGTGCGTCAGCACGTAGCCTGACCCTCGCACGTTTCCGTACCCTCACATGTGCCCTAAGCCTTGCCGTTCCCTAACACTAACCCTAGCCCGGAACGGAAACCCACCAACAGCCCTACACCTTACCCTAAGCTGTAGCCTACTCCTGGCCCATACGCTGGCACTGACCCTTGCGTCAGCACGTAGCCTGACCCTCCCACGTTTCCGTACCCTCACCTGTGCCCTAAGGCTTGCCGTTCCATAACCCTAACCCTAGCCCGGAACGGAAACCCACCAACAGCCCTACACCTTACCCCCATGCTGTAGCCTACTCCTGGCCCGTATGCTGGCACGGACCCATGCGTCAGCACGTAGCCTGACCCTCCCACGTTTCCGCACCCTCACCTGTGCCCTAAACCTTGCCGTTCCCTAACCCTAACTGTAGCCCGGAAAGAAAACCCACCACCAGCCCTACACTTTACCCCCAAGCCGTAGCCTACTCCTGGCCCGTACGCTGGCACTGACCCGTGCGTCAGCATGTAGCCTGACCCTCCCACGTTTGCGGACCCTCACCTGTGCCTTAAGCCTTGCCGTTCCCTAACCCTTAGCCTAGCCCAGAAGTGTAACCCACCACCAGCCCTACACCTTACCCACACCGTAGCCTACTCCTGGCCTGTAAGCTGGCACTGACCCGTGCGTCAGCTCGTGGCCCGATCCTCCCACGTTTCCGTACCCTCACCTGTGCCCTAAGCCTTGCCGTTCCCTAACACTAACCCTAGCCCGGAACAGAAACCCACCAGCAGCCCAAAACCTTACCCTATGCCGTAGCCTAATCCTGGCCCGTACGCTGGCACTGACCCGTACGTCAGCACGTAGCCTGAACATCCCAAGTTTCCGTACCCTCACCTGTGCCCTAAGCCTTGCCATTCACTAACCCTAACCCTAGCCCGGAACGGAAACCCACCACGAGCCCTACACCTTACCCTACGCCGTAGCCTACTCCTGGCCCATACGCTGGCACTGACCCGTGCGTCACAGCGTAGCCTGACCCTCCCAGGTTTCCGTACCCTCACCTGTGCCCTAAGCCTTGCCGTTCCCTAACACTAACCCTAGCCCGGGAACGGAAACCCACCACCAGCCCTACACCTTACCCTATGCCGTAGCCTACTCCTGGCCGTACGCTGGCACTGACCCGTACGTCAGCACGTAGCCTGACCCTCCCACGTTTCCGTACCCTCACCTGTGCCCTAAGCCTTGGCGTTCCCTAACACTAACCCTAGCCTGGGAACGAAAACCCACCACCAACCCTACACCTTACTCTATGCCGTAGCCTACTCCTGGCCCGTAAGCTGGCACTGACCCGTGCGTCAGCACGTAGCCTGACCCTCCCACGTTTCCGTACCCTCACCTGTGCCCTAAGACTTGCCGTTCCCTAACCCTAACCCTAGCCTGGAAAGGAAACCCACCACCAGCCCTACAACTTACCCCCAAGCCGTAGCCTATTCCTGGCCCGTACGCTGGCACTGACCCATGCGTCAGCATGTAGCCTGACCCTCCCACGTTTGCGGACCCTCACCTATGCCTTAAGCCTTGCCGTCCCCTAACCCTAACCCTAGCCCGGAACGCAAACCCACCAACAGCCCTACACCTTACCCCCATGCTGTAGCCTACTCCTGGCCCGTATGCTGGCACTGACCCATGCGACAGCACGTAGCCTGACCCTCCCACGTTTCCGTACCCTCACCTGTGCCCTAAGCCTTGCCGTTCCCTAACACTAACCCTAGCCTGGAACAGAAACCCACCAGCAGCCCTACACCTTACCCTACACCGTAGCCTACTCCTGGCCCGTAAGCTGGCACTGACTCGTGCGTCAGCACGTAGCCCGATCCTCCCACGTTTCCGTAACCTCACCTGTGCCCTAAGCCTTGCAATTCCCTAACCCTAACCCTAGCCCGGAACGGAAACCCACCACGAGCCCTACACCTTACCCTACGCCGTAGCCTACTCCTGGCCCATACGCTGGCACTGACCCGTGCGTCACAACGTAGCCTGACCCTCCCACGTTTCCGTACCCTCACCTGTGCCCTAAGCCTTGCCGTTCCCTAACACTAACCCTAGCCTGCGAACGAAAACCCACCACCAGCCCTACACCTTACTCTATGCCGTAGCCTACTCCTGGCCCGTAAGCTGGCACTGACCCGTGCGTCACCACGTAGCCTGACCCTCCCAGGTTTCCGTACCATCACCTGTGCCCTAAGCCTTGCCGTTCCCTAACACTAACCCTAGCCCGGAACAGAAACCCACCAGCAGCCCTACACCTTACCCTATGCCGTAGCCTACTCCTGGCCCGTAAGCTGGCACTGACCCGGGCGTCAGCACGTAGCCCGATCCTCCCACGTTTCCGTACCCTCACCTGTGCCCTAAGCCTTGCCGTTCCCTAACCCTAACCGTAGCCCGGAACGGAAACCCACCACCAGCCCTACACCTTACCCTACGCCGTAGACTACTCCTGGCCCGTACGCTGGCACTGACCCGTGCGTCACAACGTAGCCTGACCCTCCCACGTTTCCGTACCCTCACCTGTGCCCTAAGCCTTGCCGTTCCCTAACCCTAACCCTAGACTTGAACGGAAACCCACCACCAGCCCTACAACTTACCCCCAAGCCGTAGCCTACTCCTGGCCCGTACGCTGGCACTGACACGTGCGTCAGCATGTAGCCTGACCCTCCCACGTTTCCGTACCCTCACCTGTGCCCTAAGCCTTGCCGTTCCCTAACCCTAACCCTAGCCCGGAACGGAAACCCACCACCAGCCCTAAAGCATTCCCTACACCGTAACCTACTCCTGGCCCGAACGCTGGCAGTGACCCGTGCGTCAGCATGTAGCCTGACCCTCACACGTTTCCGTACCCTCACCTGTGCCCTAAGCCTTGCCGTTCCATAACACTAACCCTACCCCGGAAGGGAAACCCACCACCAGCCCTAGACCTTACTCTACGCCGTAGCCTACTCCTGGCCAGTACGCTGGCACTGAGCCGTGCGTCAGCACGTAGCCTGACCCTCCCACGTTTCCGTACCCTCACCTGTGCCCTAAGCCTTGCCTTTCCCTAACCCTAACCCTAGCCCGGAACGGAAACACACCACCAGCCCTACACCTTACCCTACGCCGTAGCCTACTACTGGACCGTACGCTGACACTGACCCGTGCGTCAGCACGTAGCCTGACCTTCCCATATTTCCGTACCCTCACCTGTGCCCTAAGCCTTGCCGCTCCCTAACCATAACCCTAGCCCGGAACGGAAACCCACCACCAGCCCTACACCTTACCATATGCCGTAGCCTACTCCTGGCCCGTACGCTGGCACTGACACGTGCGTCAGCATGTAGCCTGCCCCTCCCACATTTCCGTACCCTCACCTGTGCCCTAAGCCTTGCCGTTCCCTAACCCTAACCCTAGTTCAGAACGGAAACCCACCACCAGCCCTACACCTAACCCTACGCCGTAGCCTACTCTTGGCCTGTACGCTGGCACTGACCCGTGCATCAGCATGTAGCCTGACTCTCCCACGTTTCCGTACCCTCACCTGTGCCATAAGCCTTGCCGTTCCCTAACCCTAACCCTAGCCCGGAACGGAAACCCACCACCAGCCCTAAACCTTTCCCTACGCCGTAGCCTACTCCTGGCCCGAACGCTGGCAGTGACCCGTGCGTCAGCATGTAGTCTGACCCTCCAACGTTTCCGTACCCTCACCTGGGCCCTAAGCCTTGCTGTTCCTTTACCCTATCCCTAGCCCGGGACTGAAACCCACCATCAGCCCTACACCTTACCCTACGCCGTAGCCTATGCCTGACCCGTACGCTGGCACTGACCTGTGCTTCAGCACGTAGCTTGACCCTCCCAAGTTTCCGTACCCTCACCTGTGCCCTAAGGCTTGCCGTTGCCTAACCCTAACCCTAGCCCGAAACGGAAACTCACCACCACCCCTACACCTTACCCACAAGCCTTAGCGTACTCCTGGTCCGTACACTGGCACTGACCCGTGCGTCAGCACGTAGCCTGACCCTGCCACTTTTCCGTACCCTCACCTGTGCCCTAAGACTTGCCGTTCCCTAACCATAACCCTAGCCCGGAACGGAAATCCATCACCAGCCCTACAACTTACCCCCAAGCCGTAGCAAACTCCTGGCCCATACGCTGGCACTGGCCCGTGCGTCAGTACGTAGCCTGACCCTCCCACGTTTCTGTACCCTCACCTGTGCCCTAAGGCTTGCCGTTGCCTAGCCCTAACCCTAGCCGGAAAAGGAAACTCACCACCAGCCCTACACCTTACCCACAAGACTTAGCCTACTCCTGGTCCGTACACTGGCACTGACCCGTGCGTCAGCACGTAGCCTGACCCTCCCACTTTTCCGTACCCTCACCTGTGCCCTAAGCTTTGCTGTTCCCTAACCCTAACCCTAGCCCGGAACGGAAACCCACCACCAGCCCTACACCTTACCCTACGCCGTAGTCTACTCCTGGCCCGTACGCTGGCACTGACCCGTGCGTCAGCACGTAGCCTGACCTTCCCACATTTCCGTACCCTCACCTGTACCCTAAGCCTTGCCGTTCCCTCACCCTAACCCTAGTACCGAATGGAAATCCACCAGCAGCCCTACATCAAACCCCCAAGCCATAGCCTACTTGTGGCCCGTACGCTGGCACTGACCCGTGCGTCAGCACGTAGCCTGACCCTCCCACGTTTCCGTACCCTCACCTGTGCCCTAAGCCTTGCCGTTCCCTAACCCTAACCCTAGCCCGTAACGGAAACCCACCACGAGCCCTACACCTTACCCTACGCCGTAGCCTACTCCTGGCCCGTACGCTGGCACTGACCCGTGCGTCACAACGTAGCCTGACCCTCCCACGTTTCCGTACCCTCAACTGTGCCCTAAGCCTTGCCGTTCCCTAACCCTAACCCTAGCCGGAACAGAAACCCACCACCAGCCCTACACCTTACCCTACGCCGTAGACTACTCCTGGCCCGTGCGCTGGCACTGACACGTGTATCAGCACGTAGCCTGACCCTCCCACGTTTCCTTACCCTCACCTGTCCCCTAAGCGTTGCCGTTCCCTAACCCTAACCCTAGCCCGGAACGGAAACCCACCACCAGCCCTACACCTTACCTTACGCCGTAGCCTACTCCTAGCCCATACGCTGGCACTGACCCGTGCGTCAGCACGTAGCCTAACCCTCCCACGTTTCCTTACCCTTACATGTGCCCTAAGCCTTGCCGTTAGCTAACCCTAACCCTAGCCCGGAACGGAAACCCACCACCAGCCCTACACCTTACCCTACGCCGTAGCCTACTCCTGTCCCGTACAATGGCACTGACCCGTGCGTCACCACGTAGCCTGACCCTCCCACGTTTCCGTACCTCACCTGTGCCCTAAGCCTTGCCATTCACTAACACTAACCCTAGCCCGGAAACGGAAACCCACCACCAGCCCTACACCTTACCCTATGCCGTAGCCTACTCCTGGCCCGTACGCTGGCACTGACCCATGCGTCAGCACGTAGCCTGACACTCCCACGTTTCCGTACCCTCACCTGTGCCCTAAGCCTTGCCGTTCCCTAACCCTAACCCTAGCCTGGAACGGAAACCCACCACCGGCCCTACACCTTACCCCCAAGCCATAGCCTACTCCTGGCCCGTACGCTGGCACTGACCCGTGTGTCAGCACGTAGCCTGACCCTCCCACGTTTGCGGACCCTCACCTGTGCCTTAAGCCTTGCCGTTCCCTAACCCTAACCCTAGCCCTGAACGGAAACCCACCACCGGCCCTACACCATACCCTACACCGTAGCCTACTCCTGGCCCGTACGCTTGCACTGACCCATGTGTCAGCAGGTAGCCTGACCCTCCCACGTTTCCGTACCCTCACATGTGCCCTAAGCCTTGCCGTTCCCTAACCCTAACCCTAGCCCGGAACGGAAACCCACCACCAGCCCTACACCTTACCCTACGCCGTAGCCTACTCCTGGCCCGTACGCTGGCACTGACCCGTGCGTCAGCACGTAGCCTGACCCTCCCACGTTTCCGTACCGTCACATGTGCCCTAAGCCTTGCCGTTCCCTAACCCTAACCCTAGCCCGGAACGGAAACCCACCACCAGCCCTACACCTTACCCTACGCCGTAGCCTACTCCTGGCCCGTACGCTGGCACTGACCCGTGCGTCAGCACGTAGCCTGACCCTCCCACGTTTCCGTACCCTCACATGTGCCCTAAGCCTTGCCGTTCCCTAACCCTAACCCTAGCCCGGAACGGAAACCCACCAACAGCCCTACACCTTACCCTACGCCGTAGCCTACTCCTGGCCCATACGCTGGCACTGACCCGTGCGTCAGCACGTAGCCTGACCCTCCCAAGTTTCCATACCCTCCCCTGTGCCCTAAGGCTTGCCGTTCCATAACCCTAACCCTAGCCAGAAACGGAAACCCACCAACAGCCCTACACCTTACCCCCAAGCTGTAGCCTACTCCTGGCCCGTATGCTGGCACTGACCCATGCGTCAGCACGTAGCCCGACACTCCCACGTTTCCGCACCCTCACCTGTGCCCTAAACCTTGCCATTCCCTAACCCTAACCCTAGCCCGGAACGAAAACACACCACCAGCCCTACACTTTACCCCAAGCCGTAGCCTACTCCTAGCCCGTACGCTGGCAGTGACCCATGCGTCAGCACGTAGCCAGAACCTCCCACGTTTGCGTACGCTCACCTGTGCCCTAAGCCGTGCTGTTCCCTAACCCTAACCCTAGCCTGGAACGGAAACCCCCCACCAGCCCTACACCTTACCCTACGCCGTAGCCTACTCCTGGCCCGTACGCTGGCACGGACTCGTGCGTTAGCACGTAGCCTGACCCTCCCACGTTTCCGTACCCTCACCTGTGCCCTAAGCCTTGCCGTTCCCTAACACTTAGCCTAGCCCGGAACTGTAACCCACCACCAGCCCTACACCTTACCCTACGCCGTAGCCTGCTCCTGGCCCGTAAGCTGGCACTGACCCCTGCGCCAGCACGTAGCCCGACCCTCCAATGTTGCCGTACCCTCACCTGTGCCCTAAGCCTTGCCGTTCCCTAACACTAACCCTAGCCCGGAACAGAAACCCACCAGCAGCCCTACACCTTACCCTATGCCGTAGCCTACTCCTGGCCCGTAAGCTGGCACTGACCCGGGCGTCAGCACGTAGCCCGATCCTCCCACGTTTCCGTACCCTCACCTGTGCCCTAAGCCATGCCGTTCCCTAACCCTAACCCTAGCCCGGAACGGAAACCCACCACGAGCCCTACACCTTACCCTACGCCGTAGCCTACTCCTGGCCCGTACGCTGGCAATGACCCGTGCGTCACAACGTAGCCTGACCCTCCCATGTTTCCGTACCCTCACCTGTGCCCTAAGCCTTGCCGTTCCCTAACACTAACCCTAGCCCGGGAACGGAAACCCACCACCAGCTCTACACCTTACCCTATGCCATAGCCTACTCCTGGCCCGTACGCTGGCACTGACCCGTGCGTCAGCACGTAGCCTGACCCTCCCACGTTTCCGTACCCTCACCTGTGCCCTAAGACTTGCCGTTCCCTAACCCTAACCCTAGCCTGGAAAGGAAACCCACCACCAGCCCTACAACTTACCCCCAAGCCGTAGCCTACTCCTGGCCCGTACGCTGGCACTGACCCGTGCGTCAGCATGTAGCCTGACCCTCCCACGTTTGCGGACCCTCACCTGTGCCTTAAGCCTTGCCGTTCCCTAACCCTAACCCTAGCCCGGAACGCAAACCCACCACCAGCCCTACACCATACCCTACACCGTAGCCTACTCCTGGCCTGTACGCTGGCACTGACCCATGTGTCAGCACGTAGCCTGACCCTCCCACGTTTCCGTACCCTCACATGTGCCCTAAGCCTTGCAGTTCCCTAACCCTAACCCTAGCCCGGAACGGAAACCCACCACCAGTCCTACACCTTACCCTACGCCGTAGCCTACTCCTGGCCCGTACGCTGGCACTGACCCGTGCGTCAGCACGTAGCCTGACCCTCCCACGTTTCCGTACCCTCACATGTGCCCTAAGCCTTGCCGTTCCCTAACCCTAACCCTAGCCCGGAACGGAAACCCACCACCAGCCCTACACTTTACCCTACGCCGTAGCCTAATCCTGGCCCGTACGCTGGCACTGACCAGTGTGTCAGCACGTAGCCTGACCGTCCCACGTTTCCGTACCCTCACATGTGCCCTAAGCCTTGCCGTTCCCTAACACTAACCCTATCCCGGAACGGAAACCCACCACCAGCCCTACACTTTACCCTACGCTGTAGCCTACTCCAAGCCCGTACGCTGGCACTGACCCGTGCGTCAGCACGTACCCTGACCCTCCCACGTTTGCGGACCCTCACCTGTGCCTTAAGCCTTGCCGTTCCATAACCCTAAGCCTAGCCCGGAACGGAAACCAACCACAAGCCCTACACCATACCCTACACCGTAGCCTACTCCTGGCCCTTACGCTGGCACTGACCCATGTGTCAGCACGTAGCCTGACCCTCCCACGTTTCCGTACACTCACATGTGCCGTAAGCCTTGCCGTTCCCTAACCCTAACCCTAGCCCTGAAGGAAACCCACCACCAGCCCTACACCTTACCCTACGCCGTAGCCTACTCCTGGCCCGTACGCTGGCACTGACCCGTGCGTCAGCACGTAGCCTGACCCTCGCACGTTTCCGTACCCTCACATGTGCCCTAAGCCTTGCCGTTCCCTAACACTAACCCTAGCCCGGAACGGAAACCCACCAACAGCCCTACACCTTACCCTAAGCTGTAGCCTACTCCTGGCCCATACGCTGGCACTGACCCGTGCGTCAGCACGTAGCCTGACCCTCCCACGTTTCCATACCCTCACCTGTGCCCTAAGGCTTGCCGTTCCATAACCCTAACCCTAGCCCGGAACGGAAACCCACCAACAGCCCTACACCTTACCCCCATGCTGTAGCCTACTCCTGGCCCGTATGCTGGCACGGACCCATGCGTCAGCACGTAGCCTGACCCTCCCACGTTTCCGCACCCTCACCTGTGCCCTAAACCTTGCCGTTCCCTAACCCTAACTGTAGCCCGGAAAGAAAACCCACCACCAGCCCTACACTTTACCCCCAAGCCGTAGCCTACTCCTAGCCCGTACGCTGGCACTGACCCGTGCGTCAGCACGTAGCCTGAACCTCCCACGTTTGCGTACCCTCACCTGTGCCCTAAGACTTGCCGTTCCATAACACTAACCCTACCCCGGAAGGGAAACCCACCACCAGCCCTAAAGCATTCCCTACACCGTAACATACTCCTGGCCCGAACGCTGGCAGTGACCCGTGCGTCAGCATGTAGCCTGACCCTCACACGTTTCCGTACCCTCACCTGTGCCCTAAGCCTTGCCGTTCCCTAACACTAACCCTACCCCGGAAGGGAAACCCACCACCAGCCCTAGACCTTACTCTATGCCGTAGCCTACTCCTGGCCAGTACGCTGGCACTGACCCGTGCGTCAGCACGTAGCCTGACCCTCCCACGTTTCCGTACCCTCACCTGTGCCCTAAGCCTTGCCTTTCCCTAACCCTAACCCTAGCCCGGAACGGAAACACACCACCAGCCCTACACCTTACCCTACGCCGTAGCCTACTACTGGACCGTACGCTGACACTGACCCGTGCGTCAGCACGTAGCCTGACCTTCCCATATTTCCGTACCCTCACCTGTGCCCTAAGCCTTGCCGCTCCCTAACCATAACACTAGCCCGGAACGGAAACCCACCACCAGCCCTACACCTTACCATATGCCGTAGCCTACTCCTGGCCCGTACGCTGGCACTGACACGTGCGTCAGCATGTAGCCTGCCCCTCCCACATTTCCGTACCCTCACCTGTGCCCTAAGCCTTGCCGTTCCCTAACCCTAACCCTAGTCCAGAACGGAAACCCACCACCAGCCCTACACCTAACCCTACACCGTAGCCTACTCTTGGCCTGTACGCTGGCACTGACCCGTGCATCAGCATGTAGCCTGACTCTCCCACGTTTCCGTACCCTCACCTGTGCCATAAGCCTTGCCGTTCCCTAACCCTAACCCTAGCCCGGAACGGAAACCCACCACCAGCCCTAAACCTTTCCCTACGCCGTAGCCTACTCCTGGCCCGAACCCTGGCAGTGACCCGTGCGTCAGCATGTAGTCTGACCCTCCAATGTTTCCGTACCCTCACCTGGGCCCTAAGCCTTGCTGTTCCTTTACCCTATCCCTAGCCCGGGACTGAAACCCACCATCAGCCCTACACCTTACCCTACGCCGTAGCCTATGCCTGACCCGTACGCTGGCACTGACCTGTGCTTCAGCACGTAGCTTGACCCTCCCAAGTTTCCGTACCCTCACCTGTGCCCTAAGGCTTGCCGTTGCCTAACCCTAACCCTAGCCCGAAACGGAAACTCACCACCACCCCTACACCTTACCCACAAGCCTTAGCGTACTCCTGGTCCGTACACTGGCACTGACCCGTGCGTCAGCACGTAGCCTGACCCTGCCACTTTTCCGTACCCTCACCTGTGCCCTAAGACTTGCCGTTCCCTAACCATAACCCTAGCCCGGAACGGAAATCCACCACCAGCCCTACAACTTACCCCCAAGCCGTAGCAAACTCCTGGCCCATACGCTGGCACTGGCCCGTGCGTCAGTACGTAGCCTGACCCTCCCACGTTTCTGTACCCTCACCTGTGCCCTAAGGCTTGCCGTTGCCTAGCCCTAACCCTAGCCGGAAAAGGAAACTCACCACCAGCCCTACACCTTACCCACAAGACTTAGCCTACTCCTGGTCCGTACACTGGCACTGACCCGTGCGTCAGCACGTAGCCTGACCCTCCCACTTTTCCGTACCCTCACCTGTGCCCTAAGCTTTGCTGTTCCCTAACCCTAACCCTAGCCCGGAACGGAAACCCACCACCAGCCCTACACCTTACCCTACGCCGTAGTCTACTCCTGGCCCGTACGCTGGCACTGACCCGTGCGTCAGCACGTAGCCTGACCTTCCCACATTTCCGTACCCTCACCTGTACCCTAAGCCTTGCCGTTCCCTCACCCTAACCCTAGTACCGAATGGAAATCCACCAGCAGCCCTACATCAAACCCCCAAGCCATAGCCTACTTGTGGCCCGTACGCTGGCACTGACCCGTGCGTCAGCACGTAGCCTGACCCTCCCACGTTTCTGTACCCTCACCTGTGCCCTAAGCCTTGCCGTTCCCTAACCCTAACCCTAGCCCAGAACGGAAACCCACCACGAGCCCTACACCTTACCCTACGCCGTAGCCTACTCCTGGCCCGTACGCTGGCACTGACCCGTGCGTCACAACGTAGCCTGACCCTCCCACGTTTCCGTACCCTCAACTGTGCCCTAAGCCTTGCCGTTCCCTAACCCTAACCCTAGCCGGAACAGAAACCCACCACCAGCCCTACACCTTACCCTACGCCGTAGACTACTCCTGGCCCGTGCGCTGGCACTGACACGTGTATCAGCACGTAGCCTGACCCTCCCACGTTTCCTTACCCTCACCTGTCCCCTAAGCGTTGCCGTTCCCTAACCCTAACCCTAGCCCGGAACGGAAACCCACCACCAGCCCTACACCTTACCTTACGCCGTAGCCTACTCCTAGCCCATACGCTGGCACTGACCCGTGCGTCAGCACGTAGCCTAACCCTCCCACGTTTCCTTACCCTTACATGTGCCCTAAGCCTTGCCGTTAGCTAACCCTAACCCTAGCCCGGAACGGAAACCCACCACCAGCCCTACACCTTACCCTACGCCGTAGCCTACTCCTGTCCCGTACAATGGCACTGACCCGTGCGTCACCACGTAGCCTGACCCTCCCACGTTTCCGTACCTCACCTGTGCCCTAAGCCTTGCCATTCACTAACACTAACCCTAGCCCGGAAACGGAAACCCACCACCAGCCCTACACCTTACCCTATGCCGTAGCCTACTCCTGGCCCGTACGCTGGCACTGACCCATGCGTCAGCACGTAGCCTGACACTCCCACGTTTCCGTACCCTCACCTGTGCCCTAAGCCTTGCCGTTCCCTAACCCTAACCCTAGCCTGGAACGGAAACCCACCACCGGCCCTACACCTTACCCCCAAGCCATAGCCTACTCCTGGCCCGTACGCTGGCACTGACCCGTGTGTCAGCACGTAGCCTGACCCTCCCACGTTTGCGGACCCTCACCTGTGCCTTAAGCCTTGCCGTTCCCTAACCCTAACCCTAGCCCAGAACGGAAACCCACCACCGGCCCTACACCATACCCTACACCGTAGCCTACTCCTGGCCCGTACGCTTGCACTGACCCATGTGTCAGCAGGTAGCCTGACCCTCCCACGTTTCCGTACCCTCACATGTGCCCTAAGCCTTGCCGTTCCCTAACCCTAACCCTAGCCCGGAACGGAAACCCACCACCAGCCCTACACCTTACCCTACGCCGTAGCCTACTCCTGGCCCGTACGCTGGCACTGACCCGTGCGTCAGCACGTAGCCTGACCCTCCCACGTTTCCGTACCGTCACATGTGCCCTAAGCCTTGCCGTTCCCTAACCCTAACCCTAGCCCGGAACGGAAACCCACCACCAGCCCTACACCTTACCCTACGCCGTAGCCTACTCCTGGCCCGTACGCTGGCACTGACCCGTGCGTCAGCACGTAGCCTGACCCTCCCACGTTTCCGTACCCTCACATGTGCCCTAAGCCTTGCCGTTCCCTAACCCTAACCCTAGCCCGGAACGGAAACCCACCAACAGCCCTACACCTTACCCTACGCCGTAGCCTACTCCTGGCCCATACGCTGGCACTGACCCGTGCGTCAGCACGTAGCCTGACCCTCCCAAGTTTCCATACCCTCCCCTGTGCCCTAAGCCTTGCCGTTCCATAACCCTAACCCTAGCCAGAAACGGAAACCCACCAACAGCCCTACACCTTACCCCCAAGCTGTAGCCTACTCCTGGCCCGTATGCTGGCACTGACCCATGCGTCAGCACGTAGCCCGACACTCCCACGTTTCCGCACCCTCACCTGTGCCCTAAACCTTGCCATTCCCTAACCCTAACCCTAGCCCGGAACGAAAACACACCACCAGCCCTACACTTTACCCCAAGCCGTAGCCTACTCCTAGCCCGTACGCTGGCAGTGACCCATGCGTCAGCACGTAGCCAGAACCTCCCACGTTTGCGTACGCTCACCTGTGCCCTAAGCCGTGCTGTTCCCTAACCCTAACCCTAGCCTGGAACGGAAACCCCCCACCAGCCCTACACCTTACCCTACGCCGTAGCCTACTCCTGGCCCGTACGCTGGCACGGACTCGTGCGTTAGCACGTAGCCTGACCCTCCCACGTTTCCGTACCCTCACCTGTGCCCTAAGCCTTGCCGTTCCCTAACACTTAGCCTAGCCCGGAACTGTAACCCACCACCAGCCCTACACCTTACCCTACGCCGTAGCCTGCTCCTGGCCCGTAAGCTGGCACTGACCCGTGCGCCAGCACGTAGCCCGACCCTCCAATGTTGCCGTACCCTCACCTGTGCCCTAAGCCTTGCCGTTCCCTAACACTAACCCTAGCCCGGAACAGAAACCCACCAGCAGCCCTACACCTTACCCTATGCCGTAGCCTACTCCTGGCCCGTAAGCTGGCACTGACCCGGGCGTCAGCA
The DNA here is from genome assembly GCF_964341445.2 of Mesoplodon mirus. Lineage (NCBI taxonomy): Eukaryota > Metazoa > Chordata > Mammalia > Artiodactyla > Ziphiidae > Mesoplodon > Mesoplodon mirus. The sequence continues at coordinate 102,917,713 of NC_138987.1, read as the reverse complement.
CGTAGCCCGATCCTCCCACGTTTCCGTACCCTCACCTGTGCCCTAAGCCATGCCGTTCCCTAACCCTAACCCTAGCCCGGAACGGAAACCCACCACGAGCCCTACACCTTACCCTACGCCGTAGCCTACTCCTGGCCCGTACGCTGGCAATGACCCGTGCGTCACAACGTAGCCTGACCCTCCCATGTTTCCGTACCCTCACCTGTGCCCTAAGCCTTGCCGTTCCCTAACACTAACCCTAGCCCGGGAACGGAAACCCACCACCAGCTCTACACCTTACCCTATGCCATAGCCTACTCCTGGCCCGTACGCTGGCACTGACCCGTGCGTCAGCACGTAGCCTGACCCTCCCACGTTTCCGTACCCTCACCTGTGCCCTAAGACTTGCCGTTCCCTAACCCTAACCCTAGCCTGGAAAGGAAACCCACCACCAGCCCTACAACTTACCCCCAAGCCGTAGCCTACTCCTGGCCCGTACGCTGGCACTGACCCGTGCGTCAGCATGTAGCCTGACCCTCCCACGTTTGCGGACCCTCACCTGTGCCTTAAGCCTTGCCGTTCCCTAACCCTAACCCTAGCCCGGAACGCAAACCCACCACCAGCCCTACACCATACCCTACACCGTAGCCTACTCCTGGCCTGTACGCTGGCACTGACCCATGTGTCAGCACGTAGCCTGACCCTCCCACGTTTCCGTACCCTCACATGTGCCCTAAGCCTTGCAGTTCCCTAACCCTAACCCTAGCCCGGAACGGAAACCCACCACCAGTCCTACACCTTACCCTACGCCGTAGCCTACTCCTGGCCCGTACGCTGGCACTGACCCGTGCGTCAGCACGTAGCCTGACCCTCCCACGTTTCCGTACCCTCACATGTGCCCTAAGCCTTGCCGTTCCCTAACCCTAACCCTAGCCCGGAACGGAAACCCACCACCAGCCCTACACTTTACCCTACGCCGTAGCCTAATCCTGGCCCGTACGCTGGCACTGACCAGTGTGTCAGCACGTAGCCTGACCGTCCCACTTTTCCGTACCCTCACATGTGCCCTAAGCCTTGCCGTTCCCTAACACTAACCCTATCCCGGAACGGAAACCCACCACCAGCCCTACACTTTACCCTACGCCGTAGCCTACTCCAAGCCCGTACGCTGGCACTGACCCGTGCGTCAGCACGTAGCCCGACCCTCCCACGTTTGCGGACCCTCACCTGTGCCTTAAGCCTTGCCGTTCCATAACCCTAACCCTAGCCCGGAACGGAAACCAACCACAAGCCCTACACCATACCCTACACCGTAGCCTACTCCTGGCCCTTACGCTGGCACTGACCCATGTGTCAGCACGTAGCCTGACCCTCCCACGTTTCCGTACACTCACATGTGCCGTAAGCCTTGCCGTTCCCTAACCCTAACCCTAGCCCTGAAGGAAACCCACCACCAGCCCTACACATTACCCTACGCCGTAGCCTACTCCTGGCCCGTACGCTGGCACTGACCCGTGCGTCAGCACGTAGCCTGACCTTCCCATATTTCCGTACCCTCACCTGTGCCCTAAGCCTTGCCGCTCCCTAACCATAACACTAGCCCGGAACGGAAACCCACCACCAGCCCTACACCTTACCATATGCCGTAGCCTACTCCTGGCCCGTACGCTGGCACTGACACGTGCGTCAGCATGTAGCCTGCCCCTCCCACATTTCCGTACCCTCACCTGTGCCCTAAGCCTTGCCGTTCCCTAACCCTAACCCTAGTCCAGAACGGAAACCCACCACCAGCCCTACACCTAACCCTACACCGTAGCCTACTCTTGGCCTGTACGCTGGCACTGACCCGTGCATCAGCATGTAGCCTGACTCTCCCACGTTTCCGTACCCTCACCTGTGCCATAAGCCTTGCCGTTCCCTAACCCTAACCCTAGCCCGGAACGGAAACCCACCACCAGCCCTAAACCTTTCCCTACGCCGTAGCCTACTCCTGGCCCGAACGCTGGCAGTGACCCGTGCGTCAGCATGTAGTCTGACCCTCCAACGTTTCCGTACCCTCACCTGGGCCCTAAGCCTTGCTGTTCCTTTACCCTATCCCTAGCCCGGGACTGAAACCCACCATCAGCCCTACACCTTACCCTACGCCGTAGCCTATGCCTGACCCGTACGCTGGCACTGACCTGTGCTTCAGCACGTAGCTTGACCCTCCCAAGTTTCCGTACCCTCACCTGTGCCCTAAGGCTTGCCGTTGCCTAACCCTAACCCTAGCCCGAAACGGAAACTCACCACCACCCCTACACCTTACCCACAAGCCTTAGCGTACTCCTGGTCCGTACACTGGCACTGACCCGTGCGTCAGCACGTAGCCTGACCCTGCCACTTTTCCGTACCCTCACCTGTGCCCTAAGACTTGCCGTTCCCTAACCATAACCCTAGCCCGGAACGGAAATCCACCACCAGCCCTACAACTTACCCCCAAGCCGTAGCAAACTCCTGGCCCATACGCTGGCACTGGCCCGTGCGTCAGTACGTAGCCTGACCCTCCCACGTTTCTGTACCCTCACCTGTGCCCTAAGGCTTGCCGTTGCCTAGCCCTAAACCTAGCCGGAAAAGGAAACTCACCACCAGCCCTACACCTTACCCACAAGACTTAGCCTACTCCTGGTCCGTACACTGGCACTGACCCGTGCGTCAGCACGTAGCCTGACCCTCCCACTTTTCCGTACCCTCACCTGTGCCCTAAGCTTTGCTGTTCCCTAACCCTAACCCTAGCCCGGAACGGAAACCCACCACCAGCCCTACACCTTACCCTACGCCGTAGTCTACTCCTGGCCCGTACGCTGGCACTGACCCGTGCGTCAGCACGTAGCCTGACCTTCCCACATTTCCGTACCCTCACCTGTACCCTAAGCCTTGCCGTTACCTCACCCTAACCCTAGTACCGAATGGAAATCCACCAGCAGCCCTACATCAAACCCCCAAGCCATAGCCTACTTGTGGCCCGTACGCTGGCACTGACCCGTGCGTCAGCACGTAGCCTGACACTCCCACGTTTCCGTACCCTCACCTGTGCCCTAAGCCTTGCCGTTCCCTAACCCTAACCCTAGCCCGGAACGGAAACCCACCACGAGCCCTACACCTTACCCTACGCCGTAGCCTACTCCTGGCCCGTACGCTGGCACTGACCCGTGCGTCACAACGTAGCCTGACCCTCCCACGTTTCCGTACCCTCAACTGTGCCCTAAGCCTTGCCGTTCCCTAACCCTAACCCTAGCCGGAACAGAAACCCACCACCAGCCCTACACCTTACCCTACGCCGTAGACTACTCCTGGCCCGTGCGCTGGCACTGACACGTGTATCAGCACGTAGCCTGACCCTCCCACGTTTCCTTACCCTCACCTGTCCCCTAAGCGTTGCCGTTCCCTAACCCTAACCCTAGCCCGGAACGGAAACCCACCACCAGCCCTACACCTTACCTTACGCCGTAGCCTACTCCTAGCCCATACGCTGGCACTGACCCGTGCGTCAGCACGTAGCCTAACCCTCCCACGTTTCCTTACCCTTACATGTGCCCTAAGCCTTGCCGTTAGCTAACCCTAACCCTAGCCCGGAACGGAAACCCACCACCAGCCCTACACCTTACCCTACGCCGTAGCCTACTCCTGGCCCGTACAATGGCACTGACCCGTGCGTCACCACGTAGCCTGACCCTCCCACGTTTCCGTACCTCACCTGTGCCCTAAGCCTTGCCATTCACTAACACTAACCCTAGCCCGGAAACGGAAACCCACCACCAGCCCTACACCTTACCCTATGCCGTAGCCTACTCCTGGCCCGTACGCTGGCACTGACCCATGCGTCAGCACGTAGCCTGACACTCCCACGTTTCCGTACCCTCACCTGTGCCCTAAGCCTTGCCGTTCCCTAACCCTAACCCTAGCCTGGAACGGAAACCCACCACCGGCCCTACACCTTACCCCCAAGCCATAGCCTACTCCTGGCCCGTACGCTGGCACTGACCCGTGTGTCAGCACGTAGCCTGACCCTCCCACGTTTGCGGACCCTCACCTGTGCCTTAAGCCTTGCCGTTCCCTAACCCTAACCCTAGCCCTGAACGGAAACCCACCACCGGCCCTACACCATACCCTACACCGTAGCCTACTCCTGGCCCGTACGCTTGCACTGACCCATGTGTCAGCAGGTAGCCTGACCCTCCCACGTTTCCGTACCCTCACATGTGCCCTAAGCCTTGCCGTTCCCTAACCCTAACCCTAGCCCGGAACGGAAACCCACCACCAGCCCTACACCTTACCCTACGCCGTAGCCTACTCCTGGCCCGTACGCTGGCACTGACCCGTGCGTCAGCACGTAGCCTGACCCTCCCACGTTTCCGTACCCTCACATGTGCCCTAAGCCTTGCCGTTCCCTAACCCTAACCCTAGCCCGGAACGGAAACCCACCAACAGCCCTACACCTTACCCTATGCCGTAGCCTACTCCTGGCCCATACGCTGGCACTGACCCGTGCGTCAGCACGTAGCCTGACCCTCCCAAGTTTCCATACCCTCCCCTGTGCCCTAAGCCTTGCCGTTCCCTAACCCTAACCCTAGACTTGAACGGAAACCCACCACCAGCCCTACAACTTACCCCCAAGCCGTAGCCTACTCCTGGCCCGTACGCTGGCACTGACCCGTGCGTCAGCATGTAGCCTGACCCTCCCACGTTTCCGTACCCTCACCTGTGCCCTAAGCCTTGCCGTTCCCTAACCCTAACCCTAGCCCGGAACGGAAACCCACCACCAGCCCTAAACCATTCCCTACGCCGTAGCCTACTCCTGGCCCGAACGCTGGCAGTGACCCGTGCGTCAGCATGTAGCCTGACCCTCCCACGTTTCCGTACCTTCACCTGTGCCCTAAGCCTTGCCGTTCCCTAACCCTAACCCTACCCCGGAACGTAAACCCACCACCAGCCTTAAACCTTACCCTACGCCGTAGCCTACTCCTGGCCCGTACGCTGGCACTGACCCTTGCATCAGCACGTAGCCTGAGCCTCCCACGTTTCGGTACCCTCACCTGTGCCCTAAGCCTTGCCATTCCCTAACCCTAACCCTAGCCCGGAACGGAAACCCACCACCAGCCCTACACCATACCCTACACCGTAGCCTTATCCTGGCCCGTACGCTGGCACTGACCCATGTGTCAGCTCATAGCCTGACCCTCCCACGTTTCCATACCCTCACCTGTGCCCTAAGCCTTGCCGTTCCCTAAACCTAACTCTATCCCGAAACAGAAACCCACCACCAGCCCTACACTTTACCCTACGCCGTAGCCTACTCCTGGCCCGTACGCTGGCACTGACCCGTGCGTCAGCACGTAGCCTGACCCTCCCACGTTTCCGTACCCTCACATGTGCCCTAAGCCTTGCCGTTCCCTAACACTAACCCTAGCCCGGAACGGAAACCCACCAACAGCCCTACACCTTACCCTAAGCTGTAGCCTACTCCTGGCCCGTACGCTGGCACTGACCCGTGCGTCAGCACGTAGCCTGACCCTCCCACGTTTCCGTACCCTCACCTGTGCCCTAAGGCTTGCCGTTCCATAACCCTAACCCTAGCCCGGAACGGAACCCCACCAACAGCCCTACACCTTACCCCCATGCTGTAGCCTACTCCTGGCCCGTATGCTGGCACGGACCCATGCGTCAGCACGTAGCCTGACCCTCCCACGTTTCCGCACCCTCACCTGTGCCCTAAACCTTGCCGTTCCCTAACCCTAACTGTAGCCCGGAGAGAAAACCCACCACCAGCCCTACACTTTACCCCCAAGCCGTAGCCTACTCCTAGCCCGTACGCTGGCACTGACCCGTGCGTCAGCACGTAGCCTGAACCTCCCACGTTTGCGTACCCTCACCTGTGCCCTAAGACTTGCCGTTCCCTAACCCTAACCCTAGCCTGGAACGGAAACCCACCACCAGCCCTACACCTTACCCTACGCCGTAGCCTACTCCTGGCCCGTACGCTGGCACTGAACCGTGCATCAGCACGTAGCCTGACCCTCCCACGTTTCCGTACCCTCACCTGTGCCCTAAGCCTTGCCGTTCCCTAACCCTTAGCCTAGCCCAGAAGTGTAACCCACCACCAGCCCTACACCTTACCCTACACCGTAGCCTACTCCTGGCCCGTAAGCTGGCACTGACCCGTGCGTCAGCTCGAGGCCCGATCCTCCCACGTTTCCGTACCCTCACCTGTGCCCTAAGCCTTGCCGTTCCCTAACACTAACTCTAGCCCGGAACAGAAACCCACCAGCAGCCCTAAACCTTACCCTATGCCGTAGCCTAATCCTGGCCCGTACGCTGGCACTGACCCGTACGTCAGCACGTAGCCTGAACATCCCAAGTTTCCGTACCCTCACCTGTGCCCTAAGCCTTGCCGTTCCATAACCCTAACCCTAGCCCGGAACGGAAACCCACCACGAGCCCTACACCTTACCCTACGCCGTAGCCTACTCCTGGCCCATACGCTGGCACTGACCCGTGCGTCACAGCGTAGCCTGACCCTCCCACGTTTCCGTACCCTCACCTGTGCCCTAAGCCTTGCCGTTCCCTAACACTAACCCTAGCCCGGGAACGGAAACCCACCACCAGCCCTACACCTTACCCTATGCCGTAGCCTACTCCTGGCCGTACGCTGGCACTGACCCGTACGTCAGCACGTAGCCTGACCCTCCCACGTTTCCGTACCCTCACCTGTGCCCTAAGCCTTGCCGTTCCCTAACACTAACCCTAGCCTGGGAACGAAAACCCACCACCAACCCTACACCTTACTCTATGCCGTAGCCTACTCCTGGCCCGTAAGCTGGCACTGACCCGTGCGTCAGCACGTAGCCTGACCCTCCCACGTTTCCGTACCCTCTCCTGTGCCCTAAGACTTGCCGTTCCCTAACCCTAACCCTAGCCTGGAAAGGAAACCCACCACCAGCCCTACAACTTACCCCCAAGCCGTAGCCTATTCCTGGCCCGTACGCTGGCACTGACCAGTGCGTCAGCATGTAGCCTGACCCTCCCACGTTTGCGGACCCTCACCTGTGCCTTAAGCCTTGCCGTCCCCTAACCCTAACCCTAGCCCGGAACGCAAACCCACCAACAGCCCTACACCTTACCCCCATGCTGTAGCCTACTCCTGGCCCGTATGCTGGCACGGACCCATGCGACAGCACGTAGCCTGACCCTCCCACGTTTCCGTACCCTCACCTGTGCCCTAAGCCTTGCCGTTCCCTAAAACTAACCCTAGCCTGGAACAGAAACCCACCAGCAGCCCTACACCTTACCCTACACCGTAGCCTACTCCTGGCCCGTAAGCTGGCACTGACCCGTGCGTCAGCACGTAGCCCGATCCTCCCAAGTTTCCGTAACCTCACCTGTGCCCTAAGCCTTGCAATTCCCTAACCCTAACCCTAGCCCGGAACGCAAACCCACCAACAGCCCTACACCTTACCCCCATGCTGTAGCCTACTCCTGGCCCGTATGCTGGCACTGACCCATGCGACAGCACGTAGCCTGACCCTCCCACGTTTCCGTACGCTCACCTGTGCCCTAAGCCTTGCCATTCCCTAACACTAACCCTAGCCCGGGAATGGAAACCCACCTCCGGCCCTACACATTACCCTATGCCGTAGCCTACTCTTGGCCCGTAAGCTGGCACTGACCCGGGCGTCAGCACATAGCCCGATCCTCCCACGTTTCCGTACCCTCACCTGTGCCCTAAGCCTTGCCGTTCCATAACCCTAACCCTAGCCCGGAACGGAAACCCACCACCAGCCCTACACCATACCCTACACCGTAGCCTACTCCTGGCCCGTACGCTGGCACTGACCCATGTGTCAGCATGTAGCCTGACCGTCCCACGTTTCCGTACCCTCACATGTGCCCTAAGCCTTGCAGTTCCCTAACCCTAACCCTAGCCCGGAACGGAAATCCACCACCAGCCCTACATCTTACCCTACGCCGTAGCCTACTCCTGGCCCGTACGCTGGCACTGACCCGTGCGTCAGCACGTAGCCTGACCCTCCCACGTTTCCGTACCGTCACATGTACCCTAAGCCTTGCCGTTCCCTAACCCTAACCCTAGCCCGGAACGGAAACCCACCACCAGCCCTACACCTTACCCTACGCCGTAGCCTACTCCTGGCCCGTACTCTGGCACTGACCCGTGCGTCAGCACGTAGCCTGACCCTCCCACGTTTCCGTACCCTCACATGTGCCCTAAGCCTTGCCGTTCCCTAACCCTAACCCTAGCCCGGAACGGAAACCCACCAACAGCCCTACACCTTACCCTACGCCGTAGCCTACTCCTGGCCCGTACGCTGGCACTGACCCGTGCGTCAGCACGTAGCCTGACCCTCCCAAGTTTCCATACCCTCACCTGTGCCCTAAGCCTTGTCGTTCCCTAACACTAACCCTAGCCCGGGAATGGAAACCCACCACCAGCCCTACATCTCACCCTATGCCGTAGCCTACTCCTGGCCCGTACGCTGGCACTGACCCGTGCGTCAGCACGTAGCCTGACCCTCCCACGTTTCCGTACCCTCACCTGTGCCCTAAGCCTTGCTGTTCACTAACACTAAGCCTAGCCTGCGAACGAAAACCCACCACCAGCCCTACACCTTACTCTATGCCGTAGCCTACTCCTGGCCTGTAAGCTGGCACTGACCCGTGCGTCAGCACGTAGCCTGACCCTCCCACGTTTCCGTACCCTCACCTGTGCCCTAAGCCTTGCCGTTCCCTAACACTAACCCTAGCCCGGAACAGAAACCCACCAGCAGCCCTAAACTTTACCCTATGCCGTAGCCTACTCCTGGCCCGTAAGCTGGCACTGACCCGGGCGTCAGCACGTAGCCCGATCCTCCCACGTTTCCGTACCCTCACCTGTGCCCTAAGCCTTGCCGTTCCCTAACCCTAACCGTAGCCCGGAACGAAAACCCACCACGAGCCCTACACCTTACCCTACGCCGTAGACCACTCCTGGCCCGTATGCTGGCACTGACCCGTGCGTCACAACGTAGCCTGACCCTCCCACGTTTCCGTACCCTCACCTGTGCCCTAAGCCTTGCCGTTCCCTAACCCTAACCCTAGACTTGAACGGAAACCCACCACCAGCCCTACAACTTACCCCCAAGCCGTAGCCTACTCCTGGCCCGTACGCTGGCACTGACCCGTGCGTCAGCATGTAGCCTGACCCTCCCACGTTTCCGTACCCTCACCTGTGCCCTAAGCCTTGCCGTTCCCTAACCCTAACCCTAGCCCGGAACGGAAACCCACCACCAGCCCTAAACCATTCCCTACGCCGTAGCCTACTCCTGGCCCGAACGCTGGCAGTGACCCGTGCGTCAGCATGTAGCCTGACCCTCCCACGTTTCCGTACCTTCACCTGTGCCCTAAGCCTTGCCGTTCCCTAACCCTAACCCTACCCCGGAACGTAAACCCACCACCAGCCTTAAACCTTACCCTACGCCGTAGCCTACTCCTGGCCCGTACGCTGGCACTGACCCTTGCATCAGCACGTAGCCTGAGCCTCCCACGTTTCGGTACCCTCACCTGTGCCCTAAGCCTTGCCATTCCCTAACCCTAACCCTAGCCCGGAACGGAAACCCACCACCAGCCCTACACCATACCCTACACCGTAGCCTTATCCTGGCCCGTACGCTGGCACTGACCCATGTGTCAGCTCATAGCCTGACCCTCCCACGTTTCCATACCCTCACCAGTGCCCTAAGCCTTGCCGTTCCCTAAACCTAACTCTATCCCGAAACAGAAACCCACCACCAGCCTACACCATACCTTTCACTGTAGCCTACTCATGGCCCGTACACTGGCACGGAGCCGTACGTCAGCACGTAGGCCCACCCACCCACGTTTCCGTACCCTCACCTGTGCCCTAAGCCTTGCCGTTCCTTAACCCTAACCGTAGCCCGGAACGGAAACCCACCACCAGCCCTGCACCTTAACCCCAAGCCTTAGCCTACTTCTGGCCTGTACGCTGGCACTGACCCGTGCGTCAGCATGGAGCCTGAACATGCCAAGTTTCCGTACCCTCACCTGTGCTCTAAGCCTTGCCGTTCCCTAACCCGAACCCTAGCCTGGAACAGAAACCCACCACCAGCCCTACACTTTACCCTACGCCGTAGCCTAATCCTGGCCCGTACGCTGGCACTGACCAGTGTGTCAGCACGTATCCTGACCGTCCCACGTTTCCGTACCCTCACATGTGCCCTAAGCCTTGCCGTTCCCTAACACTAAGCCTATCCCGGAACGGAAACCCACCACCAGCCCTACACTTTACCCTACGCCGTAGCCTACTCCTGGCCCGTACGCTGGCACTGACCCGTGCGTCAGCACGTAGCCTGACCCTCCCACGTTTGCGGACCCTCACCTGTGCCTTAAGCCTTGCCGTCCCCTAACCCTAACCCTAGCCCGGAACGCAAACCCACCAACAGCCCTACACCTTACCCCCATGCTGTAGCCTACTCCTGGCCCGTATGTTGGCACTGACCCATGCGACAGCACGTAGCCTGACCCTCCCACGTTTCCGTACCCTCACCTGTGCCCTAAGCCTTACCGTTCCCTAACACTAACCCTAGCCTGGAACAGAAACCCACCAGCAGCGCTACACCTTAGCCTACACCGTAGCCTACTCCTGGCCCGTATGCTGGCACTGACCCGTGCGTCAGCACGTAGCCCGATCCTCCCACGTTTCCGTAACCTCACCTGTGCCCTAAGCCTTACAATTCCCTAACCCTTACCCTAGCCCGGAACGGAAACCCACCACGAGCCCTACACCTTACCCTACGCCGTAGCCTACTCCTGGCCCATACGCTGGCACTGACCCGTGCATCACAACGTAGCCTGACCCTCCCACGTTTCCGTACCCTCACCTGTGCCCTAAGCCTTGCCGTTCCCTAACACTAACCCTAGCCTGCGAACGAAAACCCACCACCAGCCCTACACCTTACTCTATGCCGTAGCCTACTCCTGGCCCGTAAGCTGGCACTGACCCCTGCGTCAGCACGTAGCCTGACCCTCCCACGTTTCCGTACCCTCACCTGTGCCCTAAGCCTTGCCGTTCCCTAACACTAACCCTAGCCTGGAACAGAAACCCACCAGCAGCCCTACACCTTACCCTATGCCGTAGCCTACTCCTGGCCCGTAAGCTGGCACTGACCCGGGCGTCAGCACGTAGCCCGATCCTCCCACGTTTCCGTACCCTCACCTGTGCCCTAAGCCTTGCCGTTCCCTAACCCTAACCGTAGCCCGGAACGGAAACCCACCACGAGCCCTACACCTTACCCTACGCCGTAGACTACTCCTGGCCCGTACGCTGGCACTGACCCGTGCGTCACAACGTAGCCTGACCCTCCCACGTTTCCGTACCCTCACCTGTGCCCTAAGCCTTGCCGTTCCCTAACCCTAACCCTAGACTTGAACGGAAACCCACCACCAGCCCTACAACTTACCCCCAAGCCGTAGCCTACTCCTGGCCCGTATGCTGGCACTGACCCGTGCGTCAGCATGTAGCCTGACACTCCCACGTTTCCGTACCCTCACCTGTGCCCTAAGCCTTGCCGTTCCCTAACCCTAACCCTAGCCCGGAACGGAAAGCCACCACCAGCCCTAAACCATTCCCTACGCCGTAACCTACTCCTGGCCCGAACGCTGGCAGTGACCCGTGCGTCAGCATGTAGCCTGACCCTCACACGTTTCCGTACCCTCACCTGTGCCCTAAGCCTTGCCGTTCCATAACACTAACCCTACCCCGGAAGGGAAACCCACCACCAGCCCTAGACCTTACTCTACGCCGTAGCCTACTCCTGGCCAGTACACTGGCATTGACCCGTGCGTCAGCACGTAGCCTGACCCTCCCACGTTTCCGTACCCTCACCTGTGCCCTAAGCCTTGCCTTTCCCTAACCCTAACCCTAGCCCGGAACGGAAACACACCACCAGCCCTACACCTTACCCTACGCCGTAGCCTACTACTGGACCGTACGCTGACACTGACCCGTGCGTCAGCACGTAGCCTGACCTTCCCACATTTCCGTACCCTCACCTGTGCCCTAAGCCTTGCCGCTCCCTAACCATAACCCTAGCCCGGAACGGAAACCCACCACCAGCCCTACACCTTACCATATGCCGTAGCCTACTCCTGGCCCGTACGCTGGCACTGACACGTGCGTCAGCATGTAGCCTGCCCCTCGCACATTTCCGTACCCTCACCTGTGCCCTAAGCCTTGGCGTTCCCTAACCCTAACCCTAGCCCAGAACGGAAACCCACCACCAGCCCTAAACCTTTCCCTACGCCGTAGCCTACTCCTGGCCCGAACGCTGGCAGTGACCCGTGCGTCAGCATGTAGTCTGACCCTCCAACGTTTCCGTACCCTCACCTGGGCCCTAAGCCTTGCTGTTCCTTTACCCTATCCCTAGCCCGGGACGGAAACCCACCATCAGCCCTACACCTTACCCTACGCCGTAGCCTATGCCTGACCCGTACGCTGGCACTGACCTGTGCTTCAGCACGTAGCTTGACCCTCCCACGTTTCCGTACCCTCACCTGTGCCCTAAGGCTTGCCGTTGCCTAACCCTAACCCTAGCCCGAAACGGAAACTCACCACCAGCCCTACACCTTACCCACAAGCCTTAGTGTACTCCTGGTCCGTACACTGGCACTGACCCGTGCGTCAGCACGTAGCCTGACCCTGCCACTTTTCCGTACCCTCACCTGTGCCCTAAGACTTGCCGTTCCCTAACCATAACCCTAGCCCGGAACGGAAATCCACCAACAGCCCTACAACTTACACCCAAGCCGTAGCAAACTCCTGGCCCATACGCTGGCACTGGCCCGTGCGTCAGTACGTAGCCTGACCCTCCCACGTTTCTGTACCCTCACCTGTGCCCTAAGGCTTGCCGTTGCCTAACCCTAACCCTAGCCGGAAAAGGAAACTCACCACCAGCCCTACACCTTACCCACAAGCCTTAGCCTACTCCTGGTCCGTACACTGGCACTGACCCGTGCGTCAGCACGTAGCCTGACCCTCCCACGTTTCCGTACCCTCACCTGTACCCTAAGCCTTGCCGTTCCCTCACCCTAACCCTAGTACCGAATGGAAACCCACCAGCAGCCCTACATCAAACCCCCAAGCCATAGCCTACTTGTGGCCCGTACGCTGGCACTGAACCGTGCGTCAGCACGTAGCCTGACCCTCCCACGTTTCCGTACCCTCACCTGTGCCCTAAGCCTTGCCGTTCCCTAACCCTAACCCTAGCATGGAACGGAAACCCACCACCAGCCCTAAACCTTTCCCTACGGGGTAGCCTACTCCTGGCCCGTACGCTGGCACTGACCAGTGCGTCAGCACGTAGCCAGACCCTCCCACGTTTCCGTACCCTCACCTGTGCCCTAAGCCTTGCCGTTCCCTAACACTAACGCTAGCCCGAAACAGAAACCCACCAGCAGCCCTACACCTTACCCTATGCCGTACCCTACTCCTGGCCCGTAAGCTGGCACTGACCCGGGCGTCAGCACGTAGCCCGATCCTCCCACGTTTCGGTACCCTCACCTGTGCCCTAAGCCTTGCCGTTCCATAACCCTAACCCTAGCCCGGAACGGAAACCCACCACCAGCCCTACACCTTACCCCCAAGCTGTAGCCTACTCCTGGCCCGTACGCGGGCACTGACCCGTGCGTCAGCCCGTAGCCTGACCCTCCCACGTTTCCGTACCCTCACCTGTGCCCTAAGCCTTGCCATTCCCTAACCCTAACCCTAGCCCGGAACGGAAACCCACCACGAGCCCTACACCTTACCCTACGCCGTAGCCTACTCCTGGCCCGTACGCTGGCACTGACCCGTGCGTCACAACGTAGCCTGACCCTCCCACGTTTCCGTACCCTCAACTGTGCCCTAAGCCTTGCCGTTCCCTAACCCTAACCCTAGCCGGAACAGAAACGCACCACCAGCCCTACACCTTACCCTACGCCGTAGACTACTCCTGGCCCGTACGCTGGCACTGACACGTGTATCAGCACGTAGCCTGACCCTCCCACGTTTCCTTACCCTCACCTGTCCCCTAAGCCTTGCCGTTCCCTAACCCTAACCCTAGCCCGGAACGGAAACCCACCACCAGCCCTACACCTTACCCTACGCCGTAGCATACTCCTGGCCCGTACAATGGCACTGACCCGTGCGTCACCACGAAGCCTGACCCTCCCACGTTTCCGTACCCTCACCTGTGCCCTAAGCCTTGCCATTCACTAACACTAACCCTAGCCCGGAAACGGAAACCCACCACCAGCCCTACACCTTACCCTATGCCGTAGCCTACTCCTGGCCCGTACGCTGGCACTGACCCATGCGTCAGCACATAGCCTGACACTCCCACGTTTCCGTACCCTCACCTGTGCCCTAAGCCTTGCCGTTCCCTAACCCTAACCCTAGCCTGGAACGGAAACCCACCACCGGCCCTACACCTTACCCCCAAGCCATAGCCTACTCCTGGCCCGTACGCTGGCACTGACCCGTGTGTCAGCACGTAGCCTGACCCTCCCAAGTTTGCGGACCCTCACCTGTGCCTTAAGCCTTGCCGTTCCCTAACCCTAACCCTAGCCCTGAACGGAAACCCACCACCGGCCCTACACCATACCCTACACCGTAGCCTACTCCTGGCCCGTACGCTTGCACTGACCCATGTGTCAGCATGTAGCCTGACCCTCCCACGTTTCCGTACCCTCACATGTGCCCTAAGCCTTGCCGTTCCCTAACCCTAACCCTAGCCCGGAACGGAAACCCACCACCAGCCCTACACCTTACCCTACGCCGTAGCCTAATCCTGGCCCGTACGCTGGCACTGACCCGTGCGTCAGCACGTAGCCTGACCCTCACACGTTTCCGTACCGTCACATGTGCCCTAAGCCTTGCCGTTCCCTAACCCTAACCCTAGCCCGGAACGGAAACCCACCACCAGCCCTACACCTTACCCTACGCCGTAGCCTACTCCTGGCCCGTACTCTGGCACTGACCCGTGCGTCAGCACGTAGCCTGACCCTCCCACGTTTCCGTACCCTCACATGTGCCCTAAGCCTTGCCGTTCCCTAACCCTAACCCTAGCCCGGAACGAAAACACACCACCAGCCCTACACTTTACCCTAAGCTGTAGCCTACTCCTGGCCCATACGCTGGCACTGACCCGTGCGTCAGCACGTAGCCTGACCCTCCCACGTTTCCGTACCCTCACCTGTGCCCTAAGGCTTGCCGTTCCGTAACCCTAACCCTAGCCCGGAACGGAAACCCACCAACAGCCCTACACCTTACCCCCATGCTGTAGCCTACTCCTGGCCCGTATGCTGGCACGGACCCATGCGTCAGCACGTAGCCTGACCCTCCCACGTTTCCGCACCCTCACCTGTGCCCTAAAGTTTGCCGTTCCCTAACCCTAACTGTAGCCCGGAAAGAAAACCCACCACCAGCCCTACACTTTACCCCCAAGCCGTAGCCTACTCCTAGCCCGTACGCTGGCACTGACCCGTGCGTCAGCACGTAGCCTGAACCTCCCACGTTTGCGTACCCTCACCTGTGCCCTAAGACTTGCCGTTCCCTAACCCTAACCCTAGCCTGGAACGGAAACCCACCACCAGCCCTACACCTTACCCTACGCCGTAGCCTACTCCTGGCCCGTACGCTGGCACTGAACCGTGCGTCAGCACGTAGCCTGACCCTCCCACGTTTCCGTACCCTCACCTGTGCCCTAAGCCTTGCCGTTCCCTAACCCTTAGCCTAGCCCAGAAGTGTAACCCACCACCAGCCCTACACCTTACCCTACACCGTAGCCTACTCCTGGCCCGTAAGCTGGCACTGAACCGTGCGTCAGCACGTGGCCCGATCCTCCCACGTTTCCGTACCCTCACCTGTGCCCTAAGCCTTGCCGTTCCCTAACACTAACCCTAGCCCAGAACAGAAACCCACCAGCAGCCCTAAACCTTACCCTATGCCGTAGCCTAATCCTGGCCCGTACGCTGGCACTGACCCGTACGTCAGCACGTAGCCTGAACATCCCAAGTTTCCGTACCCTCACCTGTGCCCTAAGCCTTGCCATTCCCTAACCCCAACCCTAGCCCGGAACGGAAACCCACCACGAGCCCTACACCTTACCCTACGCCGTAGCCTACTCCTGGCCCATACGCTGGCACTGACCCGTGCGTCACAGCGTAGCCTGACCCTCCCACGTTTCCGTACCCTCACCTGTGCCCTAAGCCTTGCCGTTCCCTAACACTAACCCTAGCCCGGGAACGGAAACCCACCACCAGCCCTACACCTTACCCTATGCCGTAGCCTACTCCTGGCCGTACGCTGGCACTGACCCGTACGTCAGCACGTAGCCTGACCCTCCCACGTTTCCGTACCCTCACCTGTGCCCTAAGCCTTGCCGTTCCCTAACACTAACCCTAGCCTGGGAACGAAAACCCACCACCAACCCTACACCTTACTCTATGCCGTAGCCTACTCCTGGCCCGTAAGCTGGCACTGACCCGTGCGTCAGCACGTAGCCTGACCCTCCCACGTTTCCGTACACTCACCTGTGCCCTAAGACTTGCCGTTCCCTAACCCTAACCCTAGCCTGGAAAGGAAACCCACAACCAGCCCTACAACTTACCCCCAAGCCGTAGCCTATTCCTGGCCCGTACGCTGGCACTGACCCATGCGTCAGCATGTAGCCTGACCCTCCCACGTTTGCGGACCCTCACCTATGCCTTAAGCCTTGCCGTCCCCTAACCCTAACCCTAGCCCGGAACGCAAACCCACCAACAGCCCTACACCTTACCCCCATGCTGTAGCCTACTCCTGGCCCGTATGCTGGCACTGACCCATGCGACAGCACGTAGCCTGACCCTCCCACGTTTCCGTACCCTCACCTGTGCCCTAAGCCTTGCCGTTCCCTAACACTAACCCTAGCCTGGAACAGAAACCCACCAGCAGCCCTACACCGTACCCTACACCGTA
This sequence comes from Mesoplodon mirus, assembly GCF_964341445.2. Lineage (NCBI taxonomy): Eukaryota > Metazoa > Chordata > Mammalia > Artiodactyla > Ziphiidae > Mesoplodon > Mesoplodon mirus. The sequence continues at coordinate 102,900,693 of NC_138987.1, read as the reverse complement.
GCCTACTCCTGGCCCGTAAGCTGGCACTGACTCGTGCGTCAGCACGTAGCCCGATCCTCCCACATTTCCGTAACCTCACCTGTGCCCTAAGCCTTGCAATTCCCTAACCCTAACCCTAGCCCGGAACGGAAACCCACCACGAGCCCTACACCTTACCCTACGCCGTAGCCTACTCCTGGCCCATACGCTGGCACTGACCCGTGCGTCACAACGTAGCCTGACCCTCCCACGTTTCCGTACCCTCACCTGTGCCCTAAGCCTTGCCGTTCCCTAACACTAACCCTAGCCTGCGAACGAAAACCCACCACCAGCCCTACACCTTACTCTATGCCGTAGCCTACTCCTGGCCCGTAAGCTGGCACTGACCCGTGCGTCACCACGTAGCCTGACCCTCCCAGGTTTCCGTACCCTCACCTGTGCCCTAAGCCTTGCCGTTCCCTAACACTAACCCTAGCCCGGAACAGAAACCCACCAGCAGCCCTACACCTTACCCTATGCCGTAGCCTACTCCTGGCCCGTAAGCTGGCACTGACCCGGGCGTCAGCACGTAGCCCGATCCTCCCACGTTTCCGTACCCTCACCTGTGCCCTAAGCCTTGCCGTTCCCTAACCCTAACCGTAGCCCGGAACGGAAACCCACCACCAGCCCTACACCTTACCCTACGCCGTAGACTACTCCTGGCCCGTACGCTGGCACTGACCCGTGCGTCACAACGTAGCCTGACCCTCCCACGTTTCCGTACCCTCACCTGTGCCCTAAACCTTGCCGTTCCCTAACCCTAACCCTAGACTTGAACGGAAACCCACCACCAGCCCTACAACTTACCCCCAAGCCGTAGCCTACTCCTGGCCCGTACGCTGGCACTGACCCGTGCGTCAGCATGTAGCCTGACCCTCCCACGTTTCCGTACCCTCACCTGTGCCCTAAGCCTTGCCGTTCCCTAACCCTAACCCTAGCCCGGAACGGAAACCCACCACCAGCCCTAAACCATTCCCTACACCGTAACCTACTCCTGGCCCGAACGCTGGCAGTGACCCGTGCGTCAGCATGTAGCCTGACCCTCACACGTTTCCGTACCCTCACCTGTGCCCTAAGCCTTGCCGTTCCATAACCCTAACCCTACCCCGGAAGGGAAACCCACCACCAGCCCTAGACCTTACTCTACGCCGTAGCCTACTCCTGGCCAGTACGCTGGCACTGACCCGTGCGTCAGCACGTAGCCTGACCCTCCCACGTTTCCGTACCCTCACCTGTGCCCTAAGCCTTGCCTTTCCCTAACCCTAACCCTAGCCCGGAACGGAAACACACCACCAGCCCTACACCTTACCCTACGCCGTAGCCTACTACTGGACCGTACGCTGACACTGACCCGTGCGTCAGCACGTAGCCTGACCTTCCCATATTTCCGTACCCTCACCTGTGCCCTAAGCCTTGCCGCTCCCTAACCATAACCCTAGCCCGGAACGGAAACCCACCACCAGCCCTACACCTTACCATATGCCGTAGCCTACTCCTGGCCCGTACGCTGGCACTGACACGTGCGTCAGCATGTAGCCTGCCCCTCCCACATTTCCGTACCCTCACCTGTGCCCTAAGCCTTGCCGTTCCCTAACCCTAACCCTAGTCCAGAACGGAAACCCACCACCAGCCCTACACCTAACCCTACGCCGTAGCCTACTCTTGGCCTGTACGCTGGCACTGACCCGTGCATCAGCATGTAGCCTGACTCTCCCACGTTTCCGTACCCTCACCTGTGCCCTAAGCCTTGCCGTTCCCTAACCCTAACCCTAGCCCGGAACGGAAACCCACCACCAGCCCTAAACCTTTCCCTACGCCGTAGCCTACTCCTGGCCCGAACGCTGGCAGTGACCCGTGCGTCAGCATGTAGTCTGACCCTCCAACGTTTCCGTACCCTCACCTGGGCCCTAAGCCTTGCTGTTCCTTTACCCTATCCCTAGCCCGGGACTGAAACCCACCATCAGCCCTACACCTTACCCTACGCCGTAGCCTATGCCTGACCCGTACGCTGGCACTGACCTGTGCTTCAGCACGTAGCTTGACCCTCCCAAGTTTCCGTACCCTCACCTGTGCCCTAAGGCTTGCCGTTGCCTAACCCTAACCCTAGCCCGAAACGGAAACTCACCACCAGCCCTACACCTTACCCACAAGCCTTAGCGTACTCCTGGTCCGTACACTGGCACTGACCCGTGCGTCAGCACGTAGCCTGACCCTGCCACTTTTCCGTACCCTCACCTGTGCCCTAAGACTTGCCGTTCCCTAACCATAACCCTAGCCCGGAACGGAAATCCACCACCAGCCCTACAACTTACCCCCAAGCCGTAGCAAACTCCTGGCCCATACGCTGGCACTGGCCCGTGCGTCAGTACGTAGCCTGACCCTCCCACGTTTCTGTACCCTCACCTGTGCCCTAAGGCTTGCCGTTGCCTAGCCCTAACCCTAGCCGGAAAAGGAAACTCACCACCAGCCCTACACCTTACCCACAAGACTTAGCCTACTCCTGGTCCGTACACTGGCACTGACCCGTGCGTCAGCACGTAGCCTGACCCTCCCACTTTTCCGTACCCTCACCTGTGCCCTAAGCTTTGCTGTTCCCTAACCCTAACCCTAGCCCGGAACGGAAACCCACCACCAGCCCTACACCTTACCCTACGCCGTAGTCTACTCCTGGCCCGTACGCTGGCACTGACCCGTGCGTCAGCACGTAGCCTGACCTTCCCACATTTCCGTACCCTCACCTGTACCCTAAGCCTTGCCGTTCCCTCACCCTAACCCTAGTACCGAATGGAAATCCACCAGCAGCCCTACATCAAACCCCCAAGCCATAGCCTACTTGTGGCCCGTACGCTGGCACTGACCCGTGCGTCAGCACGTAGCCTGACCCTCCCACGTTTCCGTACCCTCACCTGTGCCCTAAGCCTTGCCGTTCCCTAACCCTAACCCTAGCCCGGAACGGAAACCCACCACGAGCCCTACACCTTACCCTACGCCGTAGCCTACTCCTGGCCCGTACGCTGGCACTGACCCGTGCGTCACAACGTAGCCTGACCCTCCCACGTTTCCGTACCCTCAACTGTGCCCTAAGCCTTGCCGTTCCCTAACCCTAACCCTAGCCGGAACAGAAACCCACCACCAGCCCTACACCTTACCCTACGCCGTAGACTACTCCTGGCCCGTGCGCTGGCACTGACACGTGTATCAGCACGTAGCCTGACCCTCCCACGTTTCCTTACCCTCACCTGTCCCCTAAGCGTTGCCGTTCCCTAACCCTAACCCTAGCCCGGAACGGAAACCCACCACCAGCCCTACACCTTACCTTACGCCGTAGCCTACTCCTAGCCCATACGCTGGCACTGACCCGTGCGTCAGCACGTAGCCTAACCCTCCCACGTTTCCTTACCCTTACATGTGCCCTAAGCCTTGCCGTTAGCTAACCCTAACCCTAGCCCGGAACGGAAACCCACCACCAGCCCTACACCTTACCCTACGCCGTAGCCTACTCCTGGCCCGTACAATGGCACTGACCCGTGCGTCACCACGTAGCCTGACCCTCCCACGTTTCCGTACCTCACCTGTGCCCTAAGCCTTGCCATTCACTAACACTAACCCTAGCCCGGAAATGGAAACCCACCACCAGCCCTACACCTTACCCTATGCCGTAGCCTACTCCTGGCCCGTACGCTGGCACTGACCCATGCGTCAGCACGTAGCCTGACACTGCCACGTTTCCGTACCCTCACCTGTGCCCTAAGCCTTGCCGTTCCCTAACCCTAACCCTAGCCTGGAACGGAAACCCACCACCGGCCCTACACCTTACCCCCAAGCCATAGCCTACTCCTGGCCCGTACGCTGGCACTGACCCGTGTGTCAGCACGTAGCCTGACCCTCCCACGTTTGCAGACCCTCACCTGTGCCTTAAGCCTTGCCGTTCCCTAACCCTAACCCTAGCCCTGAACGGAAACCCACCACCGGCCCTACACCATACCCTACACCGTAGCCTACTCCTGGCCCGTACGCTTGCACTGACCCATGTGTCAGCAGGTAGCCTGACCCTCCCACGTTTCCGTACCCTCACATGTGCCCTAAGCCTTGCCGTTCCCTAACCCTAACCCTAGCCCGGAACGGAAACCCACCACCAGCCCTACACCTTACCCTACGCCGTAGCCTACTCCTGGCCCGTACGCTGGCACTGACCCGTGCGTCAGCACGTAGCCTGACCCTCCCACGTTTCCGTACCGTCACATGTGCCCTAAGCCTTGCCGTTCCCTAACCCTAACCCTAACCCGGAACGGAAACCCACCACCAGCCCTACACCTTACCCTACGCCGTAGCCTACTCCTGGCCCGTACGCTGGCACTGACCCGTGCGTCACAGCGTAGCCTGACCCTCCCACGTTTCCGTACCCTCACATGTGCCCTAAGCCTTGCCGTTCCCTAACCCTAACCCTAGCCCGGAACGGAAACCCACCAACAGCCCTACACCTTACCCTACGCCGTAGCCTACTCCTGGCCCATACGCTGGCACTGACCCGTGCGTCAGCACGTAGCCTGACCCTCCCAAGTTTCCATACCCTCCCCTGTGCCCTAAGCCTTGCCGTTCCATAACCCTAACCCTAGCCAGAAACGGAAACCCACCAACAGCCCTACACCTTACCCCCAAGCTGTAGCCTACTCCTGGCCCGTATGCTGGCACTGACCCATGCGTCAGCACGTAGCCCGACACTCCCACGTTTCCGCACCCTCACCTGTGCCCTAAACCTTGCCATTCCCTAACCCTAACCCTAGCCCGGAACGAAAACACACCACCAGCCCTACACTTTACCCCAAGCCGTAGCCTACTCCTAGCCCGTACGCTGGCAGTGACCCATGCATCAGCACGTAGCCAGAACCTCCCACGTTTGCGTACGCTCACCTGTGCCCTAAGCCGTGCTGTTCCCTAACCCTAACCCTAGCCTGGAACGGAAACCCACCACCAGCCCTACACCTTACCCTACGCCGTAGCCTACTCCTGGCCCGTACGCTGGCACGGACTCGTGCGTTAGCACGTAGCCTGACCCTCCCACGTTTCCGTACCCTCACCTGTGCCCTAAGCCTTGCCGTTCCCTAACACTTAGCCTAGCCCGGAACTGTAACCCACCACCAGCCCTACACCTTACCCTACGCCGTAGCCTGCTCCTGGCCCGTAAGCTGGCACTGACCCGTGCGCCAGCACGTAGCCCGACCCTCCAACGTTGCCATACCCTCACCTGTGCCCTAAGCCTTGCCGTTCCCTAACACTAACCCTAGCCCGGAACAGAAACCCACCAGCAGCCCTACACCTTACCCTATGCCGTAGCCTACTCCTGGCCCGTAAGCTGGCACTGACCCGGGCGTCAGCACGTAGCCCGATCCTCCCACGTTTCCGTACCCTCACCTGTGCCCTAAGCCATGCCGTTCCCTAACCCTAACCCTAGCCCGGAACGGAAACCCACCACGAGCCCTACACCTTACCCTACGCCGTAGCCTACTCCTGGCCCGTACGCTGGCAATGACCCGTGCGTCACAACGTAGCCTGACCCTCCCATGTTTCCGTACCCTCACCTGTGCCCTAAGCCTTGCCGTTCCCTAACACTAACCCTAGCCCGGGAACGGAAACCCACCACCAGCTCTACACCTTACCCTATGCCATAGCCTACTCCTGGCCCGTACGCTGGCACTGACCCGTGCGTCAGCACGTAGCCTGACCCTCCCACGTTTCCGTACCCTCACCTGTGCCCTAAGACTTGCCGTTCCCTAACCCTAACCCTAGCCTGGAAAGGAAACCCACCACCAGCCCTACAACTTACCCCCAAGCCGTAGCCTACTCCTGGCCCGTACGCTGGCACTGACCCGTGCGTCAGCATGTAGCCTGACCCTCCCACGTTGGCGGACCCTCACCTGTGCCTTAAGCCTTGCCGTTCCCTAACCCTAACCCTAGCCCGGAACGCAAACCCACCACCAGCCCTACACCATACCCTACACCGTAGCCTACTCCTGGCCTGTACGCTGGCACTGACCCATGTGTCAGCACGTAGCCTGACCCTCCCACGTTTCCGTACCCTCACCTGTGCCCTAAGCCTTGCAGTTCCCTAACCCTAACCCTAGCCCGGAACGGAAACCCACCACCAGTCCTACACCTTACCCTACGCCGTAGCCTACTCCTGGCCCGTACGCTGGCACTGACCCGTGCGTCAGCACGTAGCCTGACCCTCCCACGTTTGCGGACCCTCACCTGTGCCTTAAGCCTTGCCGTTCCATAACCCTAACCCTAGCCCGGAACGGAAACCAACCACAAGCCCTACACCATACCCTACACCGTAGCCTACTCCTGGCCCTTACGCTGGCACTGACCCATGTGTCAGCACGTAGCCTGACCCTCCCACGTTTCCGTACCCTCACATGTGCCGTAAGCCTTGCCGTTCCCTAACCCTAACCCTAGCCCTGAAGGAAACCCACCACCAGCCCTACACCTTACCCTACGCCGTAGCCTACTCCTGGCCCGTACGCTGGCACTGACCCGTGCGTCAGCACGTAGCCTGACCCCCCCACGTTTCCGTACCCTCACATGTGCCCTAAGCCTTGCCGTTCCCTAACACTAACCCTAGCCCGGAACGGAAACCCACCAACAGCCCTACACCTTACCCTAAGCTGTAGCCTACTCCTGGCCCATACGCTGGCACTGACCCGTGCGTCAGCACGTAGCCTGACCCTCCCACGTTTCCGTACCCTCACCTGTGCCCTAAGGCTTGCCGTTCCATAACCCTAACCCTAGCCCGGAACGGAAACCCACCAACAGCCCTACACCTTACCCCCATGCTGTAGCCTACTCCTGGCCCGTATGCTGGCACGGACCCATGCGTCAGCACGTAGCCTGACCCTCCCACGTTTCCGCACCCTCACCTGTGCCCTAAACCTTGCCGTTCCCTAACCCTAACTGTAGCCCGGAAAGAAAACCCACCACCAGCCCTACACTTTACCCCCAAGCCGTAGCCTACTCCTAGCCCGTACGCTGGCACTGACCCGTGCGTCAGCACGTAGCCTGAACCTCCCACGTTTGCGTACCCTCACCTGTGCCCTAAGACTTGCCGTTCCCTAACCCTAACCCTAGCCTGGAACGGAAACCCACCACCAGCCCTACACCTTACCCTACGCCGTAGCCTACTCCTGGCCCGTACGCTGGCACTGAACCGTGCGTCAGCACGTAGCCTGACCCTCCCACGTTTCCGTACCCTCACCTGTGCCCTAAGCCTTGCCGTTCCCTAACCCTTAGCCTAGCCCAGAAGTGTAACCCACCACCAGCCCTACACCTTACCCTACACCGTAGCCTACTCCTGGCCCGTAAGCTGGCACTGACCCGTGCGTCAGCTCGTGGCCCGATCCTCCCACGTTTCCGTACCCTCACCTGTGCCCTAAGCCTTGCCGTTCCCTAACACTAACCCTAGCCCGGAACAGAAACCCACCAGCAGCCCAAAACCTTACCCTATGCCGTAGCCTAATCCTGGCCCGTACGCTGGCACTGACCCGTACGTCAGCACGTAGCCTGAACATCCCAAGTTTCCGTACCCTCACCTGTGCCCTAAGCCTTGCCATTCCCTAACCCTAACCCTAGCCCGGAACGGAAACCCACCACGAGCCCTACACCTTACCCTACGCCGTAGCCTACTCCTGGCCCATACGCTGGCACTGACCCGTGCGTCACAGCGTAGCCTGACCCTCCCACGTTTCCGTACCCTCACCTGTGCCCTAAGCCTTGCCGTTCCCTAACACTAACCCTAGCCCGGGAACGGAAACCCACCACCAGCCCTACACCTTACCCTATGCCGTAGCCTACTCCTGGCCGTACGCTGGCACTGACCCGTACGTCAGCACGTAGCCTGACCCTCCCACGTTTCCGTACCCTCACCTGTGCCCTAAGCCTTGGCGTTCCCTAACACTAACCCTAGCCTGGGAACGAAAACCCACCACCAACCCTACACCTTACTCTATGCCGTAGCCTACTCCTGGCCCGTAAGCTGGCACTGACCCGTGCGTCAGCACGTAGCCTGACCCTCCCACGTTTCCGTACCCTCACCTGTGCCCTAAGACTTGCCGTTCCCTAACCCTAACCCTAGCCTGGAAAGGAAACCCACCACCAGCCCTACAACTTACCCCCAAGCCGTAGCCTATTCCTGGCCCGTACGCTGGCACTGACCCATGCGTCAGCATGTAGCCTGACCTTACCACGTTTGCGGACCCTCACCTATGCCTTAAGCCTTGCCGTCCCCTAACCCTAACCCTAGCCCGGAACGCAAACCCACCAACAGCCCTACACCTTACCCCCATGCTGTAGCCTACTCCTGGCCCGTAGGCTGGCACTGACCCATGCGACAGCACGTAGCCTGACCCTCCCACGTTTCCGTACCCTCACCTGTGCCCTAAGCCTTGCCGTTCCCTAACACTAACCCTAGCCCGGAACAGAAACCCACCAGCAGCCCTACACCTTACCCTACACCATAGCCTACTCCTGGCCCGTAAGCTGGCACTGACTCGTGCGTCAGCACGTAGCCCGATCCTCCCACGTTTCCGTAACCTCACCTGTGCCCTAAGCCTTGCAATTCCCTAACCCTAACCCTAGCCCGGAACGGAAACCCACCACGAGCCCTACACCTTACCCTACGCCGTAGCCTACTCCTGGCCCATACGCTGGCACTGACCCGTGCGTCACAACGTAGCCTGACCCTCCCACGTTTCCGTACCCTCACCTGTGCCCTAAGCCTTGCCGTTCCCTAACACTAACCCTAGCCTGCGAACGAAAACCCACCACCAGCCCTACACCTTACTCTATGCCGTAGCCTACTCCTGGCCCGTAAGCTGGCACTGACCCGTGCGTCACCACGTAGCCTGACCCTCCCAGGTTTCCGTACCCTCACCTGTGCCCTAAGCCTTGCCGTTCCCTAACACTAACCCTAGCCCGGAACAGAAACCCACCAGCAGCCCTACACCTTACCCTATGCCGTAGCCTACTCCTGGCCCATAAGCTGGCACTGACCCGGGCGTCAGCACGTAGCCCGATCCTCCCACGTTTCCGTACCCTCACCTGTGCCCTAAGCCTTGCCGTTCCCTAACCCTAACCGTAGCCCGGAACGGAAACCCACCACCAGCCCTACACCTTACCCTACGCCGTAGACTACTCCTGGCCCGTACGCTGGCACTGACCCGTGCGTCACAACGTAGCCTGACCCTCCCACGTTTCCGTACCCTCACCTGTGCCCTAAGCCTTGCCGTTCCCTAACCCTAACCCTAGACTTGAACGGAAACCCACCACCAGCCCTACAACTTACCCCCAAGCCGTAGCCTACTCCTGGCCCGTACGCTGGCACTGACCCGTGCGTCAGCATGTAGCCTGACCCTCCCACGTTTCCGTACCCTCACCTGTGCCCTAAGCCTTGCCGTTCCCTAACCCTAACCCTAGTCCAGAACGGAAACCCACCACCAGCCCTACACCTAACCCTATGCCGTAGCCTACTCTTGGCCTGTACGCTGGCACTGACCCGTGCATCAGCATGTAGCCTGACTCTCCCACGTTTCCGTACCCTCACCTGTGCCATAAGCCTTGCCGTTCCCTAACCCTAACCCTAGCCCGGAACGGAAACCCACCACCAGCCCTAAACCTTTCCCTACGCCGTAGCCTACTCCTGGCCCGAACGCTGGCAGTGACCCGTGCGTCAGCATGTAGTCTGACCCTCCAACGTTTCCGTACCCTCACCTGGGCCCTAAGCCTTGCTGTTCCTTTACCCTATCCCTAGCCCGGGACTGAAACCCACCATCAGCCCTACACCTTACCCTACGCCATAGCCTATGCCTGACCCGTACGCTGGCACTGACCTGTGCTTCAGCACGTAGCTTGACCCTCCCAAGTTTCCGTACCCTCACCTGTGCCCTAAGGCTTGCCGTTGCCTAACCCTAACCCTAGCCCGAAACGGAAACTCACCACCAGCCCTACACCTTACCCACAAGCCTTAGCGTACTCCTGGTCCGTACACTGGCACTGACCCGTGCGTCAGCACGTAGCCTGACCCTGCCACTTTTCCGTACCCTCACCTGTGCCCTAAGACTTGCCGTTCCCTAACCATAACCCTAGCCCGGAACGGAAATCCACCACCAGCCCTACAACTTACCCCCAAGCCGTAGCAAACTCCTGGCCCATACGCTGGCACTGGCCCGTGCGTCAGTACGTAGCCTGACCCTCCCACGTTTCTGTACCCTCACCTGTGCCCTAAGGCTTGCCGTTGCCTAGCCCTAACCCTAGCCGGAAAAGGAAACTCACCACCAGCCCTACACCTTACCCACAAGACTTAGCCTACTCCTGGTCCGTACACTGGCACTGACCCGTGCGTCAGCACGTAGCCTGACCCTCCCACTTTTCCGTACCCTCACCTGTGCCCTAAGCTTTGCTGTTCCCTAACCCTAACCCTAGCCCGGAACGGAAACCCACCACCAGCCCTACACCTTACCCTACGCCGTAGTCTACTCCTGGCCCGTACGCTGGCACTGACCCGTGCGTCAGCACGTAGCCTGACCTTCCCACATTTCCGTACCCTCACCTGTACCCTAAGCCTTGCCGTTCCCTCACCCTAACCCTAGTACCGAATGGAAATCCACCAGCAGCCCTACATCAAACCCCCAAGCCATAGCCTACTTGTGGCCCGTACGCTGGCACTGACCCGTGCGTCAGCACGTAGCCTGACCCTCCCACGTTTCCGTACCCTCACCTGTGCCCTAAGCCTTGCCGTTCCCTAACCCTAACCCTAGCCCGGAACGGAAACCCACCACGAGCCCTACACCTTACCCTACGCCGTAGCCTACTCCTGGCCCGTACGCTGGCACTGACCCGTGCGTCACAACGTAGCCTGACCCTCCCACGTTTCCGTACCCTCAACTGTGCCCTAAGCCTTGCCGTTCCCTAACCCTAACCCTAGCCGGAACAGAAACCCACCACCAGCCCTACACCTTACCCTACGCCGTAGACTACTCCTGGCCCGTGCGCTGGCACTGACACGTGTATCAGCACGTAGCCTGACCCTCCCACGTTTCCTTACCCTCACCTGTCCCCTAAGCGTTGCCGTTCCCTAACCCTAACCCTAGCCCGGAACGGAAACCCACCACCAGCCCTACACCTTACCTTACGCCGTAGCCTACTCCTAGCCCATACGCTGGCACTGACCCGTGCGTCAGCACGTAGCCTAACCCTCCCACGTTTCCTTACCCTTACATGTGCCCTAAGCCTTGCCGTTAGCTAACCCTAACCCTAGCCCGGAACGGAAACCCACCACCAGCCCTACACCTTACCCTACGCCGTAGCCTACTCCTGGCCCGTACAATGGCACTGACCCGTGCGTCACCACGTAGCCTGACCCTCCCACGTTTCCGTACCTCACCTGTGCCCTAAGCCTTGCCATTCACTAACACTAACCCTAGCCCGGAAACGGAAACCCACCACCAGCCCTACACCTTACCCTATGCCGTAGCCTACTCCTGGCCCGTACGCTGGCACTGACCCATGCGTCAGCACGTAGCCTGACACTGCCACGTTTCCGTACCCTCACCTGTGCCCTAAGCCTTGCCGTTCCCTAACCCTAACCCTAGCCTGGAACGGAAACCCACCACCGGCCCTACACCTTACCCCCAAGCCATAGCCTACTCCTGGCCCGTACGCTGGCACTGACCCGTGTGTCAGCACGTAGCCTGACCCTCCCACGTTTGCGGACCCTCACCTGTGCCTTAAGCCTTGCCGTTCCCTAACCCTAACCCTAGCCCTGAACGGAAACCCACCACCGGCCCTACACCATACCCTACACCGTAGCCTACTCCTGGCCCGTACGCTTGCACTGACCCATGTGTCAGCAGGTAGCCTGACCCTCCCACGTTTCCGTACCCTCACATGTGCCCTAAGCCTTGCCGTTCCCTAACCCTAACCCTAGCCCGGAACGGAAACCCACCACCAGCCCTACACCTTACCCTACGCCGTAGCCTACTCCTGGCCCGTACGCTGGCACTGACCCGTGCGTCAGCACGTAGCCTGACCCTCCCACGTTTCCGTACCGTCACATGTGCCCTAAGCCTTGCCGTTCCCTAACCCTAACCCTAGCCCGGAACGGAAACCCACCACCAGCCCTACACCTTACCCTACGCCGTAGCCTACTCCTGGCCCGTACGCTGGCACTGACCCGTGCGTCACAGCGTAGCCTGACCCTCCCACGTTTCCGTACCCTCACATGTGCCCTAAGCCTTGCCGTTCCCTAACCCTAACCCTAGCCCGGAACGGAAACCCACCAACAGCCCTACACCTTACCCTACGCCGTAGCCTACTCCTGGCCCATACGCTGGCACTGACCCGTGCGTCAGCACGTAGCCTGACCCTCCCAAGTTTCCATACCCTCCCCTGTGCCCTAAGCCTTGCCGTTCCATAACCCTAACCCTAGCCAGAAACGGAAACCCACCAACAGCCCTACACCTTACCCCCAAGCTGTAGCCTACTCCTGGCCCGTATGCTGGCACTGACCCATGCGTCAGCACGTAGCCCGACACTCCCACGTTTCCGCACCCTCACCTGTGCCCTAAACCTTGCCATTCCCTAACCCTAACCCTAGCCCGGAACGAAAACACACCACCAGCCCTACACTTTACCCCAAGCCGTAGCCTACTCCTAGCCCGTACGCTGGCAGTGACCCATGCATCAGCACGTAGCCAGAACCTCCCACGTTTGCGTACGCTCACCTGTGCCCTAAGCCGTGCTGTTCCCTAACCCTAACCCTAGCCTGGAACGGAAACCCACCACCAGCCCTACACCTTACCCTACGCCGTAGCCTACTCCTGGCCCGTACGCTGGCACGGACTCGTGCGTTAGCACGTAGCCTGACCCTCCCACGTTTCCGTACCCTCACCTGTGCCCTAAGCCTTGCCGTTCCCTAACACTTAGCCTAGCCCGGAACTGTAACCCACCACCAGCCCTACACCTTACCCTACGCCGTAGCCTGCTCCTGGCCCGTAAGCTGGCACTGACCCGTGCGCCAGCACGTAGCCCGACCCTCCAACGTTGCCGTACCCTCACCTGTGCCCTAAGCCTTGCCGTTCCCTAACACTAACCCTAGCCCGGAACAGAAACCCACCAGCAGCCCTACACCTTACCCTATGCCGTAGCCTACTCCTGGCCCGTAAGCTGGCACTGACCCGGGCGTCAGCACGTAGCCCGATCCTCCCACGTTTCCGTACCCTCACCTGTGCCCTAAGCCATGCCGTTCCCTAACCCTAACCCTAGCCCGGAACGGAAACCCACCACGAGCCCTACACCTTACCCTACGCCGTAGCCTACTCCTGGCCCGTACGCTGGCAATGACCCGTGCGTCACAACGTAGCCTGACCCTCCCATGTTTCCGTACCCTCACCTGTGCCCTAAGCCTTGCCGTTCCCTAACACTAACCCTAGCCCGGGAACGGAAACCCACCACCAGCTCTACACCTTACCCTATGCCATAGCCTACTCCTGGCCCGTACGCTGGCACTGACCCGTGCGTCAGCACGTAGCCTGACCCTCCCACGTTTCCGTACCCTCACCTGTGCCCTAAGACTTGCCGTTCCCTAACCCTAACCCTAGCCTGGAAAGGAAACCCACCACCAGCCCTACAACTTACCCCCAAGCCGTAGCCTACTCCTGGCCCGTACGCTGGCACTGACCCGTGCGTCAGCATGTAGCCTGACCCTCCCACGTTTGCGGACCCTCACCTGTGCCTTAAGCCTTGCCGTTCCCTAACCCTAACCCTAGCCCGGAACGCAAACCCACCACCAGCCCTACACCATACCCTACACCGTAGCCTACTCCTGGCCTGTACGCTGGCACTGACCCATGTGTCAGCACGTAGCCTGACCCTCCCACGTTTCCGTACCCTCACCTGTGCCCTAAGCCTTGCAGTTCCCTAACCCTAACCCTAGCCCGGAACGGAAACCCACCACCAGTCCTACACCTTACCCTACGCCGTAGCCTACTCCTGGCCCGTACGCTGGCACTGACCCGTGCGTCAGCATGTAGCCTGACCCTCCCACGTTTGCGGACCCTCACCTGTGCCTTAAGCCTTGCCGTTCCATAACCCTAACCCTAGCCCAGAACGGAAACCAACCACAAGCCCTACACCATACCCTACACCGTAGCCTACTCCTGGCCCTTACGCTGGCACTGACCCATGTGTCAGCACGTAGCCTGACCCTCCCACGTTTCCGTACCCTCACATGTGCCGTAAGCCTTGCCGTTCCCTAACCCTAACCCTAGCCCTGAAGGAAACCCACCACCAGCCCTACACCTTACCCTACGCCGTAGCCTACTCCTGGCCCGTACGCTGGCACTGACCCGTGCGTCAGCACGTAGCCTGACCCTCCCACGTTTCCGTACCCTCACATGTGCCCTAAGCCTTGCCGTTCCCTAACACTAACCCTAGCCCGGAACGGAAACCCACCAACAGCCCTACACCTTACCCTAAGCTGTAGCCTACTCCTGGCCCATACGCTGGCACTGACCCGTGCGTCAGCACGTAGCCTGACCCTCCCACGTTTCCGTACCCTCACCTGTGCCCTAAGGCTTGCCGTTCCATAACCCTAACCCTAGCCCGGAACGGAAACCCACCAACAGCCCTACACCTTACCCCCATGCTGTAGCCTACTCCTGGCCCGTATGCTGGCACGGACCCATGCGTCAGCACGTAGCCTGACCCTCCCACGTTTCCGCACCCTCACCTGTGCCCTAAATCTTGCCGTTCCCTAACCCTAACTGTAGCCCGGAAAGAAAACCCACCACCAGCCCTACACTTTACCCCCAAGCCGTAGCCTACTCCTAGCCCGTACGCTGGCACTGACCCGTGCGTCAGCACGTAGCCTGAACCTCCCACGTTTGCGTACCCTCACCTGTGCCCTAAGACTTGCCGTTCCCTAACCCTAACCCTAGCCTGGAACGGAAACCCACCACCAGCCCTACACCTTACCCTACGCCGTAGCCTACTCCTGGCCCGTACGCTGGCACTGAACCGTGCGTCAGCACGTAGCCTGACCCTCCCACGTTTCCGTACCCTCACCTGTGCCCTAAGCCTTGCCGTTCCCTAACCCTTAGCCTAGCCCAGAAGTGTAACCCACCACCAGCCCTACACCTTACCCTACACCGTAGCCTACTCCTGGCCCGTAAGCTGGCACTGACCCGTGCGTCAGCTCGTGGCCCGATCCTCCCACGTTTCCGTACCCTCACCTGTGCCCTAAGCCTTGCCGTTCCCTAACACTAACCCTAGCCCGGAACAGAAACCCACCAGCAGCCCAAAACCTTACCCTATGCCGTAGCCTAATCCTGGCCCGTACGCTGGCACTGACCCGTACGTTAGCACGTAGCCTGAACATCCCAAGTTTCCGTACCCTCACCTGTGCCCTAAGCCTTGCCATTCCCTAACCCTAACCCTAGCCCGGAACGGAAACCCACCACGAGCCCTACACCTTACCCTACGCCGTAGCCTACTCCTGGCCCATACGCTGGCACTGACCCGTGCGTCACAGCGTAGCCTGACCCTCCCACGTTTCCGTACCCTCACCTGTGCCCTAAGCCTTGCCGTTCCCTAACACTAACCCTAGCCCGGGAACGGAAACCCACCACCAGCCCTACACCTTACCCTATGCCGTAGCCTACTCCTGGCCGTACGCTGGCACTGACCCGTACGTCAGCACGTAGCCTGACCCTCCCACGTTTCCGTACCCTCACCTGTGCCCTAAGCCTTGGCGTTCCCTAACACTAACCCTAGCCTGGGAACGAAAACCCACCACCAACCCTACACCTTACTCTATGCCGTAGCCTACTCCTGGCCCGTAAGCTGGCACTGACCCGTGCGTCAGCACGTAGCCTGACCCTCCCACGTTTCCGTACCCTCACCTGTGCCCTAAGACTTGCCGTTCCCTAACCCTAACCCTAGCCTGGAAAGGAAACCCACCACCAGCCCTACAACTTACCCCCAAGCCGTAGCCTATTCCTGGCCCGTACGCTGGCACTGACCCATGCGTCAGCATGTAGCCTGACCTTACCACGTTTGCGGACCCTCACCTATGCCTTAAGCCTTGCCGTCCCCTAACCCTAACCCTAGCCCGGAACGCAAACCCACCAACAGCCCTACACCTTACCCCCATGCTGTAGCCTACTCCTGGCCCGTAGGCTGGCACTGACCCATGCGACAGCACGTAGCCTGACCCTCCCACGTTTCCGTACCCTCACCTGTGCCCTAAGACTTGCCGTTCCCTAACCCTAACCCTAGCCTGGAAAGGAAACCCACCACCAGCCCTACAACTTACCCCCAAGCCGTAGCCTACTCCTGGCCCGTACGCTGGCACTGACCCGTGCGTCAGCATGTAGCCTGACCCTCCCACGTTTCCGGACCCTCACCTGTGCCTTAAGCCTTGCCGTTCCCTAACCCTAACCCTAGCCCGGAACGCAAACCCACCACCAGCCCTACACCATACCCTACACCGTAGCCTACTCCTGGCCTGTACGCTGGCACTGACCCATGTGTCAGCACGTAGCCTGACCCTCCCACGTTTCCGTACCCTCACATGTGCCCTAAGCCTTGCAGTTCCCTAACCCTAACCCTAGCCCGGAACGGAAACCCACCACCAGTCCTACACCTTACCCTACGCCGTAGCCTACTCCTGGCCCGTACGCTGGCACTGACCCGTGCGTCAGCACGTAGCCTGACCCTCCCACGTTTCCGTACCCTCACATGTGCCCTAAGCCTTGCCGTACCCTAACCCTAACCCTAGCCCGGAACAGAAACCCACCACCAGCCCTACACTTTACCCTACGCCGTAGCCTAATCCTGGCCCGTACGCTGGCACTGACCAGTGTGTCAGCACATAGCCTGACCGTCCCACGTTTCCGTACCCTCACATGTGCCCTAAGCCTTGCCGTTCCCTAACACTAACCCTATCCCGGAACGGAAACCCACCACCAGCCCTACACTTTACCCTACGCCGTAGCCTACTCCTGGCCCGTACGCTGGCACTGACCCGTGCGTCAGCACGTAGCCTGACCCTCCCACGTTTGCGGACCCTCACCTGTGCCTTAAGCCTTGCCGTTCCATAACCCTAACCCTAGCCCGGAAAGGAAACCAACCACAAGCCCTACACCATACCCTACACCGTAGCCTACTCCTGGCCCTTACGCTGGCACTGACCCATGTGTCAGCACGTAGCCTGACCCTCCCACGTTTCCGTACACTCACATGTGCCGTAAGCCTTGCCGTTCCCTAACCCTAACCCTAGCCCTGAAGGAAACCCACCACCAGCCCTACACCTTACCCTACGCCGTAGCCTACACCTGGCCCGTACGCTGGCACTGACCCGTGCGTCAGCACGTAGCCTGACCCTCCCACGTTTCCGTACCCTCACATGTGCCCTAAGCCTTGCCGTTCCCTAACACTAACCCTAGCCCGGAACGGAAACCCACCAACAGCCCTACACCTTACCCTAAGCTGTAGCCTACTCCTGGCCCATACGCTGGCACTGACCCGTGCGTCAGCACGTAGCCTGACCCTCCCACGTTTCCGTACCCTCACCTGTGCCCTAAGGCTTGCCGTTCCATAACCCTAACCCTAGCCCGGAACGGAAACCCACCAACAGCCCTACACCTTACCCCCATGCTGTAGCCTACTCCTGGCCCGTATGCTGGCACGGACCCATGCGTCAGCACGTAGCCTGACCCTCCCACGTTTCCGCACCCTCACCTGTGCCCTAAACCTTGCCGTTCCCTAACCCTAACTGTAGCCCGGAAAGAAAACCCACCACCAGCCCTACACTTTACCCCCAAGCCGTAGCCTACTCCTAGCCCGTACGCTGGCACTGACCCGTGCGTCAGCACGTAGCCTGAACCTCCCACGTTTGCGTACCCTCACCTGTGCCCTAAGACTTGCCGTTCCCTAACCCTAACCCTAGCCTGGAACGGAAACCCACCACCAGCCCTACACCTTACCCTACGCCGTAGCCTACTCCTGGCCCGTACGCTGGCACTGAACCGTGCGTCAGCACGTAGCCTGACCCTCCCACGTTTCCGTACCCTCACCTGTGCCCTAAGCCTTGCCGTTCCCTAACCCTTAGCCTAGCCCAGAAGTGTAACCCACCACCAGCCCTACACCTTACCCTACACCGTAGCCTACTCCTGGCCCGTAAGCTGGCACTGACCCGTGCGTCAGCTCGTGGCCCGATCCTCCCACGTTTCCGTACCCTCACCTGTGCCCTAAGCCTTGCCGTTCCCTAACACTAACCCTAGCCCGGAACAGAAACCCACCAGCAGCCCAAAACCTTACCCTATGCCGTAGCCTAATCCTGGCCCGTACGCTGGCACTGACCCGTACGTCAGCACGTAGCCTGAACATCCCAAGTTTCCGTACCCTCACCTGTGCCCTAAGCCTTGCCATTCCCTAACCCTAACCCTAGCCCGGAACGGAAAACCACCACGAGCCCTACACCTTACCCTACGCCGTAGCCTACTGCTGGCCCATACGCTGGCACTGACCCGTGCGTCACAGCGTAGCCTGACCCTCCCACGTTTCCGTACCCTCACCTGTGCCCTAAGCCTTGCCGTTCCCTAACACTAACCCTAGCCCGGGAACGGAAACCCACCACCAGCCCTACACCTTACCCTATGCCGTAGCCTACTCCTGGCCGTACGCTGGCACTGACCCGTACGTCAGCACGTAGCCTGACCCTCCCACGTTTCCGTACCCTCACCTGTGCCCTAAGCCTTGGCGTTCCCTAACACTAACCCTAGCCTGGGAACGAAAACCCACCACCAACCCTACACCTTACTCTATGCCGTAGCCTACTCCTCGC
Source organism: Mesoplodon mirus (assembly GCF_964341445.2). Classification (NCBI taxonomy): domain Eukaryota; kingdom Metazoa; phylum Chordata; class Mammalia; order Artiodactyla; family Ziphiidae; genus Mesoplodon; species Mesoplodon mirus. The sequence continues at coordinate 102,881,780 of NC_138987.1, read as the reverse complement.
CCGTAAGCTGGCACTGACCCGTGCGTCAGCACGTAGCCTGACCCTCCCACGTTTCCGTACCCTCACCTGTGCCCTAAGACTTGCCGTTCCCTAACCCTAACCCTAGCCTGGAAAGGAAACCCACCACCAGCCCTACAACTTACCCCCAAGCCGTAGCCTATTCCTGGCCCGTACGCTGGCACTGACCCGTGCGTCAGCATGTAGCCTGACCCTCCCACGTTTGCGGACCCTCACCTGTGCCTTAAGCCTTGCCGTCCCCTAACCCTAACCGTAGCCCGGAACGCAAACCCACCAACAGCCCTACACCTTACCCCCATGCTGTAGCCTACTCCTGGCCCGTATGCTGGCACTGACCCATGCGACAGCACGTAGCCTGACCCTCCCACGTTTCCGTACCCTCACCTGTGCCCTAAGCCTTGCCGTTCCCTAACACTAACCCTAGCCTGGAACAGAAACCCACCAGCAGCCCTACACCTTACCCTACACCGTAGCCTACTCCTGGCCCGTAAGCTGGCACTGACTCGTGCGTCAGCACGTAGCCCGATCCTCCCACGTTTCCGTAACCTCACCTGTGCCCTAAGCCTTGCAATTCCCTAACCCTAACCCTAGCCCGGAACGGAAACCCACCACGAGCCCTACACCTTACCCTACGCCGTAGCCTACTCCTGGCCCATACACTGGCACTGACCCGTGCGTCACAACGTAGCCTGACCCTCCCACGTTTCCGTACCCTCACCTGTGCCCTAAGCCTTGCCGTTCCCTAACACTAACCCTAGCCTGCGAACGAAAACCCACCACCAGCCCTACACCTTACTCTATGCCGTAGCCTACTCCTGGCCCGTAAGCTGGCACTGACCCGTGCGTCAGCACGTAGCCTGACCCTCCCAGGTTTCCGTACCCTCACCTGTGCCCTAAGCCTTGCCGTTCCCTAACACTAACCCTAGCCCGGAACAGAAACCCACCAGCAGCCCTACAACTTACCCCCAAGCGGTAGCCTACTCCTGGCCCGTACGCTGGCACTGACCCGTGCGTCAGCATGTAGCCTGACCCTCCCACGTTTCCGTACCCTCACCTGTGCCCTAAGCCTTGCCGTTCCCTAACCCTAATCCTAGCCCGGAACGGAAACCCACCACCAGCCCTAAACCATTCCCTACGCCGTAACCTACTCCTGGCCCGAACGCTGGCAGTGACCCGTGCGTCAGCATGTAGCCTGACCCTCACACGTTTCCGTACCCTCACCTGTGCCCTAAGCCTTGCCGTTCCATAACACTAACCCTACCCCGGAAGGGAAACCCACCACCAGCCCTAGACCTTACTCTACGCCGTAGCCTACTCCTGGCCAGTACGCTGGCACTGACCCGTGCGTCAGCACGTAGCCTGACCCTCCCACGTTTCCGTACCCTCACCTGTGCCCTAAGCCTTGCCTTTCCCTAACCCTAACCCTAGCCCGGAACGGAAACACACCACCAGCCCTACACCTTACCCTACGCCGTAGCCTACTACTGGACCTTACGCTGGCACTGACCTGTGCGTCAGCACGTAGCCTGACCTTCCCACATTTCCGTACCCTCACCTGTGCCCTAAGCCTTGCCGTTCCCTAACACTAACCCTAGCCCGGAACAGAAACCCACCAGCAGCCCTACAACTTACCCCCAAGCGGTAGCCTACTCCTGGCCCGTACGCTGGCACTGACCCGTGCGTCAGCATGTAGCCTGACCCTCCCACGTTTCCGTACCCTCACCTGTGCCCTAAGCCTTGCCGTTCCCTAACCCTAACCCTAGCCCGGAACGGAAACCCACCACCAGCCCTAAACCATTCCCTACGCCGTAACCTACTCCTGGCCCGAACGCTGGCAGTGACCCGTGCGTCAGCATGTAGCCTGACCCTCACACGTTTCCGTACCCTCACCTGTGCCCTAAGCCTTGCCGTTCCATAACACTAACCCTACCCCGGAAGGGAAACCCACCACCAGCCCTAGACCTTACTCTACGCCGTAGCCTACTCCTGGCCAGTACGCTGGCACTGACCCGTGCGTCAGCACGTAGCCTGACCCTCCCACGTTTCCGTACCCTCACCTGTGCCCTAAGCCTTGCCTTTCCCTAACCCTAACCCTAGCCCGGAACGGAAACACACCACCAGCCCTACACCTTACCCTACGCCGTAGCCTACTACTGGACCTTACGCTGGCACTGACCTGTGCGTCAGCACGTAGCCTGACCTTCCCACATTTCCGTACCCTCACCTGTGCCCTAAGCCTTGCCGCTCCCTAACCATAACCCTAGCCCGGAACGGAAACCCACCACCAGCCCTACACCTTACCATATGCCGTAGCCTACTCCTGGCCCGTACGCTGGCACTGACACGTGCGTCAGCATGTAGCCTGCCCCTCCCACATTTCCGTACCCTCACCTGTGCCCTAAGCCTTGCCGTTCCCTAACCCTAACCCTAGCCCAGAACGGAAACCCACCACCAGCCCTACACCTAACCCTACGCCGTAGCCTACTCTTGGCCTGTACGCTGGCACTGACCCGTGCATCAGCATGTAGCCTGACTCTCCCACGTTTCCGTACCCTCACCTGTGCCATAAGCCTTGCCGTTCCCTAACCCTAACCCTAGCCCGGAACGGAAACCCACCACCAGCCCTAAACCTTTCCCTACGCCGTAGCCTACTCCTGGCCCGAACGCTGGCAGTGACCCGTGCGTCAGCATGTAGAATGACCCTCCAACGTTTCCGTACCCTCACCTGGGCCCTAAGCCTTGCTGTTCCTTTACCCTATCCCTAGCCCGGGACGGAAACCCACCATCAGCCCTACACCTTACCCTACGCCGTAGCCTATGCCTGACCTGTACGCTGGCACTGACCTGTGCTTCAGCACGTAGCTTGACCCTCCCACGTTTCCGTACCCTCACCTGTGCCCTAAGGCTTGCCGTTGCCTTACCCTAACCCTAGCCCGAAACGGAAACTCACCACCAGCCCTACACCTTACCCACAAGCCTTAGCGTACTCCTGGTCCGTACGCTGGCACTGGCCCGTGCGTCAGCACGTAGCCTGACCCTCCCACGTTTCTGTACCCTCACCTGTGCCCTAAGGCTTGCCGTTGCCTAACCCTAACCCTAGCCGGAAAAGGAAACTCACCACCAGCCCTACACCTTACCCACAAGACTTAGCCTACTCCTGGTCCGTACACTGGCACTGACCCGTGCGTCAGCACGTAGCCTGACCCTCCAACTTTTCCGTACCCTCACCTGTGCCCTAAGCTTTGCCGTTCCCTAACCCTAACCCTAGCCCGGAACGGAAACCCACCACCAGCCCTACACCTTACCCTACGCCGTAGTCTACTCCTGGCCCGTACGCTGGCACTGACCCGTGCGTCAGCACGTAGCCTGACCTTCCCACATTTCCGTACCCTCACCTGTACCCTAAGCCTTGCCGTTCCCTCACCCTAACCCTAGTACCGAATGGAAACCCACCAGCAGCCCTACATCAAACTCCCAAGCCATAGCCTACTTGTGGCCCGTACGCTGGCACTGAACCGTGCGTCAGCACGTAGCCTGACCCTCCCACGTTTCCGTACCCTCACCTGTACCCTAAGCCTTGCCGTTCCCTAACCCTAACCCTAGCACGGAACGGAAACCCACCACCAGCCCTAAACCTTTCCCTACAGGGTAGCCTACTCCTGGCCCGTACGCTGGCACTGACCAGTGCGTCAGCACGTAGCCAGACCCTGCCACGTTTCCGTACCCTCACCTGTGCCCTAAGCCTTGCCGTTCCCTAACACTAACCCTAGCCCGGAACAGAAACCCACCAGCAGCCCTACACCTTACCCTATGCCGTACCCTACTCCTGGCCCGTAAGCTGGCACTGACCCGGGTGTCAGCACGTAGCCCGATCCTCCCACGTTTCGGTACCCTCACCTGTGCCCTAAGCCTTGCCGTTCCATAACCCTAACCCTAGCCCGGAACGGAAACCCACCACCAGCCCTACACCTTACCCCCAAGCTGCAGCCTACTCCTGGCCCGTACGCGGGCACTGACCCGTGCGTTAGCCCATAGCCTGACCCTCCCACGTTTCCGTACCCTCACCTGTGCCCTAAGCCTTGCCATTCCCTAACCCTAACCCTAGCCCGGAACGGAAACCCACCACGAGCCCTACACCTTACCCTACGCCGTAGCCTACTCCTGGCCCGTACGCTGGCACTGACCCGTGCGTCACAACGTAGCCTGACCCTCCCACGTTTCCGTACCCTCAACGGTGCCCTAAGCCTTGCCGTTCCCTAACCCTAACCCTAGCCGGAACAGAAACCCACCACCAGCCCTACACCTTACCCTACGCCGTAGACTACTCCTGGCCCGTGCGCTGGCACTGACACGTGTATCAGCACGTAGCCTGACCCTCCCACGTTTCCTTACCCTCACCTGTCCCCTAAGCGTTGCCGTTCCCTAACCCTAACCCTAGCCCGGAACGGAAACCCACCACCAGCCCTACACCTTACCTTACGCCGTAGCCTACTCCTAGCCCATACGCTGGCACTCACCCGTGCGTCAGCACGTAGCCTAACCCTCCCACGTTTCCTTACCCTTACATGTGCCCTAAGCCTTGCCGTTAGCTAACCCTAACCCTAGCCCGGAACGGAAACCCACCACCAGCCCTACACCTTACCCTACGCCGTAGCCTACTCCTGGCCCGTACAATGGCACTGACCCGTGCGTCACCACGTAGCCTGACCCTCCCACGTTTCCGTACCCTCACCTGTGCCCTAAGCCTTGCCATTCACTAACACTAACCCTAGCCCGGAAACGGAAACCCACCACCAGCCCTACACCTTACCCTATGCCGTAGCCTACTCCTGGCCCGTACGCTGGCACTGACCCATGCGTCAGCACGTAGCCTGACACTCCCACGTTTCCGTACCCTCACCTGTGCCCTAAGCCTTGCCGTTCCCTAACCCTAACCCTAGCCTGGAACGGAAACCCACCACCGGCCCTACACCTTACCCCCAAGCCATAGCCTACTCCTGGCCCGTACGCTGGCACTGACCCGTGTGTCAGCACGTAGCCTGACCCTCCCACGTTTGCGGACCCTCACCTGTGCCTTAAGCCTTGCCGTTCCCTAACCCTAACCCTAGCCCAGAACGGAAACCCACCACCGGCCCTACACCATACCCTACACCGTAGCCTACTCCTGGCCCGTACGCTTGCACTGACCCATGTGTCAGCAGGTAGCCTGACCCTCCCACGTTTCCGTACCCTCACATGTGCCCTAAGCCTTGCCGTTCCCTAACCCTAACCCTAGCCCGGAACGGAAACCCACCACCAGCCCTACACCTTACCCTATGCCGTAGCCTACTCCTGGCCCGTACGCTGGCACTGACCAGTGCGTCAGCACGTAGCCTGACCCTCCCACGTTTCCGTACCGTCACATGTGCCCTAAGCCTTGCCGTTCCCTAACCCTAACCCTAGCCCGGAACGGAAACCCACCACCAGCCCTACACCTTACCCTACGCCGTAGCCTACTCCTGGCCCGTACTCTGGCACTGACCCGTGCGTCAGCACGTAGCCTGACCCTCCCACGTTTCCGTACCCTCACATGTGCCCTAAGCCTTGCCGTTCCCTAACCCTAACCCTAGCCCGGAACGGAAACCCACCAACAGCCCTACACCTTACCCTACGCCGTAGCCTACTCCTGGCCCATACGCTGGCACTGACCCGTGCGTCAGCACGTAGCCTGACCCTCCCAAGTTTCCGTACCCTCCCCTGTGCCCTAAGCCTTGCCGTTCCATAACCCTAACCCTAGCCAGAAACGGAAACCCACCAACAGCCCTACACCTTACCCCCAAGCTGTAGCCTACTCCTGGCCCGTATGCTGGCACTGACCCATGCGTCAGCACGTAGCCCGACACTCCCACGTTTCCGCACCCTCACCTGTGCCCTAAACCTTGCCGTTCCCTAACCCTAACCCTAGCCCGGAACGAAAACACACCACCAGCCCTACACTTTACCCCAAGCCGTAGCCTACTCCTAGCCCGTACGCTGGCAGTGACCCATGCGTCAGCACGTAGCCAGAACCTCCCACGTTTGCGTACACTCACCTGTGCCCTAAGCCGTGCCGTTCCATAACACTAACCCTACCCCGGAAGGGAAACCCACCACCAGCCCTAGACCTTACTCTACGCCGTAGCCTACTCCTGGCCAGTACGCTGGCACTGACCCGTGTGTCAGCACGTAGCCTGACCTTCCCACATTTCCGTACCCTCACCTGTGCCCTAAGCCTTGCCGCTCCCTAACCATAACCCTAGCCCGGAACGGAAACCCACCACCAGCCCTACACCTTACCATATGCCGTAGCCTACTCCTGGCCCGTACGCTGGCACTGACACGTGCGTCAGCATGTAGCCTGCCCCTCCCACATTTCCGTACCCTCACCTGTGCCCTAAGCCTTGCCGTTTCCTAACCCTAACCCTAGCCCAGAACGGAAACCCACCACCAGCCCTACACCTAACCCTACGCCGTAGCCTACTCTTGGCCTGTACGCTGGCACTGACCCGTGCATCAGCATGTAGCCTGACTCTCCCACGTTTCCGTACCCTCACCTGTGCCATAAGCCTTGCCGTTCCCTAACCCTAACCCTAGCCCGGAACGGAAACCCACCACCAGCCCTAAACCTTTCCCTACGCCGTAGCCTACTCCTGGCCCGAACGCTGGCAGTGACCCGTGCGTCAGCATGTAGAATGACCCTCCAACGTTTCCGTACCCTCACCTGGGCCCTAAGCCTTGCTGTTCCTTTACCCTATCCCTAGCCCGGGACGGAAACCCACCACCAGCCCTACACCTTACCCTATGCCGTAGCCTACTCCTGGCCCGTACGCTGGCACTGACCCGTGCGTCAGCACGTAGCCTGACCCTCACACGTTTCCGTACCCTCACATGTGCCCTAAGCCTTGCCATTCACTAACACTAACCCTAGCCCGGAAACGGAAACCCACCACCAGCCCTACACCTTACCCTACGCCGTAGCCTACTCCTGGCCCGTACTCTGGCACTGACCCGTGCGTCAGCACGTAGCCTGACCCTCCCACGTTTCCGTACCCTCACATGTGCCCTAAGCCTTGCCGTTCCCTAACCCTAACCCTAGCCCGGAACGGAAACCCACCAACAGCCCTACACCTTACCCTACGCCGTAGCCTACTCCTGGCCCATACGCTGGCACTGACCCGTGCGTCAGCACGTAGCCTGACCCTCCCAAGTTTCCATACCCTCCCCTGTGCCCTAAGCCTTGCCGTTCCATAACCCTAACCCTAGCCAGAAACGGAAACCCACCAACAGCCCTACACCTTACCCCCAAGCTGTAGCCTACTCCTGGCCCGTATGCTGGCACTGATCCATGCGTCAGCACGTAGCCCGACACTCCCACGTTTCCGCACCCTCACCTGTGCCCTAAGCCTTGCCGTTCCCTAACACTAACCCTAGCCCGGGAACGGAAACCCACCACCAGCTCTACACCTTACCCTATGCCGTAGCCTACTCCTGGCCCGTACGCTGGCACTGACCCGTGCGTCAGCACGTAGCCTGACCCTCCCACGTTTCCGTACCCTCACCTGTGCCCTAAGACTTGCCGTTCCCTAACCCTAACCCTAGCCTTGAACGGAAACCCACCACCAGCCCTACAACTTACCCCCAAGCCGTAGCCTACTCCTGGCCCGTACGCTGGCACTGACCCGTGCGTCAGCATGTAGCCTGACCCTCCCACGTTGGCGGACCCTCACCTGTGCCTTAAGCCTTGCCGTTCCCTAACCCTAACCCTAGCCCTGAACGCAAACCCACCACCAGCCCTACACCATACCCTACACCGTAGCCTACTCCTGGCCTGTACGCTGGCACTGACCCATGTGTCAGCACGTAGCCTGACCCTCCCACGTTTCCGTACCCTCACATGTGCCCTAAGCCTTGCAGTTCCCTAACCCTAACCCTAGCCCGGAACGGAAACCCACCACCAGTCCTACACCTTACCCTACGCCGTAGCCTACTCCTGGCCCGTACGCTGGCACTGACCCGTGCGTCAGCATGTAGCCTGACCCTCCCACGTTTCCGTACCCTCACATGTGCCCTAAGCCTTGCCGTTCCCTAACCCTAACCCTAGCCTGGAACGGAAACCCACCACCAGCCCTACACCTTACCCTATGCCGTAGCCTACTCCTGGCCCGTACGCTGGCACTGACCCGTGCGTCAGCACGTAGCCTGACACTCCCACGTTTCCGTACCCTCACCTGTGCCCTAAGCCTTGCCGTTCCCTAACCCTAACCCTAGCCTGGAACGGAAACCCACCACCGGCCCTACACCTTACCCCCAAGCCGTAGCCTATTCCTGGCCCGTACGCTGGCACTGACCCGTGTGTCAGCACGTAGCCTGACCCTCCCACGTTTGCGGACCCTCACCTGTTCCTTAAGCCTTGCCGTTCCCTAACCCTAACCCTAGCCCTGAACGGAAACCCACCACCAGACCTACACCATACCCTACACCGTAGCCTACTCCTGGCCCGTACGCTTGGACTGACCCATGTGTCAGCATGTAGCCTGACCCTCCCACGTTTCCGTACCCTCACATGTGCCCTAAGCCTTGCCGTTCCCTAACCCTAACCCTAGCCCGAAACGGAAACCCACCACCAGCCCTACACCTTACCCTACGCCGTAGCCTATTCCTGGCCCGTACGCTGGCACTGACCCGTGCGTCAGCACGTAGCCTGACCCTCCCACATTTCCGTACCCTGACCTGTGCCCTAAGCCTTGCCGTTCCCTAACCCTAACCCTAGTATGGAACAGAAACCCACCACCATCCCTACAACTAACCCCCAAGCCATAGCCTACTCCTGGTCCGTACGCTGGCACTGAGCCGTGCGACAGCACGTAGCCTGTCCTCCCACGTTTCCGTACCCTCACCTGTGCCCTGAGCCTTGCCGTTCCCTAACCCTAACCCTAGCCCGGAACGGAAACCCACCACCAGCCGAACACCTTACCCTATGATGTAGCCTACTCCTGATCCGTACGCTGACACTGACCCTTGCGTCAGCACGTAGCCTGACACTCCCACGTTTCCGTACCCTCATCTGTGCCCTAAGCCTTGCCGCTCCCTAACCATAACCCTAGCCCGGAACGGAAACCCACCACCAGCCCTACACCTTACCGTATGACGTAGCCTACTCCTGGCCCGTACGCTGACACTGACTGGTGCGTCAGCATGTAGCCTGACCCTCCCACGTTTCCGTACCCTCACCTGTTCCCTAAGCCTTGCCGTTCCCTAACCCTAAAGCTAGCCCGGAACGGACACCCACCACCAGCCCTACACCTTACCCCCAAGCCATAGCCTACTCCTGGCCCGTACGCTGGCACTGACCAGTGCGTCAGCACGTAGCCTGACCCTCCCACTTTTCCGTACCCTCATCTGTGCCCTAAGCCTTGCCCTTCCCTATCCCTAACACTAGCCCGGAATGGAAACCCACCACCAGCCCTACACCTTACCCTACACCATAGCCTACTCCTGGACCGTACGCTGGCACTGACCCGTGCGTCAGCACGTAGCCTGACTCTCCCACGTTTCCATACCCTCACCTGTGCCCTAAGCCTTGCCGTTCCCTTACCCTAACTCTAGCCTGGAACGGAAACCCACCACCAGCCCTAAAACTTACCCACAAGCCGTAGCCTACTCCTGGCCCGTACGCCGGCACTGACACGTGCGTCAGCATGTAGCCTGACCCTCCCACGTTTCCGTACCCTCACTTGTGCCCTAAGCCTTGCCGTTCCCTAACCCAAACCCCAGCCCGGCACGGAAACCCACCAGCAGCTCTACACCTTACCGTATGCTGTAGCCTACTCCTGGCCCGTACGCTGGCACTGACACGTGCGTCACCATGTAGCCTGACCCTGCCACTTTTCCGTGCCCTCACCTGTGCCCTAAGCCTTGCTGTTCCCTAACCGTAACCCTAGCCATGAAAGGAAACCCACCACCAGCCCTACAACTTAGCCACAAGACAAGGCCTACTCCTGGCCCTAACGCTGGCACTGACCCGTGCGTCAGCACGTAGCCTGACCCTCCCACGTTTCCGTACCCTCACCTGTGCCCTAACCCTTTCCGTTCCCTAGCCCTAACCGTAGCCCGGAACGGAAACCCACCACCAGCCCTACACCTTACCCTACGCCGTAGCCTACTCCTTGCCCGTACGCTGGCACTGACCCGTGCGTCAGCACGTAGCCTGACCTTCCCACATTTCGGTACCCTGACCTGTGCCCTAAGCCTTGCCGTTCCCTAACCCTAACCCTAGTGTGGAACAGAAACACACCACCACCCCTACATCTAACCCCCAAGCCATAGCCTCCTCCTGGTCCGTACGCTGGCACTGACCCGTGCGACAGCACGTAGCCTGTCCTCCCACGTTTCCGTACCCTCACCTGTGCCCTAAGCCTTGCCGTTCCCTAACATTAACCATAGCCCGGAACAGAATCCCACCACTAGCCCTAAACCTTACCCTAGGCCGTACCCTACTCCTGTCCCGTACGCTGGCACTGACCCGTGCGTCAGCACGTAGCCTGACCTTCCCACATTTCGGTACCCTGACCTGTGCCCTAAGCCTTGCCGTTCCCTAACCCTAACCCTAGTGTGGAACAGAAACACACCACCACCCCTACATCTAACCCCCAAGCCATAGCCTCCTCCTGGTCCGTACGCTGGCACTGACCCGTGCGACAGCACGTAGCCTGTCCTCCCACGTTTCCGTACCCTCACCTGTGCCCTAAGCCTTGCCGTTCCCTAACATTAACCATAGCCCGGAACAGAATCCCACCACTAGCCCTAAACCTTACCCTAGGCCGTACCCTACTCCTGTCCCGTACGCTGGCACTGACCCGTGCGTCAGCACGTAGCCTGACCCTCCCACGTTTCCGTACCCTCACCTGTGCCCTAAGCCTTGCTGTTCCCTAACACTAACCCTAGCCTGGAACGGAAACCCACCACCAGCCCTACACCTTACCCTATACCGTAGCCTACTCCTGGCCCGTACGCTGGCACTGACCCGTGCGTCAGCACGTAGCCTGACCCTCCCACGTTTCCGTACCCTCACCTGTGCCCTAAGCTTTGCTGTTCCCTAACCCTAACCTTAGCCCGGAACGGAAACCCACCACCAGCCCTACACCTTACCCTACGCCGTAGCCTACTCCTGGCTTGTACGCTGGCACTGACACGTGCGTTAGCACGTAAACTGACCCTCCCACGTTTCCGTACCCTCACATGTGCCCTAAGCCTTGCCGTTCCCTAACACTAACCCTAGCCCGGAACAGAATCCCACCACCAGCCCTAAACCTTACCCTACGCTGTTGCCTACTCCTGGCCCGTACGCTGGCACTGACCCGTGCGTCAGCACGTAGCCTGACCCTCCCACGTTTCCGTACCCTCACCTGTGCCCTAAGCCTTGCTGTTCCCTAACACTAACCCTAGCCCGGAACGGAAACCCACCACCAGCCCTAAACCTTACCCTACGCCGTAGCCTGCTCCTGGCCCGTACGCTGGCACTGACACCTGTGTCAGCACGTAGCCTGACCCTCCCACGTTTCCGTACACTCCCCTGTGCCCTAAGCCTTGCCGTTCCCTAACCCTAACCGTAGCCCGGAACAGAAACCCACCACGAGCCTTACACCTTACCCTACGCCGTACCCTACTCCTGGCCCGTACGCTGGCACTGACACGTGCGTCAGCACATAGCCTGACCCTCCCACATTTCCGTACCCTCACCTGTGCGCTAAGCCTTGCCGTTCCCTAACCCTAACCCTAGCCCGGAACGGAAACCCACCACCAGCCCTACCTAAACCTTACCCCCAAGCCGTAGCCTACTCCTGGCCCGTACGCTGGCACTGACCCGTGCGTCAGCACGTAGCCTGACCCTCCCACGTTTCCGTACCCTCACCTGTGCCCTAAGCCTTGCCGTTCCCTAACCCTAACCCTAGCCTGGAACGGAAACCCACCACCAGCCCTACACCTTACCCTACGCCGTAGCCTACTCCTGGCCCGTACGCTGGCACTGACCCGTGCGTCAGCACATAGCCAGACCCTCCCACGTTTCCGTACCCTCACCTGTGCCCTAAGCTTTGCCGTTACCTAACCCTAACCTTAGCCCGGAACAGAAACCCACCACCAGCCATACACCTTACCCTACGCCGTAGCCTACTCCTGGCCTGTACGCTGGCACTGACACGTGCGTTAGCACGTAGCCTGACCCTCCCACGTTTCCGTACCCTCACCTGTGCGCTAAGCCTTGCCGTTCCCTAACCCTAACCCTAGCCCGGAACGGAAACCCACCACCAGCCCTACCTACACCTTACCCCCAAGCCGTAGCCTACTCCTGGCCCGTACGCTGGCACTGACCCGTGCGTCAGCACGTAGCCTGACCCTCCCACCTTTCCGTACCCTCACCTGTGCCCTAAGCCTTGCCGTTCCCTAACCCTAACTCTAGCCCGGAACGGAAACCCACCACCAGCCCTACACCTTACCCTACGCCGTACCCTACTCCTGGCCCGTACGCTGGCACGGACCCGTGCGTCATCACGTAGCCTGACCCTCCCACGTTTCCGTACCCTCACCTGTGCCCTAAGCCTTGCTGTTCCCTAACCGTAACCCTAGCCCGGAACGGAAACCCACCACTAGCCCTACACTTTACCCTACGCCGTAGCCTACTCCTTGCCCGTACGCTGGCACTGACCCGTGCGTCAGCACGTAGCCTGACCCTCCCACGTTTCCGTACCCTCACCTGTGCCCTAAGCCTTGCCGTTCCCTAGCCCTAACCCTAGCCCGGAACGGAAACCCACCACCAGCCCTACACCTTACCCTACGCCGTACCCTACTCATGGCCCGTATGCTGGCACTGACCCGTGCGTCAACACGTAGCCTGACCCTCCCACGTTTCCGTACCCTCAAATGTGCCCTAAGCCTTGCCGTTCCCTAACCCTAACCCTAGCCCAGAACGGAAACCCACCACCAGCCCTACACCTTACCCTATGCCGTAGCCTACTCCTGGCCCGAACGCTGGCACTGACCCGTACTGGGGCTTTGGCTAGGACCGAGGCTGCGGCTACGCCTAGGGCTAGGGCTGGGCCTGGTGCTTGGTCTACGGCTGGGGCTTGGGCTGTGGCTAGGGCTAGGGTTAGGCCCTTATTTAGGAATAGTGACAAGGCCTTATTTAATGTCACTGTCAGGGCCTTAGGTTTAGCATCAGAGCTTTCTTTAGGTATAATGACAGGGCCTGAGTTAGTAGTAGTGTCAAGGCCTGAGTTAAGGACAGTGTCAGGGCAAGGCCTAGGAGAAGCATAAGGGCCTTTGTAGGATAAGCATCAGAGGCTGGGGCTCGGGTTGGAGTTTGGGCTGGGATTGGGGCTGGGCTGGGCCTGGGGCTGGGGCTGGGGCTGGGGCTAGGGCTAGGGCTAGGGCTAGGCCCTTAGTTAGGAATAGTGTCAAGGCCTTAGTTAGTGAAACTGTCAGGGCCTTAGTTAGGGTTAGCATCAGAGCTTTCGTTAGGTATGATGACAGGGCCTGAGTTAGTAGTAGTGTCAAGGCCTGAGTTAAGGACAGTGTTAGGGCAAGGCCTAGGAGGAGCATAAGGGCCTCTGTAGGATCAGCATCAGGGGATGGGGTTCGGCCTGGGGCTGGGGCTAGGACTGGGGCTGGGGCTGCGGCTAGGGCTAGGGCTGGGCCTGGGGCTGGGGCTGGGGCTGAGGCTTGGGCTGGGGCTGCGGCTAGGGCTAGGGCTACGCCCTTAGTTAGGAATAGTGTGAAGGCCTTAGTTAGGGTCACAGTCAGGGCTTTACTTAGGGTTAGCGTCAGAGCTTACATTAGGTATAATGTCAGGGAATCAGTTAGAAGTAGTGTCAGGGCCTTAGTGAGGGACAGTATCGGGGGCTCGGTTAGGACGAGTGTCAGAGCTTTTTTTATGTATAATTGCAGGGCCAGAGTTAGGAAGACATCCAGTCCCTTAGACAGGGACACTGTCAAGGCCTTAGTTAGGGACAATATCACAGCCTGAGTTATTAGTAGTGTCAAGGCCTGAGTTAAGAACAGTGTCAGGGCAAGGCCTAGGAGGAACATAAGGGACTCTGTAGGATCAGCATCAGGGGCTGGAGTTGGGCCTGGGGCTGTGGCTGGGGCTAGGGCTAGGGCTAGGTCTGTGGCTGTGGCTGGGGCTGGGTCTGGGTTGCGGCTGGAGCTGGGGCTGAGGCTAACACTAGGGCTGGGGCTGGGTCTGGGGCTCGGGCTGGGACTGGGGCTGGGGCTGGGGCAGGGATTGGGGCTACGGCTAGGGATGGGGCTAGGGCTAGGTCTGGGGCTGGGGCTAGGTTTAGGGCTAGGCCCTTAGTTAGGAATAGGGTAAAGGCCTTACTTAAGGACAGTGTCAGGGCAAGGCCTAGGTGGAGCACAAAGGCCTCTATAGGATCAGCATCAGGGGCTGGGTCTGCGGCTGGGGCTGGACCTGGGGCCTTAGTTAGAAATAGTGTCAAGGCCTTAGTTACCACATTGTCAGGGGAAGGCCTAGGAGGATCACAAGGGCCTCTATAGGATCAGCATAAGGGGCTAGGGCTGGGGCTGGGGCGGGGGCGGGGTCTGGGGCTAGGGCTGGGGCTGGGGCTGGGGCTGGGTTTGGGACTGGGGCTAGGGCTAGGTTTGCGGCTAGGGCTGGGGCAGGGGCTGGGGCTGGGGCTGGGTATAGGTTTAGGGCTAGGGTCTTAGTTAGGAATAGGGTCGAGGCCTTACTTAAGGACAGTGTCAGGGCAAGGCCTAGGAGGAGTATAAAGGCCTCTATAGGATCAGCATCAGGGGCTGGGGCTGCGGCTGGGGCTGGACCTGGGGCCTTAGTTAGAAATAGTGTCAAGGCCTTAGTTACCACATTGTCAGGGGAAGGCCTAGGAGGATCATAAGTGCCTCTATAGGATCAGCATCAGGGGCTAGGGCTGGGGCTGGGGCTACTGCTGGGGTTGGGGCTAGGGCTGGAGGTGGGGCTAGGGGTCGGGCTACGGCTCGGGCATTAGTTAGTGTCACTATCAGGGCCTAAGTTAGGTTTAGGATCAGAGCTTTTGTTAGGTATA
Source organism: Mesoplodon mirus (assembly GCF_964341445.2). NCBI lineage: Eukaryota > Metazoa > Chordata > Mammalia > Artiodactyla > Ziphiidae > Mesoplodon > Mesoplodon mirus. The sequence goes on along the minus strand of NC_138987.1, from coordinate 102,866,667 downwards.
ATGACAGGGCCTGAGTTAGTAGTAGTGCCAAGGTCTCAGTTAAGGACAGTGTCCGGGCAAGGCCTAGGAGGAGCACAAAGGCCTCTATAGGATCAGCATCAGGGGATGGGGCTGCGGCTGGGGCTGGACCTGGGGCCTTAGTTAGAAATAGTGTCAAGGCCTTAGTTACCACATTGTCAGGGGAAGGCCTAGGAGGATCGCAAGGGCCTCTATAGGATCAGCATAAGGGGCTAGGAATGGGGCTGGGGATGGGACTGCGGCTAGGGCTACGGCTGGGGCTGGGGCTAGGGCTGGGTCTGGGGCTAGTGCTGTGGCTGGGGCTGGGGCTGGGGCTGGGACTGCGGCTAGGGCTAGGGCTGGGGCTAGGGCTGAGGCTGGGGCTGGGGCTGGGGCTAGGTTTAGGGCTAGGGCCTTAGTTAGGAATAGGGTCAAGGCCTTACTTAAGGACTGTGTCAGGGCAAGGCCTAGGAGGAGCATAAAGGCCTCTATAATATCAGCATCAGGGGCTGGGGCTGCGGCTGGGGCTGGACCCGGGGCCTTAGTTAGAAATAGTGTCAAGGCCTTAGTTACCACATTGTCAGGGGAAGGTCTAGGAGGATCATAAGGGCCTCTATAGGATCAGCATCAGGGGCTGGGACTGCGGCTAGGGCTGGAGCTGGGGCTTGGGCTATGGCTGGGGCTGGGGCTTGGGCTCGAGCTGGGGCTGGGGCTAGGGCTGGGGCTAGGGCTGGGGCTGGGGCTAGGGCTGGGGCTGGGGCTGGGGCTAGGGCTGGGGCTGGGGCTGGGGCTAGGGCTGGGTCTGGGGCTAGGGCTGGGTCTGGGGCTAGTGCTGGGGCTGGGGCTGGGGCTGGGGCTGGGACTGGGTCTAGGGCCAGGGCTAGGGCTGCGGCTAGGGCTGGGGCTGGGGCTGGGGCTGGGACTGGGGCTGGGGCTAGGTTTACGGCTAGGCTCTTAGTTGGGTATAGGGTCAAGACCTTACATAAGGACAGTGTCAGGGCAAAGCATACGAGGAGCACAAAGGCCTCTATAGGATCAGCATCAGGGGATGGGGCTGAGGCTGGGGCTGTACCTGGGGCCCTAGTTAGAAATAGTGTAAAGGCCTTAGTTACCACATTGTCAGGGGAAGGCCTAGGAGGATCGCAAGGGCCTCTATAGGATCAGCATAAGGGGCTAGGGCTGTGGCTGGGGCTGGGACTGCGGCTGTGGCTAGGGATAGGGCTGGGGCTGGGGCTTGGGATGGGGCTGGGGCTAGGGCTGGGGCTGGGGCTACTGCTGGGGCTGGGGCTAGTGCTGGGGCTAGGGATAGGACTGGGGCTAGGGCTAGGGTTAGGGCTGGGGCTAGGGCTGGGGCTGGGGCTGGGGCTGGGCCTGGGGCTGGGGCTAGGTTTAGGGCTAGGGCCTTAGTTAGGAATAGGGCCAAGGCCTTACTTAAGGAATGTATCAGGGCAAGGCCTAGGAGGAGCATTAAGGCCTCTATAGGATCAGCATCAGGGGCTGGGGCTACGGCTGGGGCTGGACCTGGGGCCTTAGTTAGAAATAGTGTCAAGGCCTTAGTTACCACATTGTCAGGGGAAGGCCTAGGAGGATTGCAAGGGCCTCTATAGGATCAGCATAAGGGGCTAGGCCTGGGGCTGAGGCTGGGGCGGGGGTTGGGGCTAGGGCTGGGACTGGGTCTAGGGGTCGGGCTAGGGCTGGGGCCTTAGTTAGTGTCACTGTCAGGACCTTAGTTAGGTTTAGCATCAGAGCTTTCGTTAGGTATAATGACAGGGCCTGAGTTAAGGACAGTGTCAGGGCAAGGCCTAGGAGGAGCATAAGGGCCTCTGTAGGATCAGCATCAGGGGATGGGGTTCGGCCTGGGGCTGGGGCTAGGACTGGGGCTGGGGCTGGGGCTAGGGCTAGGGCTGGGCCTGGGGCTGGGGCTGGGGCTTGGGCTGGGGCTGTGGCTAGGGCTAGGGCTACGCCCTTAGTTAGGAATAGTGTGAAGGCCTTAGTTAGGGTCACAGTCAGGGCCTTACTTAGGGTTAGCGTCAGAGCCTACGTTAGGTATAATGTCAGGGCATCAGTTAGAAGTAGTGTCAAGGCCTTAGTGAGGGACAGTATCGGGGCCTCGGTTAGGACGAGCGTCAGAGCTTTTTTTATGTATAATGGCAGGGCGAGAGTTAGGACATCCAGTCCCTTAGACAGGGACACAGGGCCTTAGTTAGGGACAGTATCACAGCCTGAGTTATTAGTAGTGTCAAGGCCTGAGTTAAGGACAGTGTCACGGCAAGGCCTAGGTGGAGCATAAGGGCCTCTGTAGGATCAGCATCAGGGGCTGGGGTTGGGCCTGGGGCTGTGGCTGGGGCTAGGGCTAGGGCTGCGGCTAGGGTGGGACTGGGGCTGGGGCTGGGGCTGAGGCTGGGGCTGGGGCTCGGGCTGGGGCTGAGGCTAGGGCTGGGGCTGGGGCTAGGGCTGGGGCTGGGGCTAGTGCTGGGGCTGGGTCTGGGACTGGGGCTAGGGCTAGGGCTTCGGCTATGGCTGGGGCTGGGGCTGGGGCTGGGTCTGGGACTGGGGCTAGGGCTGGGTCTGGGGCTAGTGCTGGGGCTGGGGCGGGGGCTGGGGCTGCAACTAGGGCTGGGGCTAGGGCTGGGGATAGGGCTGGGGCTGGGGCTGGGGCTAGGTTTGGGGCTAGGCTCTTAGTTGGGTATAGGGTCAAGGCCTTACTTAAGGACAGTGTCAGGGCAAAGCATAGGAGGAGCACAAAGGCCTCTATAGGATCAGCATCAGGGGCTGGGTCTGCGGCTGGGGCTGGACCTGGGGCCTTAGTTAGAAATAGTGTCAAGGCCTTAGTTACCACATTGTCAGGGGAAGGCCTAGGAGGATCGCAAGGGCCTCTATAGGATCAGCATAAGGGGCTAGGGCTGTGGCTGGGGCTGGGACTGCGGCTGTGGCTAGGGATAGGGCTGGGGCTGGGGCTGGGGCTGGGGCTTGGGCTGGGGCTAGGGCTGGGGCTGGGGCTGGGGCTGGGCCTGGGGCTGGGGCTAGGTTTAGGGCTAGGGCCTTAGTTAGGAATAGGGCCAAGGCCTTACTTAAGGAATGTATCAGGGCAAGGCCTAGGAGGAGCATTAAGGCCTCTATAGGATCAGCATCAGGGGCTGGGGCTACGGCTGGGGCTGGACCTGGGGCCTTAGTTAGAAATAGTGTCAAGGCCTTAGTTACCACATTGTCAGGGGAAGGCCTAGGAGGATTGCAAGGGCCTCTATAGGATCAGCATAAGGGGCTAGGCCTGGGGCTGAGGCTGGGGCGGGGGTTGGGGCTAGGGCTGGGACTGGGTCTAGGGGTCGGGCTAGGGCTGGGGCCTTAGTTAGTGTCACTGTCAGGACCTTAGTTAGGTTTAGCATCAGAGCTTTCGTTAGGTATAATGACAGGGCCTGAGTTAAGGACAGTGTCAGGGCAAGGCCTAGGAGGAGCATAAGGGCCTCTGTAGGATCAGCATCAGGGGATGGGGTTCGGCCTGGGGCTGGGGCTAGGACTGGGGCTGGGGCTGGGGCTAGGGCTAGGGCTGGGCCTGGGGCTGGGGCTGGGGCTTGGGCTGGGGCTGTGGCTAGGGCTAGGGCTACGCCCTTAGTTAGGAATAGTGTGAAGGCCTTAGTTAGGGTCACAGTCAGGGCCTTACTTAGGGTTAGCGTCAGAGCCTACGTTAGGTATAATGTCAGGGCATCAGTTAGAAGTAGTGTCAAGGCCTTAGTGAGGGACAGTATCGGGGCCTCGGTTAGGACGAGCGTCAGAGCTTTTTTTATGTATAATGGCAGGGCGAGAGTTAGGACATCCAGTCCCTTAGACAGGGACACAGGGCCTTAGTTAGGGACAGTATCACAGCCTGAGTTATTAGTAGTGTCAAGGCCTGAGTTAAGGACAGTGTCACGGCAAGGCCTAGGTGGAGCATAAGGGCCTCTGTAGGATCAGCATCAGGGGCTGGGGTTGGGCCTGGGGCTGTGGCTGGGGCTAGGGCTAGGGCTGCGGCTAGGGTGGGACTGGGGCTGGGGCTGGGGCTGAGGCTGGGGCTGGGGCTCGGGCTGGGGCTGAGGCTAGGGCTGGGGCTGGGGCTAGGGCTGGGGCTGGGGCTAGTGCTGGGGCTGGGTCTGGGACTGGGGCTAGGGCTAGGGCTTCGGCTATGGCTGGGGCTGGGGCTGGGTCTGGGACTGGGGCTAGGGCTGGGTCTGGGGCTAGTGCTGGGGCTGGGGCGGGGGCTGGGGCTAGGTTTGGGGCTAGGCTCTTAGTTGGGTATAGGGTCAAGGCCTTACTTAAGGACAGTGTCAGGGCAAAGCATAGGAGGAGCACAAAGGCCTCTATAGGATCAGCATCAGGGGCTGGGTCTGCGGCTGGGGCTGGACCTGGGGCCTTAGTTAGAAATAGTGTCAAGGCCTTAGTTACCACATTGTCAGGGGAAGGCCTAGGAGGATCGCAAGGGCCTCTATAGGATCAGCATAAGGGGCTAGGGCTGTGGCTGGGGCTGGGACTGCGGCTGTGGCTAGGGATAGGGCTGGGGCTGGGGCTGGGGCTGGGGCTTGGGCTGGGGCTAGGGCTGGGGCTGGGGCTGGGGCTGGGCCTGGGGCTGGGGCTAGGTTTAGGGCTAGGGCCTTAGTTAGGAATAGGGCCAAGGCCTTACTTAAGGAATGTATCAGGGCAAGGCCTAGGAGGAGCATTAAGGCCTCTATAGGATCAGCATCAGGGGCTGGGGCTACGGCTGGGGCTGGACCTGGGGCCTTAGTTAGAAATAGTGTCAAGGCCTTAGTTACCACATTGTCAGGGGAAGGCCTAGGAGGATTGCAAGGGCCTCTATAGGATCAGCATAAGGGGCTAGGCCTGGGGCTGAGGCTGGGGCGGGGGTTGGGGCTAGGGCTGGGACTGGGTCTAGGGGTCGGGCTAGGGCTGGGGCCTTAGTTAGTGTCACTGTCAGGACCTTAGTTAGGTTTAGCATCAGAGCTTTCGTTAGGTATAATGACAGGGCCTGAGTTAAGGACAGTGTCAGGGCAAGGCCTAGGAGGAGCATAAGGGCCTCTGTAGGATCAGCATCAGGGGATGGGGTTCGGCCTGGGGCTGGGGCTAGGACTGGGGCTGGGGCTGGGGCTAGGGCTAGGGCTGGGCCTGGGGCTGGGGCTGGGGCTTGGGCTGGGGCTGTGGCTAGGGCTAGGGCTACGCCCTTAGTTAGGAATAGTGTGAAGGCCTTAGTTAGGGTCACAGTCAGGGCCTTACTTAGGGTTAGCGTCAGAGCCTACGTTAGGTATAATGTCAGGGCATCAGTTAGAAGTAGTGTCAAGGCCTTAGTGAGGGACAGTATCGGGGCCTCGGTTAGGACGAGCGTCAGAGCTTTTTTTATGTATAATGGCAGGGCGAGAGTTAGGACATCCAGTCCCTTAGACAGGGACACAGGGCCTTAGTTAGGGACAGTATCACAGCCTGAGTTATTAGTAGTGTCAAGGCCTGAGTTAAGGACAGTGTCACGGCAAGGCCTAGGTGGAGCATAAGGGCCTCTGTAGGATCAGCATCAGGGGCTGGGGTTGGGCCTGGGGCTGTGGCTGGGGCTAGGGCTAGGGCTGCGGCTAGGGTGGGACTGGGGCTGGGGCTGGGGCTGAGGCTGGGGCTGGGGCTCGGGCTGGGGCTGAGGCTAGGGCTGGGGCTGGGGCTAGGGCTGGGGCTGGGGCTAGTGCTGGGGCTGGGTCTGGGACTGGGGCTAGGGCTAGGGCTTCGGCTATGGCTGGGGCTGGGGCTGGGGCTGGGTCTGGGACTGGGGCTAGGGCTGGGTCTGGGGCTAGTGCTGGGGCTGGGGCGGGGGCTGGGGCTAGGTTTGGGGCTAGGCTCTTAGTTGGGTATAGGGTCAAGGCCTTACTTAAGGACAGTGTCAGGGCAAAGCATAGGAGGAGCACAAAGGCCTCTATAGGATCAGCATCAGGGGCTGGGTCTGCGGCTGGGGCTGGACCTGGGGCCTTAGTTAGAAATAGTGTCAAGGCCTTAGTTACCACATTGTCAGGGGAAGGCCTAGGAGGATCGCAAGGGCCTCTATAGGATCAGCATAAGGGGCTAGGGCTGTGGCTGGGGCTGGGACTGCGGCTGTGGCTAGGGATAGGGCTGGGGCTGGGGCTGGGGCTGGGGCTTGGGCTGGGGCTAGGGCTGGGGCTGGGGCTAGTGCTGGGGCTGGGCCTGGGGCTGGGGCTAGGACTGGGGCTAGGGCTAGGGCTGGGGCTAGGGCTGGGGCTGAGGCTGGGGCTAGGTTTAGGGCTAGGCCCTTAGTTCGGTATAGGGTCAAGGCCTTACTTAAGGACAGTGTCAGGGCAAGGCCTAGGACGAGCACAGAGGCCTCTATAGGATCAGCATCAGGGGATGGGGCTGCGGCCGGGGCTGGACCTGGGGCCTTAGTTAGAAATAGTGTCAAGGCCTTAGTTACCACATTGTCAGGGGAAGGCCTACGAGGATCGCAAGGGCCTCTATAGGATCAGCATAAGGGGCTGGGGCTGGGGCTGGGGCGGGGGTTGGGGCTAGGGCTGGGACTGCGGCTGCGGCTAGGGCTAGGGCTGGGGCTGGGGCTGAGGCTGGGGCTGGGGCTGGGTCTAGGGCTGGGGCTGGGGCTAGTGCTGGGGCTGGGGCTGGGGCTGGGACTGGGGCTAGGCCTAGGGCTTCAGCCACGGCTGGGGCTGGGGCTGGGGCTGAGGCTGAGGCTAGTGCTGGGGCTGGGGCAGGGGATGGGGCTGTGACTAGGGCTAGGGCTAGGGCTGGGGATAGGGCTGGGGCTGGGGCTGGGGCTAGCTTTAGGGCTAGGCTCTTAGTTGGGTATAGGGTCAAGGCCTTACATAAGGACAGTGTCAGGGCACAGCATAGGTGGAGCACAAAGGCCTCTATAGGATAAGCATAAGGGGCTAGGAATGGGGCTGGGGCTGGGGTGGGGGTTGGGGCTAGGGCTGGGGCTGTGGCTGTGGCTTGGGCTCGGGCTGGGGCTCGGGCTGGGGCTGGGGCTGGGGCTGGGGCTGGGGCTAGGGCTGGGTCTGGGGCTACTGCTGGGGCTGGGGCTGGGGCTGAGGCTGGGGCTGGGGCTGGGGCTGGAGCTGGGGCTGGAGCTAGGGCTGGGGCTGGGGCTAGGTTTAGGGCTAGGGCTTTAGTTAGGAATAGGGTCAAGGCCTTACTTAAGGACTGTGTCAGGGCAAGGCCTACGAGGAGCATAAAGGCCTCTATAGGATCAGCATCAGGGGCTGGGGCTGCGGCTGGGGCTGGACCTGGGGCCTTAGTTAGAAATAGTGTCAAGGCCTTAGTTACCACATTGTCAGGGGAAGGCCTAGGAGGATCGCAAGGGCCTCTATAGGATCAGCATAGGGGCTAGGAATGGGGCTGGGGCTGGGGCGGGGGTTGGGGCTGGGGCTGGGGCTACGGCTGGGGCTAGGGCTGGGGCTGGGGCTAGGGCTGGGGCGGGGGCTGGGGCGGGGGCTGGGGCTGGGACTGGGGTTAGGGCTGGGGCTGGGGCTGGGGCTAGTGCTGGGGCTGGGGCTGGGGCTGGGGCTAGTGCTGGGGCTGGGGCTGGGGCTGGACCTGGGGCCTTAGTTAGAAATAGTGTCAAGGCCTTAGTTACCACATTGTCAGGGGAAGGCCTAGGAGGATCGCAAGGGCCTCTATAGGATCAGCATAAGGGGCTAGGAATGGGGCTGGGGCTGGGGCTGGGGTGGGGCTTGGGGCTAGGACTGGGACTGCGGCTGTGGCTAGGGCTAGGGCTGGGGCTGGGGCTTGGGCTCGGGCTGGGGCTAGGGATGGGTCTGGGGCTAGGGTTGGGTCTCGGGCTACTGCTGGGGCTGGGGCTGGGGCTGGGGCTGGGGCTGGGGCTGGGGCTGGAGCTAGGGCTGGGGCTGGGGCTTGGGCTAGGTTTAGGGCTAGGGCCTTAGTTAGGAATAGGGCCAAGGCCTTACTTAAGGAATGTGTCAGGGCAAGGCCTAGGAGGAGCATAAAGGCCTCTATAGGATCAGCATCAGGGGCTGGGGCTGCGCCTGGGGCTGGACCTGGGGCCTTAGTTAGAAATAGTGTCAAGGCCTTAGTTACCACATTGTCAGGGGAAGGCCTACGAGGATCGCAAGGGCCTCTATAGGATCAGCATAAGGGGCTAGGAATGGGGCTGGGGCTAGGGCTGGGGCTGGGGCTAGTGCTGGGGCTGTGATTGGGGCTAGGGCTAGGGCTGGGGCTGGGGCTGTGACTGGGGCTGGGGCTGAGGTTAGGGCTGGGGCTGGGGCTAAGGCTGGGGCTGGGGCTAGTGCTGGGGCTGGGGCTGGGACTGGGGCTAGGGCTAGGGCTAGGGCTAGGGCTAGGGCTTCGGCTACGGCTGGGGCTGGGGCTGGGGCTGCGGCTGAGGCTAAGGCTAGGGCTGGGTGTGGGCCTAGTGCTGGGGCTGGGGCAGGGGCTGGGGCTGGGGCTGCGACTAGGGCTAGGGCTAGGGCTGGGGATAGGGCTGGGGCTGGGGCTGGGGCTGGGGCTAGGTTTAGGGCTAGGCTCTTAGTTGGGTATAGGGTCAAGGCCTTACATAAGGACAGTGTCAGTGCAAAGCATAGGTGGAGCACAAAGGCCTCTATAGGATCAGCATCAGGGGCTGGGTCTGCGGCTGGGGCTGGACCTGGGGCCTTAGTTAGAAATAGTGTCAAGGCCTTAGTTACCACATTGTCAGGGGAAGGCCTAGGAGGATCGCAAGGGCCTCTATAGGATCAGCATAAGGGGCTGGGGCTGGGGCTGGGACTGCGGCTGTGGCTAGGGATAGGGCTGGGGCTGGGGCTTGGCCTTGGGCTGGGGCTGGAGCTAGGGCTGGGGCTGGGGCTGGGACTGGGGCTGGGACTGGGGCTAGGGCTAGGGCTAGGGCTGGGGCTGGGGCTGGGGCTGGGACTGGGGCTGGGGCTGGAGCTAGGGCTGGGGCTGGCGCTGGGGCTAGGTTTAGGCCTAGGGCCTTAGTTAGGAATAGGGTCAAGGCCTTACTTAATGACTGTGTCAGGGCAAGGCCTAGGAGGAGCATAAAGGCCTCTATAGGATCAGCATCAGGGACTAGGGCTGGGGCTGGGGCTAGGGCTGGGACTGCGGCTGAAGCTAGGGCTAGGGCTGGGGCTGGGGCTTGGGCTAGGGCTGGGGCTGGGGCTTGGGCTAGGGCTGGGGCTGGGGCTTGGACTCGGGCTGGGGCTGGGGCTACGGCTGGGGCTAGGGCTGGGGCTGGGGCTAGTGCTGGGGCTGGGGCTGGGGCTGGGGCTGGGGCTGGGGCTGGGACTGGGGCTAAGGCTAGGGCTGCGGCTAGGGCTGGGGCTGGGGCTGGGGATGGGACTGGGTCTAGGGCTGGGGCTGGGGCTGGGGCTGGGGCTGGGGCTAGGTTTAGGGCTAGGCCCTTAGTTAAGAATAGGGTCAAGGCCTTACTTAAGGACTGTGTCAGGGCAAGGCCTAGGAGGAGCATAAAGGCCTCTATAGGATCAGCATCAGGGGCTGGGGCTGCGGCTGGGGCTGGACCTGGGGCCTTAGTTAGAAATAGTGTCAAGGCCTTAGTTACCACATTGTCAGGGGAAGGCCTAGGAGGATCATAAGAGCCTCTATAAGATCAGCATCAGGGGCTAGGGCTGGGGCTAGGGCTAGGGCTGGGGTTGGGGCTGGGGCTGGAGCTGGGGCTAGGGGTCGGGCTAGGGCTGGGGCCTTAGTTAGTGTCACTGTCAGGGCCTTAGTTAGGTTTAGCATCAGAGCTTTCGTTAGGTATAATGACAGGGCCTGAGTTAGTAGTAGTGTCAAGGCCTGAGTTAAGGACAGTGTCATGGCAAGGCCTAGGAGGAGCATAAGGGCCTCTGTAGGATCAGCATCAGGGGCTGGTGTTGGGCCTGGGGCTGTGGCTGGGGCTAGGGCTAGGGCTAGGTCTGGGGCTGGGGCTGGGGCTAGTGCTGGGGCTGGGGCTGGGGCTGTGACTGGGGCTAGGGCTAGGGCTGCGGCTAGGGTGGGGCTGGGGCTGGGGCTGGGGCTGAGGCTGGGGCTCGGGCTGGGGCTGAGGCTGGGGCTCGGGCTGGGGCTGAGGCTAGGGCTGGGGCTTGGGCTAGGGCTGGGGCTGGGGCTAGTGCTGGGGCTGGGTCTGGGACTGGGGCTAGGGCTAGGGCTTCGGCTATGGCTGGGGCTGGGGCTGGGGCTGAGGCTGAGGCTAAGGCTAGGGCTGGGTCTGGGGCTAGTGCTGGGGCTGGGGCGGGGGCTGGGGCTGGGGCTGCGACTAGGGCTGGGGCTAGGGCTGGTGATAGGGCTGGGGCTGGGGCTAGGTTTGGGGCTAGGCTCTTAGTTGGGTATAGGGTCAAGGCCTTACTTAAGGACAGTGTCAGGGCAAAGCATAGGAGGAGCACAAAGGCCTCTATAGGATCAGCATCAGGGGATGGGGCTGCGGCTGGGGCTGGACCTGGGGCCTTAGTTAGAAATAGTGTAAAGGCCTTAGTTACCACATTGTCAGGGGAAGGCCTAGGAGGATCGCAAGGGCCTCTATAGGATCAGCATAAGGGGCTAGGGCTGTGGCTGGGGCTGGGACTGCGGCTGTGGCTAGGGATAGGGCTGGGGCTGGGGCTGGGGCTTGGGCTGGGGCTAGGGCTGGGGCTGGGGCTAGTGCTGGGGCTGGGCCTGGGGCTGGGGCTAGGACTGGGGCTAGGGCTATGGCTGGGGCTAGGGCTGGGGCTGAGGCTGGGGCTAGGTTTAGGGCTAGGCCCTTAGTTAGGTATAGGGTCAAGGCCTTACTTAAGGACAGTGTCAGGGCAAGGCCTAGGACGAGCACAGAGGCCTCTATAGGATCAGCATCAGGGGATGGGGCTGCGGCCGGGGCTGGACCTGGGGCCTTAGTTAGAAATAGTGTCAAGGCCTTAGTTACCACATTGTCAGGGGAAGGCCTACGAGGATCGCAAGGGCCTCTATAGGATCAGCATAAGGGGCTGGGGCTGGGGCTGGGGCGGGGGTTGGGGCTAGGGCTGGTACTGCGGCTGCGGCTAGGGCTGGGGCTGGGGCTGGGGCTGAGGCTAGGGCTGGGGCTGGGGCTGGGGCTGGGGCTAGTGCTGGGGCTGGGGCTGGGGCTGGGACTGGGGCTAGGGCTAGGGCTTCAGCTACGGCTGGGGCCGGGGCTGGGGCTGAGGCTGAGGCTAGTGCTGGGGCTGGGGCAGGGGATGGGGCTGTGACTAGGGCTAGGGCTAGGGCTGGGGATAGGGCTGGGGCTGGGGCTAGCTTTAGGGCTAGGCTCTTAGTTGGGTATAGGGTCAAGGCCTTACATAAGGACAGTGTCAGGGCAAAGCATAGGAGGAGCACAAAGGCCTCTATAGGATCAGCATAAGGGGCTAGGAATGGGGCTGGGGCTGGGGTGGGGGTTGGGGCTAGGGCTGGGGCTGTGGCTGTGGCTTGGGCTCGGGCTGGGGCTAGGGCTGGGGCTGGGGCTACTGCTGGGGCTGGGGCTAGGGCTGGGTCTGGGGCTACTGCTGGGGCTGGGGCTGGGGCTGAGGCTGGGGCTGGGGCTGGGGCTGGAGCTAGGGCTGGGGCTGGGGCTAGGTTTAGGGCTAGGGCCTTAGTTAGGAATAGGGTCAAGGCCTTACTTAAGGACTGTGTCAGGGCAAGGCCTAGGAGGAGCATAAAGGCCTCTATAGGATCAGCATCAGGGGCTGGGGCTGCGGCTGGGGCTGGACCTGGGGCCTTAGTTAGAAATAGTGTCAAGGCCTTAGTTACCACATTGTCAGGGGAAGGCCTAGGAGGATCGCAAGGGCCTCTATAGGATCAGCATAGGGGCTAGGAATGGGGCTGGGGCTGGGGCGGGGGTTGGGGCTGGGGCTTGGGCTACGGCTGGGTCTAGGGCTGGGGCTGGGGCTAGGGCTGGGGCGGGGGCTGGGGCTGGGGCTGGGGCTGGGGCTAGTGCTGGGGCTGGGGCTGGGGATGGACCTGGGGCCTTAGTTAGAAATAGTGTCAAGGCCTTAGTTACCACATTGTCAGGGGAAGGCCTAGGAGGATCGCAAGGGCCTCTATAGGATCAGCATAAGGGGCTAGGAATGGGGCTGGGGCTGGGGCTGGGGTGGGGGTTGGGGCTAGGACTGGGACTGCGGCTGTGGCTAGGGCTAGGGCTGGGGCTAGGGATGGGTCTGGGGCTAGGGTTGGGTCTGGGGCTACTGCTGGAGCTGGGGCTGGGGCTGGGGCTGGGGCTGCGGCTGCGGCTGGGGCTGGAGCTAGTGCTGGGGCTGGGGCTTGGGCTAGGTTTAGGGCTAGGGCCTTAGTTAGGAATAGGGCCAAGGCGTTACTTAAGGAATGTGTCAGGGCAAGGCCTAGGAGGAGCATAAAGGCCTCTATAGGATCAGCATCAGGGGCTGGGGCTGCGGCTGGGGCTGGACCTGGGGCCTTAGTTAGAAATAGTGTCAAGGCCTTAGTTACCACATTGTCAGGGGAAGGCCTACGAGGATCGCAAGGGCCTCTATAGGATCAGCATAAGGGGCTAGGAATGGGGCTGGGGCTAGGGCTGGGGCTGGGGCTAGTGCTGGGGCTGTGATTGGGGCTAGGGCTGGGGCTGGGGCTAAGGCTGGGGCTGGGGCTAGTGCTGGGGCTGGGGCTGGGACTGGGGCTAGGGCTAGGGCTAGGGCTTCGGCTACGGCTGGGGCTGGGGCTGGGGCTGCGGCTGAGGCTAAGGCTAGGGCTGGGTGTGGGCCTAGTGCTGGGGCTGGGGCAGGGGCTGGGGCTGGGGCTGCGACTAGGGCTAGGGCTAGGGCTAGGGCTGGGTTTAGGGCTGGGGCTGGGGCTAGGTTTGGGGCTAGGCTCTTAGTTGGGTATAGGGTCAAGGCCTTACATAAGGACAGTGTCAGAGCAAAGCATAGGAGGAGCACAAAGGCCTCTATAGGATCAGCATCAGGGGATGGGGCTGAGGCTGCGGCTGGACCTGGGGCCTTAGTTAGAAATAGTGTAAAGGCCTTAGTTACCACATTGTCAGGGGAAGGCCTAGGAGGATCGCAAGGGCCTCTATAGGATCAGCATAAGGGGCTAGGGCTGGGGCTGGGACTGCGGCTGTGGCTAGGGATAGGGCTGGGCCTCGGGCTACGGCTGGGGCTGGGGCTGGGGCTACTGCTGGGGCTGGGGCTAGTGCTGGGGCTAGGGATAGGACTGGGGCTAGGGCTAGGGTTAGGGCTGGGGCTGGGGCTGGGGCTGGGGCTGGGCCTGGGGCTGGGGCTGGGGCTAGGTTTAGGGCTAGGGCCTTAGTTAGGAATAGGGCCAAGGCGTTACTTAAGGAATGTATCAGGGCAAGGCCTAGGAGGAGCATTAAGGCCTCTATAGGATCAGCATCAGGGGCTGGGGCTGCGGCTGGGGCTGGACCTGGGGCCTTAGTTAGAAATAGTGTCAAGGCCTTAGTTACCACATTGTCAGGGGAAGGCCTAGGAGGATTGCAAGGGCCTCTATAGGATCAGCATAAGGGGCTAGGCCTGGGGCTGAGGCTGGGGCGGGGGTTGGGGCTAGGGCTGGGACTGGGTCTAGGGGTCGGGCTAGGGCTGGGGCCTTAGTTAGTGTCACTGTCAGGACCTTAGTTAGGTTTAGCATCAGAGCTTTCGTTAGGTATAATGACAGGGCCTGAGTTAAGGACAGTGTCAGGGCAAGGCCTAGGAGGAGCATAAGGGCCTCTGTAGGATCAGCATCAGGGGATGGGGTTCGGCCTGGGGCTGGGGCTAGGACTGGGGCTGGGGCTGGGGCTGGGGCTAGGGCTGGGCCTGGGGCTGGGGCTGGGGCTGGGGCTTGGGCTGGGGCTGTGGCTAGGGCTAGGGCTACGCCCTTAGTTAGGAATAGTGTGAAGGCCTTAGTTAGGGTCACAGTCAGGGCCTTACTTAGGGTTAGCGTCAGAGCCTACGTTAGGTATAATGTCAGGGCATCAGTTAGAAGTAGTGTCAGGGCCTTAGTGAGGGACAGTATCGGGGCCTCGGTTAGGACGAGCGTCAGAGCTTTTTTTATGTATAATGGCAGGGCCAGAGTTAGGACATCCAGTCCCTTAGACAGGGACACTGTCAGGGCCTTAGTTAGGGACAGTATCACAGCCTGAGTTATTAGTAGTGTCAAGGCCTGAGTTAAGGACAGTGTCAGGGCAAAGCATAGGAGGAGCACAAAGGCCTCTATAAGATCAGCATCAGGGGCTGGGGCTGCGGCTGGGGCTGGACCTGGGGCCTTAGTTAGAAATAGTGTCAAGGCCTTAGTTACCACATTGCAGGGGAAGGCCTAGGAGGATCGCAAGGGCCTCTATAGGATCAGCATAAGGAGCTAGGAATGGGGCTGGGGCTGGTGTGGGGGTTGGGCTAGGGCTGGAGCTAGGGCTGGGGCTGGGGCTAGGGCTGGGTCTGGGGCTACTGCTGGGGCTGGGGCTGGGGCTGGGGCTGGGGCTGGGGCTGGAGCTAGGGCTGGGGCTGCGGCTGGGGCTGGGGCTGGGGCTGGAGCTAGGGCTGGGGCTGCGGCTGGGGCTAGGTTTAGGGCTAGGGCCTTAGTTAGAAATAGTGTCAAGGCCTTAGTTACCCCATTGACAGGGGAAGGCCTAGGAGGATCGCAAGGGCCTCTATAGTATCAGCATAAGGGGCTAGGAATGGGGCTGGGGCTGGGGCGGGGGTTGGGGCTGGGGCTTGGGCTCTGGCTGGGGCTAGGGCTGGGGCTGGGGCCACGCCTGGGGCTGGGGCTAGTGCTGGGGCTGGGGCTGGGGCTGTGACTGGGGCTAGGGCTAGGGCTGCGGCTAGGGCTGGGGCTGGGGCTGGGGCTGGGGCTGGGGCTGGGGCTGGGGCTAGGACTAGGGCTTCGGCTACGAATGGGGCTGGGGCTGAGGCTAAGGCTAGGGCTGGGTCTGGGGCTAGTGCTGGGGCTGGGGCGGGGGCTGGGGCTGGGGCTGCGACTAGGGCTAGGCCTGGGGCTAGGACTGGGGCTGGGGCTAGGGCTGGGGCTGGGGCTAGTGCTGGGGCTGGGTTTGGGACTGGGGCTAGGGCTTCGGCTACGGCTGGGGCTGGGGCTGTGACTAGGGCTAGGGCTAGGGCTGGGGATAGGGCTGGGGCTGGGGCTGGGGCTGGGGCTAGGTTTAGGGCTAGGCTCTTAGTTGGGTATAGGGTCAAGGCCTTACATAAGGACAGTGTCAGTGCAAAGCATAGGAGGAGCACAAAGTCCTCTATAGGATCAGCATCAGGAGATGGGGCTGAGGCTGGGGCTGGACCTGGGGCCTTAGTTAGAAATAGTGTCAAGGCCTTAGTTACCACATTGTCAGGGGAAGGCCTACGAGGATCGCAAGGGCCTCTATAGGATCAGCATAAGCGGCTGGGGCTGGGGCTGGGACTGGGGCTGGGGCTGGTGCTAGGGCTGGGGCTGGCGCTGGGGCTAGGTTTAGGCCTAGGGCCTTAGTTAGGAATAGGGTCAAGGCCTTACTTAAGGACTGTGTCAGGGCAAGGCCTAGGAGGAGCATAAAGGCCTCTATAGGATCAGGGGCTGGGGCTGCGGCTGGGGCTGGACCTGGGGCCTTAGTTAGAAATAGTGTCAAGGCCTTAGTTACCACATTGTCAGGGGAAGGCCTAGGAGGATCATAAGGGCCTCTATAGGATCAGCATCAGGGACTAGGGCTGGGGCTGGGGCTAGGGCTGGGACTGCGGCTGCGGCTAGGGCTGGGGCTGGGGCTTGGGCTAGGGCTGGGGCTGGGGCTTGGACTCGGGCTGGGGCTACGGCTGGGGCTAGGGCTGGGGCTGGGGCTAGGGCTGGGGCTGGGGCTAGTGCTGGGGCTGGGGCTGTGGCTGGGGCTGGGGCTGGGGCTGGGGCTGGGACTGGGGCTAGGGCTAGGGCTAGGGCTGCGGCTAGGGCTGGGGCTGGGGCTGGGGCTGGGGCTGGGACTGGGACTGGGTCTAGGGCTGGGGCTGGGGCTGGGCCTGGGCCTGGGGCTGGGTCTGGGTCTGGGGCTGGGGCTAGGTTTAGGGCTAGGGCCTTAGTTAGGAATAGGGCCAAGGCCTTACTTAAGGAATGTGTCAGGGCAAGGCCTAGGAGGAGCATTAAGGCCTCTATAGGATCAGCATCAGGGGCTGGGGCTGCGGCTGGGGCTGGACCTGGGGCCTTAGTTAGAAATAGTGTCAAGGCCTTAGTTACCACATTGTCAGGGGAAGGCCTAGGAGGATCATAAGGGCCTCTATAGGATCAGCATCAGGCGCTAGGGCTGGGGCTGGGGCTAGGGCTGGGGTTGGGGCTAGGGCTGGAGTTGGGGCTAGGGGTCGGGCTAGGGCTGGGGCCTTAGTTAGTGTCACTGTCAGGACCTTAGTTAGGTTTAGCATCAGAGCTTTCATTAGGTATAATGACAGGGCCTGAGTTAGCAGTAGTGTCAAGGCCTCAGTTAAGGACAGTGTCAGGGCAAGGCCTAGGAGGAGCATAAGGGCCTCTGTAGGATCAGCATCAGGGGATGGGGTTCGGCCTGGTGCTGTGGCTGTGGCTGGGGCTTGGGCTGGGGCTGCGGCTAGGGCTACGCCCTTAGTTAGGAATAGTGTGAAGGCCTTAGTTAGGGTCACAGTCAGGGCCTTAATTAGGGTTAGCTTCAGAGCCTACGTTAGGTATAATGTCAGGGCATCAGTTAGAAGTAGTGTCAGGGCCTTAGTGAGGGACAGTATCGGGGCCTTGGTTAGGACGGGCGTCAGAGCTTTTTTTATGTATAATGGCAGGGCCAGAGTTAGGACATCCAGTCCCTTACACAGGGACACTGTCAGGGCCTTAGTTAGGGACAGTATCACAGCCTGAGTTATTAGTAATGTCAAGGCCTGAGTTAAGGACAGTGTCAGGGCAAGGCCTAGGAGGAGCATAAGGGCCTCTGTACGATCAGGATCAGGGGCTGGCGCTGTGGCCGGGGCCTTAGTTAGAAATAGCGTCAAGTCCTTAGTTAAGGACAGTGTCAGGGCAAGGCCTAGGAGCTTCATAAGGGCCTCTGTAGGATAAGCATCTGGAGCTGGAGCTGATTCTGGGGCTGGGGCTCGGGCTAGGCCTGGGTCTGTAGCTGGGAAACTCAGTCATGGTTCCAGAAAAAGAAAACTGGATCAGGATGGAAAATGACATTTTCATACCGTTCGGACAGTAGGTGAAGGTTGAAGTGGGGCTGAGTATTAAACTATAATGTGGACATCAGGATTTCTTCATTTAGGGGTTATGTGCTGGTGCCTTGGGCAAAACACACTGAGCATTTTGTGTCAAGGGGCAAATGTGAGTACTTTTTGACATTATTGCAACTTTTCTGTACATTTTAAATTACTGGAAAGTAAATTACTTTTCTAGACAACCATGTCAGGATCATGCCAGAAAATCAGAGAAGACAGACATCAAATTTTTCTTACACAGGCCAAGACTTACCCAGACCACGTTCAACCAAAGTTGTGATACTTATTTCCCTTGTAGGAGTCCGCACGGTATTAAGAGGCACCGTGGGAAGAGTGTATTAGTAGCTACCATGTCGTGGGTCCTGTGGATCACCTGGGGGGCAGTAGAAACGGTGAGATTTTAGTCTTGCAATTTTTCACATTACTTCAAAAAATATGTTAAAAAATAAATTCAGTAAAGTTGCAAAATATGCACTCAATATACACAAATCAGTTTCGTTTCTATACACTAATAATGAACCACCAGCAAGAAACATTAAGAAAACAATCCCATTTACAATTCCATCCAAAAGAACGAACTATTTAGCAATAAATTTAACCAAGGACACGAAAGACCTATACTCAGAAAATCATAAAGCACTGGTAAAGAAACTGAAGGCACAATAGGAAACAGTATTCCATGCTCATGCGTCAGAAAAATTACTATTATTAAAATGTTTGGGAGAGGGGGAAGGTGGCGGAAGAGTAAGACACGCAGATCACCTTCCTCTCCACAGATACATCAGAAATACAGCTACACGGGGAACCACCCCTACAGAACACCTACTGAACGCTGGCAGAAGACCTCAGACCTCCCAAAGGGCAAGAAACTCCCCACGGGGCTTCCCTGGTGGCGCAGTGGTTCAGAGTCCGCCTGCCGATGCAGGGGACACGGGTTCGTGCCCCGGGCCGGGAAGATCCCACATGCCGCGGAGCGGCTGGGCCCGTGAGCCATGGCCGCTGAGCCTGCGCGTCCGGAGCCTGTGCTCCGCAACGGGAGAGGCCACAACAGTGAGAGGCCCGTGTACCGAAAAAAAAAAGAAAGAAAAGAAAAGAAACTCCCCACGTACCTGGGTAGGGCAAAAGAAAACAGAATAAACAGAGACAAAAGGATAGGGCCGGGTCCTGCACCCGTGGGAGGGAGCCGTGAAGGAGAAACGGTTTCCACACACTAGGAGCCCCTTCGCGGGCGGAGACTGCGGGTGGCGGAGGGGGAAAGCTTCGGAGCCGCGGAGGAGACCGCAGCCACAGGGGTACGGAGGGCAAAGCAGAGAGATTCCCGCACAGAGGACCGGTGCCGACCGCCACTCACCAGCCCGAGAGGCTTGTTCTCCTCACCCGCCGGGGCGGGCGGGGCTGGGAGCTGAGGCTCGGGCTTCAGTCAGAGCGCTGGCGGCGTGAACACAGCCTGAAGGGAGTTAGTGCGCCACGGCCGGCCGGGAGGGAGTCCGGGGAAAAGTCTGGAGCTGCCGAAGAGGCAGGAGACTTTTCCTTCCCTCTTTGTTTCCTGGTGCGTGAGGAGAGGGGATTCAGAGCGCCGCTGAAAGGAGGAGCTCCAGAGACGGGCGCGAGGCGCGCCTGAAAGCGCAGACCCCAGAGACGGGCGTGGGACGCTGGGGCTGCTGCTGCCACCACCAAGAAGCCCGTGTGCGAGCGCAGGTCACTCTCTACACCTCCCCTCCTGGGAGCCTGTGCTGCCCGCCACCGCCACGGTCCCGGGCTCCACAGACAACATCCCCGGGAGAACGCACGGGCGCGCCTCGGGCTGACGCAACGTCACGCCGGCCTCCGCCGACGCACGCTCGCCCCGCCTCCGTGCCCCTCCCTCCCCCGCGGCCTGAGGGAACCAGAGCGCCCGAATCAGCGGCTCCTTTAACCCCGTCCTGTCTGAGCGAAGAACAGACGTCCTCCGGCGACCTACACGCAGAGGCGGGGCCGAATCCAAAGCCGAGCCCCGGGAGCTGTGCGAACAGAGAAGAGAAAGGGGACTCTCTCCCAGCAGCCTCAGAAGCAGCGGATTAAAGCTCCGCAATCAACTTGATGTACCCTGCGTCTGTGGAATACCTGAAGAGACAACGAATCATCCCAAATTGAGGAGGTGGACTTTGAGAGCAAGATTTATGATTTTTTTCCCCTTTCCCTCTTTTTGTGAGTGTGTACGTGTATGCTTCTGTGTGAAATTTTGTCTGTAGACCTTTGCTTTCACCATTTGTCCTAGGGTTCTATCCGCCCGTTTTTTGGGGGTTTTGTTTTTCTTACTTAAAAAATTTTTTCTTAATAATTCTTTATTTTAATAACTTTATTTTATTTGACCTTACTTTATTTTCTTTTATCCTCTTTCTTTCTTTCTTTCTTTCTTTCTACTTTTTCTCCCTTTTATTCTGAGCCGTGTGGATGAAAGGCTCTTGGTGCTGCAGCCAGGAGTCAGTGCTGTGCCTCTGAGGTGGGAGAGCCAACTTCAGGACACGGGTCCAAAAGAGACCTCCGAGCTCCACGTAATATCCAACGGCGAAAATCTCCCAGAGATCTCCATCTCAACACCAACACCCAGCTTATCTCAATGACCAGCAAGCTACAGTGCTGGACTCCCTATGCCAAACAACTAGCAAGACAGGAACACAACCCCACCCATTAGCAGAGAGGCTGCCTAAAATCATAATAAGTCCAAGACACCCCAAAACGCACCACCAGACGTGGACCTGCCCACCAGAAAGACAAGATCCAGCCTCATCCACCAGAACACAGGCACCCTCCACCAGGAAGCCTACACAACCCACTGAACCAACTTTAGCCACTGGGGACAGACACCAAAAACGACGGGAACTACGAACCTGCAGCCTGCAAAAAGGAGACCCCCAAGCACAGTAAGAGAAGCCAAATGAGAAGACAGAAAAACACACAGCAGATGAAGGAGCAAGATGAAAACCCACCAGACCTAACAAATGAAGAGGAAATAGGCAGTCTCCCTGAAAAAGAATTCAGAATAATGATAGTAAAGATGATCCAAAATCTTGGAAATGGAATAGAGAAAATGCAAGAAACATTTAACAAGGACCTAGAAGAACTAAAGATGAAACAAGCAACGATGAACAACACAATAAAAGAAATTAAAAATACTCTAGAAGGGATCAATAGCAGAATAACTGAGGCAGAAGAACGGATAAGTGACCTGGAAGATAAAATAGTGGAAATAACTACTGCAGAGCAGAATAGAGAAAAAAGAATGAAAAGAACTGTGGACAGTCTCAGAGACCTCTGGGACAACATTAAACGCACCAACATTTGAATTATAGGGGTTCCAGAAGAAGAAGAGAAAAGGAAAGGGACTGAGAAAATATTTGAAGAGATTATAGTTGAAAACTTCCCTAATATGGGAAAGGAAATAGTTACTCAAGTCCAGGAAGCACAGAGAGTACCATACAGGATAAATCCAAGGAGAAACATGCCAAGGCACATATTAATCAAACTGTCAAAAATTAAATGCAAAGAAAACATATTAAAAGCAGCAAGGGAAAAACAACACATAACACACAAGGGAATCCCCATAAGGTTAACAGCTGATCTTTCAGCAGAAACTCTGCAAGCCAGAAGGGACTGGCAAGACATATTTAAAGTGATGAAGGAGAACAACCTACAGCCAAGATTACTCTACCCAGCAAGGATCTCATTCAGATTGGATGGAGAAATTAAAACCTTCACAGACAAGCAAAAGCTGAGAGAGTTCAGCACCACCAAACCAGCTTTACAACAAATGCTAAAGGATCTTCTCTAGGCAAGAAACACAAGAGAAGGAAAAGACCTATAATAACAGACCCACGCACATATGGTCACCTTATCTTTGATAAAGTGGCAGGAATGTACAGTGGAGAAAGGACAGCCTCTTCAATAAGTGGTGCTGGGAAAACTGGACAGGTACGTGTAAAAGTAGGAGATTAGATCTTCCCTAACACCATACACAAAAATAAGCTCAAAATGGACTAAAGACCTAAATGTAAGGCCAGACACTATCAAACTCTTAGGGGAAAAACATAGGCAGAACACTCTATGACATAAATCACATCAAGATCCTATCTGACCCACCTCCTAGAGAAATGGAAATAAAAACAAAAATAAACAAATGGGACCTAATGAAACTTCAAAGCTTTTGCACAGCAAAGGAAACCATAAACAAGATGAAAAGACAACCCTCAGAATGGGAGAAAATATTTGCAAATGAAGCAACTGACAAAGGATTAATCTCCATAATTTACAAGTAGCTCATGCAGCTCAATAACAAAAAAACAAACAACCCAATCCAAAAATGGGCAGAAGACCTAGACATTTCACCAAAGAAGATATACAGACTGCCAACAAACACACGAAAGAATGCTCAACATCATTAATGATTAGAGAAATGCAAATCAAAACTAGAATGAGATATCACCTCACACCAGTCAGAATGGCCATCATGAAAAAATCTAGAAACAATAAATGTTGGAGAGGATGTGGAGAAAAATGAACACTCTTGCACTGCTGGTGGGAATGTGAATTGGCACAGCCACTATGGCGAACAGTATGGAGGTTCCTTAACAAACTACAAATAGAACTACCATATGACCCAGCAGTCCAACTACTGCGCATATACCCTGAGAAAACCATAATTCAAAAAGAGTCATGTACCAAAATGTTCATTGCAGCTCTATTTACAATAGCCCGGAGATGGAATCAACCTAAGTGTCCATCATCAGATGAATGGATAAAGAAGCTGGGGCTCATATATACAATGGAATATTACTCAGCCACAAAAAGAAACGAAATTGAGCTATTTGTAATGAGGTGGATGGAGCTAGAGTCTGTCATACAGAGTGAAGTCAGTCAGAAAGAGAAAGACAAATACCGTATGCTGACACATATATATGGAATTTAAGGAAAAAAATGTCATGAAGAACCTAGGGTTAAGACAGGAATAAAGACACAGACCTACTAGAGAATGGACTTGAGGATATGGGGAGGGGGAAGGGTAAGCTGTGACAAAGTGAGAGAGTGGCTTGGACATATATACACTACCAAATGTAAAATAGATAGCTAGTGGGAAGCAGCCGCATAGCACAGGGAGATCAGCTTAGTGCTTTGTGACCACCTAGACGGGTGGGATAGGGAGGGTGGGAGGGAGGGAGACGCAAGAGGGAAGAGATATGGGAACATATGTATATGTTTTACCGATTCACTTTGTTATAAAGCAGAAACTAACACACCATTGTAAAGCAATTATACTCCAATAAAGTTGTAAAAAAATGTTTATTCTACCTAAAGCCATCAACAACCAGTGCCTGGAAAACTAGACAACGGACTCCAAAGAACGACAGTGGTCACCATCTACACTGCATATAAAGCTAACTAAAAGCACACAGTATTCCACATTAAACTCTTTCTCTCCTGAGTCCCCTGAAGATGCACCCCACCCAGCCAGCAGTCCGTTGCACAGGAAGATTCTCCACACTTGCTCATTTTTTCCTCTTGCAGAGTCTCCTCACCAGTGGCTCCTGAGAAAACCCAGCTCCTGTCAGTGTGGACAATGCCTCATGTTCCAGAAACCTAAGCCCTGACAGGAGACAAAGCTCCCGTCTGCTTGTCACAGAGCAAAGTCTGTGGGCAGGGTGCACCTGTGCCCCCAGGGTCAGACAGGTTGGTTTGGCGCCCCCTGTGGGACGTGAGAAAAGTGCCGGGAGTGCCGCACTCACAAACCCAGAGGCCTCATCCGGAAGGCAGTTCTGCTGTATATACTAAGTTTGGAAATCCAAACTGAAATGGAGCCAAGTGTCTCACTGTATCTTCTCTAAAATTGGTTAAGGAGCAATTAATTACAAACCATATGTAATGAAATGAATGTAGACACAAACTTTACAACTTAAACCAAAATTCACTCAAAATTGCCCATAGACAAATTTAAATTACCAAACTATAAAAATCCTAGACAAAAAAAGATAATCTACATGACTTTGGGTCTGGTGACCTTATTCAGAAAACAGGAAGACAAACCACAAACTGCAAGAAACTATTTCCAAAACACATATCTGTTAAAGGATTTGTACTCAAATTATGCCAACAGCGCCATTAAAATTTAGTAAAGATTGAAACACACACCTAGCCCAGGAAGATAAACAGGCAGTAAGTAAGCATACAAGAATATACTCAAGATGCTGGTGGAATGCATGTACAACCAACTTTGGAAGACAGTTTGGCAGTTTTTTCCAAATCTAAAAAGTCTCACCTTAGGATCCAAGAAGTGTACCTCTTGTATTTAGACAACTGCTTTGAAAAACTGTGTTCAAACCAAAACTAGCATCAAGTAATGCACAGCAGCTCTATTCATAATGGCTAAAAACTTAAGATATCAGGATGTCCTTCTGTAGATGAATTCATAAGCAAATTAGGGCACATACATGTCAAGGGGAGCAGAATACACCACCCCAAAATATGCCCATTTGACAAAGGGATTATTTTGGACTGGTTAATTTAAGAAACAGCAGACCCAGGAGAATCTTTCAAAACCAGGTAGAGGGCTTCCCTGGTGGCACAGGGTTGAGAGTCTGCCTGCCGATGCAGGGGACACGGGTTCGTGCCCTAGTGTGGGAAGATCCCACATGCCGCGGAGTGGTTGGGCCCATGAGCCATGGCCGCTGAGCCTGCACGTCCAGAGCCTGTGCTCCGCAACGGGAGAGGCCACAACAGTGAGAGGCCCATGTACCGCAAAAACATAAATAAATAAAGTAGAAAATGCCCTTTTAGGAGGTAAATTTCCATTTATTAAGGATATCTCCATTTGTAAGGGTATGTCCCTCTTTGGACCAGGAATTGAAAGATGACTAAATATCAAGAAAAGTTTGTTGGGACTTCCCTGCTGGTCCAGTGGTTAAGACTCCACACTCCCAATGCAGGGGACCAGGGTTCAATCCCTGGTCAGAGAACTAGATCCCACATGCTGCAATTAAGGGCCTGCATGCCGCCACTAAAGATTACACAGGCTGCAACTAAGACCCAGTGCAGCCAAATAAATAAATGTTTAAAAAAAAAAACAAAGCTTGTCAATGAAATAGGCCTGGATGTAAATCTGTGTAACAACCATACCCTTGTTTACTGGGCTTTGACTAATAACATCCCTTAAATGGCTTCCTCCATTCCCTAACATCTTTCTTTTGTTCTCAGCAGAAGATAGCATTTAAGGTAATGGCTTGGGCCATTTCAGGGAGTGACTCAGTTTTCCTGGGTATCTTTCAAGTATACAGGAGGTACGCATGGTATATATTAAACTTCTGATTGTTTTCTCCAGTTCGTCTCTTTTTCATTACAAGGGAGATCTCAATAAAGAACATAGAAGTGTAGAGGGAAAATTATTTTTCCTCTCATATACATGCAGTGCAATAGTATTCAGAGATATAAAGGAATGGATCATCAACCCATGCAAATATATATAGATAGATATAGATGCAACTAACACGTACATTGCTAAGTGAAAGAATCCAGTCTGAAGTGCTACACACTGTATGACCTCATTTATATGACATTCTAGAAAAGGTAAAACTGACACTGGTAAACAGTTTAAGGAATATGTGGTAGAAATAGTCCATATGATACTTTAGTGGTGAATACCTGTCACTATGCATTTGTCTACACCCACAGATTTTTACAACACAACAAGTAATTTACAATCTATTCAAACTTAGCTACTTAGGATATGGGAGTGTCAAAGCCTGGAATACAGAATGTAACAAAGAATCTAACTGTTTCAGAAATGTATGGAAAAACTCACTGTTGGTAGTGGGACAAATGGGCTGACCTAAGTTAACTTTGGAAATGTACAGAATCTGTAGGCCAAAGACAAAATGTGCCATACATACACAGTGGACTCTAAGTTCTTTCCCATGAGCGGTAGTAGCTAACAGTACTGAAACTACTATATCAGTAATCGAATGGAACAAGCACTGAATTTAATAAATGACAAATGGTGGAAGCCAGGTTTCTTACCACTGGAGTGGGATGTTACAGTCAAACAAAGGGAAAAGCTTACGATATCCATGTCATAACAGATCCGGTTGGAGACATCGGTATAAACTATCTTGAGCCTACACATAGTTCCACATGGATATCTTTATAATTATGTGTATATGCATAGGCTGGGATACATGCATGTATTTCTATGTACTGTCAGCTGAGCATATTTAGCTCCCACATGTAAGTTTTTAATACCATTCTCTAATAAAAGGAACAAGGGCTCTTTGAAGAAAGGGCTGATGCTAGGACTGAGACAGTAAATATATGAAGCAGCGTAATCTTAAAATATCAGAAAGTAGAGAAGTACCCAAAATTTTAAAAACCCACAAAAGAAAAATTATGTAAAATGAAAACAGGAGCAAATGGAAAAAGCTCTCAACAGCCAAAGCAAGAATGAACTAAGCAGTCTAATAATGTAGTGCTGGATTATAAACAAAAGCTTACAGTAATCATTCACGTGTCCAAACTGGTAAAAATAAATTACATAGTTTTCGATGAATGGTGTTAAATAGAAATCTCCTATGCACAAAGCTTCTAAACAATTCATATAGACACTCAGCTGTAACACCTCTCTCCTCAAGTGTGGCTTCTGCATTATGACTTCCTCCTAAATAAGACACACAGGATGGACATGGGAAAAAAATTAACCTGTGGGAAAACTTGACAAACACTACATCAGCTAGGTGACCAAAGTTAAGAATATAAGTGAGAAGTTTCCTTAAGAGCCTGTCCTCTTGATATATAGTGAAGAGGAAGCACTTCACCTCTGTGATCTGCTTTTACAAAGCCAAGTCTAACCACGACAAAAACACCAAGCAAATCCCAGTGCCCGGCAGTCTATAAAATACCTGACCAGTCCTCCTCCACACTGTCAAGGTCATGGAAACAAGGAGAGTCTGAGCAACTGTCAAAGCCCAGAAGAGACTAAACAGACATGATGACCCCATGTCCTTTGAGACCCTGGAACAAGGAAAGGTATAACAAAGGGAACGTGAATAGGGACTTCAGTTAATAGTAAAGTATCAGTATTTGTTCATTATTTGTCATGATTCTGTAGAAAATTAGACAGGAAAAAGTAAACGTCAAATAAGAGAAACCTACTGTAACAAACTGGAAACCTAGAGGAAAAGGGGGATTTCTTTGTAAAAACACATTACCAAAATGGTCCCTAAATTAAGGAAAACACAAAAAGGCCAATTAATCACTGAGGAACCTCTTCCTCTACTGGTTATCCTATCACTCTTCCAGGGTTTCCCTCTCCTGGGACAGGGAAGGAGCAGGGACAGAGATGTCTGGCAGCTCCCCTAGTATATGACCCCACCCAGTGTCTTCACCTCCTCCAGCCATGCCTACCCAGTGAGGACACCTGAGGAAGGATCAGGGATTATTGATTCAGATGTATCAACCAGGACTTTTTCTTTTCCCAGCGACTGGACACACTTACGGAAGTAAAATAAATTAGTATTTATTGTAACGGTAGAAATACATTAATACTTGCAAGTGACAAGTTGAAGAATGGGTTTGGACCTGGCAGGTCCAGCGGCTCACACTGTCTCAGTGTGATCTTGCTTCTCTCCAAACCTTTGTCCCGCTCAGTGCCTTTGGGGGACCCCATTCACAGGCACAGGCTCTCTCACTGCCCTTGGGCCAACAACAGTTCTAGGCTGACAACCACTCACCATCCATTTTCCGAGAAAGAGTTTCTCCTTTTCTTGGATTCCAAAAAGTCATGGTTTTAAATGCCTTTGATCTGGCTTGGGTTGCATTCTCATCCTTGACCCAACACCAGAAGATGGAAAATGGGACTGGCTAGATGTGGGTTGTAAACCCTTCTTCGAGCTGGGTGGAACATGGGGTCATCCTTCTGCAACTGTTTGGACTGGAAGCAGGTGAGATGTAATTCCCAAAGGAAAACTGAGGCACTTGGGCCTGAGAACAGATGTTCACTGGGAGAAAGCAACAGATTCTAAGTCAATGACAGCTCACTGCACAGCACAGAATCTGACACAAAAGGAAGAAAGGGGTTCACTTAGGGTCAGGGGCTGCAGCTATGTATCCAGTGCTCTTACTGTCCCTCCCAAGACTGCAAGAAGTTCTTTCACTTGCTGAAAAGTCAGGATCATTGGTGGTGGTAAACTCAAGTCTCTTTCCTTGGGCATCAGGTCCTCACATCTCAGAGGCTGGCCCAGAACAGCCCATGTGCCCTCAGAAGACCCACAGACCTCATTCCTGCCCCTGAGATGTGGGATCCCGTGAGTTATGCCATCTCCCTGGCCATATTAACTACCCATCCCTGAAAAACAATACTGCTCCTTTTCCAGTTTCTTCTCTCTCCTTTTCTAAGGGAAGAAACCAAATGCCAGGGTGGTAAGGAAACTCTTGTGCAATGAAGTAACGGGAGGCTCAAGAATTATTCCATGCCATGGAACCCATAATTGGCAGGCTTCCAGAGGCCACATGGATGCATATGGCTCTCCAAGACAATGGCAGTGTCAGTGTAAACCTCCCACTGGGCGGTCCAGGTGCTTCCATATCTTTGATTCTTAATGAATATGCATGTCAAAAGTTTCTAACGACTGAAAGGACAAAGGATTGCAGGGCCATGGTCTACTGTATGGGTGTTGTGTCAGGGACACACTCCAATGTTTAGAGGATAATTACTTCTCTTGGCAGCCTATGAGGCTGTGAGCGGGAGGCCTTTTTCTCAGCCACATGCATGTTAGTAGTTGAAACTTCTCAAAGAAATGTCTACACTGCCCAGGTAGCTCTTGAATTGCCCAGCATCATGGTCAGCTCCGTAACTGTACATGAGGGCCTGACAATGCCCAGGCTGGACTGAGCTAGAGGACCACAGATGCCTGCCTGGATAGTCAGAGGTCAAAGGCTGTCCTGCCTGAGACTTGATCATCTATTCATGCCCACTCAGATGGAACAAAGGATGCCTCCAGGGCCAGGAGGGCCCCACCAGCCCTTAAGAAGGCGGCATCTGGGGGCTGGCAGGTCACTGCCCCCAGTCCTGTATAAATCCACACGTGTCCGCTGAGTGCCCTCCTGTCCTGGCTGTGCTGGAACCTGGGGCTGCCCAGGCAGAGTAGGGCCAGCATCACCCTTCCCAGGTAGGAGGGCAGAAGGAAACCATGCATGACTTCTGACACCCTCCCCAATCCTTGACAGAGGTTGAGTTGGATAAGAAACAGTCCGAGACAAGAACAGACATTTCATTCTTCTCTCAGAGCCCAGGACTGGGGGAAGGGATGCCAGAAAACCAGTTATTGACCTCAGCTCCCTGACTCCTGTTTGACCCTGGGCAAGTCCTATCCATTCTGGAGGCTTCAGAGAGAAAGAGAGGGGAGGGCAATGAGGGCCAATTGTGCTTAAACCTAACTCTAACCTTTACCCTAAGAACCCTAACCTCTAACCGTAACCCCCTAACAACCCTAGCCCCAGACCCCTAGACCCTTGCCCCGACCCCTAAACTCTAACCCCCGACCCTTTAGCCACAGCCCTCTACCAGGATGCTCCAACAATGACCCCTAACCCTAAACTGTGACCCCTGAACCCTCACACTGACTCAAACCTAGGCCTAAAGCCTGGCCTAGTGGGTACCGAGGGATGACTGTATGAACTCTCAAATAAACCAAGGAATTAAATCTTCCTGACCATGAATTTAGCAATGGTTTCTTAGATTTGACAGTAAAGCATAAGAAATGAAAGAAAAAAATAGATAAATTGGATTTCCTCAAAATTACAAACCTTTGTGCATCAAAAGAGGCTATCCAGAAAGGAAGAAGACAGCCCACAGAATGGAAGACAATATTGGCACATTCTATATCTGATAAGACTCTTTACCTAGAATATGCCCAGGACTTTTCCAACTCATCAACACAAAGACAACAACATTTTTGAAACAGACAAATGGCTGCATGGACTGCTCTCCAGGCAAGACATACAAATGGTCAACAAGGACATGGAAAGATGTCAAACGTCAGTAGTCATGATGAAAATGCAAATGAAAGCCACAGTGTGATGCCCCTTCACACACACTAGAATAAAAATAAACTTTAAAATCAGTTTTAAAATATATAAATAAAAATAACAAATGGCAGCAATGCAGAGAAATTGGAACCCTTAAAAGTTACTTGTGGAGATGCACAATGGTGCAGTCTGTGCATACAAACCTTTACCATTTACTTAAAAATATAAAATATAATTACCATGTGGTTCAACAACTCCACTCCTAGATACATACCAAAAAAATGGAAAACAGGCATTCAAACAAAAACTTGTACACCAATTATTCATAGCAGCACTGTTCACAATAGCCCAGGGTAGAAAAGATTTAAATGTCCATCAGCAGGTAAACGGATAAGCAAAATAAGGTAGATTCATAAGCTACATTATTCTGTCATATAAAGGAATAAAGTAAAATTATACAGCCGCTGTGGAAAACTGTATGGTGGCTCCTAAAAAACATGGATGTGATCCCTTGATTCCACTCCAGGGTGTACACCCAGAATATTAGAAAGCAAGGGCTGGAACAGACATTTGTACCCCATATTCATAGCAACGTTATTCACAATAGCCAAAAGGTGGAAGCAACACAACACATCCTTCAACAGATGAATGGATAAGTACAGTGTAGTATATACACAATGGAATATGATTCAACCTTTAAAACTAAGGTAATTCTCACACATGCTACAATGTGGATGAACCTTGAAGTCATTATGCTAAGTGAAACCAGCCAGACACAAAAAGGACAAATGTTCTATGATTCCACTAGTATGAGGTATCCAGATAAGTCAAACTCAAAGACAAAGTAGAATAAGGTTGCCAGGGGTTGAGATGAGTTCGTGTTTAATGGTTACGGTTTCACATGGGGAAAATAAAGCTCTGGAGATGGATGGTGAGGATATTTTTACAACAATGTGAATGTAATTAATGCCACAGAACTGTGTATTTACAAATGGTTTAAATGGGGCTTTCCCCATGGCACAGTGGTTAAGAATCTGCCTGCCAATGCAGGGGACACGAGTTCAAGCGCTGGTCCTGGAAGATCCCACATGCTGCAGAGCAACTAAGCCCGTGAGCCACAGCTACTGAGCCCTCGTGCCACAACTACTGAAACCTGTGCGCCTAGAGCCCGTGCTCCGTAACAAGAGAAGCCACCGCAATGAGAAGCCTGCACACAGCAACGAAGAGTAGCCCCGCTCCCCGCAACTAGAGAAAGCCTGTGTGCAGCAACAAAGACCCGGCACAGCCAAAAAATAGAAAATAAAATAAAATAATTTTTTAAAAAGTTTTTAAAGAATGATTTAAATGGTAAATGTTATGTGTTTTTAATCACAATGAAAAAAATGAATGAAATAATGATCAATGTTACAATGTGGATAAACACTGAAAACATCCTAAGTGAAAGAAGCCATACAGAAAAACCACCCAGATCATGCTCATCTTGTACACTTTAAACCCAGCAAGGTTTTTTAAGTGAGGAAAAGCCCCAGTGATGGTTCCAAGAAAAGAAAACTGGATTCGAATAGAAAAATACATTTCCACAAAGCTAGGGCAGCTGGTGAAAGTTGAAGCAGGTCTGTAGATAGGATTATAATGTGGAAACCATAATTATTCCTCATTTGGGGGTTATGTGCTCGTTCCCTGGGAGAGTGGCCCTCCTACTCTCACAGGGTAAAACAAACTGGAGTATTTTGTGAATGTGGAAAACTTTATACTGCTATTTAAAGTTTTTTATACACTTGAAATTTACTAGAAAATAAAGTGCTTATCAAAACAGCCATGTCATACCATGCCAGAAATACAGACAGAGCTATAGGGACTTGCCTGGGGGCGCGGTGGTTAAGAATCCAACTGCCAGTGCAGAGGACATGGGTTCGAGCCCTGGTCCAGAAAGATAACACATGCTGCAGAGCAACTAAGCCCGTGCACCACAACTACTGAGCCTGTGCTCTAGAGCCCGTGAGCCACAACTACTGAAGCCCGAAGCCTAGAGCCCATGCTCTGCAAGAAGAGAAGCCACTGAAATGAGAAGCCCATGCACTTCAACGAAGAGTAGCCCCAACTTGCTGCAACTACAGAAAGCCCACGTGCAATAACAAAGACCCAACACAGGCCAAAAAACTTAATTAATTAAAAAAAAATAGAGCTACAGAGCATACAGCACTTCCACTCCCGGGTGTACATCTCGGGAGAACCATAAACCCATAGGACACAGGCACTTCAACTATTAGTGCAGCCCTTTGCAGGAGCCTCGACTTAGAAACAATGTAAATGTCCTTGGAAGGAAAAAATGGATAAAGATGATATGGTACTTATGTACAATGGAATATTACTCAGCCATGAGATCTATGAAATAAGGCCAGTTGCAGCAACTCAGGTGAACTTAGGTACAATCATTCTAAGTGACATAAGTCAGGCACAAAAAGACACTTAGCATAAGATATCACTTATAGGTGGAATCTAAAAATGGCTACACATGAACTAAATTACAAAAGAGAGTCACACATTTAGAAAACAAACTTAAGGCTGCTAAAGGGGAAAGGTGGGGTGGGGTGAGGCATAAACCAGAGGGTTGAAATTAGCACAGATAGGGTTCCAAAGACCAAATAGGTAATTGACAAGACCTACTCTATAGCTCAAAAAACTAGACTGGGCACACTCTAGTCACCATAAAAGAGTATATACGACTGGTAAGAATCTGAAAAAGAATTTATGGATGTCTCTCTGTAAGTGAATCAAGTGGATGTGCAGCAGCATTGAAAATCAGCTATACCCCATTATAAAAATAAATTACAAAAAAAAAAAAAACCAAGGAGAAACTGTTACAAAATTCGTTCAGGGGCTGTGATGAAACCTGCGTTGACCCCATCTAGATCTACAGTGAAACGGGACAAGAGCAGAGGGCTCCATCTCTGTCTTTACGTTTACAGTCTAATGCGAGCTCAAGTCATTTTACCTCTGTTCATACACTGCTGATTATTTTCCACAAATCACAAAGATATCGGTGTTTTATATTTACTATTTGGTGCTTGAGCTGGAGTAGCAGGCAGCGCCTTGAGGATATTAATCCTGGCTGAGCTATGCTAACCTGGAGCGCTACTTGGAGATGCCCAAATCTTTAACGTAGTCATAACAGTCCCTGCACTTGAAATAATTTTCTTTATCGTTGTACCCATTACACTGCAGGGTTCAGAAACTGACTTGGGCCACTAATAACTGGGACACCTGAGGTAGCATTTCCCCAAATAAATCATGTAAACTTTTGACTACTTCCCCCATCATTCTTACTCCTACTCATATTACCAATAGTAGAAGCTGGTTCTGGTAAAAGTGGAACTGTATATTCAGCTCTAGCCTGCAATCTGGCCCACGCAGGAGCCTCTGTTGACCTAACCATTTCCTCCTTACCTTTAGCAGGTGTCTCTTCAATTCTTCGTGCTATTTCTTGTATTACTATAGTCTTTAATCCAAAACCAGCAGTCAAATCCCAATACCAAACACCATTATTTGTTTAGTCTTCCCTAACTATAGCCATATTACTATAATTACCACTCTCAGTCCAAGCAGCCAGAATTGCCAGACTGTTAAGAGATAGAAATCTCAACACTACATTCTTTGACCCTGCAGGAGGAAACCGAATCCTATAGCAACACCTAGTTTGATTCTTTGGTCACCCTGAAGTGTGTGTATTCATGGCCTACCAGGGTTTGTTATAATTTCACATATCATTACATACGATTTAGGACAAAAACTGTCTTTCAGCTATTTGGGAATATTATGAGTCATGTCCACTGGCCTTTTAGGATTTCTCTGTGGGCCCATCTTATATTTACCATAAGGATAGCTGTCGACTCAGTAGCATACTTTGCATCAGCTACCATAATTACTTCTATCCCTACAGGAGTAAAAGTATCTAGCCGATTAGAAACTCTTTATTTAATTTTTTTATTTTTTTATTTTTGGCTGCGTTGGGTCTTCGTTGCTGCGCACCGGCTTTCTCTCGTTGCGGTGAGCGGGAGCTACTCTTCGTCGCCATGCGCAGGCTTCTCATGGCGGTGGCTTCTCTTGTTGCAGAGCACAGGCTCTAGGCATGTGGCCTTCAGTAGTTGTGGCTCACGGGCTCTAGAGGGCAGGCTCAGTAGTTGTGGCGCACGGGCTTTTTGCTCCGCGGCATGTGGAATCTTCCTGGACCGGGGATCAAACCCGTTTCACCTATATTGGCAGGCCAATTCTTTACCACTGCATCACCAGGGAAGTCCCTGATTAGCAACTCTTCACGGAGGTAATATTATATGAGATCCCACTCTATTATGAGTTTTAGGCTTTATTTTCCTTTTTACAGTAGGTGGTTTGACAGGAATCATCTTAGCCAACTCATCCCCAGACATTGTCCTCCAGGATACATACTATGTAGTAGCACACTTCCATGACGTAGTGTCCATGGGAGCAGTCTTCACTATTATAGGAGACTTCCTACACTGATTCCCACTATTCTCAGGTTACACAGTTAACTCAGCAGTAGCAAAACTCACTTCACAGGTATATTTGTAGTAGTAAATATGACTTCCTGCAGCACTTTCTTGGCCTCTCAGGGAGGTTACTACATTCCTCTGAGGCACACACAACATGAAATATTTTGTCTTTAGGCTCATTCGTCTCAGTAGCAGCAGTAATGCTAATAATCTTCATACTGTGAAAACCATTTGTGTCCAAACGAGAAGTCTCAGCAGTGGAAACTGCTGCTCCTAACCTAGAATGGTTGCACGGATGCCCTCCACCATATCCTATATTTGAAGTCCTACCTATGTAAATGTAAAATAAGGTAGGACTCAAGTCCTTTTCAAGCAGTTTGAAGCCAACAGCATAACAATTATGTCTTTCTCAATAAATGAGATAAAAGTAAAAAGTGATGTAAAATTTTCAAAGTGAAATCATAGGCTAAAATAGTGTATATCACGAAGGCATATCAATTTCATCTAAGCTCTCAAGATACAACATCACCGATTATGGAAGAACTTTTACATTTTCATCACACATATTAATAGTGATTTTTAAAAGAAGTTCTCTAGTCTTCTATATTATTTCACTAATATTGACAATTAAACTAACTCATATATGTACAATAGATGCACAGGTAGAGAAAATTTGAACATTTTACCAGCCATTATTGTAATCTTAGCTGCTCTATCATCATTGTGAATCCTTTACATGATACATGAAATCAATAACTCTTCCCAAAGCATAAAAACTATGGGTCAGTAATGATACTGATGCTACAAATACACAGATTAAGAAGATTTAAATGTTGACTGCTCCGTAATCCCCACATCAGAGCTAAAACCAGGAGAACAGTGATTAATAGAAGTCAACAACCTAGCACTATAGAGATAGTCATTGAATATTAGTTTCATCTGAAATTGTTGTACACTCCTGAGCTGTTCCTTCTCAGGCCTAAAAAGAGCTGCTATCCCAGGACGCCTAAATTAAAGAATCCTAATACAGACAGGACCAGGCCTATGTTGTGGACAAGAGAGCTCGTTTTCCTGAGGTCAAAGACAGGACAGAGGGATATGGCTGAGATATGGGGTGAATCTGGAGCCCATGGGGATGCACCCTCCAAGCTTCAGGATAGGAATGGGGCCTCTGGGGTCCCAGGCCACCCACCACGCCCTCCCGAGCAGCATCTTGGCAACATTCCCTGTCAGTGATGAGGCAGCCCTAGCACTTGTCACGCCCCAATGCTGTGTCCTATGTGGGTCCCATGCTGTTGGGACCACACCCACACTCTGCAGGTCCACGCTGCAGGGTCCTTCCTGCCTCAGGAGTAAAGACCCCACAGCAAGCAGTTTCCTCCCCAACCAGCAGGAGGAGGGGAGGAGAGCAGGGGCACCAGGGGAATCTCACTCAGACAGCACCACAGGGGTGCCAGCGGGAACAGTGATGATGCAGATGAGGCACAGACCAAGAGATGGATCCAGAGGACCCAAAAGACAGCTGGTCAGGTCCTGGCTCATCTGTACCCCAGACACCTTTGTCCCTCATACAGCCCCTTCCTCATACACCCTCTCCTTAAATGCAGATTCTTCAGATGCAAACAGGCAGAGCTTCAGACTGAAAGTCAGCTCTTCCAAAGTGACCCCTCAGCAAACACTGCAGGATTCCATTCCAGTGGGTGCCCTGGAGTCCACAACTCAGGGACTGAAGTGGATATCGGTGCCAGGGGCAGTGGGAGAGAATGGAGAGTGAGACGTTCGTGGTTGTGGAATTTTGGTTTCGCAAGATGAAAAGTTCTAGGAATGATGGTGATGGCTCCACGAGAAAGTGAATAGATCTGATGCCTCAGAAACGTGCACTTAAAATGGTGATGATGGTAAAGGGTATGTGACGTGGGTTTTGTTTCACTTAAGGTAAATTCTTAAAATAATGTCTTGTTAATTGAGATTCCATTTCGACTCCGCTTCATCACAAATGTCAGAGGCCTAGACACAGTCCCCTACCTTAGGGGCCATCACGGTACCCTCACATGGCACATGGGAGACCATTCTTAGGGGGGTCTAGTCTGTGCTCACCTGACCTCTGTCCAGGGGGACCCAGGCAGTGGTGACCCCCACAGATTAGACATATGATATGATATGATATTAATATGATACCACCAAACGTTGTCACTCACCAGAACACAGAGCAGCAGAACACTCAATCATGCCTGACCTCACATGAATGTGAGAAGACTAAGAGAAGAAAAGGTACCACAGGTTAATCAGGGCAACACCCTTAATGCAGAGGTTGGGAATCTCAAAGGGGAAAAGACACACTGCAGGCAAAGAGCACATATGGGCTCTCCCCGTACATGTGATCCTGACCCATGCAGATGTGGTGAGAGCCACACAGTCCCCACACCCTTTACCTGGGGTCGCACGTCCACACTCACCACGGTGACCCCACCTCCCTAGACCCTGCACCTGAAGTCACACGTTCTCTCTCAACAGGTGACCCCTCCTACCCAGACCTCTCCACCTGAGTCACATGTCCACAGTCCCAGGGTGAACCGCCCTCGCCAGACTCCCCCAACTGGGCTCACACGTGCACAGTCTCCAGGGTGACCTCACCTCCCCAGACCCTGCACCTGGGGTGACATGTCCCCTTGGTCAGGACACCATGGCTCTGCTGGTGGCTCCCCTCATGTGGAAACAAGCTGTGTTCCTGGGGCCTCCTGAGATGGGAGAATGTGGCAGGTGGGTCTCCTCTCCCCACACTTGTCCCAGAGAAGTCCTCCTCTTTTCAGTTTGATTCTGTTGATTTTACCTGTTTTTAAAGCTTTCATGCTAAAGTTGAACACACTACTTGGTTCTGGCAGGCTCAGTCCTTTCTTGTCTCACATGCTTGTTGAGATAACTCACAGGACAGCAGGGCTGAAAGCAGAGGGGCAGCTCTGGACGCTTCTGAGTAGGGACGGTAGAATGGAAGGAGAGCTCAGCAGCAGCCTCAGCTGTTACCCATCGGGCTTTTGCCCGATCTGCGTGCCCTGCAATCAATTCACCAGCTAAACCTGCCTCCCTACGCACCATGCACGTGCTGGTGAATTGGAATTATTGCTAGGTAGCCCTCCTGTGGATTCTCCACGAGCCCCAGGGAAGGTGAACCTTACAGGGATTAAGACTAAGGCCCCGACCAGAGCACTGACCCTTGGGAGGACCAAGGAGGACCAACCACACTCAGAGGAGAGGCTGTTACATAGACAAGCCCACCTCAGTTCCAGACCCCAGACATTTAAGCGCTCACCTTCAGATGCAGGCACGGAGCTTCCCAGTCCTGAGGCCAGGCCGGGTTTCTACCCAGGTTCCCATAGTCCTAGCGTACACAGAACATGGTCAGGCCTAAATCTTCTTCTTATAGACAACACATGGTCAGCTCTGAACATAATCAGTAGAAAGGACATGCAGAGGTCTAAATCTACCATGTAGACAGAACTTGACCATGTTTAAACTAGCTTAGGGCTGATCTCATAGGAGGTACAGATCACACACATGGGTCTCTCATCTTTGGACACCCACATCAGGAAACTGAACAAAATCTTTGTCATTAAACATTTCAACAGGCAAAACAGAAATGTTACCAGTTTCTCTGGCCACCTGATGGTCAGGATCCATGGGTGAGCCATGAACTTCTAATGGATGAATGGAGAAGAAAAACATGGTCCATCAATACAAGGGAATGTTATTCAGCCTAAAAGGGAAGGCAATTCTGACACAGGCTGCAGCAGGGATGAACCTTGAGGGCATTAATGCTCAGTGATGTAAGCTAGACACAAACAAACAAACAGTGCTTGATCCATTCATACAAGGCCCCTAGAGCAGTCGGAAACATAGAGACAGAAAGTAGGATGGTGAGTGGCAGGGGCTGAGGGAGGGACAATGGTGACTGAGTGTTTAATGGGGACTGTTTCAATTTTGCAGGATGAAAAAATTCTGGAGGGCGATGGTGGTCAAGTTTGCACAACAGTGCGAATTACTTCTGGACCCTGAAATGTGCACTTAAAAATGGTTAAGATAGTAAAGTTTATGTTTTGTGTATTGGACCACAATTTTTAAAACTTTAAAAAAAAAACAACAGGAAGTGGTCCGTGAATAACACAAGATGCACAACTTCACTAACAACTGAGGGATTAAAACCGTAAGAAAACTACTGTGCACACACCTACCAGAATGGCAGACATGAAGACACAGTATCAAGTATCAGCAGGATGTGGAGCAATGGAAAGCCTGGTGCGCAGCGGGGGGTGCAACCACTTCTGAAACAATCGGGCCTCAGAGAGCGAAGTCCGTGCACACAGACCCACAGTGTTCCTCCCAGCTGAACACAACCCCCCCAGCCCTGCACCAGGACACACGGACATGGACTCTGCAGCCACAGGAGCCAAACCTGAAAGAACCTGAAGACCATCACAAGCAGATGCAGAAATGAACCATGCACGCTCCTATGAAGGAATATTCCACAGCAATGGAGTACATTTTGCTTAAAGGCAGTAAAACTATAAAAAATTATTTAAAAAAAAAACTATATTCACAAGATGAAAGAATCTATAATTCTGGCACCTAAGGATTGTCGAATGCTCCTAAAAATAGATTGTTGTGGAAACGTTTATTATAAGGAAATTAACATATTCTCTAGGAAGGACGGGGTGAATGGGCCTGCTACATTTTCTACATTGAAGACATATACAGGTTTTGATTCTACTTCTGTTAACTCAAGTGGGGCTTCATTGGATTTCTGCTACTGCGGAGATAATCAAATTCTGGGTAGGGGTCAGGAGAAAACTAGTCATAGGCGTTCTCGTGTAATAATTACTGTTGAAAGTGTAAATGATCCATTTATCAGTAAGACTGAGAATAGAATAACTGCTACATTACTTCATATGAGATTGTGTGTGCTACTGTCCCTAGGGCTCCAGTGAGTGAGTATTTTGAATGTGAAGCTCATCCAGATCTGAGAATGGAATAAATGGCTAGGTGTGATATGGCTAATATAAATAATATGCCAACATTTATATTAATTAGTGGGTAAGATATGGGAAGAGGAATTCATGTTTTGAGAGCCAGGGTTAAGGTTAGCATTGGGGCAATAATATATAAATTGATGATGTTGATGGACATAGTGGTTCTTTAATAAGTAATTTGTATGCCTCAGCAATGGTTTGTAATCATCCATGGGGGCTGAGGATTGTTGGCCCTTTCTGGATTTGTATATAGCCTAGGATTTTCCATTTAATTAATATGAGGAATGCTATGGTGAATTAAATTGGGTCATTTGTGAAAGAATGTTGATTATAAACATATCCTTAGGAAGAGGACTTGAACCAGTGCAGATCAAGGTTTCAGTTTTACATAATTACTGGGTTCTGCCACCGTAACAAACCCTGTTCTACAGTAGGGTATGTATAAATTAATTGAATGTAGATTATATCATCATTTAGTTTCCAGACATTTTGTAAAGTAAGCCGTAATGCTCTTGTCCTTTCCTACTGGCAGAAATCTGCAATAGACAGAAAGCAACCAGGATGACTCCAGTCTGAACTCAGATCACGTGAGACTTTAATCGTTGAACAATTAAAAGCAGTTATACCATTGAAATGTCGTGATCCAGCATCAAGGTCATAAACCATATTGCCGCTATGAACTCCAGAATACAATTACACTGTTATCCCTAGTAAAACTTGTTCTGTTGATCAGTGTTTTAGAACAGGTGATAAAGCATTTTGACTAGTTGGTCTAAATTTTGAGGTGGTTGCTTCTCCAAAAAATAAATGACACACGGGCCCAAGGCGCACCAGCTTCAGTAGTTGTGGCACACAGGCTCAGTAGTTGTGGCACACAGGCTCAGGCTAAGCACTGGCTTAGTTGCTCTGTGGCAAGTGGGATCTTCCCAGACCAGGGATCGAACCCATGTCCCCTGCATTGGCAGGCGAATTCTTAAGCACTTCATCACCAGGGAAGTCCCAGAATTGCAGTCTCCCTTTTAGTATACCTTAAGCCCAAAGAATCCATGGAGAATTGTTACAGAAAATAAGACAATAAAATATTGTAAGGACTATAACAGAAGCATATAGTACACAGTTCATATAGACACAGCCCAAGCAGTTACAAAGTATATTAAAAGGGAGGCTGCAATTTTATTTTATTATTTTTATTATTTTGTAACATCTTTATTGGAGTATAATTCCTTTACAATGATGTGTTATTTTCTGCTTTATAACAAAGTGAGTCAGTTATACATAAGCATATGTTCCCATATTTCTTCCCTCTTGCATCTCCCTCCCTCCCACCCTCCCTATCCCACCCCTCTAGGTGGTCACAAAGCACCGAGCTGGTCTCCCTGTGCTATGTGGCTGAGGGAGGCTGCAATGTTAAAAGAATAAGATAAATTATACCCACAAACTCCCAATCTTTCCTGAAACGTTGCAATCTGGAACCCTATTGTAGGAAGCAGAAGATTCCAGGAGACATTCTACAAATGAAGGACTCTAAACCCTGTGGTTGGATAAGGAATTCTGGAAGGAAGGTATCCTCACCCGAGGAGAGCAGGTTCCTATACTTGTCTAACATCACATCCCTGGACAGTTCCCACTGATCTTGGTCCAGGCATTGCCTGTCCTCTTGAGAGAAAACTATGGCCATATCCTGGAATGTCAGCAGTCCCTGAAATTAAAAGTACACATACCGTGTGGCCACAGGAAGAGTTCATAATGTGACCCAAGAAGAAAAGAGCAAGTTAAGAGGACTGGTTTTAATTTAGAAGAGTGTCTTCAATTACCCACTAATATATATATATATATATTTTTTACAAAGTAAGTTTCTCTATCTTATTTCTAACTACAAGAAAAGAGTGTGGCATGTGATCCACAAAACCAGCATAGAGACTATACTTATCTGGAAAAGAAATGTTAGAATGATGGTTTCAACACAGGCATATGCATTTTTGAGTGTTTTATTTATATCAAATT
The DNA here is from genome assembly GCF_964341445.2 of Mesoplodon mirus. NCBI lineage: Eukaryota > Metazoa > Chordata > Mammalia > Artiodactyla > Ziphiidae > Mesoplodon > Mesoplodon mirus. The sequence continues at coordinate 102,825,996 of NC_138987.1, read as the reverse complement.
GGATAAAATGTGTGTATTTCTCAGACAGAAAAGACGTGTCGAAGTAGAAATGTACCTTTCAGCTATTCATGGGTACAGAAGTACACTGGGGAGACTGTAAAAGTTCAGATTGTGATTCAGTAGGTCCGGTGGGCCTGAGTTCTATTTTTTTAACAAGCTCATTTTTAACTAGTGATGCCACAGTCTCTGATTCATTAACGACAATTGTGAATAGCAGAGACATAATTAGAAAGGTAAAAATTCATATTTAATTTTGAACTTAAAGTGTTTTATGGATTTTACACCTTTAATAGGATAGTAAGCACAGCAGCAACAATCATTTGTGAATATTTACTATAGACCGTGTATCTTTCTAACTTATTTAATGTAGGATTCCAGGAAGAAGGCCTGGGCTGCGGTCACAGTGGGCGGGGCCCCCAGGCCGGGCCGCCCCTCCAGGACCCCCGACGGGGCCCTGCGCTCCTGGCGGCTCCCTCCCCCGGCGCCCCCGACCCTCCCAGAAGGCCTCGGGGCAGAGCGGTCCCACCCGCTGCGCGCAGAGCGGACCCCGCCTTTCCGCGGAGCTGGAGTTCTCGGCTCGGGGTCTTTTCCGTCTGCCGTCACGGAACTGCCCTGGGAGCCCGAGGGGAGGGCGGCCTCACTGATGCTGCCGGCTCTGGAGGGGCCCCGGCGGCCGAAGCCGCGACACTCGTGCGGACGGCGGGCCGGGTAAGTGGGCGCCGACCCTCCGCCTGGTACGGTGCCCTGGCGGCAGGGCAAGACCAGCTTCTGAGGGGCAGGGGTTCGCTGCCACCCGCCGCTGCTGTGCAGAAAGGGCGGCCCCCAGCGTCTGGTCCCGGGAACTTCGGTCCCTCCTCTCGCCCCTGCCCTCGGCCTGGCTCGCGGGGCCTGGGGGGCGTGGGGAGGGGGTCGGCCTGAGTGTCCTGAGGGGAAACGGGGCAAGGGAGGCGCAGGGCCCGGCTGCAGCGTCAGCGCGCCTCCCCCCGACTCCGGGGAAAGCGGCTAAAAACTCCTCCCGAGGCTCGCAGGCCCCTTATTCAGCGGAGTCCCTCTGCCCTCCTTCCTCCCTGAGCTAAAGGACCGGGGGGAGGGGACAGGGCAGGGCACTGGCGCAGGTAATGGGGACCATCAGCAGGTGATTGTTAACTAAGGCAAACCGGCTCTCCCAACGTGAGGAATGCAGCGCTTTTCTTTGTTTGCGGAGATGCCAGAGGCTGGGCCCACTGAATTCCTTCCTTTCATATGCACCTCAGCGCTCTGGGGCCTGCATTCTGTATTTGCATATCCTGAGATCCTCAGGGCTCGCGGCTCACACTGGAGGGCTGCAAGGGCTGATGACTGTGACATCCTTTGTTTACTGAGATGGCAAGAAATATTCCATTTCTCACAGGCTTGAGGGGCACAGGGTGAAAAGGGTAGGAGACTCTCACTCGGCATGTACTTCGGTTTACACGTAGATAATATGTACACTTAACTGTGCTACTGAAGGTTCTCAAGTGCGATCAACTTGTACCACTGCCCTCTATGGATTAACTTCATGAATATCATAAGATAAATGCCTACAGAATTGACTCAATCCATTTAAATAGGATAATGGTCTTTAAAGGAAACATAATAGAAATATAACAACAAACCCCTTACCACTAAAGGCTGGGTCTGGAGCAACCTAAATAAACGTTCCATTGTTAAAATATTGAAAGATGTCTTCAATAGAAATAACAACAAAAATGACAAATGATGAGGGCAGCAGAATGTTGAAATGTTCTATCTTTATCATTAAAGTGGCAGAACATCATGTATTAGTAGGCACTGGGGGCAGAAGATGCCTGATTTTATACCTTTGTCATAGTTGTACAGTTGTTTCAACAAGTAACTTAAAGACCAAATGGAAAGAAAGGAGGTTTGTGCCTGAGATCATGTTGATGTGAAACCAGGGATGGCCACCTTGTCCCAGGTGAGTTAAGTTTACCTGGCAGGTAGACCGCAGAGCTCCTGAGAAGCAAGGGTTGGAATTTTTCTGCTGGGTGCCCCTTAGGTTCTGTGACTTGACTGATTGTGAGTCATGTTTGGGGAAAGACCTGATCACAGGAAAAGGGTGGGGAAGAGTGATTTGAGGAGCAGCTAACAACATGCATCACGGCTCATGGCTTGAATGAATTTTAAAGAAACAGGAAAACAAATGCTTCTTATGGAATCAGAGAATGTCCAGCCGGACAATCCCAGAAAATGAGGAACACCCATCCCATTTTCCAGATGAGCAAACAGAGGGCCAGCAAGGTGAAATCCCTCACCCAAGTTGCACCCGTCTCTCCTCCCCACTACATGGTTCATGAAAGCACGACTTTTCCTGTCGTGATCACTGCTGAACCCCAAAAAGGACCAGGCATCTAGCCGCTGCTCCAAAAATTTTGGTTGACTGTAGGAACGATGCTATTTCTTTCTTTCTCACTCTTATTCAGGATTGTGCCAAGAACTCCCCAGGCTGCAATGTAATTCGATAAATGTAAATATTAATTGAGTTTTGTTGTGATGAGGACTTAGGCTTTGGAGGCAACAGACTTGGTTCAGATCTTGGTTCTGCCACTCAATAGCTGTTTGGCTTTGGGAAAATTACTAAACCTCTCTGAGCTTATTTCCTCCTCTGTAAAGTGGGGATAAATGTATCTGAGCCAGCAGAGCACCTGCATGAGAGATGTGCACTAAATATTGGTCTTTCTCACTCTCCCACGCCATCTCTGTTCTTCCCAGAGAAGTTGTACAGAAGGATATAGTACTTTTTAAAAATAATTAATTAATTAATTAATTTTTGGCTGTGTTGGGTCTTCGTTGCTGTGCGCGGGCTTTCTCCAGTTGCTGCGAGCGGGGGCTACTCTTTGTTGTGGTGCGCGGGCTTCTCATTGCAGTGGCTTCTCTTGCTGCGCTTGTTGCGGAACACCGGCTCTAGGCACACGGGTTTCAGTAGTTGTGGCCTGCAGGTTCACTAGTTGTGGCGCATGGGCATAGCTGCTCCGCAGCATGTGAGATCTTCCCTGACCAGGGCTCGAGCCCATGTCCCCTGCGTTGGCAGGCATATTCTTAACCACTGCGCCACCAGGGAAGTCCAATATAGTACTTTATAAAGAGGGGTTTTAATTGATTTCAGATAGTGTACATGTTTCTTGTAGAAAAGATTTTTCCACTATAGAAACATTAACATGCAATAATACTACAAATGCAGTATTCTATGGGTTAGATATTATCAGTAAATTTTATAAGTAATTGGGCAAAGGCCAAAGCACTAGGTACTGGGGAGTAAGAAGTCTCAAGTCTGGGGTGCCCCCCACCCCAATTTCAAGAGCAGGGTGTGTTTTTCAAATCCATATTTCATCTGGTCTTTGTTTCTCATCCATCCTCTGTGTCTGCCTTTCACAAAAGGCTCAGATCCTCCACTTTCACACACCCCCGGCTGGCTGTGCCCCAGCTCCCGTCCTGGAACCTCTGCACGCATGGGTGTGCCTGCTCTCCCTGGGCCTCACCAGCTTTGCCAGGGAGCTGCTGTACGGTGCACTGGTAGCTGTACCCCAGGGTGCCTGGACCCTTCTGGTACATGAAGTGCACCCTCATCACCAGGAGTGCACGCCCATCCCCTTACCTTATATCCTGCCTCTAAGCCAGGCTTGGGGGTGACTAGTGTGCATTCAGCTATGTGAGGTGCTGGGATCAAAGTGAAGTTCCCAACTTTTGAAGTTGCAGGCTTGAGGGGCACACAGGGATTTAAAGTCGGGTCACCTGACTTAAAGGGGGGGCTGGTTGCTTTAAAGCCAGGGCAGCTGGCTTAAACCCTGCGTCCCTCCGCTGCAGGACGAGACCAACTTGGCGCTGCTCGGGTTTGCTCCAAGCCGGCACTGCTGTGCAGGAAGAGCTTCCAGTAGCGCCTTAGTGCGGGGGGACTTGGTCCGTTGTCTTGCCGCTGCCCTCAGAGCGGGACCACCTGCTCTTCTGGAGGAGAATCAGGGAGGGGGAAGTGCAGAGTCCCGGCTGGAGTTGCGGCACCCCTTGTCTGATGGCAGGGAAGTGGGGGCGGGGCTGTGTGGTGTCCTGGGGCTGGACTCACCAGGTCGACTCAGCCTCTCAGCCTCCTAACCTCACCCCACACAGCCCACAAGAGTCTCTAATGATATGTAATTGTGCCTTAGGTTCTCGGTCTTCAAAGTCATACCCAGGCTCCCAGGTCCCTTGATTCAGCCAATTCCTCTGTGCTCTTTCTTCTATTAGATACAGTCCCAGAGGGAGGGGCTGGGGGATGGGACTGGAGGGACCCCGGCAGCACTGGCCTAGGCTGACTAAAGAGATTCAGGGCCTGCGCTATCACACATGTGTGAGGACCCTTAAGGCGCAATCGAGGGGGCCAGTTAGAGGCAGTCCTTGTTACCTCAAGTGAGTATGGATCACCGTCGGGTGGGGAGCATGCTGACCCCTGAGAAGTACTGTTAGAAGGATGTGTTCCTCCCTCGGCTTCAAGGACGTGGGTGGGCTTCAGGGCTCCATTTCCCCTCCAGACCTCCAGGGCTGACTGCACCCCAGCGGCCTTGCAGACCTGGCTTCCTGTCCCAGAACTTGCCAGGCTCCAGGAAGAATCCAGACTGCAGAGATGGTGCTTGAGCGCTCCAGCTTAAGAAGTGCTGTCCCTGGGGACCCAACAGTGGAGGGAGGAAGGGTGAAGGGAGTAGGGGGGTGGGGTTGGGAGGGGTGGCTGCCCTGGGAGATGTTGAGAGAGAAATATCGCCCCCCACACCCCCTGCCCCCTGCAACTGACTGACCCACTGATGCCATAGGATCTCAGGCCCTTTTAGTCAGAGATGCCTCGGTTTCTTTACTCCTGCGTTCAAAACTATGCAAAACCAACTCTTCATCCTCTTGCTGCCTGGCCAGGACTTGTAAAGCACTGTTTTTTTGGAGCACTCGTTCCCTAAACTGCAGTTTGGAGCTGTCCCAGCTATTTAAAGGTGTTCTCCTTAAACTGAGACTAAATCCTACTCTTTTGGAAAAATGCCCTGCACTTCCGAGGAGATCATGTTTTCTGCCCATTCCTTCCTTCTACTTCCCTCTTAAGAAGCCCTGTGCTCAAAGGGCTTGGTGACTTATTTTTTGCTTGATGTCAAAAAGAAACCTTCCCCATGCACCGCAAAAATCTTTCCTGGAGCATAGGTGTTTCAAAACCATGACCGTGTTTTGCAGTCAGTATACACTGGGTAGACTGCCTAGCAGTCCCTCCAAGAGCCAGAGGTGAGCGTAATCAACTTATCTGATTGGATGCCCTTCAAGTTTAGGAAGGTCCCATTCTTATGCCTCAGCAGATAAGACAGGGCCCTGGATGGCTGTGGCTGTGATTAGATAATTTCTGATGATTTTATTTCCCTTACTGAGCTGCTGCTTCTAGGTTAAATTCATTTTATTACCTGTCTTTTTTTTTTTTTTTTGCGGTACGCGGGCCGCTCACTGTTGTGGTTTCTCTCGTCGTGGAGCACAGGCTCCGGACGCACAGGCTCAGCGGCCATGGCTCATAGGCCTAGCCACTCCGCGGCATGTGGGATCCTCCCGTACTGGGGCATGAACCTGTGTCCCCCGCATTGCAGGCGGACTCTCAACCACTGCACCACCAGAGAAGCCCTACCTGTATATTTTTAAAGAAAGACTGAAAAAGTCATTGTAATAGGTCAGGAGTCTGAGCTCAGGGTTAGTCAAAGGTACTTACAGGGAGGAAGGTGGATAAACATAGGTGCGTAAAATAGGAGGGTTGGCAAGTACAGCCAGGACAACCGGGTTCACCGTGTGCACTAATAAAGGCCAGAATCTCCTCATTTATCTCTGGTGGGAAGTTCTGATGGTTTCTCAGGATCAAACTCAAATCATATTCAAACTAGGGGGCTTCCCAGAAGGCGCTGAAGCACCGGCAGAGCCCACCTGCGCTCCCACCTTGGCACTCCAGGATCAGAGTTGGGTTTGGAGATGGGGTTGCTGTAACCCCAAGGAGGTGAGCAGAGAGGAGGAGTTGATTACCGGTCTCCTCTGACTCTCTGGCCCAAATTGCCTGGCTTCACGGGGGGGCAGAGTTTTGCTTTGAGCAACTTATGGGGCACTTCCAGACTGGTGGGGTTGCCCAGTGGCCCGACAGTCTGACAGGCTGGCTGCAGTGTGACCGCCCTTTGTTTCTTCAGAATCTGTTCATCAGGAGGTGCATGGTTGCGGAAGCCCATTCACCGCCCCCCCCCCCGAGGATGATGGCACCTTCCCTGGCTGTACCCTATGATCACCAGGTACTTGAAATGAATGCAAGGTTTTTGACTTCAAGGAAGAGCTCACATAACCCCTTCTGCCTCATAATGTGTGGGATTTACTATAATGGAAGGACATTATTGGGGGCTTCCCTGGTGGTGCAGTGGTTGAGAGTCCGCCTGCCGATGCAGGGGACACGGGTTCGTGCCCCGGTCCGGGAAGATCCCACATGCCGCGGAGTGGCTGGGCCTGTGAGCCATGGCCGCTGAGCCTGCGCATCCAGAGCCTGTGCTCCGCAACGGGAGAGGCCACAACAGTGAGAGGCCCATGTACCGCAAAAAAAAAAAAAAAAAAAAAAAAGTGGAAGGACATTATAAAGAACAGGTAGAAAACTCACCTGTTGGTCTCCATGTAGGAGTTTATTTTGCATGAATCTCTCCTACATGAGTAGATAGCAGAGGTTTATTTTTGTTCCCGTGTGTGTAGTTGTGGCAGAGGACATAGGTATGGTGGTTTGAAGCCCTCAAAGAAATATTCTCAGAACTTTCAAGACTTCTCTTGATTGGAACCGAAAGAGACCTGGAAAAGGAGGAAAAGCAAATGAGGAGGGAGAACGAATGGCTGTTTCTCAGTAAATTCACCTTCCTGGTTGATGTTTCTGTCTTCTCATTTCTTTTAACTTCTATGTATGTCTAATGGAATGATGTAGAAAGGCTGATTTTTATGCTTTAAAAGATTTTACATCACAAAGAAACTAGAAGTGGCTAACAGAACTTATTCACATCAATGTTACATAGAGACTTTGATATTAAATTTGTATACTAAAATGGGTTAATCCAAATTTTCTCTTTCTTTTTGAGTGAATATTTGTAACATATTTTTGTAGATAATAATTTATCCTAGATATACAAAATTGTGAGAATGGGTACCATTTTTCACCACTTAAATGATTTCTTTTAAATGAATAGATCGTACACTTTAAAGGCCAATGTTGTGTCTTACATGTTGTTTTTTAATTCCTTGATTTCCAAAACTTGTGTTTATTTAATTGATTTCTATCTAATAATCTGTCTCTCCTTTATTGTTTCTTACTTTATATTTTATTGATCTATAGTTAATTTACATTATTATATTAGTTTCAGAGGTACAATATAGTGATTCATAAATGTTTAGGTTCTTCTCCATTTATACTTATTATAAAAGAGTGGCTCTATTCCCCAGGCTATGCAGAACGTCACTGTAGATGATTGATTTTATACATAGTGGATTCTTCCTCAGAACCTCCTACCACTATTTTGCTGCTCCACCCTGTCTCTCCCTGCTGGTAACCACTAGTCTGTTCTTTAATCTGTGAGTCTGTTTCATTGTTGTTGTTGTATTCGATGTTTTAGATGCCACGTGTAAGTGATAACCTACCAGGCTTGTTTTCTCTGCGGCTTATTTTACTAAGCACAATACTCTCCAAGTCCATCCATGTTCTTGCAAATAGCAACATTTCATTTTTTGCTGAAGTCATCATAAATATCATTTTTTATCCCCTAACCTATTGATGAACACTTAGTTTGACTCTATATCTTGGCTATGGCAAATAACACTGTTATGAACATTGGTGTGCAGTTATTTTTTTTTTAAATAGTGTTTTTGTTTTCTTCTGATATACCCAAGAGGGAAATTGCTGGATATTATGGTAGTTCTATTTTTAGTTTTTTGTGGAACCTCCATTCTTCTTTCCACAGTAGCTGCACTACTTCACATTCACATCAAGAGTTTACAAGAGTTTCCCTTTCTCCACATCCTCACTAACCTTTGTTATTTGTGACCTTTTTGATGACAGCCATTCTGACAAGACTGAGGTGATATATCTCATAGTTTTGATTTGCCTTTTATTGCCGATTAGCTATGTTTAGCATCTTTGTGCATTCTGGCTGTCTATCTGTATTTTTTCCTTGGAAAAATGTCTATTTAGGTCTTCTCATTTTTTAAAAAAATATTTTGGGTGCAGTTCTGATATTGAGTTTTATGTGCTGTTTCTGCAGTTTAGATATGAACCCTTGCTTGGTCATCTTTTTGGTGTTAACCTCTTATCATGTGCAAATATTGTCTCTCCTTCAGCAGATTGTCTTTTCATTTTGTCTTTGGTTTCCTTTGCTGTGCAAAATCTTTTAAGTTTAGTGAAGTCCCATTTGTTTATGTTTGCTTTTGTTTCATTTGCCTTAGTAGACTGAACGCAAAACTGTTGCTATCATTTATGTTGAAGAATGTTCTGTATTTTCCTCTCGGGGTTTTATGGTCCTACATTTAGGTTTTTATTCAGTTTTGCGTTAATTTTATATACGGTGTGCTAAAATACTCTAATTTTATTCTTTTCCATGTAGCTGACCAGTTTTCCTAGTACCACTTATTGAAGAGACAGTTCTTTCTCCATATTGCCTGCTTTGTCATAAATCAATTAAATATACGTGTGTGGGCTTATTTCTGGGATCTCTATTCTATTCCAGTGATCTTTGTGTCTGGTTTTGCTCCGGTCCGATGCTCTTGGATTACTGTCGCTTTGCAGTATAATCTGAAGTAAAGGTGCCTGATGCCTCTAGCTCTGTTCTTTCTCAAGATTGTTTGGCTATTTGGGGTCTTTGTGTTTCTATACAAATTTTAAAATTACTTTTTCAAGTTCTATGAAAATGCTTTGGTATTCTGATAGGGATTGCATTAAATCTATAGATTGTCTTTGGCAGTATGGTTATTTTAACAGTATTAATTCTTCCAGTCCATGCACCTGCTATATTTTCCCATCTTTTTCTGTTGCCTTCAACTTGTTTCACCAATGGCTGATACATTTCTGAGTACATGTCTTTTACCTGCTTAGGTGTGTTTGTTCCTAGGTATCTTATTCTTTTTGGTGTGATTGCATATGGTATTGTTTTCTTAATTTTTTTCTTTCTGACAGCTTTGAGTTTTGTTTTTTTCTTCTTTTTCTAATTCCTTCAGGTGTAATGTTAGGTTGTTTATTTGATATTTTTCTTGTTTCCTAAGAATAAGCTTGTATCACTATAACTTCCCCCTGTGTCCCATAGATTTTGGATCACTGTGTGTTCATTTTCATTTCTCTTCGGTATTTTTAGAATCCCTCTTTAATTTTTTCACTGTTCCTTTCTTCCCCTTTTATTCGTCTGTGATGTGAGGACTATCTTTAACATGATGTTTGGATTTCTTTCAGTTGTGTGTGTGTGTGTGTGTGATTATTTCAGTTGCTGAGCTCTTAGTTTCACGTGGACACTAACAACCCTGCATTGCTACTCTGCTCCCCCACAGTTACTGAATTTGACCTTGTATTTTACATCTACTTGTTTTGTGTGTCCCTTAACTTCTTATTGTGAATATAGATGATTTTATTACTGTTTTCTTTCGTCCTTCCTATTAGCTGTGTACATGGTTGATTTACTGCCTTTGTTGAATATTTGCCTTATCCAATGAGGTTTTTCCTTTAGTAAGTTTCCTTTTCTAATTTTTATGTTTCAGTCGTGGCCTTTTCTTTTTCACTGAGAAAAGCCCCTTTAAGATTTCTCATAAAGCTGGTTTGGCGATGCTGAGCTCTTTTAGTTTTGCTTCTCTGTAAAACTTTAGATCTCACCATCAAATCTGAAGGAGAGCCTTGCTGGGTAGAGTATTTTTGGTTATAGGCTTTTCCCTTACATGACTTTTAATATACCATGCCACTCCCTTCTGGCATGCAGAGGTTATCCTGAAAAGCCAGCTGATAACTTAATGCAAGTTCCCATGTTTGTAACTTGTTGCTTTTCCTTTGCTCCTTTTAATAGTGTCTTTTTATCTTTATTTTTTTGCCATTTTAATTACAATGGGTCTCTTGGTGTGGTCTTCTTTGGGTTGATCCCGTTTTGGCCTTGCTGCGTTTACTGGACTTGGATGTCTGTTTTCTTTCCCAAGTTATGGAAGTTTTCAGCTCTTATGTCTTCAGGTATGTTCTACACTGCTTTTTCTTTCCTTTTTGCTTCTGGGACCAGTATAATGCAAATATTAGTACACTTGATGTTGTTTCACAAGTCTGTTCAACTTTCCTCATTTCATTTTAATCTATTGTTTTACAGTTCATCTTCAGTGATTGCCAGTACTCTCTCCTTCAGTTTTCTGATTCATTCCTCTGTATCATTTAGTCTACAGTAGTTTCCTTTTAGTGTATTTTTCATTTCCATTATTGTAGTCCTCATCTCTGTTTTGTTGTTCTTTAATTGTCTAACTCTTTTTTCAAACATTCTAACTTCTTGCTCTGGTCGTCCATTCTTCTCCTGAGTTCTTTGATCATCTTTACAGTCATTACCTTGAACTCTTTGTTGGGCAGATTGGCTATCTCCACTTCACTTAGATCTTCTTCTGAGTTCTTATCTTGTTCCTTCATTTGGATCGTGTTTCTGTGTCACCTCATTTTTCTTAACTTGCTGTTTTTATTGTTATGTATGTAGTAGGTTCGTTACATTTCCTGAACCTTGGAGAAGTGGCCTTTTGCAGGAGAGGTCCTATGTGTCCCAGCAGCCCACTGTCCCCTGGTCACCAGAGCTATATGTTCTAAGTGTACCCCCTATGTGGGCTGCTTGGTGGGCTGACTACTGTTGGTGGTCAGGTAATCTTGGCTGCCCCCAGAATGCTTGTTTGCCAGACTCTGGCTTGTATGGAAGCTGTCTGTGTGGCTTGGTGAGCCTAAATCATAAGGCAGCTGGCTGCACAACTCTGGGGGACACCAAATCTAGTGCTGGTTCACTTATGGGTAGAATTGCAGTCCAGGTGATATCAGGGCTAGTGCCCAGTCACTGGCCTTGGGGCGATGCTGGCTACTGGGAGGAAGACACAGGTCCTGAGTTCTGGCTGCAGGGCCCAGGAGTCGCAGAGTTGGTGTTGGATCACTGTTCCTGACACAGCTATCTGCAGGGTCTGGGGTATCCCTAATCTTGTGTTTGCATTCTGATGGGCAGGGTCAGTGCCTAGCTGAGTCCATGGCTGTTTCTGGCCTGCAAGTAAGTGTTCTGGTCACACAGGATGCTGGGTTGTGGTATTCCTGGAGCTGTTGTGTGCCTGTTGGTGTATGAGGCTGATCCCACTGCTAGAGCAGGTTTTCTGTTGGGTAGGTCCAAGCTCCATCGAGTCCCTGTGCAGTGATCAGCTGCTGACGGTGAGGCTGATTCCAAGGCCAGAACAGGCTCACTTGTCAGAGGGGCCAGGGACTCTGGGGCTGGTGCCTGTCCACTGAGGTGTGGAGGCTGGTCCTGGGGCTTTTGGTGGCTGGGCCCATGTCCAGGGGCAGCTGTGCATTGAGAGGGTCTGAAGGCAGCCTGTTTGCTGGTGGATGGGGCTATGCCCCTTCTCAGTTAGTTTCTTGGCCTGCAGCATCCTAGTACTTGTGTCTATAGTCTGGTGGAAATGGGTAGGGCCAGGTCCTGAGGCTAAAAAGAGGGAGGATTCTGAAATTATGCTTGCTGGTACCAGTGGCCACGAGGTAGAAGGAGCTCCCCCAGATGGCTTCTGCCAGTGTCTATGTCCCTGAGGCTGCGCTGTAGTTGCCTCTGGACTCTCTGGGAGACTCTCCAAGATCAGGACGTAGGTGTGACCCAGGATCCGTTCAAATGACTGCTTCTCTTCTGATTCTCGGATCATGTGGGATTTTGTGAGCACCTTTTAAGAGTGGAATCTCTATTTCCCACAACCCTCTGGCTCTCTGGAAAATAAGCACCACTGGTCTTCAAAGCCCAACTTTCTGGGAACTCTTCTTTCCAGCACAGGGTCCCTGGGCTTGGGAGCCTGATGATGGGTTCATACCCCTTGCTACCTGGGAGCACCTCAGAAATTGTAATTATTCTCCCATTTGTGGGCCACCCACCTGGGGGTTTGGGTCTTGGCTCTGTTGAGATTTTGCCCTTCCTCCCTGTCTTGCCGAGGTGCCCTCCTTATATCTTTAGCTCTAAAACATCCTTTATGGTAGGTCCCGGCCTTTTTCATGAATTGCTGTTCTGTAAACAGTTGTGACTTTGGTGTGCCCATGAGAGGCATCAAGCTCTGGGTTTTTGAATGCTACCATTTTGGACAATCTCTCTGCTTCATTCTTAAATTATATTATTCAATTTTTCTTAGTATCTTATTTGATTAGTGATAGTGTGAAATTTATTATCACTCATGTTTACTTCAACTGTTTTTAAAAATTGTATAGTGCATTCATTCATTTTGAAATGAAGGTAGTGACCTGTGAACTTCCATACCTCAAAAATCAAGGATAGGACAAAAGCCTTTTCTACCTGTGTTACCCTCAAACTCTGCACCCCACCCCAGCCTGGGGATTAACCTCTTGCACCCATGCTCACCTTCTGTTTTTAGACTGTTAACCATCACTGCATCTGTATGTGTGTTGACAAAGTGAACTGTAGTGTTTCCAGATTTTGTGTTTTGTTTTTTGGATTAGGGTAGAGTCCTACTATGAATGTACATTTACTGGTCTGCTGAAGTTCATATTAAACCTGTCAAGCACATTACAAGAATTGGAATTGCTTGTATATACACTTTGATAAATTTTAGAGAGAATGGTAGAACAGAAGTAAATTGTATTTCAAATCCCACAGTATTCTCACACCATGAAAACCCTTCCCTTTTTAATATATTTGTGTGTAGCTTATCTTTATACCCATATTATATTTCCCAGAGATGCGTAAGTGTTATGTTTCTTGCTAGGACATTTACCGTATTGTTCAAAGTCAGGCGTTTAGTGGTTTTAGCCTGATCATATTTCCATGAACTCACAAATACAAGATCGTCTCTCACACTGTCTTTTACTCCCTGCTTTTTTATATTGCCCTCCTTATTCTCAGTCCTGGTCTTTCTTTATGCTCTTCAGCAACCTGGATAGTTTATACTATTTTCTCCCTTATTCAAGACCAATAGAATAGAATAGAATAACCAGAAATAAACCCTGATATATGGCCAAATGATTATTGACAAGTTGCCAAGACTTTTCAAAGTAGAAAGGAATGTATTTTTAACAAATGGTGCTGAGAAGTCTTGTTGTCAACATGCAAAAGAAGGAAGATGGACCCTTCCCTAACATCATATGCAAAAATTAATGAAAATGTATCAAGAAACTAAATATAAGGCCTAATAAAATTAAAAGTCTTAGCAGAGGACACAGGACAAGAGCTTCATGACATTGGATTTGGCAGTTTTCCTCAATATGAAATGAAGGAACAACAAAGGTACAGCTAACAAAAAAATAAACAATTTGCAGTACATAATTTTTAAAAATGTGTATCAAAGAAATGTAAACAGAATAAAATGGCAACCCACAAGATGGGAGAAAATATTTGAAAGCCATCTACCTGACAAGAGATTCCTATTCAGAATATACAGAGAATTCCTACAACTCAACAAGAAGCAAACACCCTGATTCAAAAATGGATAAAAGAGTTGAATAGATGGTTCTTCAAAAAGATGTACAAATGACTAAGTGCTTGAATAGATGCTCCATATCACTAAATGCATGTTTATATATTTGTGTGCATGCATACACACACAAGCACACACACACATACACAAGCAGAAAACAAGTATTGGTGAGGATGTGAGGGAGTTGGAAGCATTGTGCTCTGTCAGTGCGAGTGTAGAATGATATAGCTGCTTTGCAAAAGAGTATGGCAATTTTTCAGATATTGAAAAATAGACTTACTACATGATCCAGGAATTGTACTATGAGGTATACCCAAAGGAATTGAAATCAGGGTCTTAAAGTAATATTTGTACTCCAGTGTTTAGAGCAGTAATAATCACAGTAGCTAAAATATGAAAGCAACCTAAGTGTTTATCCACTAGTTCCTGGATAAGCAAAGTGTGGTATACCCATATAATACAATATTATTCAGTGTTAAGAAGGAAAAGATCTAGGAATATGCTACAACATGGATGAATCCTGAGGAAATTTAGCTACCAAATATGCCATTTTTGTGACTTTTAGCGAGTCATAACAATGCAACTACTTATTTCAATTATATAGGGTACTTAGTGTAGTCAAAACCATAGAAATTGGGAGGGTAATGATGCTTTTCAGGTGGTTATGGAACAAAAAGGAAAGTTATGTTTAAAGGATATAGAGTTACAGTTTTAAAACGTAGAAAAGAATTAGAAAGATAAATGGCGATGTTGATCGCCCAATAATATGAATGTATTTAATATCACTGAACGGTGCACTTTATAATAATGAACATGTTATACTTTATGTTATTTGATGTTACTAACACACAAAATTGGGAAAGAATGTAATATCAGGAAAGGGAGTGGCCCTGGGATAGAGCAGAGAGTAAGCAGAAGGGTGAGACACTGCATATGTTGAAGAAGAGGCGAGAGTCTTCATTGGGCAGAAGAGACTTTATAAAAAAGAAAAAATATTACTCTGAGGGTGTATTAAATAGATATCTGTGGGTGTACTGCTATCTCCCATGGGTTATCTTTAAGAGTCTTTACTAAAGTCCATAAGGCTTGCTGAGGCTTTTTTAAAAACTGGATTCCCTAGGAGATGATTAGAGGGTGGTACTTAAGTCTATGTCTAGGTTGACAGATTTTGCAGGGAAGACAAACCTGAGAACAGTGGAGATCCTGAGAGTGTAAGTACATGGAAATTGGAAAAAATAATAATAAAGGGAATTAGGAAAACTTTTGACTTCGAAGGTCATGTATTACTGAGTCATACCTGAGGTTTCTAAGGAGTTATATACACAGTTGCTATTTGGATTGCTTGTTGATGAAGATCAGTGGAAAACTAGAGTCGTTTCCAAGTGTAGGTAAGATATAATGAGAGGATGGAGGTGGGAAGTAGGGAGGCCCAGAGAAAAGTGGGAAGGTCATACTGGGCCAAGATGGTGGTAACATCCAGCAGAACGAATGGTAGGGCAGACTATGGATTCACCTTTTTTATTTCGGCTCCCCACCTCATCCTTAATAATTCTTTGGGAATATTTCATTGCTCTGTGATGCAGGTACAGAATTCAAGTGAGGAGAGTACACCCTCAGTGTCCAGCTGTCTGAATCCTCAGTGTGCTTCAAATGATGGAGAACTATTGCTTCTTTATGAGAAGAGTTAGTACCTCGTAGCTAAGCTTTAGCTGGAGCTTATGCAAGATTGATTCCAGTTTATATATACTGTTGGCATGGAGGTTCCTCCTCCTCTTTTCTTGACCGTTATGAAATGGATCTATATTTCTCAATGTTTGTGTATATCAGATAAATACATTAAGTAAAGGAACCTTATATATTGCTCCCTGCATAGTTTGCTCTTTCTTGTTTCTCTTTTACCTTTACTAAATTAGCACAGGGAGAGACCGTGCAATGTTCTAATCAGGAGAGATTAGAACATCATATTTCTAGAGAGGTTGGTTGGAGAGAGCAGGGGTCCCAGTGAGAATCAAAGCTTCTGTTTCTACTTGGAAGTGTACCTGTATAGAGTAGAGGGCTCCAGGAAATACCCCAGAATATTGCAATGTCCCTGAGGGAGATCATTAAGAGAGGCAGGATCTGGTCCCAGATCAGTGTACTATGACATGTTTATTAGTCATCTGGTGTGAGGTTCTCAGAGCCAATCCCATATGATAAGGCTGAGTGCAGAGTATGAAGAACCTGTGAAAGCCTTTGATTGAATGTTAAAGATGAAGCTCTGACTTTGGGGAGAATTTTCTTACCTGACTGAATGTCACCCTTCTGTGGGGATGAGATTCTGTGCTTTTCTTCTCTTGATGACCACTGACTGAAAGTCATTAGAGGATCATGTCTAGACAGCATTCTTTATTTAATTTCTTAAAGAAGAAAACATAGAAAACATTTTTATCCACTTTCAAATTGAGGATCAAGGGGAATGACATCAGTGAAAATGTCAGAGTAGGGAGCTCTAGCTTGTGTCCATCACCAGAAACACTGACATACGTGGTAAAACCTGTCAGAATGATCCTATCAACACATGTAAGTTTTCTTTTCTTTTTGCCCTGTAGATTTATCTTTCACTGAAACTTAACTTACTACAGAATGTGGAGAATTAACAGGGAAGTAGAAACTGTATTTCCTGATGAGAGAATCACTAAGTCACATTAGCTGTTCTGAGCTATGTCTTACTCACCGTGACTGTAATTAAAACAAACAAACAAACAAAACACTTTTTTTTGTAAGTCAGTTCTGACATTTCCTCGTTAAAGACAAGGTAACATACAGATTTAGATCTACCAGAATTGAGCAAGATGTTGATTGTACCTGTGCTGAATATATGAGCATGACCTGCTACAAATCTTCATTATACTTATTGCCACAACTGACAAATTCCCTTTGGCCGCTCCCGATATGTTGCATGTAAGGAATGCATAGGACACTAACCCCGGCTGGTCACAGGTAAACTCTGCCACGTGGATTGCTGCATGTTTTCCTGCTGGAAGACCACACGTTCTCGAGTATCATGACTGCAGAGTATGTGGGCTCTTCTTTTTTCTGGATAAAGTTTAGATAATCACCTAATTTTATGAGAAATATATAAATTGTATTTGCATATTCTTCAGGTTTTTATTTATCCATTCTCTTTCAAGTCCTAAGTGCAAATATTAAAGTGATTTCCAAGAGGGTGGTAAATAAGACAGCTACGTTTATGCTCCAAAATTATCAATAAAGCATAATACAATTGTAAATGCATTAATGTGTGATGAATATGTAGATACTTATGTAAATACAATTTTAGTAATGCTTTGTGGAGAGCTTCAGAATCTAGGTATTTAAAAAAAAGAATAAGGCGTTCTTGAAACTCTCGGAATTATATAGAAGTCTTTGTGTCTATAAATATCAATGTGGAATAATGCATTTTCTCAGAAATAAACTAGGCATAAAATTGTAGGAAAAAACTTCATGAAATGAAAGAGTATGTGAGATGGACATACAAGAAAAAGAATATTCTCAGAGAATAATGAACATTGTGAATTTCAGCAGAAGTGTAATACAGATTCAGAGAGTAAAACTTTGGAGAGCCTACTTATGAGTTCCTCATATTGCATCTTTGGAGAGACGGTAGTCATTTGAAATATGCTGTTATAAGATGACGTTAACATACTTAAATACTTTCATTTAGAAATGACCATTTAGAACCAGAATAAATGAAAGAGAGCACAAAATTATGTTTTTGTTGATTTTTGAAGATCTCAGGTGAGTGCTGATAATTTCAATATATATGATGTCGGGCTTCCCTGGTGGTGCAGTGTTTGAGAGTCCGCCTGCCGATGTAGGGGACATGGGTTCGTGCCCCGGTCCGGGAAGATCCCGCATGCCGTGAAGCGGCTAGGCCCGTGAGCCATGGCCGCTGAGCCTGCACGTCCGGAGCCTGTGCTCCACAATGGGAGAGCCCACAACAGTGATAGGCCCGCGTACCGCAAAAAAAACAAAAACAAAAACAAAACAAAACAAAAATAACATGATGTCTTTCACTGCAAAATAAAGGAGCTGTTACGGTGGAGGATTCCTGGACTGAATGTCAATATTATGACAATAGTACGAGTGTGTTTCGTGATTGGGAATTACAATCATTGTTGCTTTTGTTGTGGTCATCCATTTACAATGTTTGGTGTCAGTTGATTTTTCTCTTGTAAAAATAAAATGCAGTCTGTGTGTGTGGAAAAAAGAAAACATACATGATATCTTGATAAAGTTGTATGTAATTTGAGATCTGGAAAAAAGCATTTCTTTCTGTAATGCTAGGATGTTAATTGGACATTTTTGCAAGAAAGATTTCAGGATGCAAATCTCGTGTTTCTAAGGTGGGAAGCCAGTTCATGGAGGAACATTCTATTAAACTTGTGTGAGTGCAGAAATATTTCTCTGGAAGGAAGAGGTCACGAATCCCTTTTTAACAGTTAGTGGTTTATAGTATACCGATTGAGCAAAATGGGTATTTCTTAACTTTAGAAAAGAATAATATAGTTTTTCTGCATTTATATTATGCAGCTGACGTAGAACATCAAAAATTCTTTATTTTGAAAAACAATGTAATCAATTGGACATAATTCATATATATTGAACCTGTGGTACACACACACAATAAAACTTACATTCAGAAAATCTTTTTCACTTAAATATTTTCTAGTGTAGTTGATTTACAACGTTGTGGTATTTTAAAATACATGTTTATTAGAGTATAATTGCTTTATAACACTGTATTAGTTTCTGCTTTACAACAAAGTGAATCACCTGTATGTATACATATATCCCCATATCCCCCCGTCTTGAGGCTCCCTCCCAGACTCCCTATCCCACCCCTGTGGGGGACATAAAGCACCGAGCTGATCTCCCTGTGCTATGCGGCAGCTTACCACTAGCTCTTTTACATTTGGTCGTGTATATATGTCAGTGCTACTCTCTCACTACGTCCCTGTCTCCCTTTCAGCCCTGTGTCCTGAAGTCCGTTCTCTACATCTGTGTCTTTATTCCTGCCCTGTCACTAGGTTCGTCAGTACCATTTTTCTAGATTCCATATATATGTGTTCACATACGGTATTTGTTTTTCTCTTTCTGACGTACTTCACTCTGTATGACAGACTCTAGGTCCAACCACCTCACTACAAATAACTGAATTTTGTTCCTTTTTATGGCTGAGTTAATACTCCATTGTATATATAGGCCACATCTTCTTTCTGTATTCATCTGTCGATGGACACTTAGGTTGCTTCTATGTCCTCACTATTGTAAATAGTGCTACAGTGAACATTGTGGTACAGGACTCTTTTTGAATTACGGTTTTCTCCGGGTATATGCCCAGTAGTGGGATTGCTGGGTCATATGGTAGTTCTATTTTTAGCTTTTAAGGAACCTCCATATTGTTCTCCATAGTGGCTGTATCAGTTTACTTTCCCACCAACAGTGCAGGAGGGTTCCCTTTTCTCCACACCCTCTGCAGACTTTATACATTGTTGTATTAATTTCTGCTGTGCAGCAAAGTGATTCAGTCATATATATATATATATATATATATATATATATTCTTTTCCATTATGGTTTATCGCAGGATACTGAATATAGGTTCCTCTGCTGTACAGTAGGTCTCTGTGGCTTGTCCATCCTATGTAGAATAGTTTGCTTCTGCTATTCCAAAACTCCGAATCTTTCCATCACTCTCTTCTTGGCAACCACAACTCTGTTTTCTATATCTGTGTGTTTGTTTCTGTTTTGCTGACATGTTCATTTGTGTCCTGTTTTCGATTCCACATGTAAGTGATATTATACGGTATTTGTCTTTCTCTTTCTGACTTACCTCACTTTGTATCATTATCTCTATGTCCATCCATGTTGCTGCAAATGATATTACTTCATTCTTTTTTATGTCTGAGTAATATCTATTGTATACGTATACCACACTTTCTTTATACATTCATTTTTCAATGAACATTTAGGTTGTTTCCATGTCTTGGCTATTATAAATAGTGCTGCTATGAACATAGGGTTTTATGTATTTTTTTGAATTATAGTTTTGTCTAGATATATGTCCACAGGTGGGATTGCTAGATCATATGGCAACTCTCTTTATAGTTTTTTTGAGGAACCTCCATACTGTTTTCCATAGTGACTGCACCAACTTACATGGCCACCAACAGTGTAGAAGGGTTCCCTTTTCTCTATACCCCATCCAGCATTTGTTAATTGTAGATTTTTTTTAATGATGGCCATTCTGATCAGTGTGAAGTGATACCTCATTGTAATTTGGATTTGCATTTCTCTAATAATTAGTGATGATGAGCATCTTTTCATGTGCCTATTGGCTATCTGTATGTCTTCTTTAGAGAAATGTTTATTTAGTTCTTCTACCCATTTTTCCATTGAGTTATTTGTTATATTGTTATTGAGTTGTATGAGCTGTTTGTATAGTTTGTAAATTAAGCCATTGTCAGGCTCATCATTTACTAATATTTTCTCCCAGCCCATAGGTTGTATTTTCATTTTGATTATGGTTTCCTTTGCTGTGCAAAAGCTTATAAGTTTGATGAATTCCTGTTTCTTTTTTGCTTTTACTGTAAGTCCCCTGCATATGAACAAGTTCTGTTCCAAGAGTGCGTTTGTAAGTCCAATTTGTGTGTAAGTCCAACAAAGTTAGCCGAGGTACCCAGGTTACACAGTCAGCTATACGGTATTGTACCGTAATAGGTTTATAATACTTTTCACAGAAACAATACATAAGAAGCAAACACAAAAACAAAGAAAACATTTTTAGTCTTACAGTACAGTAACTTGAAAAGTACAGTAATACAGTACAACAGCTGGGATACTAAGGCTGGCATCAAGGGAACAGGCGAGAAGAGTTACTGATTGGAGGAGGGAGCGGAGGTGGGAGATGGTAGAGGTGAAGGAGTATCAGCAGTAGGAGACAGGGGGCAAGCTCCAATTTCACTCATACCTGACATTGATGACACAGGTTCTGGTTCCTTGCTGGATTTAATTCTATCTACCCTCTTGAAAAAATGCTCCATTGATGTCTGGGTTGTAGCTCGTTTCTTATCATAGATGATGACACGGTAGCACTGGTTTGCGTTCTGAATGGCTGCTGCCACCTTTGGGTACCATTGTAGGTTCGAGCCCTGTGCCTCAGAAACTAACAGTGCCTCCTCAAATTTAGAAGATGCCCTTGGCATTTTCTGTGTCATGAATCTCTTCAGTTCTTCAGTTACTTCCTCTTCCTCCTGTCCCTCTTCATCCTTTCTCTGCGCCTCCAATTCCATCAGTACGCTCCTCGTGTTGCACAGCAAGGAGTTCAGTGAAATCGTCCTCTTGCAGATCTAGCTCCAGCTTCTCACTGAGGGTCACTACGTTGCTGAAGACCTCTTCAGACTTCTGATCTGCCTTCTCAAATCCACAAACATCATGAACAAACTGTGGGCAAAGGTTCTTCCAAACCCCATTCATGGTGACCACCATACACTCACACCATGCAAAGTCAATGTTTTTTATGGCCTTGTAGATGTTATAGTCCTTCCAAAATTGTCCCTAGGTTCTTCCTGATTTGTCACTTACCTTTACTGCCTGACAAAAAGTGTGACATAAATAATATTTCTTGAAAGTCGCTATAACTCCCTGGTCCATAGGATGGATGAGCAATGCAGTATTCGGTGACAGATACACTACTTTGACGTTGGGAAAAGTCATCCATGAATGGGGGGTGGCCCAGAGCATTGTCGAGCAGCAAAAGAATGTTTTTTGGGGACGTCCTTCTCTGAGCAATATTTCTCTACATCTGGGATAAAGTGGTGGCAAAACCAGTCCTGGAATGTGGCCTGTGTAATCCAGGATTTGGGGTTACGCTTCCACACAATAGGAAGAGAGTCATTGGCTATGTTTTTAAGGGTTCTTGGGTTCTCTGAATGATGAACTAAGAGAGGCTTCAGCTTCATATCACTGGAAGATTTGCCACCAAACAACAGTTAGCCTATCTGTTGCTGCTTTACAGCCCGGCATCAACTTTTCCTTCTTACTGATGTAACTTCGGTCTGGCATCCTCTTCCAGTACAGTTGTGTCTCATCCATATTAAACACCTGGTTGGGTAAATGCACACCATTATCAATAATTTCTCAAAGTGTTTCAGGAAGTTCCTGGACAGCTACCCTATCTGCACCTGCTGCCTGTCCACTTACTTTTACCTTGTTGAGGTTGGCTCTACCCTTGAACCGATGAAAACAGCCATGGCTGGCATTAAAAAATATGCCCTCTGATTCTTTCCCGTGTTTCTTCTTCAAGTCTTCATAAAGGCTTTTAGCTTTCTATTGAGTCACCATTAAGCTGAGCAGGATTTAGCGCTGATGTTGATCCTGCACCTGCACACTGAGAAGTTTCTCCATCTCCTCCATCACTTTTCCGTGCTTCTTTGATATTTTGTCATGAACATTGAGTATTATATTGGCTGTGGGTTTGTCATAAATAGCTTTTATTATGTTGAGATATGTTTCCTTTATACCCATTTTGGTAAGCGTTACTATCATGAATGGATGTTGAAGTTTCTCAAATGCTTTTTCGGCATCTATTGAGATGATCATTTGTTTTGTGTTTTCCTTTGTTGATGGAGTGTATCATGTTGATTGATTGGCATATGTTGGAAGAACTTTGTGACACGGGGGTGAATCAAATTGGATCATGGTGTATAATCCTCTTATGTGTAGTTTTCTAATATTCAGTTGAGAATTTTTGCATCCATATTTATCAGAGATATTGGCCTGCAATTTTCTTTTTTGGTAGTGTCTTTCTCTGTGGTTTTTTTTTTTTTTAGTCTTTATTGAATTTGTTACATTATTGCTTCTGTTTTATGTTTTGGTTTCTTATTTGTGAGGCATGGGGGATCTTAGCTCTACCACTGGGGATTGAACCCACACCCCCTGCACTGCAAGGCGAAATCTTAACTGCAGGACCACCAGAAAAGTCCCCATCTGTGTTTTTTTTCCAGTAAATTTCTTTCTTTATTTTTGGATGTATTGGGTGTTCGTTGCTGTGCACGGGCTCTCTCTACTTGTGGCGCGTGGGGGTTACTCTTCGTTGTGGTGTGCGGGCTGTTCACTGCACTGGCTTCTTTTTTGCAGAGCATGGGCTCTAGGTGCGTGGGCTTCAGTAGTTGTGGCTATCAGGCTCAGTAGTTGTGGCTCGTGGGCTGTAGAGCACAGGCTCAGTAGTTGTGGCACACAGGCTTAGTTGCTCCACGGCATGTGGGATCTTCCCAGATCAGGGCTTGAACCTATGTCCCCTGCATTGGTAGACGGATTCTTAACCACTGTGCCACCAGGGAAGTCCCCCCCCATCTGTTTTTGATATCAGGGTGATGGTGGCTTCATAGAATGTCATTGGATGTATTCCTTACTCTTCAATCTTTTCGAAGAGTTTGAGAAGAATCAGTGTAAGTTTTGCTTTGTATATTTGGTAGAATTTGACTGTGAAACCATCTGATCCTGGATTTTTGTTGGTAGGGAGTTTTTGTAAATTACAGATTCTATTTTGCTTGTAGTGATCAGTCTGTTCAAGTTATCTATTTCTTCTTGATTCAGTTTTGTTTGGCTGTAAAAAACTACATATATTTTTAAGTTATGTTAGCAGCTAAATACTTACCATGTATTAGACCACAAAATAGCAAAGAAAAAAATATTAAAATATTTTTTCAAATAGAAAAAATATTTAAATATTTTTAAGAAATTGGGATAATAATATTAGTTACAATAATGACAAATTGTTCTGAACTTAAACACTACTTTATCTAAGATGCATATTATATGCTTATCGTTTTACTGTTTTTAAATACATGGAATGTTTTCTCCTTTCTAATGTAATTCTTTTATTTTACCTATATATTGGGAAAAAATTTTAGTTGCACATAATATAAAAAATTACACTTTAATAGGAGACATTAATCCATTTACATTTGCTGTAGTATTGAATATATTTAGGTTTAGAGTTACCATGTTATTGAGTACTCTATTTTATTTATTTATTTTTAAAAAGATTTAATTTTGGGGAGGTGTAAATTATTTATTTATTTATAGCATCTTTATTGGACTATAATTGCTTTACAATGGTGTGTTAGTTTCTGCTGTATAACAAAGTGAATCAGCTATACATATACATATATCCCGACTTCTCCTCCCTCTTGCATCTCCCTCCCACCCTCCCTATCCCACCCCTCTAAGTGGTCACAAAGCACTGTGCTGATCTCCCCGTGCTATGCAGCTGTTTCTACTAGCTATCTATTTTACATTTGGTAGTATATATAAGTCCATGCCACTCTCTCACTTCATCGCAGCTTATGCTTCCCCCTCCCCATGTCCTCAAGTCCATTCTCTACGTCTGCGTCTATATTCCTGTCCTGCCCGTAGTTTCTTCCCAACCATTTTTTTCCTCTTTTTTTAGATTCCATATATATGTGTTAGCATAGAGTATTTGTTTTTGTCTTTCTGACTTACTTCACTCTGTATGACAGACTCTAGGTCCATCTGCCTCACTATAAATAACTCAATTTAATTTCTTTTTATGGCTGATAATATCCCATTTTATATTGAAGATGTGCAAATCTTTTTTATCCATTCATCAGTTGATGGACACTTAGGTTGCTTCCATGTCCTGGCTATTGCAAATAGAGTTGCAATGAACATTGTGGAACATGACTCTTTTTGAATTATGGTTTTCTCCAGGTATATGCCCAGTAGTGGGATTGCTGTGTCATATGGTAGTTCTATTTTTAGTTTTTTAAGGAACCTCCGTACTGTTCTCCATAGTGGCTGTGTATCAATTTACATTCCCACCAACCGTGCAAGAGGGTTCCCTTTTCTCCACACCTCTGCAGCATTTATTGTTTGTAGATTCTTTGAATGATGGCCATTCTTACCTGTGTGGGATGATACCTCATTGTAATTTTGATTTGCATTTCTCTAATGATCAGTGATGTTGAGCATTCTTTCATGTGTTTCCTGGCAATCTGTATATCTTCTTTGGAGAAATGTCTAATAGGTCTTCTGCCCATTGATGGATTGGGTTGTTTGTTTCTTTGATATTGAGCTGCATGGGCTGCTTGTAAAGTTTGGAGATTAATCCTTTGTCAGTTGCTTCATTGGCAAATATTTTATCCCATTCTGGGGGTTGTCTTTTCATCTTGTTTATGTTTTCCTTTGCTGTGCAAAAGCTTTGAAGTCTCATTAGGTCCTATGTTTTTATTTCCATTTCTCTAGGAGGTGGGTCAAAAAGGATCTTGCTGTGATTGATGTCATAGAGTGTTCTGTCTATGTTTTCCTCTAAGAATTTTATAATGTCTGGTTTACATTGAGTCTTTAATCCATTTTGAGTTTATTTTTGTGTATGGTGTTAGGGAGTCTTCTAATTTCATTCTTTTACCTGTAGCTCTCCAGTTTTCCCAGCACCACTTATTGAAGAGACTGTGATTTCTCCATTGTAAATTCTTGCCTCCTTTATCAAAAATAAGGTGAACATATGTGTATGGGTTTATCACTGGGCTTTCTCTCCTGATCCATCGATCTATATTTCTGTTTTTGTGCCAGTACCATACTGTGTTGATTACTGTAGCTTTGTAGTATAGTCTGAAGTCAGGGATCCTGATTACTCCAGCTCTGTTTTTCTTCTCAAGATTGCTTTTGCTGTTCGGGGTCTTTTGTGTTTCCATACAAATTGGGAAATATTTTGTTGTAGTTTTCTGAAAAATGCCATTGGTAGTTTGATAGGGATTGCATTGAATCTGTAGATTGCTTTGTGTAGTATAGTCATTTCACAATGTTGATTATTCCCATCCAAGAACATGGTATATCTCTCCACCTGTTTGTGTCATCTTTGATTTCTTTCATCAGTGTCTTATAGTTTTCTGAGTAAGTCTTTTGTCTCCTTAGGTAGGTTTATTCCTAGATATTTTATTCTTTTTGTTGCATGAGTAAATGGGAGTGTTTCCTTAATTTCCCTTTCAGATTTTTCATCTTTAGTGTATGGGAATGAAAGAGATATCTGTACATTAATTTTGTATCCTGCAGCCTTACAAAATTCATTGACTAACTCTAGTAGGTTTCTGGTAGCACCTTTAGGGTTCTCTATATAGTATCATGTCATCTAGTGGCAAACAGTGACAGCTTAACTTCTTTTCCGATTTAGATTCCTTTTATTTCTTTTTCTTATCTGATTGTTATAGGGAAAAATTCCAAAAGTGTGTTGAAGAATAGTGGTGTGAGTGGGCAACCTTTTCTTTTGCCTGATCTTAGTGGAAATGGTTTCACTTTTTCACCATTGAGAACAATGTTGGCTGTGGGTTTGTCATATATGGCCTTTATTATGTTGAGGAAATTTCCCTCTATGCCTACTTTCTAGAGGGTTATCATAAATGGGTGTTTAATATTGTCAAAAGCATTTTCTGCATGTGTTGAGATGATCATATGGTTTTTATCCTTCAGGTTTTTTAATATGGTGTATCACATTGATTTGCATGTATTGAAGAATCCTTGCATCTCTGGGATAAACCCAACTTGATTATGGTGTATGATCCTTTGAATGTGCTGTTGGATTCTTTTTGCTAGTATTTTGCTGAGGATTTTTGCATGTATGTTCATCAGTGATATTGGCCTGTAGTTTTCATTCTTTGTGACATCTTTGTCTGGTTTTGGTATCAGGGAGATGGTAGTCTCATAGAATAAGTTTGGGAGAGTTCCTCCCTCTGCTATATTTTGGAAGAGTTTGAGAAGGTTAGGTGTTAACTCTTCTATTTGATAGAATTTGCCTTTGAAGCCATCTGGTCCTGGGCTTCTGTTTGTTGGAAGATTTTAATGACAGGCTCAATTTCAGTGCTTGGGACTGGTTTGTTTATAGTTTCTATTTCTTCCTGGTTCAGTCTTGGAAGGTTGTGCTTTTCTAAGAATTTGTCCATTTCTTCCAGGTTGTCCATTTTATTGACATATAGTTGCTTGCAGTAACCTCTCATAATCCTTTGTATTTCTGCAGTGTCAGTTGTTACTTCTCCTTTTTCGTTCGTAATTCTATTGATTTGAGTCTTCTCCCATTTTTTCTTGATGAGTCTGGCTAATGGTTTTATCAATTTTGTTTATCTTCTCAAAGAACCAGCTTTTAGTTTTTTTGATCTTTACTGTTGTTTCCTTCACTTCTTTTTCATTTATTTCTGATCTGACCTTTATGATTTCTTTCCTCTGCTGACTTTGGTTTTTTTTTTTTCTTTCTCTAATTGCTTTAGGTGTAAGTTTAGCTTTTTTATTTGAGATGTTTCTTGTTTCTTGAGGCAGGATTGTATTGCTATAAACTTTCCTCTTAGAACTGCTTTTGCTGCATCCTATAGGTTTGGGGTCGTCATGTTTCCATTGTCATTTGTTTCTAGGTATTTTTTTTTTTTTTTTTTTTCTGTACGCGGGCCTCCCACCGCTGTGGCCTCTCCCGTTGCGGAGCACAGGCTCCGGACACACAGGCTCCGCGGCCACGGCTCGCGGGCCCAGCCGCTCCGCGGCATGTGGGATCCTCCGGGATCGGGGCACGAACCCGTGTCCCCTGCATCGGCAGGCGGACTCTCAACCACTGCGCCACCAGGGAAGCCCGTTTCTAGGTATTTTTAAATTTCCTCTTTGATTTCTTCAGTGATCTCTTGGTCATTAAGTAGTGTATTGTTTAGCGTCCATGTGTTTGTATTCTTTTACAGATTTTTTCCTGTAATTGATATCTAGTCTGATAGCATTGTTGTCAGAAAAGATACATGATACAATTTCAATTTTCTTAAATTTACCAAGGCTTGATTTGTGACCCAAGATATGATCTATCCTGCAGAATGTTCCTCGAGAACTTGAGAAAGAGTGTATTCTGTTGTTTTTGGATGGAATGTCCTATAAATATCCATTAATTCCATCTTGTTTAATGTATCATTTAAAGCTTGTGTTTCCTTATTTATTTTCATTTTGGATGATGTGTTCATTGGTGAAAGAGGGGTGTTAAAGTCCCCTACTATGATTGTGTTACTGTTCATTTCCCCTTTTATGGCTGTTAGCCTTTTCCTTATGTATTGAGGTGCTCCTATATTGGGTGCATAAATATGTACAATTGTTATATCTTCTTCTTAGGTTGATCCCTTGTTGATTATGTAGTGTCCTTCTTTGTCTCCTGTAATATTCTTTATCTTAAAGTCTCTTTTATCTGATATGAGAATTGCTACTCTAGCTTTCTTCTGATTTCCATTTGCATGGAATATTTTATTCCATCCCCTCACTTTCAGTCTGTATGTGTCCCTAGGTCTGAAGTGGGTCTCTTGTAGACCACATATATACCGGTCGTGTTTTCAGATCCATTCAGCCAGTCTGTGTCTTTTGGTTGGAGCATTTATTCCATTTACATTTAAGGTAATTATTGATATGTATGTTCTTATTACCATTTTCTTGATTGTTTTGGGTTTGTCATTGTATGTCTTTTCCTTCTCTTGTGTTTCCTGCCTAGAGAAGTTCCTTTAGCATTTGTTGTAAAGCTGGTTTGGTTGTGCTGCATTCTCTTAGCTTTTGCTCAACTGTAAAGGTTTTAATTTCTCTGTCGGATCTGAATGAGATCCTTGATGGGTAGAGTAATCTTGGTTGTAGCTTTTCCCCTTTCATCACTTTAAATATGTCTTGCCTGTCCCTTCGGGCTTGCAGAGTTTCTGCTGAAAGGTCAGCTGTTAACCTTATGGGGATTCCCTTGTATATTATTTGTTGTTTTTCCCTTGCTGCTTTTAATATTTTTTCTTTGTATTTAATTTTTGATAGTTTGATTAATATATGTTTGGGCATGTTTCTTCTTGGGTTTATCTTGTATGGGACTCTCTGTGCTTCCTGGACTTGATTAACGATTTCCTTTCACATATTAGCGAAGTTTTCAACTATTATCTCTTCAAATATTTTCTCTGTCTCTTTCTTTTTCTCTTCTACTTCTGTGACCCCTATATTCGAATGTTGGTGTGTTTAATGTTGTCCCAGAAGTGTCTCAGATTGTCCTCAATTCTTTTCATTCTTTTTTCTTTATTCTGCTTTGTGGTAGTTATTTCCACTATTTTATCTTCCAGGTCATTTATCCATTCTTTTGCGTCAGTTATTCTGCTATTGTTGCCTTCTAGAGAATTTTAAATTCCATTTACTGTGTTCATCATTGTTTGTTTGCTCTTTAGTTCTTCTAGGTCCTTGTTAAATGTGTCTTGTATATTCTCCATTCCAGTTCCAAGATTTGGGATAATATTTAGTATCATTACTCTGAATTCTTTTTCAGGTAGACTGCCTATTTCCTCTACATTTTTTTTTGGTCTCGTGGGTTTTTACCTTTTTCCTTCATCTGCTGTGTGTTTCTCTGTCTTCTCATTTGGCTTTGGGGACAGTGTTTGGGGTCTCCTATTTGCAGGCTGCAGATTTGTAGTTCCCGTTATTTTTGGTGTCTGCCCCCAGTGGCTAAGGTTGGTTCAGTGGGTTGTGTAGGCTTTCTGGTGGAGAGGTCTGGTGGCTGTGTTCTGGTGGGTGTGTCTGGATCTTGTCTTTCTGGTGGGCTGGTCTGCATCCAGTGGTGTGTTTTGGTGTGTGTGTGACCTTATTATGATTTTAGGCAGCCTCTCTGATAATGGGTGGGCCTGCATTCCTGTCTTGCTAGTTGTTTGGCATGGGACGTCCAGCACTGGTTCTTACTAGTCTTTGAGTGGAGCTGGGTCTTAGCGTTGAGGTGGATATCTCTGGGAGGCTTTCACCGTTTTGATATTACAAGGAGCCGGAGGTCTCTGGTAGACCAATGTCCTGAACTTGGCTCTCCCAACTCAGAGACTCAGGCCTGACATCCGGCCAGAGCACCAAGACCCTCTCAGCCACACAGCTGGGGGTGAGAGCAAGAGCTAGCTTTGGTGCGTCTCAAAGAACACCAATGAGATTCACTCACCATTTTCTCTCTGTCAGCGAAGAAAACAAAATTCAGTGTTCAGTGAGTCAGCCACTTTGGTAGCCTGCCTCCAAGATGGCCCTAATCATCCCCTAATTATCTCCCAGTCATCATGCACCTGTGTGCCTCCTCACACTTGAAAAGGGCTGACGTTTTAACTAATAAGACATTGCAGAAATGACAAAGTGCAGCTTCCAAAGGTATAAAAGATATTGGAGCTTCTGCTTTGGTTTCTGCTAGATCACTCATCCTGGGGTAAGCCAGCTGCCATATCATGAGGACACTCAAGCAGCCCTAAGGAGAGATTCATGTGGCAAGGAGCTGAGGCCTCTTACCTACAGCCACATGAGTCTGTCATCTCACAATTCACAATACTTAATTTTATTTATTTTTGGTTGCGTTGGGTCTTGGATGCTGCACAGGGTTTCTCTACTTGTGTCGAGCAGGGGCTACTCATCGTTGTGGTACACGGGTTTCTCCTTGTGGTGGTTTCTCTTCTTGTGGAGTATGGGCTCTAGGTGCATGGACTTCAGTAGTTGTGTCACACAGCTCAGTAGTTGTTGCTTGCAGTCCCTAGAGCGCAGGCTAAGTAATTGTGGCACACGGGCTTAGTTGCTCTGCAGCATGTGGGATCTTCCCAGACCAGGGATTGAACCCCTGTCCCCTGCATTGGCAGGTAAATTCTTACCCACTGTGCCACCAGGGAAGTCCAGTGTGCTCTATTTTAAACCTAGTCTGTTTTCATTATTTTCTATCTTAACTATTCTATATTAAATAAAAAAATAATAATATTCCTTTCTACCCCTCCTCTTTGAGGATTATATATGAAGAAGTTTGTCTTATTTATTCATCTGAAATTTTCACCTTACTTTTAAGAAGTAATCACAATGTCAAGTATTTAATACCTTTCACTTTCACCTTGAAAAGCATGGATATTAAAGTGCTAATATAATTACCTTCCCTAGTCTATCATTTTTACTTTTTGTTACGTATAAAAAACAACTATAAACATGCATGGTTTGTAAGGAAATGACAAATTTCAGAAAATTCAGAATCTGAATACACTCGATACATAGCTTCTAGATACAGACACAGAAGATTGCCAGATACTCAGAGACCCCTTGTCCAATTCTAGTGACTACCCTTAAGGTTTAATAATGTTCTGGTATCTAACAAAAAGATCACTTTACCTGTATTTTATATACATATAAATAAATTTTATATAAATTTTATATAAATATAATATATATATTATATTTATATAATATATATAATATATAATTTTATATAAATATAAATGTAATGGCACAGTAAAATCACTTTTGGATTGGGCTTTTTTATTTCATGTTGTTTTTGAATATGCCTATATGGTTGCCTGTTGTTGTCATGCATTGCCACTGTTGCATAGGATTCCACAGTGTAAATATTTAACTATTAATTAATTTTTTCCAAAGTGTATTACAATATGAGTGATTTTCAGTTTGGGCCTATTGAGAATAGCACTGGTATATAAATACTAGAACTTGAGCTTTGGTGGTATGTGTATAAATTATTGTTCAATATACATGTAGTAGTAAAATTTTTGAGTCATAGCTTTCATCTGTTTATCTTTTTAGATATTTCTAAATATTTTCAAAACATTTGTATGATTTTTCATAATCAGCAGCAGTGAATGAGATTCAAGGATTATACACATTCTTGTCAAACTTGATAATACCTGTCATTTTCATTTGAACTTTCTGGTTGGTGAGTGATAATTCCAGGTATCACTTTTTTGCATTTAATTGACTACTAAGAAGCCAAGCATCTTTTGATATGTTTACTTAACATTCTGTACTCTCTTTCTTGAAATATCTTTTGGTATATTTTTCCCATCTTTGCTGTTACATTATCTTCTTATTGAAGACTTTTTTTTTAACATCTGAAGACTTCTTATTTAGGAGTTTTAAATATATGCTTGATATGAGTTCTTCTCTCTTTCTGTCTCTCTTTCATTAGATGAGTGTCAGTGTTTAATGTTAATAACATCTAATTTGTTATTTTCCTCTATTTATTTAGTCTTATTTCTATTTTTTTATGTAGTCTTCTTACCTGTAGCAGAACACATATATTTTAAACCACAAATATGTTTTCGTTTCTTCAATAAATCTAATTATTAAGCTTTAAATTTAAGTTAACTTTCTAAGCTAAATAGGTTGTATCATAGTGAGTATTAATTTGTCTATGACAGCTGAACAGTTACATTTATTCAGAAAATGTTGTATTCAGCTTTCTTTTCATTTGCTCCTGTTTCTCACTGATTCACAGAGGTAAACATCACTTCATCCATGGATCTGACTTTGTTTGATTTCTCATGGTCATTCTCATTAATTCTTCTTGCCTCGTGAAATCTTTAGGCATCGCATTATTCCACAAAAGCAAAAAGCTTCCTTGGGCCTTTTTCCTCAGAAGATTGATTATTCCCACATTTTAAATGGGAGATTGCAATAAGTTAGGAGAAAATGCCACAGGGGTCTCTCATTTTTTTTCACATCTCGTATCAGCCTCTGCTTGCACTCTGTGTTCAAAGATTTTTGTACAACACATTGATAGAAGTGCCAGTTGTTTCTCTCCTTGGGGCAAAAGACAGATTAATTACCTGACAAATAAAACAAAGACAGTGTCTTTCTCTGTCCAAATGTTGGAAAGGATTGCTTGCATCCTAATTTAAAAGTTTCAGGTGAGTGAAGCTTAAGATTCCAAAGCTTTAATCCATACTTGCACCATGCACAGCATCCAACAGGACTGCTTTACATAACTCCATGAGACTTTTGTGTGCAAGTGAAATAGATAAAAATATAAAACTATTGATGTCTTTTGGGGTCATAAAAAAGATTTTTTGTCTCATTTAAAATAATTTTTTTCTAAAATCCAAAAACGTGTCAGGCTAAAATATTGGAATTTCAAACATGGTAAAACCCCTTTTGAACGATGCGTAGTGAGACTTCTTTGTAGTGCGGATTTGCATTGCCCACTTGTTTGGTCGGCCAAAAAGGGCCTACATGACTTTTCCTGAATATATTCAGGAAAAAAAAAAAAACGTACGCCCTTTTTGGCCAACTGCATCATTGTCGAAGTTCTGCTGTTTTCACGTGCTTTAAAGGTGACTCCAATCTACCTCTTGAAAACGGTTTCCTGCAATTCTGCCTTGTTTTCAAATCCTCTTCATTGCCTTACCTCAATAAGGTACGAAAGTTATCATTTATAATCCTGCAGGTTTGTGAATTTTAGTGCCCCTGAGATCTATTTTCCAACTCGCCTTTTTGTGAGCTGGCCGCCAAACCGCAGGATTGCTTCAGACCCTATTCTGATTCCAGAGGGCAGGCTGAGCCTTTGGTTAATTCTTCTTCCTGATTGGAAATTAGAGTGACATGTGTCTGTCCAAACACCTAGAGCTGATCTCTCATTGGTTCCCCCTCTTCCCGTTCAACCTCTGGACAGATTGCAAACTGTACAAAACAGGAGGTTAAAGGTGCTGATTCTCCAAGTGGGGAGATTGTTGGTAAAGCAGCTGGAATGGTGAACCCGAGCACCACGAGATGAAAAATGAGGTGCGTTTTAGAAACCTTTCCCAATCGTACGGTGTACCATCCTCTGGGTTTCCCATGCATGTTTTAGCTGTAGGAAGATCCCCATGAACCTGGAGATTTCTGACCCATGGAACGGGTAGCACACAGTATTACTTTAAAGGGTCTGCATTTGCTCACCCAACCTCACCAATCCGGTCACCCCCAAGAGTGTCCAGCCTTATGTCTCTTCCAGCTGTGGGTCTAGATGTGGTCAATACAGGTTGCATCACAGCCACTGAACGAATTTTGTAAGAATTTCTCTCTCTTTCACTATCTTTGTTTTTTTTGGTAATTTATATTTATAATGGGGTTTAGCTGATTTTCAATGCTGTGTTTGTGCCCCTTTACACCCACTATATTCACTTACCATGAAATATCAATAAATACTCTTTAAGATTCTTACTACGCAGATATATCCTTCTGTGGTGAATAGGATGTGTTGAGTCCAGTTCACTGAGCAATGAGTAGGTCTACTCTATTACATATTTGGTTGATGGAACGGTATCTGTGCTAATTTCAAACTCTTGTTTTATGCATCACCCCACCTCACCTTTCCCCTTAAGCAGCCATAAGTGTGTTTTCTAAATGTGTGACTCTGTTCTGTTTTGTAATTTAGTTCATGTAGCAATTTTTACATTCCATCTATAACTGATATCTTATAAGTTTATTTATCTGTGTGACATATTTCTCTTAGAATCATCATACCTAAATCCACTCATTATGCTGCTACTAGCCTTAGGACATTGATTTCATGGCTGAGTGATATTCCATTGTACAAAAGTACCACAACTTGTTTATCCATTTTTCTCTTTCGTGAGATACTTAAGGTGTACCCGAGTCGAGGATTTTGTGAACAGAGCAGCCCTAAAATTTGGGGTGCCTGTGTCCTGTCGATTTCTGGTTTTCCCAAGATATACGCCCATGAGTGGAAGTGCCTTGTGGTCTGTAGCTCTGTTTTTTAGATGTTTTAGGAAACACCACACACTTCTCCAGAATGGCCGTTGGCAATTTACATCCCACCCATCAGCGTAAAAAAGCTCCCTTTTCTCCTTGACCTGTCCTGCATTTCTGGTTTTTACACTTTTTCAGCATGGCCCTTTTGACCAATGCCTAGTGAGACTTCTTTGCAGTGTTGATTTGCATTGCCCGCTTGTTTGGTTGGCCAAAAAGGGCAAATGCATTTTTTCCTGAATATATTCAGGTGCTCACCAGGGCGTGTAGCAGGTGTGGGTGAGTGTCACGTAGCGCACACCCAGCGCATAGAAGGTACGCAGGATGGAGAGGCAACTGTCCAGTGAGTGGCCGCCCTCCACACCAGTGAGGCAAGCCAACATCCGGGTATTGTTGAGAGCTGGGGGCAGGTAGGTTAGATGATCATTTTCAGAGGCAGGGGTAGCTTACTGAAGTCCCTAACACCCACCACCACCGGTCTGTTTACCTCTTTTTTTGGCCGTGCCACGCAGCATGAGGGCTCTTGGTTCCCCCAACGGGGATCAAACCCGAGCCCCCTGCAGTGGAAGCATGTTGTCTTAACCTCTAGACTACCAGGGAAGTCCCCCGTCTAACTTTAACTGAGGTCACAAGCTCCAGCTCCGAATAGGAGGCACACATGAGGCGGATGAGGTCAATTTGTTCTATGGTGAGGCGCACAGCATCCCGTTTCTGGGTCTGGCATGGGACGTAGGCTGACCAGAACTGAGGGAAGGCCAGGGCTTAGTTTGTGCTTTGGAACTCCTTGGGCTTCTCTTAGCCTCCTCAGCTGGCACAGCACTCACTGTGCCCAGAAGTCACATGTAATGCATTGCTTTTTCTGTGGTACTTGGAAGCCCATCAGGTGGGCTCACTGTGACCCCTGTAGCCCCCAGCATCCATGGCATCGCACTTTCTAGGTCACTAAGGTAACTTCGTTCCAATGTGACTAACCTGTGGTCTCTGAGGCCCCCAAACTGCCCCACATTCCCCAGCAGCCGTGGTGGCACCTTGTGTGTCCCTTTGGTACCTGGCCACCCACGAGACCGTCTTTCAGCCTGTCCAAGCTGGTCTAGCCATGGCTGAAATTGCGCAGATTAACATGCTGTAGCCCATTGTGGTAAAACTGCCTCAGGACCAGGGGCATGTTGTTGTGGCTGGAGGGAGGTCAAGGCAAATGGGTGGGCTCCTTAGGTCTTGTGATCAGGCAGGACACATTGCCTGGCCTGGGCCAGCCTGGGGGTCCCCCACCTCACACTGTCACACAGACTATACTAGGAGCAGCTGAGGCCTGGGCTGAGGGGTTCTCGCCAGGGAGGGGATGACAGAGAAGGGGAAGGGCATCCATAGATGATGGAGAGGACATCCAGGGGTGGTGTGAGGGAGCCTCCCCAATAGCGCTACATGCTCCGGACCTCCTCCTCTGCCCAGGGCCAGGCTAGGCCCCCACCGGCCCCCAGCAGCCCGCTCACACTGCAGCCACCCTTCCACGAGTGGGAAGTCCCGCATCAGGGCCCGCGTGCGCTCCCGCGGACTTGGGGTGCTGGAGGTGCCTGGCGTGGTCTGCACGCGGGTTACCGATCACAGCAGCAGACCCAGCAGGAGCAGCAGGCACAGCAGAGGCCACTGGCTGCGTGCACGGGGACCTTCGAGGCCCCCGGGCCGCAAGCTGCGCAGGGCAAGGCAGGCGGGCCGAGGCGGGTCTGAGAGGGGCGGGCGATGGGGTTCTGCCCGTCGAAACAGGCCACCCAACGGCGCGGCCTCGCGAGGGGGACGGGGTGAGGGAGGGGATACAGAGTCACAGGACCCTGCGAGTCGTGTGCGGAGAGCTGCGATCCGGATCCGGGAAGTCCGGCAGCCACAGGGCGGCACTGCTCTCCCGCCCCCTGCTCAGAGGCAGCTCCTGCGGGCTAAGCTGGCCTCTGCTGAGAGCCCACTCGCCTCCCATCGCGGGTTCCCTCCGCCCCCGACCCTCTTCCCACTCCCACTGCTCCGAGGGGGCGCCCTAGGTTGCTCACCCCGCCTCTAACCTTCCTGTCCAAGCTGGGGTGCTTCTCTCAGAGGGCCACCTGCAGCCCGAGGCCTCCCGGGAGCACACTTCGTCCCCATCTGCATGCAGCCGGCCCCGCCCACCCCGAGGGCTGCGTGCAAGGGTCTCTGTGGCCACAAGTGCTCTGGGCTCCCAGTTTCCCGGTACTGGGCCATGGGGGCTCTTGTGGGGGAAGAGATACTTTCTGGAAATGGGGTGGGGTAACCTTGTGAGCTTTGGATTCAGGAGGGGGCCCTCTGCCCCCAACCTTCTCTCTCCTCCTACTTGACTCCCCAACCTGCATGATCATTCTCTGGGGACTTGAACCAGCACCTGGGAACTATCAGGAACCTCCCCCACTTCTGTCAGCCAGCCTCAGGAGAGCGCCCTCAGGAGCTGCTACACCTCCCCAGGGCCTGAATAGAGGGACTTTTGGGAGGTGAACTGAACAACCTTCTGGGGAGAGTCAACGACCCTTTTACTCAACAGAGCAGGAACCCAGTCAGCAGGCTGTTTGAGTGGAAGGAAATGAAGTCGTTTCCATGGCAGCAGAGCCCCCACCACAGCAACCTTCGTCCCAGAGCTGCTGGCTGACCTTCTGGCCAGGATCCCTCCTACCTCAGTGTAGAAGGCCCGGCCTCGTGGAGAAGTATAGGTTCTGAAGAAAGACCTGGCACCTGGGTTCTGCTGCTACACTTGCCTTGTCTCGTGGCCCTTGTGGCTCTAGCTTTCCCAGAAACCTCAAGGACTAAGTGCCTGTGCTTGCTCAGAGGCCGCACGCCATTCCCCATTTCCAGCCTCAGGCTCTCCCGCTAGCTGCCTCCTCTAGGGACCCCCTCCCCCCACACACACACTGGGGATGTGCCTTCTCACAGAAGCTTAACCACTGAGATGATTTAGGGACTGTGCCCAAACTCCTGTATCCCCAGCCTCTCAAGTTTTTGCTCTGATCCCTGGCACCCCCTGGAGCTGTTCCACCTTTGGAACCTTTCCCAGGTGGCAGGAGTGCCTAGCACAGGGCTAGTGACCTAAGTCTGAGCACTGGCGACCCTACAAATCTGTTACAGAAAAACATTTTATTGAGCAGTAAGGGACCCCACTGGGGACAGAAAGGGCTGGCAATAAAGGAGCATGTGAACCTCGGGGCAGGGTGCGTGCTGCTTGACTCTCCATCCTGTTCTTGCTTCAGGGAGCAGGGCTTCCTGGGCCTCTCTGTCCTGCCTCCTGAGACCCCAGGCAGGAGCTCTTTGGGAAGCCACAGATTGCTGCTTTCAGTTTCAAAAAGCCCAGCTCCCCGCTGGTTTGTGGTGGTGGCCGCTGACAATGGCTCAGGGCAGGAGCCCATGTGGTGGACTGCTAAGGCTTCTCTGCATCCTGTCTCTGCTCCTGCATCCTCTTCGGCTCGGAGAGTGCAGACTTCACTTTCTCCAGCTCACAAAGGGCCCCCTGAGGGTTGAGCAGAGGAATGCCAGGTTTTCTTCCAGGCCAGCTTCCGCCCTGGGATGTTCAAGGCAGACTCTCATTTCAAACCTCACTTTCTGAGGCTCCTGGCTTATGGCCATTTAGTGTGCAGGGAGGCTCCTGGCTGAGGAAGGCTCAGACAGAACGACGCAGGTTCTAATCTGTGGTAGTGGGCAGTGGGGGGGGGGCGGGAGGGGTCACTGCAGGAAGAGGCATTCGCTGTCTTAGGCAGTTAAACCATTGCCCTGTCTTCAGAATGGTTCAGCCAGCAAGATTCTGTGGAGTCCGCCTCCTGGCACCATGCTACAATCGCCGGATTTTGGGTCTGGAGCAACCGAGATCTTCGTCTGACTCTTCCGGAGCGGGCTTTCTCTCGGGAGCATGTCTGGGAACTGGCTTCTCGGCTTCCGCCTTGGCTGGCGTGGCCAAAGGAGCATCCCCGAAGGCCCGGTAGCCACCAACCAGGCAGTATGTCTCCCCATGCCAGACCCCCTGCGTTTCTCCACACCCTCGGTTGAGGACATGGTAGTGACCAGGTGTAGGAGGAGAAACGGGAGTCATAGCTGCTGCAAAGAAAATCAGAGCTGATCCGTCACTTCTGCTGTACACAGTCTCCTGCCAGAATTTCCCTCTCTCATGTCTCTCCCAGTTTCTGGCTGAAGACCTTTAATCTACTTGACATCCAAAACACAGCCTTGGCCCATCACCTCTATGAGTCCCTGGAGAAGGGACACTGGCTGCAAAAGCAATTCCTAGAGCCTACGGTTGCATCAGGTGAGGTAGTCTCTTCACCGTTTCCAGGGAAAACTGTAGAACCCGAAAGAAATTGCAATCATGATCCTCTCCATCTCTCCTTTCCACAACAGAGAAAACATTTCTTGCAGTGTGTCACTTCTGAGGCTTTAATGGAAACGTCTTTCAAGTTTTGGAAAAAGATAACCTAATATAAATTGGTTAAGGACCCCTCCCACCTTGGCAACCCCTCTTGGGCCCCACTTATACTGCCTGTTACAACCACACTGAACTCTAGCCCTCTGATACTTTTATCTAGATTAGATCAAGGCCAAATACTGAGGCACAGTGATCAGGAGACTCAGAACCGGGTTCTGGGTACCAAGTGTAGGCTCACATCCACCCAGCCTCCTGGGACACCATCTGCTCAGCCCTCCAGTCTCACTAGCACTTCATCACCCCCCTTGGTTCTTCCGGTCTTCCCATGAATATGGCCCCACCCTCTCCCCTAGTACTCAGCAGCTCAGTATGAGATGTGTCTAAGGGGACCGATATAGATGTGTACATGACAGCACAGAGGTGCCTGGGTTTGAAGGTGCGGTTGAAGAGTGGCCCTCTTCCAACTGCTCCGTTTACCATCTGCCAACAAAAATGCGCTTGTCTTTTGCTAAGAGGCCAATCAGGAAAGGGTCTGAATGGAAGCATCCTGTAGCCCAAAGTGGAAGGCTACATTTATAAAGATAAGAAGCTTCCTGCACAGTAGTTCAGGGATGACATTTCACTTGTCCTCAGCAGTGAGCACTGTGGGACCCTGAAGGTGTCCCAGGTCACTGGTATTACTTACAGCTGGGAAAGTGCTGAGGTTTACGTAGTGGGCAAGCCCCACAGGAACATGTGGCAGCCAGGTGAGGTTGTGTGTACACCATGCCTCTTCTACAGATGCCCGGTCTCGGTGTACCTGCTGCACTGCCCAGCCAGGGAACAGAGCACAGGTTTGAGTAAATATAGACGATCCGGTCAGACATTCTCTCTCAGACAACCAAAGAGATTGGTATCTGGTGGAGATCTGGTAGGGAAGTTTCTCTGAGGGCAGCACGTTTCCATAGTTACGCTGCCATGGAAATTGTGAGAAGGCCTGTGAGGTCATCACTACCCAGTGAGGTCATAATAAGGAACCTGTGACTTGCGGTCAGGCTTCAGGAGGAGGGGCAGTTTTGTGGAGGAGAGCAGGGTGGAGGCAGAGGTACTCTGCCTGGTCCCTCACACCTGGGCTTCCTCACCCATGCCCTAGTCTAGTAGACATCCCATGTGGGGCGTGCAGGTGGGCTGGTACAGGAGGGCAAGAGAGACCCACATTCTGAAATTGGCTTGAGAGGCAAGATTAATGATAAGAGACAGCTAGGTTGTATGGCACTGACCCTAAGAAGCAGAGAATTGTGTGGACTGGGGAATCAGGGAAGGCTCCTTGGCAGTGGGCCTGAAGGGCAAGTGAGATTTGGACCTATGGGGAAGAGAGGGAAGACATTCCAGTTTGGAAGAATAAAAGCAAAGACACACTCTTCTCGACCTTGTCCTGCCCCAAATATAAATTCATAGAACCCTCACATTTTTACACCTGAGGGCTTAAGAAAACCAAGATGTTAAGGGGCCTACCCAGTGTTACACAGGTAGTGGAGAGGGGTTCTGCTCAATGGTTACGTTCATGTCGGGGCTCCGGATTTACAGCTGATAGGAATGTGAGGACAAGCTCATGCCATTTCAAACATTTCCAAGTGATACTGAGAGAGATGTTAAAGGTGCAAAATGAGGGTGCTGAATGACCTCACAAAGTGGGAATGGTGGGCCCATTTTAATATGAAATTCAAAACAAATTCATGACAAAAGGACATAATACAAAATGACAACATAATCATTACACTCCCCTCTCCCCTAGAAGTAAAAATCATTATAATCCTCTCTCCACCATGAAAGGAAGAGAGAAAGGCTCAGTAGCGGCCCCCATGAAAAACATGGTCAACACTGTGAAGAGGTGTTAGTAAGACGACTTGGTCCGACTCAGAGAAGGAAAGAGACAACTCTGCCCTTAGCCTGATCAGGCCCACAGGAAGGAACCACACTTGGGGCAGCCTTTGATAGTGTGGCAATGAGAGAGAACCTTCTTTAGGAGGGGACTCCCTGTTGCCAACCTTGAAAAAGCAAAGATGGGACCTTCGTTTACTGGGGCTGTTGCAGAGGGGATGTGCCCATGAGGTAGAGACTGCTTGGACTACCCTTTTAGAGGGTGGGCCACCCTGGTTGAGAACCACAGCACCTTCTATCCCTAAACTGCTTGAATCAGTGGGTGCCCGTTAGGACAGACGAAGTCAGGCCTCATTGGAGCAGACTGCCTTTGGGAGTGGTAGAAGGTAAATGTGAAGGGGAATGCTTGCTCTGGCGGAGGTTTGTCACGGCAGGTGGGCCAGCATGAGACCATTCAGAATCTCCAAGCCTCCGGAGATTACTTGGCTGGGAGCATCCCTCTGATGTGGTGTGGGGACTCCTACCTTAACAGGACCTGGCTGGGCATCTGGGGGAGGCAGAATAAACGGTTTATTAACTTAAGAGAGCGAGAGAATCACCTGGGGGGTTCCCCCAAACCACTTAAAAAGCCTTGTACCTGGATTCTTGAGCCAACCCTCAGAAAACTTATCTAGATCTGGAGTAGGGCTCAGGAAGCTGCACTTTTAATAAGCTTCCTGGGCAGTCCCACCACAGTGGTCCATGGATAGAGTGACCAAATTATTGTGTATTCTCGGTTGCTTTTGGGAGTCAAAAGTGGTCAATATTAAAAACTGGAGCAGGCATACGTATAAACAGGGAATATTCAAGGCAAGCAGAGGTGTATAGTTATTCTACGCATGAATCAGATTTGAGAAAAGCTAGCCTGGTGGTTAAAGAACACAACCCTGAGGACAGACAGACCAGATTGTTTCCTACTTACTTGTGTGATTTTGACCAAGTTCTTTTATCCTTCTGACTGTTTCTTCATATGGAAAAGAGCTATGACTGTACATTTAGCACAATATTCTCTTTCGGCAAAGGTTGCTCTGGGTCCATTTGTGTTCTCTGCAACTTAACCCTTTCCAGTGTGCAAGCATTTTTAAGTTGTTTGGTGAAGTATTACATTTGACTTTCAACAGTTCATTACTTTGGGCAAAGCTTATATAATGCTGCAGAGACTAGAACCTATGCAGAGATAGTGAGAGGATGTTATAAGCTTATTCTGCCGGTTTGTAAAAAAGATTGACCTTTTCTCCTCTTCCTCCACCTGCCACCAAGAGATGAGAAAGAAGGCAGAGCCTGGAAATACACACCAAGCAATACTTCGGTGTCAGTTTGCCTTTTAGTTCTCTGCCAGTACTTCCCAGAGAGATTTCACCAAAAGTGCCTAAGCTTGCCATGGCCATTGTTGTGAAGAAGATTTCTCTCTATTGCTAGTCACATCCCCTTTTCCTTCTCCTGGGGGCTTAATGGATGTTTGGGGCAGGAAACAAAATCTAAACTAAAACATCAATTGAAAGAGCCTTCGTCCTAAGTGTGGTAGTTTGGAGTGTGAATCTTCTCAGAGTCTACTGAATTCTGCCGCAGTGGAAACTGTTATTAAGGGGCACCCATAGAAACATAGCTTATTGTTAGAAACCGTGACATAATACAGAGCCAAGATCGACATTATTCTTCACGTGAAAGACTACAGAGAGCCGAGCTCAGTAGTTCACCCTCCAGTGTTGGCCAGCAACTTACCTTTTGAAGCCAGACAGCAGCCCGGGTCTTCAGAAGGTGACTAGGCAGCCCAGAGCACCCCACTGACAAGTGTGCTCACCCGTCCAGCACAGAGGGAAAGGTCCCTGTTATGGCATCATATATAAGCCTGCTGCAATAAGGTTTGCTGGTGCAAAGGCTCTCTCACTGAGGACCCCAGTCCTGGAAGGCTTCTCCTCTGGCAAGCTGCCAGTTCAATCTTCTGAGCCAGGCTCACGTCCCTGGGATGGGTCGCAAAGCTGACGATGGTGCCTGGCACCTCGCTCCCCACCCGGCCCACCCTCCCTGCTCTGTGGATGTAGTCTTGCTGTGTAGGAGGGAAATCATAATTGATGACTAGCTCCACCTGGGTGCTGTCCAGGCCCTGAGAGGTGATGTCTGTGCAGAGAAGAATGCCTCGGGAGCCCTTCTGGAAGGACTGGAAGATGCCTGCTTTCATTGAGGCAGGCATCTGTCCCTGCAGTCTTAAGTGTTGGATTTTGTGGTCATCCAGAATATATACCCCAGCCAGTTCACTGTGCTGTAGCAATTACAGAACACCAGAACAGTTCCTGCGGGGCCAGTCCTATATGCTCTGTCATGCTGCCTGAGGATCTGCACCAACCCAGTCACCTTCTCTGTTCCCTTCGGCCTCATGAATATCTGTCTGACATGAGGCATGATGCAGTGGAGCTTGTCACTGGTAACGGGGGTTAGAGAGTCTAAGCTGGCAACTTTACTCAGCAGCTGGCCTACAGCTTCGGGAAATGTGGGCCCCACCAGCACTAAGTGACCTTTCGGATTGAACGGTCTTGTAAGTCAGCTGGGCCTTCTGCTATA
This sequence comes from Mesoplodon mirus, assembly GCF_964341445.2. NCBI lineage: Eukaryota > Metazoa > Chordata > Mammalia > Artiodactyla > Ziphiidae > Mesoplodon > Mesoplodon mirus. The sequence goes on along the minus strand of NC_138987.1, from coordinate 102,782,879 downwards.
TGGCTCCCCTCCAAGATGTAATCCACCAGTTCTAGGAAGCTTTCATCCAACAGCATGTGTGCATCATCCAACACCAAGAAGGAGAGCTGCTCCAGGCTGATCAGTTGAGTTTTCAGGGCCTTCCACAGAGCCCCTGGAGTGGCCACCAGAATATCTGCTGGAGGTTGTTTGGACAGTTGCAGCCTGATCCTCCTCATGCCATGGCCTCCCCCTAACCCCCGCACCTGGAGGTCCAAGGAGCTGCCCAAGGGCTGGGCCACGGCCCGCACCAGTTCGGCTAATTCTCGAGAAGGCACAAGAACCAGGCCTCGAGGAGCAGGGATATGACAGGGGTCCAGGCTTGGCTGGCCCAAGAGCCGTTGAAAGAGAGGTAGCATGTAGCTGTGAGATTTGCCACTGCCGGTTTCTGCGGCGCAGAGGATGTGGCGGCCGCGAAGGAGTTGGGGAATGGTACTTCACTGCACGGTTGTGGGCCGACCAACTTCGGGAGCAGCCTCTTGTAGTGCGCTCAGAACGCGGAGCTCCAGACCCAGTTAGGTGCAGCTGCCCTTGGGCGAGAATTTCCGCAGCACTGGAGCCTCATGTTGCGCGCGCTCGGTGGAGAAATGGTCCGCGTGGGCGCGCCGATTCCTCCAGCCGTGCGAAGCGAGTGGTGCGGGTTCCAAGGGCCCAGCGTGAGGTGTGCCGGCTGGTTCAACTCCAGTCGCCGCGCTGACAACAGCAAAGGCCCAGGTCGCGCCAGCACCGGCCGCGGGGGCCCCGCTGCCCGCTCTGCCGCTCTTCCTGCCGCCGCTGTAGAGCCCGCGGGATGCGCACCATGGGCAGGGGCTCGTTGGGACCGCAGACCGTCAGGTCCCCGGGAGGCGCCAGAAGCAACCGAGCCGCGAGCGACCACAGCCGCAGCCAGCGTGCCAGAGCCATACTTCGCTTGCTGCGGAAGAGGCACACGACAGTGACGTCACGGGCGCGCCAAGGCCTCGCGGACGGTGGCCGGCACGGCTCAGTAAGGCCCGCGGAATTGGCGAACTGTGTGGAAGGAGCGGGATCTGTAGAGCTCAGCAGCGGCGAGGTCGGTAGGTCCGAACCGGGGATGGTGACTCCAGACCCCGGCCAACCTTGGGGAAGGGTGCGCGATGGAGGCAGGACCGGGGTCCGGCGATGCGCGGCGATGGGGCCCTGGCATTACGAACCAGGAGGGCGGAGGGCTTCTGGCGATCCGATTTCCGATCCCTGCCGTGCTCTTTCGTCGCCCTCACAGCTCCTGTCATAGCTTGGCCAGTTCGGGTCTCCCCCTGTGACTTATGATGAGGGTGCGGCGATGTTTTCCCAGATGTGGTCCCCGTGTAAGGTCTTTGAATACAAGTATTTATTGAGAGTCTGAGTGAATGGTCAGGCCTGGTGGCCGAGACCAGGAGTCCAGAGTCGTAGGTCCAGGCTCACCCTTCCCTTAGAGCTCCCCAGAGAGCTGAGGGCCCCGAGGGCAAGCTGATGGGTTTCAGCGTATCTTCTCTTCAGTCAAGAGAACTCATCTCTTGGTAATTTTCCCTTTTCTTTTCAGCTGAGGTTCATTCTCCCCTCTGTTGTCTCCCTTTCCAACTTCTCATCCTGAACCCACTGCTTTCTTGGGTAGTTCACCTCCACCGGCTTTCCAGTCAGATACCTCAATTCCGTAAATAGCAGCGAGGAGGGTCCTGCTACAGGTTTGTGGCTTGTCTCACAAAGCCGCGGTCAGGCAGAATATTTTACTTGAATTCAGTTGTTCAGGTTGCCGAAAAGCCTTACACTACTGGTACTTCCTGAACGGATCCCGAAAACGGGTGTCCGATCATTTCTGTAATTTCCAGTGCCTGGGGTAGGAGATAAGGTAAACGTGGATTAACCACCTGGGAGGTTCTTACCATCTGGAGAAAGAGTTTTACTTTGATCAGTTACTGTTACAGAGATAACTACTATTAAATTTCAAATAGCATTTTGATACACAATAGACTTTCTGGAGAGTTACCTGTTAAGCCTGCAGAGGAGAGAGTTTTGAGTACTCATGGGTGAACAGAGTCATTGGATAGAGCAGTGGCTCTTGAGTGAGGGTGAATTTGCCCTCATCCTTCCTGCAGGACGTTTGACAATGGCTGGAGACGTTTTTCTTTGTCACATCCGGGGTGGGGGTCGTGGTGCTGCAGTCATCTAGTGGGTAGGGGCCACGATGCTGCTAAATAACGTACAAGGCATAGGACAGCCCTCCCCACCACCCCAAAAGAATTGTCTGGCCCAAAATGTCCACAGCGTGCTCTGGAGAAACCTTGGATAGAGGCTGAGGACTGAAGAGAGGCTGAGGTTCTCACATGTACTCTCACATCAGGTTGTCAATCACATTTGCCAGCCTCTTGTGTGGCCCTGCCCCTTTCCCAGAATCTGTAGCAGGCACACTGATGCCATTGCTTGTCATGTCCTTGGGATGAGAAAACCTTGGGGGCTCCTCAAAGTCATAAACACAGGAAGGAGTGATTTAGGAGGGTGACGTGGGAGAAGAGAGCTTTAGGAAGAACAAAATTGTCCTCATGTGTTTGAGAAATGTGCCAGATGGAAAAGAGATGAGGTGTGCCATGGGGTGTACCGTTGCAGAAGTCAGACTGGGACTGATGCGTGACAGGGAGTCACATTCTGAATTTGATATAGGCTGCTGTAGCAACTAGAAATGCCTAGATCTGTCTAGAGAGTGCTGGGTTTTCTGTCACTGCAAAGTTCATGTATAGGCTGATGACCACTGATTGGTGATATGATAGAGGGGAGTTGATATAAAGGATGCTCTAAGATATTGTGATTCTACACTACTTTTACGATTCTTTCCCAGAACTTGGAGCTCCTCGTTCGTTAGCTGAAGAGCTCCTTGGATGTCTGCTGTGACATGTTTCATCCATTTACATGGGCCACTCATCTTTCAGGTACAAAACAAAGAATCGCTTTGCACAAAGGCAGAAGGGATACACTGAAAGAATGATCAGAAAAGAATAATACATAGATATGTATTTGCATTGACTTTCTCCAAATATTTGAGACAGGGTAGCTGGTTAGTGGCTGCTTTCTCGTGCTCGAGCCCTTACAACGTGATCACCTCAGACTGTCATAGGGATTGGAGCCTGTCTGAGCCTGTCTGTCTCTGCCCGTGGCCCCTAGTTTCTTCTTGTCATTGCTTTAGATACTGTGTAAGGCCCTTCTCTTTTCCTCTGATCACAGCAGACATTGAGTAACCTCTAGGTGTGACTGAGATGCATATTTCACAGTATAGTACTTTAGAAATGAGAAAGGTTTACTTATTGTGGAAACAAATGTAGGCCCCTGGGAGTGTTAGTGTCACTTGGTAATGTTTTTCCCAGGACTTCCATGGTAACTGACGTTGCCTGGTTACTCCCTAAGTTTTGAAAAGAATTCTTCCTTGCATCTCAGGTGATAGTGGTACATTCCTTCCTTCATTTATTCATTCAGTAAATATTTTTTGAGCACCATGTATGTGCCAGGTACTTTTCATATGGACAGTGAACGAAACAGACAAAATTCCTGCCCTAGTGAACTGTATATTCTGATTTAATTGGCTTGGGGTGAGGCCTGGCCATTGGTAGTATTAAAAATCTCCCCAGATGTTTCTAATGTACAGCTAGGTTTGAGAATCACAGTTATAAATGAAGCACTTTGGGAATTGCAAAAGCACTGTAGAAATAAAAAGTGGCTATTGGTATTCCTTCGCTATTCCTGCATTCTCCTGCCTGCATCAGGACTGTTGTACAAGTGCCGATCATTTTCTTTTCAGCCCTTTTCGCTCTTTGCCTAGACCCTTTATCCCTCTTCCTAACCTAACACCCTACCTCCTTCTGGTCTTACAACCTCCAGTCCATCATCTGTTTGGGATTTATCCTAAACTTGGTGGGAAGCCATTGCAGGGTGTAAACAGAGAAGTGGTGTTAGCAGAGATGCCTTTTTCAGACACCATACTGGCCATTGTAAGAGAATGGATAGGAGCACGCAGGAGAAGATTTGGGGAGACTCATTAGGAGACTGGCTTTGTGCACAGTGGTGGCCTTGGAGGTGGAGTAAAGCAGGCAGGTTAGAGTCATATTTGGAAGGTTAGTGATGGCTTGGAGGCGAATAGGAGCAAGTGATGAATTGGATGTGGGGAATGTAGGTTAAGGATGTGTAATTTGGTAAATGGAGGTGCTACTTACTGAAATGGGAAAAATTTTCTCCTCACATATTGGCCTGATAAACACCTTCTCACCCTTTAGACCCTGAATCAGAGATTCTTTCTTTTTTTATTTTAATATATTTTATTTTATTTCATTTTTTATTTGGGCTGCGATGCCAGCTTGCAGCATCTTAGTTCCCCAACCAGGGATTGAACCCAGGCCCTCTGAACTGGAGGCATAGGGTCCTAACCACTGGACCACCGTGTAATTCCCAGCAGAGATTGTTTCTTTTTTTTTTTTAAATATACGTTTTAATTAATTAATTAATTTTTGGTTGCGTTGGGTCTCTGTTGCCGCGCGTGGGCTTTCTGTTGTTGCGGCGAGCAGGGGCTACTCTTCGTTGCGGTGCACGAGCTTCTCACTGCAGTGGCTTCTCTTGTTGCGGAGCACGGGCTCTATGCGGGCGGGCTTCAGAAGTTGTGGCGCATGGGCTCAGTAGTGGTGGCTCGCGGGCTTAGTTGCTCGCAGGCATGTGGGATCCTCCCGGACCAGGGAGCAAACCCGTGTCCCCTCCATTGGCAGGCTGATTCTTGTTTTTTTTTTTTTTTTTTTTTTACATATTTGTTGGAGTATAATTCCTTTACAATGGTGTGTTAGTTTCTGCTGTATAACAAAGTGAATCAGCTATATGTATACGTATATCCCCATATTCCCTCCCTCTTGCGTCTCCCTCCCACTCTCTTGATCCCACCCCTCTAGGTGGTCGCAAGGCACTGAACTGATCTCTCTGAGCTACGCAGCTGCTTCCCACTAGCTAGCTATCTTACATTTGGTATTGTATATATGTCAGTGCTACTCTCTTATTTCGTCGCAGCTTACCCTTCCCCCTCTCCGTGTCCTCAAGTCCATTCTCTACGTCTGCGTCTTTATTCCTGTCCTCCCCCTAGGTTCATCAGAACCATTTTATGTTTTTGGATTCCATATATATGTGTTAGCATACACTATTTGTTTTTCTCTTTCTGTCTTACTTCACTCTGTATGACAGACTCTAGGTCTATCCACCTCACTACAAGTAACTCAATTTCGTTTCTTTTTATGGCTGAGTAATATTCCATTGTATATATGTGCCACATCTTCTTTATCTATTCGTCTGTCGATGGACACTTAGGTTGCCTCCATGACCTGGCTATTGTAAATAGTGCTGGCAGGCGGATTCTGAACCACTGCGCCACCAGGGAAGTCCCCAGAGATTATTTCTTAAGGGAGGCCCTCCTCAACCCCCATCAGTCTCTTCCCTGCTGAGCTAGACTCCCACAGACGTACGTAACTGCTCCTTCATAGCACCATGCACCCTTTTAATTTCACACATATTTGTAAGTTCCCTTTCTATAACCCTCTGTTCTATTGAACCTTTCCCTCCTGCCTCATCATTTTGTCTCTAGTGCCTAACAGTGCTTGGTATATCTTAGGGGCTCAATAAGTGTCTGTTGAATAAATAATTGTAGACCGCGGGCAAGGCTTAGGAGGGGAGATCAAGGCTTTGTTTTCTACATGTGGAGTAGCAGATGCCCTTAACGCATCCGAGTGGGGATGTGTTTTGTGCAGTTGGTGTGAGGTTGGGATGCCTTTGGAGATGATCATGGCTGATATTTTAAACCATGGGAGTGAATAAATTTGTGAGGGAGGATGTGTGAAATTAGAAGGGAAGAGGGCCCACGACTGAGGAGCAACCTCAACATGTGAGGGGAGGAGGTGAAACCAGCAAAAGAGACTGAAAAGCAGGGGTAGAGAAAAACTGGGAGAGTGTGCGGTCAACGAACCCAGGGAGGAGAGAGATCAAGCAAGAGGGGAGGCTCCACCATGCCACATGCTGCTAGCAGAACAAGATTGAGGACAGGTCAGTGTCTCGTCAATTGAGCCACTTTGAGGTAATTGGTGACTTTAACCAGAGCAGTTTTGGGAGAGTGGCAGAGGGGGAGGGCATGCCGGAGTGGGCTGAGGAGTAAAAAGTTAGAACCTCTGAGAAGAGCATCCTTGGCAAGCTTTGTGGTTTTTAGAGGGGACCATGTTTGCTTAGAATAAATAAATTAACAGTTATCTCTGGGACATGGGATTTTGATTTTCTTTGTTTTACTCCTGTTGCTCTACCTTCAAAATATTTTTAGAATGTGACCACTTCTCACCACCTCCCCTACTATCTCTCCGTCCGGAGCCACCATCATCTCTGACATCGGTGACTGAAGAGCCTTCTAACTGATCTGCCTGTGCCTACCGTGCCCCCCACAGTCTGTTTTTCATACAGCAGTCACCGTGATCATGGGGAATGTGATCAGCCATGCCACTCCTCTCCTTAAAACCCTTCACTGGCTCCTATCGTGAAGAGCTAACAAAGCCCGCAGAGCGTCCGACAAGGCCATTCGGGGTCCGACCACTGTGTCCTACCTGCTCACTGCTCTCCATCCATTGTGTATCGGACTTCCATTACTCTCTTCTCCTTTCTGTGCTGCAACCATAGTGGCCTCCTTCCTGTTCTTCTAACACACCAGACAAGCTCCTGCCCCAGGGTCTTTGCACTGGCCCTTTCCTCTCCTGTGCACTCTTCCACTAGATACCAACTTGGCTAACTCAAATCTCTGCTCAGGTGTCATCTTCTCATTGAAGCTTATCTGGGCTTTTCTATTTAAAATTTTAACCTATGGGGATTAGGGATTAGGGATTAGGGCCAGGGCAGTCTCTCACGAGAAGCTGCAGGATATCATCAGGAACATTCCGAGTGTTCTTGCACACCCACCAGGCCGCTGAGTGGGAGAAGATGACAGCTGCCTGTGACACTTCTAGGGCTCGCCGTGCCACAGCATGCAAGACATGGGACAAGTCCACCATCATGGCCAGGCGGTTCATTTCTGCCACCGCCTTCTACAGGAACAGGATGGGGAGAGGGCATCAGGGCTGCATTTATCTTGTGTGCATTTATCTGTAGGGAACAGGCGGGGCTGTACATTCATGTGGGGCAGGGTATGGAACCCGGGTACTTACCTTGCCAAGCCGGTGAGCCAACTGACATTGCTGTAGAAGGTGTGGATACCCTTTGCTGTGCTCTGTGTCCTGCAGGATGGCCAGGAGGCAGTCTGACTGGTGTCCATGACTTGGCTACAAGAGCCTAGAAAGAGGTTCTTTTGAACCGTCTACACCTGCAACTCCCTGGTGCAAGAGGAGGGACCCAAACTAGGCTCTGCATGGCAGTGGGAGGGCCCTTCTGGGGACTGAGTCTTGAATATATATTCAGGAAAAAAGTACATACGCCCTTTTTGGTCAACTGCATCATTGTCAAAGTTCTGTCTCTTTTCACTTGCTTTAAAGGCGACTCCAATCTACCTCTTGAAAACTGTTTCCTGCAATTCTGCCTTGCTTTCAAATCCTCTTCGTTGCCTTCCCTCAATATATTTTTGGATGGTAGTTGTCGTTTATAACTCTACAGGTTTGTGAATTGCAGTGCCCCTGAACTCCATCTTTCAAGTCGCTTTTTTGTGAGCTGGCCACAAAACCGCATGATTGCTTCAGGCCCTATTCTGGTTCTGGGGGGCAGGCTGAGCCTTTGGTTAATTCTTCTTCCTGATTGGAAATTAGAGTGACATATGCATATCCAAACCAATGAGAGCTGGTCTCTCATTGCTTCCCTCTCTCCCCGTTCATCCTCTGGACAATTTGCAAACTATCCAAAACAGGAGGTTAAAGGTGCTGATTCTCCAAGTAGGGAGATTGTTAGTAAAGCCACTGGAAATGCAAACCCGAGCACCAGGAGATGAAAAATAAGGTGCGTTTTAGAAACCTTTCCCGATCACTGGGTGTACCATCCTCTGAGTTTCCCATGCATGTTTTACCTGTAGGAAGATTCCCTTGAACCTGGAGAATGGGTGGCATGCATTATTGCTTTAAAGGGTCTGAATTTGCTCACCCAATCTCACCAATCCTGTCGGACTCAAGAGTGTCCAGCCTTATGTCTCTTCCAGCTGTGGGTCTAGATGTGGTCAATCCAGGTTGCATCACAACTCCTGAACGAATTTTGTAATAATTTCTCCCTCTTTCACTATCTTTTTTCTCTTTTTTTGTAATTTATATTTATAATGGGGTTTAGCTGATTTTCAATGCTGTGTTTATGCCGCTTTACACCCACTTGATTCACTTACAGAGAGATATCAATAAATACTTTTTTAAGATTCTTACTATGCAGATGTATTCTTCTGCGGTGAATAGGGTGTGTTGAGTCCTGTTCACTGAGCAATGAGTAGGCCTTGTCTATTATATATTTGGTTGATGGAACGGTATCTGTGCTAATTTCAAACTCTTGTTTTATGCATCACCCTACCTCATCTTTCCCCGTAAGCAGCCATAGTGTGTTTTCTAAATGTGTGACTCCGTTCTGTTTTGTAATTCAGTTCCCATGTAGAGATTTTTACGTTCCATCTATAAGTGATATCTTATGATAATTTTCTTTACCCGTGTGACTTATTTCTCTTAGTATCATCATACCTAAATCACTCATTATGCTGCTACTAGCCTTAGGACATTGATTTCATGGCTGAGTGATATTCCATTGTACATAAGTACTACACTTGTTTACCCATTTTTTTGTTTCCTGGGATATTTAAGGTGTACCCGAGTCGAGGTCTTTGTAAACCGAGCAGCCCTAAACTTTGGGGTGCCTGTGTCCTGTCGATTTTTGGTTTTCCGAATATATACGCCCATGAGTGGAAGTGCCCTATGCACTGTAGCTTTGTTTTTTAGATGTTTTAGGAAATACCATACACTTCTCCAGAGTGGCTGTTGGCATTTTACATCCCGCCCATCAGCGTAACAAGGCTCCCTGTTCTCCATGGCTTGTCCTGCATTTCAGGTTTTTACACTTTTCCAGGATGGCCCTTTTGACAGATGCGAGTGAGACTTCTTTGTAGTGCTGATTTGCATTGCCCGCTTGCTTGGTTGGCCAAAAAGGGCGTCTGCGTTTTTTACTAGATATATTCAGGAAAAACGCATAGGCCCTTTTTGGCTAACTGCACCATTGTCGAAGTTCTGCCGATTTTCATGTGCTTTAAAGGCGACTCCAAACTATCTCTTGAAAACTGTTTCTTGCAATTCTGCCTTGCTCTCAAATCCTTTTCGTTGACTTACCTCAAAATATTTTTGGAAGATTGTTATCATTTATAAACCTTCAGGGTTGTCCATTGCAGTGACCCTGAGCTCCATTTTTTAAGTCCCTTTTTTGGGTACTGGCCACAAAACCCCAGGATTGCTTCAGGCCCTATTCTTCTTCCAGGGTGCAGGATGAGACTTTGGTTAGTTCTTCTTCCTGCTTAAAAATTAGAGTGACGTGTGCCTGTCCGAACACCTAGGACTTGTCTCTCATTGTTTCTCATCCTTCCGCTTCATCCTCTGGACAAATTCCAAACTGTGTGCAACAGGGTGTTGACGGTGCTGACATCCCCAACTGAGGAGATTGTTAGGAAAGATGCTGGAGGGGTGAACGCGAGCACCAGGAGATGAGGAGATGAGATGCCTTTTCCAAACTCTTCCCGATCAAATGGTGTACCATCCTCTGGGTATGACAGGCATGTTTTAGCAGTAGGAAGGGTCCCGTGCATGTAAGGAGAACACCAGGGATTTTTCCAAATCAGTGCCTCCCCTAACCGCAAACTGGGAAATTTTTAAGCTACGGTACACGTATGTTCATTAAGGGCCTTAGGCAGTAGTCAGAGTCCGAGCTTTGCTTGATTGAAATCTCCAGGGTCAGAAGCGCTCACCATTGGCCTCCCTTAGGTTACATTTTATCTGTCGTTGATACACGATGTAGATATAAATATGTATTCTTATTCAGATTATTTCCCCTTATAGGTTATTACAAAATATTGAATGTTGTTCCCTGTGTTATACAGAAGTTCCTTGTTGATGATCTGTTTTATACATAGCAGTGTGTGTGTGTTAATCCCAAACTGTTAATTTATCCCTCCTCCCGCATTTCCCGTTTGGTAATAATATGGTATAAGGTTTTTTACTTCTCGGAAATGGGGGAGCTGAGAGAGAGGTCTCATTTTCAGTGGAAAAGCATTCAAAACAAGATTGAAGCTTCAGCCAAGATTATTAGATGTACATCCTTGGAAAGAAATCACGTCATTTCTCTAATATTGACCTGACAAATAAGACAAACCCCTCTACTGAACTTGCTTATAATAAAGAAATATCAAATGGAAGTCTTAGAAACATCTTATTTTACCGGAGCCTTATACACTGCTCTATGTTAATTACAGTTTGGCTCACACATCTGTTCACTGAAGTTACAATGTTCTCAATTTCTGTTACTGATCCTCCAGAGTGGGTCCCAACAAGTGTCCCCCTGCCCAGTGTCATTGGAGCCAAAAGAACGAGACTGAGTTTGGTTCAGAAGCAAAGGAACACTTTATATTTTGATCAGAGAATGGAGAGGTGAGAGCGTGCGCCCCCCCGCGGGTTGTGGGCTGGGCTGCTGGGCAGGGATCCCAGCAGCGTCCGCGTCAGCAGGAGGGAGGGGACGGAGCTATCAAGGGCCCGGTTGACTGGAGCTCAGGCTCTATGTCGCGGATTCTGCAGGGGCCCCGCGAGCTGAGGTGTCGGCCCAGCCATTCTGCACTAGGAAATCGAGTCTGAAGTGCCAGGTGTGGGACCTGTGCATGTGGAAACCTAGGAGCAAATGAAATTAGACAAAGCACAAAGGAAAAAAAGGTTAGACTTTATTTTATTGCCCAGATTCTATTTTTGTCTCCCAGGAATTTTTAATGGGCTTTGCCGGTGACAAACCCCTCCTCTGCCTTTTGTCCCGTTTCTCATTCTTCGGGTGCGGAGGGTGCAGACCCCTCTTCTGTAAGTGCTTCGTGCTGAGTTGGCAGTTCTCATACCCGGGGGGGAGGGGCAGAACTTCTCCCCAGCAGCCTCCAGGTGAGGTTGATTGTCCCCAGGCCTCTTGCCTCACTGATCGTCCGCCTGAGCACCAGCATTGGAAATGTTATAGATTCTAATGACCTTTAAGGGTCCAGGAAAGAGATGTGCAGAGACGCTGGGGGGGCCGGTTTTACCCCGCCCCACAGTTGTTCGGCCACCTCAGGATGACGGTTTCTGCCAGCCTAGATGCTCTGAACAGTAGTCTGTGCTTTCTTCAATTAGGTCACTGAATTAACATAAAAACAGCACCAGGTATCAGAGCCCTTCCTGCTCAACTCCCAGACAGTCCAGGGCCGGTGGTGATCCAAGACCATGACGGCCACTGAGTCAATGGCCTTTTGAAGTAGCCAGGAGTCCAGCCAGTCTTTTTGGCCACCATCACCGCGGTGTCTGTAGGCTTTTCTATGGTGAGAGCATTATCTCCAGTTTCCGCGTCAAGCTTATTAGCTCCCCTCTGGGTGCAGTAACTCCTGCAAGCAGTAGTCTGCTCTTTCGGGGCAAACTTTTGTTGTTTTCTGAGAGAAGCTGCAGGTCAAGTGATACTCACGTGAGTCATCATGCGGGCCCGTTGCCCCCGGTTGTCTCTCTTGAGGTTGAAGTTGGAGGGCCTCCTCACTCGAGGTCAGTGTGTCCACGGATGGATCCCTGCAACTTCAGGGCATGGTGGGTGGTTAGGATCACCACGTGGGATCCTTTTCCCTTAGGGGGGAGCTGGCCTTGCAGGCTGCTGATTTCCAGGTTTTTAGATACCCCCAGTATCCTGGCCGGATGGGGCGGCGGGCCAAGCCCTTGGTGACCGTAGCTTCTCCTACCTGGATGGCATATTTGAGTTGTTACAGTTCAAGTGGTCCCAGTGTTTGCACTAAGGCTCCAAGGGCGATTCACCTTTGACCGGGAAGGTAAAGGTCAAAGGGTTTAGCTAAATTAGGGAGTTCCAGGGCAAGGGTCTGAAGTGACGGCTCTTTCCATTCTTGAAAGGCTGCTTCTGGATTCTATTCAAAAGGATCATCATCTTTTCTTGTCAGTGTTTCTTATAGAGGCCCAGCTATTAGACTGTAGTTAGGGATCCAGATGGAGCAAACCCCGGCCTCCCCAGGAACCCCTAAGCTGTCTTCTAGTTTTAGAAGGGGTAAGGGTGCAAATGGCATCTTCCCTTTTCTGAGATGGGCTTTTCCAACGTTCTGTGAGAATTCAGTCCAGGCAGGTTAGCTTAGTCTGTGATATTTGAGCCATTTTCTTGGACACCTTCTATCCTTTCTTGGCTAGGTAGTTCGGAGGCCTCCTTAGTAGGGTCGGCGAGCAGAAATGTGGTCTGCATATTGAAGGAAGGTTCCCTTCTCCAGAGGTAGATCTTTAAGGTTTTAGTTAAGTTTCCCCAAAGATGGTGTGGGAATTTTTGAACACTTGGGGCAGGACGGCCCCAGCAGTATCGTCTTCGTTGTATGTTGAGTCCTGCCAATCACAAGCCAAAATTTCTTGTGACTTTGGGACTAATGGAATACAAAAGAAGGCATCATCTAAGTCTAATACAGAATACCATGTCCTGGTGGATGGTAGAATGACCAGCAGGGTGTAGGAATTAGGAACTACTGGATGTATATTCTTGGTGGCTTCACTGACTGTCCTGACGTTCTTTACCAGGTACCCAGCAGCCCTCGGGGCTCTCGTGGTCAGGGCCCTTCCAGGATATGGAGTTCACCTGGGCAGTTACCCAGCAGCTCACGGGGCTCTCGTGGTCAGGCCCCTCCCAGGATATGGAGCTCATCTGGACAGGTGCCCAGCAGCCCACGGGGCTCTCGTGGTCAGGCCCCTACGTGGGTATGGAGCTCACCTGGGCAAGCACCCAGCAAGTCTGGGCATACAGGAACCATGCACATAGCCCGCATTGCGGAGCGCCCCCAGCCCACCTGTCGGTTGAGCTGACACAGAGCACCTCAGAGCAGGACTTGAACTAAGAAACAGCAGCTCCGACAGGTCTGTGACCCTGGGCATCACTCTGTGCAGCCTCCCTCTGCCTGGTCTTCCAGAGGCTTCCACTGCAGCCGGGGCACCAGGCCTCTGTCTCCACCCGCCACCCCTCCTCTCCCTGACTCCTGGGTTCCTCTCATTAGGAGAGGGTCTTCTTGAAGTTGTCTCCCACTCATGCGCCAGATAAAATGATTAGAAAACAAGCCAGGGCTGCAGCCCCTTGTCTCTCCTGACTCTCAGGAGCCCACACCTGTTCCTTGTACGTGGCCGGTGCAGCAAGGTCCATTTTCTGCAAATGTGAGCTGCTGAGGGGTGAGGATTGGCTGACCCGGCGGGCCAGCCCTCCCCAGGTGTGCCTGGGTTGAGGTCAATATAAACACCGTTCCAGGCAGCAAGAGCCCCTGCAGCTGTGCCTGACGCCATATCCTCTGCCCCGTCAGCAGTGTCGGGGCTGGGCTGGTGGGAGGGAGTGAGGGGCCGTGGCTTTTTGGGTGGCCCGGTGTGAGTGGGGCTCTGCTGGACTTTCTGCAGGAGTTGCCAGGCTGCCACCTGCTGAAGAAGAGGATGTGTCACCCATACCTGCTGCTGGAATTGCTCGCCGGGCAGAGGTGAGGAAGGAAAAAAGCAGTGGGGACCGGGCCAGGAGGGGTATCTCAGGCAGGGAAGTGGAAAGCTTCCAGAAGAGCGTCTGGGGCCAGGACCATCCTGGCTGGCCTGCCGGCACCAAGTCGGCCTGCGTGCTGTCGCTGGTGTGGCTCCACGGCCCTTCCTCTAGGCTTTCAAGTCCTTGCACACATTCAGGTGTTTTACCTGGGAAGGGTGGGAACAGTTCAGCAGCAGCTGGCCTGGGGCTCAGTTCACGTTTACTCACAGACGCCTCGGCACGGTCCCCCAGCTTTGCCATGAGGACGCTCCTTGCAGGGGGGCTGCTGGCTGCATGGGAGACGATTCCCCACCTGTGGCCAACTTCAGAATTGTTTACCACTGGAGCAAGTGCCCTGGAAGGGTTTTCCTCTGTAGAACTGGTGGGTTCTGATTTGTTTTCCTTTTTTCTTTTTTGGTTCAAGGTAGGTTTTATTCCTATTTTTTTGTATTTATAGATATAAGCATGGAAATAATTGATTCATATAAATACACCTTTGGGAAGGGAGGAACTTTTTTTTCTGTTTTATTTTTTTAATTGTATTTATTTTTAATTTTTGAATTTTATTTTTTTATACAGCAGGTTCTTATTGGTTATCTATTTTATACATATAAATGTATACATGTCAATCCCAATCTCCCAATTCATCCCACCACCACCCCTCCACGGCTTTCCCCCCTTGGTGTCCGTACGTTTGTTCTCTACCTCTGTGTCTCTATTTCTGCCCTGCAAACCGGTTCATCTGTACCATTTTTCTAGGTTCCACATATATGCAGTAATATACAATACTTGTTTTTCTCTTTCTGACTTACTTCACTCTGTATGACAGTCTCTGGATCCATCGACGTCTCTACAAATGACCCAATTTCCTTCCTTTTTATGGCTGAGAAACATTCCATTTTATACATGTACCACATCTTTATCCGTTCGTCTGTCTGTGGGCATTTAGGTGGCTTCCATTCCCTGGCTATTGTAAATAGTGCTGCAGTGAACATTGTGGTGAATGTTTCTGTTTGATTTATGGTTTTCTCTGGGTATATACCCAGTAGTGGCGTTGCTGGATCATATGGTAATTCTATTTTTAGATTTTTAAGGAACCTCCATACTATTCTCCATAGTGACTGCGTCAGTTTACATTCCTACCAATAGTGGAAGAGGGTTCCTTTTCTCCAGCCCTCTCCAGCATTTGTTGTTTGTATCTTTTCTGATGAGGCTCATTCTAACAGGTGTGGGGTGATACGTCGTAGTTTTGATTTGCATTTCTCTAATTAGTGACGTTGAGCACCTTTTCATGTGCTTCTTGGCCATCTCTATGTCTTCTTGGAAGGAATGTCTATTTAGATCTTCTGCCCATTTTTGTATTGGGTTGTTTGTTTTTTTAATATTGAGCTGCATGAGATGTTTATTTATATTGGAGGTTAATGCTTTGTCTGTTGATTCGTTTGCAAATATTTTCTCCTATTCTGAGGGTTGTCTTTCCGTCTTGTGTGTAGTTTCCTTTGTTTTGCAAAAGCTTTTACGTTTCATTAGGACCCATTTGTTTATTTTGTTTTTTATTCCATTACTCTAGGAGGTGCATCAAAATAGATCTTGTTGTGGTTTATGTCCGAGAATTCTTCCTGCATTTTCCTCTAAGTTTTATACTGTCCGGTCTTACATTAAGGTCTCTAATCCATTTTGAATTTATTTTTGTGTATGGTGTTAGGGAGTGTTCAAATTTCATTCTTTTACATGTAGCTGTCTAGTTTTCCCAGCACCACTGATTGAAGAGACTGTCTTTTATCCATTGTATAGTCTTGCCTCCTTTGTCATAGATTAGTTGGCCATAGGTGTGTAGGTTTATCTCTGGGCTTTCTTTTTTTTTTTCTTTTACACCTTTATTGGTGTATAATTGCTTTACAAGGGTGTGTTAGTTTCTGCTGTATAACAAAGTGAATCAGCTATACATATACAAATATCACACTGTTGTTGTTTTCTGAGAGACACTCTAGGTCAAGTGATGGTCACCCGAATCGTCCTGGGGGCCCGTTGACCCTGGTTGTCTCTCTGGAGGTTGGGGTTGGAGGGCCTCCTCACTCGAGGTCAGTGTGTCCACGGATGGATCCCTGCAACTTCAGGGCATGGTGGGTGGTTAGGATCACCACGTGGGGTCCTTTTCCCTTAGCGGGGAGCTGACCTTGCAGGCTGCTGATTTCCAGGTTTTTAGATACCCCCAGTATCCTGGCCGGATGGGGCGGCGGGCCAAGCCCTTGGTGACCGTAGCTTCTCCTACCTGGATGGCATATTTGAGTTGTTACAGTTCAAGTGGTCCCAGTGTTTGCACTAAGGCTCCAAGGGCGATTCACCTTCGACCGAGAATGTAAAAGTGAAAGGGTTTAGCTAAATTAGGGAGTTCCAGGGCAAGGGTCTGAAGTGACGGCTCTTTCCATTGTTGAAAGGCTGCTTCTGGATTCTATTCAAAAGGATCATCATCTTTTCGTGTCAGTGTTTCTTATAGAGGCCCAGCTATTAGACTGTAGTTAGGGATCCAGATGCAGCAAACCGCGGCCTCCCCAGGAACCCCTAAGCTGTCTTCTGGTTTTAGAAGGGGTAAGGCTGCAAATGGCTTCTTCCCTTTCCTGGGATGGGCTTTGCCGACCTTCTGTGAGAATGAAGGCCAGGCAGGTTACCTTAGTCTGAGATATTTGAGCCTTTTTCTTGGACACCTTCTATCCTTTCTTGGCTAGGTAGTTCAGAGGCCTCCTTAGTAGGGCTGGCGAGCAGAATGTGGTCTGCATATTGAAGGAAGGTTCCCTTCTCCAGAGGTAGATCTTTTAGGTTTTAGTTAAGTTTCCCCAAAGACGGTGTGGGAATTTTTGAACCCTTGGGGCAGGACGGCCCCAGCAGTATTGTCTTCGTTGTATGTTGAGTCCTGCCAATCACAAGCCAAAATTTCTTGTGACTTTGGGACTAATGGAATACAGAAGAAGGCATCATCTAAGTCTAATACAGAATACCATGTCCTGGTGGATGGTAGAATGACCAGCAGGGTGTAGGAATTAGGAACTACTGGATGTATATTCTTGGTGGCTTCACTGACTGTCCTGACGTTCTTTACCAGGTACCCAGCAGCCCTCGGGGCTCTCGTGGTCAGGGCCCTTCCAGGATATGGAGTTCACCTGGGCAGTTACCCAGCAGCTCACGGGGCTCTCGTGGTCAGGCCCCTCCCAGGATATGGAGTTCACCTGGGCAGTTACCCAGCAGCTCACGGGGCTCTCGTGGTCAGGCCCCTACATGGGTATGGAGCTCACCTGGGCAGGCACCCAGCAAGTCTGGGCATACAGGAACCATGCACATAGCCCGCATTGCAGAGCGCCCCCAGCCCACCTGTCGGTTGAGCTGACACAGAGCACCTCAGAGCAGGACTTGAACTAAGAAACAGCAGCTCCGACAGGTCTGTGACCCTGGGCATCACTCTGTGCAGCCTCCCTCTGCCTGGTCTTCCAGAGGCTTCCACTGCAGCCGGGGCACCAGGCCTCTGTCTCCACCCGCCACCCCTCCTCTCCCTGACTCCTGGGTTCCTCTCATTAGGAGAGGGTCTTCTTGAAGTTGTCTCCCACTCATGCGCCAGATAAAATGATTAGAAAACAAGCCAGGGCTGCAGCCCCTTGTCTCTCCTGACTCTCAGGAGCCCACACCTGTTCCTTGTACGTGGCCGGTGCAGCAAGGTCCATTTTCTGCAAATGTGAGCTGCTGAGGGGTGAGGATTGGCTGACCCGGCGGGCCAGCCCTCCCCAGGTGTGCCTGGGTTGAGGTCAATATAAACACCGTTCCAGGCAGCAAGAGCCCCTGCAGCTGTGCCTGACGCCATATCCTCTGCCCCGTCAGCAGTGTCGGGGCTGGGCTGGTGGGAGGGAGTGAGGGGCCGTGGCTTTTTGGGTGGCCCGGTGTGAGTGGGGCTCTGCTGGACTTTCTGCAGGAGTTGCCAGGCTGCCACCTGCTGAAGAAGAGGATGTGTCACCCATACCTGCTGCTGGAATTGCTCGCCGGGCAGAGGTGAGGAAGGAAAAAAGCAGTGGGGACCGGGCCAGGAGGGGTATCTCAGGCAGGGAAGTGGAAAGCTTCCAGAAGAGCGTCTGGGGCCAGGACCATCCTGGCTGGCCTGCCGGCACCAAGTCGGCCTGCGTGCTGTCGCTGGTGTGGCTCCACGGCCCTTCCTGTAGGCTTTCAAGTCCTTGCACACATTCAGGTGTTTTACCTGGGAAGGGTGGGAACAGTTCAGCAGCAGCTGGCCTGGGGCTCAGTTCGCGTTTACTCACAGACGCCTCGGCACGGTCCCCCAGCTTTGCCATGAGGACGCTCCTTGCAGGGGGGCTGCTGGCTGCATGGGAGACGATTCCCCACCTGTGGCCAACTTCAGAATTGTTTACCACTGGAGCAAGTGCCCTGGTAGGGATTTCCTCTGTAGAACTGGTGGGTTCTGATTTGTTTTCCTTTTTTCTTTTTTGGTTCAAGGTAGGTTTTATTCCTATTTTTTGTATTTATAGATATAAGCATGGAAATAATTGATTCATATAAATACACCTTTGGGAAGGGAGGAACTTCTTTTTCTGTTTTATTTTTTAAATTGTATTTATTTTTTTTAATTTTTGAATTTTATTTTTTTATACAGCAGGTTCTTATTGGTTATCTATTTTATACATATAAATGTATACATGTCAATCCCAATCTCCCAATTCATCCCACCACCACCCCTCCACGGCTTTCCCCCCTTGGTGTCCGTACGTTTGTTCTCTACCTCTGTGTCTCTATTTCTGCCCTGCAAACCGGTTCATCTGTACCATTTTTCTAGGTTCCACATACATGCAGTAATATACAATACTTGATTTTCTCTTTCTGACTTACTTCACTCTGTATGACAGTCTCTGGATCCATCGACGTCTCTACAAATGGCCCAATTTCCTTCCTTTTTATGGCTGAGAAACATTCCATTTTATACATGTACCACATCTTTATCCGTTCGTCTGTCTGTGGGCATTTAGGTGGCTTCCATTCCCTGGCTATTGTAAATAGTGCTGCAGTGAACATTGTGGTGAATGTTTCTGTTTGATTTATGGTTTTCTCTGGGTATATACCCAGTAGTGGCATTGCTGGATCATATGGTAATTCTATTTTTAGATTTTTAAGGAACCTCCATACTATTCTCCATGGTGACTGCGTCAGTTTACATTCCTACCAATAGTGGAAGAGGGTTCCTTTTCTCCAGCCCTCTCCAGCATTTGTTGTTTGTATCTTTTCTGATGAGGCTCATTCTAACAGGTGTGGGGTGATACGTCGTAGTTTTGATTTGCATTTCTCTAATTAGTGACGTTGAGCACCTTTTCATGTGCTTCTTGGCCATCTCTATGTCTTCTTGGAAGGAATGTCTATTTAGATCTTCTGCCCATTTTTGTATTGGGTTGTTTGTTTTTTTAATATTGAGCTGCATGAGATGTTTATTTATATTGGAGGTTAATGCTTTGTCTGTTGATTCGTTTGCAAATATTTTCTCCTATTCTGAGGGTTGTCTTTCCGTCTTGTGTGTAGTTTCCTTTGTTTTGCAAAAGCTTTTACGTTTCATTAGGACCCATTTGTTTATTTTGTTTTTTATTCCATTACTCTAGGAGGTGCATCAAAATAGATCTTGTTGTGGTTTATGTCCGAGAATTCTTCCTGCGTTTTCCTCTAAGTTTTATACTGTCCGGTCTTACATTAAGGTCTCTAATCCATTTTGAATTTATTTTTGTGTATGGTGTTAGGGAGTGTTCAAATTTCATTCTTTTACATGTAGCTGTCTAGTTTTCCCAGCACCACTGATTGAAGAGACTGTCTTTTATCCATTGTATAGTCTTGCCTCCTTTGTCATAGATTAGTTGGCCATAGGTGTGTAGGTTTATCTCTGGGCTTTTTTTTTTTCTTTTACACCTTTATTGGTGTATAATTGCTTTACAAGGGTGTGTTAGTTTCTGCTGTATAACAAAGTGAATCAGCTATACATATACAAATATCACACTGTTGTTGTTTTCTGAGAGACACTCTAGGTCAAGTGATGGTCACCCGAATCGTCCTGGGGGCCCGTTGACCCTGGTTGTCTCTCTGGAGGTTGGGGTTGGAGGGCCTCCTCACTCGAGGTCAGTGTGTCCACGGATGGATCCCTGCAACTTCAGGGCATGGTGGGTGGTTAGGATCACCACGTGGGGTCCTTTTCCCTTAGCGGGGAGCTGACCTTGCAGGCTGCTGATTTCCAGGTTTTTAGATACCCCCAGTATCCTGGCCGGATGGGGCGGCGGGCCAAGCCCTTGGTGACCGTAGCTTCTCCTACCTGGATGGCATATTTGAGTTGTTACAGTTCAAGTGGTCCCAGTGTTTGCACTAAGGCTCCAAGGGCGATTCACCTTCGACCGAGAATGTAAAAGTGAAAGGGTTTAGCTAAATTAGGGAGTTCCAGGGCAAGGGTCTGAAGTGACGGCTCTTTCCATTGTTGAAAGGCTGCTTCTGGATTCTATTCAAAAGGATCATCATCTTTTCGTGTCAGTGTTTCTTATAGAGGCCCAGCTATTAGACTGTAGTTAGGGATCCAGATGCAGCAAACCGCGGCCTCCCCAGGAACCCCTAAGCTGTCTTCTGGTTTTAGAAGGGGTAAGGCTGCAAATGGCTTCTTCCCTTTCCTGGGATGGGCTTTGCCGACCTTCTGTGAGAATGAAGGCCAGGCAGGTTACCTTAGTCTGAGATATTTGAGCCTTTTTCTTGGACACCTTCTATCCTTTCTTGGCTAGGTAGTTCAGAGGCCTCCTTAGTAGGGCTGGCGAGCAGAATGTGGTCTGCATATTGAAGGAAGGTTCCCTTCTCCAGAGGTAGATCTTTTAGGTTTTAGTTAAGTTTCCCCAAAGACGGTGTGGGAATTTTTGAACCCTTGGGGCAGGACGGCCCCAGCAGTATTGTCTTCGTTGTATGTTGAGTCCTGCCAATCACAAGCCAAAATTTCTTGTGACTTTGGGACTAATGGAATACAGAAGAAGGCATCATCTAAGTCTAATACAGAATACCATGTCCTGGTGGATGGTAGAATGACCAGCAGGGTGTAGGAATTAGGAACTACTGGATGTATATTCTTGGTGGCTTCACTGACTGTCCTGACGTTCTTTACCAGGTACCCAGCAGCCCTCGGGGCTCTCGTGGTCAGGGCCCTTCCAGGATATGGAGTTCACCTGGGCAGTTACCCAGCAGCTCACGGGGCTCTCGTGGTCAGGCCCCTCCCAGGATATGGAGTTCACCTGGGCAGTTACCCAGCAGCTCACGGGGCTCTCGTGGTCAGGCCCCTACATGGGTATGGAGCTCACCTGGGCAGGCACCCAGCAAGTCTGGGCATACAGGAACCATGCACATAGCCCGCATTGCAGAGCGCCCCCAGCCCACCTGTCGGTTGAGCTGACACAGAGCACCTCAGAGCAGGACTTGAACTAAGAAACAGCAGCTCCGACAGGTCTGTGACCCTGGGCATCACTCTGTGCAGCCTCCCTCTGCCTGGTCTTCCAGAGGCTTCCACTGCAGCCGGGGCACCAGGCCTCTGTCTCCACCCGCCACCCCTCCTCTCCCTGACTCCTGGGTTCCTCTCATTAGGAGAGGGTCTTCTTGAAGTTGTCTCCCACTCATGCGCCAGATAAAATGATTAGAAAACAAGCCAGGGCTGCAGCCCCTTGTCTCTCCTGACTCTCAGGAGCCCACACCTGTTCCTTGTACGTGGCCGGTGCAGCAAGGTCCATTTTCTGCAAATGTGAGCTGCTGAGGGGTGAGGATTGGCTGACCCGGCGGGCCAGCCCTCCCCAGGTGTGCCTGGGTTGAGGTCAATATAAACACCGTTCCAGGCAGCAAGAGCCCCTGCAGCTGTGCCTGACGCCATATCCTCTGCCCCGTCAGCAGTGTCGGGGCTGGGCTGGTGGGAGGGAGTGAGGGGCCGTGGCTTTTTGGGTGGCCCGGTGTGAGTGGGGCTCTGCTGGACTTTCTGCAGGAGTTGCCAGGCTGCCACCTGCTGAAGAAGAGGATGTGTCACCCATACCTGCTGCTGGAATTGCTCGCCGGGCAGAGGTGAGGAAGGAAAAAAGCAGTGGGGACCGGGCCAGGAGGGGTATCTCAGGCAGGGAAGTGGAAAGCTTCCAGAAGAGCGTCTGGGGCCAGGACCATCCTGGCTGGCCTGCCGGCACCAAGTCGGCCTGCGTGCTGTCGCTGGTGTGGCTCCACGGCCCTTCCTGTAGGCTTTCAAGTCCTTGCACACATTCAGGTGTTTTACCTGGGAAGGGTGGGAACAGTTCAGCAGCAGCTGGCCTGGGGCTCAGTTCGCGTTTACTCACAGACGCCTCGGCACGGTCCCCCAGCTTTGCCATGAGGACGCTCCTTGCAGGGGGGCTGCTGGCTGCATGGGAGACGATTCCCCACCTGTGGCCAACTTCAGAATTGTTTACCACTGGAGCAAGTGCCCTGGTAGGGATTTCCTCTGTAGAACTGGTGGGTTCTGATTTGTTTTCCTTTTTTCTTTTTTGGTTCAAGGTAGGTTTTATTCCTATTTTTTGTATTTATAGATATAAGCATGGAAATAATTGATTCATATAAATACACCTTTGGGAAGGGAGGAACTTCTTTTTCTGTTTTATTTTTTAAATTGTATTTATTTTTTTTAATTTTTGAATTTTATTTTTTTATACAGCAGGTTCTTATTGGTTATCTATTTTATACATATAAATGTATACATGTCAATCCCAATCTCCCAATTCATCCCACCACCACCCCTCCACGGCTTTCCCCCCTTGGTGTCCGTACGTTTGTTCTCTACCTCTGTGTCTCTATTTCTGCCCTGCAAACCGGTTCATCTGTACCATTTTTCTAGGTTCCACATACATGCAGTAATATACAATACTTGATTTTCTCTTTCTGACTTACTTCACTCTGTATGACAGTCTCTGGATCCATCGACGTCTCTACAAATGACCCAATTTCCTTCCTTTTTATGGCTGAGAAACATTCCATTTTATACATGTACCACATCTTTATCCGTTCGTCTGTCTGTGGGCATTTAGGTGGCTTCCATTCCCTGGCTATTGTAAATAGTGCTGCAGTGAACATTGTGGTGAATGTTTCTGTTTGATTTATGGTTTTCTCTGGGTATATACCCAGTAGTGGCATTGCTGGATCATATGGTAATTCTATTTTTAGATTTTTAAGGAACCTCCATACTATTCTCCATAGTGACTGCGTCAGTTTACATTCCTACCAATAGTGGAAGAGGGTTCCTTTTCTCCAGCCCTCTCCAGCATTTCTTGTTTGTATCTTTTCTGATGAGGCTCATTCTAACAGGTGTGGGGTGATACGTCGTAGTTTTGATTTGCATTTCTCTAATTAGTGACGTTGAGCACCTTTTCATGTGCTTCTTGGCCATCTCTATGTCTTCTTGGAAGGAATGTCTATTTAGATCTTCTGCCCATTTTTGTATTGGGTTGTTTGTTTTTTTAATATTGAGCTGCATGAGATGTTTATTTATATTGGAGGTTAATGCTTTGTCTGTTGATTCGTTTGCAAATATTTTCTCCTATTCTGAGGGTTGTCTTTCCGTCTTGTGTGTAGTTTCCTTTGTTTTGCAAAAGCTTTTACGTTTCATTAGGACCCATTTGTTTATTTTGTTTTTTATTCCATTACTCTAGGAGGTGCATCAAAATAGATCTTGTTGTGGTTTATGTCCGAGAATTCTTCCTGCGTTTTCCTCTAAGTTTTATACTGTCCGGTCTTACATTAAGGTCTCTAATCCATTTTGAATTTATTTTTGTGTATGGTGTTAGGGAGTGTTCAAATTTCATTCTTTTACATGTAGCTGTCTAGTTTTCCCAGCACCACTGATTGAAGAGACTGTCTTTTATCCATTGTATAGTCTTGCCTCCTTTGTCATAGATTAGTTGGCCATAGGTGTGTAGGTTTATCTCTGGGCTTTCTTTTTTTTTTTCTTTTACACCTTTATTGGTGTATAATTGCTTTACAAGGGTGTGTTAGTTTCTGCTGTATAACAAAGTGAATCAGCTATACATATACAAATATCACACTGTTGTTGTTTTCTGAGAGACACTCTAGGTCAAGTGATGGTCACCCGAATCGTCCTGGGGGCCCGTTGACCCTGGTTGTCTCTCTGGAGGTTGGGGTTGGAGGGCCTCCTCACTCGAGGTCAGTGTGTCCACGGATGGATCCCTGCAACTTCAGGGCATGGTGGGTGGTTAGGATCACCACGTGGGGTCCTTTTCCCTTAGCGGGGAGCTGACCTTGCAGGCTGCTGATTTCCAGGTTTTTAGATACCCCCAGTATCCTGGCCGGATGGGGCGGCGGGCCAAGCCCTTGGTGACCGTAGCTTCTCCTACCTGGATGGCATATTTGAGTTGTTACAGTTCAAGTGGTCCCAGTGTTTGCACTAAGGCTCCAAGGGCGATTCACCTTCGACCGAGAATGTAAAAGTGAAAGGGTTTAGCTAAATTAGGGAGTTCCAGGGCAAGGGTCTGAAGTGACGGCTCTTTCCATTGTTGAAAGGCTGCTTCTGGATTCTATTCAAAAGGATCATCATCTTTTCGTGTCAGTGTTTCTTATAGAGGCCCAGCTATTAGACTGTAGTTAGGGATCCAGATGCAGCAAACCGCGGCCTCCCCAGGAACCCCTAAGCTGTCTTCTGGTTTTAGAAGGGGTAAGGCTGCAAATGGCTTCTTCCCTTTCCTGGGATGGGCTTTGCCGACCTTCTGTGAGAATGAAGGCCAGGCAGGTTACCTTAGTCTGAGATATTTGAGCCTTTTTCTTGGACACCTTCTATCCTTTCTTGGCTAGGTAGTTCAGAGGCCTCCTTAGTAGGGCTGGCGAGCAGAATGTGGTCTGCATATTGAAGGAAGGTTCCCTTCTCCAGAGGTAGATCTTTTAGGTTTTAGTTAAGTTTCCCCAAAGACGGTGTGGGAATTTTTGAACCCTTGGGGCAGGACGGCCCCAGCAGTATTGTCTTCGTTGTATGTTGAGTCCTGCCAATCACAAGCCAAAATTTCTTGTGACTTTGGGACTAATGGAATACAGAAGAAGGCATCATCTAAGTCTAATACAGAATACCATGTCCTGGTGGATGGTAGAATGACCAGCAGGGTGTAGGAATTAGGAACTACTGGATGTATATTCTTGGTGGCTTCACTGACTGTCCTGACGTTCTTTACCAGGTACCCAGCAGCCCTCGGGGCTCTCGTGGTCAGGGCCCTTCCAGGATATGGAGTTCACCTGGGCAGTTACCCAGCAGCTCACGGGGCTCTCGTGGTCAGGCCCCTCCCAGGATATGGAGTTCACCTGGGCAGTTACCCAGCAGCTCACGGGGCTCTCGTGGTCAGTCCCCTACATGGGTATGGAGCTCACCTGGGCAGGCACCCAGCAAGTCTGGGCATACAGGAACCATGCACATAGCCCGCATTGCAGAACGCCCCCAGCCCACCTGTCGGTTGAGCTGACACAGAGCACCTCAGAGCAGGACTTGAACTAAGAAACAGCAGCTCCGACAGGTCTGTGACCCTGGGCATCACTCTGTGCAGCCTCCCTCTGCCTGGTCTTCCAGAGGCTTCCACTGCAGCCGGGGCACCAGGCCTCTGTCTCCACCCGCCACCCCTCCTCTCCCTGACTCCTGGGTTCCTCTCATTAGGAGAGGGTCTTCTTGAAGTTGTCTCCCACTCATGCGCCAGATAAAATGATTAGAAAACAAGCCAGGGCTGCAGCCCCTTGTCTCTCCTGACTCTCAGGAGCCCACACCTGTTCCTTGTACGTGGCCGGTGCAGCAAGGTCCATTTTCTGCAAATGTGAGCTGCTGAGGGGTGAGGATTGGCTGACCCGGCGGGCCAGCCCTCCCCAGGTGTGCCTGGGTTGAGGTCAATATAAACACCGTTCCAGGCAGCAAGAGCCCCTGCAGCTGTGCCTGACGCCATATCCTCTGCCCCGTCAGCAGTGTCGGGGCTGGGCTGGTGGGAGGGAGTGAGGGGCCGTGGCTTTTTGGGTGGCCCGGTGTGAGTGGGGCTCTGCTGGACTTTCTGCAGGAGTTGCCAGGCTGCCACCTGCTGAAGAAGAGGATGTGTCACCCATACCTGCTGCTGGAATTGCTCGCCGGGCAGAGGTGAGGAAGGAAAAAAGCAGTGGGGACCGGGCCAGGAGGGGTATCTCAGGCAGGGAAGTGGAAAGCTTCCAGAAGAGCGTCTGGGGCCAGGACCATCCTGGCTGGCCTGCCGGCACCAAGTCGGCCTGCGTGCTGTCGCTGGTGTGGCTCCACGGCCCTTCCTCTAGGCTTTCAAGTCCTTGCACACATTCAGGTGTTTTACCTGGGAAGGGTGGGAACAGTTCAGCAGCAGCTGGCTGGGGCTCAGTTCGCGTTTACTCACAGACGCCTCGGCACGGTCCCCCAGCTTTGCCATGAGGACGCTCCTTGCAGGGGGGCTGCTGGCTGCATGGGAGACGATTCCCCACCTGTGGCCAACTTCAGAATTGTTTACCACTGGAGCAAGTGCCCTGGTAGGGATTTCCTCTGTAGAACTGGTGGGTTCTGATTTGTTTTCCTTTTTTCTTTTTTGGTTCAAGGTAGGTTTTATTCCTATTTTTTGTATTTATAGATATAAGCATGGAAATAATTGATTCATATAAATACACCTTTGGGAAGGGAGGAACTTCTTTTTCTGTTTTATTTTTTAAATTGTATTTATTTTTTTTAATTTTTGAATTTTATTTTTTTATACAGCAGGTTCTTATTGGTTATCTATTTTATACATATAAATGTATACATGTCAATCCCAATCTCCCAATTCATCCCACCACCACCCCTCCACGGCTTTCCCCCCTTGGTGTCCGTACGTTTGTTCTCTACCTCTGTGTCTCTATTTCTGCCCTGCAAACCGGTTCATCTGTACCATTTTTCTAGGTTCCACATACATGCAGTAATATACAATACTTGATTTTCTCTTTCTGACTTACTTCACTCTGTATGACAGTCTCTGGATCCATCGACGTCTCTACAAATGGCCCAATTTCCTTCCTTTTTATGGCTGAGAAACATTCCATTTTATACATGTACCACATCTTTATCCGTTCGTCTGTCTGTGGGCATTTAGGTGGCTTCCATTCTCTGGCTATTGTAAATAGTGCTGCAGTGAACATTGTGGTGAATGTTTCTGTTTGATTTATGGTTTTCTCTGGGTATATACCCAGTAGTGGCATTGCTGGATCATATGGTAATTCTATTTTTAGATTTTTAAGGAACCTCCATACTATTCTCCATAGTGACTGCGTCAGTTTACATTCCTACCAATAGTGGAAGAGGGTTCCTTTTCTCCAGCCCTCTCCAGCATTTGTTGTTTGTATCTTTTCTGATGAGGCTCATTCTAACAGGTGTGGGGTGATACGTCGTAGTTTTGATTTGCATTTCTCTAATTAGTGACGTTGAGCACCTTTTCATGTGCTTCTTGGCCATCTCTATGTCTTCTTGGAAGGAATGTCTATTTAGATCTTCTGCCCATTTTTGTATTGGGTTGTTTGTTTTTTTAATATTGAGCTGCATGAGATGTTTATTTATATTGGAGGTTAATGCTTTGTCTGTTGATTCGTTTGCAAATATTTTCTCCTATTCTGAGGGTTGTCTTTCCGTCTTGTGTGTAGTTTCCTTTGTTTTGCAAAAGCTTTTACGTTTCATTAGGACCCATTTGTTTATTTTGTTTTTTATTCCATTACTCTAGGAGGTGCATCAAAATAGATCTTGTTGTGGTTTATGTCCGAGAATTCTTCCTGCGTTTTCCTCTAAGTTTTATACTGTCCGGTCTTACATTAAGGTCTCTAATCCATTTTGAATTTATTTTTGTGTATGGTGTTAGGGAGTGTTCAAATTTCATTCTTTTACATGTAGCTGTCTAGTTTTCCCAGCACCACTGATTGAAGAGACTGTCTTTTATCCATTGTATAGTCTTGCCTCCTTTGTCATAGATTAGTTGGCCATAGGTGTGTAGGTTTATCTCTGGGCTTTCTTTTTTTTTTCTTTTACACCTTTATTGGTGTATAATTGCTTTACAAGGGTGTGTTAGTTTCTGCTGTATAACAAAGTGAATCAGCTATACATATACAAATATCACACTGTTGTTGTTTTCTGAGAGACACTCTAGGTCAAGTGATGGTCACCCGAATCGTCCTGGGGGCCCGTTGACCCTGGTTGTCTCTCTGGAGGTTGGGGTTGGAGGGCCTCCTCACTCGAGGTCAGTGTGTCCACGGATGGATCCCTGCAACTTCAGGGCATGGTGGGTGGTTAGGATCACCACGTGGGGTCCTTTTCCCTTAGCGGGGAGCTGACCTTGCAGGCTGCTGATTTCCAGGTTTTTAGATACCCCCAGTATCCTGGCCGGATGGGGCGGTGGGCCAAGCCCTTGGTGACCGTAGCTTCTCCTACCTGGATGGCATATTTGAGTTGTTACAGTTCAAGTGGTCCCAGTGTTTGCACTAAGGCTCCAAGGGCGATTCACCTTCGACCGAGAATGTAAAAGTGAAAGGGTTTAGCTAAATTAGGGAGTTCCAGGGCAAGGGTCTGAAGTGACGGCTCTTTCCATTGTTGAAAGGCTGCTTCTGGATTCTATTCAAAAGGATCATCATCTTTTCGTGTCAGTGTTTCTTATAGAGGCCCAGCTATTAGACTGTAGTTAGGGATCCAGATGCAGCAAACCGCGGCCTCCCCAGGAACCCCTAAGCTGTCTTCTGGTTTTAGAAGGGGTAAGGCTGCAAATGGCTTCTTCCCTTTCCTGGGATGGGCTTTGCCGACCTTCTGTGAGAATGAAGGCCAGGCAGGTTACCTTAGTCTGAGATATTTGAGCCTTTTTCTTGGACACCTTCTATCCTTTCTTGGCTAGGTAGTTCAGAGGCCTCCTTAGTAGGGCTGGCGAGCAGAATGTGGTCTGCATATTGAAGGAAGGTTCCCTTCTCCAGAGGTAGATCTTTTAGGTTTTAGTTAAGTTTCCCCAAAGACGGTGTGGGAATTTTTGAACCCTTGGGGCAGGACGGCCCCAGCAGTATTGTCTTCGTTGTATGTTGAGTCCTGCCAATCACAAGCCAAAATTTCTTGTGACTTTGGGACTAATGGAATACAGAAGAAGGCATCATCTAAGTCTAATACAGAATACCATGTCCTGGTGGATGGTAGAATGACCAGCAGGGTGTAGGAATTAGGAACTACTGGATGTATATTCTTGGTGGCTTCACTGACTGTCCTGACGTTCTTTACCAGGTACCCAGCAGCCCTCGGGGCTCTCGTGGTCAGGGCCCTTCCAGGATATGGAGTTCACCTGGGCAGTTACCCAGCAGCTCACGGGGCTCTCGTGGTCAGGCCCCTCCCAGGATATGGAGTTCACCTGGGCAGTTACCCAGCAGCTCACGGGGCTCTCGTGGTCAGGCCCCTACATGGGTATGGAGCTCACCTGGGCAGGCACCCAGCAAGTCTGGGCATACAGGAACCATGCACATAGCCCGCATTGCAGAGCGCCCCCAGCCCACCTGTCGGTTGAGCTGACACAGAGCACCTCAGAGCAGGACTTGAACTAAGAAACAGCAGCTCCGACAGGTCTGTGACCCTGGGCATCACTCTGTGCAGCCTCCCTCTGCCTGGTCTTCCAGAGGCTTCCACTGCAGCCGGGGCACCAGGCCTCTGTCTCCACCCGCCACCCCTCCTCTCCCTGACTCCTGGGTTCCTCTCATTAGGAGAGGGTCTTCTTGAAGTTGTCTCCCACTCATGCGCCAGATAAAATGATTAGAAAACAAGCCAGGGCTGCAGCCCCTTGTCTCTCCTGACTCTCAGGAGCCCACACCTGTTCCTTGTACGTGGCCGGTGCAGCAAGGTCCATTTTCTGCAAATGTGAGCTGCTGAGGGGTGAGGATTGGCTGACCCGGCGGGCCAGCCCTCCCCAGGTGTGCCTGGGTTGAGGTCAATATAAACACCGTTCCAGGCAGCAAGAGCCCCTGCAGCTGTGCCTGACGCCATATCCTCTGCCCCGTCAGCAGTGTCGGGGCTGGGCTGGTGGGAGGGAGTGAGGGGCCGTGGCTTTTTGGGTGGCCCGGTGTGAGTGGGGCTCTGCTGGACTTTCTGCAGGAGTTGCCAGGCTGCCACCTGCTGAAGAAGAGGATGTGTCACCCATACCTGCTGCTGGAATTGCTCGCCGGGCAGAGGTGAGGAAGGAAAAAAGCAGTGGGGACCGGGCCAGGAGGGGTATCTCAGGCAGGGAAGTGGAAAGCTTCCAGAAGAGCGTCTGGGGCCAGGACCATCCTGGCTGGCCTGCCGGCACCAAGTCGGCCTGCGTGCTGTCGCTGGTGTGGCTCCACGGCCCTTCCTGTAGGCTTTCAAGTCCTTGCACACATTCAGGTGTTTTACCTGGGAAGGGTGGGAACAGTTCAGCAGCAGCTGGCCTGGGGCTCAGTTCGCGTTTACTCACAGACGCCTCGGCACGGTCCCCCAGCTTTGCCATGAGGACGCTCCTTGCAGGGGGGCTGCTGGCTGCATGGGAGACGATTCCCCACCTGTGGCCAACTTCAGAATTGTTTACCACTGGAGCAAGTGCCCTGGTAGGGATTTCCTCTGTAGAACTGGTGGGTTCTGATTTGTTTTCCTTTTTTCTTTTTTGGTTCAAGGTAGGTTTTATTCCTATTTTTTGTATTTATAGATATAAGCATGGAAATAATTGATTCATATAAATACACCTTTGGGAAGGGAGGAACTTCTTTTTCTGTTTTATTTTTTAAATTGTATTTATTTTTTTTAATTTTTGAATTTTATTTTTTTATACAGCAGGTTCTTATTGGTTATCTATTTTATACATATAAATGTATACATGTCAATCCCAATCTCCCAATTCATCCCACCACCACCCCTCCACGGCTTTCCCCCCTTGGTGTCCGTACGTTTGTTCTCTACCTCTGTGTCTCTATTTCTGCCCTGCAAACCGGTTCATCTGTACCATTTTTCTAGGTTCCACATACATGCAGTAATATACAATACTTGATTTTCTCTTTCTGACTTACTTCACTCTGTATGACAGTCTCTGGATCCATCGACGTCTCTACAAATGACCCAATTTCCTTCCTTTTTATGGCTGAGAAACATTCCATTTTATACATGTACCACATCTTTATCCGTTCGTCTGTCTGTGGGCATTTAGGTGGCTTCCATTCCCTGGCTATTGTAAATAGTGCTGCAGTGAACATTGTGGTGAATGTTTCTGTTTGATTTATGGTTTTCTCTGGGTATATACCCAGTAGTGGCATTGCTGGATCATATGGTAATTCTATTTTTAGATTTTTAAGGAACCTCCATACTATTCTCCATAGTGACTGCGTCAGTTTACATTCCTACCAATAGTGGAAGAGGGTTCCTTTTCTCCAGCCCTCTCCAGCATTTCTTGTTTGTATCTTTTCTGATGAGGCTCATTCTAACAGGTGTGGGGTGATACGTCGTAGTTTTGATTTGCATTTCTCTAATTAGTGACGTTGAGCACCTTTTCATGTGCTTCTTGGCCATCTCTATGTCTTCTTGGAAGGAATGTCTATTTAGATCTTCTGCCCATTTTTGTATTGGGTTGTTTGTTTTTTTAATATTGAGCTGCATGAGATGTTTATTTATATTGGAGGTTAATGCTTTGTCTGTTGATTCGTTTGCAAATATTTTCTCCTATTCTGAGGGTTGTCTTTCCGTCTTGTGTGTAGTTTCCTTTGTTTTGCAAAAGCTTTTACGTTTCATTAGGACCCATTTGTTTATTTTGTTTTTTATTCCATTACTCTAGGAGGTGCATCAAAATAGATCTTGTTGTGGTTTATGTCCGAGAATTCTTCCTGCGTTTTCCTCTAAGTTTTATACTGTCCGGTCTTACATTAAGGTCTCTAATCCATTTTGAATTTATTTTTGTGTATGGTGTTAGGGAGTGTTCAAATTTCATTCTTTTACATGTAGCTGTCTAGTTTTCCCAGCACCACTGATTGAAGAGACTGTCTTTTATCCATTGTATAGTCTTGCCTCCTTTGTCATAGATTAGTTGGCCATAGGTGTGTAGGTTTATCTCTGGGCTTTCTTTTTTTTTTTCTTTTACACCTTTATTGGTGTATAATTGCTTTACAAGGGTGTGTTAGTTTCTGCTGTATAACAAAGTGAATCAGCTATACATATACAAATATCACACTGTTGTTGTTTTCTGAGAGACACTCTAGGTCAAGTGATGGTCACCCGAATCGTCCTGGGGGCCCGTTGACCCTGGTTGTCTCTCTGGAGGTTGGGGTTGGAGGGCCTCCTCACTCGAGGTCAGTGTGTCCACGGATGGATCCCTGCAACTTCAGGGCATGGTGGGTGGTTAGGATCACCACGTGGGGTCCTTTTCCCTTAGCGGGGAGCTGACCTTGCAGGCTGCTGATTTCCAGGTTTTTAGATACCCCCAGTATCCTGGCCGGATGGGGCGGCGGGCCAAGCCCTTGGTGACCGTAGCTTCTCCTACCTGGATGGCATATTTGAGTTGTTACAGTTCAAGTGGTCCCAGTGTTTGCACTAAGGCTCCAAGGGCGATTCACCTTCGACCGAGAATGTAAAAGTGAAAGGGTTTAGCTAAATTAGGGAGTTCCAGGGCAAGGGTCTGAAGTGACGGCTCTTTCCATTGTTGAAAGGCTGCTTCTGGATTCTATTCAAAAGGATCATCATCTTTTCGTGTCAGTGTTTCTTATAGAGGCCCAGCTATTAGACTGTAGTTAGGGATCCAGATGCAGCAAACCGCGGCCTCCCCAGGAACCCCTAAGCTGTCTTCTGGTTTTAGAAGGGGTAAGGCTGCAAATGGCTTCTTCCCTTTCCTGGGATGGGCTTTGCCGACCTTCTGTGAGAATGAAGGCCAGGCAGGTTACCTTAGTCTGAGATATTTGAGCCTTTTTCTTGGACACCTTCTATCCTTTCTTGGCTAGGTAGTTCAGAGGCCTCCTTAGTAGGGCTGGCGAGCAGAATGTGGTCTGCATATTGAAGGAAGGTTCCCTTCTCCAGAGGTAGATCTTTTAGGTTTTAGTTAAGTTTCCCCAAAGACGGTGTGGGAATTTTTGAACCCTTGGGGCAGGACGGCCCCAGCAGTATTGTCTTCGTTGTATGTTGAGTCCTGCCAATCACAAGCCAAAATTTCTTGTGACTTTGGGACTAATGGAATACAGAAGAAGGCATCATCTAAGTCTAATACAGAATACCATGTCCTGGTGGATGGTAGAATGACCAGCAGGGTGTAGGAATTAGGAACTACTGGATGTATATTCTTGGTGGCTTCACTGACTGTCCTGACGTTCTTTACCAGGTACCCAGCAGCCCTCGGGGCTCTCGTGGTCAGGGCCCTTCCAGGATATGGAGTTCACCTGGGCAGTTACCCAGCAGCTCACGGGGCTCTCGTGGTCAGGCCCCTCCCAGGATATGGAGTTCACCTGGGCAGTTACCCAGCAGCTCACGGGGCTCTCGTGGTCAGTCCCCTACATGGGTATGGAGCTCACCTGGGCAGGCACCCAGCAAGTCTGGGCATACAGGAACCATGCACATAGCCCGCATTGCAGAACGCCCCCAGCCCACCTGTCGGTTGAGCTGACACAGAGCACCTCAGAGCAGGACTTGAACTAAGAAACAGCAGCTCCGACAGGTCTGTGACCCTGGGCATCACTCTGTGCAGCCTCCCTCTGCCTGGTCTTCCAGAGGCTTCCACTGCAGCCGGGGCACCAGGCCTCTGTCTCCACCCGCCACCCCTCCTCTCCCTGACTCCTGGGTTCCTCTCATTAGGAGAGGGTCTTCTTGAAGTTGTCTCCCACTCATGCGCCAGATAAAATGATTAGAAAACAAGCCAGGGCTGCAGCCCCTTGTCTCTCCTGACTCTCAGGAGCCCACACCTGTTCCTTGTACGTGGCCGGTGCAGCAAGGTCCATTTTCTGCAAATGTGAGCTGCTGAGGGGTGAGGATTGGCTGACCCGGCGGGCCAGCCCTCCCCAGGTGTGCCTGGGTTGAGGTCAATATAAACACCGTTCCAGGCAGCAAGAGCCCCTGCAGCTGTGCCTGACGCCATATCCTCTGCCCCGTCAGCAGTGTCGGGGCTGGGCTGGTGGGAGGGAGTGAGGGGCCGTGGCTTTTTGGGTGGCCCGGTGTGAGTGGGGCTCTGCTGGACTTTCTGCAGGAGTTGCCAGGCTGCCACCTGCTGAAGAAGAGGATGTGTCACCCATACCTGCTGCTGGAATTGCTCGCCGGGCAGAGGTGAGGAAGGAAAAAAGCAGTGGGGACCGGGCCAGGAGGGGTATCTCAGGCAGGGAAGTGGAAAGCTTCCAGAAGAGCGTCTGGGGCCAGGACCATCCTGGCTGGCCTGCCGGCACCAAGTCGGCCTGCGTGCTGTCGCTGGTGTGGCTCCACGGCCCTTCCTGTAGGCTTTCAAGTCCTTGCACACATTCAGGTGTTTTACCTGGGAAGGGTGGGAACAGTTCAGCAGCAGCTGGCTGGGGCTCAGTTCGCGTTTACTCACAGACGCCTCGGCACGGTCCCCCAGCTTTGCCATGAGGACGCTCCTTGCAGGGGGGCTGCTGGCTGCATGGGAGACGATTCCCCACCTGTGGCCAACTTCAGAATTGTTTACCACTGGAGCAAGTGCCCTGGTAGGGATTTCCTCTGTAGAACTGGTGGGTTCTGATTTGTTTTCCTTTTTTCTTTTTTGGTTCAAGGTAGGTTTTATTCCTATTTTTTGTATTTATAGATATAAGCATGGAAATAATTGATTCATATAAATACACCTTTGGGAAGGGAGGAACTTCTTTTTCTGTTTTATTTTTTAAATTGTATTTATTTTTTTTAATTTTTGAATTTTATTTTTTTATACAGCAGGTTCTTATTGGTTATCTATTTTATACATATAAATGTATACATGTCAATCCCAATCTCCCAATTCATCCCACCACCACCCCTCCACGGCTTTCCCCCCTTGGTGTCCGTACGTTTGTTCTCTACCTCTGTGTCTCTATTTCTGCCCTGCAAACCGGTTCATCTGTACCATTTTTCTAGGTTCCACATACATGCAGTAATATACAATACTTGATTTTCTCTTTCTGACTTACTTCACTCTGTATGACAGTCTCTGGATCCATCGACGTCTCTACAAATGGCCCAATTTCCTTCCTTTTTATGGCTGAGAAACATTCCATTTTATACATGTACCACATCTTTATCCGTTCGTCTGTCTGTGGGCATTTAGGTGGCTTCCATTCTCTGGCTATTGTAAATAGTGCTGCAGTGAACATTGTGGTGAATGTTTCTGTTTGATTTATGGTTTTCTCTGGGTATATACCCAGTAGTGGCATTGCTGGATCATATGGTAATTCTATTTTTAGATTTTTAAGGAACCTCCATACTATTCTCCATAGTGACTGCGTCAGTTTACATTCCTACCAATAGTGGAAGAGGGTTCCTTTTCTCCAGCCCTCTCCAGCATTTGTTGTTTGTATCTTTTCTGATGAGGCTCATTCTAACAGGTGTGGGGTGATACGTCGTAGTTTTGATTTGCATTTCTCTAATTAGTGACGTTGAGCACCTTTTCATGTGCTTCTTGGCCATCTCTATGTCTTCTTGGAAGGAATGTCTATTTAGATCTTCTGCCCATTTTTGTATTGGGTTGTTTGTTTTTTTAATATTGAGCTGCATGAGATGTTTATTTATATTGGAGGTTAATGCTTTGTCTGTTGATTCGTTTGCAAATATTTTCTCCTATTCTGAGGGTTGTCTTTCCGTCTTGTGTGTAGTTTCCTTTGTTTTGCAAAAGCTTTTACGTTTCATTAGGACCCATTTGTTTATTTTGTTTTTTATTCCATTACTCTAGGAGGTGCATCAAAATAGATCTTGTTGTGGTTTATGTCCGAGAATTCTTCCTGCGTTTTCCTCTAAGTTTTATACTGTCCGGTCTTACATTAAGGTCTCTAATCCATTTTGAATTTATTTTTGTGTATGGTGTTAGGGAGTGTTCAAATTTCATTCTTTTACATGTAGCTGTCTAGTTTTCCCAGCACCACTGATTGAAGAGACTGTCTTTTATCCATTGTATAGTCTTGCCTCCTTTGTCATAGATTAGTTGGCCATAGGTGTGTAGGTTTATCTCTGGGCTTTCTTTTTTTTTTCTTTTACACCTTTATTGGTGTATAATTGCTTTACAAGGGTGTGTTAGTTTCTGCTGTATAACAAAGTGAATCAGCTATACATATACAAATATCACACTGTTGTTGTTTTCTGAGAGACACTCTAGGTCAAGTGATGGTCACCCGAATCGTCCTGGGGGCCCGTTGACCCTGGTTGTCTCTCTGGAGGTTGGGGTTGGAGGGC
Organism: Mesoplodon mirus; assembly: GCF_964341445.2. Lineage (NCBI taxonomy): Eukaryota > Metazoa > Chordata > Mammalia > Artiodactyla > Ziphiidae > Mesoplodon > Mesoplodon mirus. The sequence continues at coordinate 102,746,704 of NC_138987.1, read as the reverse complement.
CTCCTCACTCGAGGTCAGTGTGTCCACGGATGGATCCCTGCAACTTCAGGGCATGGTGGGTGGTTAGGATCACCACGTGGGGTCCTTTTCCCTTAGCGGGGAGCTGACCTTGCAGGCTGCTGATTTCCAGGTTTTTAGATACCCCCAGTATCCTGGCCGGATGGGGCGGTGGGCCAAGCCCTTGGTGACCGTAGCTTCTCCTACCTGGATGGCATATTTGAGTTGTTACAGTTCAAGTGGTCCCAGTGTTTGCACTAAGGCTCCAAGGGCGATTCACCTTCGACCGAGAATGTAAAAGTGAAAGGGTTTAGCTAAATTAGGGAGTTCCAGGGCAAGGGTCTGAAGTGACGGCTCTTTCCATTGTTGAAAGGCTGCTTCTGGATTCTATTCAAAAGGATCATCATCTTTTCGTGTCAGTGTTTCTTATAGAGGCCCAGCTATTAGACTGTAGTTAGGGATCCAGATGCAGCAAACCGCGGCCTCCCCAGGAACCCCTAAGCTGTCTTCTGGTTTTAGAAGGGGTAAGGCTGCAAATGGCTTCTTCCCTTTCCTGGGATGGGCTTTGCCGACCTTCTGTGAGAATGAAGGCCAGGCAGGTTACCTTAGTCTGAGATATTTGAGCCTTTTTCTTGGACACCTTCTATCCTTTCTTGGCTAGGTAGTTCAGAGGCCTCCTTAGTAGGGCTGGCGAGCAGAATGTGGTCTGCATATTGAAGGAAGGTTCCCTTCTCCAGAGGTAGATCTTTTAGGTTTTAGTTAAGTTTCCCCAAAGACGGTGTGGGAATTTTTGAACCCTTGGGGCAGGACGGCCCCAGCAGTATTGTCTTCGTTGTATGTTGAGTCCTGCCAATCACAAGCCAAAATTTCTTGTGACTTTGGGACTAATGGAATACAGAAGAAGGCATCATCTAAGTCTAATACAGAATACCATGTCCTGGTGGATGGTAGAATGACCAGCAGGGTGTAGGAATTAGGAACTACTGGATGTATATTCTTGGTGGCTTCACTGACTGTCCTGACGTTCTTTACCAGGTACCCAGCAGCCCTCGGGGCTCTCGTGGTCAGGGCCCTTCCAGGATATGGAGTTCACCTGGGCAGTTACCCAGCAGCTCACGGGGCTCTCGTGGTCAGGCCCCTCCCAGGATATGGAGTTCACCTGGGCAGTTACCCAGCAGCTCACGGGGCTCTCGTGGTCAGGCCCCTACATGGGTATGGAGCTCACCTGGGCAGGCACCCAGCAAGTCTGGGCATACAGGAACCATGCACATAGCCCGCATTGCAGAGCGCCCCCAGCCCACCTGTCGGTTGAGCTGACACAGAGCACCTCAGAGCAGGACTTGAACTAAGAAACAGCAGCTCCGACAGGTCTGTGACCCTGGGCATCACTCTGTGCAGCCTCCCTCTGCCTGGTCTTCCAGAGGCTTCCACTGCAGCCGGGGCACCAGGCCTCTGTCTCCACCCGCCACCCCTCCTCTCCCTGACTCCTGGGTTCCTCTCATTAGGAGAGGGTCTTCTTGAAGTTGTCTCCCACTCATGCGCCAGATAAAATGATTAGAAAACAAGCCAGGGCTGCAGCCCCTTGTCTCTCCTGACTCTCAGGAGCCCACACCTGTTCCTTGTACGTGGCCGGTGCAGCAAGGTCCATTTTCTGCAAATGTGAGCTGCTGAGGGGTGAGGATTGGCTGACCCGGCGGGCCAGCCCTCCCCAGGTGTGCCTGGGTTGAGGTCAATATAAACACCGTTCCAGGCAGCAAGAGCCCCTGCAGCTGTGCCTGACGCCATATCCTCTGCCCCGTCAGCAGTGTCGGGGCTGGGCTGGTGGGAGGGAGTGAGGGGCCGTGGCTTTTTGGGTGGCCCGGTGTGAGTGGGGCTCTGCTGGACTTTCTGCAGGAGTTGCCAGGCTGCCACCTGCTGAAGAAGAGGATGTGTCACCCATACCTGCTGCTGGAATTGCTCGCCGGGCAGAGGTGAGGAAGGAAAAAAGCAGTGGGGACCGGGCCAGGAGGGGTATCTCAGGCAGGGAAGTGGAAAGCTTCCAGAAGAGCGTCTGGGGCCAGGACCATCCTGGCTGGCCTGCCGGCACCAAGTCGGCCTGCGTGCTGTCGCTGGTGTGGCTCCACGGCCCTTCCTGTAGGCTTTCAAGTCCTTGCACACATTCAGGTGTTTTACCTGGGAAGGGTGGGAACAGTTCAGCAGCAGCTGGCCTGGGGCTCAGTTCGCGTTTACTCACAGACGCCTCGGCACGGTCCCCCAGCTTTGCCATGAGGACGCTCCTTGCAGGGGGGCTGCTGGCTGCATGGGAGACGATTCCCCACCTGTGGCCAACTTCAGAATTGTTTACCACTGGAGCAAGTGCCCTGGTAGGGATTTCCTCTGTAGAACTGGTGGGTTCTGATTTGTTTTCCTTTTTTCTTTTTTGGTTCAAGGTAGGTTTTATTCCTATTTTTTGTATTTATAGATATAAGCATGGAAATAATTGATTCATATAAATACACCTTTGGGAAGGGAGGAACTTCTTTTTCTGTTTTATTTTTTAAATTGTATTTATTTTTTTTAATTTTTGAATTTTATTTTTTTATACAGCAGGTTCTTATTGGTTATCTATTTTATACATATAAATGTATACATGTCAATCCCAATCTCCCAATTCATCCCACCACCACCCCTCCACGGCTTTCCCCCCTTGGTGTCCGTACGTTTGTTCTCTACCTCTGTGTCTCTATTTCTGCCCTGCAAACCGGTTCATCTGTACCATTTTTCTAGGTTCCACATACATGCAGTAATATACAATACTTGATTTTCTCTTTCTGACTTACTTCACTCTGTATGACAGTCTCTAGATCCATCAATGTCTCTACAAATGACCCAATTTCCTTCCTTTTTATGGCTGAGAAACATTCCATTTTATACATGTACCACATCTTTATCCGTTCGTCTGTCTGTGGGCATTTAGGTGGCTTCCATTCCCTGGCTATTGTAAATAGTGCTGCAGTGAACATTGTGGTGAATGTTTCTGTTTGATTTATGGTTTTCTCTGGGTATATACCCAGTAGTGGCATTGCTGGATCATATGGTAATTCTATTTTTAGATTTTTAAGGAACCTCCATACTATTCTCCATAGTGACTGCGTCAGTTTACATTCCTACCAATAGTGGAAGAGGGTTCCTTTTCTCCAGCCCTCTCCAGCATTTGTTGTTTGTATCTTTTCTGATGAGGCTCATTCTAACAGGTGTGGGGTGATACGTCGTAGTTTTGATTTGCATTTCTCTAATTAGTGACGTTGAGCACCTTTTCATGTGCTTCTTGGCCATCTCTCTGTCTTCTTGGAAGGAATGTCTATTTAGATCTTCTGCCCATTTTTGTATTGGGTTGTTTGTTTTTTTAATATTGAGCTGCATGAGATGTTTATTTATATTGGAGGTTAATGCTTTGTCTGTTGATTCGTTTGCAAATATTTTCTCCTATTCTGAGGGTTGTCTTTCCGTCTTGTGTGTAGTTTCCTTTGTTTTGCAAAAGCTTTTACGTTTCATTAGGACCCATTTGTTTATTTTGTTTTTTATTCCATTACTCTAGGAGGTGCATCAAAATAGATCTTGTTCGCAACAGGGAGGGGATATGGAAACATATGTATATGTATAACTGATTAAATTTGTTATAAGGCAAAAAATTAAAAAAAAAAAATAGATCTTGTTGTGGTTTATGTCCGAGAATTCTTCCTGTGTTTTCCTCTAAGTTTTATACTGTCCGGTCTTACATTAAGGTCTCTAATCCATTTTGAATTTATTTTTGTGTATGGTGTTAGGGAGTGTTCAAATTTCATTCTTTTACATGTAGCTGTCTAGTTTTCCCAGCACCACTGATTGAAGAGACTGTCTTTTATCCATTGTATAGTCTTGCCTCCTTTGTCATAGATTAGTTGGCCATAGGTGTGTAGGTTTATCTCTGGGCTTTCTTTTTTTTTTTTCTTTTACACCTTTATTGGTGTATAATTGCTTTACAAGGGTGTGTTAGTTTCTGCTGTATAACAAAGTGAATCAGCTATACATATACAAATATCACACTGTTGTTTTCTGAGAGACACTCTAGGTCAAGTGATGGTCACCCGAATCGTCCTGGGGGCCCGTTGACCCTGGTTGTCTCTCTGGAGGTTGGGGTTGGAGGGCCTCCTCACTCGAGGTCAGTGTGTCCACGGATGGATCCCTGCAACTTCAGGGCATGGTGGGTGGTTAGGATCACCACGTGGGGTCCTTTTCCCTTAGCGGGGAGCTGACCTTGCAGGCTGCTGATTTCCAGGTTTTTAGATACCCCCAGTATCCTGGCCGGATGGGGCGGCGGGCCAAGCCCTTGGTGACCGTAGCTTCTCCTACCTGGATGGCATATTTGAGTTGTTACAGTTCAAGTGGTCCCAGTGTTTGCACTAAGGCTCCAAGGGCGATTCACCTTCGACCGAGAATGTAAAAGTGAAAGGGTTTAGCTAAATTAGGGAGTTCCAGGGCAAGGGTCTGAAGTGACGGCTCTTTCCATTGTTGAAAGGCTGCTTCTGGATTCTATTCAAAAGGATCATCATCTTTTCGTGTCAGTGTTTCTTATAGAGGCCCAGCTATTAGACTGTAGTTAGGGATCCAGATGCAGCAAACCGCGGCCTCCCCAGGAACCCCTAAGCTGTCTTCTGGTTTTAGAAGGGGTAAGGCTGCAAATGGCTTCTTCCCTTTCCTGGGATGGGCTTTGCCGACCTTCTGTGAGAATGAAGGCCAGGCAGGTTACCTTAGTCTGAGATATTTGAGCCTTTTTCTTGGACACCTTCTATCCTTTCTTGGCTAGGCAGTTCAGAGGCCTCCTTAGTAGGGCTGGCGAGCAGAATGTGGTCTGCATATTGAAGGAAGGTTCCCTTCTCCAGAGGTAGATCTTTTAGGTTTTAGTTAAGTTTCCCCAAAGACGGTGTGGGAATTTTTGAACCCTTGGGGCAGGACGGCCCCCAGCAGTATTGTCTTCGTTGTATGTTGAGTCCTGCCAATCACAAGCCAAAATTTCTTGTGACTTTGGGACTAATGGAATACAGAAGAAGGCATCATCTAAGTCTAATACAGAATACCATGTCCTGGTGGATGGTAGAATGACCAGCAGGGTGTAGGAATTAGGAACTACTGGATGTATATTCTTGGTGGCTTCACTGACTGTCCTGACGTTCTTTACCAGGTACCCAGCAGCCCTCGGGGCTCTCGTGGTCAGGGCCCTTCCAGGATATGGAGTTCACCTGGGCAGTTACCCAGCAGCTCACGGGGCTCTCGTGGTCAGGCCCCTCCCAGGATATGGAGCTCATCTGGACAGGTGCCCAGCAGCCCACGGGGCTCTCGTGGTCAGGCCCCTACGTGGGTATGGAGCTCACCTGGGCAAGCACCCAGCAAGTCTGGGCATACAGGAACCATGCACATAGCCCGCATTGCGGAGCGCCCCCAGCCCACCTGTCGGTTGAGCTGACACAGAGCACCTCAGAGCAGGACTTGAACTAAGAAACAGCAGCTCCGACAGGTCTGTGACCCTGGGCATCACTCTGTGCAGCCTCCCTCTGCCTGGTCTTCCAGAGGCTTCCACTGCAGCCGGGGCACCAGGCCTCTGTCTCCACCCGCCACCCCTCCTCTCCCTGACTCCTGGGTTCCTCTCATTAGGAGAGGGTCTTCTTGAAGTTGTCTCCCACTCATGCGCCAGATAAAATGATTAGAAAACAAGCCAGGGCTGCAGCCCCTTGTCTCTCCTGACTCTCAGGAGCCCACACCTGTTCCTTGTACGTGGCCGGTGCAGCAAGGTCCATTTTCTGCAAATGTGAGCTGCTGAGGGGTGAGGATTGGCTGACCCGGCGGGCCAGCCCTCCCCAGGTGTGCCTGGGTTGAGGTCAATATAAACACCGTTCCAGGCAGCAAGAGCCCCTGCAGCTGTGCCTGACGCCATATCCTCTGCCCCGTCAGCAGTGTCGGGGCTGGGCTGGTGGGAGGGAGTGAGGGGCCGTGGCTTTTTGGGTGGCCCGGTGTGAGTGGGGCTCTGCTGGACTTTCTGCAGGAGTTGCCAGGCTGCCACCTGCTGAAGAAGAGGATGTGTCACCCATACCTGCTGCTGGAATTGCTCGCCGGGCAGAGGTGAGGAAGGAAAAAAGCAGTGGGGACCGGGCCAGGAGGGGTATCTCAGGCAGGGAAGTGGAAAGCTTCCAGAAGAGCGTCTGGGGCCAGGACCATCCTGGCTGGCCTGCCGGCACCAAGTCGGCCTGCGTGCTGTCGCTGGTGTGGCTCCACGGCCCTTCCTCTAGGCTTTCAAGTCCTTGCACACATTCAGGTGTTTTACCTGGGAAGGGTGGGAACAGTTCAGCAGCAGCTGGCCTGGGGCTCAGTTCACGTTTACTCACAGACGCCTCGGCACGGTCCCCCAGCTTTGCCATGAGGACGCTCCTTGCAGGGGGGCTGCTGGCTGCATGGGAGACGATTCCCCACCTGTGGCCAACTTCAGAATTGTTTACCACTGGAGCAAGTGCCCTGGAAGGGTTTTCCTCTGTAGAACTGGTGGGTTCTGATTTGTTTTCCTTTTTTCTTTTTTGGTTCAAGGTAGGTTTTATTCCTATTTTTTTGTATTTATAGATATAAGCATGGAAATAATTGATTCATATAAATACACCTTTGGGAAGGGAGGAACTTCTTTTTCTGTTTTATTTTTTAAGTTGTATTTATTTTTAATTTTTGAATTTTATTTTTTTATACAGCAGGTTCTTATTGGTTATCTATTTTATACATATAAATGTATACATGTCAATCCCAATCTCCCAATTCATCCCACCACCACCCCTCCACGGCTTTCCCCCCTTGGTGTCCGTACGTTTGTTCTCTACCTCTGTGTCTCTATTTCTGCCCTGCAAACCGGTTCATCTGTACCATTTTTCTAGGTTCCACATACATGCAGTAATATACAATACTTGATTTTCTCTTTCTGACTTACTTCACTCTGTATGACAGTCTCTGGATCCATCGACGTCTCTACAAATGGCCCAATTTCCTTCCTTTTTATGGCTGAGAAACATTCCATTTTATACATGTACCACATCTTTATCCGTTCGTCTGTCTGTGGGCATTTAGGTGGCTTCCATTCCCTGGCTATTGTAAATAGTGCTGCAGTGAACATTGTGGTGAATGTTTCTGTTTGATTTATGGTTTTCTCTGGGTATATACCCAGTAGTGGCATTGCTGGATCATATGGTAATTCTATTTTTAGATTTTTAAGGAACCTCCATACTATTCTCCATAGTGACTGCGTCAGTTTACATTCCTACCAATAGTGGAAGAGGGTTCCTTTTCTCCAGCCCTCTCCAGCATTTGTTGTTTGTATCTTTTCTGATGAGGCTCATTCTAACAGGTGTGGGGTGATACGTCGTAGTTTTGATTTGCATTTCTCTAATTAGTGACGTTGAGCACCTTTTCATGTGCTTCTTGGCCATCTCTATGTCTTCTTGGAAGGAATGTCTATTTAGATCTTCTGCCCATTTTTGTATTGGGTTGTTTGTTTTTTTAATATTGAGCTGCATGAGATGTTTATTTATATTGGAGGTTAATGCTTTGTCTGTTGATTCGTTTGCAAATATTTTCTCCTATTCTGAGGGTTGTCTTTCCGTCTTGTGTGTAGTTTCCTTTGTTTTGCAAAAGCTTTTACGTTTCATTAGGACCCATTTGTTTATTTTGTTTTTTATTCCATTACTCTAGGAGGTGCATCAAAATAGATCTTGTTGTGGTTTATGTCCGAGAATTCTTCCTGCGTTTTCCTCTAAGTTTTATACTGTCCGGTCTTACATTAAGGTCTCTAATCCATTTTGAATTTATTTTTGTGTATGGTGTTAGGGAGTGTTCAAATTTCATTCTTTTACATGTAGCTGTCTAGTTTTCCCAGCACCACTGATTGAAGAGACTGTCTTTTATCCATTGTATAGTCTTGCCTCCTTTGTCATAGATTAGTTGGCCATAGGTGTGTAGGTTTATCTCTGGGCTTTCTTTTTTTTTTTCTTTTACACCTTTATTGGTGTATAATTGCTTTACAAGGGTGTGTTAGTTTCTGCTGTATAACAAAGTGAATCAGCTATACATATACAAATATCACACTGTTGTTGTTTTCTGAGAGACACTCTAGGTCAAGTGATGGTCACCCGAATCGTCCTGGGGGCCCGTTGACCCTGGTTGTCTCTCTGGAGGTTGGGGTTGGAGGGCCTCCTCACTCGAGGTCAGTGTGTCCACGGATGGATCCCTGCAACTTCAGGGCATGGTGGGTGGTTAGGATCACCACGTGGGGTCCTTTTCCCTTAGCGGGGAGCTGACCTTGCAGGCTGCTGATTTCCAGGTTTTTAGATACCCCCAGTATCCTGGCCGGATGGGGCGGCGGGCCAAGCCCTTGGTGACCGTAGCTTCTCCTACCTGGATGGCATATTTGAGTTGTTACAGTTCAAGTGGTCCCAGTGTTTGCACTAAGGCTCCAAGGGCGATTCACCTTCGACCGAGAATGTAAAAGTGAAAGGGTTTAGCTAAATTAGGGAGTTCCAGGGCAAGGGTCTGAAGTGACGGCTCTTTCCATTGTTGAAAGGCTGCTTCTGGATTCTATTCAAAAGGATCATCATCTTTTCGTGTCAGTGTTTCTTATAGAGGCCCAGCTATTAGACTGTAGTTAGGGATCCAGATGCAGCAAACCGCGGCCTCCCCAGGAACCCCTAAGCTGTCTTCTGGTTTTAGAAGGGGTAAGGCTGCAAATGGCTTCTTCCCTTTCCTGGGATGGGCTTTGCCGACCTTCTGTGAGAATGAAGGCCAGGCAGGTTACCTTAGTCTGAGATATTTGAGCCTTTTTCTTGGACACCTTCTATCCTTTCTTGGCTAGGTAGTTCAGAGGCCTCCTTAGTAGGGCTGGCGAGCAGAATGTGGTCTGCATATTGAAGGAAGGTTCCCTTCTCCAGAGGTAGATCTTTTAGGTTTTAGTTAAGTTTCCCCAAAGACGGTGTGGGAATTTTTGAACCCTTGGGGCAGGACGGCCCCAGCAGTATTGTCTTCGTTGTATGTTGAGTCCTGCCAATCACAAGCCAAAATTTCTTGTGACTTTGGGACTAATGGAATACAGAAGAAGGCATCATCTAAGTCTAATACAGAATACCATGTCCTGGTGGATGGTAGAATGACCAGCAGGGTGTAGGAATTAGGAACTACTGGATGTATATTCTTGGTGGCTTCACTGACTGTCCTGACGTTCTTTACCAGGTACCCAGCAGCCCTCGGGGCTCTCGTGGTCAGGGCCCTTCCAGGATATGGAGTTCACCTGGGCAGTTACCCAGCAGCTCACGGGGCTCTCGTGGTCAGGCCCCTCCCAGGATATGGAGTTCACCTGGGCAGTTACCCAGCAGCTCACGGGGCTCTCGTGGTCAGGCCCCTACGTGGGTATGGAGCTCACCTGGGCAGGCACCCAGCAAGTCTGGGCATACAGGAACCATGCACATAGCCCGCATTGCAGAGCGCCCCCAGCCCACCTGTCGGTTGAGCTGACACAGAGCACCTCAGAGCAGGACTTGAACTAAGAAACAGCAGCTCCGACAGGTCTGTGACCCTGGGCATCACTCTGTGCAGCCTCCCTCTGCCTGGTCTTCCAGAGGCTTCCACTGCAGCCGGGGCACCAGGCCTCTGTCTCCACCCGCCACCCCTCCTCTCCCTGACTCCTGGGTTCCTCTCATTAGGAGAGGGTCTTCTTGAAGTTGTCTCCCACTCATGCGCCAGATAAAATGATTAGAAAACAAGCCAGGGCTGCAGCCCCTTGTCTCTCCTGACTCTCAGGAGCCCACACCTGTTCCTTGTACGTGGCCGGTGCAGCAAGGTCCATTTTCTGCAAATGTGAGTTGCTGAGGGGTGAGGATTGGCTGACCCGGCGGGCCAGCCCTCCCCAGGTGTGCCTGGGTTGAGGTCAATATAAACACCGTTCCAGGCAGCAAGAGCCCCTGCAGCTGTGCCTGACGCCATATCCTCTGCCCCGTCAGCAGTGTCGGGGCTGGGCTGGTGGGAGGGAGTGAGGGGCCGTGGCTTTTTGGGTGGCCCGGTGTGAGTGGGGCTCTGCTGGACTTTCTGCAGGAGTTGCCAGGCTGCCACCTGCTGAAGAAGAGGATGTGTCACCCATACCTGCTGCTGGAATTGCTCGCCGGGCAGAGGTGAGGAAGGAAAAAAGCAGTGGGGACCGGGCCAGGAGGGGTATCTCAGGCAGGGAAGTGGAAAGCTTCCAGAAGAGCGTCTGGGGCCAGGACCATCCTGGCTGGCCTGCCGGCACCAAGTCGGCCTGCGTGCTGTCGCTGGTGTGGCTCCACGGCCCTTCCTGTAGGCTTTCAAGTCCTTGCACACATTCAGGTGTTTTACCTGGGAAGGGTGGGAACAGTTCAGCAGCAGCTGGCCTGGGGCTCAGTTCGCGTTTACTCACAGACGCCTCGGCACGGTCCCCCAGCTTTGCCATGAGGACGCTCCTTGCAGGGGGGCTGCTGGCTGCATGGGAGACGATTCCCCACCTGTGGCCAACTTCAGAATTGTTTACCACTGGAGCAAGTGCCCTGGTAGGGATTTCCTCTGTAGAACTGGTGGGTTCTGATTTGTTTTCCTTTTTTCTTTTTTGGTTCAAGGTAGGTTTTATTCCTATTTTTTGTATTTATAGATATAAGCATGGAAATAATTGATTCATATAAATACACCTTTGGGAAGGGAGGAACTTCTTTTTCTGTTTTATTTTTTAAATTGTATTTATTTTTTTTAATTTTTGAATTTTATTTTTTTATACAGCAGGTTCTTATTGGTTATCTATTTTATACATATAAATGTATACATGTCAATCCCAATCTCCCAATTCATCCCACCACCACCCCTCCACGGCTTTCCCCCCTTGGTGTCCGTACGTTTGTTCTCTACCTCTGTGTCTCTATTTCTGCCCTGCAAACCGGTTCATCTGTACCATTTTTCTAGGTTCCACATACATGCAGTAATATACAATACTTGATTTTCTCTTTCTGACTTACTTCACTCTGTATGACAGTCTCTAGATCCATCAATGTCTCTACAAATGACCCAATTTCCTTCCTTTTTATGGCTGAGAAACATTCCATTTTATACATGTACCACATCTTTATCCGTTCGTCTGTCTGTGGGCATTTAGGTGGCTTCCATTCCCTGGCTATTGTAAATAGTGCTGCAGTGAACATTGTGGTGAATGTTTCTGTTTGATTTATGGTTTTCTCTGGGTATATACCCAGTAGTGGCATTGCTGGATCATATGGTAATTCTATTTTTAGATTTTTAAGGAACCTCCATACTATTCTCCATAGTGACTGCGTCAGTTTACATTCCTACCAATAGTGGAAGAGGGTTCCTTTTCTCCAGCCCTCTCCAGCATTTGTTGTTTGTATCTTTTCTGATGAGGCTCATTCTAACAGGTGTGGGGTGATACGTCGTAGTTTTGATTTGCATTTCTCTAATTAGTGACGTTGAGCACCTTTTCATGTGCTTCTTGGCCATCTCTATGTCTTCTTGGAAGGAATGTCTATTTAGATCTTCTGCCCATTTTTGTATTGGGTTGTTTGTTTTTTTAATATTGAGCTGCATGAGATGTTTATTTATATTGGAGGTTAATGCTTTGTCTGTTGATTCGTTTGCAAATATTTTCTCCTATTCTGAGGGTTGTCTTTCCGTCTTGTGTGTAGTTTCCTTTGTTTTGCAAAAGCTTTTACGTTTCATTAGGACCCATTTGTTTATTTTGTTTTTTATTCCATTACTCTAGGAGGTGCATCAAAATAGATCTTGTTGTGGTTTATGTCCGAGAATTCTTCCTGCGTTTTCCTCTAAGTTTTATACTGTCCGGTCTTACATTAAGGTCTCTAATCCATTTTGAATTTATTTTTGTGTATGGTGTTAGGGAGTGTTCAAATTTCATTCTTTTACATGTAGCTGTCTAGTTTTCCCAGCACCACTGATTGAAGAGACTGTCTTTTATCCATTGTATAGTCTTGCCTCCTTTGTCATAGATTAGTTGGCCATAGGTGTGTAGGTTTATCTCTGGGCTTTCTTTTTTTTTTTTCTTTTACACCTTTATTGGTGTATAATTGCTTTACAAGGGTGTGTTAGTTTCTGCTGTATAACAAAGTGAATCAGCTATACATATACAAATATCACACTGTTGTTGTTTTCTGAGAGACACTCTAGGTCAAGTGATGGTCACCCGAATCGTCCTGGGGGCCCGTTGACCCTGGTTGTCTCTCTGGAGGTTGGGGTTGGAGGGCCTCCTCACTCGAGGTCAGTGTGTCCACGGATGGATCCCTGCAACTTCAGGGCATGGTGGGTGGTTAGGATCACCACGTGGGGTCCTTTTCCCTTAGCGGGGAGCTGACCTTGCAGGCTGCTGATTTCCAGGTTTTTAGATACCCCCAGTATCCTGGCCGGATGGGGCGGCGGGCCAAGCCCTTGGTGACCGTAGCTTCTCCTACCTGGATGGCATATTTGAGTTGTTACAGTTCAAGTGGTCCCAGTGTTTGCACTAAGGCTCCAAGGGCGATTCACCTTCGACCGAGAATGTAAAAGTGAAAGGGTTTAGCTAAATTAGGGAGTTCCAGGGCAAGGGTCTGAAGTGACGGCTCTTTCCATTGTTGAAAGGCTGCTTCTGGATTCTATTCAAAAGGATCATCATCTTTTCGTGTCAGTGTTTCTTATAGAGGCCCAGCTATTAGACTGTAGTTAGGGATCCAGATGCAGCAAACCGCGGCCTCCCCAGGAACCCCTAAGCTGTCTTCTGGTTTTAGAAGGGGTAAGGCTGCAAATGGCTTCTTCCCTTTCCTGGGATGGGCTTTGCCGACCTTCTGTGAGAATGAAGGCCAGGCAGGTTACCTTAGTCTGAGATATTTGAGCCTTTTTCTTGGACACCTTCTATCCTTTCTTGGCTAGGCAGTTCAGAGGCCTCCTTAGTAGGGCTGGCGAGCAGAATGTGGTCTGCATATTGAAGGAAGGTTCCCTTCTCCAGAGGTAGATCTTTTAGGTTTTAGTTAAGTTTCCCCAAAGACGGTGTGGGAATTTTTGAACCCTTGGGGCAGGACGGCCCCCAGCAGTATTGTCTTCGTTGTATGTTGAGTCCTGCCAATCACAAGCCAAAATTTCTTGTGACTTTGGGACTAATGGAATACAGAAGAAGGCATCATCTAAGTCTAATACAGAATACCATGTCCTGGTGGATGGTAGAATGACCAGCAGGGTGTAGGAATTAGGAACTACTGGATGTATGTTCTTGGTGGCTTCACTGACTGTCCTGACGTTCTTTACCAGGTACCCAGCAGCCCTCGGGGCTCTCGTGGTCAGGGCCCTTCCAGGATATGGAGTTCACCTGGGCAGTTACCCAGCAGCTCACGGGGCTCTCGTGGTCAGGCCCCTCCCAGGATATGGAGCTCATCTGGACAGGTACCCAGCAGCCCACGGGGCTCTCGTGGTCAGGCCCCTACGTGGGTATGGAGCTCACCTGGGCAGGCACCCAGCAAGTCTGGGCATACAGGAACCATGCACATAGCCCGCATTGCAGAGCGCCCCCAGCCCACCTGTCGGTTGAGCTGACACAGAGCACCTCAGAGCAGGACTTGAACTAAGAAACAGCAGCTCCGACAGGTCTGTGACCCTGGGCATCACTCTGTGCAGCCTCCCTCTGCCTGGTCTTCCAGAGGCTTCCACTGCAGCCGGGGCACCAGGCCTCTGTCTCCACCCGCCACCCCTCCTCTCCCTGACTCCTGGGTTCCTCTCATTAGGAGAGGGTCTTCTTGAAGTTGTCTCCCACTCATGCGCCAGATAAAATGATTAGAAAACAAGCCAGGGCTGCAGCCCCTTGTCTCTCCTGACTCTCAGGAGCCCACACCTGTTCCTTGTACGTGGCCGGTGCAGCAAGGTCCATTTTCTGCAAATGTGAGCTGCTGAGGGGTGAGGATTGGCTGACCCGGCGGGCCAGCCCTCCCCAGGTGTGCCTGGGTTGAGGTCAATATAAACACCGTTCCAGGCAGCAAGAGCCCCTGCAGCTGTGCCTGACGCCATATCCTCTGCCCCGTCAGCAGTGTCGGGGCTGGGCTGGTGGGAGGGAGTGAGGGGCCGTGGCTTTTTGGGTGGCCCGGTGTGAGTGGGGCTCTGCTGGACTTTCTGCAGGAGTTGCCAGGCTGCCACCTGCTGAAGAAGAGGATGTGTCACCCATACCTGCTGCTGGAATTGCTCGCCGGGCAGAGGTGAGGAAGGAAAAAAGCAGTGGGGACCGGGCCAGGAGGGGTATCTCAGGCAGGGAAGTGGAAAGCTTCCAGAAGAGCGTCTGGGGCCAGGACCATCCTGGCTGGCCTGCCGGCACCAAGTCGGCCTGCGTGCTGTCGCTGGTGTGGCTCCACGGCCCTTCCTCTAGGCTTTCAAGTCCTTGCACACATTCAGGTGTTTTACCTGGGAAGGGTGGGAACAGTTCAGCAGCAGCTGGCCTGGGGCTCAGTTCACGTTTACTCACAGACGCCTCGGCACGGTCCCCCAGCTTTGCCATGAGGACGCTCCTTGCAGGGGGGCTGCTGGCTGCATGGGAGACGATTCCCCACCTGTGGCCAACTTCAGAATTGTTTACCACTGGAGCAAGTGCCCTGGAAGGGTTTTCCTCTGTAGAACTGGTGGGTTCTGATTTGTTTTCCTTTTTTCTTTTTTGGTTCAAGGTAGGTTTTATTCCTATTTTTTTGTATTTATAGATATAAGCATGGAAATAATTGATTCATATAAATACACCTTTGGGAAGGGAGGAACTTCTTTTTCTGTTTTATTTTTTAAATTGTATTTATTTTTAATTTTTGAATTTTATTTTTTTATACAGCAGGTTCTTATTGGTTATCTATTTTATACATATAAATGTATACATGTCAATCCCAATCTCCCAATTCATCCCACCACCACCCCTCCACGGCTTTCCCCCCTTGGTGTCCGTACGTTTGTTCTCTACCTCTGTGTCTCTATTTCTGCCCTGCAAACCGGTTCATCTGTACCATTTTTCTAGGTTCCACATACATGCAGTAATATACAATACTTGATTTTCTCTTTCTGACTTACTTCACTCTGTATGACAGTCTCTGGATCCATCGATGTCTCTACAAATGGCCCAATTTCCTTCCTTTTTATGGCTGAGAAACATTCCATTTTATACATGTACCACATCTTTATCCGTTCGTCTGTCTGTGGGCATTTAGGTGGCTTCCATTCCCTGGCTATTGTAAATAGTGCTGCAGTGAACATTGTGGTGAATGTTTCTGTTTGATTTATGGTTTTCTCTGGGTATATACCCAGTAGTGGCATTGCTGGATCATATGGTAATTCTATTTTTAGATTTTTAAGGAACCTCCATACTATTCTCCATAGTGACTGCGTCAGTTTACATTCCTACCAATAGTGGAAGAGGGTTCCTTTTCTCCAGCCCTCTCCAGCATTTGTTGTTTGTATCTTTTCTGATGAGGCTCATTCTAACAGGTGTGGGGTGATACGTCGTAGTTTTGATTTGCATTTCTCTAATTAGTGACGTTGAGCACCTTTTCATGTGCTTCTTGGCCATCTCTATGTCTTCTTGGAAGGAATGTCTATTTAGATCTTCTGCCCATTTTTGTATTGGGTTGTTTGTTTTTTTAATATTGAGCTGCATGAGATGTTTATTTATATTGGAGGTTAATGCTTTGTCTGTTGATTCGTTTGCAAATATTTTCTCCTATTCTGAGGGTTGTCTTTCCGTCTTGTGTGTAGTTTCCTTTGTTTTGCAAAAGCTTTTACGTTTCATTAGGACCCATTTGTTTATTTTGTTTTTTATTCCATTACTCTAGGAGGTGCATCAAAATAGATCTTGTTGTGGTTTATGTCCGAGAATTCTTCCTGCGTTTTCCTCTAAGTTTTATACTGTCCGGTCTTACATTAAGGTCTCTAATCCATTTTGAATTTATTTTTGTGTATGGTGTTAGGGAGTGTTCAAATTTCATTCTTTTACATGTAGCTGTCTAGTTTTCCCAGCACCACTGATTGAAGAGACTGTCTTTTATCCATTGTATAGTCTTGCCTCCTTTGTCATAGATTAGTTGGCCATAGGTGTGTAGGTTTATCTCTGGGCTTTCTTTTTTTTTTTCTTTTACACCTTTATTGGTGTATAATTGCTTTACAAGGGTGTGTTAGTTTCTGCTGTATAACAAAGTGAATCAGCTATACATATACAAATATCACACTGTTGTTGTTTTCTGAGAGACACTCTAGGTCAAGTGATGGTCACCCGAATCGTCCTGGGGGCCCGTTGACCCTGGTTGTCTCTCTGGAGGTTGGGGTTGGAGGGCCTCCTCACTCGAGGTCAGTGTGTCCACGGATGGATCCCTGCAACTTCAGGGCATGGTGGGTGGTTAGGATCACCACGTGGGGTCCTTTTCCCTTAGCGGGGAGCTGACCTTGCAGGCTGCTGATTTCCAGGTTTTTAGATACCCCCAGTATCCTGGCCGGATGGGGCGGCGGGCCAAGCCCTTGGTGACCGTAGCTTCTCCTACCTGGATGGCATATTTGAGTTGTTACAGTTCAAGTGGTCCCAGTGTTTGCACTAAGGCTCCAAGGGCGATTCACCTTCGACCGAGAATGTAAAAGTGAAAGGGTTTAGCTAAATTAGGGAGTTCCAGGGCAAGGGTCTGAAGTGACGGCTCTTTCCATTGTTGAAAGGCTGCTTCTGGATTCTATTCAAAAGGATCATCATCTTTTCGTGTCAGTGTTTCTTATAGAGGCCCAGCTATTAGACTGTAGTTAGGGATCCAGATGCAGCAAACCGCGGCCTCCCCAGGAACCCCTAAGCTGTCTTCTGGTTTTAGAAGGGGTAAGGCTGCAAATGGCTTCTTCCCTTTCCTGGGATGGGCTTTGCCGACCTTCTGTGAGAATGAAGGCCAGGCAGGTTACCTTAGTCTGAGATATTTGAGCCTTTTTCTTGGACACCTTCTATCCTTTCTTGGCTAGGTAGTTCAGAGGCCTCCTTAGTAGGGCTGGCGAGCAGAATGTGGTCTGCATATTGAAGGAAGGTTCCCTTCTCCAGAGGTAGATCTTTTAGGTTTTAGTTAAGTTTCCCCAAAGACGGTGTGGGAATTTTTGAACCCTTGGGGCAGGACGGCCCCAGCAGTATTGTCTTCGTTGTATGTTGAGTCCTGCCAATCACAAGCCAAAATTTCTTGTGACTTTGGGACTAATGGAATACAGAAGAAGGCATCATCTAAGTCTAATACAGAATACCATGTCCTGGTGGATGGTAGAATGACCAGCAGGGTGTAGGAATTAGGAACTACTGGATGTATATTCTTGGTGGCTTCACTGACTGTCCTGACGTTCTTTACCAGGTACCCAGCAGCCCTCGGGGCTCTCGTGGTCAGGGCCCTTCCAGGATATGGAGTTCACCTGGGCAGTTACCCAGCAGCTCACGGGGCTCTCGTGGTCAGGCCCCTCCCAGGATATGGAGTTCACCTGGGCAGTTACCCAGCAGCTCACGGGGCTCTCGTGGTCAGGCCCCTACGTGGGTATGGAGCTCACCTGGGCAGGCACCCAGCAAGTCTGGGCATACAGGAACCATGCACATAGCCCGCATTGCAGAGCGCCCCCAGCCCACCTGTCGGTTGAGCTGACACAGAGCACCTCAGAGCAGGACTTGAACTAAGAAACAGCAGCTCCGACAGGTCTGTGACCCTGGGCATCACTCTGTGCAGCCTCCCTCTGCCTGGTCTTCCAGAGGCTTCCACTGCAGCCGGGGCACCAGGCCTCTGTCTCCACCCGCCACCCCTCCTCTCCCTGACTCCTGGGTTCCTCTCATTAGGAGAGGGTCTTCTTGAAGTTGTCTCCCACTCATGCGCCAGATAAAATGATTAGAAAACAAGCCAGGGCTGCAGCCCCTTGTCTCTCCTGACTCTCAGGAGCCCACACCTGTTCCTTGTACGTGGCCGGTGCAGCAAGGTCCATTTTCTGCAAATGTGAGCTGCTGAGGGGTGAGGATTGGCTGACCCGGCGGGCCAGCCCTCCCCAGGTGTGCCTGGGTTGAGGTCAATATAAACACCGTTCCAGGCAGCAAGAGCCCCTGCAGCTGTGCCTGACGCCATATCCTCTGCCCCGTCAGCAGTGTCGGGGCTGGGCTGGTGGGAGGGAGTGAGGGGCCGTGGCTTTTTGGGTGGCCCGGTGTGAGTGGGGCTCTGCTGGACTTTCTGCAGGAGTTGCCAGGCTGCCACCTGCTGAAGAAGAGGATGTGTCACCCATACCTGCTGCTGGAATTGCTCGCCGGGCAGAGGTGAGGAAGGAAAAAAGCAGTGGGGACCGGGCCAGGAGGGGTATCTCAGGCAGGGAAGTGGAAAGCTTCCAGAAGAGCGTCTGGGGCCAGGACCATCCTGGCTGGCCTGCCGGCACCAAGTCGGCCTGCGTGCTGTCGCTGGTGTGGCTCCACGGCCCTTCCTGTAGGCTTTCAAGTCCTTGCACACATTCAGGTGTTTTACCTGGGAAGGGTGGGAACAGTTCAGCAGCAGCTGGCCTGGGGCTCAGTTCGCGTTTACTCACAGACGCCTCGGCACGGTCCCCCAGCTTTGCCATGAGGACGCTCCTTGCAGGGGGGCTGCTGGCTGCATGGGAGACGATTCCCCACCTGTGGCCAACTTCAGAATTGTTTACCACTGGAGCAAGTGCCCTGGTAGGGATTTCCTCTGTAGAACTGGTGGGTTCTGATTTGTTTTCCTTTTTTCTTTTTTGGTTCAAGGTAGGTTTTATTCCTATTTTTTGTATTTATAGATATAAGCATGGAAATAATTGATTCATATAAATACACCTTTGGGAAGGGAGGAACTTCTTTTTCTGTTTTATTTTTTAAATTGTATTTATTTTTTTTAATTTTTGAATTTTATTTTTTTATACAGCAGGTTCTTATTGGTTATCTATTTTATACATATAAATGTATACATGTCAATCCCAATCTCCCAATTCATCCCACCACCACCCCTCCACGGCTTTCCCCCCTTGGTGTCCGTACGTTTGTTCTCTACCTCTGTGTCTCTATTTCTGCCCTGCAAACCGGTTCATCTGTACCATTTTTCTAGGTTCCACATACATGCAGTAATATACAATACTTGATTTTCTCTTTCTGACTTACTTCACTCTGTATGACAGTCTCTAGATCCATCAATGTCTCTACAAATGACCCAATTTCCTTCCTTTTTATGGCTGAGAAACATTCCATTTTATACATGTACCACATCTTTATCCGTTCGTCTGTCTGTGGGCATTTAGGTGGCTTCCATTCCCTGGCTATTGTAAATAGTGCTGCAGTGAACATTGTGGTGAATGTTTCTGTTTGATTTATGGTTTTCTCTGGGTATATACCCAGTAGTGGCATTGCTGGATCATATGGTAATTCTATTTTTAGATTTTTAAGGAACCTCCATACTATTCTCCATAGTGACTGCGTCAGTTTACATTCCTACCAATAGTGGAAGAGGGTTCCTTTTCTCCAGCCCTCTCCAGCATTTGTTGTTTGTATCTTTTCTGATGAGGCTCATTCTAACAGGTGTGGGGTGATACGTCGTAGTTTTGATTTGCATTTCTCTAATTAGTGACGTTGAGCACCTTTTCATGTGCTTCTTGGCCATCTCTATGTCTTCTTGGAAGGAATGTCTATTTAGATCTTCTGCCCATTTTTGTATTGGGTTGTTTGTTTTTTTAATATTGAGCTGCATGAGATGTTTATTTATATTGGAGGTTAATGCTTTGTCTGTTGATTCGTTTGCAAATATTTTCTCCTATTCTGAGGGTTGTCTTTCCGTCTTGTGTGTAGTTTCCTTTGTTTTGCAAAAGCTTTTACGTTTCATTAGGACCCATTTGTTTATTTTGTTTTTTATTCCATTACTCTAGGAGGTGCATCAAAATAGATCTTGTTGTGGTTTATGTCCGAGAATTCTTCCTGCGTTTTCCTCTAAGTTTTATACTGTCCGGTCTTACATTAAGGTCTCTAATCCATTTTGAATTTATTTTTGTGTATGGTGTTAGGGAGTGTTCAAATTTCATTCTTTTACATGTAGCTGTCTAGTTTTCCCAGCACCACTGATTGAAGAGACTGTCTTTTATCCATTGTATAGTCTTGCCTCCTTTGTCATAGATTAGTTGGCCATAGGTGTGTAGGTTTATCTCTGGGCTTTCTTTTTTTTTTTCTTTTACACCTTTATTGGTGTATAATTGCTTTACAAGGGTGTGTTAGTTTCTGCTGTATAACAAAGTGAATCAGCTATACATATACAAATATCACACTGTTGTTGTTTTCTGAGAGACACTCTAGGTCAAGTGATGGTCACCCGAATCGTCCTGGGGGCCCGTTGACCCTGGTTGTCTCTCTGGAGGTTGGGGTTGGAGGGCCTCCTCACTCGAGGTCAGTGTGTCCACGGATGGATCCCTGCAACTTCAGGGCATGGTGGGTGGTTAGGATCACCACGTGGGGTCCTTTTCCCTTAGCGGGGAGCTGACCTTGCAGGCTGCTGATTTCCAGGTTTTTAGATACCCCCAGTATCCTGGCCGGATGGGGCGGCGGGCCAAGCCCTTGGTGACCGTAGCTTCTCCTACCTGGATGGCATATTTGAGTTGTTACAGTTCAAGTGGTCCCAGTGTTTGCACTAAGGCTCCAAGGGCGATTCACCTTCGACCGAGAATGTAAAAGTGAAAGGGTTTAGCTAAATTAGGGAGTTCCAGGGCAAGGGTCTGAAGTGACGGCTCTTTCCATTGTTGAAAGGCTGCTTCTGGATTCTATTCAAAAGGATCATCATCTTTTCGTGTCAGTGTTTCTTATAGAGGCCCAGCTATTAGACTGTAGTTAGGGATCCAGATGCAGCAAACCGCGGCCTCCCCAGGAACCCCTAAGCTGTCTTCTGGTTTTAGAAGGGGTAAGGCTGCAAATGGCTTCTTCCCTTTCCTGGGATGGGCTTTGCCGACCTTCTGTGAGAATGAAGGCCAGGCAGGTTACCTTAGTCTGAGATATTTGAGCCTTTTTCTTGGACACCTTCTATCCTTTCTTGGCTAGGTAGTTCAGAGGCCTCCTTAGTAGGGCTGGCGAGCAGAATGTGGTCTGCATATTGAAGGAAGGTTCCCTTCTCCAGAGGTAGATCTTTTAGGTTTTAGTTAAGTTTCCCCAAAGACGGTGTGGGAATTTTTGAACCCTTGGGGCAGGACGGCCCCAGCAGTATTGTCTTCGTTGTATGTTGAGTCCTGCCAATCACAAGCCAAAATTTCTTGTGACTTTGGGACTAATGGAATACAGAAGAAGGCATCATCTAAGTCTAATACAGAATACCATGTCCTGGTGGATGGTAGAATGACCAGCAGGGTGTAGGAATTAGGAACTACTGGATGTATATTCTTGGTGGCTTCACTGACTGTCCTGACGTTCTTTACCAGGTACCCAGCAGCCCTCGGGGCTCTCGTGGTCAGGGCCCTTCCAGGATATGGAGTTCACCTGGGCAGTTACCCAGCAGCTCACGGGGCTCTCGTGGTCAGGCCCCTCCCAGGATATGGAGTTCACCTGGGCAGTTACCCAGCAGCTCACGGGGCTCTCGTGGTCAGGCCCCTACGTGGGTATGGAGCTCACCTGGGCAGGCACCCAGCAAGTCTGGGCATACAGGAACCATGCACATAGCCCGCATTGCAGAGCGCCCCCAGCCCACCTGTCGGTTGAGCTGACACAGAGCACCTCAGAGCAGGACTTGAACTAAGAAACAGCAGCTCCGACAGGTCTGTGACCCTGGGCATCACTCTGTGCAGCCTCCCTCTGCCTGGTCTTCCAGAGGCTTCCACTGCAGCCGGGGCACCAGGCCTCTGTCTCCACCCGCCACCCCTCCTCTCCCTGACTCCTGGGTTCCTCTCATTAGGAGAGGGTCTTCTTGAAGTTGTCTCCCACTCATGCGCCAGATAAAATGATTAGAAAACAAGCCAGGGCTGCAGCCCCTTGTCTCTCCTGACTCTCAGGAGCCCACACCTGTTCCTTGTACGTGGCCGGTGCAGCAAGGTCCATTTTCTGCAAATGTGAGCTGCTGAGGGGTGAGGATTGGCTGACCCGGCGGGCCAGCCCTCCCCAGGTGTGCCTGGGTTGAGGTCAATATAAACACCGTTCCAGGCAGCAAGAGCCCCTGCAGCTGTGCCTGACGCCATATCCTCTGCCCCGTCAGCAGTGTCGGGGCTGGGCTGGTGGGAGGGAGTGAGGGGCCGTGGCTTTTTGGGTGGCCCGGTGTGAGTGGGGCTCTGCTGGACTTTCTGCAGGAGTTGCCAGGCTGCCACCTGCTGAAGAAGAGGATGTGTCACCCATACCTGCTGCTGGAATTGCTCGCCGGGCAGAGGTGAGGAAGGAAAAAAGCAGTGGGGACCGGGCCAGGAGGGGTATCTCAGGCAGGGAAGTGGAAAGCTTCCAGAAGAGCGTCTGGGGCCAGGACCATCCTGGCTGGCCTGCCGGCACCAAGTCGGCCTGCGTGCTGTCGCTGGTGTGGCTCCACGGCCCTTCCTGTAGGCTTTCAAGTCCTTGCACACATTCAGGTGTTTTACCTGGGAAGGGTGGGAACAGTTCAGCAGCAGCTGGCCTGGGGCTCAGTTCGCGTTTACTCACAGACGCCTCGGCACGGTCCCCCAGCTTTGCCATGAGGACGCTCCTTGCAGGGGGGCTGCTGGCTGCATGGGAGACGATTCCCCACCTGTGGCCAACTTCAGAATTGTTTACCACTGGAGCAAGTGCCCTGGTAGGGATTTCCTCTGTAGAACTGGTGGGTTCTGATTTGTTTTCCTTTTTTCTTTTTTGGTTCAAGGTAGGTTTTATTCCTATTTTTTGTATTTATAGATATAAGCATGGAAATAATTGATTCATATAAATACACCTTTGGGAAGGGAGGAACTTCTTTTTCTGTTTTATTTTTTAAATTGTATTTATTTTTTTTAATTTTTGAATTTTATTTTTTTATACAGCAGGTTCTTATTGGTTATCTATTTTATACATATAAATGTATACATGTCAATCCCAATCTCCCAATTCATCCCACCACCACCCCTCCACGGCTTTCCCCCCTTGGTGTCCGTACGTTTGTTCTCTACCTCTGTGTCTCTATTTCTGCCCTGCAAACCGGTTCATCTGTACCATTTTTCTAGGTTCCACATACATGCAGTAATATACAATACTTGATTTTCTCTTTCTGACTTACTTCACTCTGTATGACAGTCTCTAGATCCATCAATGTCTCTACAAATGACCCAATTTCCTTCCTTTTTATGGCTGAGAAACATTCCATTTTATACATGTACCACATCTTTATCCGTTCGTCTGTCTGTGGGCATTTAGGTGGCTTCGATTTTCTGGCTATTGTAAATAGTGCTGCAATGAACATTGTGGTGAATGTTTCTGTTTGATTTATGGTTTTCTCTGGGTATATACCCAGTAGTGGCATTGCTGGATCATATGGTAATTCTATTTTTAGATTTTTAAGGAACCTCCATACTATTCTCCATAGTGACTGCGTCAGTTTACATTCCTACCAATAGTGGAAGAGGGTTCCTTTTCTCCAGCCCTCTCCAGCATTTGTTGTTTGTATCTTTTCTGATGAGGCTCATTCTAACAGGTGTGGGGTGATACGTCGTAGTTTTGATTTGCATTTCTCTAATTAGTGACGTAGAGCACCTTTTCATGTGCTTCTTGGCCATCTCTATGTCTTCTTGGAAGGAATGTCTATTTAGATCTTCTGCCCATTTTTGTATTGGGTTGTTTGTTTTTTTAATATTGAGCTGCATGAGATGTTTATTTATATTGGAGGTTAATGCTTTGTCTGTTGATTCGTTTGCAAATATTTTCTCCTATTCTGAGGGTTGTCTTTCCGTCTTGTGTGTAGTTTCCTTTGTTTTGCAAAAGCTTTTACGTTTCATTAGGACCCATTTGTTTATTTTGTTTTTTATTCCATTACTCTAGGAGGTGCATCAAAATAGATCTTGTTGTGGTTTATGTCCGAGAATTCTTCCTGCGTTTTCCTCTAAGTTTTATACTGTCCGGTCTTACATTAAGGTCTCTAATCCATTTTGAATTTATTTTTGTGTATGGTGTTAGGGAGTGTTCAAATTTCATTCTTTTACATGTAGCTGTCTAGTTTTCCCAGCACCACTGATTGAAGAGACTGTCTTTTATCCATTGTATAGTCTTGCCTCCTTTGTCATAGATTAGTTGGCCATAGGTGTGTAGGTTTATCTCTGGGCTTTCTTTTTTTTTTTCTTTTACACCTTTATTGGTGTATAATTGCTTTACAAGGGTGTGTTAGTTTCTGCTGTATAACAAAGTGAATCAGCTATACATATACAAATATCACACTGTTGTTGTTTTCTGAGAGACACTCTAGGTCAAGTGATGGTCACCCGAATCGTCCTGGGGGCCCGTTGACCCTGGTTGTCTCTCTGGAGGTTGGGGTTGGAGGGCCTCCTCACTCGAGGTCAGTGTGTCCACGGATGGATCCCTGCAACTTCAGGGCATGGTGGGTGGTTAGGATCACCACGTGGGGTCCTTTTCCCTTAGCGGGGAGCTGACCTTGCAGGCTGCTGATTTCCAGGTTTTTAGATACCCCCAGTATCCTGGCCGGATGGGGCGGCGGGCCAAGCCCTTGGTGACCGTAGCTTCTCCTACCTGGATGGCATATTTGAGTTGTTACAGTTCAAGTGGTCCCAGTGTTTGCACTAAGGCTCCAAGGGCGATTCACCTTCGACCGAGAATGTAAAAGTGAAAGGGTTTAGCTAAATTAGGGAGTTCCAGGGCAAGGGTCTGAAGTGACGGCTCTTTCCATTGTTGAAAGGCTGCTTCTGGATTCTATTCAAAAGGATCATCATCTTTTCGTGTCAGTGTTTCTTATAGAGGCCCAGCTATTAGACTGTAGTTAGGGATCCAGATGCAGCAAACCGCGGCCTCCCCAGGAACCCCTAAGCTGTCTTCTGGTTTTAGAAGGGGTAAGGCTGCAAATGGCTTCTTCCCTTTCCTGGGATGGGCTTTGCCGACCTTCTGTGAGAATGAAGGCCAGGCAGGTTACCTTAGTCTGAGATATTTGAGCCTTTTTCTTGGACACCTTCTATCCTTTCTTGGCTAGGTAGTTCAGAGGCCTCCTTAGTAGGGCTGGCGAGCAGAATGTGGTCTGCATATTGAAGGAAGGTTCCCTTCTCCAGAGGTAGATCTTTTAGGTTTTAGTTAAGTTTCCCCAAAGACGGTGTGGGAATTTTTGAACCCTTGGGGCAGGACGGCCCCAGCAGTATTGTCTTCGTTGTATGTTGAGTCCTGCCAATCACAAGCCAAAATTTCTTGTGACTTTGGGACTAATGGAATACAGAAGAAGGCATCATCTAAGTCTAATACAGAATACCATGTCCTGGTGGATGGTAGAATGACCAGCAGGGTGTAGGAATTAGGAACTACTGGATGTATATTCTTGGTGGCTTCACTGACTGTCCTGACGTTCTTTACCAGGTACCCAGCAGCCCTCGGGGCTCTCGTGGTCAGGGCCCTTCCAGGATATGGAGTTCACCTGGGCAGTTACCCAGCAGCTCACGGGGCTCTCGTGGTCAGGCCCCTCCGAGGATATGGAGTTCACCTGGGCAGTTACCCAGCAGCTCACGGGGCTCTCGTGGTCAGGCCCCTACGTGGGTATGGAGCTCACCTGGGCAGGCACCCAGCAAGTCTGGGCATACAGGAACCATGCACATAGCCCGCATTGCAGAGCGCCCCCAGCCCACCTGTCGGTTGAGCTGACACAGAGCACCTCAGAGCAGGACTTGAACTAAGAAACAGCAGCTCCGACAGGTCTGTGACCCTGGGCATCACTCTGTGCAGCCTCCCTCTGCCTGGTCTTCCAGAGGCTTCCACTGCAGCCGGGGCACCAGGCCTCTGTCTCCACCCGCCACCCCTCCTCTCCCTGACTCCTGGGTTCCTCTCATTAGGAGAGGGTCTTCTTGAAGTTGTCTCCCACTCATGCGCCAGATAAAATGATTAGAAAACAAGCCAGGGCTGCAGCCCCTTGTCTCTCCTGACTCTCAGGAGCCCACACCTGTTCCTTGTACGTGGCCGGTGCAGCAAGGTCCATTTTCTGCAAATGTGAGTTGCTGAGGGGTGAGGATTGGCTGACCCGGCGGGCCAGCCCTCCCCAGGTGTGCCTGGGTTGAGGTCAATATAAACACCGTTCCAGGCAGCAAGAGCCCCTGCAGCTGTGCCTGACGCCATATCCTCTGCCCCGTCAGCAGTGTCGGGGCTGGGCTGGTGGGAGGGAGTGAGGGGCCGTGGCTTTTTGGGTGGCCCGGTGTGAGTGGGGCTCTGCTGGACTTTCTGCAGGAGTTGCCAGGCTGCCACCTGCTGAAGAAGAGGATGTGTCACCCATACCTGCTGCTGGAATTGCTCGCCGGGCAGAGGTGAGGAAGGAAAAAAGCAGTGGGGACCGGGCCAGGAGGGGTATCTCAGGCAGGGAAGTGGAAAGCTTCCAGAAGAGCGTCTGGGGCCAGGACCATCCTGGCTGGCCTGCCGGCACCAAGTCGGCCTGCGTGCTGTCGCTGGTGTGGCTCCACGGCCCTTCCTGTAGGCTTTCAAGTCCTTGCACACATTCAGGTGTTTTACCTGGGAAGGGTGGGAACAGTTCAGCAGCAGCTGGCCTGGGGCTCAGTTCGCGTTTACTCACAGACGCCTCGGCACGGTCCCCCAGCTTTGCCATGAGGACGCTCCTTGCAGGGGGGCTGCTGGCTGCATGGGAGACGATTCCCCACCTGTGGCCAACTTCAGAATTGTTTACCACTGGAGCAAGTGCCCTGGTAGGGATTTCCTCTGTAGAACTGGTGGGTTCTGATTTGTTTTCCTTTTTTCTTTTTTGGTTCAAGGTAGGTTTTATTCCTATTTTTTGTATTTATAGATATAAGCATGGAAATAATTGATTCATATAAATACACCTTTGGGAAGGGAGGAACTTCTTTTTCTGTTTTATTTTTTAAATTGTATTTATTTTTTTTAATTTTTGAATTTTATTTTTTTATACAGCAGGTTCTTATTGGTTATCTATTTTATACATATAAATGTATACATGTCAATCCCAATCTCCCAATTCATCCCACCACCACCCCTCCACGGCTTTCCCCCCTTGGTGTCTGTACGTTTGTTCTCTACCTCTGTGTCTCTATTTCTGCCCTGCAAACCGGTTCATCTGTACCATTTTTCTAGGTTCCACATACATGCAGTAATATACAATACTTGATTTTCTCTTTCTGACTTACTTCACTCTGTATGACAGTCTCTGGATCCATCGACGTCTCTACAAATGGCCCAATTTCCTTCCTTTTTATGGCTGAGAAACATTCCATTTTATACATGTACCACATCTTTATCCGTTCGTCTGTCTGTGGGCATTTAGGTGGCTTCCATTCCCTGGCTATTGTAAATAGTGCTGCAGTGAACATTGTGGTGAATGTTTCTGTTTGATTTATGGTTTTCTCTGGGTATATACCCAGTAGTGGCATTGCTGGATCATATGGTAATTCTATTTTTAGATTTTTAAGGAACCTCCATACTATTCTCCATAGTGACTGCGTCAGTTTACATTCCTACCAATAGTGGAAGAGGGTTCCTTTTCTCCAGCCCTCTCCAGCATTTGTTGTTTGTATCTTTTCTGATGAGGCTCATTCTAACAGGTGTGGGGTGATACGTCGTAGTTTTGATTTGCATTTCTCTAATTAGTGACGTTGAGCACCTTTTCATGTGCTTCTTGGCCATCTCTATGTCTTCTTGGAAGGAATGTCTATTTAGATCTTCTGCCCATTTTTGTATTGGGTTGTTTGTTTTTTTAATATTGAGCTGCATGAGATGTTTATTTATATTGGAGGTTAATGCTTTGTCTGTTGATTCGTTTGCAAATATTTTCTCCTATTCTGAGGGTTGTCTTTCCGTCTTGTGTGTAGTTTCCTTTGTTTTGCAAAAGCTTTTACGTTTCATTAGGACCCATTTGTTTATTTTGTTTTTTATTCCATTACTCTAGGAGGTGCATCAAAATAGATCTTGTTGTGGTTTATGTCCGAGAATTCTTCCTGCGTTTTCCTCTAAGTTTTATACTGTCCGGTCTTACATTAAGGTCTCTAATCCATTTTGAATTTATTTTTGTGTATGGTGTTAGGGAGTGTTCAAATTTCATTCTTTTACATGTAGCTGTCTAGTTTTCCCAGCACCACTGATTGAAGAGACTGTCTTTTATCCATTGTATAGTCTTGCCTCCTTTGTCATAGATTAGTTGGCCATAGGTGTGTAGGTTTATCTCTGGGCTTTCTTTTTTTTTTTCTTTTACACCTTTATTGGTGTATAATTGCTTTACAAGGGTGTGTTAGTTTCTGCTGTATAACAAAGTGAATCAGCTATACATATACAAATATCACACTGTTGTTGTTTTCTGAGAGACACTCTAGGTCAAGTGATGGTCACCCGAATCGTCCTGGGGGCCCGTTGACCCTGGTTGTCTCTCTGGAGGTTGGGGTTGGAGGGCCTCCTCACTCGAGGTCAGTGTGTCCACGGATGGATCCCTGCAACTTCAGGGCATGGTGGGTGGTTAGGATCACCACGTGGGGTCCTTTTCCCTTAGCGGGGAGCTGACCTTGCAGGCTGCTGATTTCCAGGTTTTTAGATACCCCCAGTATCCTGGCCGGATGGGGCGGCGGGCCAAGCCCTTGGTGACCGTAGCTTCTCCTACCTGGATGGCATATTTGAGTTGTTACAGTTCAAGTGGTCCCAGTGTTTGCACTAAGGCTCCAAGGGCGATTCACCTTCGACCGAGAATGTAAAAGTGAAAGGGTTTAGCTAAATTAGGGAGTTCCAGGGCAAGGGTCTGAAGTGACGGCTCTTTCCATTGTTGAAAGGCTGCTTCTGGATTCTATTCAAAAGGATCATCATCTTTTCGTGTCAGTGTTTCTTATAGAGGCCCAGCTATTAGACTGTAGTTAGGGATCCAGATGCAGCAAACCGCGGCCTCCCCAGGAACCCCTAAGCTGTCTTCTGGTTTTAGAAGGGGTAAGGCTGCAAATGGCTTCTTCCCTTTCCTGGGATGGGCTTTGCCGACCTTCTGTGAGAATGAAGGCCAGGCAGGTTACCTTAGTCTGAGATATTTGAGCCTTTTTCTTGGACACCTTCTATCCTTTCTTGGCTAGGCAGTTCAGAGGCCTCCTTAGTAGGGCTGGCGAGCAGAATGTGGTCTGCATATTGAAGGAAGGTTCCCTTCTCCAGAGGTAGATCTTTTAGGTTTTAGTTAAGTTTCCCCAAAGACGGTGTGGGAATTTTTGAACCCTTGGGGCAGGACGGCCCCCAGCAGTATTGTCTTCGTTGTATGTTGAGTCCTGCCAATCACAAGCCAAAATTTCTTGTGACTTTGGGACTAATGGAATACAGAAGAAGGCATCATCTAAGTCTAATACAGAATACCATGTCCTGGTGGATGGTAGAATGACCAGCAGGGTGTAGGAATTAGGAACTACTGGATGTATATTCTTGGTGGCTTCACTGACTGTCCTGACGTTCTTTACCAGGTACCCAGCAGCCCTCGGGGCTCTCGTGGTCAGGGCCCTTCCAGGATATGGAGTTCACCTGGGCAGTTACCCAGCAGCTCACGGGGCTCTCGTGGTCAGGCCCCTCCCAGGATATGGAGCTCATCTGGACAGGTACCCAGCAGCCCACGGGGCTCTCGTGGTCAGGCCCCTACGTGGGTATGGAGCTCACCTGGGCAGGCACCCAGCAAGTCTGGGCATACAGGAACCATGCACATAGCCCGCATTGCAGAGCGCCCCCAGCCCACCTGTTGGTTGAGCTGACACAGAGCACCTCAGAGCAGGACTTGAACTAAGAAACAGCAGCTCCGACAGGTCTGTGACCCTGGGCATCACTCTGTGCAGCCTCCCTCTGCCTGGTCTTCCAGAGGCTTCCACTGCAGCCGGGGCACCAGGCCTCTGTCTCCACCCGCCACCCCTCCTCTCCCTGACTCCTGGGTTCCTCTCATTAGGAGAGGGTCTTCTTGAAGTTGTCTCCCACTCATGCGCCAGATAAAATGATTAGAAAACAAGCCAGGGCTGCAGCCCCTTGTCTCTCCTGACTCTCAGGAGCCCACACCTGTTCCTTGTACGTGGCCGGTGCAGCAAGGTCCATTTTCTGCAAATGTGAGCTGCTGAGGGGTGAGGATTGGCTGACCCGGCGGGCCAGCCCTCCCCAGGTGTGCCTGGGTTGAGGTCAATATAAACACCGTTCCAGGCAGCAAGAGCCCCTGCAGCTGTGCCTGACGCCATATCCTCTGCCCCGTCAGCAGTGTCGGGGCTGGGCTGGTGGGAGGGAG
Organism: Mesoplodon mirus; assembly: GCF_964341445.2. Taxonomy (NCBI): domain Eukaryota; kingdom Metazoa; phylum Chordata; class Mammalia; order Artiodactyla; family Ziphiidae; genus Mesoplodon; species Mesoplodon mirus. Next base: position 102,716,279 of record NC_138987.1, on the reverse strand, counting down.
TGAGGGGCCGTGGCTTTTTGGGTGGCCCGGTGTGAGTGGGGCTCTGCTGGACTTTCTGCAGGAGTTGCCAGGCTGCCACCTGCTGAAGAAGAGGATGTGTCACCCATACCTGCTGCTGGAATTGCTCGCCGGGCAGAGGTGAGGAAGGAAAAAAGCAGTGGGGACCGGGCCAGGAGGGGTATCTCAGGCAGGGAAGTGGAAAGCTTCCAGAAGAGCGTCTGGGGCCAGGACCATCCTGGCTGGCCTGCCGGCACCAAGTCGGCCTGCGTGCTGTCGCTGGTGTGGCTCCACGGCCCTTCCTGTAGGCTTTCAAGTCCTTGCACACATTCAGGTGTTTTACCTGGGAAGGGTGGGAACAGTTCAGCAGCAGCTGGCCTGGGGCTCAGTTCGCGTTTACTCACAGACGCCTCGGCACGGTCCCCCAGCTTTGCCATGAGGACGCTCCTTGCAGGGGGGCTGCTGGCTGCATGGGAGACGATTCCCCACCTGTGGCCAACTTCAGAATTGTTTACCACTGGAGCAAGTGCCCTGGTAGGGATTTCCTCTGTAGAACTGGTGGGTTCTGATTTGTTTTCCTTTTTTCTTTTTTGGTTCAAGGTAGGTTTTATTCCTATTTTTTGTATTTATAGATATAAGCATGGAAATAATTGATTCATATAAATACACCTTTGGGAAGGGAGGAACTTCTTTTTCTGTTTTATTTTTTAAATTGTATTTATTTTTTTTAATTTTTGAATTTTATTTTTTTATACAGCAGGTTCTTATTGGTTATCTATTTTATACATATAAATGTATACATGTCAATCCCAATCTCCCAATTCATCCCACCACCACCCCTCCACGGCTTTCCCCCCTTGGTGTCCGTACGTTTGTTCTCTACCTCTGTGTCTCTATTTCTGCCCTGCAAACCGGTTCATCTGTACCATTTTTCTAGGTTCCACATACATGCAGTAATATACAATACTTGATTTTCTCTTTCTGACTTACTTCACTCTGTATGACAGTCTCTGGATCCATCGACGTCTCTACAAATGGCCCAATTTCCTTCCTTTTTATGGCTGAGAAACATTCCATTTTATACATGTACCACATCTTTATCCATTCATCTGTCTGTGGGCATTTAGGTGGCTTCGATTTTCTGGCTATTGTAAATAGTGCTGCAATGAACATTGTGGTGAATGTTTCTGTTTGATTTATGGTTTTCTCTGGGTATATGCCCAGAAGTGGGATTGCTGGATCAGATGGTAATTCTATTTTTAGATTTTTAAAGCACCTCCATACTATTCTCTATAGTGACTGCGTCAGTTTACATTCCTACCAATAGTGGAAGAGGGTTCCTTTTCTCCAGCCCTCTCCAGCATTTGTTGTTTGTATCTTTTCTGATGAGGCTCATTCTAACAGGTGTGGGGTGATACGTCGTAGTTTTGATTTGCATTTCTCTAATTAGTGACGTTGAGCACCTTTTCATGTGCTTCTTGGCCATCTCTCTGTCTTCTTGGAAGGAATGTCTATTTAGATCTTCTGCCCATTTTTGTATTGGGTTGTTTGTTTTTTTAATATTGAGCTGCATGAGATGTTTATTTATATTGGAGGTTAATGCTTTGTCTGTTGATTCGTTTGCAAATATTTTCTCCTATTCTGAGGGTTGTCTTTCCGTCTTGTGTGTAGTTTCCTTTGTTTTGCAAAAGCTTTTACGTTTCATTAGGACCCATTTGTTTATTTTGTTTTTTATTCCATTACTCTAGGAGGTGCATCAAAATAGATCTTGTTGTGGTTTATGTCCGAGAATTCTTCCTGTGTTTTCCTCTAAGTTTTATACTGTCCGGTCTTACATTAAGGTCTCTAATCCATTTTGAATTTATTTTTGTGTATGGTGTTAGGGAGTGTTCAAATTTCATTCTTTTACATGTAGCTGTCTAGTTTTCCCAGCACCACTGATTGAAGAGACTGTCTTTTATCCATTGTATAGTCTTGCCTCCTTTGTCATAGATTAGTTGGCCATAGGTGTGTAGGTTTATCTCTGGGCTTTCTTTTTTTTTTTCTTTTACACCTTTATTGGTGTATAATTGCTTTACAAGGGTGTGTTAGTTTCTGCTGTATAACAAAGTGAATCAGCTATACATATACAAATATCACACTGTTGTTGTTTTCTGAGAGACACTCTAGGTCAAGTGATGGTCACCCGAATCGTCCTGGGGGCCCGTTGACCCTGGTTGTCTCTCTGGAGGTTAGGGTTGGAGGGCCTCCTCACTCGAGGTCAGTGTGTCCACGGATGGATCCCTGCAACTTCAGGGCATGGTGGGTGGTTAGGATCACCACGTGGGGTCCTTTTCCCTTAGCGGGGAGCTGACCTTGCAGGCTGCTGATTTCCAGGTTTTTAGATACCCCCAGTATCCTGGCCGGATGGGGCGGTGGGCCAAGCCCTTGGTGACCGTAGCTTCTCCTACCTGGATGGCATATTTGAGTTGTTACAGTTCAAGTGGTCCCAGTGTTTGCACTAAGGCTCCAAGGGCGATTCACCTTCGACCGAGAATGTAAAAGTGAAAGGGTTTAGCTAAATTAGGGAGTTCCAGGGCAAGGGTCTGAAGTGACGGCTCTTTCCATTGTTGAAAGGCTGCTTCTGGATTCTATTCAAAAGGATCATCATCTTTTCGTGTCAGTGTTTCTTATAGAGGCCCAGCTATTAGACTGTAGTTAGGGATCCAGATGCAGCAAACCGCGGCCTCCCCAGGAACCCCTAAGCTGTCTTCTGGTTTTAGAAGGGGTAAGGCTGCAAATGGCTTCTTCCCTTTCCTGGGATGGGCTTTGCCGACCTTCTGTGAGAATGAAGGCCAGGCAGGTTACCTTAGTCTGAGATATTTGAGCCTTTTTCTTGGACACCTTCTATCCTTTCTTGGCTAGGCAGTTCAGAGGCCTCCTTAGTAGGGCTGGCGAGCAGAATGTGGTCTGCATATTGAAGGAAGGTTCCCTTCTCCAGAGGTAGATCTTTTAGGTTTTAGTTAAGTTTCCCCAAAGACGGTGTGGGAATTTTTGAACCCTTGGGGCAGGACGGCCCCCAGCAGTATTGTCTTCGTTGTATGTTGAGTCCTGCCAATCACAAGCCAAAATTTCTTGTGACTTTGGGACTAATGGAATACAGAAGAAGGCATCATCTAAGTCTAATACAGAATACCATGTCCTGGTGGATGGTAGAATGACCAGCAGGGTGTAGGAATTAGGAACTACTGGATGTATATTCTTGGTGGCTTCACTGACTGTCCTGACGTTCTTTACCAGGTACCCAGCAGCCCTCGGGGCTCTCGTGGTCAGGGCCCTTCCAGGATATGGAGTTCACCTGGGCAGTTACCCAGCAGCTCACGGGGCTCTCGTGGTCAGGCCCCTCCCAGGATATGGAGCTCATCTGGACAGGTACCCAGCAGCCCACGGGGCTCTCGTGGTCAGGCCCCTACGTGGGTATGGAGCTCACCTGGGCAGGCACCCAGCAAGTCTGGGCATACAGGAACCATGCACATAGCCCGCATTGCAGAGCGCCCCCAGCCCACCTGTTGGTTGAGCTGACACAGAGCACCTCAGAGCAGGACTTGAACTAAGAAACAGCAGCTCCGACAGGTCTGTGACCCTGGGCATCACTCTGTGCAGCCTCCCTCTGCCTGGTCTTCCAGAGGCTTCCACTGCAGCCGGGGCACCAGGCCTCTGTCTCCACCCGCCACCCCTCCTCTCCCTGACTCCTGGGTTCCTCTCATTAGGAGAGGGTCTTCTTGAAGTTGTCTCCCACTCATGCGCCAGATAAAATGATTAGAAAACAAGCCAGGGCTGCAGCCCCTTGTCTCTCCTGACTCTCAGGAGCCCACACCTGTTCCTTGTACGTGGCCGGTGCAGCAAGGTCCATTTTCTGCAAATGTGAGCTGCTGAGGGGTGAGGATTGGCTGACCCGGCGGGCCAGCCCTCCCCAGGTGTGCCTGGGTTGAGGTCAATATAAACACCGTTCCAGGCAGCAAGAGCCCCTGCAGCTGTGCCTGACGCCATATCCTCTGCCCCGTCAGCAGTGTCGGGGCTGGGCTGGTGGGAGGGAGTGAGGGGCCGTGGCTTTTTGGGTGGCCCGGTGTGAGTGGGGCTCTGCTGGACTTTCTGCAGGAGTTGCCAGGCTGCCACCTGCTGAAGAAGAGGATGTGTCACCCATACCTGCTGCTGGAATTGCTCGCCGGGCAGAGGTGAGGAAGGAAAAAAGCAGTGGGGACCGGGCCAGGAGGGGTATCTCAGGCAGGGAAGTGGAAAGCTTCCAGAAGAGCGTCTGGGGCCAGGACCATCCTGGCTGGCCTGCCGGCACCAAGTCGGCCTGCGTGCTGTCGCTGGTGTGGCTCCACGGCCCTTCCTGTAGGCTTTCAAGTCCTTGCACACATTCAGGTGTTTTACCTGGGAAGGGTGGGAACAGTTCAGCAGCAGCTGGCCTGGGGCTCAGTTCGCGTTTACTCACAGACGCCTCGGCACGGTCCCCCAGCTTTGCCATGAGGACGCTCCTTGCAGGGGGGCTGCTGGCTGCATGGGAGACGATTCCCCACCTGTGGCCAACTTCAGAATTGTTTACCACTGGAGCAAGTGCCCTGGTAGGGATTTCCTCTGTAGAACTGGTGGGTTCTGATTTGTTTTCCTTTTTTCTTTTTTGGTTCAAGGTAGGTTTTATTCCTATTTTTTGTATTTATAGATATAAGCATGGAAATAATTGATTCATATAAATACACCTTTGGGAAGGGAGGAACTTCTTTTTCTGTTTTATTTTTTAAATTGTATTTATTTTTTTTAATTTTTGAATTTTATTTTTTTATACAGCAGGTTCTTATTGGTTATCTATTTTATACATATAAATGTATACATGTCAATCCCAATCTCCCAATTCATCCCACCACCACCCCTCCACGGCTTTCCCCCCTTGGTGTCCGTACGTTTGTTCTCTACCTCTGTGTCTCTATTTCTGCCCTGCAAACCGGTTCATCTGTACCATTTTTCTAGGTTCCACATACATGCAGTAATATACAATACTTGATTTTCTCTTTCTGACTTACTTCACTCTGTATGACAGTCTCTGGATCCATCGACGTCTCTACAAATGGCCCAATTTCCTTCCTTTTTATGGCTGAGAAACATTCCATTTTATACATGTACCACATCTTTATCCGTTCGTCTGTCTGTGGGCATTTAGGTGGCTTCCATTCCCTGGCTATTGTAAATAGTGCTGCAGTGAACATTGTGGTGAATGTTTCTGTTTGATTTATGGTTTTCTCTGGGTATATACCCAGTAGTGGCATTGCTGGATCATATGGTAATTCTATTTTTAGATTTTTAAGGAACCTCCATACTATTCTCCATAGTGACTGCGTCAGTTTACATTCCTACCAATAGTGGAAGAGGGTTCCTTTTCTCCAGCCCTCTCCAGCATTTGTTGTTTGTATCTTTTCTGATGAGGCTCATTCTAACAGGTGTGGGGTGATACGTCGTAGTTTTGATTTGCATTTCTCTAATTAGTGACGTTGAGCACCTTTTCATGTGCTTCTTGGCCATCTCTATGTCTTCTTGGAAGGAATGTCTATTTAGATCTTCTGCCCATTTTTGTATTGGGTTGTTTGTTTTTTTAATATTGAGCTGCATGAGATGTTTATTTATATTGGAGGTTAATGCTTTGTCTGTTGATTCGTTTGCAAATATTTTCTCCTATTCTGAGGGTTGTCTTTCCGTCTTGTGTGTAGTTTCCTTTGTTTTGCAAAAGCTTTTACGTTTCATTAGGACCCATTTGTTTATTTTGTTTTTTATTCCATTACTCTAGGAGGTGCATCAAAATAGATCTTGTTCGCAACAGGGAGGGGATATGGAAACATATGTATATGTATAACTGATTAAATTTGTTATAAGGCAAAAAATTAAAAAAAAAAAATAGATCTTGTTGTGGTTTATGTCCGAGAATTCTTCCTGTGTTTTCCTCTAAGTTTTATACTGTCCGGTCTTACATTAAGGTCTCTAATCCATTTTGAATTTATTTTTGTGTATGGTGTTAGGGAGTGTTCAAATTTCATTCTTTTACATGTAGCTGTCTAGTTTTCCCAGCACCACTGATTGAAGAGACTGTCTTTTATCCATTGTATAGTCTTGCCTCCTTTGTCATAGATTAGTTGGCCATAGGTGTGTAGGTTTATCTCTGGGCTTTCTTTTTTTTTTTCTTTTACACCTTTATTGGTGTATAATTGCTTTACAAGGGTGTGTTAGTTTCTGCTGTATAACAAAGTGAATCAGCTATACATATACAAATATCACACTGTTGTTGTTTTCTGAGAGACACTCTAGGTCAAGTGATGGTCACCCGAATCGTCCTGGGGGCCCGTTGACCCTGGTTGTCTCTCTGGAGGTTAGGGTTGGAGGGCCTCCTCACTCGAGGTCAGTGTGTCCACGGATGGATCCCTGCAACTTCAGGGCATGGTGGGTGGTTAGGATCACCACGTGGGGTCCTTTTCCCTTAGCGGGGAGCTGACCTTGCAGGCTGCTGATTTCCAGGTTTTTAGATACCCCCAGTATCCTGGCCGGATGGGGCGGTGGGCCAAGCCCTTGGTGACCGTAGCTTCTCCTACCTGGATGGCATATTTGAGTTGTTACAGTTCAAGTGGTCCCAGTGTTTGCACTAAGGCTCCAAGGGCGATTCACCTTCGACCGAGAATGTAAAAGTGAAAGGGTTTAGCTAAATTAGGGAGTTCCAGGGCAAGGGTCTGAAGTGACGGCTCTTTCCATTGTTGAAAGGCTGCTTCTGGATTCTATTCAAAAGGATCATCATCTTTTCGTGTCAGTGTTTCTTATAGAGGCCCAGCTATTAGACTGTAGTTAGGGATCCAGATGCAGCAAACCGCGGCCTCCCCAGGAACCCCTAAGCTGTCTTCTGGTTTTAGAAGGGGTAAGGCTGCAAATGGCTTCTTCCCTTTCCTGGGATGGGCTTTGCCGACCTTCTGTGAGAATGAAGGCCAGGCAGGTTACCTTAGTCTGAGATATTTGAGCCTTTTTCTTGGACACCTTCTATCCTTTCTTGGCTAGGCAGTTCAGAGGCCTCCTTAGTAGGGCTGGCGAGCAGAATGTGGTCTGCATATTGAAGGAAGGTTCCCTTCTCCAGAGGTAGATCTTTTAGGTTTTAGTTAAGTTTCCCCAAAGACGGTGTGGGAATTTTTGAACCCTTGGGGCAGGACGGCCCCCAGCAGTATTGTCTTCGTTGTATGTTGAGTCCTGCCAATCACAAGCCAAAATTTCTTGTGACTTTGGGACTAATGGAATACAGAAGAAGGCATCATCTAAGTCTAATACAGAATACCATGTCCTGGTGGATGGTAGAATGACCAGCAGGGTGTAGGAATTAGGAACTACTGGATGTATATTCTTGGTGGCTTCACTGACTGTCCTGACGTTCTTTACCAGGTACCCAGCAGCCCTCGGGGCTCTCGTGGTCAGGGCCCTTCCAGGATATGGAGTTCACCTGGGCAGTTACCCAGCAGCTCACGGGGCTCTCGTGGTCAGGCCCCTCCCAGGATATGGAGCTCATCTGGACAGGTACCCAGCAGCCCACGGGGCTCTCGTGGTCAGGCCCCTACGTGGGTATGGAGCTCACCTGGGCAGGCACCCAGCAAGTCTGGGCATACAGGAACCATGCACATAGCCCGCATTGCAGAGCGCCCCCAGCCCACCTGTTGGTTGAGCTGACACAGAGCACCTCAGAGCAGGACTTGAACTAAGAAACAGCAGCTCCGACAGGTCTGTGACCCTGGGCATCACTCTGTGCAGCCTCCCTCTGCCTGGTCTTCCAGAGGCTTCCACTGCAGCCGGGGCACCAGGCCTCTGTCTCCACCCGCCACCCCTCCTCTCCCTGACTCCTGGGTTCCTCTCATTAGGAGAGGGTCTTCTTGAAGTTGTCTCCCACTCATGCGCCAGATAAAATGATTAGAAAACAAGCCAGGGCTGCAGCCCCTTGTCTCTCCTGACTCTCAGGAGCCCACACCTGTTCCTTGTACGTGGCCGGTGCAGCAAGGTCCATTTTCTGCAAATGTGAGCTGCTGAGGGGTGAGGATTGGCTGACCCGGCGGGCCAGCCCTCCCCAGGTGTGCCTGGGTTGAGGTCAATATAAACACCGTTCCAGGCAGCAAGAGCCCCTGCAGCTGTGCCTGACGCCATATCCTCTGCCCCGTCAGCAGTGTCGGGGCTGGGCTGGTGGGAGGGAGTGAGGGGCCGTGGCTTTTTGGGTGGCCCGGTGTGAGTGGGGCTCTGCTGGACTTTCTGCAGGAGTTGCCAGGCTGCCACCTGCTGAAGAAGAGGATGTGTCACCCATACCTGCTGCTGGAATTGCTCGCCGGGCAGAGGTGAGGAAGGAAAAAAGCAGTGGGGACCGGGCCAGGAGGGGTATCTCAGGCAGGGAAGTGGAAAGCTTCCAGAAGAGCGTCTGGGGCCAGGACCATCCTGGCTGGCCTGCCGGCACCAAGTCGGCCTGCGTGCTGTCGCTGGTGTGGCTCCACGGCCCTTCCTGTAGGCTTTCAAGTCCTTGCACACATTCAGGTGTTTTACCTGGGAAGGGTGGGAACAGTTCAGCAGCAGCTGGCCTGGGGCTCAGTTCGCGTTTACTCACAGACGCCTCGGCACGGTCCCCCAGCTTTGCCATGAGGACGCTCCTTGCAGGGGGGCTGCTGGCTGCATGGGAGACGATTCCCCACCTGTGGCCAACTTCAGAATTGTTTACCACTGGAGCAAGTGCCCTGGTAGGGATTTCCTCTGTAGAACTGGTGGGTTCTGATTTGTTTTCCTTTTTTCTTTTTTGGTTCAAGGTAGGTTTTATTCCTATTTTTTGTATTTATAGATATAAGCATGGAAATAATTGATTCATATAAATACACCTTTGGGAAGGGAGGAACTTCTTTTTCTGTTTTATTTTTTAAATTGTATTTATTTTTTTTAATTTTTGAATTTTATTTTTTTATACAGCAGGTTCTTATTGGTTATCTATTTTATACATATAAATGTATACATGTCAATCCCAATCTCCCAATTCATCCCACCACCACCCCTCCACGGCTTTCCCCCCTTGGTGTCCGTACGTTTGTTCTCTACCTCTGTGTCTCTATTTCTGCCCTGCAAACCGGTTCATCTGTACCATTTTTCTAGGTTCCACATACATGCAGTAATATACAATACTTGATTTTCTCTTTCTGACTTACTTCACTCTGTATGACAGTCTCTGGATCCATCGACGTCTCTACAAATGGCCCAATTTCCTTCCTTTTTATGGCTGAGAAACATTCCATTTTATACATGTACCACATCTTTATCCGTTCGTCTGTCTGTGGGCATTTAGGTGGCTTCCATTCCCTGGCTATTGTAAATAGTGCTGCAGTGAACATTGTGGTGAATGTTTCTGTTTGATTTATGGTTTTCTCTGGGTATATACCCAGTAGTGGCATTGCTGGATCATATGGTAATTCTATTTTTAGATTTTTAAGGAACCTCCATACTATTCTCCATAGTGACTGCGTCAGTTTACATTCCTACCAATAGTGGAAGAGGGTTCCTTTTCTCCAGCCCTCTCCAGCATTTGTTGTTTGTATCTTTTCTGATGAGGCTCATTCTAACAGGTGTGGGGTGATACGTCGTAGTTTTGATTTGCATTTCTCTAATTAGTGACGTTGAGCACCTTTTCATGTGCTTCTTGGCCATCTCTATGTCTTCTTGGAAGGAATGTCTATTTAGATCTTCTGCCCATTTTTGTATTGGGTTGTTTGTTTTTTTAATATTGAGCTGCATGAGATGTTTATTTATATTGGAGGTTAATGCTTTGTCTGTTGATTCGTTTGCAAATATTTTCTCCTATTCTGAGGGTTGTCTTTCCGTCTTGTGTGTAGTTTCCTTTGTTTTGCAAAAGCTTTTACGTTTCATTAGGACCCATTTGTTTATTTTGTTTTTTATTCCATTACTCTAGGAGGTGCATCAAAATAGATCTTGTTCGCAACAGGGAGGGGATATGGAAACATATGTATATGTATAACTGATTAAATTTGTTATAAGGCAAAAAATTAAAAAAAAAAAATAGATCTTGTTGTGGTTTATGTCCGAGAATTCTTCCTGTGTTTTCCTCTAAGTTTTATACTGTCCGGTCTTACATTAAGGTCTCTAATCCATTTTGAATTTATTTTTGTGTATGGTGTTAGGGAGTGTTCAAATTTCATTCTTTTACATGTAGCTGTCTAGTTTTCCCAGCACCACTGATTGAAGAGACTGTCTTTTATCCATTGTATAGTCTTGCCTCCTTTGTCATAGATTAGTTGGCCATAGGTGTGTAGGTTTATCTCTGGGCTTTCTTTTTTTTTTTCTTTTACACCTTTATTGGTGTATAATTGCTTTACAAGGGTGTGTTAGTTTCTGCTGTATAACAAAGTGAATCAGCTATACATATACAAATATCACACTGTTGTTGTTTTCTGAGAGACACTCTAGGTCAAGTGATGGTCACCCGAATCGTCCTGGGGGCCCGTTGACCCTGGTTGTCTCTCTGGAGGTTAGGGTTGGAGGGCCTCCTCACTCGAGGTCAGTGTGTCCACGGATGGATCCCTGCAACTTCAGGGCATGGTGGGTGGTTAGGATCACCACGTGGGGTCCTTTTCCCTTAGCGGGGAGCTGACCTTGCAGGCTGCTGATTTCCAGGTTTTTAGATACCCCCAGTATCCTGGCCGGATGGGGCGGTGGGCCAAGCCCTTGGTGACCGTAGCTTCTCCTACCTGGATGGCATATTTGAGTTGTTACAGTTCAAGTGGTCCCAGTGTTTGCACTAAGGCTCCAAGGGCGATTCACCTTCGACCGAGAATGTAAAAGTGAAAGGGTTTAGCTAAATTAGGGAGTTCCAGGGCAAGGGTCTGAAGTGACGGCTCTTTCCATTGTTGAAAGGCTGCTTCTGGATTCTATTCAAAAGGATCATCATCTTTTCGTGTCAGTGTTTCTTATAGAGGCCCAGCTATTAGACTGTAGTTAGGGATCCAGATGCAGCAAACCGCGGCCTCCCCAGGAACCCCTAAGCTGTCTTCTGGTTTTAGAAGGGGTAAGGCTGCAAATGGCTTCTTCCCTTTCCTGGGATGGGCTTTGCCGACCTTCTGTGAGAATGAAGGCCAGGCAGGTTACCTTAGTCTGAGATATTTGAGCCTTTTTCTTGGACACCTTCTATCCTTTCTTGGCTAGGCAGTTCAGAGGCCTCCTTAGTAGGGCTGGCGAGCAGAATGTGGTCTGCATATTGAAGGAAGGTTCCCTTCTCCAGAGGTAGATCTTTTAGGTTTTAGTTAAGTTTCCCCAAAGACGGTGTGGGAATTTTTGAACCCTTGGGGCAGGACGGCCCCCAGCAGTATTGTCTTCGTTGTATGTTGAGTCCTGCCAATCACAAGCCAAAATTTCTTGTGACTTTGGGACTAATGGAATACAGAAGAAGGCATCATCTAAGTCTAATACAGAATACCATGTCCTGGTGGATGGTAGAATGACCAGCAGGGTGTAGGAATTAGGAACTACTGGATGTATATTCTTGGTGGCTTCACTGACTGTCCTGACGTTCTTTACCAGGTACCCAGCAGCCCTCGGGGCTCTCGTGGTCAGGGCCCTTCCAGGATATGGAGTTCACCTGGGCAGTTACCCAGCAGCTCACGGGGCTCTCGTGGTCAGGCCCCTCCCAGGATATGGAGCTCATCTGGACAGGTACCCAGCAGCCCACGGGGCTCTCGTGGTCAGGCCCCTACGTGGGTATGGAGCTCACCTGGGCAGGCACCCAGCAAGTCTGGGCATACAGGAACCATGCACATAGCCCGCATTGCAGAGCGCCCCCAGCCCACCTGTTGGTTGAGCTGACACAGAGCACCTCAGAGCAGGACTTGAACTAAGAAACAGCAGCTCCGACAGGTCTGTGACCCTGGGCATCACTCTGTGCAGCCTCCCTCTGCCTGGTCTTCCAGAGGCTTCCACTGCAGCCGGGGCACCAGGCCTCTGTCTCCACCCGCCACCCCTCCTCTCCCTGACTCCTGGGTTCCTCTCATTAGGAGAGGGTCTTCTTGAAGTTGTCTCCCACTCATGCGCCAGATAAAATGATTAGAAAACAAGCCAGGGCTGCAGCCCCTTGTCTCTCCTGACTCTCAGGAGCCCACACCTGTTCCTTGTACGTGGCCGGTGCAGCAAGGTCCATTTTCTGCAAATGTGAGCTGCTGAGGGGTGAGGATTGGCTGACCCGGCGGGCCAGCCCTCCCCAGGTGTGCCTGGGTTGAGGTCAATATAAACACCGTTCCAGGCAGCAAGAGCCCCTGCAGCTGTGCCTGACGCCATATCCTCTGCCCCGTCAGCAGTGTCGGGGCTGGGCTGGTGGGAGGGAGTGAGGGGCCGTGGCTTTTTGGGTGGCCCGGTGTGAGTGGGGCTCTGCTGGACTTTCTGCAGGAGTTGCCAGGCTGCCACCTGCTGAAGAAGAGGATGTGTCACCCATACCTGCTGCTGGAATTGCTCGCCGGGCAGAGGTGAGGAAGGAAAAAAGCAGTGGGGACCGGGCCAGGAGGGGTATCTCAGGCAGGGAAGTGGAAAGCTTCCAGAAGAGCGTCTGGGGCCAGGACCATCCTGGCTGGCCTGCCGGCACCAAGTCGGCCTGCGTGCTGTCGCTGGTGTGGCTCCACGGCCCTTCCTGTAGGCTTTCAAGTCCTTGCACACATTCAGGTGTTTTACCTGGGAAGGGTGGGAACAGTTCAGCAGCAGCTGGCCTGGGGCTCAGTTCGCGTTTACTCACAGACGCCTCGGCACGGTCCCCCAGCTTTGCCATGAGGACGCTCCTTGCAGGGGGGCTGCTGGCTGCATGGGAGACGATTCCCCACCTGTGGCCAACTTCAGAATTGTTTACCACTGGAGCAAGTGCCCTGGTAGGGATTTCCTCTGTAGAACTGGTGGGTTCTGATTTGTTTTCCTTTTTTCTTTTTTGGTTCAAGGTAGGTTTTATTCCTATTTTTTGTATTTATAGATATAAGCATGGAAATAATTGATTCATATAAATACACCTTTGGGAAGGGAGGAACTTCTTTTTCTGTTTTATTTTTTAAATTGTATTTATTTTTTTTAATTTTTGAATTTTATTTTTTTATACAGCAGGTTCTTATTGGTTATCTATTTTATACATATAAATGTATACATGTCAATCCCAATCTCCCAATTCATCCCACCACCACCCCTCCACGGCTTTCCCCCCTTGGTGTCCGTACGTTTGTTCTCTACCTCTGTGTCTCTATTTCTGCCCTGCAAACCGGTTCATCTGTACCATTTTTCTAGGTTCCACATACATGCAGTAATATACAATACTTGATTTTCTCTTTCTGACTTACTTCACTCTGTATGACAGTCTCTGGATCCATCGACGTCTCTACAAATGACCCAATTTCCTTCCTTTTTATGGCTGAGAAACATTCCATTTTATACATGTACCACATCTTTATCCATTCATCTGTCTGTGGGCATTTAGGTGGCTTCGATTTTCTGGCTATTGTAAATAGTGCTGCAATGAACATTGTGGTGAATGTTTCTGTTTGATTTATGGTTTTCTCTGGGTATATGCCCAGAAGTGGGTTTGCTGGATCAGATGGTAATTCTATTTTTAGATTTTTAAAGCACCTCCATACTATTCTCTATAGTGACTGCGTCAGTTTACATTCCTACCAATAGTGGAAGAGGGTTCCTTTTCTCCAGCCCTCTCCAGCATTTGTTGTTTGTATCTTTTCTGATGAGGCTCATTCTAACAGGTGTGGGGTGATACGTCGTAGTTTTGATTTGCATTTCTCTAATTAGTGACGTTGAGCACCTTTTCATGTGCTTCTTGGCCATCTCTCTGTCTTCTTGGAAGGAATGTCTATTTAGATCTTCTGCCCATTTTTGTATTGGGTTGTTTGTTTTTTTAATATTGAGCTGCATGAGATGTTTATTTATATTGGAGGTTAATGCTTTGTCTGTTGATTCGTTTGCAAATATTTTCTCCTATTCTGAGGGTTGTCTTTCCGTCTTGTGTGTAGTTTCCTTTGTTTTGCAAAAGCTTTTACGTTTCATTAGGACCCATTTGTTTATTTTGTTTTTTATTCCATTACTCTAGGAGGTGCATCAAAATAGATCTTGTTGTGGTTTATGTCCGAGAATTCTTCCTGTGTTTTCCTCTAAGTTTTATACTGTCCGGTCTTACATTAAGGTCTCTAATCCATTTTGAATTTATTTTTGTGTATGGTGTTAGGGAGTGTTCAAATTTCATTCTTTTACATGTAGCTGTCTAGTTTTCCCAGCACCACTGATTGAAGAGACTGTCTTTTATCCATTGTATAGTCTTGCCTCCTTTGTCATAGATTAGTTGGCCATAGGTGTGTAGGTTTATCTCTGGGCTTTCTTTTTTTTTTTCTTTTACACCTTTATTGGTGTATAATTGCTTTACAAGGGTGTGTTAGTTTCTGCTGTATAACAAAGTGAATCAGCTATACATATACAAATATCACACTGTTGTTGTTTTCTGAGAGACACTCTAGGTCAAGTGATGGTCACCCGAATCGTCCTGGGGGCCCGTTGACCCTGGTTGTCTCTCTGGAGGTTAGGGTTGGAGGGCCTCCTCACTCGAGGTCAGTGTGTCCACGGATGGATCCCTGCAACTTCAGGGCATGGTGGGTGGTTAGGATCACCACGTGGGGTCCTTTTCCCTTAGCGGGGAGCTGACCTTGCAGGCTGCTGATTTCCAGGTTTTTAGATACCCCCAGTATCCTGGCCGGATGGGGCGGTGGGCCAAGCCCTTGGTGACCGTAGCTTCTCCTACCTGGATGGCATATTTGAGTTGTTACAGTTCAAGTGGTCCCAGTGTTTGCACTAAGGCTCCAAGGGCGATTCACCTTCGACCGAGAATGTAAAAGTGAAAGGGTTTAGCTAAATTAGGGAGTTCCAGGGCAAGGGTCTGAAGTGACGGCTCTTTCCATTGTTGAAAGGCTGCTTCTGGATTCTATTCAAAAGGATCATCATCTTTTCGTGTCAGTGTTTCTTATAGAGGCCCAGCTATTAGACTGTAGTTAGGGATCCAGATGCAGCAAACCGCGGCCTCCCCAGGAACCCCTAAGCTGTCTTCTGGTTTTAGAAGGGGTAAGGCTGCAAATGGCTTCTTCCCTTTCCTGGGATGGGCTTTGCCGACCTTCTGTGAGAATGAAGGCCAGGCAGGTTACCTTAGTCTGAGATATTTGAGCCTTTTTCTTGGACACCTTCTATCCTTTCTTGGCTAGGTAGTTCAGAGGCCTCCTTAGTAGGGCTGGCGAGCAGAATGTGGTCTGCATATTGAAGGAAGGTTCCCTTCTCCAGAGGTAGATCTTTTAGGTTTTAGTTAAGTTTCCCCAAAGACGGTGTGGGAATTTTTGAACCCTTGGGGCAGGACGGCCCCAGCAGTATTGTCTTCGTTGTATGTTGAGTCCTGCCAATCACAAGCCAAAATTTCTTGTGACTTTGGGACTAATGGAATACAGAAGAAGGCATCATCTAAGTCTAATACAGAATACCATGTCCTGGTGGATGGTAGAATGACCAGCAGGGTGTAGGAATTAGGAACTACTGGATGTATATTCTTGGTGGCTTCACTGACTGTCCTGACGTTCTTTACCAGGTACCCAGCAGCCCTCGGGGCTCTCGTGGTCAGGGCCCTTCCAGGATATGGAGTTCACCTGGGCAGTTACCCAGCAGCTCACGGGGCTCTCGTGGTCAGGCCCCTCCCAGGATATGGAGTTCACCTGGGCAGTTACCCAGCAGCTCACGGGGCTCTCGTGGTCAGGCCCCTACGTGGGTATGGAGCTCACCTGGGCAGGCACCCAGCAAGTCTGGGCATACAGGAACCATGCACATAGCCCGCATTGCAGAGCGCCCCCAGCCCACCTGTCGGTTGAGCTGACACAGAGCACCTCAGAGCAGGACTTGAACTAAGAAACAGCAGCTCCGACAGGTCTGTGACCCTGGGCATCACTCTGTGCAGCCTCCCTCTGCCTGGTCTTCCAGAGGCTTCCACTGCAGCCGGGGCACCAGGCCTCTGTCTCCACCCGCCACCCCTCCTCTCCCTGACTCCTGGGTTCCTCTCATTAGGAGAGGGTCTTCTTGAAGTTGTCTCCCACTCATGCGCCAGATAAAATGATTAGAAAACAAGCCAGGGCTGCAGCCCCTTGTCTCTCCTGACTCTCAGGAGCCCACACCTGTTCCTTGTACGTGGCCGGTGCAGCAAGGTCCATTTTCTGCAAATGTGAGCTGCTGAGGGGTGAGGATTGGCTGACCCGGCGGGCCAGCCCTCCCCAGGTGTGCCTGGGTTGAGGTCAATATAAACACCGTTCCAGGCAACAAGAGCCCCTGCAGCTGTGCCTGACGCCATATCCTCTGCCCCGTCAGCAGTGTCGGGGCTGGGCTGGTGGGAGGGAGTGAGGGGCCGTGGCTTTTTGGGTGGCCCGGTGTGAGTGGGGCTCTGCTGGACTTTCTGCAGGAGTTGCCAGGCTGCCACCTGCTGAAGAAGAGGATGTGTCACCCATACCTGCTGCTGGAATTGCTCGCCGGGCAGAGGTGAGGAAGGAAAAAAGCAGTGGGGACCGGGCCAGGAGGGGTATCTCAGGCAGGGAAGTGGAAAGCTTCCAGAAGAGCGTCTGGGGCCAGGACCATCCTGGCTGGCCTGCCGGCACCAAGTCGGCCTGCGTGCTGTCGCTGGTGTGGCTCCACGGCCCTTCCTGTAGGCTTTCAAGTCCTTGCACACATTCAGGTGTTTTACCTGGGAAGGGTGGGAACAGTTCAGCAGCAGCTGGCCTGGGGCTCAGTTCGCGTTTACTCACAGACGCCTCGGCACGGTCCCCCAGCTTTGCCATGAGGACGCTCCTTGCAGGGGGGCTGCTGGCTGCATGGGAGACGATTCCCCACCTGTGGCCAACTTCAGAATTGTTTACCACTGGAGCAAGTGCCCTGGTAGGGATTTCCTCTGTAGAACTGGTGGGTTCTGATTTGTTTTCCTTTTTTCTTTTTTGGTTCAAGGTAGGTTTTATTCCTATTTTTTGTATTTATAGATATAAGCATGGAAATAATTGATTCATATAAATACACCTTTGGGAAGGGAGGAACTTCTTTTTCTGTTTTATTTTTTAAATTGTATTTATTTTTTTTAATTTTTGAATTTTATTTTTTTATACAGCAGGTTCTTATTGGTTATCTATTTTATACATATAAATGTATACATGTCAATCCCAATCTCCCAATTCATCCCACCACCACCCCTCCACGGCTTTCCCCCCTTGGTGTCCGTACGTTTGTTCTCTACCTCTGTGTCTCTATTTCTGCCCTGCAAACCGGTTCATCTGTACCATTTTTCTAGGTTCCACATACATGCAGTAATATACAATACTTGATTTTCTCTTTCTGACTTACTTCACTCTGTATGACAGTCTCTGGATCCATCGACGTCTCTACAAATGGCCCAATTTCCTTCCTTTTTATGGCTGAGAAACATTCCATTTTATACATGTACCACATCTTTATCCGTTCGTCTGTCTGTGGGCATTTAGGTGGCTTCCATTCCCTGGCTATTGTAAATAGTGCTGCAGTGAACATTGTGGTGAATGTTTCTGTTTGATTTATGGTTTTCTCTGGGTATATACCCAGTAGTGGCATTGCTGGATCATATGGTAATTCTATTTTTAGATTTTTAAGGAACCTCCATACTATTCTCCATAGTGACTGCGTCAGTTTACCTTCCTACCAATAGTGGAAGAGGGTTCCTTTTCTCCAGCCCTCTCCAGCATTTGTTGTTTGTATCTTTTCTGATGAGGCTCATTCTAACAGGTGTGGGGTGATACGTCGTAGTTTTGATTTGCATTTCTCTAATTAGTGACGTTGAGCACCTTTTCATGTGCTTCTTGGCCATCTCTATGTCTTCTTGGAAGGAATGTCTATTTAGATCTTCTGCCCATTTTTGTATTGGGTTGTTTGTTTTTTTAATATTGAGCTGCATGAGATGTTTATTTATATTGGAGGTTAATGCTTTGTCTGTTGATTCGTTTGCAAATATTTTCTCCTATTCTGAGGGTTGTCTTTCCGTCTTGTGTGTAGTTTCCTTTGTTTTGCAAAAGCTTTTACGTTTCATTAGGACCCATTTGTTTATTTTGTTTTTTATTCCATTACTCTAGGAGGTGCATCAAAATAGATCTTGTTCGCAACAGGGAGGGGATATGGAAACATATGTATATGTATAACTGATTAAATTTGTTATAAGGCAAAAAATTAAAAAAAAAAAATAGATCTTGTTGTGGTTTATGTCCGAGAATTCTTCCTGTGTTTTCCTCTAAGTTTTATACTGTCCGGTCTTACATTAAGGTCTCTAATCCATTTTGAATTTATTTTTGTGTATGGTGTTAGGGAGTGTTCAAATTTCATTCTTTTACATGTAGCTGTCTAGTTTTCCCAGCACCACTGATTGAAGAGACTGTCTTTTATCCATTGTATAGTCTTGCCTCCTTTGTCATAGATTAGTTGGCCATAGGTGTGTAGGTTTATCTCTGGGCTTTCTTTTTTTTTTTTCTTTTACACCTTTATTGGTGTATAATTGCTTTACAAGGGTGTGTTAGTTTCTGCTGTATAACAAAGTGAATCAGCTATACATATACAAATATCACACTGTTGTTGTTTTCTGAGAGACACTCTAGGTCAAGTGATGGTCACCCGAATCGTCCTGGGGGCCCGTTGACCCTGGTTGTCTCTCTGGAGGTTGGGGTTGGAGGGCCTCCTCACTCGAGGTCAGTGTGTCCACGGATGGATCCCTGCAACTTCAGGGCATGGTGGGTGGTTAGGATCACCACGTGGGGTCCTTTTCCCTTAGCGGGGAGCTGACCTTGCAGGCTGCTGATTTCCAGGTTTTTAGATACCCCCAGTATCCTGGCCGGATGGGGCGGCGGGCCAAGCCCTTGGTGACCGTAGCTTCTCCTACCTGGATGGCATATTTGAGTTGTTACAGTTCAAGTGGTCCCAGTGTTTGCACTAAGGCTCCAAGGGCGATTCACCTTCGACCGAGAATGTAAAAGTGAAAGGGTTTAGCTAAATTAGGGAGTTCCAGGGCAAGGGTCTGAAGTGACGGCTCTTTCCATTGTTGAAAGGCTGCTTCTGGATTCTATTCAAAAGGATCATCATCTTTTCGTGTCAGTGTTTCTTATAGAGGCCCAGCTATTAGACTGTAGTTAGGGATCCAGATGCAGCAAACCGCGGCCTCCCCAGGAACCCCTAAGCTGTCTTCTGGTTTTAGAAGGGGTAAGGCTGCAAATGGCTTCTTCCCTTTCCTGGGATGGGCTTTGCCGACCTTCTGTGAGAATGAAGGCCAGGCAGGTTACCTTAGTCTGAGATATTTGAGCCTTTTTCTTGGACACCTTCTATCCTTTCTTGGCTAGGCAGTTCAGAGGCCTCCTTAGTAGGGCTGGCGAGCAGAATGTGGTCTGCATATTGAAGGAAGGTTCCCTTCTCCAGAGGTAGATCTTTTAGGTTTTAGTTAAGTTTCCCCAAAGACGGTGTGGGAATTTTTGAACCCTTGGGGCAGGACGGCCCCCAGCAGTATTGTCTTCGTTGTATGTTGAGTCCTGCCAATCACAAGCCAAAATTTCTTGTGACTTTGGGACTAATGGAATACAGAAGAAGGCATCATCTAAGTCTAATACAGAATACCATGTCCTGGTGGATGGTAGAATGACCAGCAGGGTGTAGGAATTAGGAACTACTGGATGTATATTCTTGGTGGCTTCACTGACTGTCCTGACGTTCTTTACCAGGTACCCAGCAGCCCTCGGGGCTCTCGTGGTCAGGCCCCTCCCAGGATATGGAGCTCATCTGGACAGGTACCCAGCAGCCCACGGGGCTCTCGTGGTCAGGCCCCTACGTGGGTATGGAGCTCACCTGGGCAGGCACCCAGCAAGTCTGGGCATACAGGAACCATGCACATAGCCCGCATTGCAGAGCGCCCCCAGCCCACCTGTCGGTTGAGCTGACACAGAGCACCTCAGAGCAGGACTTGAACTAAGAAACAGCAGCTCCGACAGGTCTGTGACCCTGGGCATCACTCTGTGCAGCCTCCCTCTGCCTGGTCTTCCAGAGGCTTCCACTGCAGCCGGGGCACCAGGCCTCTGTCTCCACCCGCCACCCCTCCTCTCCCTGACTCCTGGGTTCCTCTCATTAGGAGAGGGTCTTCTTGAAGTTGTCTCCCACTCATGCGCCAGATAAAATGATTAGAAAACAAGCCAGGGCTGCAGCCTCTTGTCTCTCCTGACTCTCAGGAGCCCACACCTGTTCCTTGTACGTGGCCGGTGCAGCAAGGTCCATTTTCTGCAAATGTGAGCTGCTGAGGGGTGAGGATTGGCTGACCCGGCGGGCCAGCCCTCCCCAGGTGTGCCTGGGTTGAGGTCAATATAAACACCGTTCCAGGCAGCAAGAGCCCCTGCAGCTGTGCCTGACGCCATATCCTCTGCCCCGTCAGCAGTGTCGGGGCTGGGCTGGTGGGAGGGAGTGAGGGGCCGTGGCTTTTTGGGTGGCCCGGTGTGAGTGGGGCTCTGCTGGACTTTCTGCAGGAGTTGCCAGGCTGCCACCTGCTGAAGAAGAGGATGTGTCACCCATACCTGCTGCTGGAATTGCTCGCCGGGCAGAGGTGAGGAAGGAAAAAAGCAGTGGGGACCGGGCCAGGAGGGGTATCTCAGGCAGGGAAGTGGAAAGCTTCCAGAAGAGCGTCTGGGGCCAGGACCATCCTGGCTGGCCTGCCGGCACCAAGTCGGCCTGCGTGCTGTCGCTGGTGTGGCTCCACGGCCCTTCCTGTAGGCTTTCAAGTCCTTGCACACATTCAGGTGTTTTACCTGGGAAGGGTGGGAACAGTTCAGCAGCAGCTGGCCTGGGGCTCAGTTCGCGTTTACTCACAGACGCCTCGGCACGGTCCCCCAGCTTTGCCATGAGGACGCTCCTTGCAGGGGGGCTGCTGGCTGCATGGGAGACGATTCCCCACCTGTGGCCAACTTCAGAATTGTTTACCACTGGAGCAAGTGCCCTGGTAGGGATTTCCTCTGTAGAACTGGTGGGTTCTGATTTGTTTTCCTTTTTTCTTTTTTGGTTCAAGGTAGGTTTTATTCCTATTTTTTGTATTTATAGATATAAGCATGGAAATAATTGATTCATATAAATACACCTTTGGGAAGGGAGGAACTTCTTTTTCTGTTTTATTTTTTAAATTGTATTTATTTTTTTTAATTTTTGAATTTTATTTTTTTATACAGCAGGTTCTTATTGGTTATCTATTTTATACATATAAATGTATACATGTCAATCCCAATCTCCCAATTCATCCCACCACCACCCCTCCACGGCTTTCCCCCCTTGGTGTCCGTACGTTTGTTCTCTACCTCTGTGTCTCTATTTCTGCCCTGCAAACCGGTTCATCTGTACCATTTTTCTAGGTTCCACATACATGCAGTAATATACAATACTTGATTTTCTCTTTCTGACTTACTTCACTCTGTATGACAGTCTCTGGATCCATCGACGTCTCTACAAATGGCCCAATTTCCTTCCTTTTTATGGCTGAGAAACATTCCATTTTATACATGTACCACATCTTTATCCGTTCGTCTGTCTGTGGGCATTTAGGTGGCTTCCATTCCCTGGCTATTGTAAATAGTGCTGCAGTGAACATTGTGGTGAATGTTTCTGTTTGATTTATGGTTTTCTCTGGGTATATACCCAGTAGTGGCATTGCTGGATCATATGGTAATTCTATTTTTAGATTTTTAAGGAACCTCCATACTATTCTCCATAGTGACTGCGTCAGTTTACATTCCTACCAATAGTGGAAGAGGGTTCCTTTTCTCCAGCCCTCTCCAGCATTTGTTGTTTGTATCTTTTCTGATGAGGCTCATTCTAACAGGTGTGGGGTGATACGTCGTAGTTTTGATTTGCATTTCTCTAATTAGTGACGTTGAGCACCTTTTCATGTGCTTCTTGGCCATCTCTATGTCTTCTTGGAAGGAATGTCTATTTAGATCTTCTGCCCATTTTTGTATTGGGTTGTTTGTTTTTTTAATATTGAGCTGCATGAGATGTTTATTTATATTGGAGGTTAATGCTTTGTCTGTTGATTCGTTTGCAAATATTTTCTCCTATTCTGAGGGTTGTCTTTCCGTCTTGTGTGTAGTTTCCTTTGTTTTGCAAAAGCTTTTACGTTTCATTAGGACCCATTTGTTTATTTTGTTTTTTATTCCATTACTCTAGGAGGTGCATCAAAATAGATCTTGTTGTGGTTTATGTCCGAGAATTCTTCCTGCGTTTTCCTCTAAGTTTTATACTGTCCGGTCTTACATTAAGGTCTCTAATCCATTTTGAATTTATTTTTGTGTATGGTGTTAGGGAGTGTTCAAATTTCATTCTTTTACATGTAGCTGTCTAGTTTTCCCAGCACCACTGATTGAAGAGACTGTCTTTTATCCATTGTATAGTCTTGCCTCCTTTGTCATAGATTAGTTGGCCATAGGTGTGTAGGTTTATCTCTGGGCTTTTTTTTTTTCTTTTACACCTTTATTGGTGTATAATTGCTTTACAAGGGTGTGTTAGTTTCTGCTGTATAACAAAGTGAATCAGCTATACATATACAAATATCACACTGTTGTTGTTTTCTGAGAGACACTCTAGGTCAAGTGATGGTCACCCGAATCGTCCTGGGGGCCCGTTGACCCTGGTTGTCTCTCTGGAGGTTGGGGTTGGAGGGCCTCCTCACTCGAGGTCAGTGTGTCCACGGATGGATCCCTGCAACTTCAGGGCATGGTGGGTGGTTAGGATCACCACGTGGGGTCCTTTTCCCTTAGCGGGGAGCTGACCTTGCAGGCTGCTGATTTCCAGGTTTTTAGATACCCCCAGTATCCTGGCCGGATGGGGCGGCGGGCCAAGCCCTTGGTGACCGTAGCTTCTCCTACCTGGATGGCATATTTGAGTTGTTACAGTTCAAGTGGTCCCAGTGTTTGCACTAAGGCTCCAAGGGCGATTCACCTTCGACCGAGAATGTAAAAGTGAAAGGGTTTAGCTAAATTAGGGAGTTCCAGGGCAAGGGTCTGAAGTGACGGCTCTTTCCATTGTTGAAAGGCTGCTTCTGGATTCTATTCAAAAGGATCATCATCTTTTCGTGTCAGTGTTTCTTATAGAGGCCCAGCTATTAGACTGTAGTTAGGGATCCAGATGCAGCAAACCGCGGCCTCCCCAGGAACCCCTAAGCTGTCTTCTGGTTTTAGAAGGGGTAAGGCTGCAAATGGCTTCTTCCCTTTCCTGGGATGGGCTTTGCCGACCTTCTGTGAGAATGAAGGCCAGGCAGGTTACCTTAGTCTGAGATATTTGAGCCTTTTTCTTGGACACCTTCTATCCTTTCTTGGCTAGGTAGTTCAGAGGCCTCCTTAGTAGGGCTGGCGAGCAGAATGTGGTCTGCATATTGAAGGAAGGTTCCCTTCTCCAGAGGTAGATCTTTTAGGTTTTAGTTAAGTTTCCCCAAAGACGGTGTGGGAATTTTTGAACCCTTGGGGCAGGACGGCCCCAGCAGTATTGTCTTCGTTGTATGTTGAGTCCTGCCAATCACAAGCCAAAATTTCTTGTGACTTTGGGACTAATGGAATACAGAAGAAGGCATCATCTAAGTCTAATACAGAATACCATGTCCTGGTGGATGGTAGAATGACCAGCAGGGTGTAGGAATTAGGAACTACTGGATGTATATTCTTGGTGGCTTCACTGACTGTCCTGACGTTCTTTACCAGGTACCCAGCAGCCCTCGGGGCTCTCGTGGTCAGGGCCCTTCCAGGATATGGAGTTCACCTGGGCAGTTACCCAGCAGCTCACGGGGCTCTCGTGGTCAGGCCCCTCCCAGGATATGGAGTTCACCTGGGCAGTTACCCAGCAGCTCACGGGGCTCTCGTGGTCAGGCCCCTACATGGGTATGGAGCTCACCTGGGCAGGCACCCAGCAAGTCTGGGCATACAGGAACCATGCACATAGCCCGCATTGCAGAGCGCCCCCAGCCCACCTGTCGGTTGAGCTGACACAGAGCACCTCAGAGCAGGACTTGAACTAAGAAACAGCAGCTCCGACAGGTCTGTGACCCTGGGCATCACTCTGTGCAGCCTCCCTCTGCCTGGTCTTCCAGAGGCTTCCACTGCAGCCGGGGCACCAGGCCTCTGTCTCCACCCGCCACCCCTCCTCTCCCTGACTCCTGGGTTCCTCTCATTAGGAGAGGGTCTTCTTGAAGTTGTCTCCCACTCATGCGCCAGATAAAATGATTAGAAAACAAGCCAGGGCTGCAGCCCCTTGTCTCTCCTGACTCTCAGGAGCCCACACCTGTTCCTTGTACGTGGCCGGTGCAGCAAGGTCCATTTTCTGCAAATGTGAGCTGCTGAGGGGTGAGGATTGGCTGACCCGGCGGGCCAGCCCTCCCCAGGTGTGCCTGGGTTGAGGTCAATATAAACACCGTTCCAGGCAGCAAGAGCCCCTGCAGCTGTGCCTGACGCCATATCCTCTGCCCCGTCAGCAGTGTCGGGGCTGGGCTGGTGGGAGGGAGTGAGGGGCCGTGGCTTTTTGGGTGGCCCGGTGTGAGTGGGGCTCTGCTGGACTTTCTGCAGGAGTTGCCAGGCTGCCACCTGCTGAAGAAGAGGATGTGTCACCCATACCTGCTGCTGGAATTGCTCGCCGGGCAGAGGTGAGGAAGGAAAAAAGCAGTGGGGACCGGGCCAGGAGGGGTATCTCAGGCAGGGAAGTGGAAAGCTTCCAGAAGAGCGTCTGGGGCCAGGACCATCCTGGCTGGCCTGCCGGCACCAAGTCGGCCTGCGTGCTGTCGCTGGTGTGGCTCCACGGCCCTTCCTCTAGGCTTTCAAGTCCTTGCACACATTCAGGTGTTTTACCTGGGAAGGGTGGGAACAGTTCAGCAGCAGCTGGCCTGGGGCTCAGTTCGCGTTTACTCACAGACGCCTCGGCACGGTCCCCCAGCTTTGCCATGAGGACGCTCCTTGCAGGGGGGCTGCTGGCTGCATGGGAGACGATTCCCCACCTGTGGCCAACTTCAGAATTGTTTACCACTGGAGCAAGTGCCCTGGTAGGGTTTTCCTCTGTAGAACTGGTGGGTTCTGATTTGTTTTCCTTTTTTCTTTTTTGGTTCAAGGTAGGTTTTATTCCTATTTTTTGTATTTATAGATATAAGCATGGAAATAATTGATTCATATAAATACACCTTTGGGAAGGGAGGAACTTCTTTTTCTGTTTTATTTTTTAAATTGTATTTATTTTTTTTAATTTTTGAATTTTATTTTTTTATACAGCAGGTTCTTATTGGTTATCTATTTTATACATATAAATGTATACATGTCAATCCCAATCTCCCAATTCATCCCACCACCACCCCTCCACGGCTTTCCCCCCTTGGTGTCCGTACGTTTGTTCTCTACCTCTGTGTCTCTATTTCTGCCCTGCAAACCGGTTCATCTGTACCATTTTTCTAGGTTCCACATACATGCAGTAATATACAATACTTGATTTTCTCTTTCTGACTTACTTCACTCTGTATGACAGTCTCTGGATCCATCGACGTCTCTACAAATGACCCAATTTCCTTCCTTTTTATGGCTGAGAAACATTCCATTTTATACATGTACCACATCTTTATCCATTCATCTGTCTGTGGGCATTTAGGTGGCTTCGATTTTCTGGCTATTGTAAATAGTGCTGCAATGAACATTGTGGTGAATGTTTCTGTTTGATTTATGGTTTTCTCTGGGTATATGCCCAGAAGTGGGATTGCTGGATCAGATGGTAATTCTATTTTTAGATTTTTAAAGCACCTCCATACTATTCTCTATAGTGACTGCGTCAGTTTACATTCCTACCAATAGTGGAAGAGGGTTCCTTTTCTCCAGCCCTCTCCAGCATTTGTTGTTTGTATCTTTTCTGATGAGGCTCATTCTAACAGGTGTGGGGTGATACGTCGTAGTTTTGATTTGCATTTCTCTAATTAGTGACGTTGAGCACCTTTTCATGTGCTTCTTGGCCATCTCTCTGTCTTCTTGGAAGGAATGTCTATTTAGATCTTCTGCCCATTTTTGTATTGGGTTGTTTGTTTTTTTAATATTGAGCTGCATGAGATGTTTATTTATATTGGAGGTTAATGCTTTGTCTGTTGATTCGTTTGCAAATATTTTCTCCTATTCTGAGGGTTGTCTTTCCGTCTTGTGTGTAGTTTCCTTTGTTTTGCAAAAGCTTTTACGTTTCATTAGGACCCATTTGTTTATTTTGTTTTTTATTCCATTACTCTAGGAGGTGCATCAAAATAGATCTTGTTGTGGTTTATGTCCGAGAATTCTTCCTGCATTTTCCTCTAAGTTTTATACTGTCCGGTCTTACATTAAGGTCTCTAATCCATTTTGAATTTATTTTTGTGTATGGTGTTAGGGAGTGTTCAAATTTCATTCTTTTACATGTAGCTGTCTAGTTTTCCCAGCACCACTGATTGAAGAGACTGTCTTTTATCCATTGTATAGTCTTGCCTCCTTTGTCATAGATTAGTTGGCCATAGGTGTGTAGGTTTATCTCTGGGCTTTCTTTTTTTTTTCTTTTACACCTTTATTGGTGTATAATTGCTTTACAAGGGTGTGTTAGTTTCTGCTGTATAACAAAGTGAATCAGCTATACATATACAAATATCACACTGTTGTTGTTTTCTGAGAGACACTCTAGGTCAAGTGATGGTCACCCGAATCGTCCTGGGGGCCCGTTGACCCTGGTTGTCTCTCTGGAGGTTGGGGTTGGAGGGCCTCCTCACTCGAGGTCAGTGTGTCCACGGATGGATCCCTGCAACTTCAGGGCATGGTGGGTGGTTAGGATCACCACGTGGGGTCCTTTTCCCTTAGCGGGGAGCTGACCTTGCAGGCTGCTGATTTCCAGGTTTTTAGATACCCCCAGTATCCTGGCCGGATGGGGCGGCGGGCCAAGCCCTTGGTGACCGTAGCTTCTCCTACCTGGATGGCATATTTGAGTTGTTACAGTTCAAGTGGTCCCAGTGTTTGCACTAAGGCTCCAAGGGCGATTCACCTTCGACCGAGAATGTAAAAGTGAAAGGGTTTAGCTAAATTAGGGAGTTCCAGGGCAAGGGTCTGAAGTGACGGCTCTTTCCATTGTTGAAAGGCTGCTTCTGGATTCTATTCAAAAGGATCATCATCTTTTCGTGTCAGTGTTTCTTATAGAGGCCCAGCTATTAGACTGTAGTTAGGGATCCAGATGCAGCAAACCGCGGCCTCCCCAGGAACCCCTAAGCTGTCTTCTGGTTTTAGAAGGGGTAAGGCTGCAAATGGCTTCTTCCCTTTCCTGGGATGGGCTTTGCCGACCTTCTGTGAGAATGAAGGCCAGGCAGGTTACCTTAGTCTGAGATATTTGAGCCTTTTTCTTGGACACCTTCTATCCTTTCTTGGCTAGGTAGTTCAGAGGCCTCCTTAGTAGGGCTGGCGAGCAGAATGTGGTCTGCATATTGAAGGAAGGTTCCCTTCTCCAGAGGTAGATCTTTTAGGTTTTAGTTAAGTTTCCCCAAAGACGGTGTGGGAATTTTTGAACCCTTGGGGCAGGACGGCCCCAGCAGTATTGTCTTCGTTGTATGTTGAGTCCTGCCAATCACAAGCCAAAATTTCTTGTGACTTTGGGACTAATGGAATACAGAAGAAGGCATCATCTAAGTCTAATACAGAATACCATGTCCTGGTGGATGGTAGAATGACCAGCAGGGTGTAGGAATTAGGAACTACTGGATGTATATTCTTGGTGGCTTCACTGACTGTCCTGACGTTCTTTACCAGGTACCCAGCAGCCCTCGGGGCTCTCGTGGTCAGGGCCCTTCCAGGATATGGAGTTCACCTGGGCAGTTACCCAGCAGCTCACGGGGCTCTCGTGGTCAGGCCCCTCCCAGGATATGGAGTTCACCTGGGCAGTTACCCAGCAGCTCACGGGGCTCTCGTGGTCAGGCCCCTACGTGGGTATGGAGCTCACCTGGGCAGGCACCCAGCAAGTCTGGGCATACAGGAACCATGCACATAGCCCGCATTGCAGAGCGCCCCCAGCCCACCTGTCGGTTGAGCTGACACAGAGCACCTCAGAGCAGGACTTGAACTAAGAAACAGCAGCTCCGACAGGTCTGTGACCCTGGGCATCACTCTGTGCAGCCTCCCTCTGCCTGGTCTTCCAGAGGCTTCCACTGCAGCCGGGGCACCAGGCCTCTGTCTCCACCCGCCACCCCTCCTCTCCCTGACTCCTGGGTTCCTCTCATTAGGAGAGGGTCTTCTTGAAGTTGTCTCCCACTCATGCGCCAGATAAAATGATTAGAAAACAAGCCAGGGCTGCAGCCTCTTGTCTCTCCTGACTCTCAGGAGCCCACACCTGTTCCTTGTACGTGGCCGGTGCAGCAAGGTCCATTTTCTGCAAATGTGAGCTGCTGAGGGGTGAGGATTGGCTGACCCGGCGGGCCAGCCCTCCCCAGGTGTGCCTGGGTTGAGGTCAATATAAACACCGTTCCAGGCAGCAAGAGCCCCTGCAGCTGTGCCTGACGCCATATCCTCTGCCCCGTCAGCAGTGTCGGGGCTGGGCTGGTGGGAGGGAGTGAGGGGCCGTGGCTTTTTGGGTGGCCCGGTGTGAGTGGGGCTCTGCTGGACTTTCTGCAGGAGTTGCCAGGCTGCCACCTGCTGAAGAAGAGGATGTGTCACCCATACCTGCTGCTGGAATTGCTCGCCGGGCAGAGGTGAGGAAGGAAAAAAGCAGTGGGGACCGGGCCAGGAGGGGTATCTCAGGCAGGGAAGTGGAAAGCTTCCAGAAGAGCGTCTGGGGCCAGGACCATCCTGGCTGGCCTGCCGGCACCAAGTCGGCCTGCGTGCTGTCGCTGGTGTGGCTCCACGGCCCTTCCTGTAGGCTTTCAAGTCCTTGCACACATTCAGGTGTTTTACCTGGGAAGGGTGGGAACAGTTCAGCAGCAGCTGGCCTGGGGCTCAGTTCGCGTTTACTCACAGACGCCTCGGCACGGTCCCCCAGCTTTGCCATGAGGACGCTCCTTGCAGGGGGGCTGCTGGCTGCATGGGAGACGATTCCCCACCTGTGGCCAACTTCAGAATTGTTTACCACTGGAGCAAGTGCCCTGGTAGGGATTTCCTCTGTAGAACTGGTGGGTTCTGATTTGTTTTCCTTTTTTCTTTTTTGGTTCAAGGTAGGTTTTATTCCTATTTTTTGTATTTATAGATATAAGCATGGAAATAATTGATTCATATAAATACACCTTTGGGAAGGGAGGAACTTCTTTTTCTGTTTTATTTTTTAAATTGTATTTATTTTTTTTAATTTTTGAATTTTATTTTTTTATACAGCAGGTTCTTATTGGTTATCTATTTTATACATATAAATGTATACATGTCAATCCCAATCTCCCAATTCATCCCACCACCACCCCTCCACGGCTTTCCCCCCTTGGTGTCCGTACGTTTGTTCTCTACCTCTGTGTCTCTATTTCTGCCCTGCAAACCGGTTCATCTGTACCATTTTTCTAGGTTCCACATACATGCAGTAATATACAATACTTGATTTTCTCTTTCTGACTTACTTCACTCTGTATGACAGTCTCTGGATCCATCGACGTCTCTACAAATGGCCCAATTTCCTTCCTTTTTATGGCTGAGAAACATTCCATTTTATACATGTACCACATCTTTATCCGTTCGTCTGTCTGTGGGCATTTAGGTGGCTTCCATTCCCTGGCTATTGTAAATAGTGCTGCAGTGAACATTGTGGTGAATGTTTCTGTTTGATTTATGGTTTTCTCTGGGTATATACCCAGTAGTGGCATTGCTGGATCATATGGTAATTCTATTTTTAGATTTTTAAGGAACCTCCATACTATTCTCCATAGTGACTGCGTCAGTTTACATTCCTACCAATAGTGGAAGAGGGTTCCTTTTCTCCAGCCCTCTCCAGCATTTGTTGTTTGTATCTTTTCTGATGAGGCTCATTCTAACAGGTGTGGGGTGATACGTCGTAGTTTTGATTTGCATTTCTCTAATTAGTGACGTTGAGCACCTTTTCATGTGCTTCTTGGCCATCTCTATGTCTTCTTGGAAGGAATGTCTATTTAGATCTTCTGCCCATTTTTGTATTGGGTTGTTTGTTTTTTTAATATTGAGCTGCATGAGATGTTTATTTATATTGGAGGTTAATGCTTTGTCTGTTGATTCGTTTGCAAATATTTTCTCCTATTCTGAGGGTTGTCTTTCCGTCTTGTGTGTAGTTTCCTTTGTTTTGCAAAAGCTTTTACGTTTCATTAGGACCCATTTGTTTATTTTGTTTTTTATTCCATTACTCTAGGAGGTGCATCAAAATAGATCTTGTTGTGGTTTATGTCCGAGAATTCTTCCTGCGTTTTCCTCTAAGTTTTATACTGTCCGGTCTTACATTAAGGTCTCTAATCCATTTTGAATTTATTTTTGTGTATGGTGTTAGGGAGTGTTCAAATTTCATTCTTTTACATGTAGCTGTCTAGTTTTCCCAGCACCACTGATTGAAGAGACTGTCTTTTATCCATTGTATAGTCTTGCCTCCTTTGTCATAGATTAGTTGGCCATAGGTGTGTAGGTTTATCTCTGGGCTTTTTTTTTTTCTTTTACACCTTTATTGGTGTATAATTGCTTTACAAGGGTGTGTTAGTTTCTGCTGTATAACAAAGTGAATCAGCTATACATATACAAATATCACACTGTTGTTGTTTTCTGAGAGACACTCTAGGTCAAGTGATGGTCACCCGAATCGTCCTGGGGGCCCGTTGACCCTGGTTGTCTCTCTGGAGGTTGGGGTTGGAGGGCCTCCTCACTCGAGGTCAGTGTGTCCACGGATGGATCCCTGCAACTTCAGGGCATGGTGGGTGGTTAGGATCACCACGTGGGGTCCTTTTCCCTTAGCGGGGAGCTGACCTTGCAGGCTGCTGATTTCCAGGTTTTTAGATACCCCCAGTATCCTGGCCGGATGGGGCGGCGGGCCAAGCCCTTGGTGACCGTAGCTTCTCCTACCTGGATGGCATATTTGAGTTGTTACAGTTCAAGTGGTCCCAGTGTTTGCACTAAGGCTCCAAGGGCGATTCACCTTCGACCGAGAATGTAAAAGTGAAAGGGTTTAGCTAAATTAGGGAGTTCCAGGGCAAGGGTCTGAAGTGACGGCTCTTTCCATTGTTGAAAGGCTGCTTCTGGATTCTATTCAAAAGGATCATCATCTTTTCGTGTCAGTGTTTCTTATAGAGGCCCAGCTATTAGACTGTAGTTAGGGATCCAGATGCAGCAAACCGCGGCCTCCCCAGGAACCCCTAAGCTGTCTTCTGGTTTTAGAAGGGGTAAGGCTGCAAATGGCTTCTTCCCTTTCCTGGGATGGGCTTTGCCGACCTTCTGTGAGAATGAAGGCCAGGCAGGTTACCTTAGTCTGAGATATTTGAGCCTTTTTCTTGGACACCTTCTATCCTTTCTTGGCTAGGTAGTTCAGAGGCCTCCTTAGTAGGGCTGGCGAGCAGAATGTGGTCTGCATATTGAAGGAAGGTTCCCTTCTCCAGAGGTAGATCTTTTAGGTTTTAGTTAAGTTTCCCCAAAGACGGTGTGGGAATTTTTGAACCCTTGGGGCAGGACGGCCCCAGCAGTATTGTCTTCGTTGTATGTTGAGTCCTGCCAATCACAAGCCAAAATTTCTTGTGACTTTGGGACTAATGGAATACAGAAGAAGGCATCATCTAAGTCTAATACAGAATACCATGTCCTGGTGGATGGTAGAATGACCAGCAGGGTGTAGGAATTAGGAACTACTGGATGTATATTCTTGGTGGCTTCACTGACTGTCCTGACGTTCTTTACCAGGTACCCAGCAGCCCTCGGGGCTCTCGTGGTCAGGGCCCTTCCAGGATATGGAGTTCACCTGGGCAGTTACCCAGCAGCTCACGGGGCTCTCGTGGTCAGGCCCCTCCCAGGATATGGAGTTCACCTGGGCAGTTACCCAGCAGCTCACGGGGCTCTCGTGGTCAGGCCCCTACATGGGTATGGAGCTCACCTGGGCAGGCACCCAGCAAGTCTGGGCATACAGGAACCATGCACATAGCCCGCATTGCAGAGCGCCCCCAGCCCACCTGTCGGTTGAGCTGACACAGAGCACCTCAGAGCAGGACTTGAACTAAGAAACAGCAGCTCCGACAGGTCTGTGACCCTGGGCATCACTCTGTGCAGCCTCCCTCTGCCTGGTCTTCCAGAGGCTTCCACTGCAGCCGGGGCACCAGGCCTCTGTCTCCACCCGCCACCCCTCCTCTCCCTGACTCCTGGGTTCCTCTCATTAGGAGAGGGTCTTCTTGAAGTTGTCTCCCACTCATGCGCCAGATAAAATGATTAGAAAACAAGCCAGGGCTGCAGCCCCTTGTCTCTCCTGACTCTCAGGAGCCCACACCTGTTCCTTGTACGTGGCCGGTGCAGCAAGGTCCATTTTCTGCAAATGTGAGCTGCTGAGGGGTGAGGATTGGCTGACCCGGCGGGCCAGCCCTCCCCAGGTGTGCCTGGGTTGAGGTCAATATAAACACCGTTCCAGGCAGCAAGAGCCCCTGCAGCTGTGCCTGACGCCATATCCTCTGCCCCGTCAGCAGTGTCGGGGCTGGGCTGGTGGGAGGGAGTGAGGGGCCGTGGCTTTTTGGGTGGCCCGGTGTGAGTGGGGCTCTGCTGGACTTTCTGCAGGAGTTGCCAGGCTGCCACCTGCTGAAGAAGAGGATGTGTCACCCATACCTGCTGCTGGAATTGCTCGCCGGGCAGAGGTGAGGAAGGAAAAAAGCAGTGGGGACCGGGCCAGGAGGGGTATCTCAGGCAGGGAAGTGGAAAGCTTCCAGAAGAGCGTCTGGGGCCAGGACCATCCTGGCTGGCCTGCCGGCACCAAGTCGGCCTGCGTGCTGTCGCTGGTGTGGCTCCACGGCCCTTCCTCTAGGCTTTCAAGTCCTTGCACACATTCAGGTGTTTTACCTGGGAAGGGTGGGAACAGTTCAGCAGCAGCTGGCCTGGGGCTCAGTTCGCGTTTACTCACAGACGCCTCGGCACGGTCCCCCAGCTTTGCCATGAGGACGCTCCTTGCAGGGGGGCTGCTGGCTGCATGGGAGACGATTCCCCACCTGTGGCCAACTTCAGAATTGTTTACCACTGGAGCAAGTGCCCTGGTAGGGTTTTCCTCTGTAGAACTGGTGGGTTCTGATTTGTTTTCCTTTTTTATTTTTTGGTTCAAGGTAGGTTTTATTCCTATTTTTTGTATTTATAGATATAAGCATGGAAATAATTGATTCATATAAATACACCTTTGGGAAGGGAGGAACTTCTTTTTCTGTTTTATTTTTTAAATTGTATTTATTTTTTTTAATTTTTGAATTTTATTTTTTTATACAGCAGGTTCTTATTGGTTATCTATTTTATACATATAAATGTATACATGTCAATCCCAATCTCCCAATTCATCCCACCACCACCCCTCCACGGCTTTCCCCCCTTGGTGTCCGTACGTTTGTTCTCTACCTCTGTGTCTCTATTTCTGCCCTGCAAACCGGTTCATCTGTACCATTTTTCTAGGTTCCACATACATGCAGTAATATACAATACTTGATTTTCTCTTTCTGACTTACTTCACTCTGTATGACAGTCTCTGGATCCATCGACGTCTCTACAAATGACCCAATTTCCTTCCTTTTTATGGCTGAGAAACATTCCATTTTATACATGTACCACATCTTTATCCATTCATCTGTCTGTGGGCATTTAGGTGGCTTCGATTTTCTGGCTATTGTAAATAGTGCTGCAATGAACATTGTGGTGAATGTTTCTGTTTGATTTATGGTTTTCTCTGGGTATATGCCCAGAAGTGGGATTGCTGGATCAGATGGTAATTCTATTTTTAGATTTTTAAAGCACCTCCATACTATTCTCTATAGTGACTGCGTCAGTTTACATTCCTACCAATAGTGGAAGAGGGTTCCTTTTCTCCAGCCCTCTCCAGCATTTGTTGTTTGTATCTTTTCTGATGAGGCTCATTCTAACAGGTGTGGGGTGATACGTCGTAGTTTTGATTTGCATTTCTCTAATTAGTGACGTTGAGCACCTTTTCATGTGCTTCTTGGCCATCTCTCTGTCTTCTTGGAAGGAATGTCTATTTAGATCTTCTGCCCATTTTTGTATTGGGTTGTTTGTTTTTTTAATATTGAGCTGCATGAGATGTTTATTTATATTGGAGGTTAATGCTTTGTCTGTTGATTCGTTTGCAAATATTTTCTCCTATTCTGAGGGTTGTCTTTCCGTCTTGTGTGTAGTTTCCTTTGTTTTGCAAAAGCTTTTACGTTTCATTAGGACCCATTTGTTTATTTTGTTTTTTATTCCATTACTCTAGGAGGTGCATCAAAATAGATCTTGTTGTGGTTTATGTCCGAGAATTCTTCCTGCATTTTCCTCTAAGTTTTATACTGTCCGGTCTTACATTAAGGTCTCTAATCCATTTTGAATTTATTTTTGTGTATGGTGTTAGGGAGTGTTCAAATTTCATTCTTTTACATGTAGCTGTCTAGTTTTCCCAGCACCACTGATTGAAGAGACTGTCTTTTATCCATTGTATAGTCTTGCCTCCTTTGTCATAGATTAGTTGGCCATAGGTGTGTAGGTTTATCTCTGGGCTTTCTTTTTTTTTTCTTTTACACCTTTATTGGTGTATAATTGCTTTACAAGGGTGTGTTAGTTTCTGCTGTATAACAAAGTGAATCAGCTATACATATACAAATATCACACTGTTGTTGTTTTCTGAGAGACACTCTAGGTCAAGTGATGGTCACCCGAATCGTCCTGGGGGCCCGTTGACCCTGGTTGTCTCTCTGGAGGTTGGGGTTGGAGGGCCTCCTCACTCGAGGTCAGTGTGTCCACGGATGGATCCCTGCAACTTCAGGGCATGGTGGGTGGTTAGGATCACCACGTGGGGTCCTTTTCCCTTAGCGGGGAGCTGACCTTGCAGGCTGCTGATTTCCAGGTTTTTAGATACCCCCAGTATCCTGGCCGGATGGGGCGGCGGGCCAAGCCCTTGGTGACCGTAGCTTCTCCTACCTGGATGGCATATTTGAGTTGTTACAGTTCAAGTGGTCCCAGTGTTTGCACTAAGGCTCCAAGGGCGATTCACCTTCGACCGAGAATGTAAAAGTGAAAGGGTTTAGCTAAATTAGGGAGTTCCAGGGCAAGGGTCTGAAGTGACGGCTCTTTCCATTGTTGAAAGGCTGCTTCTGGATTCTATTCAAAAGGATCATCATCTTTTCGTGTCAGTGTTTCTTATAGAGGCCCAGCTATTAGACTGTAGTTAGGGATCCAGATGCAGCAAACCGCGGCCTCCCCAGGAACCCCTAAGCTGTCTTCTGGTTTTAGAAGGGGTAAGGCTGCAAATGGCTTCTTCCCTTTCCTGGGATGGGCTTTGCCGACCTTCTGTGAGAATGAAGGCCAGGCAGGTTACCTTAGTCTGAGATATTTGAGCCTTTTTCTTGGACACCTTCTATCCTTTCTTGGCTAGGTAGTTCAGAGGCCTCCTTAGTAGGGCTGGCGAGCAGAATGTGGTCTGCATATTGAAGGAAGGTTCCCTTCTCCAGAGGTAGATCTTTTAGGTTTTAGTTAAGTTTCCCCAAAGACGGTGTGGGAATTTTTGAACCCTTGGGGCAGGACGGCCCCAGCAGTATTGTCTTCGTTGTATGTTGAGTCCTGCCAATCACAAGCCAAAATTTCTTGTGACTTTGGGACTAATGGAATACAGAAGAAGGCATCATCTAAGTCTAATACAGAATACCATGTCCTGGTGGATGGTAGAATGACCAGCAGGGTGTAGGAATTAGGAACTACTGGATGTATATTCTTGGTGGCTTCACTGACTGTCCTGACGTTCTTTACCAGGTACCCAGCAGCCCTCGGGGCTCTCGTGGTCAGGGCCCTTCCAGGATATGGAGTTCACCTGGGCAGTTACCCAGCAGCTCACGGGGCTCTCGTGGTCAGGCCCCTCCCAGGATATGGAGTTCACCTGGGCAGTTACCCAGCAGCTCACGGGGCTCTCGTGGTCAGGCCCCTACGTGGGTATGGAGCTCACCTGGGCAGGCACCCAGCAAGTCTGGGCATACAGGAACCATGCACATAGCCCGCATTGCAGAGCGCCCCCAGCCCACCTGTCGGTTGAGCTGACACAGAGCACCTCAGAGCAGGACTTGAACTAAGAAACAGCAGCTCCGACAGGTCTGTGACCCTGGGCATCACTCTGTGCAGCCTCCCTCTGCCTGGTCTTCCAGAGGCTTCCACTGCAGCCGGGGCACCAGGCCTCTGTCTCCACCCGCCACCCCTCCTCTCCCTGACTCCTGGGTTCCTCTCATTAGGAGAGGGTCTTCTTGAAGTTGTCTCCCACTCATGCGCCAGATAAAATGATTAGAAAACAAGCCAGGGCTGCAGCCCCTTGTCTCTCCTGACTCTCAGGAGCCCACACCTGTTCCTTGTACGTGGCCGGTGCAGCAAGGTCCATTTTCTGCAAATGTGAGCTGCTGAGGGGTGAGGATTGGCTGACCCGGCGGGCCAGCCCTCCCCAGGTGTGCCTGGGTTGAGGTCAATATAAACACCGTTCCAGGCAGCAAGAGCCCCTGCAGCTGTGCCTGACGCCATATCCTCTGCCCCGTCAGCAGTGTCGGGGCTGGGCTGGTGGGAGGGAGTGAGGGGCCGTGGCTTTTTGGGTGGCCCGGTGTGAGTGGGGCTCTGCTGGACTTTCTGCAGGAGTTGCCAGGCTGCCACCTGCTGAAGAAGAGGATGTGTCACCCATACCTGCTGCTGGAATTGCTCGCCGGGCAGAGGTGAGGAAGGAAAAAAGCAGTGGGGACCGGGCCAGGAGGGGTATCTCAGGCAGGGAAGTGGAAAGCTTCCAGAAGAGCGTCTGGGGCCAGGACCATCCTGGCTGGCCTGCCGGCACCAAGTCGGCCTGCGTGCTGTCGCTGGTGTGGCTCCACGGCCCTTCCTGTAGGCTTTCAAGTCCTTGCACACATTCAGGTGTTTTACCTGGGAAGGGTGGGAACAGTTCAGCAGCAGCTGGCCTGGGGCTCAGTTCGCGTTTACTCACAGACGCCTCGGCACGGTCCCCCAGCTTTGCCATGAGGACGCTCCTTGCAGGGGGGCTGCTGGCTGCATGGGAGACGATTCCCCACCTGTGGCCAACTTCAGAATTGTTTACCACTGGAGCAAGTGCCCTGGTAGGGATTTCCTCTGTAGAACTGGTGGGTTCTGATTTGTTTTCCTTTTTTCTTTTTTGGTTCAAGGTAGGTTTTATTCCTATTTTTTGTATTTATAGATATAAGCATGGAAATAATTGATTCATATAAATACACCTTTGGGAAGGGAGGAACTTCTTTTTCTGTTTTATTTTTTAAATTGTATTTATTTTTTTTAATTTTTGAATTTTATTTTTTTATACAGCAGGTTCTTATTGGTTATCTATTTTATACATATAAATGTATACATGTCAATCCCAATCTCCCAATTCATCCCACCACCACCCCTCCACGGCTTTCCCCCCTTGGTGTCCGTACGTTTGTTCTCTACCTCTGTGTCTCTATTTCTGCCCTGCAAACCGGTTCATCTGTACCATTTTTCTAGGTTCCACATACATGCAGTAATATACAATACTTGATTTTCTCTTTCTGACTTACTTCACTCTGTATGACAGTCTCTGGATCCATCGACGTCTCTACAAATGGCCCAATTTCCTTCCTTTTTATGGCTGAGAAACATTCCATTTTATACATGTACCACATCTTTATCCGTTCGTCTGTCTGTGGGCATTTAGGTGGCTTCCATTCCCTGGCTATTGTAAATAGTGCTGCAGTGAACATTGTGGTGAATGTTTCTGTTTGATTTATGGTTTTCTCTGGGTATATACCCAGTAGTGGCATTGCTGGATCATATGGTAATTCTATTTTTAGATTTTTAAGGAACCTCCATACTATTCTCCATAGTGACTGCGTCAGTTTACATTCCTACCAATAGTGGAAGAGGGTTCCTTTTCTCCAGCCCTCTCCAGCATTTGTTGTTTGTATCTTTTCTGATGAGGCTCATTCTAACAGGTGTGGGGTGATACGTCGTAGTTTTGATTTGCATTTCTCTAATTAGTGACGTTGAGCACCTTTTCATGTGCTTCTTGGCCATCTCTATGTCTTCTTGGAAGGAATGTCTATTTAGATCTTCTGCCCATTTTTGTATTGGGTTGTTTGTTTTTTTAATATTGAGCTGCATGAGATGTTTATTTATATTGGAGGTTAATGCTTTGTCTGTTGATTCGTTTGCAAATATTTTCTCCTATTCTGAGGGTTGTCTTTCCGTCTTGTGTGTAGTTTCCTTTGTTTTGCAAAAGCTTTTACGTTTCATTAGGACCCATTTGTTTATTTTGTTTTTTATTCCATTACTCTAGGAGGTGCATCAAAATAGATCTTGTTCGCAACAGGGAGGGGATATGGAAACATATGTATATGTATAACTGATTAAATTTGTTATAAGGCAAAAAATTAAAAAAAAAAATAGATCTTGTTGTGGTTTATGTCCGAGAATTCTTCCTGTGTTTTCCTCTAAGTTTTATACTGTCCGGTCTTACATTAAGGTCTCTAATCCATTTTGAATTTATTTTTCTGTATGGTGTTAGGGAGTGTTCAAATTTCATTCTTTTACATGTAGCTGTCTAGTTTTCCCAGCACCACTGATTGAAGAGACTGTCTTTTATCCATTGTATAGTCTTGCCTCCTTTGTCATAGATTAGTTGGCCATAGGTGTGTAGGTTTATCTCTGGGCTTTCTTTTTTTTTTTTCTTTTACACCTTTATTGGTGTATAATTGCTTTACAAGGGTGTGTTAGTTTCTGCTGTATAACAAAGTGAATCAGCTATACATATACAAATATCACACTGTTGTTGTTTTCTGAGAGACACTCTAGGTCAAGTGATGGTCACCCGAATCGTCCTGGGGGCCCGTTGACCCTGGTTGTCTCTCTGGAGGTTGGGGTTGGAGGGCCTCCTCACTCGAGGTCAGTGTGTCCACGGATGGATCCCTGCAACTTCAGGGCATGGTGGGTGGTTAGGATCACCACGTGGGGTCCTTTTCCCTTAGCGGGGAGCTGACCTTGCAGGCTGCTGATTTCCAGGTTTTTAGATACCCCCAGTATCCTGGCCGGATGGGGCGGCGGGCCAAGCCCTTGGTGACCGTAGCTTCTCCTACCTGGATGGCATATTTGAGTTGTTACAGTTCAAGTGGTCCCAGTGTTTGCACTAAGGCTCCAAGGGCGATTCACCTTCGACCGAGAATGTAAAAGTGAAAGGGTTTAGCTAAATTAGGGAGTTCCAGGGCAAGGGTCTGAAGTGACGGCTCTTTCCATTGTTGAAAGGCTGCTTCTGGATTCTATTCAAAAGGATCATCATCTTTTCGTGTCAGTGTTTCTTATAGAGGCCCAGCTATTAGACTGTAGTTAG
The DNA here is from genome assembly GCF_964341445.2 of Mesoplodon mirus. Lineage (NCBI taxonomy): Eukaryota > Metazoa > Chordata > Mammalia > Artiodactyla > Ziphiidae > Mesoplodon > Mesoplodon mirus. The sequence goes on along the minus strand of NC_138987.1, from coordinate 102,676,628 downwards.
GGATCCAGATGCAGCAAACCGCGGCCTCCCCAGGAACCCCTAAGCTGTCTTCTGGTTTTAGAAGGGGTAAGGCTGCAAATGGCTTCTTCCCTTTCCTGGGATGGGCTTTGCCGACCTTCTGTGAGAATGAAGGCCAGGCAGGTTACCTTAGTCTGAGATATTTGAGCCTTTTTCTTGGACACCTTCTATCCTTTCTTGGCTAGGCAGTTCAGAGGCCTCCTTAGTAGGGCTGGCGAGCAGAATGTGGTCTGCATATTGAAGGAAGGTTCCCTTCTCCAGAGGTAGATCTTTTAGGTTTTAGTTAAGTTTCCCCAAAGACGGTGTGGGAATTTTTGAACCCTTGGGGCAGGACGGCCCCCAGCAGTATTGTCTTCGTTGTATGTTGAGTCCTGCCAATCACAAGCCAAAATTTCTTGTGACTTTGGGACTAATGGAATACAGAAGAAGGCATCATCTAAGTCTAATACAGAATACCATGTCCTGGTGGATGGTAGAATGACCAGCAGGGTGTAGGAATTAGGAACTACTGGATGTATATTCTTGGTGGCTTCACTGACTGTCCTGACGTTCCTTACCAGGTACCCAGCAGCCCTCGGGGCTCTCGTGGTCAGGGCCCTTCCAGGATATGGAGTTCACCTGGGCAGTTACCCAGCAGCTCACGGGGCTCTCGTGGTCAGGCCCCTCCCAGGATATGGAGCTCATCTGGACAGGTGCCCAGCAGCCCACGGGGCTCTCGTGGTCAGGCCCCTACGTGGGTATGGAGCTCACCTGGGCAAGCACCCAGCAAGTCTGGGCATACAGGAACCATGCACATAGCCCGCATTGCGGAGCGCCCCCAGCCCACCTGTCGGTTGAGCTGACACAGAGCACCTCAGAGCAGGACTTGAACTAAGAAACAGCAGCTCCGACAGGTCTGTGACCCTGGGCATCACTCTGTGCAGCCTCCCTCTGCCTGGTCTTCCAGAGGCTTCCACTGCAGCCGGGGCACCAGGCCTCTGTCTCCACCCGCCACCCCTCCTCTCCCTGACTCCTGGGTTCCTCTCATTAGGAGAGGGTCTTCTTGAAGTTGTCTCCCACTCATGCGCCAGATAAAATGATTAGAAAACAAGCCAGGGCTGCAGCCCCTTGTCTCTCCTGACTCTCAGGAGCCCACACCTGTTCCTTGTACGTGGCCGGTGCAGCAAGGTCCATTTTCTGCAAATGTGAGCTGCTGAGGGGTGAGGATTGGCTGACCCGGCGGGCCAGCCCTCCCCAGGTGTGCCTGGGTTGAGGTCAATATAAACACCGTTCCAGGCAGCAAGAGCCCCTGCAGCTGTGCCTGACGCCATATCCTCTGCCCCGTCAGCAGTGTCGGGGCTGGGCTGGTGGGAGGGAGTGAGGGGCCGTGGCTTTTTAGTTGGCCCGGTGTGAGTGGGGCTCTGCTGGACTTTCTGCAGGAGTTGCCAGGCTGCCACCTGCTGAAGAAGAGGATGTGTCACCCATACCTGCTGCTGGAATTGCTCGCCGGGCAGAGGTGAGGAAGGAAAAAAGCAGTGGGGACCGGGCCAGGAGGGGTATCTCAGGCAGGGAAGTGGAAAGCTTCCAGAAGAGCGTCTGGGGCCAGGACCATCCTGGCTGGCCTGCCGGCACCAAGTCGGCCTGCGTGCTGTCGCTGGTGTGGCTCCACGGCCCTTCCTGTAGGCTTTCAAGTCCTTGCACACATTCAGGTGTTTTACCTGGGAAGGGTGGGAACAGTTCAGCAGCAGCTGGCCTGGGGCTCAGTTCGCGTTTACTCACAGACGCCTCGGCACGGTCCCCCAGCTTTGCCATGAGGACGCTCCTTGCAGGGGGGCTGCTGGCTGCATGGGAGACGATTCCCCACCTGTGGCCAACTTCAGAATTGTTTACCACTGGAGCAAGTGCCCTGGTAGGGATTTCCTCTGTAGAACTGGTGGGTTCTGATTTGTTTTCCTTTTTTCTTTTTTGGTTCAAGGTAGGTTTTATTCCTATTTTTTGTATTTATAGATATAAGCATGGAAATAATTGATTCATATAAATACACCTTTGGGAAGGGAGGAACTTCTTTTTCTGTTTTATTTTTTAAATTGTATTTATTTTTTTTAATTTTTGAATTTTATTTTTTTATACAGCAGGTTCTTATTGGTTATCTATTTTATACATATAAATGTATACATGTCAATCCCAATCTCCCAATTCATCCCACCACCACCCCTCCACGGCTTTCTCCCCTTGGTGTCCATACGTTTGTTCTCTATCTCTGTGTCTCTATTTCTGCCCTGCAAACCGGTTCATCTGTACCATTTTTCTAGGTTCCACATACATGCAGTAATATACAATACTTGATTTTCTCTTTCTGACTTACTTCACTCCGTATGACAGTCTCTGGATCCATCGACGTCTCTACAAATGACCCAATTTCCTTCCTTTTTATGGCTGAGAAACATTCCATTTTATACATGTACCACATCTTTATCCGTTCGTCTGTCTGTGGGCATTTAGGTGGCTTCGATTACCTGGCTATTGTAAATAGTGCTGCAATGAACATTGTGGTGAATGTTTCTGTTTGATTTATGGTTTTCTCTGGGTATATACCCAGTAGTGGCATTGCTGGATCATATGGTAATTCTATTCTTAGATTTTTAAGGCACCTCCATACTATTCTCCATAGTGACTGCATCAGTTTACATTCCCGCCAGTAGTGGAAGAGGGTTCCTTTTCTCCAGCCCTCTCCAGCTTTTGTTGTTTGTAGATTTTCTGGTGAGGCTCATTCTGACAGGTGTGAGGTGATACCTCGTAGTTTTGATTTGCATTTCTCTAATTTGTGATGTTGAGCACCTTTTCATGTGCTTCTTGGCCATCTCTATGTCTTCTTGGAAGAAATGTCTATTTAGATCTTCTGCCCATTTTTGTATTGGGTTGTTTGTTTTTTTAATATTGAGCTGCATGAGATGTTTATTTATATTGGAGATTAATCCTTTGTCTGTTGATTCGTTTGCAAATATTTTCTCCTGAGGGTTGTCTTTTCGTCTTGTGTGTAGTTTCCTTTGTTTTGCAAACGCTTTTACGTTTCATTAGGACCCATTTGTTTATTTTGTTTTTTATTCCATTACTCTAGGAGATGCATCAAAAAAGATCTTGGTTTGGTTTATGTCCAATAATTCTTCTTATGTTTTCCTCTAAGTTTTATACTGTCCGGTCTTACATTAAGGTCCCTAATGCATTTTGAATTTATTTTTGTGTATGGTGTTAGGGAGTTTTCAAATTTTCTCTTCTTTTCTCTTTCTACACTTTCTGTGTAGGAAAGGCTCTGCGTCCATCCACCTCACTACAAATAGCTCAGTTTTGTTTCTTTTTATGGCTGAGTAAAATTCCATTGTATATATGTGCCAGTTCTCCTTTATCCATTCATCTGTTGACGGACACTTATGTTGTTTCCATTTCCTGGCCATTGTAAATAGAGCTGCAATGAACATTGTTGTACATAACTGTTTTTGAATTATGGTTTTCTCAGGGTAAATGCACAGTAGTTGGATTCCTGGGTGGTATGGTACTTCTATTGTTAGTTTGAATTGCAGTCTTGTTCCTATACTCCATAAATTTTGGTGCTTTTTGTTTCCAATTTTGTTTGCTTTAAGATTTCCTTTAAATTTCCCTTTTGATTTATTCCTGTCTGCACTGGCTATTCATGAGCTTATTCAATTTCTAGGTGTTCTTGAATTTTCAGTTATTCTTTTTAATATTGAATTTCAGTTTCATACCATTGTGGTTGGAAGTGATCCTTGATATGATTTCAGTATTCTTGGGTTTTTGATGACTTGTTTTGTGGCTTAATATAGGATCTACCCTAGGCAGTGTTGTATGTGTACTTAAGAACAATGGAAAGTTTGCTGCTGTTGAGTGGAATATACTGTAGATGTATGTTAGGTTCATTTGCTATCAAGTGTGTGTTCAAGTTCAGTCTTTCCTGATTGATATTTTGTCCGGATGATCTATACAGTATTGAAAGTTGGATATTGATGTTTCTTACCATTATTTCATTTCTTCACATGTTCCCCTTCACGTGGGTTAATATATTCTTTATATGTTGAGAGGCTGCAAAGCTGGATACATACATATTTATAATTGTCATGATTTCTTTTTTTTTTTTTTTTTTTGCGGTATGCGGGCCTCTCACTGTTGTGGCCTCTCCCGTTGCGGAGCACAGGCTCCGGATGCGCAGGCCCAGCGGCCATGGCTCACGGGCCCAGCCGCTCCGCGGCATATGGGATCCTCCCAGACCGGGACACGAACCCGTATCCCCTGCATCGGCAGGCGGACTCTCAACCACTGCGCCACCAGGGAGGCCCTTGTCATGATTTCTTGATGAATTAATCCATTTATCATTATATGATAACCTACTTTCCTTTGAGAGGTTTGACTTCAAGTCTTTTTTACCTCATAATAGACCAGTTAGGCAAGTATCATTTTCATGGAGTATTTTTTTTCCAATCATTCAATTTTATGCTATATATGGATTAGAAGTTAACATGAATCTCTTGTACACAGTATAATTGAACTTTCTTTAATCCGTTAAGCCCCCCTATGGATTATTTAAATTGAAGTATAGTTGATTTACAATATTACATTAGTCTCAGGGGAACAACATATGGATTGAATATTTTTATAGGTCATGCTCCACTAAAGTGATTACAAAATAATGGCTGTATTTCCCTGTATTGTACTATATATCCTTGTTTGTTTATTTCATACATAGGGATATTGGATTTAGAGAAACTACTGTCTTTCCCTCCTGCCTTCTCTCACCCCACCAGTAACCACTAATTTGTTCTCTGTGAGTCTATTTCTGTTTTGTTATATACATTCCTTTCTTGCCTTTTTAGCTTCTACAGAGAAGTGAGAACAGAGAGTATTTGTCTTTCTCTAATTTATTTAAGTAGGTATAAATATTTTAGGCCTATCCACATTGTTGCAAATCGCAGAATTTGATCCTTTTTAATGGCTGAGTAATAGTCTATTGTGTATACATACCACATCTTCTTTATCCACTTATCTGTTGATGGACATTCAGTTTGCTTCCATATGTTGGCAATTGTAAATAATGCTGCTATGAACACTGGGATGCATGCATCTTGTCAAATTGGTGTCTTCATTTTCTTTGGACCTATACCAAGCAGTGGAATTGTTGGCTAATATGATAGTTCTACTTGTAGCTTTTCTCAGGACCTCCATATTCTTTTCATAGTGGTTGTACCAATTTACAATCCCACCAGCAGTGTACTAGAATTCCCTTCTCCATGTCATGAACAACATTTCATATTTGTAGACTTTGGAATAATAGCCACGTTGAGAGGTGTGACCTGATGTCTCATTATGGGTTTTCTTGTGGGTCATTCATTAAATTTAATTTACAAAAGAAGGTGATAGGCTGGATGTGATCTCCAGGTTTGGTTTGCTAATGCCTGGTATAGGTTTATTTGGGGAGAATTAATACCTTTACAATGTTATTTATTGCTTACATTTTTCAGGTTGACATTTAATGATTGGTAACAGATTTAAAAATTTTTCTCACTGAAGGATATCTGAAGTCTGTTGGTTTGTTTCTGTTTTATAAATTTGTTCATTTCTATCATTTTTTAGACTCCACTATAAGTGTTATCATATGATATTTGTCTTTTTCTATCTGAATTACTTCCCTTAGAATGAAATAATGCCATTTGCAGCAACAGGAATGGACCTAGAGATGATCATCCTTTTTCATTTCTCAGTAATATTTGATTGTGTACATGTACCACTTCTTCATTATCCTTTCATCTGTTGATGGACATTTTGGTTGCATCCATGTCTTGGCTATTGTAAATAGTGCTTCAGTGCATGTTTGGGTTTGGGTGCATTTGTCTTTTTGAATTCTGGCTTTCTGCAGATGTAAGCCCAGAAGTAGGACTGCTGGGTGATATGGTAGCTCTATTTTTACATTTTAAAGGTATCTGCATAGTCTGCTTTATAGTGGCTGTTACCAGCTTACATGTCACCAACAGCATAGCAGGGTTCCCTTTTCTCCATGTCCTCTCCAGCATTTATGGTTTGTAAACTTTTTGATGATGGCCATTCTGACTGTGCGAGGTGATACCTTGTTGTAGTTTTGACTTTCATGTGTCTAGTAATTCGAGATTTTGAGCATCTTTGCATGTGTTTTTTTAAACACTGTGAGAAAAAGTTACAGTTGACATAGGTTTTTTGAAAGTCTGACTATTTTGAATTTTTGTTCGATAACTACCACAGGACATTTGTTAAGGGCAGGTGTCATTTACCCCCTGGCAGTCCTTGTGACTATGAAGTGCCCATAAGCACATGTTTTAAAGTTGCTGTTGTGGAAATGGGCACAGGTGGTAGGATTTCCTTCATGCCCCTCTCTGGTTACTTGGGTAACCAGACCCACTGTGGAAGACAGGCTCCTCGATTGTAAATTAGTGTGGTCTGTGGCAGAACAAACACCCCAAATCTTCTGTTTTGTTACTTGTTTTTGTTTTAATTTTTCTTTTTTATTGGAATAAAGTTGATTTAAAATATTCTGTTTGTGGTAGGTTTACAGAATCTTGTTCAGTTATGTATATTCATATGTCTGTTTGTCTTCAGATTATTTTTCCATATAGGTTATTAGAGAGTGTTGAGTAGACTTCCCTTTGTTATACAGTAGGTCCTTGTTGATAATCTATTTTATATGTATTAGTGTGTAAATATTTTTCCCAGCCTCCTGATTTATTCCTTCCGCCCACCTTTCTCATTGGGTAACCATAAGTTTGTTTTCTAAGTCTGTGAGTCTGTTTCTCTCTCTTTTATTTTATTTGTTTGGCTGTACTGCGAGGCATGCATGATATTAGTTCTCCCAACACCAGGGATCCAACCCATGCCCTCTGAAGTGGAAGCTCGGATTCTTAACCATTGGACCACCTGGAAAGTCCCTGTTTCTCTCTTGTAAATTAGTTCATTGCTATCAGTTGTTAAATTTCAGCTATAAGTAGTATCATCTGATATTTGACTTTCTCTTTCTGACTTACTTCACTTAGTATGATTATCTCTAATTCTATGCATGATGCTGCAAATGGCATTCCTTCATTCTTTTTCATTTCTGAGTAATATTTCACTGTGAACATGTACCACTTCTTTATCCATCCATCTGCTGATGGATATTTTGGTTGCTTCCATGTCTTAGACATTGTAAATTGTTCTGCAGTACACATATGGTTGCATGTGTGTTTTCCAATTCTGGTTTTCTCCTGTTATACGCCTGGGAGTGGGACTGCTGGATCATATGTTACCTCTAATTTTACCTTGTAAAGGCACCTCCATACTGTTATTTACAGTGGCTGTTACCATGTTAGATCCCAACAGCAGCATAGGAGGGTTCCCTTTTTTCTACAACCTCTCAAGCATTTATTGTTTGTAGACTTTTTGATGATAGCTATTCTTACTCATGTGAAGTGATCCGTCATTGTGGTTTTGATTTCCATGATGCTAATAATACAGGAATTAGAGCATCTTTTCAAGTGCTTTTCTTTTAAACAGTGTAAAATTTACCTATTGAAATTGGATCTTGAGGTCTATTCCTTTGCAATTTATTTTGCTTACCTATCCCTGGACATTTCCTGATTGTGGGTGTCATTTACAGCCCAACGGTCCTTGTGCATATTAAGTACCCATAAGCATTGTTTTTAAAGTTGAAGTTGCAAGAAAGGGAAACAAGGCAGCGGAATTTATTCATACTCAACTTGATTGCTAGGGAAAACAGAGTCTTAGTGGAATTCCTCTTCCTAGGTTATAAATTGGAGTGTAAAGTGCCAGGACAAATACCCAAAATCTTGTGTCACATTGCTTCTTGTTTAATTTAATTTTTATTTCTTATCAGAGTAAATTTGATTACAATGTTGGGTTTGTTCTAGGTGTACAGTATCTGGTTCATTCATACATATACATATATACATATATCTAATCAGGTTTAGATTCTTTCCCAAGTTGGTCATTAGAGAGAGTTGAGTAGACCTCCCTTGGCATCCAGTAGGTCCTTCTTGATTATATATTTTATATGAATTATTAAATGCATGTTAACCCTAACATCCTAATTTTTCCATTCCTTTCACCTTTTTCAAAGTCTGTATGGGTCTTTCTCAGTGGACATATGTTCATGGATATCAATTTTTAGATAACACTAGTAAATGATATCATTGGATATTTGCCTTTCTTTTTTTTTTTTTTTTTTGTGGTATGCGGGCTTCTCACTGCTGTGGCCTCTCCCATTGCAGAGCACAGGCTCCGCACGCGCAGGCTCAGCGGCCATGGCTCACGGGCCCAGCTGCTCCGCGGCATGTGGGATCTTCCCAGAGCGGGGCGCGAACCCACGTTCCCTGAATCGGCAGGCGGACTCTCAATCACTGCGCCACCAGGGAAGCCCTTGCCTTTCTTTTTGTGACTTACTTTACGTAGTATGATTACCCCTAGGTTCATCAGTGGTGCTGCCAAAGGCATTGTTTCATCTTTTCCATGGCTAATATTTGATTGTGTACATGTACCACTTCTTTGTCCATTCATCTGTACTTGGACATTTTGCTTGCATCCATGTCTGGCTATTTTAAGTATCGCTGAAGAACACTTTTGGGTACCTGTGTCTTTCTGAATTCTGGTGTTCTCGGGTTACAGGCCCATTAGTGGTTTGGCAGGATCACATAGTAGCCCAATTGTTACCTTTATAAGGCACCTTCATTCTGTTCTGATTAGTGGCTGTTACCAGTTTACATCCCAGCAACACATAGGAGTGTATCCATTCTTGGAAACCCATTCATCATTTATTGTTTGCAGACACTTTTCTCTGATGGCCATTCGGACTATTGTGAGGTAATACCTTTTCATAGTTTAAATTTGCATGTCCCTAATAATTCTTGATGTTGAACATTTTTTCATGCCCTTAAAAAAAACACTGTGAGGAAATTTATCTCTTGAAATTGTCTTCTCCAGATTTTCTACTGTTTTGCATATTAATGTCCATTCCTGACCGCAGGATATTTTTTGAAGGCAGGTGTCATTTAAAGCCCTGCAGTCCTTGTGACTATTAAGTGACCAAGAGCACTGGGATTAAAGCTGTTGTTGCGGGAATTGGCCACAAGGCGGCAGATTTCTACATTCCTAGCTTTGGTTACAGGGGCAGGAGAGCCTTCCTGGAAGTTGTGTTCCTAGGTTGCAAATTGTAGTGGAATGTTCCAGGACAAACTCCGTAAAGCTTATGTCTCCTACTTATGTTTGTTTTTTAAATTTGTTTTTTATTGGAGTAAATTTTTTAAAAACTAGATTCTTATTCTATCTACAATTTCCCCTTTCTTCTTTGCCTTTAATATTTATTTATTTATTTTTGGCTGTGTTGGGTCTTCGTTTCTGTGTGAGGGCTTTCTCTTGTTGTGGCAAGCGGGGGCCTCTCACTATCACAGCCTCTCTTTTTGCGGAGCACAGGCTCCAGACACGCAGTCTCACTAGTTGTGGCTCACGGGCCTAGTTGCTCCGCGGCATGTGGGAACCTCCCAGACCAGGGCTCGGACCAGTGTCCCCTGCATTGGCAGGCAGATTCTCAACCACTGCACCACCAGGGAAACCCCTGTCCGAGTGAATTTTATTAGCGTGTTGTGATTCTCTGGATGTACCGATTCTGAGCAGTTTTTCATACATATATCTGTTTATCTTTGGATCCTGTTACCATGTACGTTATTACAGTGTTGAGTAGACCTCCCTTGGTATTTGGTAGGTGTTTGGTGATTATATAATTTATATGTATTAGTGATTCTATAATTTATATAATTTATATATTATAAGTTTATATACATATAACATACATTAGTGTATGTATGTTAACACCATAATCCTAATTTATCCATCCTCCCCCCTTTCATTTTGGTTAACCATTAGTTTGCTTTATACGTCTCTCAGTGTCTTTTCCTTTGGAAATACATTCATTGGAAGGAATCTTAAGATAACACCTATAACTTATATCATAGGATATATATCATACACTTTTGACTTAACGTAATATGATTATTTCTAGAGTCACCTGTAGTCATGAAAACGGCATTGTTAATTTTTTTCAAAAGCTAATCTTCCATTAGGTACATGTACCATTTGTTCTTTGTCCATTCATCTGTTGATTGACATTTTCGCTGCTTCCATGTCTTGGCTAATTTGAATATTGCTTCAGTACATCTTTGTCAGCCTCTGTCTTCTCGATTCAGCTCTTAGGTGATAGGCCTAGTGGTGGGCCTGCTGGATGGAATGGCATCTCAAATTTTACTTTTAAACACAGCTCCTTTCTGTTCTCATTAATGGCTGTTACCACTTTACATCTCACCAGCAGCTAGAGGGTACACAGTACTCTAAAACCCCTTCAGCATTTATTATTTGTAGGTTCATTTTTTTTGAAACGTTATTATTTGAAACCTTTTTGTAGGTTCGATTTTCATGAGTCTCATAATTCCTGATGTTGAGGTTTTTTCCATTTTCCTTTTTTTTTGAAAAACAGTGAGTAAAACTTACCTCTTCATACTATCTCCTTGAAAATTTTGCCAGTTTTGAATTTTTTTGTCCATTCCCTACCTCAGCACAATCTTTGAGGGCAGGTGTCCTTTACAGTCTTGTGTCCTTGTTAATGTTAAGTGACCGTTAGCTGTGGGTTTAAAGCTGCTCTTGTGGGAAATGGCCACAAGGCAGCATTTCTACATTTCCAACTCGAGGATTTTTGTCAGCAGAGCCTTCCTGGAAATCCTGTTAGTAGGCTGCAAGTTAGACTGGAATGTGCCAGGGCAAACCCCCGATAGCTTATATCTCCTTACTTCTTGTTTGTTATTTAAATTTAATTTTTATTAATTATCTGAGCAAATTTGATAAAAATGTTGTTTGTTTTAGGTGTACAAAATCTGATTCATTATATCTATGTATCTAATTATTCATCTTTGGATCCTTTCCCGTGTAGGTTATTAGAGAGTGTTGAGTACACCTCTCTTGGTATTCCATAATTATTTTGTGACATATATTTCATATGTGTTAGTACCTGTCTGTTAACACCATATCCTAATTCATCCATTCCTTACACTTTTCCATTTGGTTAAACATAATTTTGTTTTCTTAATCCATGCGTGTCCTCCTCTTGGAAATAATTTCATGGGTATCAATTTTTAGGTAACACCTATAACCGATATCATAGATTATCTGTTTTTCGGTTTCTTCCTTACTTCAAACTGGGTGTTTATCTGTAAGTCCTTCTATGGTGGTGCAAACGGTACTGTTTCATTGTTTTCCATGCCTAATATTGCATTGTGTACATGTACACTTCTTTGTGCATTTTTCTGTTGCTGGACATTTTGGTTTCTTCCACGTCTTGGCTATGTTAAATGATGCTGCAGCACAGGATTGCCAGCCTGTGTCTTTTTGATTCTGGTCTACTCAGGTGATAGGTGTACGAAAGCTCCTACCAGATAATATGGTAGCTCAATTTTGACCTGTAAATGTACCTCCATTCTGTTCTCACTACTGGCTGTTACAAGGTTACATCCCACCAGCAGCTAGCGGGTATGCAGTTCTCTAAAACCACTTCAGCATTTATTCTTTGTAGAGATTTTTTGTGATGATCATTCTGACGCCTGTGAGGTGAACCGTTTTGTAGACGGGATTTTCATGATTTATTAATTCCTGATGTTGAGCCTTTTTCCATGACCTTTTTTTAAAAAAAAACAAAAAAGAAACAGAAAGACAGAAGACAAAATGTGTGTAAAATATGCCTCTTGAAATTGGCTTTTTGAAATATGCACGACTTGTGACTTTTTTGCTCGATTTACGACCCAATGATTTGTTTTGAGGGCACGTGTCATTTACAGGCCTGCAATTATTTTGAATATCAAGTCACCATTAGCGCTGGATTTAGAGCTGCTGTTGTGTGAAACGGCCACAAGGCAGGAGCAGTTCTCCTTTACCAAATCTGGTTACTAGGGTAACAGAGCCTCAATGGAAGTCGTGTTCTAGGTCGTAAATTAGAATGGAATGTGCCAGGAAAGAGCCCCTTAAGTTTATGTCTCACTACTTCTTATTCTTTTTTTTTTATTTAATTTTTATTTTTTATCACAGCAAATTTGATTACAATGTTTTGCTTGTTCTAGGTGTGCAAGATGTTGTTCTTTTACACATATACATATATGTATTCTTCTTCGGATCCTTTTCCCATGTAGGTTATGACAGAATGTTGAGTAGTCTTCTCTTGGTATTCTGTAGGTCTTTGCTGATTATATACTTCCCCTGTGTTTGTATATCTCTGTTAACCCAGTAACCAAATGTATCCAATCCTCACCCCTTTCCATTGGTGAAACATAAGTTTGTTTAATGAATCTGTGATTGCCTCTCCCTGTGGAAATATCTTCACTGGTAACAATTTTTAGGTAACACCTATAAGTGATATCACAGGATATGTGTCTTTCGCTTTCTGACTTACTACAAGTTTCGTGATCACCTCTAGACTCATCTACGTTGCTCGAAATGGCATTGTGTCATTTTTTTCCTTGGTTAATATTCCTTCTGTACATGGACCAGTTCTTCTTTGTCCACTCATCTGTTGATGGACTTTTGGGTTGCTTCCATGTCTTGGCTATTGTAATACAGCTGCAGTGCAGATTTGCCTGCCTGTGTCTTTCCAATTATGTCTTCTTAGTTTTTATGCCCAGGAGTGGGATGGCTTGATTATATGGTAGCAAAATGTTTACCATGTAAAGACACCTCGATTCTGCTCTCATTAGTGGCTCTTACCAGGTCACGTCCCACTTAAAGTTGAGGGTGTGCACTTCTCCACAAACCCTTCAGCATTTATTGCTTGTAGTTTTTTACTGAAGTTTATTCTGACTGGTGTGAGCTGGTACCTGTTTGTCGTTGGATTTGCATGTGTCTCATAATTCCTTGAAATTGAGCTTTCAGGAATGTCTTTTTTTTCTTAAAACTGTGAGTACATCTTACCTGTTCATATTGTTTTCTTGAAGTATGTGCCACATTTTGAAATATTTTGGCCATTACTTCCCTGAAGACATTTTGAGGGCAGGTTTCATTTATAGCCCAACAGTACTTGTGCATATGAAATGACCCTTAGCACAGGTTTTAAAGCTGCTGTTGCAGGTAACGGGCAGAGGGCGGCAGCATTTCTGCTTTTCCCACTCTGGTAACTAGGGTAACAGGCCTTCCTGCCAGTGGTTTGCCTCGGTTATATATTAGAGAGGAATGTGCCCGGATAAAAGCCCAAATGCTGATATCTCCTTACTTATGTTTGTTTTTTGAATTGAATTTATATTTTTTATTGGAGTCATATTCCGTTGTGTACATGGACCACTTCTTCTTTGTGCATTCCTCCGTTGATGGACATTTTCGTTGCTTCCAGGTGTTGGCTATGGTAAATATTGCCGGAGTGCACGATTGCCAGCCTGTGTCTTTTTGATTCTCATCCTCTCAGGCGATAGGCCCGGCAGTCGGTATGCTTGATTGAATGGTAGCTCAATATTTACCTTTTCAAGCAATATCGTTTGTGTTTTCATTACTGGCTCTTACCATGCCCCACTTTGAACCGAGGTTATGCATTTCTCCACAACCCTTTCAGAATTTATCGTTGCAGAATTTTTGCTGATGGCCATTCTGACTAGTGTGATATGGTAGTTTTTTTTAATTTGGATTTGCATGTCTTTAATAATTCCTAATGTTCATCATTTCACCACACGTTTTTTTATTTCTCTTAAACAAAAAACAGAAAAATACAGTGAGTACAATAAACCTCATGAAATTTTCTTACAGGAAGGTTGCCCTCTTTTGAATGTTTTGCTCGATTTCCAACCCCAGGATGTTTCTGGTGTGCAGGTATCATGTACAGGCCTGCAATGGGTGTGAATATTTAGTGATCATTAGCACTGGGTTTAAAGCTGCTGTTGTGGGAAACGGCCACAAGTCGGCAGCATTTCTCCATTCGCAAATCTGCTTACTAGGGCAGCAGAGCCTCTTTAGAAGTCCTGTTACCAGGTTGTAAATTAGAATGGAATGTGCCAGTTAAAAAACACCGTGAGTATATGTCACAGTATTTCATGTTCATTGTTTTAAGTTTTTCAATAGGGGTAATGATTAGAATATTGGTTGCCCAAGGTATACACAATCTGAGTAATTTGTACAAGTATATATATATATATATATATATATATATATATATATATATAAATGTACAGATCCTCTTCTCATGTAAATTACTGTAGAGTGTACCGTAGACCTCCCTTGCTATATGGTCGGTCTTTTTGATATATGTATTTAATAGGTATTTGTACACGAATGGCAATGCTAATCTTACTTTACCCATTTCCCCCACCTTGCCTTTTAGATAAGCATAGTATGTTGTGTGAGTGTCTGTCTCTGTGGAAGTATGTTCATTTGAGTCCGTTGTTAGATAATACCTATAAGTGATATCATAGTATGTGTGTTTTGCTTTCTGACTTACCTCATGTTCTGTGATTATCTCTAGGCTCATCTATGATGCCTCAAAGAGCAGTGTTTCATTGTTTTCCATGGCTAATGTTCCATTGTGTACATGGACCACTTCTTCTTTATCCATTCATCTGTTGATGGACATTTTGCTTGCTTCTGTGTCTTGGCTATTGGGAAAATTCCTGCAGTTCAACTGTTGCAGCCTGTGCATTCTCCAGTCTGGTCTTCTCAGGGAAGAGGCTCGGCGGTGGGCCTGCTGGATGGAATGGTGGCTCAATTTTTACTTTGAAACGCAGCTCCAATCTGTTCTCATTATTGACTGTTACCACTTTACATCTCACCTGCAGCTAGAGGGTACACAGTTCTCTAAAACCCCTTCAGCATTTATTGTTTGTAGACCTTTTGCTGATGGTAGTTGACTAGCGTGAGTTGAAACCTTTTTGTAGGGTCGAGTAGCATGAGTCTTAGAATTCCTGATGTTGAGCTTTTATCCATTTCCCTTATTTAGTAAAACAGTGAGTAAAACTTACCTCTTCTTACTATCTCCTTGAAAATTTTGCTAGTTTTGAATTTATTTGTCCATTGCCTACCTCAGCACAATGCTTGTGGGTAGGTTTCATTTACAGCCCTGTGTCCTTGTGAATGTAAAGTGACCTTTAGCTCTGGGTTGACAGCCGCTCTTGCGGGAAACGGCCACAAGGCGGCAGCACTTCTATATTTCCAACTCGAGGTTTTTGGGCAACAGAGCCTTCCTGGAAATCCTGTTAGTAGGCTGCAAGTTAGACTGGAATGTGCCAGGGCAAATCCCTAAGAGCTTATATCTCCTTCTAATTTGTTATTTAAATTTACTTTTTATTATCAGAGCAAATTTGATAAAAATGTTGTTTCTATTAGGAGTAGAAAATCTGATTCATTATATCTATGTATCTAACTATTGGTATTTGGATCCTTTCCTGTGTACTTTATTAGAGAGTGTTGAGTACACCTCTCTTGGTATTCCATAGTTATTTTGTGACATATATTTCATATGTGTTAGTACATGTCTGTTAACCCCCATATCCTAATTCATCCATTCCTTACACTTTTCCATTTGGTTAAACATAATTTTGTTTTCTTAATCCATGTGCGTCCTCCTCTTGGAAATAATTACATGGGTATCAATTTTTAGGTAACACCTATAATTGATATAATAGATTATCTGTTTTTCAGTTTCTTCCTTACTTCAAGTTGGGTGATTTACCTGTAGGTCCTTATAAGGTGGTGCAACCGTCACTGTTTCATTGTTTTCCATGACTAGTATTGCATTGTGTACCTGGACACTTCTTCTTTGTGCATTTTTCTGTTGCTGGACGTTTTGGTTCCTTCCACGTCTTGGCTATGTTAAATGATGTTGCAGTGCAGGATTGCCAGCCTGTGTCTTTTTGCTTCTGGTCTACTCAGGTGATAGGTGTATGAAAGGGCCTACCAGATAACATGGTAGCTCAGTTTTTACCTTTAAATGCACCTCCATTCTGTTCTCACTACTGGCTGTTACCAGGTTACATGCCACCAGAAGCTAGTGTCTATGCAGTTTTCTAAAACCCCTTCAGCATTTATTCTTTGTACAGCTTTTGGTGATGATCATTCTGACGGCTGTGAGGTGAACCTTTTGTATACTGGATTTTCATGGTTTATTAATTCCTGATGTTGAGCCTTTTTCCATGCCCTTTTTTTAAACAAAGAAGAAACAAACAAAATGTAAGAGAAGCCAAAATGTGCATAAAATATGCCTCTTGAAATTGTCATTTTGAAATATGCACACCTTTTGAGGTTTTTGCTCAATTTAGGACCCAAGGATTAGTTTTGAGGGCACGTGTCATTTACAGGCCTGCAATTATTTTGAATATCGAGTAACCATTAGTCCTGGGTTTAGAGCTGCTGTGGTGTGAAACGGCCACAAGGTGGGAGCAGTTCTCCTTTACCAAATCTGGTTACTAGGGTAACAGTATCAATGGAAGTCTTGTTCTAGGTTGTAAATTAGAATGGAATGTGCCAGGAAAGAGCCCCTTAAGCTTATGTCTCACTACTTCTTTTTCTTTTTTAAATTTAATTTTTATTTTTTATCACAGCAAGTTTGATTACAATGTTTTGCTTGCTCTAGGTGTGCAAGATGTCATTCTTTTACACATATACATATATGTATTCTTCTTCGGATCCTTTTCCCATGTAGGTTATGACAGAATGTTGAGTAGTCTTCTCTTGGTATTCTGTAGGTCTTTGCTGATTATATACTTCCCCTGTGTTTGTATATCTCTGTTAACCCCAGTAACCTAATGTATCCAATCCTTACACCTTTCCATTGGTGAAACATAAGTTTGTTTAATGAATCTGTGATTGCCTTTCTCTGTGGAAATATCTTCACTGGTATCAATTTTTAGGTAACACCTATAAGTGATATCATAAGATAGGTGTCTTTCGCTTTCTGACTTACTACAAGTTGCGTGATCACCTCTAGACTCATCTACGGTGCTCCAAATGGCATTCTGTCATTTTTTCCTTGGCTAATATTCCATCTGTACCTGTACCAGTTCTTGTTTGTCAACTCATCTGTTGATGGACTTCTTGGTTGCTTCCATGTCTCATCTGTTGATGGACTTCTTGGTTGCTTCCATGTCCTGGCTATTATAGTACGGTTGCAATGCAGATTTGCCTGCCTGTGTCTTTCCAATTTTGTCTTCTTAGGTTATAGGCCCAGGAGTGGGCCTGCTGGATCGTATGGTAGCCACATGTTTACCATGTAAAGGCACCTCCATTCTGCTCTCATTAGTGGCTCTTACCAGGTCATGTCCCACTTAGAGTTGATGGTATGCACTTCTCCACAAACCCTTCAGCATTTATTGCTTGTAGTTTTTTACTGAAGTTTATTCTGACTGGTGTGAGCTGGTACCTGTTTGTGGTTGGATTTGCATGCGTCTCATAACCCCTTGAAATTGACCTTTCAGGCATGTCCTTTTTTTCCTTAAAACTGTGAGTACAGCTTACCTCTTCAAATGGTTTTCTTGAAGTATGTGCCACATTTTGAAATATTTTGGCCATTACTTCCCTGAAGACATTTTGAGGGCAGGTTTCATTTACAGCCCAACAGTACTTGTGCATATGAAATGACCCTTAGCACAGGTTTTAAAGCTGCTCTTGCAGGTAACGGGCAGAGGGCGGCAGCATTTCTGCTTTTCCCACTCTGGTAACTAGGAAACAGACCTTCCTGCCAGTGGTTTTCCTCGGTTATATATTAGAGAGGAAAGTACCCGTATAAACCCCCAAATGCTGATGTCTCCTTACTTATGTTTGCTTTTAAATTGATTTTATGTTTTTTATTGGAGTCATATTCTGTTGTGTACATGGGCCACTTCTTTGTGCATTCCTCTGTTGATGGAGATTTTCATTGTTTCCAAGTGCTGGCTATGGTAAATATTTCCGGAGTGCAGGTTTGCCAGCCTGTGTCTTTTTGATTCTCATCCTCTCAGGCGATAAGCCCGGCAGTGGGTAGGCTTGTTTGAATGGTAGCTCAATATTTACCTTTTCAAGGAATATCGTTTGTGTTCTCATTACTGGCTCTTACCATGTCCCACTTGGAACCGAGGGTACGCATTTCTGCACAACCCCTTCAGCATTTATCGTTTGCAGAATTTTTGCTGATGGCCATTCTGACTGGTGTGAGCTGATGGGTTTTTGTAATTTGGATTTGCATGTCTTTAATAATTCCGAATGTTCATCATTTCGCCACACATTTTTTATTTCTCTTAAACAAAAAACAGAAACATACAGTGAGTACAATAAACCTCTTGAAATTGTCTTACAGGAAGGTTGCCCTCTTTTGAATTTCTTGGTCGGTTTTCGACCCCAGGATGTTTCTAGACTGCAGGTATCATTTACAGGCGTGCAATGAGTGTGAATATTTAGTGACCATTATCACTGGGTTTAAAGCTGCTGTTGTGGGAAACGGCCACAAGGCGGCAGCATTTCTCCATTCCCAAATCTGGTTAGTAAGGCAGCAGAGCCTTTTTAGAAGTCCTGTTCCCAGGTTGTAAATTAGAATGGAACGTGCCAGGAAAAAAACACCGTAAATATATGTCACAGTATTTCTTGTTCATTTTTTAAAGGTTTTTAATAGGGGTAATGTTTAGAATATTGATTGTCCAAGGTATACACAATCTGAGTAATTTGTACAAGCACATATATATATATATATATATATATATATATATATATATATATATATATATATATATATAAATGTACAGATCCTCTTCTCATGTAAATTACTGTAGAGTGTACCGTAGACCTCCCTTGCTATATGGTCGGTCTTTTTGATATATGTATTTCATAGGTATTTGTACACGAATGTCAACCCTAATCTTACTTTACCCATTTCCCCCACCTTTCCTTTTAGATAAGCATAGTATGTCGTCTAAGTCTGTGAGTGTCTTTCTCTGTGGACGTATGTTCATTTGAGTCCGTTGTGAGATAACGCCTATAAGTGATATCATAGTATGTGTGTTTTGCTTTCCGACTTACCTCATGTTCTGTGATTACCTCTAGGCTCATCTATGGTGCCTGAAAGAGCAGTGTTTCACTGTTTTCCATGGCTAACGTTCCATTGTGTACATGGACCACTTCTTCTTTATCCATTCATCTGTTGATGGACATTTTGCTTGCTTCCGTGTCTGGGCTATTGGGAAAATTCCTGCAGTGCAGCTGTTGCAGCCTGTGCCTTCTCGAGTCTGGTCTTCTCATGGGAGAGGCTCAGTGGTGGGCCTGCTGGATGGAATGGTGGCTCAATTTTTACTTTTAAATGCAGCTCCTTTCTGTTCTCATTTTTGGCTCTTTCCACTTTACATCTCACCAGCAGCTAGAGGGTACACAGTTCTCTAAAACCCCTTCAGCATTTATTGTTTGTAGACCTTTTGCTGATGGTAGTTGACTAGCGTGAGTTGAAACCTTCTTGTAGGTTCGTTTTGCATGAGTCTCATAGTTCCTGATGTTGAGCTTGTATCGATTTTCCTTTTTTTTTGCAAAAGAGGAGTAAAACTTACCTCTTCATACTCTCTCCTTGAAAATTTTGCTAGTTTTGAATTTTTTTGTCCATTCCCTACCTCAGCACAATTTTTGAGGGCAGGTGTCCTTTACAGCCCTGTGTCCTTGTGAATGTTGTGACCGTTAGCTGTGGGTTTAAGGCCGCTCTTCTGGAAAATGGCCTCAAGGAGGCAGCACTTCTACATTTCCTACTCGAGGTTTTTGGTTAACAGAGCCTTCCTGGAAATCCTGTTAGTAGGCTGCAAGTTAAGAGTGGAATGTGTCAGGGCATACCCCCAAGAGCTTATGTCTCCTTCTTGTTTGTTATTTAAATTAATTTTTATTAATTATCAGAACAAATTTGATAAAAATGTTTCTATTGGGTGTATAAAGTCTGATTCATTATATCTATGTATCTAACTATTCATCTTTGGATCCTTTCCCGTGTAGATGAGAGAGTTTTGATTACACCTCTCTTGGTACTCCATAGTTATTTTGTGACATATATTTCATATGTGTTAGTACATGTCTGTTAACCCCCATATCCTAATTCATCCATTCCTTACACTTTTCCATTTGGTTAAACATAATTTTGTTTTCTTAATCCATGTGTGTCCTCCGTCATGGGTATCAATTTTTGGGTAACATCTATAATTGATACCATAGATTATCTGTTTTTCGGTTCCTTCCTTACTTCAAGTTGGGTGATTTATCTGTAGGTCCTTATATGGTGGTGAAACCAGCACTGTTTCATTGTTTTCCATGCCTAATATTGCACTGTGTACATGGACACTTCTTCTTTGTGCATTTTTCTGTTGCTGGACATTTTGCTTTCTTCCACGTCTTGGCTATGTTAAATGATGCTGCAGTGCAGGATTGCCAGCCTGTGTCTTTTTGCTTCTGGTCTACTCAGGTGATAGGTGTATGAAAGGGCCTACCAGATAACATGGTAGCTCAGTTTTTACCTTTAAACGCACCTCCATTCTGTTCTCACTACTGGCTGTTACCAGGTTACATCCCACCAGAAGCTAGTGTCTATGCAGTTCTCTAAAACCCCTTCAGCGTTTATTCTTTGTACAGTTTTTTGGTGATATCATTCTGACGGCTGTGAGGTGAACCTTTTTGTAGACTGGATTTTCATGGTTTATTAATTCCTGATGTTGAGCCTTTTTCCATGCCCTTTTTTTAAACAAAAAAGAAACAAACGAAAAGTAAGAGAAGCCAAAATGTGCATAAAATATGCCTCTTGAAATTGTCATTTTGAAATATGCACGTCCTTTGAGTTTTTTGCTCGATTTACAAGCCAAGGGTTTGTTTTGAGGGCACGTGTCAATTACAGGCCTGCAATTATTTTGAATATCAAGTAATCATTAGCCCTGGGTTTAGAGCTGCTGTTGTGTGAAACGGCCACAAGGCGGGAGCAGTTCTCCTTTACCAAATCTGGTTACTAGGGTAACAGAGCCTCAATGGAAGTCGTGTTCTAGGTCGTAAATTAGAATGGAATGTGCCAGGAAAGAGCCCCTTAAGTTTATGTCTCACTACTTCTTATTCTTTTTTTTAATTTAATGTTTATTTTTTATCACAGCAAATTTGATTACAATGTTTTGCTTGTTCTAGGTGTGCAAGATGTTGTTCTTTTACACATATACATATATGTATTCTTCTTCCGATCCTTTTCCCATGTAGGTTATGACAGAATGTTGAGTAGTCTTCTCTTGGTATTCTGTAGGTTTTTGCTGATTATATACTTCCCCTGTGTTTGTATATCTCTGTTAACCCCAGTAACCTAATGTATCCAATCCTTACACCTTTCCATTGGTGAAACATAAGTTTGTTTAATGAATCTGTGATTGCCTTTCTCTGTGGAAATATCTTCACTGGTATCAATTTTTCGGTAACACCTATAAGTGATATCATAGGATATGTGTCTTTTTTCTTCCACCCTGGCTTGTTGGCCAATGCCCTTTGCACTCTTCCTGCAGCCAGAACCTCTTAAATAATTAACTTTAACATGTAGAGAAGCTCAGTTGTTCTCCACTTTGGCTATATGTTATATCACTTGGGGACACTTTAAAAAAGTTCAGTTCACCTAGGGTGGGTCCCAGATGTAGGTATTGTCGCAAGGGCATACCAGGTGATTGGGATGTAGCCAGATTGAGAACAGGTGAAATGACTAAACTTGAGCCAATTTAGAAAGTTTAGTTAACCCAGAATTTGTTGATCTTTGGGGTATCTGAAAACCCCACATAAATAATTAGCCTTTGTTGAACTAGCAAAACCTAGGAGATTCTGGATACTCTGTCCTCTGTGTTGCCTTCTTGGGGTAATTCTTGAGGATGTTTTGCGGGGTGTCATTTAGCCTCTGGCCTCCTGAGCTTCCACAGTATGGCAGAATGGATGAAGTGTGTGATCATAAGCACACAGAAAATACCACAGTGGACTATCCAGTCCGGTACAATCTTCATCATGACCCAGAAGGACAGTTTTTTTGAAAAACGGTACTGCATCCATGATTTAAATCTTAGAAAGTTTCCTTCATAAACGTTTTCCGTGCAATTTGTCACAGACTCCCAGAATCCCCAGGGTACTATGGAGAGTATGGACAGCCCTATTCCAGCACTGCCTCTCCTCCTGGTCATCCCATCCCCAACCAGATTCTCCCAATTTGTCTTCTGTGTCACCTTCATACCACAGTGGACAAGACTGAGAACCAGTGATTCAGCCTCTGGGGAAAGGATTTCTTCATTGCTACTCACTGTGCAAAATAGCAGTTCCTATGTATTTCTTTCAAAGCTGCCTGTTTCAGTCACTACCAGCTACCCTTTACTGCTGGTATTCTAAGATTTGGTGACTGCATATGTATTCCAGCTATGCACACCTTAGGCATAAACCGTTTGAACTTTTTTAAAAAAATTATTTTATTTATTTATTTATTTATTTATGGCTGCACGTGAGTTTTCTCTAGTTGTGGTGAGCAGGGGCTACTCTTCGTTGTGGTGCACAGGCTTCTCATTGCAGTGTCTTCTCTTGTTGTGGAGCAAGGGCTCTAGGCGCACGGGCTCAGTAGTTGTGGCTTGCGGGCTCTAGAGCCTGCATTGTGGCACACGGGCTTAGTTGCTCCGCGGCATGTAGGATCTTCCTGGACCAGAGATCGAACCCGTGTTCCCTGCATTGGTAGGCGGATTCTTAACCACTGTGCCACCAGGGAAGCCCTAAACTCTTATCTTCCTCTGAAGGCCAGAGTTTGGTTTTTGCTTCCCATTATGTAAAGGACACGCTTTCAGCCTGTCATTTTAATTACTCTCTATTGGACCCTTTCCAGTCCTGTTATGTAATCTGTAAGTGCCAGAACAGAATGACACACATTATGGTGTCAATTTACTGTAATTTGACATAAGGATGAGATTGTGATATTTTGTTTCTAGTATTCTTTTCTTTTTTTAAACATCTTTATTGGAGTATAATTGCTTTACAATGGTGTGTTAGTTTCTGCTGTATCACAAAGTGAATCAGCCATAGGTATACATATATCCCCAGTTTCTAGTATTCTTATCTGCATGATATTGGGGGTTTTGGTGGGGGATGGGGGCAAGACAGTAAACTCATGACTTCAAAGAATAGTTTCAGGTTCATGAAATTATTTTCTTTGAATTGATATTACCTTCTTGTTGCCTATGCTGACACTCAGCTGGCAGATGTCATCCTCCTACACAGTTCTGTACATCCTTCTGCAGATTTATTCCTGCTACTGTCAGCTCACTACCTGGCTGAACTTGGTGTTACAAACGACCTTGGAGATTCCACTGTGTGCCTCTTCCCCGAATCATTTATCATCATGGAAATTAAGACAGAATGAAAATGGGACAGGTTCTAGCATTGATTTTTAAAAATATTTTTTCCTGTTTTCAAAAAAGTACACATTCATTTAAGACATTTTGAAATATAAATAAAGAAAATGAAAATCACTCCTAATCCTACCACCCAGAGATCATCTCTGCTAATATTTTGGTTTATAGTCTTCCATTCTTTTATTTAGAGAGTACAACACACACAGAGACACAAACTCTTTCCCTTTATCTTTTTAAAATATGGTATTTGAGACACGCAAAAATATATGTAACATTATACACACACACAGACACCAGGTACAATGAAGAAGCTTACATATGTAAGGGTACCTATTATTTTTGGAGATATCATCTTTCGAGTAAATTCCTAGAAGTGGGAATGCTAGGTTGAAAGGTAAATGTACAAATGTTTCAGTAGATATTGCCAAACACCTCTTGATAGGGGTTGTACTATTTTTCCTTCCCTCTAGTAATACTTGTCTCCCTGTAACCTCACCAGCAGAGTGAGGCTGTGTAGGTCTGTCCACTTGTTCCAACACCATTTTTTAGAAAGTCCTTCTTTGCTGCAGCCATTTGACTGCTTATCATATACTGGATTTTTATACGTAGTTGGATTGATTTCTGTACCTTTCATTCGGTTACACTGGTCCACCTCGTCACGTGTCAGAACCACACTGTTTTCACTCTGCAGTATGTTTTAGTATTTGCTGGGACTAGTCACCTCTCATAATTCTTAATTTTCAGTGTTTTACTAACTATTCTTGAGTGTTTCATTTTCCATATGAACTTTGGTATCAATTTGTCTAGCTACATAAAAACTTGTTTATATTTTTTGCAGGAGCATATTAAATTTATAAGTTAACATAAGGGGAACTGTCATCTTGACTATGTTGAGATATTTTAACCAAAACCAAGGGATGTCTTGTTCAAGTATACTTTTGTGTCTTTCAAGATTCTTTTATAGCTGTCTTTTTCAAAGAACCAGATTTATTGAGACAGAATTCACTTTCAATCCATCTATTTAAAGTGTACAGTTCAGTGGGTTTTAGTATATTCACGGAGCTGTGTAACTGTCACCACAATCAACTTTAGAACATTTTCATCACTTCAGAAAGTAACCCCAGAGACTGCCCTGGCGATCCAGTGGTTAAGACTCCGTGCTTCCAATGCAGGGCATGCGGGTTTGATCCCTGGTCAGGGAGCCACATGCTGTGCATCGCGGCCACAATCAAACAATCAATACACTTTAAAAAAAAGTAACCCTATACACAGTATCAGTCCTTTCCCAATCCCTCAACCCCTCCAGCCTCTGGCAACCACTAATCTACTGTCTGTCTCTATGGTCTTGCCTATTCTGGACATTTCACATATATAGAATTGTGTAATATGTGGTCTTCTGTGACTGGCTTCTTTCACT
Source organism: Mesoplodon mirus (assembly GCF_964341445.2). Taxonomy (NCBI): domain Eukaryota; kingdom Metazoa; phylum Chordata; class Mammalia; order Artiodactyla; family Ziphiidae; genus Mesoplodon; species Mesoplodon mirus. Next base: position 102,651,788 of record NC_138987.1, on the reverse strand, counting down.
GGGCATAATGTTTTCAAGGTTCATCTATGTTATAGCATGTACTCCATTCTTTTTTTTTTCCTGAATAATATGCCACTGTATGAATGAATTTACCATATTTTGTTCATCCATATACCAGTTGATGGATTTGGGGGTTGCTTTCGCTTTTTGGCTGTTAAGAGGAGTAAGACCCGATGTACATGTGTGTATAGGTTTTTGTATGGGCATATATATTCAAGTCTCTTGGGTGTACACCGAGAAGTAGAAGTGCTGTGTCATATGATAACTTTATGTTTAACATTTTGAGGAAATGCCAAGCTGTTTTCCAGGGCAATTGCACCGTTAACATTCCTATCAGCAATGCATCAAGGTTCCAGTTTCTCCACATCCTCACCAAAACTTGTTATTGTCTGATTTTGATTACAGCCATCTTAGTGAAGTAGTATCTCATTGTGTCTTTTTTCCTTTTTTTAATAGATATGCTTTGTTGCTTATCTATTTTTAAAAATTATTTATTTATTTATGGTTGCATTGGGTCTTCGTTGCTGCACATTGCGGCGAGCGGGGGGTGGTTACTCTTCGTTACGGTGTGCGGGCTTCTCATTGCGGTGGCTTCTCTTGTTGCGGAGCATGGGTTCTAGGCGCACAGGCTTCAGTAGTTGCAGCACACAGGCTCAGTAGTTGTGGCTCGCAGGCTCTAGAGCGCATGCTCCGTAGCTGTGGCACACGGGCTTAGTTGCTCCGTGGGATGTGGGATCTTCCCGGACCAGGGCTCGAACCCATGTCCCCTGCATTAGCAGGCAGATTCTTAACCACTCTGCCACAAGGGAAGTCCCTCATTGTGTCTTTGATTTACATTCCACTAATAGCTAATCATGTTGAACATCTTTACAAGTGCTTCTTCACCATTTATATATTTTCTTTGAAGAAATGTCTGCTCAAATCCTTTCCCCAATTTTCAGTTGGGTTGTTTTATGATTGTTGTATTGTTTATATATTCTGGTTATAAGTCCCTTATCATATATATTATTTAGAAATATTTAATCCCATTCTGTAGGCTGTCTTTACACTTTTTTATGGTGTCCTTTGACACAAAAGTTTTTAATTTTGAGAAAAATCCAATTTTTTTACCTTTTGTCATTTGTGCTTGTGGTATTCTATCTAAGAAGGGTTTGCCAAACTCAAGGTAATGAAGATTTACATTTGTTTTCTTCTAAGCGTTTTGTTGTTTTAGTTTTTACATTTAGGTTGTTGAAGTCCTAAGCAGTACTGCAGAATGTGACTATATTTGGAGATAACGTTTTTAAAAAGATAATTAGGTTAAAATGAGGTCATTAGGGTGGGCCCTATTCTAATATGACTGGTGTCCTTATAAGAAGAGGAGATTAGGATACAGACAGTCACAGTACAAAGGGAAAACCATGTGAGGATACAGGGAGAAGATGGCCATCTACAAGCCAAGAAGAGAGGCCTCAGAAGAAATCAACCCTGCTGACACCTTGATCTTGGACTTCTACCCTCTAGAACTCTGAGGCAATAGGTTTCTGTTCTTTAGGTCAGTCTGTGGTACTTTGTTATGGTAATTCTAGCAAATTAATACAAAACCCCCATTTGGTCATTGTATCGATATATTATTTTCTTAAATCACTTATTTGCATATTATTTATGGCTGCTTTGGTGCTACAATGGCAGGGTTGAATAAGCCTGCAAACTCAAAATATTTACAATCTGGGGCTTTACAAAAAAATTTGCTGACCCCTGCTCTAGTAGCTACTTAGAAGGGGCTTAACATGCACAGTACTAAGTTCTCGCATTTTAAAAAGTTTTTTTTTTCTATAGCTTTTTTGTGTGTGTGTGTGGTACGCGGGCCTCACTGCTGTGGCATCTCCCATTGCAGAGCACAGGCTCCGGATGCGCAGGCTCAGCAGCCATGGCTCACGGGCCTAGCCGCTCCGCGGCATGTGGGATCTTCATGGACTGGGGCACGAACCCGTGTCCCCTGCATTGGCAGGCAGACTCCCAACCACTGCGCCACCAGGGAAGCCCATTTCCTATAGCTTTTGATGCTTGAAAAACAGCATGGATGGATGGATATAAAATCCTTAGTGTGTATTTTCTTTCCTTGAGTTTTTAGAAAATGCTGAAAGTGCTGCATCACTATAGCCTTGCTTTTCTCTTAAGAAGTCTGATGCCAAATATTTTGGTTACCAGACTCCATAACAAACTACCCTAAAAGGAATGGCATAAATAACGATTTTGATTATAATTTCACAACACTTGGGGTCAGGAATTTGGGTAGGATTTGGCTGGGTGATTCTTCTGTTCTACATGGCTTCAACTGGAACCACTCAGTGGTATTCAGCTGATGGCTGGACTGATACAGAGAACTCATGATGACTTCTCTCATATCAGCTAGGATCAGGTAGACCCCTCTCCCTCTCCATGTAGTCTCAGAACCTCTCCACAGGGAGTTAGATATTTTACATAGTGGCTCGGGGCTTCAAGGGCAAGTGTTCCCAAAGACCCAGATGGACTCTTCAAGACTTCTTATGCCCTAGGCCTGGAAGTCTCATAATATCACATATTCTATTGGTCAAGCAATTTGCTTAGGCCAACCTGGATCAAAAGAAGTGATACAGAAAATACAGTCATCTTTAATGTACTGCAGCCTAATTTTCTTACACTTTTAAATAATTTGAACTTTTTATATGGAGGCCTTGATGATTATCATTGTTATTTTTTGTCTAATAGTTTTAATTTAATTTTATTTTTTAAAATTTATTTATTTTATTTATTTATTTTTGGCTGCTCTGGGTCTTCGTTGCTGCGCATGGGCTTTCTCTAGTTGCGGCAAGCAGGGGCTACTCTTCGTTGCAGTGCAGGGGCTTCTCATTGTGGTGGCTTCTCTTCTTGTGGAGCACGGGATCTAGGCACACGGGCTTCAGTAGTTGCGGCCGTGGGCTCAGTAGTTGTGGCTCGCAGGCTCTTGAGTGCAGGCTCAGTAGTTGTGGTGCACGGGCTTAGTTGCTCTGCGGCATGTGGGATCTTCCCAGACCAGGGCTCGAACCCATGTCCCCTGCATTGGCAGGCGGATTCTTAACCACTGTGCCATCAGGGAAGTCCTGTTTTATTATTTTTAAAAATTTTGGCTATACCACATGGCATGTGGGATCTTAGTTCCCTGATCAGGGATTGAACCCGTGCCCCCTGCATTGGAAGCATGGAGTCTTAACCACTGGACTGCCAGGGAAGTCCCTAATAGTTTTAAGAGGCTAGCTCTCAAAATTGATCATTCTGTGGTCATTTCCCCAAGTACATGTGAGTCCTTTCATTTTGTAGGTTTATATTTTCTTATTTCAAGAAAGCTTCTTAGATTATAGTTTTGTCATATGTGGAACTTTGGCTACATATATGTTGGAACTTCTTTGCTTCTATTCAAATGACAGTCCAAAGAGAGAGAAACAAGCACAAAGGTATGGAGGCAAGGGAAAGTAGGAACATTTCAGGAGTTTGGATGGGGGATGTGTAGGAAGAGACAAGAGATGGAGTGGACAAGGGCTAGATAGATGGGAGGTCTTATGTGCCAGCAGTGACACCACAAGTGGCAAATTAAAAAACAACAATTCTGACATGCGGTATGGGACACGGATCAGAAGGAACAAGACTACAGGAGGGAGACAAGAGAAAAGCGTATTGCGTTAGCCTAGGTAAGAGGAGCTAAGAGGGACAGAGTGTAGATTTATGTTTGAGGAGAATCAATGGGATTGTTGGGTGTGGCGGGGGTGGGCGTGGGTAAAGAATGAAGGATGACTCCCAGGTCCTGGGCAACCAAGGGTCCAACGGTTTTAGACAAGTAGAACTTGAGGGGTCTCTAGGACATCCAGGTGGAGAAGTCTAATAGGCTTGTGTGTACATGGAACTCAGATGAGTGGTCTGAGCTAGATAATGCACTTGGGAGTTGCCGATATATGTGGCAGATGAAGACAGGGTGGATGCAACGGCTCAGGGAGAATGTACCGGGTGCAGTGAAAGCTGAGAACAGAACCTTGTGGACAGAGGAGTGGTCAGAGGGGTTAGGAGATGAGTCCCGTTGTGAAGGCAAAGGGGGTGTCAAAAAGAGTGGAGAGCTCTGTGTCTTCAAATGCCACCAAGAGCTCTAGTAACAGAGGACTCAGAAATGGCCTGGGGCATTTAGGATGAAGCCAGCGCTTACTGACTGAGAGCAGTGCAGCGATGTGGGGGACAGAAGCTACACAGCTATGGGTCGGGGAGTGAGAGGGGGCTGAGTTGGCAGAGAGATGAGTGTAAACTACTTTTAAGACTTTGGTCTTAAAACACAGGGAGGGAATAGTAACTGGAGCATGATCTAGAATGACAGAGGTTTCCTCCTTTTTCTTTAGGACAGGAAAAGCTTGAACATGAATAGATGGTGAAGGAAAAGGACAAGTAGGCAAAAGAAGTTGGTAACTTTGGGAGTGAGAGTGATGACTGCAATGTTTGAAAGAAGTTTTCTGAGGATGTGTGAGGTGATGAAAAACAGAACCGAGATGGAGAGATGCTAATATGAATACATTTAAAGTGGTTAATTCCCAGAATGGCTAGTCCACATATTGAAATTACTTTGGTTTCAGTCAGTAGAGCAAACAGAACAAACCATATTTACATATTGTTTTACATCATTTACACCTTTTTTCTCCAAATGACAGGATCAGTGTTTTACCCTTTCAATGCCTCCCACACAGTTGGTGCTCAATGAGTAGTAAGTGAGTAAACAACCTGTCTTTTACCTGTATTCTGAGTATCTTAACATATTCAAAACATAGTTAAGACCCTGCATACAAGTGAAAAAGTCTTCTAAGCATGCAAAATAGTCACAAAATTCATAAATGATAGGTGATGCCAGTTTTTTTGAGTAACCTGTTTACTCTCACTTAACAAAGTTGGTTATCAGCATTTCCTTCACCACAGGGGTTTAAAAATAGGAAGATAAGGGGAGGAGGGAAGAGGATGTCCTAAAGACAGGCAGGCAGACAGACAGCAGCAGAAGGTGGTACGATCTGCCTTACCATAAGGTGCTAAAAAGCAGTGAAAAACCAGACTCAAAGCACAGGGGCCTGGGCTCTCTTAGCTTAGGGATTTCCAGCCTTCACTAACATATCAAAAGTCCTTAAAGGACACTGCTGTCTTGAGCCTTAAATAAAGTTGAGAAAATGATCCTTTGAGCCGTTAAAAAAAAAAGCTTTGCTGTTCCTCATTTGGCATCATCTCCTGTTTCACATAGTTTGGAAAGGATTCTATCAAAACGGATATTAAAACAAAAAAGCTGATGCTGAGATGGTAAACCTTGGTCACTCTCTGTTCCTTTGCCCAAGCTGTTTACCTAGCTTTTGATGCCCTCCCTTTTTTTTCTCCTAGGATTCCTCTCTTTTTCTTCCTTGCAGGCTGAACACAAATGCCACCTCTTCCAGGAATCCCTCTGCATTCTCCAAGCGGAAGTAATCTTTTCCTCCTCTGCCCTCCCACAGCATCTCACAGTGGCTTGGCTTTTCACGGATCACCAGACCTGCTTGTTTACACGGCCGCTTTTCCACTAAGTTACGCGCTCCTGGAGACCAAGGACCTTGACGGTGTACCCACACAGCACCTGGTACAGTGCTACAGCGCTAGGCACCGAGTCGGTGCTCAGTTAACGGTTGCTGAGCTGAATTAACACGCAAAAATCACTCAGGGCAGGGTCTCTTGCTCGAGGTGCGGATGAATGATTCATGGGGGTGGTTCTTTGCATTCTTTACCTTGTAGTCACGTCGGGCCGAGCATCCAGCCGGTGGGGCACATACCTGTGGAGTTGGAACGCAACTCCGCCGCCCGCCCGGAACCGGCCGCAGGGGTAGGGCCTCGAGGGGAAATCGGCCCGCTGGCCCGCCCCCTCCTCGGCCGGCGGAAGCTCCGCCCCCAGCCAGGCGCTCGCGCGCTCGCGCGCTCGCGCGCTCGCGCCCTCGCGCCCTCGCGCCCTCGCGCCCTCGCGCCGGGGGCGAGCTCGCTGCGCGTGCCGGGTGCCTGAGAACGTTCGCCGCGGGGGCGGCTCCGGGGCCTGAGCAGGCGCCGCCACCGCCTCAGCCTCTGAGACCGGGCCGGAGGAGGCGGAGGACGCTGCGGCCGCCGGGGACCTTTTCGACGCCCCCAGCTCCGGCCGGGAAGTGAGTACGGTGGGGGTTTGTGGCGGCCGCCGCAGGCTGCGGGAGAGGAGCGCGGTGCCAGAGCCTCGCGCCCGCGAGAAGCGGGAAGGAGCCCACGCAGCGCCCTCACCTCAGGAGCCTGCGGGGGTGCAGGGCCGGGAGCGGCGGAGACAGCGCGCGGGGAGCTGGGGCCGCTGCACAGCGTGCGCTGTAGGGGAGACGGCGCCGCGCGCCCGGACCTGGAGGGGCGAGCGTGGGGGATGGAGCGGAGCTCCGGGCCGCCGCCGCCGCCGGGCTCTGAGCCCCGGGCCGCTGAGGGGGCTCCGGGGTCCCGAGCGCGCTGTGGCCGCAGGGCGCAGGGCTGATGCTGCCCGTGCCTGGCTCGCAAGGAGGAGGCTCTGCCTTAGGTGTTTAAGGGGGCGAAGGAGGCAGGTCCTGGCAGAGGGCAGGTGAGGCAGGCAGGCCCTGGCAGAGGGAAGGGAATTTATTTCACATCACCTCAAAACACTATTTCCCAAGGCACCTATCAGTGAACCTGTGCACCGAGGTCACCCGTTAAAGAAAGGTGTCCTGAGAGGAGGAAGGATGCAGCTAACGAATGCTTGCCATTAAATTCCTGTGCCAGGCCTTGGGATTAGGGAGACCTTCCAGCAGCCTCAGCAAACGTTTATTGGTTAGGTACCTTGGGTAGAGAACCGTGGTCAGCACTGGGGCCACAAAATTGTATAAAACACAACCATCATTTGCTATTTAAGTGCTGGCAATTTGGTTGTAAAGGTATGCGTATGAAGTACAGAGCAACACTGAATTTTGTCTCATTCACTTTAGGTCTCTTTTCCCCAGTATTGGGAAATTGGAGCCATAAAATTGCTTGCTTTGAGGATTAAAGCAGGAGGTTGGTCAAAGAAGCTTGTGGGAGGTACTTGGGAGAGTTTTGAAGGAACTTCTGCGTAACATTTAAACAGAGAGAAGGGAAACGGAAATTGGAAAGAGAAAAGAAGTTACCTTTCTTCCCAAGTAGAATGAAGCTCCATGACTATTAACTGCTAAATTCTCAGTGACAAGAACAGTGCCTGACCCATAGCCGGCACTAAATACCTACGCATTGCCTGAATGAAGGTTTTGCTCTATGCTCTATTTTACACAGAGCACTATTGATAAATCTGGTGTTAGGGATGGCTGAATGGACTTCCCTTGTTCCTCAGGTTCTCTCTTTTTTTTTTTTTTTTGCCGTGTGAGGTAACCCAGGTTCTTAGGTCTGGGCATTTAAAGTGATGGCTAAGGTGATGGAGTTGTCATATCTTGTGGTCGTGCTGCCACTTTCACATCTTTATTGCATGTTGGCTGCCAGGAGCTTACTCGTTGGGCCGTTGCTTCAAATCATCCCGTTCTGGCCCTTTCCTATCACTTGAGGAAGGAGAGTACTTTTGTCTAGAAAACACTTTTTCATTTTTATCTTGGTTCTTGGATCTTAGATCTGTCATAAGAGGATGTATCTCTGCTCTTCTGTAAGGGCTGGGATTCTGCCTTTTTTCTGCCTTGTTTGGATTTCTGGACTCTCGAGCTCCAGGCTGCTGTTTCAGTTGCCTGGGTTGCAGTGCCTGTTGGGTTACTTTGTCTGCCAAATTAAAACTTGACCTTTTATGAGTTCTGTGAGAATTTTTATCGCACATAAGTGGAATTACTTTTGAAGGGGGTTGTGTAGTCAAGGTAGTGTTGGCAAAGCTTTTGAGTGTCCACTATGTGTGAGAGACGAAATTTCTACTTAGTTAGGAAATCAGATTTAAAACCAATAGAATGCCAAGTTACCACTTGTTTTATATCTTTAGTATAAATCTCTCAGGACCTACATTTCCTTGTATAAAAATATTAATTCAAATTTGGTATTGTATAGTAAGCCTTGAAGAACTAAGTTAATTTCTCTTTAGTTTTATGACTGTGTACTTAAGAGTGCAACCAGCAGGTGTCTACTAGTTCTTATTTTGGGATGCCTAGGTCCTGTAATTTTGGATGCCTTGTTCTAGGTTTTCTCAGTGATATTGTATTTTATTTATTTATATATTTAATTTACATTTATTTTGAAATCAACTTTACTGATGTCTGCACAGATGTCCTGTGCAGAGCTGGTCTAGTAGGGTTATGTCTGATAAACCCACTGTAAGTTGAAAGTATGGTAAGTTGAAAATGCATTTAATACACCCAATCTACTGAACATCATAGCTTAGGCTAGCCTACCTTAAACATGCTCAGAACTCTTACATTAGCCTACAGTTGGGCAAAACCATCTAACACTATGCCTATTTTATAATAAAGTGTTGAATGTCTCTTGTAATTTATTGAATACCGTACTGAAAGTGAAAAACAGAATGGTTGTAAGTATCTCGGTTGTTTACTCTTGTGACTGACCAGGAGCTGTGGCTCATTGCCGCTGCCCAGCATCACGCGAGAGTATCATACTGCATATTGCTAGCCAGGGAAAGGATCAAAATTCAGATTTGAAGTACAGTTTCTACTGAATGTATATTGCTTTCACACCATCTAAAGTCAAACCATTGTAAGTTGGGGACTGTCTGTACTTTGTAACCACTATCCCAATCAAGATATAGAAATTTACATCACCGTAGAAACTCCCTCATGCTGGTTTGCAGTAAATACTCTCATCACCTCTTATTTTATTTATTTCTAGTTATACACGTATCAGGGCTGTGGCATCTAGTGCAGGAAGTATACTGCCCAATTTTAGGGGATGCCATTCACATCGGAATGCCTGTGAATGGCAGCTCCTGGAGTTGTATTGTGCAGTCTGGGGCTGTGTACTGCAGCTCTGCAAATGGCTCATGAATGCACACTCTCTTATTAAATGCTTAAACAGTACAGACAGAATACAAGGCCCCTTGACCCACTCCCTTCTCCACCAAAACGGCAGTTATCAGTTTGTTGTGATCCTTCCAGACCTTTCTCTAATCATTTTCATCTATATATAGGGTTTCCTCCAATGCCCACATTAATGACATGATACTGTAGACATTGGTCTGCAACTTTTTCCTAACAGAATGTCTGAGATCTTTCCATAATGGAACATAAAGATCTACCTGGTTCTTCTTGACTACTACACAATACCATACATAGTATATGTTGTACTGTAGTTTATTTAATCTTCTCCTCATTAATGGCCATTAAAGCTGTTTGCCATTTCACCATTGCTGCAGTGAATGAAAAGTAGAATTGCTGGGTCAGAGGGGTGCATGCTTTAAATTAATTGATGGAGGTTTAACCATGTTGCCACTTGTGGATCTGGTTCATTTATTTTTAAAAGCTGAGTAGTGTTCAGTTGTAGACTTAAATCACTGTTTATGTATCCTTCACTAACTGTGGGACAGCTAGGTTACTTTGGATACTAATTCATTGCTGGATTTATGTGTTGCCAGAGCATCCTGCCAGTCTGAGGCTTGCCTTTTCCTTTTGTTAACAATGTCTTTAGTTGTATACAAGTTTTACATTTTAATGTTATATTTATGGAAATTTTTACACTAAATTAACAATTGGTTTCTGTGTCTGGTTTAAGTAAATTTTCTCTACCCCAGGGTATGAATTCTGTATATCTGTATTTTCTTCTAAAATTAAAAAAGAAGTTTTGCTTTCTGTGTGGAATTTCTATATGGTGTAATGAAGTGAGATATATATTTTTCAATTTGGAAAACTTTTCAGCACTTTTTTCAGCACTTTTCCTCATTTTTTTATTGTGGCAAAATATACACAATATAAAATTTACTATTTTAACCATTTTTAATTATACAGTTCTGTGGCATTAAGTACATTTACATCGTTGTTGTATAAACTTCACTATCCATTTCCAGAACATTTTTATCTTTCTCAACTGAAACTCTGTATCCATTAAACACTGATTCCCCATTCTTTTCTCCCTCCAGCCCCTGGCAACCACCATTCTGCTTTCTGTCTCTGTGAAGTTGACTACTCTCAGCACCTCCTATAAGTGGAATCATACAGTATTTGTCCTTTTGTGTCTGGCTTATTTCATTTAGCATAATGTCTTCAGAGTTCATCTATATTGTAACGTGTCAGGATTTCCTTTTTTTTTTTTTTGACCCCGCCTCGAGGCTTGTGGAATCTTAGTTCCCTGACTAGGGATTGAACCCAGGCGCTTGGCATTGAAAACGCCAAGTCCTAACCACTGGACCTCCAGGGAATTCCCAGGATTTCCTTATTTTTTAAGGCTGAATACTATTCTGTTGTATGCATATATTATGTTTGCTTATTCATTCATCCATCAATGGACACTTGGGTTGCTTCTGTCTTTTGGCTATTGTGAATAATGCCGCTATGAACATGGGTGTGCAAATATCTGTTCAAATCCCTGCTTTCAATTCTTTTGTGTATATACCCAGAAGTGGAACTGTCCATGATATTAAAAAAATTATGTACATAACTGAATATGACCAAAATGGGTGGATAGTACAGAGAGTTTCTATAAACCCCCTCTTCTTCAGGGCACTTTCCCGTTATTAACATCTTGCATTAGTGTGGTACATTTGTTACAACTGATGAATGTATATTGATATGTTATTATTAACTTAAGTTCATGGTTTATATTAGGCTTTTGCTCTTTGTGTTGTACAGTTCTATGGGTTTTGACAAATGCAAAATGTTATCACATGACATTTCATGTAATGTCATTGCAGTATCATGCAGAATAATTTTGTTGCTCTAAAATCCCCTGTATTCCACCCATTCATTCCCCCCTCCCTCCTGCTGAGCTCCTGATAACAACTGATCATTTTACTGTGTCTATAGTTTTTGGTTTTTTTAAACAAATTTATTTATTTTATTTTTGGCTGCGTTGGGTCTTCGTTGCTGCGTGTGGGCTTTTCTCTAGTTGCGGCAAGTGGGGGCTACACTTGGTTGTGGTGCGCGGGCTTCTCATTGCGGTGGCTTCTCTTGTTGTGGAGCACGGGCTCTAGGCCCGTGGGCTTCAGTAGTTGTGGCCCGTGGGCTCAGTAGTTGTGGCTCGCAGGCTCTAGAGCGCTGGCTCAGTAGTTGTGGCGCATGGGCTTAGTTGCTCTGCGGCATGTGGGATCTTCCTGAACCAGGGCTCAAACCCGTGTCCCCTACATTGGCAGGTGGGTTCTTAACCACTGTGCCGCCAGGGAAGCCTTGTGTCTATAGTTTTGCCTTTTCCAGAATGTCATATGGTTTGGATCATGCAGTATTCTAGGCTTTCAGACTGGTCTCTTTCACTTAGCATTATGCCTTTACGTTTCCTCTGTGTCTTTTCTTGGCTTGATAGCTCATTTCTTTTTATTGCTGAATAATATTTCATCGTATGAAAATACCACAGTTTGTTTATCCATTCATCTATTGACGGACATCTTGGATACTTCTAGTTTTTGGCGGTTATGAGTAAGCTTCTATAAATATTCATGTGCAGGTTTTTGTGTGGACATATGTTTTCAGCTTTCTTGGGTAAATACCTAGGAGCGTGATTGCAGGATCGTATGGTATCTTTAGCTTTGTAAGAAACTGCCTGTCCAATTTTGCATTCCCAATAATTTTAAAATTGTAAATCCTAGCACCCTAAATATACTTAAAAAAATCTTTGTCAGACTGTTCTGTAAAATTAAACCGCATCTGGTATGAATTTATATTCTAATTGTTGCTTTTGTTGGCTGTCTTTCTTAGCATTATACTTCTTTATATATATATATATATTTTTGGCGGTACGCGGGCCTCTCACTGTTGTGGCCTCTCCCGTTGTGGAGCACAGGCTCCGGACGCGCAGGCTCAGCGGCCATGGCTCACAGGCCCAGCCGCTCTGCAGCATGTGGGATCTTCCCGGACTGGGGCACGAACCTATGTCCCCTGCATCAGCAGGCGGACTCTGAACCACTGCGCCACCAGGGAAGCCCTCTTTATATGTTTTGAAGTTTTGATTTACAGACTTATTTGAGGGTGAGTACTTTTGCTTTTGTTTCTCTTATTTCTGTGCTCACCCTTCTCTGTGTGGTGACATTTCTGGTGCTTCCACTGATTGACTGGACTCTAGTCAAGAAATCAGATATGATAATGGTCAGGGTCCTGCTCTTTGAGGTAATTGGGGCTATTTTAGATCCACTCACAGAGTGTGTGAATGTCTTGGTTCATTTCCTGGTCATGAGGCTGTGTTTTTATTTTCTCACTTTTCAGAGCCCAGAGCACCACATAAACCATAGTTCTAGGCAGAGACTGACGGCGGTACTTTTTCACTTCCTTTCAGCTCTAGCCTCATCCTTGGCTTTAAGCAGTGAATCTGGCTCAGATGTCTCGTTTCTCCACCTCCTTCACTCTGTGTCACTGTTGCCCTGAAGGAAATATACACCTGCTTCTAGGCTCAGAGTCCAGCACCTGTAGCTTCAGTCCTGCTCACAGTTTTGTGTATCTTCTGTTTCTGATCCAAGTGAAGGGTTGTCTTGTTTTTGAGCCTTTTTAGTAACTTAAAAAATATATTTAAACATATCTATTACTATGTATTTGGAGCAGAGGGGATGCATCGAAGTGTTTACTTACTGGGCTGCTTTGACTAGAAGACTTAATTGACCAGGCTTTTTTCTAAACTTGATACCACTTATCTTGTTTTCTGTGTTATTGCAATGCCTAGACCCTCCAGTGCAAAAGTTGAATAGCAGTGATGATAATGGGCATTTTAGTCTTTTTCCTGAATGGGAATGCTCCCAGTGTTTCACTGTTAGATATGATACTTACTAAAGGTTTCTGGTAGGTGTCTTTTGTCAATTTAAGAAAGTTTCCTTCTATTCTTGGTTTATATTTTTACTGGGTGTTGAATTTTATTGCTTTTTGGCATTTGTTGAAATTATCATTGATTTCTCTTTAATATGAGTAGGACAGACCTTTCTGAGTTGCAGATAACTGAGAGAAACAGATATATTGTATTTGATTTACTTGTTAATACATTTTTAACAACCAAAAAATGAACTTTTAAAGAAAACACATTTTGATCTTGAATTTTTGTATATTAACAATATTATGTATAAGCTATATATTATCATGTTATATATATATATGCTATATATTATGGCATTTCAGCAATAATCAGGTTTGGACCAAATATTTCTGTAACTAAGCTTCACTATAATCAAATAGTGTACAGTAAAAAAAAATTGGGGGGGGGGGCGGGAGTAACTTTAGGGACTCTATAAGGACTTTTTCAGTCCCTAACCATTCAAGCTTCTTTTCTTCCTGACTTCTTTTTCTAGACTCTTTACTCCCTCCTTTTAATTTTTATCTCTGCTTGTTCTGTCTCCTCTTGCCAGAGAGAGACTTTCTTCTGCAAGTAATAACAACTGTTATTTAGTGTGAGGCTACTGCATTCAAGAGATTTTCATAGATAATGTCTACACTGTAATCTTTACCACTGTGGAAGCTAGGTATGGTGTCTCCAGTGTTTGGGTGAAGAAATTGAGCTCAGAGAAGTTAGAACTTGTTTAGGGCCACACAGCTAATCAGTGACAGGAGTGATATTTGAACCAGGTCCAACTTCAAAGCCCATATTCTTTCTACATGCTCTCTCTAAACAAGACTTTTATGTTCCAAGTTCAACTTGGGTTTTGTTTTTTTGGCTTACCCTCATGATTCCTGAGTGTGGTGATATGACCGCTTTGTGTCTCCAATATGATTTGTGTGAAAATTTTCCTTTAGTCAGGTACTTCATTGCTTTTTACCGATGTGACGTTTTACATGTTCTTGAGCAGTTTCTTAAAAATGACTAAACCTTTTTTAACTGCACAAACAAAAATAGAATAAATAGTGTCATGGTTAAGCATGTGGGCTCCGGAGTAAACTATGTTGCTTGGACCTTGAGTTTATTTTCCTTTAACTTTTTAAATATTGTGAAATATTGGCCCTCAAAAAGGTATAGAGAATAAAAATTGTGAATACCTGTGTACACACCACTTAACTTAAGACACTAGGCTCCTTTTAAAGTTAACCCCTACTGCTTTCCAGTTGTATTCTTCTCCCCTTCTGAGGGAACCACTATTCTGCATTTGATGCTTTTCATTCTTGTACATATTTTCATACTTTTATTACATATGTAAGTAGCCCTAAAATGTATATTGTTTTGCATTAAAAAAACCTTTATATTAACAGTATTAATTGTATCTTTTTATAACTTTATTTTTTTTTCTCTCAGTATTGTGAGACTTATCCATATGGATATATGTAGCTCTAGTGCATTTATTTTCTTCACTGAATAGGATTCCGGTATTGGGCTATATCACAGTTTTATGTTTTCCTGTGGATTGGCAATTAGTGTGTTCTGATTTTATTTGTTACTACAAATAATGCTGCTATGAGTATTCTTGTCACCTCTCTTTGTGTACACATGCATGTCTTTTAGAATGTGTACTAGGAATAAACTAGAGGTATGTGTGCCAGTAGTATGTGTCCTTAGGCACACGGCATTTCTAGCTCTTTTACCGCCTTTCAATTTTGTTAAAACCCTTTCTCTATTCTAGATTTTTTTTTTTGGCTGCGTTGGGTCTTTGTTGCTGCGCGCGGGCTTCCTCTAGTTGCGGCGAGCGGGAGCTACTCTTCGTTGCAGTGCACGGGCTTCTCGTTGCGGTGGCATCTCTTGTTGCGGAGCACGGGCTCTAGGCGCGTGGGCTTCAGTAGTTGTGGCACACGGTTTCAGTATTTGTGACTCGTGGGCTCTAGAGCACGGGCTCAGCAGTTGTGGCGCACGGCCGTAGTTGCTCCGCGGCATGTGGGATCCTCCCGGACCAGGGCTCGAACCCGTGTCCCCTGCATTGGCAGGCAGATTCTTAACTACTGCACCACCAGGGAAGTCCCTCTATTCCAGATTTAAAATGTTGTAAATGATTGATAAAAAAGTACTTTCTCTTCTTCCATGTCTATATTTTTATACCTTTAAATAAATCAGAAAAACTGTAAATTAAGAAAAAAGAGTCTTGCCAATAGAATTCTAGTCTAGGCATCATTCAAGAGGGTAGTTACATAATAATATCAATAATAATAATAATAATAATAATAATAATAATAATAGCAGCTAACATTTATTATGCTCTTATTTTGTGCCAGGCATTGTGCTAAATGCTTTACATAATTTATTTAACAGTTACCACAGGGGATTCCTGGTTAGGACTATGTGCTTCCACTGCAGGGGGCCTGGGTTTGATCCCTGATTGGGGAACTAAGATCCTGCAAGCTGTCAGTCGTGGCCAAAAAATCGAAAACACCAGTTACCACAGCCCTGGGAGGGTTATATTTGCTATTCAGAGCTCTGTAGTAATGGAGTGCAGTCACTGAATATTTTTTATTGGAACCTAGAGAACTTTTTCAGATTTGTAAAATCAAACAAACAAACCAAAAAACCCAGTCTCTAGGGCTTTACCAATGTTTACTTTCACTGGCTTTTTTTTTCCCTTAATCTGAAAGAGAAGAGAAAAGAAGTATTAGGGGAAGGATAGTTGAGAATTTTCCTGAAATAAGCAAGGAAGTTAGTTCTCTTATAGGGAAGTTTGATTAGTTCCAGTTAAGAACTTGTTAGTGACAAGCACAGTGATCTCTGACTTCTTAATTTAAGGAGCATCCAGAGGAAAACTGACAAGAGTTTTGCTGGCAGAAAATGAACTTACACAAGAAGTTTTGATACCTAGATGCTTTGAAGTAACTGAGAGCTGGAAGTTAAGACATTAACAAAAAGATTCCAGGGAAGTGAGGGATACTTAACACTTAGGTGTAGTATAGAGACTTTCTGGAAACATTTCTAGAGCCTGCTCTCTTTCCTTTAGGCTTTACTGTGGGATTTACTTAATTTATACCTGCAGACTTAGTCTAGCTCTGGAACACATTGCTTCCCTGACAGGGCTAATGAGGGTCCAGACGTTTTGCTGCACTAGCCTCCTGACCCTGTTTAACTGTGACCTAAGGTCTGCACAGCACCAGGGCTTGGGGACCTGTATTCTTTCCTCAGTCCTGGAGTCCTCGTGTTTGCCCTGGAGGGGGTGATGTGGCACAGTGGAAAGAGAATAGGCTTTATTGTCAGATTGGTTGCCTACTCCACGAATTACTAGCTTTGGAATGTTAGGCCGAGTTAACTAACCACTTAGGCTCTAAATTTCCTCATCTGATTCTGCCATTCACATTCCTTATTTGCTCCTCAAGCCTAGCACAGTCTCATCTTTTCATTCTAGTTTTTTTTAAGAGTAATGGTTTCCAAAGTGGGAGGCGTGCAAAATGATGATCTAGGCAGGGTATAACAAGAAAAAGAATGGGCAATTAACTTTACTAATATTTAAATCATAGTTTGACACTTTACTCCGTCTGTATGTCTGATGATATACATCAGCTACGGAAAGTGAGGTAACCTGAAGGGAGGATCATGGGCACACCACAGCCTGGAGGGGCCGACAGTGTGAGCCTCCTTATTTGTTTGCTTACATTCTATTTGAACATATTACAGTTAACCTCTACCTGGTTTAGGGGCCTTTCAGATTATATTATCTGATTTGCATGAAATGAAGCTTGCTGAATGAATAGACAAAGGGCTTAAAAAGATTCCTGCAAAGAATCTGCAGATTGAAGTTTCAGTTTCAACTGAAGACTGAAGTGCTAATGCAAGGACACATGAACAGCAGGAAACAAGCGGAGCTGGTACTTCTATTTATATTATGAGCTTGTTTTCAGTGAAATGCAAAGTACAAAACAATAATGGTCTAAGCAGATTGAAAAGGACTAACTAAAAAAAACCCTTAACATTGTTAAAAATACTATTTGATGTATGGGTTTATATATACCATTGAGTATATTGTGCCTTAAGGTATTTGCTTAATGATAGTATGAGGCTAATGTGGTCAGTTGAGATATTTTAAAACGAAGTATTCTGAATATGAAGACAAACTTACTGAGCTTTTTTCAGTGATGATTATAGCTGTGTGCTAATTAATATCTTTTTTTCTTTTGCCTGCGTCGGGTCTTGGTTGCGGCATGCGGGCTCTTCATTGTGGTGTGCAGATTTCTCTGTAGTTGTGGCTCAAGGAGAAAGAGAGAACTAGAACTAGAACTAGAGAGAACTCTAGTTGTGGCACGCGGGCTCCAGAGCGTGTGGGCTCTGTAGTTTGCGGCACTTGGGCTCTAGGTGAGGCGCACGGGCTTAGTTTCCCCGCGGCATGTGGGATCTTAGTTCCCCGACCAGGGATCAAACCCACGCCCCCTGCATTGGAAGGCAGATTCTTTACCACTGGACTACCAGAGAGGTCCCTGATTAATGTTTTAAAATTTTATTAACTTAATGATATATTTTTGGAAGTTTCTTTGGAGATTTCTTACTTCAGGATTAAAAGACAAAAAGCCATAAACTTTTCTTCTTCCTGTTTTAGTAAAACTGGCTGAAATAATACATAGACAAAAATAACAATTTTAGTTTGGTGACAAACTAAAAATCTATCCTTTGTTAGCAAATAGTCTCGGGATACTCGTAGAAGACATTGCTGAGGCTTTGAAATAATAAATATTATACCAAGTTATGGAGTTTGTGAGCATTTCTGTATATTTTGATAAAAGTTCAGAGGTTATGGTTTTTGGTGTAGTCCATTTTAATAATAAAATGTATGGAGACCTGCCTCTTTAACCCTCCAGACCACTATAGGAAAGGTTTATATACCAGAGAATATACTCTAATGACTTAAAATTTTATTATGAAATAGGGCATATAAAGCATAAAGAATAATTCAGTGTACCCAGAACCCAGCCTAATAAATAAATCATAGCTAATAGAGTTGGTATTCCTCTGCAGTCACATTATTCTTCTTCCATCTCCAGAGGACTTTGCTTTTCTGAATTTGATGATGCATGTTTTATGTGCACTTGTAAAGAATTTGTATTTTGTCATTATTGGGTGGGTTGTTCCACAAATGTCAATTATATCTAGTTGGCTGATGGTTAAGTTGAGTCCTTCCATATTCATCTTGACTTTGTACGTGTATTGATCATAGAAGTGTGTTGAAGTCTCCAAGTGTAGGTGGATTTGTCTCTTTCTCCTTTCAGTTCTATCAATTTTTGCTTATTTTAAAGCACTGTGGTTAGGTACAGAGACATTTAAGATTATGTCTTATTAAAGAATTCTGTATGTTACAGGCCCAATGATACAATTTTATAGATATTGTTTTATCTATATTGTATTAAAAAGCAATTGTTTTTTAAGTCAGTTAAGAGAATAAAGGAGAAGAAATATGTAATTGTACTGTCTTTAAAAAAGTGAACTTTACTTTTTAGAACAGTTTTAGATTTACTGAAAAATTGAACAATAATAGTTTCTATATGTATCCTACACCCTGTTCCCTCTGTTATTAGCATCTTACATTAGCATGGTTCATTTCTTGCAGTTAATGAACCAGTGATGATACATTATTATTATTAACTAAAATCCATACTTTCTTCAGATTTCCTTAGTGTTTACCTAATGGCCTTTTTCTGTTCCAGAATCCCATCTAGGATACCACATTACATTTAGTTGTCGGCTCCTTAGACTTCTCTTGGGTTTGTCAGTTTCTTGGCTTTTTCTGGTCAAGTTTTTGATGAAACTTGACACTTTTGAGGAGTATTGGTCAGGTATTTTGTAAATTTTCCCTCAATTGAGATTTGACTGATGTTTTCCTCATGATTAGACTGGGTTTATGGGTTTGGGGGAGGAAGACCACAGAGGTAAAATGCCATTTTCATCACATCGTGTCAAGGGTCCATACTGTCAACAGAATTTATCACTGTTGATGTTGTACTTGATCACCTAGCTGAGGTAGTGTTTATCAGGTTTCTCCACTGTCAAGTTATTTCCCCCTCCCCCTTCACCTCTTTGGAAGGAAGTCAGTGTGTGCAGCTCACACTCAAGAAGGGAGGAGTTATGTTCCACCTTCTTCAGGGCAGAGTCTCCATGTAAATTATTTGGAATTTTTCTGTACAGGATATTTGTCGATTCTTCATTCTCATATATCAGTATCAACTTAAGGATATTTAATACTACTTTATTTTGTTGCTGAAATTTTTCCAACTTTGGCCATTGGGAGCTCTTTCAATTAGCCTCTATGTCCCTTTGATATACCCCTATCATATGGTTTTTTTCCTCCCAGGACTTCTTTACTTTCTGTACTACAAGATGATCCAGGCTCATTGTGTATATTTCTTGCCTCAGGCATTTCTCGGAGGAGCCCTAGTTCCTTTTATTGAAGAATGGTATTATAAACAAAAATTTGGCCACTAAATGTGCTGATTGCTTTGGGATACTTTTGTTTCTAGGCCCTCTCAGTTGACAGAGCAAGGACATATATATGTGTATACTAATGCATATACACATACCTACAAATGCTTTTATATGTAACTATCCATATATCTATATTGAGTTAACCATGAATGTATACTGATGTCTCCAATTGTAATCCGTTCCATTACCACCTGGATCATTATAGCTTCTCACCTTGCTTATCTGTAACCTCACACTTCACCATCTGCCATCTGTTTACTTAATTGTTCAGTTATGCATACATGCATAGCAGTATTAGAGTTCTTGGCCCATAACCTGTGGGAAACCAGAGTACAGTACTTATATATATTTTATTTTGCCTTTAGTTTTAACAGACTCTGTTCACTTCCAGAGTTACTTAGGTTACTATACTTTCCCCCCACCCTGTTCAGTGAGGTTGTTTCATATATTTGTAATACAGTTAGATTGTTTTGTTATATTCTCCATTTCACTCTGGGGTTCTCTGACCTCCTAAAGGATTAAAAAAAATTTTTTTTTACATACATTAAGGTTCACTCTGTGTTGTAATTTTCTTTTGGTTTTCACAAATGTGTGGTGTCAGTGTCCACCATTACAGTATCATACGGAAGTTTTATCACCCTAAAAATTCCCCTGTGCTTCACCTATTCATTCCTCTTCCCTTCTTCCCAAATCTCTGGCAACCACTGATCATTTTACCATTTGTATTGTTTTGTTTTTTTTCTAGAAGGTCATAAAATTGGAATCATATAGTGTGTAGCCTTTTCAGACTGGCTTTTTTCACTTAGCAATACGCATTTAAGCTTCAAGTTTTTTCATGGCTTGATAGCTTATTTATTACTGCTGAACAATATTCCATTTATGAAAGTAGTAGTTTGTTTATCTATTCACCTATTGAAGGGCATCTTGGTTGCTTTCAGTATTTGGCAGTTGTGAATAAAGCTGGTGTAAACATTTGGGTGCAAGTTTTGTGTGAATATACATTTTCCACTTAGTTGGTTAAATACCTAGTGCAATTACTGAATTGTATGGTAGGACTATGATTAGTTTTGTAAGAGACTGCAAAACCGTTTTCCAACCAGGCTGTCTGTGCATTCCCACTAGCGATGGATGAGAGTTCCTGTTGTTCTACATTCTTGTCATCATTTGCTATTGACAGTTTTTTGGATTTTAGCCGTTCTAATAGGTGTATAGTGGTATCTCGTTTTACTTTGTAATTTCCTAATGACAAATGCAGTTGAACCTCTTTTCATATGCTTACCATCCGTATAATTTCTTTGGTAAGGTATCGGTTCAGATCTTTTGATCATTAAATTTATTTATTTTATTTATTTTTTAGCTGAGTTGGGTCTTCGTTGCTGCGCACGGGTTTTCTCTAGTTGCGGCTAGCAGGGGCTACTCTTCGTTGGGGGTGCATGGGCTTCTCATTGTGGTGGCTTCTCTTGTTGCGGAGCACAGGCTCTAGGTGCGCGGGCTTCAGTAGTTGTGGCACTCAGGCTGAGTATTTGTGGCTCGCGGGCTCTAGAGCACAGTCTCAATAGTTGTGGTGCTCTGGCTTAGTTGCTCTGTGGCATGTGGGATCTTCCCGCACCAGGGCTCAAACCCGTGTCCCCTGCATTGGCAGACGGATTCTTAACCACTGCACCACCAGGGAAGCCCTGATCATTTTAAAATTGGGCTGTTTTCTTATTGTTGAGTTTTAAGAGTTCTTTTCATAATTTGCATACAAGTTCTTCATCAGATATGTGTTTTGAAAATATTTCTTTCACTCTGGGGCTTGTCTTTTCATTCTGTTCATAGTATCTTTTGCAGAGCAGTTAATTTTGATAAGTTGCAGCTTATCAATTTTTCCTTTCATGGATCGTGCATTTTTTCAGTTTGGCCTTGGGCTTAGGTCATTAAATAATCTTTTCTAGGAACCTAACAGTTTCAGCTCCTTTCAGATGGAAGAAACTGCTTACATTCTCATAGCTAGGACTCTCGTCTTCTTTCATTTTGTAGACTAAAGCTGTACTCTGGTTCTTCTTCGTTTTTTAAATTTTACTTTAAAGATGTTTATTGTTGCATTGTTCGCAGTAGTAGATAGTTGGAAATAATTGTCAACAGTCAAGGCTTGGATGAATGATCGTGATAAAATTCCATTCTGTCATTCAAAATTGTGGTTTTGAAGAGTATTCAGTGACATGGAAAGGTGTTCAGATATATTGTTAAAGTTTCCCCCAGCTTTTTAAATAAAATTGTATATGTTTAAAGTGTACAACATAATTTGATAAATGTATACATTGTTCAGTGATTACTGCAATTAAGTTAATTAGCTCATTCTTTTTTGTGTGTGGTGGTGGTGGTTTAAGATCTACTCTCTTAGCAAATTTCAAATATACAGTAGAATATTATCAACTACAGTCACCATGCTGTGCATTTGATCCCCAGGATTTATTCATCTTGTAACTGAAAGTTTGTATGCTTTGTATTTCCCCGTTTCTCCCAGCCCCCAGCCCCTGGCAGCTACCAATCTACTCTGCTTCTATGATGAGTTTGACTTTTTTTGGTATTATTAGATTCCACATATGAGTGAGATTACATAGTATTTGTCTTTTCTCTGTCTGGCTTATTTCACTTTGTGTTCTGATTTTTTTTTTTTTTTTTTTTTTTTTTTTTTTTTTTGCGGTATGCGGGCCTCTCACTGCTGTGGCCTCTCCCATTGCGGAGCACAGGCTCCGGACGCGCAGGCTCAGCGGCCATGGCTCACGGGCCCAGCCACTTCACGGCATGTGGGATCTTCCCGGACCGGGGCACGAACCCGCGTCCCCTGCATCGGCAGGCGGACTCTCAACCATTGCGCCACCAGGGAAGCCCTGATGTTTTTTTATTGGGTGGAATGAAGCCCCTAAGTAGGGTGATCAGGATCCTGTGAAGATCAAACACACTTGAATAAATGTACCTAGTAGATTTCACAGGATGAACCACAGGAAGAAGGGGTTGCAGAGTCCTGAGATCCCGGCGTCAGAGAATTTTATTTGTGCATTCATGTGGACAAAGAGTCTTGGCAGTTGAAATGGGAAAAACGGGTGGATGTGAGAGTGATTATGAGGAAGGAAATGGCAGTGTTTGAAATCAGAGTTAGTATGTGAAATGAATGATAAGGAGGTGTTGGTTACTTCTAGATTATGAGGCTCAGAAAAGACAAAGTGCCAGGAGTCCAAGTGGAAGGAAGAAGAGAGATGTGTTTACATTCATGTAACTGTTGATCTTTAAAGTTATATCAGGAAGACAAGGACGTAATCAGGTGTGGTGGCAGGGTTAGATCTTTGTTGAGTGTGGACTGTTAAAATCATAATTACAAAGATGGAGGTATTAGTATCCATGGAGCACTGGGATGGAGTCATGCTAAGGCCTGGGGAAATCATTTATAGTAATCTTAATTGATGTGTATCCCATACATTTGGATTTTATGAAATCTGAACTGTAAGCTTAGTTGAAATGAAAAGACTTAATATTTTAGTTTGAGTTCTATCAGAAGCTGACTCTTAGACAAGGATTTGCGTGCAAGTATTTTGTTTTGGAGGTTATCCCTGCAAATATCAGCAGGGGACCAGGAGGTGAGATAGGGAAGGGAAGTTAGCAGATAAAGGTTTTGTTATCAAGCAAGTTACCACTTTGGGTGACAGAAGCTTATTCCCACTGGGGAACTCTAGGAGCCTGTGTAAAACATGACCTCGGATTTATACCCTTTTAGGGGGCAAGGTAGGTAGAGTATATACCAACTAAATCAATCATTGGTTAAGACAGTTTCTAGGGAGTGGTAAATTTATAGCATTTCAGGCCTGTCATGCAAGGAACAAAATGGACTTCAGAGGTCAGAGAAAGCCTGGTTTCTCTGTTTAAACAAACACACAAACAAACAGAAAATGCAGATGCTGTCAATCAGTATAGAAGGATTCAGTAAAGGCCAGGAGATATGGGGAAGGGGAGCACCCAATTAACTGTTTCCTTAATACTTGCTCTGCAGTTCCAGCATCTCCAGTTCATTTTCTCTAGGCCACCAAAACCTGCATGCCCAGCTTAAATGAGCCAGTCTAGTGGCATATTAGGACTGGCGCGAGGTGTCCTTTTCAGAACATTAAATCCTGGGTCATGGGATGAGTACCGCCATTTCAACAAACTGTCTTACTTTACACTTGGCTCAAGTTCAGCACTCTCAAGGTCCATTCCCAAGTATGTTCTTCCAGTTCCTGTTAGCGCATATCGTCAGGTCCAGCAGCTGTTTTGATGAATCAGCCCTTTTCCATCCAAAGCAGGGACAGTACCTTCCCTTTCTGATGATGTAAGACTTGACCCTAGTTATTAGCGTAGAAGCAGTGAGGGAGGTAGAAACAGATCCTGAGGAGGGTCAGCATCTTTCTAGGCATGCATCTCAGATGAGAACTTGGCATACTCTTTAGGCAGAGGAGACTGCCCTTGTAGCAAGAGCAGAGAGCCACGTCGTCAGGCCTATAGGGTTCAGGGGAATCTTGGCTGGACTATGAATTCAGTCTTCTTTGTTAAGCTGCCTACTTTCGTAAACAGAATTTGAGCCTGATTTTTAGCACAATCTGCTCTCAAGTTGTGGGAGCTGAAGGTTCCTTAAAAAGTGCTGCCATGGAGGTCTCTGGCTCTCATAGCATGCTCTGAGCTGGTACTTGGCTGATTTAAGCCTTGACATTTTCTTTCTTCTGTGCATCTGTCCTACTTAACAAAAGCTCAACCATTTAATTGTCTTTAAAATTCCCAATTCTCCTATCTCTCTCAAATGCTAAAGCTATTGCATAAGCCAATTATCTTCTTCTACCTGTGTCCCTTACTAGCTCCACCACTTCATGAGTCTTAGTACTATCCATGCAGCAGCACACCAGGGGTTCTCACCAAGCTGCTTATTACCAGCACTGGGATCCTTGTCATCTGTTGGCGAGTGATCCACTTACAGAATTCATCTTGAAGGTCTGTTTTACAGGATCAAATCTGTCTTATTTTGGGTTACCCTAGAAGCAAGCGCTCTATAAGGACTCAAGTACAAATTTAAAAAAAAAATTTTTTTTTAGATCCTAGGAAATACTGGTAGAAGAGTGGAGAAGTAAGACAGAGAAGAAAGTAGCTAATAAAGGATTTCTTATCAGGCACCATGGGAAAGCCAGACGTGTAGTAATGCAATATTAATTACTATTGCTTTAGGTTGGGTTGGCATGCTTTTACTTAAAGGACCAGATGGTAATCATTTTAGACGTTGCATGCCAGATGCTCTCTGTTGAAAACACTCGACTCTGCCATTGTAGCATGAGAGCATCCTTAGACAATACATAAATGAATAGGTTTGGCTGTGTTCCAGTAAAACTTTATTTGCAAGAACAGGTGGCAGGCCAGATCTGGTCCAGGTACTATAGTTTCTCTAGCTTGCTGACGCCTGCTTTACGTGTTCTCTTGCTTCCAGTGCCACAGTAATCACACATGCAGATGTGGGCTCTGAAGTGGCATTGGCAGTACTTGCAGTTTCGTGGTCATCCAGATGATCTAAAATATGTTTATATTATTTTTTTTAAAGATTAATCTGGAGATAAAGACAAAATTAAAAAACTGTAATGAAGAACTTAGGGATCTCCAGGAATTCCTAATTCTACTTTGAGAAAAAGTGATTTAAAGAAATAGCAAAAGTAGAAGAAGTATATATTAAATGATATGTATTATAAAGGACATTATGATTCTCTGTTTTAATCTGTGTTTAGGGTTTAAAATTTGTATTACCCAGTGGGAGACCAAGTCTGGGGACAGGGAGGAGGCTTTTGAATATCTTTGTTTCATTGTAATTATAGGCTCCTGGTACCAACTCTTGTTTTTTTCTCTAGGACCTAGATTTCATTAGATGTTTGCTGTTTCTGGTTGCTTTTTCTTTGGCTTACTTTCTTTCTGTTTAAAACTGTTTCCTCTTGGGGGCAAATTGCTAGGTAACCATCATGTACGTTGAAGCCTATTTGGTAACATTTCAGTGATCTAGGAAAGGGATAGTTTTTTTGTTTGTTTGTTTTGCGGTACTCGGGCCTCTCACTGTCGTGGCCTCTCCCGTTGTGGAGCACAGGCTCCGGAAGCGCAGGCTCAATGGTCATGGCTCACGGGCCCAGCCGCTCCGCTGCATGTGCGATCCTCCCAGACCGGGGCACGAACCCGTGTCCCCTGCATCGGTAGGCGGACTCTCAACCACTGCGCCACCAGGGAAGCCTGGAAAGGGATAGTTTTAATGATCAAAATATTAATTGCAGAATGGTAAGGAATATATTTACATTTTAAATTTTCTTTAGGATATATTTATAACTAAACTTTCAGCAGGCACTTTGCTTTAATAGATATGTAATTTGTGTAGTTACCATTTAATTCGTGATTCTAACGTATTTGACAGTGTTACATAAATCACTCCATGATTTACAGCAGTTTAATTTTCTTAGGGATATTTAACTTATGCTATTTGTCTAGATATTTTTTTTTCTTCATAGAGTAAGGCGAAGTTTGGCTGATACGTCACAGATTTTGCATCAGTAGGGTCCATGCAATGGGCTATTGTTCTAGCTTTTTAAGCATAGAGATTTGAAAATATGCATCTAGAGGCAAAAATTATGAAAGAAGTTTAATGAAAGGGTTGGGATTCTACTCTACCGCTTCTGAGTTGTGTGTCCTTGAGCAAGTTAGTGTTCTTTTCTAAGCATCTGTTTCCTAATCTGTAAAATGGGGATAATAATGCCAGCACCCAGAGTTGTTGGGAGGATTAAATGAGATAATGCATGGAAAGAGTTTTTTCTTAAACAAAGTGACTGGCATAGTCAAAGTCATGTGATTAAAAACTTACATTTAGGGGGCCTCCCTGGTGGCGCAATGGTTGAGAGTCCGCCTGCCGATGCAGGGGATACGGGTTCGTGCCCCGGTCCGGGAGGATCCCATATGCCGCGGAGCGGCTGGGCCCGTGAGCCATGGCCGCTGAGCCTGCGCGTCCGGAGCCTGTGCTCCGCAACAGGAGAGGCCACAACAGTGAGAGGCCTGCGTACCACAAAAAAACAAAACAAAACAAAAAAACCTTACATTTAGTAGTTCTTCGAGTTTGTGGATGAATACCTTTTTTGTTTAATACTTTTTAATATAAAAATAAAAGATTCTATTTATACCTTTTATGTATAAGCTAATTATCCTGATGTTCTTTATTATAGCCTTTCATTATAATTATTATCTAAATTATCTTTAGTAACATGTGTAAAGCAGTAGGAATATGGGGAAAATGTCTCAACTAATCCAGGACTCTGCAGAGAAAATAAAGTTAGAAATAAGACATGGCCCCATATTTTCAGCACAGGAAGCAAGTGTATGAGCTCATTTAAGTATTGACTTTATAATATTTTAGAGGCTATCGAATAAAGGGACAAAAGTTTGTTTTTTTCTGTATCGGGTTTCTACTTTATTTTTACTGATATCCTTTTTTTTTTTTTTTTTTGCTTTATAACAAATTTAATCAGTTATACATATACATATGTTCCCATATCCCCTCCCTTTTGCGTCTCCCTCCCACCCTCCCTATTACTGATATCCTTTTTTTTTTTTTTTTTTTTTTTTTTTTTCTGTACGCGGGCCTCTCACTGTTGTGGCCTCTCCCGTTGCGGAGCACAGGCTCCGGACGCACAGGCTCAGCGGCCATGGCTCACGGGCCCAGCCGCTCCGCGGCATATGGGATCCTCCCAGACCGGGGCACGAACCCGTATCCCCTGCATCGGCAGGCGGACTCTCAACCACTGCGCCACCAGGGAGGCCCTGATATCCTTTTAATGTGTGCATACACAGCTTGGTTTCCTGTACCTCTTCACAACAGACTGATAAGCACTTGGTGGAATTGTCAAATTACACATTGGTTTATTGTATCCTTCTTTGTCTCTAGGATGATTGAGGAAAGTGGGAACAAGCGGAAGACCATGGCAGAGAAGAGGCAGCTGTTCATAGAAATGCGTGAGTCTTGACTGCTTCTGGAATCCTGTTTGTATGTGTGGGAATGGTTTTTTTTTTTATTCCCGATCAAGTCATAGCATTAATCAGAAGTTTTATGTTATAAGCTTTAGAAAGGGAAGAATGGGAGTTAAAGAATCGTGCAGTTGGAGGACACCAAGCCAGAGCATATATTTGAATTGAATTGACTTGAATTGCTTTCTTCAAGGTCATAAATAAAAAGGCAGAAATGTTACCTAAAATATCTGTGAGTTTAAGGCATGCCAGTCAATTTAGACTTCTTGCTGTAACTCCGTTGTTACCATGAGATTGCAGGTGGTGATAAATAATTAATACATTATATTGTGTAAATTACCTTACACTAGATAAAGATTCTAAGGTAGCAAGGATTAAGTGTTAGGAAACACTTAGAGCTGTAGGAAAAAGTAAAAGCAGGAATGTGTACTTTGGTGTATGTAGTACTTTATACCCTTTGAAATCTGTTAAAAAATTCTTACATTGATGTATTCTTACTTATTCTCATATATTCCTATATTCTTTTTATATATATATATAAATTTATTTATTTATTTTTGGCTGTGTTGGGTCTTCGTTTCTGTGGGAGGGCTTTCTCTAGTTGCGGCGAGCGGGGGCCACTCTTCATCGCGGTGCACGGGCCTCTCACTCTCTCGGCCTCTCTTGTTGCGGAGCACAGGCTCCAGATGCACAGGCTCAGTAGCTGTGGCTCACAGGCCCAGTTGCTCCGTGGCATGTGGGATCTTCCCAGACCAGGGCTCGAACCCATGTCCCCTGCATTGGCAGGCAGATTCTCAACCACTGCGCCACCAGGGAAGCCCCTTCCTATATTCTTATATGTTTCTTATATGAAACTCAAACAAAGAAATAGATGGCCAGGAAGAGTAGGGCAGTTCCCAGTATTTGAAGGATTGTTTTGTTTTGCGATTGCTTGTCTGTGTGACCTTGACCAAGTGACCTTGACCAGTGCGTTCATACTTGGTGGACCTCAAATTCCTTAGCCAGGAAATAAGGTTATTAGCCTGTACCAATGATTGTGAAACCTTTTAAAAGCACTGTGCTCCTTACAAGGACCTTCAACATGAGTGTCATAAAATTCATTCTTCTTGGCTGAAGCCAGGGGGGGGGAGTAGGAGTCGGCTTGAGATGGCCCCTGAGGTAGTTGTAGAATTCTAGAATTCTACCTACCACACAGTGAAAATCAGCAGATCAAGTCTCAGAAGACCCTTCCAACTATCAAGCTATTTTAAGTCTTTAGAGTCTTAGTAATGGGAGGCAGAGTTTGACTCAACTCAGACCTACGTTGTCCTGCCAGGCGTAGCCTAGATAACTGTTTGTTAAAGGAGGAAAAGAAATTTTTGGCATTGATTAGGCAATTGGTCTGGCTGACCTTTAAGGACTTTTGTAGCTCTGAGTCGCTAACTGCTAGTCATCTAAGCCAGACAGCTTGGAGTCACTTCTCTCCACCTCACCTTTCACCTCCAAGGAAATGGCAGAGTGCAGCTGAGTGTTCCCTCAAAAGTGAGTCTTGAATCTGTCTGTTCCTCATACCATGATGGTGTTGAATCCAGGCTCTGCAGTCAGACTGCCTGGGTTTGGATCTAGGCTCCCTCACTGCTTGGCTGTGTAACCTTGGGCAAGTTACCTTCTCTCTCTGTGCTACAGTTTCTTCATCTATAAAATGGGAATTGTACCTACTTCATAGAACTATCATGAAGATTAAATGAGATAATGTGACTAAAGCACTTAGCACATTCTTTTCCCAGAAAAGTAGGTATTTAATGTGGTTAGCTGTGGGTTTTTTTTATTCCTCTTTATTTTTATTGTGGTAAAATATACATAAATCATATTTATTTTAACCATTTATAAATATGCAGTTCAGTGGCATTAAGCTGTGTTTATTATTAATATTTTTATCCTTGTTACTTTTCTAAACTAAAACAATTGGTTTCTGATCCTTTCCTTCAGTCTTGACACTCTCAAATCGGTGATCTCTGATGCTGCCAGATTGAACCCAGATTTATTCTAGGTTACTTCCTTCTTAAATCCCTTCAGGACTCGTCATCACGGTCCTGAGAAAGCCCAAGCTCCGCAGTGTGCCAGACGAGGCCCTTCTGGACTCTTTTTCTTCCTTCCCAGTTTCCATCACATGCCTTGTGTGTCATTTCCCAGCAATTCTGAACTGGCTTTCCCCAAGATAGATCGTGTTCTCCATATCCCTGTGCTGTTGCTTATGGGGTTGCCTTCACCTTCATCTGGCTTGTTGTTCCTGCCTACCCTTCCAGACTCAGCAAAAGGACCATCTTTTCATTTAATTTTTAACACACTTACTGAGAATCTGTTACATTCCAGGCACCATTCTAGGTGCTAGGATTACAGGGGAGAACAAAACAGAGTCCCTGACTTCACTCATACCACTTACATTTTAAAAGGGAAACCGACAAAAATGGAAACCAAATAAATAATAATTCCTCATACTAAGAATTACCTGGGGTGCACTCACATGGGCATGTGAGAGAGCATGACTGGGGTAGATATTTGAAGTAGAAATTGGGTATTCTGCAAAGAATTGGGTTTACTACTTAGTGAATATTATCACTGACATGCAAACTTCATATAAATTACCATTCTCTGTAACAAACTCAAGGATATGAACAGTCTGGGAGATGTTTGGTGGGTATGGCTTCTTGAGCCTCGTCTGTTTCTTCACAGGAGGAATTGCATTGGTGGCAATGGTATCTGCTGTGGGAAGCCCCACTCTCATTTCCAACATCACCCCAAATCTGCATTATAATTACTTTCTGAGGATGCAGAAATCACCATTTGCCAGCCTTATGACTTGGCCGTATCATCTAGGTGTTGGGTTGATTTTAGTGTGTCAGTTTTGAATCCAATGATCATTCTCCACTCTTTCATTAGTCTTAATGTTTAGACTTCTGCTTAGGTAGGTAACTACATGTACATCATTTTTTAAAAAGACTTTATTTTTTTAGAGCAGTTTTAGGTTCATAGCCAAATTAAAGAGGAAGGAACAGAGCTATCTCATAATACCCCCTGCCCTGACACTGCATGGTCTCCCCCACTATTAGCACCCACACCAGAGTGTCACGTCCATTACAACTGATGGACCTACATTGACACATCATAATCACTCAAAGTCTATGGTTTACATTAGGGTTCTTGGTACATTAGGTACATTCTTGGTGGTGTACATTCTATGGAACTGCATTATTTTTAAAGAAAGGCCATTTTGACTCTTACTTTTGCAATCCTTATACCTCTTTTTCATGACCTACTGTACTGGTTAGGACCTCAGATATTATATTTAAGAGTTGGGAGGATAGCAGGCATTCTTGTCTTGTTTTTGACTTGAATGGGAATGGATGTAATATTTCACTATTAAAATGATATTTATTGTAGGTTTTGTACCCTTCATCAGGTGAAGGATCTACTTTTCTGTCCTAATTTACCAAGAGTTATTACTGTTATTTTCTTTAAATCATGAATGAGTATAGAATTTTATCAGTTGTTTTCTGCTTCTCTTGAGATGATACAGTGACATATAATATATTTCTCCTTAACATACATAGTTCTGGGGCCAGTAGTCTTTCTTAAAGAGCCAAAAAGTAAATATTTTAGGATTTGCAGGCCATATGATGAGTTCTGTGTCATAGCTACTCGACTCTGCTGTTGTAGCATGAAAGCGGTCATAGTAATTTAATAGTTTAGTTAGGTTGTGTTTTTTATCTTGTGTTACCTTTATTGTTGTGCCTTTCAGTAGTATTCTTAAGTCTTTTTATTTTTAGACAGTATCTTTTAATTTCCTATTTTGAACACTGATGAAATCAGTTTGTTCTTTCTTTGCTTAATGTTTTATCTTCTGGACTCTAAGCACCATGAAAGTAAGAATCACATGTATTTATCATGGTAGGCCCAGCAATTCAATAAATATTTATTAAAGGAGGAGTGGAATAAATTATGTACAAATAATTTGATAGTTTATGATTTTTACATGATTTAACATTACTAAGAAAAAGGAAAGGTGATAATCTCTCAACTCTGGTGCTAAAGTAAAAACTTTCTAGATGAGTCTACAAAATACTTGATGCCAGGCCTCCATGCTCAGAGATTCCAGAATTTTTCCTTTTCCAGAAGTTTGTCCCTTTTATCGGTCTTCTCAAGGAACTTTGGCTTTATTGGTCCTCTCTATGTATCTTTGTTTTCTGTGTCATTATTTCATGCTATTACATGGTTTATTATTTTCTTCTTTCTACTTTAGGCAGTTCTATTTTTCTTTTTCTAACGTAGGCCATTTATTTTCAGACTTTTTTCTTATGTAAGCATTGAAGAATATACTTTTCTGTGATTTTCTATTTTTGTATTACATGTGTTCTGATATATACTATTTTCATTATCAGATCTCTGTTTTTTAATTTCTGTTGTAGATTAATGAGAAGTATCCTTTTAAATTCGTAAATGAATGTCTGTTTTAATAACAAAGATATTTAGCTTAATGGGATTATGGGTCAGGGAGTGAGGGATGTTCTAGAATCTTTGTATTTGTTGATATTTATATGTTTTTCTAAATATTCCATGAGTGCTTGAAAATAATGTGTATGATTTCTGTATTATCTAGATCAAGCTTGTTATGTTTTATTAAAATCTTTTTGTCCTTTCTGATTTGACTGCTTGATCTTAATTACTGGAAATCTCTGCTTTGATCATGGATTTAAAATTTCCCCCCTGTAGTTCTGTCAGTGTTTTGAAGCTTTTGTTCTTAGATGCATATATATTAAAATGTTCTGTCTACCTGGGAAATTGAATCTTTTATTATTATATAGGTAAACTTTTTTTTTCTAGTAATGCTTTTTTGTTTCAGTTTGTTTTGTTGTATATTAATATATCTATACCAGCTTTCTTTTGGTTAGCATGCCTAGTACAGTATATATCTTTTTTATTTTTAATTTATTTTTTATTCTTTTAACATCTTTATTGGAGTATAATTGCTTTACAATGGTGTGTTAGTTTCTGCAGTATAACAAAGTGAATCAGCTATACGTGCACATATATCCCCATATCTCCTCCCTCTTGCGCCTCCCTCCCACCCTCCCTATCCCACTCCTCTAGGTGGTCACAAAGCACCGAGCTGATCTCCCTGTGCTATGTGGCTGCTTCCCACTAGCTATCGATTTTATATTTGGTAGTGTACATATGTCCATGCCACTCTCTCACTTTGTCACAGCTTACCCTTCCCCCTCCCCCTGTCTTCAAGTCCATTCTCTATGTCTGCATCTTTATCCCTGTACTGCCCCTAGGTTCCTCAGAACCTTTTTTTTTGGATTCCATATATATGTGTTAGCATATGGTATTTGTTTTTCTTTTTCTGACTTACTTCACTCTGTATGACAGTCTCTAGGTCCATCCACCTCACTACAAATAACTCAATTTCGTTTGTTATTATGGCTGAGTAATATTCCATTGTATATATGTGCCACATCTTCTTTATCCATTCATCTGTCGATGGACACTTAGGTTGCTTCCATGTCCTGGCTGTTGTAAATAGAGCTGCAGTGAACATTGTGGTAGATGACTCTTTTTGAATTATGGTGTTCTGAGGTTATATGCCCAGTAGTGGGATTGCTGGGTTGTATGGTAGTTCTATGTTTTTTGAGGAACCTCCATAGTGTTCTCCTTAGTGGCTGTATCAATTTACGTTCCCACCAACAGTGCAAGAGGGTTCCCTATTCTCCACACCCTCTCCAGTATTTGTTGTTTGTAGATTTTTCAGTATATATCCATTTATTCTTTAATTTTTCCCCTGTATCCTTATGTTATATATGTATCTATTGTAAACAGCATAAGTTAGATTATTAAAAAAAAAATACCAAAACAACCATTGTGACAATTTTGGCTTTTTCACTGAAGACTTTATTCTGTTTAACCTTTTTTATAAATACTGATATGTTTCATTTTTCTTCCATTTTATTCTGTGCTTCAGTTTTGTCCTTTCTCTGTTTTTTTTCCCTCCTTCCTTGACTTCTATTAGATAAATTGAGCTTCCCTCCATTCTACTTTTTCCCTCTACTTAGTTGTGAGTTGTATGTTCTTTTTCTGTTCTTTTTGTGGTTACTCCAGAAATTTTAACATCAATTAAAATGAAGCCCATATGAATTAAAGGCCTAAATGTAAGGCCAGAAACTATCAAACTCTTAGAGGAAAACATAGGCAGAACACTCTATGACATAAATCTCAGCAAGATCCCTTTTGACCCACCTCCTAGAGAAATGGAAATAAAAACAAAAATAAACAAATGGGACCTAATGAAACTGCAAAGCTTTTGCACAGCAAAGGAAACCATAAACAAGACCAAAAGACAACCCTCAGAATGGGAGAAAATATTTGCAAATGAAGCAACTGACAGAGGATTAATCTCCAAAATTTACAAGCAGCTCATACAGCTCAATAACAAAAAAACAAACAACCCAATCCAAAAATGGGCAGAAGACCTAAATAGACATTTCTCCAAAGAAGATATACAGACTGCCAACAAACACATGAAAGAATGCTCAACATCATCAATCATTAGAGAAATGCAAATCAAAACTACAATGAGATATCATCTCACACCAGTCAGAATGGCCATCATCAAAAAACCTAGAAACAATAAATGCTGGAGAGGGTGTGGAGAAAAGGGAACCCTCTTGCACTGCTGGTGGGAATGTGAATTGGTACAGCCACTATGGAGAACAGTATGGAGGTTCCTTAAAAAACTACAAATACAACTACCATATGACCCAGCAATCCCACTACTAGGCATATACCCTGAGAAAACCATAATTCAAAACGAGACATGTACCAAAATGTTCATTGCAGCTCTATTTACAAGAGCCAGGAGATGGAAACAACCTAAGTGTCCATCATCGGATGAATGGATAAAGAAGACGTGGCACATATATACAATGGAATATTAGCCATAAAAAGAAACGAAATTGAGCTATTTGTAATGAGGTGGATGGACCTAGAGTCTGTCATACAGAGTGAAGTAAGTCAGAAAGAGAAAGACAAATACCGTATGCTAACACATATATATGGAATTTAAGAAAAAGAAAAATGTCATGAAGAACCTAGGGGTAAAACAGGAATAAAGACACAGACCTACTAGAGAATGGACTTGAGGATATGGGGAGGGGGAAGGGTAAGCTGTGACAAAGTGAGAGAGTGACATGGACATATATACACTACCAAATGTAAAATCGATAGCTAGTGGGAAGCAGCCACATAGCACAGGGAGATCAGCTCCGTGCTTTGTGAACACCTAGAGGTGTGGGATAGGGAGGGTGGGAGGGAGGGAGATGCAAGAGGGAAGAGATTTGGGAACATATGTATATGTATAACTAATTCACTTTGTTATAAAGCAGAAACTAACACACCGTTGTAAAGCAATTATACTCCAATAAAGATGTAAAAAAAAATGAAGCCCAGATCATATCAATATTTATAACTTTGTTCAAAGTAATACAAGAATATTATTAGAATGTGTTAGAGTACCTCCTTTATGAAATATATGCTCTTTTTGTATTATCTTTTGAACTCCACAGATTAGACTTTATTTTTATCTTTTGTAATCCATTTTTGTTTTATCCAACCTATTTGGTTATCACTTTCTTTGTTTGCCATTATTTACAAAAATTTAAATCCAGATCTTGGTGGAGCCAGGCATGTGTCACAGCCATTTCCTTTTGTGGGATTTTTAAACCTTTTTTCCTAGTTCACCCACTGAGAGAGTCACCCTTCAGTGATCTTGGTTTATCTGTACCTTCCTCTCTGCTGGGACCTCTGGCTTCATCTTTGGTCCCTAGGGTTTTTAATTGTACTGCCAAGAAAAAAATGAGGAAGTCATTCGTGTTCATATTTGTTGTTTATTCAGACTAATATTTTTTTGAAAATTTTTTTCCTAATTAGAAGTGCTTGTGAAAGTTTTCAGACAATTCAGAACTGTTACTGTACTTACATTTATTAGATTTATAATCTCTCCTCCCCTTTCTCCTTCCTTCCTCCTCATCTCCCCAGTTAGATTCGATTTTCAACAAAGTCCATTTACTTCCTTAGGCCTCTCATTAGTCTGCTGAGCACCTCCGTCAAATCCCATGGCTTCCTGGAACACAGTTTGGAGTGCTCTGCCCTACCTGAAGACAGTTAAAAGCATCAACATGTTTACACAGGAAGAGGAATTGGCTTCCCCACTACTTTTATCATCTCCGTCCAGGAGCCTTTCCTTGCTGGTGTCTGCAGTGGTATATCCTTTTGACCTTACTTTGTATATTTTTGGGAAAAAGCCTTTTTTATACCAGACAACCCAGAACTTCCCAGTTTTCGGTTATTTATTCATTCAATAAATATTTGGGTGCTAGTTTTATTCCTACTTTGGGACATATAGTAATGAATAATACAACAGTAAAATGGTCTCTGCCTTCATGGATCTTGTTTTCCTGGATGTGGGAACAAGGGATGATAGCGCAGTAGGAGCCATGATGGGGGGAGCAAGGGGGGTCCAGGAAGGAATCTGGGAGGAAGTGATGTCTTGGCTGAGTCAGCCCAATAATGTGGTGAAGGAAGGGCTGGGGCACTATCACTTACCAAGGCCCAGAGGTGACGGGACCTGGTATGTTTGGGTAATTATAGGTAGTCCAGACTGATTGGAGTTGAGTGTGAGGTAAAATGTGAGAGGTGCATGACCTAGACCTTTAAGTTGAGTTGGGTAGTCCTATGTTTCCCAAAACTAGGTTGATTATAAGACTCTTTAAGGGCATTTGTTAAGAATGAAGATTTCAGCTTCCTCCCCTGGAAATTTTGATATAAGCTTCTGATACAAACAGATACAATAAAACCCTTCCATTTGACTCTTTGCTTTCCTTGGGATTTGGTTATACTATAGAACATTCATATCCCATTCTCTTGAATAAGGAGAGCCACAAAGTGCACAGAAGGCTTAATCCTTTCTTATCCTTTCCCTATCTTTCTCCTGTACCTCTTGGGTACCCAGTGTCCCATTGGTTCCCTGTCTGTTCACGAATTTCACTGGGCTTTCTAACTGGGGCCAGCGTTCTGCCTGGATATTTAGTTAGGGCTCTCTGTATCATTTCTTTTATTTTTTTTATTTTTTTATTTTTATTATTATTTTCTGCTTTATAACAAAGTGAATCAGTCATACATATACATCTGTTCCCACATCCCTTCCCTCATGCATCTTCCTCCCTCCCACCCTCCCCATCCCACCCCTCCAGGCGGTCACAAAGCACTGAGCTGATCTCCCTGTGCTCTGCGGCTGCTTCCCACTATCTATCTACCTTACGTTTGGTACAGTATATATGTCCATGCCTCTCTTTCGCTTTGTCACAGCTTACCCTTCCCCCTCCCCATATCCTCAAGTCCATTCTCAAGTAGGTCTGTGTCTTTATTCCCGTTTTACCCCTAGGTTCTTCATGACATTTTTTTAAAAATTCCATATATATGTGTTAGCATACAGTATTTGTCTTTCTCTTTCTGACTTACTTCACTCTGTATGACAGACTCTAGGTCTATCCACCTCATTACAAATAGCTCAGTTTCGTTTCTTTTTATGGCTGAGTAGTATTCCATTGTATATATGTGCCACATCTTCTTTATCCATCCATCCGATGGTGGACACTTAGGTTGCTTCCAGCTCCACACTATTGTGAATAGAGCTGCAATGAACATTTTGGTACATGTCTCTTTTTGAATTATGGTTTTCTCAGGGTATATGCCTAGTAGTGGGATTGCTGGGTCATATGGTAGTTGTATTTGTAGTTTTTTAAGGAACCTCCATACTGTTCTCCATAGTGGCTGTACCAATTCACATTCCCACCAGCAGTGCAAGAGTGTTCCCTTTTCTCCACACCCTCTCCAGCATTTATTGTTTCTAGATTTCTTGATGATGGCCATTCTGACTGGTGTGAGATGATATCTCATTGTAGTTTTGATTTGCATTTCTCTAATGATTAATGATGTTGAGCATTCTTTCATGTGTTTGTTGGCAGTCTGTATATCTTTGGAGAAATGCCTATTTAAGTCTTCTGCCCATTTTTGGATTGGGTTGTTTGTTTGTTTGCTATTGAGCTGCATGAGCTGTTTATAAATTTTGGAGATTAATCCTTTGTCAGTTGCTTCATTTGCAAATATTTTCTCCCATTCTGAGGGTTGTCTTTTGGTCTTGTTTATGGTTTCCTTTGCTGTGCAAAAGCTTTGAAGTTTCATTAGGTCCATTTGTTTATCTTTGTTTTTATTTCCATTTCTCTAGGAGGTGGGGCAAAAAGGATCTTGCTGAGATTTATGTCATAGAGTGTTCTGCCTATGTTTTCCTCTAAGATCTTTTGTTTTTTAAAATTTAAATAATTAAATAATTAATTTTTGGTTGCGTTGGGTCTTCTTGCTGCACGCAGGCTTTCTGTAGTTGCCGTGAGCAGGGACTGTTCTTTGTTGCGGTGCATGGGCTTCTGATTGCAGTGGCTTCTCTTGTTGTGGAGCATGGGCTCTAGGTGCACGGGCTTCAGTAGTTGTGGCACACAGGCTTCGTTGCTCTGCCGCATGTGGGATATTCCCAGACCAGGGCTCGAACCTGTGTCCCCTGCATTGGCAGGAGGATTCTCAACCCCTGTACCACCAGGGAAAACCTCTGTAATTTCTGGGTGGGCTTGAAACATTGTCTGACGTTAGTATAAAAATGACATTTTATTGTATTTCTTTTAATGAAATATTCTTGAAATGAATGATAATGAAGAGTAATCATTTCTAGTTCAGAATTCCCAAAGTGATATTCTAGTCATTTCAGTTTCTTCACTGGGGGCTTTTCTATTTTGTATTTGCCAAAATACCATATTTTCTGATCAGGAAATTAATGTGACATTTACATAGGGGAAGTATTAAAAAGGTGAAGGCTATTCTTAGGCACTGTATGAGGATTCTCCTTATATAAATCAGGGAAGATGACTGCTCCAGAAGAAGGGAAACATATGGGAAGTTTGGTTGAATATTGGTACAATAAGATTTTAATAAAGCTCTAAGGTTATTAATTATATCTTAACTTTTAGAAATTATTATTTTTTTTATTTTTTATTTTTTTGCTATACGCGGGCCTCTCACTGTTGTGGCCCCTCCCGTTGCAGAGCACAGGCTCCGTATGCGCAGGCTCAGCGGCCATGGCTCACGGGCCCAGGCACTCCACGGCATGTGGGATCTTCCCGGACCGGGGCACGAACCCGTTTCCCCTGCATCGGCAGGCGGACTCTCAACCACTGCGCCACCAGGGAAGCCCTAGAAATTATTTTTGGATTTGGACTGCTATTAGATTTTTAAAAAATGATGCTCTGGCCAGGACTTCTTAGAATTTCTGAATCCTGTAACATCCCACTGCTCTCTGTACATTTTCCTCAGTACATTTAGAGTGATGTATTTTCACAAGGATCAGACTGGCAAAGGAAAGCAGAGTGATACTTGATTCTTGACTAGTTCCTGAAACTTCAGTGTAGAGATTTCTGGCAAACTGGTCTGAAGCATTTGGAGTTTCCTATTTTCCTAAACTAGTTAGCCTTGGACTTGTGTGATATCTGCTCTATTTCATCTTTTGTGGTGACAAATCTGACTCTGCACTGGAGAAGGAGTCTGAAAAGAGTGAGTTATACCAGGTGCACTACCTTTTTTCTGTAATTACTTATCCAGTAGCAAACATGGCCTAATAAATACCCTGCAGAAGTCTGATCAATCAGATTAGTAATGTTTCTGTTTGATCAGATGGGGGCGGAACTTTCCTTTCCTAGCTGTTAACATTCGTTTTATCAGTGTTTCTCATTAAAATATTTCATAGAAATAAATGTTTAGACATTAAAATTACCTGCAGTGATTTAATGACGGGTTATTTATTAAATGTTCTTGGACATGTGTTGACATTCTTTCTTAAAATTATTGGTTTGGTTTTGAATAATTAATATTTAATGGCTCCAATTTAAAATATTTAGGCTGAGTAGTAGTATAGAAACTAAATGAGTAAAAGAAAATCAGACTGAATAAATTTAACAAAAGAAGTGTAAAACTTATACTCTGAAAACTACAAAACACTGTTGAAAGAAATTAAACTAAATTAATTAAATAATTAATTAAACTAAATAAATGGAAAGATATCCTGTATTAAAGGATCAGAAGCTTTATCATTAAGATGGCAGTATTCCCTAAATTGATCCACAAACTCATTGCAGTCCTCATAAAAAAACTGGCTTTTTTGAGGAAATGGATGGGCTGATCCTAAAATTCATATGGAAATTCGACCCAGAGTAGCCAAAACAGTCTCAAAAGAGAACAAAGTTGGAAGACTCACACTTCCGAATTTGAGAACTACAAAGCCACAATAATCCAGATTGTGTGGTACTGGCATAAGAATAGACATATAATCAGTGGGATAGAATTGCAAGTTAAAAATTAAACCCATGCATCTGTGGTCACTTGATTTTTCACAAGGATACCAAGACCATTTAATGAAGAAAGAATAGTATTTTGAACAAATGGTGCTGGAGGCCAGAGTTCCCTGAAGTGGCCTTAAAATTCAAGGAGAGTTACAGCAAATTTTGAAATGAAAACAAAATTTGATTTATAGATTCATATAATTTAGGCTTTGTTCTAGTTACTATGGCTATATATTACTTATCCCCAAACAGTCATTTATTTTGTTTATACCTTTTTGGAGTCTAAAATTAGAACAGCATCCAGTGCTTATGTCTTGACTTTGCTGCATGATGTCTCAGGCCTCCATTGGAAGACTCAGAGACTCAGGGCTGATCATTTGTCGCCTTGCTCACTTACATGTTTGGTAATTGCTACTGACTTTCAGCTGATAGACTCAGTTTCTCTTGGTATCGGTGTCTCTGTGTGGTTTCTCCATATCAGCTAGTTTGGGCTTCTTCACAGCAATGGTGTCCAGGTTCCTAGGGCAAGCATCCTGAGAGAGTGAGAGCACAGACAAGCTGTCCCACATTTTATTGCCCATCTTCAGAAGTCAGGCAGTGTTCCTCTGCCACACTCGATTCATTGAGGCAGTCACAGTGTCCTCAGGTGCAAGTGGAGGGAAATAATCTTTAGTTCTTGATGGGGAGGGTCAGCATACTAGAGGCACATAAAAATACTGGTCTGGAAATACTGTTGTGTCCCTTTTTTGAAAAACACAGGCTGCCACAGACCTGGAAGGGGAACTTAGAGATCAGCTGGTCCAGTTCCCTCATTTTATAGATGAGGACACTGAGGCTGAGAAGAAGGGATGTAACATGGCCACGGTCATGTCCTATGGTTGGTGGTCAGACTGGAGCTGGAATTTAGCTTTCCTGACTCTAGGCTAGGGTCTTCCCTGCTATACCACTTTTCTTCATTTTGCGGAATATGTAGTTCATTCACTCAAGTCATGAGTGGTCCTCCCCTCAGAGTTTTCTTAGGCTGGCAGACAGGATGATATAGGCAAAACTGCTGGCATCGTGCTTGGCATGGAGCGGGCACACAGAAAGCATTTTTAACCCTTCTTCCCCACTTTGTGTTTTATCCAAAGAGGGCCTTGTTGACATGTTATGTATAGACCGTGCCAACACAATGGAATAGAGTCACTTCCCCAGCATGTGGAAATTAAATGGTAAATCTAGTTGAAGATTTTTTATTTGCCCCTTTTCAGGTGTTCAGAATTTTGATGTCCTACAACTATCAACTTACAGAACAGCTTGCAAATTGCGATTTGTGCAAAAACGATGCAACCGTAAGTCATTTCTACTCATTTCTATGATAGCTGGATAGAGCTCTTGATAATATAGAAGATTTTAATGTGTTTTAGTCATATTGTAATGTTAATTGAATTGTTTTGTCTTAAGTGTTTATCAGAATATAAGCTTTGTAATGGAAAGAGCTTGTTAATTTATTCTGGGTGTCCCTCAAAATATTTAAGAAACTCAATAAGGTAACTAGTTTTGAGATTAATTAATTCTTTATTTTTTTAAAAAAATTGTTTATTTATTTATTTATGGCTGTGTTGGGTCTTTGTTGCTGTTCACGTGCTTTCTCTAGTTGCGGCGAGCGGGAGCTACTCTTCCTTGCGGTGCGTGGGCTTCTTATTGTGGTGGCCTCTCTTGTTGTGGAGCATGGACTCTAAGTACGCAGGCTTCACTAGTTGTGGCATTCGGGCTCAGTAGTTGTAGCTCGCGAACTCTAGAGTGCAGGCTCCGTAGTTGTGACACACAGGCTTAGTTGCTCCGCGGCATGTGGGATCTTCCTGGACCAGGGCTTGAACCCGTGTCCCCTGCATCGGCAGGCGGATTCTTAACCACTGTGCCACCATGGAAGTCTCAAGATTAATTCTTTAAATGGGAGAATTGATTTCTCCTTGTCACTGTTTTTAATAAAAAGTTTTGTGTAAAATTAATACAGTTTATCAGCTTCTGGAGAGAAAGAAAAATATTTTGATAAAAGCATAATAAAAATTAACTTCCTTGTTTAAACTTAATATAACACAAATCAGCCTTTTCTATAAGCAGTTGCTTCCACAATTGCTACTTATAAAATAAGTAAATTAAAATATTTGTAAAATGTATATAAAATCTTTCTTAATTTGTGTGCAGATGAACTAACTTAGAATTATTGTACTTTTCTCAGATATGTGTGTGTGTGTGTGTGTGTGTGTATTAATGAAAAACTGTTTTGTGTAATGGAAAGAACATTAGCCTTAGAATGGGAAAACCTGTTTTACTCCAGGTTTTGTTTGTCATTTATTATAAACACGTGACCTTGGACAAGTCACTTTATATTTAAATACTTCTACACTACTTTAAGTCCTACTCAAAAATCCTAGCTTAAAGTTCTCTCCAAAGAGTTTACCATACCATCCTAGACCAAAGTCATATTTCTTCTCTGGTTTCCCAAAGCATTGTTTTCAAATTATGGGTTGTGACCTGTTAATGGTTCCTGAAACTGTTTTGGTGAGCTGTAGCCAGAATTTAAAGCATGTAATGGAGAAAAAAAAAGAGAAAGAAAAAAAAGTCAGAACGTAGCTTATGTGGTAAAGTATTTTGTGAAACGTGTTTTTTATATATCTAGAGGTGTGTGTGTGTGTTGATTTAAATATATTTGCATGTTGTTGTCAAAAAGTTTGAAAACCGCTGTCCTACAGGAACTACCATTTTTATACTTCTTCCCATAATTATTCTTGGAACACAGTAGTCTGTGTGCGCTGAGCCAGGCTAGTGGCATTAGTAATATCAAGTAAAAGATGCATTGTTCTAGCAGTTTTATTTTGTCACATATGATTCTTCAGTCCACCTGGAGTTTTTTTTACTCCAGAGTATAAGTAGGAGTCAGATTTCAATATTTTCCATATATATGTTCAGTTGACCTACACTATTTATTGAAAAGACCATCCTTTTTCTTCATTACTAAAAAAATCTTTTTCTCATATTCATTAGGAGAAATGTACAAGAATGTTCATAGCTGTGGCCATATGTGAGAGGATCTGCTTTTGGACTGTTGTGTTCCATTGGTCTGTCTGTCTGTCCTTGTACCAATAATCACTGTTAGAGCTTTATAGTATGTTCTGGGTACTTTGTTCTGTTTTACTTTTTAAGATTGAGACATTCTTGGCCTTTTTACATTTATTTTCACACAAATTTTAGAATTTGCTTGTTAATTTCTACTAAAAGTGAACAAAAAGATTTCTGCTGGGATTTTTTCCTTCATTTTTTAAAAAGTATAATTTACATATAATAAAATACATCCTTTTAACATATAGCCCTGTGGGATTTTGTTGGGACTACACTGAATCTGTAGATCAAGTTGGGGAGAATTTATGTATTTCCAGTGTTGAGATTTCATTTCTGTGAACCTGGTATATCCCTCCATTTATTTAGGTCTTTAAGTTTTGTTAATTTATATATTTTTTGGTAGAGATGTTGCACATCCTTTATTGGATTTATTCCTGAGTCCTGGTGTATATTTAGAAATACAGTGACTTTCATATCTTGATTTGTATCTAGCAGTCATTCTAGACGCAAATATTAATTTTAGTGATATACGTGTAGAATCTTAATGATTTTCAATGTGTATAATTTTGTCATTTCTGAATAATTACAGTTACATTTATTTCCAATACTTGTAGTGATAATTACTGCATATTTATATAGGTTAGGATTTGAAACATGATAGGAATGATGACAGTGGGCATTTCTTATCTTATTCCCAATATCAGAGGAACGGCTTTCAACA
Source organism: Mesoplodon mirus (assembly GCF_964341445.2). Taxonomy (NCBI): domain Eukaryota; kingdom Metazoa; phylum Chordata; class Mammalia; order Artiodactyla; family Ziphiidae; genus Mesoplodon; species Mesoplodon mirus. The sequence goes on along the minus strand of NC_138987.1, from coordinate 102,608,009 downwards.
TTTTACTATTAAGTAATATGTTTGCTGCAGTTTTTTTTGTAGATATCCTTAATCAGATTAAAGAAATGTCCAAGTAGTGTGTTTCTTCATTTCTAAAGATAAAGTTTATTTTAAAAGTTTTATTTTTGATAATGATTTCTGACTTAATTTCATTTTGATCACAGAGCATGGTTTATATGATTTTTTTATTTATTAGTTTCTGCTTTATAACAAAGTGAATCAGTCATACATATACATCTGTTCCCACATCCCTTCCCTCATGCATCTCCCACCCTCCCCATCGACCCCTCCAGGCGGTCACAAAGCACTGAGCTGATCTCCCTGTGCTCTGCGGCTGCTTCCCACTATCTATCTACCTTACGTTTGGTAGTGTATATATGTCCATGCCTCTCTTTCGCTTTGTCACAGCTTACCCTTCCCCCTCCCCATATCCTCAAGTCCATTCTCAAGTAGGTCTGTGTCTTTATTCCCGTTTTACCCCTAGGTTCTTCATGACATTTTTTTTTAATTCCATATATATGTGTTAGCATATGGTATTTGTCTTTCTCTTTCTGACTTACTTCACTCTGTATGACAGGTCTATCCACCTCATTACAGAATAGCTCAGTTTCGTTTCTTTTTATGGCTGAGTAGTATTCCATTGTATATATGTGCCACATCTTCTTTATCCATCCATCCGATGATGGACACTTAGGTTGTTTCCAGCTCCGGGCTATTGTGAATAGAGCTGCAATGAACATTTTTGTACATGTCTCTTTTTGAATTATGGTTTTCTCAGGGTATATGCCTAGTAGTGGGATTGCTGGGTCATATGGTAGTTGTATTTGTAGTTTTTTAAGGAACCCCCATACTGTTCTCCATAGTGATTGTACCAATTCACATTCCCACCAGCAGTGCAAGAGTGTTCCCTTTTCTCCACACCCTCTCCAGCATTTATTGTTTATTGTTTCTAGATTTCTTGATGATGGCCATTCTGACTGGTGTGAGATGATATCTCATTGTAGTTTTGATTTGCATTTCTCTAATGATTAATGATGTTGAGCATTCTTTCATGTGTTTGTTGGCAGTCTGCATATCTTCTTTGGAGAAATGCCTATTTTAAGTCTTCTGCCCATTTTTGGATTGGGTTGTTTGTTTGTTTGCTATTGAGCTGCATGAGCTGTTTATAAATTTTGGAGATTAATCCTTTGTCAACTGCTTCATTTGCAAATATTTTCTCCCATTCTGAGGGTTGTCTTTTGGTCTTATTTATGGTTTCCTTTGCTGTGCAAAAGCTTTGAAGTTTCATTAGGTCCCATTTGTTTATCTCTGTTTTTATTTCCATTTCTCTAGGAGGTGGGTCCAAAACGATCTTGCTGTGATTTATGTCATAGAGTGTTCTGCCTATGATTTCCTCTAAGAGTTTGATAGTGTCTGGCCTTACATTTAGGTCTTTAATCCATTTTGAGCTTATTTTTGTGTATGGTGTTAGGGAATGATCTAATCTCATACTTTTACATGTCCCTGTACAGTTTTCCCAGCACCACTTATTGAAGAGGCTGTCCTTTCTACACTGAACATTCCTGCCTCCTTTATCAAAGATAAGTTGACCATATGTGCGTGGGTTTATCTCTGGGCTTTCTATCCTGTTTCATTGATCTTTCTGTTTTTATGCCAGTACCACACTGTCTTGATTACTGTAGCTTTGTAGTATAGTCTGAAGTCAGGGAGCCTGATTCCTCCAGCTCCATTTTTTGTTCTCAAGATTGCTTTGGCTATTCGGGGTCTTTTGTTTTTCCAAACAAATTTTGAAATTTTTTGTTCTAGTTCTGTGGAAAATGCCAGTGGTAGTTTGATAGGGATTGCATTGAATCTGTAGATTGCTTTGGGTAGTAGAGTCGTTTTCACAATGTTGATTCTTCTAATCCAAGAACATGGTACATCTCTCCATCTATTTGTATCATCTTTAATTTCTTTCATCAGTGTCTTATAATTTTCTGCATACAGGTCTTTTGTCTCCTTAGGGAGGTTTATTCCTAGATATTTTATTCTTTTTGTTGCAATGGTAAATGGGAGTGTTTCCTTGATTTCACTTTCAGATTTTTCATCATTAGTATATAGGAATGCCAGAGATTTCTGTGCATTAATTTTGTATCCTGCTACTTTACCAAATTCATTGATTAGCTCTAGTAGTCTTCTGGTAGCATCTTTAGGATTCTCTATGTATAGTATCATGTCATCTGCAAACAGTGACAGCTTTACTTCTTCTTTTCCAATTTGGATTCCTTTTATTTCCTTTTCTTCTCTGATTGCTGTGGCTAAAACTTCCAAAACTAAGTTGAATAAGAGTGGTGAGAGTGGGCAGCCTTGTCTTGTTCCTGATCTTAGTGGAAATGGTTTCAGTTTTTCACCATTGAGGACAATGTTGGCTGTGGGTTTGTCATATCTGGCCTTTATTATGTTGAGGAAAGTTCCCTCTATGCCTACTTTCTGCAGGGTTTTTATCATAAATGGGTGTTGAATTGTGTCGAAAGCTTTGTCTGCATCTATTGAGATGATCATATGGTTTTTCTCCTTCAATTTGTTAATATGGTGTATCACATTGATGGATTTGCATATACTGAAGAATCCTTGCATTCCTGGAATAAACCCCACTTGATCATGGTGTATGATCCTTTTAATGTGCTGTTGGATTCAGTTTGCTAGTATTTTGTTGAGGATTTTTGCATCTATGTTCATCAGTGATATTGGCCTGTAGTTTTCTTTCTGTGTGACATCCTTGCCTCGTTTTGGTATCAAGGTGATGGTGACCTCGTAGAATGAGTTTGGGAGTGTTCCTCCCTCTGCTATATTTTCGAAGAGTTTGAGAAGGAAGGATAGGTGTTAGCTCTTCTCTAAATGTTTGATAGAATTCTCCTGTGAAGCCATCTGGTCCTGGGCTTTTGTTTGTTGGAAGATTTTTAATCACAGTTTCAATTTCAGTGCTTGTGATTGGTCTATTCATATTTTCTATTTCTTCCTGATTCAGTCTTGGCAGGTTGTGCATTTCTAAGAATTTGTCCATTTCTTCCAGGTTGTCCATTTTATTGGCATAGAGTTGCTTGTAGTAATCTCTCATGATCTTTTGTATTTCTGCAGTGTCAGCTGTTACTTCTCCTTTTTCATTTCTAATTCTATTGATTTGAGTCTTCTCCCTTTTTTCTTGACGAGTCTGGCTAATGGTTTATCAATTTTGTTTATCTTCTCAAAGAACCAGCTTTTAGTTTTATTGATCTTTGCTATCGTTTCCTTCATTTCTTTTTCATTTATTTCTGATCTGATTTTTATGATTTCTTTCCTTCTGCTAACTTTGGGATGTTTTTGTTCTTCTTTCTTTAATTGCTTTAGGTGCAAGGTTAGGTTGTTTATTTGAGATGTTTCCTGTTTCTTAAGGTAGGATTGTATTGCTATAAACTGCCCTCTTAGAACTGCTTTTGCTGCGTCCCATAGGTTTTGGGTCGTTGTGTCTCCATTGTCATTTCTTTCTAGGTATTTTTAAATTTCCTTTTTGATTTCTTCAGTGATCACTTTGTTATTAAGTAGTGTATTGTTTAGCCTCCATGTGTTTGTATTTTTCACAGCTCTTTTCCTGTAATTGATATCTAGTCTCATAGCATTGTGGTCAGAAAAGATACTTTGATACAAATTCAATTTTCTTTAATTTACCAAGGCTTGATTTGTGACCCAAGATATGATCTATCCTGGAGAATGTTCCATGAGCACTTGAGAAAAATGTGTATTCTGTTGTTTTTGGATGGAATGTCCTATAAATATCAATTAAGTCCATCTTGTTTAATGTATCATTTAAAGCTTGTGTTTCCTTATTTATTTTCATTTTGGATGATCTGTCCATTGGTGAAAGTGGGGTGTTAAAGTCCCCTACTCTGTGTTACTGTCGATTTCTCCTTTTATGGCTGTTAGTATTTGCCTTATGTATTGAGGTGCTCCTATGTTGGGTGCATAAATATTTACAATTGTTATATCTTCTTCTTGGATCGATCCCTTGATCATTATGTAGTGTCCTTCTTTGTCTCTTCTAGTAGTCTTTATTTTAAAGTCTATTTTGTCTGATGAGAATTGCTACTCCAGCTTTCTTTTGGTTTCCATTTGCATGGAATATCTTTTTCAATCCTCTTACTTTCAGTCTGTATGTGTCTCTAGGTATGAAGTGGGTCTCTTGTAGACAGCATATATATGGGTCTTGTTTTTGTATCCATTCAGCCAATCTGTGTCTTTTGGTGGGAGCATTTAGTCCATTTACATTTAAGGTAATTATTGATATGTATGTTCCTATTCCCATTTTCTTAATTGTTTTGGGTTCATTATTGTAGGTCTTTTCCTTCTGTTGTGTTTCTTGCCTAGAGAAGTTCCTTTAGCATTTGTTGTAAAGCTGGTTTGGTGGTGCTGGACTCTCTCAGCTTTTGTTTGTCTGTAAAGGTTTTAATTTCTCCATCAAATCTGAATGAGATCCTTGCTGGGTAGAGTAATCTTGGTTGCAGATTTTTTTCCTTCATCACTTTAATTATGTCCTGCCACTCCCTTCTGGCTTGTAGAGTTTCTGCTGAGAGATCAGCTGTTATCCTGATGGGGATTCCCTTGTGTGTTATTTGTTGTTTTTGCCTTGCTGCTTTTAATATGATTTCTTTGTGTTTAATTTTTGACAGTTTGATTAATATGTGTCTTGGCATATTTCTCCTTGGATTTATTCTGTATGGGACTCTCTGTGCCTCCTGGACTTGATTAACTATTTCCTTTCCCATATTAGGAAAGTTTTCAACTGTAATCTCTTCCAATATTTTCTCAGCCCCTTTCTTTTTCTCTTCTTCTTCTGGAACCCCTATAATTCGAATGTTTTGCGTTTAATGTTGTCCCACAGGTCTCTGAGACTGTCCTCTGTTCTTTTCATTCTTTTTTCTTTATTTTTCTCTGCATCAGTTATTTCCACTATTTTATCTTCCAGGTCACTTATCCGTTTTTCTGCCTCAGTTATTCTGCTATTGAACCCATCTAGAGTATTTTTCATTTCATTTATTGTGTTTTTAATCGATGCTTGATTCATCTTTAGTTCTTCTAGGTCTTTGTTAACTGTCTTGCATTTTGTCTATTTCCAAGATTTTGGATCTTGGAAATAGAATCTATCATTATTCTGAATTCTTTTTCAGGTAGACTGGCTATTACGTCTTCATTTGTTAGGTCTGGTGGGTTTTTATCTTGCTCCTTGTCCTGCTGTGTGTTTTTCTGTCTTCTCATTTTGCTTATGTTACTGTGTTTGGGGTCTCCTTTTTGCAGGCTGCAGGTTCGAAGTTCCTGTTGTTTTTGGTGTCTGTCCCCAGTGGCTAAGGTTGGTTTAGTGGGTTGTGTAGGCTTCCTGGTGGAGGGGACTAGTGCCTGTGTTCTGGTGGATGAGGCTGGATCTTGTCTATCTTGTGGGCAGGTCCACGTCTGGTGGTGTGTTTTGGGGTGTCTGTGGACTTTTTATGATTTTAGGCAGCCTCTCTGCTAATGGGTGGCGTGTTCCTGTCTTGCTAGTTGTTTGGCATAGGGTGTCCGGCACTGTAGCTTGCTGGTCGTTGAGTGAAGCTGGGTGTTGGTGTTGAGATGGAGATCTCTGGGAGATTTTCACTGTTTGATATTATGTGGAGCTGGGAGGTCTCTTGTGGACCAGTGTCCTGAAGTTGGCTCTCCCACCTCAGAGGCACAGCACTGACTCCTGGCTCCTCAATTTGGGATGATTTGTTGTCTATTCATGTATTCCACAGATGCAGGGTACATCAAGTTGGTTGTGGAGCTTTAATCCGGTGCTTCTGAGGCTGCTGGGAGAGATTTCCTTTTCTCTTCTTTGTTCTCACAGCTCCTGGGTCTCAGCTTTGGATTTGGCCCCACCTGTGCATATAGGTCGCTGGAGGGTGTATGTTCTTCACTCAGACAGGACAGGGTTAAAGGAGAAGCCACTTCGGGGACTCTGGCTCACTCAGGCCGGGGGGGAGGGAGGGGCACGGAGTGCGGGGTGAGCCTGCAGAGGCAGAGGCCAGCGTGACGTTGCACCAGCCCGAAGCACACCGTGCATTCTCCCAGGGAAGCCGTCCTGGATCCCACGACCCCGGCAGTGACTGGCTGCACAGGCTCCTAGAAGGGCGGCGTGGACAGTGATCTGCGCTCGCACACAGGCCTCTTGGCGGCGGCAGCAGCAGCCCCAGCAACCCATGCCCGTCGCTGCGCTCCGCGCTTCCGGCCGTGACTCGCGCCCATCTGTGGAGCTCCTTTAAGCAGCGCGCTTAATCCCCTCTCCTCACTCACCAGAAAACCAAGACGGAAGAAAAAGTCTCTTGCCTCTTCAGCAGCTCCATAGTTTTCCCGGACTCCCTCCTGACTAGCTGTGGCGCATTAGCCCCCTTCAGGCTGAATTCTCGCCGCCCGCCCCAGTCCTCTCCCTGCACTCTGACCAAAGCCCGAGCCTCAGCTTCCAACGCCACCAGCCCCGGCGGACGAGCAGACAACCCTCTCGGGATGGTGAGTGGCGGTCGGCACCGATCCTCTGTGTGGGAATCTCTCCGTTTTGCCCTACCCAGGTACGTGGGGAGTATCTTGCCTTTTCGGAGGTCTGAGGTCTTCTTCCAGCGTTCAGTAGGTGTTCTGTAGGAGTTGTTCCACGTGTGGCTGTATTTCTGGTGTTTCTGTAGCGAGGAAGCTGATCTCCGAGGCTTACTCTTCTCTCTAGTTTATAACCGAGGAAATCAATGGAAGGAAGGTCTGTTTCCCTAGTTACCAGAGTGCGAAAAGCAGAAATGCTGCCGCCCTCTGCCTGTTACCTGCAACAGCAGCTTTAAAACCTGCGCTAAGGGTCACTTCATATGCACAAGTACTGTTGGGCTGTAAATGAAACCTGCCCTCAAAATGTCTTCAGGGAAGTAATGGCCAGAATGTTTCAAAATGTGGCACATACTTCAAGAAACCAATTTGAAGAGGTAAGCTGTCCTCACAGTTTTAAGGAAAAAAAAAAAAAAAAAGGACATGCCTGAAAGCTCAATTTCAAGGGGTTATGAGACGCATGCAAATCCAACCACAAACAGGTACCAGCTCACACCAGTCAGAATAAACTTCAGCAAAATACTACAAGCAATAAATGCTGAAGGGTTTGCGGAGAAGTGCATACCCTCAACTTTAAGTGGGACGTGACCTGGTAAGAGCCACTAATGAGAGCAGAATGGAGGTGCCTTTACATGGTAAACATTTTGCTACCATATGATCGAGCGGGCCCACTCCTGGGCCTATAACATAAGAAGACACAATTAGAAAGACACAGAGAGGCAAATCTGCATTGAAGCTGTATTACAATAGCCAAGACGTGGAAGCAACCAAAAAGTCCATCAACAGATGAGTGGACAAAGAAGAACTGGTACAGGTACAGATGGAATATTAGCCAAGGAAAAAAAATGAAACGACGTTTGGAGCACTGTAGATGAGTCTAGAGGTGATCACTCAACTTGTAGTAAGTCAGAAAGCGAAAGACACATATCCTATGATATCACTTACAGGCGTTACCTAAAAATTGATACCAGTGAAGATATTTCCACAGAGAAAGGCACTCACAGATTCATTAAACAAACATGTTTCACCAATGGAAAGGGGTGAGGATTGGATACATTTGGTTACTGGGGTTAACAGAGATATACAAACACAGGTGAAGTATATAATCACCAAAGACCTACAGAATACCAAGAGAAGACTACTCAACATTCTGTCATAACCTACATGGGAAAAGGATCCGAAGAAGAATACATATATGTATATGTGTAAAAGAACGACATCTTGCACACCTAGAACAAGCAAAACATTGTAATCAAACTTGCTGTGATAAAAAATAAACATTAAATTAAAAAACGAATAAGAAGTAGTGAGATAAACTTAAGGGGCTCTTTCCTGGCTCATTCCATTCTAATTTACAACCTAGAACACGACTTCCATTGAGACTCTGTTACCCTAGTAACCAGATTCTGTAAAGGAGAACTGCTGCCGCCTTGTGGCCGTTTCACACCACAGCAGCTCTAAACCCAGGGCTAATGGTTACTTGATATTCAAAATAATTGCAGGCCTGTAAATGACACGTGCCCTCAAAACTAATCCTTGGGTCGTAAATCAAGCAAAAACCTCAAAAGTCGTGCATATTTCAAAACGACAATTTCAAGAGGCATATTTTACGCACATTTTGGCTTCGCTTTCTGTTTGTTTCTTTTTTGTTTAAAAAAAGGGAATGGAAGAAGGCTCAACATCAGGAATTAATAAACCATGAAAACCCAGTCTACAAAAAGGTTCACCTCACGGCCGTCAGAATGATCATCACCAAAAAACTGGACAAAGAATAAATGCTGAAGGAATTGTAGAGAACTGCGTAGCTGCTAGCTTCTGGTGGGATGTAACCTGGTAACAGCGAGTAGTGAGAAGAGAATGGAGGTGCGGTTAAGGTAAAAACTGAGCTACCATGTTATCTGGTAGGCCCTTTCATACACCTATCACCTGAGTAGACCAGAATCAAAAAGACACAGGCTGGCAATCCTGCACTGCAGCATCATTTAACATAACCAAGACGTGGAAGAAAGCAAAATGTCCAGCAACAGAAAAATGCACAAAGAAGAAGTGTCCATGTACACAATCCCATAGTAGGCATGGAAAACAATGAAACAGTAGTGTTTGCACCACCATAGAAGGACTTACAGATAAACACCCAGTTTGAAGTAAGGAAGAAACAAAAAAACAGATAATCTATGATACCAGTTACAGGTGTTACCTAAAAATTGATACCCATGAAATTATTTCCAAGAGGAGTACACGCATGGATTTAGAAACAAAAATATGTTTAACCAAATGGAAAAGTATAAGGAATGGATGAATTAGTATATGGGGTTAACAGACATTTACTAACACATATGAAATATATGTCACAAAATAACTATGGAATACCAAGTGAGGTGTACTCAACACTCTCTAATAACCTACAAGGGAAAGGATCCATAGATGAATAATTAGATACATAGATATAATGAATCAGATTTTGTACACCTAAAACAAACAACATTTTAATCAAATTTGCTCTGGTAATTAATAAAAATTAAATTTAAATAAAAAACAAGAAGTAAGGAGATATAAGCTCTTGGGGGTTTGCCCTGGCACATTCCACTCTAACTTGCAGCCTACTAACAGGATTTCCAGGAAGGCTCTGTTGCCCAAAATCCTCGAGTTGGAAATGTAGAAATGCTGCCGCCTCGTGGACGTTTCCCACAAGAGTGGCTTTAAACCCATAGCTAATGGTCACTTAACATTCACAAGGACACAGGGCTGTAAAGGACACCTATCCTCAAAGATTGTGCTGAGGAAGGGAATGGACAAAAAAATTCAAAACTGTCAAAATCTTCAAGGAGATAGTATGAAGAGGAAAGTTTTACTAACTCTTTTTCAAAAAAAAAAGGAAAATGGATAAAAGCTCAACATCAGGAATTATGAGACTCATGCAAATCGAACCTACAAAAAGTTTTCAACTCACGCTAGTCAACTACCATCAGCAAAAGGTGTACAATCAATAAATGCTGAAGGGGCTTTAGAGAACTGTGTACGCTGTAGCTGCTGGTGAGATGTAAAATGGTAACAGCTAATAATGAGAACAGAAAGGAGCTGCGTTTAAAAGTAAAATTTGAGATGCCTTTTGATCCAGCAGGCCCACCACTAGGCCTATCACCTAAGAGCCGAATCGAGAAGACACAGGCTGACAAAGGTGTACTGAAGCAATATTCAAATTAGCCAAGACATGAAAGCAGCAAAAATGTCAATCAACAGATGAATGGACAAAGAACAAATGGTACATGTACCTAATGGAAGATTAACTTTTGAAAATAATTGACAATGCCATTTTCATGACTACAGGTGACTCTAGATATAATCATATTACGTTAAGTCAAAAGTGTATGATATATATCTTATAAGTTATAGATGTTATCTTAAGATTCCTTCCAATGAACGTATTTCCAAAGGAAAAGACACTCAGAGATGTATAAAGCAAAGTAATGGTTAACCAAAATGAAAGGGGGGAGCATGGATAAATTAGGATTATGGTGTTAACATGCATACACTAATATATTTTATATGTATATAAACTTATATAAATTATAGAATCGCTAATACATATAAATTATATAATCACCAAACACCTACCAAATACCAAGGGAGGTCTACTCAACATTGTAATAATGTACATGGTACCAGGATCCAAAGATGAAAAGATATATGTATGAAAAACTGATCACAATCGGTACATCCAGAGAATCACAACACTCTAATAAAATTTACTCAGATAGGTGCTTTGCTGGTGGCGCAGTGGTTGAAAATCTGCCTGCCAATGCAGGGGACACTGGTCCGAGCCCTGGTCTGGGAGGTTCCCCCATGCGGCGGAGCTACTGGGCCCGTGAACCACAACTACTGAGCCTGCGCGTCTGGAGCCTATGCTCCACAACAAGAGAGGCTGCGATAGTGAGAGGCCCGCACACTGCAATGAAGAGAGGCCCCCGCTTGCTGCAACTAGAGAAAGCCCTCACACAGAAACAAACACCCAACACAGCCAAAAATAAATAAATAAATATTAAAGGCAAAGAAGAAAGGGGAAATTGTAGATAGAGTAAGGATCTAGTTTGAAAAAAACATTTACTCCAATAAAAAACATAAAATAAATTTAAAAAGCAAACATAAGTAGGAGACATAAGCTTTTCAGAGTTTGTCCTGGAACATTCCACTACAATTTGCAACCTAGGAACACAACTTCCAGGAAGGCTCTCCTGCCCTTGTAACCAAAGCTAGGAATGTAGAAATCTGCCGCCTTGTGGCCAATTCCCGCAACAACAGCTTTAATCCCAGTGCTCTTGGTCACTTAATAGTCACAAGGACTGTAGGGCTTTAAATGACACCTGCCTTCAAAAAATATCCTGCGGTCAGGAATGGACATTAATATGCAAAACAGTAGAAAATCTGGAGAAGACAATTTCAAGAGGTAAATTTCCTCACAGTGTTTTTTTAAAAGACATGAAAAAATGTTCAACATCAAGAATTATTAGGGACATGCAAATTTAAACTATAAAATGGTATTACCTCACAATAGTCCGAATGGCCATCAGAGAAAAGTGTCTGCAAACAATACATGCTGAATGGGTTTCCGAGAATGGATACACTCCTATGCTGTTGCTGGGATGTAAACTGGTAATAGCCATTAATCAGAACAGAATGAAGGTGCCTTTAAAAGGTAACAATTGGGCTACTATGTGATCCTGCCAAACCACTAATGGGCCTGCAACCCGAGAACACCAGAATTCAGAAAGACTCAGGTACCCAAAAGTGCTCTTCAGCGATACTTAAAATAGCCAGACATGGATGCAAGCAAAATGTCCAAGTACAGATGAATGGACAAAGAGTGGTACATGTACACAATCAAATATTAGCCATGGAAAAGATGAAACAATGCCTTTTGCAACACCACTGATGAACCTATGGGTAATCATACTACATAATGTAAGTCACAAAAAGAAAGACAAATATCCAATGATATCATTTACTAGTGTTATCTAAAAATTGATATCTATGAACATATTTCCACTGAGAAAGACCCATACAGACTTTGAAAACGGTGAAAGGAATGGAAAAATTAGGATGTTGGGGTTAACATGCATTTCATAATTCATATAAAATATATAATCAAGAAGAACCTACTGGATGCCAAGGGACGTCTACTCAACTCTCTCGAATGACCAACATGGGAAAGAATCTAAACCTGATTAGAGATATGTATATATGTATATGTATGAATGAACCAGATTCTGTACACCTAGAACAAACACAACATTGTAATCAAATTTACTCTGATAAGAAATAAAAATTAAACAAGAAGTAATGTGACACAAGATTTTGGGTATTTGTCCTGGCACTTTACACTCCAATTTATAACCTAGGAAGAGGAATTCCACTAAGACTCTGTTTTCCCTAGCAATCAAGTTGAGTTTGAATAAATTCCGCTGCCTTGTTGCCCTTTCCTGCAACTTCAACTTTGAAAACAATGCATATGGGTACTTAATATTCACAAGGACCATTGGGCTGTAAATGATACCCCCAATCAGATAATGTCCAGGGGTAGGTAAGCAAAATAAATTCCAAAGGAACAGACCTCAAGATCCTATTTCAATAGGTAAATTTTACACCGTTTAAAAGAAAAGCACGTGAAAAGATGCTCTAACTCCTGTATTATTAGCATCATGGAAATCAAAACTACAATGAGGGATCACTTCACATGAGTAAGAACAGCTATCATCAAAAAATCTACAAACAATAAATGCTTGAGAGGTTGTAGAAAAAGGGAATCCTCCTATGCTGCTGTTGGGAACTAACGTGGTAACAGCCACTATAAATAACAGTATGGAGGTGCCTTTACAAGGTAAAATTAGAGGTAACATATGATCCAGCAGTCCCACTCCCAGGCATATATAACAGGAGAAAACCAGAATTGGAAAACACACATGCAACCATATGTGTACTGCAGCACAATTTACAACGTCTAAGACTTGGAAGAAACCAAAATATCCATCAGCAGATGGATGGATAAAGAAGTGGTACATGTTCACAGTGAAATATTACTCAGAAATGAAAAAGAATGAAGGAATGCCATTTGCAGCATCATGGATAGAATTAGAGATAATCATACTAAGTGAAGTAAGTCAGAAAGAGAAAGTCAAATATCAGATGATACTACTTATAGCTGAAATTTAACAACTGATAGCAATGAACTAATTTACAAGAGAGAAACAGGGACTTTCCAGGTGGTCCAATGGTTAAGAATCCAAGCTTCCACTTCAGAGCGCATGGGTTGGATCCCTGGTGTTGGGAGAACTAATAACATGCATGCCTCGCAGTACAGCCAAACAAATAAAATAAAAGAGAGAGAAACAGACTCACAGACTTAGAAAACAAACTTATGGTTACCCAATAAGAAAGGTGGGTGGAAGGAATAAATCAGGAGGCTTGGAAAAATATTTACACACTAATACATATAAAATAGATTATCAACAAGGACCTACTGTATAACAAAGGGAAGTCTACTCAACACTCTCTAATAACCTATGTGCGAAAATAATCTGAAGATGAACAGACATGAATATACATAACTGAACAAGATTCTGTACACCTACCACAAACAGAATATTTTAAATCAATTTTATTCCAATAAAAAAGAAAAATTAAATTAAACCAAAACAAGAAGTAACAAAACAGAAGATTTTGGGTGTTTGTTCTGCCACAGCCCACACTAATTTACAATCCAGGAGCCCGTCTTCCACGGTGGGTCTGGTTACCCAAGTAACCAGAGAGGGGCATGAAGGAAATCCTACCACCTGTGCCCATTTCCACAACAGCAACTTTAAAACATGTGCTTATGGGCACTTCATAGTCACAAAGACTGCCAGGGGGTAAATGACACCTGCCCTTAACAAATGTCCTGTGGTAGTTATTGAACAAAAATTCAAAATACTCAGACTTTCAAAAAGCCTATGTCAACTGTAACTTTTTCTCACAGTGTTTCAAAAAACACATGCAAAGATGCTCAAAATCTCGAATTACTAGACACATGAAAGTCAAAACTACAACAAGGTATCACCTCGCACAGTCAGAATGGCCATCATCAAAACGTTTACAAACCATAAATGCTGGAGAGGACATGGAGAAAAGGGAACCCTGCTATGCTGTTGGTGACATGTAAGCTGGTAACAGCCACTATAAAGCAGACTATGGAGATACCTTTCAAAAGTAAAAATAGAGCTACCATATCTTCCAGAAGTCCTACTTCTGGGCCTACATCTGCAGAAAGCCAGAATTCAAAAAGACAAATGCACCCAAACCCAAACATGCACTGAAGCACTATTTACAATAGCCAAGACATGGATGCAACCAAAATGTCCATCAACAGATGAATGGATAATGAAGAAGTGGTACATGTACACAATCAAATATTACTGAGAAATGGAAAAGGATGATCATCTCTAGGTTCATTCCTGTTGCTGCAAATGGCATTATTTTATTCTAAGGGAAGTAATTCAGATAGAAAAAGACAAATATCATATGTTAACACTTATAGTGGAGTCTAAAAAATGATAGAAATGAACAAATTTATAAAACAGAAACAAACCAACAGACTTCAGATATCCTTCAGTGAGAAAAATTTTTAAATCTGTTACCAATCATTAAATGTCAACCTGAAAAATGTAAGCAATAAATAACATTGTAAAGGTATTAATTCTCCCCAAATGAACCTATACAAGGCATTAGCAAACTAAACCTGGAGATCACATCCAGCCTATCACCTTCTTTTGTAAATTAAATTTAATGAATGACCCACAAGAAAACCCATAATGAGACGTCAGGTCACACCTCTCAACGTGGCTATTATTCCAAAGTCTACAAATATGAAATGTTGTTCATGACATGGAGAAGGGAATCCTAGTACACTGTTGGTGGGATTGTAAATTGGTACACCCACTATGAAAAGAATATGGAGGTCCTGAGAAAAGCTACAAGTAGAACTATCATATTAGCCAACAATTCCACTGCTTGGTATAGGTCCAAAGAAAATGAAGACACCAATTTGACAAGATGCATGCATCCCAGTGTTCATAGCAGCATTATTTACAATTGCCAACATATGGAAGCAAACTGAATGTCCATCAACAGATAAGTGGATAAAGAAGATGTGGTATGTATACACAATAGACTATCACTCAGCCATTAAAAACGATCAAATCCTGCCATTTGCAACAATGTGGATAGGCCTAGATTATTTATACCTACTTAAATCAGTTAGAGAAAGACAAATACTCTCTGTTCTCACTTCTCTGTTGAATCTAAAAATGCAAGAAAGGAATGTATATAACAAAACAGAAATAGACTCACAGAGAACAAATTAGTGGTTACTGGTGGGGTGAGAGAAGGGGGGAGGGAAAGACAGTAGTTTGTTTCTCTAAATCCAATACCCCTACATATGAAATAAACAAACAAGGATATATAGTACAACATAGGGAAATATAGCCATTATTTTGTAATCACTTTAGTGGAGCATGACCTATAAAAGTATTCAATCCATATGTTGTTCCCCTGAGACTAATGTAATATTGTAAATCAACTATACTTCAATTTAAATAATCCATAGGGTGGCTGAACGGATTAAAGAAAGTTCAATTATACTGTGTACAAGAGATTCATGTTAACTTCTAATCCATATATAGCATAAAATTGAATGACTGGAAAAAATACTCCATGAAAATGATACTTGCCTAACTGGTCTATTATGAGGTAAAAAAACACTTGAAGTCAAACCTCTCAAAGGAAAGTAGGTTATCATATAATGAAAAATGGATTAATTCATCAAGAAATCATGACAATTATAAATATATATGTATCCAGCTTTGGAACCTCTCAACATATAAAGAATATATTAACCCACGAGAAGGGGAACATGTGCAGAAATAAAATAATGGTAAGAAACATCAATATCCAACATTCAAAACTGTATAGATCAACCGGACAAAATATCAATCAGGAAACACTGAACTTGAACACACACTTGATAGCAAATGAACCTAACATACATCTACAGTATATTCCACTCAACACCAGCAAACTTTCCATTGTTCTTAAGTACACATAGAACACTGCCTAGGGTAGATCCTATGTTAAGCCACAAAACAAGTATTCAAAAATCCAAGAATATTGAAATCATATCAAGGATCATTTGCAAACACAATGGTATGAAACTGAAATTCAATATTAAAAAGAATAATTGAAAATTCAAGAACACTTAGAAATTGAATAAGATCCTGAATAGCCAGTGCAGACAGGAATAAATCAAAAGGGAAATTGAAAGGAAATCTTAAAGCAAACAAAATTGGAAACACAAAGTACTTAAATTTATGGAATACAGGAACAAGACTAAAATTCAAACTAACAACAGAAGTACCATACCAACCAGCAATCCAACTACTGGGCATTTACCCTGAGAAAATCATAATTCAAAAACAGTTATGTACAACAATGTTCACTGAAGCTCTATTAACAATGGCCAGGACATGGAAGCAACATAAGTATCCATCAAGAGATGAATGGATAAAGAAGATCTGGCATATATATACAATGGAATATTACTCAGCCTTAAAAAGAAACAAGACTGAGCTATCTGTAGTGAGGTGGATGGACTTAGAGCCTTTCCTACACAGAAAGTGTAGAAAGAGAAAAAAAGACAAAATTCGAACACTCCCTAACACCATACACAACAATAAATTCAAAATGGATTAGAGACCTTAATGTAAGACCGGACAGTATAAAACTTAGAGGAAAACATAGGAAGAATTCTCGGACATAAACCACAACAAGATCTTTTCTGATGCACCTCCTAGAGTAATGGAATAAAAAACAAAATAAACAAATGGGTCCTAATGAAACGTAAAAGTTTTTGCAAAGCAAAGGAAACCACACACAACATAAAAAGACGACTCTCAGAATAGGAGAAATATTTGCAAATGAATCAACAGACAAAGGATTAATCTCCAATATAAATAAAGAGCTCATGCAGCTCAATATTAAAAAAAAACAAACAACCCAATACAAAAATGGGCAGAAGACCTAAATACACATTCCTTCCAAGAAGACATAGAGATGGCCAAGAAGCACATGAAAAGGTGCTCAACGTCACTAATTAGAGAAATGCAAATCAAAACTACGAGGTATCACCTCACACCTGTTAGAATGGGCATCATCAGAAAATCTACAAACAACAAATGCTGAAGAGGGCTGGAGAAAAGGAACTCTCTTCCACTATTGGTGGGAATGTAAATTGATTCAGTCACCATGGAGAATAGTATGGAGGTTCCTTAAAAATCTAAAAATAGAATTACCATATGATCCAGCAACGCCACTACTGGGTATATACCCAGAGAAAACCATAAATCAAACAGAAACATTCACCACAATGTTCATTGCAGCACTATTTACAATAGCCAGGGAATGGAAGCCACCTAAATGCCCACAGACAGGCGAACGGATAAAGATGTGGTACATGTATAAAATGGAATGTTTCTCAGCCATAAAAAGGAAGGAAATTGGGTCATTTGTAGAGACATTGATGGATCTAGAGACTGTCATACAGAGTGAAGTAAGTCAGAAAAACAAATATTGTATATTACTGCATATATGTGGAACCTAGAAAAATGGTACAGATGAACCAGTTTGCAGGGCAGAAATAGAGACACAGAGGTAGAGAACAAACCTATGGACACCAAGGGGGGAACGCCATGTGAGGGTGGTGGTGGGATGAATTGGGAGATTGGGATTCACATGTGCACACTTATATGTATAAAATAGATAACCAATAAGAACCTGCTGTATAAAAAAACAAATAAAATAAAATTTAAAAATTAAAATAATAAATAAAATTTAAAAAATAAAACAGAAAAAGAAGTTCTTCCCTTCCCAAAGCTGTATTTATACGAATGAATTATTTCCATGCTTATATCTATAAATACAAAAAATAGGAATAAACCCTAGCTTGAACCAAAAAAGAGAAAGAAAAAAAATCAGAACCCACCAGTTATACAGAGGAAAACCCTACCAGGGCACTTGCTCCAGTGTTAAACAAGTCTGAAGTTGGTCACAGGTGGGGAATCATCTCCCATGCAGCCAGCAGGCCCCCCGCAAGGAGCGTCCTCATTGCAAAGCTGGGGGACCGTGCCGAGGCGTCTGTGAGTAGACAGGAGCTGAGCCCCAGGCCAGCTGCTGCTGAACTGTTCCCACCCTTCCCAGGTAAAACACCTGAATGTGTGCAAGGACTTGAAAGCCTACAGGAAGGGCCGTGGAGCCACACCAGCGACAGCACGCAGGCCGACTTGGTGCCGGCAGGCCAGCCAGGATGGTCCTGGCCCCAGACGCTCTTCTGGAAGCTTTCCACTTCCCTGCCTGAGATACCCCTCCTGGCCCGGCCCCCACTGCTTTTTTCCTTCCTCACCTCTGCCCGGCGAGCAATTCCAGCAGCAGGTATGGGTGACACATCCTCTTCTTTAGCAGGTGGCAGCCTGGCAACTCCTGCAGAAAGTCCAGCAGAGCCCCCACTCACACCGGGCCACCCAAAAAGCCACGGCCCCTCACTCCCTCCCACCAGCCCAGCCCCGACACTGCTGACGGGGCAGAAAATATGGCGTCAGGCACAGCTGCAGGGGCTCTTGCTGCCTGGAGTGGTGTTTATACTGACCTCAACCCAGGCACACCTGGGGAGGGCTGGCCCGCCGGGTCAGCCAATCCTCACCCCTCAGCGGCTCACATTTGCAGAAAATGGCCCTTGCTGCACCGGCCACGTACAAGGAAGAGGTGTGGGCTCCTGAGAGTCAGGACAGACAAGGGGCTGCAGCCCTGGCTTGTTTTCTATTCAATTTAGCTGCCCCATGAGTGGGAGACAACCTCAAGAAGACCCTCTATTAATGAGAGGAACCCAGGAGTCAGGGAGAGGAGGGGTGGCGGGTGGAGACAGAGGCCTGGTGCCCCGGCTGCAGTGGAAGCCTCTGGAAGACCAAGCAGAGGGAGGCCGCACAGAGTGATGCCCAGGGTCACAGACCCGTCAGAGCTGCTGTTTTTTAGTTCAAGTCCTGCTCTGAGGTGCTCTGTGTCAGCTCAACCGACAGGTGGGCTGGGGGCGCTCTGCAATGAGGGCTATGTGCACGGTTCCTGTGTGCCCAGGCTTGCTGGGTGCCTGCCCAGGTGAGCTCCATACCCGTGTAGGGGCCTGACCACGAGAGCCCGGTGGGCTGCTGGGTACCTGTCCAGGTGAGCTCCATATCCTGGGAGGGGCCTGACCACGAGAGCCCCGTGAGCTGCTGGGTAACTGCCCAGGTGAGCTCCATATCCTGGAAGGGGCCTGACCACGAGAGCCCCGAGGGCTGCTGGGTACCTGGTAAAGAACGTCAGGACAGGACAGTCAGTGAAGCCACCAAGAATATACATCCAGCAGATCCTAATTCCCACACCCTGCTGGTCATTCTACCATCCACCAGGACATGGTATTCTGTATTAGACTTAGATGATGCCTTCTTCTGTATTCCATTATTCCCAGAGTCACAAGAAATTTTGGCCTGTGATTGGCAGGACTCAACATACAACGAAGACAATACCGCTGGGGCCGTCCTGCCCCAAGGGTTCAAAAATCCCCACACCGTCTATGGGGAAACTTAACTAAAACCTAAAAAATCTACCTCTGGAGAAGGGAACCTTCCTTCAATATGCAGACCACATTCTGCTCGCCAGCCCTACTAAGGAGGCCTCTGAACTGCCTAGCCAAGAAAGGATAGAAGGTGTCCAAGAAAAAGGCTCAAATATCACAGACTAAGGTAACCTGCCTGGACTGCATTCTCACAGAAGGTCGGAAAAGCCCATCCCAGGAAAGGGAAGAAGCCATTTGCAGCCTTACCCCTTCTAAAACTAGAAGACAGCTTAGGGGTTCCTGGGGAGGCCGGGGTTTGCTGCATCTGGATCCCTAACTACAGTCTAATAGCTGGGCCTCTATAAGAAACACTGACACGAAAAGATGATGATCCTTTTGACTAGAATCCAGAAGCAGCCTTTCAAGAATGGAAAGAGCAGTCACTTCAGACCCTTGCCCTGGAACTCCCTAGTTTAGCTAAACCCTTTGACCTTTACATTCTCGGTCGAAAGTGAACCGCCCTTGGAGCATTAGTGCAAACACTGGGACCACTTGAACTGTAACAACTCAAGTATGCCATCCAGGTAGGAGAAGCTACGGTCACCAAGGCCTTGGCCCGCCGCCCCATCCGGCCAGGATACTGGGGGTATCTAAAAACCTGGAAATCAGCAGCCCACAAGGCCAGCTCCCTCCTAAGGGAAAAGGACCCCACGTGGTGATCCTAACCACCCACCATGCCCTGAAGTTGCAGAGCAGGGATCGCTCCGTGGACACGCTGACCTCGAGTGAGGAGGCCCTCCAACCCCAACCTCCAGAGAGACAACCAGGGTCAACGGGCCCCCATGACGACTCGGGTGACCATCACTTGACCTGGAGTGTCTCTCAGAAAACAACAACAGTGTGATATTTGTATATGTATAGCTGATTCACTTTGTTATACAGCAGAAGCTAACACACCATTGTAAAGCAATTACATACCAATAAAGGTGTAAAAGAAAAAAAAAAAGAAAGCCCAGAGATAAACCTACACACCTATGGTCAACTAATCTATGACAAAGGAGGCAAGACTATACAATGGATAAAAGACAGTCTCTTCGATCAGTGGTGCTGGGAAAACTAGACAGCTACGTGTAAAAGAATGAAATTCGAACACTCCCTAACACCATACACAACAATAAATTCAAAATGGATTAGAGACCTTAATGTAAGACCGGACAGTATAAAACTTAGAGGAAAACATAGGAAGAATTCTCGGACATAAACCACAACATGATCTTTTCTGATGCACCTCCTAGAGTAACGGAATAAAAAACAAAATAAACAAATGGGTCCTAATGAAACGTAAAAGCTTTTGCAAAGCAAAGGAAACTACACACAAGATGAAAAGACAACTCTCAGAATAGGAGAAATATTTGCAAATGAATCAACAGACAAAGGATTAATCTCCAATATAAATAAACAGCTCATGCAGCTCAATATTAAAAAAAAAAACAAACAACCCAATACAAAAATGGGCAGAAGACCTAAATACACATTTCTTCCAAGAAGACATAGAGATGGCCAAGAAGCACATGAAAAGGTGCTCAACGTCACTAATTAGAGAAATGCAAATCAAAACTACGAGGTATCACCTCACACCTGTTAGAATGGGCATCATCAGAAAATCTACAAACAACAAATGCTGAAGAGGGCTGGAGAAAAGGAACTCTCTTCCACTATTGGTGGGAATGTAAATTGATTCAGTCACCATGGAGAATAGTATGGAGGTTCCTTAAAAATCTAAAAATAGAATTACCATATGATCCAGCAACGCCACTACTGGGTATATACCCAGAGAAAACCATAAATCAAACAGAAACATTCACCACAATGTTCATTGCAGCACTATTTACAATAGCCAGGGAATGGAAGCCACCTAAATGCCCACAGACAGGCGAACGGATAAAGATGTGGTACATGTATAAAATGGAATGTTTCTCAGCCATAAAAAGGAAGGAAATTGGGTCATTTGTAGAGACATTGATGGATCTAGAGACTGTCATACAGAGTGAAGTAAGTCAGAAAAACAAATATTGTATATTACTGCATATATGTGGAACCTAGAAAAATGGTACAGATGAACCAGTTTGCAGGGCAGAAATAGAGACACAGAGGTAGAGAACAAACCTATGGACACCAAGGGGGGAACGCCATGTGAGGGTGGTGGTGGGATGAATTGGGAGATTGGGATTCACATGTGCACACTTATATGTATAAAATAGATAACCAATAAGAACCTGCTGTATAAAAAAACAAATAAAATAAAATTTAAAAATTAAAATAATAAATAAGATTTTAAAAATAAAACAGAAAAAGAAGTTCTTCCCTTCCCAAAGCTGTATTTATACGAATGAATTATTTCCATGCTTATATCTATAAATACAAAAAATAGGAATAAACCCTAGCTTGAACCAAAAAAGAGAAAGAAAAAAAATCAGAACCCACCAGTTATACAGAGGAAAACCCTACCAGGGCACTTGCTCCAGTGTTAAACAAGTCTGAAGTTGGTCACAGGTGGGGAATCATCTCCCATGCAGCCAGCAGGCCCCCCGCAAGGAGCGTCCTCATTGCAAAGCTGGGGGACCGTGCCGAGGCGTCTGTGAGTAGACAGGAGCTGAGCCCCAGGCCAGCTGCTGCTGAACTGTTCCCACCCTTCCCAGGTAAAACACCTGAATGTGTGCAAGGACTTGAAAGCCTACAGGAAGGGCCGTGGAGCCACACCAGCGACAGCACGCAGGCCGACTTGGTGCCGGCAGGCCAGCCAGGATGGTCCTGGCCCCAGACGCTCTTCTGGAAGCTTTCCACTTCCCTGCCTGAGATACCCCTCCTGGCCCGGCCCCCACTGCTTTTTTCCTTCCTCACCTCTGCCCGGCGAGCAATTCCAGCAGCAGGTATGGGTGACACATCCTCTTCTTTAGCAGGTGGCAGCCTGGCAACTCCTGCAGAAAGTCCAGCAGAGCCCCCACTCACACCGGGCCACCCAAAAAGCCACGGCCCCTCACTCCCTCCCACCAGCCCAGCCCCGACACTGCTGACGGGGCAGAAAATATGGCGTCAGGCACAGCTGCAGGGGCTCTTGCTGCCTGGAGTGGTGTTTATACTGACCTCAACCCAGGCACACCTGGGGAGGGCTGGCCCGCCGGGTCAGCCAATCCTCACCCCTCAGCGGCTCACATTTGCAGAAAATGGCCCTTGCTGCACCGGCCACGTACAAGGAAGAGGTGTGGGCTCCTGAGAGTCAGGACAGACAAGGGGCTGCAGCCCTGGCTTGTTTTCTATTCAATTTAGCTGCCCCATGAGTGGGAGACAACCTCAAGAAGACCCTCTATTAATGAGAGGAACCCAGGAGTCAGGGAGAGGAGGGGTGGCGGGTGGAGACAGAGGCCTGGTGCCCCGGCTGCAGTGGAAGCCTCTGGAAGACCAAGCAGAGGGAGGCCGCACAGAGTGATGCCCAGGGTCACAGACCCGTCAGAGCTGCTGTTTTTTAGTTCAAGTCCTGCTCTGAGGTGCTCTGTGTCAGCTCAACCGACAGGTGGGCTGGGGGCGCTCTGCAATGAGGGCTATGTGCACGGTTCCTGTGTGCCCAGGCTTGCTGGGTGCCTGCCCAGGTGAGCTCCATACCCGTGTAGGGGCCTGACCACGAGAGCCCGGTGGGCTGCTGGGTACCTGTCCAGGTGAGCTCCATATCCTGGGAGGGGCCTGACCACGAGAGCCCCGTGAGCTGCTGGGTAACTGCCCAGGTGAGCTCCATATCCTGGAAGGGGCCTGACCACGAGAGCCCCGAGGGCTGCTGGGTACCTGGTAAAGAACGTCAGGACAGGACAGTCAGTGAAGCCACCAAGAATATACATCCAGCAGATCCTAATTCCCACACCCTGCTGGTCATTCTACCATCCACCAGGACATGGTATTCTGTATTAGACTTAGATGATGCCTTCTTCTGTATTCCATTATTCCCAGAGTCACAAGAAATTTTGGCCTGTGATTGGCAGGACTCAACATACAACGAAGACAATACCGCTGGGGCCGTCCTGCCCCAAGGGTTCAAAAATCCCCACACCGTCTATGGGGAAACTTAACTAAAACCTAAAAAATCTACCTCTGGAGAAGGGAACCTTCCTTCAATATGCAGACCACATTCTGCTCGCCAGCCCTACTAAGGAGGCCTCTGAACTGCCTAGCCAAGAAAGGATAGAAGGTGTCCAAGAAAAAGGCTCAAATATCACAGACTAAGGTAACCTGCCTGGACTGCATTCTCACAGAAGGTCGGAAAAGCCCATCCCAGGAAAGGGAAGAAGCCATTTGCAGCCTTACCCCTTCTAAAACTAGAAGACAGCTTAGGGGTTCCTGGGGAGGCCGGGGTTTGCTGCATCTGGATCCCTAACTACAGTCTAATAGCTGGGCCTCTATAAGAAACACTGACACGAAAAGATGATGATCCTTTTGACTAGAATCCAGAAGCAGCCTTTCAAGAATGGAAAGAGCAGTCACTTCAGACCCTTGCCCTGGAACTCCCTAGTTTAGCTAAACCCTTTGACCTTTACATTCTCGGTCGAAAGTGAACCGCCCTTGGAGCATTAGTGCAAACACTGGGACCACTTGAACTGTAACAACTCAAGTATGCCATCCAGGTAGGAGAAGCTACGGTCACCAAGGCCTTGGCCCGCCGCCCCATCCGGCCAGGATACTGGGGGTATCTAAAAACCTGGAAATCAGCAGCCCACAAGGCCAGCTCCCTCCTAAGGGAAAAGGACCCCACGTGGTGATCCTAACCACCCACCATGCCCTGAAGTTGCAGAGCAGGGATCGCGCTCCGTGGACACGCTGACCTCGAGTGAGGAGGCCCTCCAACCCCAACCTCCAGAGAGACAACCAGGGTCAACGGGCCCCCATGACGACTCGGGTGACCATCACTTGACCTGGAGTGTCTCTCAGAAAACAACAACAGTGTGATATTTGTATATGTATAGCTGATTCACTTTGTTATACAGCAGAAGCTAACACACCATTGTAAAGCAATTACATACCAATAAAGGTGTAAAAGAAAAAAAAAAAGAAAGCCCAGAGATAAACCTACACACCTATGGTCAACTAATCTATGACAAAGGAGGCAAGACTATACAATGGATAAAAGACAGTCTCTTCGATCAGTGGTGCTGGGAAAACTAGACAGCTACGTGTAAAAGAATGAAATTCGAACACTCCCTAACACCATACACAACAATAAATTCAAAATGGATTAGAGACCTTAATGTAAGACCGGACAGTATAAAACTTAGAGGAAAACATAGGAAGAATTCTCGGACATAAACCACAACATGATCTTTTCTGATGCACCTCCTAGAGTAACGGAATAAAAAACAAAATAAACAAATGGGTCCTAATGAAACGTAAAAGCTTTTGCAAAGCAAAGGAAACTACACACAAGATGAAAAGACAACTCTCAGAATAGGAGAAATATTTGCAAATGAATCAACAGACAAAGGATTAATCTCCAATATAAATAAACAGCTCATGCAGCTCAATATTAAAAAAAAAAACAAACAACCCAATACAAAAATGGGCAGAAGACCTAAATACACATTTCTTCCAAGAAGACATAGAGATGGCCAAGAAGCACATGAAAAGGTGCTCAACGTCACTAATTAGAGAAAT
Organism: Mesoplodon mirus; assembly: GCF_964341445.2. Taxonomy (NCBI): domain Eukaryota; kingdom Metazoa; phylum Chordata; class Mammalia; order Artiodactyla; family Ziphiidae; genus Mesoplodon; species Mesoplodon mirus. The sequence goes on along the minus strand of NC_138987.1, from coordinate 102,583,042 downwards.
GCAAATCAAAACTACGAGGTATCACCTCACACCTGTTAGAATGGGCATCATCAGAAAATCTACAAACAACAAATGCTGAAGAGGGCTGGAGAAAAGGAACTCTCTTCCACTATTGGTGGGAATGTAAATTGATTCAGTCACCATGGAGAATAGTATGGAGGTTCCTTAAAAATCTAAAAATAGAATTACCATATGATCCAGCAACGCCACTACTGGGTATATACCCAGAGAAAACCATAAATCAAACAGAAACATTCACCACAATGTTCATTGCAGCACTATTTACAATAGCCAGGGAATGGAAGCCACCTAAATGCCCACAGACAGGCGAACGGATAAAGATGTGGTACATGTATAAAATGGAATGTTTCTCAGCCATAAAAAGGAAGGAAATTGGGTCATTTGTAGAGACATTGATGGATCTAGAGACTGTCATACAGAGTGAAGTAAGTCAGAAAAACAAATATTGTATATTACTGCATATATGTGGAACCTAGAAAAATGGTACAGATGAACCAGTTTGCAGGGCAGAAATAGAGACACAGAGGTAGAGAACAAACCTATGGACACCAAGGGGGGAACGCCATGTGAGGGTGGTGGTGGGATGAATTGGGAGATTGGGATTCACATGTGCACACTTATATGTATAAAATAGATAACCAATAAGAACCTGCTGTATAAAAAAACAAATAAAATAAAATTTAAAAATTAAAATAATAAATAAGATTTTAAAAATAAAACAGAAAAAGAAGTTCTTCCCTTCCCAAAGCTGTATTTATACGAATGAATTATTTCCATGCTTATATCTATAAATACAAAAAATAGGAATAAACCCTAGCTTGAACCAAAAAAGAGAAAGAAAAAAAATCAGAACCCACCAGTTATACAGAGGAAAACCCTACCAGGGCACTTGCTCCAGTGTTAAACAAGTCTGAAGTTGGTCACAGGTGGGGAATCATCTCCCATGCAGCCAGCAGGCCCCCCGCAAGGAGCGTCCTCATTGCAAAGCTGGGGGACCGTGCCGAGGCGTCTGTGAGTAGACAGGAGCTGAGCCCCAGGCCAGCTGCTGCTGAACTGTTCCCACCCTTCCCAGGTAAAACACCTGAATGTGTGCAAGGACTTGAAAGCCTACAGGAAGGGCCGTGGAGCCACACCAGCGACAGCACGCAGGCCGACTTGGTGCCGGCAGGCCAGCCAGGATGGTCCTGGCCCCAGACGCTCTTCTGGAAGCTTTCCACTTCCCTGCCTGAGATACCCCTCCTGGCCCGGCCCCCACTGCTTTTTTCCTTCCTCACCTCTGCCCGGCGAGCAATTCCAGCAGCAGGTATGGGTGACACATCCTCTTCTTTAGCAGGTGGCAGCCTGGCAACTCCTGCAGAAAGTCCAGCAGAGCCCCCACTCACACCGGGCCACCCAAAAAGCCACGGCCCCTCACTCCCTCCCACCAGCCCAGCCCCGACACTGCTGACGGGGCAGAAAATATGGCGTCAGGCACAGCTGCAGGGGCTCTTGCTGCCTGGAGTGGTGTTTATACTGACCTCAACCCAGGCACACCTGGGGAGGGCTGGCCCGCCGGGTCAGCCAATCCTCACCCCTCAGCGGCTCACATTTGCAGAAAATGGCCCTTGCTGCACCGGCCACGTACAAGGAAGAGGTGTGGGCTCCTGAGAGTCAGGACAGACAAGGGGCTGCAGCCCTGGCTTGTTTTCTATTCAATTTAGCTGCCCCATGAGTGGGAGACAACCTCAAGAAGACCCTCTATTAATGAGAGGAACCCAGGAGTCAGGGAGAGGAGGGGTGGCGGGTGGAGACAGAGGCCTGGTGCCCCGGCTGCAGTGGAAGCCTCTGGAAGACCAAGCAGAGGGAGGCCGCACAGAGTGATGCCCAGGGTCACAGACCCGTCAGAGCTGCTGTTTTTTAGTTCAAGTCCTGCTCTGAGGTGCTCTGTGTCAGCTCAACCGACAGGTGGGCTGGGGGCGCTCTGCAATGAGGGCTATGTGCACGGTTCCTGTGTGCCCAGGCTTGCTGGGTGCCTGCCCAGGTGAGCTCCATACCCGTGTAGGGGCCTGACCACGAGAGCCCGGTGGGCTGCTGGGTACCTGTCCAGGTGAGCTCCATATCCTGGGAGGGGCCTGACCACGAGAGCCCCGTGAGCTGCTGGGTAACTGCCCAGGTGAGCTCCATATCCTGGAAGGGGCCTGACCACGAGAGCCCCGAGGGCTGCTGGGTACCTGGTAAAGAACGTCAGGACAGGACAGTCAGTGAAGCCACCAAGAATATACATCCAGCAGATCCTAATTCCCACACCCTGCTGGTCATTCTACCATCCACCAGGACATGGTATTCTGTATTAGACTTAGATGATGCCTTCTTCTGTATTCCATTATTCCCAGAGTCACAAGAAATTTTGGCCTGTGATTGGCAGGACTCAACATACAACGAAGACAATACCGCTGGGGCCGTCCTGCCCCAAGGGTTCAAAAATCCCCACACCGTCTATGGGGAAACTTAACTAAAACCTAAAAAATCTACCTCTGGAGAAGGGAACCTTCCTTCAATATGCAGACCACATTCTGCTCGCCAGCCCTACTAAGGAGGCCTCTGAACTGCCTAGCCAAGAAAGGATAGAAGGTGTCCAAGAAAAAGGCTCAAATATCACAGACTAAGGTAACCTGCCTGGACTGCATTCTCACAGAAGGTCGGAAAAGCCCATCCCAGGAAAGGGAAGAAGCCATTTGCAGCCTTACCCCTTCTAAAACTAGAAGACAGCTTAGGGGTTCCTGGGGAGGCCGGGGTTTGCTGCATCTGGATCCCTAACTACAGTCTAATAGCTGGGCCTCTATAAGAAACACTGACACGAAAAGATGATGATCCTTTTGACTAGAATCCAGAAGCAGCCTTTCAAGAATGGAAAGAGCAGTCACTTCAGACCCTTGCCCTGGAACTCCCTAGTTTAGCTAAACCCTTTGACCTTTACATTCTCGGTCGAAAGTGAACCGCCCTTGGAGCATTAGTGCAAACACTGGGACCACTTGAACTGTAACAACTCAAGTATGCCATCCAGGTAGGAGAAGCTACGGTCACCAAGGCCTTGGCCCGCCGCCCCATCCGGCCAGGATACTGGGGGTATCTAAAAACCTGGAAATCAGCAGCCCACAAGGCCAGCTCCCTCCTAAGGGAAAAGGACCCCACGTGGTGATCCTAACCACCCACCATGCCCTGAAGTTGCAGAGCAGGGATCGCGCTCCGTGGACACGCTGACCTCGAGTGAGGAGGCCCTCCAACCCCAACCTCCAGAGAGACAACCAGGGTCAACGGGCCCCCATGACGACTCGGGTGACCATCACTTGACCTGGAGTGTCTCTCAGAAAACAACAACAGTGTGATATTTGTATATGTATAGCTGATTCACTTTGTTATACAGCAGAAGCTAACACACCATTGTAAAGCAATTACATACCAATAAAGGTGTAAAAGAAAAAAAAAAAGAAAGCCCAGAGATAAACCTACACACCTATGGTCAACTAATCTATGACAAAGGAGGCAAGACTATACAATGGATAAAAGACAGTCTCTTCGATCAGTGGTGCTGGGAAAACTAGACAGCTACGTGTAAAAGAATGAAATTCGAACACTCCCTAACACCATACACAACAATAAATTCAAAATGGATTAGAGACCTTAATGTAAGACCGGACAGTATAAAACTTAGAGGAAAACATAGGAAGAATTCTCGGACATAAACCACAACATGATCTTTTCTGATGCACCTCCTAGAGTAACGGAGTAAAAAACAAAATAAACAAATGGGTCCTAATGAAACGTAAAAGCTTTTGCAAAGCAAAGGAAACTACACACAAGATGAAAAGACAACTCTCAGAATAGGAGAAATATTTGCAAATGAATCAACAGACAAAGGATTAATCTCCAATATAAATAAACAGCTCATGCAGCTCAATATTAAAAAAAAAACAAACAACCCAATACAAAAATGGGCAGAAGACCTAAATACACATTTCTTCCAAGAAGACATAGAGATGGCCAAGAAGCACATGAAAAGGTGCTCAACGTCACTAATTAGAGAAATGCAAATCAAAACTACGAGGTATCACCTCACACCTGTTAGAATGGGCATCATCAGAAAATCTACAAACAACAAATGCTGAAGAGGGCTGGAGAAAAGGAACTCTCTTCCACTATTGGTGGGAATGTAAATTGATTCAGTCACCATGGAGAATAGTATGGAGGTTCCTTAAAAATCTAAAAATAGAATTACCATATGATCCAGCAACGCCACTACTGGGTATATACCCAGAGAAAACCATAAATCAGACAGAAACATTCACCACAATGTTCATTGCAGCACTATTTACAATAGCCAGGGAATGGAAGCCACCTAAATGCCCACAGACAGGCGAACGGATAAAGATGTGGTACATGTATAAAATGGAATGTTTCTCAGCCATAAAAAGGAAGGAAATTGGGTCATTTGTAGAGACATTGATGGATCTAGAGACTGTCATACAGAGTGAAGTAAGTCAGAAAAACAAATATTGTATATTACTGCATATATGTGGAACCTAGAAAAATGGTACAGATGAACCAGTTTGCAGGGCAGAAATAGAGACACAGAGGTAGAGAACAAACCTATGGACACCAAGGGGGGAACGCCATGTGAGGGTGGTGGTGGGATGAATTGGGAGATTGGGATTCACATGTGCACACTTATATGTATAAAATAGATAACCAATAAGAACCTGCTGTATAAAAAAACAAATAAAATAAAATTTAAAAATTAAAATAATAAATAAGATTTTAAAAATAAAACAGAAAAAGAAGTTCTTCCCTTCCCAAAGCTGTATTTATACGAATGAATTATTTCCATGCTTATATCTATAAATACAAAAAATAGGAATAAACCCTAGCTTGAACCAAAAAAGAGAAAGAAAAAAAATCAGAACCCACCAGTTATACAGAGGAAAACCCTACCAGGGCACTTGCTCCAGTGTTAAACAAGTCTGAAGTTGGTCACAGGTGGGGAATCATCTCCCATGCAGCCAGCAGGCCCCCCGCAAGGAGCGTCCTCATTGCAAAGCTGGGGGACCGTGCCGAGGCGTCTGTGAGTAGACAGGAGCTGAGCCCCAGGCCAGCTGCTGCTGAACTGTTCCCACCCTTCCCAGGTAAAACACCTGAATGTGTGCAAGGACTTGAAAGCCTACAGGAAGGGCCGTGGAGCCACACCAGCGACAGCACGCAGGCCGACTTGGTGCCGGCAGGCCAGCCAGGATGGTCCTGGCCCCAGACGCTCTTCTGGAAGCTTTCCACTTCCCTGCCTGAGATACCCCTCCTGGCCCGGCCCCCACTGCTTTTTTCCTTCCTCACCTCTGCCCGGCGAGCAATTCCAGCAGCAGGTATGGGTGACACATCCTCTTCTTTAGCAGGTGGCAGCCTGGCAACTCCTGCAGAAAGTCCAGCAGAGCCCCCACTCACACCGGGCCACCCAAAAAGCCACGGCCCCTCACTCCCTCCCACCAGCCCAGCCCCGACACTGCTGACGGGGCAGAAAATATGGCGTCAGGCACAGCTGCAGGGGCTCTTGCTGCCTGGAGTGGTGTTTATACTGACCTCAACCCAGGCACACCTGGGGAGGGCTGGCCCGCCGGGTCAGCCAATCCTCACCCCTCAGCGGCTCACATTTGCAGAAAATGGCCCTTGCTGCACCGGCCACGTACAAGGAAGAGGTGTGGGCTCCTGAGAGTCAGGACAGACAAGGGGCTGCAGCCCTGGCTTGTTTTCTATTCAATTTAGCTGCCCCATGAGTGGGAGACAACCTCAAGAAGACCCTCTATTAATGAGAGGAACCCAGGAGTCAGGGAGAGGAGGGGTGGCGGGTGGAGACAGAGGCCTGGTGCCCCGGCTGCAGTGGAAGCCTCTGGAAGACCAAGCAGAGGGAGGCCGCACAGAGTGATGCCCAGGGTCACAGACCCGTCAGAGCTGCTGTTTTTTAGTTCAAGTCCTGCTCTGAGGTGCTCTGTGTCAGCTCAACCGACAGGTGGGCTGGGGGCGCTCTGCAATGAGGGCTATGTGCACGGTTCCTGTGTGCCCAGGCTTGCTGGGTGCCTGCCCAGGTGAGCTCCATACCCGTGTAGGGGCCTGACCACGAGAGCCCGGTGGGCTGCTGGGTACCTGTCCAGGTGAGCTCCATATCCTGGGAGGGGCCTGACCACGAGAGCCCCGTGAGCTGCTGGGTAACTGCCCAGGTGAGCTCCATATCCTGGAAGGGGCCTGACCACGAGAGCCCCGAGGGCTGCTGGGTACCTGGTAAAGAACGTCAGGACAGGACAGTCAGTGAAGCCACCAAGAATATACATCCAGCAGATCCTAATTCCCACACCCTGCTGGTCATTCTACCATCCACCAGGACATGGTATTCTGTATTAGACTTAGATGATGCCTTCTTCTGTATTCCATTATTCCCAGAGTCACAAGAAATTTTGGCCTGTGATTGGCAGGACTCAACATACAACGAAGACAATACCGCTGGGGCCGTCCTGCCCCAAGGGTTCAAAAATCCCCACACCGTCTATGGGGAAACTTAACTAAAACCTAAAAAATCTACCTCTGGAGAAGGGAACCTTCCTTCAATATGCAGACCACATTCTGCTCGCCAGCCCTACTAAGGAGGCCTCTGAACTGCCTAGCCAAGAAAGGATAGAAGGTGTCCAAGAAAAAGGCTCAAATATCACAGACTAAGGTAACCTGCCTGGACTGCATTCTCACAGAAGGTCGGAAAAGCCCATCCCAGGAAAGGGAAGAAGCCATTTGCAGCCTTACCCCTTCTAAAACTAGAAGACAGCTTAGGGGTTCCTGGGGAGGCCGGGGTTTGCTGCATCTGGATCCCTAACTACAGTCTAATAGCTGGGCCTCTATAAGAAACACTGACACGAAAAGATGATGATCCTTTTGACTAGAATCCAGAAGCAGCCTTTCAAGAATGGAAAGAGCAGTCACTTCAGACCCTTGCCCTGGAACTCCCTAGTTTAGCTAAACCCTTTGACCTTTACATTCTCGGTCGAAAGTGAACCGCCCTTGGAGCATTAGTGCAAACACTGGGACCACTTGAACTGTAACAACTCAAGTATGCCATCCAGGTAGGAGAAGCTACGGTCACCAAGGCCTTGGCCCGCCGCCCCATCCGGCCAGGATACTGGGGGTATCTAAAAACCTGGAAATCAGCAGCCCACAAGGCCAGCTCCCTCCTAAGGGAAAAGGACCCCACGTGGTGATCCTAACCACCCACCATGCCCTGAAGTTGCAGAGCAGGGATCGCGCTCCGTGGACACGCTGACCTCGAGTGAGGAGGCCCTCCAACCCCAACCTCCAGAGAGACAACCAGGGTCAACGGGCCCCCATGACGACTCGGGTGACCATCACTTGACCTGGAGTGTCTCTCAGAAAACAACAACAGTGTGATATTTGTATATGTATAGCTGATTCACTTTGTTATACAGCAGAAGCTAACACACCATTGTAAAGCAATTACATACCAATAAAGGTGTAAAAGAAAAAAAAAAAGAAAGCCCAGAGATAAACCTACACACCTATGGTCAACTAATCTATGACAAAGGAGGCAAGACTATACAATGGATAAAAGACAGTCTCTTCGATCAGTGGTGCTGGGAAAACTAGACAGCTACGTGTAAAAGAATGAAATTCGAACACTCCCTAACACCATACACAACAATAAATTCAAAATGGATTAGAGACCTTAATGTAAGACCGGACAGTATAAAACTTAGAGGAAAACATAGGAAGAATTCTCGGACATAAACCACAACATGATCTTTTCTGATGCACCTCCTAGAGTAACGGAGTAAAAAACAAAATAAACAAATGGGTCCTAATGAAACGTAAAAGCTTTTGCAAAGCAAAGGAAACTACACACAAGATGAAAAGACAACTCTCAGAATAGGAGAAATATTTGCAAATGAATCAACAGACAAAGGATTAATCTCCAATATAAATAAACAGCTCATGCAGCTCAATATTAAAAAAAAAACAAACAACCCAATACAAAAATGGGCAGAAGACCTAAATACACATTTCTTCCAAGAAGACATAGAGATGGCCAAGAAGCACATGAAAAGGTGCTCAACGTCACTAATTAGAGAAATGCAAATCAAAACTACGAGGTATCACCTCACACCTGTTAGAATGGGCATCATCAGAAAATCTACAAACAACAAATGCTGAAGAGGGCTGGAGAAAAGGAACTCTCTTCCACTATTGGTGGGAATGTAAATTGATTCAGTCACCATGGAGAATAGTATGGAGGTTCCTTAAAAATCTAAAAATAGAATTACCATATGATCCAGCAACGCCACTACTGGGTATATACCCAGAGAAAACCATAAATCAGACAGAAACATTCACCACAATGTTCATTGCAGCACTATTTACAATAGCCAGGGAATGGAAGCCACCTAAATGCCCACAGACAGGCGAACGGATAAAGATGTGGTACATGTATAAAATGGAATGTTTCTCAGCCATAAAAAGGAAGGAAATTGGGTCATTTGTAGAGACATTGATGGATCTAGAGACTGTCATACAGAGTGAAGTAAGTCAGAAAAACAAATATTGTATATTACTGCATATATGTGGAACCTAGAAAAATGGTACAGATGAACCAGTTTGCAGGGCAGAAATAGAGACACAGAGGTAGAGAACAAACCTATGGACACCAAGGGGGGAACGCCATGTGAGGGTGGTGGTGGGATGAATTGGGAGATTGGGATTCACATGTGCACACTTATATGTATAAAATAGATAACCAATAAGAACCTGCTGTATAAAAAAACAAATAAAATAAAATTTAAAAATTAAAATAATAAATAAGATTTTAAAAATAAAACAGAAAAAGAAGTTCTTCCCTTCCCAAAGCTGTATTTATACGAATGAATTATTTCCATGCTTATATCTATAAATACAAAAAATAGGAATAAACCCTAGCTTGAACCAAAAAAGAGAAAGAAAAAAAATCAGAACCCACCAGTTATACAGAGGAAAACCCTACCAGGGCACTTGCTCCAGTGTTAAACAAGTCTGAAGTTGGTCACAGGTGGGGAATCATCTCCCATGCAGCCAGCAGGCCCCCCGCAAGGAGCGTCCTCATTGCAAAGCTGGGGGACCGTGCCGAGGCGTCTGTGAGTAGACAGGAGCTGAGCCCCAGGCCAGCTGCTGCTGAACTGTTCCCACCCTTCCCAGGTAAAACACCTGAATGTGTGCAAGGACTTGAAAGCCTACAGGAAGGGCCGTGGAGCCACACCAGCGACAGCACGCAGGCCGACTTGGTGCCGGCAGGCCAGCCAGGATGGTCCTGGCCCCAGACGCTCTTCTGGAAGCTTTCCACTTCCCTGCCTGAGATACCCCTCCTGGCCCGGCCCCCACTGCTTTTTTCCTTCCTCACCTCTGCCCGGCGAGCAATTCCAGCAGCAGGTATGGGTGACACATCCTCTTCTTTAGCAGGTGGCAGCCTGGCAACTCCTGCAGAAAGTCCAGCAGAGCCCCCACTCACACCGGGCCACCCAAAAAGCCACGGCCCCTCACTCCCTCCCACCAGCCCAGCCCCGACACTGCTGACGGGGCAGAAAATATGGCGTCAGGCACAGCTGCAGGGGCTCTTGCTGCCTGGAGTGGTGTTTATACTGACCTCAACCCAGGCACACCTGGGGAGGGCTGGCCCGCCGGGTCAGCCAATCCTCACCCCTCAGCGGCTCACATTTGCAGAAAATGGCCCTTGCTGCACCGGCCACGTACAAGGAAGAGGTGTGGGCTCCTGAGAGTCAGGACAGACAAGGGGCTGCAGCCCTGGCTTGTTTTCTATTCAATTTAGCTGCCCCATGAGTGGGAGACAACCTCAAGAAGACCCTCTATTAATGAGAGGAACCCAGGAGTCAGGGAGAGGAGGGGTGGCGGGTGGAGACAGAGGCCTGGTGCCCCGGCTGCAGTGGAAGCCTCTGGAAGACCAAGCAGAGGGAGGCCGCACAGAGTGATGCCCAGGGTCACAGACCCGTCAGAGCTGCTGTTTTTTAGTTCAAGTCCTGCTCTGAGGTGCTCTGTGTCAGCTCAACCGACAGGTGGGCTGGGGGCGCTCTGCAATGAGGGCTATGTGCACGGTTCCTGTGTGCCCAGGCTTGCTGGGTGCCTGCCCAGGTGAGCTCCATACCCGTGTAGGGGCCTGACCACGAGAGCCCGGTGGGCTGCTGGGTACCTGTCCAGGTGAGCTCCATATCCTGGGAGGGGCCTGACCACGAGAGCCCCGTGAGCTGCTGGGTAACTGCCCAGGTGAGCTCCATATCCTGGAAGGGGCCTGACCACGAGAGCCCCGAGGGCTGCTGGGTACCTGGTAAAGAACGTCAGGACAGGACAGTCAGTGAAGCCACCAAGAATATACATCCAGCAGATCCTAATTCCCACACCCTGCTGGTCATTCTACCATCCACCAGGACATGGTATTCTGTATTAGACTTAGATGATGCCTTCTTCTGTATTCCATTATTCCCAGAGTCACAAGAAATTTTGGCCTGTGATTGGCAGGACTCAACATACAACGAAGACAATACCGCTGGGGCCGTCCTGCCCCAAGGGTTCAAAAATCCCCACACCGTCTATGGGGAAACTTAACTAAAACCTAAAAAATCTACCTCTGGAGAAGGGAACCTTCCTTCAATATGCAGACCACATTCTGCTCGCCAGCCCTACTAAGGAGGCCTCTGAACTGCCTAGCCAAGAAAGGATAGAAGGTGTCCAAGAAAAAGGCTCAAATATCACAGACTAAGGTAACCTGCCTGGACTGCATTCTCACAGAAGGTCGGAAAAGCCCATCCCAGGAAAGGGAAGAAGCCATTTGCAGCCTTACCCCTTCTAAAACTAGAAGACAGCTTAGGGGTTCCTGGGGAGGCCGGGGTTTGCTGCATCTGGATCCCTAACTACAGTCTAATAGCTGGGCCTCTATAAGAAACACTGACACGAAAAGATGATGATCCTTTTGACTAGAATCCAGAAGCAGCCTTTCAAGAATGGAAAGAGCAGTCACTTCAGACCCTTGCCCTGGAACTCCCTAGTTTAGCTAAACCCTTTGACCTTTACATTCTCGGTCGAAAGTGAACCGCCCTTGGAGCATTAGTGCAAACACTGGGACCACTTGAACTGTAACAACTCAAGTATGCCATCCAGGTAGGAGAAGCTACGGTCACCAAGGCCTTGGCCCGCCGCCCCATCCGGCCAGGATACTGGGGGTATCTAAAAACCTGGAAATCAGCAGCCCACAAGGCCAGCTCCCTCCTAAGGGAAAAGGACCCCACGTGGTGATCCTAACCACCCACCATGCCCTGAAGTTGCAGAGCAGGGATCGCGCTCCGTGGACACGCTGACCTCGAGTGAGGAGGCCCTCCAACCCCAACCTCCAGAGAGACAACCAGGGTCAACGGGCCCCCATGACGACTCGGGTGACCATCACTTGACCTGGAGTGTCTCTCAGAAAACAACAACAGTGTGATATTTGTATATGTATAGCTGATTCACTTTGTTATACAGCAGAAGCTAACACACCATTGTAAAGCAATTACATACCAATAAAGGTGTAAAAGAAAAAAAAAAAGAAAGCCCAGAGATAAACCTACACACCTATGGTCAACTAATCTATGACAAAGGAGGCAAGACTATACAATGGATAAAAGACAGTCTCTTCGATCAGTGGTGCTGGGAAAACTAGACAGCTACGTGTAAAAGAATGAAATTCGAACACTCCCTAACACCATACACAACAATAAATTCAAAATGGATTAGAGACCTTAATGTAAGACCGGACAGTATAAAACTTAGAGGAAAACATAGGAAGAATTCTCGGACATAAACCACAACATGATCTTTTCTGATGCACCTCCTAGAGTAACGGAATAAAAAACAAAATAAACAAATGGGTCCTAATGAAACGTAAAAGCTTTTGCAAAGCAAAGGAAACTACACACAAGATGAAAAGACAACTCTCAGAATAGGAGAAATATTTGCAAATGAATCAACAGACAAAGGATTAATCTCCAATATAAATAAACAGCTCATGCAGCTCAATATTAAAAAAAAAACAAACAACCCAATACAAAAATGGGCAGAAGACCTAAATACACATTTCTTCCAAGAAGACATAGAGATGGCCAAGAAGCACATGAAAAGGTGCTCAACGTCACTAATTAGAGAAATGCAAATCAAAACTACGAGGTATCACCTCACACCTGTTAGAATGGGCATCATCAGAAAATCTACAAACAACAAATGCTGAAGAGGGCTGGAGAAAAGGAACTCTCTTCCACTATTGGTGGGAATGTAAATTGATTCAGTCACCATGGAGAATAGTATGGAGGTTCCTTAAAAATCTAAAAATAGAATTACCATATGATCCAGCAACGCCACTACTGGGTATATACCCAGAGAAAACCATAAATCAGACAGAAACATTCACCACAATGTTCATTGCAGCACTATTTACAATAGCCAGGGAATGGAAGCCACCTAAATGCCCACAGACAGGCGAACGGATAAAGATGTGGTACATGTATAAAATGGAATGTTTCTCAGCCATAAAAAGGAAGGAAATTGGGTCATTTGTAGAGACATTGATGGATCTAGAGACTGTCATACAGAGTGAAGTAAGTCAGAAAAACAAATATTGTATATTACTGCATATATGTGGAACCTAGAAAAATGGTACAGATGAACCAGTTTGCAGGGCAGAAATAGAGACACAGAGGTAGAGAACAAACCTATGGACACCAAGGGGGGAACGCCATGTGAGGGTGGTGGTGGGATGAATTGGGAGATTGGGATTCACATGTGCACACTTATATGTATAAAATAGATAACCAATAAGAACCTGCTGTATAAAAAAACAAATAAAATAAAATTTAAAAATTAAAATAATAAATAAGATTTTAAAAATAAAACAGAAAAAGAAGTTCTTCCCTTCCCAAAGCTGTATTTATACGAATGAATTATTTCCATGCTTATATCTATAAATACAAAAAATAGGAATAAACCCTAGCTTGAACCAAAAAAGAGAAAGAAAAAAAATCAGAACCCACCAGTTATACAGAGGAAAACCCTACCAGGGCACTTGCTCCAGTGTTAAACAAGTCTGAAGTTGGTCACAGGTGGGGAATCATCTCCCATGCAGCCAGCAGGCCCCCCGCAAGGAGCGTCCTCATTGCAAAGCTGGGGGACCGTGCCGAGGCGTCTGTGAGTAGACAGGAGCTGAGCCCCAGGCCAGCTGCTGCTGAACTGTTCCCACCCTTCCCAGGTAAAACACCTGAATGTGTGCAAGGACTTGAAAGCCTACAGGAAGGGCCGTGGAGCCACACCAGCGACAGCACGCAGGCCGACTTGGTGCCGGCAGGCCAGCCAGGATGGTCCTGGCCCCAGACGCTCTTCTGGAAGCTTTCCACTTCCCTGCCTGAGATACCCCTCCTGGCCCGGCCCCCACTGCTTTTTTCCTTCCTCACCTCTGCCCGGCGAGCAATTCCAGCAGCAGGTATGGGTGACACATCCTCTTCTTTAGCAGGTGGCAGCCTGGCAACTCCTGCAGAAAGTCCAGCAGAGCCCCCACTCACACCGGGCCACCCAAAAAGCCACGGCCCCTCACTCCCTCCCACCAGCCCAGCCCCGACACTGCTGACGGGGCAGAAAATATGGCGTCAGGCACAGCTGCAGGGGCTCTTGCTGCCTGGAGTGGTGTTTATACTGACCTCAACCCAGGCACACCTGGGGAGGGCTGGCCCGCCGGGTCAGCCAATCCTCACCCCTCAGCGGCTCACATTTGCAGAAAATGGCCCTTGCTGCACCGGCCACGTACAAGGAAGAGGTGTGGGCTCCTGAGAGTCAGGACAGACAAGGGGCTGCAGCCCTGGCTTGTTTTCTATTCAATTTAGCTGCCCCATGAGTGGGAGACAACCTCAAGAAGACCCTCTATTAATGAGAGGAACCCAGGAGTCAGGGAGAGGAGGGGTGGCGGGTGGAGACAGAGGCCTGGTGCCCCGGCTGCAGTGGAAGCCTCTGGAAGACCAAGCAGAGGGAGGCCGCACAGAGTGATGCCCAGGGTCACAGACCCGTCAGAGCTGCTGTTTTTTAGTTCAAGTCCTGCTCTGAGGTGCTCTGTGTCAGCTCAACCGACAGGTGGGCTGGGGGCGCTCTGCAATGAGGGCTATGTGCACGGTTCCTGTGTGCCCAGGCTTGCTGGGTGCCTGCCCAGGTGAGCTCCATACCCGTGTAGGGGCCTGACCACGAGAGCCCGGTGGGCTGCTGGGTACCTGTCCAGGTGAGCTCCATATCCTGGGAGGGGCCTGACCACGAGAGCCCCGTGAGCTGCTGGGTAACTGCCCAGGTGAGCTCCATATCCTGGAAGGGGCCTGACCACGAGAGCCCCGAGGGCTGCTGGGTACCTGGTAAAGAACGTCAGGACAGGACAGTCAGTGAAGCCACCAAGAATATACATCCAGCAGATCCTAATTCCCACACCCTGCTGGTCATTCTACCATCCACCAGGACATGGTATTCTGTATTAGACTTAGATGATGCCTTCTTCTGTATTCCATTATTCCCAGAGTCACAAGAAATTTTGGCCTGTGATTGGCAGGACTCAACATACAACGAAGACAATACCGCTGGGGCCGTCCTGCCCCAAGGGTTCAAAAATCCCCACACCGTCTATGGGGAAACTTAACTAAAACCTAAAAAATCTACCTCTGGAGAAGGGAACCTTCCTTCAATATGCAGACCACATTCTGCTCGCCAGCCCTACTAAGGAGGCCTCTGAACTGCCTAGCCAAGAAAGGATAGAAGGTGTCCAAGAAAAAGGCTCAAATATCACAGACTAAGGTAACCTGCCTGGACTGCATTCTCACAGAAGGTCGGAAAAGCCCATCCCAGGAAAGGGAAGAAGCCATTTGCAGCCTTACCCCTTCTAAAACTAGAAGACAGCTTAGGGGTTCCTGGGGAGGCCGGGGTTTGCTGCATCTGGATCCCTAACTACAGTCTAATAGCTGGGCCTCTATAAGAAACACTGACACGAAAAGATGATGATCCTTTTGACTAGAATCCAGAAGCAGCCTTTCAAGAATGGAAAGAGCAGTCACTTCAGACCCTTGCCCTGGAACTCCCTAGTTTAGCTAAACCCTTTGACCTTTACATTCTCGGTCGAAAGTGAACCGCCCTTGGAGCATTAGTGCAAACACTGGGACCACTTGAACTGTAACAACTCAAGTATGCCATCCAGGTAGGAGAAGCTACGGTCACCAAGGCCTTGGCCCGCCGCCCCATCCGGCCAGGATACTGGGGGTATCTAAAAACCTGGAAATCAGCAGCCCACAAGGCCAGCTCCCTCCTAAGGGAAAAGGACCCCACGTGGTGATCCTAACCACCCACCATGCCCTGAAGTTGCAGAGCAGGGATCGCGCTCCGTGGACACGCTGACCTCGAGTGAGGAGGCCCTCCAACCCCAACCTCCAGAGAGACAACCAGGGTCAACGGGCCCCCATGACGACTCGGGTGACCATCACTTGACCTGGAGTGTCTCTCAGAAAACAACAACAGTGTGATATTTGTATATGTATAGCTGATTCACTTTGTTATACAGCAGAAGCTAACACACCATTGTAAAGCAATTACATACCAATAAAGGTGTAAAAGAAAAAAAAAAAGAAAGCCCAGAGATAAACCTACACACCTATGGTCAACTAATCTATGACAAAGGAGGCAAGACTATACAATGGATAAAAGACAGTCTCTTCGATCAGTGGTGCTGGGAAAACTAGACAGCTACGTGTAAAAGAATGAAATTCGAACACTCCCTAACACCATACACAACAATAAATTCAAAATGGATTAGAGACCTTAATGTAAGACCGGACAGTATAAAACTTAGAGGAAAACATAGGAAGAATTCTCGGACATAAACCACAACATGATCTTTTCTGATGCACCTCCTAGAGTAACGGAATAAAAAACAAAATAAACAAATGGGTCCTAATGAAACGTAAAAGCTTTTGCAAAGCAAAGGAAACTACACACAAGATGAAAAGACAACTCTCAGAATAGGAGAAATATTTGCAAATGAATCAACAGACAAAGGATTAATCTCCAATATAAATAAACAGCTCATGCAGCTCAATATTAAAAAACAAACAAACAACCCAATACAAAAATGGGCAGAAGACCTAAATACACATTTCTTCCAAGAAGACATAGAGATGGCCAAGAAGCACATGAAAAGGTGCTCAACGTCACTAATTAGAGAAATGCAAATCAAAACTACGAGGTATCACCTCACACCTGTTAGAATGGGCATCATCAGAAAATCTACAAACAACAAATGCTGAAGAGGGCTGGAGAAAAGGAACTCTCTTCCACTATTGGTGGGAATGTAAATTGATTCAGTCACCATGGAGAATAGTATGGAGGTTCCTTAAAAATCTAAAAATAGAATTACCATATGATCCAGCAACGCCACTACTGGGTATATACCCAGAGAAAACCATAAATCAGACAGAAACATTCACCACAATGTTCATTGCAGCACTATTTACAATAGCCAGGGAATGGAAGCCACCTAAATGCCCACAGACAGGCGAACGGATAAAGATGTGGTACATGTATAAAATGGAATGTTTCTCAGCCATAAAAAGGAAGGAAATTGGGTCATTTGTAGAGACATTGATGGATCTAGAGACTGTCATACAGAGTGAAGTAAGTCAGAAAAACAAATATTGTATATTACTGCATATATGTGGAACCTAGAAAAATGGTACAGATGAACCAGTTTGCAGGGCAGAAATAGAGACACAGAGGTAGAGAACAAACCTATGGACACCAAGGGGGGAACGCCATGTGAGGGTGGTGGTGGGATGAATTGGGAGATTGGGATTCACATGTGCACACTTATATGTATAAAATAGATAACCAATAAGAACCTGCTGTATAAAAAAACAAATAAAATAAAATTTAAAAATTAAAATAATAAATAAGATTTTAAAAATAAAACAGAAAAAGAAGTTCTTCCCTTCCCAAAGCTGTATTTATACGAATGAATTATTTCCATGCTTATATCTATAAATACAAAAAATAGGAATAAACCCTAGCTTGAACCAAAAAAGAGAAAGAAAAAAAATCAGAACCCACCAGTTATACAGAGGAAAACCCTACCAGGGCACTTGCTCCAGTGTTAAACAAGTCTGAAGTTGGTCACAGGTGGGGAATCATCTCCCATGCAGCCAGCAGGCCCCCCGCAAGGAGCGTCCTCATTGCAAAGCTGGGGGACCGTGCCGAGGCGTCTGTGAGTAGACAGGAGCTGAGCCCCAGGCCAGCTGCTGCTGAACTGTTCCCACCCTTCCCAGGTAAAACACCTGAATGTGTGCAAGGACTTGAAAGCCTACAGGAAGGGCCGTGGAGCCACACCAGCGACAGCACGCAGGCCGACTTGGTGCCGGCAGGCCAGCCAGGATGGTCCTGGCCCCAGACGCTCTTCTGGAAGCTTTCCACTTCCCTGCCTGAGATACCCCTCCTGGCCCGGCCCCCACTGCTTTTTTCCTTCCTCACCTCTGCCCGGCGAGCAATTCCAGCAGCAGGTATGGGTGACACATCCTCTTCTTTAGCAGGTGGCAGCCTGGCAACTCCTGCAGAAAGTCCAGCAGAGCCCCCACTCACACCGGGCCACCCAAAAAGCCACGGCCCCTCACTCCCTCCCACCAGCCCAGCCCCGACACTGCTGACGGGGCAGAAAATATGGCGTCAGGCACAGCTGCAGGGGCTCTTGCTGCCTGGAGTGGTGTTTATACTGACCTCAACCCAGGCACACCTGGGGAGGGCTGGCCCGCCGGGTCAGCCAATCCTCACCCCTCAGCGGCTCACATTTGCAGAAAATGGCCCTTGCTGCACCGGCCACGTACAAGGAAGAGGTGTGGGCTCCTGAGAGTCAGGACAGACAAGGGGCTGCAGCCCTGGCTTGTTTTCTATTCAATTTAGCTGCCCCATGAGTGGGAGACAACCTCAAGAAGACCCTCTATTAATGAGAGGAACCCAGGAGTCAGGGAGAGGAGGGGTGGCGGGTGGAGACAGAGGCCTGGTGCCCCGGCTGCAGTGGAAGCCTCTGGAAGACCAAGCAGAGGGAGGCCGCACAGAGTGATGCCCAGGGTCACAGACCCGTCAGAGCTGCTGTTTTTTAGTTCAAGTCCTGCTCTGAGGTGCTCTGTGTCAGCTCAACCGACAGGTGGGCTGGGGGCGCTCTGCAATGAGGGCTATGTGCACGGTTCCTGTGTGCCCAGGCTTGCTGGGTGCCTGCCCAGGTGAGCTCCATACCCGTGTAGGGGCCTGACCACGAGAGCCCGGTGGGCTGCTGGGTACCTGTCCAGGTGAGCTCCATATCCTGGGAGGGGCCTGACCACGAGAGCCCCGTGAGCTGCTGGGTAACTGCCCAGGTGAGCTCCATATCCTGGAAGGGGCCTGACCACGAGAGCCCCGAGGGCTGCTGGGTACCTGGTAAAGAACGTCAGGACAGGACAGTCAGTGAAGCCACCAAGAATATACATCCAGCAGATCCTAATTCCCACACCCTGCTGGTCATTCTACCATCCACCAGGACATGGTATTCTGTATTAGACTTAGATGATGCCTTCTTCTGTATTCCATTATTCCCAGAGTCACAAGAAATTTTGGCCTGTGATTGGCAGGACTCAACATACAACGAAGACAATACCGCTGGGGCCGTCCTGCCCCAAGGGTTCAAAAATCCCCACACCGTCTATGGGGAAACTTAACTAAAACCTAAAAAATCTACCTCTGGAGAAGGGAACCTTCCTTCAATATGCAGACCACATTCTGCTCGCCAGCCCTACTAAGGAGGCCTCTGAACTGCCTAGCCAAGAAAGGATAGAAGGTGTCCAAGAAAAAGGCTCAAATATCACAGACTAAGGTAACCTGCCTGGACTGCATTCTCACAGAAGGTCGGAAAAGCCCATCCCAGGAAAGGGAAGAAGCCATTTGCAGCCTTACCCCTTCTAAAACTAGAAGACAGCTTAGGGGTTCCTGGGGAGGCCGGGGTTTGCTGCATCTGGATCCCTAACTACAGTCTAATAGCTGGGCCTCTATAAGAAACACTGACACGAAAAGATGATGATCCTTTTGACTAGAATCCAGAAGCAGCCTTTCAAGAATGGAAAGAGCAGTCACTTCAGACCCTTGCCCTGGAACTCCCTAGTTTAGCTAAACCCTTTGACCTTTACATTCTCGGTCGAAAGTGAACCGCCCTTGGAGCATTAGTGCAAACACTGGGACCACTTGAACTGTAACAACTCAAGTATGCCATCCAGGTAGGAGAAGCTACGGTCACCAAGGCCTTGGCCCGCCGCCCCATCCGGCCAGGATACTGGGGGTATCTAAAAACCTGGAAATCAGCAGCCCACAAGGCCAGCTCCCTCCTAAGGGAAAAGGACCCCACGTGGTGATCCTAACCACCCACCATGCCCTGAAGTTGCAGAGCAGGGATCGCGCTCCGTGGACACGCTGACCTCGAGTGAGGAGGCCCTCCAACCCCAACCTCCAGAGAGACAACCAGGGTCAACGGGCCCCCATGACGACTCGGGTGACCATCACTTGACCTGGAGTGTCTCTCAGAAAACAACAACAGTGTGATATTTGTATATGTATAGCTGATTCACTTTGTTATACAGCAGAAGCTAACACACCATTGTAAAGCAATTACATACCAATAAAGGTGTAAAAGAAAAAAAAAAAGAAAGCCCAGAGATAAACCTACACACCTATGGTCAACTAATCTATGACAAAGGAGGCAAGACTATACAATGGATAAAAGACAGTCTCTTCGATCAGTGGTGCTGGGAAAACTAGACAGCTACGTGTAAAAGAATGAAATTCGAACACTCCCTAACACCATACACAACAATAAATTCAAAATGGATTAGAGACCTTAATGTAAGACCGGACAGTATAAAACTTAGAGGAAAACATAGGAAGAATTCTCGGACATAAACCACAACATGATCTTTTCTGATGCACCTCCTAGAGTAACGGAGTAAAAAACAAAATAAACAAATGGGTCCTAATGAAACGTAAAAGCTTTTGCAAAGCAAAGGAAACTACACACAAGATGAAAAGACAACTCTCAGAATAGGAGAAATATTTGCAAATGAATCAACAGACAAAGGATTAATCTCCAATATAAATAAACAGCTCATGCAGCTCAATATTAAAAAAAAAACAAACAACCCAATACAAAAATGGGCAGAAGACCTAAATACACATTTCTTCCAAGAAGACATAGAGATGGCCAAGAAGCACATGAAAAGGTGCTCAACGTCACTAATTAGAGAAATGCAAATCAAAACTACGAGGTATCACCTCACACCTGTTAGAATGGGCATCATCAGAAAATCTACAAACAACAAATGCTGAAGAGGGCTGGAGAAAAGGAACTCTCTTCCACTATTGGTGGGAATGTAAATTGATTCAGTCACCATGGAGAATAGTATGGAGGTTCCTTAAAAATCTAAAAATAGAATTACCATATGATCCAGCAACGCCACTACTGGGTATATACCCAGAGAAAACCATAAATCAGACAGAAACATTCACCACAATGTTCATTGCAGCACTATTTACAATAGCCAGGGAATGGAAGCCACCTAAATGCCCACAGACAGGCGAACGGATAAAGATGTGGTACATGTATAAAATGGAATGTTTCTCAGCCATAAAAAGGAAGGAAATTGGGTCATTTGTAGAGACATTGATGGATCTAGAGACTGTCATACAGAGTGAAGTAAGTCAGAAAAACAAATATTGTATATTACTGCATATATGTGGAACCTAGAAAAATGGTACAGATGAACCAGTTTGCAGGGCAGAAATAGAGACACAGAGGTAGAGAACAAACCTATGGACACCAAGGGGGGAACGCCATGTGAGGGTGGTGGTGGGATGAATTGGGAGATTGGGATTCACATGTGCACACTTATATGTATAAAATAGATAACCAATAAGAACCTGCTGTATAAAAAAACAAATAAAATAAAATTTAAAAATTAAAATAATAAATAAGATTTTAAAAATAAAACAGAAAAAGAAGTTCTTCCCTTCCCAAAGCTGTATTTATACGAATGAATTATTTCCATGCTTATATCTATAAATACAAAAAATAGGAATAAACCCTAGCTTGAACCAAAAAAGAGAAAGAAAAAAAATCAGAACCCACCAGTTATACAGAGGAAAACCCTACCAGGGCACTTGCTCCAGTGTTAAACAAGTCTGAAGTTGGTCACAGGTGGGGAATCATCTCCCATGCAGCCAGCAGGCCCCCCGCAAGGAGCGTCCTCATTGCAAAGCTGGGGGACCGTGCCGAGGCGTCTGTGAGTAGACAGGAGCTGAGCCCCAGGCCAGCTGCTGCTGAACTGTTCCCACCCTTCCCAGGTAAAACACCTGAATGTGTGCAAGGACTTGAAAGCCTACAGGAAGGGCCGTGGAGCCACACCAGCGACAGCACGCAGGCCGACTTGGTGCCGGCAGGCCAGCCAGGATGGTCCTGGCCCCAGACGCTCTTCTGGAAGCTTTCCACTTCCCTGCCTGAGATACCCCTCCTGGCCCGGCCCCCACTGCTTTTTTCCTTCCTCACCTCTGCCCGGCGAGCAATTCCAGCAGCAGGTATGGGTGACACATCCTCTTCTTTAGCAGGTGGCAGCCTGGCAACTCCTGCAGAAAGTCCAGCAGAGCCCCCACTCACACCGGGCCACCCAAAAAGCCACGGCCCCTCACTCCCTCCCACCAGCCCAGCCCCGACACTGCTGACGGGGCAGAAAATATGGCGTCAGGCACAGCTGCAGGGGCTCTTGCTGCCTGGAGTGGTGTTTATACTGACCTCAACCCAGGCACACCTGGGGAGGGCTGGCCCGCCGGGTCAGCCAATCCTCACCCCTCAGCGGCTCACATTTGCAGAAAATGGCCCTTGCTGCACCGGCCACGTACAAGGAAGAGGTGTGGGCTCCTGAGAGTCAGGACAGACAAGGGGCTGCAGCCCTGGCTTGTTTTCTATTCAATTTAGCTGCCCCATGAGTGGGAGACAACCTCAAGAAGACCCTCTATTAATGAGAGGAACCCAGGAGTCAGGGAGAGGAGGGGTGGCGGGTGGAGACAGAGGCCTGGTGCCCCGGCTGCAGTGGAAGCCTCTGGAAGACCAAGCAGAGGGAGGCCGCACAGAGTGATGCCCAGGGTCACAGACCCGTCAGAGCTGCTGTTTTTTAGTTCAAGTCCTGCTCTGAGGTGCTCTGTGTCAGCTCAACCGACAGGTGGGCTGGGGGCGCTCTGCAATGAGGGCTATGTGCACGGTTCCTGTGTGCCCAGGCTTGCTGGGTGCCTGCCCAGGTGAGCTCCATACCCGTGTAGGGGCCTGACCACGAGAGCCCGGTGGGCTGCTGGGTACCTGTCCAGGTGAGCTCCATATCCTGGGAGGGGCCTGACCACGAGAGCCCCGTGAGCTGCTGGGTAACTGCCCAGGTGAGCTCCATATCCTGGAAGGGGCCTGACCACGAGAGCCCCGAGGGCTGCTGGGTACCTGGTAAAGAACGTCAGGACAGGACAGTCAGTGAAGCCACCAAGAATATACATCCAGCAGATCCTAATTCCCACACCCTGCTGGTCATTCTACCATCCACCAGGACATGGTATTCTGTATTAGACTTAGATGATGCCTTCTTCTGTATTCCATTATTCCCAGAGTCACAAGAAATTTTGGCCTGTGATTGGCAGGACTCAACATACAACGAAGACAATACCGCTGGGGCCGTCCTGCCCCAAGGGTTCAAAAATCCCCACACCGTCTATGGGGAAACTTAACTAAAACCTAAAAAATCTACCTCTGGAGAAGGGAACCTTCCTTCAATATGCAGACCACATTCTGCTCGCCAGCCCTACTAAGGAGGCCTCTGAACTGCCTAGCCAAGAAAGGATAGAAGGTGTCCAAGAAAAAGGCTCAAATATCACAGACTAAGGTAACCTGCCTGGACTGCATTCTCACAGAAGGTCGGAAAAGCCCATCCCAGGAAAGGGAAGAAGCCATTTGCAGCCTTACCCCTTCTAAAACTAGAAGACAGCTTAGGGGTTCCTGGGGAGGCCGGGGTTTGCTGCATCTGGATCCCTAACTACAGTCTAATAGCTGGGCCTCTATAAGAAACACTGACACGAAAAGATGATGATCCTTTTGACTAGAATCCAGAAGCAGCCTTTCAAGAATGGAAAGAGCAGTCACTTCAGACCCTTGCCCTGGAACTCCCTAGTTTAGCTAAACCCTTTGACCTTTACATTCTCGGTCGAAAGTGAACCGCCCTTGGAGCATTAGTGCAAACACTGGGACCACTTGAACTGTAACAACTCAAGTATGCCATCCAGGTAGGAGAAGCTACGGTCACCAAGGCCTTGGCCCGCCGCCCCATCCGGCCAGGATACTGGGGGTATCTAAAAACCTGGAAATCAGCAGCCCACAAGGCCAGCTCCCTCCTAAGGGAAAAGGACCCCACGTGGTGATCCTAACCACCCACCATGCCCTGAAGTTGCAGAGCAGGGATCGCGCTCCGTGGACACGCTGACCTCGAGTGAGGAGGCCCTCCAACCCCAACCTCCAGAGAGACAACCAGGGTCAACGGGCCCCCATGACGACTCGGGTGACCATCACTTGACCTGGAGTGTCTCTCAGAAAACAACAACAGTGTGATATTTGTATATGTATAGCTGATTCACTTTGTTATACAGCAGAAGCTAACACACCATTGTAAAGCAATTACATACCAATAAAGGTGTAAAAGAAAAAAAAAAAGAAAGCCCAGAGATAAACCTACACACCTATGGTCAACTAATCTATGACAAAGGAGGCAAGACTATACAATGGATAAAAGACAGTCTCTTCGATCAGTGGTGCTGGGAAAACTAGACAGCTACGTGTAAAAGAATGAAATTCGAACACTCCCTAACACCATACACAACAATAAATTCAAAATGGATTAGAGACCTTAATGTAAGACCGGACAGTATAAAACTTAGAGGAAAACATAGGAAGAATTCTCGGACATAAACCACAACATGATCTTTTCTGATGCACCTCCTAGAGTAACGGAATAAAAAACAAAATAAACAAATGGGTCCTAATGAAACGTAAAAGCTTTTGCAAAGCAAAGGAAACTACACACAAGATGAAAAGACAACTCTCAGAATAGGAGAAATATTTGCAAATGAATCAACAGACAAAGGATTAATCTCCAATATAAATAAACAGCTCATGCAGCTCAATATTAAAAAAAAAACAAACAACCCAATACAAAAATGGGCAGAAGACCTAAATACACATTTCTTCCAAGAAGACATAGAGATGGCCAAGAAGCACATGAAAAGGTGCTCAACGTCACTAATTAGAGAAATGCAAATCAAAACTACGAGGTATCACCTCACACCTGTTAGAATGGGCATCATCAGAAAATCTACAAACAACAAATGCTGAAGAGGGCTGGAGAAAAGGAACTCTCTTCCACTATTGGTGGGAATGTAAATTGATTCAGTCACCATGGAGAATAGTATGGAGGTTCCTTAAAAATCTAAAAATAGAATTACCATATGATCCAGCAACGCCACTACTGGGTATATACCCAGAGAAAACCATAAATCAGACAGAAACATTCACCACAATGTTCATTGCAGCACTATTTACAATAGCCAGGGAATGGAAGCCACCTAAATGCCCACAGACAGGCGAACGGATAAAGATGTGGTACATGTATAAAATGGAATGTTTCTCAGCCATAAAAAGGAAGGAAATTGGGTCATTTGTAGAGACATTGATGGATCTAGAGACTGTCATACAGAGTGAAGTAAGTCAGAAAAACAAATATTGTATATTACTGCATATATGTGGAACCTAGAAAAATGGTACAGATGAACCAGTTTGCAGGGCAGAAATAGAGACACAGAGGTAGAGAACAAACCTATGGACACCAAGGGGGGAACGCCATGTGAGGGTGGTGGTGGGATGAATTGGGAGATTGGGATTCACATGTGCACACTTATATGTATAAAATAGATAACCAATAAGAACCTGCTGTATAAAAAAACAAATAAAATAAAATTTAAAAATTAAAATAATAAATAAGATTTTAAAAATAAAACAGAAAAAGAAGTTCTTCCCTTCCCAAAGCTGTATTTATACGAATGAATTATTTCCATGCTTATATCTATAAATACAAAAAATAGGAATAAACCCTAGCTTGAACCAAAAAAGAGAAAGAAAAAAAATCAGAACCCACCAGTTATACAGAGGAAAACCCTACCAGGGCACTTGCTCCAGTGTTAAACAAGTCTGAAGTTGGTCACAGGTGGGGAATCATCTCCCATGCAGCCAGCAGGCCCCCCGCAAGGAGCGTCCTCATTGCAAAGCTGGGGGACCGTGCCGAGGCGTCTGTGAGTAGACAGGAGCTGAGCCCCAGGCCAGCTGCTGCTGAACTGTTCCCACCCTTCCCAGGTAAAACACCTGAATGTGTGCAAGGACTTGAAAGCCTACAGGAAGGGCCGTGGAGCCACACCAGCGACAGCACGCAGGCCGACTTGGTGCCGGCAGGCCAGCCAGGATGGTCCTGGCCCCAGACGCTCTTCTGGAAGCTTTCCACTTCCCTGCCTGAGATACCCCTCCTGGCCCGGCCCCCACTGCTTTTTTCCTTCCTCACCTCTGCCCGGCGAGCAATTCCAGCAGCAGGTATGGGTGACACATCCTCTTCTTTAGCAGGTGGCAGCCTGGCAACTCCTGCAGAAAGTCCAGCAGAGCCCCCACTCACACCGGGCCACCCAAAAAGCCACGGCCCCTCACTCCCTCCCACCAGCCCAGCCCCGACACTGCTGACGGGGCAGAAAATATGGCGTCAGGCACAGCTGCAGGGGCTCTTGCTGCCTGGAGTGGTGTTTATACTGACCTCAACCCAGGCACACCTGGGGAGGGCTGGCCCGCCGGGTCAGCCAATCCTCACCCCTCAGCGGCTCACATTTGCAGAAAATGGCCCTTGCTGCACCGGCCACGTACAAGGAAGAGGTGTGGGCTCCTGAGAGTCAGGACAGACAAGGGGCTGCAGCCCTGGCTTGTTTTCTATTCAATTTAGCTGCCCCATGAGTGGGAGACAACCTCAAGAAGACCCTCTATTAATGAGAGGAACCCAGGAGTCAGGGAGAGGAGGGGTGGCGGGTGGAGACAGAGGCCTGGTGCCCCGGCTGCAGTGGAAGCCTCTGGAAGACCAAGCAGAGGGAGGCCGCACAGAGTGATGCCCAGGGTCACAGACCCGTCAGAGCTGCTGTTTTTTAGTTCAAGTCCTGCTCTGAGGTGCTCTGTGTCAGCTCAACCGACAGGTGGGCTGGGGGCGCTCTGCAATGAGGGCTATGTGCACGGTTCCTGTGTGCCCAGGCTTGCTGGGTGCCTGCCCAGGTGAGCTCCATACCCGTGTAGGGGCCTGACCACGAGAGCCCGGTGGGCTGCTGGGTACCTGTCCAGGTGAGCTCCATATCCTGGGAGGGGCCTGACCACGAGAGCCCCGTGAGCTGCTGGGTAACTGCCCAGGTGAGCTCCATATCCTGGAAGGGGCCTGACCACGAGAGCCCCGAGGGCTGCTGGGTACCTGGTAAAGAACGTCAGGACAGGACAGTCAGTGAAGCCACCAAGAATATACATCCAGCAGATCCTAATTCCCACACCCTGCTGGTCATTCTACCATCCACCAGGACATGGTATTCTGTATTAGACTTAGATGATGCCTTCTTCTGTATTCCATTATTCCCAGAGTCACAAGAAATTTTGGCCTGTGATTGGCAGGACTCAACATACAACGAAGACAATACCGCTGGGGCCGTCCTGCCCCAAGGGTTCAAAAATCCCCACACCGTCTATGGGGAAACTTAACTAAAACCTAAAAAATCTACCTCTGGAGAAGGGAACCTTCCTTCAATATGCAGACCACATTCTGCTCGCCAGCCCTACTAAGGAGGCCTCTGAACTGCCTAGCCAAGAAAGGATAGAAGGTGTCCAAGAAAAAGGCTCAAATATCACAGACTAAGGTAACCTGCCTGGACTGCATTCTCACAGAAGGTCGGAAAAGCCCATCCCAGGAAAGGGAAGAAGCCATTTGCAGCCTTACCCCTTCTAAAACTAGAAGACAGCTTAGGGGTTCCTGGGGAGGCCGGGGTTTGCTGCATCTGGATCCCTAACTACAGTCTAATAGCTGGGCCTCTATAAGAAACACTGACACGAAAAGATGATGATCCTTTTGACTAGAATCCAGAAGCAGCCTTTCAAGAATGGAAAGAGCAGTCACTTCAGACCCTTGCCCTGGAACTCCCTAGTTTAGCTAAACCCTTTGACCTTTACATTCTCGGTCGAAAGTGAACCGCCCTTGGAGCATTAGTGCAAACACTGGGACCACTTGAACTGTAACAACTCAAGTATGCCATCCAGGTAGGAGAAGCTACGGTCACCAAGGCCTTGGCCCGCCGCCCCATCCGGCCAGGATACTGGGGGTATCTAAAAACCTGGAAATCAGCAGCCCACAAGGCCAGCTCCCTCCTAAGGGAAAAGGACCCCACGTGGTGATCCTAACCACCCACCATGCCCTGAAGTTGCAGAGCAGGGATCGCGCTCCGTGGACACGCTGACCTCGAGTGAGGAGGCCCTCCAACCCCAACCTCCAGAGAGACAACCAGGGTCAACGGGCCCCCATGACGACTCGGGTGACCATCACTTGACCTGGAGTGTCTCTCAGAAAACAACAACAGTGTGATATTTGTATATGTATAGCTGATTCACTTTGTTATACAGCAGAAGCTAACACACCATTGTAAAGCAATTACATACCAATAAAGGTGTAAAAGAAAAAAAAAAAGAAAGCCCAGAGATAAACCTACACACCTATGGTCAACTAATCTATGACAAAGGAGGCAAGACTATACAATGGATAAAAGACAGTCTCTTCGATCAGTGGTGCTGGGAAAACTAGACAGCTACGTGTAAAAGAATGAAATTCGAACACTCCCTAACACCATACACAACAATAAATTCAAAATGGATTAGAGACCTTAATGTAAGACCGGACAGTATAAAACTTAGAGGAAAACATAGGAAGAATTCTCGGACATAAACCACAACATGATCTTTTCTGATGCACCTCCTAGAGTAACGGAATAAAAAACAAAATAAACAAATGGGTCCTAATGAAACGTAAAAGCTTTTGCAAAGCAAAGGAAACTACACACAAGATGAAAAGACAACTCTCAGAATAGGAGAAATATTTGCAAATGAATCAACAGACAAAGGATTAATCTCCAATATAAATAAACAGCTCATGCAGCTCAATATTAAAAAAAAAACAAACAACCCAATACAAAAATGGGCAGAAGACCTAAATACACATTTCTTCCAAGAAGACATAGAGATGGCCAAGAAGCACATGAAAAGGTGCTCAACGTCACTAATTAGAGAAATGCAAATCAAAACTACGAGGTATCACCTCACACCTGTTAGAATGGGCATCATCAGAAAATCTACAAACAACAAATGCTGAAGAGGGCTGGAGAAAAGGAACTCTCTTCCACTATTGGTGGGAATGTAAATTGATTCAGTCACCATGGAGAATAGTATGGAGGTTCCTTAAAAATCTAAAAATAGAATTACCATATGATCCAGCAACGCCACTACTGGGTATATACCCAGAGAAAACCATAAATCAAACAGAAACATTCACCACAATGTTCATTGCAGCACTATTTACAATAGCCAGGGAATGGAAGCCACCTAAATGCCCACAGACAGGCGAACGGATAAAGATGTGGTACATGTATAAAATGGAATGTTTCTCAGCCATAAAAAGGAAGGAAATTGGGTCATTTGTAGAGACATTGATGGATCTAGAGACTGTCATACAGAGTGAAGTAAGTCAGAAAAACAAATATTGTATATTACTGCATATATGTGGAACCTAGAAAAATGGTACAGATGAACCAGTTTGCAGGGCAGAAATAGAGACACAGAGGTAGAGAACAAACCTATGGACACCAAGGGGGGAACGCCATGTGAGGGTGGTGGTGGGATGAATTGGGAGATTGGGATTCACATGTGCACACTTATATGTATAAAATAGATAACCAATAAGAACCTGCTGTATAAAAAAACAAATAAAATAAAATTTAAAAATTAAAATAATAAATAAGATTTTAAAAATAAAACAGAAAAAGAAGTTCTTCCCTTCCCAAAGCTGTATTTATACGAATGAATTATTTCCATGCTTATATCTATAAATACAAAAAATAGGAATAAACCCTAGCTTGAACCAAAAAAGAGAAAGAAAAAAAATCAGAACCCACCAGTTATACAGAGGAAAACCCTACCAGGGCACTTGCTCCAGTGTTAAACAAGTCTGAAGTTGGTCACAGGTGGGGAATCATCTCCCATGCAGCCAGCAGGCCCCCCGCAAGGAGCGTCCTCATTGCAAAGCTGGGGGACCGTGCCGAGGCGTCTGTGAGTAGACAGGAGCTGAGCCCCAGGCCAGCTGCTGCTGAACTGTTCCCACCCTTCCCAGGTAAAACACCTGAATGTGTGCAAGGACTTGAAAGCCTACAGGAAGGGCCGTGGAGCCACACCAGCGACAGCACGCAGGCCGACTTGGTGCCGGCAGGCCAGCCAGGATGGTCCTGGCCCCAGACGCTCTTCTGGAAGCTTTCCACTTCCCTGCCTGAGATACCCCTCCTGGCCCGGCCCCCACTGCTTTTTTCCTTCCTCACCTCTGCCCGGCGAGCAATTCCAGCAGCAGGTATGGGTGACACATCCTCTTCTTTAGCAGGTGGCAGCCTGGCAACTCCTGCAGAAAGTCCAGCAGAGCCCCCACTCACACCGGGCCACCCAAAAAGCCACGGCCCCTCACTCCCTCCCACCAGCCCAGCCCCGACACTGCTGACGGGGCAGAAAATATGGCGTCAGGCACAGCTGCAGGGGCTCTTGCTGCCTGGAGTGGTGTTTATACTGACCTCAACCCAGGCACACCTGGGGAGGGCTGGCCCGCCGGGTCAGCCAATCCTCACCCCTCAGCGGCTCACATTTGCAGAAAATGGCCCTTGCTGCACCGGCCACGTACAAGGAAGAGGTGTGGGCTCCTGAGAGTCAGGACAGACAAGGGGCTGCAGCCCTGGCTTGTTTTCTATTCAATTTAGCTGCCCCATGAGTGGGAGACAACCTCAAGAAGACCCTCTATTAATGAGAGGAACCCAGGAGTCAGGGAGAGGAGGGGTGGCGGGTGGAGACAGAGGCCTGGTGCCCCGGCTGCAGTGGAAGCCTCTGGAAGACCAAGCAGAGGGAGGCCGCACAGAGTGATGCCCAGGGTCACAGACCCGTCAGAGCTGCTGTTTTTTAGTTCAAGTCCTGCTCTGAGGTGCTCTGTGTCAGCTCAACCGACAGGTGGGCTGGGGGCGCTCTGCAATGAGGGCTATGTGCACGGTTCCTGTGTGCCCAGGCTTGCTGGGTGCCTGCCCAGGTGAGCTCCATACCCGTGTAGGGGCCTGACCACGAGAGCCCGGTGGGCTGCTGGGTACCTGTCCAGGTGAGCTCCATATCCTGGGAGGGGCCTGACCACGAGAGCCCCGTGAGCTGCTGGGTAACTGCCCAGGTGAGCTCCATATCCTGGAAGGGGCCTGACCACGAGAGCCCCGAGGGCTGCTGGGTACCTGGTAAAGAACGTCAGGACAGGACAGTCAGTGAAGCCACCAAGAATATACATCCAGCAGATCCTAATTCCCACACCCTGCTGGTCATTCTACCATCCACCAGGACATGGTATTCTGTATTAGACTTAGATGATGCCTTCTTCTGTATTCCATTATTCCCAGAGTCACAAGAAATTTTGGCCTGTGATTGGCAGGACTCAACATACAACGAAGACAATACCGCTGGGGCCGTCCTGCCCCAAGGGTTCAAAAATCCCCACACCGTCTATGGGGAAACTTAACTAAAACCTAAAAAATCTACCTCTGGAGAAGGGAACCTTCCTTCAATATGCAGACCACATTCTGCTCGCCAGCCCTACTAAGGAGGCCTCTGAACTGCCTAGCCAAGAAAGGATAGAAGGTGTCCAAGAAAAAGGCTCAAATATCACAGACTAAGGTAACCTGCCTGGACTGCATTCTCACAGAAGGTCGGAAAAGCCCATCCCAGGAAAGGGAAGAAGCCATTTGCAGCCTTACCCCTTCTAAAACTAGAAGACAGCTTAGGGGTTCCTGGGGAGGCCGGGGTTTGCTGCATCTGGATCCCTAACTACAGTCTAATAGCTGGGCCTCTATAAGAAACACTGACACGAAAAGATGATGATCCTTTTGACTAGAATCCAGAAGCAGCCTTTCAAGAATGGAAAGAGCAGTCACTTCAGACCCTTGCCCTGGAACTCCCTAGTTTAGCTAAACCCTTTGACCTTTACATTCTCGGTCGAAAGTGAACCGCCCTTGGAGCATTAGTGCAAACACTGGGACCACTTGAACTGTAACAACTCAAGTATGCCATCCAGGTAGGAGAAGCTACGGTCACCAAGGCCTTGGCCCGCCGCCCCATCCGGCCAGGATACTGGGGGTATCTAAAAACCTGGAAATCAGCAGCCCACAAGGCCAGCTCCCTCCTAAGGGAAAAGGACCCCACGTGGTGATCCTAACCACCCACCATGCCCTGAAGTTGCAGAGCAGGGATCGCGCTCCGTGGACACGCTGACCTCGAGTGAGGAGGCCCTCCAACCCCAACCTCCAGAGAGACAACCAGGGTCAACGGGCCCCCATGACGACTCGGGTGACCATCACTTGACCTGGAGTGTCTCTCAGAAAACAACAACAGTGTGATATTTGTATATGTATAGCTGATTCACTTTGTTATACAGCAGAAGCTAACACACCATTGTAAAGCAATTACATACCAATAAAGGTGTAAAAGAAAAAAAAAAAGAAAGCCCAGAGATAAACCTACACACCTATGGTCAACTAATCTATGACAAAGGAGGCAAGACTATACAATGGATAAAAGACAGTCTCTTCGATCAGTGGTGCTGGGAAAACTAGACAGCTACGTGTAAAAGAATGAAATTCGAACACTCCCTAACACCATACACAACAATAAATTCAAAATGGATTAGAGACCTTAATGTAAGACCGGACAGTATAAAACTTAGAGGAAAACATAGGAAGAATTCTCGGACATAAACCACAACATGATCTTTTCTGATGCACCTCCTAGAGTAACGGAGTAAAAAACAAAATAAACAAATGGGTCCTAATGAAACGTAAAAGCTTTTGCAAAGCAAAGGAAACTACACACAAGATGAAAAGACAACTCTCAGAATAGGAGAAATATTTGCAAATGAATCAACAGACAAAGGATTAATCTCCAATATAAATAAACAGCTCATGCAGCTCAATATTAAAAAAAAAACAAACAACCCAATACAAAAATGGGCAGAAGACCTAAATACACATTTCTTCCAAGAAGACATAGAGATGGCCAAGAAGCACATGAAAAGGTGCTCAACGTCACTAATTAGAGAAATGCAAATCAAAACTACGAGGTATCACCTCACACCTGTTAGAATGGGCATCATCAGAAAATCTACAAACAACAAATGCTGAAGAGGGCTGGAGAAAAGGAACTCTCTTCCACTATTGGTGGGAATGTAAATTGATTCAGTCACCATGGAGAATAGTATGGAGGTTCCTTAAAAATCTAAAAATAGAATTACCATATGATCCAGCAACGCCACTACTGGGTATATACCCAGAGAAAACCATAAATCAGACAGAAACATTCACCACAATGTTCATTGCAGCACTATTTACAATAGCCAGGGAATGGAAGCCACCTAAATGCCCACAGACAGGCGAACGGATAAAGATGTGGTACATGTATAAAATGGAATGTTTCTCAGCCATAAAAAGGAAGGAAATTGGGTCATTTGTAGAGACATTGATGGATCTAGAGACTGTCATACAGAGTGAAGTAAGTCAGAAAAACAAATATTGTATATTACTGCATATATGTGGAACCTAGAAAAATGGTACAGATGAACCAGTTTGCAGGGCAGAAATAGAGACACAGAGGTAGAGAACAAACCTATGGACACCAAGGGGGGAACGCCATGTGAGGGTGGTGGTGGGATGAATTGGGAGATTGGGATTCACATGTGCACACTTATATGTATAAAATAGATAACCAATAAGAACCTGCTGTATAAAAAAACAAATAAAATAAAATTTAAAAATTAAAATAATAAATAAGATTTTAAAAATAAAACAGAAAAAGAAGTTCTTCCCTTCCCAAAGCTGTATTTATACGAATGAATTATTTCCATGCTTATATCTATAAATACAAAAAATAGGAATAAACCCTAGCTTGAACCAAAAAAGAGAAAGAAAAAAAATCAGAACCCACCAGTTATACAGAGGAAAACCCTACCAGGGCACTTGCTCCAGTGTTAAACAAGTCTGAAGTTGGTCACAGGTGGGGAATCATCTCCCATGCAGCCAGCAGGCCCCCCGCAAGGAGCGTCCTCATTGCAAAGCTGGGGGACCGTGCCGAGGCGTCTGTGAGTAGACAGGAGCTGAGCCCCAGGCCAGCTGCTGCTGAACTGTTCCCACCCTTCCCAGGTAAAACACCTGAATGTGTGCAAGGACTTGAAAGCCTACAGGAAGGGCCGTGGAGCCACACCAGCGACAGCACGCAGGCCGACTTGGTGCCGGCAGGCCAGCCAGGATGGTCCTGGCCCCAGACGCTCTTCTGGAAGCTTTCCACTTCCCTGCCTGAGATACCCCTCCTGGCCCGGCCCCCACTGCTTTTTTCCTTCCTCACCTCTGCCCGGCGAGCAATTCCAGCAGCAGGTATGGGTGACACATCCTCTTCTTTAGCAGGTGGCAGCCTGGCAACTCCTGCAGAAAGTCCAGCAGAGCCCCCACTCACACCGGGCCACCCAAAAAGCCACGGCCCCTCACTCCCTCCCACCAGCCCAGCCCCGACACTGCTGACGGGGCAGAAAATATGGCGTCAGGCACAGCTGCAGGGGCTCTTGCTGCCTGGAGTGGTGTTTATACTGACCTCAACCCAGGCACACCTGGGGAGGGCTGGCCCGCCGGGTCAGCCAATCCTCACCCCTCAGCGGCTCACATTTGCAGAAAATGGCCCTTGCTGCACCGGCCACGTACAAGGAAGAGGTGTGGGCTCCTGAGAGTCAGGACAGACAAGGGGCTGCAGCCCTGGCTTGTTTTCTATTCAATTTAGCTGCCCCATGAGTGGGAGACAACCTCAAGAAGACCCTCTATTAATGAGAGGAACCCAGGAGTCAGGGAGAGGAGGGGTGGCGGGTGGAGACAGAGGCCTGGTGCCCCGGCTGCAGTGGAAGCCTCTGGAAGACCAAGCAGAGGGAGGCCGCACAGAGTGATGCCCAGGGTCACAGACCCGTCAGAGCTGCTGTTTTTTAGTTCAAGTCCTGCTCTGAGGTGCTCTGTGTCAGCTCAACCGACAGGTGGGCTGGGGGCGCTCTGCAATGAGGGCTATGTGCACGGTTCCTGTGTGCCCAGGCTTGCTGGGTGCCTGCCCAGGTGAGCTCCATACCCGTGTAGGGGCCTGACCACGAGAGCCCGGTGGGCTGCTGGGTACCTGTCCAGGTGAGCTCCATATCCTGGGAGGGGCCTGACCACGAGAGCCCCGTGAGCTGCTGGGTAACTGCCCAGGTGAGCTCCATATCCTGGAAGGGGCCTGACCACGAGAGCCCCGAGGGCTGCTGGGTACCTGGTAAAGAACGTCAGGACAGGACAGTCAGTGAAGCCACCAAGAATATACATCCAGCAGATCCTAATTCCCACACCCTGCTGGTCATTCTACCATCCACCAGGACATGGTATTCTGTATTAGACTTAGATGATGCCTTCTTCTGTATTCCATTATTCCCAGAGTCACAAGAAATTTTGGCCTGTGATTGGCAGGACTCAACATACAACGAAGACAATACCGCTGGGGCCGTCCTGCCCCAAGGGTTCAAAAATCCCCACACCGTCTATGGGGAAACTTAACTAAAACCTAAAAAATCTACCTCTGGAGAAGGGAACCTTCCTTCAATATGCAGACCACATTCTGCTCGCCAGCCCTACTAAGGAGGCCTCTGAACTGCCTAGCCAAGAAAGGATAGAAGGTGTCCAAGAAAAAGGCTCAAATATCACAGACTAAGGTAACCTGCCTGGACTGCATTCTCACAGAAGGTCGGAAAAGCCCATCCCAGGAAAGGGAAGAAGCCATTTGCAGCCTTACCCCTTCTAAAACTAGAAGACAGCTTAGGGGTTCCTGGGGAGGCCGGGGTTTGCTGCATCTGGATCCCTAACTACAGTCTAATAGCTGGGCCTCTATAAGAAACACTGACACGAAAAGATGATGATCCTTTTGACTAGAATCCAGAAGCAGCCTTTCAAGAATGGAAAGAGCAGTCACTTCAGACCCTTGCCCTGGAACTCCCTAGTTTAGCTAAACCCTTTGACCTTTACATTCTCGGTCGAAAGTGAACCGCCCTTGGAGCATTAGTGCAAACACTGGGACCACTTGAACTGTAACAACTCAAGTATGCCATCCAGGTAGGAGAAGCTACGGTCACCAAGGCCTTGGCCCGCCGCCCCATCCGGCCAGGATACTGGGGGTATCTAAAAACCTGGAAATCAGCAGCCCACAAGGCCAGCTCCCTCCTAAGGGAAAAGGACCCCACGTGGTGATCCTAACCACCCACCATGCCCTGAAGTTGCAGAGCAGGGATCGCGCTCCGTGGACACGCTGACCTCGAGTGAGG